>NC_136061.1:535926708-538484108 GCF_964261635.1 Lissotriton helveticus
CTATGAAATGTGTCATTTAAATGATGTGGTCAGAGGTATCTGCTACAGGAGTGATATGGTGAGTCATGGTAGGTTGCCCAATGCCAGCGGGGTGCTGGGTTGCACCCCTGTTCTGCCACAAGTAGGAAAGCCTATCTGCAATACTTTGCCTTTCTTTCCATTCCTTTTATTTCCAAGCATAACAGTGGCAATTCGCCCGCTTGTTTCCACCATTCTCAATTCCAGTGACAGCTGTTGTGTTGCGGCCCCAGGCTCTGTCCTCTGACCCCGCCCCTCTCCCGAGACAGGTAAGGAGAAGGTAGGACGGGCAGCGCAGGAGGGCCGTGGGGCGAGTCGTTCAGGCCTATCACACGTAGATGACGCCCCCCCAGTGGCATCTCTAGAGCATTGCCTCACTGCCTCAAGCAGTGCAGAAGAGGAACAATCATCACATGATGATAACTAACAGTTGTAATCATGCTATGTATCCTCAGGGGATGGGACGATGGGTAGGAGTGCTCCAAACATGGAGCAGGGCATGGGCAGATTGTCATGCCCACTCAGGTGTGGAATGACTGTTTGGTCGGCCCACTCAGGTTACCCAAAACAGTCAAGCGGACATCCCTGTTTGCAATGCAGGCTGCATTACAGCCTGCATGTAGAACATGCCCCCCCAGCACTTCTAAGTGTTTTCTACTGTGCGCCTATGCACAGCGGGTGTACCACTCGTGTGGCAAAGGCACATATGTGTTTGCGACGCATGCCATAACATCCCATTAAATTTGAATGCATACTACAACTAGGCACATTGCAAAGGTGGAGTAGGTGTTGCATAGCGATGACATAAATAACACTATTCCCACTCCAGTGAGTGCAACCCTAAACTAACCTTTGCACCCCAATCCCAAATGTGAACACAGGAATTCCTTTTTGAGCCCCCAATACACACCCAATTTTCATATTTTACCCCAAAAACACCACAATTTTCATATTTTACTCCAAAAAACACCCCATTAATTTAATATTTTACATCTGGAACGCATACCAACCCATAATGATTGAAATTACACCATTACTTACATCACAATGCATTGTAATCAAAAGCAATGTTATGGCACCTGCATTGTCGGAG
Organism: Lissotriton helveticus; assembly: GCF_964261635.1. Lineage (NCBI taxonomy): Eukaryota > Metazoa > Chordata > Amphibia > Caudata > Salamandridae > Lissotriton > Lissotriton helveticus. The sequence continues at coordinate 535,927,820 of NC_136061.1, forward strand.
TTGCATTGTTAATGATATACTCCCTGCGTTGGAATGGTTGTCTCACGTGACAAAGGCAACCCATAGGCTACGCTGTTTGCTCCGTCTGCCCCTGGATCGCGCTCAGCACTCAGGAGCCTTCCTCTTAGACACTCCACCGCTACGACGCCAGCACCCTCCTCGCCATTAACCCTGGGCGCCATAGTGCCTGCCAAGAACAATATCTGCTCCAGATCGGACATCGCCATCACAATCACTGACAGCTGCATTATCACCCATAAGGAGCAGCACGCCCTTCAAGGACAAGGCATTGCCATCACCTACAGAGGCACACTCCAATGACCCAAGGGTGACAATGGACCACCTCAACTCCCAAATCCGGATAAAGCCCAAGCACATCCACTGCGGCACCCCCAGGACATTGGAACCCCATTTTTAAATACCATTGTTGTCCTCTGTTAGATTTGGGGGTCTTTAGTTGGCAGAGGTAGGTTCCTTTGTCCAAATAGAGACCCTTGAGTCTAGTCAGGGTAAGGGGGTACACTCCTAAAATAAACCCTGCTCACCCCCTTGGTAGCTTGGCACGAGCAGGCATGCTTAACTCAGAGGCAGTGTGTAAAGAATTTGTGAACACATACAGTAACCCAGTGACCACACTACAGATGGGCACCACACAAGTTGTAGTATAAAAATAAGTATTTATAAATAGACTTAACACAAGACCACAAACAACAGAAATCCACAACACTGTACTTAAAAAATGTTAGAAATAGCTTTGTTTTCTTTAGATGTAAAATGCGACACTTTAAGTTCAATGTACCTTTGGATGCGTAACGCTATACAACGAAAGTGTTGCAGGGAAGGTGATGCGTCGGTTCCTTACACACAAGAACGGTGATGCGTCCGGTCCCTACTGCTGCGTAGGGGATGCGTCGGTTCTTCTCCCTCTGGGGAGGTGATGCGTTGGTTTCTTACTGTGCTTCCGTGGTGATGCTACCAGCAGTGCCTTGATGCGATGAAGATCCGGTGCAATGAAACAAAAAGGCGTCTTCTTCTTGATGCGACACAATGCATGCACGCCCGACAGCCACGCGGCGACTCAACGATTCTTCTGAGCCACGACAGGCGCTTCTCCGGTGATGCAATGGCATCTGCTGCAACACTCTTCTCCGGGGATGCGAGGCGCTTCGGGTGATGCGATGGCGGCAGCGGCGGGACGCTTCTCCGGTAATGCAACGGCGTCTGCTGCAACGGCGACACTCTTCTCCAGCGACGACAACAGCTGCGTCGGCTACCCGCTTCTTCGTCTTGAGGTTCGCTTCCAGCTCCCAGTGACACGCAGTCTCTCAGAAGGCCCAGCTCAACAGCAGGCACTTCAATTCCCAGCAAGGGAAGGCAGAGGAGCTGGTTGGTGAAGTCTGTTGTCCCTGAGACTTTAGCAGGAGGCAAGCTCTATCCCAGGCCCTTGGAGATCCTTGACAAGTTGATTTGAAAGTAGCACAAAGTCCTTTCTCCTTTCCTTGGCAGTCAGGCAACCACTGCAGGCCAATCCCTCAAACAGCACTCAGCTTAGGGATAGTCTCCTCCTCAGTTTCTCTGGTTCCTCTACTCAGCAAAGGTTCTTCTTGTTTCCCAAAAGTGATCTAAACTTCTTGGGTCTGGGTCCCAATATTTATACTAGCAAATCCTTTGTCCCTGGAGACAGAGAGTGTCTGTGCCTAGTCCAAACCAGTTCTGTGCAGTCCTGGAGCACTTTGTTGACAAGACTCCTTCTTTCCTTTCACAGTGTGGGCCAGGGACATCAGACGCACCACAGGAGGTGGAGCCAGCAATGTGGAAGGCAGGCACAACCCTATTCAGATCCCAGGTACAACTCCTCCCAACCATCTACATGCAGATAGCTCTATTCAGCCCTGTGCTGACTCACCCTCTCTCCTGGAATCCCCCAGCCCCTGTCACTCAAACTCCAGACAAGGAATACACAACCTAGCAGAGTCAGACTTGGATAGTTAGACAAGAAACTACCTACTTTCTAAAAGTGGTATTTTCAAACACAGAAGATTAAAAACAACTTCACTAAAATATGTATTTTATCTTTCTGAGTTCAGGCATACTAAACTCGAATTTTTACCTAGTTCCCTGAGTGAGTTAGGATTATAAGGTGTTATAATCAAACTGCCCATTCTGACCTATGGAGAATAGGTAGCCTTGCAATAGTGAAAAACGAAAATGGCTGTAATTCACTATCAGGACATGCCACACACATCAGGGCAGGTCCTACCGTTTACCTACAATGCACCCTGTCCTTGGGCCTACCATAGGGGTGACTAATAACAGGAAAGGGAAGGTTTAGGGACTGGCAAGTGGGTGCACTTGCCCAGTCAACATGGCAGTACCAGACTGCACAGAGACTCTGCTGAAATGGCAGACCTGAGACACACTTTTATAGGCTGCTTCTGTGGGTGGAAAAACCAGTGCTGTAAGCCCACCAGCAGGATATGATTTACCAGCCCTGGGCACCTGCAGTGCACTGTACTAGGGCCTGACAGTAAATCGAATAAGCCAATCATTGAGTCACTAATCCATACATCAATTTACAATAGGGAGAGAATATGCACTTTAGCACTGATCAGCAGTGGTAAAGTGCCCAGTGTCATAAAACCAACAAAAGCAGGTCAGACAAAATACAGTAGGAAGGCAAAAAGTTCAGGGATGACCCTGCAAAAGGGGCCAAGTCCAACAACCTCATTGTACCCCAGGATCTCCCATCCACCAACGACATCCTTCTATGTGATCTCAAGTCCCACCTGGACAACCCCAGTGACCAGGTCACCAACATCAGACGCAAGCAGCAACTCACATCAACCGGCCACATAGCAGAACACACGGTCAAGCACATCACCACCGCAAGCGGGTGCTTCAACACCGGACTCTCCTGGACCAACAATCATTGGATACATCACGTCTTCCCTTGCCCACTGGATGTCAACACCATCATCACAACCCTTCGCAGCTGGATCAAGGCCACCGTTGGACATCTCGTCAACTCTGTCAGCACTAACACTCCGCCACTGCTTCCAAACGATGACACCGCAGCACACAACCACCACCGATGGATCTCCAACAGCGTCGACATTCGGGCACCCCTCATGAACTGCACTGCATCAGTACCTGGCGCCTGCCTGATGGCAGGCGTGAGGGTGACGCAGTGCCACAAGAATAGACTGGCCCATGCTTTGCTGGAGATGCATCATGATTGTGACACAACTGCAGCAATGCGTAACTTTAACGCAGACAGATACGTCAGGATTCCTGACGTAACTGTCATTACTTGCGTCATGGAGTGCTGTCCAGTGAGTACAGCGCATGCATGCTGTGGCAAGAAGGGCGTAGTGAGAAGTGTTGCAAAGCTGTCTTGTCGCATCGCTGAAACACTTTTCATGACGGGGGCATAGGAATGCGCAATTTGTTTTTGATGGTGCACAGTCCTGCCCTGTAATTTTGTGACAGGGCAGCGCAGCAACATTGCTTGCACCGCGGTCCAGCAACAAAACCTGCAGAAATGAGGCCCCAGTGGTTATCTCCATTTTAAGACCAGATATTTTCTGGTCTTAAAAAACTGCCTCTAGTTGCAGTTACTGGGGGTGAATGTTTAGCCATTGTGCAACATTCCGTCCATCATCTTGTGTGTTTTGCTGTTCACCCTATGTGGGAAGGGTATGCCCAGACGGGGGTCTCTTGCTCACTAAGCCACTGGAGTCAAGCTATCCTGGCTGAAGATGGCTGATAGCCAGAAACCGGTCCTAGGATGCTTGATTCCGGTCCAGGAAAGACATGGCTTGGCAGTTCAGTCTGGACTGTTCCCATGAGGCACAGGGTCAAGACTGATTTGCATATGGTCATGTTTGAACTGGGGTGGTTTGGTGAGCAAAATAACAATGGATTAAACCCAGATCTGTGACTGGGAGTGAATGTTTAGCCTTTGTGCATATTCCGTCCATCATCTTGTGTGTTTTGCTGTTCACCCTATGTGGGAAGGGTATGCCCAGACGTGGGTCCCTTGCTCACCAAGAGACTGGAGTCAAGCTATCCTGGCTGAAAACGGCTGATAGCCAGAAACTGGTCCTAGGATGCTTGATTCCGGTCCAGGAAAGACATGGCTTGGCAGTTCGGTCTGGACTGTTCCCATGAGGCACAGGGTCAAGACTGATTTGCATATGGCCATGTTTGAACTGGGGTGGCTTGGTGAGCAAAATAACGATGGATTAAACCCAGATCTGTGACTGGGGTTGAATGTTTAGCCATTGTGCAACATTCCGTCCATCATCTTGTGTGTTTTGCTGTTCACCCTATGTGGGAATAGTATGCCCAGACGTGGGTCCCTCGCTCACTAAGCCAATGGAGTCAAGCTATCCTGACTGAAGACGGCTGATAGCCAGAAACCGGTCCTAGGATGCTTGATTCCGGTCCAGGAAAGACATGGCTTGGCAGTTCGGTCTGGACTGTTCCCATGAGTCACAGAGTCAAGACTGATTTGCATATGGCCATGATTGAACTGTGGTGGCTTGGTGAGCAAAATAACGATGGATAAAACCCAGATCTGTGACTGGGGGTGAATGTTTAGCCATTGTGCGACATTCCGTCCATCATCTTGTGTGTTTTGCTGTTCACCCTATGTGGGAAGGGTATGCTCAGACATGGGTCCCTTGCTCACTAAGCCACTGGAGTCAAGCTATCCTGGCTGAAGACGGCTGATAGCCAGAAACCGGTCCTAGGATGCTTGATTCCGGTCCAGGAAAGACATGGCTTGGCAGTTCGGTCTGGACTGTTCCCATGAGGCACAGGGTCAAGACTGATTTGCATATGGCCATGTTTGAACTGGGGTGGCTTGGTGAGCAAAATAACGATGGATTAAACCCAGATCTGTGACTAGAGGTTAATGTTTAGCCATTGTGCAACATTCCGTCCATCATCTTGTGTGTTTTGCTCTGGTTGCAGTTATAGCCTCTTAAATTAAGGATTCCCCTCGTGAATAGGGACATCTTGGTTTAACGTCAGATTTTGCAAGGGTATGCATCCCTTGCATATCATCAGCGAAAATTATCGCTGACTGAAGTTGCGATATTGAAAATGGTCCATTTTGCCTGTAAACTGTCGCTAAGTGCTGTTAGCGACAGCTTGTGAATATACCGTCCTATCCGCAGAAAGGTGCTGCTAAAGCAGCGATATTGCCTTGTGAATATGTCCCTAAATCTTTACCCCTGTGCCTCCACTCGCCGGCTCCGATTCGTTCATGGCGATCTGCACCTGGATCTTCATTCTCCACTTGGTAAGTCCGACAGCGAACTACGATATGCCCGGTATTACACAAGACTTCATTCTTCCCTCGTTCTTCTTTCCCCAGTGTGCTGATAGTGAACCACGACCCATCGGGCCGGGATCTCAACGTAAGTGAATGTCTGTACTTTGATTTGATTACTGAAACCAGCGCACCACTCGAGCGCACCATGCACCATAGCAATTACTGCTTGGTTTCTGAATTTACTTTAGCGGCCCAACAGTGCATTTACCATAGGCTTCTATCCGGGACCGTCTGACCCACCGGCGGATGAGTATTAAAGGCAAGCCATCGTCTATAATACAATGTGGATTTTAAATATAACATAGCTCAAGCACCTTTTTGTTTTTTATTTCAGAGCCAATCCTCCCTCCAAATGTGAGAGGTTGGCACATTTATTCTTGGTTGTCTTCCTGAAACATACTTTGTTTCGTTTCCTTTTACTCAGACCCGAAAAATACTTTTCTGGCGGGCCATACCCACCCCTTTCACGTGTGAGTTTTCTATCCGTTCTGACGTGAGAAGTCCATTCTGCAAATGCTATTGTTCGAAATGTAGGGCTAACATTAGCTGTTTTATTTTCTAGGAACTGGAGTCGTGTGTGCATTACATATGCGAGCACATCCCAAGGAGGCACACCGGAGTGGTTCAATCAAATGATTCCAAAGTTTTTCAAGTTCAATATTTTATTTCCATAGAGGTAAATGGTTTATTTCATGATATTGTCATCATATCAATGAAGTTCATACATACAAGTTCATACAAGTTGTGAACAACTTCCGAGCGACCGCATCAGGAAAGACTTCACGTCTCGTTTACGAACGCTCCTTGATAAAGGGCAGCCCGCCCAAAATGCATCGGAGCTTTTCGTTGAACAACCATACTATGGATTAAATATGTATGAACTTCATTGATATGATGACAATATCATGAAATAAACCATTTACCTCTATGGAAATAAAATATTGAACTTGAAAAACTTTGGAATCATTTGATTGAACCACTCCGTTGTGCCTCCTTGGGATGTGCTTGCATATGTAATGCACACACGACTCCAGTTCCTAGTATTGTAGGTGTTTTGACGGAAACACCACCAAGAAGTGCACCCAATTGATTAACTACAGCAGCAACAACACAGTTTCAACTCGCTGTGCTCCCTCATCTTTCATTTTTTCATCTGTTTTATTTTCTACCATTTCTTCTGTTTTCACTGTAGCAAATCTGGCAGTACCATTGGTTAACGTGCGGCTACACTAGCCAGGCTGCTAAGCACAAACTTCATCCGGGACCACCAAATATAGTACTTCAAAGTGCCAGATTAATTGTTACATCAAACCCAACATATTGTTACAGTTTTATTTAAGGTAACTTTTAATCTAAAGATGACTTTAGAAAGTCAACACTTTCTTTCCCAAAGTTCCAGTTGCCGTTGCTGATTAAATATAGCAGTTGTCACCTGAGGCAGCCATCTGCTCTCCTGCCAAGAGTTGTGACAGGTTCCCAGGAAAGGGAAACAAAAGCACTGTTGGCGGAAGGAGGCGTGACCTCCTCCTGACAGGATGGCCATAGGGCGGTGGCCCGCTCATGGGCCAAGCTTTAAAGGACCAACGCTTGTCACAGGCAAATGTGAGTTACATTTTGGCTTGCCTTCTCCTATGTGTAGGATAGGCATACTGGGATCTCTTCCAGATCGGGGAAAACCTGTTGCAGAATGGGATTTCTTGGGGGAATTTCTAATTATACTGGACACACCTCCGGGATGTGCAAATAGTTCAGACCAAGGCAAGGAAGGTTCTGACATCTTGGAATTAGGCAGAGAGATGCACTATGGGATTGGTTAGTGCCAATCCCTCAAGACATGATGTAAAAGTGGGTAGGATTACCTGTGGGGATTTTATCCTTATTCGTTAGGGAGTCCACCACATCCATAAACTCAAAATTGACAAAAAAGTGGCACCTGTGGTTCCCAGCTTCAGAACACTACTGGACTCGAAAAGATCAGAAGCTGAACCTGTGGACCTCAGAAAGGCTGCATCAAAAAAGACTGCATCTGCTGAACCAACACAGAACTTCAGGGAGAAAGGTCTGCTCCTGCTGTTGGGGTTGTGGATAGAGTCACATGCTAATACATGTGGCAAGGGCCAGTGAGTGGACTACAAGGGTTAGTTGCCTAGCCTCCTGTTAAGCTCCTGGAAGACAAAAGCTAAAGAAGCCATGCATCTGCAAGTGTCAAGCTGATAATTTACAACAGGATTTGTCCTGGATCCAGCTGGTGTAGCCATGAGATTGAGTCCTAGCCCCCAAAAGATTCCCCCCTGGAACCTTGGCTGGTGCTAGAGCGTACTTTTTCTCCTAAAAAGTAATGCGCATTGTGAGAGAAAAGCTCAAAGATAATAGTTTTTACCAAAGAACCAGAGGCTCATACACTACTGCCACTCTGTCAGTTTGTAGGTAGCCTCGAACTCCCATTGAGAACAAAGGCTCCTACCAGACTGTTGGAGGTCACCTGTCCACTTATACTTAGCTCAGGCTGCAGAGAACCCCATTGACAAGCCTGTCAATCAGAAGAAAAACCTGAAAAGTTTTTAAGTGCACAGGTAAAAGTTTGACCGGGATCAAACTGGTCCCTGCATCTGACCAGCTCAACACCACAGTCAGCCTAAATCTTTTACTTTGGCCCGGACCCTCAACATCAAGAGTCATAGACCACCGCTGTAAGTCAAAAGCACTGATTTATATAACATGTTGAGTGAATAGCAGTATTTCAAGAAAATCTTGCAAAAATAATTACTCCAGTTACCTTCATCATATTTTTGTTTTGGTGTCTATGTAAAGATAAAAATATATACTATTGTTATAAATTGGAGTTGGGTGCCTTTTTTTGTTGAGCGTCTTACTTATTAACTGTTTTGGCACGGGTGGTAAATGCTTTAAACTGATTTTCCTTTGAGTTAAGCATGACTGCTCTGTGCCACAGCTATCCAGGACTGAGTTAAGGTTTTATAGAAAGAAAACTAACGGGACCTGATACAGAGTTACTTGGTGAGGTCTCACAACTACCCCAACTAATAATCAAGTCATGTGGAACCTTCACAAAACATGGAGAAAAATCTGGTAAGACAAAGCTAGATCCTCTAGCAACCAGAAATATGTTCTGATATTGTTTGAGCCATTTCAAGGGTGCAAAGGTTTTAAATGCGCCTCAGACAGGTCTTTCAGGCAGGATTTGACACTGTTGTGCCAACCAGACGGGCAGCAGCCTCCAGCCTAAATGTCCAGCTTAGCTTAGAGGAGGCATCCCTGCCCATTCAGGTCGACTTGTCAATCAAAGGTCATTAAAGGCTAAGGGCATGCTGAGCAAATTAGCTTTCACAATACGTACTAAAAATCTAACTTCACCGTTTAATTCAGTTTTAATAACTAATAGAAATCGTGATTTCATTACTTTTCTAGCCGGTCCCAAACCATAGATAACAGTATTAATATTGTAATCTGTAGTCTGGTTTTCTGGATAGGACAGCCCGACCTGTCACAGTGAAAATAGTTTTGGTGCCTTGTCAAAGTAGGGTTGTGGTGACATTTATTTTCTACATGTCCCACTTTTAAATACCATGCACCCTAGTTTGTGGCTGCAGGACCTTCATGGGGGAGACTTACTAATATTTAAAAGAGAGGTCTTTGTCTCACAAAAAGAGTTATTTTGACAGGTCGCACTGCAGATTTACACTGCAGCAGTCAGGTTACAATGGTAGACCTGAAGCCATGTTTAATGCTCAATAGGCCCACCCTGTGGGTGGCACAATACGTGCTGTAGTCCACATGTGGCAGTTAATCTCTAGGCTGTGGGTGCATTTTGTATACCATAGAGTAGGGACTTATAAACTAGATAAATATTTCAATTAGAAACAGACCAATTTAACCCTATTTTAAAAGAGGAGCACAGGCACTTTACACCTAGTTAGCAGGGGTAAAGTCCACAGAGTTCTAAAGTCAGCAAAAATAGGATCGAGAAAAAGGCAAAAAAGCTGGGGTGACTATGCGGACAAACGTGGAATTCCTACATCTATAGATCATATTTAGCTGACGAAGGAGAACCACATGAACTGCACAAACCACCTGTAATCTGCAGTTTCTCTGGTTCACATGCAGAGTGGATTTGCCCAATTTCACTCTGCAAGCGGATTTGAAAAATTGGAGTGTGAGTGTAGAAGAGAGAACGTGTATATGATTGTGAGCAAGTGTGAGTAAATGTTATGGAGTGCGTTATGATTGAAAATATGCTGTTCCCATGACATACAGAAGATAATCGAAGGAAAATGCGAAAGGGCACTCACACCATTTGGAGGGTGTTACCTATCTTAAAATACAAGTCCTGGCATGCCAGATATAATTATGAGGTTAAGGTGGAAACCATGGCCAGATTCTGGGCTAGGCATACTTTAAGTAATTCAGGATACAAGGGAAACCAACAAAAAAAGTTTGAAAAAAATGTTGTTAATTGTTAGGGTTTGTCAGACTCCTGATAGTCTCCTGGCATATTTTTTGAGTGTCTTTACAGAGTCAATTACTTTTTTAGCAAATTTGTGTGAAAATTGTGCCTTACAAATCACGAAATAACCTCTTTTTTGTTTTAAGGACCTCCTCTCCTTTGGGACATATTTTACACACAACCAGTATCAAACATTACAAGCTGTAACTTGTGAGCAGAAGGGACAAAGGCAGTGAAAGCAGTGTATAAGGAGAGGGGTAGGGGAAGAGAGAACAGTATATGAGCAGAGTTAGCAGGGAGGGCGTATATGAGGGGGCAGTGAGGGCAGTTTATGAATAGAGGCAGGGGGCAGGGGCTGAGAGAAAAGTACATGAAAACAAGGGGAACGAGCAACGTGAGAAGAATATGAGCAGTGGGGGGTAAGATCAGAGTTCGCAGTATATGATCAGAGGAGGAAGCAGGAGCATAGAGGGCAACATTTGAGCACATTGGCCAGTGGCAGACTGGGCATTATAAGAGCAAAAGGTCAGGAGCAGAGAAGGTAGTATATGATCAGCGAGGCAGAACCTGAAATTTGGCAATGAAAATAACAGTATTGTCCAATCTTAAAAAGGATAACATTTTAAACTTGCCGCAATCCTGTTCTATTGGCAGCTGCAATTATTTTCAAATTATGTTCAAAATTGGGCAATGGGACTTGGGTCCCCAACAATACTCATTGTGAACCTTGCTTCCATGCATCTGGATAAATGCTTCATGTGCTCCTTATAGTCGTAGCAAGTGCTATACAAAGGTTACATACATGCAAACATTCCTGATCTTTTACAATGAGCTTTCTCCAGTTTGAAACTTCCTCAGGTCACATTCAAGTTAATCTCAAAATCTCCCGTTCAATAATATCCTGAGCACCAAATCAATGTTTACATTTCGAATGTCCACAAAAATTAATATTATCTTCACTTTATTTCCAGTCTTCGCATATGTCCAATAGAAATCCAGCACAAAATTGTAGCCAACACATGTTTCATCTTACTGTAAATCTACCATTGACTTCACCAAGGATACAAAACAAATGATACCCAATCTCAGTTACATTCCATCGTTGTTCTAATCAATTTCAAATAACACTGCGGTGAATATGAGTTTGAATGGAAATCAGATATCCGTCAAAGAACTCACAAGGTCATAAATACAACAAACCCAAAACTAGAAAATAATCTTAAGAGTTACTGTTAAATGTTACTCCTCAGTGTAAATATGTTTTTTTTTAACATAAGATTTTATTCAAAAAGACAGCAAAGTCACAAATCAGTCACATATAAAGCATATATCTGAATCAAGTTGTATTGTAGTCATATTAGTTACATGGGCAACATTTCAAGAATTAGGTCCAGTCCGGGACATTGCCAGTTCAAGCGAAGGAGAGTCACACAATTCACCTCGGAACGTATTCCACTGTCCCCATTTTCTATCCCATTTCGTGGGGCAGACTCTAATCTTGTATACAGTCTTTTCAGCTAGCATGCAACGATCCATTTCAGCCACCCAGCCCACCACCAGAGGCCTTTCTGGGGAACCCCACTTCATAGCGATGGAGCGTTTGGCCAGTAGTAAGGCAAGCGCCGCCCACTGCAATTCCAATTCGTTCAGGTCTGTAGCCCCCCATATATTGAGGACAGACTCTTTCGGGGATAGTGGAATCGGCTTTCCCAGAGAGTCCCTCATTTTCTTTAAGACCCCTCCCAAAATTGTTGCACCTTCGGGCAGTCCCACAGGATGTGATAGAAGGTGCCCGGCTGGCCACATCCTCTGAGGCATTTTGTGTCAGGGCGCCTGCCAATTTTAGCTAGTGTGAGAGCAGACATATATACTCGATGTAAGACCTTCAATTAGATTAGTCTGAATCTATGGTTCATGGCCGACTCCCTTGGAGACATTAAAGCCGCCCGCCATTCCTCTAACTTCCAGAAGCCCCAGGTCCTCTTCCCATTTATTGCATAAGGGTCGGAAGGTGTTGGGAAGATTGTTGCATAGTTTACGATAGGTGAGGGATACGGCCTTTTCGGGGAGAGGTTCTGACAGTAGCCTGTCTTCTAAGAGGGAACTTTTAGGTAAGGAAGTAAGGTCGGGAATGGCATGGAGGAGGGCATGTTTGATTTGGAGATATCGGAAGTGTTCCGTTGGTGCTAGGGAATATTTGGATTGTAGGTCTGCAAAAGTCAGTAGCTTGCCTCTGTGTACTAAGTCGCCCACCGTGGAAATCCCAATCGTGTCCCATTTATCGAAACCCTTAAAGAAGCAGAGGGAACCTAACTGCTGCGTTGACCATAGAGGGGTCGCTTCAGTGATTTTATGCGACCATCCGAGACACTTGTTAGTCTTGTGCCATATCGCAATCGTATGTGGCATGGGCCCCACATATCTGTTCCTGGTCGGTTTACTATATAGGGCTCCTAGATATCCCTCTTGCCCGGTTTGAAGCTTGTCAAGGAGGTAAGCTGGATTTAAGGGGGAGCCGTGAATCCAGTGGTTAATGGCCACTAGTTGCGTCGACCAGTAGTAGAGACGCAGATTGGGCAAGGCTATACCCCCGTCATACCAGCTCTGGGTGAGTTTGTGAAGGGCTATGCGGGCTGCTCCACCGTCCCATAAAAGTTGACGTATGTTACTTTCTACGGCATTAAAGTAGGAGTCTGGAATTGGAAATGGACAGTTCTTTAGGGCGTATAGGAAACGCGGGAGTGCTAGCATCTTGAATAACGCAGCTCTACCAGGAAGGGATAGCGGAAGAGAGCGCCAATGTGCTACGTCTTTATGCAGCCTTCGCAGGGGGCCCATGAGATTTCGGTCTAGGAACACCTCCGGGTCCGGCGTGATGAAGATACCGAGGTATCTGAAGCCATCTGGAGCTATCGTAATGGTAAATCCTTTAGGTAGCTTGGGCAGGGGACCATGTAGCACATAGAGTGTAGATTTGGACCATTAATCGAGTAGCCAGAGCATTTCCCAAAGTTGGTGAGGACATGGAAGAGGCTGTTAATTGAAGATCAGGGAGAGGCTACATATATCAGGATGTCATCGGCATAGAGAGAAATTTTGTCTAGAGTCCCATCATTCCACTGGAGGCCTCGAATATCCACGTCTGTGCGAAGCCAGTGGGCCAAGGGTTCCAGGGTGAGGGCAAATAGTAATGGTGACAAGGGGCAACCTTGTCGGGTCCCTCTATGGAGTCGGAATTGACGAGATGTATGGTTATTGACCCGCACCTGACCCGATAGGTCAGTATAGAGAAGACGCACCCATTGGATAAATTTAGGTCCGAAGCCAAATCTACGAAGAACCTCAAAAAGATAGGACCTTTCGATTGAGTCAAACGCCATCGTGGCGTCTAGGGATAAAATGGCGGCATCGTGTTGCATGGTAGATTGCCGACTTAAGACGTTATTGACTCGTCGCAGGTTGAGGGCCGTATTTCGGCCCGGAAGGAAGGCCGATTGGTCATCATAGATTAGGGAGGGAAGCACGAGGAGCAGGCGAGTCGCCAGTAACGTGGCCAGGACTTTGGCCTCTGTATTGATAAGAGAGATCGGTCTATAGGAACCGCAATCACAGGGTGGTTTATTAGGTTTGAGGATAACTGCTATGGAGGCCAGCCTTTGAATGGGAGGTAAGATACCTCTGTTCCGACTCTCTTCAAACATATTTTTCAGGCGGGGAACCGTCTCTAGAGCCATAGCTTTCAAGAACTCAGCGGGGACACCGTTTGGGCCCATGGCCTTGCCAGAGTTTACGCCAAATACTGCTGTGGTGAGCTCGTCTACAGTTATGTCTGCATCCAGAGCCTCTTTGTCTGACTCTGAGAGGGTAGGCAAGCGCATATCCTCCAACAGTTGCCTGGATTCTTCCGAGTAGTACGCTCTCGCTGTGTTAACCGCCTCTAGGTGATCAGCGAAGGCTTCCGCGATGGCCTGTGGATCTACGATCTTAGAGCCGTCCGACCTCACTATGGAAGAGAACCATCTGGATCCCTGTTCCCGTCACTCTAGCCATGCCAGCATCTTTCCTGTAGTGTCTCCGTGTTCGTATATGCGGTGCCGAGTGTGGAGTAAGCGGGCCTGCGCCCTCTCTTGAGCTAAGGATTTATATACAAGTTGTTGGGTACTAAGGCGGCGTGCTGTCTCGACCGAGGGGGCTGCATTATGCAAAGTTTCAAGACTAAGAAGGTCTGACTCCGCCTGAGAAATCTGTTCATCATGTTTGCGGAGGTACCCCATTTTCATCGCCAACGCCTCACCTTTGATAACCGCTATGTATGCCTCCCAGATTGTGACTGCGGACCTCACTGAACTGACATTTTCCTCAAAGTAGTGTAGTAGTAGAAAATAGTCAATGCGGGACATGCTTTTGTGCGCATTAGAGTAGTGTGTAAAATATGGTGTGTCAGAGTGGTGGTGTCGCCAGATATCCTCGAGTCCCAGTGCCTGGGCGAAGTCCAGTAGGACAGTATTATGTCTATGTGAGGGGCGCTTAGGGTGACGATCTAGGTCGTCGTCCATCGTCATATTGAAGTCTCCCCCTATGAGGAGTGTACTGGTAGGCAGGTTCAGTAGTCGGGGCCCCAGTTCCTTGAGAGAGTCTCGGACCAGGGTCGGTGGGAGGTAAAGCGACACAAGGTTCATGGGGCGCCTTTCCCAGGTGGCCTCAAGTATTGCAAATCGGCCTAGTGGATCGGCCAAGTGGCTGTGTAGGTTAGGGCTAAAGTTTTCTTGACAAGAATTGCTGTACCTCGGGAGCCAGAGGTGAACGCTGCATGAACTAATAGTCTGTAGCCGCCTCTCTGGAGTGCCTGACACGTGTTGCCCACTAGGTGCGTCTCTTGCAGCATTACTATGTCTGGGGAGTGTCGCCGCAACAACTGGAGGACTATACTACATTTTATTTTGTGCCCCAGTCCGTTAACATTCCACGAGAGTATCGTGATGGTCCTAGAGGTGGTGTGAGACATGGTGGTGGTAAAGGTGGGACTCGAGTCTATGATCGGGGGAGAAGTGACATGTACGACAAGATTTCGGCGGTGTTAGGGGCGAGATGTCGGGGGGTACCCGGACATTTCGAGGGGTGGGTAACCTCCGGAGAAGCCGACATTTTGCGTTTGGACACAGTAGGACAGGTGACTTGTGACTAGGAAAGACCTTGCAATAAGCACCAATGAAATCCCATTACATAACAACAGAATAGAACAATTTCCCCTCTCCCCTTTTCCCTTACCCCCCTCCCTGCTTCCCTGCCCGCGGATTTGAAACTATCCACACCCCAACTAGGCAGAGTGCCTGTCGCCCTCCCAACCATATGAGGGGTACCTGGTGAGCCGTTGGAGCCTCTCGCCCGATACAAGTAGTAGAATAATCTGACATAGCAAAGTCTATACCAAAAAAAAACATAACCTGGTGCTTTTCTTCATGTTATAAACAATACAATGTGGTCCATTGTTCCAGAGCTTTCAGTACAGGGCCACGAGCCCTCTGGGGGAAGAAGGAAGCAGGTAACCGCAACTCGAAACCTCAATCAGTTCCCGCTTGATGGGTGTAGGTCAGACATGTGGGGTCCGAACAATAATTCCTTCTAAACCCCTTGGAGCAGAGGATTGTCATTCCCCGCCCTCGTTGGTTCCAGTAAATAGCTCTTGGCTCCCTGGCAAATTGTTGTCGTTTGGGTGATCGTCTGGGGAGTCGCGTTTCTTCGGAGATCTTCCAACTCGACGCCAGCCCTCCAACCACTCCCACACCTCATCTGGTGACAGGAAATACCAGGCCTTGCCGTCCATCTCCACGCGTAGCTTTGCAGGAAAGAGCATTGAATATTTTATACTTTTGTCTCAGAGGGCCTTCTTAACTTCTAGAAAACTGCATCTTTGTGCTTGCACCCTTATCGTGAAGTCTGGGAAAATCGTGATACAGGCGTTGTCCAGGAGTAGAGGCGGTCCCGAGCGAGCCGTTTGGAGGATGGTGTCTCGATCTCTGAAGTTGAAGACCCTTGCGACAATAGGGCTGGGAAGGGCTCCTGGTTTCGGCGTCCCTCCTGGGACTCTGTGTGCCCTTTCGATTGAGAAGTAGTTGGAGAGGTTTTTGGGCTGGAGGTGTTTTGTAACTAGGTCTTCAACAAATAGGTCTGGTGCTGGCAACTCCATCCTCTCTGGAACGCCAAGGATACGGATGTTGTTCCGTCTCGCCCTCCCTTCATATTCATCCAGAAGGTCCCCCATTTGTTTCTGCTGTTTCTGTAGCTGGGCAACTTGTTGCTGGAGGGTAGAAGTCTCACCCATGAGGGCAGCGGTTTTGATCTCGACATCTTTGACCTTTGAGTCCATTTTGCGAAGGTCTGCTCTCAGTAGAGTCACTGAGTCGATACGGTTCTCAAGGGAGGACCGGACCCCCGCAATTGCCTCCATGACATCTTCTAGAGTGAGTGATTTACCTCCCGGTGAAGGGGACATAGGTTTCGGGTGACCAGGTAGGGTGGCAATCTTGTTGTCTCCTTTGTAGCCCCAGGAAAGTTTGTTAATTTGTCTCTGGTTTGGATTCCTGGTCCCCTTGCCCGATGCCATTTGGAGTCACAGTGCCGGTGGGCTGGAGCAGTAAGTGCGTGATAGACTGCGATGGTAGTAAATATGCTGTTCGCGACTTCTGGAGATGTTCAGGCGGCTCGTTAGTCGAGCCACCTCCAGGAGTTCTCGAAGGAGGGCCACTCAAGTCCAATGTTTGCCCCTCTGTACCACCAGGGTTCAAACTGTACTGTTAAACAAGATTCTGTAACTCCAGCGCGATATAAGAGCATTGATGTGGAAGCCCATCCAGATGTAGCAAGCCGATCAAGGACAGGAGGAGTTCGGGGTCTTCAGAGCTCGCCAATGTAGTCCCAGTGCGGGGTACGGGTCGTCTAAGCCCCTGGCGCTATAAGCGGGAAGACAGGAGGCAGTAGTTACCCCCCGCGCCAAGTCCAAATCCCTCTGCTGGGGGGCCAATACTCGCAGAGCCGCCACCCGGGTCCCGCCACTCGTAGAGATCCAGGGCGTGTCCGCGTGGTGTGGAGCCAAGCCGGGACCCGCGGCGCAGCGAGCCTACCTCACCGAGGGCCGGACCCAACTCGCCCACGCGAAGTAAGCCTTTTTGCCACCGAGTTCCCGCAGTTGTTGAATGACCGCTATGGGGTCAGGGTCAGATTGAGGTGTCGCGGCCAATGTCTGAGGCAGGGAGTTGGTCCCAGGGCCTCCGGATTGTCTAGGCCCAGGAGCCGGGGCGTTGCGTAGGTGGCGCACCGGGGCTATGGGCGGCAACGAGCTGTCCCTTCAGTGTGGTCCCTACGGTGCCCACAGCACCACTGCGGGTCTCCGTCAGTCGCGAAGGACGTTTGTTCTGCTCTGGTCGGTGGCAAGGGGGCACGCTGCACTTCTCGGGCTAGGTCTCTTCACGGGCGCCGGTGGTCCGAGCGCATCAGGGTCAGAGCATCGTAGCGGGCGCCATCTTGCGCGCGGCGGGGAGCACACTTTGAACGCCTCGGTCTCCCTCTCTGCGCCACTCTGAAGCCCTGAGTTGTGTCCGTGGTGTGCACCGAAGGCTCCTGTTGGGGACCTCTCGAGTCCTGAGGGGTCCCGGGTCTGATAGCGGATGTATGAGGCGGATAACCGGGCGAGGGCCGGGAGCCGCGCTAGAAAGCGGCCATATCCTTCGGCTGCTAGCCACGCCCCCCAGTGTACATATGTTTTAATCCCATAGTTCTTTCAAAGCGACCCTCATATCACCAGTTTGAGCAGAAACTAAAACAGGATTTGAGTAAAAATAAGAAATAATAATATTATATATTAAGGATGGAGGGGCAAACTTTCCTCATGCTGTAAGCATATCATGCTTCTAACAGCATTATCTTAACCTGATTCCCAAAAGTCATCCAGTGATTCAGCAATACTTTTTCCTAAAAAACCTGTTCTACTCACACAGACGTCTTTTAACAAAAAAATCTCAAGTACAGAATCCAATATTTATTACTATTTCATATGCAGACAGAAAAGAATTCAATCAGACCGTAATTGTTTCCGTGCCTCTAGTTCACCATGTGTAAGGTTAATGTTGTAATATCCACCCTTCTTACATAACAATGTAACACCCCATTTGTCAATTTCATTAATCACTGCTTTATAGAATAAATCAACATTATTTCCACTTGACAATTGGGGAATACATTTGGATTTTTGTCTTAGACCACTGACTTCACTCAAATTGGTACATAGTACCAAATCATGCAATACATTTTGAATAGTGATTGGGTCATGTTCACACTCTGTAATGGATAACAGCATTGTCATGTCTCGAACATCCTGGATCGACAAATCCCCAACCAACTCTATCCTGAGTAGATTGTTTATTGGTCTTCGTTTTAGTGACAAAAAACGTATTTAACTTAAGCTGTCTTACAAATTTGTAAATTTCAATTCTAATATCAGAAATGTCACAGTTCGATGTAAGGCAAAGACTCATGCCCTTCTGTAATACAGACACCTTGTCCTTTGTTAGTGTTCTACTAGATAAATTTACTACTTGCACGTCCATGGCCTGATCCCTGATCAATGTTTGTTTCTGCTCCAGGATCTCATTTGCATCCCTCTCTTCTCTTTTGGTGCCTCCATTCCCCTTGTACGTCTCTTGATTTTTCGGACTCGTTTCCTCGTCATATCCTTGATTCCCATTCAGATCCTCAAAACTTCTCTTCAAAAAGTGTTTTCTGTGGGCTGATTAGATGTCCCCTCCTCAGCATTATCCGCTCCACTACTGGAGATATTACTGAATGAACTTGCACTTCTTTCATTCAAGGAGTGAGATTTACCCCTTGCTGAAGCTATATCCTGCATTACCAAGTGGTCAAAGCATTTGGCAAATGTAAACACTAGAGTAACCCAGCTCGTCTCTCTTAAGCTTTCTTGTCTTCCTTTGTTTTACGTCTTCCTCATAAAGAATAAGGAACTCCTCTAGAATTGTATAGTTCTTTTTCATGGCTTCAGGCAAATTAAGATCTAAAATCTCCTTCACAAATATACCAATTCCCTGTATTAATTTCGTACCCTTTATATTTGCATCCTAAATCAATATATTCATCAAGTTCATGGAAATACTAGTAAGTTCTTTCTCACAAATCAACAGTAGATCTTTGCCCAGATCATCATAGGTAGAGAAGATCTGAGATCAGAGACCTCGGCTGGTCTAATCTGCTGCACTCAAAATACAAATATATATAGAAGAGATGCGGCAGGGTGAATTCTGTGCACAATCGTGTCCCCCAGTATCTCTGATCATATAGTTTCAAACTGTGCTCCAAGGATAAAAGCTACACTACCAAAATGACATTTGAAAATCTGGACATTGATTTGGCGCTCTGGGTATTATTGAATGCGATTGGGAGGCAGTTTGTCTTCATTTTGAACACAAAGACTTAGTACAATGGTGTAGATCCGTGCCAAGGCACACCAGTAGTACCTTTCTGGGTACTCAGTCTTCATAGATGGTGCTGACAACTGGTCAGTGCCACAGTCATGCAGTCCACTTGGGGGGCACTAGGGCCACAACCAGGCACAAGTCAGGCCTACAACTCAGGCTCACAGCCCAGGTGTCTTGGCAGCTACAATGAGGCTAAGTGGCAAAGATTGCATTGTCCCGTCCGGCAGTAGCATGATCAATTTGGCACCCTTACTTCGCGAGTCACAGGCAGACGGACTGTACTCAAGGGTCAATCATGACAGTCCCTTCCACAATCAGCTCCTCCTGCAGGCTTGGCACTTCCTTCCTCTTGCTCACAGTCAGGATGTCTTGGCACCCAGGAAGTCCTGTAATTCCACCTTCAGTTCAGACTTAAGGAGATGTTCCCTTGCCTCTGGGGAGTTGGCCGTCAATGCGATGTCAACCCTTGGCTATTTAGTAGTCCCTGAATACTCTGAGGAGTACCCTCACTTCAGTATAAGTGGTCACAATAACAAACACCAATGGGCCTTTGGCAATCATCTTTAATCCGATTTTGCATACGGAAGATGTGTATTCGACTGCTTATTAGGAAACTATTTGGTTCAGTTCCCCTTTCATGTATCCTAACCAGGCCACTTTCCTGACCTATCCTTGGAATGTCATGGTGCTCTGCCCACCAGCACAGTCTCCAGGTGGATTGCCAACCACTGAAGCACAAAGAGGTGCACCCAGCTGTTTATGACCCTTCCTCAAAGAGATCACGAAAAGAGACAAAAATCTGTGTCCCTTCAAAGGATTCCTTTCCCTAACAACATATACAACTGGCCTCATCCTTATATCTGCCATCTGCAGATATAACAGCAACTGCAGTCTAAGAAATGTACAGTCAAGTGTACCATGAAGTACCTGTCACTTCTAAAGAAAGTCGGTCTCCTCCTTCCGCCCTATATTGTCCGGTGTACTCCCCTCCCATCTAGAAAATGTCAGTAATACACATACGCTGTCTAGGGACACTCATTTCTCCTCCATGCTGTGGGCTTCCAAAATGGAACCTGCAGGCCTGTATCATTCATGTATGACACTTTAAATCCTGGCACATATACACACCTATAATACAAGGGATGTTGGCATTGATGGATCTAAGTTCATCGTGAACATCAGAACTTTTAGCTGAAATGGCCTGTAAACGCACATTCATGTGTCACAGATACATAGCTTGATACTATAATTCTCTAAGCATGGTATGCTGCCCCCACTGCATTCCATGCATGAAACACACAACAGGGACAGTAGTCCTCCATCACTATAAGGGTGCACTTGGTGTGCCCCTCCAGTTCCGAGCAAGACCCAGAAATGGTCATTGTCAAAGTCTGGAGCTAGGTTAACGCATGCACAGTGGATTAGTGTGAGGTATGACCAAAACATCACAGGTATATGCATTTTGGGCACGCATGGGTCAGGACTGCAAATCAGGCAGGGGACATTCCTATTACAACAATAAGTGAAGTAATATGTATGGTCATAAGCAGTTTTGATGGGGTGAAAGTTATAGCTAACAAACTTAATAATATTTGGAACATTCAGTGGTTTTGATATTTATTTACCATTAGTTATTGCCGCATTTTAAGTCTCAACTATAACGTCACTCTACATTTTGTTTATTTCAGAGAATTTTAGCTTTTTAAAATCATATTCTATAGGGGCCCAGCACCCAAACCTCTGCCAGTGCCCAAAGCCTCTGGCCGTAAAAAGCGGTGGTTAGCTACAGGGCATGGTCTCAAGCCTAGACCCCCTGCTGCGCCTACCCTCTGGCCTTGTGCAGGTGGAGTTATCCACTGCACCCGTGCCCAATCTTCCGAAGGGGTCCCTCTGCAAGCACCAAACCACTGCTGTGTGCAAACTGTACAGCGAGGGTTGCCCAGCGGGCCTGGCCAACCCCACTATGCACGCATACACTTGCCTACCAAGTTTTTACTTTTCTAAATTTAGGGTGCTTTTAAGCAACTGAAAAGAAGGGTTGGGTGTGTAAATAGATGTGGAAAGGTGTTGCTGTACTCATGCAGACATAGCCCTCTTCAACTATATTTAACCTCTTTAAAAATATAGCATGATTGTGTTAAAGCAGAAATGAAGAAGTCTTTAAATAATGGAGTCAGTCATGGTGAATCTCCAGTATCATTTAATCGCTGCAGCAGTGGAGTCTCAGCTTTTTTACATTTGTAGTCACATAAGAAATAGTGAAAACAATTATTGCAACAAAAAATTATATTAAATCCCAAGGTCCTTGATTAATACAGCTTTAGCAGAAAGATCTCAAACAGTTTCCATTTATCATTAACAACAGTTGATTGGTTTCCTTCCATTCTCACAATGTCTGGTTACACTTTAAACAAACCATTTTTCACTGACCTTGACAACACAATGGGGAATTTATAGCATTTATAACTAATCATATGGGAACATCTGGGTAACGTCAGTTTCCTAACCGGCTCCCAGGCCCTTGTGACAGTCTACAAAACCAAGTGAGAGACAACTGATTTGCTTTAGCTATCTTTGAACAGGAAGGAAACATTCTACAGTCCAAGCTTTTCCTTAGGCACGTAATTCAACTAACCTTTCCCTGAATCCAGCAGTACTCAGCTAAAATAGATAAACATGTTTGTCCCGGGAATAAGTTAATTTAAGGGATACAAAAAAGAGAAAAAAGCGATATTAAAAAGGACCATCTCTCTCACTCCGCCCTTTGAGAGTCCTTTTTACACAAGAATTCACTCTATCTGCATCAACCACATAATTTCATGATGATTGGGTTGTATTTGGGACACCAAAGCTTTACCTGAAGCAACATGAGACATAGGGATACATGCTGAGAAACAGGAGGGTAATATATCTATGAGAATACATACTGATACCAATATTGCCAAGCAAATAAATAGTTCGTTCAATAACCATGAACCCTAAGACCCAAAGAAGGACCCTAAATCATTCAAGAACGTTCTTTTGGTTGCCTCATGCACTTGATGCCCAATATCATGCATATTTTCTAATGTTTCATACACACTTGTTACATTATCTGGAAAGTGAAGGCAGCAATCTGTTTTGATCATCCTACAGACTCCACCCTTCTCAGCTAATTCCATGTCTAAAACCAACCGATTTCGTAGAACCTCAGTCCACGTAGCAACCATTTCTACCATTAGGTTTCCCAATGCTGCTGAGGATTCATTTATAGTTGCTTTCAGTAACCTTCCCAATTGTCTTATTTGACTGGAATTAGTGACTTCTCCCATCATAAGTATTATCCTTTTTCCTAGTTCACTTGCTTCTTGAGCATCTCTGTTTGTCTGGTCTAGTCTTTTCTTTTCCCTATGTATGGAAAAAAGGTTTATCAATGTATGGTTTTGCAAGTGATTTTTTGGTTGGTGTTGTATGGGAGGGAATATCCATCCTATGTAACAGGAACCTCCCCAGTCTTTTGTCAACCATGTGTATGCTCTTTCCCGACATATAAATTACACTTGTTTTCCCAGGTACATGGGATAGCCTAATGATGAGATGTTGCTTATGTTAAATTACTGTTTACATTCACATCCCACTTCTTTTCTTCCTTTAGCCACTAAACAGATACTCACCTTTAGTCTTTGCTATAATCCCAGATGTACCGAGACAGGAGGGACTGTGCCATTCCACATTAAATCCAGAAATTTGCTACAATGTGTTGTATTTATTAAGGGTTCTTCTTTCTTATTCAACATAGCTCATTCTAGAAGGTATAGAAAACTGTCTATTATATTCTGATAATCATTTTATTGTGGATTCTCTAATTCTTTAATGCTCTGCCCCAAAAATAAGGGTCTTAAATAAAGACACAAATGCATAGTATGATATGTTAAATGGTAGAGGCATATGTGACGAATGGGAATTCTTTTTTTACCTAAGCAGGCTTTTGCATACATATCCAGCAGTCTGAAACATGTATTTCTTTATGGTATGCATTCATCATTTGTATATCTACAGTTGTTACAAACTGAACTTCCTGTTTTCCAGGAGGTGCCATTATTTAATACATCACAATTGCCAAAAAAAGGACTAATAGAGCAGAAAAATAACAAGCATAACAAAAGAAGGGAAACGTAATAGTCTCTCTTTGAGCTCCCTCGTATGTCTCTCCATGATTGTATATAGGTGTATTCAATACGGTTTACTAATTTTACTACACCCATTTTTTTCTTCACAACCATAAGGCCTCCAGAGGTTACCAGAAAGTGTGAGTCCAGTCTTTCAAGACTCTTGGTTGGAATCAGAATATTGTCATACAGGTATTTGATGCTATTTATAGCTGGGCTTGGCATATGCACTTCTTACGGTAGATCTGATATGCGCTTGGTTTGTTCTTGACACATCAGTACAGGTGCTCTCTTCATGTGGCTGGTGTGTATTTAGTTTTTATGTCCTGAGCATTTCCCAGCTGTGTTAGAAATCATAGGACCTGGGTGGGGCCCTTCCATCTCTGCTGCTGAAGATAATTATATAGCTGCCAGTTCTTCGTGAGCAACCAGTCTCTGGGCTGGAGACTGTGACTTCCAGTCATGGACGATGCAGGCAGCACGTCTTCCACCTAATTCTACAAAAGATTCAGTCTTTTAGTCAGGGTAATGCAATAGTGTTTCTCAGTGTTGCAACACCAATGTGCATGATAGCATTTTCTTGGGGAGCCTCACATATTGCCATCAATCTAACAGTCATAATCCCATGAGGGCTAAAATTAGTGGTGGCATTCGAAGTACTGTGAATACTTAAAAGTGCTTTGGGAAATGCTTGTACCCAAGTCAGTTTAGTCTCTGCACATATCTTCACAATCTTTGCTTTAGGAAGACCATTACTCTTCCCCACTGCGCCAGCTGCCTGCTAAAGTCCCACACAATGGAACTTTTACTTTCTCACCAGGGCATTACATACACCACTCCACAACCTTATTCACAAAGTGTGGTCCGTTATCTGACAAACTTCTACGTGGAACCCCAAATCATGGGATCAGTTCTTTTCAGCAAAATCATAGCCACTGTCTGTGCATTATTCTTCTACGAAGCATAGGCCTCAATCTAGCCAGACAACATACAGACCACCACGAGTGCCTATGAAATTTGTGTGTGGGCAGGAACTCTATAAAGTCCATTTGTAAATGTTCCCTGTTAAAATATTTTATTTCGGTCAAAGACCTTAAAAGCATCAAAGAAATATAAAAACATCACCACACATATCCGTGCTTTATTCTTACCCAACTGTAATTTTCTGACCTGAAACTTTCTGCAGGAGCGAGACAGGGTCACGATGACTGGTCCTAACCTACCAACCTCCCGGCCCAGCTAAGTCAAAGCTTTTCCATGTAGATGGGGAAGAAGAGAATTAAGAGAAAGCAGAAACATGCCTGGCTATCCTGCTGCGGAAATGTCTCTCAGGAAAAAGATTTGTCTGTGTGCCTCTTCCTAAAACAGAAAATTACAAATATTAGGAATCAGATATACACTAGTTCTGTCCCCAGCTTCCTCCTATGTGACTTCTTTTAAATATTTTGATAGGTACCTGTTTATGCCCCTTCTCCTGTCTAGATGTTAATTAGTATATGTGGAGCTAGGATTCCTTGAATTGGGGAGAGATTCACAGATGATAGGAATTCTCCTTTGTTTGACCAGTTCTTACATTTTGTAGAATTATTATTCATTGCCTACCTTCACTATATCTTTCTAGGAGAGCAATCCTTTGGACAAGTTCATGGAGGAGATACATAAAGAAAAAATATCAACCAGAGAAAGAAGCAACATAAAAATATAACTGCATCATTTACAGTACATCATGCAGTAATTTAGGCTTTCATGCTTGTTCAGTGTCCCTTAAGAAATCATGCCTTTTATGAATTATTAGTTTCTGCAGGAATTTGAGCAATGAATAATGTAACTCTGTCTGTTTCCAGAGGTTAATAAGCATTCCTCAGACAACACACCCTGAGAGTCAAAATCAGACTTCAAGTCTTAATCAGATAAGTTCTAAATTAGTTTTTCGGCGTCTAAATAAAAAATGAAGCGCATAAGTGGTGTACTCTCTTGTGATTCCGTTCATATTTCTCCCTTGTTTTTCTCCTTGTGGAACTTTCCAGAATCATGGCAGCCATAGGACCCACGGGAGTGTGGCTGAAATTTCCTTCGGACATGCGGCAAAAGAAAGACAGGAGGATGACGAGCAAAAGGAAATGAAAGACACGACCCGAAAGAGCAAGCCAACTACAGACACCAAGACTGTGCGGAACGCTGAAATCCCACGTAAGTGCAAACACACTTAGCTGTAGCCAGAAAATTAGAATGGCAAGCAATGTAAGGGGGTGTGGCACGCACTTTTATTCCTGACACGCTCCACCTTGTCACACCTTTCAGAAGCCGTTCTGCATGCCCTACACCAATGGCCCAGCTCCAAGTCAATGGCACACTATCCGACACGTTCCCTATCGAACGATGGACTCGTTATGGGTGTCCCCCTCACCGCATTGCTCTTCACCCTGGCCTTTGAGCCCTTGGCGAGGTTGATCTGATGCGCAAGTTGAAGGCTGGCATTAGATACCATCCGGCTCGATCTCTGAGATCAGAATCGATGTTCCTTGCTCTGGTTCCTCGTGCGAAGAAGGCCCGTACTGGAGGGCGCTCCTTTAGGCTGCGGGCCCCACAGCTCTTGAACACTCTGCCTCTCGCATTACGTAGCACCTCGAACCTGTTGGCCTTTAGGAAGGGCCTAAAAACTTGGCTCTTTGCCCTTTAGACTCCCTTTTTTTCTTTTAACAGCTCCCATCGTGTTTCTGTGTTGTGTTTGTCTTCCACAGGTTGTCAATAAAGCGCCGGGACACTCTTCGTGAGTAGCCGTGCGCTATAAAAGACAAAATTAACATAACATAACATAACATAACATAACATAACCCACATTGAAGACAAAATCACACTATATGCGGACAATGTTTTGCTTTATCGCGTCGATCCGTCTGTCTCGGGCCCTTGCATTGTGGAGCTCCTTTCACTTTTCATGGGGACATCTAGCTTACTCCTTAACAGGGCGAAATCCCTCCTTGTCTCCCTGAGGGGTGACGCTGCTTCAACTGTGACCCACTGGAGATCCACTGGAGATCCCCAGTCACTGCCCATACTGCAAAGTTAAGCTTGTCCCTATTACCACTGCCAGACCTGAGGTGAAAACCTACTCTATGTTTCTGCTCAACTGCAGATCTCTAGTGAAGCACCGTTTAGAAATATCTTTGCTCCTAGATGAATACATGCCTGATGTAATCTTTCTCACTGAGACCTGGCTCAACCAGGATTCTCAGCCGGATCTGGCACAGGCTGTCATTCCAGGATACCAGATAGCACGGGCCGACCGACCACACGGCAGAGGCGGTGGCCTCGCAATCATTTACAAAGAGAGCTATGTTTGCCGCTGTTTGACGGAGAGAATTGAGGATTGCGAAAGTCTCCCCTTTGTGATCGAGTTCTCTGCTAATTCCAGCTTTTCTGGCACTCTCATCTATCGCCCTCCGGGACCCATCGGACAATTTGACACCTCTCTTCTGTCGATGGTCTCTCAATCGGTAATTTCCCCCTCAAATTTTACTCTGCTTGGAGATTTTAATGTCCACTTCGACTGCTTGTCAGAACACACGGCACGAGAAATGTTGTCTAGTTTAGCCGCCATTCAACTGGAACAACTAGTCCCCTCTCCTACGCATGAAAAAGGTCACCTCCTAGACCCCATCTTTAGTAACTGTAACCAACTTAAAGTGGGCAACATTAGTAGCCTACCATGGTCAGATCACTTCCTGATAGCTTTCACCTGGACCACAAGCAAACCCCCTCCATCTCTATTCACATCTCGGAAAACCCGCAACTGGTCCAAAATCTCCGTAGATGACTGGACCAAGGCTCTAAACACCACTCGTCCTTCACTCTTCCAGGACCCAATGGTAAATAATAAAGAATATAACAACTGGATCACGGCATCCCTTGATCAAGTCCTCCCTTCCTATCCATCTGGGTCAAAGAGACAAAGCAAATCTGCACCTTGGTATACAGAAGACCTTAGAGAGAAAAAACGCGTCTGTAAGAGACTAGAAAGGAAGTGGCGCATGACGTACAACCCTGTTGACAAAACCATCTACAGGGACGCGATCAGGAACTACAAATTAGCAATAAAAACCTCACAAGCAGCATACTATAATAACAAAATCACAATGGCAAAATCCAAACCGAAGGAAATATACCAGATAGTGAGCTCCCTCATAAAACCACCCCCGCCCGCCGCAGAAAACAGCAGCTCCCCCTCTAAATGCAATGAGCTGGCTGACTTCTTTTTTAACAAAGTGAATAAAATCTACCTCTCCTTCCCTGAACCAGCTGCTGAAGTTTCCACCCGCCATTCCGACTTTGCCTCGGATACGGCTACTCTCTCTCATAATAAGCTAGAATCCTTTCCACTGCTGAACCTGGAAACGCTGGAACCTTTAGTACAGCAAATTAAATCAGGCTCACCATGTGACCCGGCCCCCCCGGGCTCGTTGAGGCTGGCTAGCAAGACCATCTCTCCCACTTTGATGGAGTTGCTGAACTCCTCCATCCTCAGCGGGACAGTACCAACGACATGGAAGCAGGCGATGGTAAGGGCCTTGCTAAAAAAACCTGCCCTCGACCCAGCCAACCCCAGCAACTATCGCCCAATCTCCCTGCTCCCATGGGCGTCAAAAATCCTGGTGAAACACATCAACACTATCCTAACAAAATTTCTTGAGGAAAACCATCACCTCGACGTTTCCCAGACGGGCTTCTGCCCAAAACATGGGACGGAGACTGCTCTACTGGCGGTGACCGAGGAAGCGAGACGGATCTTGGATCGAGGGGGGTCAGTGGCAGTGATCCTCCTCGACCTAAGTGCCGCTTTTGACACGGTACATCATACTATTCTGATGAACCGTCTCGCCGACCTGGGAGTGTCCGGAGAAGCCCTGGCTTGGTTCAAGCCCTTTCTGTCAGATAGAACCTTCCAGGTCTTTGACGGCACTTCCGTCTCATCAAGCAGGCCTCTGGGATGTGGAGTCCCTCAGGGCTCTTCACTGAGCCCCACGCTCTTCAATGTGTACATGAGGCCGCTGGCTGGGATTGTTCGTCCGCATGGCATTGACATCATTTCCTATGCGGACGACACCCAGCTGGTGGTCTCCCTTGTACAGAAGAGCGGCCTCCAATCGCCACCCAATCTATCGGCCTGCCTGGAGGAAGTGAGGACTTGGATGATGGACTCCTGCTTGAAGCTCAATGACGACAAAACCGAGCTCATGCTCCTAGGCCCGGCAGCCCCCTCCACTCTAGAGCTGCTATGGCCAGCAAGCATGGGGGGCGGCTCCTGCCCCTAGCGACAACATCAAAAGCCTGGGGGTATGGTTAGATAAGTCGTTGAGCTTCAATACCCAGGCCACAAAGGTGGCAGCCACCTGTTTTGGCCTCCTTAGGGTAATCAAGAAAATCCTTCCCCTTCTCCCGTTGGAGGCCAGGCAGATAATCACACAGGGCCTCGTCCAATCCCGCCTGGATTTTAACAACGCATTATACCTTGGAGCACCGGACTACACCCTACAGAAACTTCAGCGCGCCCAAAACTGTGCTGCTCGTACGCTACTTGGAGTCCCACGCAGGACCTCAATAACTGCTGGCCTAAAAGCGCTGCATTGGCTACCTGTTAGAAGCAGAGTTAAATTCAAGGCCCTGTGCATTGCCCACCAGGCTTTCTGGAAAATGGGCCCAGAAATTAACACCTCACTCATCTCCCCATACCTGCCCAACAAGGAGCTTCGATCCTCCTCTGCTTTTTTGGCCAAAGTCCCTAAAATTTCCAGAGCCAGATCAGGGGGACGTTCCTTCTCCCTCAATGTGTCGAAACTGTGGAACTCCCTCCCCCTCCACATGAGAAGCAACCCTAACCTCACGTGGTTCCGGAAACAACTCAAAACCCTCTTCTTCCAGTAACCTAGAGCTTCTTGTTTCTAGAGGGCTTTTCTGAGAGTCATAGCGCCTGGACGCCTGAGGGCAATTGTAGCGCTCTATAAATGTTATTTTCATTTCATTTCATTTAATTTCAACTGCCTGGAGGGAGGATATTCCCATATGCCGACTTTAAAATAACTGTGCTTACACATGGTGACCATGCCGGAACTCACTAGCCTCCTTCACTTGAAGCCCCTTTTCAGAGATACCCAGGCCAGTATAATTAAATGGTGAGAACTCCTGTTAAATCGCCTCTGGAGAATAGCACTGATAAACATGATGTTTTTACTCCAATTTCTCTACATATTGCAAAACTCCCCCTTTACATCCCGCATGGTTCACAAATGTGTCATCGATATTTCGTTCCTTCATCTGGCACAGCCACCACCCTCAAGTAGCCCAAGGCACATGCCATCGATCGGTTTACGAGGGTGGGGTCGGGGAGGTAGACATCCTTTTATATTACTGGGCTTCCAACTTCTGACAATAAATGACTGCCTATAGGGTGGCTGGAGTGATCTGGCATACCAGCTGGAACTCAATGAAATGGGTTTTGATGGCATAATGGATTATCTGTACGGATGCCTGATTCCCATTACTTTTCCTAAAGTCACTAGGTTGGTCTTTTTGATTTGGAGGGTGGCCCTTCGCTTCACAGGATGGAATAGGCGCTTAACGGGACTGACCCCCTTGTGGTTACGCCATCTAACACAGCTCATGGTATTTTTCCCTTGGGACATAATCGCACTACCACACTGGCTGATGTTTGGCATGGATCAAAAATATATTCTTTTGCTGAACACAGTTCTCCTTTTCCAACAACCAATTCCACCACTACCTACAGAGAAGACACGCCCTCACCCCTAATAAAGGAGATCTGTGTGATCTACCAAAATGTAATCCCCTCGAAGCCAGACTGCTCCTCGAGAGGATGAGTAAAGGTCGGATCTACCAACTATACCGTGCCCTCGTGGGTAATGCACCATGGTCGCTGGACCATCAGAGCCAGCGGTGGGGGGTTGGGTCGGAGATCTGGACGAGACTGAATGGCGCAAGGCATGTAGGCTCCTTGGGAGCTGCCAAAATCCTCCCGGCTCACACTGATCTAATTCCAGTCCTTCCATCACACCTATATGACCCACCTAGAGGCTGAGCCGCTTCTTTCATTTGACATGGTCATGCCCCAAGATCACTTCATACTGGTCCTGTGTGGGCTCCACCCTTTTGAAGGTTTTGGGTTTCCCTATACAACACCAAAAATAGCACTACTGGGGATACTGGATGGGCTGGAGAGATGTCAAGGGGACCATACATTGATTGGCTTAACGACCTTACTGACAAAAAGAAACATTGCTTGCACTTGGAAGCACACATCCCCACCGACCCTGAAACAATGACGCACCGGTATGGATTGGTGTGCTAAACTAGAGAAACCTGTTTACATAGTCAGGGGTTGCCCTGCCAGATTCTTAGAAATTTGGGGTAAATGGTGGGACTATTATGGCTTGTTTTCCATGTGAGAATTTCTAACGCGCCCTATTTACTCACTTTTGCAGGGGCAAGAGGGGGACTGTGGGGAGGTAGGTAATATAGTTGAAAACCAATAAAATCTGTTCATCAACTCACAGAAAGCTCACTGGGTGTCGTTGAGCGTGAAAGGTGTTATTGCATCAACCATCTCTTGTGGGGGTCCTAAAGGGTCATATAGGGCCATATGTATCAAGCAAATTAGCATTCGCAAAGGCCGAAATTCTGCGAATTTCGGCCTTTGCGAATGCTAATTTGCTAAATGGTATGTATGAAACATTTTGGCAGCAAAATAAGGAATCGCAAAATTTGCCATTCCTTATTTTGCGATTGCACTTAAGGAATCGCAACTTTTGCGATTCCTTAAATGCAATGTATCAAAGAAAAATTAATTTAAAATTGCCCATAAGGATTTGCAAATTACCACCAACTTCTAGTTGGTGGTAAGTTGCGAATTCTCTTAAAAAAGCAATTTATTTAAAATCCAAAGGTGCCATATGACACTTTTTATTTATTTATTGATTAGCAAATTGCTAATCGCAAATTTCCCCTTCATTCCTATGGGCCTCCTGGCCCATAGAAATGAATAAGAAATTTGCGATTAGCAATTTGCTAATCGCAATTTAGGAATGTTAAGGAATCGCTACAAAGAAGCGATTTCCTTCATACATACCATTTTGCGATTCCTAAATAGCGATTCCTTAAAAATCGCTATTTAGGAATCGCAAAAGAGTTTGTTGATACGGGAAACATCCTTTACAACGAAACTTTTACAACGCAGTGCTATTACAACGCAGGTTTTACAACGAAAACCATTACAACGCATTGCGCTGGGGGGCGCTCTAGGATAGGGAATACGTTTAATTTACTGTCCAACACCTTCCTTAGTGTCCACGGGGACTGGAGTTGGAATAGTAAATTAAACTATTTACTATCCAGCACCCCAAAGCGATATACGTTGTAAAGGTTTGCGTTGTAAAACTGGCGTTGTAACAGCATGCGATGTAAATAATTGGTTGTAACGTCATACATCCGTTGATACATATGGCCCTTAGTGAGATATTATGGTCAGGAATCAAAATCTCCTGATCAGTTGTATCAAGATCAGCGTTAGTGGTACTGTCCACACTATAGAGCGATTGGAAGTGGGCAATCCTTTTCGTGGGTAAGATGTTAGGTTCTCATCATTCTAGTGGTACCTCTATGGCTAAGCGTATGCCACAAAGTTGTCTGGTTCTTATTCCAGATAGCATCCAGAATGGGCCTGCATATAGAAGAGTCACAGGATATCTTGGTCTGCTTAAGGTTCTCTTTATATCTAGCCCTAGCTGCCTGGATTTGAGATTGGGGACACCTTTTGATCTGGTAAGATTTTGCTTCTCTGCATTCCCTGTCGTACCAGGAAGGTTTTTTTTTTTTGTGAGACGTTATGGCGGTGTATGGATTTAGTGAAGAAGCTATTCTTCAGTATCGCGGATCATTTACCATGGAGATTCATAACATCAAGTAGAAAGAGATCAGAATCAACCAATGCAGATAAAATACGGATTAAACAATGATATAATTGGCCGTGGGTGGCATCATTGTTGATCATAATGTCCCATTTAACATTCCTCCTGTTGTTAGTGATAGTCAGGTCCCCGCTAGGCAGGCCGAAGCCAAGGACAGAGGGATATAGACTATCCTGGAGGGTTAAGACCAGAGTGAAATGATAACTTTCATATCTGTGCTGGACCTCCATGTCAAAAAGAGCCCGCAACGAGTAAAATATAATCTATATTACTCGTATACGCTCCCCTTCTAAATGTAGGCTTCCTATTTAAATCTGAGGGAGTACACCATTACAAGTTCCCATGTGCGCACGCAACCTGGGCTTCATCCTGGACTCCTCCCTCTCCATGACCAGACAAGTCAACGCCGTCTCCTCGTCGTGCTTCAACATCCTGCGCCTGCTACGTAAGATCTTCCGGTGGATCCCCACCGAGACCAGGAAGACGGTCACCCAGGCCCTCGTCACCAGCCGTCTGGACTACAGCAACTCCCTCTACGCCGGAACCACCGCCAAACTCCAGAAGAGACTCCAGCGGATTCAGAACACCTCAGCACGACTCATCCTGGACATCCCCCGTCGCAGCCACATCTCCGGACACCTGAGAGATCTGCACTGGCTCCCGGTCAACAAGAGAATCACCTTCGGTCTCCTCACCCACGCACACAAAGCCCTACACAACCAAGGCCCAGGATACCTCAACAGCCGCCTCAACTTCTACGCTCCCACACGCCAACTTCGATCGACCGGCCACGCCCTCGCCGCCGTCCCCCGCATCCGAAGAGCCACCACAGGAGGAAGGTCCTTCTCCTACCTGGCCACCAAGACTTGGAACTCCCTCCCGACCCACCTCCGCCTGACCCAGGACCACCTTGCCTTCAGGAAGCAGCTCAAGACCTGGCTGTTCGAGCAGTAGCGGACCCCCCCTCCACCAGCGCCTTGAGACCCACCGGGTGAGTAGTGCGCTATATAAATGCTCTGATTGATTGATTGATGTGACATGACAGTGAAAATTCTATCATTTAAAATGAAGCTTTGAACATAGATGGTATACAGGGGTCTAGTTGTTTGGGGGGATACCAGTTTGCTGGTCTACATCACATTCTATGACCCTGAATAAAGCTGAAGGCTCAAAGCATGTGTTGAAATCACCTCCAACTATGACAGCTGAAGTCCTGTTGCCCAATGGTATGCACTGTCTCAGTTGCGATATGACCACAAATTCTGCTGCCTTTCCATGGCAGAAATTCTAGCCCTAAGATGTATTGAGAGTTAATATTTTGTTGTCTTACCTGACACCCTGTTGAGGAGCTAACCCATGTGATAAGGCTTCCAGAGGGTCTGCCGGCATGCATTCCCTGTGACAGAATAAGGAAGGTTTTAAAACCTTGTCAGTCAGATGCAATAAGCCCCTAGTTTCTTGGAACATATCTGCTTTATCAATGTATTCCCCTCAATCTTCTTGGGACAATTTACCAATTAAACCTGCTATTTTCCATGATATTATTGTTGTTAGTAGGCCCTGGAGGATCAACTAGCCGGACTCCTTGGGAGCGTGTTGTTGTTGCTAGTGGGATCCTGGCTTGTGAGGCAAGAACATATACTTCGCCCTCTTCTATTGGGTTTCTAACAGCAGGTTCATAAAAAGTAGGTGGGAAATTTGTGGTTGGACCAGCATTATCTAGGACACTATCTGGCTTGGACTAAACTGTTGGATACGATCTGATCCAGTCACAAAGTTGTCAACAGGTGGCCCTAGTCATACAATCAAAGATGTATTTGAAGTGGTTAGCAATCGATCAGCCTTTTACAGTGCCTGGGGTTGAGCTTTGAATTAAATTTGGGAGTTTGCTAGTGGAAAAGTACGACCATCAAGTGATAAATGGCTGTCTGCAAGATGTATAGACCTAAGTGTCAATCTAACATGGTTAAAAGCATCATTTTCAGAGAGAAGTCGCCATGCCCCAAGGATATCTCAGTGAATTAGGCTATAATATTCTCTGACATCCCTGATCCAATGGTTAACATTTTTGATTAATAATGCCTCATTCTTAATTAGATTAGGTAATAATTTCGGGACACCCGTCATTTAAATAGTCCTATTTAAAGGTAGGCTTAGACTGTAGGAGACGTCATCCAATTGTATTCTAAGGCTGGAGGATGCATAGACGGATTGACACAGGCACTTAGAAGGTAGTGTAGGCGTAGGAGGTCTAAAGGTAGAGGAATTATGAGCCATATGTGATCTATGAGTAATGGAATTATTAGCCATGTGCAAAGATATCACTTGTGGACAGTGGGTTCTCTTGGTGTCCCTATTATGTGCTTCCTGAGGAAGATCTAAGGAAGCATAGTGGGCACCAAGGTCTTGAATGGGAAGATTTACTCCAAACTGGGTCTTAGGACGTAGAAGGGGCATGCAATTGGTTCCCTTGCCTGAAAGCAGAGTATGGAAATCCACTTTCCGGGGCCTGTTGGAATAGGGACCATTGTGTAAATGTTTGAGTATTGGTTCTCAATACGTCTGGTTAGGTTTGGGAGAAGCTTCCCTACCATGTTGGTAAGGGTTGAGGGCTGCCCCATTACTTCTTGTCCCGGCCTTCCCAGTGGGTTTGTCTAAGGGCATAACACTTGTATTGAACCACAGAGAAGGCTCAGACAGCAGACAGACTTTTGCTTTTAAGTCTGCGATTTCAACCTTCATGGTACTGATAGTATCCCAGAGTTCCTTTATTAACCGCCCAGACTCATCAGGGTATGTTATCTGTGAGTTCCCAGTTAATTTTGTGTTCTGGTATATTTCTGATGGTTCTTGAGTTGTTAGAAGGGAGAAACGGTTTGAGCAAGAAATAGTTGGTTCTAACAAAACATGAGGTTCTGCATGAGTTGGAACTTAGGAAGGCTCATTGCCTCTGGAAATGGGTGCCTCAGGGGCAGGATTTTTGTTTTAATGCCCGTCAGCTGTTTGGTTCTGGAAACCCTTTCCACAAATAATGAAGGAACCTTTGGTTTCTGTTAGCCAGGTATTCTGGGTTAGGGTTAGCTGGAAATAAGATTTGCTCAACTTCTTCAAATAGATTATTGATTTCCTGGAGGGTACAGTTATTCGATACTATACATGGATGTTTCTTATTCATAGGCTCCCTTAAATGTTTTTCAGTACTTTTCCTTTTTCGCATTGCCTATGCTAACTATACCTCATCTCTGCTGGTACAGTAAGAAGTGGTCCTCTCTTTAAAAAACAGAAGGGAAAAAAACAAATAATTTTACAAACTTTTTGTTAGCCCACTGTTAATCAAAGGTAAAATGAATACAGTGCAGAGGGTGTGCCAAATTACAGTCTCTACACGAGAAATAGTTCAGAAACAGCATGTCACAAAAGACAATGGGTATAGGTGAACTAAGGAAAAGTAAACAAACGTCCCTCAAGTCTGTTCTTAGAGCTGTACATAAAAAGGGGCAAATATCTCTTAACTTATATTTGCAAAGATATATATTGTCTCAAAAAGTTCAGATATTATGTACTAACAAAAGATTTTTTTCTTTTCTTTTTCAGGGGTAAGACCAACAACAGATAATAATAAAAGCAAAATTTACACTGAAAGTAAAAACTTTAACACATTTTATTATATCATTTCATAGAACAAAGAATACATTAGATTGGTAGTTTAAAAAGCATCACATATAAAAACGTATTAAAATCATACGATCACATAGTAAATACAATTCCCAATGATTCAATTCCAAGTTAAAAGAAAACATTCGTCGACGCAGCGTTTCGGTGAATTTTCTACTATATACACCTTCTTCAGGACTGTTTTCTATATTGGCTAAAGGGCCAACTGTAGATTTCAACTTCTTTAAAATGATTAACACATCAATTCCTTTAACATTGAATTGTTTATATTGATCCAAGATCGGAAACCCTATAATGAGGGAATATTCAAAAATGGACGGCCGTCTGTGGGTGCCACCGAGGTATTTAGTAGTGAGTATAAAACACTTGAAACTCTTGAAACACTTCGCTGAAAATGGCGAGGGACCGCGTGGGTGCAGGGACGCCGTCCTAATTTTTAAAGAATGGAAATGAGAAAGTGATTGGGAGAAACCAGGTCTCTCGCCATTTTCAGCAAAGCATTAGCAGACCAATTTCTCAGTCTGATTCATATCTACTTCAAGTGTTTTATACTCACTACTAAATACCTCGGTGGCACCCACAGACGGCCGTCCATTTTTGAATATTCCCTAGTTATAGGGTTTCCGATCTTGGATCAATATAAACAATTCAATATTAAAGGAATTGATGTGTTAATCATTTTATAGAAGTTGAAATCTACAGTTGGCCCTTTTGCCAATATAGAAAACAGTCCTGAAGAAGGTGTATATAGTAGAAAATTCACCGAAACGCTGCGTCGACGAATGTTTTCTTTTAACTCGGAATTGAATCATTGGGAATTGTATTTACTATGTGATCGTATGATTTTAATACGTTTTTATATGTGATGCTTTGTAAACTACCAATCTAATGTATTCTTTGTTCTATGAAATGATATAATAAAATGTGTTAAAGTTTTTACTTTCAGTGTAAATTTTGCTTTTATTATTATCTGTTGTTGGTGTGACCCCTGAAAAAGAAAAAGAAAACAAATCTTTTGTTAGTACATAATATCTGAACTTTTTGAGACAATATATAACTTTGCAAATATAAGTTAAGAGATATTTGCCCCTTTTTATGTACAGCTCTAAGAACAGACTTGAGGGACGTTTGTTTACTTTTCCTTCTACTTACCCTGTCCTTATTATAATAATAGTAGGGTTCCTCCCTCTTTGATTGATAAATATAGGTGAACTAATCCAGTCACACAGTTCGTCCAAATGCCAGGTAGTAGCCTGCAAGGTCAGGAAATAGCTTGCGGTTAACAAGTTGAGCTATTGCATGAAGCGTAGACCTTATCTTCCTCCAAACTCAGGAAACCAGTAGTGTTTAAGCTAGAAACTACACAATTAGGTTACCACGCTTTCCATCTGCTAGAGAGATGGGGCAAAATGTGCCAAACATGTTAAATTCTATTTCCTTTGCAATCGTGTTGCTGATGCATGCACACATAGATTACGTACACAGGATGGACTGG
This sequence comes from Lissotriton helveticus, assembly GCF_964261635.1. NCBI lineage: Eukaryota > Metazoa > Chordata > Amphibia > Caudata > Salamandridae > Lissotriton > Lissotriton helveticus. The sequence continues at coordinate 535,965,407 of NC_136061.1, forward strand.
TCAAGGTGCAAGCTTTGCCACTGTTCACAATGACATGAATGTCCACTTCTACTAAAAACCACATGTCACACTCATGATGTTTAGGCGTGATGGATAAAACCACATGCAAAAGGTCAGATAAGCTTGGCCATACAGCACTGAGAAGGACAACCACACGCTGTGCAGATATATAAAGATATCTTTGCTCCTCTTAGATTCCGAGAACCGAAACCCACAGGGGGGTTTCCACGATCACATGAGGCTATGTCCACCTGCATGTGCTTCTGAGACATTGCTATATCCACTGATACTATCTTGTACAGTTGTGTAGTCCCTATAAACCTTTATAGGGACTCCACGACATGGCGTCCTACGTTGGGCGCCATGTTGTGTAGTCCCTACAAACCTATATAGGATCTGCACGTTTAGACAATATAGACTGTAGGATTGGTGTTCAGACTGATTCTAGACACTCCCACAGGTATGTTTGCATCTATTCCAGTTAGCTTACAGTGCAACTGTAAACTACTCTTACCAAGGAGAGAATAGTTCTTGGCAACTATCGAACATAACAACTCTGTCCCATGACGGATTGTGGAAACAGTACAGTACTTTTCGCTCAGTCACTTGTGCTCACTTTGTCTCAGAGAGATACATAGGATAAACAGTGGGGACATTTTCAATTAGTATTTATTGAACCAGCGTCATTCTAGTGTAAAATAGGTATGCTGAAACAACCATAAGACAGAAACATATGTAAATGATTATAAGCACCAACAGAGCAAAAGGATGGTAGATTTTTACCATAGTGCTAAAACAATTAATACAGGCAGGTATGAAAATACATGACAGTAATAATGCATACTCCTACGATGCAACCTTAACTAGATGTACCTAAGTGTACCTAGCATGTATGTAGGTGTGGAGCCAAGAATCCTTCTAGGATAAAGTAAACCCCGTTACCTGAAGTGAGAGACTGTGGGACCCCGTCCTGGTCTCGAGATGGACACCCCGCGAGGGATGTCAGACCACTGCGAGCTGGAGTGCCTGCATGCAGGAACCTTAGCATCTTACGTCACTGTGTAAGAATGGAAGTCTTTTTTCTCCTCTCCCTCCCTCAACAAATATATGGTGTTTATATACCCAAAGTGGTACCCTCAAGGGATCTACCTGCGTCATGTCGGATTTAGGATGACGGAAGGAATGACTCTTTTACATAGTTATTATGAAGGAGATGGTAGTCCTGCTGAGTTTCCAAAAATCCTCAAGCATAATGAATGAGAATAGTTTTCAGGGAAAACGCCACGTCCTGTAAGTAGTACAGTAACTAGAGGTCAGTCCCAAGAACCGTTATGTAGTGTAATGCCAGGTGAAATATAAGTGAAAGATTTGGTGGATACCTGAACCTATATTGAGGTACCTATATGAAACAGAACAGTATGTCCTGTGTGAACATTGCTTACGTCAATTGTCAAATTGTGACCTTTTCCTTTGTGGTTTGGAAGAATAAGTTGAGCTGATTCTGAGTTAATACTCCAGACATCAGGTTGTATATCCTCAGAGGTGAACTGATCTCTCCTCTAGTGAATGATCCTTACTACAGTTTTGTAATAAACCCATATTATATTGTCAACTTGCTTTTCTTAGTGTTTGTTCAATAGATTTTCCCTCCAACACTGTGATCAAGCCGAGCCCTGAAAATGTTTTCTAAGTAAATTATGCAACAAACATTATATAAAATATAATAAAGTCTCTTCAAAATTCAAAAAAGTGAATTTAACATGTGGAACCTTTGACATTAATTCCTCATATTATAGCATCACACAGAGTAGTACTTATTAAAAGTGATAGTTTTGAACATCAACCATTAGTGAACGAAGAGGTTAGACCACTGTCATAGCTGCCAAGCTTCATTCCATGTAATTATGAGTGACATTCACCGACTATGAGTGACACTTTCTCGCGAGCAAAATCAAGCAATGAAGAAAAAGGAAACATAAAATATCATCCTCCTTCTTTCCTCTTGTATGTTATTCCCTCTCTTGCTCTGGGTTAAAGTCATGATGCAGAAAAATAAGTGCTGGACCCCAGAAATTAGTTTTAGTGGGTCCCATCTGCAACCACAGGGTCAAACTAAGCATTGGCTGGGGGTGTCTGATTGAGATATAATGCTCACATAGTGTACTGGAACAGATGGCTATGTTTTATAGTTTTGCACTCTATTTCTGAATACTATGTAAGCTGGCGCACACCTAGGGAAGAAAAGAAAGTAGGTACCACTGACAAACGTATCGCCCATCCGAGGGGGGGCTGTAGTCTCACTTGTTTAGCTCCTGAGTTTAAAGAGAGGATTAGCCAAGAAGGTCAGATATATATCACCACCACACTTGACAACTACAAAAAACACTCACCATCTCACTCCACCAAACACTTGTCTTGACACATATAATTATCCTAACAAACACAACTGTACACCACCAAATAAATAACATCACACACACACAGTAAAATCATAAGGGAAGCTTGCACTGCTGAATCGGTGTGCTCTGATGCAGCTGGTGCCATTATTGAGATATGTAAACTCTTCCACAGTGCAGTACAACTCCAGCGTCTCTTCACTATACTCTGAACTGTCCCATGATGGTGCCATGAGTGGCCAAAACAGCATTTTGATAACCTCCAGTTAAATACTGAAAAGTCGAACATTACACTTAGAAACTTTCAAAAACAAAGCATTGCATTAACAACATTAAACTTTTTAGGGCTCGCCTTTTCCATTCCGCAGGAATGGATTGGAGAGAATTCTAGTGGTCAAAATACTCGTCAAACTATGACTTTTTCGGTGCGGTTTTCTTGGAGTTCACGTGGCCACAGGCACGCGCTTTTGGGCCATAAACTTTCACGGCCATCTGTTCCCCAGCTCCATCACCTCCCCTCTCTCTCCCCGCACACAGCCTTACTCTGATTTGTCCTCCCCCTCCCCAGCCAGCTTCCCCCAGGCCGTGTTCCCTCCCCTGCTATCCCATCCTCACTCATCCCTTGCACCCCCTCCTCGCTCATCAGGTCTGCAAAGCTACAAATCCCTTTTATTAGGATCAGGTTTCCCCTTGACTATATTTTCCCTGCAGCCCTCATTTCATCTCCTTCTTTAATGTAGCCAACTCACATTTAAGCATAAAACTACAGTGCTCATTCCTTCACTCTCCATTTTTCTTACATATGAATTGAACTAAAGTTAGCAGGGTTACCCCTCCCCCTGTCATTTGTCGCTCACACAAGAACGGTCAGCATTCGCCAATCCTTCATTTTTAATTTTTTGGGTATTTTCAGTTTCACGGCTCCTTCCAAAGTGCTCTGTATCTAAGCTTCGCCTGACCTCGGGTAAATAAAGACATTTATCAAGCGTGCCCTAGTAGTCAGTTGATGTAGCAGCCTTTTTTAATTCAAATAATCTGGATCTGTGAGAAATATTCAACAAAAACTCCACAAAGCCATCCGCACATCAAAGCCATCAGCCTCGCGCTGGCCTCACTTCTCCTCCCCCCTAATTGCTCTCACTCTCCATCTGCGCACTAACCAGGCAGGCCACCCCCTTCCTCTCCAGCGCGCGCCCCATTCTCTCTCTAATGTATTTTCAGTCTCACGGCTCCTTCCAGAGTGCTCTGTATCTAAGCTCCGCCTGACCTCGGGTAAATAAAGACATTTATCAAGCGTGCCCTAGTAGTCAGTTGATGTAGCAGCCTTTTTTATTAATTCAAATAATCTGGATCTGTGAGAAATATTCAACAAAACAAACTCCAGCGGTGTACACAAATCATTCCTGCCGGCTCCACGAGTTAGGATCTTCTTACATCATTGCAATGGACTTGCTTTGCTGGAATGTAAAACCAATTGGCTGTGAGTTAGCTGACCAACAGAAGACTGTAGAGCAATCTGCATTGACATGGCTGCCAAAAAGTAGCTAATTTGCCTCGAAGGATGGCTCAGTGAGGTAACTTTGATCTATGGGACATGAGTTCTAATCCCAGTAAGGCCAACTCAGACTTTCATCTTCAGACGCCTGTTACGTGATTGTCATTAAATTCGGTAGTTGCAATTCATTGTGTATATAGGGTATTTACATATTTTCAGAGATGCAGAACGAAGCTCTACATTATATCCTGCTTTTTATTGCAAACCACGTTCTCTGTGATTATTTCAGCAATGCGGGCACTTATTGCATAGTGATCGTGGTGTTGTTGGCACTCAGCATAAGGTGAACAAATACTGGTAACTTCTAGGGACACAGTCAATTCCTCACTAGTGTCACAAATACGGGTTTTCAAGGAAAAAAAACCACTTCTTAAGGCCGCGGAAACACAGCAGAAAACCTTTATCGGAAAGCCGTCAACTTGGCTGGGTTATTTTTGGTGTAAATGCAATTCTGAGTGGGCCTCTTTTTATGGCCGCCTGCTCGTCCTAAATACCAACGGCGCTGACATACTGGGAATACATGGAATTTCTCTGCAACACTCAGATGCTCTTTAAAGTTACTGTCGTACCCTATACTATATTTATGCTAAAATGTTTGACAGCAGATGTTGCCATTGGCGTTTGGGATTGATTTATTGTATTGCCTGTAATACCTGCCTTCAAGCAGCATTAAGTGATGATTCTTTGTTGATTGATTGAATACATATGAGAAAAGGGATTATTTTTTGGGAGTTTAGAAAACAAACCACGAGAGCATCGATCATTTAGGATCCCTTGCACAATAGTCTACAAATGGGTTAACTGTAGGTTAAAAGTACAGTAAGGTACCTGTTGGTGCACATTTGAGAATAAATTTAAGGCAATCTTGTGCTTACTTATTGCTTCACTATCTTATTGATTTAGCATTACAAGCCTCATTCTTGGGTGAATCTTTTCAAAGTTTTATTTTCAAGTGTTTGTGTTTTTCAACCTGAATTATATTTCATCGTACATCATCTTCCTTGACTGTTAATGTTGCCTGCATTGATTTTTGCCTCCATTTATTCTCTATTGCTCTCCTCTCTCTCTCTCCCTCTCTCACTCCACTCCCTCTCCTCACTCTCCCTCTCTCCGTCTACCTCTCTCCCTTTCCCTCACTTCCCTCTCACTCTCTCCTCTCACCTCTCTCACCCTCTCCCTCTCTCTCTCGCCTCTCTTGCCCTCTCTCTACCTTCCCCCTGCTCTCCTTTTTAGGTCTTGCCTGTCAATGCACATGCGCATTGAGCGGAGCGAGACTATAGGGGCTTAAACAGAGTTTAACTAGACTGGCGATTTGATGCAGTGTATGTGCGCTTTTAGCTCAATGCACAAGCGCAATGAGTTAAAATGCGCATGCACAGCATCAAATCGTCAGCTTGGTGCCGCCAGCAGCTCTTCCCGCTGCGCCCCCTGCTGCATCAAAGGCTTTGCGCTCTGCCTCAGCCCAGCCATTCTCCTCCCCTAATTGGCCCCTACTGCATCAAAGGCTTTTTCACGGCCGGCCAGCCGTGTTTTCAGTTTCACGGCCGCCAGGCCGTGTCTCCTTTTTGTTTTTTTAACAAATTGAGCACCGTCTGTATTTTATTCTCATTCAATCTCCCATCATTGTATCTCGCTCCCTGCTTCCCTCACTGTCTGCCTTCTTCCGTCTTCCCTCTCCTCTCGTTTCCTTCACTTTCTCCCCTCTGTTTCTATCGTCCGTCTCTCTCGCTCGCCGTCACTCTTCCTTTTCTGTCACTCTTGCATGTTGCATTACAAATGCTATAGGTGTCACATTTGCAAAAGTTATAACTATTGGCATTGTAAATGACAAAGCTATTAATTTAAAAAGCAACACATAAATAAAATAAATGTCATTTATAAGACCAATAGCTCAAACTTTCCTAATGCGAGACCTATTGCATTTCCAATGCTTGTTTTTCTTTCATGTTTGAGCTACTCATTTCTTTTATGCTCCTTCTGGATATCTTTCACCCCTAATTCTTTCTTCCTTTTTGTTTTAATCTTTCTGTTCCTTCCATAACTCCACTTTCCCCTTACGGTCCTTTTTCTGCCCTCCTTTCACTTCCCTTCCTTACTTTCTTCCTCATTTTCATTATATACACGTTTACGTGATATGTAATTGTTTATTATTGTCACACCTTTTGCATACTCGCAATTATTGAAAAACAGTTGTGTGTGGCCAGTCTCACGATTTGTGAATAGCACACTCCTGCGTAATCCACATGGCAAATATTTGAAATGCTTGTGCACAGGCTCTTAGAGCCAGAGCCGACTCTCTGCTTGGCTCTGGCTCAGTTTTTCCTGTTATTTTGTTGCCTCACTCACCTCGCAGGCTCCACTTGTGCTGAGGAGGCGTCTGAGTTTCAGGCTGCCTCTCCACGCCTGCGGTAGCAGGGAGACTGATTAAGCTATATAGATTAACAAATGAAATGCATACAGCAGCTCGCCTCACCTCATGCACAACACCAAGACACGCATCATCACACAGGCTATTTGGCATAAAGCAGGAGGGATGCTGCCCACAGGCACGGCTGCCCGCTCCAACACCAGAGTTACAGAAAGGGCCAGGGCCATAACGCGGTGTCACTTAGTCCGACCGTGGAGTGCAAGGCACAGGGAACAATCAGAGAACTGCCGCCTCCTGACCCATTGAACTTTGCTGTGTCCTGTACAAAACAGTTGTCGGATTCACATGAGCAGCTGATAACCAGCCTATTAACAGCTGCTCGTAGCACTTACTTATCAGCACCCAACTCTGCCCGGAATGTACACTTACCTGGATATTTCCCATCTGGGGACCCATTTGTTGTGACAGTGAGGTCATATGAGGCTGCGCCACGGCCGGGCTGAGAGTGAAACTCGGTTGATGAATGCAGCCAGTCCCAAGGCTGTGGCATGGTGGGTGGCAACTTCTACTCTCAAACAATAAATTAGTTTGCAATGCTTCTGTACATGTGCAGCAGGTTGTGGTCAAATAGCACACAATTCTATCACAGGACCGGAGGCTACGGATTATGCTAATTCTCTCTTTACTTCAAATTAAACAGCAGCCAAACAGAAAAAATTTTACATCAAAAAACCAACATTCCCAGAATGTTTAGCAATAACCATTGAGACTAGCTCTATATATGAGTCTTGTCCATGAGCACTTCCTCTTTCTTTGTTGCTCGCAGCCGAGTTAGGTGCCTCACTTTCTTATACCTTTATCTTAAATTGCATTCATGACTTCTCTTGCTAAATAAGTGTTTATTGCAGAAAGCTGATTCATATATGCATGTTTGACCCTTTATTATGTACATAATGTGTCCGGTTTGAGGTCTTTGCCTCACGTAATTAGCGCTGCAGCGCTTGCATGTCAGAGTCGAATGGTGGCGAGCGCTGGCTGGCGAACGGTGGCTGACGGTCCCCGTCCGACTGCCCGTTTTTCCCTCATTCCACCCACCGCAAGCCTCTGTGACAGCCGCGGCGCATTCCCTCATTCTGGCCCGCGTTTCATTACCAGCCGGGCGCGCGTTGCCCAATTGGGCTCCTTTTGGGCTACACAACGCCCAAACTCAATTTTTTCCTCCTCGCGAGCTCATTTGAAGTTGGTATTGAGCGCAGGTTTTTATATCTATAAATTTGGCCGGTGACGCCTTTAGTGGGCTGCATAACAGTGACTACGGCTTTGCTGGGGAGCATATTTGGTATTTTACATTCAGTTGCACGTAGGGTGGTTCCCCCTTGACAGATCCCTTTGGGATTAAGGTATACAATCTCAGTTAAGTCTACCTCGCTTTCAGTTGCTATTATGTTTTGAGATGGAAGACTGGGCCTATTTTAAGGAGGACGAATACGAGTACTATGAAGAGGAGCATGCACCCCCTCTGGAAGACAACCTTGTGGATGCCTTGGACGCATCTGTACAACAATCTATATGTAAAGCAGTGAAAGTTGTGGTTCCCCAGACTGTTAATAAGGCCCTTGCTGTTGATCTCAAGCCAATTACTGCACAGCTTGAAAAATTCACCAAAAAGCAAGGAATGCTTACCGAAGAACCTGCTGCAGGTTCCTCTGGCGCAAAACCCAAATCTTTGCCATCAAGTTGGCCGCACGCTTAGACTTTAACTAAGTTACCCCTGCCTTCCGCAAGTGACAATCAGTACTCAAGAGACTGCTGGACCCAGTAATTCTTCAACCAGCAGGCTTTATAACGACGATGGATACGGATACTGATTCCACAGGGAAGACCATCTCCCCTAAAGTGAAAAAGACTAAGAGGCGTTCTAGCGAACTCCAGTCGGTTTCCATGTACCAATCTACGGCTCCCCTTTGATTTTAACCCACGGGACATTATCCAGCCTAGGTCGTCAGATTAGGCTCCTCCCCAGAGGTCTCCGATTATCTGCATCAAAACCTCAGAAATAGCTTTGATAGAGAAGTCCGAAAAAGGCTGCGATCTGAAAGTCCACGCCCAGACATCCCGGACAAGGTGGCGGAAACGCCAGGCATAGATCCCAACATGTTGGCATTTCTGAAGAAATTTGCCAAGGATCCTAAAAAGGCATTGATAGAGCCTGGCGTGGATGCCAAGACAAGCTCTTGGACACCGCTGGTACTCTAGCAAAGATTTTGGAGCTGGCATTGGTAGACAAGGAAACGGGGGCTCCCATCGATCCTGACATCCTTGCGGGATGGACACAGCGCGCTATATGTTTCTTAGGAAACGCTAACTGTGCCATCTCTGCCGAACGGAGAAAATCATTACTTATGAGAATGGATAATAACCTGACCGAGCTTGCAGCAGCAGAACCTGGTCCTCTGGCAGAAGGGATGCTATTCGGAGACAAATTCGTAAAAGATTTCTCTAAGTACATGGGGACCTTCACCTCCCTGGATAAAGCCAAGACCAGCATTAAGAAGACATTTCAAACTGGCCTTTTTGGAAAGGCCGTGCAAGGCAGGGGCTGCTCGCCAGGCCGTCCTTACTATCAACGTTTTACCAGAGGAGGATGCGGCCGAGGGGACTTCCAGGACACCACCAGAGGTGGCCACTTTAACCCCTCCAGACGCCAAAAATGGCGCAGATTTCATCGTGGCGGACAAAGGGGAAATTTCCAATCCCAGATTACAACAGGTAAGCCCAATGTCTCTATTATTATGTCCTCTGGGGGTAAGGGCTCGACACTTTCTGCACAATTGGTCACAGATAACTCAGGACTCCTGGGTACTACAGACGGTGAATGGTTTCCTCATAGATTTTTACCAAACACCATTGCAAAGTGTATCTCCTCCCCCTCTGTATTTTTCCCAACTAGAAATGACTTTTACAGATCAAGAAATAGAAGATTTGCTGCAAAAACACATGGTGGCCTACTGCGAGGGCAAACCGGTGGGTTTCTGCAGCAAAGTCTTCTTAGTCCAGAAGAGAGGCGGAAGTTATCGTTTAGTTCTCAATCTGAAGGATTTCAACTGTTTTGTCCTCTACAGGCATTTCAAGATGGAAGGAATCCATCTTTTGGCAGACATTTTGAGGCAAGAGGACTGGTTGGTCAGCCTAGACCTCAAAGATGCTTACCTGACATTTCCAATTTTTCCCCCGCATCAGATATTCTTATAGTTCCAATGGCGAGGCAGACAACTAGATTACTTGGTCCTGCCTTTCGGTCTTTCCTCGGCTCCTTGGTAGTTTACCAAGATGATGAAACTAGTCATCGCGATCCTCCGGGAGCAGGGTATTCGTCTGATAATCTATCTCGACGATATCCTGATCATGGCTTCCTCCGAGGAATTATCGAGCCCTTCAGCGCCTCAAAATAAGACATCTCCAGAAGGGCCTCTCTTACTCGGACCAAATTCCCCTCACGGAGGAAGCCCGAGAATAGATCAGTTGGTGGTTAGCCCATGTAGAAGCCTGGAACGGGCGAGCAATCTCTGGATTTTTCCCGGAGATAGTGATAGAATCAGACGCCAGTCAGTCCGGCTGGGGAGCCCGTTGTGGGACCATCACGATAGGGGGCATATGGACGCCTCAGGAATTGGAGTTACACATCAATTGTCTTAACAGGGACCTGTTACGTGCATCCCAAGAGAACAGTGAGGTGGTCGTCTGGCACATGTGCTCCAGTCATTTCGTCCAGTGCATGCAGTACTTCCCTCCAGTATTCCCGAACAGGCAGGCAGTCCCAGGCCAAGTGCCCAAAGTCAGCGTCCCCCGCCCTGCATCTATCACAGCATTCAGTGTCGCACAAATGTAACCGGTGTAGCCGAGCTGGTGTGTAATATAATCGGTGAATATATTTATAATGTATCAGGCGTAGTGTGCTATTGCGGATATGGCACCCGTTTAGCGGCAGCAAAAGGACCATTGTTCCGTCGTGATGGGAGTTCCCAATTCCGCCTCCCATTTACCCTTGGCTGGAGTTAGGTCCCTCTTCCATTCCCCTTGAGTTGAGCGATATAGTCGCAACACTACATGTTCCAGGGGAGTTTGCTGTAAGAGAGTATGTAGAGGAAGCATAATGGGGGGGTTCTAACGGAAAGCACTGAGTCAGAGAATGCATGTCTTGCCTAAGCCTCACGTAATAGAATCGCTCCAAGGGAGTGGGGGTAGTGGTACCAAAGAAGTCGTCACTAGTTCTAAACTTCCCATTCGTGTACAATTGGCCCCAAGTAAGGCAGGACAGTTTACGCAGCAAGCAGCGACATCTCCCCTCTGTCGTGACTGGTAGATCCTGTCTCCCCTGCAATGGTGCTAATGGCGAATAGAGTACAGGGCATTTGAGTTTGTGCGCCAGATCGCGCCAGGCACTGGTTGTGCATTGTACGGTTGTAGATGCAAGGTGTCTAGGTACCGCAGTAGTGCTTAGATACACTGTGCAAGGTGTGGGGGCCCTATACCAGTCTTCAATAGCTAGCTGAGGCATGTATGGTGGGGGGGGGAATCCGAAAGGCCGCAATGTGTGCCTGGGCAAAGATAAAATATAATTCCATATCTGGGACTTCAAATCCCCCAGATTCAAAAGTACGAGTGAGAACCTCCCACGCCAATCTGGGCTGTTTTCCATCCCATGCCAATCGGATCAGTTGGGTTTTGATACATTAAAAAAAATATCGACTCGGAGCATAAGGAATGTTGGTAAAAAGGTAGAGCAATTTGGGCAAAATTATCATCTTAATCAAAGATACTCTGGCTGCCATGCAGAGAGGCATTGCGATCCATCTGGTGATCTTGTCCGTGACAAGGTCTAGTGTGCGTCCGTAGTTGGAAAGCATCAGTTCCTCACGGCATCGAGAGACAAAGATGCTAAGATAAGTGATTGTATCCGCGCACCACTTCAAAGGAAAATCAGGTGCGAACTCCAATGTGGTTTCTGTTAGAGGGAATATTTGGGATTTCCCTCAGTTCACGTTAATCCCAGATAGTTGACCAAAGAGGATGAACAATCAGAGAATGGGATTGAGGTTTACCGCAGGATCCCGCATGTATAATGTGAGATCATCGGCGTACAAGGAGATTAAGACCTGCCTCTCTGGGTATATCAATGCATAGTCCCGAAAGTGCTGTCTGACTTTTGCCGCTAGGGGCTCGATGGCTATGGCAAAGAGGAGTGACAGGGGGCATCCCTGCCGGGTGCCCCGTGTAATTATGAAGGGAGCCGACTGAACTCTATTGACCATCACTCTAGCTCGCACCACTGGATACAATAAATTGATCCATCTATTAGGAAGTGGCGGTGAACCCCATACGTTGTAAGACAAAGGAGATAGTCCCACTCCAGGGAATCAAACGCCTTGGTGGCATCAAGAAATATCGCTGCGGCGTTGACGTCAGGGTCTATGTCGTGTAGGAGTGCAAATAATGTATGCAAATTATGGGATGTGCCTCTAGTGGGCACAAAGCCTGATTGATCAGGGAGCACTAGCGCTGTCATAAGGGGACTAATACGATTAGCAATCAATTTGGCTAAAATACATTTGTCCACATTTATTAACGATAGGGGCCTGTACGAGTCACAGTAAGTAGAGGGCTTACCCGGCTTAGGTAGGGATATGATGCACGCTTCAGGCATAGGGGGGCGGGGGGGGTAGTATACCAGTCTCCCTAGCTTCCTCATAAACAAGTCGCAGTACTGGGAGGGATGAGTAGGTGATGGAAGGTTTTATAAAATTTAGCCGGGAGGCCGTCCGGGCCTGGCGTTTTCCCAGATTGCAATTGCATTATGGCCGCTATGAATTCCTCGTGATGTCTCAGACGAAATTCCCTCTGCCCATCCCCCAACCAGGCGATCGCCGTATCCTCATAGAAGGGGGTGAAGTCTGTTGGCTGAGTTCTATGAGTCTTGTAAAGACCTCTGTAGAACTTACGAAAGGTCTCCACAATCTCAGTCGTGTTAATATGCATTTGGCCATTCTCATACTCAATCTCCAGAACAATGTTTGAAAATTGCGTAGGTTAAATTTAGGATGCAAGCGTCTTTCCAGGTCTGTCCCCGTCTCCATATTGGCATGCCCTATATTTCGCTCTGTATTTACATTCGCTTTCCGTTGTCTCTTGGTATTAACTATGCACGCTGCGCAGCTTAGCTTGTAACTCAGATGTGGGGTTATTTTGCAATTCCGCCTCAACAGTTTAGTTCCACCTCCAATCGACGTAGGGTTGAACGGATGTCTCTCAAGATACCGCCACTCTCTGCGATACACAAGCCACATATGGTAACTCTAAAAGCTTCCCACACCGTGGAGTATTGCTGCACCGAATCCTCATTGCGAGGGAAAAGTCAGTGATCTTCTGCTCGAGTAACTGCTTAAATAATGGGTCTAATAAGGACAGTGGATTGAAACGCCAAAATAGGAAAGGAGAGTCCACGTGCGGGGGGATATAGCGACCAGCACTGGAGAATGGTCAGAATGTGTCCAGGGAAGATGGGAGGTGTGTGTCACCCAAGGGATAATGCCTTTGGTAATGAGCCATGCATCGATTCTGGACCAGGAGGACCGGGCCGTGGTGTATCAAGTGCCCTCCCGCCTCATCGGGTGTATGTGTTGCCATGCATCAAGCAGCTCATAGTCAGCAATTATCGTCTTGAAGGTGGATTGTGATTGGGAGAAATGGTGTGGTTGCGGATGTGAGCGGTCCAGTGTGGTATTAACTGTGACATTAAAATACTCCCTCGCATAGTAGGTGTGTAGCTCCAATCTCTAGGATCTTTCCCCAGAGCACACAGAAAAACTCCGGGTCATCCGTATTCGGCCCATAACATGAAACAAATGTGAAGGATTGAGGGGCGAGTCTGCCCCAGAGAATAGAATACCAGCCCTGCTTGTCTGTGACAGAGCCTAGTGGAGTGTATGGAAGGGACTTCCTTACTAGGATGCATGTGCCTTGAGCATATGATAAATAGGAGGAAAAACATGTATAACTGGCCAAAGTGCGCCAAATGGGGAAGGGTTATTGGGATTAAAGTGCGTCTCCTGCAGCATCGCGCAGTGTATGTCATGACGATCTAAATAAGATATGTGCCTACGCTTGCGGGGTTCCCCCAGTCCTCGTACATTCCAAGTGAGCAAGTGGTATGTGGGGGTCTAGAATGTTCAGCCATGGCGAAGATTGAGATTACACAGTCTTAGGGAGTGGTCTGAGACAAATTGGCAGAGATATCTAGGCATTAAAGTGTTAATTAAAACTATGGCCTGTGACTTGTCGCAAGGTCTTCCACTTCTCACATAATTAAACAAAACATTCCCTCCTCCCTCCCACATCAGCAGCCCAATCCTCTTCCACTTCCAGAGGAAGACTTCCTCTGGTCCACTCTGGTCCACTTCCATCCCCCCTTCCACCATTCCCTCAGTGCAATGTTCCCAACAGGGGAATACGAGTTAATCTGTACCATAACTGACAATAAAAAAATAACAACCATAATGGTAAGGGTTCACCAGAGAGGTGGAGTCCAGTGGGCGACCACTGGTCTTCCTCGCCAGGGCAAAGGAGTTCGGGTGGTCATATGTAGGGTCATCTTGATTCCGGTTTCCAGTGCATATACAATTCTGTTGGAGACCGCCAACACAACAGTTCAGGGATAGGGTGTATTTGTCCTCGTCACTGCAGACGGTCAGGGGGGCGAGGGGGCAGCCAGTACATCGCCAAAGCGCGCCAGGCTCCCAATATCTCCATGGGAGTGGCCATTTTCTCGTGTGCTGAGGTCAGTGGCAGTTCCACAGCGAGGGGAGGCTGTCGTCCCGCTCAACGGCCTCCCGCCTCAGTTTCCACTTACCCCCAATCAAGCATAGCATCTGGTTCATTGCCGTGTGGCATGGTCTCTATGTGACAGGCAAAACTAGGTAGCCTTAGATCATTCTACATCTGAAGTGCCGCTTCTAGCGTCTGGCCGATGGGGTGGGGAGGCGCGTCCCGCCGCCGGCTTCGGCAAGGATCTAAGGAAGTCCTGTGCAAGCTGAGTGGTGTTGAAAAAATGCTGTTTACTTTGATATGTCACTTTGAGTCTGGCGGGGAAGAGCATCGCATAGGGAATATTAAGCTGTTGTAATTTCTTCTTCACAGCTAGAAATTTCCGTCTCTGCTCTTGAACGGCCATGGCAAAGTCGGGATATATTGAGATGTCCGTTCCCTTGTGGCGGAGCTGGCCCTGTTCCCTAAATAAGCAGAGGGCTGTATCCTGATCCTGGTAATTGAGCAGCGAGCGATTATCGGACATGATTTCGCTCCAGGTACAGGGCGAGCCGCCAATGAGCGATGAGCCCTCTCAACCACCAACACCGGTGAGAAGACCTCCCTCCCAAAGAGTGCAATGAAGGGGCGCTCCGCGTATTCCTCCATTCCTAAAATGCAGAGGTTGTTTCTTTGAGAGCGGGATTCTAAGTCCTTGTTCTTGGCCGCTATCACTCTCAGGACCCTCTCCATTTGCAGCGTTGGGGACGTTGTCGCAGTAGAGGTGTCCTCCAGATCCGATATTCGCTGTTCCGTCTCCGCCAGCCGCTCCTCATGTTTGTCTGCTCTGTGTGTGACCCCATCCAGTCGCGCAGACATGGAGTTCATCTTGGATTCTATGGAGGTCAGGCTTGATTGCATAGCCAGTAGTAAGTCCTTCAGATCTGCAGTTGAGGGTGCCTGAGCCTCCACCTTGTCTTCCTCAGGATCCGTTTGGGAGCGGGTACCCTTACGTGCTTCAAAGTTGAGCATTGGCTGGTGCCCGTCTGGTTTGTTTGGAGGCACGATGTGTCACCGAGGAAAAGGGCTGATACACCGCTGTGCGGTGCTTGGTCCTGATGGTGGGGTAAAGGGGTAACCCAACGCTCCACGCTCCTTACTTCAGTGTTTCAGCGCTCCTCCAACACTGGGGCCCGCACTGATGTGCCGCCAAGGCGAGGGCCAGGATTCTCTTGTTTAGTGCTGCCTGGGGGAAGAGGAGAGTATATACTGATATACCAGATCACTCCCAGCGAGGCCCGGTCAGTGTGGGGTCCACAATTCCATTCCATACTCCCTCCATGAGCGCTCCAGGTATATGGCGGACCGGCAGTTGCAACACGCTCTCAATGCATTAAACAGGGTTTGTTGGGTTGTCAGGGGGCGTCCCTCAATGTTGATATATATATATATATATATATATATATATATTACCTACTGGCGGTCGCCAGTAGGTATATATAGTTAGGATTTTTTCTCTATGGGATTTTTGAAAATTCTATGTCTAATAACTTTGGCATTTGTGGACGGAATTGGCTGAAATTTTCAGGAAAATGGAACATTTTGTTTCTGAGCAGCCACTGAAAATTTGGGGGGGGGGTTTGTCAAGGGGGGGCTGAGAAAAAAGGGGGGTCCCAAAACGTGTTTTTAACATTGAGTTTTCCATAGGGCGGTTGGCCTCACTTTTAGCCCGAACGGCTGAATGGATTTGCACGAAACTTGGCAAAATTGTAGGGACTGGTAGCCCGATGTGCCTTTGCTAGGTCTCAATATATGTGCTCCAGTGGATTTTGAGAAATTAACGTTCAAAAAAAGATATATATCTGTAACAGCGGACCGGGCAGCGCTCCAGTTCGCGTACTTTTCGCGTTACGGAGCTTTGTGAAGCGAAGCTGATTGGTTCTCCGGCGTCTGTAAACATTCCAAACAGTCCGTAGCGGCCGCCATCTTGTCTCTCGGTAGGATCGAGAGACAAGAGGAGGCCAAAGCGAAGGGGCAAATGACCATAAGGGGGCATAGTAGATCCTCCCTGACCTCTTAGGTTTGATGTACCATTTTGCCAAGTTTGGTGTAATTCCGTTCAGCCATTCAGGCTGTAGACGTATCTAAATGTCCTATGGAAAATTGCATGGGGAAAACACATTTGAAAGTGTTGAAATTTAGAACCAATTAAAATGTTACTTTGGTTTTGTATTTGCGTGTGATGAAAGTTAATTGGTTATGTATATATCTAAAATGAGAGGAAACCACAGCCATTTTGTGATACTACTGTCTGAGGTACATTTGTGAGGAATTTTTGGTGCTCAATTTCTGGTGTTTGATTTACACAGTACTAACACTTCTCCTACTTTTAAAAAGGTAAGTTGTTAATTTGTAAGGGGAACTATGTTGTACACTAAGATAATTTGAAAAATGTTTTCTGTTATTTATTTACAGTCCTTCTGTTATACTAAATACTTGGTAAAGTTAGTTTTATATTATGTATTACTAAAAACGATAAATTAAAGTGATTATTTTTTTCTGCAATTTACAGCAAGCAATTTCAAAATAAAATGGCTCACAATGAAGAGACTGTGGCAATTTCTTTTGAATTATCCACTACATTTATTGAAATTGACAGCACCAATAATGAAATATTCTCACAAGGAGGAGATGACTTGAATGATTTTTTTGATCAATCTCTTGATGGCGAATTTATCGAATGTTTGGAGACCATAGAGTTACAAGAATCATCATTGCAGACTTTTCATGAGGAGATTCCTGATGAGATGATTGAAGAGGAAATTCCTGATGAGGACATGTTACTAGTTCTTTCAAATTTTGAAAATTCAGAAGAATACATTTATATTTAGAAATCAAAAATTGTTTGAGACATTATTCATTTTTATTTTTAATTTATGAGGTTGTAGCGAAGTGATTGTAGTATAAAATGAGACTTATAGTATAGAGTGCAACATTTTTATGTTACATGGTAAGTTTACTCATATTTACTTCCCTTCTCCCACTATATTATCTCCAATGTGTATTTGACATCTCTTCTTCATCTCCGGCCTCCTTTCTCTCACTGTCTGTCTCTGATGCATCTTATCGCTGCCATTTTGTGTAATTACAGAAGAGAGTAAAATAAAATAGTTCGGAACGTGAAAAGGGGGCAAAGTAGAGTACCCCTCACCCCCTAGGCCTTCTCAGGCGGTCCCAAAAGGATCAGTTTCTGTTTTCCTGAGAGATTATGGTATGAGTTCCATATACCACAATAACTTGCATTACAACATGCAAGATATCTATCTCCTATTACCAACTTTTGGAGATATTCGCGCTAAGCGCGAATATCTCCAAAAACTAACACCTGCCCTGAGCAGTTCTTAGCCATGTTATCCAATGGGAGGTGGATAACATGGCTAAGAGCATTAGCTCGGTAATGCATGAATATCGCTGACTTTTCAGCGATATTCATGCATTGCGGCCGTTTTTTATCGCATTTGCGATAAACCTTGATAATAGCAAGGTTTATCTGCGATAATTTCTGACGATGCGTAGCGGTAAAAAATGTGTTGCTAAGCATCGTTAGCGATAAATATCGCTTAACTTTGGTAATATGCACCAACGTCTGTTAACGTTCGATTCAAAGGAAATGAGGAAGTGTTGAAAAACATTGTCTGCGCCATCTTGCCTTTTTTGAAATGCCACACTTTTGTCGTGCACGGCAGCCATTTTAGATGCCTTGACCAGACCCACTCTCTGCACGCTGTTGATCCGTAGCATGGCTCCCCACCCTCGCAAGTATCTTTCCCAGGCACTGGTCACCCCCGCTCTCTGTCTTATGCATCGGCAATAAACCTCCCCCCATCTGCGCTGCTCTTCCCTGAGAATCACACTCTGTGCCCGCCCGACACCTCCCTTTCGCCCTATTCACTACCGCACCCCCTGACACTCCTCTTCCTCTGTGTCCGATTGTCCAGGCCGGTCCCAGGCTATCAGCTAGCCCTGCAGATGTAGTTTATGGCCCCAGCTGTAAAGAATCACCCCTCTTCAAAGGAGTTATAGTAGATCAAGGCCCACACCCGATGAGATCCGTCAAACCACACGCGTTCCTACTATCTGAAAACCATCCTGTATTGTGATTGGGGAGGGGACCGAGCCTGAAGCGGAAGATTCCAGGGATGACTCTTTGTACATCAAAGTTTTTACAATTATGTGTCACATTAAAAATATATAGCACTCCAACAAAGTAGTAGGAATATAAAACTTTAATAACTTATAAATATATACAACAAAACAAAAACAGTAAAAACATTTAAACAATGAAGAGACCGTGGCAATTTCTTTTGAATTATCCACTACATTTAATGAAATTGACAGCACCAATAATGAAATATTCTCACAAGGAGGAGATGACGAATGATTTTTTTGATCAATCTCTTGATGGCGAATTTATCGAATGTTTGGAGACCATAGAGTTACAAGAATCATCATTGCAGACTTTCCATGAGGAGATTCCTGATGAGATGATTGAAGAGGAAATTCCTGATGAGGACATGTTACTAGTTCTTTCAAATTATGAAAATTCAGAAGATGTTGCCTGGGTGCCGCACTGATTTGGGTATCCGGTTTGGGGCGTCCCGGGGGGTGGGTTGTCAGTAGCGGTCTGTTGTGCGAATAGTTCCAAGGCAGCAGAACGCGCTGAAATCTAGATGGCACGAAGGTGATGTCTAGTAAGTTGCCGCCCAGCAAATAACGGCGTGGGGCGCCGCGGGGGGGGGGGGAGGCAGTCCAAAGTTCTGTTAAAAGGGCAAAGGAAAGGATCGGTGGTTTGAACCATCAGTCAAAAAGGGGAGGGGGTGCAACAATTTTTCCTACCGGGTCACACTGTGCTTTCACCGGAACTGAGGTCTGCAGGATTCTAGTCATTCAAACTGAGGCTGGCGCCAGCATGGGAGCGCCGACGTCCCGCGGCTACAGTTTCGTCACTCCACGGGCGATCATGGCAGTCATTCCCCATCGGGGGTGTCTGCGGGGGTCGGGGACTCCCGCGGCTCCTCTAGAATCTTCAAGGTCGTGGAGGACTACGGTGGTGGAGTCAACCAGTGACCGGGCCATTTCTTTATGCTGGGCCCGCTCTTGCCAGGTCGACCGCCATTTTGAGAGTTTGGTAGCTACTGGCGATCGCGGGGTCAAATGAGCGGACGGGCTCCACCCTGCCGGGCGAGACGTTGCAGCATTGCCACAGTGGAAGAACCCTTTTCCGGGCGCCTGGAGCGCTGAGGGTGCAGCTGGGAAGCCTCCACCTGGGGAGGCGGGAGAGGCCTGTTCGCACCGTCTCTCCCACCCAGTGCACCCCACGGCGTCTCGCTTGACATTTGTTATGGCCGGACCAGGCGATGAGGACGAGGGGGGCGGGGGGGGGGGGGTCGGAGGCATGTGCAAGACATCCCCCCCCAGTGTTGTCGCAGCCATTATAAAAGAAAGAAGAAATGTCCCGTCCGTCTTTGGGCCGGACCTCCGGTGGATGGCGGCCGGACGCCCTTTGCTCTGGCCCCATGAACGGGTTCCTTGGCTCATCCGGTGGGGCAGGCCTTGGCGTGTGGTGCCTCTCCTGGGCCTTTCGTGCAGTGGCCTCTCCACTCCCAGGCCCTCCATGGATGCTGGCCCAGACTGGGAGAGAGAGGGTCTAACCTGCAATTCTCCAGGGTTACCGCCACCGCGGCCGGATCCCGTCGGCCTCGGCCTCTGGTTGATGGTGGCCGGACTGGGAGAGAGAGGGGAGGGTCGAGGACACGGACATTCCCCCCCCCTGCAACTCTCCAGTGTTGTCAATCCCCCTGGCCGGGTCCCGCTGGCCTCGGCCTCTCTTCCGGCTACACCCTACGTGATGATCTCCTGGCCGACGGTTGGCAGCAGGACCCGCCTTATATGTGTTGCTTCCGCTGGGCGTAGCCGCAAACCTGTTGCACTTTGGAAGTTTCCAGAATGGGGCGGATGTCTGCTGACTTGTATCTTTCCCAGTTTGCCGTTATTTGGGCGTGGCAGGCGGTGGGACAGACACGTTTTGGGGCAGTGAGGGGCGATGAAGCCTCGTTGCCTTGTGGCCGTTGCAATGTCACACTTGGTTTCTCTTACTGTTTTCAGGTTTCTTATTACGGGCTTACTTCTAACGTTTCTTGTTTCTAGGACAATAATAGGTTTTATCATTACGTATTGTTATCGTTTCTTTGTTTGTTATTTAATAAAAAGTTCATCAGTGGCCTACTGATTTTCGTTTTCCTATTCCTTTCTTTCCAGGTTGTTTCATGCTAAAGTTTCTGTTAACAGGATACAGTGATCACTTCGTTATTATTGCATATGTCCTTTTCACTAGGGGTGCTCTCTGGTCGGGCCAGATGACCTATCTCTAGTAAATGGTCCGGGTGTAACAGGTGCATCAATCAGTGGGGAGTAGATAGGCATGACAGATTACAACGGGGGAGAAAGGTCCGCATTACCTACCCTTTCACTACTTGCAAAGATTTTCCTACGTTTATTTGCAAACAGGGAATACCTCCAAAAAGAACCAATTCCCAAACAGTCAATGTTCGGGCAAACAATCAATCAATGAGGAACGAAATAGGCACGACGTGTTAAAGGTTTGCGTTACCTACCCTTCACTATCTGCAAAGGGAGAGAGAATATTCCTATTCTTCCTCGTTTGCAGGCAGAGAAGATCCTTAAGAGAACCAACTTCGAACAATTCAATGCTCGATTCAAACAATCAACAAGGGGTACTGTGAACACAAATGAACGCCGCTTATGTACATACACATTGCTATTTTCAACAGGTTGTTCCTAATGTTTCTATTTTAGCGAGGTCAAAAAGAGATCCCATTAGTGGCCTACTGATTTTGCTCGATTCCTTTTGTTTTTTTACACGATTTTTCGCTATCTGCAAAGACTAAACAGAGTATTGCGACTCTGTGCTTGTTTGTAAATAGAGAATGAACCAAAGAGAACAATCAATCAAATGGAGAGAGAAGCAGGCACGACGGATTACAACGGGGGCAAAGGCCCGCGTTAACTACCCTTCACTATCTGCAAAGAGAGAGTACTCCTAATAGAAATGAGGGGGGGGGGGGCAGCATTCAAAGCAGATCAGTGTGCATAAACACGAAAATGTTTTTACTTACCACGTACTTGACATTCGACAGCTTATGATATTTGCTATTAAAAAACCATTGAAATTCACTGAAAAAACCATAGGTTATAGACCATATATAGTTAGGAATTAGCATTTACAAAACCTTGAAAATTCACTGAAAAAACCATAGGTTATAGACCATATATAGTTAGGAATTAGCATTTACAAAACCTTGAAAATTCACTGAAAAAACCATAGGTTATAGACCATATATAGTTAGGAATTAGCATTTACAAAACCTTATTTTACTCACACAAAACCATTGAAATTCCATATATAGTTAGTTGCACTAACTATATATCGCGCACCCGCAATCCACTGCTGATGATGTCACATATTACATCATTCATGACATGGTCAGTGACATCACTGATGACATCACTGATGACATCTCAAATGACATCACTGATGACATCTCATTTGACATCAATGACCACATCACTGATGATATCATTCATGTGACAATACAATGCATCTCCTCACATTTTAATATAACCTCTGTTTCACCCAGTGTTAAATACAGAGTATAATTTTTGAAACCATTGACACACCAATACTAGTTACTACATACGCACTCACTGATTCGTACGTCTACACACACATTCACTCATTCACCCATACAATCATTCATATATACAATCACTCATCTTTACAACACTATCATATGCACTCATACACCTATACAGACACTCACACTCTGCCACTCATCCATGGAGTTACTCACACACCTAGTCAGTCCTGTAAAGAATCAATCACACTTCCATTTTCTAATCTATACAGTTAAACATAGAGCACCTTACGTTTTCAACCATATACTAACACATACTTACTCTCTTATACAATCATTGATACAAGTACACATTGATCTGCACAGAGTCACACACCTCCCAGCCAGCCACACACACACTCAGTCTCCCATGCAAATACTTGGGCAATCAATCAATAACCCATATAGTTACTCATATAGCTACTGATCAACACATGCAGCAGTTTACAGAACAACAGACATAATGATGCACAAATTAAGACAGTTTAGTCACTAACCCATGCACTCAGTGAGACACATTTAATCACTCACTCATACATTCAGTCATGCACCTACTAAATCCTTCGTCCAGACACTTATACATCCACTCATTCTTCAATGTGTAAGACATTTTAACTTTACAGAAACATACAGTCACTGGATGTTGTCATCAGTGATGTCATCAGTGATGTCATTTGAGATGTCATCAGTGATGTCATCAGTGATGTCACTGACCATGTCATGAATGATGTAATATGTGACATCATCAGCAGTGGATTGCGGGTGCGCGATATATAGTTAGTGCAACTAAGTATATATGGAATTTCAATGGTTTTGTGTGAGTAAAATAAGGTTTTGTAAATGCTAATTCCTAACTATATATGGTCTATAACCTATGGTTTTTTCAGTGAATATATATATATATATATATATATATATATATATATATATATATATATATGCTCCACCGTGTCCGCAAAGGAGCCGGGCGTGCAGGCCGTATCTCCTATCGGCTTACCTTCCACTATACAATAATGCAGAGCCGGTCTCAATGTAGTTCCTAGAGGAGGGGTGCCATCCCGGGGTACTGCTCAGGCTGAAGCAGGTTTCAAGGCCACCTATTGCACTCTAGGCCGACCAGGGAAGGAGGAGGGGAGGCTCGTCACAATTCTATGTCAGGACCGGAGGCTCCGATTATGCTTCTCATTTCTTGACTGGAAACTCACAGAAGCCAATGAAAACACAGATAAAAACCATGTGACAACCATAGAGTCCCAGGGTATATATGGTCCCTGCAGGTACATAGATTCCTCTTTCTTTGCTGCTCCGCAGCCAGTTAGGTGCCCTTACATTTCCTTATGGTGAAAGAGTTGTTAATATAGTGTTTGCTGCTTGCATTGCGATCGCCTAATGTGAATATTTAGTGCCTAAGTGTTGTTGCCGATTTATATGCTTGATTTGCCTTACAGGCGCTCGCAATCGTTATTGGGCTGTCTTTGTGTCTAGGAGCGCTAGCGGGTGCCGTTACTCGCGCTGCCGCCTGTGTTGCAGCGGGATTCCGTCTGATCAAGGCGGCATTCCCCGACGCTTGCTTTCGGGCCGGTTGTGGAGCGGGAGGTACTGAGAAGCGAGGACGCACATCGAGGAGACGCGCGGTCCTCTTTCTCTTTTAGCGAGCCTCTGCCAACGCGCATGCGCGGCGGCCATCTTTGCCTAAACTTTCACTATCGGGCATTAAATGAAAGCAGACCCTCTGTTTTGGTGCAAAACGAGTAAAGGCTCTTTTCTTGGCTCCTCTGACGCCCCTTAGTTAAATTACCACTCTGGGGCTGCATAATCACGCATAGGCTTTGCCTAGAGTGGGTGTAAGCAGCAAACTTCTCCTCCCTCCACGTCTTATATAGTGAATTGAATCACCTTTGGCGAATTTATTGGAAGCTTGCTTGGGGTTACCCCTCCCCTGGCCTCTTTTGTTTGCCTTTACCTGCCTGTTTAATCTTGGCAAATACAAACAGTTCTCCAGGGTCAGTAATTCACACTTGCTGTGCTAAAATGCCTGAGTATTTTGAGGAGGACTACGATTATTATGACTAGGATCCCTCTGGGTCCATTGAACAAGACCTCATTGAGGCATTGGACGCGGTTGTCCAACATTCTGTGAATTCTGCGCAGGTGAGGGCAATTGCGCCCTTGAAACATCACCTTTGTACATATGCCAAGCAACAAGGCTGGCTTCCCTCTTCAAGTTCCCGAGCTAGACCTGGGGGTAGAGGAAGGGCGAATCCCCATGCTGCGGATTTCACGAGACAAGCTAAGTCTATGGCGGATCAAAAACGCTCAACCCCCGCAGAGAGGCCACGATTACTGAAATATCGCAGGAGGATGATAATCAGGACACCTCCTCGGACCCTTCCACCGATGAGGAGGAGGCTCCTCGTCCTTCCAAAAAGGCAAGGAAGGAGAAACATTCAGTAACGACTCCGTCCCCTAAAGTTCTCAATTTTGAGCCTGCGAAATCATCCACCCTAATTCCACAGCTTGGCTGCCACCCCAGGAAGTTGCGGATTATGTCTAGTCCTATCTGCGCCAGGCGTTTGATTAAGATGTGCGGCACGTCTGCGGTCTGCATGCCCTAGGCCTGACCTGGCGGATAAAGACGCGGATACCCCGGAGGTTGACCTTTCAATGCTGACCTATTTGAAGAAGTATTCTAAGGATCCCAAGAAAGACCTGGACAGATCCTGGAGGTTCTGTCAGGATAAGCTGTTGGACGTCATGGTCCGCTGACAAAGATTCTGGAGCTTGGCTTTAGGGCCAAAGAGTCATCCCTTGCCATTGAGTTTGACAAGCTGATTGGCTTGGCCCAGCGGGCGGTGTGCCAACTTAGCAACGCCAATTGTACTCTTTCGACAGAACGCCGCCGGTCCATTCTTCTAAAGCTGGACCCCAAGCTGTCCGAATTGTCTACATCGGAATCAGGTCCTCTAGCCCAGGGTTTCCTGTTTGGCCAGCCCTTCTTGAAGGAACTAGCGAAATTCGTGGCTACATTCAGTGGGCTAGATAGAGCCCAAGGCTCACTCAAAAGGGCTTTCCGCCTGGTTTTTGGCAGGGCCGGATGCTTTCGTGGGCGCTCGTTCGGCCGGGGGTATAATCAAGGCACTCAACGTGGCCAGCAGAGAGGAGGTTATCAAGAGAACAATTCCAATTCCTCCTCCTTCTACCCCACTCGACGTTCGCGAAACAGATTCCGCAAAGGTGGCAGATTTTATGGCAACTCCAATAACCAGCAAGATGCCGGAAGCTCAGGTGAGCCTAATTCCTTCTTCCAAAGTAATGTTGGGGGGCACAGTGGGCTGTTTTCTCAGCAACTGCCATGAAATCTCACAAGATGCGTGGGTGTTGCAAACAGTGCAGGGATACAGGCTAGAAATGTACGAATCCCCTTCGCAAGTCGTTCGCCCACTCCCTCTGTCTCCAACGAGATCAGAGCTTTATCACAACAGAAATCCAATCCTTGTCACGGAAAGGCACGACTGCGCCTTCTGTGATTCACCCTCATGGTTTGCTGAGCAATGTTTTCCTAGTGGAGAAGAAAGGGGGTGGTTTGGTTCCAGGTTGGTGTTAAATCTCAGAGAGTTCAACTCGGATTGTTTACAGGCACTTCAAGTTGGAAGGTATCTATCTGCTACGCGATCTCCTCTAAGAAGGTGACTGAAAGGTCCGCCTGGACCTGAAGGATGCGTATTTGTCCATTCCCATCTTTCCCCCTCATCGGCGATTCCTTCAATTTGTATGGAACAAGGTCTGCTACAAGTACAAAGTTGTTCCGTTCGGCCTGTCGTCTGCACCGTAGTGCTTCACGAAGCTTCTGAGACCAGTGGTGGAGTCTCTCAGAGCTCGGGGAGTCCGCCTCATAAATATATCCCGACGACATCATAATGTTGGCGTCCTCCCCTCAGGTAGTTCAAACGCATCTCAACTGGACGATAAGTCTGTTGCAGAATTAGGAGTTCATTGTCAACCCGCAGAAATCGGTACTGACCCCGTCTCAGTCCATCAAATTCCTGGGTTTTCTGGTCAACTCCTTGACTTGCCAGCTTTTACTGCCAATGCCGAAAATCAGGGCAATCAAACAGGAATTGAGGTCTACACTTCACAAGAAGACGACATCCCTGAGATCGTTAGCCCACACTGTGGGTCTTTTGGCCTCCTCCATTCAGGCGATCTTCCCGGGCCCCCTTCACTACCGGGCCTTTCAGCGGCTCAAGATCCGCCATCTCCGGAAAGGTCTCAGTTAGTCAGAACAGGTTCCTTTCTCAGTAGAGGCGAGGCTGGGGATGGACTGGTGGTTACACCACATGGAGGCCTGGAACGGCTGAGCGCTATTCGGAGCAACCCCGGATGTGGTAATCGAATCAGATGCCAGCCGGTGGGGTTGGGGAGCCCGCTCCGGTCCATTGTCCACGGGTGGTCGCCGGAGGAACTACATTTGCATATCAACAGCCTGGAACTGCTAGCTGGTTCCTTCGCAATCAGGTGTCTTTCGCCGCAGAAGACGGACAGTACGGTATGTCAACAAATTTGGTGGTACCAAATCACGGATGTTGGCAGAGATTGCCAAATACTTTTGGCACTACTGTCTGCAGAACAGAATCTCGGTAGTGGCGGAGTACCTTCCGGGCTCCAGCAATGAAGTAGCGGATTGGCATTCCCGTTATCTGCAAGACTCCAGCAATTGGAAACTATTACCAATAGTATTTCAGAACCTAACCCGCCTTTGGGGTCCTTGTCGGATAGACTTATTTGCAACCCGACTCAACAGACAAGTTCCCCAGTTTTTCAGTTGGAGGCCGGATGCAGAAACCCTGGCCATGGATGCATTCTTGCAGGAGTGGCCGATGTCCCTGTGCTATGCGTTTCCCCCATTCCTCATGATCCCCAGAGTTCTAGAGCGGGCAAGGGCTTATCGGGCGGAGCTCATCTTGATCACTCCATTGTGGAGAGCTCAAGCATGGTTCCCAGTCATATTGGAAATGTGTTGTGCGATCCCGGTCCTTCTTCCCCGGTTGCAGAACCTATTGCTGGACCCTCTTCGAAAACCTCATGCTATGGTGATGTCGGGCCAACTTCTGCTGGTGGCATGGCGGGTTTCAGGGACAGATGGAAAGTCCCGGGCCTTTCGAGCGAGGCTAAAGGATTTATCAATGAGGACTGGTCAGCCAGCCCCCACAAAAGATATTCTTCCTCATGGAAGAGATGGTGTGATTGGTGCGCTCAACGGGACGTGGATCCCTCTAAAGCACATGTGTCTTTAGTTGTTAATTTTCTAGCCTCTATTGCTTCCTCAGGCTTGGCCTACAGGACGGTCAACAACTTTCGGTCCGCTATATCGGCGGGACATTTGCCTTTGGAGGGCAAACCTATAGGGGAACATCCCTTGGTTTGCAAGCTGCTCAGGGGAGTCAGGATGCTGAAACCTCCTTGTCCTACATACTCTCAGTTGTGGGATGTCTTCTGTGTCCTTAAATTTCTGGAGGCCTGGCCGTCCTTTAAGTACTTGTCTCGTAAACAACTCTCGGCCAAGTTAACTATGCTCTTATGTCTGGTTTCCTGCAAGCGTGTATCTGATGTACGTGCGTTGGATTTAGCGGGGCGTAGATTCTCACCAGAAGCTGTAACCTTTATTTTGTCCAGGAGAACTAAGTGTAACACTACTTCTGTCACGTACCCAGCTTTTCCTAATAATCCCAAAATGTGCGTGGTGCAATGTCTTAAAGATTATGAGGTGAGTACAGAGGAATTCCGTACTGATATGCAAGGTAAATTATTAATTGCTCTGCAGAAGCTATTTCATCCAGTGGCTCCGGCTACTTTTTCTCGATGGATATGTTGGCTTATGGGCAAGGCAGGAATTTATATTTCTACGTTTGGGGCTCATTCAGCCCGTGGAGCTATGGCTACAAAAGCATATTCAGCAGGTGTCAGCCTGTCAGACATCATGAACGCAGCTGACTGGTCTACTGAACATACCTTTAAAGCGTTTTATTATAAACCTATTGTGGATGTTGCTTCAATGGTGGTTGCTAAGATTTGAACATGCATAATAGGAGCCTACGGTCCTGACAGAAGTAAAAATGTGCGAACATTCGTGACAAGAATTTTCAATTCTATTAAGGACAACGGAGGCGAGGATTATCCCACCCAGAGAACATGATGTGTTATATCACATATCTGCTTGATCATGCTAAATTTTGCACTGTTTTGACTGTTCTCACCCTTTCTCTGGTAATGCTTATGTTGTCATTTTCCAATCGGTTTGGAATGGCTTTTACGGGGTGTTCTTCTTTATTTCAGGTGCTGACAGCAAATAAAGCCTGAATATGGTTCAGCTGTGATTGGCTGGTTTTACAGTGCTGTGTTCTGCACACGAGTGAGTTCCTGGAACGGGATCCAGTTCAAGCTTCAGCCCCGTTGGGCCTTCAGTTTCTTGGTTGGAGAAGTCCTTATCTGTCAGTGATCCTTCAGGAGCAGGTCGTGCATGGACTTAGCTTTTTTGTTACAAAGAAAGAGGGCTGTATGTGCCTGCAGGGACCATATATACCCTGGGACTCTATGGTTGTCACATGGTTTTTATCTGTGTTTTCATTGGCTGCTTTGAGCTTCTAGTAAAGAAATGAGAAGTATAATCCTTCGCCTCCGTTGTCCTGAATAGAATTGAAAATTCTGGTCACGAATGTTCGCACATTTTTAACTCACTTGTTAAAAGCAAAACGACAATCATGAACATTATCTGCGCCATCTTGTCTGATGGGAGTTCCTATGTGCACATAAACTGCAGTCATTCTGACCGACCGCAGCCATTTTGTACTCTGTTGGTCACCTTCGTTTCACCCGATTCTTGCTAGCATCCTTCTGACTCTCTGACCAAATCTGATATGTGTGCTGGGGGCTATAAACTATTGCCACGACAAACATCAACACCACCTGCTGCCACAAACTCGTTTTTCCACTCATCTCTGTTTACAGGCAAACACATGGATACTCCTACACAAACAAGTTCCAAATACCAAACAGATTCTTGCAAACATGGTTTATTGCACTGCACACAGCAAGACTTGTTTTTGCCAACAATGGGACCTGTTTTTATCAACAGAACGGACTCTTAGATCTGGCCAGTCTCACATGTTTTAGACCCTGAAGCAAGGTCCTGCTGCAATATTAAATGGTCTGTTTTTACCTGGGTGGGAGGAGAATTAATGTTGGGCTTGTGTAAACATGTTGATGAAACAATGTTGGGCTTGTGGAACCATGTTGATGAAGCAATGTTGGGCTTGTGTAACCATGATAATGACACAAATGCATTGTGTCAAACCTGTATAAAAGAAAGTGCTAAAGGAGTTGCCAGCAGAACACCTCTCTGAGACATCCCTGTGTCTGCAGTTGACGTGGTCTCCTCTTGGAGTAAAATACCTTTTTCTTGTCTTCCAGTTTCCAGCACTTGCCTCATTATTTTGGTAACGAACCCTAGGTGAATTAGAGGTGGGACCCTGCCACCGGGCAGCATTGGGGGTCTTAGAAGACTCGCTGCTTTTCACGAATTGGCGCCCAACGTAGGGCCCATCAGAGACAAGTGGGTCCGGTAGAGAGGTCCTAACGGCGGAGTGAACGACTAAATGATTGGAGTGCACCTGCCTGAAAGAGACCCTCGTCTGGCTGCCGATCGACTGAACTTCACCGGTTCCGAACGGACCTCTCTCGAGTGACCTGCTGTCTTGACTGGGACCTTACAGGAACGCTGCATTGATTGCTGGAGTAAGAGGACAACTAGGCGCTGGAAGGGGAAGACGAAGAACTGTCTATACGGTCCGGGTAAGGTCGTGGAAAAACGACTTAAATTGATTGATTGATTGAAATACTAGTATTCCTTTTTTGAGTTATTTGAGTCATTCCCTTCTTGCAAACAACGTAGAATGGAATATTTTCTCTTTGCAGACAGCGAAGGACAGGTAGTGCAGACTTTTTGTCTAAAATTAATTGAGATATTCATTTTGACCGCTAAATACGTCATGCCTGTTTTCTCTAGATTGTTTGATTGTTTTGGACCAGACCGTTTGATCGAGGTCAGTCATCCGGCACCGCCGGAAGGCACCCCTAACAAGGACATGTCTGTAAAATTTGGATTAGCCACCGTAGCTTATAGCAAAGTATGGCATAAGTACACTAAGAAGGACCGGGTAAATCAGTGGCCACTGACGGGATCTTTCGATCCCGCTAAAATAGAAACGTTAGAATTAGCTCTCCACAAAAAGAAAGCTAGACCAGCCATGTTTGGCAGTTTTGGTTTATGGCGAAAAGAGGCAGCTACACGAAAGATAAGAGACGAAGCTAGACAAGATAAAGGAACGCGAAAATCAGCTTACCAAGCCTGTAAAAAGTTAGAAGAAGAACTAAAAGAAAAATATCAGGTCAATGCCCTGTTAGAACGCCCTTAACTCTTTACCCCGAGTTACCAGCAAAACAGAGGGTAGATGATGATTTATTGTTAGGTCCCCCAATGATATACATGCCACCCCCTTATGCCCCTACTCATCCTGTAGTACAACGCCAGGACCCCCAAAGTATAGCTGCAGGCACGATCACCTCAGTCTCCACCGCCTCTGCTCCCACCGAGTCACCCACACCAAATGCCTCATCAAAGGAAACAGTAGTAGAGATAGGAACAAAAGAAATAGGAGTGACCAGGGTCCCGCGATTAAGTAAAAATGAGTGAGCAGGCATTGATAAAATAGTTAAAACCCTCATAGATAGGATAGAAACAGAAGAATATGTAACTGACATATGTGACTCCTATGTTGAAAACCACAAACAATACTTTATTGTACGTCTCTGTTACCACACCCTTACTGCATATGAAGAGAAGTACCAAGACGTAGGGCCCGAGCGACTAGTGGCTCTCTATAGGAAGGTAGACATCGGAGATGAAGGCGACAACGATGTTGCAGAACTATTTTCATCCACACTAGAAGTATTGCGTCACCTCGAAGAACAAGGACCGATAGATAGGGAGAGGACAACTAAGATAGCAGGACCCCCGGTGGAAAAACCAGATAGCATGATGCCAATAAAAGAAGCTGCCCCTTACTGGCTACCTCCTAGAGGACAAGGGACGAATGACGATATAAACCATCAAGACGCTAGAGGAAGGGTGGTCTACAATTGGGTGTATGAGCCATGGGACAAACAGGACATCTTGACATTCCGTAAATCTTTGCCGGATTTATGAAGAACCCCACCGCTTTTTATACCGAGCTAGGTACCGCTCTGGGATCAACAATAATGACACTTGCCGACATAGACTTGTTCTTCGGGTTATGTTTGCCAGCAGATGTGTGGAAACAGATTAGGAAAGTAGACCATACCGAACTGTTTGGTCATACCTGGGAACAACTCGACACACTAGATAAACAGCGGAACCCTGGTCAAAAACCAGTTAAAGCAATATTAGACCTTCCTGACAAAATAGTGCAGAAAGTGAAAACGCTGATCCCAGAGAAAAAGATAGACTGGTCCATAGTAACCGCATGCCACCAGAAACCACAAGAGGATGTCTCAGAGTACTTCTCCAGATTTGAAACTGTGTTCTCCGATTACAGTGGACAAGACATGTCCACCGCAACCGGACACCACTTATTTGTGCAGAACTACGTCAAAGGACTACTGTCAGATGTATCCCAGAAACTACAAGCCAGCGAAAGTAGTTGGGCAGCATCTAAACCGACGGCCATTCTCCAAATGGCCCAGTACTACGAGCATCAGAGAAATGAAAATGACAGGCCTACAAAAAAAGAAAAAGAAGGGCTTGAAGGAAAGGGTAATGATAGCACAACTCCAGGGGTCGAATACAGGAAGGGAGCAATATAGGGGATGAAACCATCAGAATACCCCTAGAGTACAGCCACCTAGGAAGAATCCTTCGACATCATATGTAGGACGCCAAGACCTAGGACAGGATCAATGTGCATTTTGCAAAGAATATGGACACTGGAAATTCCAATTCCCAGCTTTGTTAGGAGCTGGTAGGGGCAGAGGGGCGAGGGAAATAGCAAGTGGACAGAGAGGAAGAGGACGTGGGAGAGGGTATGCGAGTGAAGCAAGCGAGGAAAGGCCAGGAAGAGTGAACACATTTGGCCATCCCAGACAGAATCAGTACCAACAGACAGATTACGACAACATGTACGACTTTGCATAGGATAGCCACGGGCAAGGGAGGGATCCAGTCAAGCT
Organism: Lissotriton helveticus; assembly: GCF_964261635.1. NCBI lineage: Eukaryota > Metazoa > Chordata > Amphibia > Caudata > Salamandridae > Lissotriton > Lissotriton helveticus. The sequence goes on from NC_136061.1 coordinate 535,997,543, forward strand.
CTATGTTGATCAGCAAGGCCCTTATGTTACCACTGAGGTCCTAGGCACAAAGTCGCCATTTTTGGTAGACACAGGAGCAACACGTAGTGCACTATCCAAACGACTGATTCCAAAAGCACCCTTGTCAGGCTCACATGTGACCTCAATAGGATTTGAGCCTATCCACAAACCCTCTGTCCCGACGATCCCTTTTAATCTTGACAGCAATGGCGTCAAAACGACACTCCTCCTCTCATCTAACACCCCAAACGCCATTATGGGTCTCGACCTTTTGAAACACTTCCATGTGACTATCAGATGCTCACCAGACCGGGTGCGTGTCATCCTATATGACAACCCCCAACGCCATAGAGAGAACCCTTTTCAGCACGTTTTCCCTCTCCGAGACTGACGCATCCCTACTAGACACTTTGCCATCACACTTATGGGCTAGGGCTGATTCAGACGTAGGACGAATGATGATTGACCCAGTACACGTAACAATACGACAGGACGCAACCCTACCGAAGGTACCGCAGTACAAAATATCGCCAGAGGGTGAGAAAGCACTGACAGAGATCATACACTCTTTGGTAGAGGCAGGGGTGGTAGACGAAGTAGTGAGCAACATTTGTAACAGTCCCATACTACAGATTGTAAAGAGACAGGGAGAGGGAGACGGGAAAGCCTACCGCTTCATCATTGACCTGCGGGAGGTAAACAAAATCGTAGTGCCAAAAAATCCCAGTAGTTTCCGACATCACGACAATTTTGACTTTAATCCCCTCCACTGCCACCACCTTCACTGTGATCGGCCTCAAGAACGCCTTCTTATCCATACCTATACACGAGGACAGCCGCTATCTTTTTGGATTTACCCTAAATTCCCGTTCGTATAGATTTTGTAGAGCACCTCAAGGGTTACACTGAGAGCCCAAGCATCTATAGCCAGGCGCTTAAAAGACAGTTGGACGCCATACAATTGCCAGATGGAGTGGCACTAATACAATATGTAGACGACATCCTTCTAGCAGCAGACACCATACCAATAGCCGTCACAGCCACTGATGGAGCGAGGTGGTAAAAACAGAATTTTGTGTACCCCTCTCAAAGTCAATGTTCCATAACGTTAACATTTACTAATGGAATGTTTTGTGAACTAATCAACCATAGTATAAGATGCATACATTTATTATACACAGGAGTACTAATATTGCCTGCATGTTGCAATAAAATTAACTAATATGTATTGTTATCGTGTTGTGAATTAATGCACAGCCTAGATATAAACAAACGCAGCTTAAATGTGCTTATTGTACACGTTTTGTGCTAAGAAGTGGTCGAATATGTAAGTATAAAACGCATTTGTGTGGCTTATTTGCTAGGTAACAACTAATGGGGAAAAGTTAGTATGGTGGGAGGTAAACAGAAGGGCTTTAGTTCTATATTTAACATGAATTTGTGTTTGTTTCTATGATAGTTCCAAAAAGTGGCCTCTGAGGCCTGTACGAAAGATGGCTGTCCGGGTAAACTGAGCAAAAGCTGGACAGCGCAGGCGCGCCAAAAGCCTGCAAGTCAGAGTGAACTGCCTGTGCTCGGAACCTAGGATGGGTGCCAGACATGGACGCTTAAATGTTGTGATCATGGGAAAAGGTCCTGATGTTGCCACTCAAGGAAATGACTAGGCCATGGACTGTCCTAAAACAAAGCCCCTTTATTTTTCTGCTGAATCGTTGAGAAAATGATGTTGAAATGGTGAGGAGATGCTCACCCGCCCCGAATTTGTCCAATCAGAATCCAAATAAGTAATATAGATACATTTTAGATAGATTAAGTTAGGAAATTAGTGTATAAAAACCCCTGGTTTCGTCTAGAGGGGGTCGCTCTTTCAATTTCTACACAAAGTGCTGCCAGACTGAAGATTGACTCCTGGATGTAAGAACTTTTCTTTGTGAACTTTATTTGTTTGCTTTGCAGGACTGAAGGATAAGATGAGGGTGTTAGTTAGGGATGTTAGGAGAGAATGAATTTGGAACTATCTGTTCTTTGCTAAACTTTTAACTGATTTCTGAAATAAGCGATTTTTCCTGAGCTCTAAATAAAATGATCATTTTGAAATAAAGTTTAAGATTTTACTGAATAAAGAATTAATTAATGCATAAATGTCAGACATAATAAAATTTTGCTTTTAATAAAATTGGGAAAATGGAATTTTAAAAGCTGGTCTTGTGATTTTCCTACGCCTAATTTTCTTTCTAGCAGATCCATTGCCACTATGGTGGTGCGTCTGAATAATTAAATGTTTGAATAAACCATGGTAAAATGTAATAAACTGTAGGTGTAAATAATAACTGACTAGATAGGTTTTAGACACTCCGCCAAATGTTACAGCATTTCTCCATTGCGATTCACCAAAAGCCCTGAAGCCATTTGTAAGTGAATAGAGTAAATGTGCAGTGTTATGGGCCCCACTGACGAATGATTGTGTGTTTAAAAGGTTTCAGGGAAATGGTGAGTATTGATTAGAAATGATTTTTGGAGCCGCGCTGTAGCAGTTATATGTTGGTAGCAGAGCAGTGGTTGCTAAGGAAATTAGCTAGGGTTATGTATAAAGTACTATATATAATTTGATGTATAGATTTATGACTAACATCTGTTGAGTTCGTATTACGTTATATGTAGTTTTGAAAAGGCTTCCAAGTGTTGCGTGAAGCTAGTGCCTCTGTCTGCAGGCAGAGGAAGTGTGGCAAGTAAAGTCGCGCAGTGCATTTGGTCTGTTTAAAAAAAAAAAAAAAAAAAAAAAGGAGTATTGTCGAATACTGCGGTGGTATTGTCGCATATCACTGTTTAGCGACATTAGGTGTGAAAGTGTAAATGTATAGTGAGGACAGTCTATGAAATCTTAGCCTTCAAGCACAGGGATCATTGTGTATCCTGATTAAAACTTACTGCTGGGAGAATAGTAGGACTTAACCCGAACTAGAAAGAAGGGTAAAGGAGCGGCGTCTACTTTACTAATGATAGAGGAATTATGTGGTGGATTAGATGGAAGCGCTGCCTACTGGTAAAGCAGAGTTCATGTATATATGAATAAGGTTTTCCGTATGAGTGTGTGTAAATGAAATTGCAATACGCGTTCTGGTGAAACTCTGGGATTATCTCTAAGGAGATGGAAAGGAGCTCTGTATGTGCTGGAGAAACGAGTTTGTTATTGCCTGATAGAAGGGTAAAATAGGGTAGTGCTATTTTATTAACGAGTCTAAAAATTCGGAGGAGATAAGCGTAGTCTACTCCGGTTACAGAATACTTGTGTGATTGAGAAATCTATCACTTTATTAGCGAAACAGGCAAATGGTATTGTTTTGTGTAAGTTACTAACGGATTTTGTAAAATACCTTGTAAATACGACTTCTTGAAAAATCCCAGTAAAGGAGGGGTCAGTCGGCGCTGCAGAAGCCGGAGCGTTGGTGACGTCAAAAGTGTCAGGATTCGACGTGTGCCTGCCTAAGTATAACTGGGGACTACATCTCCCAGAAGTCCTGCGGGTAGCAGTGAATGGGAGAGGCCATATAATTCCGCGAGACACCGGGTGCGGTGCACGTGATTTTGTCTTTGCTGGGATTAGTGGTGACGGACGTCTTGTTTCTCCGTGTTTCCCGTTTGGAGAGAAACCTTTGCTTTAATGGATGTAATCAGGCGGCTGCGGGATTACGTTTTATTTGGAGTGCCTGCCTAACCAACTGAGTGTTAGGCGGAACGTGGTGTTAGCGGTCAGAGAGGGAGACACTGGATTCATTCCTCCCGAGTCTGACTATTGGAGCCTTGGTTGTGTTCTGGTGCGAGGGACCCAGGATTGCCCCCTCTCGCGTCGGAGTGAGTTGTGCAGGTGCGAGAGACGCTGGATTTGCCCCCTCTCGGCTGGTGTACAGTTTTAAGGAGAAGAGGCGCTTTTGGTCGTTGCGAGAGATGCAGGATTGCCCCCTCTCGAGTAGGAGTGAGTTGTGCAGGTGCGAGAGACGCTGGATTTGCCCCCTCTCGGCTGGTGTACAGTTCTAAGGAGAAGAAGCGCTTTTCGTCGTTGCGAGAGACGCAGGATTGCCCCCTCTCGTGACCAGAGTCCCTCTCATGCACCCTGAGACTTGTCATCTGGGTTTAGGGTCCGGTGTGGGAGACGCAGGATTGCCCCCTCCCGCGGCTGGAGCAGTGATTCCGTCCCCTCCACCCCCACCCCCTTCTGGTAACTCTGGAGGCAAAAGGAATCGCCAGCATCTGCATCTGGTAGGAGAGTTTCGTTCCTATTGATTTCTCTTTTCCAGTTCTGCAATCCCCGTTAGTGACATTGGAACTGTTTATATATATCGAGTTAGTACTAAGACTGTCTGGCCTTTTGTAGTTTCATTGGAACGCTCGAACTGGTTTTTGCACTTGAACTGTTTTTCTTGTTTTCCTCCTTTTTTACACCTTATTGCATAGTATCCGAAAAACTTTCCTGATTACTAGATTTTCCTCTTTAACACAAGGGGCGAGAACACATGGTATGTATGTGTGGCAGTTAGGGGTTTTCTATAGGAAAGTGTAAGAAAGGTTCAATATAACGAAGGGCTCTTGTTCTTTCAGGAATACTGTTCCATATTATGAGAGAAGTCATCTCATCCTATCATTTCGAAAGGAAGGGAGCTAACGTCTGAGCTAGAATTACAGGTACTCCTGTACAGAGTAATGACTCACATAAATTTGTGTTAAGCGCTGAAAGACGAAATGATGTGCAGCCAAATATGTCTGATTATGAACGTTCTGCACATGAACGGATTCAAAACCTTACTAAAAATATGGAAGCTGTAACTGTCCCAGTAACGATAGGTCCTGTAATACCAGTGTTTGAAAATCAAAGAATAAAGGAGCCGAGTTTAACAATTCCATTACAACAAGTTCTGCAGAAAGCAAAAGGGAGTATTTATCCTGATTTGTCAGAAATAAGGCGGAATACAAATGTAAATCCACCAGAATTGACCTTTAATCAAAGTTTGTCATGCAGATATCCGACAGGAGTAGAATCTGACTCTGCAGCCCCAGAGAGAGGTGTAGACAAAATCGATCTAACGCAAACACCTGTAGAACCATCAGATAAAGAATTGAGTGAATGGATTAAAACTTCAAAATTAAAAGAGCAGGAATCAAAAGTGCTGGATGTGGCAAAATTAAAAGTAGATATGGAAGAATTAATAATTAGAACGATCGGGACAGACAGATTAAAAACATACCAGGATGATGAACTCATGTTTTTATGTAAAAGCATAACATGGAGAGCTAAGACAATGCATGATCAGCTAGAAGAGGTGGCTAGTGAATGTGGAATAGAATTTTCAAAAATAAAATCATTGCAGAAGACTTATCGAGTAGATTTTGCAGAAAGAGACATTGAAAACATGAATACTGCTGGAAGACTAGTTCAGATAAAAGATCTGATTGTGTTGTTGCGCAAATGGGGTGATGTAGGTAAATGGAGAGTCAAGTGGGCAAAGAAGAAAGAAGGAACTAATGATAAATCCACATTAGCTTTCCCGATTAGAGAAAAAGAAACAGTGGCAACTGAATTCCCAATGAGAGAAATTCCTGGAGGAGGATATGTACATGTTCCTTGGAGTAGACAAGATATATTGCCATTTACAAATGAATTCCCCAGATTGAGAGAAAAACCAGTAGAGTGGTATCGACAAGTAGACAGATTTGTAAAAGTGTCAAAAGTATTATGGATCGATTTGGATGGGTTGTTTGACATAGTGGTGCCAACAGATTTATGGACAGAATGTAAAATATCTGTGGGTTGGCCCAGGGAAGAGTATCCTAGAGATAAGATAACAGGAGCTCCATCACCAGATGTGATGAGAAAATATGAACAAGTGATAGTGTGGTTGAAAAATAAAATACCTCCAAAAGAAACTGATTGGGTAAAGATAGACAGGACCACACAAGAGCCAAAAGAAACGGTACACTCATTTTATGAAAGATTATTGTTAGTTTTGAAACAGTATAGTGGTTATGAGTAACTAAATGAAAAGGATACGAGTCATTTTGTGTATAGGTTTGTATATGGATTAAGACCGGAAATTTCAGACATGATTAGACACAGTATGATGGATCAGCAGTCGAGCTCAGTAGATAAGGTACTGAGACAGGCAAAATACTGCAGTGAAGAAATTGATGCTAAACAGAAAAAGTTGAAAGAAAAAGCCATGTGGGCACAAGTAAAAGTAGCAGACAACAAATGGAGAGTAAAAATGTAGGGGATCAAAGTAGTCTTAAAGGCAAACCTAAATTAGAAGGGAATATTGACGAATTGAAAAAGAAATTGCCATGTTTCAATTGCAGCAAGGTAGGGCATTGGAAACGAGAGTGTAAATGTCCGCCTAGACTTAATGGGGAACATGCGTCAGTGCAGTTTGAGGTAAATCAGCAGCAACCGCAACAGCAGATAGCAAATCAGCAAAGTCAGGTGCCGCCACTGCCATACAGTGGGAATCAGCAGAGATACAGAGCAGAGACAGGATTCAGCGGAGGTGAGCAGGTAAAAAGACCGCAAAGAGTAAATGCGCGTCCTCAATATTGGTTGCAAGAGGAGAATGGCAGTGAGCCGGATGAAAGTTTCTGACGGTGCTTGAGGGGGGAAGAAGAGTGTATGCTTGGAGCCACTCTTGAGGTAGATCAGTCAGGTCCATTTGTGAGCGGAAAAGTGAATGATGTGGAAATAACTTTCCTAGTGGACACTGGTGCTACCCGTTCTACTGTTAGATCAGTGGAAATTCTAAATCTTCCTCTCTCGGGTGAGACAATCCAGGTTGTAGGTGTAGCTAATAGACAAATAAGTACTCATTTGACAAAAACAGTTGAAATAGAAATTATGACATACAAAGATATGCATCGATTTGTGGTGTGCGATAGCAGTCCTGTTAATTTGTTAGGCAGAGATATACTGTGTAAGATGAACTGTGCCATATATTGTTCACCAGATGGCATAGAATTGCAAACTCCAGATGAAGATAGTTTGTATAAATTGACAATGCTCATGATTGAAACAGAGCAGGATAAACTGTTTCTTGTTTTTGACAAAGAGAAAATTCCTGCTGAATTGAAAGAGGCAGTGAAAGAAAAAGTGTGGGATTTCACTGGTAAAGATATAGGGTTGATCCTGTGAAAGTTACAGTAAAAGAAGGTGCAAGTTACCCAAATATACCTCAGTATAAAATGACTGCAGAAGTAATTTAAGGAATAACTCCAGTAATTGATAAAAATTATTGAGCAGGGAATTTTAAGAGAAATTGAGAGCAGTCCTTGCAATTCACCAATATGGGATTGAAAAAGCCAAACGGAACATTTAGAATTGTGCAGGACTCGAGAAAGGTTAATAAAATTGTTGGCCCATGTTGTCCAATTGTTCCGAATCCAGCAGTGATTTTGTACCAAATACCTCATGATGCAGAATGGTACACTGTGATTGATCTGTGCAATGCATTCTTTACTGTTCCTTTGCATCCAGAAAGGCAATCAATTTTTGCGTTCCGTTTCCAAAATCGTATCCTGGCATGATGAAGAATTCCGCAAGGGTAGACTTAATCAGTTGCTAAAGAAATCACTAGAAAATGTGAGCATGCCTGGAGAGTCTGTGTTGGTACAGTACATTGATGATCTTTTGGTTGCATCGAAAACAAAGGATGCATGTGTAACTCATACAGTGGCATTGTTAAATCATTTGGCTGAGGAGGAACATAAAGTGTCTCCATCAAAATTACAGTTTTGTCAAAAAGAAGTACAATACTTAGGTCACAAGATTGCTAAGGGAATCAGACAGGTCACAATTGAGAGAATTAAAATGATACAAGGGATGCAGCCACCTAAAACTCAAAGACAGGTAAGAATGTTTCTGGGAACGGTAGGTTATTGCAGACAGTGGATAAGTGGATTTTCATTGATTGCAAAACCATTGCAGAGATTGACAAAAGCAGATATCAGAGACCCAATTGTTCTGACTAAAACAGAGATGGAAGCATTTGAGCAGCTAAAAACTAAATTGTGTGAAGCACCAGCTTTGGGAATGCCTGATTACGAGAAAGAATTTGAACTGTACTGTAGTGAGTGAGAAGGATGTGCTTCGTCAGTATTGATTCAAAGACATGGAAGAATGAGAAAACCAATTGCGTATTTCTCAGCTGTTTTGGACCCTGTTGCAAAAGCTTTGCCAGGTTGTCTGAAAGCAGTAGCAGCAACCAGTGTAAGTCTGGAGCAAAGTGAAGTAATTGTGATGGGATTTCCTGTGAGGGTGTATGTACCTCATTCTTTGGAGATTCTCCTTACTAGAGCAAAGACACAGTACATGACTAACAGCAGAATGACCCGATATGAGAAAATAATTTTGGGAGCTGAGAATGTGACTGTTGCCAGATGTGTGAATGTCAACCCATCGACATTGCTACCTGATACCATTGAGGCAGAAGTGAAAGGTGAGCTTGATCACAAGTGTTTGGATGTTTTCGAGTATTGTACAAAGCCTCCTCCACACATTAAAGATTAACCTTTACTTGAATCAGATTTTGTAATGTTCGTGGATGGATCATGCTTGAGAACGGAGAGTGGTGTTCTAAGTGCTGCATATGCGGTCTGTACGGTAGCAGAAGTGTTGGAAGCATCTGGTCAGAAAGGAATTCATTCTGCTCAAATAGCGGAATTGATTGCTTTGATACGAGCATGTGAATTGGGAAAAGAGGTGAAAGTAACCATAGTGACTGATAGTCAATATGGTTATGGAGTTGTTCATGATTATGGACAGCTTTGGGCCCAAAGAGGCTATTTGACCTCTGCAAGAACACCTATTCGGAATGCTGAATTTGTGAAAGCTCTAATAGATGTGATTCAATTACCTGAAAAATTGGCTGTGGTGAAATGTTCTGCACATAAAAAGGGTGAAGATTATATCACTTGTGGAAACAGTTATGCAGATGCAATTATGAAACACTGTGCAAAGAATCAAATTTCAATCAATCGAGAAATAATCGAAGAACATGTTCCGAGTCCTTTAATGCTAACCACTGTAGTTGAAACTTGGCAGGAAGTGAAACAGATGCAGGAAGAGGCAGAAGCAGAGGAAAAAGATATCTGGCTAAAATCAGGATGCAGACAAAGGGAAGAAGATGAAATTTGGGTTTACAAAGATGAAAGACCAGTAATGCCCGATAGCATGATCTCGGATATGGCCCGAATGTACCATGGTCAGGCCCACATTGGTAGAGATTCTATGATTTGTCTCTTTAGAAAGACTTTGTATAATCCGAAAGTCAGAATGATTGCTGAAAGTCTGTGTCAAAGATGCTTAGTCTGCCAATAATTTAATCCAAACAGAAGAACTGTTGTAAGTTTGGGAACCATTGGACGGGAGGGTGGTCCATTCACAAGAGTTCAGATGGATTTTGTTGAGCTGCCTCCATGCAACAGACTCAGATATGTTCTTGTGATAATCTGTTTGTTCTCTCGATGGGTGGAAGCTTTCCACACACGAAGAAACGATGGATGAACTGTTGCTAAACTGTTCTTGCGTGAGATAATACCACTGTTCGGGTTTCCGGTGACGATTGAGTCGGACCGAGGCCCCCATTTTCAAAATGAACTTATGCAGATGATCTGTGAAGCTCTGGATATTCGCCAGAAGCTGCATTGTGCTTACAGACCTGAGGATTCAGGAGTGGTAGAGCAGGTGAATGGAACAATTAAAAACAGAATTTCAAAAATGTGTTTAGCAACAGGACTAAAGTGGCCTGATGCCTTGCCACTTGTCTTAATGACACTGAGAAGCATACCCGACAGGACAACTGGATTAAGTCTGCATGAGATTTTGATGGGCAGGGTGATGAGACAGGCCTATGTACCAGTTGATAAGTTGTTGACAATTAATGATAACATCATACTGGATTACTGCAAAAATCTGTCTGATGTGATAACTTCTGTGCTACACCAGGTGGGAACTGAATCAAATTCCAAAGAGAAAAATCCAGCTCATGATCTAGTCCCTGGGGACTGGGAACGAGTGAAAGTCCACCGCAGAAGGAATTGCTTGGTACCAAGGTGGCAGAGACCACGTCAAGTTATCTTGGGTTAGTACTACTGCAGTTAAGTGTGCTGGACTAAAAAGGTGGGTTCATGCTAGTCATACCATCCGTGTGCCTGAACCTGAATATCCATACGACGGTGAAAGTACAACTGACTCCGATTCTGAAGCTGAACCAGAAAAGAATCCAGGTACTGAAGATGGACAGGAACGTTGACATCTGGAAGTATCAGAAGCCAGTTCTGCGTCTGAAGGTGAAGGTGAAAGGGAGATTGTGGAAATACCAGATTCAGAAGATCAACCTGAAGATCGAGAATCAGTAAAGACAGACACCAGTAAAGAAGCAAAAGAAAGTGAAGAGAAAACTGTTGAAAAAGAGAAAACTGAAAAGCAAACTGATAACTCGGAAAGCAGGAACGGAAATCCTGAGACTGGGAAAGAGGAAGTAACTCACGATAAGGATGAGATTCCAAGTACCAGTTATGAAGGTGTTCCTAACAGAGTAACAGAAGAGAAAGATAAATCTGATGAAGAAAAATACATTTTGAAAATCATAATCAATGATACAATTGAAGATACTGAAAGTGAAACTGATGACAGTGCAGACGAAACTCCATTAAGATAAAGCCCAAGAAAAAGAGCTTGGAGAGTGGAGCATAAGACTAAGTAAGTCTGCTAAGGAGACAATTGGCCTAAAGGAACTGGTGGATTGAAATTCAAAATAGTGAACAAAACAAAAGAACCAGAAGAGCAAGTAAACGAAATTACTAGCCAGAAAGAAACACTGGGAAAGAAGATAGAAACTATTCAAAGGCCAAAAAGAGTAAGACTTCCAAATCAGAGTACAAATCACCTGAGTGGACATATATTGTTCTACCACCAATTGTTGAGGTTAACAGCAGTCAAGAAAATCTGTACAACCCAAAACCAATGGGAAATAGTGAGTAAAGAAGTCAACTAAGAAATAGAAGATAGGTGCTCAAAGTATATAATATTATAGTAAAAAGTCTGAAGTCCTGTGAGACGGATATTGTAAATATAGGAGAGGTCGGAGTTGACAAAAGGTCGAACAAAACCTGTTAGAAAAATCTAATTATAGTATAATCTAGAATAGAATTGACACAAGGTCGAAGAAAACTTGCTAGTATACTGAGTGGTGTGTAACTTGTAAGTGACATAAGGTCGAAGAAACGGTGTTAGGGGAAAATGACAATGAATAACCATAAAACGAAATGTTCTATTTTTAGAAAATGGTGTAGATGTTTTTCAATATGTATGGGATTATTGATAATATTATGGGTAATTTTAGCTATTGTAATTCCTTTTCAAAGCAATTTAACGAAATTAAAACAGAATGTGAGTTCAAATAAGCCAAGTGAGAAAGGAAAAGTTCATGAGACTCAAGTGTACAAACCAGAGTTGCATCAAGATAGGTCGATCAGTGACTTTACTAAAAACACCTTTTCAAAGTTGTTACTTGAGTACATTAAAACTATGAATGTTGATGACTGTTATGTTTGTGTAAAATTACCAACATCAGTGTCAGAATGGGTGACATATCACGACCTTCCTCTTACATATGGAGTAACTTGTAGTGTAATTGCAAGTTTGTTTTATAAGACTGGGAAATTGGAATATCATTATTCCAATGTAGATGAAATATTTGCAAAATTAAAAAATTGATAGTACGTTGAATAAAAGGAAACCTGCAAAAGAAATGGGAGAGTATTTCTTAGAATTAGATGAATTGACACATGAATATGCTTTTAATAATAACTTGACATGTAAAATGAGAATTGAGAAGGCTTTTCTAAACATGGTTGAGGAAAGAAGGATTGCTTACAAACGAAATGAGAAAATGAAACATGCAAAATCTAAATATTTTACATTTGATGATGAGAATATTGAGGATAAGAATGTAAATGTAGCCAATAATACAGATGCTCCAATGTTAGGGAAATGTTGTATTAGAAGAGATAATTCAATGTATGACAATTATTTTGTGGGTGCAAGTCAATGTCAAGACACCTATAGAATTATAGGGGGTTGGGGATTTAAAGGAGGAGATTATCCTGTTTTTCCTGGAATTTATTTTATTTGTGGGAATAGAGTTTATTATAGGTTACCAGACCATTGGTACGGGACATGTAATCTGGGTTTGGTCTTTCCAAAACGTTTTCATGTAGATAGAAGCACTAATGGAAAGCATGAGATAGGTAAAGTTCTAAGTCGGAAAAGAAGAGAGAGAGTGTTAGAAATAATAGGTGATGTATTTGGAGCACTGATACCAGCAGTGGGAATTTTGTTTAATGCAAATCGAATCAGAAAATTGTCCACAATAGTTGATCGATTATCAACAGACACAGCAGGAGGATTCCTGATGGTAAATACTGAAATGGTTGCTATGAGAGATATGGTTATGCATAATCGACTTGCCCTTGATATAATTTTAGCAAAAGAGGGAGGAGTCTGTGGGATTTTGAAGGTGCAACATTGTTGTACTTATATCCCAGATAAAAGTCAGAATATTGAAAAGTATATTATAAATATTACAGATTTGCATAAGGAAATTGAACCACTGGAGGTTGAAGGTGTCCTTGAAAGGCTGGGTAAAGGTTTCTCAGCAATTAAACATTGGTTCCAGGTAATAGGTAGTTCAATTATAGGTAAGATACTAATTCCAATAACAATTATAGTGATAGTGATTTTCTAGATAAGATTATGTTGTATATATAAAGGTAGGAGAAATTTTAGGCAAGCAATAAAGAAAAGAAATGAAGAAAAACTGGCAAGAATGAGAGAAAGGAATGAAATAGAAATGGAAGAAATAAGAGAAAAGATTTTCAAAAACTCAAAGGAGAAAGAAACAAAAGCATAGATAACATTAAACGAGAGAATTCGAAACATGTTCTGCTAAATTTTCCAATATTTTGAGAGATATTTGGTGATAAAATCACCAGATGAGGGAATTGATAGAGCGAGGTGGTAAAAACAAAATTTTGTGTACCCCTCTCAAAGTCAATGTTCCCTAACGTTAACATTTACTAATGGAATGTTTTGTTAACTAATCAACCATAGTATAAGATGCATACATTTAATATACATGGGAGTACTAATATTGCCTGCATGTTGCAATAAAATTAACTAATATGTATTGTTATCGTGTTGTGAATTAATGCACAGCCTGAATATAAACAAACGCAGCTTAAATGTGCTTATTGTACACGTTTTGTGCTAAGAAGTGGTCGAATATGTAAGTATAAAACGCATTTGTGTGGCTTATTTGCTAGGTAACAACTAATGGGGAAACATTAGTATGGTGGGAGGTAAACAGAAGGGCTTTAGTTCTATATTTAACATGAATTTGTGTTTGTATCTATGATAGTTCCAAAAAGTGGTGGCCTCTGAGGCCTGTACGAAAGATGGCTGCCCGGGTAAACTGTGAGCAAAAGCTGGACAGTGCAGGCGTGCCAAAAGCCTGCAAGTCAGAGTGAACTGCCTGTGCTCGGGGAGGTTCAAGGCTACCTTGCCCGGAACCTAGGATGGGTGCCAGACATGGACGCTTGAATGTTGTGAACATGGGAAAAGGTCCTGATGTTGCCACTCAAGGAAATGACTAGGCCATGGACTGTCCTAAAACAAAGCCCCTTTATTTTTCTGCTGAATCGTTGAGAAAATGATGTTGTAATGGTGAGGAGATGCTCACCCACCCGACTTTGTCCAATCAGAATCCAAATAAGTAATAGTAGATACATTTTAGATAGATTAAGTTAGGAAATTAGTGTATAAAAACCCCTGGTTTCGTCTAGAGGGTGTCGCTCTTTCAATTTCTACACGGAATGCTGCCAGACTGAAGATTGACTCCTGGATGTAAGAACTTTTCTTTGTGAACTTTATTTGTTTGCTTTGCAGGACTGAAGGATAAGATGGGGGTGTTAGTTAGGGATGTTAGGAGACAATGAATTTGGAACTATCTGTTCTTTGCTAAACTTTTAACTGATTTCTAAAATAAGCGATTTTTCCTGAGCTCTAAATAAAATGATCATTTTGAAATAAAGTTTAAGATTTTACTGAATAAAGAATTAATTAATGCATAAATGTCAGACAATATCATTTTGCTTTTAATAAAATTAGGAAAATGGAATTTTAAAAGCTGGTCTTGTGATTTTCCTACGCCTAATTTTCTTTCTAGCAGATCCATTGCCGCTATGGTAGTGCGTCTGAATAATTAAATGTTTGTATAAACCATGGTAAAATGTAATAAACTGTAGGTGTAAATAATAACTCACTAGATAGGTTTTAGACACTCCACCAAATGTTACAGCATTTTTCCATTGCGATTCACCAAAAGCCCTGAAGCCATGTGTAAGTGAATAGAGTAAATGTGCAGTGTTATGGGCCCCACTGACGAATGATTGTGTGTTTAAAAGGTTTCAGGGAAATGGTGAGTATCGATTAGAAATGATTTTTGGAGCCGCGCTGTAGCACCACCATCAAACTACTCCATTTCCTTGCTGAGAATGGTCACAAGGTCTCCCGAAAGAAATTGCAGTTCTGTAAATCACAAGTCACCTTTTATCAAAAGAAGGGAGAAAACTCACGCCTGACAGGATCCAGACAATTCTAGACACCCCTGTCCCCAAAAATAAGAAGCAAGTCCGCTCTTTGATAGGCCTCACCTCGTTTTACAGACAGTGGTTACCAAACTTTAGCCTCATTGTCAAACCCCTTCTCTCCCTCCTAGCTAAAGACATCCCCTCACCTCTCCCCTGGACCCCCGAATGCCAGATAGCCTTTAAAGAACTACGCAATGCCCTTTGCTGAGCACCAGTCCTAGGAACCCCAGATTACTCCAAACCATTCTTCCTCTACACACACGAAAGGGAGGGATGTGCATTGTCTGTCCTAACACAATCAATTGGTCACAAATAACGCCCTTGTGCATATTTTTCTGCCACCCTCGATCCAGTAGCCAGAGCGCTGCCAGCATGCCTGCGCGCTGTGGCAGCTGCAGCAGTATCAATACGCCAGACCGAAGGAATAGTGCTCTCCAATCCAGTCACTGTTTTAGTACCCCATGCAGTCGACACACTACTGAACCAGACACTTGACTAGCGCCCGACTGACAGGATATGAGTTGACCCTGCTAGCACCGCATACTACCCTAAAGCGATGCACCACCCTCAATCCAGCCACAGTGTTACCCCTACCTGAAAATGATCCTAACGTGGCTCCACTACACGACTGTGTGACACTAACCGATGAACAAAGAAACAGTAGAGTAGACCTCAGAGAAACCGCCATTCTAGAGCCAGATGGAGAACTATGGGTGGATGGTTCGTGCATCAAAGTTCCCGACGGCACCACCTCAGCCTCATACGCTGTCATCACAGCCCGAACCATTCTAGAAACAGCCCGTATTGCCCAATGTTCCGCCCAGGCAGCAGAACTCATTGCCCACACACGAGCATGTATTTTAGCACTGGCACGACAGTTAACATATACACCGACAGCCAATACGCCTTCGGGGTGGTTCACCATTTTGGGATCTTATGGAAAGAAAGAGGGTTCCTGACTTCACATGGTACACCCATCCTGCATGGAGATTTAGTCTCCGCCTTGACGCAAGCAGTCCTCCTCCCCAAAAAGTTAGCAGTGATAACATGCCAAGCACATAGGAAAGTGACTGATCTAATTGGACAGGGAAATGCACTAGCAGATGTTACTGCCCAAGCCACGGTAGGAGACAGAACTACGACACGAATGTCTGTGACCAGGTGTGAGAAGTTGGCCTGGTAGGGGATGTTTCCAATTCTGGAACCACCTACTACCTGACCAAACAATCCCCTTATGGTGTCTGGTTGTAAGTCAACCTTATTAGACAAGCTATCCTAATGGTAGCATGGACTAAGCAGCCTAAAGGCTTAACTTAAGAGGTCGTGTTAAGCGAGCTGTTTTACCACATACAATCCTGTAATACCAAATGAAAGGACACCACACAAGTATATATTATAAAAATATATGTGTTTATTACTAAAAACAATCCCCAGTATTCTTTATGAATAAAGGGGCACAAGCGTTAAATCAAAAGCACTGTTTAAACATACAAAGTTGCACAATTATGGATGAGGGCAGGGGGCCACTCAAACCATATACTAAACAAGTGGTATAAGAGAGGCCACTCGAGCAGTGGTTAGGCCTAGGGCCTAGGGAATCGCTGGGAGCAGTCAGGACAAGCAATGCTGAAGTCGGGAATGGCCCTCGGGATTCGGGAGATGTGCGGAAAGCGCACGCATGCACCAATGTTAACCAATGGTGCGTAAAAGTCAAATAGTTAAAGTTTAAGGACACTTCCGCTGAACCTAGAGGAACAAAACTTAACACACAGACCCTAGAGGTGTGCACCAGTGTGGGAACACCGGCGGAGCAAAGTTACCTCACCCACAGGAAGTGGGTGCACAGGGTCGAAGTGGCGTCGGGTTTTGACACGCAGGCTCTTGGTGCTTGAAGCTGAAAGGGCTGCAGGCAGGGTGAAGACGAAGTGTCCGGTGGAGTCCAAGGGTGGACTCAAGTTGTAGAGTACCTGAAAGCAGAGGGGACAGAGTCTGGGTCACTCAGCAGTGACCAGGGTGGAACCAGGACGGAACCAGGCAATGTCGGGCGCAATCAGGTGGTCGTCGAGGCGCTTCTCTTCGCTGTCACGTGGGCTCTGGGGCATCTGCGACGTCCAGGAGCAGGTCACGATCTGTCCCACGCAGGCTCTCACCGTCGGTGCAGTCGGCTTCCGGTTTGGAGCAAACAAGCCTTGGTAAGAGCAATCCACGCGGGATTGGAAGATGGCGTCTCACTCGGACCAGGAAGGTCAGAGTCGGGGCTCCCTTTCAGGGGAGCTGGTGTGGATCTGGAGCAACCAGAATCACGAGTCTTCTTTGGTAGTTCGTCGGCACAGGGACCACAAGCCAGCTGGCAAGTGACCGGGCCAACGCGTTGAGCCAAATCGTGCCAAAGGGCCCCACGCAGCACTCGTCGAGTGTGGAGGGCTGAACTTCGGCTCAGGAGTAGCTCAGGGTGGGGGCTTCTCAAACCCCGGTGTACAGCTTCGAGGGTCACTCGTGGGCCGCACGGTCAGCGTCTCGTGGTCACTTCAAGATGGCGTGCCCCACGCTTCCGGTCGCCTCCACGGGTCTCAGCTTTGCAGGGACTGTGGATCGGGCTGTTAGAAGCTGGGCAGGCTTGATCTCGTCGATCTCAGTCGCTCGAGTTCCGGCGGGAACTGCAACTAAGTAGACGTCGAGGGCTGGATGGTGCCTGCTGCTGCAGGGTGGTCACTCCTTGACCACAAGGGAGATTCTTCGGGCTTCCACGTTGAGATGGAGGGCGAAGGGTCCAGAATATCGTTTCAAATGTTTCTTCCAGGAAATCTGATGTGCATTGGCACTGCTCCCACTCTTATTCGAATCTGGTGGGCGTGATTACCTGCTAGGTCCCCTCCTATGGGTGGGACCCAGGAAGTGGGTGGATACACCCCCTTCCTTTGATCCAGGCCGCCCTGGCACGAGGGCTGGAGTGCCCCAGAACCGGTTTGGCCGGATTATGCAAGGGGCAGCCTTGTGCGCCCCAGGCAGTGTCTGGTTTCTTTCAAACCTCCCTGCTACAATACACTATCTCCTGTCTGGAGGGCGGTGACACCCTCCTGTGACAGGAAACCCTTTGTCCAGGACCCCCTTGACTGGGTTTCGGTCAGTTCCAGGGGTCCAGACATTTGTCTGTGGCAGAGGCATCCATTTTGTGGATCTTAAGGCCTTTGGAGAAATCAACCGCATTAAAGTGAAGTAACATGTCTTACCCCTCTAGAGGGGTGGAATGCCATCCCCGTCGCCAGAACTGGCGAGGGGATGGTATTCCAAAGCGTATGACACCTTACACGACATGTTTTGATAAAGCCAAACCAGAGTTGCTAAATAACCGCGAGGATTATAAGGCACTTAATAGTATATGGTATGGCATTATCCTGAAACAGCTTAGGGATTTGTTCCCGACGGCTGCAGACAGGCTCAGCTCATGCTAGAGCTCCATCTCACATAAAAACCAAGCACCCAGCCTCCAGGATTGGTGAGGCCTGTCTATAGGAGTGGCTCACAGGTTTACATGTGTC
The DNA here is from genome assembly GCF_964261635.1 of Lissotriton helveticus. Taxonomy (NCBI): domain Eukaryota; kingdom Metazoa; phylum Chordata; class Amphibia; order Caudata; family Salamandridae; genus Lissotriton; species Lissotriton helveticus. The sequence goes on from NC_136061.1 coordinate 536,015,770, forward strand.
CAGATATAGGTTTAGACATAGGTATACTATATCTAAGCAAGGGGTGTGTACACCACCTTACCCCAGCTGAGTGATCAGCCAGTTGTGTCAATTTAAGAACCAGCCAGGGGTGGCAAAAGATATGCTGCAGCCCCTGGTAGGCCTTAGTGGCTCCTGTGCCCTGTGCACCTATAGTGCATTCTACAGGGGCTGACAAGGAGTCCATTTCCAATTGGTATGTGCCTATAGCACATGTGTCATTAATTTAGTGAGAGAACAGCAGGCTGGGGGTCTGATCAGCAGGCCCACAGCCTCAGTAGTCGAAAACCAGTGAAGCAAAAAGCAAAAATTTGGGGTGACCATAGGATAGCAGACCCTACTCTCCTACACAACCCCCCCCCAAACGCAGGGACATTAAACTAACCTTGACCAGATAAGTCTTCATGTTCTAAGTGGAAGTACCTGGAGAGACCATCTGCATTACCATGGTCAGTCCCTGGGCGGTGCTCCACTGTAAAGTCCATCCCCTGTAGGGAAATGGACCACCTGAGCAGTTTGGGATTTTCACCCTTCATCTGATTAAGCCATAAGAGGGGCTTATGGTCTGTTTGCACCAGGAAGTGAGTTCCAAACAAGTAGGACCTCAACTTCTTTAATGCCCAAACCACAGCAAAGGCCTCCCTCTCAATGGCTGACCAACGTTTTTCTCTTGGGGTTAGCCTCCTGCTAATGAAAGCAATTGGCTGGTCTTGACCATCTTGATTAAGTTGTGAGAGTACAGCTCCCACCCCCAACTCAGAAGCATCTGTCTGAACAATGAACTGTTTGGAGTAGTCAGGACTCTTTAGGATAGGTGCAGAGCACATGGCCTTCTTCAGGTCTTCAAATGCCTTCTGACAGCTAACTGTCCACTGAACCTTTTTTGGCATCTTCTTGGATGTCAAGTCATTTAATGGTGTCACTATAGACCCATAGTTTTTCACAAACTTTCTGTAATACCCAGTCAGGCCCAAGAAGGCTCTGACTTGTGTCTGGGTAACTGGAGGAGCCCAGTCCTGTATGGCCTGGATTTTGCTTTCCAGTGGCTGAACCTGGCCTCCACCTACTAGGTGGCCCAGGTATACAACCTTACTCTGCCCTATCTGGCACTTTGTGGCCTTGATAGTTAGGCCTGCCTTTTGCAGGGCCTCCAAAACTTTCTTCAGGTGGATCAGGTGATCCTCCCAGGTGGAGCTAAAGACAGCAATATCATCCAGATAAGCTGCACAAAAGTCATCCAACCCAGTAAGGACTTGGTTCACCAACCTTTGAAAAGTGGCAGGTGCATTCTTCAAACCAAAGGGCATTACCACAAACTGATAATGCCCACTAGGGGTAGAGAATGCTGTCTTGGCCTTTGACTCCTCAGCTAGTCTGATTTGCCAGTAGCCAGCTGTCAGATCAAATGTGCTCAGAAACTTGGCAGAAGCCAATCTGTCAATGAGCTCATCTGCTCTTGGAATGGGGTGAGCATCTGTCCTAGTGACAGCATTGAGACCCCTGTAATCCACGCAAAACCTCATTTCTCTCTTACCATCTTGGGTATGAGGTTTTGGCACCAGGACTACTGGGCTGGCCCATGGGCTCTCTGATGGCTCAATCACTCCAAGCTCCAACATCTTTTGCACCTCAGCCTTGATGCAATCCCTGACATGATCAGGTTGCCTGTAGATCTTATTCTTGACAGGCAGACTGTCACCAGTGTCCACAACATGGGTACACCAGTCAGTTTGGCTGGGTGTGAGTGAAAACATTTGCCTGTGAGCCTGCAAAACTTGTCTGCAGTCCCTCTGTTGCTGATCAGTGAGGCTGCCTGCCAAGGCTACTCCATCAACTGAACCATCATCAGGGTTCTGGGAAAGCAGGTCTGGGAGAGGGTCACTCTCTTCCTCCTGTTCCCCATCTGTGGCCATGAGCAAGCTCATGTCCTCCCTGTCTACAAATGCTTTCAAGCGATTCACATGGATTACCCTGTGAGGGCTCCTGGGTGTTCCAAAGTCTACCAAGTAGGTGACTTCCCCTTTCTTCTCAATAATAGGATAGGGTCCACTCCATTTGTCTTGGAGTGCTGCTGGAGCCACTGGCTCCAGTACCCATACCTTCTGTCCTGGTTGGAACTCTACCAGTACAGCCTTTTGGTCATGCCAAGCTTTCTGCAACTCTTGGCTGGCCTCCAGGTTTTTGGATGCTCTTTCCATGTACTCAGCCATCCTGGAGCGGAGACCAAGTACATAGTCCACTATGTCTAGTTTGGGCTTTTTGAGAGGTAACTCCCATCCTTCCTTCACCAAACACAATGGACCTCTCACAGGGTGGCCAAACAAAAGTTCAAAAGGGCTGTAGCCAACCCCCTTCTGTGGGACCTCTCTGTAAGCAAAGAGCAGGCAGGGTAAAAGAATGTCCCATTTCCGCCTGAGCTTCTCTGGTAATCCTTTTATCATGCCTTTAAGGGTCTTGTTAAATCTCTCCACAAGCCCATTGCATTGTGGATGATATGGGGTGGTAAACTTGTAGTTTACTCCACATTCCTTCCACATTGCTTTTAGATAGCTGGACATAAAATTTGTCCCTCTATCTGATAGTACCTCCTTAGGAAAGCCCACTCTTGAGAAAACTGCAATGAGGGCTTTTGCCACCACAGGTGCTGTGGTGGTCCTTAGGGGAATAGCCTCTGGGTACCTGGTGGCATGATCCACTACCACCAGTATGAATCTGTTCCCAGATGCTGTTTGGGGGTCCATTGGACCCACAATATCAATTCCAACTCTCTCAAAGGGGACCCCCACCACAGGTAGTGGTATTAGGGGGGCCTTTGTTGTGCCACCTGACTTACCACTGGCTTGGCAAGTGACACAGGAGCGACAAAACTCCTTGACATCCTCTGACATGTGAGGCCAGTGAAAGTGTGGAACAAGCCTGTCCCACGTCTTGTTCTGGCCTAAGTGTCCTGCAAGGGGAATATCATGGGCCAAGGTAAGGAGGAATCCCCTAAACTGCAGAGGTATCACCAACCTCCTGGTCATGCCAGGCTTGGGGGTTCTAGCCTCTGAGTAAAGGAGTCCCTCATCCCAATACACAGTATGGGTACCTTGGGCATCCCCAGCAGCCTCAGCAGCAGCCTGCTGTCTGAGGGGTTCAAGGGAAGGGCAATCTAATTGAGCCTGCCTCAGGTCTGCCCTTGAGGGTCCCCCTGTCCCCAGAAACTCAACCTGGTCAGGTTCAAGCTCCTCAGAGACAGTCTCCTCTTGGACTGCAGAATCAGTTTCCTCTGAAACCTGATCCTCAACCTGGGGCAAGGTGGAAGGCGAGGCCTTTCCTCTCTTGCTCCTTCTCTTGGGTTGTGGCTGGTCTATTGTCTCAAGATCCACCACTGGTTCAGGAAGGCACTTCTTAGCCTGAGCCCTTGTCATGGCAAGGACATGCTCTGAAATCCCTAGCATTTCTGCATGAGTCCTGTACTCCACTTCTGACCATGCTGAGCTTTCAAGGTCATTGCCTAACAGACAGTCTACTGGTAGGTCTGCACTCACCACAACTTTCTTTAGGCCATCAACCCCTCCCCAGGAGAAGTTCACAACTGCCACACTATGGGAGGTAGTGGAGTTGCTTGCATTGGTTACTAGGTAGCTCTCTCCTAGTACAATCTGTCCAGGGTCCACAAAGCCAGGGGTCACCATGGTGACACTAGCACATGTGTCCCTGTAAGCTTGAGCCAGTTTCTCATTTATTAAGGGAGTCTGCCTGTATTTGCCCAGGTTAGTGGGGCTTACTGCAGTGGGCAACTCAATGTCCACATCATACAGGAGAACTGCCTGTGTAGGGACTCTGACTAGGCCAGATCCTACTTCAATACCCAGGGTCAACCCAGCTACACCCTTGGACTGTGTTCCACCACTGCTTACTGTACTTGGGGTTGCAGTTGCTTTAGGAGCTGTAGTGGTGGGAACTGGATTTGCCTTGGTGCACTCACTGCCCCAGTGTGAAACTGATTTGCAGGTATTACACCAAGGTGTCTTTGGACCTTTGTTCTTCTTCTTCTTGTTACCATTTTGGGAACCACCCTCCTTACTATTAGTTTGGGGGCCTGAAGACTTCTGGTCTTTTTCTTTATCTTTCTGATTCTGATTACCACCCTTCTGGTCTGTTTTCTTCTGGTCACCACCTTGGTTCTGGGGTTTCTGCTTAATCCTTGTTCTGACCCATTTGTCTGCCTTCTTTCCCAATTCTTGGGGAGAGGTCAGATCAGAGTCAATAAGGTATTGATGCAACAGCTGGTTTGTACAGTTATTAAGGATCTGTTCTCTCATCATAAGATTGTACAATCCTGTATAGTCTGAAACTTTACTTCCCTGTAACCAACCCTCCAAAGCCTTAGTGGCACACTCCACAAAATCAGTCCAGTCTTGAGTCTGTGCTTTCTGGGTGTCTCTGAACAACAACCTGTATTGCTCAGTGGTTAGGCCATACCCTTCAATGAGAGCACTCTTCAAAACAGAGTAGTTTTTGGCATCCTCAGGTCTAACTGTGAGGAGCCTGTCCCTCCCTTTCTCAGAAAAGGAGTACCACAAAATTGCAGCCCACTGATTCTCAGGAACCTGCTGTACCATGCAGGCTCTCTCAAGAGCAGTCATCCATTTGTGGATGTCATCCCCTTCTTTAAAGGGGGGCACAATTTTGGTCAGGTTTCTATTATCATAGGCCCTGTCTTTTTCTCTTGGAAAATTGCTGCCACCAGTGACATCTAAGCCACTTAATTTCTGCTCTCTTGCCAAGGCAAGTTTAGCTTGAGCTAAGGTAAGCTTAGCTTGGCTCAGGGCTACCTCCTCTCTCTCTATCTGGAGTCTGACAGCCCTCATTCTAGCCCTATGCTCAGCTTTCTGAGAAGCACTCATGCCTCTCTCTGATTCTCTGGAGGCACTAGAAAGATGAGAGTCCCCTGAGGGAGATCTCACTCTTCTGTTGCCTGGGAGAATCACATGTTGGGTTCTGGGGAGGTGCTGGCCCTCTCCATTCCCCAGTAGGTCCAAGTTGGCCTGGCTAAGCCTACCAACTGGAACCTGGCTACCCTGATCCTGTACTTCTAAGTCCTCAACTTCTGAGTCCTCATCATCCTCCTCTTCAGGGGGATCAACTGCAGGGGGGTTCCCTCCAGTTCCTGTATCTAGGGAAGCTGCTTTTGCCTTCTCTAAGTCATCCTGTTCTAGGAGTTCTACCAGGATTAGGCAGGTGGGGCTTCTGCCCCTTTTTAACCCTCTTGCTTTGCACAAGACAATCAAGTCTCTGCGGGTTAGTTTGTCATATCCAGAAGTTGCCTGGGTAGGGTCAACTGTCACAGGACTAGACCCTGAGGCCTTTCCTGTGTCAGACATGGTTACTAGTGAGGTGTAAGTGGTGCACTTACCTACACTAAGTGTTTTCCTACTGGACCTTGCTAGTGAGTTGTAGTCAGGGGTGTGCTACTCCCTTCAACCTACAACTACTAAGTTCAGTAGAACTTAATATGCTAAGCTTTTGATTTTATATGTACCTAGAGGTACTTGATGTGATCTTTCAATTTGATATAAAGATTGCAATGGTAAAACAACAGCAAGCTCAAATCCGCACCGCTGCTCACCAATGTGAGAAGTTGGCCTGGTAGGGGATGTTTCCAATTCTGGAACCACCTACTACCTGACCAAACAATCCCCTTATGGTGTCTGGTTGTAAGTCAACCTTATTAGACAAGCTATCCTAGTGGTAGCATGGACTAAGCAGCCTAAAGGCTTAACTTAAGAGGTCGTGTTAAGCGAGCTGTTTTACCACATACAATCCTGTAATACCAAATGAAAGGACACCACACAAGTATATATTATAAAAATATATGTGTTTATTACTAAAAACAATCCCCAGTATTCTTTATGAATAAAGGGGCACAAGCGTTAAATCAAAAGCACTGTTTAAACATACAAAGTTGCACAATTATGGATGAGGGCAGGGGGCCACTCAAACCATATACTAAACAAGTGGTATAAGAGAGGCCACTCGAGCAGTGGTTAGGCCTAGGGCCTAGGGAATCGCTGGGAGCAGTCAGGACAAGCAATGCTGAAGTCGGGAATGGCCCTCGGGATTCGGGAGATGTGCGGAAAGCGCACGCATGCACCAATGTTAACCAATGGTGCGTAAAAGTCAAATAGTTAAAGTTTAAGGACACTTCCGCTGAACCTAGAGGAACAAAACTTAACACACAGACCCTAGAGGTGTGCACCAGTGTGGGAACACCGGCGGAGCAAAGTTACCTCACCCACAGGAAGTGGGTGCACAGGGTCGAAGTGGCGTCGGGTTTTGACACGCAGGCTCTTGGTGCTTGAAGCTGAAAGGGCTGCAGGCAGGGTGAAGACGAAGTGTCCGGTGGAGTCCAAGGGTGGACTCAAGTTGTAGAGTACCTGAAAGCAGAGGGGACAGAGTCTGGGTCACTCAGCAGTGACCAGGGTGGAACCAGGACGGAACCAGGCAATGTCGGGCGCAATCAGGTGGTCGTCGAGGCGCTTCTCTTCGCTGTCACGTGGGCTCTGGGGCATCTGCGACGTCCAGGAGCAGGTCACGATCTGTCCCACGCAGGCTCTCACCGTCGGTGCAGTCGGCTTCCGGTTTGGAGCAAACAAGCCTTGGTAAGAGCAATCCACGCGGGATTGGAAGATGGCGTCTCACTCGGACCAGGAAGGTCAGAGTCGGGGCTCCCTTTCAGGGGAGCTGGTGTGGATCTGGAGCAACCAGAATCACGAGTCTTCTTTGGTAGTTCGTCGGCACAGGGACCACAAGCCAGCTGGCAAGTGACCGGGCCAACGCGTTGAGCCAAATCGTGCCAAAGGGCCCCACGCAGCACTCGTCGAGTGTGGAGGGCTGAACTTCGGCTCAGGAGTAGCTCAGGGTGGGGGCTTCTCAAACCCCGGTGTACAGCTTCGAGGGTCACTCGTGGGCCGCACGGTCAGCGTCTCGTGGTCACTTCAAGATGGCGTGCCCCACGCTTCCGGTCGCCTCCACGGGTCTCAGCTTTGCAGGGACTGTGGATCGGGCTGTTAGAAGCTGGGCAGGCTTGATCTCGTCGATCTCAGTCGCTCGAGTTCCGGCGGGAACTGCAACTAAGTAGACGTCGAGGGCTGGATGGTGCCTGCTGCTGCAGGGTGGTCACTCCTTGACCACAAGGGAGATTCTTCGGGCTTCCACGTTGAGATGGAGGGCGAAGGGTCCAGAATATCGTTTCAAATGTTTCTTCCAGGAAATCTGATGTGCATTGGCACTGCTCCCACTCTTATTCGAATCTGGTGGGCGTGATTACCTGCTAGGTCCCCTCCTATGGGTGGGACCCAGGAAGTGGGTGGATACACCCCCTTCCTTTGATCCAGGCCGCCCTGGCACGAGGGCTGGAGTGCCCCAGAACCGGTTTGGCCGGATTATGCAAGGGGCAGCCTTGTGCGCCCCAGGCAGTGTCTGGTTTCTTTCAAACCTCCCTGCTACAATACACTATCTCCTGTCTGGAGGGCGGTGACACCCTCCTGTGACAGGAAACCCTTTGTCCAGGACCCCCTTGACTGGGTTTCGGTCAGTTCCAGGGGTCCAGACATTTGTCTGTGGCAGAGGCATCCATTTTGTGGATCTTAAGGCCTTTGGAGAAATCAACCGCATTAAAGTGAAGTAACATGTCTTACCCCTCTAGAGGGGTGGAATGCCATCCCCGTCGCCAGAACTGGCGAGGGGATGGTATTCCAAAGCGTATGACACCTTACACGACATGTTTTGATAAAGCCAAACCAGAGTTGCTAAATAACCGCGAGGATTATAAGGCACTTAATAGTATATGGTATGGCATTATCCTGAAACAGCTTAGGGATTTGTTCCCGACGGCTGCAGACAGGCTCAGCTCATGCTAGAGCTCCATCTCACATAAAAACCAAGCACCCAGCCTCCAGGATTGGTGAGGCCTGTCTATAGGAGTGGCTCACAGGTTTACATGTGTCCAGATATAGGTTTAGACATAGGTATACTATATCTAAGCAAGGGGTGTGTACACCACCTTACCCCAGCTGAGTGATCAGCCAGTTGTGTCAATTTAAGAACCAGCCAGGGGTGGCAAAAGATATGCTGCAGCCCCTGGTAGGCCTTAGTGGCTCCTGTGCCCTGTGCACCTATAGTGCATTCTACAGGGGCTGACAAGGAGTCCATTTCCAATTGGTATGTGCCTATAGCACATGTGTCATTAATTTAGTGAGAGAACAGCAGGCTGGGGGTCTGATCAGCAGGCCCACAGCCTCAGTAGTCGAAAACCAGTGAAGCAAAAAGCAAAAATTTGGGGTGACCATAGGATAGCAGACCCTACTCTCCTACACCAGGTCACAAGCTGAACAATGGACTGACGCTAGGACCACTGTAAGGGACATACAGACTACAGGCACACAAGACGAATTGACCGAGTGGGAAAGGGTGGGGCTAAAAGACGAGGAAGATTGCTGGAGAACTAAACACGGAAATAAATGGCTGTTACCCTACCTCATCCCCATATTGACCATGGCACATTTACCAGCACACATAGGCTCCACCCCCATGATTGAACTAATCACCAGAGTATGGCATAATGTCAAGATAACAGAATCTGCAAAATGCCTAGTACAACAATGTATAGTCTGCCTACAACACAACCCAGGGAAAGGGACAGTAGTACCACGAGGAAGGTTTGGAGTCCCTCACCACCCCATTGAAGTCATTCAAAGGGATTACATTAAACTAGAGAGATGCCATGGTCTAAAATATGTCCTGGTGGTTGTGTGCGCTTTTAGCAAATGGGTGGCGGCATATCCCACCTGCGACAATACTGCCATAGCCACTGCAAAAGTATTGTTGAAAGAATTCTTCCCCCGATACGGCCTTTGCAGAATTTTATGGAGCGACAACGGCCCACACTTCGTAGCCGAAGTGATACAGAACATACTGAAAGGGTTGGGGGTAAAACAAAAGTTCCATGCCGTCTTCCACCCCCAATCAGTGGGCCTGGTAGAGAGCCACAATGCAACATTGAAAATAAAGCTAGCCAAAATAGTTGCGATGACCGGTTTGAAATGGCCCAACGCCCTTCCATTGGCATTGCTATCAATGCGCTCCACCCCAACCAAACACAGACTGTCCCTGTATGAAGTGGTCTTCGGCAGGCCTATGAGCATTTGGGCGGCACCAAGACCCACCTGAATTAACGATGTCCGAAACATATTAATGTCAGATTATTTGCATAAATTGACAAACGAGCTAACAATTATCCACCAACAGGTGCAGCAAGCCTTGCCTGACGTATCCAGGGGCCCAAGACACATGATAAAGCCTGGGGACTTCATCCTAGTTCGCAACTTCCAAAGAACGAAGAATCCGGAGCCCAGGTGGACGGGCCCCTGGCAAATCCTAATCACCACTCGAACTCGAACTGCCCTCAGAGTGGAAGGAAAACTAAACTGGCTGCACACCCATCACTGCAAGAAAGTCCCTCCAACGCTGGCAACCTGTGAGGAGGTGGAGGTGCAAGAAGAAGTACTCGCAAAGGACCGACCAGCTCTGAGTTGCTACCCACAAGAAGACACCCTCCAACTGTGCCATCCAAGGAAGGGTACAACCTAAGATCAACGAAAAGGGGGAGCTCCAACAACCAGGCCACTAACTGATTCAGAGTCTCAGATCAGTAGCACAGCCAAACAACGCTACCAGGAAAAGCGCCAGACAAAAGTCTGTGGTCCTAACAGTTGGTGAGCTCCTCGAAGATGATGGAAGAAATGGAACACCTGCAGAGCCACCGCAAAGACACCAAGTCTGTTGAACTGCACAGTACAAAGACAATTGCACTTGTAGCCGCATTTCTCACCTACCTCCTGCTAATGGTCACACTCTGGATCATTGAAAAGAATGCACCTGCATACAGAACATTGTCCCCAACCATGCAACCAATCACCAAGAAAGAATACTACCTGGTATCACGGTCGCCACATCTCCGAGAACGACGCAAAGAATTCTGGAATAATTCTTTCGTACAGATGCTGCACCAGTACAATCTTGCCACCAATGCCATTAACTGTTGGGTCTGTGGGCTGCTACCACATGCCACTGAACATTCCATCCCTTTCATCCCTTCACCCTTTTCTGTTCACGGATCTTGCCTTGCCTGGATGATGCTCCTACAAGAGAGTTACAAAGACAATGCCACTTCCGATGGGACAATCGCTCAGTTCTACAACGAGTTCTGGCTAAACAAAACAGGAAGAGCAGCCGCTCCCTTTTGCCTTCACACCTTCAATGCGACATTCCCAATGAATATCCCCTCCAAAGAACGAGTGGAAATACAAGTGTTCAATAATCCTGTCAGAGCCACATTTTCCTACCTGAAAAAAAGAACTGCTGCAACACTGACTGTGGCCCTATCTGTGGTGAACGTCTCTGGCCTTGTATGCATTGAAGGCCGTATGACTAAGAATGTGGGTCACAGCACTTGTAACATTGTAAGGACTTTGAACACTGCCAACCCTCCAGCATTTGTTGCATCACCCAACATGTACTTTGTCTGTAGAACCAAAGCCTACACCTGGCTCCCAAGAAACTGAGGGGGCACGTGCTGCATCGCCTTTGTTTTGCCACCAACCTACACAGCCCCTGCAGAGCATCATCGAGAAAAGCGTTCTAAAGACACTGATCAAGCAGACTCTGCCGCATCACAGTTCCTCGACGCAGCAAAAGGGCTCCTCCCGCTATGGGGTCCGATGGCAAACAGCCGAGCCATCAGACATCTGTCTCAAGCGGTAGAAACCGCCCTGAACGTCACAGCTGGCATCCTCACCAACAACACTGCCGAGCTTCAAGCGGTCCGTCTGGTGGCCCTACAAAACCGCATGGTCCTGGACGTGGTACTAGCAGACCGTGGAAGAGCATGTCGCATCATCAGTGCCAGTTGCTGCATATACATCACTGATAATTCACCTTCTGTCTATGAAGCAATCGAACATCTCCACAGACTGTCTTCAGAAATTCATCAAGGATCAGAGATTTGGACAATTGGAGGTTGGCTTTGGGGCATCTTGAAGGACTGGGGTAGGAAAATATCAATGATTCTCTTGGTCCCAGTATTGGCAATATGTGGTTGTTGTTTGGGTGTACACTGTATACCACCTTTGCGTTCTCTTTGCATAAGTACCTTGCCCCCTAAGACTATGGACACTGAGCTAACAAAAATGAGAGTAATGCAGGAACAAGAGATACAGGACATTATGGAGATCGAAATAGACTGACAAGCTGGCTAGTTATGTTCAAAGGGGCGACTGTTAAAAGCAAAACGACAATCATGAACATTATCTTCGCCATCTTGTCTGATGGAAGTTCCTACGTGCACATAAACTGCAGTCATTCTGACCGACCGCAGCCATTTTGTTTTTATCAACAGAACGGGCTCTTAGATCTGGCCGGTCTCACATGTTTTAGACCCTGAAGCAAGGTCCATCTGCAAGATTAAATTGTCTGTTTTGACCTGGGTGGGAGGAGAATTAATGTTGGGCTTGTGTAACCATGTTGATGAAACAATGTTGGGCTTATGTAACCATGTTGATGAAACATTGTTGGGCTTGTGTAACCATGATGACACAAATGCATTGTGTCAAGGAAGTGCTAAAGGAGTTGCCAGCAGAACACCTCCCTGAGACATCCCAGTGTCTGCAGTTGACGTGGTCTCCTCGAGTGATAAACCTTTTTCTTGTCTTCCAGTTCCCAGCGCTTGCCTCATTATTTTGGTAACGAACCCAAGGAGAATTAGAGGTGGGACCGTGCCACCGGGCAGTATTGGGGGTCTTAGAAGACTCGCTGCTTTTCACACACTCCCCGCTACAGGGATATAGTGCCTCTCCTGTGATGGGGCCAGTGCAGCTTCTCACGGCGCTCTGCAACCTCGCCCCATCCAATGTTGGTTATTGCCTGTGTGTCCCGGGGCGGCGTCTCAGTCCAGGTGGCAGGGCCCCGGAGCACGGCCGGCACTCAATAGGCCGCTAGGCCGACAGGCAGAGATCCACCCCGCGCAGGCAGATCGGTGCTAGATGCCCCACACTGTCTCTGCCACACAAGGGGTTCTGCCGGCCCGGGGGCACCAAGCACTCGCCGCACGATGTTCCGGCTGCAACCCCGAGTCCCCAGCTCAGTTTCGCAGCGGCCGCTTACCTCCGAGGCAGCTCACAGTGACGCGGCACTTCGTCCACTGGGCCGCAGCTCCGATGTCGAGCGGGAGCAGCGTGCTCCCTCCCCGTTGTTAGCAGAGTGGCTCTCCGCTTATGCGGGTCCCGCAAGTGGCCCAGCTGAAGGCGAGCCGCTGCCGTCAGTCCCCTCAGCACTGCCCAGCACTGCGGCTTATACTCTCACTGCCGCCATGTTGTGCACCTCGGGCGTAGGAGGTCAGCAGCGATATCAGAAGCTCAGCAGGCAGGTAGGACAGCTTTTTGCAGCAATAGGCTATGCCGCGTCGTTCCGGTACATACATTTCCACTTTTTACATTATTAAAAGTCGAAACGACCAGGATAAATGACGGATAAACTCCCGAACCGCACAAGCCTCACAGAGGTGCGGCCATTTTGCTTGGTGCCCTCTAGCCCCCACCCCCAATGATGAACACTTTAAGTTTGGACACATCTCGTTGGGCAAAGAAAGAGGAAGGGCTCACCGGACAAGGCTCATATATAGGGCTAGTCTCTATGGTTGTTGTGTAACACATGCTAAGCATTCTAGGAATGTTAGTTTTTTTATGTAAAAAATGTTCTTATTGGCTGCTTTTTAATTTGCAGTAAAGAGAGAGATAGCATAATCCTCACCTCCGTGTCCTTAATAGAATTGAAAATTCTTGGGGCGAATGCTAGCAAATTTGTTATTCATGCACTGCACACTGCCAGCAGCTCACCAGGCTCATGCAGCTTCACCTAATGGAGCATAGCTTCTACAACAGTGGCAGCGCTTCACAGTCCGACACCTGCTGAGACACTGCGCATATGCGTGACAATGCATTTCAGTGCGGTAATGCGGATTACCACACTGAAATGCGTTAGTCTAACACCTGATGCGAGGTACTAGGCAGAACTACACTGTCAAGTAAACCCTGTATATAGCCCACACTATTAAGGTGCAACATTATAGTCTATGATCATACAAAGACTCACAGGGTATGAGGCAAAGACGACTGCACCTATCCCCTCATTGGGTTACAATGATTTGTTTGGGTGCCTAGGACCTGAAACGCAATACCCCTAAGTTTCCTATGGAATACTCCACAAAAACAATAATGAACAAACAATGATCCGGCACTCCACTCAGTGATATATATGATTATAAAAGACACATTTTAAGAAACAAATCAGCAGGTCGTAGTATAACTTCTTTATTCAAGGTCTTGTTTTTTTTTTTAAATGACACGAAGTAGCCAATGCGTTTCGTCCTTACAGACTTCTTCAGGGCTACAAACAAATATATATATATATAAACATAATTTTAGAAAATGTATACAAAATCTATTATACACATATATACAGAATTAATAATATGTACATTTAAAAACACAATTTTATATGAAGTCTATAAAAACAATTAATTTGTTCAACACACAGGTAATATCCAGTACATTTCTTATTCATTCATGAATGTTTTAATTTTAAATATACAAGTGAGCGGGTAACTTTTTACGGAAACCACACAAACCCGAGAAAAACAAATAAATTCCCCTGATATCAATCATCAAAATTCATGACCTGCAGAACAAAGGAGGAGTCCAAATTTCATCATATTTAAGAAATCGCAAAAGAGGGTCGGAAATTAGGCTAAAATCTTCTATATTCATTTCATTTCAAATTCAAATGACATTACGATTTTATTACACCAGAGCAATGGGTCACAATTCCAAGGAGACATCACAAACTATTTTGAATAATACATGTCATCATGATGTACCCTGGGAGATTTATTCGTTTTTATTTAAAATTGGAGGAGGAGGGTGTACTAAGCAGATTCTGTAATCTGAGAAGAACCATGGATATAATTTAACTATATGTTTGCGTACCAAAATAATTCTTCTTAAGTCCCTTTTGAAAAAATTTTAAGTGGATGTTTGTTAAATTAATAAAGGCGTCGAAATGCGATGTATCAATTGCCTCCAATGACTCCCTAAGTAACAAACATTAAAGGCATAATCTATCACAGAATTCTTTTACAGCCGCTTCTTAAATTCATAAAAAGTAGCGCGAGTATTTCTCCATACAAAAAGAATGCAGCCCCTGGTTAGGGGTTGTCCCCCGGTGCACAGCGTTGAAAAACAAATGAATGTTTATATCTTGTGTTCATTTGAGTCACAAATTTAAAACGAAACGGTCCGTTTTCAAACAGATTTTAATGATCACTTCACTTCAATGATCATTGATCTTTCAAACGTTGAGGTTTTCACAAAGTTATAATTCGAATGTCTCCCAGTTAGAACTCCAAATTAAATCCATAATCCCAATGCATTTCGGGCATCGGAGTTGCCCTTCATCAGGAGATAAATCTACAAGCAAAACAAATAGTAATGGGGAAGTATCTCGGTATAGCTGCTGACTATAAGAAAGTGACTATTCATGCTCTATGGAAGATGTGATAGGTTAAAAACGCGCGTCAATAATAAAGGTGCTTCGAGTTGATATAAAATATCTGCAATAGCAAATGTGAACGCATGATGTTGTGAGTGATGGTATTCTCCGGCTTAAGTGAATGAAGGTGATGCGGAATACATACACAGATACGCGGTGAAATTGCAGCGCATTGAAACAAGTGTATTGGGTTAAACTCGTGAGGTGTGCATGTGGGGTGAATAATAAATAACTCAGGCGGTGAGTAAAAGTGCCACTAAATAAAGTTCCACGCAATCTGTACAATCCGCAGGTCTTGCAAAGTGAAAAAACGTTAACAGTGGTGTGACTGTGTACAAGATTACAAGCAAGTTCTCACGTGGTCGACAATGTGGATGAAGCATTCTGTAAATGAAGAAATCGTGCGAGTCGGGTGAACGTACAATACACTGGAAGTCCACATGAAGCTGTACTTACGGGTGTGAAGGTCAGGGTATACTAATTTCGTCCAGTAATCCGCGTTTATGGTACGGCTGTGAGCTGTGTGAGTAGCTAACGAATGGGTAACGCTCGCATAGCGGGATAAAGTTAGTTTGTGACCGGTGCGGAAAAATAGAAGATGGACTTATTCCACACAATGAAGCGTGGGCGCCATTTTGAAATGTGCAGGTGATTTTGGAAAAATATAATTTTTTATTGAGATAATCGGGACCAAACTATAGCAGTTTGTTATTTTCTCATTTAAGCTTATATTATCAGGCCGATATAATATCTTGCCCAACCTAAGATGGCGGTCATTATTGCGTCATATTATAGGACATATTCGGAATGAAAAACATTATATAGACACAAATATGCCCTGGAAAAGCGAAGCTAGAAATAAATGTGGGCATCTGAGGGAGAGGAAATTTGATGACCATTACTGACAGTATACGATTGATGCCTTGGTCCATTAGGGCTTACGTTGGTATTTTTGACCATTACAAGATGGCGGAAACATCTTGGATAGGATGTGTGTGCTTTGAGCGAAATTGATCTCCGGTGCGATCGCGGGTGGGCTATTTAAACGCCGGTCCCTCTTGCAGATTTTATGCTCACGAAATACGGCCGGAACGTTTGCGCCTAGGACCGAAATGGTGCTGCTTTACAAGTAAGTGTGGGGGCACTCTCGGTGTTTACATTAGGCCTTTGATTCAATGGTTAAATTTAACTAAGATATAGGGGTGTCCTGCGTTATGGTATAGAATCTTTTACAAACCTTCTCTCTTGCAAATTTAATCCAAAATTAACTGGTTTCTTTTAAAGCTTGCATTTTTAACTAAAATAGGAGGGTGCACAACATATAAAGGACATGACGATATACTTGCTCATTTCAAGATGGCGGCCAAAACCTAAAATTCATTACGAGCTTGCCTATAACGCCTGTCTGACCATGATTGCAAACATGGGTGGTTTTAATTAAAAACGCCGGCCATGTATCGATTTTAGACTATTGCTAATGGTGCTCTGTTTTCTAATAAGTTCATAATATATAGGATAGACTTTGTTGAGTAATGGCTTATGACATCTGTTTTCATAGGTTGTGATAGGTATAAATATCATACCCTTTTTCACTGATGGATGACAAGATCGAGACCACCACTTTAGTGTCAGGATTTCTTGCTAGATCTTTTCCTACTGAGGTATGCGTGTATGGAGAAATCCTCCCGCTACTTTTTGTGAATTTTAGAAGCAGCTTTAAAAGAATTCTGTGATAGATTATGTCTTTAATGTTTGTTACTTAGGGAGTCATTGGAGGCAATTGATACATTGAATTTCGACGCCTTTTTTCATTTAACAAACATCCACTTAAAAAAAATCGGAAAGGGACATAAGGAAACGATTTTGCTAAGCAAACATATAGTTAAATTATTATATGCATGGTTTTTCTCAGATTACAGAATCTGCTTAGTACACCCTCCTCCTCCAATTTTTAATAAAAACGAATAAATCTCCCAGGGTACATCATGATGACATGTATTACTCAAAATAGTTGGTGATGTCTACTTGGAATTGTGACCCATTGCTCTGTTGTAATAAAATCGTAATATCATTTGAATTTGAAATGAAATGAATATAGAAGATTGTAGCCTGATTTCCGACCCTCTTTTGCGATTTCTTAAATATGATGTAATCTGGATTCCTCCTTTTTTCAGTAGGTTATGAGTTTTAATGATTGATATCAGGGGAATGTATTTGTTTTCTCTGGTTTGTGTGGTTTCCGTAAAAAGTCACCCGCTCACTTGTATATTTAAAAATTATACTTTTTTTTTGCAGAGTTTTATATAGCGCAAACTTGACCCAAACTGAATCAGGTATCAGAGCGCTTTACATAGCACCAGTTACGTTACATGAGATCACACATTCATTTTTGTTAGGCACGGGGAGATTAAGAGATTTGCCCAGAATCACAGGATGTTTGGCGTCGTTACCAAGACTCGAACCGAGGTCGAGCGCCTTAGCCATTAGGCCAACTCCTCTCCCCAATTCATTCATGAATGAATAAGAAATGAGAGATTTGGATTTTGTTTCTACCCCAACCATCTTAAAACATGGGATTCAGATTCTGACTTTCCGACAGAGAGCAGGGCGTAGCAGAGAGCCCGAACGCCATACTTCTCTTCAGTGGCGAGCGGCGGGCAGCGAGTCTCGCTAGCATTCCAGCGTTTCAGCGAGTTATTGAGCCCCCCCCGCTCGGTTCCTGCCCGCGGCGATCGGTGGGCGGTGAGTCTCGCTAGCGTGCTAGCGTTTCTGAGTTTATTGAGCCCCCCCGCCTGGTTCCTGCCTGCCCGGCTCCCGCACTCAGCAAAAAAGAAAAAGCTCCCGGCTCCCGGCTATCGATTTCCCGGTGCCTGGTATTCAGCAAGGAGGGATCAAGGGAAGCCGGTGGGAGCCAGCGAGCTGAATTGATACGCACTGAACTGACTCGGCGCCCCATCCAATCCCCCTGTGTGACCGACCTTGGAGAATCACTGCTGTGGACCACTGCAGGCTCCGAGCGGCCGCGGGTGCTCCGGTCCACGGCAAGTCACGGCTGCAGACAAGTGTGACAGAAGCAAAAGGAGCAGCTGCGTTCCCAGAGAACTGACACAAGCCAAAAGCCTCAAGCGGAGCGGAGGAGCTCTCGGTAAGCAGCAAGTAGAACAATTTGCGACGTTCTAAGCAGCAACCTCATGCCTAGGAGAGTTCAGGAGACGAGGGGAGCCATAGAGATTTGCTTTACTGGTGGTGTGTAGACGGTTATAGCGTACTTTACGGCTCTGGGTCTTGGTTCTAGGTGCCTGATGGTATATGTGGTTACGTGGACAAGACCAGACCAGAGCTTTGCTCCCCCGCCTTTCATTGGTTACCTACCCCCAGCAAGCAATCAACAGTGCGTCCACCTGACCGCTTTACCGCATTGCCGTGGTCCCTAGCACTGGTCCCAGCTCTGGACAAGAGTATAACCAAGAGCACCTTGTTTCTGAGCTGACGGCTCATAGAAACAGAGGTAAGTGAAGTTACAATTCTTCTTCCCCACCTTACATATATAAATAAATAAATAAATAACCAGGGGAAGCATACTTGGGATTGCTGTGCACCTAATAAGTGTTGAAGGCCCCAAGGTGAAGGAAAATCCTTTCGCACTCCGTGGAAGCTGAGAAGCAGAACGCAAAGAAAGGACATAGTAAAAGCAATGGCCCTAGGGAAAACCAAACCACGCAGAGTGTTAAGAAACAGTAAAAAAACAGGAAATAAATCGGGAACAGCGGACGTGACCCGCTCACCTAAAGGCCTGGTTGACGTAAATAATGAGATGAAAACACCAAACGCTGGTAGAACAATATCCATTAGAGCAACACCCCCCCCCCCCCTCCCCCCCAGCGCCGGCATCTGCCAGGTCAACAGGCGCAAAAGGGGGGTCGGTGGTATCAAAAACCATTAAGGATTTTATTGACAAACATTTTAAAGGAAAAGAGAGCAGAAAAGGAGACCAGTGTAATCGAGATCACGCAATATATCGAGGATCCGGCTGCATCAAGCATTGAGGCCCTGAATCAGACTGACTTTAATATCGCTGAGATACCAACGGAACCTCGTTTATCATCCTCGCCAAGGATGTTTCAGTCGATTTTCACCCAGGACATAGGAGCAGATGCGGTGAATGAAGTACGAGTAGACTGTAGTGACTCCATGGGAGAAGGGAACATTACTGGAGAGGCTCCCAGCCATAAGGGTCATGAAAGATTAGGGACCCCAAACATAGTTGGATCAGATGTATCAGGCATATCTTTACACAGCCTGGAGGTGACGGGTTCTACTGGCCTATCCATGCTCGAGGTTATGCTAATGCTCCAGAAGACTCTGCAGGGTATTTTAGAGGTTACAGTCCTAAATAATGACATTTTAAAAAGACACGGTGACCAATTTAAGGGCATAAACGGGGAATTAGCACAGATTAAAAACTTGATGCCCTCAGTTGTAAGACCTGTAGAAACCCAGGAGGAAAATAAAGCGGCCAGGGGGGAAGAAGTGGAAGAGGAGACTGGCCCCCCAGAGAACGCACCCACAGAATATGTATTCTACCGCCCCATGCTTATAAAGAGGTATGTGGATAAGAGGTATAGAAGGCAAAATATACTAAGGCGAAGGAAAGGGATTAAGGCCCGACCCAATTGTTACCCCATAAAGCTCCAGGATCATAGGGGGGCGGGGGTAACGCCGGTATATAAGACAATAGATAAGGTAGCTAGGCATGGAACTAAAAAATTAAATTCCGTAGAGCAAGGTGCAAGTAGCAGTAGACCTGGTGAACAATTCAGGGGGACAACGAGGAAGGATATGGGAGAGAACAAAAAGGCTACCAGAAGAAATCCCCAAGGGGTAAAGAAGAGTGTAGGAGTAGAGTGGGAGAGGGAGATGTCCCCAGGTGTGGAGGGACCCCACCCAAGTTATTGGAAGGGGGCCAAAATAGGGGGAGGTGAAGAAGTTAGTAGGCACATAAGGGGAGTAATGTTAGAAGGGAATCGTCAACATCAGCAGACAGATCCACCTACCGACACTTGGATATTTGTAGAGCCAATAGGAAAAGTGAAAGGGGGAAAAGAATCAAGAAACTAAACCCCTTGAATCGCTCCCAGCTACTATCCTCATTTGAAAAGTGCTCCAGCCTAAGATATGTTAGCACTGCTGATCTAAAAGAAGTGGGGTTTACGGTAAACAGTAAGGGTGAGTAAATAACCAAGGTTTTACTCCACTCAGCCCTAATAAAGGATGCTATAGAAAAGGCAGAGTCCGAGATGCTACGGGAAGGCATTAGAATACTAAAAAGAAAGGAAGTATTGGGATATGGAAGATGTACTTGCTGGGAATAGATACAGAGAGTTGGCATACATGAGTGGTGAGGAAGATGGCTCTATGAGTGAGATCGATTAGGAAGTAGGGTCGCCGCACAGCCTATCTATAATGCCCTGGAATATAAATGGGTACAATAGAATAGTGTCACAGGAGGATTTTAAAAATATCTTGAGGAAAAACGACATCGTTTGCCTCCAGGAAACTTGGCTGTGCGGCGAAATCCCCGCTACCATAGGTTTCACTCATTATGTAAAAGCAGCTAAAAGGAATATGGTGGGTAGACCCTCAGGGGGTTTGATGACGTTGATTTCAACAAGGATAGCCAAGGACATTGAACCCCTGGAACTAAAGTGCAACTGGGCACTGGGCAATAGAGTGCGAACAATAAATAATATGTTCGGGGGTGAAAGCCTATGCATTATAAATGTGTATATTCAGAAAGGGAAAGCAAATGAGTATAAGGCAGACTTGGAACGCTTAAAAACAGACCTAGAAGAGGTGTGTAACCGTTTTCCAAGGGATGTGCTCATGATATTGGGAGACTTCAACCATAAATTGAACCCTAAAAGAATGGACTCCTGGCTGAAGGACTTGTTGGATGCATATAAAATAGAGCGGGAGCAATTTCCCTGATGCGATACTTCAACTAAAGTTGATGAGCTTGGGCAATTGTTGGTGGTTATGGCATTTGTATGTTCCAACGGTAGAAAGAAAGCGGACAGGTCAGCGAAGCGTACTTTTAAGGTAGGGCAACAATTGTGCCCCATAGATTACGTATTCATACAGGCCTGGCATTTCCATCTTATTAAACAGTCTGAAATTCTGAGGGTGGAGGATAGTGATCACTATCCATTACAGGTTGAACTTCAGGTAAATAGCCCCCCGCAAAGACAAAAAGTGCTATTAGTAGATGTAGAATACCCCAAGCGGCTAACAACACGAATCACCGATGAATATATACAGAAACTAAGCGCATATCAGCTTACTGTGAATTTGGGTAACCTTGTACCAGAAGAGAGCATAGTCTGGTACTAGGGTATAATAAGGCAACTGGTGGAATGCCTCCGGATTAAATTAAAGTGTAATAATAACAAATCAGTGAACAATGCGACATTACACCCTAACAATACCAAACATTGGTTTGATGCCGAATGCCGGGAATTGAAGGCCGGTATTAAGAAACAAGAAAGACGCCTTAGAGGTAACTACAGTGAGGAAGTGGTATTAGAATTCAGAAAATTGAAGTTAAATATAAGACAGTTATCAGAGATAAAAAAAGGAGTTTTAAGGACAAATGTTGGGATAACTTACTCGAGGTAATTGAAGATAAA
The DNA here is from genome assembly GCF_964261635.1 of Lissotriton helveticus. Classification (NCBI taxonomy): domain Eukaryota; kingdom Metazoa; phylum Chordata; class Amphibia; order Caudata; family Salamandridae; genus Lissotriton; species Lissotriton helveticus. The sequence goes on from NC_136061.1 coordinate 536,037,123, forward strand.
AATGTGAAAGGCTTTTGGAGGTTAATACAGGACTGTACGGGAAAAGTACAAGGGACCATGCAATGCTCAGTGCCAGAGGACAAGTGGCTGACCTACCTAGAAGAAATGTATGGGAAATGGCCAATGAGGGAGGGAATAATGGCAAATGTTTGGCCAGGAATAAGTGAAGAATTAAAAATCCACTTTTCCCCAGATCGAATTAGAAACATAATAACTAGGCTAAACCTAACACGGGCAGCTGGCCCGGACAACCTGCCAGCTGTCATAATAAAAACAAACATAGAATGGTGGGCAGAGTTTTTTTCAAACATGTTTCTAGGGATCCTAAATACAGGTGAATTCCCTGCAAATTGGAAAGGGGCTATTGTTAGGCCAATCCATAAAAAAGGAGATGTAAACTCCCTCAAAAATTACCGCTTAATAAACCTTCTGGATATAGGGGAAAAGGTCTTTTCCAAGGTAATTCTAGGGCTACTAAAGGAGTGGGTGGAAGACAAACAGATAATACCCCCAGAGCAGGGGGGATTCAAAGAAGGCCACTCAACGATTGACCATTGTTTTGCTCTGTGGTCCATTGTACGGAAGTCAATTGATCAGAGGGGTAATTTATTCTGCTGTTTCGTTGACTTCCGTGCAGCCTTTGGTCTTCTGGACAGGGAGCAGCTGTGGTCAACACTAGTAGGGTATGAACTACAGGATGACCTGCTGGTCCTTATCCAAGCACTACATACAGAAAATTGGGCACAGATAATATTGGACACGGACGGAGGACTGACTGGGAGAATCCCTATTGGGAACGGCTTAAGGCAGGGGTGCGTCCTAGCCCCCCTGCTGTTCGCCCTGTTTTTAGCTGACCTACCCCAAGTATTAGGAGATGTCAGAGGGGCGAACCCGAAGTTGGGAGGAAAGCACATATCGTGCCTACTTTATGCCGATGACCTAGTCATTATGGACCAAACGGAGATAGGCCTCCAGAGAAAACTAAATAGGTTTAAAGAATATTGTACGAGTAAAAAATTAGTGGTAAATATGGATAAGACTAAAATTGTATGTTTTGGGAGAAGGAAAGCGAAGTTCTCGTGGTATCTTGGCACAGTTTTGCTTCAGAGGGTGACCAATTACAGATATTTGGGAATGTGGTTCTCAGGTAACTTGAAATGGCACACACACCTGCAAGCATTAAAAATAAGGGCATTGGCGTCGGTCAAAGGCCTAAAAAGATTTAATAATACCTATGGTGAAAGGTCAGATAGGCCGGTCTTAAAAGCCTATCAAGCAATGGTCCCCCCAAAATTTTTGTATGGAGCCGAGGTTCTTTACCTTAGTGGCAAGACCTCCTGGGATAGAGAGGAGGGAAATATATTAAAATGTTTATTCGCGCTGCCTAAATCATCTATGGTGCAGGCAGCACGATTGGAGTTGGGAATAACCTCCTGGGCTATAACAGCTTGTATGAGCCTCGTACGCTTCTGGCAGCGGTTGGGAGTAGGGGAACTTACTAAAATCTCCCAATGGGCTAAGGAGGAAATTACCATCAGTGAGCTACCCTGGGCAAAAGAGGTCAGAGCTTCAATAAGTAAGTCTTATGGGGTGTTAGATTTGAAGGTATGCTTGCCGCAAGACCCCATAATATTTGGGAAAAAAGAATTAAAGATTCATGGGGGTCAATATGTTCCGTAGCTACGATCGGGACTACCTTGTTCATAAGTCCTCGGTAGCACACATAAAAGTGGCTTGGGAGAGTAGCCAACACTTCCCCTACGTGGATCGGCTACCCAGCCAAAGTCTGAGGCGAGAAGTCTTGAAAATGCGAATTGGTATAAACCCAGGTTATGCGAATAACGGGGTTCGAAACCTAATGATAGGATGTAATGGGAAATGCACTTGCACTTTAGGAACCATCTGTGATATTTTACATATTTTATTAGATTGCACGAGATTTTTAGATTTTCGAAAGGAGTTTTTATGTCCGATTTTAAAAAAAATATAAGATTACGCACAGAATGCAAGCTGCTACTCTTTTGGTGGAAATGGAGAATTTAGATATAGCCTGTGCGCTGGGGAAATATATGAATAAAGTTAAGTTGTTCTTCAAATGCGCAGAAGAACACGTATAGTGCAGCCCCTACCGCCGAATAAGGGTAGAGATACTTGGGTATAATAGTAGTAAAAACTGCATTCTGAAGAAGTTATGTATAGGTAAGATTTTAGCGATTTTAACAAATAAATGTTATAATACCACGTTTTAAAAAGGAACAAGAGAAGTTAAATTACACGTATCTTGAGGTGTAATTGGGTTTTAATACTGTCATGTTATGCTGCTGTTCTCTCTCTTTGCTGAATATTGTTATGTTATGCTGCTGTTCTTCTTTTCGCGGAATGTGGAAAATGTACTTTTAAGGTTTTAACAAACCAAATAAAGTTTTGTTTGATTGACAAATGTACTGGATATTACCTGTGTGTTGAAAAAAATCATTGTTTTTATAGGCTCTTATAAAATTGTGTTTTTAAATGTACATATTTTTAATTCTGTATATATATGTGTATAATAGATTTTGTATACATTTTCTAAAATTATGTTTATATATATTTGTTTGTAGCCCTGAAGAAGTCCGTAAGGACGAAACAAGTTTGCTACTTCGTGTCATTTAAAAAAAAAAAAACCTTTAATAAAGAAGTTATACTACGACCTGGTGATTTGTTTCTGATAATGTGTCTTTTATAATCATATGTATCACTGAGTGGAGTGCAGGATCATTGTTTGTGCAACATTATAGTCTATTCATTCAAACGTAATAGGCATTTGTACATCTGGTATTCTGCACATATATATTTCAAAGTGCTTTCATACGCTGGTCGGTGAAATTAAATATTTGACTTAGGTCACACAATGTAAGCAGGGAGGCTGCGATTATCCAGGTTTTTGGGTTTCAGTTTGTACAAATCAGCCAGTAAATGAATATCTATTTGTATTTCCTAATGTTAAGGCGTTGATTTAACCTGTTTGTGCATTTTTCTGCAGTTTTTATGTAGCGCAAGCTTAGCCCGAAGGCATTGGAGCGCTTTACACGAGCAGCAGTTGCGTTACACGTCACATTCATTGTTTAAAGGCATGGGTAGATTGAGTGATGTGCCCAGGATATTGAGGAGACGCCGGGGCACTAACCACTATCCAATATCTGGCAATGCAACTGCCCCTTTGAATAGCAGCATCTTTGCTTCCGGGTTACTAGAGACCGCAATGTGCTTCTGAATTGGCGTTCATTTAATCACTGACCGTACAGATACTGAAGTACTCTTGGTCGCCCAAGCACGTGTGTAAGGCGCGTGCGCAATGGATCTGGAGACGCTGACGGTCCTATGATCCCAACATTCAGACGCGTGTTGGGGGTCCTCGCTACGCCCGAACAAGTAGCCGGATGTCTCTGGGTCAGTCGGTGAAAACGCCCAGTTCACTAGTTGCAGCAGCCATCTGCCGTACGGACTAGGTGCACACAGCCTACACGACGGCCCACTGGCAGCTGGAACATCTTTTTCCGGTGCGGCAGGGGCGGTGACTTGCAACTTTTCCGGGGGCGGTTATTTCATTTCTAACCAATCACTGGTACCGAAACACTACTCGAACTACCCTCACACGTGCCAGTCAGTAAAAGCTTCTTTCTGATTGGCTCTCTGTAGCTTCAGTTTTTGTAAGTACTGTAGAGTGGAAAGCAAAGCAGAGGCAATCGGATTTTAACTCCCTCCGGTAGAAGATTGGAGGTAAGTCTTAAATGCGGAATTCCTTCGACTTATTCAGTGTTGGCGAGCCTGTGATGGCACACGGTAGTTTTATGTACCATAACCCCAATGGGTGCGACTGAGCTCTCTGTGACACCAGTCAAATATTTTCTCTACTCTCTTCTATGTCCCTTTCTTTTCTAATTTCTTTACTTTTAATTTAGTCCGATATGATAAATCGCCTTGCTTGTATTTCTCTACCCACCTCCCCTCCGTTGTTTCATCCTGTTTCTATCTTTCCTTGTTAATCTGGTCTTCTTCTAAACCTATTATTTCATGCCAAGTTTCATTTTATTCTTTACACTTTTCGTGTATACCTTTTCACTTTGTGCGTTATCTTGCTTGCACCTTTCTTTACATTTTGTTGCCCGTTCTGTAATCCCTTTGTGTTTTATTTATTCTTTGACTTCTCACATGCCCCATTCATCGTGTGTATTCCCATCTCCTCTCATTTATTTCCAGTTCCGTTTCACGTGCCTCCTCGAAGTATGGTTTTCTCTTCCCCTGGGCTCCATGTTTCCGAGTACCACTCCACCCAGCACTGTACTCTCTAACCCTTGACGGAGCTTGTCATTTAACATTATCCGATCCAAACTTTCCCCAAATCCATGAAACTTGCCGCTCCCGTTTCTCGAGAAAACCCCTCATACTTACTCTAGTGCCACAGATTATCATGCACCTCTTAACATTCGAGAACCATGACAGTAGCTTCTGCACTTCTTAGTTTACATGATCCAATCAGAGCCATGCACGGTCTTCCGTATTTCTGCATCCCCGTGAGAGTCCCTTCTGTCAATCGTCATCGGACCATATTTGTTGGGGGTGTAGCCCAGCTTGTCAGGAGCACATCGGCGGAAGGCCCTCTTTTAACTGATTATAGATTTGCTTAGTGGTTGCATTTGTATTAATAGTTTTATTAAAATGCAACCGAGTAAGAAATTGTTACTAACACGCTTGTTTCAAATTCATTCAGCTGTATAATCAGACTATGTAAGTGGCACCATCTTCCAATCTCTTTGGTCATTTGGTGACTTTTGGGTTAACCAAAATAAAACAAGTGAGCTATGTGGTTCATACAGTATTCATAATACTTTTACATTCAGGCTACATTATCCTGCTGAAAATCTTATATATCTAGTTAGTTAACTTAATAGATTGTATATTACCTCTCTTTCTTGCTTTGCAGCTGCTAGAAACTGCTATAATGAAGAGTTACCCCAGCGTGCTGAACAAGTAGTTTCTAACCTAACAACCTCAACTTTTCATGTCATAAGGCTGAAAGGACAGTTGGGTTAAAAACGGTTGGCTTCTGGACTCCCTCCTTTGTTTCCTAATGGACTAGGAGCCTCAGAGTAAAGAGACTTTAGGCATGCACAAAAAGCAAATCCCGTAATATGGTCCAGGCTGCCATTGGATTGTCGCTTTACTGCATGTCCCCAAGAGGCATTTCCTAGACTCCTTTAAGATTCTTGGCGAAACAGGGGCTTTGTTCACTGTTTGGAGGCATCCAGTCATGATGGAGCAAAGGGACCATCAGGCCCTCTGATAAGGACATAGGCTGTGGGGGTAAGCACAGATTCTAGGCCCCACATTTATGTTGCCAGTTCAATTCAATTCCTGGCAGCAGCCTATATTTAAACAATCAACATCACATCTCCTTTTTATCCTTTTGATTATAGTCACAGTAGCGTCTTCATTGCAAACCTAATCCACTGTCTTTTTTCGAGTATTGTTGCCTTTCTCAGAGTGAAACAGTTTTGAAGTACTTGGTAGAGTGGTGTGAAGTGGCTGGGTTCCAACAGGTAGAAAGGGTTTTAATTACATAATAAAAATTGAAGCTACCAAGCATTGGCAAAGTCAATAGGTCTTGCTTGGGAGGCATATTGTCGTTGTAACTGGGTTTTAGGTCTCCTCAGAGACATTGCATGTGCTGTCGGTCGCAAGCCATTTTGCTTGCTCAAAAGGGACTTTTAGCCTGCTCATTGCTAAGCATTAATTTGTGGCTTCGTCGTCACACTTATTTTCTGGCACCTGCTGGTCAGCGTGTGCCGGCTTCACTTCCTCTTCAAATGTTTCTCCCTTCTATGGAGCATGGCCCAAGTACTGCTTTCTTTCTTTTCGAGTGTCCTACCGCTGCTCACATTTTCTGGGCCAGGCTACATTTTCTTCAACTTGCAGTACCATTCACTAGGAAAGCATGTGGTTGCAGGCCATTACCCTTCTTCCCTCAGGGCACAGCACTGAGTCGTTGCTTGCCCTGCCCTCCTCCCCTTCCTGTGTTGTTACTTGCACCTTCCTCCTCTTGCGTTGTAGCCCCGGGCCCTAGCCCTTGCTAGCATTGTTGCTTACTCTGTTCTTCCCTCCCAGTCATTCCTTGCCCAGTTCCACCCTTTCCTTCCCCCCCCTGTTGTTAGTTGACCCCCTGACCCCTCTTGTCAGACTGCTTTCTAGGTCTTGCCTAACAGCATGCATGCTCTGTTGCTTCAATGGGGTTGCATTCAGTAAAGGGCTTGGAGCCCGCCCATTACTTACCATTTGTTAACGTAATTGTCATTCTTTTTGGCTTCCTGTGAATTGACCAGTATATAAAGGTGAATATCATTTCATTTTATTTGTCTGGAGCATGAACACATTGATTTCATTTGATTAGTGTCCTGCTGCATGTGCTGTGATTCAGGGTTCTTTTTTTTGCTTTTCATTTTTCTATCCACCATTTCCACTTCCATTTTGCACATTTGGGCTGCTTTGAACTTCTGTCTTACAGGTTTATTTGTTGTTGCCTTAATTTGTTTTTAAATTTAGCGCTTCTTTTTAGAAATAGCATGAACTATTAAAGCAGTTTGTGACTTGTTTTACAGTTGGTGCTTCCTTTCATAGCACCAAACATATGGTACAGAATACTAAAGTGACTGCATGTGTTTGTAGGCTGCACATCTTCTCTGTGCATACAAATATTTGTCTGTTTAAAGCATACACTGGCTTGAAACCAGACTCCCATAGTCTTTCTAGGCAAGCCGTTAAGTCACATGCTTCATTCCAGGCTGCCACTTAGCAACACAAACATTTTGGGCATATCCCTGCCTTTTGAAACACAAAGTATGTGACATTTTAAAATGCCTTAATTTTGGTCCTACCTACCCCATTCCAATGTACCCCATTCCCCTCTACCCCACTCCACTCCACTAACTTTTAGCCATGCTGAACAGCAGACACACTGGTACACAACATGCTGAAACACATTGTGGAAGGCTTTAGCTTTCACGTAGGTTAGATCTATTGGCTTTACCAATGCTTTTTTGTCTTACTTTTAGCCATGCTGCACAGCAGTGGCGCTGCTGTACAAGATGCCTAAAACATTGACAAAGCCAATAGCAATCGCATCGACGAGGCCTATTGGTTTTGCCAATGCTTGTTTCTTCTTTTAGGGTGGCCATGATGAAAGCACGTACATATGTAAAGGCTATGCTTTGAATGTATTTCCATATGCTTTAAGAAACGACATTTAACAAATAACCTTGGAGGGACACACATTTGTGACAGGTACCTATGTTAAAAGTATGTGTAATGAACATGGTCTGTTTTAGCCACTGTAATTATTTTAATGGAAAGTGAAATCAAACTATTGTAAATAGTAACTTTTTAAATAGAATATATTTGTTTGTGCGAAAATACTGAACAGAACCCTCTGCAACATTTTAAATAATATTTAAAAAACACAGAACCTAAATATGATGCCAGTAAGAGAATTCCAACACTGGTCTAAAAATTACATTCCAACTTGAATGCAGCACCTTAGACAACATAGCTACCATCACGTCGAAACATAATTGTACAGCTTTTATGTTTAAACAAAATGCTATGGGCGAAATCTGCAGTACAATTAAAGTATCTAAGAGCTGCCTGACAACAATATGGTGCTTAAGGCACAATTCCAAAGAAGCTGTTACAGAATGTGATCTAATTATTGTTGTGTTCTTGAGTACAGTAAGTCTTGTAATGGATAGTAGAAACGTACTCTGTAAATAGCAATTTTCTAGACAGAAGTTAATCAGAAAAGGCAAATTTAATGAAAAAATCTTTGCAACATGTCAAATTATATATTTTTAAAATACGAACCCAAAAATGTTTCTTGACGCAGCATTCAAAACCACTTCTACAAAGTGCACAGCGATCTAATTACAGAGCCTTGTCCGGCTGGGCCGCATTACTTCCAAAATATATGGACACAGTTTCTCTTGTCAACATTATATTTTATACCAATTGGCTCACTGAGAGAAGGGTGGAGTAGAAGGGCAGTCATAAAGGCTTGCCATGGAGCTTGTGTATTTAAAGCGCAAACTGGCAAAACACAAGTGCAGTGGGCAGGAGCTTTTGTGAGAAAAGAGCTGAACTGAGGAAAGGAGGAGCAGCAGCAGCATGTTGGCTTTGTTGGGCTCTCGTGTGTGAGATGAGTAGCAAAGCAGAAAGAAGACAGAGGCGGAAAGCAAAGTATCGGCTCCCTTGTTTGAGGGAATTGCTGAGGGCGGTGGTTAGAGAAGCCCACAAAGGACAAAGCTGGAAAACGCATGCGTTTTTATGGAGTGCGTTAGACGATAAGTGGTTCCCTAAAAGTGATCAGTGGAAGGACAGTAGATTGAATATTTTTAATGTGCATATGAACAGCTCAGCTACAGAACACCAGCACAAAAACACACTAGAGATGGACTCCACGCACGCTTGGAACGCACTACCACAATAAACCAGCACAATACAGCAACACAACAAAATACTAAAAGATTTTAGTAGCGCCACACAATAAATTACAATACATCACAGGAAAGTAACACAACAATTCAGTTGGGTTTGTTTTAGGTGTATTTGATTTGTAGTTGTTTTGTTATAGGCTGCTCATATTTTGAGTTGCTGTTGTGTTGGTGTATTATTGAGTTGTGTTGGGGGTTCACCTGGTATTTTGTGCACGTTTTTAAAAGAGCTAATAAACCAGGCCCATCTCTGTTTGAAGGAAGTGGCATGAGTTTGGAACCATGATTTTTGTATGTTTACACAGGAGTAGCATTGGGAATATGAATGCATGTGCAAGCTAGACAGTTAATGTAATGGTGGTTGGTGCTCGTTGTGTTTTTGATGGCATACACATTGTTCTTTGCATGTTTGTATGGTTCAGTGCTAACACAAAGGAAATATTTATTTTCTCCAGTAGAAAATACAGCAAAGATACAGAGGATGAAACATTACTTTTTCTCTGTAAGGACCTCTGCCTTCACAGAAACCAACGCAGATGATCCATAGGCAACTGGGACAGAGGGCTTGTGCTTGATGAGAGGTGTCACTCTAGGTGGCACTTTGGTCGAAACTTCAGAAGGCTACTGAAAGAATAGTTTAAAAAATTGCCTCTTATAGCGACTGCAGTGGAGAAAGTCTGGGCTGCGTTACCAAGAATGAGATTGCATTGGGTAACCTGAACGCCAGCACTCAAAAATTGGTGGTCCTACTTCAGGAGCTTGAGGCCCAGTAGTGGTATCATTTAAAAGACTGTATCTATGCTATCTAGTATGAAAGACACGCTGGAATAGGTGTAAAATGCAGCCAGGACTGCTTGTTTCAAGTCTTGGGAGCAGCATTCCCTGCTAAGGCAGAGGTCTTCAAACCGATGATCCAGAGCCTTAATACCGAGGCACTAGGAATTAGAGTATATAACTCTGTTGCAGTGGTCAAGCTGTTGTGGTTACAGACGAAGGCTCCACTCCCAAGGGTATTCAGAGGTGGCACCTTGTAGATCGAACTGTCAGATTCATGCCAGCGTTAAGCAGTTGTAACCAGAGTGGCGACAGGGTATACATCCTTCTCTCTAAGCAGTAGCAAGGTACACATATTTTATGATCTCAGTATACCGAGTCAGAAGAAACAGGGAATTCAATACATCAAAAAGATAGTGTTTACGGGTGGTCTGGTTTCTAACTAAATTTGTGGTGAACGGTGATGAAAAACAGTATGTTTCTGGCAAAAGATTTCCTGAACTAAGACTCTAAGTGCCGCTGTTGAAATAGAGACCAGATGGCAGCGGCAGGTGTCTCCCTCTGCATGTTTGGGGCTCACTAGCCTCATGTCCTAAAAAAAAAAAAAACATACATACGAATATATATGCATACATAGAGGGACTTAATCAATTGTTCTGTTAAATAGTAATTTATATTTTCCATATGCCCACCACGGGACAGTTGGTGAGTCCTATTCCGGCATTTGCTCTCCCCACTGTGACTGATGACATTTTGCCTGTGAACGGCCTGCAAGGAGATGATTGACTAGTACAAGTGTGTGCTTTGCTATGGGGCGGTGGACTGTATAAACATGTGAATAAAGTTTATTGTGTGTGCGTAGTTAAGTTCAGTCCATCATGCAGGAAAAATAAAAAAAATGCCTTGTTTATGTTCGTTGTTATTGTGTGCGCTCTCTAAGCAGTTCTCTTATTATGATTTTTTTCGTATTGAGCAGCTTTTCATGGCTTGTTTTAAGTGTAGGTGTAGATTGCAGTCCATGCTGTTAACACGGATATTAGTAATCATATCGCAATGTTTGGTATAATTTCGTGCGTTATAGACCCATTCTATCTTGTTTTATTGAGCCGCATGTACCATTAATAATGATGATGATTTTATTTTGTAAAAGATTTTCAACTTTGTTTGCTTTAATTTTCTCCTCCAACATTGCTCTCAATTTGTGCTCCACAGAAGCTTATACCACATTTTACTCTCACACTATACTGTAGAAACTGTATGACTGTAGCTAATATTGACAAAAACTTGTTTTAAAATCAATTGGCAGATTCATGCTCGCTTTTATTTTCCAATGTATGTGTGTTCTACCTTAAATAGCCACATTTATGCACTTGTGGACGCCTTATTGTATTGTAATTATACAGCAGTTACTATCCCAGACAAGGTGTTGAAGCACTTTACACTGGGAAGCATGCTGCTCTGGCAACCCAAGGTTAGTGGTTAGCCCAGTGTTTATTGGGGGTTTTGAATAATCTTGTGCTCTCAAGGGAACCATTCCATGCATTTACTTGAGTTTATTTGTGGTAGGTTAAATTAATAGGAGTTAGGCGTAATCATTAATGGGGGCTATGTTAGTTCATGTTGATGGAATTAATAAATGATCGCATTGTGGATTTTTATTTTTGTAATTACAGCTGCTTTTGCTTCAAACATAAATCTGAACAATCCAGTTGATCAGAGTGAACGAAAGCGTATGTCGCACTTTTTTGCCAGACAATCAAGGGGAGTCGTGGAATTCTGATGTCGACCCCATATAAAGAAGCCAACTGGTATGCACCTACGTTTAAAATAAAAACGTTAATCACGCTTTGCCACGGAAGTTCTAATGAAGTATCGCAGTAGTGTCTCCTGGGTCAAAAGTGAACAGTAAATATTCTTCCAAGCTTGCAAAACTGCTAATTGGCATTGATGAAAACAAACACACAAGTCTGCCTCTCCTTCCTGTCATGAATCCCCGATATTTATCATCAAATCACGGATTCACGGGGGGCGTGGCCTGAATAGCTAAAATGGTAGTAGCAATTTAGCACAGCTCCTTGCGGCCCACACTAATCCTGCAAAATCCTTTGTCCGCACAACACAGACAGGGCCGGCGCTAGGCGTGGGCAGCTGCCCGGGGGGCCGTGCCTGCTCGTAGCCATGGGGCCTCGCACTTTTAAACATTCCAGAGTTTCGAGGCCCGGGGTGAAGGGGGGAGGGAGGGCTAAGAGTTTATATTTTTCTATTTTTGTCAATTTCCCCACCTGTCCCCTCTTTGTGGGTCTAATGGCTGCATCTGCACGATGATGACCGCAATTAGACTGGTAATTGAAGATCCTTGTGTGAAGTGCGCCCAGACCCCTGTCCGATTGAAAAGCAGAATAACCTGCAGGGTTAGAACAAAAGGTAGAATGAAAATCGCTCACCTAGGATGAGGGAAAGGAAGCATAGAGGTAAATAAAATGGGTAAGACAAACCAAATAAAGTGAGAGGAGGGGAGAGCAGATAGCTGTGAGTACAGCAGCCAGAAAAGCGGTGCACGCAGAGGAGCAGAATCGGAATGTAAAAGTGGCTGGACTACGCCAGTAAGTTTGCTTGGTCCCTAGAGTCTTACTCTTGGTGATAAATTAAAACAGACATTGAAACAGGCTTTTATCGAGCCCTAAGACCTAAAATACAGGACACACATAGGAGGCACTATAGACTCCTCTTTTGATCAAAACACAGGTTAAGTGGGTTCCCGGGCACCCTCTAGGAGGCTTTTAAGGCTACCATATGAGGTATGGCCATTAGCTACTTGACTGGGGACAAACTGAGATGGGCTCACTCTATCACACAGCTGGAGTCCCGTATTTTAGACCTAGAATTGTAGAGATAGAACTGCCAAGACAGTGGGGAACAAGCACAGGGAGACCTAGCCCACGTCCAGCAGATCCTCTGACAGACACGGACAAAGGAAAACAGGTATGGCAGGCTTCCCAAAGCCTGATTTATCAGTGGGATGAGCAAATCGAGCAAACTACTATAACGCCTAAATATTAGACCCCACACACCAATCATATAACTCACAGATCCAGCAATCCAGAAAATAATAGACTCCAGACTCCCTGCTCAACAATTTTCATGCTACTATCAACATGTATATGCCCCCAACAACCGTTTACCACAGGGTATTTACCACAGGGGAAAATAGTGGAGTTTCTTTCTGACCTCCCTCCTCTCCTAAGCCTATCGCACATTGAATGACTGCCCTTGGAGGAAGACCGTACACAATTGGCCACGAGGTGAATTATTTAAAAAAACATTCATGCATAAATTGAGAGATGCTTTGGCCGAGGTACTTCAAGAGGCCACAGAAAAGTTGCTTTCCTTTCGGAAGGTAGAAAGCGTGCTGGTGCCCACACCCGGACGCCCATCCAAAAAAGTACTTCTCCTATTGCCCAATTTCCCTCCTCAACACCAAGGTCATAATAATCGCAAAGACATTGGCAGATAGACGGCTAAAAGTGATCTCCACGTTAATCCACCGTAACCAGGGGGGATGTATGCCCTGCTGTGCTACCAGGCACAATATCGGGAGACTCCACCATACACTAGCTTAAGTAAAGGGGCTGAGAAGACATGGGGCAGTGGTGCTAGCTGATACTGAAGGCCATTTGTTTTGGTGGACTGGTCGTACTTATTTGCCCTTCTCCACAGCCTTAATTTTGGACCAAAATACAGAGCAAATGTCAAACTGCTATCAATGATATTACTGCAGTGGTGAGGATGGGGGACGACTCGTCTGACCCTTTTCCAGTAGTGTGAGGCTCAGAGCAGGAATGCCCGCTCCTTTTTACGTTTGCAATTGAACCCCTAGAGATATGGCTCAGGTTGGATGCGCAGATATTAGGGGTTGTGTGAGAAGGGGGTGTCTCCGACAAAGTTGTGCCTCTATGCCGACGACGTCTTACTCTTCCTCTCTGGCCCCAACGAGACGGTCCCAAGCACTAAATATCCTTGGGATCTTTGGAGCGTCACATCAATGGAACTAAATATTTTATGTTCCTGGCCAACTCCTACCCCCAGAGCCTGAAATGGGCAGCCGACCGGAGGGTAGTTGAACAGGGCTTTTCAAATTTGGGCATGTACATCATACAAGATGCAAAAAACATTATGGGACCACAACATCCTCCCTATAATACAGCAACTGAGCTCTTACATTAAAACCTGATCGAAACTCCCCCTCTCCATCCACAGTAGGTCAGCCATCTTCAAGATGGTATCCATGTCCAGGTTCCTCTCCCAGCCACAGAACTATCTTTACGAAATCTTTCACTTGTGGGATCAAAGACACCCAGGGATAGTCCTACAGAAATTATTCAAATCCACGTACATAGTTGACATTGTGACAGTAGATATCAAGGCTTACTACAGGACGTCATGCTTACTGATCATGTACAAGTGAGGATACTAAATGCAAGGTGTACCGGCATATGCTGTGGAGAAGTGGGCCCTCCAAAGGCTCCCACTCTACTTACTATTATATTGGGAAGAAGGTGGCGGGGACGGGCTGGGAATCTAACTCTGCCACCTGTGACCAGGTTTGTACTAAAGACATGGAAAGCTGTCTTGATTCAAATGGGCTGGCTTGACAAACTCCCAAATGCAAACCCACCTATGGGGAGCTAAACACTACAGCAGGTGACAACATTAGAGGGTTTCCGATATTGGAATCTAATAGGGATCACAACATTTGAAGACGTTATGGAGGCCCCATTATGAAATATTTTCAAATGTTACAGGAGGAATTCGAATTACATCAAAGTCAATTTTATAAATACTTGCAGAACCTGCACGCATTGTCTCCATACATCTCTGGGTTGGAGGATGTCCCCGAGTTCAATCCATTAGAGGGTAAATTCGTCATGGGGGTTCTTGGGGATCCCAAGGTAACCAATCATTAATACTTAACCAAACAGACTCTTTCCCAGCAGTCTGCTCGGCGTGGGAGGCAGACCTGGCTTATAGACGAGGACTGGGTGGAGGCCAGAGCCGCCTCCCAGCCAGGTTGCCATAGCGGCAAAAATTCCAACTCATACAACTAAAATAGCTTTAATGTGTTACCTCACGAGATGCAAGCTGTTAAGGATGGGGGTGGTGACTTCCCCTTACTGTCTCTTTTGTCTCATAGAGGAAGGGGACCTCTTAGACACAGTATGGGGCTTCAAGGCCCTGAAACCCTATTGGAAGGTTGTCTTGGTATGTCTAGGGTTGGTCCTGGGGTGGAGAATCCCATTGGACCATGTGCTTATACTTCTGCACACTAGCGAAGAGCTTGACGGGTACAAAAACGTCTTTACCTGGGGATAATAGTGGCCAAACGAGAGACTTGGAGTCTAGATAGGTCTCCAGTGTGGCCTAGGGCAGAGTTTCACAAACTGTGGGTCACGACCCACTAGTGGGTCTCCAACATATGACTAGTGGGTCGTGAAAGAGCAATTCATAGCTGTCTTTACATTTTGTATTTGTCTCTGAAGTACAGAAAATGTGACAAGATAGAGGTCAAACACCAGGCTATGTCTTCTTTTCTGCTTATTCTTTTAACATGTGCATTTACTTTCAAAGTGAAAGAAGTTTTTAGAGTGAGGTATTTTATCGTCGTCTTGGGGTGCAGTAACTGTAAAAGGAAAGACTGTGGGATATAATTTTTTGTAACAGATAACATTTAAATACCTGTAAATTAACTGTACCCATATTTCAGAATATATTGGCATCTAGGAAAGCAAACATCAAGCACATTTGTTTTGTAATTATGAAGTGTGATTGAAACAAACCCTTGTAAAGTATTCTCAAGCAGGACTCCGGTTGAACCTTCCAGGATTTTCTGTTGCCGTTTTTTACTTCACAAAGCCATTGCAACAGAGAATGTGAGTACCCTACGTGATCACTTGTCTGAGTTTCACACATATAAATTGAGAAATATCAATGTGGTCTAACATCCAGAGCTGACGACTTTGGAGCTAGGGAACCAGGTTCAAGTCCCGGCTCTGGGCAAATCACTTAATTTATATATGTGTTTAAAATAAAATTAATCTGACCTTATATCATTTGATCTGGTGCTCGTAAAATTGCTCCAGTGCCCTTGAGCAGTGTTCACACTATATAAAGCCAGTAAAGGTTTTAACGCAGCGCCTGAATCTTGTTCAGCATCTATGGAGACATTTACAAAGGACAATGACACAAGCCAAAGACCAATATGGGCGGAGAGTGGGTGGGACTTCCATTCCATACGCTACTGCAGCAGATCGCCAGAGCAGCGCATGTATGCTGCCTCAGGTTCAACCTAAAAAAACAGGCAGTGGTCACCCAGTCAAAATCATGACTGCACTTTGTCACATCTGATTTAAAAAAAAAAAAAAACAACCATGAAACCAGACACCGTGCGAGGCAGTGCGGCACCTTAAAAAACAAAAACCTGAAACCGGGCGCCGTGTGAGGCAGTGCAGCGCCCGAACACATCAATAAACCAGGGAAAATGCAAACATGAAGGCGGAGACGGGCTGTTGGAAAGTGAAAGCGCGCATGACGCGCTGCAGGACAAACTCAATAAAGAAAATAGTGCTTACAAGACTAAGTAACACATACCGTGTAACAACCGAAGTAAAGGGGCCAGTAGCTATGGGAGGTTACAAATGAAGACAAGGCTGTACTTAAAATGGACTAACACGCCTATTTACGATTCAGAAGCCAACATTTACGAAGGAGGAGAGTGGCGTAGCTTCCATTCCATACTGTACTAGAGCATATCTCCAGAGCAGCGCATGCGCGCTGGCTCAGGCTCGAACTAAAAAACACCCTGCCTCATTTCTGATAAAGCTAGGTGGGTCCCCAAAGTTTGTTCTAAAAATTGGTTCTTAGTTCCAAAATGTTTGGGAAGCACTGGTCTTGAACTTACTATAGATGAATACCAACACTGCAGGCCTTTGTTTTTGTGTAGCGCACAACCTGAACTAATATATTTTAATGTGTTCTCATGTGATGACAGAAAAGGAGGGCGCCCTATGGAAAAAAGTAATTGCCTAAGATCACACAATATGGTGCAAGGTTTCTTGGTTTCACGTTGTGCAATTCGGTCACTACATGGTTACCTCTTTTTCCTGTTTAAGATCCAAGCTAAATGTTTTATTTTTAATTCTCAAGTCACTAAATCAGCTTGCTGTTTTAAATACACCTGGGCTATGCATGTTTCACACGGATTGGTGGTGGTAGTGTTTGACAAGGGTGATGTTTTATTGTATAAGTTAAAATGAAAACCAGGGCGCTCACCTTTGGTCAGTGCATTGAGGCCATTGACTCGCATAGCTAAAAGTTTTCATTCAGTGCCATCCATTCTTGAATTAATTAATCTACCCACTCCCCACTTATCCAACTGTTCATTCATTCATTGAGCCATGCAGCCATGTCTCCAATCTCCATCAATCTTTTCAATGACTGGAAAAGTTTCTGTAATGAGAAATGTGTTGTTTGCTAGTTAGTTTCAAAACATGTCCTGAGGGCGAAACCCCATTCCAGCCCCCAAAGCCCTCCTTAAAATAGTCAGGCTCAGTTGTTCGCTACGTGCAGCACATGTGAGCGTTTGTCCGACAAAATTTGTTAGGGCTGCGTTTGGTTCCCTGTCCGGCCCTGAGTAGCAAAGAAACTGAAGAACCGACATAAAAACATATGAGTAACAAACCTACAAAATTCATTCCTTTGCACTTCTGCCGAAAAAGTAGTATGTTCTTTAAAGGTTTTTAGCTCCATTTCAGTTGAAATACAAAACAAGCAGTACACGCATGTGTGATTGCAAATGTTGCCACATGCTCCACAAATCTCTTCTCACCCCTGTCATAAGGAAAGTGTTCCGTGATATGTGTGCTAGGCAATTGCACATGCTGCTAACCTGTTCCTGGCTAATGGCAATTTAATTGAAAACTGTTTCACGTTTATGTTTGCGGGTTGTAAGCTGCTTGTTAACACATTTTGTTCGTCCCGCTTGTAGCACTGGTTTTCAATATGGTGGTTAATATTTAATAGTATTGTCCCTACTCCATATTAATTTTTTTAGGGTCGAGCCTGCAAAAGCATGTGCTAGCACATGCGATTCTGTTGTTTATAAAAAGGGCTTGGAACCCGCCCGTTGGGTACCATAAATTAGCTAGTGCGTCTGAAACTTCACTGCCGATGGCGAAGCACAGATTGATTCAACGTAATTAGTGCCCGGCCGCTGCTCCTGACATGATACAGGTACTATTTCTTCCCCTCCCCCTCCATGGTGCTCCCTCCATAGCCCTTTAAATTGGTTTTAGGTCTCTCTCGAGCCAGCGCATGCGCTGCTCTGGCGAGAATTTTAGTAAGGGCTTCAGAAAATGCTACCACTGTGGCCTAGAGCGTGTGGTTACTTGCGCGGGCGCGCGCTTCCGTCATGGCTCATTAAGTGCATCGATCTGGGGCACCCTTCCAGCCCGCGATCACTTTCACTTTGACGGGCGCGTCGCACGCACACAACTCCCGGGCTTGTCTTCCATCCCATCATTTGTTTCCTGTGGGCAATCCGGGCCTCCTCCCTGAAATTGAAGTGGGCTATGATTGTTTGCAGTACCCTCGCCCTTTAAATGGGGCACTACTTTCAAGTCACTCCTCATAAGTATTTCACCTGTAACGTGATAACGAGCACCAGCATTACATAACCAGGTGTTATACTTTTAATAAGACAAACCTGGTGCATCTTGACGCTGTGTTCTACTGTAAACTCATTATTATGGCTAGCGCTGCAGCTTGTGATCAGTGTGTTGCGGTTTCTGTTTACCTTAGCTACGGGATCTGAATGCTATATAGGGCCTGCCCACAAAGAGCGACACAGAGGTCGTCGTTTTAGAAGTGTGGGTTGGCTTTCTGTGAAGGGTCCGCCCCTCGATATTTCAAACGCTAGAGAGCGCAGAAATAATTTTTCACTTTGACTCTGCAGCACTGTCCCGACCAAGCCAGGCCCCGCCTAAGAGAACAAGCTCATTAATTGTAACCATTCACGCGCTGCGTCCAACAATTCCAGACGCGGACGGGTACGGCTTCCTAACTCCTCTACCTGGCCTTCCCACATGCATTGCTCAGGGCCCACAACTGTGCCCTCCCAAAACGCAACTGCATGTAATTCTAATAAAGCCATACAGTAGTCTAAAAATGAAAGAATAGCATTGAAAACCAATTGAAATGATGGGTTTTTAAAGCTGCCACGCTCCGCCACAGTTGTGAAATGCAAGATAGTCAAGTCAGCATCCCCCATGGAAGGAAAGCATTGGGTTAGTTACTGTAAAGGACAACCTTCCCAAGTTCCCATGAGGAGTGCGGCGCACCCGTCAACTTCTGAGGGTGCAGTGGGGAACCTTAATTCACTTGTGTTCTATTGTTTAACATTCAAGGAATCAGGATATTTCAGAATTGCTCCAAAACAGTAGAGGAAGCGTAGAGGTAATGATAGAATCACCCTCCTAGCAGAATTATATAAGCAAAAAGATTCTATCAATGTGTGGTGACGCCTATTTTTATTATTATTAGTTTATGTTTTTCTGTGTATAGTGTGATACTAGGCTCTCTCTTAGATCTGAAAAGACAAGAGCACTGTGTGCTTTTTAAAATACCCCTCACACACAAAAAAAATCCTTTAGTGTCATGCTTCATCATGGGGGTCTTCCCGTCCCTCTAACGGGGCGGGGCGTGCTACGACCTACGAACTACGCGGGAGCACTGATATTAGTGACAGAAGGCTATGTGTCAGTGCGGGTGGTGTCAGTGAGGTGTAGGGACCTAATATGTGAATGTAAGTTAAAAAAGTTAAAAATTCCCTGGCTAGTAGTAAAAATACATTTTATTCGCTTCTCTGGCTGGGAACGTTAAGAAGGGGGTTTTGAGGTAGAGCAATTAGCTAGCTACCAGGTCGACATGTTTCGTAAGCAGTCCCCTACTGCTTACTCCTCAGGACCTTCTAGTGGTCCCTACTACGCGGTGCTCAGTTCTAGAAATAGTAAGCCTAAAGTCCTACACACAGGTAGCAAAAATAGGCTGCCTGTGTTGAGCTTCAGGGCATGAGCTGGCCCTAGTGAAGCGTGGTAAGTTTTACCAAGTTTTGTCAAAAATATTGTCAAAAATATTGACCTACTGCGGTCTCTGTAAAGGAAATAGGAAAAAAGAGAGAGAAGAAGAAACAAAACATAAATTATGTATGTCTCAAATCGGTAGGCGTGTAGCACAAACTTTCAGTGATACCGAGGGCCACATTAATGATGGGTGACCCCTCGTTGATGCAGCATTCATACTGCACTTCATGGACAGACAAACGGGTTGAAAATGTAACTCCTTCGAATTAAGATATTTGGCATAAATGTTTTTCTTTTTAACGATGCTCCTGTCAAATTCTCGAGATTATCCAACACTGTCCCAAACATGTTAAGGAGCAGATGCTTATTGTCTGAAATGGTTTGTTCAGTATTGATGCATATTTATATAATTGAATTCCAGATTTCGCGGAATATTTGACTCTTATTATCAATATCGAGTTCTAAACGTGTGCAATCTTCCATGTCAAAACTAAGGGGCTGATTTCGATGCTGTAGGAAACGTCTCCAACCCTCGGTTGAAGCCGTTCCTACGATATTGTAATCAGCTGTTCGTATTTCTTTCTGACTGACCAATTTGGATGTAGTCTGTCGGAAAGGGATCCGAACTGGATTTCCGAATGGCTACCATTCGGAAAGCCTCCAAGGGCACCTCTTTCCGCCCGAGGGATTACAATGTCGGATTCCGACAGCCTTTCTGGGCTGGCCTTTCCGACACCGAAAGGCTGTTGGAAGTCGACTCTGGGGGCCCTCAGCATGGCCCCAAGGGTGCACGGCCTCCTGTTGGAGGTCGTGCACCCATGTGATCCCTGCACCCCATGGCAGACACCTTCGGGTGCCTGCCACGGTGTTGAGAGGTGCAGGGATGAACTGCACCTCTTCTCTTTACAATGAGAGCATTCATTCCAGTCGGAATGCATGCACCCATTGTAAAGAATAGGATTGCGACCAAACAGTGTTCGGTCGCATCCTAATTGCTGGGTTGGGACCTCCGACTGGAGGTCGGTCGGTCACAGTACTGAATCGATGTTGGACGGACTCGGGTCTGTCCAACATCAAAAGTGGCCCCTAAGTTGAAAAAATAAAAATGAATGGTCATCCACAGGAAGTAAAATGTCCAGCTTAAATATTTTTCAGTAAATTCTTTTTAAGTAATATCTTTTAGGCTGATGAAAGTGTCCTATTCATATAGCAAGTCTTCTCTTAGACATAGAAAATCAAAATGTAGTCCCAATGTTTTTTTAGAGCATTGTCCATATTAATTTATTATAGTTGCTTCTGACACCGCCACATGTACCCTGTTTAAAATATAAGTGGTAGACCTGCCCAGAATTATTCTATTTTGGAAGTAAAATGTTAATAGCTGAAATAAAATTATTGGCAAAGGTTCATCAGTATTAAGAAGAGGTATTGGACAGCGTGGGAATGTGTGCAAGGTGTAGGTCACATGTTTAAATGTCAATAGCCTAACAGTTCGTGGTGTGCTCTGTGATGTGTCCACATTTTGTGGCAGTCAAGCCTTAAGCCAGCATTTGCAAAGCCAACATGTCTCACCTTTCAAACCTATTGTCTTCGCTAGTGCTTTTTAGCGATGAATGCAGCATCAGCCAGATTATGTGCAGTATGGCCAAAAGACAAATAAAAGCCAAAAAAAGGTACAATGATTCACCCGCTGTGTCCTCCTCATTTGTGAGTTTGCATGTGTAACAACATACTTAAACGTACGTGCCTATATAATGAAGCAAGTGCATTTTTTTAAATTTACCAATCCAAGATGGATTAGTAAATCTAGAAAAATAGAAAAGTGAAAAAAATAGTAGCGTGAGCTTCTTTTAAGCCAGTTTCCAGCATAGTTAAAAAAAAAGAAACAATTATATATATTATAATTATATCTATAGTTCGTGACATAAGGACAAAAGACATTCAGTTCTTCCACCAACCGATGAAATTAATTAGTGTGGACGTAATTGTTATGATTATTGTTCAATGAATTAATAATTTGAAATATCATGAATGCCCATACAGGGCGAAATTAACTTAATAATGATTTAACTGATACAACAATCTAATCCTTCAGACAACGTTCCACAGTATGATTTCATTTGTGTTTTACTGCTTTAAGATGGCGCCTATGATTTTGGACATGTAGTCCTACTTTTATGTTTTCTTAATTTCGCCATTATTTATGTTTACCTCACGGACGCCAGTGTGAAACTGACGAAGGCAAGAGCCGACACGCGTTTTTCTTTACTGTGCAAAATAAACCAAAAGGCTTAAACTCACTGGGAGTGCTGGATTTTCTGACCTTGTCAGGGGAGCTGATATATAGTCCAACAAAGGCCCGAAAGCTTTTAGAAGCGCACACGACAGCAGATGAAACCCAGAGGTTTATTAGCAATACAGGAAACTCGCATCAACATTCCTTGGTGAAATTAACTTTGACCTGACGCGTTTTGAGTGTTCTCCTCTTTTCGAAGATTTTGATACAGGACCTACTAAAGGGAGTGAACTGCGTGGGACAGAAATTACAGATCCCAGGAGTCATCACGAGCATCAAGCACAGCCCACTATGGGCGGTACATAAAGTGTGATTCAAACTCCCTGCGCCAAATGCATACTTGCCAATGACCTTCGAACAAGAGGAGAACACTCGAAACGCGTCAGGTCAAAGTTAATTTCACCAAGGAATGCTGATGCGAGTTTCCTGTATTGCTAATAAACCTCTGGGTTTCATCTGCTGTCGTGTGCGCTTCTAAAAGCTTTCGGGCCTTTGTTGGACTAATATATATATATATATATAACAGGCATTGAGAGCAAGGTAGGCAAAAGGAGAGGGCTGATGAAAAGAAAAGCAGTACACAAGTAAGTGCAACAAAGGGCGTGGGAGAGGCGGGCACAGGCAAGGAAGCAACACTTAGTCAAGGAGTTTGTGGGTGAGTGAAACACCCAAGAGATAGCTTACAGCATAAGGGAGACCGCAAAACAGAGTATGGGTGGGGGTGTATTTGGTGGTGAAAGAAGTACACAAGGGAGAGAGCTGTAAAATACATGCACTCTCATGGAGTGCTTAGGCAAAAGGAAAAATGTGGTTCCTTGGAAGTGAGCAGTGGTAGGATAGAAGTCAAGCAGTCATACCGATGGTAAAGAGGCTATGCTGCAGTTAAAGGACAAATGCAAGATGGACAAGCTTGGGCATAGAAAGCCATTGAATAGGAAGCAAGCAACTGAGAGTGTTTTTAAAAGGCCAACTAATGATAATCAACATGTGGAGTGTAAGTCCATGTAGGGTATTGGTATTGGTATGCCCACTGTAGGTGTTTTGCAGCCAAACATCTTCTGCTGTCTGATAGGCTCTGTGAGAAAGTGGCTCTATACATACTGGACTGGAAGGAAGTACAGTGTGTATAGAGTCCACCAACCCCAGAGGTATAACAGGAATTCAAGTCAGAACTGACCTTACTCTCCAAAGTGGTAGCTTGGTCGAGCAGTAAGGCGGTACCAGAGGACAGTGTAAAGCATTTGTTGTACACACTCAGCCAGCAAAAGGTTTCACACACAAAAGGTCTGAACTCCAGGCCAATTGTTTTTATATCCACAGATATAGGTGTTTTATTTTTAGAACCAACAGTTACAAAAATATACTTTTCTTGTTATGAGTTCTCTCATGTAATTACTTTGCAAAAGAGAAATAAAGTTTGTGCACACAATTAATACAGTATTGACAGTAAGCAACACAATCCTAAAAGACACTATAGCATTGATCTCAATGGGTTTTCCACATGTAAGTACCGTTGATTGCTATATAGATTACTTTAGTAGTCCCAGGGCTAGATCCTAGATTCAGTCCTGGTGTCTAAGCTGAAACCAGATTATCAAAAACGTTTGTCACTGTAGTGAATTTTCATGAATATAAAGCTGTTTTAAAAGTTCACACTTAGAAACTTTTCAATGTAAATCTGACAATGTTATTCAATGGGAAAAAATTCAGGTTGCAGGTAAAGTACGATCGCGTTACTTTTGTAACTCAGCCCTGGTCTCCAAGGGCCAGCACTGAGGTCTTAACTCAAAACAGGTAGGTAATTGCGTTTCAGTATTTCGTGTGATTTTTAAAGAATATTTCAAGTTTTCAAAAGTAGACAGAAGAAATTTCATAGAAAAGCAGACAATGGGTTCCTATGGAGAAAATACAGATTACTAGTAGCCCCGCTAGGGATTACTTTTGCGGTTCAGTACTGGGCTGGAAGTTACAGTACTGGCTTCTCCCCTGATCACAGGTGAGTACTTCGGAATTCAGACGTTGGCTGATTTTATGTGAATATTTTCAGTTTTCAAAACTTCACACTTAGAACATTTTCGAGTCAAAATGGGTCAATATTATCCAATGGCAGGTAAATAAATCACCTGTTTCCAGGTGAGTACTTGGTCGGTGAAGTTGAGGTTCTGGGCATAGACTCAGGGGTCCCCCAGGGTCAGGTAAGTACAGTTAGTTCAATCCCAGCGACACAGGGGCGGCCGGGTGCAGAGGTAGGTAGGCCCAATGATATCCAATGAGGGAAGGAGGGCCTTCGGTTGGTGGCTGCTGGCTAGCATGCCACGCGGCTGTGGGAGCTGGGCTCCTGGTCACTTGCTCAGAGCAAGGGGGGGAAGTAGGATAGGACACAGGGGTCACAGCCAGCGGCACTCGGGCGACTGAGTGCAGGGTGCTTTTGAGCCGTCGGGAGCTCAATGTTATCCAATGGGAAAGGTCAAAAGGGAGCAAAGGCTGTAGAGTTGGGGACGGAGACTCTCCAGGGGCGACCAGCACTTAGAGAGGTAAGTTGGGATCTTGGAGCACAGGTAGGTACCCCAAAGGGAGGCACAGGGGGCTGTAGGGCACCGGGTGCAGGGGTGTCTTTGGGTGTCGGAAAAGCTTACCCTCAGCTGGTCGCGGTTGGGGTGGCCCCTGGCTCTGAGTCTGCAGACATCGGCTGGTTTGTCGAGGAGGGTCTTTGGGCACTGGACTTCGTGTGGCAGTCGCCGGGGGGACGTCCTCGTGGTCTTGGTTCGGCTGGGCCCGGCCCAGGCTCGGCGGGTGCAGAGTGGGCTGGTCCGGAGCTTCCTGGCTGGCACCAGGGGGGTTGTTGCAGCAGAGCCTCTGCCGATGGGCGTCCCAATCTTCAAGAGGGTCAAGGCAGGCAGGTCCTCTGGGTGTCCCAAGGTTGCTGTCAGCAGGAGTCGCTGGGTTTTAGGCAGGAGCAGGTTCCAGGATCAACAGGCCGGTAGGGCTGGGGCCAAGTCAGTTTTTGTTGTCCTGTTGTTAGCAGCTGCACGGCGGGTCTTCTTCTTGATCTTCTTTCTTCTCTTTGGTATCGGAATCTGAGGAAGGAAGGTTCAGGGAGCCCCTAAATACTAAATTTAGGGGCGTTACAGGTAAGGACAGGGACCAATGGGTCCCTATCCTGGGGCGAGTACACCCCCTAGCCTACTCCTCTCCTGTGGGAGGGGGGCAGGAGCCTAGCTGGGATTGGGCAGGGCTCCCCATCTACAAGATGGCCGGAGCCCGGGGTCGTGCTTCACCTCGCCTCTTCCACCTGAGGGGTGGAGTTGGCAAAGGTTGGCACACCCCCTTCCTGACGTAGTTTTTCCCGCCAGTCTTCCCGCCAGTTTGGGGGTTAGAACTGGTGGGGGGCAGTTGCTGGGTACAGCAAATGGTCTGGAGAAGCTCTCA
The DNA here is from genome assembly GCF_964261635.1 of Lissotriton helveticus. Classification (NCBI taxonomy): domain Eukaryota; kingdom Metazoa; phylum Chordata; class Amphibia; order Caudata; family Salamandridae; genus Lissotriton; species Lissotriton helveticus. The sequence goes on from NC_136061.1 coordinate 536,062,274, forward strand.
GAGGCGGCATGCCTTTGAAGCTTCCCCCTACCCATCCTGGGAGAGGAGACCTAGCACCTCACACAGGATGTGCATTGTTGCAGGTCCAGGAGAGCGGGGGGCTCTCCACCCAGGGGTCCAGCAACATGCCTGCTGTGTGGCAGCCTCTGCAGCCACTCAGCCGAGACATGGATTGTAGGTTCGGGGTTTGGAGGGCATCTCTAAGATGCCCTCTGGTGCATTTTACATTAAATCTCACACTGGCATCAGTGCGGGTTTAATGTGCTGAGAAGTTTGGTACCAAACTTGTCAGTCTTCAGTGTAGCCATTGTGGTGCTGGGGAGTTCGGAATGACAACCTCCCAGCACCATATACTCTTAATGGCATCACTGCACTTTCAGTGCCCAGGAATGGCCCTGGGTACTGTAGGGGCACAGAGCTCATGCACCTGTGCCCTCACCTCTGGTATAGGGCACCCAGCTAGAGGGGTGACTGAAGTATGCCAGGGATGTGGGTTATGTGGGCATGGTACACAGGGGTGTGTGCCATGTCGACTCTTGTTTTAGTTCTGTACGTAGGCACTTTTTAGTTCTGTACTTAGGGGCTCAGCCTGCAAAGGCAGTGTGTGGGTGGCAGGGTACAGGGCCCCTGAGGGTGTCACAATAAGTGCTGCAGCCCTCATGGGTCATCTCTGGTCACTATGCCCTGGGTACCTAGGGTTCCATTTACTAGGGGCTGACAGGTGGCCAGAGATGCCAATTGGGTATTTTGTTTCAGCATAGTTTTAGGGAAGCAACACAGGCCCTGGGTACCTGGTTGGCTCCTGCCCTCCCAGGGCACACTCAGTCAAAGCACATCAGCAGTTCAGAAAAAAGTGGGAGCATACCAATGCAAGAAAGCTGGCACTTTCTCACAGGCTCAACATAAAAACACATTTGTTATTGTTTAATATGGCTGTTCCACAAATACCTCTTTATTACATGATGTCCTATATCCCAATATAGAATATTGGATGCATATTCAGGTTATGTAGGTAAAATACATTTTTCAAATTAATATGCTTTTACCTCTCTTGAAAGAGGAGAGGGCAATCGTACACTTAATTTGTCTCAGGTTGCTTCTTTTGCATATTGAAGAGTTTGAAGCATGCCACCCTGTGCCCTGTGGGTTTCACTGGCAAAGGTGCTCAATGCATTTGGAGCTAGAGCTGTCCTCGTTCCCGGGGTGGGGAAAGGGAAGCATGGAGGGGTGGCTTGCGAAAGCTGTTAAGAGAGAGCTGTAGTCATTTTGTAAAGTTCAGGCTCTGAGCTGCAGAAGGCTTGGCGAAGCGTACGTGTTACCCCAAGCCAATATTTCCTCCTTCATCCAGAGTAAGGTTGAACTGCAGCCTTTAACCCGTTTACCGCTGCCACGATTTTGCGGCAGTGCGGCACTTCCGCAAAACGGGCGGGGCCGCGTCGACCATTGGCCGACGGCAGCACTGGGGATGTAGTGCTGCCGTCGGCCAATGGCCGACGGCTGCACGGAAGGGGTTAAAAACCAAAATCAGTTGCCACATATACAAAGAGCATCAAATCTGTGGGATATTCCATATTTGTAGGGCAAACCTTTTCAAACATGCTCTCATATGTTCAGTAAGAATTGTTATATTGTAAGTTTCTAACCATTTTATTACACTGACTCCACTTTCAGGGAATGCTGTGTGTTCTAGATTCACTTAACTATTTTCTTCGTATGATCAAAAGACTCCTCACCCAGATAAAAAAAAGTAGTATTTTTCTTCCCAGGAGGTAGTTTACTGCAAAATATGATTTTCTCAGAGGATTCCAGGAAATTTTACATTGGTCTTGAAAAACTGTCCTGTCCTACTACTGAAACCTTTCCTTTCCTCTTTTAGAGATAAGATGTCCTATATCACGCATACAACACTGTCCTGTCCAGGTATTAGCTATGCAAACAAAGCGGTGCTCATTGCTTTCATCTAGGATGGGTCGCTATGCAGGTCAGTGTCTTTAGTTCTGACCCACCTGGTGGGATTAAATAATATGGAGCGAGACAGTCTTGGCTTGTTACTTCGCTGATATCTAAATATCTTTGGTTAATGAAAACCATTGCATTAAAAAATGTAATGGATGTAAACATCTATTGCAAAGTAGAGTCAAATGATGCAAAACAACACAGAACTAAATAAATTAAACCTAAAAGGAATATGCATCTTGTTCGCCTCTGGCCTTAAATAGATTAACTAAAATAAGGTAATCAACTTGAAAGTGGCCTTCTGACCGTACAAGAAGTAATACTGAGCTGCACGTTGGTTCACTAGGGCTTTCCCCCAACTTATTGCAGCCTTTTCTCACGAACTTAGAAAAAACACCAGCTAGCTGCATATCTGAGATTTTAAGGTACATTGCAATTGCATCATTGCAGAGGCAAAGACCTAACCTCCTAAAAGATGGCTTTGACATGTTCTTTGGCATTGAAATACTGTAGATGACCATATAATATGTGCATTGATATATTCAGTGCTTTGCAAACTTACCAGTAAATCTGTTTGTTTTTGGTGGGAGCCGCTATATTGAATAGACCAAACTGCAGCCTTATATACAATTGTTTTTAATATTAAAGGGTAATTATTCAATGTGTGAATGTAGGAATAACCACGTGGTAATACAGTTCATTTAATAATTCTGCCATGCTCCCTGAATGTTCTATGCTATTTTTAATATGAGCTAGGTGATCTCAGCCTAAGTGTCCCTGGTCGCACTGTATTTTCTTCGGCTTTAGCCTCCGAGTGTTGACAAAAATAACAGCAATACCTCCATCCAAATGAAGGTGGTGTATATTGCCTTAGTGACGAGACAAAAGAAAACTTTGAGGAAGTCTATTGCATATGCCCCTCCTGTTAAAAAGAGACTCTCCTTTTGACATTGGGGGCGTTAATGTAATTGCTCCTCTATGTGGACTTGAATGGTGCTGTTATTAGTAGGTTTCGGGGTTCTACTTGCTCATTATCAATCCTTACAGTATGCCCCAATTCCCTAACTAAGCACCCAGAAGCTTCTATTGAATGAAGAACAACCAGGTTGCCGCTGTTGACATGAGTTTTCTGAGAGCCCTTTCTTTAAGCAGTTTCTGTTGTTTCAGCCAGGGGTGAGCTTGGTAAGTGTATGCGTGAGGTAGTTAATAAACATTTTGCATGAGTCAAAAAAATTTGAGTTTCATAATTATTTTAAAAAATTTATGAAAAGTTTGTTCAGGAATTAGTCATGTTTGAGAACTTTAATACGGATAGAAAGATAGAAAGTGAGGCCCAAACCACCAAAGAGCACACTACTTAGTGCTTTGCTTTCAATACCTCCAGTTGTCTCTTCAGAAGAAACTCTTCCAGTTAGGAAAAATAACAGTTTTTGTGCGCATTCCTTTGTTGGCTCTTACAAATTAAAGGTGCGTTATACACATGGAAACGAAATTGCAACATGCCCCTTAATTGGAGCCAATCTATTGCAGGAGAAATGTATAATGATGATGCACATGCAGTCTGGTGACACTGATCAATCTCTAGGTTTTTATTATGTCCAGGGCTTTTTTAGGTCAAGCCTGGGCAGGGCATGCGCTGCTCTGCAAGGCATGCTGTATTAGAGTATGGACTTGATGCCCCACCCACTTTCTGCCTATATTTTAATTGGCTTGTGTCATTGTCCTTCACAAACGCTTGCTTCTGATTCGTTAATAGGCTTGTTAGTCCCTCCTTTGTACCGCCTTGTCGTCATTTGTAACCTCCCAGGATTACTGACACTACACGGTAGGTCTTATTTTAGTTTGTAAGCACTATTTTCTCCTACTGCAGGCACAACATGATTTCCTGCAACAATAACTGCTCTCTCGCTCCTTGGCTACAGTTCCACCCCTTAACCCCTTACTGCCCCAACCACTTCTCCGAGGTCTGTTTATTTTTTTCCTTTAATTTCTCCTTCCCCCACCCCCACTTGACCACGCTGTTTAAAAATAAAATAAAAAATAGATTAGTAGTTAAGTGAATTGATGTTGAGCCGATGTTGAGGCTTGAACACTGGTCGCTAAATCCTGAGTCGGTAGCTCTTAGCCATGAGCCATATCCTCTCCCTCTGGGGGTAGCACAATATTATATATATTTGCTTGTTTAACACATTAATGGCAGCCACGCCCCTTTCCTTGAACAAGCTGAGTCTAAGGAAAAGGGCACGCCCACCATTAAATTTAAAGTGCGGCACGGGGCACTTTTACAAAAGAAAGCATTTGTTTGTCAACTTGACAGACAAATGCTTTTTTTTTTTTAAAAGCGCCCCATACTGTGCTGTCACTTTAATGGTAGCCACGCCCCTTTCTTTAGTCGCAGCTTGTCTAAAGAAAGGGGCGCTGTTGAAGTTAAACAAGCATTTGCAATGCAATAGGTGTCGCATTTAAAAAACCCCCATCAATGTGAGACCTATTGCATTGGAAATCCTTGTTGTAAATAAATCACTGAGCGTGTTTGGTTTGAATAAGGAGAGTGTGACTGCAATGTATGGCTATTAATTTGTTGCCAGTAAACATATGACTAGGTGAATGCCTTCTGTATGTGCAGATTATCTATAATATGATAGCTCATGTGACTCTTTGGTGTTACTTTGCTTTCAAGTGCCTGTTCTTCGAGGCCCTTCAGGTGTAACTTTAGCCTTCCTTTTTGGCTGGAAACTGTTTCACATTGTGTATATTGGCACCGTTTTTTAGGTCGAGCTGACGTTAGCATTCATGCAAAGCATGAATGCTGTCAGCTCGACAACTAATGTGATCCGTTTTTAGGAGAGTGGACACCAAAGTGTTACGAGCGTTTTCAGTGCCGGATTTCACCTCGGGAGCGCGCAGCATTGTCTGCAGTGGCAGTGTCAGTTTCGCTTTTTTATTACTTTCGTTTTTCCCGAGGCTGGCTGAGGCTGGCTTGGAATGAACAGGCTTGCCCCCGCGCATGCGCAGAGTAACTCACAGCCCTTGCTTTTACAGACGCAGGCAGGCAGCCCCCACCCCTCTGCATGCACGCACGCACGCACACACAGGCGAGCGCATGCACACGCAGGCACACACATACAGGCACACAGACACTCGCTCACACACACACACCCCCCTCCCCCACAGTCACACTCACGCACACATACATACAAAGCCCGCCCGCCCGCACATGCTTTCCCCGCGCCCCCCGCCTCCCCCTTCCCCGCGCCCCCCCGCCTCCCCCTTCCCCGCGCCCCCCCGCCTCCCCCTTCCCCGCGCCCCCCCGCCTCCCCCTTCCCCGCGCCCCCCCGCCTCCCCCTTCCCCGCTCCCCCCGCCTCCCCCTTCCCCGCTCAGCAACGCACTCACCGGCTTCCTTCGTGCGGCGGCTCTCCTCAGCTGCAGGGCCCGGCAGCAGGACTCTTCTTCCCTCCTTCTGCACCGGGGCGCAGGGTAGGCTCCTGCCTGCTCCGGTGCTCCAAACACGGCGGCTCCGTCCAATCGCGGCTCTTCCGTGGGAGGCGGGGTAGGCTCCCGCCCTCCTACTTCCTGTTTCCTGTTGACGCGCCGGCCTGCCTGACTTCCTGGTTGCAGGCCGGCAGAGTGACGGCAGTGATTTGCGGTATGTATTTAGTTAGTTATTTATGCATTTTTATATAGCGCGGACTTTACCCGAAGGCGGTATTTATTTATTTATTTTTTTGGGACGCTACCTTTTTATTTAGTTTTAAACATTGATGGCTGAATTTTATGGCACTGTACTTCTGAAGTCCCCTCGAGTTTGGTTACAATACTTTCTATCCAAGCCGATAGCGTAAGGCGTTTGGATATGTACTGATCCTGGACCCCATATCTGAACCGAGTCATCACATAATTCATAAACCGATCGAGCACTCGAAATCAAGACACGGCCCTTTTTTACACCCTTTTTAGTTGAAGTCATTTACTTTGTCCATTACCTCATAAACCGGCTTTAATAATGTTACCGCTCTTTAGGGGCTAACATGCAGAAACCCTGCAGCCTTTCGGGGGGATCCTATTCAGCCCAAGCTCATTACATATCTGCGAGGCATGCTTTATACTCAAGAGCCTCGGGGCCTCTTCGCATTCTGCAGGGGGGGCATCATTTTGCGCTCCGCCACAGCAGGCTGCCTCTCTGTGCCCGTTCTGCATTGGCGAAGGCTTGTACCCCAGCTCTCAGGCAATTCACGGGTGCTCGGACAACGGCTTTTTAACTAATTTAAATGATAAGGTTTGCGGCTATCACTTGTTTGTTTAATATTACGGGCATGTGGGTTGTGTGATGCTGCATAAACAGATGCGTTTGGAGTTTATTTACCGATCCGCTATGGAGGGGCTTTTCTTTAATCTGTTGGTGGCTGTTTTTTTTTTTTAATTTATATTGCGTCTCCATGTACACATGATGTTTGACTTTTTTGAGCAATTCGTTACGTTGGGCTTTTGTATAATTTGATACTAGCTGTTATTTTATTTATATTGCGTCTCCCGATGCTGTGTTTGCCTGCCCCGCCAGCTCTCCAAGGTTGCTATTTGTTTCTTTCCCATCTGCGTACATCACTTGCGGGATACAGGTAAATCTGCATTCTAGAGTTGCCTTTATTGTTTTGAGGCCGGGCGCAGGGGCTGCTCCGATGTTATCAAGGCTGCTATCCCACTGCTAAGGCGGTGCTGCACTCACTGCCTTGTTTATATTTGTTTTAGTTCCGTGATGCTCCGATCTTTGCCCCTTCCGAGTGGAGCTTCCGAGTGGAGCTTCCGAGTGGAGCTTCCGAGTGGAGCTTCCGAGTGGAGCTTCAGAGTGGAGCTTCAGAGTGGAGCTTCAGAGTGGAGCTTCAGAGTGGAGCTTCAGAGTGGAGCTTCCGAGTGGAGCTTCAGAGTGCAGAGTGGAGCTTCAGAGTGGAGCTTCAGAGTGGAGCTTCAGAGTGCAGAGTGGAGCTTCAGAGTGGAGCTTCAGAGTGGAGCTTCAGAGTGGAGCTTCAGAGTGGAGCTTCAGAGTGGAGCTTCAGAGTGGAGCTTCAGAGTGGAGCTTCAGAGTGGAGCTTCAGAGTGGAGCTTCAGAGTGGAGCTTCAGAGTGGAGCTTCAGAGTGGAGCTTCAGAGTGGAGCTTCAGAGTGGAGCTTCAGAGTGGAGCTTCAGAGTGGAGCTTCAGAGTGGAGCTTCAGAGTGGAGCTTCAGAGTGGAGCTTCAGAGTGGAGCTTCAGAGTGGAGCTTCAGAGTGGAGCTTCAGAGTGGAGCTTCAGAGTGCAGAGTGGAGCTTCAGAGTGCAGAGTGGAGCTTCAGAGTGCAGAGTGGAGCTTCAGAGTGGAGCTTCAGAGTGGAGCTTCAGAGTGGAGCTTCAGAGTGGAGCTTCAGAGTGGAGCTTCAGAGTGGAGCTTCAGAGTGGAGCTTCAGAGTGGAGCTTCAGAGTGCAGAGTGGAGCTTCAGAGTGCAGAGTGGAGCTTCAGAGTGCAGAGTGGAGCTTCAGAGTGGAGCTTCAGAGTGGAGCTTCAGAGTGGAGCTTCAGAGTGGAGCTTCAGAGTGGAGCTTCAGAGTGGAGCTTCAGAGTGGAGCTTCAGAGTGGAGCTTCAGAGTGGAGCTTCAGAGTGGAGCTTCAGAGTGGAGCTTCAGAGTGCAGCTTCAGAGTGGAGCTTCAGAGTGGAGCTTCAGAGTGGAGCTTCAGAGTGGAGCTTCAGAGTGGAGCTTCAGAGTGGAGCTTCAGAGTGGAGCTTCAGAGTGGAGCTTCAGAGTGGAGCTTCAGAGTGGAGCTTCAGAGTGCAGAGTGGAGCTTCAGAGTGGAGCTTCAGAGTGGAGCTTCAGAGTGCAGAGTGGAGCTTCAGAGTGGAGCTTCAGAGTGGAGCTTCAGAGTGGAGCTTCAGAGTGGAGCTTCAGAGTGGAGCTTCAGAGTGGAGCTTCAGAGTGGAGCTTCAGAGTGGAGCTTCAGAGTGGAGCTTCAGAGTGGAGCTTCAGAGTGGAGCTTCAGAGTGGAGCTTCAGAGTGGAGCTTCAGAGTGGAGCTTCAGAGTGGAGCTTCAGAGTGGAGCTTCAGAGTGGAGCTTCAGAGTGGAGCTTCAGAGTGGAGCTTCAGAGTGGAGCTTCAGAGTGGAGCTTCAGAGTGCAGAGTGGAGCTTCAGAGTGCAGATTCAGAGTGGAGCTTCAGAGTGCAGAGTGGAGCTTCAGAGTGGAGCTTCAGAGTGGAGCTTCAGAGTGCAGATTCAGAGTGGAGCTTCAGAGTGCAGAGTGGAGCTTCAGAGTGCAGATTCAGAGTGGAGCTTCAGAGTGCAGAGTGGAGCTTCAGAGTGGAGCTTCAGAGTGGAGCTTCAGAGTGGAGCTTCAGAGTGGAGCTTCAGAGTGGAGCTTCAGAGTGGAGCTTCAGAGTGGAGCTTCAGAGCGGAGCTTCAGAGCGGAGCTTCAGAGCGGAGCTTCAGAGTGGAGCTTCAGAGTGCAGAGTGGAGCTTCAGAGTGCAGAGTGGAGCTTCAGAGTGGAGCTTCAGAGTGCAGAGTGGAGCTTCAGAGTGGAGCTTCAGAGTGCAGAGTGGAGCTTCAGAGTGCAGATTCAGAGTGGAGCTTCAGAGTGCAGAGTGGAGCTTCAGAGTGCAGATTCAGAGTGGAGCTTCAGAGTGCAGAGTGGAGCTTCAGAGTGCAGATTCAGAGTGGAGCTTCAGAGTGCAGAGTGGAGCTTCAGAGTGGAGCTTCAGAGTGCAGAGTGGAGCTTCAGAGTGGAGCTTCAGAGTGGAGCTTCAGAGTGGAGCTTCAGAGTGGAGCTTCAGAGTGGAGCTTCAGAGTGGAGCTTCAGAGTGGAGCTTCAGAGTGGAGCTTCAGAGTGGAGCTTCAGAGTGGAGCTTCAGAGTGGAGCTTCAGAGCGGAGCTTCAGAGCGGAGCTTCAGAGTGGAGCTTCAGAGTGGAGCTTCAGAGTGCAGAGCGGAGCTTCAGAGCGGAGCTTCAGAGCGGAGCTTCAGAGCGGAGCTTCAGAGTGGAGCTTCAGAGTGCAGAGTGGAGCTTCAGAGTGGAGCTTCAGAGTGGAGCTTCAGAGTGGAGCTTCAGAGTGGAGCTTCAGAGTGGAGCTTCAGAGTGGAGCTTCAGAGTGGAGCTTCAGAGTGGAGCTTCAGAGTGGAGCTTCAGAGTGGAGCTTCAGAGTGGAGCTTCAGAGTGGAGCTTCAGAGTGGAGCTTCGGAGTGGAGTGGAGCTTCAGAGTGGAGCTTCAGAGTGCAGAGTGGAGCTTCAGAGTGGAGCTTCAGAGTGCAGAGTGGAGCTTCAGAGTGGAGCTTCAGAGTGCAGAGTGGAGCTTCAGAGTGGAGCTTCAGAGTGCAGAGTGGAGCTTCAGAGTGGAGCTTCAGAGTGGAGCTTCAGAGTGGAGCTTCAGAGTGCAGAGTGCAGATTCAGAGTGCAGATTCGGAGTGGAGCTTCAGAGTGGAGTGGAGCTTCAGAGTGGAGTGGAGCTTCAGAGTGGAGCTTCAGAGTGGAGCTTCAGAGTGGAGAGTGGAGATTCAGAGTGGAGATTCAGAGTGGAGAGTGGAGCTTCAGAGTGGAGATTCAGAGTGGAGAGTGGAGCTTCAGAGTGGAGATTCAGAGTGGAGAGTGGAGCTTCAGAGTTGAGATTCAGAGTGCAGAGTGGAGCTTCAGAGTGCAGAGTGGAGCTTCAGAGTGCAGAGTGGAGATTCAGAGTGGAGCTTCAGAGTGCAGAGTGGAGATTCAGAGTGGAGCTTCAGAGTGCAGAGTGGAGATTCAGAGTGGAGCTTCAGAGTGCAGAGTGGAGATTCAGAGTGGAGCTTCAGAGTGCAGAGTGGAGCTTCAGAGTGCAGAGTGGAGATTCAGAGTGCAGAGTGGAGATTCAGAGTGCAAATTCAGAGTGCAGAGTGCAGATTCAGAGTGGAGCTTCAGAGTTCAGATTCAGAGTGGAGCTTCAGAGTGCAGAGTGGAGATTCAGAGTGGAGCTTCAGAGTGCAGAGTGGAGCTTCAGAGTGGAGCTTCAGAGTGGAGCTTCAGAGTGGAGCTTCAGAGTGGAGCTTCAGAGTGCAGAGTGGAGCTTCAGAGTGCAGAGTGGAGCTTCAGAGTGCAGAGTGGAGCTTCAGAATGCAGAGTGGAGCTTCAGAGTGTCAAGAGCAATGCCAATAGCTCTAACTTTAACAAAGGCAAAACCATTGCATTGTAAATGCTTGTTATTTTACCGAATCACATGCTCATGCTGCTGCCTGGTTTGTCTACATGCACACAGGCAGAATCACTCGGTACAAAATGGCTCCTGTTCACTCGTCAGTACGGTCTTGCGCCGCCCCACCTTCCCCCTGCCAAATACATTCATTCCAAATACTGCTTATTTTCATATCAGACTGACTTCTCACATCTGGGATAGCAGGGGCACCTTCCACAGTGATTAGTGCTTCACAAAAAATAATTCTCGGCTAGCGCTCAGAAGCCTTGAAGCTTTGATTGAATGACACTGCAGTTTGATGCCCCGCTCGTTTTTTGATGCTATGCGTTCCAGACACTGATTTTATTAAGACTCACTTGGAGCTCTAAACTGTCACTTGATCTTTCTTTGGGTCATTTCGTTTGCCCGGAAGGACTAACATATCTGTGAAACCCTCTTCTTTTATAGTTTGAGCATCGTCTTCGTTTAGCAGGATAACATTATACATTTGAAAATACAAATATCCGGGAAGAGCAGAGAGCAAATCTCCGCGATGTTGGGCATTCTCCTATCATAAAGGAAGCGTGTTGGTGGGACCTGTGGCATCTAACGCATCATTTAACCCTATATGCGTGGGCACCTACCACAATAATGTATAGGATGAGTTTGTTCCGTTCCCGTTTTTAATTTGATGTAAAACTCAAATCACTGCACACTCTCTACTACACACTCTCTACTACACACTCTCAACTACAGTCACTACTCTCTACTACACACTCCCTACTACAGTCACTACTCTCTACTACGCACTCTACTCTCTACTACACTCTACTACACACTCTCTACTACACACTCTACTACACACTCTCTACTACAGTCACTACTCTCTGCTACGCACTCTACTCTCTACTACACACTCTACTACACACTCTCTACTACACACTCTACTACACACTCTCTACTACAGTCGCTACTCTCTACTACACACTGTACTACACACTCTACTACAGTCACTACTCTCTACTACACACTACTACCCACTCTCTACTACAGTCACTACTCTCTACTACACACTACTACCCACTCTCTACTACAGTCACTACTCTCTACTACACACTCACTACACACTCACTACTACAGCCACTACTCTCTTCGACACACTCTATACTAGACACTCTCTACTACACACTATCTACTACAGTCACAACTCTCTACTACACACTGTACTACACACTCTACTACAGTCACTACTCTCTACTACACACTACTACACACTCTCTACTACAGTCACTACTCTCTACTACACACTCTACTACACACTCACTACTACAGCCACTACTCTCTTCGACACACTCTATACTAGACACTCTCTACTACACACTATCTACTACAGTCACTACTTACTACACTCCCTACTACACACTCTACTACACACTCTACTACACACTTTACTACACACTCTACTACACACTCTACTACACACTCTACTACACACTCTACTATACACTCTACATTACACACTCTACATTACACACTCTACATTACACACTCTACATTACATACTCTACATTACACACTCTCTACTACACACTCTCTACTACACACTCTACACTACACACTCTACTACACTCTACTACACACTCTGCTACACACACGCTCTACTACACACTCTACTACACACCCTCTACTACTCTCTACTACTCTACTACACATTCTCTACTACTCTACTACACACTCACTACTTTCTACTACACTCTACTACAGACTCTCCACTCTCTACTCCACACTCTCTACTCCACACTCTCTACTTCAATCTCTCTACCTCAATCTCTCTAATTCAATCTCTCTACCTCAATCTCTCTACTTCAATCTCTCTACTTCAATCTCTCTACTTCAATCTCTCTACTTCAATCTCTCTACTTCACATTCTGTATTACACACTCTCTACTACACACTCACTACTCTCTACTACACACTCTCTACTACACACTCTACTACACTCCCTACTACACATTCTCCTACACACTCTACTACACACTCTACTACACACTCACCACTCTACTACACACTCACCACTCTACTACACACTCACTAGTCTCTACTGCTCACTCTCTACTACACACTCTCTACTACACACTCTCTACTACACACTCTCTACTACACACTCTCTACTACACACTCACTAGTCTCTACTACACACTCACTACTCTCTACTACACACTCACTACTCTCTACTACACACTCTACTACTCACTTACTACTCTCTACTCACTCTCTACTACTCACTACTACTCTCTCTACTACTCACTATTACTCTCTACTACTCTCTCTACTACTCACTCTCTACTACTCACTCTCTACTGCTCATGACAATGCCATTTATTTATCTGTTTCCAAAACCAACACATAAATAAAACATTTGTCATTTACAATGCCAAAAGCGCTAACTTTTGCAAAGGCGAGACCGTTGCATTGTAAATGCTTGTCTTCGGGATGGATCCTCTCATAAACTGAGACTATACCATTTTGCAAAGTCCTTCTTACAGACAGTACAAGTAAACCGTTTCACTATCTTGAGGAAGATATGACGAACTTGAAAATGCTCTGGTCTCTCACACATCCCCTTTTGCTCAGCTTTTGTTTTGTGGATCACTTCATTTCTTCTCTGGTTCCCACCACACTGAGATTTGATCCACAATCAGCATATTTGTGGTATCACTAAGCAGTACTGTCTGCTTCATAAATTCATATGTGGCCTGAACTTCTAACTTTATTGGATTGAGGTAGGTTGCTTTATGGAAAGAGGGATGCTCCACTTGTCTTCAACTGCCCATTATACTCCCTGTATGGTTTCTCTGGGAGACTTTAAGGAAAACATTTCTTTTGGGGCATTTTGTGAACAGATTACACTGACGTGCCAATCATACAGTAGGCGTCACCTGACAAGCATTGATAATGGCCCTGTTATTACCACTCAAGGATGACGTTGTTAAAGTTGATGCCAGAGGGCTCTGTCAAGAAATCCTTTTAATCGGCATCGGCCAGAATATGTGAATATAGAGCTTGGACATTCTGTAACCTGAACATATACATTTGCAGAACATGCTATTAGTTAGGCCGTTCCCCATGACCACACCTTGCTGTTGTTTTTTTTGTTACGGATAATTTAGTCATTTACATAGTGCTGTAGTGGGTTTCCCATCGAAAATGCCACTTTCTCCACTCGTTTACTTACGCCCAAAGACTGGGAGTGGCTTTATAAAGGTAAACATTTTGAAAAAGCAACTCATTCTTCGTAACAGTTTAGTGGACACCAGGAAAGAAAAGAGGTCTGTTAACTTTTTTGTTTGGCTAATGCTTTTAGGTAGACATCGTGTGATAGTTATTTGCCTTTATTTAGGTTGTAAGTCTGACGTGTAGACTGTAATTGTGTGAGTGAATTAAAAAATAATTCTTTATTTCAAAGTTTAACACAATGGCCCAAAGAGTACTCTTCATAAAATGCGCGCCACAGGAGCTCTTTAGCATCTTCATTAGGTGGGAGTTACGTGTCACTAATGTTTTATGCTAAATAATTAAGGGTACATCTTCTAGACGATTTAGATGCAGTACAACTTTACACGACAACTTTACTCGAGACTGATGGCATTAGGAATTATGTCGTGGGTCGGAAGTGCTATCGTTAAAAATATGAATATTATGTGAAATTGGTACGCTTTTGAATGTTTGCTTTGCTCTTGGATCAGGGGAGTTGATTGCTCCAGACTGTATTGCTCGCTCTACCTCAGAAGAATGTACTACTTTCCAGCGGATTTAGGCACGCATGGCTACGCTTGAAAGAACTTGTGATGGTCACATGAAAGTGGTCATGAGTTCGACGGAAGGCTTAGGATCATGTCTTTTCACCTCGGATTTTGTAAAGACTCGGGAGCATTTAAATAATATATCCGCATAAAGCGTTATTCCGGTATTTTTTTTATTTTGCAAAGTTGTTTTTTCTCTACAATGCTTTGTTTGTATCCTTAGCTCGAAATAATTGTGTCAATAAATATTCAGGATTTTATTGATTTACTTTTCAGCTACCGAGAAGTATTGTAGAAGAAACCAGCATGAGTGTTTGATATTAACGTTTGGGAAATTGCATCCATGCCACAAGAATTTAGTAAAACAGTTCTACATCTGCTAGTTTTAATGTGAGAAACAAATCTTGATTATGGCCACTTTTCATTCGACAGTTTGCATTTCACAAGTAATAGAATGTCTCAAAGTATTTGGAAAATGTAAATCTTCATTGTAATAACTTCTAAATTAATGGAAGTTTTGTGGGTGTTATAATAAATTAATACAGATTACAAGCATTATTTTAGTTGTACTTCTTTATTCACCACCAGGTTCCACTGAAGCAGTCCCACCATTCCTGCCCCAAATACTGTGAATCTGAAACTATTTAAATACGAATATAAAACCTAGTGGCGCTGGTGTTTACTTAAGCATTCTACAATCGTGTGGAATGTGCCATTATAGTTTACTAATACTGTATTAATTGTATTTCTTGTTGGTCTGTTTATCTAAATCTGCAATTTAATTTGGGAATATCACAGTTTGTAATGTGTTTTTGTGTTACAGTGCAACAAACCTCAGATGCACGTGACCTTCTCAGTGCCAAATAAAATAATCAGTAAATAAATAGAAAAGAATTCTAGAGGTGTTAGTTTACTGAGGACTGTACAATATATTGAGCTTAGGAGTTCGAATAAGTCTAGGGTGTGCTTATTCATCCTCCGTCGAGTGATCAATTCACAGCACAAGCATGACTCGCATCAACCTGACATGCACTTATATTAATTTGTTCCACCTAAGCCTCCATTTTGAATGTACCACATGGTGTCCCAAGTCTGTTATGGAGGTGGCCCTACAGTTACATGCATTTGCCATGTTCACAATAGAGTGTATGTATGTTGTGTACAATGTAGCTGTGGTGACATCATGGACATAGAAGAGGTCTCCTTGCAGCTATTGGTGCTTCCTTCAATGCGGTCGGTTCGCTCTGTTTTCTTGGTGTCTCTTAGTTGCATGGGGTAGTATCTGAGCATAGCCTTGTAGGTGTTTTTATCAGTGTTTTGTAGCTGGCCTCCTCACCCCAGCAGCTGCGGCTTGTTATACTGGTACTACCAGCGATGTGTTGATTTGGAAGTGGATGATGGAGTGGTTGGTTAATGAGAGGTGGTGTTGTATTTGATGCTGTTGCTGGTGGTGAAGATGGGGTCCAGTGCGTGTCCTGTGTTGGATCCATGAAAAGCTGGGTGAGTCCGATGTTACACAGGCTTTAAAGGAGTACTATGAATCAGGAGTGCGATCTGCCAACTAGGTGAAAGTTGCAGTTGTCAAGGATTTTTTTAGGCTCAGAATCTGGTGAGCGGGGCGATTAAACCGATGATGAGGCTGGTGATTGTGGTTCGTGGTCTGTTTGAAAGCTAGGTGAGGCTCCCATTTACGGTGACATTTTCATAAATTTGCAGCTTATACGCATATTTTCTATGAATGATCTGGCCCTCTCCGTTGATGTAGAACATTTGATGGATTCCTTGTCCTTCACCTGGCTTGTGGATGCTATGAATGTCTAAGTTGGCATTAAAGCTTTTACGGTCATAGTGGGAAGGTGCGGTAGCATAGATAATGAGCAAAAGTTGGAAACAATTGACAATTTCCATAATACAGTGATCACTGAGGAAGAAGAGAGCCAAGGGTACACCGGTTGGTTGGGTAGGCTTATGATAGTAATACAGAGTTAAATTGGACGTTTCTGGGAGAAAATGCAATACTGCCATTGCATTACACTGAGAGAATGATTTCAATTTTGGGTTTAGAGAAGGATCAATGAAGGGCTTGTTGGGTGCAAGTATTAGTTTTCAGTTATAGGATGGAAAGTAAAGAAATACCAATGCCAGAATTGGAAGGTAGAAGGAAGAAAAAAGTTACAGTGAAAAAAGGGGTTCATTGGGCATTCGTTTAGTAATGGCAGATGACTTAAGGAGAATTCGTTATTTTAGTCTCTGAATCTGTACTTCAAAAGCTGGTGTTCGTGCAGCCTGTTTTTAAACACTGGAACGGAATGTCGTTCCTTATTCTTGTAGCAAAACAAGAGAAAGGTCATGCCAAGGTGGTTTATCATTGTTGAATAATTGCACTTAATAGCACAATACTCTAGAAGCACTGGAGTACCTGGGAACATTCAGCTATAAGGTGATGGAGGAAGGATCCGACTTCAAGTGGTTAACATTGTTGTGATATAAAAACCGAAGAGATATTTTCACATTTCTTAGAGTTAGAGATAGGTGTGATTATTGGCTGTAAAACTTTTTATGTGCCATAGTTTATTTGATGGAAGACCGTTGAGAAGAGAAGTTCCATATTAGAGTCTGTAGAAAGCCACAAAAATGCTGCTTGATCTTTGTTGGGTAGTAAGGGTTTGATAAATTCGAGTTTTTGTAGTTGAAAAAGTGCACTGTACTCCATTGCTTTTATATATCTAGATTGTTGTCAAATATGCTATCCAAAGTAAACCAAATAAATTCAGACTCTGAATGGTCTTGGTGTCTTGGTGCAGAGCCTTTCTGACACAATTATGTATTTGCGGGCCAGAACTTATCATAAGATTATTAGTCTTAACTGAATTTAGTTCAGGTTCCTAAAGGTCGTTCAGCATTGTATTTCATGAATATGTTTGAGTATTTTGGTTCAGAAAAAGTTCGTTATTTTCTTTTAGTATTTGAGCTGTAATTCACCTAATAGAGCTCAGAAACTAACCAGATATTCAAGATAGAGACCGAAATAGATTGGTGACATGAAGGCGCCTTAATGACTGGAGGTGTTTGGGATAGGATGTTTACTTACTTACTACCCCAAGTCATTGAAGCACTTTTGAGTCGCATACTACCTAACCAGGTTAGTAGTTCCATTCTTAGTTTTTTGGTTAGTGAGTTTAGTGTTGTATTCTCAAGAGAAACTCTTACATGTATTACATCGCTTTATTTGTTGTTGAACCATAGGGAGCTCGATGTCCTCGCTAATGGCAGTGGGGAGATTCGTTAGTTCCTGCGAATGATTGGTGGGGTGAATGGGCAGGGCATAGAACGCTTATAGGATTCATAGATGAAGGAAGAGGGATCCGGGTCTAGGCATAAGCAGTTTGGCTTACTTTTCCAGATAGACTGTAGCAGAGGGTATGCTGCTTTATGTTGGGGTCGAATAAAGGTATGCAGTAGAAAATAATGGTCAAACTGATAGCTGCTTGTTGTCCACTTCTCTGACTGTCAGTTTGGAACAGGAGAGAGTTAGGGCGTAGGGGAAAGATACAGTAACCTATGAAGAGTTGACAATATGATCTCGGTATCCCCTCAACCGTCCGACTACGAGTAACACAGCATGTACACATAAATTCATGTGTGCTACTCTCCAGAGAAAATACCCTTGCTTGAAGAGATTGTTCATCTCCCACCTTGTCGTCCTGCACTAATGTTATTTCCATCCCAGTTTTTGCCAAAGAATATTGATCTTCGAGATAACCTGCAGCATTCCCGAGTTATACGAGTGCCTTTAATAGATTACATTGTCTGGTCCCTTCGTTTTAAGGCCGGAGGTAGGAAAGGCTATCTAAAAAATGGTCTTCTGGCGGTTGCCGATTTCTTAAGACTCTCTGATATTGAGGCAGAAAAAAACGTGCTGTCCTAAAACACTCAACAACAAGGGCTTCTGTTTTCGAGATAATTTACTGCTTGTTGTCAGATCAGATTAAATGTTCATGCGCTCACAATAGTTTTATTAATTACCCTTGTTTGGAGTCTGATCTTTCTAAGCAGCACTGTCTTGCGTGATTGTACACATTCCAAGATATGTATTTTGATATCTTGTAGTGTAGAAACATGTTGTAGTCACCTGGTTTCGGAAAACAAGGAGTGCATTCAGATAAATATAGCTTTATATATATATATATATATACACATATATATAAAAAGGTTGGCGTACGAAAAGCATGTCCAGTGACTTTTCCTTGCATCGTGTAATGATCGCAGTGCACTTTGCTGTGGTAAGTAAGGAAAGCTGAATTTTAATAAGATGCTTTTGTACTTGTGAATTTCATACAATTTGACTGTGGGGTTTGTTTTTTGCATGTTGGTAGTGGACATTTGCTGTAATATTTCGATTCTTTGTTTTAGAATTTCAAGTTTTATGAATTTCCTAATTGTTTTAAAAAATGATCTTTGAGGGTTTTACAGAATTATAGTCCGTTTCACTATATTTTAAAGTAATCAATTTCTGTAAGGCGTATAGACTACACAAGTAATTGTTTGGAGTGTTTCTTAGTTTAAGTAGCTGTGGCCGGTTCTGGCACTTAAGTATTACTTCATTGACTTATTCGTGCTGTTGAGAGAAAGTGCTAATTTAAATTGAAAACTAGCCCAATGCATAACTGATATATGGCACATTTTATGTTTGAGCCTTAAACCCTTCCTCTTGGATTCTGCTTCTTTTCCAGAATAAACAGAAATGAAGGTACACATTCATACGAAATTATGCATAATTTGTATATTGACGTTTGCCTTTCGTCACTGCTGCCATTGCCATGAAGAAGGACACAATCGTAATTCTAAAGAGAGCCACTCTGATAACCATAACGATTACCAAATATCAAAAGCACCATACATTCCAAGCGGATTAACGGACCGTGACAAGGGGAGGTCTGCACCAGCAGCTGAAAAGGAGCAGAAGTATTACATTGAAAAACTTTTTGAGCATTATGGTGACAATGGAAGACTATCCTTTAACGGGCTGGAGAACCTTTTGGCCAACTTGGGCCTTGGAGAGGTTAAAGTGGTTGAGATTAATCATGAGGATATTGGACATGATCATGTTTCACACTTGGATGTTTTGGATGTTCAAGAAGGAAAACATTCCCACTCACATGACCATTTGCATTCTCATTCAAATGTAGAAAATGAAACGGTTAACTTTGAGTCTCCTGGTAAAAACATTTCTTGTGACTTGCAGAGAGAAAAAACCGAGTCCTCTCTAAAATTGGCTAACGAGCATAATGAGACTGGTCGTCATCACAAACATCATCCCCCTCATGAACATAATGGAACTCACCTTTCTCATAACAATTCATTTCATTTCAAAGAGCGTGTTGACCACAGCATTAAACATCTCTCAGAAACCAACACAACTCAGGAACTACATGATAGAAAGCGACAGAAACATAAGCGACGGAAAGACAAGAACAATAGTGCAAGGACAGTTGACGTTGAGCCTCAGCTAGGTCTTGACCAAAACCAAAGTGAGCCCAATCTTGTTCCTAAAGAGAATCAGGTGCATGCACGCTTACATCTCAGTAACCTTGAAAATGCCAGTCCGGGACTTCAAGAGCATGTTCCTGGTAATGGAAACGGACAGCATCACAATCACAAGCGAGAAGCGCCTCACAACCAGATGAGTGTTGAGAATCACAAAATAATATTGGAATCTAATCAAAGGAATCACGTAGGAGATCACCAGCATGAAGAGGTGAGTGACATTTCTATGTAGATTTGACATGTTTTTTTTTTTGCTTCAGGACAAGTTCAGGCAAAAAGGAATACAATTTAGAACAATAGAGTTATACTATACTTAATTTGTCCCCTCCGGCTTTAGATGTGCCTTTTAATAACTGCTTCTCTGGTGAAGTAGGTTGCTTTCAAGCTGTTCTTCATTGATAATGTTTAGTACGTTTATGTGTGTATAAATAAGGTGTCTTACACACAACTTCCTGCAGCTGATAAGATACTTTATGTTGATGTTGTTTCACACTATGAAGAAATTACTCTTTCCCCTCTCCAAGAGCAAAAGTATAGCAATCCGTCATTCTGCACCCATGCATGTATGTGTTTTGTGGTTCCAAAAGATGTCATGGTGTGCAGCTTCCTCCCACAAAGCATTCTTACTATTTGCCATGACTGATCCAAATATATATATTTTTTAGTTAATTTTTTTTATTCAAACCGTTTAAATCACAGCTACTTAGCAGGCATCGCATTTTTATACATGTATTACTTTGGCATATATGACAATCTAAACTTTACATCGTCATTATACAACATGTACCAACTGCCCAGCTAACATCCCTGTTTCATACACAACCCATGGTAGCATTTCCCAGTTTAGAATACCTCCCTCAGTGCTTAATGTGGTGTCGCAGCATAGATGTATTGGTTAGGTGTTTTGTGTATCCTGCTGCACAACTATGTGCTTCTGGCGGTGCTGTGTACTCCTTTTTGTCGTAGGTATTCCCTCAGGGGCTGCCATATGTCCGTTGGGCGAGATGTAAGGGGTTGTAGCTCCGCAAATATTATACTTGTGGTGTCGTAGTATATCATACTCTTAATCCAGCTCTTTACCGTGGGTTTTTGTTTGCCGCCCCAGCTTGTAGCTATTTCTCGTTTTGGCAAAAACATTACCATTGCTACGAATCTGCGCATGTTCTTGGGAATCTCATCCACATACTCCAATAAGGCTACTAGTGAGGAGTGGTCCAAGTGTAACGCAGTCATCAGTTGCACTTCCCTGAATATCTCCCGCCAGTAAAAGCTATTGTGGTACATGTCCATGTCATGTGTGCAAATGTAGCCGCATTCAGATTGCATTTGGTGCAATGCACAAATCTTTCGCTGCCTTTGCGAACCATCTGCTGTGGTGTGACACAGGCCAGCCTTAAGATCTTAAAGTGGACCAAATTATTTCTGAGATTACATGAAATTAGCTTTGTTTGTGCACAGCAGCTTTTCCAAGTTTTGCCGGGGAGGGGATGTCCCAAGTCAGCTTCCCAAGCACCCCGCAACCTGGTATTGCGTTGTGGCATGAGCGCTAAGCAAGTTTTATACAGGTGGGACATAATGTGTTCTCCACTATGGTTCTCAATGATAGATGTGAGTGGTGTAAATTCCTTCGGTTCAATGATGTTGTAAGTTGGCATGGCGTTCCTCATCACTCCCTGCATACAAACCAGGATAAAGTGGTCCATGAAAGAGGCAGTTAAAATCCAGGAGTCTTCCGTACAGGAGAACACATGTCCGTTAGGGAACAGATAACCAATAGTACGTATGCCCAGTTTCTGTAGGGTGCGCTTTGTTATCATTTCCAGTGTAGGGAGCAACCATGGATTACGGAGTATGGTAGTGCTGGGGAATATAATGTTGGCGTACCTAAGTAACCGCAACCATGCCAACATGTAGTGTATAGTGTTTGGATGTCGTGAGGGTCGCGTTTCATCCCAACTGGCAGCAGCAAACTCAGTGGTGTGGGGTCCGCCAAATCCTTCTCTGCCTTAGCGTGCGGTGCTTGCGCATCTGGGTGGTACCTAATCCAGGAGTAGCCACATTGGCCGTGACCGATCCATATTTAAATAATTTTGCCTGTGTCTGATTTTTTTTTGGTGCACTTATGGTCAGTAATTTGTGTGTATAAATTCTAAATCCTAAATAATCGAAAATAAATTGTCTAACTGTGCTCTCACTGAGGTCATAAGAAAATGCAGATATTCCACCTGTGTGCTGGAATTTTTATAGTTTGCAAATTTTGATTTGGATAGTGGTTCGTGGACGTTCTTGTGTTTGCCTACCTAACTGAAAATATTGAACAGAAGCACTTGCCCATACACCTAGTTTGCTTAAGTGTTACTTATGATCTGTTTGACGAGGCCCTTTGTCAGTCTGCTTGCACCCTCCCTAGTTGTTTGTTCCCTAAGGCCTATTCCTACTGTCCATTCATACCAAAGACCTAGGGCCAAAGGCACATGTAAGCAGAGACTATTGACCATAGGGTCATATGAAGGAAAGGAGACTAAGGACCACCAGTAATATTGTTAATACCGCAACTAGCTTTAAACTACTGTTTCATATGTTTCCTCCCAGCATGCCCGTGCTAAAATTACAACTAACCTATAATAAAGCTTTGCCACATTAAGGGATAAAATAACAAATTTAAATTGGACTCCATTGGCATTAATCAGGTGAAAGAATTCGCTTACCGTAGAACTGATATAACACACAATACAATCTGGCAAAGAATATACACAGAAGCAGCAATCTTCTCACCCAAAGCACCACGAACAGTCTTTCGCTTTCGAGGGACAAGAGCGGAAACCTGGTCTCTCCTGCTACAGAGGTGTCATTAGTTTAGTTTTAGGCTTGTTGATGAGTAGCCCATTTGTTTATACAGACTCGCCAAATGTGTAGTTAGTGCTGTAGGCTCCCACGTGTCTTAGAAACTTGATAAGGCGTCGCCTGCAAACATTAAGTTGGAATTTTTAAACCTCCAATTCTAGGTGATCATTAGACCTGCTCAAGATGCTTTCGGGACATCACTTAAGTTTAAAGAGAAAAGTAGAGGGGTCAAAGGAACAAAACCCTGACACACACCAATTTCAATAGAAAAGGGGGCTACTGTTTTCCTAGCTGGGCCCTAACATATAATGGCTGTATCTTTTGTGTGAAGTCTAATCAGCAGAACGAGCAGTCTCACCTGGATGCCCTGGGGCCACTAGGATATCCATAAGGGTTTCCTTGGGATAGTATCAAAAGCAGAGTGAAGGTCTTAAAAAACAAAAAACACATAAAAAGCTTCCTTAATACTGCATACTTTTACAGAAGTAGAGGGAATCGACGTACCAGGTTGAATGAATTGGTTTTCTTCTAGAATCCAGCTTGACCATGGGATAAGATCTTAGTATTCACAGCCCAATTTTCTATTCTTTTATAAATTACATTTGAAAGGATTTTTTGAATGTTATAAAGAAGACTTCTAGGGAGATAGCTAGGAGCATTGTTTTTGTTGATTTGATCAAGAAACTGTGCTATCCACCACAGACAAGTGGGCGGAAAGGGGTCTCACTTTAGGATGGTAGTACTCAAATTTATGAAGAATTTCCCCTTATAATGTCAGGTCAGATTTATAAACTTCGGCTGGTATCTTGTCCAGACTGGGTGCTTTGACACCTTTTTGTCCTTGTTAAATGCTTGGGGACCTCGATTAGTGTGAAGGATTCTACCTTTTTTCTATCGCCTTCTACAACTACGGGATGTATATGCCACCAACTTGTATTTTTTGTTTTTAAATATACTGATGTATAGTCTGTGTACCAGTGGTATTCAATATAATGGACATCTGGCCTGCGGGTTGTGTATATATTGTCATGAGATATTATTTACACCAAAACAATTTAGTGTTTTTGTCTCTTACTGTGCCCAGCAGATTTTGTCATCTAGTATGTTCCCATGTCAGTTTTTCTCTTTTCGGATGATTTTAGAACAGTGCCTCTTACTCAAAATTCCCTCCATGTTGTTATATTTAATCGGTGACAGTAGTTCTGCCTTTAATCCTTTAATATTTCTTGTCAAACCAGTAGAAAGACATACAGGAGATGTCTTTTTGGGAGCAACTAGGTTAGACAGTGCCAAGCCCTCTGCCACACCGTTAAGTAGCATGACAGACCAGACTGATAGGGATCTGTCTTTTTAATGTAATCTGATTCCTGGATAGAATTACCAAATTTGTCCTTCCAGTGCAAAAATGTGTTCCAATCCATTGTATATCCTTATATGTTGCTACAGTTCGTTGAAACATCTATGTTATTAAGGTTACTGGTTTGGGGTGGTACAGGCAGAAAAACAACGTTATTCAGCGAGAGAGTTAAAGGGTTGTGATCCCTCATAGTACTCTAGCTTGACAGATCAAGCATAATATTGTATATAAAATGTGTATGAGAGCCACAGAGGGACCGTCCATTACAGGCTCGTAAGACTATAGGTAAGTGTAAGTGAGGCTAGTTGAGTGCGCACATACGATCACTTTTTAATTTTGGTTCCTGTCAAAGGTGGAGTACCCCAGTCTTTGTTGTCTTCTACGCAGATTCACCCTACGCAATTCGGGTTTCGGCCGCGTCACTCTACGGAGTCTTCCCTTCTTAGGGCTACCGAAACCCTCAGGCAAGGTGCTGATGAGGGACAAACCATGGCCTTAATCCTTCTGGATCTCAGTGCTGCGTTCGACACTGTAGCACATTCCATCTTGCTACAGTGTCTGAGAAAAGGCGGGGTGAGAGGGGCAGCACTGAAATGGATTTATTCATTTCTTACAGGCCGGGGTTTCCAAGTAAGGCAGGGTGACCATTACTCCGATCGCATCTCTCTGGATCAGGGGGTGCCGCAGGGCTCGTCCCTGAGCCCTACGCTTTTTAATCTGTATGTTGCCCCGATTGCTACCTTGGTAGAGAGTTACGGCCTCCAAATGGTATCATATGCCGACGACACGCAGTTGGTCATCTCCCTATCACGTACACCCGGTCCCTCGGCGGACATCTTCAGAGCTTGCATGCAAGATCTTGCGGCCTGGATGTCCGCCAATTGCCTCAAACTCAACGGAGGCAAGACCGAGGTACTGGTAGTGGGGGGAGGCCAATCAGTGTGGACGTCGGCGTGGTGGCCGCCGTGTTTGGGCCCAGCACCCTCCCCTTGCCAGAAGGCAAAGAATCTGGGCATTTGGTTTGACTCTGACCTTACCTTCGGTCCTCAGATCAATCAGGTGGCTGGATCATGCTTCGGGACCCTCAAAAGTCTCAGGAAGGTATTAAAATTCTTACCTATTAGTGCCCGCCAAACTCTGGTGCATGCACTAGTCACGTCAAAGATGGATTATGGCAATCTTCTCTATTTAGAAACTTTGGAAAAGAATCTGAGCCGTCTCCAGGTTATTCAGAATGCCGCTGCTAGACTAGTGCTTAGACTACCTAGAAGAGCGGGCTCTGCAGCGGCCCTCCGGTCTCTGCACTGGCTCCCGATTCGCAGCAGGGTGGAATTTAAAGCCCTGTGCACGTGCCACCGGATCATCAACGGGAGAGCTCCGCTCCCTTTGAAAGGATTGCTGACATCCTATGAGCCGTCTCGCTCTCTGAGATCTTCCGGTTCAGGACTCCTGTTAATCCCTAAGGTGTCCAGAGCCCGGATGGGTGGAAGATCTTTTAGGCTCCTCGCAGCATCCAGATGGAACAAGCTACCTATGGCATTGCGACTGGAACCCTCAGAAACACTCTTCAGAGCCAAGCTGAAGACTGCTCTATTCTCACAATAATCTTCTGCACTTGTCAGCTCTGGTAGGCATTAGCTCCTTAGCGCGGGGACACGCCGCTGTGCGTCACCAAGCGCTTTATAAAACCCCCAAAATAGAAATAGAAATAGATTACTGTGTAATCATCACTGGGTTCAGAAATAGTATTCAAGTCCCTGACCCCAATTATGATGTTATTCTTCCCAGTGCTTTTGTGGCTGCCAGCTGTGTGGGGCATGACATTGAGGCAGGCCAAAGTCAGTGAGGCAGTCTGGTTATCATTCCCTTTATTATAGACATTTAGGGCCTCATTACGAGTGTAGTCGGACGAGCGTCCGACCGTCATCGTTTTGGGCACGGGACCATCCAACAAGGAGTCGGCAGTCCCGACAGCCCAATTACGATGCGACCGCCGTGTAGGCAGTCGTAAAATGCTGTTTATTATTGCAGCTTGAGCAACGGCCCCAAAAAAGGGCCACTGCACAAGCCGCAATGGTAAAGCGCATTTTTCAATCGTCCATGCAACGTGTGCCAGGCACCATACGGTGCATGGATGTTTGTTGGGGTACCGCATGTGTCCCTAGGGCAGAGGTCTTCAAACTTTTGGATGCAGAGACCCCCCCCTGAGAAATGTTTTAATTTCTCCTCATTGTTTCCTCTTTCAATGCGTGCTGCCTTCTACAGCAGGCATTGAAAGAGGAAACGCCTACAGTGATTGTTTTTATGCAGTAAGGTGCCCCTTCCTGCACAAAAACAATCTTCCCCACGACGCAGGCATCCTTGCACCATGGTGCAAGGGTGCCTGCGCCGGTGCATGGCTGAAGCTTGTGCGCCGGTGCATGGCTGAAGCTTGTGCGCCAGCGCAGGGGAAGGACAGAGATGCGACATATTCTTGTAAGTATGTCTCATCTCTGTGCTTTCCAAACTAACAGATATCACACAAAAAAGTGCCACCCCACCTTACTTGTAAGCTCTTACTGATAAGCAACACATAAATCTAAATTAGACATGTGCGGAATATTTATTTACCTCTTCTTCAAGTGCTTTTCAAAAACAATCTTTAGTTGTATGTCAGAGTAAAAAAACACAACATATATAATATATATAAACAACAATTTGACAATCAAAGAAGAAAAAACATTACTACATAAACAATACAATCACTATATACAATCACTATACACAACATCACATATATTTCTACTTCCACTTGTTCCAACGGGCAAGTCACAATTCCTTGCCTAAATGACCATAAATGAATTGAAGTATAAGGAACAATAATGGGAAAAAAATTACAGTTAGAAGGAGATGTCAAGACTCATTAGTTCTGTAATTCAGTGATTATTATTAAAGAATTTTCAAACTCCTTTTTTGCCGACGCGTTTCGAACTCCATACAGCTGTTATGGGTTCTCTTCAGGGCCTTGTCACTTCTATCTGCATGTGTGTAAAGAAAAAGAACACTCTTTCAGTGTCTACTTCTATAGCCTCATATTAACATTCCGCTTGTACCTTCTTTAAGGTCCATATTACCTTCACTGTAGCCAGCTGAAGTAATCCTATCTCTGGGGTTGGATCTTTCGAGCTGCAATCTACGGGACATGCAAAGATCCCATTTAGTCTCAGCTCCCACTGATCACCCTACAGTTACTTTCAACAAGAACACTGCAAGACATACCTTTAATTTCGTTTTGGGGTCCGTATACAGGCGTCTCCCTATGGTGCGGGGTTGTTTTTAGACCTAGGGGGAATGCGAGATCAAGTTACCACTAGGGGACATAGGTGAGGTCTTCACCCCTATTCGTTATCCCTTTCTCACATTTATACCTTATGGCGGACACCGCGGGCCTCGGGGACGGCTTGGCTTCATTTAATATTCTGCCTCACGGAAGATCTGTTCCACCGTGCGCACCGCGCACTTGATTCCGTGTGCTTTCTCTGTTTTCAAATATGCCCCACACACTCGCAGTCCTGATACTTCACTCTGGCTCAGAGCGCTGTTCAAACGGGAATCAAAAGGCAAGTTTTAGTCACCCTGCGTGCGAGTCAGACGCTGAAAGCGTCTGTGTGCCCCCGTCCCAGCTCACCTTGTTTACAGCAACCTTCACTCGTCAGTCCTCCGGTAACTGTGGAGGGCGGCGGCTAAAGTGTCTGGTTGCTTTAGACGGTCACATGACCGTTTGCATTCTGGGATCTGTAGTTTTGATGTTTGGTACAGTACTGTGTGTTTTCATTCACGGAGAAAAACGTTAGTGGAGCCCCACATAACTCTCTCATTACAGTCTTGCCACCTCAGAGAGGGCATTAAACCCATTTTGAGTGCTGTTAAATTTCAAAATGAGGTACGCCTCTTTTTTAAGGAGTGTATCCTCAATGTCAATGGGACCCTTGTTTCCTGGTT
Organism: Lissotriton helveticus; assembly: GCF_964261635.1. NCBI lineage: Eukaryota > Metazoa > Chordata > Amphibia > Caudata > Salamandridae > Lissotriton > Lissotriton helveticus. The sequence goes on from NC_136061.1 coordinate 536,089,914, forward strand.
GCACTATAGTGCATAAAACGGTCCATTTGAAATCCATTTCGCTATGGTTTGAATCCAAGAAATGTTGGACCATAGGCGCGCTCACGACCTTTTTTTTAATTCTTGACCTGTGTTGGGTGATTCGACTATTGACCTGCTGCGTCGTTTTCCCTATGTACATTTTTTGACAGGCGCACACAACTGCATAGACCACATTTCGTGTCTTGCAGTTCGAGAAGCCGGTGCTTTTACATTTCACTCCCCTATGTTCAAACTCCGACCCTTCCATTGTGGAGTCGCACGATATGCAATTTCCACACTTGTGGTGCCCCTCTATTGGTTTAAGCCCCCATTTTGAGAGTAAGTCGCTCTTTGGTTTGGGGGTTAGTACGTCCGCTCTTATTACACATTGGCCAATGCTCCTGTTTTTCTTATAAGCGAACAAAGGTCGCGGAAACGAGCAGTCGAGTTCCTCTAGCAGGTGCCAGTTTTTTAGGACCATTTGCCGTATTTTATGGGTGTCTGGTCCAAAGGTCGTGACACAGACCAACCTGTCCATGTCTTGTTTCATCTTTCTTTCGAGTAAGCACTCCCGAGGGGTGTAGTGTGCCCTTTTCTTGGAATGACTTAACAGTTTCTTGGGGTACCCACGATTCTTCATTTCTTCACAAAACCTAGTTGCATGTTTCTCATATTCGGGCATTTCGGAACAATTTCTTCGTATCCGAAGAAGCTGCCCATAGGGCAGATTGTCCTTCAAGCTTCTAGGATGTGCACTCCGATGGTGCAAGATAGTATTTTTGTCCGTTTTCTTCCGAAATAGAGACGACATCAAATGCCCATCAGAGCATTTCATTTCGATGTCTAAGAATGTCATTCTCTCATTACTGGACTCCAGTGAGAACTTAATGTCTCGGTGCCTCTCGTTGATCCACAGGCCCTGAAGAGAACCCATAACAGCTGTATGGAGTTCGAAACGCGTCGGCAAAAAAGGAGTTTGAAAATTCTTTAATAATAATCACTGAATTACAGAACGAATGAGTCTTGACATCGCCTTCTAACTGTAATTTTTTTCTCCATTATTGTTCCTTATACTTCAATTCATTTATGGTCATTTAGGCAAGGAATTGTGACTTGCCCGTTGGAACAAGTGGAAGTAGAAATATATGTGATGTTGTGTATAGTGATTGTATATAGTGATTGTATTGTTTATGTAGTAATGTTTTTTCTTCTTTGTCAAATTGTTGTTTATATATATTATATATGTTGTGTTTTTTTACTCTGACATACAACTAAAGATTGTTTTTGAAAAGCACTTGAAGAAGAGGTAAATAAATATACCGCACATGTCTAATTTAGATTTATGTGTTGCTTATCAGTAAGAGCTTACAAGTAAGGTGGGGTGGCACTTTTTTGTGTGATATATGTATTTATATGGTCCAGCCAACCCTACAGTTTTATGGGCCTAACTCCTTTACACTAAAAAGTTAAGGGCGGGTGCTTACCCGCGAGAGTAGAACACGGGTATTGTAAATTGTGCCCCAAACTACTGATAATAAGAAACGCGGAGGGACCCCTGGGTCCGTCCGAGGGAATGTCGGAGAGAGACACACTGTCCTTTTCAGAATCACACATTCAGAATTTAATAGCCTCATCCGCTTTCGGTAACATAACCTTGAGCTCCTCCGCTCAACAACAGAACGAGTCGGATAAACTTATCAGACTTAAGAAAAAACAGATCCGTACGGAACTTCATGGACACTTTCTCCTGAAACACCTCAGGGGTGGTACCATCCCATGGGGCCTTCAGGTGAAAAATGTCCCTGTTATATTCACGGAGGATAGCGAATACAAAAAGGGTTTTAGTTGCATCAATACCAAGTGTAGCCGGGACCTAATGGTCCACACTATTGAAACAGCTCAGAGACTGTGTGCCAAGGAACTAGAGGAAATTGAGGTTCTCACAAAGAGCCTCCAGGAAAGCCCAGCGGTTACCGATGCAAAAACACTGCTTGAAAAAATTGAAAAAGACATCCAAACGTTCAAAGACATTACTATTAATTCCAAATCTGCACAATACGAGAGGGACTCAAAAGCGTTCACACTAGAAAAGGCCTACCCAATCCTCAAGGAGGATTATTACACCCAGACGGAGTCACGTGGAGCCCTATACAATTTCCAGGGACGATCGAGAAATAGATTTAAAACTTTCTCTGACACATCCTCTTCCTCAAATTCATCAGGGGCAGAGGACAGAGGGAATAACCCAAACAAGAAGGGGCCTTTTTTAGAAAAGGGCCAACAGCCAAAAATTCGGTTCAAACCCCAATGGGAAATGCGCACCCGCCGAAACTTTTACAAGTCATAGAACCAACACCATCCTCAATAGTAAACCTTTCCTCGAAGGTACTCACCAGAGACGAGGAATCTGTCCTCAATCTTGGCTTGAAATTTGTTCCCAGCCAGAACACTGATTTCACCAGACTTAAGTTGGATACTATTGCCTTTTGCAGAAAAATTCGCTTACGGGCATTCTTTGCAAATAAACCACCTGTCACTAACACAGAAGTGACAGGCTTGAGGAACAAGTCTACCTTCATCCCCTATCATAATATTCCTAAGCAGGTTGTGGCATTCGAACAGATTATGCTTTCGTCTATTAACAAACTAGAGAAAGGTAAGAAATATGTTAAACAGAACATCACGAAAGGCCAACGCATAGCCATCAAAAATTTGAAAGACGACCCTTCGGTCGTTATCAAACCTGCTGATAAAGGTGGAGCAGTGGTGATTTGGTCCAAAGAAAAATATCTTAAAGAAGGGGCAACACAGGTGACGAATGCTGAGTGGTACAGGGAACTCCCTGAAGACCCAGTTCGGGCGATCCAAGGACAAATCTGTGAGATCATAAAAAGTGGTGTAGAGGGTGGTTTTGTGGGGCAAAAAGAGAGTGAATTCTTGATAAAGAAATACCCAAGAACGCCCATCCTATACTTTCTACCCAAGATTCACAAGAATCCGGAGGAACCCCCAGGACGACCAATTGTCTCGGGGTGCGAGTCTTGTTTGGAATCCCTTTCAAAATACATAGACTTCTCTCTGAAGCCTTTTGTCAGTGGTGTCAAATCATATTTGAAAGACACCACCGACTTTCTCCTAAAAATTGAGGGAATGCAATATGACCCAATAACGGATTTGATGGTGACAATGGACGTTACGTCATTGTACACCCAAATTCCTCAAGATGAGGCACTGGAGGTGCTTGAACTCTATCTTGAAAAGAGAGTTAGGCCGCACCAAGTCCCTACCTCGTTCATTTTGCAATTAGCCGAAATAACACTAAAGAAAAACTATTTCAGGTTTAATGACAAATTCTATATGCAGATTAAGGGTACGGCCATGGGCTGTCCCTATGCGCCGGAGATGGCCATACTGTACATGGCGGAGTACGAAAATAGATTCATTTACTCCAATAACCCTTACAGTAGACATATCAAGCAATGGGTAAGGTACATCGACGACGTGTGGCTCCTGTGGCAGGGGAGCCACGCCGAGTTGATGGACTTTCTCCTGTGGATCAACGAGAGGCACCGAGACATTAAGTTCTCACTGGAGTCCAGTAATGAGAGAATGACATTCTTAGACATCGAAATGAAATGCTCTGATGGGCATTTGATGTCGTCTCTATTTCGGAAGAAAACGGACAAAAATACTATCTTGCACCATCGGAGTGCACATCCTAGAAGCTTGAAGGACAATCTGCCCTATGGGCAGCTTCTTCGGATACGAAGAAATTGTTCCGAAATGCCCGAATATGAGAAACATGCAACTAGGTTTTGTGAAGAAATGAAGAATCGTGGGTACCCCAAGAAACTGTTAAGTCATTCCAAGAAAAGGGCACACTACACCCCTCGGGAGTGCTTACTCGAAAGAAAGATGAAACAAGACATGGACAGGTTGGTCTGTGTCACGACCTTTGGACCAGACACCCATAAAATACGGCAAATGGTCCTAAAAAACTGGCACCTGCTAGAGGAACTCGACTGCTCGTTTCCGCGACCTTTGTTCGCTTATAAGAAAAACAGGAGCATTGGCCAATGTGTAATAAGAGCGGACGTACTAACCCCCAAACCAAAGAGCGACTTACTCTCAAAATGGGGGCTTAAACCAATAGAGGGGCACCACAAGTGTGGAAATTGCATATCGTGCGACTCCACAATTGAAGGGTCGGAGTTTGAACATAGGGGAGTGAAATGTAAAAGCACCGGCTTCTCGAACTGCAAGACACGAAATGTGGTCTATGCAGTTGTGTGCGCCTGTCAAAAAATGTACATAGGGAAAACGACGCAGCAGGTCAATAGTCGAATCACCCAACACAGGTCAAGAATTAAAAAAAAGGTCGTGAGCGCGCCTATGGTCCAACATTTCTTGGATTCAAACCATAGCGAAATGGATTTCAAATGGACCGTTTTATGCACTATAGTGCAACCAGGAAACAAGGGTCCCATTGACAGTGAGGATACACTCCTTAAAAAAGAGGCGTACCTCATTTTGAAATTTAACAGCACTCAAAATGGGTTGAATGCCCTCTCTGAGGTGGCAAGACTGTAATGAGAGAGTTATGTGGGGCTCCACTAACGTTTTTCTCCGTGAATGAAAACACACAGTACTGTCCCCAAACATCAAAACTACAGATCCCAGAATGCAAACGGTCATGTGACCGTCTAAAGCAACCAGACACTTTAGCCGCCGCCCTCCACAGTTACCGGAGGACTGACGAGTGAAGGTTGCTGTAAACAAGGTGAGCTGGGACGGGGGCACACACGCACGCAGGGTGACTAAAACTTGCCTTTTGGTTCCCGTTTGAACAGCGCTCTGAGCCAGAGTGAAGTATCAGGACTGCGAGTGTGTGGGGCATATTTGAAAACAGAGAAAGCACACGGAATCAAGTGCGCGGTGCGCACGGTGGAACAGATCTTCCGTGAGGCAGAATATTAAACGAAGCCAAGCCGTCCCCGAGGCCCGCGGTGTCCGCCATAAGGTATAAATGTGAGAAAGGGATAACGAATAGGGGTGAAGACCTCACCTATGTCCCCTAGTGGTAACTTGATCTCGCATTCCCCCTAGGTCTAAAACAACCCCGCACCATAGGGAGACGCCTGTATACGGACCCCAAAACGAAATTAAAGGTATGTCTTGCAGTGTTCTTGTTGAAAGTAACTGTAGGGTGATCAGTGGGAGCTGAGACTAAATGGGATCTTTGCATGTCCCGTAGATTGCAGCTCGAAAGATCCAACCCCAGAGATAGGATTACTTCAGCTGGCTACAGTGAAGGTAATATGGACCTTAAAGAAGGTACAAGCGGAATGTTAATATGAGGCTATAGAAGTAGACACTGAAAGAGTGTTCTTTTTCTTTACACACATGCAGATAGAAGTGACAAGGCCCTGAAGAGAACCCATAACAGCTGTATGGAGTTCGAAACGCGTCGGCAAAAAAGGAGTTTGAAAATTCTTTAATAATAATCACTGAATTACAGAACTAATGAGTCTTGACATCTCCTTCTAACTGTAATTTTTTTTCCATTATTGTTCCTTATACTTCAATTCATTTATGGTCATTTAGGCAAGGAATTGTGACTTGCCCGTTGGAACAAGTGGAAGTAGAAATATATGTGATGTTGTGTATAGTGATTGTATATAGTGATTGTATTGTTTATGTAGTAATGTTTTTTCTTCTTTGATTGTCAAATTGTTGTTTATATATATTATATATGTTGTGTTTTTTTACTCTGACATACAACTAAAGATTGTTTTTGAAAAGCACTTGAAGAAGAGGTAAATAAATATACCGCACATGTCTAATTTAGATTTATGTGTTGCTTATCAGTAAGAGCTTACAAGTAAGGTGGGGTGGCACTTTTTTGTGTGATATATGTATTTATATGGTCCAGCCAACCCTACAGTTTTATGGGCCTAACTCCTTTACACTTCCAAACTAACAGAGCAAGGCGCAGCAAAATGACTTGCTGCACCATGCTGTGTTACTTGTTGTAAATCTGCCCTAAAGTGCTTTAACATTTTTACAACTCCAGCACATCCACAGGACCAAATTCTCACGAGTGCCGAGATGCAATAGGACTGTATATAATGTTTTTATAAGATAAATTATTTTTATAATAGAAATTGGCAAAAGTGAAGAACATTTTGGGGCAGATTTACAAGCCCCTTGGGCCACTTTTAACAATGGGAAAAGTGACGCAAAAGTGGTGCAAGGGGCTTGTAAATCCACCCCTTGGTGTACAGAAAAAAACCTTTTGAGATGTATGACTGTCTTTTCTGTTCTTGGTTAATTTAATTTGCTGTTGACCTGTGGCATTCTTAACTTACTGGAGTTTTATTCACAGCTGCTGTGTGATAAAACTGTTTAAATGTAAGGAATAGGCAGAGTGGGGGCCTGGGGGGAACTGGAACCAGAAAAAAACAAAGCCTCTGTACCCAGTTTACAAAGGTATGTAAATATGCAAACGGTCTTTAACGACCTGTCAAAAACTCGGGTATGCCAGAGATAAGACTCCAGACACTGCCCAGCCCACAGCAGCTCGAGCTGCACTGCACAGACGAGGAGGAGTGGGGCTTAAGCCCTTGTAGTTCTATGGGCCTGTGCAGAAGTTTGACTGGGAATGCCCGACCCCCTGTGTATCACTCCATGCCCTCCCCCCCTGGGGGCCGCGCCCCACAGTTTGAAGACCCCTGCTCTAGGGCCACAAAGCGGAGGCCCACGGGGACAGGGCTAGGCGCCCCAAAACTACCTTTTTGACAGCCTTTCCATGGGGGTTGGGCTGCCCTTAAATTGCTGTCGGGATGGGACATCGTAATCCTTATGGCAGTGCCTGCACAGGCACTGCCTTCATTGTTGGGATATCCATCCGACAGACGCTCCGATGGGCTCTATGAGCCTGCCTGAAGCATCCGGCCGCTGCGGTCTGAAAGACCACATCATAATTCAATCATAATCAGGCCCTAAGTATCTTCAGTTTCTTATCAGACTTAAAAAATTTTGATAATTGTTGAAGATCATGATGGTTACTGCTTAATTTTCTAACCTTGCAATTGAGTGAGATATGCACCTATATTGTTAATCCATCATATGGCCTACCTTTCGATTTGCTAAGTGGCGATATGCTATATGATGTTTAATTGGACTTATGTATTGGCTCTTTTGCCCAGGTCTCCTATAAGATGCAGAATGTGGGTTTCTGAATGAAATTATGCCAGTCTTAACGTTTGTGCCAGTGCTGCAGTATTCCAACTTAATATGTTGAGAAGTGACTGATCGCCTAGGCCATTCACTAAGGCCAAGGAGCAGCACTCTGGAAAAGCTGTATTTACATAGATGTGACACTCAATAGGAACAAGCTCAATGATTGCTGCAAAAGTCTTAATAGAGTTTGACATTTCTGTATTTTTTTTGTTTCTAGTAATATTGTGGTTGCTTGCTCAAAAGAGATTTGTCCAACTACTTGCCCTTCAGTTTAGTATTTCTAGATTTTGTAGTAATCTTGTTCTCTCTTCACTATGAGCAATTGATCTTGGAGGGCATATCTTCGTCCAGAGAGTCGAAGGTATTCCCACAAGGCCCCTTCTATTAATTAGCGTTTATGCAATACTCAAACTGTAATAAAGGTAAACACAACACTAAAAGAAATCTCAAAGCAATTTTGAACATTGGAAACATTTTTAATAACTAATATGAGCTCAGAATGACAAACATCCAATAAGTAGAACTCTGGTTATGAATTTTTAAAGATTAATGTTAAAAATGGTGCAAAAAGAGATGAGCGTCAAGCACGGTCATCTGTTTAGGATTGACTGGACCAAACTCAAAAGTTAAGGCACACTTAAATGAAGCACAGGTCAGTTACAAGGACCAGGTTCATCCTGGTGAAAAGTTTTACTTTCTGACTTCTCTGGATAGGAAGTCAACAATCCTCAGCTGGGCAAGAGAGCAGTTTGGGGCCAAAGAGGACTCTACAAGGTCCTGCTAAAGCTGTTGACTTTTGGCAGAAATCTGTGTTTGGGAGAAATGTTAATTTCTCACCCAAAGTAGTCCCTTGCCACTGGATAATTTTGAAATTGTCATCTGGCGAACATTTCTACCTTCAGACGTAGTCACTTTTTTTCCCAGTGGGGCAAGGCTTCAGGTGGAATCTGAAGAAGGCCTAACACGGTCAGACAGCTTCTCCGCTAAGTCCCACAGGATTTCATTAATTGCTGCCGAGAAGAACGTAGTGGGAGTAATCTGAATCTTTGACCCAACGGCAATGTATCTTTATCAGATCGCCTTGGTAAATGGGTCCCAGCCCCCAGTCGGTTCTCAGAGCAAAAAGTTGCCCACAAGTTTACAAATCCCTGGTTCCAAGAAACTTTAGGAGAAGTACAATTTAACAGCAGCCAAAGATCCAGGTCCCTTAAGACAGCACTTGGGAGTCAAGCCTCACTCCAGCAGAGGCCAGCAGCATGGTCCAGGGCAGGCCCAGTCAGAACTGGTAAGCAGGACAGTTGGATGAAAGCCCTCAAAAAGCTTGTGTCTATGTAACTCAAACTGGAGGTCAGCCAACTAATCTGTGCAGTCACTTGAGGGGTCCTGGGTGCAAGTCAAGCAAGGAAAGCAAAAAAAGGGTTCCCCTGGACTTAAGTTAACAGGTATGTATTCACAACAGATCCTTCTTATTACTCGCACATATATCCACATAAAACATTCATTCTTCCCTTCATTCAGTGCCCTTCATACAGAACGGCGATTATCAGTACTGTGGCGCAAGAATATATTACCAGGAAACGTTAAACTGCGAAATCCCGGTGCACCCCCATTTACAGACACATTAGAAGTCTTTGGGTGTTTGAGCCTCAGCAGAAGGCGGATCAAGTTATATATATAAAAAAAATCTGTTTTAAAAAAAAAAAAAAAACTACACCGTAATTAAGGGGACCATCGACCTGTTATTTAAGGGATAGATTTGAACGATATACACAGGAGAGGAAGGTTTTTAATCGAAAGTATACAAACAGCCACCAAATCAGAGAGAGCTGGACATACCTCCGACAATAAGTAGAAGCTTTAGAAAGCGGACCACGTAGTGGTAAATATCCACTCACAGCAGACAAGATACACGTTCAAGAGGCCATCAACCCTAATTTCTAATGATTAACCAGTCGCAAAAATGGAAAGTGGACCCTCTATCTATTATTGTTAGTCCTGAAGAAGGTGGTTGAGTAATAAGTATTGATACCACCAAAACGCGTCAACGCACTCTTTGAGAATTCAATATTGAAGGGCTTTCAGGACAAAAAAAGTAAATACAGCTTTTTTGCCGGAATTTCCCTTATACCACGTATTTGATTTGGATCAAACATTTGACCACAACTGTATATTAAAATTGTGTTGTTGAGGTCATAGGGTCTTGTGTTTTTTACCATTAATTGTTTTCAAATTATGTTTTTTACATTGTATGTTTTTAATTGTGTTAGCATCCTTTTGGGGGTAACAAAACTTTAGCAGGAGCTTTTTAGTATCTGTACACAAGTAATTACAATTTATGTATTTTTTTATATATTTTTTAAACATTAATTAGCACTACTTTTCAGTTTGGTTTTAGATTTATGCCACAGTGGGTGTAACGTTTCAAGGGCTCTGAATGAAGGGAAGAATGAATGTTTTATGTTGATATATGTGTGAGTAATAAGAAGGATCTGTTGTGAATACATACCTGTTAACTTGAGTCCAGGGGAACCCTTTTTTTGCTTTCCTTAGACTAGGCTCAGCCCCTGGGATCGAGTGAGCCACCTCTCTCTTTTGTCCAATGCAAGTCAAGCAAGCCCATTCTTCCTTCAGGTCCTTCTTTTGATTCTTCACAGGCCCAGGAGTGTTCGGAATATGGTACTGTTGATGCCACTTTTTTGCCTAGTGCCTATTTGTGAGTAGGGGAAACTCCTGGCTACTCGCTATGCAATGGGGTAAAAGTTCCCTGGGATTACCCTACCCTATATTTATTGCTTTAGTTGTTTAAAATAATTTATCCATAAAAGTTTAAAACGCACAGTATGACTAAATGCCTTAAAAATATGTTCCAATACAGTAAAAGTATGTTCAAGTAAACGGTACCCACTTTTGAAGCACCTTTTGGTTTGTTTTGTAAATTATACCACTGTACCCTTCTTTACCTAAATACAAGGTGTTTCCTGAAGGTGAGATGGTCCTGGGTCAGTCGAAGGTGTGTGGGGAGGGAGTTCCATGTCTTGGCGGCCAGGTAGGAGAACGATCTTCCTCCGGTGGTTGTTCTGCGCATCCGTGGGACGGTGGCCAGGACGAGGCTGGTGGAGCGGAGCTGGCGGGTGGGAGTGTAGAACGAGAGGCGGTTGTTGAGGTATTCGGGGCCCATGTCGTGGAGTGCTTTGTGTGCGCGGGTGAGGAGCCTGAACGTGATCCTCTTGCTGACGGGGAGCCAGTGTAGGTTTCTCAGGTGGGTAGATATGTGGCTGTGGCCAGGGATGTCGAGGATGAGTCGCGCGGAGGTGTTCTGTATGCGCTGGAGTCGTTTCTAAAGTTTGGCTGTGGTTCCTGCGTAAAGGGCATTCCCGTAGTCCAGTCGGCTGGTGACGAGGGCCTTGGTGACAGTCTTTCTGGTTTCGGTGAGGATCCACCGGAAGATCTTATGGAGCATGCGCAGGGTGTTGAAGCATGAGGATGAGATGGCGTTGACTTGCTTGGTCATCGTGAGGGAGGAGTCCAGGATGAATCCCAGGTTGCGTGCGTGGTTCGTGGGTGTCGGTGCGGTTCCCAGTGCTGTGGGCCACCAGGAGTCGTCCTAGGCGGATGGGGATTGTCCGAGGATGAGGAATTCCGTCTTGTCTGAGTTTAGTTTCAGCCGACTGAGCTTCACCCATTCCGCGACGTCTTTCATTCCTTCCTGGAGGTTGGATTTGGTGGTGGCTCGGTCTCTGGTGAGGGAGAGTATCAGCTGGGTGTCGTCGGCGTAGGAGATGATGTTGAGGTTGTGTTTGCGTGCGATGGCGGCGAGGGGGCTCTTGTAGATATTGAAGAGGGTTGGGCTGAGCGAGGAACCTTGGGGTACACCGCAGATTATCTTGGTGGCCGCGGAGCGGAACGGTAGGAGGCGGACTTTCTGGGTTCTGTTGGAGTGGAATGAGGTGATCTAGTCCAGGGCTTTTACTTGGATTACAGTGTTGTAGAGGCGGGTTATTAGGGTGCGGTGGCAGACGGTATCAAAGGCGGCTGAGAGATCTAGGAGGATGAGAGCGGTTGTCTCCCCGTTGTCCATTAGCGTCCTGATGTCGGTGGCTGCGATGAGGGTGGTCTCGGTGCTGTGGTTAGCTCGAAATCCGGACTGGGATGAGTCGAGCGAGTTGTTTGCTTCGAGGAATGCAGTCAGCTGTTTGTTGACTGTTTTTTCGATGACTTTTGACGGGAAGGGAAGGAGAGAGATGGGGCGGACGTTCTTGAGGTCTTTAGGGTCTGCCGTGGGTTTTTTCAGGAGGGCGTTTATCTCTGCGTGCTTCCAGCTCTCTGGAAAGGTGGCTGACGCGAAGGAGTTGTTTGACGTTCCGGAGGTGGGGTGCGATGATGGTGTCGGCTTTGTTGTAGATGTGATGGGGGCTTGGGTCAGAGGGAGAGCCGGAGTGGATGGTGTTCATGACGTGGGTGGTGTCTTCTGTGCTGATGGGGGTCCAGGCGCTGAGGGTGGTGGTGGGGGTCATTGGTTTGGTGACTGGAGGCGGAGTCTGGGCGTCAAAGCTGTTGTGTATATCTGCAATCTTGCGGTAGAAGAACGTGGTGAGGGCGTTGCAGAGGTCTTGTGACGGTGTGATGTCGTTATTGCTGGAGAGCTCTTTTACGATGCTGAAGAGTTCCTTGCTGTTGTGGGTGTTGTTGTCTAGCCGCTCTTTGAACGATGTCTTTTTGGTGGTGAGGATCAGCCGGTGGTGTTCGCGAGTGGCGTTCTTGAGGTCTGTCATGTTTTCTGTCGTCCGTTCGTGGCGCCAGGTTTTTTTGAGAGTGCGGCAGGATTTCTTTGTGTCTTTGAGGGCATCGGTGAACCATGTGGTTTTCCTGTTGCTGGTCTTGCCTGGGGGGTTCTTCAGTGGAGCAAGGTTGTTGTCGCAGCTGGTGATCCACTGTGCGAGATTGTGGGCTGCGTCGTTGGTGTCAGAGGTGTCGGCTGGTGGGTTCTGGCTCATTGATGTGGTTAGCTGGTTTGTGGTGACTTTGCTCCAGCATCTGCGGGGGATTTGTAGCGTGCGGTGGTGGGATGTAGTCTTCTTGAAGGTGAAATGGATGCAGCTGTGGTCGGTCCAGTGTAGTCCGGTGGAGTGGCTGAAGGAGACGTGGTTGCTGGCGGAGAAGATGGGGTCGAGCGTGTGGCCAGCGTAGTGGGTGGGGGTGTTCACCAGTTGCTTGAGTCCGAGGTTGGCGAGGTTGTCGATCAGGGTGGTGGTGTTGTCGTTGTTGTTCTCCAGGTGGAAGTTCAGGTCCCCTAGGAGGATGTATTCAGGAGAGGTAAGTGCGTGCGGGCTGACTAAGTCGGCGATGGTTTCGCTGAATTGTGTGCGCGGGCCCGGGGGTCTGTAGATGAGAGTTCCTCGGAGTGTGGTTTTGGGGTCGAGGTGGATTTGGAAGTGTAGGTGTTCGGCAGCGGACAGTGTGTCTTCGGCGTTGGTCGTGACACTGATGGTGTTCTTGTAGATGATGGCGATTCCTCCTCCGGTTTGGTTGATGCGGTCCTTCCGGGTGATCTTGTACCCGTCCGGGGCGGCTATGGCGATGTCGGGGAGGGGCTTTGGGATGGAGGAGCAGCTGGGAGGGAGGAACGGGGCGGCGAATGGGACAGCGAGGGGCGGGCGCCGCAGGGACGCAGCGGCGGGAAGTGACTCAGAAGGCAGAACGGGGGACCGGGGGGCGAGGACACAAAGGGCACAACAGTGAGTAAATACAATAAGGCAACAAGTGGGAGGAAAAACCGAGACACAAAGGGCAGAGGGCACAACAGTGAGTAGATACAATAGGCAGCAGAGAAAAACAGAGGCAACGGAAACGGCGGAGGCAAGGGCAAGGCCGACCTCGGACGGCTTGAATGACCATCAGAGGTACCAATGGAAAGATACCATCAGCAGTACGGGATTTGCAGAGGAAGAATTGTACATTCCTGATTGCAGGAGGACTTTCCCTTAATCAGAATCTGTGTCTGCTCTATTATTACTGAAACGCCTTGGACCTCTATTGTTCTGAGTACAACCGACCCAAAGATTTGACCACGACAGCTAGCGTGGCGTGTCTCTCCATGTACAGAGCCCGGCTGGGCCGTACTCCATGAATTGCCCCATTCTTCCCTTTCCCTTTTGTGACGTCCTGATGAAGACCCCGTGAAAGGACTTTAATTGGCCTACGAGTAGGGGTCGAAACGTCGACTTGTTTTCCAGTTTTTGAAAATCCGGCACACCCACGATTGAATTAATAATTAGCTGTGACTGTTGAATTTTCTCTCATGTACTTCTTTCGAATTTTGCCTGTATGATGGCTCGTGTTTTATAATTGTATGTGATGTATGTTTGAATTTGGTATTACCCCGTTTGATACTGTGTCATTCCTTTCTACTCTAACACTCCCCTGAGCACTACCTCCCTCCCTTTCTCCCCCCTGGGGCTCTACTATTTATGAATCGTTGTGATTCAACTGTTGCCAATCGGCAATCACAGAATATTGGAAATAAATCAAATTACCAATTGTAAATCAGGTTTTGAATTTGTGTTTGAGTTATATTGAAATTTGTTCAGTGTATGTTGTCCACAATACACCTTCCTCTCTTACGGGGACCCCTTTACTAATGTATCACGTAGCACCCAGGTCCCCGTGACTATATGGGTTTAACCCCCCTTGTGTAACGTAGTTACAGCAGAGGCAGGGGGGCAGCGTCACAGGAGGACCGTGTGGCGGCTGGGGGGGGCGACCTACCTGAGGACCGGGTCAAGGGTCGCTCATATCAGATAACGTCTATCGTAAAATGTTACCCCTGTTTAAAACATTGTGGGTAGAAGGCCAATCTTCAGTTTGTTGAGCGGACCCCAAGTGCCTCTTAGGAAAATTATGTTCTGATTTACATCGCACTCTGGCTTGGCTTTGTTTGTCAACTATGTTACCTTCAAAGTTATGAAAATTTTTGTCTTCAACCTCCTGTTCTATGCTGGTCTGCCTTACTGCTGTGCGAATTTCTGAATTTGAATTGCATTTATGAGTACCTGGCATATTTAGGCAGGGCTGATTACCTGTGAGCTTTGGTGTTTGATGGTGAATGTGGGGTACCCCAACTTGATGCTGTTGGTCCCTATCAATCTGGTGCGCGGGGTGCCCCCTTCACAAAGGTGAAATACATTGGTTTCTCCCTGGGGCCTTCTTGGATGTTCTGCTGCTTCCATTTCTTGCTTTCTGATGCAGCAGGTTCAGTTTTTTTTTAACTTTTGGAATTCCTCAGCTTTTTATTGTATTTATTATAATATTTTTTTACATTTACTAAGCACCTTTGAGAAGGAGCCACCATCTAATGGTGCTTCGGCAGGATTATTAGCTTCTTTACTCTAACTTTTTTTCATTATCTGGTTTTATTTATTCTAATGTGGATTTCTTGGGCTCCATGTGCTCAGGACTTCGACAGGCAGGCTGTAGTGGATTTTCTCTGGACATGCTACCTCTGGGAGATTGCAATTTCTGATGTTGGTGTAGCCGGCTGCAGGTTTATCAGAACGTCACTGCACCATTGCATAAGATGCTCTCTTTGGAAAAATCAATCTAATTTTTCCTGTTCTGATGGGGTAAAAAGCACCTTTAGACGGCAAAGACGTCTGGAGTTCCATCGCCACAGCGTGGATCCCCATTTACATGCTTTGACGTAAATCCATTATTATTTTGTTAATTCCCTCAAAACCATTTATCAGTTTAACTAAGAGTAGCCTGATCTCTTCAATGTTGTTGACCCTATGGTTTGAGGTGTATTTTGTTAACATTTTGCAGAAGGTTTCTACTGGTTTTGTCTACCTAAGATTATTACCATTTTCCAGGCGATGGGCTGTCCTAGTTAAGATTTTCAACTGAGTATTAGTCTTTTCAGTTTGGGCTCAGATGGGCAAGGATATTGAATTGAGAGTTTTTTTTTTATGGTGCCCATTATCTCAGCAGTGGAAAAACCAGAGATGATTTGTTGAAACGTCAGCACCCCATGTGTAGGAAAGTAGGATCTGCTTTAATGGTTACCCCACTTTTTGCTTGATGTAATGCTGTCTGACTTGGATCCTGCTAATCAGGACCCAAGTCTCTGTGCTTTCTTCCCTAAATTGGTATGGTAAGTACTTTGGTACGTCCCAGATTGGACACTGGTGTACACTTATCAGTCCCTTGGATGTGGTACTAAGGTGCCCAGGGCATAAGTACACCAGGCTAAAACAGGTATTATGGCACCTATAAAAGACCACTCAATTTGTAATTACAGGCCTGCCATTGCAGCCTGTGTAAGCTGGTGCTAGCATAACTTACGAAAAAAATAGGTTTCCCTTTAACTAAGGTCACTGCACTTAAACCCAAAAGTCACCCCTAGAGCAGACCTTTCAATCCTGAAGGCAGGGTGCTTGGTTCTAAGTGTGAGGGTGCCCCTAAATGAGCAGGACATCCATACAGCCTACGGAGTCCATTCTCTTGCGTTGTAAGTGGGACAGCCATATATAATATAGAGGGGCACGTGTCATCACGCGGTGACTGTCTCGAAACTGGCTGTAACGATTCTATCATGTTTGGTTTCGAACATGCTGGACTCATACCTCCTACACCGTAAACGGTGTGGAAGGTATGATTCCATGCACCGTAAAGCTCCTTAGGGAGGCCGTCAGTGCTCCTGGTACCAGTCTTCCAGACCCGGATAGCAAGCCAGGGCTGCTGCCAGCCAGAGACGCATTTCTGCACTCCTGCTGCTGAGCCAAGCTCAGGCAGGGGAAGGCAGAACAATAGGTATCCTGTCACAAGGAGGTGTGACCACCTCCCAGACAGGGTTTAATGTATTTGGGCAGGGTGCGAGTGCTTGCCAGCGCCACATAGTCTGCGTTCAGGGCACACTTGGTGCCCTCCATGCATAGTCCAGTCAAAACCAGTTCCGGTGCAAAACTGGACAAAGGACAGGGGAGTATCCTCACCCTTGTCCAGTCCCTCCTTAGGGAGGGACCCCTGAATCGTCCCAACCCTTTTCTTAGGGTACTTAAGGGCTTACCTGAGGGGTGGGTCCCTTGACTCGTCGTAGGACAAGATGTATTTTAGACACCACTTCTTCAATGACCTGGACACTCTGGACTTCGCTCTGGGCATCAAGGCTGCAACCGGGAGGACTCCTGCTGCTCCTGATCTCCTCGCCTTGCTCGTCTGCTGCAACGTCCATGCCTTAGCACCATACAGGAAACTTTCTAACACCTGTCGGCATCCAAACACACCTGAAGGAATCTCCTTTGAAGTGAAGGAGTCACTTCC
This sequence comes from Lissotriton helveticus, assembly GCF_964261635.1. Classification (NCBI taxonomy): domain Eukaryota; kingdom Metazoa; phylum Chordata; class Amphibia; order Caudata; family Salamandridae; genus Lissotriton; species Lissotriton helveticus. The sequence continues at coordinate 536,106,471 of NC_136061.1, forward strand.
CTGCATCTCCAGTCACAGCAACTAAGCTGACCGGTCTACTGATTCTCGGCTCCCACGGACTCCGAAAGGCTCAGCAACATAGGTGGCGGTTCTCACATCCCTCAAGGCCTGACCTGTCCTCTCACCACGTTTGAGACCAATATCCCACTTCGGAGCCACAGAATCCGAACCACTGTGCACCACGACGACGTGCAGTTGCAAAGGCCTGTTTGCTTCCTCCCACCAAGATCTTCGGGCTCCAAGTAGGCCCAACCGTAAGCATCTCCAGTGACCAAGATCTTTGTCCTCACTGCAGCACTTGCATCGTGGACCTGCTTCTTTAGTAAGCTGCTCTAAGTCCTCTTGCGACTCCAGTCCTTTCGGCCTGTGGGTCCTTTTGAGGGTCATCTTTGAACTCTTTGGGCTCCCCTGATTGCTGCGGGCCTGCCCTGACTCCCCTATTTGTGGTGAGTCACCTGGACCTTGCTTGTCCTGCACCTTCGTCACTTTCCACTTTGGTTGCTGTTGCCAATGCTTGTTGGTGCTCCGACAGACCGCATCCCTTCAACTCTCAACATCCGACATGGGACAGCTTGTGAATGGCTCCTGGTGTTCGGTAGGCATTCATCTTCCCTGCCTCCTGGTCACTTCCAAGTGGCATAGACTATGTCCCCTCTGCTTTCAGGTACTTCTCGACATGAATCCACCTCTGAGTTTCTCCGGACACTTTCTCCTTCTCCAGCAGCAGCATCTTCCTGAAGTTCTCTATTCGGTTCGACAGCGGTTCCAACACCACTTAACTCCCATGCACCCGGCTTCCCTGGGACAGGTATCCTGGTTCCTAAGGTATCCACGGGTGGGGTGGCTCTCCAACCTTCTGTCTTCCATGGAGTTTCTTCAGGGTCCACTGGGAAGGGTCCTTCTTTAAAATTGCAACAGCGACTTACCCATTGACTTGCATTGATCCCGCGGTTGTGTTCCCACTCAGCTCACAACCCCCGTGGGGCTCCTGGTTACGTACCTTGGATGGATTTTTGAGTCCCCGGCACTTGTACGTCTTCTGGGTATAGTATTGACTTGAGTCCTGGTAAGCATACCACGATTTTAGTATATGGTTTGACCTCCCCCTGGTGACCAATGTTTATTAGGTACTATTTGCCTGTTTCTATTGAAAAGCATTGTGTGCATTGTGTGTATCTCCGGCTAGGAGATACCTGTATTTGTTAGTGAGTACTATATAATAAATACATATTTTTATAAATACATTGTGGGTTTTTGTTCCCTTAATCTATATCAACAAGATTATGTTCTGGTAAAAAAAGCTGCTTTACACTCCTGCTGGACTAAGTATGAAGGCTGCTCTACACAGCTACCACTTAAAGAGCTTTCTGAGGTTGTCTGAGACCACTATAATCACCATAAGGATTGTCCGAATTGGTGCAAGGTGCCCACTTTCGTAAGTGTACACCATATAACAAGCCAGCTTCTCACTCCATGTTTCTAGTATCAGATGTAATTTCTTTGAGTGGACTGGTCTGAGTGGTTCCCACGCATGTTGATGTTGATGAGTTCATTCTCATGCAGTCCGCAAACTCAATTTTGGAGGCTACCTTTCTTTCTAAGCCTTCTGTCTTCTGGATCTATTGGCGCTTCAAGGGTTTTGTCAGTTATAAACATTTCTCCATAATGTTGTGAGGTGGCAAGGAAAGAGCCACTGCCAGAGTTGTCAAGACAGTTGGGTTCCTTACAGTCGTATATGGAGTCCTTACTAGCCTTCAGCTCAAAAACCTATAGATTTGTTTAGAGATATAGAAGTGCTCTCGCAGAATGTAGATGGCTGGGAGCACCATAGTTTAGAGGCGTAGGGCACTGGTGGCAACTGGTAAGGCTGAACGCGTTCTCTGTGCCCATGCTGGAGTTGCTTGAATTGAGAAAGCTGTCCAGGGGATTTTGGACATGTCTTCCTTGTTCAGAGCCGTTCTTAAAGTTCTTCAAATCACCTGCAATTGCCAGACTGTTACTCTGGGAAATTTCAGGTAATTTGATGAACAACTCCATAGTCTACCGGAGCTCCTAGACAGCTTTGACATCTCAGCAGAGTCAAATGTCATAAATGTCCTACGCTAAAGATTGCTCTGACTGCACTGCTATTACTGGTGTTGTTGTTTTGTTCTTCTTTTTCTTCTTTTTCTCATGAAGATCGATGTGAGCATTGGTCATTGTGGCAGTATTGCTAGGAAAGATAATGGGGTCTAGTGGGTAAGAACTCGCCCTCTCTTCCAGTATAACTTGACCTGCTAGGTCATCAGCCTGACATATATATTTCTTTTTTTATAAAGAGAGTCAACATAGTGTGTGAGGTAAAGGTGGACAGGAGGATACAAACATTATAGTTACTCACCTCTCCCAAACTGCATGTAATCCAACGGCAGCTTCCACCCACTACAATCACAGATATGATGAATAGATAATGTATACCAAAAAATAGCTTGCTACTGAGTGGGATCAATTTGATGAATAAGCGCCTTATTTTGTTCACTCCCTCTGCAAACCTTTTTGGTTTATATAAACAAACATTAAAAGTGTGAGTTTATTACAAAATCTAAAAAATAGTAGTTGTCCTGACATAGTTTGTTTTCTCTCTGTGCATGAGGAACATTGATTTATTTTCCCTGGTGGGGCCCGCCAGGCATCGCATGAATATCCTGCCAGTCCCTGACAGTCAAATTAAGTGATAATATACATGCTGCTGCAGGCATTTCTGTAGTAGGGGATCTCTGTGTATAGTCATAATCTAGTGAATAGTCCCGCTCCTGTGCGTGGACCCCGGAGCAATCAAAAATAATCTCTTAAGCTGTCTTCTTTGTAGTACTGCATAGACACTTAAGAGAGAATTAAAGACCGATAATGCAGCCTATACATGCAAGGCTACACTGTCCAGTACTTCAACTAGAAATGCAAAGTATATTCCACCAATATCACATTTAAACCTGTCTGCCAGGTTTCACCATGGAAAACACTCCCCCCCCCCCCCCTTCACCAAATCCTTGGAATGAGAGAGGAAGGACAGGACAGACAAGCCCCCATAGGCTGCCATAATGTGGCTTAAAAAGGGATACCGTGCCTTTAAGGAAACTTTCCAGAACTCTCCTGGTATCCCAGAATGCACAGCAACTCCCTCCACTTTCAGTTCTTTTTTCCGGATCCTGCTAGCATGACCCTGGAGCATTGAGCTCTTCCTTTTTTGTTTTTTTTTCTACATATTGTACACTTTTAAAGTGTTAGAGTGTGTTCACTCGACGTGCTTTTGCCTTTTCTAATCTTTTCTGGAGTTTTTCTGGTGTTTTTGGCGGCTTTTTTATCCAATATGCCTGCCTTATTTGATAAATGTCCTGAGTGCTCCAGGAAAAAGGCAAAATCAGATCCTCACAGGGTGTGTATCCTGTGTCTGCCTTCTTCTCATGTTCCTGAGGAGTGTGATATGTGCCTCCAGTTCCCTAAAAGGACCCTGAAGGACAGGGAGAAGACCAGGGAGAAGACCAGGCTCCAAGGCTTGGAGCAGAGAAGGCAGCAAGGACAAGGTGGGTCTGGGCATGAAGGGGCTCCTTCCTCTGCCCGTGCGCTGGCCTCTGGGGGGCTCCCCAGGAAGGAAAAGGCCAGGAAACGCCACCGGTCCCCCGTCGACGTCGATAGCCTCGGCGTCGGCAGGAATGACCACAGTCTGTTCCCCTTCTCCACAGGGCTCTGGGTCGAAGCGCGGTCGACGTCGAGGGGACTGACGTTGAGACCTCCGACGAGGTCGACGTCGAGGACTGATTCGTCGTCGAGCCATCATCGACAAGGGGTGAAGACGCCGGCGCTCGCCGTCGAGGCGACACCGCCGGTCGACGTTGACACGTAAGTCTACGACGTCGAGACTGAGATCAGCGTCGAAATTGAGGTCGTTGACGCCGAGGAGATCGTCGTCGAGGGGACGATCGACGTCGAGGCACCGTCCGTCGACGTTGAAGCGACGACCATCGACGCCGAGCAAACGCTTGTCGACGTCGAGGATAAGTTCGTCAACAAAAAGGAGGCGCTCGTCGACGCCGAAAGGACGCTCAGCGTAGAGGAGGAAGCCTAGACGCTCTAGGACCAGGACGGAGTCCTCTGCTTCAGCGAGCACACGGTCGCGACGTCGCTCGATGATGAGGGGTAGGGCCTCGAGATTGCCACCTTCTGGTCAGAAGACGAAAGAAGGAGAGTGGGAGAGTCTCCGGGCTCGGAGTACTCTCAAGTCTACTCACCATCCAAGCCGAGGTCGCCTACACCTCCTCCGTTACCCGTGGGTCCTCCTCCACGTACCCCGGGTCCTCCTCCACGTACCCCGACTCCTCCTCCACTGCTTCCACCTCCTACTCCTCCACCACCACCGGTTCCTCCTCATCGGCCTGCTCTGCCTCCTCCACCGGCTCCGCCAAGATTTATCTCGCTACCTCATTTGCCGACACCGCCTACGGGGCCGCCACAACCTAGGCTCCCGGTTCGGCCTCCACAGCGCCCTCCTGTCCGGCCCGCGGACCGTCCGAGGCCGCAGAGGTCGAGGTCTCGCTCAAGACGGAGAGATAGGTCCAGGAGTCGCCGTCGCTCGTCTACGAAGTCCAGACGGCGCCGTAGGAGGGACAGGTCTAGATCCCGCCACACGGATTCGTCCAGTGCCAGGGACTATTCGCCGACCCTGTCGGACTCTCCTCGGACGAGGGTGTCCCCGATAGACGACATTGTCTCCTTCCAGGATGTGTTGCTGCGAGGAGCGGCTAAGCTGGGCATCACTCTCACGGTGCCCGCGCCTTTGACGTCCGTCATCTTCGAAACACTGCACAAGAAGCAGTTGTCTCGCCCATTGTTGCAGTTGGTGCCAGGGTTATTGGAACCCGCCATGGAGCTCTTCCTCACCCCTGCGGTTACAAAGTCAGCGCCCTCAAGGCTACAGAAGAAGTATTGGGCCCCCGACTCAGACCCAGCGTTTCTGTGCTTGGACCCTGCGCCGGACTCAGTGATTGTGACGGTGGCGAGGAAACAACACGCCACTACCCCGTCATCGACAGTGCCTCCTGACAAGGAGAGCCGCTGGATGGATTCGGCGGGCAGAAAGGTCTGTGGGACGGCCGCCACGTCTATGAAGGCCGCTAGTGCCTCAGCCTTGTTGGGACGTTATGATCGGTCTCCATGGAAGTCCCTCACACGGTACGTGGAACTCCTTCCCCGGGAGAACAGGGAGGATTTCCAAGAGATCATGATGAAGGACTCCTGGTTTCCAACCAAGGGATCAGCGCTGCTGCAGATTCCTCCCTCCTGGCAGCCCACGGATACTGTCATGGGGTCAACCTGAGGCGCCACGCCTGGCTGCGTCTGACGTCCTTGAAGCCCGAGGCGCAGCAGAGGGTGGCCAATCTACCCTTCTCTGGCGAGACCCTTTTTGGGAAACATGCGGACGAGGAGATGGCCCGCATGAAGGCCGAGGCTGAGACCTTGACGGCTGTCGGGTTGGAAAAGCTGAAGAAACCGAAGAAGACCTTCCGCTCTTTCCAGAGACGGTACGGGGGAAGGTCGAGGGCAAGGTTGACAGGCTGGGCAGCAACAACAGCAGCAACTGTTCCACCGACGCCCGTTCCAAAAGCGCCAGAGGGGCCGTGGTGGTCAGCAGTATTCATCCGCGACCAAAGGCCCGGCTGGGTCTAGGCCCTGAGGTGCTTCTTCCCCCTCATCAGTTACCCGCTCCGGTGGGGGGAAGCATCCAACATTACCTGGCAGAGTGGAGAAACATTACTAAAGACAAGTGGGTGCTGAATGTTGTTTGCAATGGATACAGTCTTCGGTTCACCAGTCCGCCTCCAGCAATTCCACCAGTTGCCTCGTAGTTCCAGCTGCGTGAGCTCCAGGCGGAGGCCGACACCCTGTTAAGAAAAAGGACAATAGAAGACGTCCCGTTGTCTCAAAGGGGAAAGGGCCTTTACACTCTTTTCTTCCTGGTAACGAAGAAGGACAAGAACGAGTTCAGGCCCATTCTGGATTTGCAACAGGCAAACAAGTGGATTCGCAGGGAAAAGTTTTGCATGCTGTCTTTGCACCAGATTTACCCTCAGCTGCAAAGGGGAGACTGGCTTTGCGCGATAGACCTGCAAGATGCGTACTTCCATGTGCCCATTGCACGGAAACACCGGAAGTTCCTGCGATTCCTCATCGGCACCAATCACTATCAGTACACCGTACTACCGTTTGGACTGAAGTCTGCACCCAGGACGTTTCCAAAGTGCATGGCTGTGGTGGCAGCACACCTGCGAAAGAACAAGGTGTTTGTCTACCTGTACCTGGACGACTGGCTGATCAAGGCCTCCACCTTCCAGGAAGCGCGACTGCACTTCAACAGGACGGCCGTCCTGCTGACTCAGCTGGGATTGCACATAAATATGTCCAAGTCTGTTCCGATCCTGGTCCAGTGCCTGCAGTACTTGGGAGCCTCCATCAATACGCTGTCAGCAAACGTGTCTCCTTCGGAGAAGAGACGCTTATCACTCCTTCGGAAGGCTCAGGCTCTCATAGCTGCTCCATCTACAACAGTGAGGATGGTGTCTTCTCTACTGGGGTCAATGGCCTCCTGTATCTTCCTCACCCCACATTCGCGCCTGCACATGAGGCCGCTGCAGGAATGCTTGGAGTATCAATGGGACCAGGGGAAAGGGTGCTGGGACGACAGGATCCAGTTGTCTCTTCATGCCCAACAGTCCCTGAGGTGGTGGTGCTCGGCAGAGAATCTACTCAGGGGGGTTCCTTTTCCCAAGGTTATCCCAACTCAGACTATTGTGACGGATGCATCTCTCCAGGGCTGGGGAGCGCATTCAGACCATCTACAAATCCAGGGAACGTGGTCTCCAGCGGAGTCCACGTATCACATCAATTTCCTGGATGTGAGCGGTTCACTTGGCATTGAAGGCCTTTCATCCGTCCTTCCAGACCAAATCCTTTCTTGTACAGACGGACAATACTACCACAATGTATTACCTCAACAAGCAGGGGGGCTCAAGATCGCGCACACTGTCACAGCAAGCGCAGACAAACTGGCACTGGCTGCTAGCCAGAGGACTGACGATAACGGCGGCTCATCTGCCAGGTGTGCAGAATGTTCAGGCGGACGCCCTCCGCAGACTGCTTCAGGAAAACCACGAGTGGGTCATAAACGATGAGGTGCTCGGCGACATCTTCGCCATGTGGGGCACTCCAGACGTGGATCTGTTCGCCACCTCCGAAAACAGTGGTTCACGGACCTACTTCACCGGTCAATCCTGCCTCATCGGCGGCTGCCATGTCGGCCGGACCTTCTCACGGAGTTCGGGGGCAGATGGTGCACCCCAACTTCTCGTCGTTGAGTTTGGCGGCATGGCTCTTGAGGTAGTGCAATATGGCCACTTGAATCTTCCTGACGATTGCATGGACATATTCAAGGAGGCTAAGAGGCCTTCTACTAGGACCTCTTATGCTTACAAATGGAAGAGATTCTGCATCTGGTGCATGTCTAATAACTATGATCCGACGACCTTCAAGGTGGATGTTATCCTTCCATAGCTCAGTCTGGACTTAATTTCCATTCCATTAAGGTTCATCTGGCTGCGTTGACTACGTACAGTAAATGCCCTTCGCAGACGTCCTTCTTCCGGATTCCTGTGATTAAGGATTTTTTGGAAGGGTTGAAGAAGGTGTTCCCTCCTGTTCGGCTTCCTTCGCCTGCTTGAGAACTGAATGTGGTGTGGTCTAGGCTGATGAAGGAACCTTTCGAGCCTATTCACAAGGCTTCACTGCAGCACCTGTCGTGGAAGGCGGCGTTCCTCGTGGCCATTACATCGGCCCGCAGGGTGAGTGAGATTCAGGCATTGTGTTGCCAAGAACCTTATACTGTGTTTCATGCTGCTAAGGTTGTTATGTGTACTCACCCTAAGTTCCTTCCCAAGGTGATTTCTGATTTTCGTGTGAATCATACTATAACTTTACTAACTTTTTTCCAGAATCCTTCCACTCCAGCGGAAAGGTCTCTTCATTCCCTGGATGTCAGAAGGGTGTTGAAATTGTATCTGGATAAAACCAAAGACATTCGCAGGTCCGACCAATTGTTTGTCAACTATGGGTCGGTTAGGACTGGTCTGGCTACTTCGAAACAGTCCACCTCTAGGTGGATTGTGTCTTTTATCCAGCTATGTTATCAGAAAGCGAATAAGACCTTAGGAGGTAAGCCTAAGGCTCATTCCACCAGGGGCAAAGCGGCTACAACAGCTTTGCTTCGTAATGTTCCCATTGCAGAGATCTGCAAGGCTGCCTCTTGGAAGTCGGTCCATACCTTTGCTAAGCATTACTGTCTGGACTCTGATGCCAGGGCAGGTGCTCAGGTTGGGCAGGCTTCATTGAGAAATCTGTTTGCACAGTAGTGGTGTTGCCTTATTTTTCTCCACCGCCAGGTTATTTTTAGATGGGCTTGCCATTCTATTCACTTGACTATGACTATACACAGAGATCCCCTACTGCAGAAGGAGTAGTTTCTTACCTGTAACTCCAGTTCTGTAGTAGGGGTATCTCTGTTATAGACATAATCGCCCGCCCTCCTCCCCGGCGGAGAAAAGGATACAATGATGAATGCTACAGGTCTAGTTGTATACACCTCCAAAAAGAACTGAAAGTGGAGGGAGTTGCTGTGCATTTTGGGATACCAGGAGAGTTCTGGAAAGTTTCCTTAAAGGTACGGTATCCCTTTTTAAGCCACATAATGGCAGCCTATGGGGGCTTGTCTGTGATGTCCTTCCTCTCTCATTCCAAGGATTTGGTGAAGGGGGGGGGGGGTGTTTTCCATGGTGAAACCTGGCAGACAGGTTTAAATGTGATATTGGTGGAATATCCTTTGCATTTCTAGTTGAAGTACTGGACAGTGTAGCCTTGCATGTATAGGCTTCATTATCAGTCTTTAATTCTCTCTTAAGTGTCTATGCAGTACTGCAAAGAAGACAGCATAAGAGATTATTTTTGATTGCTCCGGGGTCCCTGCACATGAGAGGGACTATTCACTAGATTATGACTATAACAGAGATACCCCTACTACAGAACTGGAGTTACAGGTAAGAAACTACTCCTTCTTACCTTGCTCGCAGATTTTTATGTTTGGGGTGCGGGGGGGGTGTTATGATTATCACTGGGACAACAGACATCCCTCCAGTCATGGGTAATTGAAAATGTACAGCTCTCAAGTTGCCCCATGACAGTCCTGAGTATGTCTTGGAGTTTGGATTTTTAAGTCTGGGCTAGAGAAACCTTTAGCTGTTTCTCCAGATCTTGTTATCAATAATAATACATAACAATAATACATATACAGATCCACACAGAGGGGATTTAGGTCAACCCCCTGTAGCCATTGGTTACTTTCACCATCATTCATATTTTGGAACAGCTCACAGAACAGTATACGTAGATAGGGAAAAATGGGTATGACCTTCTATAGCAACTGGCTTTGTTGTCATCATCAATCACACTTTGGCTCAGCCCATCAAGCAGCCATTAGATGTTTGCCTTGTCAAGCACTTTGAGTCACGACATTTCGTCTGTACTCCTAGTCTGTATGATCGAGGCCCCCACCGCACATGAAGGGAACAATCCAGAAGTAGAGCAGCTTAGTGCTGCAAAAAGTTTTGTGGCCAAGGTGCAGAATTTTCACAGTGGTGTCCTGCACATGAAAGAGGCGTCTCTCTAAATGTGACAACAGGATCTCATTTCGGTAATGTGCTCTGTATTGCTTAGTGTTAGCTTTAAAGTTTAGATGGTGCTTGCTGCCAAATAGCACCTCTGCAATCTGATTTGAAATATCTTCCTTGTTCACACATGGGAGGGTCCCATTTTGTTAGGTCTCAGCTAGACAGATCTTATACTGTCTACTTTGTGGGCTTTAGTCCACCCATAAGCTTCCTATTGCTCCGTCTGGCTCTCCTATTCTTTCCCTCCATTTGTTCATGGCATGCATTTGTCATGCCTATTGCTCGGTTTAACCTTCTACTGTTCAACATTTTAGTATCTGTTTCGTTGCTGAAAAGCAATTTACACTATTGGTCCTGTTTTCACTCCTTTTGACCTCCTCTGTACATAGGCCGGTAAATCTTGATATTAATATTGACAAGCCAGCTTATTTGTTGTTAAAACAATCACCGTACTCCTGGGAAAGTAAGAGTGCAGATATATAGCCCAAACAACTGGTCTTTTAGTCAGCTTCCAATTCGTTGTTTTGAGAATATTTACTTCCTTAATCGCTTCTCCCTATGAAGCGGATTTCGTATGTGGTCCATGGATGAAGTGGCCATCCAGCAAGGAGGTGTTAAAATTACTAGAATGTACAGTGCAAAAAGGAAGAATTTGATCTGGGCGGATGGTGGGGTGGTCATTGCTTGGACTGAGCTACATCAATATTGCTACATGTACACAGGAAGCAGAGATTTTGGTAGTCAGGTGGTATCTGTAACATCTTGATACTCTAGCTGGGTAAAACCACTCCCAGGTGGCTGCCATGTTATTACATCGCCTTGGCTTTGTCCCTTGCCAGCAGTATTTCACACTTAGGGATTTTACAGGCATCCCCAGTGGTCTTGTTTGTACCTCTGTTTCCATGATAGTCGCTTTCTAGGTTCAGGCTTTGGTTCTCCATCTTCTCTTGCGATGCCATTCTTTGCGAGGTGCACTGTGCTGGGTGCTGTCTACTTGGTAGAGCGGGTGCTAGTGGAGGCTGAGCGTTTCCTGCAGAGCTGCAGGGCTGCCCTAATGCTGATATGCTATCCTATAGTATACAAGGCTGGCTTAGTATATGGTGCACACAAAGGAGTGATGCACCTTGCACTAATCCAGACAACTCCTATAATGATTTTAGTGGTCTTGGTTAACTTTAAAGCTCTCCTAGGGGTAGCTGTGGAGGGCAGCCTTCAGGCTTATCTTGAATGAGTATAAAGTAGCTTGTTTTACAACATTTAATCAATGGTGTAGATTAGATGAAAAAGAACCACACAGTGTTTATGAAAAATAAAGATATTTATTACATAACACAATCACTAGGTATATTTTTAGATATCAATAATACACATATGAATACTTCAAAGAAATCCGGTAAGTAGCTCACATATACACTGGTCTCTAGGGGTAGACCAAACCATACAGTAAATAAGTGGAATGCAAACTGCAAAGGAAAACGGGACTTGGTCCAAAGGACTTGTAAGAGCTTGGGGGACCAGGAACCACCCAATGTAAGTATGTACTAAGGAACCTCAAGGAGGCTGTGTGCAGAGTGGAAATACAGCTGCGTGATCAACGAATGTCAATGAATAAGTCGCGATTGCAGTTTTAAAGAAAAATTACCCTTCCCAGAGGACCCCGAAGAAACCCTTTGTAGGATGCAAGGTAGGAGAGCCGCCATCTCACCCATGGATCCCCCAGGTAACTGGATGCCCCAGGAACCTAGTTACCTGCACCAGGGACGTCGGGTACATATGGATGAAGTGTCGTCGGAACCTACTGTAGACAACAATGGGAGACTCTGAAAGAAATACTTTGGGAGAAGTTGGTGAAGAAGTCCAGTTGCTTCCAAGGGTGGACTCTTGAAGAGGTGAATTGCAAGCAGAGGGGACGGAGTCTATGCCACTAAGAGGTGTCCAAGCGGTAATGATAACCAGTATCCATACATGAGCTATCGGATGTCGGTGTCCAGGTGGTCCTGTCTGGCGGGAACACCAACAAGCCTTGGTAGCCTTAACTGGCATGGATGACAAAAAGATGCAATCATTGGCACCAGCAAGGTCTAAGGGACTCACAACATGCAGGACAGTCAGAACAGGGCCCGAGCAAGCAGGCAAGCCCACCAAAGCAAAAGAAGACCCTCGAGAGGACCCACAGCCCGAAGGCACAGGAGTCGCAATGGGACCTCACGCAGCTCACCAAAGATGGAGGCCCATGATGCTCGGGTTGCATGGAGCACGCTGTACTTTGAGAGATGAGGGGCTGGAGCTTCTTGTAGCTTGAAGATCTCTGGAGTGCAGAGCCATTAAGCCTTTGTAGCGTCACGTCGACGCAGTGCACATGGGTTTGGAACCAGCGGCTCCAACGAAGGATACTGTACTCAAAGTTCCAGGGAAGACAGGTCAAGCCTCTGGGGAGCAACAGATACGCCACCTGTGTTGCTGTGTGCCATTTTGACTCTTCATTTTTTCCTGCACCAAGACATGCAACCTGCATTGGCAGAGTGCATAGCCTTGGCGAGGGGTCCCTTGGGTGGCACAACCAGTGCTGCACTCCCAGAGGACCCTCTTCAGTATCCATGCCCTAGGTTCCAGGGCTATCATTTACTAGTCACTTACAGGGAAAGCTGAAGTTGTGCCGATTGTGATCCATATTTAGGGAAAGAACACCGTTTCTGGGAATCTGGTTATCAGGGACCCAGTACACCTCACTCAAAGTTGCATCAAAAACCAGGCAAAAAGTAGGGGTGGGGTTCTACAAGAGACACCCAGCTTCTCACAGAAGGTCTTCATTGTATTCACAGCAATGAACACCTTTGTAAATCCCACCCACTCTCTTACATTATTCACTCACTGAGCATGCTATAGGACATGAAATCACTATACAGTATATCATTCATATGGGCTGCATCTCTGCACCCACAGGGTGTTGCATTGCTATCTGAACACCCTACACCAACACTGCGCTTTGCACACTGTATACTTTGTAACCGCTCACTGCACAAGGTGTTCACTGTGCCAGTATGCATACTGTTATTACAGTACACACTGCAGCCGGCCACTTGATTTGTACACCACACCACAAGCAGGTTGCGCACTGTATGCAAGGCACCCACTGAAAATGCTGTTTCCATTGCACACACTGTACTTTTCACCCGGACTGTCACTTTACCCATTCATACACTAAAATCAGTTCACAGTCACTGATGTGGACATCTTGCACACTGTTCACACTTACTTGTATACTCTGCTTACACACTTTAAATACAGTGCACTCTATGAACTTTATGCATTCTTTCTTTGGATGACTTTGAACACTACCCTCAACATACCTTCTCCTTGGGAAAAGACAATACCATTGACAATGGCAATACATCTTGGATTGCCGAGACTAGTTGGCTTTGCCAATGCTTGTTGGTTATGGATCATGGCATCATAACAGCGGCAACTGAGGCGCTTTGTGGCACTGCGCACGACCCGGGCCATAATTGAAACACAACACACAGAAAAGGTTGTGTTGCTCCTGTACGCCCACCCCCTCCGGCATAGCTCTTATTTAAGCCATCATGCAGAGTGACATGAAGTGTATCCTTGTCAATAGTAGGTTTGTGTACCAAGGTCAGTGAAGCACCGTTTGAGAACGCTATACTGGCCTCAAGCGTGCGTGTTCATACATGTCTGTGTGTGTCTTAGCTAATGTCTGTGTGCATGTGAGTTTGAGTGTTCCTACCTGTGGTGCGAGCACACAAGAACGTTTGTCTGATATTTTATTCCATTAAAAGGTAAACTAATTCACACTGCAGCAAAACATTTGCGAGGCCAATATAACATTACTTATTCACTTTCAAAGTTAATACTGCACCTATAATTTACTGTGAATAACTTTTTGGTGGGGGCTTAGAATTAGTTATTTACAAGCTTCTATTTTAGTAGGCAGGGCTGCACACAGGAGAGCTACTAGCAAGGTAGTTGTATAGCAAATATTAGCTCACAAGCTACAGGTTGGAAAAGCCTGTCCTAGACACTTTCCTCATTGCTCAGCCCGGGCACGAGTCCATCGCTAAATGCCCTTTATGTGCTTGAGCAATTTCAGGGTCAGAGGTATCTTAACGAAGACACTGGCCTTAAGGCTGCCACCTTTGTAGCTTGCTTTAAGGTGACAGCTTCTCCTTGTATTGGCTTGTTACTAAACAACAGTCCTTTAAATTAACAGGAAGAGTACACGAGGCAATGTTACAGAAGAGAAAACATGAAGGATTTATAAAAACGTAGCACATCTAATGTATCATTGTGACCAAAATGCAACTCCAAATTTCTTTTGCCAAAAGGCTGATTCATTGAAAGAAACTCATCTGGCTATTCCCCCTACAGATTGCAGAAAGCAACATTGGGTTTAGCATTGTCAGTGGAAGGTATCTAAGGCAATATTCTCTAAATCCAGCTTGTACTCCTCTAAAACTGTGATGGGAACACTTACCGTGATACCACTGTTATCCCTTTTTAGGGTGAAGCCTACCAGACCGAGCAGCTGTCTAATTTGCTGAAGACAACTTGGGAACATTCAGAAAGCTTCCCTGGGAATGCATTATGCCCATTGCTCACCATTGGCTTTGTAACTTTCATTTATCCAGTATTGGATCTTTCATAGATTCAGATGCTTGAATCATCCCCGCCGTCGAAGTGGGATTCTCACGGTACAAATAAAACATGTACAGAAATAAAACATATTACAATAGGCTATATTGGACTGCACAGTCACTACAGTAGCCCATCATTGTCCTTTTGTAAAAAAGAACCAAAGTTGAAGCACAGCCAGTCAGGCTCCAAGCACCCTTCAGAACATTTCACAGAGAGGCATGTCCCTCAGATTTTCTACCACACGTTGTGTGACTAGGATCTCCCTGAGCTATGCTCATGTTTTTCTACTTCTACTGGATTTAGTGAGTACAGAATGTCTGATACTTCTAAAAAAAAAGTTTATACTTGCCATGTGGCTCCTGTGGTAAAAAGAGACTACATTTTGAAGAACCCTACAAGGAGTGTATTTATTGCCTTTACCCTGCTCATAAAGTCAAGTACTGTAGGATCTGCAGAACCTTTTCATCTAAAGCCTTAAAGGACAGGGAAGGCAGATTGCTTCTATGGCTGGAGAGGCTAAAATCAAAATCCTCTGTGGTTCTGAAGGCAGTGGTAGTTCTCAGGCATCAGTCCAGCTGACTAAGAAGTGGGACAGGTCAGAAGAATCTCCTGAGAGACTTGGAAAGTCATCAAAAAAGTCCCACCATGAGACTATGCACTCTACCTCTAAAACAAGGGAAGCAGACATTCTCTTCTGAGGAAAAATCTGGAGAAAAAACTACCTCTAAAATGCCCCCAAAAACTTCCTTCAAACAGCATAAGATTCACTCAGTCTGTCAGATCATCCTCTTTGTTGTAAACCGCATAGTCGACAAAGAAACTGCCTCAGACTTCGTCAACGGATTCATTGGCGAAGACTTTTCCTTCGTCAACGAAAATCTCTTCGCCGTCTACAGTATTTGGAGGTATCTGAGGATGATGGGCTGTTCAGTCCAGCACGCAGCCCCTCTAAACTTCATGTAAAATACTAGGAAGAGGACCATGAGGAGTATTATGGGCATTATCAACCTATGCAAAGGCCTCAAGTTTTGTTGCCTTGTCAAGAGCCCATGGTTCAAATGCCCTTGGCATTAGTGTAGGACTTGACAGCTATGCTGAAGGTCTACCATACTTGTTTTCCTACTGCAGCAAGTTCTGTTCACAGACAACCCTCTCCTCCGCCTGCTCTGCATACAGCAGGACCCTCTATTCCTACTACAGAGGACCAAGATATTTTGCATGCTCCACAAGATCAAGGAGTGCAAGATGATGACGGCGATACGGTCGCTGAGGAAGGTGAACTCCCTAAGACACCCACTACCATTGATGAGTGGGATGATTATTTAAACCCAACAACGTCCCCTTGGGTTCCTCAGGCAGCTGATTCTCCTCTGGAGGACATTGGAGGTTTTCATGCCATCATGGAAAGAGCGGCAAACAGTTTTCACCTTCCTATGCCTGTTAAGCAGTCCAACTGCTTTTTATTTGATTTTAAGGATCAGAACAGAAAATCTGTCCACGCTATTCCTATTATTGACCATATACGGGAAGAGGGTGTTAAAATGATGAAACATCCTGTTCGAGGCATATGAGCTGCAGATTGTACACTGTGCATAAATCGCCATGTGGTGTTGGGCTTGGATGCTTACACCTTTATGTTGTATTAGAAGAGTCTGTTGTGGTCACGAGATAGGTGACTCCTCCCTTGACAATAATGTGCATGGGCTTCGACTCCATCCTCATTTTTTTTTCCCGCCATTGGGTTCGAATGTAACTTCTGCGCTGCGGTTCGGCACCATATTCTCCAAACCTTTTCGACGCGCAAACTTTCTTAAGCACGACTGTATTGTTTTCGATCGCATGATCTTCGACGTGCTCCTCAAATACTCGATTCCGGCGTTGCGCGGGCCGCTGGGCCTATCGATGCCATTCGATCATACGGCTCATGGAAAGGACTCCATTTAAAAAATGCCCCCAGTGTGGAGCTAAATTCCCACACTATTACAGGATTGAATAACCTTACATTTTATGGATTGTTGGACAGGATATCAAGTATGGATGGGGGGTGCATGGTGGAGGAAGGGTTTTGTAACGAGAGAGAGTGGGGAGGGAGGGAATGATCCGTTAGTAGACATCGATACACATAGTGGCAGCTAAAGTTGAGTGTGAATATGTCGATATGTAGTGACTGACCTTTAATAATAATAAGCAAGGTCTGACATTAGCCACGATAAGTGGGTAGGCATTTTGGTTGCCAATTTATTTATTTTTACTCTGAATACACTTTTTTTGGGGTACTATGGACCATTTTAAATGTACCCAACCGATTGCCATAGATATCCCTGTTTTGACTGAAAATTCAATAAACATTATATGTTAACATAATCACTGCCTGTCATGCCTTTGCATTGTCTGAGTTTGTTATAAAATGTGGCCAAAAGAGAAATGGTGAATCATGGTTAGCGCTCAGTTCCATGTCCTCCAACTTAAAAAGATTTTAGGCTCTCATGCACTTCCTCTCTAAGCTTCTGTCCTCCTCGTGTTGTGTCTTTACTGAATCTGGCAGCATTGCTTCCAAGAGCGGCAAAGACTTCAATGTTTGTAGTCTGATTTGGGGTCCCCGTGTGCTAGAATTGGGCAGCAGTTAACCACTCCTCCTCCTAACAAGTAGGTCTGTGTCTAAATGTTCTAGTACCCGTCCTTCTCTATAACTGCTTATTGTCCATTTTTGCTCTGAGTATGACTTGCGTTGGATACTGATGGAAACTACGTGAAAACATAAACTTGTCAATGTTCTTTCGTTATATAGTATTTAAGAGGCATCCCTTCAATTTGCATTGTGGAAGCTGTGTAATTTGAACTCTTAACTAAATGGAATAGTGGTTCTTGTAAAGCACTTCAAATTGAGCACGAGTCAGTGTTTCATTGAACGTTCTTGCAGATGATTGCACAGTTATGTCTGGCTTTGCAAATATTGTGGTATGCACTCTATAAGCAAAGGATAAATCAACCAGCTTATTTTATGTTCTTATTTGTTTTCAGTGTCTAAATGTAACACAGCTGCTTCATTATTATGGTCTCAACATCAACTCTCCTATTTCACCACATCAGTTTACGTACCTCTGTCCAGCGTTACTTTACCAAATTGATCGAAGACTTTGCATCAAGCATTTTCGAGAGCTTCAAGTGGAGGATTTGCCCAAGGATAAGAGTAGTGCATCAGGTATGGTAGAAAAGTAGATTTAAACAATGATGTGTTTTAATCACCAGGAGCTTAACTGTACATCTCCCAGAATGTTTGTGTTTGAGTAGTAGATGCCCTTGTGTAAGGTGTATGTGCTCAATGATAACCACCTTGATGGTGAGGGTTGGGCTTAGGGGGTGAGGGGCAGGGGCATGACAAGATGGCTGTGTAGACATCTTTGCTGTGGCGCAATCCTGCAGGTGGAGTGTCCCTGTTGAACTCAGTTGGAGGACTGCAGTTGGCCGGGGCCCCCGAAATGCGCCTAGGGCTTTACAAGGAACAAGAATAGTACGGCGTCCTAGAGGATAAAAGAAGGCTGGTGAGATGGGAGTGTGTCTGATAGAGCACAGCTTCTTGTAGGGAGCTGGATCGGCCCTCCCTGGCAGCTGCATGGAGGGCTTCTCCTGCAGGTGAGATGTGACTGAACTGAGGCAGAGCGAGGGACTGTCTAGCGACTGCCTGCAGTTTTGCGGACCTCTTGGGAGACGTGAGAGGTGGCACAGCTGCTGAACATGCTGCAGAGGTAGAAACTGCACGCCCGATGCCGGGAAAACGAGGCGCTGGCTTGGTTTCTCCATGTAGCGCTCACTGGTAAAACACCTCCTGAGGCTGATGGGTATAGAAAGGTGAGACCCTCTGGACAAGGGAACACTGAAAAGATGTAAAGAGTCATGATCGTGCAGCAGCCGTGGTATCTGACCCCAAAGGAGTTATGGTAAGGATTTATGCCAATTGATGGTGTATCTGGCATAGTTGCTGAAGTTCATGCCGATCTGCATTAGTCTATCCAGAGTTGGCTCTAAGGCCGTTACGTACAGAAGCTTGTCGTCTGCATAAAGAGACCCGTTGTCTTCCTACTGCCCTTCCCACTGCAGGCCCCTGACCAGTGTGTCCTGGCAGATCTTTGCTGCCAAGGGCTCCTGTGCAAAAGCAAAAATAGGCAGGGATAAAGGGCATCACTACCTAGTACTCTTCTGGAGTTGGAATTTTCTGGGTTGCCCACCATTTACCTTGACCTGTGCCAGTGGTCCCGAATATAGGCGTTTCATGAAATGTGGGACGAATTTCAATTTGGTCAGCACCTCGAAGATGTAATCCCATTCCACTGTATCAAATGCCATTTTAGCATTGAGGGACAGAACTAGAGGCTGTTCACTCTAGTTGGCCCTTTGTTCCTACACACCCTGGCGGTGCCGGAGGAAAAGTACTTCAGTGGGACCTAAATCCAGACTCTCCCAGGTGGATCAGGGATAGTATCGCGGTGGTCAGGCGCATGGCCAACCCTTTGGCCAGTATTTTCATTTTTGGTGTTAGCGAGATCGGCATAGAAGAGGCACCTTCTTCAAGGGACTTCCCCTTTTTTATATGACCACTATGGTGGCCAGTCTCTGGCAACAGGGCAAAGAGCCACGCTGCTTACTTTCCTTGTATGTGTTTAATAAGTGAGGAGCCAGCTTAGAGCCATCGTTTTATATAGTTCGATTGGAATTTAGTTTGGACCCGTGGCCTTTCCGGAATGCATCTCTCTGATAGCCCTTGTTAGTTCCTCCTCAGTAATGTCTGACTGCAAGAATTTCCGATCAGTTTCTGATAGGTGCAGCAAGTAGAAACCTCTTTGGCATCCTCGGCCTTCATATGAACGACTGGGGTTTATAATTGCATGTTGTAGTCCGCAAATGCTCAAGCTATGCAAGTTCTCCCTTTTACTAGTTCTTCGTTGCGCTTCCTGACTTCTAGCACCCAAAGCCTGGATTGCTCTCTTTTGTTGAGCCGTACCAACAGCTTGCTTGTTTTGTTTCTACCTCATAAAAGCGATGTTGAGGCGCTCTATGCATCTCCCTAGCGGTATCTGCCACCCGGTCCTTATACTCACTTTGTTTCAAGGCCAAGGCATGTCTCGCCTCCGGGCCATCTATTAATGTGAGGAAGTGTATCTGGCATAGAATATCCGACTCTTGCTCCTCTATCTATGTCCCGAAATGAGGGAAGTTTCCTGGCCTCTGACTGTGGTGTTCTATGCTTGCTAGACAGTTTGCCTCGGGTCAACCGAGGGCACATTCTCCATGAAGTAATGTTCCGTTATGCTCCTCAG
This sequence comes from Lissotriton helveticus, assembly GCF_964261635.1. Lineage (NCBI taxonomy): Eukaryota > Metazoa > Chordata > Amphibia > Caudata > Salamandridae > Lissotriton > Lissotriton helveticus. The sequence continues at coordinate 536,126,188 of NC_136061.1, forward strand.
ACCCTCCCGGATCGTGTGTTGTTTGAGGTACCAGGAGCCAATTGTGCGGATTCCCTTACCGGCCTACTGGCATGAGCTAAGCACTGTCCATAGTGGTGAGTGGTTTCTTATGCCCCTTGCCAGGTGGCTAACCTGTGAGTAGTATGGAAGTTGCTGGTGATGTGTAATGAAGTAGTTTATTCGCAAGAGGCTCCCTTGTTCCCCGAGTGGAAAGTATAGTGTTGTTTCCTGGGGTTGTGAGTTCACCAGACATCCACCAAGAGCTGTTAAGAAGTCAGAAAGTGGGTTTTGAGTTGACCCCTCTCATCTGGGGAGGGGCAGCAGTCTTGTTCCACGCTGGGCACCAGGTTAAAGTCATCCCCCTTGAGGAGCACTCCATTGAGCAACTGGAGCAGCAGGGCGCTCAGGTCTGGGAATGTAGAGGCACGGTGGGATGTATATTGAACACATACTCGGCGTCAGATTCTCCCATTTCCCGGATATGGCTACATATATTGCCCTTGTGGGTCTGACAAGGTACTCTGGATAGTTATTTGAAGCGACCGCTTCAGAGAATGCCCACTCCTTTCGAGCCCGACGAATAGCCTGTGTGGACCACCATCCTGTATCCCCACCTGTCAAGAGCTCAGTGGTTGTTGTTTTTTTTACACATCTTTTTATTAACAGTTGCTCAGCATACCAACTCTGGTTTATACAAGGAAATCATGGCTGATAATGATAGAACAGAAGTACGCTTTGATGATTGACAGGGCAAATCAGTCAATCAGGGAAGGTACATATCCACAATACAAATATAGTGCAATGTATATTCATGTTACAACTTAAATCCCTGTGACTGATTGAACCACATTTGCAATTCAGATAGTCTCATCGACCCCTGTACGCCCCCTATTAGCCCCACATTTTCTCCCACTTTTTGGGGCATCCCCAACTTTTGTAAATCACCTTTTCGGCTTGTTGACACCAGTCTTAGTCAGTTTGCCAGTCTGCCAGTTTGGGAGTAGTGTCAGCTCTCTACATCCTTGCTCTATTCCTTTTTGCCACCCCTGAGGCTAGCATCAGTCATACAATGGGATATTTGGACCATATCTCTTGCCATCGCGCTTCCAATGGGATATTAAAGTATGTAACTCTGACCATGATTCCTGTTACCTCCTTCCAACACGATAGGATTTTGGGACAGGCCCACAAAATATGGAAGAAGGATCCCACTTCCCTGCACTCCAGGTTACAGAAATCTGATTCTCCTCGCCCTAATTGGTGCATGAGCTTCCTGGAGGAGTAAGCCCTATGTAGTATCCTCTGTTGTATCAATGTGAAGCATGCACACATGGCTATTTCTCTGGGGCTCTGTATCGCTCCCACCCAATCATTGTCCTCTAGAAGTCCCACATTTGCCTCCCACGCCTCCCTTAAGGGTCCCAGTGGGTCTGAGGAATTATTCACTAATTTCCAATATGTGAGTAAGATCGCCCTTCTCGTTCATAGGTTCAAGCATCAAGCTGTCCTCAAGGGGTGAGTATTCTGGCAGTTGTTCCCCCTCCAATGTATGCTGCCTCAACGTGTGCCCCAATTATAAGTACCAAAAACTTTTGCTGTTCGCCAGTTGATATTCTCTCTGAAGGTCCTCAAATGTGATTAGTGCTTGGCCTCTCCAAACATTTCCAAAATATTTAATGCCCAAGATCCCCCACTTTAAACCTGTCTAAAAGTAAGTCGCTATCCCAAAGCGGGTTCCTTTCCGTTAACCTGCCCCCCCAATCCAATAGTTTTGTAGCTTAGCTCCGTGTATGAACCACTGTTTGCGTATCCATTGGTAATTGTCGCTTCAGCCCTTTTCGGTACAGTACGGCGGGTAACCCTGAGTTCTCATGGCCTGTCGGTCTACCCCGTTGGCTGGTTTGTTTCTATCTGCGAAGTCTCAGTCGTTGACTGATATCAATTGGGTTGTCAAGTAATATTTCCAGGACTGCAAGGTCCCCCCTCAAATACTCTGCACTGGAGCTTGTGTAATGCCATTCGGGAACTGACCCATCCCAAAGGAGTATGTGCCGTTCGCTGTTAACCTTTTGAAATGAGTCTAGTTCTATTTTGTATGGTGTATTTTTTTTCTTTTTTTATTTCAAAACCGACCTTTATTGACATCTGTAACTTTGACACAGCAGGGTGCCTACATCCCATCGGGCCGGCACAGCAATCGTCGACTTTATATGCAAAGACAGGGGGGGGGGGGCGAACACAGCATGCCGCCTACAACCCCCAAAGAACCGGCCGCGTCAGGTGGGCATGCAAGGCGTACGCTTGTCAACTCAGGTCTCCAACCAAAATCCCTAAACCAGCAAAATAATAAGTCACAGTAACATTGCCACTAACACCTAGTATCACAGACCATGTTGAGAAGAGGTCAGCACATCCCTACGACCGGGAAGCCTCCTCCTCTGCGATCCCCTCCCCGTCACCTCCCCCGTCCACCACTCGTTCAGGGTCAAAATCTGTGTCCCCAGAGTCGGTATGTGCCAATAGATACGTTTGAAGAGGAGCCCATATATCCCTAGGGCGGGATGAGGGTGGCATAAGTTCTGCGTAGATGTGCAATTGTTCTTGGCAATGTATAAGGTCACTCAGCCAGTCCTTGAATTTGGGGGCTCGGCCCGTCCCCAGCGACAGGCTATTCGTCGTTTCTCCATCAAAAGAAGCAAGGAGACATATCTCCGTACCCTGACAGGAACCTGTTCTGTATATCCTAAGAGAGCAGTAAGGGGCTCGTCAGGAACATGTATCCCAGTCATTTCATCTAGCGCATGCATCACCTCCCTCCAGTACTCCTGAACAGGCGGGCAGTCCCAGGCCAAGTGTCCAAAATCAGCATCTCCGGCCCCGCATCTATCACAGCAGACAGTGTTGCGCAAGTGTAATCGGTGCAGCCGAGCAGGCGTGTAATATGTATTTGGTGAATATATTTATAATGTATCAGGCGTAGCCTGCTGTTGGCTGATATGGCACCCGTCTGTTGACAGCAATAGGACCATTGTTCCACCGTGATGGGAGTCCCCAATTCCCCCTCCCACTTACCGTTGGCAGGCGCTAGGTCTCTCTGCCAGTCGAGCGATACAATCGCGACACCACATGTTCCGGGGGAGTATGTTACAGGAGAGTGTGTAGGGGAGTCATAACAGGGGGTTCTAATGGAAAGCACTGAGTCAAGGAGCGCAAGTCTTGTCGAAGACGTATGTAATAGAAGCGCTCCAAGGGAGTGGGGGTAGTGGTGCCAAAGAAGTTGTCACTAGATTTAAACTTCCCGTTCTTGTATAGTTGGCCCCAGGTAAGGCTGGCCATCTTTCGCAGCATCCGGCGGCAACCCCCCTCCATCGTGACTAGTAGGTCATGTCTCCCTTGCAGGGACACCTTTGTATGGTGTATTCTACATGACATATAACAAATGCGGAAGGGCCATCATCTTAAAGAGGCCAGGCCTACCCATCACAGATATTGGTGAGTTTTCGCCAATGGGACACGATTTGTAATCGCGGCGAGCTGAGGGAGAAGATTCAAAGTCAGAAAATCCTCGACCTGCCCATTAATTTGGATGTATAAATATTTGAACTTGTCCCTCACAGCTGTCAATGGTGGCATGTCTCCATTCAACGGGAAAATAAATGACTGATTTCAACTAATCTGGTATCCTAAATAGCTGCCATACAATTGGAGTAAGTGTAATAGTCTATAAATCTTCTGACGAGGCTGTTGGACATACACCAGTATGTCGTCCGCGTTGAGGGAGATGTGTTCTCCCTATCTCGCTCTCCCATAATGCCCAGAATCAGCAGATCCTAACAAATCCATGCCGCTAGTGGTGCGGCGAATATCATCGAGGACAGAGGACACCCTTGTATCGTACCTTTGAACAGGGTGAACGATCTAGATAGCGTTCGTTTGATCTGCACTCTTGCCATGGGTTTTTAATAGAGGAGTTTGATCCATCCACAGGATCGAGGACGAAAGCCCCGTCTGACCAAGGATGCAAATAAATAGGGCCACTCAATACTGTCAAATGCTATATGGGCATCCAGCGAGAGCAGAACGGCTGTTCGCCGCTGCTTGGCAGCCACCCTGTGCGGTACCCCTTCAAGTCATTGGAGATTCAGTCTGGTGCTTCTGTGCGGCATAAATACCGTCCGATCCGGGTTGATCACTGAGGATGACACTGTTCGCAATCTGTTCACCAGGGACGTTGCCAGGACATTGGCCTCCAAATTTAACAGCAAAATGGGTCTATATGAACTATGCAGCTTTGGAGGCTTGCCCTTTTTCGGAATTTCCACAATAGTGGCTAATCTCTGGCCCTCCATCAGGTAGCCCCCCTCTCTCGCGGCCTGAAACATGTTCAATCAATCAAGTCATTTGTTCAGCATTAGTTGCGTCACTTTGTCTGTGATACACTTACAGAGCTCTACCGGAAGACTGATGGGCTCGCGGCTTTCCAAGACTGTAACACTCAAATGGCCAATTATGGTTCCTGGGCAGTCTGTTTGTGCTCTAAATCTTCCCTATCCTCCGCAGACGGTTTGGGGATGCAGAGATCTTTAAGGAGCTTAGTACAGCCGTCCCCAGTCCTTTCAGAAACTGACTCCTGCACTATCTCATAATAAGCCACAAAGGTCTCAGCTATGTCTTTCCAGGTCTTACATTGGGACCCCCCTGTTCTCCCCTGCCACCCTCCCCCGAAAGCTGGATTTCACAAACACTATTCCTCTCTTTATCAGGGTTTTGCTGCCAAGTAATCAGTTTGCTTGCTTTATCTTCGACATTATAGAGCCTGCGCCTTTTTGCTATCGCATGTGTACGAGCAGTGTTTTCAGCTATGTGTGTGGGCTCCCACTGTTTGAGGCGGAATTGATGCCTCAGAAGAGAGCCATCCCATGGCACACGAGCCTCTGGGAAGGAATTTCTCGTTCAAGTGCTTCGCATTGTAAATTCTGCTCTTTCCCCCTATCAGTGCATAGGCGTGACCCCGCAGGACTGTTGAAAGGCTTCCCAGAGGATGCAGTCAGAATCCACCTTCCCCACATTTTCCTGAAAATATTGCTCCATCCAGTCCCTCACCTTATCACTGAAGTGTTATCTTTGAGATGCTAGGGCTTTCGTCTGGGAGTTAGAGTGTAATCCCTGGGTGAACCCTGAAGTTGCACCTCCACTGGGGAATTGCCAGATATACCCCTCGCCTTATGGTCAGCCCCATGAAACTGACCTATCTGTACATAGTGTGTGAAAATATGATCTAATCGGGAGCCACTACGACAAGAGCTCAGTAGTTTTTGCCCATCATGTAGGCCTCTTGTATTGGAACCATATCAGGTGACTGGCGCCCAAGATATTGCAGCACTACCCCCTCTTAATTTTGTCCCAAGCCCGTTCGATTTCCAGGACATTATTCTCACAAATGCCCCTCCCGCCATTGTGTCCTTATCGCCCCTCTGGGTCAAGCTAACGAGGGCCTACAGGATTTCCTTTCTAATCTTAGGGACTGGGTGGGTTGGTGGAGATGGCTGTGCTTCTTAGTGTGGATGGATAGTGCACTTGTGTCAACAAAAAAACTACAAAAACAGCCAAGTTGGAACAAAGCATTCCTTTTTGCTTATCCACCCTGCTTGCCTGGTGGACTTCGAACTGCCTATCCCTGCAACATTGCAGAACGCCTGTCGCGCCAACAAGAACTAGAACCACTGGGATCATTGGCCACAGCCGGGTGCCTGCCTCCCATGCATGACTGCTCTCAATGTCAAACTGTGAACAGTTGTGTATCTCTGGTCTGAGAAGCATTACAGACCATCGCCTGACCGGCATTATATTCACATTCAGTTCTCTAGTGAACTTACTGCTTGGTCTCAGCCTAGATCTTAAAGTTTTGGTGGTGCCCCTGACCTCAACCAGTGTTGTTGAATCTGTAGCTCTCAGCATGTTTTCCTGCGAGGCTGATCTCTGGGGGCCATTCTTCATCAGCTGTTGTGATGCTCTGATCCAGCCCCATAACCTTTGTATTGACTCCATAATGTCCTTAAGGGTAAGAGTCTTGCACCCTTGGGGCTTTCTCGCCTCCCCCAGTGGCATTTCCCCTGCCGTTTCCTTGGGGCAGGTGTAATTATCCAGCTTTGTTTGTTGTGAGGTCACTGTGAACGCCAATGAACTGTCAAGCTTCTCTGTGAGATGTGGTGGTTTTCACCTCCACCTGCCAAGACTAGTCCAATTTATGAACTGTCTTATGCGGCCTCTCTGGTTTTCAACTGCCAGCCAAGTGGTCCCTCTAGCCTTTGCTGAGCTCAATCAGGGCAGATTACTTCTTTAGAGTCTCTGTCTGGGCACTCCTTGTAGGCCCAGAAAAGCAGCACCAAAAAGGATGAAATCAGAGTGTACTCAGCAGGCCTATCTATATGCATAATGCCCTTTCCTTTGGGATCACAGGCCACCTGGCTGTTCGCTAGGTCCACTGTGATAAACTCTTAGGATAAGAACCCTCACACTCCTGTTGTAATCCGTTGGTAAACAAAGTGGATTGGGGTAAGTCGGTGCTATTTGGTGGTTCCTCCTGAGTAAGAGAAAAAAAGTTCAGGTGTGTAGCGTTATTCCAAAAGTGAACAACGTCCCCAAATGCACACACGTAGCTGTGATTTTTTGAAAAAACACTTGGTAAGCAGTTTTGTTGATGATTCTTTGATTAAAGTTTTTATTTGAATTACCTTGATTCTTCAATTATTCTTTGCTCTTACATGATGTTCTATTCACATCAATAGTAATCCTTTCTACACATCTATATCCTTTGCCCAATGCATTTCGGGCATTTAGCCCTTCATCAGGGGCTTCATTTTCTGTGAGGAAGAATATACACAACATAATAATGGAAATTGAAATAAACATATTCTTTCACATAAATCAATCTTTAGAACTTGTGCATATGTGACAATAGAATGACCTTATGTCCCCACGTATGTTCGAGGTCGAACGAAAAGGTGAAACCTGATCTGGTATAAAATGCTTTGTTCTGCAAAAGAGTGTAAAATGCTTCAGGTGTTCCCTGGTGTAAAGAAATGGAATGGTGAAAAAAGAAGCAAGCAAGATTCTAAACGATACAGTAAACCAGAGTACTCCAAAAATGCTATGGTGAAGTGAGACATGCAAATCATGTGATGAAATGTTTAACGATACGTGGAAAAATGCTTCATACCTTTAATATATCAATGGGGTATGTGTAACATTCTCTCTCATTTATACGCCAAAATGAGGACTATATTTCTGAAAATACAAAAACGATCACGGTTTAAGTAATAAAGTGCACTGAGAACTGTAACAAGATCATGTACGTGAAGGATCACGCCGTTTATAACTTACAATTCTTACTCGGATTCTGCCGAAGCTCCCAAAGGGGTTTCTTTAGTCTTTAAAAGACGTAAGACTTATATCAGAATATGAGTGCACGTAAACGTGCCCGTTTATTGCTAAAATAATGGAAATTGAAACGCGCATCTTACCGCTCAATCGGCGGAAGTAAACTGGTATCGGCGTTCGCGCTGTTGTTCGAATGGATCCCAGAAGTAAAGACACTTGTTGTTGTGATACATCAATGCGCATAAAATTACGTGGGAACTCACGTGATTGGTGAAGTCTTGTGGCAAGAAAAGTTCAAAAAAGCGCGAGTGGAAAAGAAATGAAGGAAATACTGAGACCGTGAGAAGAAAGATTCCCGTGTGAAGAGGAATCAAAAATAAAGGAATAATAAGACTGTAAAAATGAAAAGTGTAATTAAAATATAAAAAATGTGCAAATAATTACACAGTGAATATCGTGTTTAAAGTCAAAGAAAAATGGGGTAGTCATCGTTTGGGTCTGAAATGTCTAACACAACCACGGTTTATGTCAAGAAAAGAGTGAACTGTCCATATTTTGAAGTCACATATATTACAATAGTGTATTTACCAAAATGTAATATCTAGAACTCTGTCAAGTGATAACTGATGTGGTAATTATTTCGTATTACAAGGGGTGTATGATTCATGTTTTAAAGTACAAATCTGAATATAATGATTTACAGGAAGCAATTAAAATCAACCCGATCGAGTTCTTTCGGAAAAACAGTGTTCAGAAAATGTATCCAAAGCATTTCACGGCGTAGTAGATGTTGCGTATTGTCTCTTCCAGGAAGAATTTGAGGTTCTTCTAGTACTAGAAATCGTAATTGACTCGGAGTATGATTGTTGGTGTTGAAGTGTAGGGTTTAAGGTTGCTGGGAATATCTGGTCCGGATGTTACTTTTATGTTCCGGTATTCTCGTTTTAATTTTACGTTCCGTCTTCCCCACGTAAGCCATGCCACGGGGCATTTGATCATGTAGATTAAATTACGACTGCCACATGTTTTTTTTTTCTCTAAGTCCTCATTACGCAACAAATTAAAGTAAGGAGATTATCAGGGTCCTTTCTCTTAAGCCAACCTTTCTTTGATTGTTTGTGGATCTGGGGCCACATCCTTCCGGCATTTCAGAGAAGAGGAGCCCTTTACTTCCATATACTTTTAAGAAGAAGGATTCTTTTTTCAGTGGGGGGTGAGCTAGCCATTATGGCCACTATTACATGCCTTCATCTATTGTTGTTGCATTCACGTAATCATTGGACTTGGTGAATTAGACAAGTATATACTAAGATGTTGACAGGACCCGACTAAGTCAAACCTTATAAAACTCTTCCCATATCTCCCAGAATTTAAATTTCTTAGAAGATAGCTTCCTTTTTCTTTCCAAATTATGTATCTTTAAAACTGAGGCTACCCATTCACTGTGTATCGGAGGGATAGGACTTATCCATTTTATACAAATCTCCCTCCTTGCCAGGAGGATCAACAAAAAGATTAGATTTTCCTGGGCTTTAGTTAATGTTCTTGAAATATTTATGCCCATCACCCCAAAAATAATTAGGTCTATACTTAGTTGTCTTCCCATTACCCCATCTAAGGTGTTATCCACATCTTTCCAGAAATCATAGAGACTTGGACACTGCCAGAACATATGTAGGTCCTCGGCCTTCTGTAATCCGCATTTTGGGCAGCTCCTCACTGTAGACCCGTTCAGTTTGGATAATCTTTTCGGAGTCCAGTAAGCTCTATGAATGGTGAGTGAATGAGGAGCAGAAGTTACAATCGACCAGCATTTGCTCATAGATACTTGCCATATATAATTCGTATCCAGCGTCGGCAGATCTTTTCCCCAGATGCTCTCTGGAATTCGGAAGTCCTCTTCCCCTGCTGAAATTAGGGCCCAGTACCAGAGAGATACTTCTTTCAAGAGCGGCTTCTTGTCCAGCATCTTTACTTCTAGGGAGATGTTGCCTTTTCTGGTTTCTTTGAGTGACTTGGACCAGCTCAGAAGTTGATAGTATTTAAATTTCGATAGTGTGGAATTCATACGTTCTGATAGTATTTCCCAATCAAGAAGCTCGTTCTGAAACCAGAGTTGCCCCCATTCCAGTACTCCTGCTGATTTTAGGGGTATTGCTAAGCTGTCCTTAAGGCAATCCGGTGTTGTATGGGAATCCCAGATCGGTGCCTTATCACTATAGAAAGGGATGTCCAATGTAGATCTAACAGTACCACAATCTAGCAGCTCACTTCAAGATCTTCAGTATAATTTTTTTTTTTAATTTCGGATGGCCAAATTTATACAAAAAATGGCTAGTGTTATTTGTTTGTTTTTGTAGAAATATTGGGTAGTTCTCATAAGGGCCCAACAACGTCCTACTAGATTTGAATTGGAAGGCCCTACAGTATTCCAAGAGATCAGGACTAGCCAGACCTCCCTGCTCCTTTTTTCTCCTTATTTTATGCCAGGCGATTCTTGGTCTTTTAGAGGACCATATAAAACTAGATAGATTTCCCTGAATCTTTTTTATAGATTCCCTTTTAAACTCCAAAGGGATAGAGCTAAAGATAAAAGTATATTTCTGCAAGATTGACATTTTCATGATCTTCGATTTGCCTAGGAATGTTAATGGCAACCCACTCCAAACTTTCAACAGCCCTTTTACCTCAACTTCTATTCTATGTATATTAGGTTGGGTTACTTTATCAAGGTCCTTTACGAGGTCAATACCCAAATATCTTATTTTTTCCTTAGCAAAGGAGGATGTGAATTCCTCAGCTCATCGTTTCAGTTTTAGTTGGATTTATTTGATAACCAGATAGTTTCCCAAAACTAGTCAGAGTCTCCTCTGTTGCTTTAAGGGCCTCCTTTAAATCTGAAGTAAAGATCATAAGGTCGTCAGCGTATAGAGCTAATTTCTTATGCCACCCTTGATATTGAAAGGGGGAGATTGAAGGGTGGTTCCTAAGGCATTCTGCGACCGGCTCAATGTAAAAAATTAAAGAGCAGAGGAGAGAGGGGGCATCCCTGGCGAGTTCCGCTGCCTATCTGAATATTTTCAGTTAGGTTGCCATTAATTAATAATTTTGCTTTGGGTGAGATTTAGATGTTTTCTACCATTTCTAAAATGTTTTCCCCTAGATTAATTTTTTTTTAAAACCTCACTTAAATAGCTCCAATTAACTCTATCGAACGCTTTAGCAGCGTCGATTGTGATTATCGATAGAGGAAGTTTCTCAGTAGTGGCTATGTCTATTGCTCCTATCAACTCATGGGTAAGCTCTTGAAGGTGTCTTCCTGCCACGAAGCCCTTTTGGTTTGAGTTTATCAGTGCCCCCGCAATTTTCCCCAATCTTTTGGCCATGACTTGGGTGAAGATCTTATAGTCACAGTTTAAAATACATATTGGGCGGTAGGACTCGCATTTATTCGGATTTTTACCCGGTTTTAAAAGAATGGAGATAGTTGCATCATTCCATTTCATATAGAAGTCATTAGGGAGGGCATCAGGACCTGCCGCCTTTCCTCTTTTTAAGTTTTTATAACTCCATTTACCTCATGAGTTGTTATTTCACTATTCAGAATATCTTTATCTTCAGGGGATAAGGTGGGGATATTTTGTGCGTCTAGAAAGTGTGTTATTTCTTCGACTTTCGGGTTACAATCTTCTGTATATAAATTTGAAAAGAAGGCAGAGAATTCCTGTTTTATTATCGCCTCCTCAGTTCCATTTTGGGAGCTGTCGGTTGGGTCTATACTGCCGATTTTATTTCTCGCTTGATCTGTATTGATCTTCCAGGCAAGCATTTTCCCACATTCCTCTCCATATTCATAGTGGGCGAGATTACTACACTCCCATCTCTCTCTGATTTTACCCTCTAGTATAGCCATTAAGCTTTCTTTTAATTTTAACCTTTCCTTTTCTAATTCTTGACCTCTCGGGATGGAGCATCTGAGGATATCTGCTGATCCAGAGTTTTTATATTATCCTCTACTTTCTGGATCTCTCTTTTAAGCTCCATTGATTTATGTATAGTTAAACCACAGATCTTGCCCCTTATTACTGCTTTATACGCCTCCCATACTATTTGAGGTGGGGCGCTTTCGTTGTTATCCTCAAAATATAACTCTGTCTCTTGTTTGAGTTGATCAATAATTAGGGATCTAAGAGAGCTGAACGGTCTAACGTCCATCTTGGTATTGTTATATCATCTTTTATCTTTAACGTAATTTGGACGGCAGAATGGTCAGAGAGATGGGCGGGAAGATGGATTACAGTTTGAGTATTCTCTAGTAACCCTTGATCTATTAGAAATAGTCAATCCTAGATTGTAATACAAGTTTTTTATTTTTAAAGGTAAATTTATCATGCTTAACACCATTCCCTTTCCATATGTCGATTAGGCTTAGGTCCCTTTTATACACTCCCAACCACTCTCTCATTTTTGGCAAGTTTGCCTGTTTACCTCTAGGGTACCGGTCAACTTTTGGGTCTAGAGTGATATTAAAATCTCTGCCCATAATCACTGGAGATGTTGCCGAAATCAATTGGGAGTATAGAGACTGGAGTGGGATAGGATCGTCTATGTTTGGTCCATAGTAACCGACCACAGTAAATGCATCGCCGAGTATGTTGACATTGGTTATCGCCCAGCTCCCTTTTGGGTCTGATTCAGACGATGTTATTCTAGCTTTTAGAGATTTTTTAGAGAGGATGGCCACACCTTTTATAACACACTCTTGGTCGGTGCATATGTAGGAGTTGACCCAATAAAGTGTTTTCATTATCTCTTCCCACTCTTTTTTTTAACAGGTGCGTTTCCTGTAGAATTTAAATCTCGCTATCAATAGATTTCAAGTATTCAAGAATTTTCCGTCGCCTTCTCTTAGTTCTTAGCCCATTGACATTCCTGGCGGTTATTTTTATATATTTAATTTTTTTTCCCATCTCTACCTGGCTTAAGTCTGCTTTCGTCATTATTAAACCGGGCCCTGGTTGTCTCCTTTCCTATGAGATCAACATTTTGCTGAGGACTTTTTTTGTATTTTTCCCTATTTTGCTCCCATCTCCCGGGTGCCCCCCCACCCCCTTCCCTCCAGTGTATACATTAAACTGAGTGAAAGTGTGCGAAATAAAAAGAAGAGAAGAAAGAGAAGACACGGGGGGGCACCCTCCCACCCTGGGGAAGCCTCCCTTTCCTTTGGGCTTTAATTCTAGCCCTCTTCGAGCCCTGTGCCTGAGAAAAGAAGTTCTAAGAGAATGCTGCTGCTACTGTTTCTTCACTATTGATCTAGGAATGTGAATGTAATTGGGTCTGGACACGCATCTGTTCCAGGAGTGTTTTGGCTTCTTGAGGATCTCTGATGTTATACATCTTATTCCTCCACATTATCCTGAGGGAGGCCGGGAACTTCATCTGAACAGTTGCCCCAAGTGCTTTCAGTTCGGGCATTTTTTGACCCAACTCCCATTGTCTGTCTTGTGTCACTTTCGCGATGTCGGATCGAATCTTAAAGGACCAGTCATCGTTGGTATACGCCCCGCTTTTCAGGGCCTCACTCAGAATTTTCTCTTTGAGAGTATAGGTTTTAAAATTTATTAGGATTTTTCTTGGATTTTTCCTCTCCTTAGACTTCCCAAAAGGGTGCCGATGCACCCGCTGAATATCATCTTCCAGGCCAGAGGTTTTACTCCATGGGAAGTGTTCCTCTATAAGTGCTATTATGAATTTCTTTATGTCCGACCCTTCTCGCCCTTCTGGAACATTGAGAAATCTGAGATTGCACCTTCTGGACTGGTTTTCTAAAGCTTCTAACTTTTCGTCTGTACTTTTGTCCTTTGCCTTTAAAGTTCTAATATCCTTCTGAGTTAGCTCTACTTTCCTAGTTAGACCCTCCACTTCTGCTTCCACTGAGGAGACTCTATCATTTAAAGCTATTAATTTGGAGTCCAAAGATTCAAATCTTTCGAGGAATTTGTTCTGGTTATCTTCTGATATTTTAAACCTAGACCTCATCTCGTCTAGCATTTTTTCCAATATAGCATCCGTACTGCTTCGTGGTTCACCCTGCGGGTTAGTAGGATTAGTAGAAGGACTTTTAGGGGGGCTATTCGGCACAATTCTAGCGGAGCCCTGAGATGGGCATTGAGCATGATTCAGGTTCTGGCTAGAAGGCAAGCTCTGGGTTATGATCTGAATTGGGGTCGGGGTCTGCAACCCTTCCTGCAGCTGTTCTGTTGGCTCCCTTGCGGGAACCTCTGTGGGGCATTAATTGGGTCACCCAGGACTTCTGTTAGAGCCGGGAGGACAGAGCTTTTCATGTTGGATTTATGGCCGCTCACTTTCTCTAGTTCTTCACGGCTTAAATTCTGAGCCCGTTCTTGCACCTTAAAGTAGGACCTTAGCGAGGGAGTAATTTTAATTTTAACGTTTTTACCCCCTTCACCTACCTCCAAGTTGTTTCCTGCCAACCCCTTTTTATTTAGGGGTATGCTTACATGCAATTTCGGGGCTTTCTGTGAGACTCTTTTTGTAATTCGTGGGATAACGGGCTGTTTAACCGCAAGGGGTAAACTTGCTTTAAGGAACTGCCTACTCCTTAGACAGTACGAAGACCTTCCCCTCAGTTCAGGGTCTGCTGTAATTCCATTATCTGCTTTGAGCGCGCTTTTTCCTGCTTCTCGATCTCGAATTTTATCAGAGGGTGGGTCTATTGAGCTAGATGTTTGATGGGTTGTGTTGTCTGTACTTGCCTTTTCCCCCTCCACTTTTGCTGCAAAGAGCCTACCTTAGGAGTTTATTTATTGGTAAGGTGAGGGACTAAAAGGAGGGCAGAGTTTCCTCTCTGATGCATATATTAGTGCCTCTATCGGGTGATCGGCCGAGTTGGATTCTCCCAAATTGTTTAACCTGCTCAAAAGTTTTAAATTATTAAAAGAGTCTGCTAAATGGGCCCCGTTCTGAGGCTGAAATAAGTCTAAGCCAGAACAAACTCCTGGGCAAGCCTTTAAACCTTTAGAGTCCCTAAGATACAGAACCTGTCTATCTCGTGCCTCAGCCCCCCCTGCCTTACCTCTAAAAAAACACCGAAATCCGGCTTACTGCTCTCCTGCAGTTTTGTCGAGCCCGTGACGCCGCCTCCCACCAGCCGGCGTTTGTTCTGTCTGCCGATTCCCGGATGACTGTCACATGTTGCTGTGACTCTTAATTTGATAGTTGTTCCTCTGCTAGGGTGCTGGAATTCCTTGACTATGGTATTGCAATTTGCACAATTGTGGCATGGTAGAGTGCATTTGTACATGAGCGGTTTTTGTTCCCCCTTTTGATTCAATAACTCCTTAATGTTCTTGGTGCGGTGATATGCAAACCTGGGTACCATGGAAAATATTCCATTGAAGTCATCCTCTAGAGTTAATAGAGGCCAATGTTTTAAAATGATTCTTTTGATTTGTTGACTCTGTGTGGAATATTTCGTCCTTAGGCTTGATTTGAGATTTTAATAGAGTCGTACGTTTTCGTTTTTGTACTTTAGATGCTGCTTCCTCAAGGATACCTGTTGGGTACCCTCGCTCTTTGAATTTGTTTAAAGTGGTTTACATGCTTTCGTTAAATGATTTCTCCGTTGAAGATATTCTTTTCAGTCTCAATAATTGGGAATATGGAAGATGTTTCTTAAGCGAATGTTGGTGAAAACGTTGAAAATGTAGCAAATTGTTTCTATCTGTGCTTTTGGTGTGTACCATTGTCTCTAGTTTACCATTGGTATTTTGTATCATAACATCTAGAAATGTTATTCGATCTTTGTGAATGGTATGGGTAAATCCGATTCTGTCATTGATCTGATTTAATTTGAGTATAGCTTGTTAGCTCCTGTTCAGTTCCCTTCCATAAGATGAATATATCGTCAATGTACCATTTGTACAGAAGGAGGTTATCCAACCATTCATTCAGTTACCACGCAGTATCATTTTAGAGCGTTAACATTGAGAAGCCACTTGACTAAACAATTTTTGCATTTAAGGGTAGATTTACATGCTTCGATTCATTAGCCATGCTTCCTTGAGCGCTTCTGAAATCCCATCTAGATTGCATTCGTGGGCATCGATGGAGCGATTAACTTACTTTCTCTCACAAGTAACGCCAGGACTCGATAAGCGCTGTATACAGTCTAAGAGAGCTAACTCTATTAAGCCACACATTAACCTGAGCGTTGATGAGTTTGTTACATTGAAGACAGGATTTAAACACACCGCTTCAAATACACCGACTACAAGCTTGGCCCCTGTGCGGGTCTTTAGAATCTTAAATTCTAATTTACATCGCGATTGAGGGCATTGATTTAGTATCTCACTCAAGCAACGCCAGGGCACGGAAGCAACAAGCGCTGAGAGCTGTCTCATAAGAGCAGCGCCGCAAACTCCACACGGCATTTAACACTAGTGAACGAAGACTGAGAGGACAATTAACCATGGCATTCGCACAAGCACACTGCGCCCCCGTTTTAGGCATCACCTTACTATACCTCTTAATCAATATGGACATGAGTTTACCAACAGTACTTTGCTACAAGGTCTTTACACAACAATTTAGTCCCTCATTTCCCACTATCTGACACGCACAGGAGCAAAGCCGCGTGACTGATTCCACTGGGCACTGTTGAAGCCTAGGGACCACAAAGAGTGGGTGAGTCCTCCATTAAGGCAATTTTCCTACTATTTCCTCCTAATGTTCGGCCCTTCCATGTCTTCCTTTTATTCACAGGGATCTGTATCATCTTCACCAACTGAGACAGTTCACCTGTTTCTAATACTATGTATACTGTCTGCCAGCAAGCAGGCTCACTGATAAATGAGTATCATGTTTTGAGTCACCAGGGTATTGTTGTTGGTAAATGTGTACAAAAAAGTAATATTGATTTGTCAATTGAGTGTCTCTTTCTCCCACACAGGGAGATCCAGGCAGGTAGAAGAAGACTCAGGGTAATATTGCTACCCCTGACACACATATTTCCTTTCTTTTTTTATTTTCACTCATTACTATTGTAGATAGCTCACTATTAAGGTCCTGAAGAATCGCAGGGTTAATATACCGAACAGCGAGAAACATGTCGACCAACACACAATAACAAGAGCACATAGATCCGCAGAGAGGCTCATGTTAATGCCTTGTTTCACTTCTTTAGGACAGGAGACCCACAGAATAAAAAAAATCCAGGTACTCCCAGCCCTCTTTTAAACCACCACAAAGCATCTACACTTCCTCGTCCCCACACCCGCACGGCAGTTGGATAGAAGATCTCCGACAAAGAGCCCCTTTTTAGGGAGCCCGTTGGGGATTGCACCGCCGCCCCAACGAGGAGCAGCCCAGATGATGAAGCATGACACCTGAATGGGTGTGTGAGGGCATTATGATCCAACAAAAGGATCCCCACTACTACCCTCTATAGGGAAGAGTGAGATCCTCTCACCACACTTTTCGCAAACAGCTACTCTGTTAAAGAGAGGAACAACATAGAAACCAGTTTGTATATTGCTTGTATTGAGGCACCTCTATTGTTGGACCTCCCCACTTTTTAGTGGGAAATAGCCTCTAGTCCCTTCCTTTTGTTCTCATTAAGTTGGATACTATCAGGTTGTTGGCCTGTGGGGTCTCTCTTTTTTGCAAAGCTGTCCTATTTACATACGAGGATGTGTTTCCTTTATCTTCGGTTCCTCTTGGGTAGCGTTCTTTGCTGGTTATCAGCTTCTCTTGCAGAGTTGGTGTATCGTTAATTTCATTTTTTTTCTATTGGGTCCCCCGGTGGGCTTTTGCTCACTTTTTGGAAGAAGGATTTTATGCAGGAGATTTTGTTTCTCCCTTTTCGCTCCATTTTGCGTCGTTGTTTCGAAGTTTGCCTTTTGAAGAACTGTGCGTTCCTTTCACTCGGGTTACTTTGCTGCTCAACTTGGCTGCACAAATGCTGCTCTTCTAGTAGCGATTTGTCGAGGAGCCCTATTTGATCAGACCATGTGGGCATGCTCCCCCTAAGATTGCCTTTATTCTGGAGTGATTCTTGTTGTGTACACGAAAAGTGACTCCTTGTTTGGTGAGTGGTGTGTTTTGCTCTTCCCTTTGCGTTTTTTGTTTATCTTGATGCAAAACTTCCTCTGTTAAATTGAAATGAGATTTCCTTTCTAGTGAGCTGCCTTATCCATCTCCTTTGCCTTCTGATTTTTGAGATCCATTGTTTTTATTGCTGTTTGCTTTCTTTATATCAGTTAGGAGGTCTCCCATTACTATCGGTAATGTGGCTAGTTTGTCTATAATTGAGTAACATGCGCAGTTTGGGGTTTTATTGCGGTTCTTATTGAACCCTCCTGATCAGAGTGTTCAGTTCCGGTTTATTGTCAATACTTGTGGCGTGCATAGCTAGGCAATTGAGAACGGTTAACTGGATATCCATCTTGTCGGAGTGATATTCCATAGCTTTTGTTGATAATTGCATGGTGTTTAGTAGGTATTCCCATAATTTATTCTCTTCTGTTAGTAAGTCCTTGGTGGCGTTCTTGGCATCTTGATATCTTGTGTCACCTTTTCCTATGGAATATGTAGTAACCATTTTTTCACATTCTTCCGCTGCGAGAGAAGATAGATTGCTTTTTTGGAGACTGGGAATCGCGTCTTCTTCCGCGCCGATGGTCTCTGTTCTGCTATTAGAAGTCTTGGGCGTGGAAATAGATTGATATCCTTTCGGCCCTTGGACGTCGGAGCTAGTGGCCAGTGGGTCTGAACTGGTATGAAAAGGAGATAATTCGCCTTGGGACTTTTGAGGGTCTGTTACTTTCTCAGTAGTTGTCGATAGTCCAGCTATCATAATAGTGTCCTGTTTAACTTCTGAAAATTTGTCAAAGATGGAAGCTGTTGCTCTTGCGTCTGCTTTATCTCCTCTGCTTCTTGCATTAATTGAAGGGAAGTCTGGATCGTTATGACTGGTTCCAGTGGGAGACTTGATGCTTCCGGGAAATTGGTGATAAATAAGTTTCCTAATATTTGCTTGGCATCATTGTTCCCATTTTCAAACATTTTAATAATAGGGTCCACCTTCCGAACCATACAAGCTTTGTTTTTGGTTACCTGTATTTGATCTTTATCTTGATCTGGGGCTTTGATCGTGGTTAAGGGTGCCTCCTTCAACTCCATCAGTTTTTAAGGCTTGGCATTGCTGATTTCCTTTACCGTTTCTCTAAGTGTCCCCTGTTGGTAGGCCTGTTAAGGCTGTTGTCTCTATCCCATTTTGATGATTTTTTTCTTGGTCTAATGGTTAGGGGAATCCCCTTTGTATTTTGTTGGGGAAGTTTAGCACTGCCCCTGCATCTTTTACGAAGGAAAATTTAGAGTAGATTTTGGGTTGGTAAAGGGTTTTTGGTGCTTTTGCAAATGGTGACGCAGCTCCATTGATTTCGCTATTCAAATCTACTAACACTTCATGCACCGAGTTGGCCATTGAATCTGTTGCTCCCGCGTTTTCCTGGCTGCTGATGAATGCGTTAGATGGTTCTTTGAGGATTTTCTTTTTCTTTTTTCGACTGCTTATAACACTTGTAATGCTCTGCCTTTCTTTCCCTGACCTTATTTCTATCCGGCTTTCTGTTTCTTTGTTGCAGCTCTATGTTGATGCTTGATTGAGTAAATGAGTTGTTAGGAACCTTGCGTTTTTGATTAGAGTATTTCGGTATCTCAGCTGGTTGGAGCTTTGTTGGTCGGCTCTTCTCAGCTTCGCTTGGTCTAGCTTGGCCTTACTTAGGTGAACGGTGAATGTTGTATGGGCGTTCATAAAGCAGTAGACAGTGGTGTTCCCCTAATTTGGATAATTGGATTGTTGTGTATGCTTGGAGTCACCGGAGGAATTCAGTCAGTGAGTCCGGGAGTAGAGTCGTTGAGGATTACCTAGTCAGGATGTCTATTTGAATTAAAGGTGGATTGTGTCCGGTTTGAGCCCAAGTTGAAACCAGATTGACTCAGGGGCTCAGGGGTTCTGGGACACGCTTGAGGTCAAAGTCCAAGCAATCAGGGCAGGTCTGCCGGTATCCTATGACCCAAGATCTTTTAGTTGTTTCAAATTGCCGGCCAATCGCTGACCCTTACTCCGTTGCTCTCGTTGGACTCACTCCATATAGCTGACTGGCTTGGCTTGGCTGGGTTGGTTTTGGGCTTGAGCTGATTCTGGCTATCTATGGCTTTTCAAGCGAGCATGACTCACTGGCAGCCCACAAGCTGCACCCAACTTTGTCGGGCCGCCTATATGGCTATACAGGGACACACACTCTGCTACTGCCCCCTACTGGTGGTCACGCTCGCTGTCTTTTCTATTGGAATATGTTTTTTCGACTGTTCTGGCCCATTATCCAATCACCTATTCCAGTGTTTCTTCAGCAATCGTAATATTAGGCTCTGGTCCCTTGTCTCTCTGCGTCTGAACTCTTTGGCTGTCTGGGCGGTCCCTTGGATGTCCTGGGCTGGCTCAGTGGTGGGCAACTAGTTGGCAGGCTGGCCAAGCTGTGCAGGGTTTGTGAAGGGTAGATGCTGCTAGTGAGGGGAAGAGGGAGGGGGGAGAGAAGAGAAGGGGGAACGGAGTACTGGCTCAGGATGGCTCACCTCTAGTCTTTCTACCTCCACCACTCTGCCTCACGGTCACCACCTCTCCGACTGTTAAGCCGGCCGCCTCCAGCCCCGGTGCCTCCCGATTTCACCTGTCTTCAACAGCCTGGCCTGGCTCATGGCGTGTCCAGTGCCTCGTGGGCAGCCGCAGGCAGTGGTATTTCTGTACGGGCGGTGCGGGTGTAGGCAGTGGCACAGTCTGGATTCCCTGCCAGGGAACTGTGTTGATTTTGTCCGATTTAGTCTGATACTACTGCAAAACATGGATCCAGGCCTCGACCCCGAGGGCTTGAGGGGGCTGAGGGTTGGGAGCTTGAGGGTGACCCGACCTTGGCCCGCCGCTGCTGCCTGACTGCCTGCTACCTGACTTCCTGTTTCATGGTGCGATGACTCCGTAACTTTCAGATAATTCCCCAGCCACCTGAGAAACAGCTGAGCCACGTTCAGGACGATGCGTAGGGAAAGGCGAGGCAACCTTCAAACTTTAATTTAATTGGGTGCCTGAAACACAGACTACCTATACACTGTGATACCAAGCCTTACTTGCCATTGGCAAACACATCCTACATGGGCTGGAGTGGATACAGGGACAGTGGCCACACATGCCTACATCTCACCACTTCATCGCTTCCAAGAGTCTGGTGATGCTATGCTAATTACTTGGTTTATTTGTTGTGATACGTTTGGACAGGTAGCCGTTGCTACCCTGCCCTAGGGATGGTGAGTTTATCGTTGGTATATTTGTAATGGTTTCTTTCTTGGGGAGGGGGGGGTGGTCTGGGTGACCTAGAGCTGTGGTTCTGTGTTTGGTCTGGAAGAATATGGCCGACAACAATGTCAATCCTACCTCAATGGCTAACAGAAATTAGGAGTTTAACTGTATGACCTGAAATGTCCGTGGGACGGGATCAGCAATTAAGTGACTCAACATTCTCTGACATCTCAAACGCAGGGAAATGCACATCGCCATGCTACAGGAGACCCATCTCACAGGAGTAGAGGTGGAACGCTGGTGCTGTAGATGGTATGGACAATTATATGCTACATCGTTCTCTGCATTTGCGAGGGGCACACTAATATGGGTCAGGGCTAGATACCCTCCCTAATTGATAAAGAAGGTCAATATGTTCTTTGTGCAGGGCCGGTTACTAGGGAAAGAGATGACAATAGGGAGAATCTATGCACCTAACCAAGAACAGCTGGCGTTCCTCCTCTCACTGTCAGCTCCTTTGAGGCAATTGGTGGGTAGAGATCTGCTCATGGGAGGGTACTTCTGTTGTGTTATAGATGTGCTCCTAGACCGCTCTACAGCCCTCCCCCACTTCCCCCCACCCGCGCACACACATGGAGCACTGGCACATAGACTAGCAGTTGTCCTTAGATAGTGGACATAGTACTGGGAACTGGCAGACCTGTGGCGCACCCAACATGTCATTGAAAGAGACTACTCTTATTATTCCCACATTTATGCTCTTCACACTAGAATAGACAGAATCCTGTGTGCTCGGAAAAGTTGAGCCATTATGCACTCTCCACTGAATACCTTGGATGGGCAATCTCTGGCCACAGTCTCTAACATTTGGGGTTCCGACCAAAAGATGACAGACCGGTGATCCCTTTTTGGCAGCTTCGACTGACGTCACCAGACGACGCCTACAATAGGGAGTCACATCACACAACCTTCATGGAGTATTTTACAAACAACAAAGACACAGCGTCATTTACCCTAATCAAATCAGAATCTTTATAGGTGCTGGTACGTGGCCACTGCATGAGTCAATAGGTCAGCATATGTAGGGAACTTAATGAGGAATTAGGCACACTGGACAATACCGTGCACACACTAGACAATAGCTTGGAAGTAAACCTCGACACTCACCGATGGCTACTGGAGGCAAATGAGTGCTATAATACTATCTTGGAGCAACTACGATGCCACAACTACTAAAATTATGTAGGTCGAGCCCATGATGAGGAGGGTTAACCCCTCATTTATCCTGATCTAACATGCTCCCCCATTGCACATATAATGTCAGCAACTGGGACTCCTATCTATAGCGAGGGAGCCATTAACGATGTGTTCAAAAAATACTATGAGGCGCTGTATGGCTGCCATTAGACACTACCAGAAAACCTGCAAACTAGATTTCTAGACCATCTGACCCTCCCGACATTACCACATGAAGCTTGGGAGAATATTGGAGGACCGGAAACTGTCCAGAAAATACGAGCAGCTGTTAAAGACATGGCCATGGCAAGACTCCGTGCCCCGACGGACACCCACTGGCGTTCTACTCCACTTTCATATGCACACTACCCCGAAAACTAGAAGTGCTCTATGCTGCATCGTTAGAAATAGGCTGCCAGACTCTGCGATGATTGTATCTGTGATTCCCCCCCCCTCCCAAAAGACAGACGTCCCAGACGCTCCTCCATCGGCGTTCTGCCCACTGTCTATGTTAAATATGGACCTCAAGGTCCTCTGTAATGTACTGGTGTCTAGACTGCTTCCTCATATGCCGACTTTGGTCCATGGAGACCAAATGGTTTAATTCTAAATCGTAGCACCTCTCATAACCTCAGAAGACTATACCACACTCTCATCCAGAAGTGCAGGCCATTCCGAAAACCTTGATTATGTCAGTGTTCCTTGAAAAGGCCTTTGACTTCATAAGGTGGGACTTCCTGAACTAAGTGAGGACTGGATCAAATGTGTCACCCTAATATATTCTGCTCAGACAGCCAGAGTAAAGACAGGCTATACAATCTCTGCTACATATAATATATTCCAGGAAACTAGACTGGGCTGCCCTTCGTCTCCCCTGCTCTTCAATCTGGCTATTGTGCCTTTGGCTGGACTGTTTCTATGCGAGGGAGGTGATGGTGGTCTAACAGTAGATGGCTGTAACCATATTAGTTTGCTCTATGTGGACAACCTTCTTCTAAGTTTGGTGAATGGCAGGATGCAATCCGTCTTCTCGAAGAATTCGGGAACTTATCAGGTTTGAAAGTCCACCGAACCAAAACCTGTATATTCCCATGCACCCAAGGGACTCCCCAACTGCTGGACCTCTCGTTAGGAATAATATGGTTGCCCACAACTTTTAAATACTTGGGTATTAGGGTGTACCACAATCTTGGCCATCTGCAAGACGGAAACGTGGGAGGATAACTCTGCTCCCTCAGGGCTTGTGTCGCCTTTTGGGGATCCTTACGACTCCCTCTTATGGCCAGAGTATCAATATACAAAATGGTGATGCTACCCCGCTTATTATAATTTTTTTTTTACCAATCTTCCATTTAGGATTCTTGTGGTATGGTTCAAACAAGTAGATGCCCTGCTTTTTTTAATTGATGGATTTGAGACAGTGCGTGGCACAGAGTGTCCCTCGAGGTCCTGCGGCACCCTCCAGATGATGAGGCCTAGAAGCTCCAGGCTCTAAGCTGTATTATTTGGCGACACTACTGCAATGGATGGCCATATGAATTATCCCTAATGGACCTAGCCCCCCAACAGGTACTCCTTTTGGCATGACCGCTCCATCCTGGTATAGTCTTACCACGACCCGGTGTCTTGATCCAGGTGGCCATCCAATGCTGGGGCCGTTGTCTGGTGCAAACCTGAGGAGCCCTGTTGTACATCCCAGCTTTCCCATTGATGCCCCCCCCCCATAGCAATCCTATTACTTGTTTTACTATAGCCCAGCTTGCTGACTGGATTGAAGCTGGCCTGATGACAGTAGGGGACTGCTTCGCAATGAATGCTCTCCTCCCAATGGAAGACTTAAAAGAGAAGTACGCCTTACCCCATGCCCAGTTTCTGGGACTGTGAGGCCTTAATGAGTACTTTTGCAGAGTTGTGGGTCAAGGGACAGAACAAACTGTCACCCCACAAGGTGTTTCAATCCCACTCTCCGCGGGCTCAGCGGCACACCTGGTGACTTGGTTTTACCGTTCACTGAATGAGATGGGGCGTAGACCATTGTTGACCCTTAGGACTTAATGGAATGGGATCCTGTGCCGCAAAATCAGACAAGGGACCTGGAAAAAAAAATGCTGGCCCGCCCCAAAATGATCTCTTGCAATACGACACTAAAATATGTACAATTTTACTGCCTACACATGACATACCTCAGCCCACATGGATTGCAGTTTATATATGGTGGATAAATGTGCTTGATGCAGATTTTTATCACATGACATGTAGGTGCCCCATCCTGCAAACTTTTTGGACCATGGTTCTTCACTGACCTCATGACATGTTAGGAAGCACCAGTAGACAGTCTACTGGGAGGCTTCCCCAGACTCAAGACGCACAGAGTAGGCTGTAGATTTATAGACCTGGCGCTTGCCTTGGCCAAACGTAGAATAGCGATCGGAGACAGAGGTCGGGGCAGGGACTAGTGCTATAGACCTGGGTTAAATATGCCACAACATGGGCTGGGGCAGAGGAAAGAGCCCTACTTGGAGAGGATGCCAGAGGGATCCAAACACAACCCATGACTGAATTATGTTTACAAGTTATGGCAAGCTGGGAGCACCCGGAGACGATCTAGCCTCCGAACAGGACAACTTGAACGATCACGAGGGGGAGCCCGGAGACTTGCCTCAGACGGGGAGGACAAAGAGAAAGTTCACGAAGAGGAATAGGTGACTTTGGAGGCTGGATTATTCCATGGCATACCCCATAACATGCGTGACTTATGCATGTCGACATACATGGCTTCTTTCACTGCCTACATCCCACACCCCTGCACTTCGAACTGTCTACTCCAGACACCTCATGACACACATACCCCGATAACTACTACCAGACAACCCCAAGCGTGGCCTGCCACTTAAGGACTAAGACCTACACCCCCAGAGATACATTTTGTTTTATCTTTTGTTGTTTCTTCTTTTTTATGATTTTTTTCCTGGATTCCGCTCATCCATTGGCTTTATTTTCAAGTCATCTAAGACATGCCACACAAAAACAGCTTGGGACCGGAGAGGAAACGGGAAAAGGGTGTTCTGATTATTGTGTAGAAGAGACACTGGTACTTAATGTTAATTTTGGAAATGTGATGACACATTGGTCATAGGCGACTAGCCACTGTACACCTAAAGTGCATCTATTGCTGCATGTAATTCAAACCTACCTGTGTTCAACATATATCTGTATGTTCTTTGTCGGCTTAAGATCAATGGAAAAGTCTTGGACTAAAACAAATTTTTCCCTTATGTAAAAATTTCAATAAATGACAATAAACATATCTTTTTTTGAAAAAGTATACAGATTAGAATATTGGAATGTTGAGAACTCCATTGAAGACAATACAGCAGCAGCGACCTATATAAACTGAAATAGGCCCACTGCTCTCAATATTTCAGTGCCCTAATACACAACCTCTGACTTTCTCTTTCCCCTTCCTCTTGAAATTATATTAATCAGGCTGATGAAAGCGAAAGGCAGAGGCTGTGGAGGAGAGGACACGCAGCCTTCACCCGTCCCTCCTTCTGTAGCTCAGTGTCACAAGGGGTTCAGAAGGAGGGAGGAGTGAATGCTTTCTTCCTGGCTTCATAAAAGCAGCCTTTAGCCCTCTTTCACAGCTTTAGCTGGGACTGTTCAACAGCCATAGCCCTATGTCCGGCTGTTAACTGTAGAACATATACAGCAAGAAATCTGAACAAAGGGTTCCGAACCGGGGGAATTTCTACCTCCTTGGGCTCAGAGAGGCCTTAGTTTTTCTAATTAGAAAATTCTGCCGTCATAGGGCAGAATTTTCTATAGCTTTATAGCGCTTCACATGAGCACCAGTTGCGTTACAGATGGATACATTCATTTTTTGTTAGCCACGCGGAGATTAAGTGATTTGCCTAGAATGACAGGATGTTGAGTGTCCCTGCAGAAACTCTAACCCAGTTCGCCAACATTGATGTCGACCTCTCTGGCTGTAAGATTACATCCTCTCCCCAGGTTAAATATGTTTACAGTTTGTTGCTGTGTAAAATTCTTGCATGTCTGTGGGTCGTCACTGTAATAGATAGTTCCTCTGATATCTACTGAAAATGAGTGCTGTTAGTAACCCTTTTTAAATTATCAGTGTTCAAATCCCCAACACAAGAAGTTTACTACAATATACAGATGCATCCACTGTACATATAGTTGAATACTTGTATGCTCATAATGGTTGCCCCAAGTGTGCACCATCTTAAATATGAATATACATACGAGCCCTTGTGTGCGCCACATCAAAGATTTATGTCTGTTGTCAGTTTTACATATGTATATGGCTCGGGAATTTATGTTATCGACATTAGACTATTTTGATGCATCATGTAAGATGGCCATGGAAATAGGAAAGACTGCACAAGAATTCCAAAATCTGATCCCAAAACGTGACGTCAACAGCTCAAACTAATGGAAAACCATCAATTCTAATTTTCTCACCGCTATATCATATACCCATCACTGCTTGCTTACTTTATTGATGCAAAACATATGAGGCTGTTTGCAGCGGTGGGCTGATGTCACTTTGTGGTACAATTGATACTGTGGAACACTCTTGTTTTTGTGGCAGTATGTTGGAAAGCAGAATTCAAGTTGTTTTGTGAGTGTTTCTTCCAGAACTTAACTCCGTACTGTTTTGATGCTCATAGTATTGTATTTTCACTGAGTGGGCAAAAGATAAGTACATGTTGCTTCACACAAGTTTCAGTTTAACTTAAATCTCATTTTTTTAAATTTACTTATACATCCTTGATAAGTAAATAAAAGTGCTGCATAGCATTGGTGAAAAATGCATTTTTACAATGCTGTAAACCATAAACAAAAGGCATTAACAAAGCCTAGAAGTTCCAAAGGCACAAACTATTGGCTTTGCCAAGCTTTGTTTAATCATGTTAATTGCTTGCTCAGATTTTCTTAACCCCTTAACTGCTGGGCTTATCCCCCCTCCCATCACCCCTCCCCCCACACACACACACTGTGCTGAGCCCTTTTCTGGCTGTTCGCAATTAGGCCTCTGTAGCTTTTTGACCACATAAGGTATCCACGCCAAATGTGCGTCCTTTTCTGCCAATATCATGGGGATTCTAAAGGTACCCAGGGTTTGTGGATTCCCCTGGAGGGGACCCAGAAAATAGCCAAAATACAGGTATTCTTTTTTTTTTTTTTTTAAATGCGGAAGAAAAAGTGCTACAGATAAAAGCGTCTGTTTTTCCCCTGCAAATGGTATCAAAAAAGGGGTTGTGATGCTGAAATCTCCATCTTCCCAGCTTTCAGCAACAATCGGACTTTTGTCAGAAAACCACATTTTTGTACACAGTTTTGTCTTTTTTCTGGGACTTAGCCTATTTTTCCAATTTTTGTGCTTTCATACTCTTTCCAGTTAATGGTAGAAATGGGTATGAAAGCAGTAATGGAGCCTGGAAAGCTATACATTTTAGAAAAGTAGACCACATTCTGTAATCATCAAGGAGTCATTTGTGTAGATCCTTCAAGGTTTCTTCATAGAAACTAACCATTGAATATAGGAAAATTTTAAATTAGTTGCAAAAAACAGATATTTGTGTCAACGTTTTTACCTGTAACTTCTTCTAATTATGAAAGCTGTTTGAAAGCAATATACCGTTACATCCGCTGGACCTTTCTGGTTGTGGAGATATATAGGACTTGCTCCAATAACTGAGCAGCGTCTTGCAATGGTTTATTATGTACCGGGTATATAGCACTTAACTTGGGTAAATATATACATGGAAAAATCGGTATGAAAGACACCTATGTATTTCTGAAATTGGGTAAGCCTTGTGCCCGCGACAGGAAACTGCTCAAAACGCAACGTGGATACACTTTATTTTTACAGTGAAAACTGACCCTTTTTTTGTACAGTACCTAGCTGTAGATTTTGCACCCTAGCCCTGCCGGCACCTAGGGAGACCTATCAAACCTATACATTTTTGAAAACTAGACACCCAGGGGAATCCAGGATGGGATGACTTGACTGGCTCTCACCAGTTTCTGTTACCCAGAATCCCTTGTAAACCTAAAAAATTGTAAAAAAAAAAAAAAACCACAATTTCCTCACATTTCTGTGGTGGAAAGTTCTGGAATCTGCGTGGATCCACAAAATTCCACCCACCCCACGTTCCCCAAAGTCTTCTGAGAAAAATGGTACCTCACATGTGTGGGAGGCCCAAGTACCCGCAACAGGAAACGGCCCAAAACGCAACGTGGAGACACACCATTTTTACTGTGAAAACTGACCTTTTTTTTGCAAAGTGAACCCTAGCTCTGCTGGCACCTAGGGAAACCTATCAAACCTATACATGTTTGCAAACTAGACACCCACGGGAATCCAGTATGGGGTGACTTGGCTGACTCTCACCAGGTTCTGTTATCCAGAATCCCTTGTAAACCTCAAACTTTGTCAAAAAACCTAATTCTCCTCACATTTCTGTGGTGGAAAGTTCTGGAATCTGCGTGGATCCACAAAATTCCACTCACCCCGCGTTCCTCAAAGTCTTCCGAGAAAAATGGTACCTCACTTGTGTGGGAGGCTGTTGTACATTGCTTCTTCCTTGTGTGTGTGTTCGTGTTCCTTTAAGTCCTCTCCAGAATGTGTGTCCGACATTCTAGGCAGACTCGGCTGATGTGTTCCAGTTGAGACAGTTGGTGTCTGGCTGGCTATAGTTTAGGACGTTGTTCTCTTACTTATGTAAATAAAGCTACGTTTCCTGTTCAACAACTCGTGTCAGCCTACGATCCTTCTACAACATTTTTGGCGACTTGGAATCCATTGCAGCCGGTCAGACGAGTTTGACATTTCATCACAAAAAAAAAAAAGGAAAAGCGATGAACAACGTGACCCTACCTCCACGAACCCATTTCGTGTGTTTTCCTTGTGTTCCCGCTATCTAAGGAAAGGTATTCTGTGGATTTTCTATTTTTCTTTAATATCAACATTTGTTGGGAGAGCTGTCAGAGAACTGTTGAGCTCGAGCCTCCTCGCGTGAGTGCTCCGCGAGAACATTCCGAGCATCTTCATGACGTATCGCCTATGACTTGCCTTTGAGGAAAGTACCTTAGTGTCTTCACTGTTCCTTGCTCGCGTGAGTGTTCCGCGAGAGGATTCTGGGCAGCTTAACGGGTTGAGCATTGTGACGTAGGGTTGAGGAAAGTACCTTGCCCATTTCCGCTCTCTCCTCGCATCAAATTGTGAAGTGCTTCTCATCGACCGATGCGTCCACACGTTTTACGTTGTGCATTTCCACAGTATTAGTGCACAGGCGCGAGTTGCAGTGTTGTTTCATCTGTGTTTCACGGACATCTTCTCTTCATAATCGAAGTCAGACTTAAGTAAGTTCACAGCGACTTTACTCATCATTTTTTTTTGTTATTCTTCATCTACAGTCAACTGTGCAGTCTAATCTAATTTTGTTTTCTCATCCTCATTGTTGGATAATATTTATGCTCAGTAACTTCGTCATATCTTTTGAGATTTTTACTATTGTTGGATTGTTTCTACTAAGATGGCACATCAGGTTGTTGTAGCGCTTCCCCCCACAATTTTTAAGTGAGCCAGGTACGCCATCCATCTCGTGGGAAGACTGGATAAAGATGTTCGATAATTATATCGAAGCATTGGATGGTCAAGATTTCTCGGCCAAGCGCAAAAAAGCTTTACTACTAAGTGCTTTGGGTAAGGAGGGTCAGAGAGTTTTTCAGTACCTTCCTCAAGCGCTGCAATCTGGACAATCTTCAGTTGACGAATATAAGGAAGCTGTTACAAGACTGGAAATTAGATTCGCAAAGGAAGAGAACTTAGTCATGAATAGGTATGAGTTCTACATTAACAAGAAAAGAGGAGATGAATCCATAGATGATTTTGTTGGACGTCTTCGTGAGTTGTCTGTCAAGTGTAACTTTGGGCAGATGACTGATGAGTTAATACGGGATCAACTCATTGTCCAATGCAATAATTGAAAAATCCAGGAGAGATTGTGGGCAGCCAAAAATCCTCCATTGAAGTTAGCTATTGATTTAGCAAAAGTTGTAGAGGAATCCGAGAGGTGCATGTGTGAATTACAAAAATGTAACACTCAGAGTCAGATTTCCGCGGTGTCTGAGCGGATATTGGATGAAGATACTCAGCTTGATGATGAAAGTGTGGCGTTTGTAAAGAGTAAAAACAAGAATCTACAAAAGAAAACGTTCAATAGTACAACGCCTGGTAAAATGTTGTGTATGAAGTGTGGTAGTAATGCCCATACGTCTGAGGCGAAATTCTGTTACGCAAACAACAAAGAGTGCCTCAGTTGTGGAAAGATTGGCCATTTTTCTAGAATGTGTCGTAACAAAACAACTGTTATAACATGTAGTCTTAACATCATATACCTACTGAATCAACTATTCACACATCTTTAGGCAGTCACATACCCCCCACCGAACCACACACACACACACACATTCACTCTCCCATAGAAATACTCAGTTAACTAATCCATACCTAATATAGACTTTCACATAGCTAGTAACCAACTGGTGCAGCAGTTTGCACAACAACTGACAATGTGATACAGATATTCACACAGTTTAGTCACTATCCAATATATTTAGTAAGACACAATAGATTAGTCAGGTAAACGGACAATCACACTGCTACTAAATCCTCCATCTAGATATTTATATTTATATATCCACTCATTCTTCAATGCGCATTGCTATATATATATAATACATATTTAAATAATGAAGCAAACCACATTCACTGGATGATGTCATCAGTGATGTCATCAGTGATGTCACTGACCATGTCATGAATGATGTAATATGTGACATCATCATCATCAGCAGTGCATTGCGGGCGTGCGAGTTATAGTTAGCAGAGCTATCTATAACGTAGGTGTTCAATGGTTTTGTACGAGTGAAATGTCCATTTAACTAAAACACCCCTAAAACATATGTTTTTTTCAGTGAATATATATATATATATATATATATATATATATATATTACCTACTGGCGGTCGCCAGTAGGTATATATAGTTAGGATTTTTTCTCTATGGGATTTTTGAAAATTCTATGTCTAATAACTTTGGCGTTTGTGGACGGAATTGGCTGAAATTTTCAGGAAAATGGCACATTTTGTTTCTGAGCAGCCCTTGAAAATTTGGGGGGGGGTTCGTCAAGGGGGGGCCGAGAAAAAAGGGGGGTCCCAAAACGTGTTTTTAACATTGAGTTTTCCATAGGGCGGTTGGCCTCACTTTTAGCCCGAACGGCTGAATGGATTTGCACGAAACTTGGCAAAATTGATGTGCCTTTGCTAGGTCTCAATATATGTGCTCCAGTGGATTTTGAGAAATTAACGTTCAAAAAAATATATATATCTGTAACAGCGGACCGGGCAGCGCTCCGGTTCGCGGACTTTTCGCGGTACGGAGCTTTGTGAAGCGAAGCTGATTGGTTCTCCGGCGTCTGTAAACATTGCAAACAGTCCGTAGCGGCCGCCATCTTGTCTCTCGGTAGGATCGAGAGACAAGAGGAGGCCAAAGCGAAGGGGCAAATGACCATAAGGGGGCATAGTAGATCCTCCTTGACCTCTTAGGTTTGATGTGGAGGTTTTAAAAGGGCCCCGCGGGGCAAAAAAAAAATAATAATAATAATCGAACGGCTGAATGGATTTGCACGAAACTTGGCAAAATTGTAGGGACTGGTAGCTCGATGTGCCTTTGCTAGGTCTCAATATATGTGCTTCAGTGGATTTTGAGAAATTACTGTTCAAAAACAAGATATATATCTGTAACAGCGCTCCGCTTCGCGGAGATAAAATTATATCTGTATTACCTAGCTGTTGCTAACACCAGTTAGCGACGGCTAGTAGGAGATAGCGACCATCTTGGGCCCCACTTTGCATGTGAGTGATATTTATCACTAATGACATGCAAAGTGGGCATGCCAAGATGTTAGCGACTGGAAACAGTCGCTAACATCGCTATCTCCTATTATCAACTTTTGGAAATATTCGCGATAAGCGCGAATATCTCCAAAAGCTAGCACCTGCCCTGAGCAGTTCTTAGCCATGTTATCCAATGGGAGGTGGATAACATGGCTAAGAGCATTAGCTCGGTAATGCATGAATATCGCTGAGTTTTCAGCGATATTAATGCATTGCGGTCGTTTTTTATCGTATTTGCGATAAACCTTGATAATAGCAAGGTTTATCTGCGATAATTTCTGACGATGCTTAGCGGTAAAAAAATCGTTGCTAAGCATCGTTAGGGATAAATATCGCTTAACTTTGGTAATATGCCCCAACGTCTGTTAACGTTCGATTCGAAGGAAATCAGGAAGTGTTGAAAAACATTGTCTGCGCCATCTTGCCTTTTTTCAAATGCCACACTTTTGTCGTGCACGGCAGTAATTTTAGATGCCTTGACCAGACCCACTCTGTGCACGCTGTCGATCCTTAGCATGGCTCCCCACCCTCGCAAGCATCTCCCCCAGGCAGTGGTCACCCCCGCTCTCTGTCTTATGCATGGGAAAATAAACCACCCCCCATCTGCGCTGCTCTTCCCTGAGAATCACACCCTGTGCCCGCCGACACCTCCCTTTCGCCCTATTCACTACCGCACCCTCTGACACTCCTTTTCCTCTGTGTCCGATTGTCTAGGCCGGTCCTAGGGTATCAGCTAGCCCTGCAGATGTAGTTTATGGCCCCAGCTGTAAAGAATCACCCCTCTTCAAAGGAGTTATAGTAGATCAAGGCCCACACTCAATGAGATCCGTCATAGCAGACGCGTTCCTATTATCTGAAAACCATCCTGTATTGTGATTGGGGAGGGGACCGAGCCTGAAGCGGAAGATTCCAGGGATGACTCTTTGTACATCAAAGTTTTTACAATTATGTGTCGCATTAAAAATATATAGCACTCCAACAAAGTAGTAAGATTATAAAACTTTAATAACTTATAAATATATACAAGAAAACAAAAACAGTAATAACATATAAACATTTTTAGGGAAAAACAACGAAGTAGCGGTCGGCTGTGCGAATAGTCCCAATGCAGCACAACGTCCAGATTTCTGGCGTGGGGCGTCGCGGGGGGTGGGTCATCAGTAGCAAACTGTTGTGCGAATAGTTCCAAGGCGGCAGAACGATGGCACCAAGGTGATGTCCAGTAAGTTGCCGCACTGGTTTTGGTATCCTACAATGCTGCTCCGAATAACGGCGTGGGGCGCCCCGGGGGAGGCGGCGTGAACGGGCCTCTCCAGGTGGAGTCTCGTCTGTTGTAGTGGGGCGCCCCTTTACCGTTTCAGTTGCCATTCCGTCCGCTTTTGGTCCACTGTGTCAAAAGCCGCAATTCAGCTGAGTTGCGCCCACTCTTGCGGTGCAGCGATAGGCGGCTGTCACAGGACTCTCAAAATGGCGGCAGGCTGTTTCCTTTTTGGGCCTGGTCCACTGAAATGGCCCTGGGACACCTTGGAAATCGTACGCTTGTCTGCTAGGTCTTGGACCCCATTCTCGAAAGCGTCCCCTCCGCCTTGAGGATTCATCAAAAGTTTTGGGGCCCCCCGACTCCTGTAGGCTTCTGGTGGGGAGCGGCTGCCATGATTGCTCGCGGAATGACCACGACGGAGCTACGAGATGGTGGTGCTCTCATGCTGACGCCAGCTTCAGTCTGAAACATCCAGAAACAAGGTGGGGCTTTCATCGTTTGGGGAAAAAAAAAAGTTTTCATCCAATGAAAAGTGTTGTTTTTAGGTCATATGATCAAGC
This sequence comes from Lissotriton helveticus, assembly GCF_964261635.1. NCBI lineage: Eukaryota > Metazoa > Chordata > Amphibia > Caudata > Salamandridae > Lissotriton > Lissotriton helveticus. The sequence goes on from NC_136061.1 coordinate 536,159,988, forward strand.
CTTCCATCATTAGGAAACCAAAAGTAAAATGAACCAATGAAAAGTTTTATAAACAAGTCACATGACCTGTTATGCGGCATAGGGTATAAAATGCGGAGAAAATACGTTGGCACGTGAGGCGGCGTCAGTAGCGGACCGATGTGCGAATAGGCCGAAGGCAACACAACGCGCCAAGATTCGGATGGCACCGAGGTGGTGTCCAGCAAGTTGCAGCACTGGTGTGGCCATCCTACAATGCTGAAAGTCGGCGTGGGGCGCCCCGTTGGCCTGTGAGTTTGCGTCAGTAGCGGACCGATGTGCGAATAGGCCGAAGGCAGCACAACGCGCCAAGATCCGGATGGCACCGAGGTGGTGTCTAGTAAGTTGCCGCACTGGTGTGGCCATCCTACAATGTTGAAAGTCGGCGTGGGGCGCCCCGTTGGCCTGTGAGATGGCGTCAGTAGCGGACCGATGTGCGAATGGGGCCAAAGGCAGCGCAACAATATTTTCTGACTAGAAGACACCACAAGGCGCTGAGATGCCAAGATTCGGATGGCACCGAGGTGGTGTCTAGCAAGTTGTGGTACTGGTGTGGCCATCCTACAATGGTAAAAGTCGGCGTGGGGCGCCCTGTTGGCCTGTGAGATGGTTTCAGTTGCGGACCGATGTGCGAATGGGGCCAAAGGCAGCGCAACAATATTTTCTGTATGGAAGATACCACTAGGCGTTGAGATGCCAAGATCCGGATGGCACCGAGGTGATGTCTAGCAAGTTGCTGTACTGGTGTGGTCATCCTACAATGCTGAAACTCGGCGTGGGGCGCCCCATTAGCCTGTGAGATGGCATCAGTAGCGGACCGATGTGTGAATAGGCCGGAACCAGCACAAGGCGCCAAGATCCGGATGTCACCGTGGTGGTTTCATAGTTGAGAGGCACTTCATCTGCAGTGGGGCGCCGAGATCCGGATGGCACCGAGGTGATGTCTAGCAAGTTGCTGTACTGGTGTGGTCATCCTACAATGCTGAAACTCGGCGTGGGGCGCCCCATTAGCCTGTGAGATGGCGTCAGTAGCGGACCGATGTGTGAATGGGGCAAAGGTAGCGCAAGAATATTTTCTGAATAGAAGACACCACAAGGCGCTGAGATGCCAAGATCCGGATGGCACCGAGGTGGTGTCTAGCAAGTTGTGGCACTGGTGTGGCCATCCTACAATGGTAAAAGTCGGCGTGGGGCGCCCTGTTGGCCTGTGAGAGGGTGTCAGTAGCGGACTGATGTGCGAATGGGGCCAAAGGCAGCGCAACAATATTTTCTGACTAGAAGACACCACAAGGCGCTGAGATGCCAAGATCCGGATGGCACCGAGGTGATGTCTAGCAAGTTGCTGTACTGGTGTGGCCATCCTACAATGCTGAAACTCGGCGTGGCGCGCTCCATTAGCCTGTGAGATGGCGTCAGTAGCGGACCGATGTGCGAATGGGGCCAAAGGCAGCGCAACAATATTTTCTGAATAGAAGACACCACAAGGCGCTGAGATGCCAAGATCCGGATGGCACCGAGGTGGTGTCTAGTAAGGTGCACTGGTGTGGCCATCCTACAATGCTGAAAGTCGGCGTGGGGCGCCCCGTTGGCCTGTGAGATGGCGGCAGTAGCGGACCGATGTGCGAATGGGGCCAAAGGCAGCGCAACAATATTTTTGGAATAGAAGAGACCACAAGGCGCTGAGATTCGGTTAGCACCGAGGTGGTGTCTAGCAAGCTATGCAGCTGAGTTGCGTGCGCACTTGCGGCGAATAGGTCGAAGGCAGCACAACAATGTTTTCTGAATAGAAGACACCACAAGGCGCTGAGATTCGGTTACCACCGAGGTGATGTCTAGCAAGTTGCCGCACTGGTGTGGCCATCCTACAATACTGCTCCGAATAACGGCGTGGGGTGCCCGAAGGGGGGGGGGGAGGCGGCGTGAACGGGCCTTCCTAGGTGGAGGCTCGTCTGCTGTAGTGGGGCGCCCCTTTACCGTTTCAGTTGCCATTCAGCTGAGTTTCGGCTGCTCTTGATGCTACAGCGACAGGCGGCTGCAACAGGACTCTCAAAATGGCGGCCTGTTCTTTGGATTTGGGCCTGGTCCACTAAAATGGCCCTGGGACACCTTAGAACTCGGACGCTCGATTTTTTTTTCCTTTCCTGTACATGCAAAAAAAGGTAAATGCCCGGTACGTTACACGCTTCATCTGCCACGATGAACTCTCCAGAGGAACCGAAAAAATATATAGTTATGGTAACTATACCATGCATCGTCATATGGAGAGGTGGCACCAATTAATTATAGTGCTGCATAAAAGAGAGATTTGGAGGAGAACCCCTGACCTGCTAGTACATTCATCAAAGAAGTGGCACTGACAGCATCAGAGGCAAGGGAAACGGTCCCAAATATTTAGAAGAACTTTGGAATGATTAAAATGACATGTTTAGATTGTGGCAAATTAATTTCATGTGGACAGATGAGTGTTACTCTAATAAATACAGCATATGAACATCATCATAGTCGATGGTTGGTAGAGACATTTTGACTATATCTTGGACCTGCCCGTCCTCGCCCAAAATGGCGCCGGAATAAATGGGACTCGTAACTCCTTGTTGTGTACTGGTTGCAGAACCTTGAAATCACGAGATACGTATGCAGTTTTGAAGCACATGGCGGGCGGGGACGAGAATTGATTGAATATTTCGACATCCCTATTGATATTAAGTTCTGATGTGTTATTGATTACTGTACTATTGAAAGTTCGAATTAACGTCACCCATGGTACTTGCCCGCAAATGTATATCTAGATAATTTTATTATAACTGGCCCTGTCGTATTTTAATTATAAAATGTACGTCCACCGATTCCGTAACTGTTATACACCTTAGTTCTTGCAACCTAATGGCCCGCCCATTACGTTCCTCTACAGTGTAAATGTCTCCTCATCATATACGATTACAGTTTGCTCCGTGGCCGGCCCACGTGGTTATAGGCTCGTATTTGTATAATGAAATTTTCACAATAAAGGTTTTTAAAAGAAAACATGGTAGTAGTATATACATTGGTAAAGTTTTTAATAATAGTCACTGTTTTAGAATCATTAAAAGGCAAGTGAAATAAAGCAGACCAATTACATGAAGGGTAAAAGGTATAATACGAAGGAACGCAGTAAAGATAAATGGTCAAGGGATGTTGTGTTTTCTACTCCTGCAACATAAAGTGATCGATAAGAATCTCATATTCAGGCGTATCGGCGACTAAGACAGCAGGTCGACCCTCTTTTGCTCAACGGCTCCGTCATGGGACGAAGAAACGCTCTTTTTCTCGAAAAAAGAATATATTTTACTTGCAGGACAGTTGTAAATTTTCCGGGAAAGTACATTAGCCTGGAACATTATAACATATATTTAAGAAAAAATAATGTTCGGAAGTAATAAAAAGCGTAATTTTTAGGTCATATGACCAAGCCTTTCATCATTAGAATAAGAAAAGTAAAATGAACCAATGAAAAGTTTTATTAACAAGTCACATGACTTGTTATGCTTACGTTACGCGCTGCGCGCCCCGGATGACTTCCGGATGCGCTAACGCGGCGCGTCATATGACGCATTACGCGACAACGCAGGTCCAGAATATAGTCAAAATGTCTCCACCAACCAGCGGTCGGAACACAACCCCTTTCAGCAGGCTAAATAGTTCTGTTAAATGACAACAGAAGGGACAGGCAACAAGAACCATCAGTCAAAGAGGGGAGGGCTAGTTCTTCTCTACCGGGTTACATTGGGGCGCTACCGGAACTGATCGAATTGGTAGTCTACAGTGTTTCTGGATGTTTCAGACTGAAGCTGGGGTTAGCATGAGAGCAGCACCATTTCGTAGCTCCGTCGTGGCCATTCCGCAACCAATCATGGCAGCCGCTCTTTATCGTTATTTTGGGCGGGGTGGGTGGCGAAGCCGAGCTGTTTTGCAGCCATCATTGTGTGGAGTTCAGTTCATCTCACTAGTTTTGTATTTGTCATGAGGGGTTGTTCCTAATGTTTCTATTTTAGCGAGGTCAAAAAGAGATCCCATTAGTGGCCTACTGATTTTGCTCGATTCCTTTTCTTTTTTTTTTTACACGATTTTTCGTTATCTGCAAAGACTAAACAGAGTATTGCGACTCTGTGTTTGTTTGTAAATAGAGAATGAACCAAAGAGAACCAATTCTAAAACAGTAAATACTTGGATAACAATCAATCAAATGGAGAGAGAAGCAGGCACGACGTATTACAACGGGGGCAAAGGCCTGCGTTAACTACCCTTCACTATGTGCAAAGAGAGAGTACTCCTAATAGAAATGAGGGGGGGGGGCACCATTCAAAGCAGATCAGTGTGCATAAACACGAAAATGTTTTCACTTACCACGTACTTGACATTCGACAGCTTATGATATTTGCTATTAAAAAAACATTGAAATTCACTGAAAAAACCATAGGTTATAGACCATATATAGTTAGGAATTAGCATTTACAAAACCTTGAAAATTCACTGAAAAAACCATAGGTTATAGACCATATATAGTTAGGAATTAGCATTTAAAAAACCTTATTTTACTCACACAAAACCATTGAAATTCCATATATAGTTAGTTGCACTAACTATATATCGCGCACCCGCAATCCACTGCTGATGATGTCACATATTACATCATTCATGACATGGTCAGTGACATCACTGATGACATCACTGATGACATCTCAAATGACATCACTGATGACATCTCATTTGACATCAATGACCACATCACTGATGATATCATTCATGTGACAATACAATGCATCTCCTCACATTTTAATATAACCTCTGTTTCACCCAGTGTTAAATACAGAGTATAATTTTTGAAACCATTGACACACCAATACTAGTTACTACATACGTACTCACTGATTCCTACGTCTACACACACATTCACTCATTCACCCATACAATCATTCATACATACAATCACTCATCTTTACAACACTATCATATGCACTCATACACCTATACAGACACTCACACTCTGCCACTCATCCATGGAGTTACTCACACACCTAGTCAGTCCTGTAAAGAATCAATCACACTTCCATTTTCTTGTCTATACAGTTAAACATAGAGCACCTTACATTTTCAAACATATACTAACACATACTTACTTTCTTATACAATCATTGATACAAGTACACATTGATCTGCACAGAGTCACACACCTCCCAGCCAGCCACACACACACTCAGTCTCCCATACAAATACTTGGACAATCAATCAATAACCCATATAGTTAATCATATAGCTACTGATCAACACATGCAGCAGTTTACAGAACAACAGACATAATGATGCACAAATTAAGACAGTTTAGTCACTAACCCATGCACTCAGTGAGACACATTTAATCACTCACTCATACATTCAGTCATGCACCTACTAAATCCTTCGTCCAGACACTTATACATCTACTCATTCTTCAATATGTAAAACATATTTAAACTTTACAGAAACATACAGTCACTGGATGTTGTCATCAGTGATGTCATTTGAGATGTCATCAGTGATGTCATCAGTGATGTCACTGACCATGTCATGAATGATGTAATATGTGACATCATCAGCAGTGGATTGCGGGTGCGCGATATATAGTTAGTGCAACTAACTATATATGGAATTTCAATGGTTTTGTGTGAGTAAAAGAAGGTTTTTTAAATGCTAATTCCTAACTATATATGGTCTATAACCTATGGTTTTTTCAGTGAATATATATATATATATAGTAAACAAAAGAGCCCAACTTAGTCTTACAGCGAAAAGCAGACTTTATTCTTCTTGAGCAGTGCAGCAAATGACACACATTTAAATCGTCCTGACGCGTTTCGGCGTTGCTCCCGCCTTAATCATAGGTAGGTGTGTCTCTCAATACTTTCCAAGTGGACTCGGTCCCGCAGTGGCTGAACTGCGGGTCCCAGCATGCATCAGGTAAGTGTTCACAAGTGTACTGGATTTCATGCCTTGCTGCTGTATAGCGTTATGCCATCCAGTATCACATTTCTCTGTAACAACCTGGCGCTGCTTAAACAATTGCTGCCAAATGCTTTTGATGCCGTATTGTTCCAAAATATGCGCTTGAGCAGCGAAGTTGTAGGAGAAAGGAGGACACCCTTCTCCCCTCCCTTTCTTCAACAGCATACCAAATAGCCTCAGAAGTCCGATGGCTGGTACCGTTGTAAGCGAGTCATCCCCCTCACTCAATAGTTCCAAACAAGTTCCATTTACCGGGGGCTCCAACTCTGCAGGGCGGGCTCAGAAAGCAGGAATGGAGATCCTGCCAAATTTCCAACAGTAAACAAAAGAGCCCAACTTCGTCTTACAGCGAAAAGCAGACTTTATTCGTCTTGAGCAGTGCAGCAAATGACGCTGCTTAAACAATTGCTGCCAAATTAAGCAATTGTTTAAGCAGCGCCAGGTTGTTACAGAGAAATGTGATACTGGATGGCATAACGCTATACAGCAGCAAGGCATGAAATCCAGTACACTTGTGAACACTTACCTGATGCATGCTGGGACCCGCAGTTCAGCCACTGCGGGACCGAGTCCACTTGGAAAGTATTGAGAGACACACCTACCTATGATTAAGGCGGAAGCAACGCCGAAACGCGTCAGGACGATTTAAATGTGTGTCATTTGCTGCACTGCTCAAGACGAATAAAGTCTGCTTTTCGCTGTAAGACGAAGTTGGGCTCTTTTGTTTACTGTTGGAAATTTGGCAGGATCTCCATTCCTGCTTTCTGAGCCCGCCCTGCAGAGTTGGAGCCCCCGGTAAATGGAACTTGTTTGGAAATATATATATATATATATATATATATATATATATAGATATATATATATATATATATATATATATATATATATATATATATAATCCAACAAATGCGCATATGGGGCCGCACTCACGGCAAATTGCACAACCGGTTCCTCCTGCCACAAGTATCACCTTCGGCGCTATTAAAAGGACAGGACCACGCAAAGCTGCTTTTTGAAGTTTTCTTTACTGACGACCTTACGCGTTTCAAAGCACTAGCTTCTTCCTCAGAGGTCACAGTGTTCAAACAGTCCACAGGTAGCTCCGTAGGTCACATTAAGTAACCCTGCAAACTCTGCCTTTAGTAGGACGCGCTTCGTGCGCGCTTTGCATTGTAGGACATGCAGTCAAAAACGGAGCAAATTCCACCTTTAGTTCCTTATGACAGATTATTATCACCCTAAGTGGGCCTCCAAGCAGTTTCCACAGTCCTGTTTCGTCCAAACGTGCCGTGCCGCATACCGGATTGGAATGGTTCCAAACCGCGGTCTCCTCCTTACTGGATGTTGCTACCCCCCACGGCAGGACTACCGTGCAGTAATATTATCCAACAAATGCCAAAGCATATGGGGGTGCACTCAGGGCAAATCTCCATCTATCCATCCATCCTACTGGTGCTCGCCAGTAGGTAGTTATAGTTAGGACCTAGTTTCCATAGGAAATCCGCAACATTCTATTTGGAATAACTTTGGCGCCGGTAGACCAATCTTCACGAAATTTTCAAAACTGGTGCTCCGGTCCGCTCCTATCCTGAAAGTCTCGGGGTGATTCATCAAGTGGGCCGAGAAAAAAGGGGGGTCCCAAAACGTGTTTTCCCCATGCAATTTCCCATAGGAACTTTTAGGCGGGGCTACAGCCCAAATTGCTGAACGGAATTGCACCAAGTTTGGCAAAGAGGTAGACCTTGGTTCAGAGTTGTGCCTTTTGCTTAAATAGTGTAAATCCGTTAAGTAGTTAATTAAAATCACATATATATCTATGGCCGCGCAGGATCCACGCACCCTGCCGAGCATGAGCTGCATGCTAAATGGCTGTCAACACTCCAAATCAGGAAGTGTTGGCAGCCATCTTGTGCCTCGGTAGAACCGAGGCACAAGAAACCTAAATAAAAAACACGAAAAACAAAAAAATGAGGCAGTGTAGAAACACCCTGACCCCCTAGGCCTGTTCAGGGGGGTCCCACAAGGACCCCCAAAAATATGGAAAAAAGGTTGCTCAACGCTTGAGAAGCACTTGCAGGGCAGTAACCAGCTGACAAATCCAGCGCTGCCGGCTCCGAGACACACCACCTCTATATGCCGTGAGGGCGCCCCATATGCTTGGGTATGTATGTGTGTGTATATATATATATATTACCTACTGGCGGTCGCTAGTAGGTATATATAGTTAGGATTTTTTCTCTATGGGATTTTTGAAAATTCTATGTCTAATAACTTTGGCGTTTGTGGACGGAATTGGCTGAAATTTTCTGGAAAATGGAACATTTTGTTTCTGAGCAGCCCCTGGAAATTTGGGGGGGGTTCGTCAAGGGGGGGCCGAGAAAAAAGGGGGGTCCCAAAACGTGTTTTTAACATTGAGTTTTCCATAGGGCGGTTGGCCTCACTTTTAGCCCGAACGGCTGAATGGATTTCCACAAAACTTGGCAAAATTGTAGGGACTGGTAGCCCGATGTGCCTTTTGTAGGTCTCAATATATGTGCTACAGTGGATTTTGAGAAATTAACGTTTAAAAAAAGATATATATCTGTAACAGCGGACCGGGCAGCGCTCCAGTACGCGTACTTTTCGCGCAACGGAGCTTTGTGAAGCGAAGCTGATTGGTTCTCCGGCGTCTGTAAACATTCCAAACAGTCCGTAGCGGCCGCCATCTTGTCTCTCGGTAGGATCGAGAGACAAGCGGAGGCCAAACCGAAGGGGCAAATGACCATAAGGGGGCATAGTAGATCCTCCCTGACCGTTTAGGTTTGATGTGGAGGTTTTAAAAGGGCCCCGCGGGGCAAAAAAAAATAAAAATAATAATAATCGAACAGCTGAATGGATTTGCACGAAACTTGGCAAAATTGTAGGGACTGGTAGCCCGATGTGCCTTTGCTAGATCTCAATATATGTGCTCCAGTGGATTTTGAGAAATTAACGTTCAAAAAAAGATATATATCTGTAACAGCGCACCGCTTCGCGTACTTTTCGCGTTACGGAGCTTTGCGAAGCGAAGCTGATTGGCTCTCCGGTGTCTGTAAACATTCCAAACAGTCCGTAGCGGCCGCCATCTTGTCTCTCGGTAGGATCGAACAGCTGAATGGATTTGCACGAAACTTGGCAAAATTGTAGGGACTGGTAGCCCGATGTGCCTTTGCTAGGTCTCAATATATGTGCTTCAGTGCATTTTGAGAAATTAACGTTCAAAAACAAGATATATATCTGTAACAGCGCTCCGCTTCGCGGAGATAAAATTATATGTGTATTACCTAGCTGTTGCTAACACCAGTTAGCGACGGCTAGTAGAAGATAGCGACCATCTTGGGCCCCACTTTGCATGTGAGTGATATTTATCACTAATGACATGCAAAGTGGGCATGCCAAGATGTTAGCGACTGGAAACAGTCGCTAACATCGCTATCTCCTATTATCAACTTTTGGAAATATTCGAGATAAGCGCGAATATCTCCAAAAGCTACCACCTGTCCTGAGCAGTTCTTAGTTAGCCATGTTATCCAATGGGAGGTGGATAACATGGCTAAGAGCATTAGCTCGGTAATGCATGAATATCGCTGAGTTTTCAGCGATATTAATGCATTGCGGTCGTTTTTTATCGTATTTGCGATAAACCTTGATAATAGCAAGGTTTATCTGCGATAATTTCTGACGGTAAAAAAATCGTTGCTAAGCATCGTTAGGGATAAATATCGCTTAACTTTGGTAATATGCCCCAACGTCTGTTAACGTTCGATTCGAAGGAAATCAGGAAGTGTTGAAAAACATTGTCTGCGCCATCTTGTCTTTTTTCAAATGCCACACTTTTGTCGTGCACGCCAGCCATTTTACATGCCTTGACCAGACCCACTCTGTGCACGCTGTCGATCCTTAGCATGGCTCCCCACCCTCGCAAGCATCTCCCCCAGGCAGTGGTCACCCCGCTCTCTGTCTTATGCATGGGTAATAAACCTCCCCCCATCTGCGCTGCTCTTCCCTGAGAATCACACCCTGTGCCCGCCCGACACCTCCCTTTCGCCCTATTCACTACCGCACCCTCTGACACTCCTTTTCCTCTGTGTCCGATTGTCCAGGCTGGTCCTAGGGTATCAGCTAGCCCTGCAGATGTAGTTTATGGCCACAGCTGTAAAGAATCACCCCTCTTCAAAGGAGTTATAGTAGATCAAGGCCCACACTCAATGAGATCCGTCACAGCAGACGCGTTCCTATTATCTGAAAACCATCCTGTATTGTGATTGGGGAGGGGACCGAGCCTGAAGCGGAAGATTCCAGGGATGACTCTTTGTACATCAAAGTTTTTACAATTATGTGTCACATTAAAAATATATAGCACTCCGACAAAGTAGTAAGATTATAAAACTTTAATAATTTATGAATATATACAAGAAAACAAAAATAGTAATAACATATAAACATTTTTAGGGAAAAACAACGAAGTAGCGGTCGGCTGTGCGAATAGTCCCAACGCAGCACAACGTCCAGATTTCCGGCGTGGGGCGTCGCGGGGGGTGGGTCATCAGTAGCAAACTGTTGTGCGAATAGTTCCAAGGCAGCAGAACGCGCTGAAATCTAGATGACACGAAAGTGATGTCTAGTAAGTTGCCACCCAGCAAATAACGGCATGGGGCGTCGCGGGGGGTGGGTCATCAGTAGCAAACTGTTGCGCAAATAGTTCCAAGGCAGCAGAACGATGGCACCAAGGTGATGTCCAGTAAGTTGCCGCACTGGTTTTGGTATCCTACAATGCTGCTCCGAATAGCGGCGTGAACGGGCCTCTCCAGGTGGAGTGTCATCTGTTGTAGTGGGGCGCCCCTTTACCGTTTCAGTTGCCATTCCGTCCGTTTTTGGTCCACTGTGTCAAAAGCCGCAATTCAGCTGAGTTGCGCCCACTCTTGCGGTGCAGCGATAGGCGGCTGTCACAGGACTCTCAAAATGGCGGCAGGCTGTTTCCTTTTTGGGCCTGGTCCACTGAAAGGCCCTGGGACACCTTGGAAATCGGACGCTTGTCTGCTAGGTCTTGGACCCCATTCTCGAAAGCGTCCCCTCCGCCTTGAGAATTCATCAAAAGTTTTGGGGGCTCCGACTCCTGCAGGCTTCTGGTGGGGAGCGGCTGCCATGATTGCTCGCGGAATGACCACGACTGAGCTACGAGATGGTGGTGCTCTCATGCTGACGCCAGCTTCAGTCTGAAACATCCAGAAACAAGGTGGGGCTTTCATCGTTTGGGGAAAAAAAAAAAGTTTTCATCCAATGAAAAGTGTTATAAACAAGTCACATGACCTGTTATGCGGCATAGGGTATAAAATGCGGAGAAAATACGTTGGCACGTGAGGCGGCGTCAGTAGCGGACCGATGTGCGAATAGGCCGAAGGCAATACAACGCGCCAAGATCCGGATGGCACCGAGGTGGTGTCATAGTTGAGAGTTCTGAGCAGCGGTTGTAACACTGTCTGAAGCTTATTTGCAGCTGCTGCAGCTTCACTACGCGCCAAGATCCGGATGGCACCGAGGTGGTGTCTAGTAAGGTGCACTGGTGTGGCCATCCTACAATGCTGAAAGTCGGCGTGGGGCGCCCCGTTGGCCTGTGAGTTTGCGTCAGTAGCGGACCGATGTGCGAATAGGCCGAAGGCAGCACAACGCGCCAAGATACGGATGGCACCGAGGTGGTGTCTAGTAAGTTGCCGCACTGGTGTGGCCATCCAACAATGCTGAAAGTCGGCGTGGGGCGCCCCGTTGGCCTGTGAGTTTGCGTCAGTAGCGGACCGATGTGCGAATAGGCCGAAGGCAGCACAACGCGCCAAGATCCGGATGGCACCGAGGTGGTGTCTAGTAAGTTGCCGCACTGGTGTGGCCATCCTACAATGCTTAAAGTCGGCGTGGGGCGCCCCGTTGGCCTGTGAGATGGCGTCAGTAGCGGACCGATGTGTGAATGGGGCCGAAGGCAGCGCAACAATATTTTCGGAATAGAAGACACCACTAGGCGCTGAGATGCCAAGATCCGGATGGCACCGAGGTGGTGTGTAGCAAGTTGCCGCACTGGTGTGGCCTTCCTACAATGCTGAAAGTCGGCGTGGGGCGCCCCGTTGGCCTGTGAGTTTGCGTCAGTAGCGGACCGATGTGCGAATAGGCCGAAGGCAGCACAACGCGCCAAGATCCGGATGGCACCGAGGTGGTGTCTAGTAAGTTGTCGCACTTCTGTGGCCATCCTACAATGTTGAAAGTCGGCGTGGGGCGCCCCGTTGGCCTGTGAGATGGCGTCAGTAGCGGACCGATGTGCGAATGGGGCCAAAGGCAGCGCAACAATATTTTCTGAAGAGAATACACCACAAGGCGCTGAGATGCCAAGATCCGGATGGCACCGAGGTGATGTCTAAGTTGCAGACCGATGTGCGATTGGGGCCAAAGGTAGCGTAACAAGATTTTCTGTATGGAAGATACCACTAGGCGTTGAGATGCCAAGATTCGGATGGCACCGAGGTGATGTCTAGCAAGTTGTGCCACTGGTGTGGCCATCGTACAATGGTAAAAGTCGGCGTGGGGCGCCCTATTGGCCTGTGAGATGGTGTCAGTAGCGGACTGATGTGCGAATGGGGCCAAAGGCAGCGCAACAATATTTTCTGACTGACACCACAAGGCGCTGAGATGCCAAGATCCGGATGGCACCGAGGTGATGTCTAAGTTGCGGACTGATGTGCGAATGGGGCCAAAGGCAGCGTAACAATATTTTCTGTATGGAAGATACCACTAGGCGTTGAGATGCCAAGATTCGGATGGCACCGAGGTGATGTCCAGCAAGTTGCTGTACTGGTGTGGTCATCCTACAATGCTGAAACTCGGCGTGGGTCGCCCCATTAGCCTGTGAGATGGCGTCAGTAGCGGACCGATGTGCGAATAGGCCGAAGGCAGCACAACGCGCCAAGATCCGGATGTCACCGTGGTGGTTTCATAGTTGAGAGGCACTTCATCTGCAGTGGGGCGCCGAGATCCGGATGGCACCGAGGTGATGTCTAGCAAGTTGCTGTACTGGTGTGGTCATCCTACAATGCTGAAATGTAGTGGGGCGCCCCTTTACCGTTTCAGTTGCCATTCAGCTGAGTTTCGGCTGCTCTTGATGCTACAGCGACAGGCGGCTGCAAGAGGACTCTCAAAATGGCGGCCTGTTCTTTGGATTTGGGCCTGGTCCACTAAAATGGCCCTGGGACACCTTAGAACTCGGACGCTCGATTTTCTTTTTCCTTTCCTGTACATGCAAAAAAAGGTAAATGCCCGGTACGTTACACGCTTCATCTGCCACGATGAACTCTCCAGAGGAACCGAAAAAAAATATAGTTGTGGTAACTATACCATGCATCGTCATATGGAGAGGTGGCACCAATTAATTATAGTGCTGCATAAAAGAGAGATTTGGAGGAGAACCCCTGACCTGCTAGTACATTCATCAAAGAAGTGGCACTGAGAGCTTCAGAGGCAAGGGAAACGGTCCCAAATATTTAGAAGAACTTTGGAAAGATTAAAATGACATGTTTAGATTGTGGTAAATTAATTTCATGTGGACAGATGAGTGTTACTCTAATAAATACAGCATATGAACATCATCATAGTCGATGGTTGGTAGAGACATTTTGACTATATCCTGGACCTGCCCGTCCTCGCCCAAAATGGCGCCGGAATAAATGGGACTCGTAACTCCTTGTTGTGTACTGGTTGCAGAACCTTGAAATCACGAGATACGTATGCAGTTTTGAAGCACATGGCGGGCGGGGACGAGAATTGATTGAATATTTCGACATCCCTATTGATATTAAGTTCTGATGTGTTATTGATTACTGTACTGTTGAAAATTCGAATTAACGTCACCCATGGTACTTGCCCGTAAATGTATATCTAGATAATTTTATTGTAACTGGCCCTGTCGTATTTTAATTATAAAATGTACGTCCACCGATTCCGTAACTGTTAGACACCTTAGTTCTTGCAACCTAATGGCCCGCCCGTTACGTTCCTCTACAGTGTAAATGTCTATTCATCATATACGATTACAGTTTGCTCCGTGGCAGGCCCACGTGGTTATAGGCTCGTATTTGTATAATGAAATTTTCACAATAAAGGTTTTTAAAAGAAAACATGGTAGTAGTATATACATTGGTAAAGTTTTTAATAATAGTCACTGTTTTAGAATCATTAAAAGGCAAGTGAAATAAAGCAGACCAATTACATGAAGGGTAAAAGGTATAATACGAAGGAACGCAGTAAAGATAAATGGTCAAGGGCTGTTGTGTTTTCTATTCCTGCAACATAAAGTGATCGATAAGAATCTCATATTCAGGCGTATCGGCGACTAAGACAGCAGGTCGACCCTCTTTTGCTCAACGGCTCCGTCATGGGACGAAGAAACGCTCTTTTTCTCGAAAAAAGAATATATTTTACTTGCAGGACAGTTGTAAAATTTCCGGGAAAGTACATTAGCCTGGAACATTATAACATATATTTAAGAAAAAATAATGTTCGGAAGTAATTAAAAGCGTAATTTTTAGGTGATATGACCAAGCCTTTCATCATTACAATAAGAAAAGTAAAATGAACCAATGAAAAGTTTTATTAACAAGTCACATGACTTGTTATGCTTACGTTACGCGCTGCGCGCCCCGGATGACTTCCGGATGCGCTAACGCGGCGCGTCATATGACGCATTACGCGACAACGCAGGTCCAGAATATAGTCAAAATGTCTCCACCAACCAGCGGTCGAAACACAACCCCTTTCAGCAGGCTAAATAGTTCTGTTAAATGACAACAGAAGGGACAGGCAACAAGAACCATCAGTCAAAGAGGGGAGGGCTAGTTCTTCTCTACCGGGTTACATTGGGGCGCTACCGGAACTGATCGTATTGGTAGTCTACAGTGTTTCTGGATGTTTCAGACTGAAGCTGGGGTTAGCATGAGAGCAGCACCATTTTGTAGCTCCGTTGTGGCCATTCCGCAACCAATCATGGCAGCCGCTCTTTATCGTTATTTTGGGCGGGGTGGGTGGCGGAGCCGAGCTGTTTTGCAGCCATCATTGTGTGGAGTTCAGTTCATCTCACTAGTTTTGTATTTGTCATGAGGGGTTGTTCCTAATGTTTCTATTTTAGCGAGGTCAAAAAGAGATCCCATTAGTGGCCTACTGATTTTACTCGATTCTTTTTCTTTTTTTTTACACGATTTTTCGTTATCTGCAAAGACTAAACAGAGTATTGCGACTCTGTGTTTGTTTGTAAATAGAGAATGAACCAAAGAGAACTAATTCTAAAACAGTAAATACTTGGATAACAATCAATCAAATGGAGAGAGAAGCAGGCACGACGGATTACAACGGGGGCAAAGGCCTGCGTTAACTACCTTTCACTATCTGCAAAGAGAGAGTACTCCTAATAGAAATGAGGGGGGGGGGCACCATTCAAAGCAGATCAGTGTGCATAAACACGAAAATGTTTTCACTTACCACGTACTTGACATTCGACAGCTTATGATATTTGCTATTAAAAAACCATTGAAATTCACTGAAAAAACCATAGGTTATAGACCATATATAGTTAGGAATTAGCATTTACAAAACCTTGAAAATTCACTGAAAAAACCATAGGTTATAGACCATATATAGTTAGGAATTAGCATTTAAAAAACCTTATTTTACTCACACAAAACCATTGAAATTCCATATATAGTTAGTTGCACTAACTATATATCGCGCACCCGCAATCCACTGCTGATCATGTCACATATTACATCATTCATGACATGGTCAGTGACATCACTGATGACATCACTGATGACATCTCAAATGACATCACTGATGACATCACTGATGACATCTCAAATGACATCACTGATGACATCTCAAATGACATCACTGATGACATCACTGATGACATCTCAAATGACATCACTGATGACATCTCATTTGACATTACTGATCACATCACTGATGACATCATTCATGTGATAATACGACGAACCTCTTCAGACTCTAATATAACCTTAGATACACTCAGTGTAAACAGACACTCACAGACTGTCACTCATCCATGGAGTTACTCACACACCTAGTCAGTCATGCAAAGAATCAATCACACCTCCATTTCCTCAACTATACAGTTATACACACCTTACTTATTCAAACATATACTAACACATATTTACTCTATTATACAATCCCTGATACAAGTTCACAGTGATCCATACAGCCACTCACACATTCACTGGCTCTTATGCACAGTTATTTATATATGTCACCTCTCACATGTACTGTGTTTTACATATGTACTTACTTTGACATGCAGCACTGAGATATCCATTCACTCACCAATACACTCATGCACACAGTCAACCGCCCATACAGCTGTTTCCACATGCACTTTTGAACCCATACATCTAGTGAATCAACTGCTCACACATCTATGCACAGAGTCATACACCTCCCAGCCACCCACACACACACTCAGTCTCCCATACAAATACTTGGGCAACCAATCAATAACCCATATAGTTACTCATATAGCTACTGATCAACACATGCAGCAGTTTACAGAACAACAGACATAATGATGCACAAATTAAGACAGTTTAGTCACTAACCCATGCACTCAGTGAGACACATTTAATCACTCACTCATACAGTCAGGCATGCACCTACTAAATCCTTCATCCAGACACTTATACATCCACTCATTCTTCAATATGTAAGACATATTTTAACTTTACAGAAACATAGTCACTGGATGTTGTCATCAGTGATGTCATCAGTGATGTCATTTGAGATGTCATCAGTGATGTCATCAGTGATGTCACTGACCATGTCATGAATGATGTAATATGTGACATGATCAGCAGTGGATTGCGGGTGCGCGATATATAGTTAGTGCAACTAACTATATATGGAATTTCAATGGTTTTGTGTGAGTAAAATAAGGTTTTTTAAATGCTAATTCCTAACTATATATGGTCTATAACCTATGGTTTTTTCAGTGAATATATATATATATATATATATATATATATATATATATGTGTGTGTGTGTATATATATGTATATGTGTGTGTGTGTGTATATATATGTATATGTGTGTGTGTATATATATATGTATATATGTGTGTATATATATGTATATATATATGTGTATATATATATGTGTATTTGTATGTATATATATATATATATATATATATATATATATATATATATATATATATATATTAAAGAATCGCCATACACTTGAAGTACCACACATCAGCAAATTAACAACCTTTTATTTCTGGAAGGTGGCAGAGAACAGCATCCCCTGACAGTAAGTTTCAATTGTCCATAAGCGTTTCAGGCTATGCAGCACTTGTTCACTGGTTTAATCAGGAGAAATGGCTGTGTAATTTTGCGCCGTATTTGCAGCGCTTTAAAGTTGAAGCCATAGTGGGCGTGTCTTTTGAGCATTCTGGTCTTAGTAGTGCTCGATCTTTTGCCACCACTTCTCTTCAACTATTAATATCCTCTAGTGGGTTTACTGTTCAGAAAAACCGCCGTTATTCTGCCCATATTCATCTTCCAGAACGGTCTTTGCTGTTCCTTATGACGCCGCATACCAGCTTGCTCGGCGTCCAGGAGCCGCTCTTCCGCAGCGGGGTGCTTCGCGACCAATGCGGGGCCGCTGTATGATCCGTAAAGAATCGCCATACACTTGAAGTACCACACATCAGCAAATGAACAACCTTTTATTTCTGGAAGGTGGTAGAGAACAGCATCCCCTGACAGTAAGTTTCAATTGTCCATGTCCATACGCGTTTCACCCTATACAGCCCTTGTTCACTGGTATATATATATTTGGGAAACAAGGAAAAGGAGGCACCCAGGGCATGCGGTTGCGACGACGGTAAACTTTTGTACTTCATATATATCATATATATATATATATATATATATATATATATATATATATATATATATATATATATACATTTTATCTCCACGTATATTAATATATTTATACAGATTTTAGCCCACAATGTGGATGCCGGCGCTCTTACTCAGGGGCGGTGCGTTATCCTCTGGCAGGGCCACGCCGGTAAATATGAATCCAATTTCACCTCAGCAATGATGGTTGCTCACGCTCAGAATTCAGGTTTTTATGGCGGTTTATTAATGCAAAGCGAGTTCTGCCATGCCCAGTGAAGTAGAGCGCCAAGCTCGAAACGCGTCGGGCATTACTGAGAGGTGGTGTGTCTCGGAGCCGGCAGCGCTGGATTTGTCAGCTGGTTACTGCCCTGCAAGTGCTTCTCAAGTGTTGAGCAACCTTTTTTCCAAGTATGAGGTGGCCCTACTCGGGTCACGAGTAGCACCGTCGCAATACCTTTGTGAGTCCGCGGCTGCATATGATGGCAGCATGTTGCGGGGCTGGTTGGAGCTGTGAAATTTGCCAAGTGCTACTGTGCGGGACATTATTTCACCAGGATGAACTTTTTTCCGAAGTGCACAGGATGACAACGGCCCACTTGGGGGTGGGTGGCCGACCTATTGCCATGAGGGCCGACCCCCCCCAAAGACATCCTTGGTGTCTAGTGGGGTTTCCTGGCCGTGGATCGCAGCGATCCGCGGCCAGGAAAACCTTTCAGGAAGGCCTCCTTTGAAAGGGGAGCCTCTCCTCTTTCAAACGAGGCCTCCCTGAAAGCTGAGGAGGCCGTTTTCAGCCTGATTTCCCCATCGGAGTCGAGCGTGGCCTTCCCTGCGGCTGTCCGCGGCGCGCTGACATCACAGATGGGCGGGCGGGGGGAGATGTGAAAGCCTTCCGTGTCTCCCCCAGGGGAAATAAAAAAAAAACTATCTCCAGGGGTTTAAAGGGGGCCCTCCCTGGTGACGGCCAATGGACGTGCGCCGCACCAGGGAGGTAGCCGACGCAAGCACAAAAAAGGTTAAGAATTGTATTCCCCAAGCCCGCTTTTCATTTAACCCTAGGAATATTTTTAGGTCTCAGCCTGCGAAAAACTGTGCACATCGAGCAGTCGAGCTGGCGAGATTTAATGATGTAGGGAGAGTTTCACTAGCGAGGTTAAGCTCCGCCCCTCTTCTCCATTGGAGGGCCTCCTAAACGGTGGCCAGCCATTGGAGAAGAGGTCCTAGTAACGTTCTCCTTTCTCACTAAGCCCCGTCCTTTTCAGATGGGGCTCCTTGACTTACTGCTGGCTTAAAAGGTTTCTTATCTTCTTTATGGGTCCAGATGGCCCCATAAAGAAGATAAGGAACCTTTTACGCCAGCATCATCCTTTCTAGTTATCTACCGTATGCTGTATATCATATGTTTTCTTTCGCTGTTGACCCGTCTTTCAACCCTTCGAGTCGGTGGCAATAATAAAACCTGTATGGAAGCCATGAGACGTGATGTGAGTCAAAGTAGCAGCAGGATGCAAATAGAAGCACTGTCGCACAACAAAGGGGCAATTCAAGTCAGTAAATGCTAGATATGCCACGTGTGCCCACGATAGGTACCGTCCAGTATCCGGCCATCCGGCTATGAATGTTTGTGACCAGAGAAGCGTGCAGCCGCCAGCAGACGTAGAGGGAACGAAGACTCACATTCCTGGGGCATGACTTAGGCGCCTCTGGTCCCACACAACGCGTTTGAATTTTAAGCGCTGTGAACTTAGAAAGTCTGGCATCATACTGCTATTGAACTGAACAGATAGTTTTATCAGTAAAGCAGAAATAGAAGCTGCGACAGAAGGGATAGAAGGAACCATATGCGACACTGAACCTGACTCATACTGGTTGTAAACTTTGACCAATCCCAGGATAAGGACCTTTAAAGGCCAAGCATGAAGATAGATCACAAGCAAATGCGTGCTTAGCAAAACCGTTATTGCATAGGACGACCGCACAACTACTATAGTCCGGTCCTCCATACCCAAGAGGAACGTATATATCTATGCTACGACAGAAATTGAATCTTTGTCTTGAGAAAGGTGGATAAAATTCCAACAACCACCGAAACGCGTCGACGCCCCAGTACAGTGTGATTCTTGGTTTAAACACTGATGTTGACACATTATGATCTTAGAGTGCATATCATCAGTGCCCTAAAAAGAATATTAGAACACACACTTTGTATTGTACATACTGTATGTCTTACTGTTTTTTCTGTCTGTTCTTAGCAATATTGCTGGTCAATATTGAATGTGGGATTGCTATTTTATTGTTATCATTATTTTAACCTGTGTTAAGCAGTTCACTTGGTTTCTGCTTTTTTAATTTTACTGTATACAATACATTTTGTCACTTTTTTTACTCTATATTTCCTGGTATTAGTTATTGCTTTCTCCATTTATGGTGTTTATGTACATGACCTTGCTCAAGGGAATCGTTATTATTTGACCGTCCAGTATCCTACAGGCCTCGGTCTCACTACGAACGGCTACATTCCCAACCTGAGCCACAGGGTCAAATGCCACAAGTGCCTTACCAGCTGTGAGCAGAGAACAGACAGCTACAGGGTCGCACCATCGCTCACAACTATCATCTTGTGCCAGTTCCGCGTTGCTAACACTTACTTCCTTATCACCCACCCTGCCCCACTGCGGCGCCTGAATGAGCAGCAGCAACATAGCCTGACTAAAAGAAGCTACTGCTGAGCTACACTACCTCGCTCCACCATGGCCGGTCGAAGGTACCTGTGGACTCCACAGCCAATCAGTACTTCGGATTATTGTAGAGCACACTGGGATTGGCTGAAGGCCCCCAATGCTCCAATCAGAGGTCATTTTACACAGCCCACTTCGAGAGGACGCGCCAAATTTGTTCAGCAGTGGGATTGGTTGTTATGTGACGCTAAAGTACTAAATTACAGATGAATTATACCAGTTAAAAGAACAGCGACCTACAACGGCTATTAGGCTGGATAGATGGACGGTCCATGTAAGTAGAACGCAGGTAGCCCCATTATGTAGAGTGTCATTCGCTATGTTGTGTTTTTTGGGATCTATTTCCGAGCATGGCATTCTAGTTCAAGCTGCCGCTCCGCTGTTGTAGCGAGGCGGCTTTATCTTTAGTATTCTAGTGATAATAACACTAATAGCACCTTGTTTTTACGTGGTCCTTCGCGTCACTCTTCAGCCGTTTGTAAGAACTGCAAGTCCCTGGTGTCAACGTTACATCATGTTCGAGGCATGTGGGCTGCTGAATTCATATCTGTGCATAGATCGCCGCCTAGAGTTGGGTCCGGATGATTGCACTTTGTTGTCCTGGAAGAGTCTTCGAAGTATCACGAGATAGGTGCACCTCCCCTGGACTACAGTGCGCATGGGCATCTTTTCCATCCTCAGATTGTTCGGATGCTAATTCCTATACTCCAACTTCGGAATCGAAAACAAAACTTTTCTAAAGGCCTTCGACTTCGACAGTATTGTCCTCGTTCGGTTCCTCTCTACTCGATCCAGCTTTCCATCTCGACTCGGTCGTCAACGCAGGCCGTTGGGCCTTTTCGACGCCACGTGAGCTGACCGTCGATGGAAAGAAGCAAGTTTAAAAGGTGCTCACAATGCCACTCCAAGTTCCCACATACTGAAAAACACTCAGTATGCAACAAGTGCCTTTCCCCAGACCATAGGGAAGAAACCTGCCCAGCCTGCGCCCAGTTTCGGTCGAAGAAAACGATACGGATCCGACGGGCCGCTAGGCAAGAAATGCAGCGACAGGCACCGGAACTGGACAACATCTTCGATGATGACCAGGAACTACCGGAAGCTCCAGACTCGGACCTAGAGATAGTCACCGTCGAGGACTACTCGGACTCCGATGACGAGATCCCACCGGGGCAAATCGTAAGTACTCTGCCCCGACACCAATCAGCCCGTTACCGAAAGCTCTGGTTGAGGCATCGCCAAAAGGCCTTAGCCAAGATCATAAAGTTTCGCCAGCCCCGCCATCCGGCTCTGCTCCGAAACCGAAACCTTCAGAAAACCCAGGGCCTAGTACCATCGTCCCGAAGAAGGTTCCAGAGCCAGAAAAGGTCGTCGACCCGAAGGGCGCCGAACCGAAAAAGGCCGGACAGCCAAAAAGCGTCGAGCCTAAAAAGACTGTCGACCACAAGAAGGCTGCTCAGCCAAAGACTGTCGACCCCAAAAAGGTAGTCAAACCGAACAAAGGCACGGAGCCGCAGGGCGCCGAACCAAAGAAGGTCGCCGACCCAATCAAGCCTACTCCAAAGTCCGTCGACCCGGCAAAGGTCGCCGACAAGAAGGGTGCCGTACCGAAGCCCGTACCACGTCCGGAAAAACCAGTTGACCCAAAGATAAGTCCCCGGACAACACCAGTCGATCCGAAAAAGAACGTAGACTCGGGAAAGGACACTCATCCAAAGAAGTCCAAAGAGCACAAAAAACATGTAGAACCGAAAGTTCCAGTCGCCCCAAAAACACCCGTCAACCCGAAAACAGGGTCCGAGCCGAAGAAAACTACCAAAACCCCAAAAGTCGTCGAAAAACAAGGTGTTACCGACCCAAAAAAGTCTAACACTCAACCCAGGATTGTAGAGGAAGAACTCTTCCACCCAGATCCATCAGACGACCAGGCAAAGATATACATTAATCCAGAGACTGGTAAAGTTACCATACTGCACAGGAAAAAGAGGCCGTTGGACTCTGGCTCTCATTCCCCTAGTCCATTAAAGAAAAAGGACTTTGGGACTTCTCCCTCTAGACCCTTCATCCCTTTTCAGCCTATCATGCCTACTACACCTTTTGCTCCTTACTCTCCTTACTCTCCTTCTCACCACGGGGACAATGAGGGTAACATGGGGGATGAACCACAGACTCAATATGATTTCCCACAAGATCCTCAACCACAAGAGGAACCATGGGAAGAGCCAACGGACCCTTACAACACCCATCCCATCCCTGATGTACCCTCTTATCCTACTAAGCCGTCACCTACTAATGACACCATAGTCTTCAATCAACTCATAGACAGGGCTGCACAATTCCACAATGTAGACATGCATAATGACCCTGTCGAGGAAGACTTCTTATTTGACACCTTCCCTACCTCGGAAAAAAGTGTCAGAACACTTTCCATGTTAAAGGGAGTTCTCAAACATGCACCCGACATATTCTAGGATACCGCCAGGGCACGGGTAATCAATCCCAGAATAGAAAAAAGTATAGGGCAGCTCCTACAGACCCTACTTACGTCAGAGGGCAGTTACCACTATACTCACTGGTAGTGGCTAATGCACGTAAAAGGACCAACTCCCAAACAACAGGGGAAGCACCTCCCCCTGATAAAGAATCAAAAATACTGGAGGCATCAGGCAAAAGGGTAGCAGCACAAGCCTCCAACTCATGGAGGATTGCTAACACACAAGCCCTACTCGCTCGTTACGATAGAGCGCATTATGATCAGCTCGAAAGCCTAATGCAACACCTACCTGAGCCTTTTAAAGCACAAGCTGATTACCTCATACAAGAGGGAAAATTCATAACTAACGCCTCCATCAAATGTGCGCTTGACGCAGCAGACACCGCAGCTAGGTCAATTAACACCAGCGTCTTACTACGCAGACATGCTGCGTATTTCCGGCTTTAAGA
The DNA here is from genome assembly GCF_964261635.1 of Lissotriton helveticus. Taxonomy (NCBI): domain Eukaryota; kingdom Metazoa; phylum Chordata; class Amphibia; order Caudata; family Salamandridae; genus Lissotriton; species Lissotriton helveticus. The sequence continues at coordinate 536,183,672 of NC_136061.1, forward strand.
ATGAGGTGCAGTCCACCATTCTTAACCAACCTGTAAATCAGGATTTTCTATTTGGGCCTGCTGTCGACACCATTTTGGATAAAATGAAAAAAGACACAGAAACAGCAAAGTCAATGGGGGCATTGCAATTTCAGCAACATAGAGGCTCCTTTCGATGCTCCTCATACAGAGCAACTACACGAGGAAATAACCTCGTAAACATCTGCCTCATACAAAAGTAACACACAAGGTTCCTTCAACAAAAACACAAACAGAGGAGGTTATAGGGGCAACAATAATAAGGGAAGAGGACGTGGAGGCAATAACACCAGAGCCTCCACTGCCACAAAACAGTGACTCCATTACGCTACCTCCAGACCACCTAACACCGGTCGGAGGTAGACTACAACAGTTCCTACCTGTCTGGCACGCAATTACCACGGACAGGTGGGTGAGAGAAATTATCCAGTTTGGTTATTGCCTAGAACTGACTTCTACACCACCAAACATACCACCCAGACATCGTCCTATGTCCACGGAACACATCACCCTGCTTCAACAGGAGGTCAAATGCATGCTGGAAAAGGGGGCCATAGAGCAAGTCCCTTTCCACCAGCAAGGGACAGGAGTATACTCCCTTTACTTCCTTATTCCCAAGAAGGACGGTTCCCTCAGACCAATATTAGACCTCAGACCCCTAAATCAATATATACTATCTGAGCACTTCCATATGATCACACTACAACAAGTGCTCCCGTTGCTACAACAAGGAGACTTCCTAGCAACACTGGACCTCAAAGATGCATATTTTCACATACCCATCCATCCAGCCCACAGAAAATATCTCAGGTTCACAATAGAAGGTCAACACTACCAATTCAAGGTTTTGCCCTTCGGGGTTACCACGGCTCCAAGAGTGTTTACAAAATGCTTAGCGACAGTGGCAGCACATCTCAGAAGGCAACACATCTATGTGTACCCTTATCTGGACGATTGGCTGATACAAGCAAAATCGTACCAACATTTTGCAGCACACACATCTCAAACACTTCAGTTGCTACACAGCCTAGGGTTTTCAATCAACTACCCAAAATCGCATCTATAACCATCCCACGCACAGCAATACCTGGGAGCCACTATAAACACCTCAGTGCCAAAGGCATATCCAAACTCAGCAAGGATAGCCAGCATGCAGATACTCATCCGCAAATTCCTGTCTCAACACACTCTGCCAGCTCGAGTCTTTATGCAGCTCATAGGCATGATGGCCTCATGCATATTCATTGTCCCCCATGCCAGAATTCAAATGCGCCCATTACAAGAATGCCTAGCACGGCAATGGAACCAGGCTCGAGGACAACTAAAAGACCTTGTGTTGGTAGACCGTCGTGCTCACAACTCTCTGCAGTTGTGGAACCCACAAAACCTTTCCAAGGGGCGACTGTTCCAAGAGCCGGTTCCACAACTAGTACTAACAGCGGACGCATCACTGACAGGCTGGGGAGCCCATCTCCTTCAATATACAGTACAAGGGCTCTGGACAACCAAACAGAAAAGGCTGCATATCAGCCAACTAGAGTTGCTAGCGATATTCCTAGCTCCAAAAGCATTTCAGAAATACTTTTACAGCAAGACGGTGTTGATCCGGACGAACAACATGACCGCAATGTACTATATCCAGAAACAGGGAGGAACGCACTCTCCACAGCTGTCCCATCTGGCCCAAAGCATATGGAAGTGGGCGATTCCCAAAAACATTTTTCTCCTAGCGGAACACCTTCCAGGGAAGGACAATCAGATTGCCGACCTGCTCAGCAGGCACAGCCAACAACTACACGAATGGGAGATTCACCCCCAAGTTCTCCAGCCATTCTTCGAAGAGTGGGGTCACCCAGAGATAGACCTGTTTGCCACAAAAGAAAACTCCAAATGCCAGTACTTTGCCGCCAGGTTCCCTAATCCATTGTCACAGGGCAATGCGATATGGATGAACTGGTCAGGTGGATTTGCATACGCTTTTTCCCACAGCACCGCTGATCCGCTGGTGGCACGCAAACTGCGGCAACACTCACGCTAATCCTAGTTGCTCCCACATGGGCGAGACAACCGTGGTACACAATGTTCCAAGAACTTTCAGTAGGTCCTCATCAAAGACTGTGCCTTGCACCCCATCTTCTAACTCAGAACCATGGAGAAATCAGACACCCAGATCCCAATCAGATGAACCTAGCGATCTGGCTCCTGAGGTCTTGGAATTTGGATACCTTAACTTGCCCCCAGACTGCATGAACATCATTAGGGAGGCAAAACGACCAACCACACGAGCGTGCTATGCAGCTAAATGGAAAAGATTTGTTATTTACTGCAATAATAACCAAATTAACCCGTTAGACGCTTCCATACAAAACATTATATGTTACCTGCTGCATCTACAAAGATGTAACTTAGCATACTCTTCTATACGACTACACCTTGCTGCTATAGCAGCATACCTTCAAAACAGGCAACACCTTTCACTGTTTAGAGTACCAGCAATCAAAGCCTTCATGAAGGGTTTGAAAAGGGTGATCCCTCCAAGACACCCCCCTTCCCCAGTCTGGAATCTAAATATAGTACTTACCAGACTTATGGACCCTCCTTTCGAACCCCTACACTCATGCGAACTACAATTCTTAACGTGGAAGGTTGCATTCTTGGTTGCCATTACCTCACTCAGAAGAGTGAGCAAATTACAAGCACTTACAATTCAAGAACCTTTCATGCAAATACATGCCAACAGGGTGGTTCTTAGAACCAACCCTAAATTCATGCCTAAGGTTGTCTCCAATTTCCATATCAATCAATCAATAGAACTGCCAGTATTCTTTCAAAATCCACAGTCAGTAGCTGAGAGAGCCCTACACACATTAGATGTAAAAAGGGCTCTACTTTATTATGTGGACAGAACTAAATCATTTAGAACAACAAAACAATTATGTGTTGCTTTTGCACCACAACACAAAGGAAATCCTATTTCAAAGTCAGAAATAGCCAGATGGATAGTTAAATGCATTCAAATATGTTATCAAAAAGCAAAACACACTTTAACCGTCCCCCCCAAGAGCACACTCTACAAGGAAAATGGGGGCATCCAGGGCTTTCCTAGGAAATATTCCTCTTGAAGACATCTGTAAGCCAGCCACATGGACCACCATACACACTTTCACAAAACACTACTGTGTAGATGTGCAAGCAAAACAGCAAGCTGCTGTAGGCCAGGCTGTCCACAAAACTCTTTTTCAAACTGCTGCAGCTGGCACAGGTAGCCACTGCTAGAGGAGATACTGCTATACAGTCTATGCACAGATATGAATTCAGCAGCCCACATGCCTTGAACGGAATATGCTACTTACCAGTATGCATCTGTTCTTGGCATGTAGGGCTGCTGACATTCATATCGCCCGCCCTCCTCCCCGGTGCCTGTTGCAGCTGCAGCATTATCTCTGGCATGGCCATCTCTTACTTTACTATCTCCATCTCTGCCACAATGGCGAAAAACAATCTGAGGATGGAGAAGATGCCCATGCGCACTGTAGTCCAGGGGAGGAGTCACCTATCTCGTGATACTTCGAAGACTCTTCCAGGATAGCAAAGTGCAATCATCCGGACCCAACACTATGTGGCGATCTATGCACAGATATGAATGTCAGCAGCCCTACATGCCAAGAACAGATACATACTGGTAAGTAGCATATTCCTTATGGTACTCATGTTGGGGACCCTTGTTTCTTTGCTGCTCCAATCACCTAGAGCTGTAATCGTAGACCCGGTGGCAGTATAGGGATGCAGACTCGAATATAGTACTATGCTGAGGTGCGGCCGTAGCGAGATCACGCTGGCTTTTTATCTATAGAAATTCGTTGTTTATGCATCATTGGTAAATATTTCTGTTTTAACACCGAGAGCTCTCTGTGGCTCGCTTTGTGGACTGCATGAGGGCAACAGCTAGTTTATTGTTTTGCAGGCTAATTTGTAGCGCCTTACTACACTTACTCCCGTTCGCCCCTAGCTCGCTTCCTCCCTTCCCTGGCCCTGCCCTTCCACTCTACGTTGTGTGCTGGTACTATTCACAGCCAGGCATCGCTATACACAAACGCTCTGCGGGTTTCAAGCCCCTGCCAACCAATAAATTACTTTATATAGTGCGCGTTCTGTTACTGCACCAGCACCCGCCATAAGCCTAGCCGCAGTGCTAACATGATAATCTTCTATCACAACATTACCTTACTGGGTAGTGTCTTACTATTTTTTTAATAGGCTTTTGCGCTTTTCATTTTGTCGTTAGCAAAATACTTTTACCCTATATACGCTCCACGGTCTGCACACATGCAATGTTACAATAATCTTCTAACGGAGCATTACCCCACGGGGTAGCGTATACGCTTCTGCAACTTTCATTTTGGCCATGATAAATAATTTTGCCTTGTTTAAACTACCAAACCGGGGAACTGAGGAACAATTTTCTTGCTTGCATTGGGGCACATTGCGCTTTTGTCACAGCTCTAAGAGTTAAGTCAAGGGAGCGCCTCTGATGGCTCTCTACTACTCACTTTCTACTGCTCACATTCTACTACTCTCTACTACTCACTTTCTACTATTCTCTGCTACTCTCTACTAATTTTCTACTACTATCTACTCATTCTCTACTACTCTCTTCTCATTCTCTACTATTCACTACTACTCTCTACTACTCACTCTACTACTCTCTACTTCTCTCTCTACTACTCTCTACTCACTCTCTATTACTCTTGCGCTACCTCTCGCTCTGCCTCTCTCTCTGCCTCTCTCTACTACTCTCTACTTTCTACCTCTCTACTCTCTATCTCTCTACCCGCACACATATGCACACACACGTGTATATATATATATATATATATATGCATTTATATATATGTATGTGTATATATATTGTGTGTATATATATATATATATATATATATGTATATATATGTATATATACACATACATATACATAATCTGCATATCTATATAAATACAAATATAAATGCATGCATACATATACATATATGCATATGCAATAGGTCTCACATTTGCGAGAGATTAAGCTATTGGCATTGTAAATGACAATGCCATTTATTTATCGGTTATCAAAACCAACACATAAATACAAATTTTGTCATTTACAATGCCAATAGCTCTAACTTTTGCAAAGGCGAGACCGTTGCATAGTAAATGCTTGTTTTTAAGTGAATCCATGTTTAGAGATGACCGGAGAAGCCATTCGGCAGTTGGTCCTTTTCTTTTTTAAAGTCTGTGTGTGTTCAAAACAGACCTTTATTTTGCATTTGCTTAATAGCTGATGGAATTGATTTTGAATTAATTTTTCTCTGGGCAGATTGTTTTAATTGTTCCAAAGAGTAACCTCTGCCGCTGGTGTTTTCTTTCTCATAACTGCTGCTACGATAGTACGGGGCTTCACTGCTCACCTAATCTAAATATCTGCTGCTACTTTCACCTGTTTGAACATTCGCCTGTTTGCACATTTTGAATGAGCTCGTTTTTAACCATGCTTTTAATGTTTTTTAACCTTTGTCCTGAAATGATGTGTTGAGGGCAAATTACCTTGTACTTCAGTTGGGATGATTTCCCGGTCCGTCAAGGTCGATACCGCTTGCACGGAGGGAAGGACCTCGTTAGTTTCACTTTAAGGCTTTCTCCCCGCGCACTCACTTCCGGTGGTCAGCACTCTAGTTGCTGACATCTTCTCTACTTAAGGCCACGCTGAAACGGCCGCGCAGCGGAATTAACTGCTGCTGTTGTTTTCTTTCTCATAACTGCTGCTACGATAATACGGGGCTTCACTGCTCACCTACTCTATATATCTGCTGCTACTTTTGCCTGTTTGCACATTCGCCTGTTTGCACATTTTGAATGAACTCGTTTTTAACCATGCTTTTAATGTTTTTTAACCTTTGTTCTGAAATGATGTGTTGAGGGCAAATTACCTTGTACTTCAGTTAGGAGACTTCCCTGGTCCGTCACGGTTGATTCCGCTTGCATGGAGGGAAGGACCTCGTTAGTTTCACTTTAAGGCTTTCTCCCCGCGCACTCACTTCAGGCGGTCAGCACTCTAGTTGCTCACATCTTCTCTACTTAAGCCCGCGCTGTAACAGCCGCACAGCAGGCGAGCCGGCGGCGCACTGAAGGCACACCATAGGCAAGCCCGTCTGCGCCCATCCGCGCCTGGACCGGGCCCAGGGCCGGAAACCCTGATCCATGCTCACCAGACAAAAATATGATTACATATTCTGGTAAGAGCTTGCTGCGTCTACGTCCACCAATGTATAATAAATGTTATCAGTTTGACTGTAATAATCTGACAAAACTGTTGCACCCCTTATGCCCAGGTTGCGTCAGTATGCTACCAGAGATGCTGGTCATGCCTCCTAGTTGCCAAGAAAGCCCACTGTCGCTGGACCTCACAAATAATGAAATACAACTAGCACTCATCAATGCTAGATCATTGGTGAAACATAAATACGAAATTGCAGACTTCATTATAGATTATAAAATTGATGTTTTATTTGTGACTGAGACTTGGGGCGATGATTCGTCAAATTTTGATTTTAATATTGCGACACCACCAGGTTATAGTAATTATAGACAAGACAGGCAGTTACAAAGAGGTGGCGGTCTTGCGGTGATACATAAAGCCGAACTTGGTTCCTTCTGTTCAAAAATAGATACATCAGCCTGTGAAGCATTGCTTTTTAAGATCACTCTTTCCGCCCAAGAATCTTTTAAAAGACTTTTGATATACCGTCCGCCAGGCCCTAGAGCTGATTTCCTAGTAAATATCCACTCTTTGCTAGAGTACAGCCTCCACTCGAAATCTTTTACAGTTTTGGGAGATATGAACTTCCATTTGGAAACTAGGTAAGACAGAGACATGGAGGAAATGCTAGATCTAACTGTGGAATACGGTCTTAATCAGTTGATTTTGGGTGCTACACATGCGGCTGGACATACTCTTGATGGCCTGTTCACCAGTGACCAGCTATCTCTAAAGTCACTACTTTCCCGGTAATCTGGTCAGACCACCAAGCTATTTTCTTTAAATATAAGCGTTTATGTTCCAATGGTCTAAATAATGAGAACATAAAGACTATAAGCAGGGCCTGCCAAAAAATTGACCACAGAACTTTTGTCAATGAGCTTGGCAATAGCGAAGAGAAGATGTAGAATGATGCTGACATGGCAGCCACAAAATATACCCTCTGGCTTGAAACTAACTTTGCAAAATTAGCTCCCAATATGCCGATTAATAAAAACAGAAAATTACCCTTGGCCCCTTGGTTTTCTGAAGCCTTAAGAATAGACAATCAGGCATGTAGGAGACAGGAAAGGATATGGCAAAAAAAATATGAACTTACAGAGAAAAATAGATATAAATCTATGATCTCAGTTTTTAAGAAATAGTTGATTGAAGAAAAAACTCTCTATTACACAACAAAGATTGAAAAAGCTAGTGGGTCAAGCAAAGAACTTTTTCGTACTGTGAAAAACTTAACTACAGCTCAAAAAGATGACCCTACTACCTTTAACCAAGAATTTTGTGATGCCTTGGCTCTTTCTTTTAGATCCAAGGTTGAACATATTTATGAGCAGTTCACTCAATCAACTGCAGCGGATAAAACAATTGTAAATGATGCTACTGAGCAAACTTTGGGGTTCAATTTTTCGCTGAGTTCGCCTACGCAAGCCACCGAACTAATAACTATGATTAAGTCTGGTTCCCTAGAAGATCCTTGCCCTCCCAAAATTCTACAAACTATCAATATTCTTGCTGGTCCCCATCTCTCCAAAATATTTAACCAGATCATAGATCAGGGATCTTTCCCCACTATATGGAAGAAGACTTGTATCTTGCCTCTCTTAAAAAAAAAAACAACTTAGACGCAATGGACACTGCCAACTACAGACCGATTACAAGAATTCCCCTTCCAACCAAGATAATGGAGAAGATCGTGAATGCCGAACTGGCAACTTTTATTGCGGCTTATCAAGTTTTAGATCATAGCCAGTTTGGTTTTAGAGCGAACCATAGTACTGAGTCTGCTCTGATTAAGACCACAGAGGAAACACGCGTGTCATTGGACAGCGGGGGTTCAGCAGCCTTTGTGCTGCTGGACTTATCCGCTACATTTCACACAGTGGATCACTCTCTCTTGGTTCGGCGTTTAAAAGAGATTGGAATTGGAGGTAAAGCCCTTGCCCTGCTGACATCTTTCTTATCTGAGAGAACTCAATCAGTGCACCTGGGAAATTTTAGGTCGGCACCTTTTTCTCTCCCATGCGGGGCCCCACAGGGCTCTTCAATAAGCCCTACGCTTATTAATATTTATGTAGCAGAGCTAGCGCCTCTGATTAGAAGCTTCAATCTTATTCCAACGTCATAAGCTGATGACACTCAGCTGGTGATTTCCACAGTGGATAAAGGCACTAATCATTCGCTTAACCTTCACAATTGCATGTTGTCTCTTAGTCACTGGGTGAGTACTCATTGCTTGAAGCTGAACTCGAGTAAAACAGAGGTGATAATGTTTGGAAATCGCTCTCCTTCTTGGTCCCCTGCCTCGTGGCCGGACAGTCTTGGACCTCCCCCGACACCCGTAGACAAAGTAAAAAATCTTGGGGTCATTATAGATGGAAAGTTGAATTTTAAGACTCAAGTCTCTAAAGTAGTGTTGCCTTCATTTTATATGATTAAAACTATTAGGAAAGTTCTGCCATTCATTCCTAAACCCTGCAGAAAATCATTAGTAACTGCCTTAGTCTTGTCCAAACTTGACTATTGTAACAGTTTGTACATTAAGGTTCAGTCTGCCCTCCTTTGGACGTTACAGGCAGTACAAAATGCGGCTGCTAGACTGATCTTGGATATTCTAAAATTTCAATTGATCAGAGCTGAACTGAGAAAACTCCACTGGCTGCCAGTCTGCCAGCGGATAAAATTTTAAACTCTCTGCATTTCTCATAAAGCACTACATAGAGAAGGACCGAAGATCTTCGAGAACCTGTTTAGATGGTACTCCCCAAACAGAGTGCTGCTGTCAGCAAATGCTTACCTTATGCAGCCAGCCAGGATGTATAAGATGAACTGGGGTGGGAGGAGTTTAGCTTTTAATACCATCAAAGAATGGAACCCTCTCCCGTTATATCTCAGAAAAATTACCCATCATCTGGAATTCAGTAAACAGCTTAAGACCTGGTTATTTCAGTAGTAGTATAGGTGAACACAGCACTTTTAGTCCGCTAGTGCCAAGACACCGGAGGGTATTCGTGCGCTGCACAAATTTCATTAACATTGACCTAGGAGTGGTTTTTGCGAACGACTGCATCACTATTAGGAAAGGATAACATTCGTCAATAAATCTCACATAGTGGCTCCATTTCTAGCTCATTACGCTTTTTGAAACATTGCTGTAAACTAACCAAGTGTGTTATAAGTAGGGTTGCAAAAAGCTGGTTTCACACTCTAAGTTCATCCTGCTTTAACACTGACCGTCTTTTAATTACCTTAGGTAGGTTTTGCGCAAAGCCTGTAATCTTTTTCTGCCAATTAAAATGTTGAAACAGCATAACAAACTATAATCTCTACCCAACCCTCGTGTCAAGATAATTAACGGATTTCCACAGTTGAGCACTTCTTTTTAAAAGATAGTATTTTGTTTGTGTGTACTGAGAGAAAGAGTTGATGAATATGCAAGTTTAACGACTTTGGCTGCTTTAAGTGGCCTAATTAGTGTGTTTTATTTCACCGCGGCTCCTGTGTCAGCAAATAAGAATACATTTGCCAGTGAATTTATAAGGCACCGCGCTTAATGGTATGCAAATTGCCATTTCCCGTCTCTTCTATTGGTGATTTTTAATGGTGCTTTGTGGGAACTTATACTCGATATGCCTACAAGTTAGGGGCGCGGTGAAAGGGGGGGGGGCAACCCCTTTCAACCTGCCTAAGTCACTAGCTTTGTAGTGGTGGATGATAGATCTGTTGATTCTTAATAGAGGTCATCATGGAGGATGTGCTCTATAGATGAACAGTATTGGGGATCATTATTGGGGGGGGGGTGGTACCTAAGCAGGGAAGGGGACACACTCCTGACCCTAAAGTATGAGGAAGGAGAGTGATACGCCCATGTGAAGAATACAATAATGAACACATTTGGTGTCGCTCCTAAAGAGTATCTCAAGATGCTAAGAAACTCTCACAGTCACAACTGGTTAGGCTAAGTTAATTGACAGCGCCATAAAAGCACTGGAATTGTAGGTGAGGAGCAGTGAGGCAGATTCGTTTGATGAGCTATAGCATTTACTAATGAAAGAGAACATCTTGTATATTTGTTCTTTAGAGTTACACCATAATCTAGTGGATGCCAAGCTGTCTGATCCCCAAACTTTGAGAGGGCAGCTGATGTCCGGGTACGATCTAGGGCAGTGATTCTTAATCTGTGGTCCGGGGACCCCTAATGTCAGCTATGCCTACTCAGGGAGACCGTGTCTGCTTAGAAAATTAAATCATATTATAAGATTAATGAATTGTATACAAAGAAGCATATTAAAATTGAAAATTTTAAAATGTTATGTAAATGTGAAAGAATTTTTAATTAGGTGCTAATAATTATGGTGGTTTCTTCAGATTGATTCATGGGAACAGTTCAAGTACATCAAAAAGAATATTGTATGGACAATGGGTGGCCTCCATTGAATTTAGAAAAGCTCCAACATTCCCATAATTTTTTTCTTTTAATATTTGTGAACGAAATAACATATTTCTTTGTATTTTGAAATAATTTCTAAATAACAAGAGAAAACATTATTTGCACAGGGAGCACAGCTTCAGGTACATCATTGTTCCACATTACATAGGATTGAAAAGAGGATGAGGCTCTCCAACCCACAAGAAACTATGTAATGGTGCAGGTAAAAAACATGGTACCCCATCCCAGTTTGTTAACCCTTGCGTATTACTGACCTAATGCACAATCAAACCATGCATGCTAGCCAGTTAGTACAGTGCGCTTTACACCAATTATGCTGCATTCCACAACACTACTCTCAATACCCAGCATTGTGGAAGTGTTAACCCTGGCAGTAATTTTCAGTAATCATCAAGTACAGATCATCTGTTTTGTATCATTATTTGCATTTAGAATAATAGGCATATTTGATGTGAAATTGCAAGAATTGTTTCATCGCTGTTTTAATTGTTCAATAAAACTTGATGATGGATTTTGTGTGCTCATTCTTTTTACTCCCTCAGCTTGGGTTTGTGGTCTAATTTCAATCACAGTCATCAGCCTGCTCTCTCTGGTTGGTGTGATTCTGATTCCTATCATAAACCAAGGGTGCTTCAAATTCCTCCTGTCCTTTCTGGTTGCTCTGGCTGTCGGGACGCTAAGTGGCGATGCACTGCTCCACCTATTGCCCCATGTAAGTTAAAACATATATATATATATTTAATAGTTTAATTTAAGTTACAAGGTGGTTTTATGCCATTAAGAATTCAATGTGCCAATTGTGGACTTTCTATGAGCAGCCCAATGTATATGTGAAGTTGTATGTCACTTCAATATCATCTTTATTCAACTGTCAAAATACTCAGGTCTGTGAAACAAACGTCCATGAATACAACACAGAAGACTTAGTTAGACACCTGGGCGGATCCTTTTGAGGTGGCAAGTTTAATTCGAAAAAAACGTAAAATGTATAGCTGTTTTATTTTTTAACAGCACAGAGAAGGTAATTTACAATGGCTATTTGCATTCTTGAATAGCTAAATTATCAGATCTGTCTCCTTAACTTGAACAGGTTTAAATGGTACTCTTGGAGATGTACAGGCCGTTCTGTTTTGTTGCGACTCTCTAACTTCAATGATCATTTTGTGGTCTGTATATAGATTTGACTGCCCACAGATATCCAGGCTGATCTTGTGTACAATAAAGACAATCTAGGTTTCTTTTTTATAAATGTTAGAATGTCTCCCATATAAGAAACCCTTCTAACCTAAGCCATTAAAGATGATTAAGTTAATCAATGTATTAGCCTCAGTAAGAGCCAGTTACACAATTTCAACAGCTGCGTGTTCAGAATTGTCCTCCTACGTGTAAAACAAAAAAATAAGTAACCTATGAATTTGTAATCTATCTTTTTAAATGTGCAGCCTTTTCCAAAGGCCATATATACACTCTCCATAAGCCTTTACACTCCAAGTACATTGAAAAGGGCACAATCATCGATCCAAACAAATTAAATATTGATTCGTATTCCCAACTATGTATTATTTGGCTCAGATCTAAGTAATAGCACACATGCAGTACAGTAAGATGAACTAAAAATGTTCAAGCTGTTTGTTAGGGGGAACAAAATTATCCATTAATAACCAAGTGTAATCTGTGGTGTAGACCCTTCTGATATCAGCACTGATTTGGGAGTCTATTTCTTTCCATTTGTTGGTTAACTCGGTCATAGAAACTTATTTTGGTGGAGAATACCAAAAGTGGCTATCCACTGTATGCTGGTCAAAAACAATCAGTTGTGATGTCATTCTGAAGGCCACAAAGCTTCATGCTTCAATAACATCTTGAGAATTCATGTTTTCTTTTCTGCCTTTGGTTTTACAGGCACATGTGGCATTGGGAGGGAAGCACTCCAAAGGTCATGTGATTATTTTGATTGCTGTGACAATATCCCATGATATAGAGCACGCTGGGAAATCAGTGTGCTCTTGTTTTTGTACATGAAATGGGGTGTAGAGCAACCTTTTAATGTTTTACCCTTATAACCCTGTTTATTCTTTTAAAATCTTAACCATAGGTTTATTACTACTTGCTTCCTATGGCGGTATTTGAGCTTTGGGCCTGTTTAGATTTACTGCATTAATGTGTATGCATGTAGTTGGAGCTATACCTAGTCCTGACGAAGGCCATTGACCTAAACAGGCGCTGAGGGTGGCAGACACAAGTTGGCAATAGATGGCAGGTGTTTAAATCATTGATTTAAAAGATTTTAACCGTGCCTGAGGAATCCACCTATTAAATAGATACTTTTTGGGTTTACTCCTAGATGATTCTAATATATCTAGATCCCTGCATCTACCCAATGTATTCTTAAGCTAAACTCCCTTAAAGTAAGAGCCCATTCTGGTAGTATTTACCTACTAGGATGGGAGAAGGACACCAATGATGAATCATGCCAAAAACATGGGGGTGAGGTGTCTTGATCCATAACTTTTTAAACCTATCTTAAAACCAAGGGTATGACTTTCTTTGACTATCTGTCACATTCTGCTTAATATGACTTTGATAAGGAGGCCGTGAGACAGACTATTTCTCTTTCACTCTCTTTTGTGGTGGCAATATAAAATTAGTGGTGAGACATATGTATTTGTTATGATACCGGTGCAGACAACTATAGATGTTTGAAAATTGGAAATTGAAAGACCCTCTGTTGATTGAGATGATGTCCTTTGGGACAGGATCAAATTGTAAAATGTAGTAACCAATAACCTACAAGCACCTCCATAGAAAAGAGGTTTGTTCCTCAAAGAGCATTAGAGTGTAAATAATAAAAAAAAATGCTTGATGATGTGCAAAAAGTACCATTACTTGAAATGTTTCAAATACTATAGGTTTGTATTTAAAAAATAAATATAATCAAGTAAAATAGATAATTGGAAATTAAAGAAAATATGCAATGGAATTTGCAAAGAAGATAGTTTGCAAAGAAAATTTAATTTTATAATTTTTCTACCAGAGACACTGAGACGACGTTCTTGGAGGATACATTTATGCATCCATTTATCCAGTTTAAGTTTTGTAAGAGTGAAGGATTGGAACAGCTTGTTTGAATTATAATGAAAATGTAGGACATTTATTAATTAAAAAATGAGTATGAAAGTTATTGCAAAAAAAAGTAACAAACTTTGAAAATGAGATTATTTCTACATATTACCTCGATCACTGAGAAAATTACAGAAAGCTTTGAATTCTCCCAAAAGGAAGCATCATGGATGCAAACGTTGATAGACTTCTTATACGAACTCTCCCCCAAACTACAATTGAACAAGACATAAGGAAACACAATTACATTTTGCCAAAGTGAATAAGGTAGAAACTCCATTCCAAGCCTACCTTTTTGCAGTAAAAATCAATATTAAGGAGTTACCCATATTAGACTAAAATTAATGTAATCACGTATTAAATTAAGACTTGAACTACAGGCTAATTATTTTAATATATTACTGACAATACCAGAAAACTTCATCAAACTGACAGTCTTTTAAACCTACCAACAAGATCTTGTTTATTGACCTTACAAGTTACAATCCAAGGAATTTACTTACTGGATATAGTCAGATGAAGCAGTTAAACAGAAATATTGTCAACCCTCAAGTATGTGTTCAAGATTAGCAATGGCACTTAAACTACGTTAAAGCAGAAATGTGTCTTCCTGATGTGTTACTGAAAGCACAGCACAGAGGTCAAAATCCGGACTATTCCAAACTTTGAGACGACGAGAAAAGTAATGGGCAAAGTAAAAAATAGTTTGTGTTTTGATAAAGGATTTAAGAGTGAGCAAAGAAAACATACATGGAAGTCAGTATTGGACAAAAAAGTGACAGTGTCTGTGTTAATTGTATGCTAAATGGATTTCCTATCATCCATCTGTACATGAAGTGACATCAGTGGTTTGCCGCCAAAACTGTCTTTAATAGAAGAAGCAAAGCAAAAGGAGTCCTTCCTATCATGCATCTGCACAGGAAGTGACATCACTGGATGTTCCATCATTCACAAGCACAGGAAGTGACATCTCTCTTCGCCCCTGCCAGGATCTACTTAATGGCTGCCACAGCATGGACAAGCTGCAGGCGCACTGCTGGCATGTAAAAGGCAAGCCCATCTGCGCATGTCCACGCCTGAAGTGCGCACAGTGCTAGAAACCCTGTTCCTCCACCATCCCGCCGCTACTATGCTGCGACCCTCCATGCCCTCAACATGCTCCACACGATGCTGCACCACACAACATAGAGGTAGCATTCTGCTGTGCTTCCTGCAGGTTTTCATGCATTTACCTTCAACCAACACTCACTCGAACCAACAATACTCAACTCCCTGCTCACACTCGCACAGTCCTGCAAAGACTGGAACTCCGCCCTTAAAACCTACCAACCCAAACACAGCAGCAGCCTCCTCACAGCCATCAAGAATTTCAACATTTTGATCATCTCCTGTGCTGACTCCCTGCCCCACCCTCTTCAAATACAGCAATACAACAAGTTCCAGACCCCAAGCTATTTTGTACATGGAGGAACTCAAGACAGAAGAAACATCACTGCAAACAACTGGAGCCCACATGGAGAGCGAGGCAGGACAATCCCGACAGAAGCATGTCCAAATCTGCCCTAAGACACTATTACCAAATGATCAGACCATCAAACGCACCGCTCTGGCTGACCACATTGATGCCAGCACCAACAGAAGCAAAGAAATCTTCGGTATTGTGAAAGATTCCACCTCCCTATCGGCTGGCCTCCAACTCGATCACCAACTCGGCGGACCTCTGCAACAGTCTCTCTTAAATCTTCAGAAACAAATTCACCACAGTTTACAGCAACTTCAGTCCACAACCGGACCCCACATACCTTGCCAAACACCTCCCCATCTTATCCAAACAGCAAGTGCTAACCACATGGCCTGTTATTACCCCATCAGAAACCACTGCCACCATGAATTCCATCCACTCAGGGCCCACATTGGGCCCTTACCATGCCTAATCCACAGGACTGTAACCCATCAAAGCCATGCTCACATCCATTTTGCATATCGTCACTTCTTCCATGGATTTCCCAGAAGCTTGAAAACATGCAACGGTCTTCCCATTGCTGAACAAACCCTCTGCGGACCCTTCAACACTCACCAACTACAGACTGATGTCTCTGCTACCATTCCTGGCTAAGGTTTACAGACACCTCACTGAATACTTTAACGAACACCAACTCCTCGACTCTGCTCAGTCTGGTTTCAGAACCAAACACAGGTCGTAAGCTGCCCTCATTACTGCCACGGATGAAATTCACATAACTGTGGACAGAGAAGACACTCGTTCTCCTTCTCCTATTCGCTCATCCTTCTGGACCTCTCTGCGGCATTTGGCACAGTCTCCCACCCCATCCTCATCCAACGTCCACACAACATTGGAATCCAAGTTTACACGTTCTGATGTTTCTGCTCCATCCTGAGTGGAAGGACCCAGTCAGTCAGCTTGGCACCGTACACCCATGATCTCATCTGCCGAGTTCTGCAAGTATCCGCCCTGAGCCCAACCCTTTTCTAAGCATATATGTAGCCTCTAACCAGTATCCTCCTCTCTCACGATATCAAATCCTTGCCTAAGCAGATGATACTCAACTCATTCTCTTCCTCAAAGACAAGACACCGAGTATCTGTATCAAGTTCAGTGGTTGCATGACTGAAAATTCCCACGGGATGAAGACCAGCTGTCTAATGCTGAATACTGACAAGACTGAAATTGTGATCTTTGGGAAGAGCACATCACCTTGGGACTCCCTTTGTGGCCAACAGAGCTAGGACTGACACCTACCTCCACGCCAGGAACTTCCAGATCATCATCGAAAGCAGACTTGACATAACTGGCCAAGTTAAAGCCATCACTTCCTCATGCCTCCATACCCTAAAGATGCTGAGGAAGATTTCCAAAGGGCTCCCAATCAGCATCTGGAAAACTGTCACAGGCTCTAGTCACAAACAAGCTGGTTAGCCTTCCGAAACATCCTCAATGCCAAGATCAACAAAAACACACCAGAAGATTCAGAACTCGGTGGCCAGAATCGTTCTCAACCTCCCATGCTGCACTCACATCACACTACCTGTAAAGGAGCTACATTGACTCCCCATTCATAAAGGATCCCAATTCAAACTCCTCCCCTCTACTTTCATGGCACTACATAACACTGGTCCTGCATATGTCAACAATTGCATCTGCTTTCACAAGCCTTCCAGAGCCAGGATAGGATAGGCTGATAGTGCGGGAATCTGCATAAGATAAAAATGGCATAAAGGGAGTTAATGTAAGGTCTTAGAAATAACAGTAGTTATGTCTGAGAGTAACTACTTTACATATGCTATTAAATTCCTTTGTCACTTATTCTACACAAGAGAGATGACTAGAAAATTGTAAACATGAATTGAAGACCCAAATCAATAATGTGTCATTAGAAGCTTTGCATTTCTGTGAGAAACAGGGCTTTTTTCAGCTTTCAGCCCAATGTTTGCCCCCATTTTTGACTGATACTGGGGTTTTCTGACTGATTGTGCCCGAGGCACTGCTAACCAGGAAGAGAGCCATTGCTCTGTTAAAAGCCCAGTAGATTTAATACACACAAGTGTAGCCTGCTGTCATTTTAAAAGCCAGCACAGCCGGCTGCTTTCAAAATCAAACTATGTCCAAATTCAACTTTGAAATTAAAGGTACTTCCAGAGTCTTAAAATAGCTTATTTTTACATATTTCAACCCTAAGGTCTGCCCAAGATGCTTCTAGGGTAGGGTGCCATGTTAAAATAAGCAGGGACATTAAAAAGGTGTTTTATGTGCCCTGTGGAGGGAAAAACTGCCAATTTTATTTCTCGTAGTACAATAGCCCCTTAGGCTAATATGGGAAGTCTTTATTTAACATTAATAAAATCTATCTTTTGATGGGAGTGAGCTAAAATAATAACTCAAAGTGTCAAATTAATAGTTTCAATGAAACTAACAACTTACCAAGGTTGGATTTCAAAGACGTTCTAGAATTGTTTTCCTGAAGTTAACCAATTCAGCTCTGTAGCAGCCTCTTCTGATTGGCCTGCCTTTGACAGGCTGAGCCAAGCTGCTTTGATGAGTCTGGTGTGAAGTGGCCAGGACTGAGACAAAGACGACATCTGGTGGGTGGAAATCTGCTGCCAGGACAGGAAAGGGTCTGGGTAGCCAAACTGGGCTTCAAAGGTAGAAAGATAGTGAGGACAGGAACCTGGCCCAACCCCCTTGCTGCACCACCAGCCAGGTGGGAGCCCCTATAATCGATTTAGGAGAGGAGCTCGTAACGGAATAGAGAGGAAAGTTAGCCAGACCTTTGGGCATGTTAAAATGTGAAAACTGATTCTTTCGTTTTTTAATTAACCCCTAGGACTCTCATGACGAGCTCAGCTCGACATGAGCCACGGTGCTCGTGTGCTCATGACGAGCTGGCTCATGACCTTCGTAATAAACCACCTTCCAACAATTTCCAAGAACAAAAGAGTCTATTTGCTTTTCCCACTCCTGCCGTTTCTCCAGAGTCCTGCCATCCCTCCTCCCCGACCGCCCCTCCAACCCCCAGGACTACTTCTGGGGGCTATTGTGTGACCGCGCCAAAGGCAGGACCTTCTGTGCCCATCCGACCCTGGACCATACCCAGCACCAGGACCCCTAGGCCGCCGGCCACCCGCCAATACACTCCCAGGGAACTCCTTGAGCTGGACCCCAGATACAAAAGCAACCTCACCAACCAAATGACCCTTCATCTACCTACACTGCCACGTCTCCTGCACCACAACCCATGAAGTATCCCTCGCCATATCACCCAGAAGTCCACTATCAACCCCAGAACCGCTCCAATGTATCCTGCTCCACGCCCGCTTCCTCTGCAAGCACCCAACAGAAATTTGGGACACCATCACCACCCTCTCCACTGATATTGCCTTCATTACCTAGACTTGGCTCAACCCCTCCACAAAGCCAGACATCCCCATTGCCACTCCGGCCAGTTACAAGATTTTCACCTCTAGTGACAATCAAATTGAGCCAAACCACAGAACTCTCCTGGACTGACTGTCATTGTACACTTCACTATCTCCGACGCCCTGCACACCATCACTAACCATCACACCTCTTTCCACCGGCGCTTGAGTAAGGTCACCGACACCCAGTGGACACAGGCCCTCACCACCATCCAACCCAAAGCCTCAGAAGACCTCAACCAGACCATCCAGAACGTCTCCGCCGGTATCACCGACTGCACGGATAGAGTCACTCACTGAAACTAACGAAATCCAACAATACCTCAAAACAAGCCAGCGGATATATGACGTTGCCACGCGTTCTTTTACCACGCAGACCATTACCACGCATTTTTTACAACGCAGGACCCTTTACCACGCATACCATTACAACGCTGGTATTTACAACGCAGGTACTATTACAACGCATACCATTACAACGTAAGTATAGGTAAGTAAATAATATGGTAAAATAATGTAATTATTAATATTTTTTTTAATTAATAAATTATTATTTTAATATTTAATATTTTAATTATTTATATTAATATTTATTTATTAATTTTTAAATATATATGTTAAAAATACCCCTGTACCCCAAAACCCAAACCCAGCCCTAAAACCTAAAAATACCCCTGAACCCCAAAACCCAAACCCAGCCCTGAACCCTAAAAATACCCCTGTACCCCAAAACCCAAACCCAACCCTGAAACCTAAAAATACCCCTGTACCCCAAAACCCAAACCCAGCCCTGAACCCTAAAAATACCCCTGTACCCCAAAAACTGAAAACTGACCCTGAACCCTAAAAATACCCCTGTACCCCAAAAACTGAAAACTGACCCTGAACCCTAAAAATACCCCTTTACCCAAAACTGAAAATTGACCCTGAACCCTAAAAATACCCCTTTACCCAAAAACTGAAAACTGACCCTGAACCCTAAAAATACCCCTGTACCCAAAAACTGAAAACTGACCCTGAACCCTAAAAATACCCCTTTACCCAAAAACTGAAAACTGACCCTGAACCCTAAAAATACCCCTTTACCCAAAAACTGAAAACTGACCCTGAACCCTTAAAATACCCCTGTACCCAAAAACTGAAAACTGACCCTGAAACCTAAAAATACCCCTGTACCCCAAACCCAGCCCTGAACCCTAAAAATACCCCTGTACCCCAAAAACTGAAAACTGACCCTGAACCCTAAAAATACCCCTTTACCCAAAACTGAAAACTGACCCTGAACCCTAAAAATACCCCTTTACCCAAAAACTGAAAACTGACCCTGAACCCTAAAAATACCCCTGTACCCAAAAACTGAAAACTGACCCTGAACCCTAAAAATACCCCTTTACCCAAAAACTGAAAACTGACCCTGAACCCTAAAAATACCCCTTTACCCAAAAACTGAAAACTGACCCTGAACCCTAAAAATACCCCTGTACCCAAAAACTGAAAACTGACCCTGAACCCTAAAAATACCCCTTTACCCAAAACTGAAAACTGACCCTGAACCCTAAAAATACCCCTTTACCCAACAACTGAAAACTGACCCTGAACCCTAAAAATACCACTTTACCCAAAAACTGAAAACTGACCCTGAACCCTAAAAATACCCATTTACCCAAAAACTGAAAACTGACCCTGAACCCTAAAAATACCCCTTTACCCAAAAACTGAAAACTGACCCTGAACCCTAAAAATACCCATTTACCCGAAAACTGATCCTGAACCCTAAAAATACCCATTTACCCAAAACCCAAACCTAAAATATTTTAAATAAAATTATATACTTACCAATACTTACGTTGTAATGGTATATGCGTTGTAAAGGTATCTGCGTTGTAAATACCAGCGTTGTAATGGTATGCGTGGTAATGGGTCCTGCGTTGTAAAAGTTGCGTGGTAAAGGTAGGTCGTGGTAAAAGTTGCGTGGTAAAGGTTGTATACCCAAGCCAGCTGGTACACCCAAGAGTTCAGGACCACCAAGCGCAACTGCTACCAATTGGAGAAATGATGTTGCGTCACAAAGAACCCCGCCGACGGAGCTGCTCACAAAACAGTCCCCAGCAACTAGCCCCAGCAGATCAGGGAAGCTAAGAAAGCAGCCTTCACTGCCTGGTTGGACACCGCAGCCAACCACGCTAAAGAACTCTTTAAAATAGTCAAGGAATTCTCCAACTCTGCAGCCACAGAAAACACCATCCACGCCTCCCAAGAACTCTGCGACACCCTCTCAGACTACTTCAACGGCAATGCTGCAATCTACAACAGTTTTGACCCCAAACTTACCACCCTCAACCACCTTATGCAACCAGCAAACTCCAGCAAAATGGTCACCACCTGGTCTCTACTCACCACCCAGGCCACCAGAGCAATCATGTCTTCTCTCCACTCAGGGGCACCCACCGACCCCTGCACCACCTCTTCAAACTCGGAACAAACACAGTCAGCACAGAACTAACCAGCATACTCAACACCTCCATCAACACAGCAACCTTTCCGGACAGATGGAAACACGCAGGAGGACCCCTCCTCAAGAAACTTTCTGCCGACCCCAGCAATCTCAAAAAGTTTCAATTGATCTCCCTGCTCCCCTACCCAACCAAAGATCTTGAGAAGGCCATCCACCAACAACTCACCAAATTCCTGGGAAAAAACATCTTCTGGATGCCTCATAGTCACATCACTAAGACTACGCTGATTGCTGCCACTGATGGCATCAGAACTCTCCTCGACTGCAGAGAAACTGTGACCGTGATCCTGCTCGACCTCTCTGCGGTGTTCGACACTGTCTTCCACAACACCCTATCAAAAGACTCTACAACTTTGTTTGGCATACAACAAGACACACCTCAAGTGGAGTATACAGCTGCCTCCCTTCACACTCAAGGACATCATAAGCAACGTACCCCAAGGATCATCACTCAGCCCCACCCTATTCAACACCTACATGCCCCCTTCGCAGACATCACCAGATCCCATGGCCTCATCATGGCCGCACCATCATCTCCTAGGTAGACAACCCTCAGCCTTAGCCTCTCGCTCACCGAGGACCCCACCAACGCCAAAACCACCTTCTCGAGCGCCATGATCAACGTAGCCAACTGGACGAAAAACAGCTGCTGCAGACTGAACTCCAATAAGACAGAAGAACTGATCTTCAGGAACAACCTCTCCAATTGGGCCATGGCTGGAGGCTGGCTGAACTTGGACCAACCCGCACGACTACAGACCATGCACGCAACCTAGGGATCATCCTCGACAGCTAACTGGCCATGAAACCACAAGCCAACGAGTCGCCTCCTTCTGCTTCCACACACTTCGCATTCTCCACAGAATACTTCAGATGGGTCCCAATCAACACCAGTCTGTCATTCAGGCACTTGTCACCAGACGCCTCGACTACGGCAACGCCCTCTATGGCAGCATCTCGTCCCAGCTCCTCAGACGACTCCAGACCATACAGAAAGCTGCAGCCTGGACCTTCCCAAACGGTCACACATCACTCCCCAACCTCAGATCTCCACTGGCTCCCCATCCAGTTCAAGATCCTCACACACGCCTACAAAGCCCCTCACAAGCATCCTACATTGACTGAATTTCCATCCACACTCTGCGTTCCTCTTCACATCCCCCGCAGCCTTAGCGGGGGCCGTTCCTTCTCCTACATCGCCGCCAAGACCTGGAACGACCTGCCCCTCCACCTCCGAACAACACGCTCCCTGGCGGACTTCAGAAAGAGACTCAAGACCTGTATTTTCGCCAGACACATGGCATTCTCAGCTCCCAGATACCCCTAGGGGTGACAGTGTTGCGCTTTATAAATGTTGATTGATTGATTTGACATAAATCGGGTTCCACATACTAAATCCCGTTCCGTAGCTTTCACAACCGCAGCTTCCACAATGCTGAGACCAAAATCTCATTTTAAGTCCGAGATTAACGGAAAAAAAACATTTGGATGCCCTTAGTCTGATTTGGAAATCAATAAAGTGGAAAACAATTTTTTTTTAAAGCGTTTTCCATTTAACCCCTTGGCCGCGGCGGTAATTCCGCCGCGGCGCTGGGGGTGTGTTTTTTTTGTTGTTGTTTAAACTTTGTTATTTTACACTTAGTACAACAAGCTGCAGTAAACATTGGCTCAGCATAGCAGTTCAGTGTCATGCAGTGTCAGAAAATGTTATAGAGTGGTCAAGGACCACCAGGTTCGTACTTCTGATTCACAGACATGGATGTAGGACAAATATCTTCTCAATTGTAAGCGTCAATCTTGGTTGTATACGCTATTACCATGCCTCTCGTCTGTGGGGACAGGGGTGAGTTAGGCAGCTATTAAAAACCTTACATTTGATGCCAGGTTTGACAGTGAACTCAGCTGCTGCTAGGCCCCTACAAAGCCTGACTTTAGAGCAAGGGGTGGAGAGAGAAAAAACAAGAAATAAAAAACGCATGCAGGGAAAAACAAAGAACAGAAAATAATAAAAGTGGGAGTGGTGAGCAGTAACCAAAATGGATATATGACAGCGGTGTGACTCACTTGATTAGTTTTTTTTAAAAAAACGTGTTGAATCAATATTCTTTGTAAGCACATATATCCGGAGATAGACCTCAGAGTAGCCTCACAGATGACATTTGTTCTTAGAAAGTACACGACAATCTTGAACTGTTAAAAAAAAATATCAAGCTTTTACTCAGTGGACACAGAAATTTCACCATGACATCACTTGCGTTCTGTGAAGAGGAGTGCTTCCAATGAGAGCTTAAAAAACTTTATTTCCAAAAGAGAACTTCGAATTTGTTGAAACAGTTGTTTTTTTAAAAATGTTATCCATTTACAGTCAAACTGCAGGAGATTGTATAAAATTAGGTCATCGCAAACACAAGCAGGGTATGCCCAGACGTGCGTCCCTTGTTCACTTTGCCACTGGATTCAAGCCAGCCTGGCTGATGAAGGGTGTTACCCTGAAACCTGTCCCAGGATGCTTGTTTCCGGTTCAGGGAAGACCTGCCTTGGCAGTTTGGGCTGGACTGTTCCCATGAGGCACAGGGTCAAGACTGATTTGCATATAGCTGGGTCTGAACTGAGGTGGCAAAGTGAGCTAAAGAATGATAATGGATTCAACCCAGATCTGTGACTGGGGTGAGTGTCTGAAAAGTTTCAGCGCTCCGTCCATCATCTTCTTGTGTTTGCTAAAATTAGAATATCAACATAGAAGTTGAACCATGAGTATCTGCCATATTAGAATACTGAAAAAGTACCCTAGGGATTTCTATTTCAGAGTACAATTCAAGATTGTTTTCATATGAAGTAATTGAAAAAATAATAATTGATCCACCAAAACAAGTTGGTAAATACACACCCAATCTTTGGCGGCAGCATACTAATGAGAGACTCAATTACATATTTTTATATAACCCATGCTTAACAGTCTTTTCAGGGATGTGGAATTCCTGTAGCCCGACACCCGGGACATATCATTTGGGGTCAAGGGCAACAAGTTTCCATGTGTATTTTGTCCTTGCAACAAGTAGGCCCAACCCCCTACATCACAAACCCTTTGACTGACAGTTTACAGTACTACATTATGGATGAGGGAAAGGCATTGCCTGCAATTAAGGTAATATTTATGCCCATGTGTTAACGCTGTTCACACTTGTATTTATGATTCATTAATGCAAAACCTTTAATATTAGGATGAGCGATGTAAGTACATATAAGCTTAGACTGTACTACTGACAGTGGTTATAGTATAAAAATGTGTACATACGTTTTCATTGTTTTGCAAAATGAGGCTATGCATACTGCTCCCAGAATGCTCTCTGATTAGATGCAAATATATGCACAACCTTAAAAGCAAGATTGATTAGCCTTTGCTTTCAAAAATAAATGTTCACAAAAAAATGCAAAAACATTTAGCTAAACTACTGTAAAATTTTAGGTATGGTTTTCCTGCAGTATCATTTAGTAAAATGTGTTGATGTATGCTAGTATTTCCCAAAAATATTTATAATGGAAAATAAGTGTAACCAGTTCTATTAAGATTATGGGGAACATAAAAATAAACAAGCATTGGTATAGCCAATAGGTCTGAAATTGTTGTTCAGCCTTTTGGTTTTGCCAATGTGTGACTTGTTTTGGCATGTTTTTTCGAAAAACCTTATTGATGTGTGAGCTGCCAGGCCTTCATCATTATAACAAACATTGGCAAAATCAAAAATTGTTTTGGTCTCAAAACGCACACATTGCCACAGTAGTTCCCGGCACTGAACAAAAACGACTGTGTGTCGATTATGCTCCTTGTGAAAGAACAGAATGCTGTCACTCACAGTGAAGCTAGCCGACAGACAGAGAGAGACAGTATTTTTATAAACAGAAAATGTCATGGTTAACGCCAGACCTAATTAGGGGCCCAAGTATTAAATAAAGTCTCAAATGTGCACTCATGTCCTTGCATTCAGTGCAGATATACGACCTTTGTGAATTCACAAGACTTTACAGAAGTAGGCCAAGAAATAGTACTTCTAGAAAATATATGTGAACTGCATTTTAGCATGAGCAAATATGCAGATGTAGATTTGCTCATGCGAACATCTGAGTGTTTGCAAGTTCACTTTCCCTCCAACCACTTTTTTCCCAACCTTGTCCGCAGTAAATTTCCAACCTTTCTCGGTATGGGAAACAATTAGAGAAGAGTTGGTGAAATCTCTTAAAACATGCAAGTTAGTAGGTTTTCACAGACTCAAAAGGGCATTCCAACCCTGGAACTGATACTTACCTTCAGTGCCAGTATGTAGATCAGCGGAAACGTGGCAATATAAGGGAATTGCTAGTATTCAAACCCTACTATGGGAGGAGCCATGGCATAATCAGAGAGGCTATTTCTGAGCTCTTGTATAATGAGATTGCTGCCATAATCTTTCACTGCATTACATGGCACAAAATGGACAGGTGGATTTTGTTACTGGACAAGTAGATTTATGAAACAACCTGCCCCATGGACAAGTAGATATTTTATTAAATTCCACACCCCTGCTTTTACCTTTAAGCCAGGTGTTTGAATCCCTGTGTCCGAAGCACCTTGGATAATGGTTACAATACCATCTTTAACATAGACGTATTATTTTTTATTTATCACCTCTGTCTGTTTCCCTTTTTTCCAAGCTTTAAATATGTTTATTAGCATGACCGAGAGATAGCTCAGTGAGATAATGATTTGTCGTTTGACCAAAGTGGTGACTGCCAGGTTGTGAGTTTGAATCGTTGAATGATGACTCTGGCTTCCATCCTCCTGAACTTCTGTAAAGTCAGCACGTATGTAATGGCAACATCCTATATTTATGGCACATGAAAGTGCCTCTTAAAAAATAAGTTACTCTTCATATCTGCACATTTTAATGATCTTCTACTGCTCCGTATCTGAAGGTGCACTGTAGGCAGAGACTGTTTCACGTAGTATCAGGGTGGCTAAATAAGAGTGGGTGTGAGACATCCTTCAATCGTTTTTACTTGGATAAGACAAATTATCTTTGCTCTCATAAGCTATACAATGCTGCAACCTTGTGGTTGCATCAGTGGATAATGCCACTTTTTTCATCTTTTGAAGTTTGTATTTTTACACCTTCGAACTGTTGCTCAGTTCCCTTACAGCTTTGACAAAAAAAGAAGAGGTAGATACAATCTTTGCATATTTTCTCTCATATAAACAAATTCTATTTTAAATATATATATATTTAAGGGTACTTGCCTTGTGTCCTGCACTAAATTCAATTTTAAGGCATTACAAGGGGGCATAGCACCAAAATAAAAGGAATATGTGATACGGTATCTGTGGGGGATCAGTTAAGACGTGGTAAATATTTGTAAAACTATTTGGTCCTCATGCACATGTATTGCCTCCACCAAACCTAGCATATTGCTGGAACAAAGATTTGCACAAAACGTGTTGGCTGTTCTTGATATATTAAATACAGTTTGAGTACCTAAGATAAAATAAGTTGAAGCCTCTGCCCATTTGCTCTCCCTTTTGATAGTTGGAACCTTCTTATAAATCCATTCATCCTAAATATGTAGTTTGATTTCTCCACTGGAACAGACAAGAGTGCCTATTTTGTGGCCATGGTCCATACAGTACATATATTTGAGGAGTGAATGTTCAAAACGGCAGTCCCATTCAGGAACTCTACCCCTTTATTCAGCTATGATGTGGAAACCCCTTTATCTGCCTCAATGACTCTCTTCATACACATGGAAAGCGGTGTGTTTATTAGGGTTCGGGAAAGACCTGTTCAAGCAGTAATACACATATAGAAAAACTTGCATTGTAACTCCCTTCCACTGTCTACATAGGCTGCAAAGCTGATTCTGAGCAGATAATCAGATTTCTGAAAAAACTATTTGACGGTTCGGACATCCTAAAGTTTTTAATTACTCCAGTAAAAAATTAGAGTCTTTAATGCTCCCTGTGACAAAAGGCAGATGAATAGAAAACAAATTAACAAGGAAAATAATCATGCATATCAGGGCATATGAGACGGAATACCCCACTAGGGCCGAAGAAATTGTTGTGCTATCCTGTGTGTAGGACAAAATACAAAAATGGCTCTCAGCCTGCCACTGCAGCCTACTGAGGGGTTGCCCCTGTGTTCAGGTAGACAGGCTGGCGATGGGAACAGAGAGGGGAGATCAGTGCCCAAACCAGTTTTCCTGCGGGCGTGTAGGCCACAGGTAGCCATACCTGTAGGCAGTGCTACCAAACTCCTAACATCAAAGGAAGAGTTCAGACATCTTGGGATTGGGCAGAGTAGTGCACCCCGGGATTGCTAGACGCCACGTATTGCCGAAAGTCGTCATATGGCCGGAGGGATCCTGGGAGCCCATTGGTTAGTGACCGCATCAACCCCCCCCTCGCCCCCCCAGGACACTTTCTGGGCACAAATATCGCACCTCTGGTACCTTGAATCTCGGATCACTATGGAACTGGAGAAATGACTTAAGAAGGACTGCCCGGCTGACCCTTGGACCTGGAAAAGAGAGGCTGCGCTGTCTATTGGAGTGTACCTCCAGCACCTTGGGCTAGCGCAGAGAGAACTGTGCTTGTGGGTCCTGCCTTGAGGAAAAGTCTCTCCTGATCCCCGGGAGTGACTCAAAGGGTCAATTGGCTGACCTCCTGGAACCAGCACCAGGGCCATCATAGTTGAAGTAGGCCAGCTCAGCGAGTTAGAAGCCACCTTTGGAGAATTGACGCATACTGCTGCTGGGCACCCCAAGGATCCGAACCTTCATGGCCAAAAGTTGCACCCGAGTCTGATGGATCCGGTAGTGTTGTGTGAGTCCAGATTGTTGTATATTTCCTATAAAACTATATAGGTTCTGCGCAGTTAGGTCACATAAACTGTGGGATTGGTGTCCAGACTGATTCCAGACACCCCCACTAAATATGTTCACCTGTATTCCAGCTAGCTCACTGTGCCACAATGAACCCCTCTTACCAATGAGAGAATAGTTTCTGGCAACTATCGAACATGACAACCCTGCCCCATCAGGGATCATGGAAACAGTACAGTACTTTTCGCTCAGTCACTCATGCTCGCTTTGTCTCAGAGAGATACACCGAATAAACAATCAGGACGTTTTTAATAAGTATTTATTGAACCAGCATCTATCTAATGTAAAATATGAGTGCTGAAACAATCATAAAACAGAAACTGATGTAAATGATTATTAGCACCAACCAAGTCAATGGACGGTAGATTTCTACCATAGTGCTAAAACAATGAATATATGCAGGCATATGAATACATGACAGTAATAATGCGTACTCCTACAATGCAGACCCTAACTAGATGTACCTAAATGGATGTATGTGTATAGCCCAGATTCCCCCTAGGATCAAACCTGGTGTGAGAGAATGGAGGACCCCGTCTTGGTCTCAAGATGGACAACTCGCGAGGGATGTCAGACCACTGCGTGCTGTGATGTCTGCGTGCAGAAACCTCAGCGTCTCGCGTCAGCATGGAAGTCTTTCTCCTCCTCCTGCCCCAGCAAAGATATGTTGTTAGTATACCCAAAAGGTATCCTCAGGGATTCTACCTTGCTATATCTAGTCGGCTGAGGATGATGAAAGGAATGACCCTTATACATAGTTGTTATGCAGAAGATGCTGTAGATGAGTCCTGCTGTGTTTCTGAGAAACCTAATGCATATAAATGAGGCTAGTTTTCAGAGAAAACCCCACTACCTTTATGCAGCACCTAACTACGTAAAAGGTCAGCACCATATAAGTTAAGTAGTACAATGACATGGAAATGTAGGTGAAAGGTTAGGTGACTACCCAGGCCTATATTGGGATACATTACAAATCATAACAAGATTGATCACACAAGAGGGACACCTAGTCTCCACCACAGGATACCGCTGGACCCACTGTGACTTGAGGCCGGTAGCCCAGCAGCAGCTGGCCTTCTCCTGGCTCAAAGAAGACTTCAGGGAACCCTGACCTCTGTGGCCAAAGTTGCTCCAGCTGGCCAGTGGACTGAGGAGTACCCACAAGAACACTTGTTGACCGCACAGCACCTAGACAATCCTTGAGCATCCTCCATCTCCTGCATCTGCAGCATCAGGACATCTCCAATAAAGTCTGTGTTGGTCATGGTGTAAAGTTCAGAACGGGACTGGAGAATGCTTTGGTGAATACGTAACTGTCCAAATATTTCTTAGTGGGGATCCTCACACCCTCCTGATCTTCTCGCTGCCGGATTTGGTCGCCCTGTTCGGGCCAGAGCAGCCGAACACAACTCTTTCAAACTTTTTCTAACTTTATGGATACCAATGCTTGTTTACAGTTGTGACTAAAAGAGCTGAGAATTCACCGTAACCCTCCAGTGGATTTTACTCATCTTAGTCTCTAAAAATTCATAACAATATATTCTATTTTTATAGATTGGTGTTGGATTTCTTTCCTGCTGGGCATCTTTCTTATTTCGTTGTTTGATGCTTCTAAATCCTTTGCACTACTTCCTTTGTTTAAACCTTGCTGCTCGAAGCCACAGCTACCCAGAGTTGATCTAAAGGTTTTGCAAACAAGCCTGACTGGACACGACACTTTTTGCGAGTTTATTACATAAGGTTGCACAACCATACTTTATAATACTCACAAAGTCTAACTGGTCCTTCACAAGAGTTGATAAAGAAAGTTGGTGTGAGTTAAAGGATTTTACCAACAAATTAATTCAAATCGATGTTTTTATATTTATTTAGTAAGTATTACATTTCGTTAGCATTGTTACCAAGTCAAATAATTCATTAGTCGATATTTTCAAAATAGAGCACCACATTAGTAAAAATTACAAATAAAATAGAGAAAGTTACAGCAAGTGAGTTCCATAAAGGAAATCCCTAATCTAAATTAATAGGGTTTTTGTAATAAAAAGGCAATTTCTTCAATAAGCATGGTAAGGTGTCTGTTTCAGAAACCCAAATAAAGGGTTCTGATGAGAGGATGAAAAATGCATAGGCATGGAGCCTTAGCACTTATGCAGTGGACATAAGCAACATCTGGAAAGTAGTCTAAGCTATAATTCAGTAGGCGTACCTAGTCTCTGAGTGAGAAAGGGAAGGTCTCTGATAGGTTTTCTCCTGACTAATAGTCGAAGGATCACATACTAATATAATTCTACTAAAACATCTTTTGTAACAAATCTTGAATTTTCCCTGTCCCCACCAACCAATCAGTTTCCAGCAAACTCTGGGAGCAAGAAAACTCCTTAGTTTCTCACATCTTCACAATACGCTAGGAAAGTATGTCCTTGAGTTGTCACATTTAATCAAAGCTTGTGGGTCAGAATGTTCTTCCACAAGTTGTGTTTCCTGCCATCTCCTCCCCTCCTGGTGAAAACCCCACTATCAGTTGCCTAATACACAACAAATGCGATTCACTAGCTAACAGAGTACTTCTGGAAAATTACAGCATTTGCAGTAGGAAAGAGAACAACAACTTGTGCAAAACAACAGTTTAAAAGCAAAAACAGACCTTGTCCCTAACGTGTATAGTCGACCTATTAACATGACCTCAGTAGTAAAGCTACCTTAAGTCAATACACTATACCAGAACAAGCCACTCTAGTCAGGGCAAGTAAGTTACACACCAGGGATGTCCTGTGCCCACCCTCTGATAGCTTAGCGCAACGCAGTCAGACTTTTCATCATAAGCAATGTGTAAAGTGTTCTCGCAACACACTTTCACAGATATGCATTGAATACACACGAAAGCGACTCCGCACAGGGTTATGTAAAAATGAATATATAGTATATTGTACATAAAATATAGACCACAGCGACATGAATCATAAATACTGTGCATATTATGCAAATCCTGAGATAGTATTCATTATCCTGAAAATTCAAGAATCAAAACGACTTACATTACGAGATCAGTGCGTAAAATGGGGAAGTTAGGTTAGGAAAAGACACATAGATCACCAAAGTTCACCATAAACACATCAGTAGTAATAAGGGAACATGGATCCAGGAACGATGGCCTTCCTGTTAGCAGAGTTATGGTCATCACAATGGCCTAGCTCCCATGAGTGTATTCATGTCCAAATCGTAGGCCGCAGTAGCCGCTGAGTGCCTACTATATCCAATGTGGTAATTTATAGGCTCCCTGATGCAACAACCTCCCGCTCCCGTGGCAATCGGGCCCATATTGTCGAACTATAGAACATGTGACCCTAGGTACGTTTTATCTTGCAAATGGGTGAGGGAGGCACGAACTGCAGAACCCGCGCAGAAACCTCCCTGGGTACCCCACGGTTGAAATAGCTAAATGTAGCTGCCTGCGAACGCCTGGTGTAGCAACTAATATAGTGAAGTGCAGCCCCCAAGGTGCACTATATAGGGTAACCAGCAGGAAGGGAACGATCCCTCGGAGTCGGAAGCCGGGAAAACCCACAGCCGCCTGAAAGGTACTACATGACTGGTGAAGAACGGAAGGGTCCGGGTCACGGTCCTTTAATACAGGAGCTGTGAAGGAGCATGCCTTGTGAAACAGGGTGCACAGCATGGCGACTCAGTCTCAGGAAAGGTACAGTAAATGGCTGGGCTGCAATCAGAGCTGCTCACTAGTGTGATTTCGTGCTGGGCATGGACGAGCTGTGAATGCCGGGGTAGCATGTTAAACCTGCTCATGTGAGTGGGGCGGCCACTTCGATCCAGTTCTGATTCCTGCTTGCTACGGCAACCCGCCGGACCTGCGGAGAGGCCTTCTTTCGTCACGGCAGCTTCAAAGAAATGATGCACAATGATACCTTAGTTAGCGCAGCGCGCTAGTTGTCGGGGAAACGCCGGACTGCGGTAGGGGTGGTGGGTCCCAAACAAGCTCCAGCAGTAGAGCCCGTGCCTTCCAGTTGTGTCAAAAACAGACCCGCTTCGGCAATGGAATGCTTGCTTTGTTGGACAAGCTGTGCACCACTGTGGGAATAAGTAAGGTGCAGAAAGTGAGGTTTTTGATAGTACCACAACCTCGACGACTATGGGGTGTGGAGGAGGCATGCTAGCAAGTCCTTGGATAACACTGGGGCACAAAGAAAAAGGTAGCAGGCTACATTCCAGCACATAGGGCAGTTAGAAAATTGGCAGTTCCTTCTGGCAGCACAACGGTCCTCTGGCAATGTGCAAATTGTAGAACCATCAGCATCTGGTTACCTGTCCCACGTTGTATCTGGTTAGGCCATTGTCATGGAGCAGCTGGTAGTAGGGCCACAATGAGAAGTCCAGGTGAGCCCTTTGAGCAGCGCAGCAGTCCTTCTGACAGAGGTTCAATTCCAGATCCAAAAGTGCTTCCCCAACTATGGGGCCCCTGTACTTATACTCATTAATGTCTTTGATCCAGGATGCGACTTCACAAGAAACCTTGGAAGTGCACAATCCTTCCTTTCAACCCAGCCCATGGCTCCAGACAACCGTATGGGATAAATCAGCCTTTTGTGTGAGGACTGAACTCAACCTATATATTGTAAGTTCTCCTTTGGAAAGTGTTTTCTGCTTTGTTCAGACTCACTGTTCTGTTTATGTATTTTTGGTTTGGAACAGATGTTTGCAATAATGACTCAGAGGTACTAATAGTGCAGAATTTATTTGTAAACCTCTGTCATTCTTGTGTTTGCTTCAATTTTTTTGTACCCTTTATATTCATATCACATAAATTTGATTAATGAAGAATTCACACCCATTGCATCAGTATCTTTTGTAGATCTTTTGGGAAGAAATGTAAAACTGAAGTAGAGATTGTTTAACTGTAGGTTACCGGCTGGAACCTTGGTATATCATTACATGAATAGTCAGACTGAGTGTGCTTATGTGAATCCATTGAAGGCACTTTTACCTGTCAATACTTAATTTTCCCAAGCTTCCAAGAGTTTATTGGGTTGCCCACTTTCTTTTTCTGTACTTTCAAAAAGTGACATTTCTAAAATAGTAATGTAAAATCCGACTACAGCGGTAAGCAGGATTTATTACTACCATTCTAAACATACCAAATATGGCAACACCACTCCTTTCAGATGAGGAATTAATAGTTAAGTGTTGGAACCTAAAGTTGTCAGGTCACCTAGGGTAGCCTGGCCTAGGGTAAGACAATCTCTAATAGAGGCACATGTGTGAAGATTGCATACCACCCAGCAGTAACTCAACGAAATTCCACTCAAAAATGACACTACACCAATCTTTGTGTAAAAATACGAGCTGTTTTATGAAAAATATACTTGTTGACTCTCTTTCTCTCAGTAGTTTACAAATAGGTATACTGTGCAATATTTATCAGATCTTCCCACATTTCAATTAACATTAAGAAAAATCAATTCAGCCATGTTAAATCCTTCCACATTACCTAAAAGTTATGCATGTACTTTTTCTCAGCTTAAGAAGATACAGATACACAGGCTTAATGACAGATTGAAGGTTACTAGGATCTCTCAGAGGGATTTCCACCTTGGCTAAAAGGCTTCCTACCACCTTCTTCTCTAGGCAGCTGACACAGACCTTGATTTCTCTAGAAATTAGCAGTTAACATATTCTCTATTACTCAGTGTGAACCTTAATCGTTTCTCCTGCAGGAACTTGGCATGAGAAAGTTCCGCTTCCAACTGTACCTTCTACCTCAGTTTGCCTACTCCACTCTTCCTGAGGCTTCCCCAGTACGTTTTACCCCCAGGCCCAGTTGGAGACTGACAGAGGGGCCTGAGTTCCGATCGGGTGTCTAATGATCGCTTGACCCCTACTTCCCACTTCAGGACACTGTCAATCTGCTATGCCCCACCAGGTCTCTTCCGGACTTCTCGGCAGTGTCAATTCCGGGAGGCAGCGCCGCACACTCTGAATGGAGCCAGGCTTCGCTAGGCACTCACCACAAGCAGTCCCCGCCGAACAGCTCTCTGATCAGGTACAGGCTCACCAAGCAATCGCCTATGCCGGAGCCGCCCCGCCCTTCTCACCTCAGCGCTCCGCAGGGACGGTGGCCACACAACGCCGCCCGGTGCCTTCCTCTAGATCGACACCAGCGGACCTGCGCACTGATTCAGGACACCGAGGCGCCACTTCCGACGCCTCCTCACACAGCGGCTGATACTGCGCACGCTCCGTTAGGGAGACACTGCTCCCGCCGCGCACCCACCGCTACTGGGCCTGCGCTCTGTACGTTGTGAAGACACTTCCTTTGACGCTCCTCTCCGGGCAGTTTCTTCCACGGGGCTCTCACTCCCTGAAGAGCCCGCCTCTTCCGATGAGCTTCCTCAGATGTCGCTCTCCCGTCCTTGGCTAACCACAAGATAATTCAGCGTCAGGCAGGACGCCCACGGGCACACTAGACCCCCGGTCCAGGGAGACCACAACGAGAGTCCAGTATGCTGCAGACCACAAGATGGGGTTCAATTGAGGCCCACCTCTTTCAGGTTTGGTCCTACCGGATTGAGGGAGGAGGTGGTTTTCTTTTTCCCTCGACGATGACACTTCAGTCACAATCACCTGGGTCTATTACCTTAGAGTCTCTAAGGGGTTGTTCAGGAGTTTCCAGGTGGGGACTTTTATGGCAGGGATCGGTCAGCACTGGATAGGGATGGGTCAGTACAGGAGATCAGCTGGCCCACAAGTCAATCCTGCTCTCTGTAAGCTCTATCCTCCACCTCAGATTTAGCTCACTCCACACCAGTCCCACCTCACAGAACACTGGGTACCAACAAAATGGCTGACTAGCAGTCCGCCTTTTATAGGCTGACCCTCTGAGGTCCAGAAGGGGCCAGAAGGTTCTGGAATGCTCCTATTCTGACATATGGGTCAGGTCTAGGCAGTGGCAGTTGTTAACCACCATTTTGTGGATCTGCATAAATTCCTGTCAGGAAAGGCACCTAGGCCTGAGGTGAAAAATCATGAGGGCAAAAGAGCATCCAACCCCCAGGCCAACATATAAAAAGCTGGTGAGGTCAAAAAGATATAAAGGTATGAGGGGCAAAAAGGGGACAAAATAAATAAATAATTGGAGGAGCCACGCAAAAGGCCAGACAGGTCTAACACGCGTCCCCCCCAGCTGAAAGTGGGGAGAGCTACCCAACCCCTTGGGAGTCCTCATCACTAAGGCGGAAATACCTAGAGAGACCGTCTGCATTGGCGTGGTCCACTCCAGGCCGATGTTCCACCCGGAAGTCCATTCCCTGTAGGGAGATGGACCATCTCAGCAACTTGGGATTCTCCCCCTTCATCTGCATCAGCCAACGAAGGGGTCGGTGGTCAGTCTGAACCAGGAAGTGCGAGCCAAACAGGTATGGCCGCAACTTCTTCAGAGCCCACACCACCGCAAAAGCTTCCCTCTCAATTGCACTCCACTTCTGTTCCCTGGGAAGCAGTCTCCTGGATAGGAAAACTACAGGCTGATCCAGGCCCTCTTCATTCAGTTGCGATAACACTGCCCCAATGCCATGTTCTGATGCATCTGTCTGGACAATGAACTCCTTGGAGAAGTCTGGGGCCCTCAGGACCGGTGCTGCGCACATCGCCTGCTTCAACTTTTCAAAGGCTTGCTGACAAGCCTCTGTCCAAACTACCCGTCGAGGTTGTTTCTTTGAGGTAAGCTCTGTGAGGGGCGCTACAATAGTGCCATACCCCTTCACAAAGCGACGGTAGTAGCCTGTGAGGCCCAGGAAAGCTCGGACCTCAGTCTGGGTCTTGGGGGGTTCCCAGGCCATGATTGCCTCAATCTTTGCCTGAAGGGGCTGCACTGTTCCCATACCCACCAAGTGTCCAAGGTACACAACCGACCCCTGCCCAATCTGACATTTGCTGGCCTTGATTGTCAATCCAGCTTGCTTCAGGGCCTAGAGAACTGCTTGCAAATGTTGCAAATGGTCTTCCCAACTGCTACTGAAGACAGCAATGTCATCCAGATAAGCAGCGGAGAAACCCTCCATTCCGGAGAGGACCTGATTCACCAGCCGCTGAAAAGTGGCAGGGGCATTCTTGAGCCCAAAGGGCATCACACAAAATTGGAAGTGTCCCTCAGGCGTGGAGAAGGCTGACCTTTCCTTTGCTCCATCTGTCAGGGAGATCTGCCAGTACCCCGAAGTGAGGTCAAAGGTACTTAGATATTGGGCAGCTCCCAGCCGGTCAATTAATTCATCCGCCCTAGGGATCGGATGAGCA
This sequence comes from Lissotriton helveticus, assembly GCF_964261635.1. NCBI lineage: Eukaryota > Metazoa > Chordata > Amphibia > Caudata > Salamandridae > Lissotriton > Lissotriton helveticus. Next base: position 536,220,215 of record NC_136061.1, read on the forward strand.
TCAGTTTTTGTGACTGAATTCAGTCCCCGGTAATCCACACAGAACCTCAGTTCTGGAGTGGTGCCTGGTGGAGCGGCTTTTGGCACTAGAACCACCGGACTGGACCAGGGGCTGTTGGAAGGTTCTATAACTCCTAGCTCCAGCATCTTGGTAACCTCTCCATGGATGCTAGCCTTCACCTTGTCTGACAGCCGGTAGGTCTTTGACTTCACTGGTGGGCTGTCTCCTGTGTCCACATCATGGGTACACAGGTGGGTCCTTCCCGGGACAAGGGAGAACAACGTAGAGTACTGCTCCAGTATCTGGCGGCAGTCCTCCCGCTGTTCAGGAGTTGGGGATGGGGAGAGAATCACTCCCTCCACTGACCCATCCTTTTCTTGAGACGAGAACAAGTCTGGGAGAGGTTCGCTTTCCGCTTCGCTTCCTCTCCTCCATCAGTCACCATCATTAAGATGACCTCGGGCCTCTCATGGTGGGGTTTGAGTCGGTTAGCATGTAGCACCCGTAGGGGCTGTCGAGGGGTCTTAAGGTCCACCAGGTATGTGGCCTTACCCTTCTTTTCTAACACCTCAAAGGGGCCTGTCCAGCGATCCTGGAGGGCACTTAGCTCTCCAGGCTCCATCACCCACACTTTCTGGCCAGGCTCCAATTCCACCTGGTGAGCGTTGTGGTCATACCACTCCTTCATCACTGCCTGGCTGGCCTCCAAGTTGTCAGAAGCTTGCTTCCACAACTTCGCCATTTGGCTCCTGAAGGCCAGCATGTAGCTCACCACATCCTGGGGGGGTTTCCTGGGAGACTTTTCCCATCCATCCTTCACCAGGCTGAGAGGACCGCGTACAGGGTGCCCATACAGAAGCTCAAAGGGGCTGAAGCCCACTCCCTTCTGTGGCACTTCCCTGTAGGAGAATAGCAAACAGGGTAGGAGGACGTACACTTCCTCCGCAGGCTTCAGGCAGACTTCTGATCATGCCCTTCAAGGTCTTGTTGAACCTTTCTACCAGTCCATTGAACTGGGGGTGATAGGGAGTGGTGAACCGGTAGGTCACTCCACACTCCTTCCACATTGCCCGCATGTATGCTGACATAAAGTTGGTCCCCCTGTCGGACACAACTTCCTTGGGGAATCCCACTCGGGTAAAGATCCCCATCAGGGCCCTAGCCACCACAGGTGCAGTGACAGTCCTCAGAGGAATTGCCTCTGGGTACCGTGTGGCATGATCCACCAGAACCAGGATGAACCTGTGACCAGCTGTTGTTGGTGGATCCAATGGCCCTACAATGTCGATGCCCACCCTTTCAAAGGGGGTGCTAACGACAGGAAGTGGTTCCAGGGGAGCTTTCAGCTTCACCCCTGTTTTCCCACTGGCTTGGCAGGTTACACACGTCCGACAGTAGGTGTTAGACGCCACTTTCATCTGAGGCCAGTAAAAGTGGGGGCCAAGCCGAGCAAAGGTCTTGTCCTGACCTAAGTGTCCTGCCAAGGGAATTTCATGAGCCAATTCCAGCAGAAAGGCTCGGTACCGTTGCGGGACTACCAAGGCCCTTGATGAACCAGGTAAGGGTACCTTGGGTTCACTGTAGAGGAGTCCATCCTCCCAGTAAATGTGGTAGTGTCCCGCAACGCCCCCTGCTGCCTGGGCTTCAGCCTGTCGCCTCAGTCCCTCAAGGGTAGGGCACTCCTTCTGGCCCTTACAGAACTCTTCTCTGGTAGGCCCCCCCTCCACATGCCACTCAGCAGGGAGGGGCAGGTCCTCCAGAGAAACTACTCCCCCCTCCACGGACTCCTGGTCCACCACCGCAGGTGGCCGATCTGTCACATGGGGTGTGGAAGCCGAAGCAGGCTTCTCCTGTCTTCGGGTCTGTCCCTTTTTGGCAGCGGGTTGGGCCATTGTTCCAGGCTCCAACCCAGGCGAACTCCCTCTCCGGGCAGTCGCAGACCTTGTGCTTACACAGGCCCAGTCAGGTGTACCTAGCATCGCTGAATGCGTCCGGTATTCCACCTCTCTCCAAGCATTGTGCTCCATGTCATTCCCCAACAGACAATCAACTGGCACGGCAGGGCTTACGGCAACTCGAAGTGAACCTGCAACCCCTTCCCACTCAAAGGGAACCTCGGCCACGGGGTAGTGGCCCATTCTGCCGTCAGCCATCGCGGCGGGGTGGAGTACATTGGGAATCACCTGCTCTGGAGACACCAGATGACTTCTCACCATAGTCATACTGGCTCCTGTATCTTTCAGAGCTTCCCCTCTCTGGCCATTGATGGTGATCCACTGCCCATACTTGGTAGTATTTGGGGGCACCTGGATCTTAGGAACCATCTCCCGTTCTCCCAGGGACACTAAGGTGACACCCGCCCACTCACCCCCCTTATCTAAGGGCAACTCCTCCCCGAGCGCTACACTAGCTACTCCCGGGGCTTTTCCTCCGGTGGGAGGGGGTGGTCTCTTTGGGCATCTGACATCTCCCTTATAATGTCCAACACCACCACACTCAAAACAGTGGACAACCCTTGGCTGCTGGCTTTGGCCAGGATGAGGGTTTCTGGGCGGGTTAGCCTTAGGGGTGAAACCTGTTCCCTTTCCCTGGAAACTGTTTTGGGGACCTTTAGAGAACTCCCGCTTTTTATCTCCCCCCTCCTTCTTCTGAGGGGCGCCCTGTCCGGCCTTTTGGGAATCCCCTCCAGTCCCTTTTGGGGACACCCGGGTACTTGCCCAGATGTCCGCCTCCTCTGCAAGCTTCCGGGGGTTGGTCAGCTTGCTGTCCACCAGGTGCTGGCGCAGCTCGGGAAAACATTTCTCGAGTAGATGCTCTTTCAAAAAAAGATTATACAACCCCTCATAATCCTTCACCTCACTGCCCTGTACCCAGCCCTCCAATGCCTTCCTTGCATAATCTAGGAAGTCCACCCAGTTCTGGGTGCTTAACTTGTGGCTCCCCCTGAACTTCTGGCGATACTTTTCTGGGGTTAACCCAAACTTCCTGATCAATGCTAGCTTCATGGTGGGGTAGTTAGTCTGCTCCTCTGGCTCTAAGGCTAACAAGGTGTCTCGACCAGTGGGAGGCATATACTTATACAACCCACCCCCCCAGTGCTATTCCTGGATCCCATGGGCTCTTAAGGAGACCTCATAGGCAGCCAGCCATTTGGCTATATCATTCCCCTGACTATAGCTGGCAACTATGTCCTTAGGCAAGTAGGGTCTGGACTCCCTGGTTGGTTCTCTGGTTTCGCTGCCACCATTTGGAGAGTTGGCGAGTCCTAACTGTAGAGCCTTGAGTTCTAGCTATTTTAGTCTAAGCTCATGAGTCATCCTCTGTTCCTCCTTCTCCTGTTCTAACCTGGCTAACTCCCACTTCAGCTTCCTTTTTTCCCTCCTGTCTGTGAGTTCCGCTTCGGTCAAGCTTCCCCCGGAGACACTACTGCCCCCCCTAGAGGAGGTCATTGGTCCTGGGAGTAGGTTTCCCACCTCAGGGTGGAATAATCCCTCTACCTCTATGACCGGTCTGTCCCCTCATCCTCCTCCTTCCCTTCACTGTGTGCTTCCACCCAAGCCCTCAAACTGGTCTGGAGTTCCCCCTTCTTGGCACCACGCTTAAAGAACACCCCCATTTGTTGACAGAAGTCCTTTAGCTGGGCCACAGAATAAGTGTCCAGTTCTTCCAGTGCAAATTCCATTTTGCAAGAGGCAATTCAGGGTCAAACACACAGAAAGATTAGAGTTACAAGGGCAACCTGAAGCTACCTCCACCCCACCACCAGGAATAAATTTGGAAAAAGCAAAAGTAAAAATTAGGAAGGCCGCCAGGAGATAACTCCAGGTGTAGGTTAGTGGATTTCACTTAGTTACTGCAGAGTAGTCGCAACCACAGTTTTCATCCCACCGCTGGACACCAATATGTTGGAACCTAAAGTTGTCAGGTCACCTAGGGTAGCCTGGCCTAGGGTAAGACAATCTCTAATAGAGGCACATGTGTGAAGATTGCATACCACCCAGCAGTAACTCAAGGAAATTCCACTCAAAAATAACACTACACCAATCTTTGTGTAAAAATACGAGCTGTTTTATGAAAAATATACTTGTTGTTTACTCTCTTTCTCTCAGTAGTTTACAAATAGGTATACTGTGCAATATTTATCAGATCTTCCCACATTTCAATTAACATTAAGAGAAATCAATTCAGCCATGTTAAATCCTTCCACATTACCTAAAAGTTATGCATGTACTTTTTCTCAGCTTAAGAAGATACAGATACACAGGCTTAATGACAGATTGAAGGTTACTAGGATCTCTCAGAGGGATTTCCAACTTGGCTAAAAGGCTTCCTACCACCTTCTTCTCTAGGCAGCTGACACAGACCTTGATTTCTCTAGAAATTAGCAGTTAACATATTCTCTATTACTCAGTGTGAACCTTAATCGTTTCTCCTGCAGGAACTTGGCATGAGAAAGTTCCGCTTCCAACTGTACCTTCTACCTCAGTTCGCCTACTCCACTCTTCCTGAGGCTTCCCCAGTACGTTTTACCCCCAGGCCCAGTTGGAGACTGACAGAGGGGCCTGAGTTCCGATCGAGTGTCTAATGATCGCTTGACCCCTACTTCCCACTTCAGGACACTGTCAATCTGCTATGCCCCACCAGGTCTCTTCCGGACTTCTCGGCAGTGTCAATTCCGGGAGGCAGCGCCGCACACTCTGAATGGAGCCAGGCTCCGCTAGGCACTCACCACAAGCAGTCCCCGCTGAACAGCTCTCTGATCAGGTACAGGCTCACCAAGCAATCGCCTATGCCGGAGCCGCCCCGCCCTTCTCACCTCAGCGCTCCGCAGGGACGGTGGCCACACAACGCCGCCCGGTGCCTTCCTCTAGATCGACACCAGCGGACCTGCGCACTGATTCAGGACACCGAGGCGCCACTTCCGACGCCTCCTCACACAGCGGCTGATACTGCGCACGCTCCGTTAGGGAGACACTGCTCCCGCCGCGCACCCACCGCTACTGGGCCTGCGCTCTGTACGTTGTGAAGACACTTCCTTTGACGCTCCTCTCTGGGCAGTTTCTTCCACGGGGCTCTCACTCCCTGAAGAGCCCGCCTCTTCCGATGAGCTTCCTCAGATGTCGCTCTCCCGTCCTTGGCTAACCACAAGATAATTCAGCGCCAGGCAGGACGCCCACGGGCACACTAGACCCCCGGTCCAGGGAGACCACAACGAGAGTCCAGTATGCTGCAGACCACAAGATGGGGTTCAATTGAGGCCCACCGCTTTCAGGTTTGGTCCTACCGGATTGAGGGAGGAGGTGGTTTTCTTTTTCCCTCGACGATGACACTTCAGTCACAATCACCTGGGTCTATTACCTTAGAGTCTCTAAGGGGTTGTTCAGGAGTTTCCAGGTGGGGACTTTTATGGCAGGGATCGGTCAGCACTGGATAGGGATGGGTCAGTACAGGAGATCAGCTGGCCCACAAGTCAATCCTGCTCTCTGTAAGCTCTATCCTCCACCTCAGATTTGCCTCACTCCACACCAGTCCCACCTCACAGAACACTGGGTACCAACAAAATGGCTGACTAGCATTCCGCCTTTTATAGGCTGATCCTCTGAGGTCCAGAAGGGGCCAGAAGGTTCTGGAATGCTCCTATTCTGACATATGGGTCAGGTCTAGGCAGTGACAGTTGTTAACCACCATTTTGTGGATCTGGATAAATTCCTGTCAGGAAAGGCACCTAGGCCTGAGGTGAAAAATCATGAGGGCAAAAGAGCATCCAACCCCCAGGCCAACATATAAAAATCTGGTGAGGTCAAAAAGATATAAACGTATGAGGGGCAAAAAGGGGACAAAATAAATAAACAATTGGAGAAGCCACGCAAAAGGCCAGACAGGATTTATTACTACCATTCTAAACATACCAAATATGGCAACGCCACTCCTTTCAGATGAGGAATTAATAGTTAAGTATATGTAAAAGAATTCCCAGTGCTAGCCTATAAAAGAAGTAGGCCGCACAGTAGTGAGAAACAAAATAGGCTGTTTGTCACTACTGGGACAGACACACATAAAGGCGCATGTCTTTCCTTTTACCTCCACAGCACCCTGCCCATAGGGCTACCTAGAGCCTACCTTGGGGGTTACCTATGTGTAGTAAAAGGCGAGTTTAGGGCTCGGCAAGTAGTTTTAAATGCCAAGCCAAAGTGCAAGTAAACTGCACATGCAGCCACTGCAGTGGCAGGCCTGAGAGAGATTTGAAAGGCTACTTCTGTGGATGGCACAAACAGAGCTGCAGGCCCACTAATGGCATTTAATTTACATGCCCTGGGTATATGCAGCCCCACTAGAATTTTGCGCCAGGAGAGGGGCCAAATTATACGGCAGACTTGAGTAAATTATACAGCAAGAAAATCCAAATTGTGTGGCATAATGCAGCATATTTTGTAATTCTATTACTTTGTTAGTTCCTAATTTGTAAACTTGGAAACACTGTATGGGCATTGGTTGCACCATTTTAGTACCAGTCTAACTCCAAACTATAGCAATAAGCAACAGAAAGGTGACCAGTCCAGCTTTACAAAGGGCCTTCTGCTTTTCAGCAGCACTTATCACTGTATTTTTAGTAACTTATGAACGGTGTGAGCTAGAAACAATATGTTGTTGTTGAAATCAGTAGACTATGCATCAGATGATGGATTATGTGGCAAATTTATACTTATGCGAAAATCGCCACACAATTACATAATTCCAGTGGTCCTGGGTATATGGTATACCACTTTACAAGGGACTTACAAGTAAATCAATTATGCCAAACTGGTGTAAAGCAGGGCTTGGCGGAGTTCTGCTATACACATGGCGGAGTGAGGTAAGTTGCATTGCTTGCATTGATTTTTAGTGGCGGGCGTTTCTCCCACACTGTAAAATCAGAATGAAATACACCACACGCAGTGCAAGCGGGCACTTCTTCTTTCTGCTACTCGAGTAAATGTTCTTCTCGAGCGACTGCTTCCTCAACAACAGCAGCAGGTTCGTCAACACGAGTGGTAGCGACTAGCTGCGACCACCTGCGTTCTAGAAATCTCACCAGCAGGTGGCCTAACCCTGGATTTATCTCGCTTGCGAGGAGAGAGGAAAAACTTTTTTCACTGCCCCTATGCGAAATTTATCATGAACTCTGCGCTCTATGGAGAGTTGGAAAAACTCAGCGGACTCCGCGAGTGGCGTTTACCACCCAGCAATTATACCATATTTAGAGGAGAGAGTGTATTCACTTTAGCACTGATTATTAGTGGTAAAGTGCCCAAAGTCCTATAGCCAACAAAAAGAAGGTCAGAAAAATAAGGGGGCGGGGGGGGGAAGTTTGAGGATAACCCTGCAAAAAGTGTCGGGTCCAACAATGCTTAAGTATGATGTTTGCATGATTTGTGCGTGTGTTATTCCGCATTGAAATATGCACTTGCAGTTAATTGCGTTTAGTTTGTAAAATTACATTTTTTCGGTCATCAGAACAGCTGATACTTGCATTTTATGTTGGTGTTTCTGTTTTATTAACAGTCCATCGGAGGAGGTCACGACCACGGTGAGGACAGCTCGAGTCAAAATCCCAGTATAGAACACTCCCATGGAGATGAAACTGAAGGCGAGAGCTTTTTAGAAATCTATGATCCAGTAATGAAAGGGCTTGTTGCCCTTGCAGGCATTTATCTCCTTTTCATCGTTGAGCACTGTCTACGGATGTTTAAGCACTACAAAGAAAGAAAGGTAAGTGTCTCTTCCTTGCACTTTATTAAGAGTCAGTTCTGTATTACATGTACAAACCATGGCGGTGCCTTAAACGCTTTTCACCATGTGGTTGACTGTGAGTGACTATTGTAAATCATGTGTTCCACTGCTTCTGATTCCATAATTGACAGACTATCCTCTTGTACTGTATGTAATATTGTCATCAGCTGATCTTGCATGGTTGGCCTTGTGTTCAAATGTAAAGCTCTGCCACTGTGCATCCTATATTCTTTGAAGGACCAATATGGAGTCTGGCTATTCTGCTTTGGGTATGTCTTTTCTTTACGTGGCTCCAACCTTGTCAAAACTCCTTAGAACGTTTCAACTGAATGATTCTGGATATTTATAAACACCCCTTGAAAATTACAAATGTATTAAAGGTTTGCGTTTACACCATTATCTGTGATTTATCAGACAGCCAATTAAATAGAGGCTGAAAATGAGATAGTGTTGGAGGCATATAAACTAAAAATGTTATGTACTAGAGTTTTGAGTAACTGCTCCGCCACTTTCTTTTTAGATAGATACATGAATTTTGGGGCATCCTTGGTTCTTATGGTATTTAGAGCAGTCATTCCAAAAACAGATGCTTGTGAAGCGATTGCTAATTTCGGAAGCCATGACCGACTCTTGCCCTCAATTTGCTGGCATCGGAGGGCGTATTCATGCCTTCGGGTCAAGCAGGTTTATAAAGTGCAAGGGCAAATATAGCACTGGAGGGGTAGGAATCGGCTGAGGTGCTCTCTTTTTATTCGGGAAATCGAGTCATTGAGTTGCACTTGAGCGTTAAAACGGATCACACAGCCTGATTACCGACTAATAAAAAATCGGCCTAATCACTAACAGGAACATGAACATTTTGTGCATTCAGTCTTTTGTTCCAGAGGGATGGAGAAAGCTCGTGTGCCTATCAGTAGTATTCCGGGGTCACTCAAAGCATGTATCACTGAATAATATTCAGTAATGGGAAGTATGCCAGTTATTTCTCAGTCAAAGGCTCAGCGCCAAGATGCTCTTTTGTGAGTATCAATTTGCATTTTACAATAATACCATAACATTTATACATTCTCACTTCATTTGACACGAGGCCTCAGAGTTCCTTTATTTGCTGTATTATGCTTTCGTTTCATAACCGAAGTTGCATATAGATTCTATGCCAGGACCCGGAGGCGAGGATTAGGCTGTACTTTCTTCACTTAACTTTCCTTTACAATAGCTAGTACATTTTTTATTCTTCTACATTGCATATTCCAGCCACCATGACCGTGTGCAACATTTCTACTGCGGAATAAGAAATAATTGAACGTTTTCCCTTTTAGCCGAGCTCAAGCCACTGCAGGACTGGTCTCTGCATGCTAACAGACAGTTTTAGCAAGCTCGTGTAGGCGGGTTTGGCCTTGACAAGTCATATTCTAAAGTTGATAGGTATTTTATCTACGTAGCCTTGTTGCACATTTTAGACTGAATTATTCTTTGAATGCACCTTTATTGGAAACGTTTGTTTCCATTGCTGCTGCATTTGTTGCAGGCTAAACAATTTGGCCTCCTTTAGGAAACAAGCATTGAAAATGCAATAGGTCTCGCAATAGAAGAGTTTGACATTTTTCGTTTTGCAAATGGATGAGTGGTGTTGCGTGGATGAGTGGCGTTGCGTGGATGAGTGGCGTGTGTGAGTGGCGTTGCGTGTGTGAGTGGCGTTGCGTGTGTGAGTGGCGTAGCGTGTGTGAGTGGCGTTGCGTGTGTGAGTGGCGTTGCGTGTGTGAGTGGCGTTGCGTGTGTGAGTGGCGTTGCGTGTGTGAGTGGCGTTGCGTGTGTGAGTGGCGTTGCGTGGATGAGTGGGGTTGGAATGCAATAGGCCTCGCATTAGAAAAGTTGTAGTTATTGGTCTTGTAAATGACATAATTTATTTATTTTTTCGTTGTTAAAATTGCTAAATTGATGGCTTTGTCATTTACAATGCCAATAGTTATAACTTTTGCAAATGTGACACCTATAGCATTTGGAATGCAACATGTTTTGTATTTACGTTACTTATATGGCAGCTCTGGTCGTTATGCTACATCCCTAGATAGTTTTATCTTTCGCAAATGTGACACCTATTGTAACACAATATGTGTTGTGAGGGTGAGGGGTTGAGGGTGAGGTGTTGAGGGTGAGTGAGGGTGAGGGTGAGTGAGGGTGAGGGGTTGAGGTTGAGGGTGAGTGAGGGTGAGGGTGAGGTGTTGAGGGTGAGTGAGGGTGAGGAGTTGAGGGTGAGGGAGGGTGAGGGTGAGTGAGTGTGAGGGGTTGAGGGTGGGTGAGGGTGAGTGAGGGTGAGGGGTTGAGGGTAAGTGATGGTGAGGGTGAGTGAGGATGAGGCTGAGGGGTTGAGGGTGAGTGAGGGTGAGTGAGAGTGAGGGTGAGTGAGGGGTTGAGGGTGAAGTGTTGAGGGTGAGTGAGGGTGAGGGTGAGGGGTTGAGGGTGAGTGAGGATGAGGGTTTGAGAGTGAGGGTGAGGCGTTGAGGGTGAGTGAGGGTGAGGGTGAGGGTGAGTGAGGGTGAGTGAGGGTGAGTGAGTGTGAGTGAGGGTGAGGGGTTGAGGGTGAGTGAGGGTGAGGGATTGAGGGTGGGTGAGGGGTTGAGGGTGAGTGAGGGTGAGGGGTTGAGGGTGAAAGGGTGAAGGTGAGGGTGAGTGAGGTTGAGGGTGAGTGAGGGTGAGGGTGATTGAGGGTGAGGGTGATTGAGGGTGAGGTGTTGAGGGTGAGTGAGGGTGAGTGAGTGTGAAGGGGTTGAGGGTGAGTGAGGGTGAGGGGTTGAGGGTAAGTGAGGGTGAGTGTGGATGAGGCTGAGGGTGAGAGGGTGAGTGAGAGTGAGGGTGAGTGAGGGGTTGAGGGTGAAGTGTTGAGGGTGAGTGAGGGTGAGGGGTTGAGGGTGAGTGAGGGTGAGGGGTTGAGGGTGAGTGAGGGTGAGGCGTTGAGGGTGAGTGAGGGTGAGGGTGAGTGAGGGTGAGTGAGGGTGAGGGTGAGTGAGGGTGAGTGAGGGTGAGTGAGTGTGAGTGAGGGTGAGTGAGGGGTTGAGGGTGAGTGAGGGTGAGGGATTGGTGAGGGGTTGAGGGTGAAAGGGTGAAGGTGAGGGTGAGTGAGGGTGAGGGGTTGAGGGTGAGTGAGGGTGAGGGTGATTGAGGGTGAGGGTGAGTGAGGGTGAGGGTGAGTGAGGGTGAGGGGTTGAGGGTGAGTGAGGGTGAGTGAGGGTGACTGAGTGTGAGTGAGTGTGAGTGAGAGTGAGGGTGAGTGAGGTGTTGAGGGTGAGGGGTTGAGGGTGGGTGAGGGTGAGGGGTTGAGGGTGAGTGAGGGTGAGGTGTTGAGGGTGAGTGAGGGTGAGGGTGAGTGAGTGTGAGTGGTTGAGGGTGAGGGTGAGTGAGGGTGAGGGTGAGTGAGGGTGAGGGGTTGAGGGTGAGTGAGGGTGAGGGTGAGGGTGAGTGAGGGTGAGGCTTAGGGGTTGAGGGTGAGTGAGGGTGAGTGAGAGTGAGGGTGAGTGAGGGGTTGAGGGTGAAGGGTTGAGGGTGAGTGAGGGTTTGAGGGTGAGTGAGGGTGAGGGGTTGAGGGTGAGTGAGGGTGAGGCGTTGAGGGTGAGTGAGGGTGAGTGAGTGAGGGTGAGGGTGAGTGAGTGTGAGTGAGGGTTGAGGGTGAGTGAGGGTGAGGGTGATTGAGGGTGAGGGGTTGAGGGTGAGTGAGGGTGAGGGTGAGTGAGGGTGATTGAGGGTGAGTGAGGGTGAGGGTGAAGGGTTGAGGGTGATTGAGGGTGAGGGTGATTGAGGGTGAGGGGTTGAGGGTGAGTGAGGGTGAGGGTGAGTGAGGGTGAGGGTGATTGAGGGTGAGTGAGGGTGAGGGTGAGGGGTTGAGGGTGAGTGAGGGTGAGGGTGAGTGAGGTGTTGAGGGTGAGAGGGTGAGGGTGAGGGGTTGAGGGTGAGGGGTTGAGGGTGAGGGTGGGTGAGGGTGAGTGAGGTTGAGTGAGGGTGAGGGGTTGAGGGTGAGTGAGGGTGAGTGAGGGTGAGGGGTTGAGGGTGAGTGAGGGTGAGGGGTTGAGGGTGAGTGAGGGTGAGGGTGAGGGTGGGTGATGGTGGGTGAGGGTGAGGGGTTGAGGGTGGGTGATGGTGGGTGAGGGTGAGGGGTTGAGGGTGAGTGAGGGTGAGTAAGAGTGAGGGTGAGTGAGGGGTTGAGGGTGAGGGGTTGAGGGTGAGTGAGGCTGAGGGGTTGAGGGTGAGTGAGGGTGAGTGAGGGAGAGTGAGGGTGAGTGAGGGTGAGGGGTTGAGGGTGAGGGTGAGTGAGGGTGAGGGGTTGAGGGTGAGGGGTTGAGGGTGAGTGAGGGTGAGTGAGGCTGAGGGGTTGAGGGTGAGTGAGGGTGAGTGAGGGTGAGGGGTTGAGGGTGGGTGAGGGGTTGAGGGAGGGTGAGGGTGAGTGAGGGTGAGGGGTTGAGGGTGAGTGAGGGTGAGTGAGGGTGAGGGGTTTAGGGTGAGTGAGGGTGAGTGAGAGTAAGTGTGATTGAGGGTGAGGGGTTGAGTGTGAGTGAAGGTGAGGGGTTGAGGGTGAGTGAGGGTGAGTGAGAGTGAGTGCCTTGTGTTATTTTGTATGTAATGTAAATGTGTGTGTTTTGTAATATGTGTTGTGTTATGTGTGTGTTTTGTGTCTGTTGACTCCCGTATGTAAGTGAATAATTGTAAAATGGAGGACGCAATGCGTGTCCTTGACGCTACCTATGTTAGCGTTCTAGTTTTTTTTGTATTGTTAAATATTGTTTTTGATTGACGTTTATTTTTAGCCAATCGGAGCGCTACGTTTTTGACGTAGCGTTCCGATTTGCTTACGTCAACGGTGGAAATGCCCAGAAGATCGAGAAACTTCGGGCGCGGAAGGCGTGTGCTTGTTGGTGTGGTGTTGCTGCGTCGTTTGACAGGTAAGATATTATTTATAAGTGTTTTGTTATCTAATTAAATGTAGTATCCATAGTATGTACAAAGTAATTAATTATTAGGAGTGTGTTTATATAGATATAGAACTTTTTTGTTAGCGATTGTAATTATTGTCATTTATTTATGTAAATTAAATTTAATTAAGTGTTTTTCTTGTTGATATATAATGTATATGTTAGCGACAACTCTAATTTAATTATTTTGTAGCTGCTGTTCGTTATTTTACGTACATGAAATGATTTTAGCACTTAGAAGGGCTATTTCGTTTCGAGTATATTTATGTATAAATAAGATGTACTGTTATTTAATGTGTATAATTTAAACTTTTTACAAACTGCTATTTTGTAATTGTATGTAATACTGTTCGTGATATTTTTAATTTAGGGTATGTAAATATTGTGTTCTAGTTGTGTAAAAGTCAATTTTAATCCTTACTGATGGGATGTTTTCCTGAAAGTTTTAGTGAGAAGCCAGTTATAAATGTTCTGGTCCTTGTTAAGTAAGCTTTGTTCCGTGTACCTTTGCATGTTTATGGTCACTGTCTATAACCAGATGTACTAACAATGTGGAAGTTCATCCATCTTGTGACTGATGATTTTTTGAACGTGTATTTGTTATATTCATTTGTCTTTGTATTAGACCGTTTATTATTGTACTTAAGTTGTTGCTTGTAGACATCTTCTTTCCCTTATTGTTTCGCATACCTTAATGAATTTTTTACATTCCTTTGCTTACTTAGAGTGGAATACTTTATTGTATTTTTTGCAGAATTGCAATTAGGCTGTGAAGGCTCGTGCTTTTGTGATTACGCACTTTGTTTGTGTTTTTGAATTACTCCGGCATGGTTTAATGGTTTATTTTCCGTTACTTTAGTAAGTGCTTTATGTTGTGAATTGGTGTCCTTTTGATGGCTTTGTCCACTTTTAACGTGTTGTATTTGCTGTGTATTCACATGTTTCCCTATTTTTTGTGAATTTGTTATATGTTAAAAAATGGTTTTATTTTACAATCTCTTTCAGCATTTTTGTGTACTAATTGATGCACTGTCCTTGCGTTGCATTGTTTTAATGTTTGAATAGCTCCAAGTGTGTTTTCCGATTTTTATTTATTAAAATAAATGTTGCCTAACGCTATTTATGTGTGTAGTTGGAGGGTGGAGTTATATTTGGAGGGTAGAGTTGTAGGGTGGTATTGTAGTTATAGGGTGTAGTTTGAAGGTGGACTTGGAAGGTGTGAGCGTTAGTGGATGTGATGGTCCGGGGGTGTGAGGGTGTGTGATGGTGTGTGAGGGTGATTGAGTGTGACCGTTTTAGTATGAGTGAGGGTGTGAGTGTGTGTGAGGATGAGGGGGTGAGGGTAAGGGGATGTGAGAGTGTGTCATGATAGGTGTTGGTGAGTGAGGCTGAGAGTGATTGTTGTGAGGGTGTGAAGGTGAGTGAGGGTGTGCGAGTTTGAATGTTGAGGGTGAGTGTTTCTGAGGGTTGAGGGTGTGTGAGGGGGTGTGAGGGGGTGTGAGGGTGAGGTGGTGATGTTGAGTGATGGTGTGTGTAAGCTGAGAGATGTGGCATAACAGAAGGATTGGTAGTGCGGGCACTGCTGCTTGGGGTATTTGCGCGATTTGTGTAAGTAAATGGAGAGGGGGGAGAGAGTTGGAAGAGAGAGTGAAAGAGGCAGAAACGTGGAGAGTAAAAGAAAGAGCGAAGGAATATGTAAACTGAGAGATGTGGCATAACAGAAGGATTGGTAGTGCGGGCACTGCTGCTTGGGGTATCTGCGAGATTTGTGTAAGTAAATGGAGAGGGGGGAGAGAGTTGGAAGAGAGAGTGAAAGAGGCAGAAACGTGGAGAGTAAAAGAAAGAGCGAAGGAATCTGTAAGCTGAGAGATGTGGCATAACAGAAGGATTGGTAGTGCGGGCACTGCTGCTTGGGGTATCTGCGCGATCTTCTTTCCCTTATTGTTTCGCATACCTTAATGAATTTTTTACATTCCTTTGCTTACTTAGAGTGGAATACTTTATTGTATTTTTTGCAGAATTGCAATTAGGCTGTGAAGGCTCGTGCTTTTGTGATTACGCACTTTGTTTGTGTTTTTGAATTACTCCAGCATGGTTTAATGGTTTATTTTCCGTTACTTTAGTAAGTGCTTTATGTTGTGAATTGGTGTAATTTTTATGGCTTTGTCCACTTTTAACGTGTTGTATTTGCTGTGTATTCAGATGTTTCCCTATTTTTTGTGCATTTATGTAATATGTTAAAAAATGGTTTTATTTTACAATCTCTTTCAGCATTTTTGTGTACTAATTGATGCACTGTCCTTGCGTTGCATTGTTTTAAGTTTTGAATAGCTCCAAGTGTGTTATCCGATTTTTATTTATTAAAATAAATGTTGCCTAACGCTATTTATGTGTGTAGTTGGAGGGTGGAGTTATATTTGGAGGGTAGAGTTGTAGGGTGGTATTGTAGTTATAGGGTGTAGTTTGAAGGTGGACTTGGAAGGTGTGAGCGTTAGTGGATGTGATGGAGAGGGGGGAGAGAGTTGGAAGAGAGAGTGAAAGAGGCAGAAACGTTGAGAGGAAAAGAAAGTGCGAATCTGTAAGCTGAGAGATGTGGCATAACAGAAGGATTGGTATTGCGGGCACTGCTGCTTGGGGTATCTGCGAGATTTGTGTAAGTAAATGGAGAGGGGGAGAGAGTTGGAAGAGAGAGTGAAAGAGGCAGAAACGTGGAGAGTAAAAGAAACAGCGAAGGAATATGTAAGCTGAGAGATGTGGCATAACAGAAGGATTGGTAGGGCGGGCACTGCTGCTTGGGGTATCTGCGCGATTTGTGTAAGTAAATGGAGAGGGGTGAGAGAGTTGGAAGAGGGAGTGAAAGAGGCAGAAACGTGGAGAGTAAAAGAAAGAGCGAAGGAATATGTAAGCTGAGAGATGTGGCATAACAGAAGGATTGGTAGTGCGGGCACTGCTGCTTGGGGTATCTGCGAGATTTGTGTAAGTAAATGGAGAGGGGGGAGAGATTTGGAAGAGAGAGTGAAAGAGGCAGAAACGTGGAGAGTAAAAGAAAGAGCGAAGGAATATGTAAGCTGAGAGATGTGGCATAACAGAAGGATTGGTAGTGCGGGCACGGCTGCTTGGGGTATCTGCGAGATTTGTGTAAGTAAATGGAGAGGGGGAGAGAGTTGGAAGAGAGAGTGAAAGAGGCAGAAACGTGGAGAGTAAAAGAAAGAGCGAAGGAATATGTAAGCTGAGAGATGTGGCATAACAGAAGGATTGCTTGGGGTATCTGCGCGATTTGTGTAAGTAAATGGAGAGGGGGGAGAGAGTTGGAAGAGAGTGAAAGAGGCAGAAACGTGGAGAGTAAAAGAAAGAGCGAAGGAATATGTAAGCTGAGAGATGTGGCATAACAGAAGGATTGGTAGTGCGGGCACTGCTGCTTGGGGTATCAGCGAGATTTGTGTAAGTAAATGGAGAGGGGGGAGAGATTTGGAAGAGAGAGTGAAAGAGGCAGAAACGTGGAGAGTGAAAGAAAGAGCGAAGGAATATGTAAACTGAGAGATGTGGCATAACAGAAGGATTGGTAGTTCGGGCACTGCTGCTTGGGGTATCTGCGAGATTTGTGTAAGTAAATGGAGAGGGGGGAGAGAGTTGGAAGAGAGAGTGAAAGAGGCAGAAACGTGGAGAGTAAAAGAAAGAGCGAAGGAATCTGTAAGCTGAGAGATGTGGCATAACAGAAGGATTGGTAGTGCGGGCACTGCTGCTTGGGGTATCTGCGCGATCTTCTTTCCCTTATTGTTTCGCATACCTTAATGAATTTTTTACATTCCTTTGCTTACTTAGAGTGGAATACTTTATTGTATTTTTTGCAGAATTGCAATTAGGCTGTGAAGGCTCGTGCTTTTGTGATTACGCACTTTGTGTTTTTGAATTACTCCAGCATGGTTTAATGGTTTATTTTCCGTTACTTTAGTAAGTGCTTTATGTTGTGAATTGGTGTCCTTTTGATGGCTTTGTCCACTTTTAACGTGTTGTATTTGCTGTGTATTCAGATGTTTCCCTATTTTTTGTGCATTTATGTTATATGTTAAAAAATGGTTTTATTTTACAATCTCTTTCAGCATTTTTGTGTACTAATTGATGCACTGTCCTTGCGTTGCATTGTTTTAAGTTTTGAATAGCTCCAAGTGTGTTATCCGATTTTTATTTATTAAAATAAATGTTGCCTAACGCTATTTATGTGTGTAGTTTGAGGGTGGAGTTATATTTGGAGGGTAGAGTTGTAGGGTGGTATTGTAGTTATAGGGTGTAGTTTGAAGGTGGACTTGGAAGGTGTGAGCGTTAGTAGATGTGATGGAGAGGGGGGAGAGAGTTGGAAGAGAGAGTGAAAGAGGCAGAAACGTTGAGAGGAAAAGAAAGTGCGAATCTGTAAGCTGAGAGATGTGGCATAACAGAAGGATTGGTAGTGCGGGCACTGCTGCTTGGGGTATCTGCGAGATTTGTGTAAGTAAATGGAGAGGGGGAGAGAGTTGGAAGAGAGTGAAAGAGGCAGAAACGTGGAGAGTAAAAGAAAGAGCGAAGGAATATGTAAGCTGAGAGATGTGGCATAACAGAAGGATTGGTAGTGCGGGCACTGCTGCTTGGGGTATCTGCGCGATTTGTGTAAGTAAATGGAGAGGGGGGAGAGAGTTGGAAGAGAGAGTGAAAGAGGTAGAAACGTGGAGAGTAAAAGAAAGAGCGAAGGAATCTGTAAGCTGAGAGATGTGGCATAACAGATGGATTGGTAGTGCGGGCACTGCTGCTTAGGGTTTCTGCGAGATTTGTGTAAGTAAATGGAGAGGGGGGAGAGAGTTGGAAGAGAGAGTGAAAGAGGCAGAAACGTGGAGAGTAAAAGAAAGAGCGAAGGAATATGTAAGCTGAGAGATGTGGCATAACAGAAGGATTGGTAGTGCGGGCACTGCTGCTTGGGGTATCTGCGAGATTTGTGTAAGTAAATGGAGAGGGGGGAGAGATTTGGAAGAGAGTGAAAGAGGCAGAAACGTGGAGAGTAAAAGAAAGAGCGAAGAAATATGTAAGCTGAGAGATGTGGCATAACAGAAGGATTGGTAGTGCGGGCACTGCTGCTTGGGGTATCTGCGCGATTTGTGTAAGTAAATGGAGAGGGGGGAGAGAGTTGGAAGAGAGTGAAAGAGGCAGAAACGTGGAGAGTAAAAGAAAGAGCGAAGGAATATGTAAGCTGAGAGATGTGGCATAACAGAAGGATTGGTAGTGCGGGCACTGCTGCTTGGGGTATCTGCGCGATTTGTGTAAGTAAATGGAGAGGGGGGAGAGAGTTGGAAGAGAGAGTGAAAGAGGCAGAAACGTGGAGAGTAAAAGAAAGAGCGAAGGAATATGTAAACTGAGAGATGTGGCATAACAGAAGGATTGGTAGTGCGGGCACTGCTGCTTGGGGTATCTGCGCGATTTGTGTAAGTAAATGGAGAGAGGCAATAGGCTCGCAAAAGACCCCTGACATTGAGGCTTGCTATTTGAACTTCCAATAAAGTCAGTCATGGGAGTTAAATGGATAAGCAAGCGGGACTTCTGAGAATAAAACTGGCAACACTCGAACCCATTGAAGGGAGTCTGATCGAACTAGTAGGCAAAGATCTTTCAGACAGACTGTATAGAGTGAAGGAATAAAGATTCAGTTAACATAGTTCAAAAGAAATAGCACACAACAAGAAAAATGTCTAACTATTCTATTGCGAGACCTATCGCATTTCCATTTGTGTAAGTAAATGGAGAGGGAAATTGTAAAACATACGGAGAGCATTGCTGTGGGGGGGGGGTGTAGGAGAAATGCACAAGGCGGGCAGGGGAGGGGGCGGAGCGGGGAGAGCGGCATGTGGATTGTAAAACAGACGGAGGGCATTGCTGTGGGTGGGGGTGTAGGAGAAATGCACAAGGCGGGCGCAATTTGTGTAAGTAAATGGAGAGAGGCAATAGGCTCGCAAAAGACCCCTGACATTGAGGCTTGCTATTTGAACTTCCAATAAAGTCAGTCATGGGAGTTAAATGGATAAGCAAGCGGGACTTCTGAGAATAAAACTGGCAACACTCGAACCCATTGAAGGGAGTCTGATCGAACTAGTAGGCAAAGATCTTTCAGACAGACTGTATAGAGTGAAGGAATAAAGATTCAGTTAACATAGTTCAAAAGAAATAGCACACAACAAGAAAAATGTCTAACTATTCTATTGCGAGACCTATCGCATTTCCATTTGTGTAAGTAAATGGAGAGGGAAATTGTAAAACAGACGGAGGGCATTGCTGTGGGGAGGGGGTGTAGGAGAAATGCACAAGGCGGGCAGGGGAGGGGGCGGAGCGGGGAGAGCGGCATGTGGATTGTAAAACAGACGGAGGGCATTGCTGTGGGGAGGGGGTGTAGGAGAAATGCACAAGGCGGGTAGGGGAGGGGGCGGAGCGGGGAGAGCGGCATGTGGGTGTGAAGAAGCCAGGGCCTTTGAAGTGAAGCTAAGCTTCACTTCAAAAGGTGTCGGAGGAATGCGGGTGAGGGAACAGATGGCGATTGCGGCTGTGCACGCGCTTTTAAGCTCAATGCACATGCGCATTGAGCTTAAAAGTCACGGGCACTGCAAGGAATCGCCACGATTCCTTGCTTCTTAGTTAAAGGTTGTTTAAGCCGCAATAGGCTCGCAAGCTCGATGCGCATGCGCATCGACAGGCGAGACCTAAAAAGGACAAGTATATTTCCAGTATTTGATTATTTGGATGTTTGGCAAATGTTTTTCAATTATGTATACTCCGTTGTAGCAAACACAGCTATTAACGTATTCCTTGGGAGTAGAACAGCAATTCATCTTAATATGAGGCCAATAACAGGCTACAAAACTAAGGGTGCTTTCAGCGTCACTGAGACTGGTCTAACTATTGCTGGACCACGTTCCTGGAATCTTGAGGTCATTCACCCCTGTGCAAGTCACAGCCTATGAGCCCGATTCACAAAAGGTTTATCGCAGAAAGTACCTCCATTTATGTTTTCCAGGAATTCACAAAAGGATTCCTGTCAGAGGGAAATGGATTTACTAATTCTGATTACTGTAACACTAGAGTGTAGAAATGTGCAGTAGTAAATCTCAAGGAATAGTGGGAAGTTGGGTTAACACTGTTAAGAGATGGTTGTGTTTCTTTGCATTATTGTTCATCGCCCAATTGTTAACAATTTTTGTCCCTGATCTGGTTCTATCTTGTCCAAGAGCTGAGCCTGTGTGGAGAGCTAACCAGAGTTTATACATGTTCAAGTGAAGAAAAGTATGTGTGTTGCTAGACATTTATATAGTTGAGATTCCACGACACCTAGACATCACTGCTGTCCCCATATTCATGGCCACTTAGCAGGAAAAGCATCCCAGACTTAGTTTTCTTCTTTGTATGCCAAATCGACATCCTGAATAACAAACAAATGTGCATGGTAAGCCTTCGAATCAGCTCTTATCCAGATTGGGGTGTGGAGGGTTAAATCTATTCAAATAATACTATTCAGTCCAGTCCAGTATTAAATAGAGGCTTTTCCGTTCCTGGTTAATCATACATAGGGAGGCATTTTCAAGTGGTGGATGCATTCCAAAGCATTTGTTTCCTTATTAACTGTCCCATTCTTAGACCGCTTGCTACTATTTTTGTTCTTGTTTTAGCGCTTGGAGCTTCTACTGGATGTACTTCTGGATACTTGTTGCTCTGGACCCTGCTCTCTCGGAGAGACCTCAGGCATTTTACCTGGAATCCTTCCCTTCCCTTCCCTCTCCCTATATGATGCAGAGACACTTCTTGATAAAATTAATTCTGCCTCTCCTCTGGATGTTTGCCCGCTCAAGATCTTGAAGCAGTGTAGGAATTCTCTCTTACCCCCTCTGGTAGACATCATGAATAGGACCACGAGGGAGGGTATTTTTCCTCAACAGTGGAAAAATGCAGTAGTAAGACCTCTGCTCAAGAAACCCTCTCTCGACCCTGGGATACTAAAGAATTTCCGTCCCATCTCACTACTCCCAGCCCCTGCGAAGATGCTAGAAATCCATTTGATCAAACATCTTGCTGCCTTCATGGAAAATTCTGGCTGTTTAGATCCTTCCCAGCATGGTTTCAGGAGGGAACATAGCACCGAGTCTGCCCTCAACATAGTACTGGATAATATCCGTATGTGTGTGGATAGGGGACAGACCTCCCTCCTGATCCTTTTAGATCTTACAGCCGCCTTCGATACCCTTTCTCCCTCAGTCTTAACATCTCGTCTGAGGGAGATTGGGATTCAAGGGGAGGCACTAGCTCTTCTTACCTCTTTCCTCGATCAACGAGAGCAACGAGTGAAGCTGGGTTCCTTTCTATCTCCATCCCTGTCTGTGCAATGTGGGGTCCCTCAAGGGTCGGCGCTAAGTCCGACCCTTTTTAACATCTATGTGACCCCCCTTGCCAGACTAATTAGATCTTTTGGGATGGAGGTAGTCTCCTATGCGGATGGCACCCAGATCCTCGTCTCTCTCTCCCAGCCAGCTTTTCCGACAGCCTCCAATTTTAGATCTTGTATGGAGGCTGTCGGACAGTGGATGATTCACAATTCGCTAAAACTGAATGGGGAGAAGACGGAGGTGATGGTATTCGGAGGTAAGGAGGAGGTATGGTCAGCCGACTGGTGGCCAGACTCACTGGGAGCATGTCCTGTCCCTGCTGCATCTGCTAAAAATCTTGGGATAGTGATTGACCCAACCCTCGGTATGTGCCAGCAGGTAAACAGGACCATCTCTACCTGTTGGGGCATCCTCCACATACTGAGGAAGATCAGGCACTATCTCTCGCAGCAGGCTAGGAAACAACTGGCAGTGGCTCTAGTGGGCTCTCGTCTGGACTACTGCAATGTGCTGTATGCGGGACTGAATAAAAGTCTGCTGCAGCGCTTGCAGGTGGTCCAGAACGCAGCGGCTAGGTTTGCTCTGGATTTACCTCGAGGCACCTCGGTCACCCTGGCCAGAAAACGACTCCATTGGCTCCCCATGGAAGACCGTATCGTGTTTAAGGTCTTGTGCCTTATCTACAAGGCCTTAGCTAAAAACAGCCTCTTAGGAATTGGATCTATCCTGTCGCGCTATAGTCCTTGTAGGACTCTACGCTCCTCAAGTAAGGCCTTTCTATCAGTTCCGCGCATTCGAAAAGCGAGATGGGGTGGCAAAGCCTTTTCCGCCTTGGCACCTAAGTGGTGGAATGCTCTCCCGGGGGAACTGAGGTCCCTCCCTACCCTGCAGTTATTTAGAAAGGCCCTGAAGACCCGTCTTTTTGCGCGTGCATACTTGTAGCTTGATTTGCCATTTTTTGATCTGTCTTGTTAGGCGCCTTGATACCTTAGGGTTTTAGTTGCGCGATATAAATTAATTTCATTTCATTACTCTTGCTTGACTCTTTACTCTTCCCTGACAAGGAGAGGTTGGTTTCTTGGTAATAACTTCGTTATTATTCTTTATCTTCAGTTGAGAGCTACAAGATTGCAAAGAGGTTATTTATTTATACTGCGTTTCTCCCCCCACACGCCCCCCTATCTGGTTACTATCTGGTTACTACATGCATGCCATTCAGTGCAGGGTTGTCCCATGGTTACTGGGAGAAGTCTCCCTTTAACATTAGAGAAGAGGGTACTCAGTAGAGCTTGCCGTTCAGCCTTGACACGGGCAACTATGAACATAGTAACATTTATTGGTTTGAGCATGTGTTATTATTTAATTATTTAATGCTTTTTGGAGGTATTTTTTGGCATAAATCTTGTGATTTGCATGGTTGTGTGAGTTATGGATTGTGACTAAACATATCTTGTGTAATTCAGTGAACTATCAGTTTTAATTTGTGAACATAGCTACACTTTTACTATTTTTTTAAAAGTGAATTTCTAAGGTTTTTTCAGCATATGTTAAGATGTTCTAACTAAAGCTCACCGTAGTTTTACTTTAGATGTTTATTCTTTTTCAGTGAAAATATATATATTCTCTAAAAAAAAAAGACGTTTAAACGGATGTTGCAGTTAGCTGGAAATGTCAGTTAAAATTTTATATTTTAAACTCACTCATGACGTTCAGTGACATCATGGATGACATTACTGGTGACATCACAAATTACATCATTGATATCACTGATGACATCATCCAGTTAATGTGACCGTTTGCTAAATGCTTCTGACACTGAAAGGTATTTAGTGACCTACATGTACAGGACATTAAATATATAATTACTACTAATGAGTGTAGATTTTTGCAACATTCTTGGACTCCTAAAGAAGAATGGGTTTCTTGAGGGAGTGCATTCTCTGTTAAACATTGTGCACAGGGGAATGGAAGTAAATAGTAGGGGCTTGGCTACATAACGGATGTGGAGAGAGTGGCCTCCCCTATTCTTCGGGGTATGAGATCGGGATGCCCCTTGTTGCAACTTTTGTTTGCCCTATATTTATTTATTTTTATTTATTTATGAATTTTGTAGAGCGCACGGCTACCCCCAACGGAGGTGTCCCGGCGCTGAGGACAGCAGCGGTAGAGATCATGGACGCTAATAGCTGAAGAACAGCCATGTCTTTAATTTTCCCCTGAATTGAGATTCTGATTCGATCAGTCTGAGGTTTAATGGAAGGGCATTCCATAGCTTGGCAGTGACCACCCCAAAAGCTCTGCCACATTTTCTAGAACGATGGAAGCGGGGAGGGAGCAGTAGGCGGAGGTGGTTGGATCTGAGGGCTCGTGATGAGTGGACTAACTTGAGCCTGTGTCTAAGATAGCCAGGTCCCTTCCCATTCAGGGCCCTGAAGGTCAAGACCAGGGCTTTGAACTGAGTGCGGTAGACTATTGGGGGCCAGTGCAAGTTCTTTAAGTGCGGTGAGATAGAGTGGCGATAGGGGGTGTTGCAAATCAATCCAGCCGCCGCGTTCTGAACGATCTGTAACCGATGTAGAAGATACGCTGGGTCCCCCAAATATGGGCTATTGGCATAGTCCAGATGGGAGGTGATGAGTGCGTGCACGATAGTTCTCATAGAATCCATGGGCAAGTAGGGAGAGATCTTTTTTTATCATGCGCAATTTGCCAAAGCATGTGGAGGTGACTTTTTGGATATGGGTCTTGCATGATAGCTTATTGTCTATTTGAAAACTCAAATTCCGGGCGGATGTAACGGGCAACGGGGGTGGGTTCAGCTCGGTCGGCCACCACAAAGATACATGGAACCTTTCGCCCAGCATATTTGAGCACACCCGGATATCTCTGCCATTAGATTCGGTGGGAAACAACATCTAATTAGTGTATACATGGACAATGTATGAATTTAGAGAGGGCCACAGTACAGAAATGGTGCTTCTGAAATCTACAGAAGAGATTAGTACCATTCTTGACCAAGGGGGAATGCCGTATTGATCATTGTAGACCTAGCTGCAGCATTCAATACGGTCCATCATACCTTGTTGATGGACCGATTGGATGAGCTAGGAGTCAAGGGCAGTGCCTAGAAGCTTCTTAAATCCTTTCTCTCTGATAGAATGCAAATGGTGGCCTTGGATGAATTTGAAGCTAAATCCTTTTCCTTACCCTGTGGTGTGCCGCAGGGGTCGTCACTGAGCCCAACACTATTCAATGTGAATGTGTCGTTGATAGCACCCTTAATTGAATCCTTTGGGTTCACTTTGACTTCCTACGCAGATGACACCAAAATTGTAGTAACGTTTCCACCGGAGGAGTTTCATGAAACCGCATCAAGGTTGCAGGACTGCGTGAAAGCATTGGGGGTGTTGGATGACCCAAAATTGCTTGAAACTCAACTCTTGCAAAACGGAGGTAGTATGGTTCGACAACAACCCTACTTTCTGGACCCCTAAATGCTGGCCTGAGGATCTGGGTCCTCTGCCGACTCCCATCAGGAAGGTGAAGAATCTTGGGGTATAGATAGACGATAAATTAAGCTTCAGAGACCAGGTCAACTCCGTGGCATCATCAACATTGTGCATCCTCAAATCTTGCAAAAAAATTATGCCATTTCTTCCGTAAAGACGCTCAGCAGACAGTAGTTACAGCATTAATAATGTCCAGTTTGGACTACTGCAACAGCCTCCATCTCATGATTCATAAAGGAGCGATGAATAAACTACAACTTTTGCAGAATGCAGCAATAATAAAAAACTCCATTGGCTGCCAGTTAGGAAACGGACTCAATTTAAGTCTCTTTGTCTGGTTTCTAAAGTTCTCCAGGGAACCGGACCTGAATTCTTAATACACCGCCTCCGCTTATACACGGCAAGAAGCGTCCTGCAATCGTACGCAAAATTCGTCAATGTCAACCGGGTTAAAAGAGCCAACTGGGGTGGCAGAAGCTTCATAGTTAATGCGGCCAAGACATGGAATACCCTACCACTATCCCTTAGAGAAAAATGACCAATCTTTTGGCCTTCAGGAAGGCACTGAAAACATGGTTGTTTTCTAATTAATCTGGCTAAACGCCCATACTCCTCTAGTCCACAGTTAGCCTTCACATAACGCTAGGACACCTTCGGGTAACATTAAGCACTCTATACTATAAATACCACTAACATTAACATAGCAAATATGGCTCCGCTTCATGGAAGCAGTACAGAATTGCTTTTAGACAGAGGTAGCTGAATATTTGCAGCTCATTTTGTCCAAAAGCAATGCTGGCTACTTCAGGAGGCGGGGAGTCGGCCCGGACCATGTGGGCCTTGAGGCTCCCCACGCGGTCCCCAACCAGAGGCCATGCCCCAGGGGATGGGTTCCTCAGGGCCAAAATAGGCATATGGTGGGGGCCGCCCCTCTCTTTTTAAAAATAAATAAAGGTGAGGCCTTGGGGGATGAGGTCTCCTGAGGGACCTTGGTGGCCAAGCAGCCCTCCTGGTTCTTCCTGTATGTCCTACACAGCGGAATTCCTGAGAGCTGATCGGAGGCCCTGTCCCCCTTTCTCCAGCACTCTGCAAACACGACTACTACTTTAAGAACCATAGAGCTTCACTGAAAAAACAAAAGGAGTCCGGGACATTATAGTTGGGAATTAGCATTTTAAAAAAATCTTAGAAATTCACAGTAAAATTCAAAGCTTACAGGGACGTTCTAGTTAATTTTATAACCATCTATCGCTTGAAATTCCAAAAAGATCTCTAGGATCTCCTCTTGAGTATGTTCCCTGGAGTTTAAAAAAGGACAATATCATCAGCGTAAAGTTTTATATTGGTAATGAAATGAAATGATTACTCACTTGTATAGCGCACGACTACCCGTAGGCATCTCGGCGCTTGTACGAATACCGCTGAGGAACCCTTCCTGGCCTTTCCCTGTGAGGAGCCCACTCCTGGGCACCCCCAAGGTGAAGTCAGGCAT
Source organism: Lissotriton helveticus (assembly GCF_964261635.1). Taxonomy (NCBI): domain Eukaryota; kingdom Metazoa; phylum Chordata; class Amphibia; order Caudata; family Salamandridae; genus Lissotriton; species Lissotriton helveticus. Next base: position 536,246,334 of record NC_136061.1, read on the forward strand.
CCTCAGCGTTGTTGGGATCGTTGTAGACATTAAGCAAGCTATTGCCCAGAGGTGCAGAGTGGGACTCATGATTAGAATAGGCACCGAAGCGAGAATTATCAAGTCCAAGGAAATTGAGCCCGAGACCCGCCGAGGCGGGAATTGAACCCTGGTCCCGGCCAGACTACTGCATCAGGGTCTGCCACTCTAACCAGTGAGCCACACTTCTCTCATGCCTTGTATGGGGGCAGTGTGTGGCATTTTCTGTCTGATAGCTCTTGCTAATGGTTCTATAAAAAGGGCGAATAAAATAGGGGAAAGGGGGCTTCCTTGTCTTGTAGCCCTATTTATTCGACAAGAGCCTACATTTATAGAATTAATTAATAATTGCGCCTGTGAGCCTTTATACTATATGGTTCCAACGGTTCAGGACAGACTGGTGGGGGCCCACTGCACAGCGCGTGGATAGGATAGCGGTAAGTACGCCGCGGGACTAGCAGGGGGACTCGCCGGCTGGTTTGGTGAGTCGGGGAGTAATGAACCGGTGAAGTCACCACACTAAACTAGGAATGGTAAGGTTGATGGTAAGTACGCAGCAGGGCTAGCAGGGGGGCTCACCTGATAGTTAGGATCGTCGGGGTACTTACCGCTATCCTATCCACGCGCTGTGCAGTGGGCCCCCCACCAGTCTGTCCTGACCCGTTGGAACCATATAGTACTACCGCCCCCCCCTACCAACTAGTCCTGAGCCCTCGGGCCTCCCCACCACCCAACCCATTCATCCACCCCTTTGGCGCGCACCCCCGCACTTTCCATCCACTGTTGCTATCCCTCTCACCTCCCCTCCCCCTCCTTTTGTCTACCCCCATGTACAGCACTGCCCATCTATCAACCCAGTCCTGATGAAGATCCGAATTTAAGAGGATCGAAACGCCGTCGACCACGCAGCGCAATCGAAGGCGCGAACATACAATGTGGTTCATCTAAGACTAGAGCCAGCCCTTAGTGAAACCAAATAGACCACAATTCAGCTGGAACTATATTGTTGCCTCAAGTCACTGTATATATTTCTTCACTAGTCACCTCGCGCTGTTTTTGCTGTTCACATTGTCACTTGCGTCGCCACCACGCACATCACTTGCACTTCTCAAGCACCAAGTACAATTAGGGTTGTACTAATTTGTTAGTTTGCAGTGCTGCTACAACTGTAATCTTTCCAATTCCTGTTTAGGATAAATATGATGCCATGAGCACATTTATAACTTCAAATGAGTCTCCTTTGTCCTTCCTGATAATGTTTTGAACATATCAAGTGTAATTGTCTTTGAATAATACATGTTGGGATACCATATGTTTGTATTACTTCCCTATGTGGAGGCATACTTTTGGGCTGCCCACTTGATTATCATCAGTGACTGAATCTTTGCGTCCCAAGATCATTAAACCTTCAGGTTAATATAGGCAATGATGGAGCCCAGTTCACACTGGCTCTACCTCTGAGGTGGGCGTTGGCCCAACGGCAACACAGGTGGACCTAGCGGCTCAGAATAAGGATACAAAGAAGTTGGGTTGGGCATGGAAAATTACCAGGAAACACCCCTTTGGAAAGGAACCAGGCTCAGTGAAATGGCAAAGCTCCAGGAATTTAGGACCTGGTATACCATTGGCATATCCACATTTGGGGTTATACTAGAGAGCGGAGACATAATGCGCTTCTCCTCTAATCAACAGGAATACAAGCTGCACCGACTCAATTTCTATGGTATGCTTAGGTGCACCAAGCCTGGTTGGCACAGAGGTTCGGGAGTTGGGTAGAGGAGGGGGGGTGGAGATCACAGAAAACGTCAATTTAGATGGACTGATACTCATGGCACAGTTGGGGAAAGGAGCAGTTTTCCTTGTGCATAAAACATTAAAAAACAATATGCCAGATACTGTGGGTCAGCTCAGAGGTAGATGGATGCTTGATGTGGTAGACTTTGAGGACATTGACTGGGAGGTGGCATTGATGCATGCCAGAGAGGTGGTCATAACGTTGCATTGCAAGTTAATACAATTTAAAATACCACACAGAGTCTATTAAGATCAGCACAGCATTAACTGGGAGGTGGCATTGATGCATGCCAGAGAGGTGGTCATCAAGTTTCATTGCAAGTTAATACAATTTAAAATACCACACAGAGTCTATTAAGATCAGCACAGGCTGCATGGTATGGGCAGGGCTGCCACTCCCACTTGTTTGCACTATACAGGGGCCATGGGAATAGTTATGCACACTCTCTGGGAATGCCACCTCATACAGACAAACTGGACCACGATTATACCGAAAGTCTGCACTATATTGGAAGCTACCGTTCCGCTTAACCTGAAATACATTTTGTTGGGAATTCCAAATGATGTGGAAGTCCTTTGCTTTAAGCTTCTCTTTAGTGCCCTACGGCTGATGGTGGCCAAGCGAAACGTGGCCAGGCAATGGGGAGTGCCAGAAGTGCCAACCATTCATGAATGGAGTCGGCGAATTGATCTATATATGGCAGCGGAGAAGGTCACCTACCCAGCCGGGTTTGCCCCTGCAAGTTCCATTAGATATGGGGCCGCTTGAAAGAGTGTTATGGGATGGGGGTCACTGACAGACAGACCTGGACATGCCTCAGACTTGAAGGCTAGGTCTGCAAGTACAAACTGAGGGGAGACTGGATGTGTGTTGAACGTCATTTATTTTTTATTGCGTTCTGGATGCAAAACAAAATGGGCACTGTGGTGTACTCCCTTTGTATTTATGTGGACATTGGCACATGTTGTGCATGACTGTTTTCTCTTCTTGTTTTTTGTATAAAAATAAAAACTATATTGAAGAAAATAAACCAATGAAATGAGCAGCCAAGATTTTCAGTTGATTACAGTTCGAAGAGCATCAAATGCAGCTTATATCCAGTTTAAAAAAATTGTTCTGCTGATGTTTGACTTAATGATAGCTGTTCTGCTGATGTTTAAAAATAAAACGAGCAACTAATATTTTCTTTTAAATAGAGTTCAAAGAGCAACAAATATAGCCGACGTGTACCTTCACAATTACTTTTTCAAATACATTTGGATCAAGGGAGATGATGACCATTATTTCTAGGGCATTGGTCGATTTCTTCATTATGGTAAAAAAAAGTCAATGGAAGACATTATTGATTTCTCCGTCTGCAAGTTTGTTATTATGAGGCAACGTTTGTTTTTTGTCCATATGGGACGTAATTCCATGATAGCACCACATAGATTGTAGTTTGAAGTGCCCTGAAGGTAGGTAAGGTTCAAGAGTCTGTCATTGTCGGCTTTGTCATTATTCAGCCTTAGTGACAGTAAACGCATATGTACATACACTCAAGTTACTTATGTTTGTAATAATGCTTCAGGTGGAGACTTTAAGTGTAGATTCTTAATTTTTTTAATATTCCCTGGCGGCCCAAACTCCATCCACAAAAATGCAGTAGCTCTCCTGAGCTATTAGGTGATGTTCAGCTCCATCGCTGCGTCAGATATCATTATAGATTTCATCACCGAAGCTATATAGCATTGCCCTGACACCAGTTCCTTCTCCGTTTTCCCCAAGAGACAAAGTCAGCAGAATTGTGACCATTAGCTATGCTGTGCACTAATCTAACTTTAAACCTTATTAACTTAATATCTATGACCATTACTCAGAACATGCGTTGAGCAGGTTGACTGCAGTATTCTCAGGTAGATAGATTATCTGCCAGAAAGATTGTTTACGAAGTTATGTAACGTTTTCTTCCTGCAGATTCCTCACCTTTTTGATAAATACAACAGCAGTGCCCTTCCCAGGTTGAGGGTCTAAGGATTTGGGCACACCAGAATGTCCTGCAACATAGATCATGTGAAATGGTTGTGATGATGGGGGAACATTCCCCTGACTTGGTTCTATGTCGGAACATTCCTCATAGAACCAAGACACATCATCACAATGGTCATAATGGCTTCTAGTCAAATCATGATTAGCAGTTATGTGGATAGAAGCCAATGTCACCTCTTAGCATGTAACAGGAATCGTATAAGGAAGAGAACTTGCTTTTTTGCTGGAGGAATTGGCTCTGATACCGCCCGGTTGTTCCTTCTTAGTGAGGGCATAGGAATCTTTGTTTAGAGTCCAATCCATCTGGACAAACAACTCTGCCGAACAGCCTTGCCCTTCTTGTTACTAACATAGTCTACGAAGAGCCCTTCATCTGATGAGATAAGGATGAGGCGGCAAGAGTAGAGTTGGGCAGAGTGATGGACTGGCCAATGCGGAATGGGATCACAAACGTACAAAGAAATAACGCCTTTGTTCTCAGGATCCGCTAGTCTGGCAAGAACGATGTGAATAGTGGTCGGGCACACAGAGCTTGCAGTTGCTCACACTTCGAGCCAATGCAATGGTGACCAAGAAGACTGTTTTATTATTAGTACCTGCAGGTCAGTAAAAACACATCCCCAATGGCTTCTTGTATTGAAAACTGGAAGGCTCTGAACATTTTCATGAGTGACCAAGAGGTTCACCAGTGATGTGCTCTAGCGGGCAAAGATGGACTGTACCACACCAGATGCAGCACCCATTTGTTAGGGTCATTAATGTATCAACAAGCAGGATTCATTGCCAGAGCAATACAGGAAGAGCACACCTCTCTTAGTGACTGTTCTCCACCTGGTAAACAACTGGAGTCTGGAATACCTACCAAGAGATGCCACATTAACATTCTAATTCTTTAAAGATTTTCACCATATTTACCACAAAAACATCTACCTCTTTAGCTTTCTTCATTACATCATATATTTATCTGGCTATCCACAAACCTCCACTCCTTCCAATACAGTTGATCCATCACTATGTTAATAGGTCAACCTGAAAGGACAGTGACAACAACTTAAGTGTTCCTGATTCTTACACTGCAGACAGGAGCACCTCCTTTAACATTTTTTGCTGTCTTTTCCTATATTTTAAAAGACAGCGCAACTTTGCTCACATCTCCTTTCGGTTCCTCCCACATTTCAGTAGTACAATGTTGCTCATTGAACAAAACAACGTTCTCTGTATTTTTTGTATGTTCTAGCAGAGTGCCCAACCTTCTTACACTTAATACAAGTTTTTTCCTATTGGAGGACATGCAGTAGCATTAGCTAAATGAGTTTTGGCACCACATCTACAACAAGTTCCCAAAGAACATAGGTCACCATCAAGTTTCTTAATCGCATTATACAAATTGGAATCATCCTTCGGTTTATATACAACAGCATGTACATGCCATTATAGATATTTGTAATATTCTTGTAATTTCTCATGTTTTTTCAAGATTCGGATTCCTGCAACACAGTAGTTTTTCTAGTATTTTCTAATCATCAAATTTACGAGAAAACATGAGAATTCTCAGTTCTGCCAGAAAGCCATTGATTGAGTCATGCAAGAGTAGACAGCATGTGAAAAACCTGCCTCTTTCCACAATTATACTTGAAGTGGTTTTTCAGCCTATTAAACACTTAGGAACAAACACCCCAAACTGCTTGAATGAGGAGGAAAAGTCATCGCAGGTAAATGATCAAAGTTTCTTTGACCTTCAGTGCCCAGTTATATAATAAAGACTTTTTCCTCTCAGACCTACCAATAGCAACGTAATAGCTGTCAAAAGTCCTAAACCACTGTTTCCATTTTAGTGTTTGCACACCTGGTTCATTTAAAAATCTATTTGTGAGGTTAGCATTTTGCATGATTTTATACCTTTCAATACAGATGTTATTAATACATCCAAAATTGTTTGTGAAGCCTTAATGTGATTTCTCCTTTCACTTAAAAAAAATCACAACTTGAAAAACGTTGTTCAAGGATTGTAGATACGGATACACTGAGAAGCACTAATAACAGAAAGAAAACAGCCAATCTTGTGAGTGCTTCTGTTGCCCAATAAAAACTGAGGGCAGAGCCGTGACCAATACGGAGTCTGCTTACAAAGAATGAAGTTATCTGCATCCTTTCCTCGAGAGCGCTATGCCTGCTTTTAGCAATCCAGCACTGCCAAGCTCAGGAGCAGAACAGAAGTATTCAAAAAAGTGATGGATGGAATGCTTGAATTCATCTCAGCCACCAGTCATTCTGTATCGCAGTCTATCATTATTTTTAAAACCATGCTGCCTCAGATTGGACACAGCCAAGTGCAAATCGGTCTTGACCCTTCTCACATAGGAATGTCCATTCTCCAGTATTAGGGTGTCTTTCATAGATTCACATGCTTGAATATTACCCGTCGTCTAAGTGGGTGTCCCACTGTAAATAAAATAGCAATAACATACCAATAACATATGTATGTAAATACATAACACATGAAATAATATTAGAAAATACATAATAAATACTCAAAAACAATTCCTACATAGGAATACATGATAGAGAGAGAAAACACTTGTAACATATTCCTGTTATTATGCTAGTCCAAACTACAGCCAATCAGGCACCAGCACCCTTCCAGAACCTTCTCAGAGCTCAGACCCTCAGATTTTCTACCGCACGTCGTGTGAAGGGAGTCTAACTGAGCTCTGTTCAGTTTTCTCAACTTCTTCAAGTTTCGAGTCTTCTCAGCATGTTTTCAAGTAAGAAGTCTTTAAGTAGATCTTGCTCTTCTTGTAGGAAATTGCGTCTTTACTCTGAAGACCCCCACAAGAAGTGAATTTATTGTCTTTATCCCTACCATGAGGTTGGTAACTGCAAGTTTTGCAGGACTTTCTCTACAAAGACCCTTAAGGACAGAGTAGGCCGTCTCCTCATTTGGCTCCAGCGTCTTAAGGATAAGGATTCGGCACTGTCAGATGCAGAAAGTTTGCCGTCTGCACCTTCTAAAGCAGCCTCCAAGCGTAGTAGTGTGCAGGTTATGCCTTCACCTTTTCTAAAGAGGAAGAAACGTTCCCTGTCTATGGCTCCTGCGGTGTCTTCACCACCTCCTACTACCTGTACGCCCACGAGACCTTGCTCTCAGGCGTCTTCTGCTGCCTCCCATCATGTTTCTGCTCCGAAAAATGTTTCCTCGTTGACGGGAGCGTCGACGATAGTCCCGACGATGAGATCAGCCGGATCGTCGACGGCGACAGTGATGACGACATCAGCCTCGTCGGCTACGTTGACGTCTTCCATGTCGACTAAGGTATCGCTTAGCTTGAAGACTGTCTCGTCGACGATACCTATTGTCTGGTCGTCGACGAAGAAATCTGCTTCGTCGTCAGCAAAGTCATCGTCGACGAAAGCTCACAGGAAAACTTCGTCGTCGGTCCTGTCGACGACTGCTCCGTGGACGGTGGCTTCATCATCGCCGACGACTGCGTCGACGACCTTACCGTCTACGATGGTTCCATCGACGGCGGCTCCGTCGACAGTGGATCTTTCTGCAACAACTTCGTCGACGTCTCTGCCAGCATCGTCATCGGCACCGTCGACGGTGTGGTGGTTCCTTCATCGTTTGCCTCATTGCCTTTGGTGCCCTGTCTTCCACCGGGTCTGGCTCTTCCAACGCCGACCCCTTGCACCATCGTCGTCAACGGCCAGTTGACCAACTATCCTTTCCAGATCCGCAGCCTCCCTCGACCATGTTCGCCACTGGCTCTGAGCAGGATTCTGACTCTGACAATGATGTGGATGATTCCTTCAGAGTGGCACGCAGTCTTCGGATTTGATTATTAAGTGCCAGGATTACGGTGATGATGATGACGACGATCAGTATTCTCAGGCAGAAGAACACTCTGTACAAGTTCCAACTGCGACACTGCCTTTGTCGCTCATCTTAAATCTCCAACATATGTTGGATGACTACAACCGGCGTTTCCCGCCTTCTCCGCAGGGTACGCCTATGCCTCATGAGGCTGCGGCAGCTCCTGTCCCTGATCCGCCACCTACGCCTTCACCACAGGTTCAGATGTCAGTGAAGATACACACTACGGTGTACCCGGTTGATGATGATTACGTCATTCCGGAACGGGAAGATGGAGAAGTCCACGATGATGATGATGACGCCGCCACCCACATGGCTGAGTGGGACGACTGCCAAATCCAGACGCCTTCCCCTCCTTCGGTAGAGCCCGGGGATCCGCCTCCGGTGGACATTGCAAGTTTCCATCAGCTGATGGATAGAGCGTCCCAGCCCTTCAAGTTGCCTAGAATCCAGAGGGAGGAGGACTGTTTCCTCTATGATTTTAAAAATCAACCATTCAAGCAAGTCCACACTATACCCATCATAGACTTTATATGGACTGAAGGGGTGAAGCTCATGCAAACTCCAAATTCACTGCCAGCTCAAATGTCTCGCCTTGAGAAAAAATACAAGGCGCCCATAGGATCTCCAGCGTGCCTTGTCGCTCATCCAAAGCCTGACTCAGTGGTCACTCAAGCTGCACTACGTCGTTCCCGTAATCTGGCATCTCCAATTTCAGCTCCTCCAGATAGGGAGGGTCGTCGCCTGGACGCTATTGGACGCAAGTTCTCCACTATGGCATCCACTACGGTGAGGGCGGCTAATGCTTTAGCCATCTTAGGCCGCTACTACCGCCAGATGTGGTCGGACTTGTCTGCCCTGGTGAAACCTCATCCCTGACGCTTCCAAGGCTGAAGCTTTAAAGATTCTGCAGGACGGAGAGAGGACATCGGAGGAAATCATTGATCGCGCAGTTGACATTGCGTGCACTGGCTTTCGTCAGCTTGCTGGGGCAGCGGTGTTGCGGAGGCAGGGTTGGTTACGGTCCACCTCTTTCCGCCAAGAAGTCCAATCCAAGATCCTGCATATGCCGTACGACGGTGAGTCGCTTTTTGGAGCGCACATAGATGAGGCTTTGCAGTCCATTAAAAAGGACACTGATACTGCTCGCTCATTGGGGACCTTACAGTTTCGGAAGCAGCCATTTCGGGGTGCACGCGGACGCGGCACCTCCTCAACTTTTCGTGGAGGAAACACTCAATATCGCTCCTACCATCAAGGTAACCAACGTTACTCTTCCAACCAACAGCAGTCCTCCCGTCAGCAGTCGTCCAAATCCTACATGGGAAAATCCTCGTATAGAGGATCCACTCCCAAACGTTAATGACTTGTGTATCCCCCCCAGTGTTGGAGGTCGAATTTCCCTGTTCGTTTCTCAGTGGTCCTCCATCACCTCGGACCGCTGGGTTCTGGACATTGTGGCAAAGGGCCATGCTCTAGAGTTCATCAAGATTCCTTCGCAACAGCTGCTTCAACACACTCGTCTTTGTCAGGACGTGTTTCGATCTCTCGGCCTAGCCATCAATGCCGACAAGTCTCAGGTCGAACCGGCTCAAAGCAGGAATTTTCTGGGAGCAACATTGGATACAATGCTTTCAAAGGCATTCGTGTCCCAAGAGCGTTGGGTGTCTCTGATTCGGGCAAGACAGTCTGTTTCTGTCTGGATCTTAGTCATTTCTGGGGATGGCATCGTCTTGTATTGCACTGATCCCAAATTGCAGACTACGGACTCGCTCCATTCAGCAGGAATTGGACGTACAGTGGCGTCAAGTCTCCGGTTCTTTCAACGACCTCGTGAGGGTCACCGCTCGCATGAGATCAGCTCTCCAATGGTGGGCGCAACAGTCCAACCTTGTGACAGGAACTTCTTTCCTCTCCACCACTCTAGAACTCACGCTCACAACAGATGCCTCATTAGAAGGCTGGGGTGCTCACCTTCAAGGCCTTTCCATCAAAGGCAAATGGTCTCTGCTTCAATGTTCCTGGCACATCAACAGGCTGGAGTTGATGGCAATTTTTCTGGCGCTCACATCGTTCCTTCCTGTGATTCAAGGGGAATCGGTGCTCATTCAGACGGACAATACCACCAGTATGCACTATGTCAACAAGCAGGGCGGAACCATGTCTCCACTCTTGTCTCGGCTGGCTCAGTCGATCTGGGTTTGGGCAATCCGTCATCAAGTTACCCTGGTGGCGGTGCATCTGCCGGGCGTCTCCAACATCCTAGCAGATTCCCTCAGCAGGTCCACGTCATCGACCGACGAGTGGGAGTTGCAGCAACCAACTCTCGACCTCGTTTTTCAACGATGGGATTGTCCGTCTCTGGATCTCTTTGCAACACCGGAGAACCGGAAATACCACATCTTACGCAAGTTGGCATCCCCACCACGGGTCGTGCGGGAATGCCCTTTTGATGAATTGGTGCAATCTATTCGCCTACGCTTTTCCTCCGATCCCTTTGGTGCCACGTGTGCTGTGGAGGCAGCCCTGCCACATTCTCCTGATCGCACCCCGATGGCCCCGACAGGCGTGGTTCTCGGAGTTTCTTCTTCTGTCCCAGTGCGAGCCCCTCCTCCTTCATCCTCGACCGGACCTCCTCACGATGGACAAGGGTCAAATTTGCCATCCGCACCCCTCCTCTCTACAATTGTCGGCCTGGAACCTGAGCACCTTGAATTTGCGCATTTAAATATCTCGCCAGAATGCAGAGACATTCTCGCTCAGGCCAGAGCTCCGTCTACCATTAAGACTTATAAACTCAAATGGAAGAGGTTCTGCCATTGGTGCGTGGCTATGAGTATCCATCCTATCCATTCCACTCCGGAGCAGCTACTTCCGTTCTTTTTAGACCTGGCTCAATCCGGGCTTTCCCATGTTACTTTGAGAGTTTTCTTGGCGGCAATCTCTAGTTTCCGGCAGGATGACTCGTCCTCTCTCTGCTCTTCCAGAGTTATTCGTCAGTTTTTCAAAGGACCGTTCCAGAAGTTCCCACCTCTTCGGCATCCTCCTCCCACTTTGCATCTCAATGTCGTCTTAGCCCAACTAATGAAGGCGCCTCTCGAACTTATCCATAGGGCGGACTTAAAGTTTCTGACCTGGAAGGTAGCCCTTCTCCTTGCTCTGACTTTATCTCGTCACGTGAGTGATCTTCATGCTTTCACTGTTAAACCTCCTATTCTCCAATTCGAACCTGACTGTGTGGTGCTTCGCACCAACCCAACTAACCTGCCGAAGGTGCCTACGGATTTCCATCTAAATGAGCCTGTTTTCTTAAAGACTTCCTTTGCCGATCCTCAATCTCCGGCAGCGCAGCGATTGCACTCTTTGGACATCAAACGATGCCTTAAATTTTACATCAGCAGGACTGCCCCTTTTCGCAGGTCCGATCAACTGTTCATTGCCTACGGACGGATGCGTAAAGGGCGCCCTGTTACCAAGCCAACTATTGCACGTTGGATTTCTTCAGCCATTGTCTTCTGCCATCAGGAGGCCGGCAAGCCTCTACAATCTTCAGTGAGGGCTCATTCCACCAGGGCGATGTCATCCTCTACCGCCCTGTTTGCTGGTGTGCCGCTTCATCAGATCTGCCGAGCAGCCACGTGGTCCAACAGGCACACGTTCACGAAGCACTACTGCTTGGATGCCATCAACGAGGCGGATACAGCAGTGGGACAGGCAGTGCTTCGTCATCTTTTTAACTAAGGTGAGCCTCTGTCTTCCCTCCTCCACTATGGTTTTATATGATTGCTATCAGTACTTACATGACTGTATTATTATTGTTTCTTTGGTTTTCTCCATGCTGTTGCATAGCAATCGGACCTCTTCGGATGTTACTGCTCTCTATTCTATTCAAGCATGTGAATCTATGAAAGACACCCTAATACTGAAGAAGAACAATTGTTACTTACCTGTAAACAGGTGGTTCTCCAGTATTGGTGTCTTTCATCGATTCACATGCGACCCACACTCCTCCCCTCAGAGGCTCGCTTCTCCTCATCGACTCTTTTGTCACTCTTGTGCTACGAAAATCTGAGGGTCTGAGCTCTGAGGAGAAGGTTCTAGAAGGGTGCTGGCGCCTGATTGGCTGTAGTTTGGACTAACATAATGACAGGAATATGTTACAAGTGTTTTCTCTCTCTATCATGTATTCCTGTGTAGGAATTGTTTTTGAGTATTTATTATGTATTTTCTAGTATTATTTCATGTGTTATGTATTTACATACATATGTCATTGGTATGTTATTGCAATTTTATTTACCGTGGGACTCCCACTTCGTCGACGGGGAATATTCAAGCATGTGAATCTATGAAAGACACCAATACTGGAGAACCACCTGTTTACAGGTAAGTAACAATTGTTCTTGCAAACTGCCAGGCCAGGTCCTACCTGAACCAGAACACAAGCAACCCAAAACCAGTTTTGCCCATGTGTAAAAAACATATGAAAGCCAACCGTCATATTTAGAGGATGTAGGGTCTGATTGGTATTAATCATTAAAGGGAAACATAGAGAAAACTCCCATTTAAGTTTATCAAAAACAATTGCGACTTGCGGAGTCCCATGTTGTTCGAGCCGCATAAAGCCACTACCACTGTCTGGCTCCTACTCCAGATTCTCCCGAGTTAGTGTTCCCGTTCGTCGTATCCCAGGAGCGCCGAACTTACCCGTCGGCTTGGCAAAGCGTCCCATAGTTTCACCAGTTCGATTAGAATACAACAAACCTGAACTTGCCGCTCTATTTTATATTCCCAAATTGTGCACACCTGATTGTTATTAGCTTAACGTCTGTAATGTATTTCCGGGACACTGGTTCCGGGGTATGGTCGTTTCGACAAATCTTCCAGGTTGCGGAATGTAAGTAGAAATAGAAAATGGGCGCCCGTTTTTCTCCACTAGAAGGGGTCCCGGGTTCTAAGTTCAAACGTGACACCTGGCTCATAAATCCCCATTATTTTCTACTAAGCCCTTGTAATCACTTGAGTTTCTGTGTGTGTTTTTTTGGGGCCAGCTAAAATTAATATTAGCTCAACACCGATCTTCAAATGTATTATAAATTATACCCCCTGTAGGGGATAAGGTCCCATATGGGTAAACATCATGACTACAGGGAATCAATTCCCCGAATGTCACTCTACATATTAAACTCTGTGGATTCTGACTTTTAGTGCGTGGTTCGTTTACACACTAAAGGACATCCAGTCCTCTCTGGAGTTCAGGCCCTTGTTTATAGTGTCAAATTTACACATGTACCATTGCTCTCTCTTTTTCCCATTTGTATCTGTGTCAATCAATCAAAAATACTTTATTTCGGCCTAAAAGGCCAAAAAAGTAAGAAAACTGTTAAAATTCAATACATACAAAAACAGTTAAAATTCAGTACATACAAAAACAGTTCTTTTCAAGTACGCTCAACCATTATTCACTTCATCACATCCGGATACATCAATTTTCGAGTTTGGAAGGGTCTCAAGAGTTAGTCTTGACAATCCATAGGTTTCCCTAGTCTCTTATGCAGCTATAAAGTGCCTATGCAATGTATGGATTGCAAAATACTATTTATTCTGTGTCAGTATCGATTTCTAAAAAGTGCATGTGCAGTTAATGTGCAAAATTGCAATTATTACAGTATATCAAAAAAAGGGCATGTTTGGTCAGTGTGCAATATCGCATTTAGGTTATCTGTGTCACCTCCTCGTCCATTTATTGACTTTTTTTCCAAAATGAACCACTTAGTCATCACCCTGATGTTTAAATCGAGATTAATGATCAGTAAGTGGTGCATTTTCTTTTTTAGTACGCAAATCTGATTTATGTTCTAGGAGTCTCAGTCTGAGTTTGCGACTCGTCTCGCCAACGTAGCCTAAGCCACATGGGCAAATCAAAATATACACTAGATGTTTGCTGCAACAGTTATTCAGTGAATTTGGAATGAATGTTGTAACATTGAAAACAAAAGTTTTTGCAACTATACATATTCGCAAATTGAACAGGTTCCGCATTTATGGTTGCCTAACGCTTTTTGGTTATTTATGGTAGTCTGTACACTTAATTCGCTGTCTTTAGAAGTGTGGATTAGGGAAATTTGTGTATTTTTGTTGCGCCTAAAGGCAAATAGTGGTTTATCTAAGCGATGTTCTCTCTCGTCTTTAAGAACTTTCCAATTCCTATTTATTATGTTTTTAATCGGATTACTATTAGAAAAGGGGGAAATGATTCAGTTCTGAAAGTGCAGAGGTTGGAATCCAAATTAATCCCGGCGCAGATAGTTGGAGTACTGCAACTGAGTAACCAGAAAACTCATCACTGAGAAAAGAGCCAGGTCTTAAGGTCTCGCCGGAACCTAAAATAACACTGTTCTTGCTTCATAGACCAAGGAAGAGAATTCCATGATCTGGGTCCAAGAACCGCAAAAGAACGACCGCCCATTCTCGATAGTCTACAGCTAGGTGTTACCAAGTTGCCCTGAGTGGCTGGGCGTAGGGGACGAGACGGAACATAGAGATAGACAATCTCCTTAAGATATTGGTTGATTTTAAAAATGAGACACAAGGTCTTAAATTTGATCCGACTCTCAATGCGGAGCCAGTGCAGATCCCGCAGCACAGGGGAGATAGATGATCTCCTTGGGGTCTGACATACAAGGCGAGCTGCGGAATTCTGGACTACTTGGAGTTTCTTCAGCACCTCCTGATTTCCCCCAATGTACAATACGTTCACTTAGTCCAGGCGCGACCACCGTTCTTTTTGTGGAGTCAGGGAGCATCCTGATAATCTTCCGCAGCCATCTTCGAATAGTAAAACATGTGGAAGCAACGCTAACCACCTGTTGCCGCATTGAGAGGGTGTTGTCAAGGATAAACCCCAGGTTACGGACTTCTGATAGATACATCTGCCGTGTGGATTCCTCACCTTGTGAATACCCCTTGCGTCAGCAACATTCGGAAATTCTTTTTTCGTAGCCTCGCGCCGACGTGGACTCCTGACGTCATAGAGACACGACCTCGCTCGCGACTCCGCTGACCGCACCGACGCCTATAATAGGCCCACGCCGGCGTGATGACATCAGTTCCCTTTTTTCCGCGTCGTCGACGCTAACGGTTTCGGGATACTCTGTAGCCTTAGTACATTGTTACTTCGTTTCTTCGATTCTCCATTCTCAGATATTGTTATGTCGACAAAGAAGACCGGTTTTAAGCCTTGCAGAGAATGCGGGAAGATGATGTCCGTTACGGACCCTCACCAAGATTGTATCTGGTGTTTAAGCTCGGATCATGACGTCGATGATTGTTCATCATGTCAAAAGATGAATCCGAAGGCTCTTCGTGAGAGGGAATCTAAACTTCTTGTTGCCAAACTTAAATCAAGTAAGGTTAAAAGATCCTCAAAGTATCCGAAGAAGTCGAGGTCGAGATCCAGGTCAAGGTCTCGAGAGGCGTCGGCCTCGAAGTCATCATCCGGTCATGCTTCCGGTTCCCACAAGAAGCATAAGAAGAGGAGACACGGATCACGTCATCATTCCAGATCAAAGTCTCCCAAAAGGATGAAGTCGAAAGTGATTCCTCCTCGTGAGTCGGAAGGTGAGGCTTCACCTTCGGAGTCGGTGGTCCATTCTCCGACTCCAGTTTCAGATCCGACTCCGACTCCGTCTCCGGCTCCGTCTCCGGCTCCATCTCCGGCTCCATCTCCGGCTCCGGAAGACACCGATGGAGTTCCTGTTGAGGAAGGGGCTTCGAATCCTGTTGAGGAAACAGATTCTAATGTACCTCGAGGTCAGCCTGAGCATCCACCATTCCCGACTCCAGGTCAGGACCCTTCTGCGTTTTTAAACGCGATGTATGGTGTTTTCTCGAGGTCGTGGTACCCCTCTGGAGCACCTTCGGGTCCCATGGGTCCAATGGCTTTCAATTTGGGTGTTCCACACTCATATGCTCCAGCACCCTTCATGCTGTATATGCCGGCTCCGACTCCGTTGTGGCAGTACCAAGCTCCACCGAGGTCGACGCCGGCTCGGCCGAAGTCGGCGCCTCCGGTTCCGGCGTCACCGACTCCCTTGGATTCTATGGGGCAGCCTTCCAAGCCCTCGGATTCGATTCTGAAGTCGGCTCCGGCGCCGTCGAATTCGGCGTTGGATTCGACTGCACTTCGAGTCAAAATGAGATCTCGTAGAGAGGCTCAACGACTTCTGGAGGAGCAGAGAGTTAATGATTCATCTTCTGAGGTGGAGGAAGGTGAACTGGAAGGGGATTGTTTCGAAGACCTGGCGGATGCTAGTGGTCTTGAGTTTTCTCCGGAGTGGTCTTTGCCTTCTGGACCTGATGCTCCCTCCAGAGATGTTCAACCTTATCATGTTGTCATGAAGAAGGCAGCAGGACTTTTAGGTCTGACTTTGCCCTCTGTCGAGTTTAAATCGAATTTGTTGACAGAGGTTCTCCATTCTCCTAGTTCGTCAGTAGAACCTTTGCTCCCATTTAACGATGCCTTAAAGGATCCTATAATGGAAGTTTGGAAAAAGCCTTTTTCTGCTCCTGCAGTTGCAAAAAGTGTGGCTAGGAGGTATAGAGTGGCTCCTGAGGATCCTGCTTTCTTATCTTCGCATCCTTCCCCTGAAAGTTTGGTAATTCAGGCCGCTTGCTCTAAGAAGTCTGTTGGGGCTTTTCCGCAGGTGCCTGGCGACAAAGAGGCCAAGAAACAAGATCAGGTCGCGAAGAAGATTTTTTCTTCGTCCAGCATGGCTTTGAAGTCTTCTAACGCCACTTGCCTCATGGGAAGATACATCCATGCTCCTATGGACTCTATAAGTTCTTTGGTCCCTAAGGTTCCTGAGGCTAGTAGAAAGGACTTTGAAGAGGCTTTATCTGACACTCAGGCAGTGGCTCGTCAGGTCATCCAAAGTGGACTTGATACAACAGATTCTGTGGCAAGGATCATGGGCACGGCGGTTGCCACGAGGCGTTCAGCCTGGTTGAAGTCATCTGACTATTCAGCTGATGTGCAGTCTGCATTATTGGATTTGCCTTTCGATGGCGAGGGGCTTTTTGGGAAGAAGGCAGACGCGGCCTTGGAGAGATTCAAGGACAGCAGGGCAACTGCTAGATCTCTTGGCCTTCAGGTCAGGGGTTCTACGACCAGAAAGTTTAGAGGGTTTGGTCGCTCTTCCTTTCGGTCGTATAGACCCGCTCAGCAGCAGCAGCAACAACAGCAGCAGCAGAATACCTTGTATAGGTCTTACAGAGGGAAACAGAGATCACGTCCTCGAGGTCGTCAGGTCTCTTCCTCCTCCACCTCCTCCAACCCCCCAGCCACAGAAAAGCAGCCCTAGATCCGCCATTCAGGATCATGTGTGTCCAGTGGGGGGGTCGGCTTACCTACTTTCTACGAGATTGGGAATCGGTTACATCAGATCTTTGGGTTCTCAATCTCGTAGAAAATGGGTATGCCCTTCCCTTTCGGGAATTCCCTCCCAATTACCCTCCTTGCCAGGGATATTGCTCAGAGGAACATCTGTTACTCCTACAGGAGGAAGTCCAAACACTTTTGAGAAAAGGTGCGATAGAGGTGGTTCTAGAGCAGGAAAGGGGTCAGGGATGCTACTCAGGTATTTCCTGATTCCCAAGAAGGATGGCAGGCTTCATCCGATTCTGGATCTCAGGATCTTGAATTTTTATCTGAAGCAGGAGAAATTCAAGATGCTCACCCTTGCTCAGGTTCTTCAGGCTCTGCTGGAAGAAGACTGGATGGTGTTACTCAACTTGCAGGATGCGTACTTTCACATCCCAATCCTGAAGTCGCACAGGAGGTATCTCCGTTTTATGGTTGGGTCGCAACACTACCAGTTTGCGGTCCTTCCGTTTGGACTTACTACTGCACCTCGGGTCTTCACCAAGGTGATGGCAGTGGTGGCGGCGCATCTCAGAAGATCGGGGATTCCGGTATTCCCGTATCTAGACGATTGGCTGATCAAAGCGGAGTCGTCAGA
The DNA here is from genome assembly GCF_964261635.1 of Lissotriton helveticus. NCBI lineage: Eukaryota > Metazoa > Chordata > Amphibia > Caudata > Salamandridae > Lissotriton > Lissotriton helveticus. Next base: position 536,264,062 of record NC_136061.1, read on the forward strand.
GATTGTGCTTCATCATCTGCAGGAGACAACCCAGTTGTTGTACAGGTTGGGTTTTTCAATAAATGTACCCAAGTCTCACCTGGTGCCCTCCCAGCGCAACCTGTTCATAGGTGCAGTACTGGACACAACCGTATGTCGTGCATTCCCTCCCCCTCAAAGGATTCGCGACATACGGGAGATGATTCCTTTATTTTACAATGTAGCGGTCGTTCCAGTCCTGAAGGTCCTTCGCCTGCTCGGTCTGATGGCTTCATGCATTCTGTTGGTCAACCATGCACGCTGGCGCATGAGGGCGCTCCAGTGGTGCCTCCGCAAGCAGTGGTATCAGCACAACGGAGATCTCAGGGAGTCAGTGAGGATCTCCAGAGAAGCTGCAGCGGATCTGTCTTGGTGGGGCGTGGAAGGCAATCTGTCCCAAGGAAAGCCTTTTCAACTTCCCCCATCGGTGGCCACGGTGATATCGGATGCATCCACTCTCGGGTGGGGTGCTCATCTGGGGGATCTGGAGGTCAAGGGCCTTTGGTCTCCAGAGGAAAGGTTGCTTCACATCAACCTTCTAGAATTGCGGGCAATACGTTTGGCGCTCAAGGCCTTCCTCCCTTCCCTTCGCGGTCAGTCTGTTCAGGTCCTAACGGACAACACGACCGCGATGTGGTACATCAACAAGCAGGGAGGAGTGGGGTCGCAGTGTCTCTGCAGAGAGGCTCTGCGTCTCTGGTCCTGGGCTCAGGACCATCAGATTTGTCTAATGGCAAATCATCTGGCCGGGGTGTTGAACGTTCGTGCAGACAGTCTCAGTCGGCAGTTCTCTGCCGACCACGAGTGGAGGCTTCACCCGGAGGTGGTTCACGACATCTTTCGGATGTGGGGGACTCCTCGGGTGGACCTGTTCGCCACTCACGGGAATGCGCACTGCCTGTCTTTCTGCAGTCTCCAGTATCCGATGCAAGGAGCCTTGGGGGACGCGTTTCAGTTGAGTTGGAAAGGTCAACTCCTTTACGCGTTTCCCCCCATACCCTTGATTCCTCGGGTTCTGAGGAAGATTCGCCTAGACCGGGCCCAAGTCATATTGGTCGCCCCGGATTGGCCAAGAAGGGTGTGGTATACAGATCTTCTCCACCTCTCCTCTCACCCGCCGCTCCGTCTCCCTCACAGGGCAGACCTCCTCTCTCAGATGGAGGGGCAGGTTCTACACCCCCACCTCCAGACATTGCACCTTCATGCCTGGAGATTGAGCGGGGCAACCTGATTTCCTTTTCCCTCCCGCCTGACGTTGTGGATGTCATCTTGTCAGCCAGGCGTGACTCCACTAAGTCCATCTATTCTTATAGATGGGCGAAATCTGTCTCGTGGTGTGGGGAAAGGTCTATTGATCCTTTGAAGGCCCATTTGTCTCACGTTCTCCAGTTTGCCCTTTCTCTGGCGCAACAGGGTCTTGCCGTTGCTACAGTGAAGGGATATCTTTCTGCGCTGTCAGCTTTTCTCTGTTTGCCTGACCAGCCTTCTCTTTTTAAGTCACCTGTGGTTTTAAGGTTTTTAAAGGGTCTTATTAATAAGTTTTCTCCTGTCCCTTTTATTGTGCCTCAGTGGGACTTGAATCTGGTCTTGACCTTTTTGATGGGTGCTCCTTTTGAGCCTCTCCACAAATGTCCCTTGAGGCTTCTTACCCTTAAAACGGTCTTCCTCGTTGCAATAACCTCAGCAAGGAGGGTAAGTGAGCTTCAAGCTCTTTGTCACAAGCCCCCTTTCTTGTCCATACATGCTGATCGAATGGTTCTCAGGACCAGGGCTGCTTTTCTGCCTAAGGTGGTAACTCCCTTCCACCTAGGACAGTCCATTACTTTACCTTCCTTCTATCCTCCCCCTCACCCTTCTAAGGAGGAAGAGAGACTGCACCGTCTGGACCCTAAGAGGGCGGTGTCCTTTTACTTGGACAGATCCAAGGACTTTCGTTTGGAAGACCAGCTCTTCGTTGGATTTGCTTGCTGCAAGAAAGGAAGAGCGGTCCATAAAAGAACTTTATCGAGATGGATCGTCCTCTGCATAAAGATCTGCTACTCTTTGGCCGGTAAGGAACCACCAGAGGGTATAAGGGCTCATTCAACTAGAGCTAAATCTTCGACCTCAGCATTGGCTAGAGGTGTGCCTGTTGAGAATATTTGTAGAGCGGCAACTTGGTCTTCCCTCCACACTTTCGCGAAGCATTACTGCTTGGATTCCGAGGTGAGGAGGGACGGTCATTTTGCACGCTCTGTCCTTCAGGATTTCCTGGTCTAGAAGAGTGGACACCCTCCTCCGGGAGTGGGGACTGCTGTGGGACTCTATTCACAAGGTGAGGAATCCACACGGCAGATGTATCTATCAGAAGAACAAGTTACTTACCTTCGGTAACGCTTTTTCTGGTAGATACTATATCTGCCTGTGGATTCCTCACTGACCCACCCGCCTCCCCGTTGTCCACTCTTCTTTGCCAGAGTTACTGTAATGTAATGTATATATATTTTGTTGTCAAGGAAATGTTCCAATTTCTTTCCTGCTTTTGCTTAACACTGTGTGTTTTGCCTTGATTATTGTGTACTATGTATACTTGTATATTTCTACTGTCATTGGTCCGTCCGTGTGCCTCGATGGCACGGAAAAAAGGGCGGAACTGATGTCATCACGCCGGCGTGGGACTATTATAGGCGTCGGTGACGTCAGCGGAGTCGCGAGCAAGTTCGTGTCTCTATGACGTCAGGACTTCACGTCGGCGCGAGGCTACGAAAAAAGAATTTCCGAATGTTGCTGACGCAAGGGGTATTCACAAGGTGAGGAATCCACAGGCAGATATAGTATCTACCAGAAAAAGCGTTACCGAAGGTAAGTAACTTGTTCTTTTGTAACTGGTTGAGGGAGGGCACCCATTTCCGTTGGCCAATGTTGGGGCCCTCAAAGATGCTTATGTTTGCCTAAGATAACCACCTCTGTTTTCTCTCCATTCAACTTCAACAAATTAGCACTCATCCACTCCGACACCCGCCGTAAACCAGCTTGAAGGGGAGAAAAAGACCCTTCCTTGGTAGAGGACAAGGAGAAGATGATTTGTGTGTTATCGGCGTACGAGAAGAGGGACAGACCTGCCTCCTCTACAATAGATGCCCAGGGGTCTCACGGAGATGGTAAAGAGCACAGGGCTCAGCGTGGACCCTTGAGGAACTCCGTACGCAGATGACCTGATGGTAGATGAAGATTTAGAAGAGAAAACTTGAAATGTACGGTCACGGAGAAAAGAGGACAGCCAGATTAATGCAGGCCCTACAACTCCTGCTGACTGGAGAGATTTTAAAAGGATGGAATGTGACACCGTGTCAAATGCCCCGTTGTCTCCCCTCTATCTAAGCAGGCGCGCAACTTCTCAGTGACCCCCAACAGAGCAGTTTCGGTGGAAAAGTGAGCCCTGAACCCAGACTGTGAAGGGTGCAAAAAGCCTGAACGTTCCACATGGGCTGAAAGTTGGCAATTCACATGCTTTTCCAAGATCTTGGAGAGGACTGGCATCAGTAAAATAGGACGGAAATTTGACATAACCGTGGGATCCGCTCCCGACCTTTTCAGCAGGGGAACCACCATTGCACGTTTCCATTCAGGGGGGATACAAGATTCTCGTAAAGGAAGCATTTAAAAGTGCTTTAAGAATACCATGCGCTTCCCGAGAGAGTTGTTGCAAGATGTTTGCAGGAAGAGGGTCTAAAGGAGAGCCAGATTTTTCCTTGGCTAGACAGTCCAAGAAGTATTCATCATTGAAAGGCAACCATGCAGAGATCTTAGTCGCCGAAGGATGGTGGCCCCCACTTGCCATCTCGGTCTGGGAACTCACAATATTCACAGAATTAGGGCTCTTTAATGAGCTGTATATTGTTTCAACCTTAGAGGTAAATTATTTTGCAATATCAGTGCATTGGCTATCATCTAAGGTTGGAGGCAGAGGAATCGTGTTAGAGCCTGCCAGCTTCTTGACCATGGAAAATAAGGTCTGTGGACGGTTCACTGAGGTGGAGATGGCGTTCGACACAAAAGATGTTTTCGCCGCCTTACATGCCCGATGATATTTGTTTAAGGAGGCCTTATATTCCAACTTACCAGTCAGAGAATAAGTCTTAGGCCATCTTCTTTCTAGGTGTTTACATTTGGATTTCATGTCCTTTAACTCATTATTGAACCATGGGACAGGAAGATGAGTCGAACTACGTTTTAATGCCAAAGGCAAACATGTATCAAAAGACTTGGCTAGCCAGTTGGATACTGCAGTATTCAAGGAGCGACAGGGTAAGTTAGTGTCTGGGGGATTTACCCTCAGCAAATTGTTAAGGTAATCCAAGTCAAGGTTATTCCAGGGCCGCCTCCTGCCTAAGTCATCACTGCTGGTCCACCGAATGTCTCCTGGGATTACTAATTTAAATAAAATAGCATAATGATCGGACCATCCCAGGGGAAGTGCCTGTACGCCACAGTCCCACGGCAAGTTGGAGATGATAGGACTTTCAATTACACTCTGGCTTCGATTATTTTTGGAAACATTCTTAATTTTTTTATTATCAAAATCAAATTCCCATCATATTACACATTGAGACATACCCTTCTTATTGTTTTCTTATGTATACAAAAACAATTGTTACCACAGCTTCAAAAAACAAACACTATTTACATGACAAAGAAAAAGTGAATAGCGATTAAGACATTAACACATACATAAGACATACATGAAACTTATCGTGATTATTACAAAAGTGTCATTCTCCGCATCTGTGAGTCCTACTGTTTTGCAATAGTAATTGGGACTTTTATCTTATTGTTTCCTCAATATCCAAATTTTACAGGTCCTAGAGGGGTCAGAGATTTATTTCCAAACTCGAGTACAGAGCCTCACAAGTTCAGATCAGAGTCACCTATTGTGGGGCAAGCGTATTTTTGTTTGGTTCCTCTGGGCCTCTCTGTTATAGAGAGTCAACGTGTTTCAACCTTCAGGTGTTGGGACCAAATTGAGTTTTTTCAAATGAAGGTCTTAATCAGGGCAGGGTTTTGGATGTGTAGGACAATGTACACCTGCATGGTGAAGAGAAATTAATTAAAAATCTAGTGTACCACTAGATCCAGTGTTTACTGTGTACCATGGATTCAGGTCAGGCTCTTGACATACCTATTTAGGCTTGCACGGTGTAGTATAGTTGTACTCCTATTTCGTATCTCCAAGTGATTCTTTCCATCTTTATCCAAATCTAAAGAGAGGAAGGAATGAAGGGGAAGGTTTGTTGTCAATTGTATTAGGCTGTCTTCACGTAATCCGTTATTTCGTGCTTAACTGTGCAAGTTTGTAAGTAGTGAGGAATGCTTTAAAAGTAGCTTCGCAACGTCTCTATAGTTAAGACCCATTATAGTCCGTCCGAGTGATGCATTCAGTGCAGAGCGTCCCTCGTTTTGTGACTATACAGAGTAATGCCTGCTGTGTGGAGCTGCCCGGTATGCTCATACCTTAGAGCGAGTTGGTGCCTACTATTTGCGGTGCGCGATACTTTTGAGGCTTACAGCATCTTGCCCCCAGGCCGTTAGATCGCATGCTTCATATATTCGTTCTCCGCGAGGTTCCAAATACCTGAATTTTAATTTGCGCTTCATCTTCTTATGGGTTTATGGTCTATACGGGTGGCAGTTCTCAGCTCGTTCCTCCTTCTTTGCATTTACTATTGTTTTACACCTTCCTAAAACCCCTAGTAATTGATATCACCAGCTTCATAAGAGATACCATGCAAGAAATCACTTTAATAGAAGGGCAAAGGTTTGAGGAAAATGAGGACTATCTGGTCACACTAGACATTGTTAGTCTTTATAATAACATCCCACAAGAGGCTGGGCTGGAAACCCTTGAGGTGTTTTTGGACAAACGGGAGCGCCCGCATAATGTACCAACATCGTTTTTGCTACAATTGGCAGAAATGTGCCTCAAATACAACTTCTTTCACTTTAACCAGAATTAATTCGTTCAAATAAAAGGTACTGCAATGGGGTGTCCCTTCACTCCAGAAATGGCTGTGATGTTTATGGCATTATATGAAGACAAATGGATATTCCGGAATAACCCCTATGATGGACACATAAAAATCTGGCGTTGTTACATCGATGATGTGTTCATGATGTGAAGAGATACAGAAGAAAAACTAAAGAGCTTTGTATTCTGGCTTAATCAAAGGCACCAAGACATACAGTTTACTGTGAATTACAGCAAAACAGAAATGAATTTTCTGGACCTCCAGATAAAACATGAAGAGGGGTTACTGTACACCACCATATACACAAAGAAAACAGACCGGAATACACTGCTGCACGTTTCCAGCTTTCATCAGTAAATCCGGATAAAACGGAAGTCCTGGCAATTACGACAGCTGCCAATCAAAGGAGTGATCAGTTCTGGCCGGCCGAACTAGGGCCACTTCCAGAACCAGCACTGGCAGTAAAAAGCCTAGGCATTAGAATTGATGCCCTGCTATCCGTGGCACAGCAGATATCTTCAGTGGTGGGCACTTGTGTCAGTTTGTTACGCCAGCTACGGAAACTCTCCCCACTATTGTCCTTTTCCACGCTTAGCCTGGCGGTCTTTGCTCCGATTCTGGCACGGCTGGATTATGGCAATTCTCTATACTATGACCTCCCAAAAAACCTTCTGGCCAGACTTCAGGTTGTAATGAACGATGCGGCCAGGCTTATTTTTAACAAACCTAGGCAAACTCGAGCCACGCCTTTACTATGTAGCCTACACTGGCTGCCAATCGCTCAAAGAGCAAAATTCAAGAGCCTCTGCATTGCACACAAGGCAGTCTATGGCTCAGCCCCCAATTACATCAAGGAACGGCTCACTAAGTACACGCCAAGTAGGACCCTTCGGTCTGCGGATGCGTGTAATCTGATATGCCCTCGGTTTAACCTGGCATCCAAGGGTGGCAGAGCATTCTCCAGTATTGTCCACTTGGCATGGAATCGCCTCCCAGCAGAACTTAGGAAGGAAACCAATCTGCTAGTGTTTAGGAAGAATCTGAAGACTGTGCTATTCCTGGAGGCTTGGGGGCCTCTGTGATTCGGCAGTCTGGTGCCTACTGATGTTGTGTGTCCGCTGATAGCGCTTAGATACCTCTGGGTGATATAGCGCTCTACAAACTTATAATAACATAACATAACATCAGTGAAATCTACGGTAAAACCCACCATTTAGCCAGTTTCTAAGAATAAGGTGCAACTGCTCCAAGAAGGACTATTTCAACAACGCAAAAGTACTCATGGAAAAACTAGCTGAATGTACCTACCCTCAAAAACTTCTTAAACGCGCAATGAAAAGAGCCTAGAATACCCCGAGGGAAACACAATTAGCACCTAAGGATAAATCAGACAACTTGCCACTTGTTTGTGTCACAACGTTTTTCAGGCTGCACTAATGAAGTGAAAATAATTGTAAGTAAAAACTGGAACACGGTGATCAGGCACTTGAACCATTTGTAAAGACTCCGATCTTTGCTCTAAAGAAAAACAGAAGCATAAAGGACAATATAGTACGAGCAAAATACAGTAAAAAAAGAAAAACGTGCAAACAATCTGCACGTTGCTGTCCCCATCTCTCAGAAAAGGCCATAGGAGATGTGGAAACTGTATGGCTTGCGATAGCACGATTGAAGGCACCATATCCTCATATGCCAACAAATTTGTGAAGCACGAGGAATTCACCAATTTTAATACGCATAATGTCATATACTGTGTGATTTGTCCATGCCCCAAGGCCTATGTCGAAAAAACCACTCAACCCATAAAGAAACGAATAACTCAACATTGCTCACGCATAAAGTGTAAGATCCTGAATGCACCCATGGTGCAACATTGCATTGAAAGAAATCATGGACCCAATGATATAAAATGGAAAATATTAAAGCACATAACTGGTAACAACATAGATCGTTTACTTTCAAGATTTGAGGTAAAAGCCATAATGTATCTGAACACAATCGAGAATGGGTTCAACGAAATGAGTGAGATGACTCACTGTGGATGAACTCCAAAGAATAGTGAAAGACGCCTCGAATGTTCCTCTGTCTAGCACTCTAAGGCTCGAAATCGTACTCCCCATATTGATAACCCAATGACACTTGCATATTTTGCTGTGAGAGACTCAAGTCCGGCAAAGGAGATTGGGTATGAAGCATGATCAACAAAAAAATGCTACAGCTTGCAGTGCATGTGCGCGGACGCGCGCTTGAGCAGATGCGCCATATGGCGTGATTACTGCTACGCGAGCACCACTCGTGCACATGCACTGCAAGCTGTGGCCGGCGGTTGCATTTTCCCCCCACGATCACTTTCACTTTGGCCCCATGGTTAACTTCCTTGGTTTTTCTAAAGCGTGTTGTTTTTTTTTGCAGTCCCCCCGGGGCACCAGCAGGCATCCATTTCTGTCTTTTTTGCTGCGATCAGCTGTCCTGACAGAAGTGGATGCCTGCTTGTGCCCCGGGGGAACTGACAGTAAAAACAAGCATGCATCCACTTCTTTTTGCTGAGATCAGTCGACCCTGGTCAGGGGTATTAATAAAGATAAGAATGTTATTGTGGCATCTATCTTGTTGGTTAACAAATTGCTTACAAGTAATCTGAGTTACTGCTGCACAAAACGTGCTGGTTTTGCCTTAAAGGGATACCCACTCATTGGCCGCTGCGCAGATGCCGACGTGCTTGTCCGCTATCACAGCCATTCATCATCTGCCCTCTCCCTGCCCCTCTGTCCACGGAATTAATCCATATAAATCTATTATGGGATTTACGCAGCGCAATACAGAATTCCATGGATCTCTACAGATATGTTCTGTTTATGCCTGCCTTTGATATGTTGATATTGCCTGGCTCGGAGAGCAGGGTCCATTTCTAAACCCAACGGCCTAATCCAGCCTTCAGGGCAATCTCCATGCCTGCGAGGTTTCCAGGGGGGACAGGAGATAGGTAGATTGCGACAGGTGCTCACTCTGCGTGCTCGTGCAGGAATACCAGAATGGGAAAGCCCTGCCGTTCTGCACGTGGAGCAGAGCCAAGTTTCTGCTGTTTAACCCATTCGTGCACTGGTAAGTGAGCCCAGGGGTAACGGCCTATGTACATGCAGCTGGGTGTTGCGCGCCAGTGCTTGTTGTAAACGAGAGCCGCTCTTCAGCAATAAGAAGGGCCACAGAAACTTTGGAGAATAGCGGTAATTCTACTAAGCCTAACTTAGGAAGGTGGTGGACATTCTCACTTCGGTAATATCTGTTGCCAGTCATAGAAAGAATCCCGATGATATGCTTCCCAGCAGAATCATTTCTAACAGGACTCATGTAGAGTAAAGACTTGAGGCCCTACTCACACACCCACCCACCCACACACAACCACACACACACAACCACACAACCACACACACACACACACACAACCACACACACACACACACACAACCACACCCACCTACAACCACACCCACCCACATCCACAAACACCCACAACCACAACCACACACCCAACCACACCCACACCCACAACCACACACACACACCCACACACAACCACACACATACAACCACACACACACACACAACTACACACAACCATAACCACACCCAACCACACTCACAACCACACCCATGCACACCCACGGCCACACCCACAGCCACACCCAAACACACAACCACACACACACAACTACACACAACCATAACCACACACAACCACACCCAACCACACTCACAACCACACACAGCCACGCACAACCACACCCATCCACACCCACAACCACACCCAACCATACACCCACAACAACCACACACACAACCAACCACACACACACATACACACAACCACACACACACCCACACACAACCACACACACACCCACACACAACCACACACACACACCCATACACACACACACACCAACCCACCAACCCCCGCCACTCACTGCCTATCGGCCTCCTCTCAGCCAGGCAGCGCGATCGTGATCAGTTTCATTTTCATGCGATCAGTTTCACTTTCACGGCCGTGAAAGTGTTCGCATTTCTAGTTTTATTCAGCATTCACTCTTGTTTCCTAGTGCTTGACAATCCTATCCCTACAATATTTAAGCAGCCTGCACGTCTCCTGTCAACCAATCCACTCCATGCATTTTCTCCGATCCACAGAGATATCAGTGGTACAGACAGAGGTAACCAGGTTTCTTAGCCTTTCTACAAGCAAGAACCAGAATGCTAAACTGCATTCGTGCCCCACTTAGTTTAAACAGCAAACAGTTAATCTAATCAGTTTGTTTCACATAGGTTGTGTCTTAGGAGAAGGGCAGTGGCACTCGCATGGCACTATATACTCTAGTGTGTCCAAAACAGTTGTTTAAAAAAAATAAGTTTTAAGAAAATTTAACTCTTTTAAAAATTCTGATTCTACCAGAATCTGAGTCCTATACAACACACTGTTTTTGTTGGCTGTCAGCTGTGCAAAGGAGACCAATATTGCCCCATTTTTATTATTCTGTATCCTCGGTTCAATACTGGGGTGCTTTTTTAACTTGTCTCTAGTTCATTGAAATGAAATGAAATGAAAAAGAAACTTAATAAAGCGCACTGCGGCCAAGCGGCTTCCTGGCGCTGATAACTCCAGCCAAACTCACAGAGTGAGGGGACTAACTGGGGAATGCCTGAGAAAACAGAAAAGTTTTGAGGGCCCTACGAAAGTGAGTATAGATAGGGATGGAGCGTAGAGAAAGAGGGAGACTGTTCCAAAACCGGGGGGCTAAGACCGAGAAGCGGGTGCCCCCGGTGCGTGATTTACGGAAGCGGGGGACGTGGAGGAGGGAAAGAGATGAAGAGCGAAGGGTGCGGCTGGGGGCATGGGAAGTGATGAGAGAATTGATGAAAAGAGGGGCGGAACGAGCGTGCGCTCGAAACGCCAGACAAGCAAGTTTAAAGAAGGATCTGAAATGAACAGGGAGCCAATGTAAGGATTTCAGTGCGGGAGTAATGTGAGAGGATTTGGGTAGGCGGAGCATAAGGTGGGCCGCTTGGTTTTGAATGGCCTGGAGGCGACGGGTTTCATAGGCGGGAATGCCTACACAGTCCATTCCCGTAATCCAGGCGGGAAATGATGAGAGCTATGACGATGGTCTTGAGGGCATCTACAGAAAAAAAAACGGGAAATCTTACGAATTAAACGAAGAGACAAAAAACAAGATGACACAACAGAGCTAATTTGGGCATGCATAGACAGGTCATGGCTGATCTTGATACCCAAAGTACGAACAGAAGAAAGCGGTGAAGGAGGGGGACCAAAGGAAAGGGGCCAGTGTGCCGGGGACCAGGGGTTAGAAGGACCACCAGTGAGGACAAGCTCTGTCTTGTCCGGGTTGAGCTTCAAATGATTGAAGCTCATCCACTGAGAAATAAAGACTAGTGTGGAGCAAAACTTAGGGAGGGAATCAGAAGGGGACGAAAGATCAAAGACGAGCTGGAGGTCGTCGGCGTAGTTATACACAAAGACCCCCAGCTCGAGAAGAGAAAAGATAAGAGGACGGATATAAAGATTAAAAAGAAGAGGGGAAAGGGAGGATCCTTGAGGGACCCCACAGGTGACCGAGCGAGGGGGAGCGGAGAAACCAGAGAGGTGCACCGCTTGCGACCTGCCTTGGAGAAAGGACGCGATCCAAGAATAGGCAGCGCCCTGGATGCCCGCTGCGCTGACACGATCGAGAAGGATGGCATGGTCGACCGTGTCAAATGCAGCGGACAAGTCGAGGAGGACCAGAGCTTGGGGGAGATTGGTGTCAGCTCTCCCCTTGAGTTCGTCCAGGACCGCAAGAACCACTCCCTCATTGGAGTGGCCTGGGCGAAAACCCGCCTGATGGGAGGCCAGAAGGTGGTTCTCCTCGATATAGGTAGACAGGCAGGATGTGGCATGGCTTTCAAGGATCTTCCCCAAGTAAGGGAGCAAGGAAATGTGCCTGAAATTAGGTAAAAGGGAGGGATCTAAACCAGGTTTTTTGAGAATAGGGAAAACTATAGCGGATTTGAATGAGGAAGGAACAGAACCCAGAGCCAAGGAAGCATTAAGAAAAGTAAGAGGAGGGGCAGGGCAGCAAGTAAAAAGTGTTCTGAGAATCCGTGCAGGAGCACAGTCTGCCGGGGAACCAGACTTAACCTTGGCAAGCAAGTCAAGGAAAAGCTCAGAAGAAATGGGTCGAAAATGGGTCAAAGAAGAAGAGGGCAAAGAAAAGGAAGCAGGGAGTTCAGAAAAAGGTACAACGGGAATATTGACCTTAATATTGATGATCTTATTGATGAAATAGTCATTCAAAGAAGAGCAGAGGGTTTGGGAAGGAACAGGAGACATACAGGTGCGATCGGAAATAGCGAGATTGTGGACTAATGAGAAGATTTCTCGAGATTTGTTAGCCGAGAGGGCCACTCTCTCAGTGAAGTATTTTGTTTTGGCCGCTAGAATAGCTCTTTTATAGTCATTGAGAAGAGCTTTATATTTGAGGCGGAGAATGGGACAATAATTCCGTCTCCAGTGGCGTTCCGAGCGCCTAATTTCAAGTTTAAGAGCTTTAAGCTCGGTGGTAAACCATTTATGCGCATCGTATGGGCGGAGTGATTTGACCCTCTTGAGCGGGGCAGCCTGGTCGCATAAGGAGGTGAGCCAGGTGCTGATGGCATCTGCCTGACTTTCCAAGGATAGGTCAGTCAGGTCAGGAGCAGAAGAAGCCAAAGAAGACAAAAGGGGGTTGAGATCGGTTTGGTTCCAACTACGAGCCAGGATATTTTTAGGTAGGGGGGGTTTCTCGGCTGGACCCAAGTAGATGGAGAATGAAATCATAGAGTGGTCCGACCAAACACAAGGGAGAATGGAGGTAAGTGAAACGTTACAGTGTAAAGTCCAGATTTGGTCCAAGATATGAGTAGGGGCCAGAACGTGCGATGTAAGATTGAGACACTGAAGTGTGGCAGAGAAGTCTTTGGACGATGAGTCCTCCCTGGGGTCACCTGGCCAGAAATTAAAATCACCAAGCAGTAGCAGCGAAGAGTTGTTAACCACCAGTGTGGCCAGGAGATCCAACAGGGTGGACACGAACAGGGGCATAGTTTGAGGGGGGCGGTACATAAGGACAACAGTGAGGGGAGAGGGGAGGTTGAGAAAACGGGCTACCAGATAGTCTACATTGGGTATGAGGGGGTGAGCAAGGAGTTGGAATTTCAAGGAGGAGCGGATTATCATAGCCACACCCCCTCCAACCTTGCCATCCGGGCGATCTGCTCGGAGGGCCTAGTAGGAGTCTGGGAGGATGGCCAAAAGATCTGGGAGGGAATCAGAAGAGAACCAGGTTTCTGTTAGGAAAGGAAAATCAGGGGACTCAGTGTTAAGGAGATTAAAAAGTGCCGTTTGATTTTTGGCCACAGATCGGGTGTTAAGCAAGAAGGCAGAGGCTGCCAAAGGACCAGGGGAGAGGCAAGTGACAGGAGAAGTACAGGACGTAGGGGAGGTGGAACTGGAGACGACTGGGAAAGGACAAGAGGGGTGGGGGACATATATACCAAGAGTATCTAGGTGGTGCGGTAAGGAAGGGGAGAGAGGGGTGGAAGCAGGATGTGCAGACAGTTGGGCCGAAGTGTAGACCAGTGGAGAAACAGAGTCTGTGGCCCCTTGTCCCGGCCCGTCGCGGACGGGCGCAGACGGGCTTAACTTCGGCGCGCCTTCGTTGCGCCCGCTGCGCTGCCGGGACTGATTAACCATTATGTAGGGACACATGAAAAGGGAGGATCAAGGGAGTGGCAGGGGGGAGGGGCCGGAAAACTGCAGCGCTAACCCTAGAGCCGCCCAAGATGGTGGACTCGCCCGTCCCCACCAGCCCAGCAGGAGGAGGAGACGATCAGCGGCAGGCGCTCTGGGGCGCGTGCAGTGAGATGAGGCAGCTAAAAGCCAGCAGTGCGCGGAAGTCCAGAGCGCAGCTGGAAGACCCAGAGTACGTGAAGCAAAGGTCAGTAAATGACTAAAATAAACGTTGCTCCCGGCGAAGCCTCGGGAGTTCTGTGGATGGCGTGAGAATAGGCGCGAAGTCCACTGGGCGCCTGAAGTACTTGTCGGGGGGGGGAGGGGCGGGAAAACTGCAGCGCTAACCCCAGAGCCGCCCAAGATGGTGGACTCGCCCGTCCCCACCAGCCCAGCAGGAGGAGGAGACGATCAGCGGCAGGCGCTCTGGGGCGCGTGCAGTGAGATGAGGCAGCTAAAAGCCAGCAGTGCGCGGAAGTCCAGAGCGCAGCTGGAAGACCCAGAGTACGTGAAGCAAAGGTCAGTAAATGACTAAAATAAACGTTGCTCCCGGCGAAACCTCGGGAGTTCTGTGGATGGCGTGAGAATAGGCGCGAGGTCCACTGGGCGCCTGAAGTACTTGTCGGGGGGGGGGGAAGGGCCGGAAAACTGCAGCGCTAACCCCAGAGCCACCCAAGATGGTGGACTCGCCCGTCCCCACCAGCCCAGCAGGAGGAGGAGACGATCAGCGGCAGGCGCTCTGGGGCGCGTGCAGTGAGATGAGGCAGCTAAAAGCCAGCAGTGCGCGGAAGTCCAGAGCGCAGCTGGAAGACCCAGAGTACGTGAGGCAAAGGTCAGTAAATGACTAAAATAAACGTTGCTCCCGGCGAAGCCTCGGGAGTTCTGTGGATGGCGTGGATTGCGAACCTTACCGTTACTAATTCAAATTGTGTTAGCTTTGGCTTATTTGCAATGTGAACTTTATCTCAATAAGTTGCTGTAACAAGCAGCAAGTATGCTACGGAAGCCCATTTATTTGCAAATTATTTTCCACATAAGGTTGTAAGACCATCAAGTGGAGTTTTCAGGATTTTGAATAGTTTCTTGTTTGAAGATGTTACCCTCTCCTGCGCACCCCACTACTGTACTATGGTTACGAGTGACCAGGCACCCACCTTTCAGAGGTTCTTGCATCCACCCAAGTCTGGCCTGGCACTGGTGCATCCCAGCCTGGCACACACAGGGTGATGATCTCTGCACCTCCTTCTAGATCCCAGCTCACTACTGTTTGCAGTCTGTCACTCACCCCTCACCTCCCTGGCACTCACCCTTCACACCTCAGGTCTGGCAGTCACTCCTCGCACCTGGCACTCACCCTTCTCCCTCTCTGACACTCAGCATTGACTCTCTGTGATACTCAACTTTCACCTCCCTGACACTCAACTTTCACCTCCCTGACACTCACCCATGACACTCCTGGTACTCATACTTTCCCTCCCTGGCACATATTCTTCACCTCCCTGACACTCACCCATGTCCCTCCTAGCATTCACTACTGTGCCCCTTGGCACTCATCCTTCACCTCCATTGCACTAGCCCTTCACCCCCTGGCCTGGCAGCTACCCTTCACCCCTTGCACTCACTTTTCCCCTCCCCGGCACTCGCCCTTAACCCTCCTGACTCTTACGTCTCACCTCCATGGCACTCCACCTTCATCCCCCTGGCACTCTCCCTTCATCCCCCTGACCTGGCACTCAACATTCACCTCTGTGGCACTAGCCCTTCAACCCCCTGGCCTGGCAGCTACCCCTCACCCATGGCACTCGTACTTCCCCTTCTCGGGACTCACCCTTAACCCTCCTGACTCTTATGTCTCATCTCCCTGGCACTCACTCCTCACCTCTCTGGCACTCACCCTTCACCCCCATGGCCTGACAGTCACTCTTGTCCCTCCTGGTATTCACTCCACACCTCACTGCCACTCACCCTTGACCCTCCTGGCACTAGCCCAGTTTCCCCCAAGAGCAAAAAATAACAAGCATTGGCATAGCCAATATGTCTCGCCTTCGGGACCTTATAAGTGTTTAGCCACGCAACAGTTGATGTTGTTGCATCAAGGATATTGTGCTGCATAACGAAATACTTAGAAGGTCACAAAAGCGAGACCTATTGGCAAAAATGCCAATGCTTATTTGGGTAGCCTCTGTCCCCCAATTATTTTATAAGGACCTCTGAGTGTGTGCAGAAATCTTCCACCGTCGTACAGTTCCTGCGCAAACTCAGAAATTACCTAAGGGGAATATTGTCATTTGTGATTTTGCATGGTTGCTCCCATAATGGAGTGTGTTCTTATCAGTGGTATACAACTCTACTGCCAATTGGCTCTCACTATTTTTGATGCAGATGTCTAAGAAATTGATCTTGGTGTTTCTCCATTGTGCAGTGAATTTCAAATTGGAATCACCCAGATTAAGCCAGGACACAAATTCAGAGATCCTCACTGGTACTGTTCCAGATGAAGATGATCTCATCAATGAAACAGTACCAGTGGCTGACATTCTCAAAGAAGGGGGCCATCTCATTGAACACATGTTTCTGTTCAAAATCGCTAACGTATAAACATGCCAGACTTGGGGCGCAGGTTGCCCCCTGCTGAGAAAGCCATAGCATATTATTCGTACAGTGAGCAATTATGCAACAGTAATCTGTTGGGTTTTAAATTTGTCTCAAGTACGTAAAAATAGCAACACCCCGTAAAGCACATCTAGAAAAATTGTGATATTGTTTAAAGTTGCTAAGCCACTACACTTAGGGGCAGGCAAATGAAAACTATTCAAGCCTTTGATGTATTTTGTAAAATCTAAATGCAAAATCTTCACGTACCGTGCTTTGATTTTAAATACATCACTCATGCTTTTTCAACTACTGTACCAAGGTCTTTATTTTCTTCTATCTGACCTGTCTTTGTCAATGGTATTATCAGAGTTGTATCTTCTCGGGCAGTGCAATTTGTGGGGGGTTGTTGGTAGTGCTGCATTTGTGAGTGCAGTTCAGTGTTGGCAAAACAGTAATCTGGCTCATTCAGCCACCATCACTATCTATCTGTTGCCCCCGTGATGGTTACACACTATGTCTGGCTACAGGGTTGGAACAATGTGTAGAAGGCTTTCTGGGAAGCTGAAGTGCAAGCTTACAAAAAAGGAGTGGGTAAAAATTCATGATTTTTGCTGGCATTTGAAAAAAAAATATGTGCATACTCGAATGGGTGCATACATTCTTGTTAGCATGCACGGGTAACAAAATCCTGGTTGAGCCCAGGTGCACAAATGTAACTGTTCTTAATATGGGGACGTTCTGCAGAATCACTATCCATGGAAAGTTCCCTTCTCAAGAAAATTAAATGGAGAATTGATGTTGAGCCAACAGAAGATTGCAGGCCTACTAGGGAATCGAAGAGTTCCAGGCCCTAACAATATCCCAGTTATGGTTTTTAGGCAAGAACCAGACTGTTTACTGTCTGCTAGGTAAATAAAAGAGCCCGGTTTCATGACCATGAGTCATCTTGCATTCAGTTCATAAGAAGGAAGACCGGAGTGACCCTGGGAATCACGGATTCATATATTTATTATAACTAAAGTCAAAGTAAAAACTAACTACTGGCACGAGTAGGAGGCCGAGGCTACAGAGTTAAATGTAGTCTCTATTTATCAGGCATGCCTATAGGCTTTCTTATAAGAACTGCTTGTTAGTTGATTGCATGGTGGCGCTGGGCTGATTGATAAACCACCATCTCAAGCCTAGCCAGTAGGTCTCGCCTTTGTGACCTTCTGAGTGTTTAGTTTGAGCTATTGTCTTTGGCAATGTTTCTAAGCTATGATCCTTAGTCATACTGAGGCGGTGGTGCTGTATTAGTGCTTAGGAATAGTAGAGTGCAGTGATGCAGAGTTGTTGTTTTGCTGAAGTGATGCTGATGTGGTGCTGAAATGGTGCTGCGTTGGTGCTGAATTGCTTTTGAGGCAGGTGTTGTGTGTCAATTTAGATAAATCTATAGATTTCCCGATATAGGTACAATTCACATTGCCCTTATTTAGGCATAGAAATGCAGCCCTTATTTAGGCATTGCTCATGCTAACCAAATACAGGCATGATCAACTACATCCGATCCTCTTAGTCACGAGTTATTGGAAAACCAGACTCCTAAGCCTTTAGGACTTCCCCTTGCCTGGATATTGATTTCTCCAAGAACTCATTTATTATGCATGAACATCTATCCTTAGGGGTTCATTCATGACATTCTTACGCCCGACTTGTACGTCAATTCTGGCATTCCTAACCACCTTCAGGGTATAAATATACCTTCACTTGCTGTGGCAAGTCAAGATGCGGTTCGGCTACCTACTTGCACGACGCGGCTCGCCACAGCAAATCCCGAAGGAAGTCAACTCCCCAACTGACGCACTGACCAGATGCTGCCATCCTCCTCGCCGAGAATCCAGCTCCAGTGTTTCTGACTCCCCTTGCGGAGTGTTAGAGATCAAGTCCCTGGAAAGAGATACCAACCTCTCTCATTCTAAGGTATGGAGCTGATTAGAACCTAGAAAAACTTTTGGCAATTCTTGGCACAATCAAACTCAACAAAATATAGCTAAAACAGCACATACTTCTTCCCTCATATTAGACTTAGGTTAGGTACACTGGGGTAGGATTATATTAGAAGCACCAGTTGAGTATTTTAGCTTGTGTTATTTATGTATGTATTTTTATATATATCATAGCTACAAACCATGTTATTGCAGTATTATTTTATATTACTGCTAACGCTGTATGTATTATACTTCGCATTCTGTCTTACGATTGTAGCAGTTCATATCTCTTGCATGAGAAATAAGACTGTTCAATAAACCCTTTTATTGAAACGCCTGTCTCTCTATTTCTGTGCAAACTCTGTAGAAACGAAGCATGCACGATTGACCGAGTGAAACTGTAATCTATTGTTTCCACGACTCTGAAGATAATGTTCAGACTCTAAAGGAAACAAAGTTGTCATGTTTATGCGGTTGTCAGAAAGTAATCCCTTCTTGTTCATTCGAGAAGTTTCTAGTGACCTCTGAGTTAGCTGCCACACACAAGTAATTACATTTAATGTACTCGATAGAGACATACTGACCTCAGTCTTATGTCAAATCTATAGAGTATATTATTCCAATACGCAGAGCCTTTCAGGGATATAGGAACTACACTACACAGGGTTGTTCTGGTGCTGAATTATGGTTATGCTGGTGCTGAGTTGGGGCTCTGTTGATGCTCAGGTGGTGCTGCACTGGTGCTGAGGTGGGTTTGCGCTGATGCTGATTTGGTGGTGCAGTTGGTGCACTGGTGGTGAAGAGATGAGGTAGTGATGTGCTGATTTGGAGATGGTGCTGCTTAAATGGTGTGTGATGATGATGAGGTGGTGCTGCGCTGGTGCTGAGGTGGGATTGTGTTGGTGCTGAGGTGGTGCGCTGGTGCTGAGGTGTTGCTGGTTCTTAGGTAGGGCTGAGGTGGTTCTGCACTGGTGCCAAGGTAGGGCTGTGCTGATTTGGTGGTGCACAGGTTGTGGCGAACAGATCAGGAGGTGGTGATCTGCTGATGCTGACATGGTGCTGTGCTGATGCTGAGGTAGGGCTGAGGTGATGGTGTGCTAATGCAGAGGTGGTACTGCGCTGGTGCTGATGTGGTGGGGTTGTGCTGGTGCTGAGGTGGGGCTGTGTTCAAGCTGGCTGTGTTGATGCTGACATGGTGCTGCACTGGTGCAGCTCTGATGCGGAGTTGGTGGTGAACTGGTAAGGGAGGTGGTGCTGTGCTGATGCTTAGTTGGGGATGCACTGCTGCCGAGGTATAACTTTGGTGGTGGTAGTGTGCTAATACTGAGGTGATGTGCTGATGCTGAGGTGATACTGATTTGGTTGTGCAGTTGGTGCATTGTTGGTGAAGTGATGACGTAATGCTGTGCTGATGCTGACATGGGGATGATGCGGAGATGGTGCTGTGGTGGTGCACAAGTGGAGTGTGCTGATGAGGAGGTGGTGCTTAGTAATACTGTGGGGTTGTGCTGGAGCTGAGGTGGTGCGTTGGTGCCGATGTGTTGCTGTGCTGGTTCTGAGTTGGGGCTGAGGTGATGCTGATTGGTGGTGGTGTACTGATGAGGAGATGGTGCTGTGCTGATGCTGATGTGGGGCTGTGCTGGGGCGAGGTAGTGCTTAAGTGATGGTGTGCTAATGCTGGGGTTGTGCTGCGCTAGTGCTGATGTGGTGGGGTTGTCCTGGTGCTGAGCTGGGCTGTGTTGGTGCGGAGAGGGAGCTGTGTTCAAGCTGACTTAGTGCTGCACTGGCGCTGAGGTGGGGCAGTGTTGATGCTGACTTGGGGCTGAAGTGGTGCTGGCCTAATGCCAAGTTGGTGGTGCAGTGGTGGTGGTAGTGAACTGATGAGGAGGCGGTGCTTTGCTGATGCCGAGTTGAGAATGCGCTGCTGTGGAGGTGGTGCATTGGTGGTGCTCAAGTGGTGGTCTGCTAATGATCAGGTGATGTGCTGATGCCGAGGTGGTGCTGTGCTGAGGCTGAGGTGGTACGGTGCTGATTTGGTTGTTCAGTTGGTGCATTGGTGGTGGTGAAGTGGTGACGAGGTAGTGCTGTGCTGATGCTGACATGGTGATGTGCTGATGCGGAGATGGTGCTGTGGTGGGGCTCAGGTGGTGTATGCTGATGATGAAGTGGTTCTGCACTGGTGCTGAGTTGGTGCTGCAATGAAGATGAGGTGGTGCTTAATGATACTGAGCGATGATGAGGTGGTGGTGCTGTGTTGGTGCTTAGGTGTAGTAGAAGGATGCCGAGTTGTAGTGAGGTGATGCTGATGTGGTGGTGCATTGTTGCTGAGGTGGGGCTGTGCTGAAGCTGAGGTGGGGCTGTGCTGGTGCTAAAGTCGTGCTGCGCTAGTGCTGAGGTCTTGCTGTTCTGGTGTGAGGTCATGCTGCACTGATGCTTAGTTGGTGGTGCACTGGTGGTGCTGTGCTGATGCTTAATTTAAAAGATCCTTGTTTGAAAATGTTAGGGATGCTCTGGAACATAAAAGCAATACCTATATTACTAACCATGAATACAAAACCGCTTCAAACTGTGCAGTTCTTAGTGCACAAGGCAGTTGTGTATAGTATAATTGAAATACTTTCGAAGGATATAAAAAGACAGAACGCTTTGAAGTGGACAGGTTTATTATTTAGAAAAAGGGAGTCATTTAGGGTGCATTTACAAATGTTTACTTATAGAAAAAAAAAGTACAATGGTCTGGGGAAAAGTCGGCTTTCAGGGGTGCTCTAACCCTTTAATAATGTGTATTGTCTATGCCTCTAACTTTTTACAGGACAGGGCCAAAAGTGGAAGCCTAAACTCCTTTTCAGATTGCTGCATATTAAAGCTTTAGATATGTTAGATGGGCTGGGGAGAGGTCATCCCCATGGTGTGTGCCTCTGACTATCTGTAGAAGAGGGCGCGTGAAGGAAGCTTGCAATACAATTGGTTCATGGGTGGGGACAGGTAACATTGCAGTAGAAGGCTGCAGTAGAAATAACACTACTGTGTTTATTCTTTAGTTAAATATTTACTACCATAGTATATTTTAATTTATTGTAAGACACTGCAGGGTAATAGTTCCCAAGTGACTACACTCCTAACTGCAGTGAGATAACAAAACTGTGATCTGATAATAACTGAATAGCAATGCCTCGGTTGGTAAGTTTAGACCCTGTAGCGCTTCTTTGCAGATTAATGTTTATGAAGGTGTGATGGAAAAAGGCACATAGAAATAAAATGTAAGACTAATAAAAAAAAAGGATCACTAGTCTGCAGTTGGAAGCTCAATTGCAAAACCCTTGGGGGGGGCGCTAGGTGACGCACGGCCAAGATGGCGGCACACCGGTGAAGCTCCAGCCCGACCGAGCTCTTAAATATCCTTCATCCTTATCCTACATGGCAGGAAGTCTGCGGCGACCTGAGCGGCTTAGCGTGGAGGTGAGGCCGCCGCCGCACTCCCTAGGAAAGACCGAGGCCGCTCGAGAGTAACGCGGAAGGGTGCGAGCAGGAGAACGCGGTGGTGCTGGAGACGCCTGACCGCCGATGCGGGAGAGGTGAGCAGTAGCGCTATTAGACGGAGGCATCCCCCCCTCCCCCCGGCGTGCGAACTGCTCCCTTGTCACTGTGAGCGGTACTGCCGGGGGCGGTGTAGACGATCGGAGACCTCTGAGGGTCCCAAGTCAGGCCGTGAGCAGAGGTCATTGTTTGCGGATCGAGTGGTGCCGCTGGGAATAAGAGGGGCCCTGCGCTGCTGCAGCGGCTGTGAACGCCTTCTTACCTGGCACATACATCTCCCCAGCTGAGTGATTACCTTGCTGTGGACCCGCTCTCGGCGGCGGCCGCCATTTCCTCTCAGCTGAGGCGGCCAGGATCGGGGTCTGACGCCTGTAGCCTCGGGCCGATTTGCCTGCGGACAAACATTCAAATACGCCTGGAGGTTGAGGGTAGGACGTAGCTGTCCCCCTACGACTGTAGTGACCTGCTGCAGCACTCTGACGAGGGGGGCTCCACCCACGAGATCTGACGGCCATTTTGCGATGGAGGTGCTGGTGCCTTAGTGGCGCACGAGGTTCGGTGGCACATATGGGTGTGGACCTGGTGTATGCCCGATCACTCTGCATGTCTATGACCCTGGGCTCCTCCTCTGCAGGTGTCTGCTCACCTGGACTCTACTACGGTGCTGCTTGGGAAGCAATTGCAGAAGTCCTGCTCCATCATCCTTTGGGAACACGCCGAACGCGTACCTACGCCTAACTACAGGACAAATAGATTGCAATACGCCCCCAATACCCCGGGCAGGGTGGCTGAGACACAGGACATAATGGATCTCACTGCACAACATTTTGGATACCCACGCTTGTTGTTCTATCCACACCGTGTGGAATTCAACAAAATTGATTTGCTGGGCTCTCCTGGGGTGGTCTCACCTGTAGCCGTTACTGGTCTTCCACTGGCTTGCAACATGGGGCGCACTGACACTAAACAAACGAAGATTCCATTTGAAGCACGAAAAAACCCCAGAACGTAGAGTGCGGAACAAGAGGAGTCTGACGCCACGAGTACGCCGCAGGAGGATTGGAAAGCGATACTGCTTGGGATGAAGCAAAGTCTCACCTCAATATTCGCCAAAATGGACACAATGAACCAAGGAATGGAAGCTGTAGTTAACAAACTGGATCAACATGAGTCACGGATTAAAGAGGTGGAGACCAGAGTGTCGGATCTGGAGGATGGCGAACACCCTGCCAAAGGTCAAGTCGCGCAAATGGACAAACTGCTCCTGATCATCGCAGAAAAGAACGAGGATTTGGAGGCTCACTCCAAAAGGAATAATACACGCACACTAGGCCTCGCGGAATCCACCTATGTGGGCCGAATGGAGGACTTCACTGAACAGATGGTGAAAGATCTGTTTGGCAGGGACTCCTTTTCCACACACCTCACGGTGGAGAGAGCGCATAGGTCACTGGATGCCCGCCCCCTTCCGGGAACACTGCAGAGACCAGTAATAGCCCGCTTCTTAAACTATCGAGACAGGGATGCTGTGCTACGCAGAGCTCGTGAAATGAAGCAGGTACCTTACGGGAACGCAACACTTGCCTTCTTCCTAGACTTCACTCAGTCGGTACAGAAGGCCAGACGTAAATTCTCTGCAGTGAAGAAACAAGCATTTGCAATGCAATGGGTCTCGCCTTTGGAATCTTATATGTATTTAGCTATGCAGCACATTAACCACACACACACAGAGCCACACACACACAGTAGTATGGTTTCTTGAAATCATACAAATCTATCACAAAAAGCGGTACTATTAATGGAAGATTTACCTAATATAAATATCAGTGTCTGAAATTAAAAAGTCTGGAAATATCATGCACAAGTCTGCTCAAAATGCGCCGCCCCCTCCCAGCCCCACGAGGCCATCGGACCTGTCTGCAGGAGCGATCGACATAAAGGCCGCCTGAACGAGCTTCTTTGGACAACACAGTAGAGTTTTGTCGCACTTATGATAAAATATACCCCATAATGCTTCAAAATATACCCAATAATGCTTCTTGTCTGAGTAGTGTCTCTTGCTTGACTTACAGTGGAAACGCCGTCTAGCGCCACTGCACCACCACTGGTATATGTTTTAGGAGCTATTTTTATAGTTTATATATATGCAGTATTGACATTTGTATGACAAACAATTCGACCACGCTAGAGTGTGTGTGTGTGTGTGGGGGGGGGGTGGAGGGTTAATTGCTTGACCATGGCACATATATCTTATTGAAATACACTTGGGGCATTAGTGAGGGGTTGGCCTAATTACACCTGTTTGCACATTTGCTGAGTGCATGTGAACTTCAAGTGTGCAAAATCTTCACAACTGACTCGCGTTTTCTTGAAATCGGAGATGCACTCTGAAACAATTGCACGTTTTATCGCATTTGAAATCACTAGATACCTGTCAATGTCAAAGCAATGTCATGTGTTTGTTATTGGTTTACAGCGGCCTCTTGCCCGTGTGTTGAGTGCCACCCTCTAACTGCTGCTCTCTCTGCAGACATAAGAGGTGGGAGGTTTTTATTAGAATCCTCGTGGCCGCAGAGCAGGCTTGTTTGGTTCTCAGAGCAGGGCCAACCCAGCACAGTCAGCTGCACCGCGGATTATCTAGCTCTGTGAGGAGTAGCGTCATTCTCTGAATAGGGTGACCTGCCCATTTCACTCAACGGGAAGCAGCGTCTCTATCTGTGGTGTTGTGAAAGGGAGCGTGGCATGCCTCGTAGGTCACTTCTAGAGTGCTATTGTTCCGTCAAAAGCGTCACACTCGCTGGTTGCTCATGTGGTGGTCTTAAATTGCAACAACAAATGCAAGTGAGGCTCACTGAAGCCATCCGCGCTTGATAAAGCTCTCTTGCCAACAGCGCGGGATTTGGAAGAAGGCTGTGATGCACCACTGCCCTGTTTTGTATCTTCTGTGCTAGAGCACACTGTGTGCCCGCACCCTGGGGCTGACACATGCAAGGCTCTTCCTGCAGAAAGAGGAGCACGCTGCAAAAGAGCAGATAAAAACATCAGACAAACCGAAACACGGAAGTGGTGGTTTCTGCCGCCAGCCCCTCCTCTGCAAGCACCCCTGCAGCGTGCGCTGTGAATGCGCTGAAACCCCACCGCCACACCTGCCGTGCAGCGCCTGACATACATACCCACAGTCCGCGCGCGCTCGGCTCCGCTTCTCTCGGTCTGGTGGGTGCAAAATCCGGCGAGCTCGGTGTCTCTTACCACCTCCCATGCGTCTACAAATCGGCCACCCGATATTTTTACACTGCACCTCTAATTGCCATGTGGTCAAGAGGTGGAATGTGCCTTCTGTGAAAATGTCTATCTGGAGAAAGAGTGCCTGCAAATATCTAGGCTCGTGGCGCAGCATTCTTGAGTAATATATGACAAGGCCCCCCCCACCCCCATGGTCCGTCACCCTTCACTGTGTTCTCCCTCCGCGCAGCAAGAAGCCGGTCCCGCCCTCACACCTCCGAAGCCGCTGTTGCACTTTGCGGATTTCCATGCTGGCAGGGCACTTTCCACGGTATTGCAAGAGTTCGCGCGGGGAAAAAAACGCCGGCGGCCCTCGGGCCACTCTCGCTGCATTTCAATCGCTGATGCACTTCCAGGGGCACCGAAAGAAACGCGAACGGGGCTCGGAGGGGGCCCAGGTCGTTTTTTCCCCGTGGAAAATCATGGGATTCCTCCTTTCCGGCTCCGTCCCAGCCATGTTGAAAGTGTCAGATTCGACCAGTTCTCAGCACTGGAAGGTTGGGGGGAGGGGGGGGGGGGGCTGAGGCTAAGGGGCTGACTGGGAAGATGGGTTCGGGGACTAAGTGGCTGACGGACCGAGGGTCAGGATGTCCGAAGGACTGGAGAGCTGGGTATGCGGGGTGACAGGCTGTGCTCTGCGGGGCCAGGGCCTGAGGTATTCATGAGTTAGGGGTATGCGGGAAATGAAGGGCTGAGGAGGAAGAACGCCAGTTTTACAGCCAGATATTTAATATTGTTTTTCCAGTTAGCGCTGCCATTAAAGGTATCACCAACATCTTAAACCAACACAATAAACTTGAAAGTGTGTCTTGAACCCTAAAAGGGTCGTGCACGTGACATTACCTCTTTGGGACCAAAAATACACTGACATTAATCACTGGTGCACCAATAAGAGGTGGAAATGCATTCTGGCATCAGTGCACCACAACGCACCACATCTGACTTAAAGGAAACTGAGATGACAAGCAGTGCCTGCTGAATCTAACACTGAGGAGCCGCAGGGTTCTCGGGGATATCACACACAGGGCTATGACACAGGAACCCCGTGGATTCTACATGGCAGGGGAGGGGGCCTACGTATACAGAACAAAGCCACTGCAACACAGCTACTACTGCTACATATCATTCCAGTGTGAGCTAATGGGGCCTTCCTGCAGCATACCTTGACACACGAAGCGAAAGCACTGCTGGCTCTGTCAAGCACACCGTGACAATTCTTAGTTGGTTAAAAACCTAACAAGCACCTACGAGGACAACGGACGGCGGGAGGGGGCGGGAGAGGACACGGACGGCGGGAGGGGGCGGGAGAGGACACGGACGGTGGGAGGGGGTGGGAGAGGACACGAACGGCGGGAGGGGGGCGGGAGAGGACACGGACGGCGGGAGGGGGCGGGAGAGGACACGGACGGCGGGAAACGTGCACAGGACAGCGAGGGGGGCGGGAGAGGACACGGACGGCGGGAGGGGGCGGGAGAGGACACGGACGGCGGGAAACGTGCACAGGACAGCGAGGGGGGCGGAAAGGCACACGGAGGGGGCGGGAATGGACAGCGCATCTGAATTCACTTTCAGTGAAAGGGGAGGGAACGGGAAAAAACGTAACTCCGCCCTGGGAAAAAATCTCCGGAACGCCCCCGAATCTGGTCCAGCCTTGATGGACAGATCCGGCACTCAATGGCTAGCCTCCATTTATGGAGCTAGCCAATGAGAGCCGGGGGACGTTCCAGGAGTCCTTATTGACGGCATAGGATTTCACCTGCGCTGAAGAGCTGCGCAGAGCGCAGCCTTCGGCAGGCGAAACCCAAAAACTACACTCACAGGACATCCCTTACACCATGTTATATCCGGTGAAATTGAAGATTACTCATAAAGGAAAACAACACTACTTTCAGAACCCGCAACAGGTAGATGACTATCTCAAGAAACACCGCAAGGCCATGACCGAAGAATCAGGATCACAAGTGCGCTCTTGATCTCACTCCCCACTATAGGACCCGGACTGATTCGCTTAGATCCAGCAGGACCCAGCAAGCGCTCTCCCTGACCCTTTGGTATTCATGGACTGGCTTATAATGGTGATGTATGACATTATGGACTATATTGCCACGTAATATGCTCGGTAACTTACCTCCGTCCCGCTGACACTGCCTGCCTCATGGCGTGGTAGTGGGTGGGTGCAAGTAAGGAAGTTGAGGGGCAGGTTGTGTACCCCTAGTGTTCCCCAGTACGGGCATACCCCCAATAGTTTTGTTGACGAGGGACTGTGTAATAGTTGAAATAAGGAAGTATTTTGTGGGGGAGGGTATTCTATACCTGGCATTTTGGGGAGGCCAGTGTGGGAGTGGGGGAAATGTACCTCGAATGGTAAACTACCCATTATTCGCCTGTTGATGTTTTCTGACGTAAGACTGAGCGTAAAGTATCGAAAGTATAACAAATGCCGGATAATGTCTGTGCTGGGACTAAAGTCAAGGTAATGTCGTGGAATGTGCAGGGACTAAATAAGACAGGTGCTGGGTTACCTTGATAGGCACCACATTACAGTGGCGCTGCTGCAGGAAACGCACTTGGGCCCAGAATCTGCATCAATGTTTGCCTCGAGGTGGACATCGCATCGATGCTTTGCATCATACTCGACTTACTCCAGTGGGGTTGCTATCCTGGTTAAGAAGGGACTGGCATTTGTACCCGGTGGGGTGGAGACAGATGTGAAGGGGCGGTTTTGCCTGCTCTAGGGAAGACTCCATTCTTATGATGTAACCTTTGCAAACTATTATGGACCAAACACTGATGAACCCCAGGCTCTCCAAAGACTATGGACCAAGCATCAAGAGATAGGGACTACCTATGTGATATGGGGAGGAGACTTTAATACAGCACTGCAGCCTCGTATGGACAGGTCCCGGGCGTTACCAACACACTACACAAACACACGCCAAATACTGCATGATCTCATTGCTGACAGTTCTTTGATGGACTCTTGGCTGCACAGGCACCCTTCGTCGCTGGAGGGTACACACCATTCTGCGATTCATGCATCCCGGGCTAGACTCGACTATGTGTTTTTGTCACTGGGAATGCTGGGATGGCTGGGGAGCGTGACGCACCTTGCCCGTACATATTCTGACCACTGCCCAGTTGTAGTGGACAAGAATATACCGCTTAAACTGGCCCCGTTTATTAACTGGCGCCTTAACCCTCTACACTTGCAAGATGCGGTCTTCAAGGAGGAGATGGAACAGGATATACAAGCCTTTTTCGAATGCATTGTGGACGCCGTCCGCAGTATAACTGTGGTTTGGGAGGCGTTCAAGGTAACCGTGAGGGGGTGGTGTATCTCCAAAGGAGGGGGTATACTTAAAGCATTACGTACTGACCTTGCAGCATTGGAAAACAAACTCAAGGCGTTAGAATGTGAGCTTAGCGCCAACCCCGATGATAATGCGTTTCGAGCCCATATACGTGCTGCACGGACGGAATATGAAGAATTAGCCGATAGGGAATGTAAACTGCGCGGTAAACCACACATGGCAAGATTATATGGGGAAGGGGACAGACCGGGCAGAGCTCTCGCAACAGCGACTCAGCCTCCTAAGTTCTCCAATTATGTTGCAGAGATACAAGACACACAAGGCACCATACATAGGAGCCTCTCAGAGCAACTCACCGTATTCAGGGATTTTTATAGAGAACTATATTCTTCCAAGAGGGCACCCCGCTTGACCTGGCGGATTACCTAGATGACACTGCACTGGCCTGGTTGGGGGACGTCCAAAGGAAATTTCTTAGTCTAGATTTAGAACTAAATGAGATCACTGAGGCTATTATGCAGATGAAGTCCGGACGGGCTCCCGGGTGTGACGGACTACCGATTCAGTTCTATAAAACATATGCTTCAATTTTAGCCCCCATCCTGAAGGAGGGATTTTATTCGGCTTTGGAGGAGGGATATCTACCGGTAACCATGCGGGAAGCCTTGATCACCTCCTTATTAAAACCAAGGAAACCCCCAATGCAGTGTGACGAGTATCGACCCCTATCGTTGCTAAATTGTGATACCAAAATACTCGCTAAGGTCCTGGCGACCAGAGCGACTCGCACTGCTGGACCAGGGAGGATTTATTCTGAATCGAGCCACGTCGCACAATCTCTGAACCCTAGGAGCGGTTTTTCAGGATATTGACCCCAATTGTTCGGCAGTGGCAGTGTTCTTGGACGCTACCAAAGCGTTTGACTCCCTGGAATGGGATTACCTGCTGGCGATACTGACTCGCATGGAAATGCCTGCTGCCTTCCTCCAATGGATACAGATGTTATACTCCCGACTAGTTGCCTCTGTGCTCCTCAATGGCACTAGGTCTTCCTTGTTCCCTGTTTCCAGGGGAACGCGTCAGGGGTGTCCTTTTTCCCTAATCTTATTAGCTTTGGCAATAGAACCGCTGGCTGCTAAGTTGCGCCAGCATCATAAGGATAGGGCGCTTGTGTACCCCTCCAGGCACCTGCTCATCTCATTATATGCTGATGACATGACGCTCTATGTCAAAAAAACGCAAGATCACCTCAACCCGGTATTGCGGGAAATCACTAAATTTGGGGCCATATCAGGAATGCAAATTAACTGGGCCAAATCTGCAGTTTTCCCACTCGCAGATAAAACCAAACCTCACCAGTTGGATTACCCACTAGTTTGGGAACTGGAAGAGCTCAAATACCTGGGCATACGCATCGTCGGAGACCAGGATGCATTAATGAGATCTAATTACGGTACCACTATTGACAAGATTACGGATTCTATCACGAAATGGCTATGACTCCCCATCTCTATGGCGGGAAGAATATCATTGATCAAAATGGTCATTAATATCCCATACCACCCAAGTCCCTTTTTCTTCACCACACTTAATTCCCAGCTCACTAGACTTGTATGGGGAGGGAAACAAGCTCATCTGAATCTGCCTAATATGATGCTTCCCTACCACCAGGGAGGATATGAGGTGCAAGATTTTGAATATTATTACTACTGCGCGCAGGCACACTTTGCGACATATTGGTTCTACCCGCCACCTTTTATGCCCCACTTGGCGGTTGAGGATGGCTATATGGCCCCGATACCCCCTGCGGCTTATATTTTTACGGCAGTGAAGGCGCGAGAGAGACGTCCGTCCACAGTGGATTGTACTGTCCTTGCATGGCAAAAAATAGCCCGTAAACTTGAATCCCGGATGCTATACTCTCCCAGGATGACCTGCTGCAGGTTACGTGTGAAGGCATCTGTCGAAAAATGCTCGCAGATCTTAATTATTCTACTTGGGGTGACCTCTACACAGGAGGGCAATTCCGTACTAAATACGTTTTTCACCAACCACGATGGACACATTCTTGTATATCAGGCTCCGACAGAGTGTGAAGGCAGTCACACCTGCATTTCCTGAGGAGCCACCTACGTTGGAGCCTCCACCTGCTTTCTTACAGGCAAGCCCTCCCAAGCATGCTATATCTCTTCTGTATAAACAAACACAAGCTGCAGCCCCATCACGCCCTATTAGAGCAAGGAGAGAATGGGATAAAGATCTGGATACCCCACTCACAGATGACCAATGGGAACGTAGCTGCGGTCATGTGGTCGCTGTCACTGGGCATAGCCGATTGCGGCTTAATCATTTTAAATTTTTACATAGGATGTACCATACCCCGGCCAAACTTCACAGATTCCACCTCAGGGATAATGATAGATGCGCTCGCTGCGGCGCGGAGGGCGCAGACTTCCGGCATTTGGCGTGGAGTTGCCCCCTAGTGGCGGAATATTGGACACAGGTGTTTCAATGCCTCTCGGGCATGTTGGAGATACAGCTGACACCATGCATACTAGTAGCACTATCCGGCCTGTCTCACGACATCAATACAGCCCATAAAAAATTCCTGGCTATGGGGCTCCTTTTGGCTAAACGGCATGTGGCTTGTCGATGGGGGAGAGGACGTGCACCTAAATTCAAATGTTGGATACACACAATGGCTACCTGGCAAGAACATCTGAGCTATTATGCAGAATTATTGCCCATTGCATCACGCCCAAAAGACATTTGGGGCGTGCTCACCTTCTATTTGCTTGCACAAGAGGCGGGCCACGAGGGAGAGGCAGAGCCTGAGGGATTGCACGCTGGGGACGAGCCTGAGCCGTGAGTGACAAATGGGCCGCATAGATGAGACTGGTTAGTTAAAATGTAGCATGATGTTGATGGCAAAGGAGAAAATTGTTGTTGATTTGGTATGTTGATTTATTCGGATGTGTTGGTGGGAACGTACAGGGGAGCTGAAGAGGACATTTATGAAGTTTCTGTGCTTCCATAGCCTGAATTACCTGACCCTTGTACATAGCGCACTATTGTTGATTCTCTGCACTACACGACGCAATTACTATTTATTCTTATTACAGAATGGATTACGATGCTAGAATGCTCGATACCGTCAATGATACTCGAGGGAGGGGGGATAGTTGTGGTTTTGGATGGATTGATGCGGGACGGTGCTAATCTCTGTAGACTATACTGCACTTTACGAATTGCTGACTTATTATTGCACTGAAGTACCGCACAATTTTTCAATAAAGGCTTTTTTAAAAATCAAAAAAAAATGCAAAACTCTTGGTAACACCAAAAACTTTAGTTATATAAGAAACAAAATTAGTAATAAGAAAGTGTTAGCAAATAACCACAACTGTATTAATGTAAAAAATCTGAAAATGCCACGTTACCTTTACGATAGCTGTACCAGAAAAGCTGCAGTACACTGTTATTTTTTTTTTCCAAATAAACAAAGAGTCTGGGTTGGTGTGAGCCTTTTAATTGCACTTCTCCTGAAAGCAGATACTGACAGTACAATGTAGATAAAATTGACCTGAGAGAAAAGCGAAGCAGCCTTTTTTACAAACACGGCTGCCGCAAATTATGTCATAAAAGGCTTTTTAATTTACAGACCACCAGGTCCCATTATCCAGTTTGCATCTAGCCTAAGGGAACAGGTACTACAACCAGCACTTTGGTGCACTAAGATGCTGGTGTTGGGGGGGGCGCTAGGTGGCGCATGAGCGGAATGGGCCCCATGGAGTGAGGCTCCCGCAGACCGGCCATAAAATCCATCAATTATCCTGCTCTCCTCCTGAACTTTGAACAACAAACCATGGGGTGTGAATCCTCTAACTTTGGGGTCACCGCGGTGCAATTGCCGGAGGTGCCTGTGTGAATTGGTGAGCAGGAGAAGAGAGAGTCGAGGTTATCTCCCGTTGTTCCTGGAGCTGCTGGGCGGCGTAATTAGCTACGGTAGGTCCCGGCTCCCCACGAGGTGATTAGGCCGGAGCGTGAAGGAGGAAGGCAGATCTACAGAGGTTGCCGGCCCCGGGAAGGACTACTGGCGCTACGTGCTGTGCAGTGATTACTTGGCAGGCACACCGAAGGTGGTGGCATAGAACGGCTGCGAACTATCCCTGTAGACCTAGCGGTGGTGAGGTGCCCTTTCAGGAGTACACTGTGCGGCCATTTTGGAGGCGTCCACTGCGGCCTCTACACCGGTGCCTGCATTTGCGCTGTTGGCGGTGCCCCCCACTGTTGCCCACGACCATTAATTGAGCGGTGAGTGCGACTCCTGCGAGGGGACTGCGGCCATTGCATGGTTGATTGGTGACCGCTGGGACAGAATGGACAGCAGAGGTGGACGAACTGAGGTGACGCTGCCATTTTCTAACTTTGATGGTAGCACTCGCAGGCGAGGGGCACCGGGCTACTACTGCAGAGCGTCTATTGCCACGAGGTGCGGGGGAAGAGCGCCCTAGATATGAGAGCATGACACCTGTTTGTGTGGCATGAAGGAGGCCTTGTGATCGGTGCTGCTGCCAGTGGCATCAGGAGGGACGACGAGTAGTGCACACAGTGCATTGCCCAAGTGGAGTAGGTACGGGGGCAGGTGCTTAATGCGGATCTTCTTGCGGACAGGCGGCTGCACTGGTTATCTCATGGGGTGCATTGGACTAAGTGCTGGAGGAATCTGTGGCTGGCATGGGCGGCTGTGGCTACAACTGCATTGTCTGGTGGGGACGCTTCAATTTTTTGACTTTATGCATTGCCACTGGTGAAGGCGAAGCACATCTAGCTGCCTTGTGAATGGTAGTAGAAAAAGAGTGAACGGTCACCTGATAACTGAGGTGCTGGGCTGAGAATTGGCAAGCGGTGCGTCAGGAAGAGCTGCTCCTAGGGCGAAACATCTGGCGTGGGCCTGCCTTGACTACTCCTACACTCGACTATTATCAGGAGGTGGGCGGCACGAGGCCTTGTTACCCTAGACGTCTTAACTACAGGTGCTACTGAATTGAGTTGAGTGACTTGCTGAACTCATCTGCACATCAGTGGATTGGTGGAGATATATTGCCATACGTCTTTTCCGGGGAATTGCCGGGTCTAGTTGTACTGGATCAACTGTTGGACCCGGGGTCACGATGGGGCGGCTAGATGCGCGTCAACCGCGACTCACGTTTGAGGCTAACAAGTCTAATAAACAGCAGCATGCCGAAGAGGATGTTTGAGCGGAGGCCCCCCAACGAGATCATCTAGGAGCGCCGAGTGAAGACCTCAAATCACTTCTCGCTGAAGTTCAGCAAAGCTTTGCAACCATGGCAGAAAAAATGGATACAGTCTCTACACGAATGGATGCCATAGTGCGCACAATAGAAGGACATGAGACGCGCATTAAGGAAGCAGAACAACGTGTCTCAGAGGTAGAGGTCACCACTACCCATCTGAAAAAGGCGACGGCCCAAATGGATAGACTACTCAAAATCATAGTGCCAAAAAATGAGGACATTGAGGCATGAAGTCGAAGGAATAACATATGCGTACAAGGCATTCCAGAAAGTACAAGCACGGGGCGGATGGAGGAGTATATTGAGAACTTGCTCAAGGCTGTGATAGGTGCTGAACTGCTGTCTCCTCACTTCGTGGTAGAAAGAGCGCATCGATCACTCGGAGCAAGACATCCCCCTGGCGGCCCTCCTAGGCCTATTATTGCTCGCCTATTAAATTATAGGGACAGAGATGTTGCCCGGGAGAAAAAGCAATTGTCCTATAATGGCATTTCCTTCACCATGTACCTGGATTTTACGATCCATGTGCAAGAGGAGCGCCGCAAATTTTTGGGAGTTAAACAAAAACTCAGGCAAGCTCAAATAGATTATGCTCTACTGTACCCTGCTCGCCTTCGCGTTACTCATCAGGGGACACTAATTTTTTTCACTAATTCACAGCAAGTAGAGGATTACTTGAAACAACTTAAGAAGCAGAAAAGATCGCAACAGGAACTGAAGGGCTCCCCTAGGTCGTAATCACCGAAGGAAGAGTGAGACTCCCGACACATGGTTGTATTGCAATATGCAGCTACACCTCATGCTTTCTAAATATGGCAAGTAGCCTGAACGATAATGGAACTGTGGGA
Source organism: Lissotriton helveticus (assembly GCF_964261635.1). NCBI lineage: Eukaryota > Metazoa > Chordata > Amphibia > Caudata > Salamandridae > Lissotriton > Lissotriton helveticus. Next base: position 536,298,762 of record NC_136061.1, read on the forward strand.
TGAGACACTGCGCAAGCCCGCTACATGGCCATAGGCTTACAGGTATCTTAGAGGGCGAGAGAGAACGCTGAACTGCCGTCGCCCTCGAGTTGGACCTGGAATGCTGCTGTGGGCGGAGCGGCATTCGGGCTAACAAGAGGTATTTGTGGGCTACAAAGGCGCATTTCCCACCAGGGAGAACCCCATCTTTGTTGATGCTTCTCTTCAGTCTTCCCTTAGGTTTACGGGGGATGGCTTAGGCCCAGTTGGTCTATTTGAGAAGATATGGGACTTTTGGGAGGGGGGAGGGTTGCACATTTCTGGCATGATTGGGATGCTTCAGTGGGAGGGAGGGGTGGGGGGGAAGATGGTTGTCACGGTGATACAAATATACAGGTTTACGGAACCAATTGTTTCTTGATATCTGCACAAATGATGGAATGTACACACTCACTGCATGTGGGTCAGGTGAAGAATCCCTTGTTTGATGGCACAAGAGGCCAGCAACACCCTTAGGGTGATCTTGTGGAATGTCCGGGGTCTTGGGGATCCGAGAGAGCAGAGAAAAGTCTTGGCTTATCTGGACAGGCAGCAGATTAAAGTAGCACTTCTGCTGGAAACCCACATTGCGCCAAAAGCTGCAACTCTCTTTGCTTGCCGATGGGCGAGTTGCCAAGTGTTCTCCTCCTATTCCTCCTATGCCCGTGGTACGGCAATACTTTGCAGTAAGTCTATGCACTTTGAAAAGATGGGGGTAGTGGAGGACCCACAGGGTAGATATGCCATACTTTGGGGGCGATTGGGTAGAGATACTGTTACAATAGCTAATTGTTATGGCCCTAATTCGGACTGCCCAGAATTCTTTGCTAATTTATGGGGTAAGATTCTAGCGATTGAAACGACTCATATTATCTGGGGGGAGATTTTAACTTGGCTCTAAACCCACAATTAGATAGGTCCAATGCAAGTTCACAGCACTATACCAGGGCACGGGAGGTTCTGCAGGGAATAATAACAGAAGGTGGGCTGATAGACAGCTGGAGATACATGCATCCCTTGCAACGTGTGGGTACACATTTTACGTCGTGTAGGGGCACTTGGGCGCGCATAGACTATTGTTTGGTTACTAGGGGCCTTGGGCCGACCATTGGGAATGTTGCACACCTGGCACGGACGTTTTCTGATCATTGCCCGGTCAAGACTTCATTGTCTCCCCCTGGGTATGATAGGCCTCGGCCGAATTGGCGACTCCAGCTCACGGCCCTATTGGATATGGTCTTCCGCGTAGTTAGGTGAGGAGATCAAAGATTTTTTTGTCCGGAATAAAGGTTCTGTAGATGGTGTAGAACTGATATGGAAGGCATTTAAAGTAACGTTTCGTGGGTATTGCATATCTAAGAGTTTAGAAGTCCTGAGGGATATACAGCGTACAATACGCAAGCTGGAGCAAGATCTGAAGGGGTTGGAGAGACGGATGGGACGGGGCGAAGTGGGGCAGGTGTTGAAAGACCTTTGTACACTTTTAACTGAATATAAAGATGCTGCGCACAGAGAGGTGAAGTTCCGGGGGCGGTACTGGACAGCACGTAAATACGGGGAGGGTGACGGACCACGGTAGGTGCTGGCTGCACTAGCTAAGAGCCCTCGATTCAACACACGTGTTGAAAATACAGGAACCGGGAACAACGTCACATAGGGATTCGCTGCACATACTGGAGGCATTAACCACGCATTACATAGCCTTGTATGCTTCTCAGAGGCATGATGCCATTGATCTGGAGGAATTCATGGGGGGTGTGGCACTTGGATGTCTTGGGGATACACAGCGGAAATGTCTCAACATCTCATTCGAGCTTGACGAAATTAGGGAGGCTATCATGCAGCTTCAGAACAGAAAGGCGCCGGGTTCAGACGGCCTTCGGGCTGAATTTTACAAGGCATATATCGATATTATGGCACCAGTTTTGAAGGAGGTCTACGAGGAGTCACTAGATGTGGGAATACTCCCTGCCTCGATGAGAGAGGCGGTAGTTACTTTGTTGCTAAAACTTGGAAAATCTCCAGAGTCCTGTGACTCCTATAGGCCACTGTCCCTGATGAACTGCGATACTAAAATATTGGCAAACGTTTTGGCTAATCGGCTGTCCCTTTTATTAGATAAGCTAGTTCTACCGGACCAGTCGGCATTTGCGCCCGGTAGGGCCACCTCTCATAATCTTAGGACGTTATTTTTATTGATCCAGAATGTAGCGCCAGACTTCCCACTCGCCGCAGTATTTTTAGATGCCACTAAGCCGTTTGACTCGGTGGAGTGGGATTATGTTCGAGGCATGTGGGCTGCTAAATTCATATCTTAGCATTAGATCGCCGCCTAGTGTTGGGCTCGGATGATTGCACATTGTTGTCCTGGAAGAGTCTTCGAAGTATCCTGAGATAGGTGGCTCCTCCCCTGGACTACAGTGCGCATGGGCATCGGCTCCATCCCCAGATTGTTTTTTTCCGCCATTGGGTTCGGATGTGGTTTCGACGTCTTACTGTCGGAACCAAGTTAAACTATCTTTTACCGGCCAAAAGGCCTCGATTTTCTTGCGTCGGTATTGTCTGCGCTCGGTCTCGAGTCTTCCGTCTCTTGAAGCCGGAATAAGCGGAGTTTTCTTCGCTTTCTAAACTTTGAGGCCTTCTCATCGCGACACGACAGCAAGCCTTTACGGACATGGAGCGGAGCCCGTTCAAGTACTGCCCGCTCTGTGGGTCTAAGTACCCACACATCGATCTACACCCTGTGTGTAACAAGTGCCTTTCACCGGACCACGACGACGGCAAGTGCAAGGCCTGTGCACAGTTCCGCTCCAAGAAAACTCTCAAGCTTCGGCGCGCGGTGCGCTTGGAAGCTAGGCAAGCGGCCCCGGATCCGGAGAACATCTTCGGCGACCCGGAAGAAGAGGTCCAGGGTCACCTTCTACAAATCTCCCCCTCACAGTCGGAGGTCGAGGCGGATCCGGGTGACGGCGACGGAGTCGCGGGTCCGGTCCTCGAGTACGTCGAAGAGGTAGGAGACGACGATGAAATTTATGGGGCCGCGGCAGACAGCTCTGCGGACGAGCTCTGCCCCGAAAGTTTCGAGGACGACCGGGACACGGGATCGCCTGTCGGCCTTACCCTGGACCCGTTGCCGCAAGCCACAGCCCCGCCTTCAGGCCCGGCTTCGGACTCACTTGCTGGGCACGATGTTTCGAAACCGAAACTGAAACCGTCGGGGTCGTCAACACCTAAAATGGCCGACCCGAAATCGAAACTGAAACCAAAGGACTCGAGTGTTCCTAAGATGGCTGCCGTGCCTGTGAAGAAGTCGGTGCCCGTCACCCCGTCGGCTCCGTCGACCTCCGGTCCGCAGAAGCCGAGGAAGTCGGTCGATTCCGACGCTCCGAAATCGAAGCCGCAGCCCGATGAAGGGGCCCCCAAGAAAGATAGTCGGCTCGGATCAACGGCTCCGGCGCCGTCCAAGCCCGCCAAGGTCGGCTCCAAAGAGGCTACGCCCAAGAAGTCGGCGCCCCGGCCTCAAGATTCGGAGGACCCGAAGAAGGTTTCCGCGCCCAAACCGCACAAGGCCCGCGAGGGCGTCGGATCCGAGGGACCGCTCAAAGCATCCTTGTCGGCGACAAAACCAACTGGCAGTGTACCGTCCCCTATTGCGGAGTCACTGCAGAGAATCAGGGAGAAGGCCCTTGCTCCATCGGCTCCGATGCCATCACCGCAGCCGCAAAAGGACGCTCCGGCTAAGCCTTCGGGGAAACTCCTTTTTCTCTTGCCACCTAAGGAGGCGCCGAAAGCGTTTTCGACGAAATCGGCTCCGAAGCAGGTTTCCTCACTGCCAGACCCTCTTCCACGTCGTGTACTCGAATCGGTGGACGATTCAGAGCATTTCATCGATGCTGCCACCGGCAAGCTGACCCTCTATAAACGGAAGATCACTTCGGAGCCGGTGGACCCCTACGTCATCCCGTTGAAGAAGAAGAGGGTGCCCCTTGACGCCGTAGGCCTCACGGAGCCGATTCAGCCTCCTCCAAGACGGAGCCCTACTCCCTCCCCAGAACACTCTGTGGGTGAGGAAGATGATGAGGATGAACAGTACAATTTCCCCATCGATGACCCTGATGTACAACCAGATTCATACGACGACTCTGGTGACCAAAACACCCAGGGGGCGGGCCAAGACCCGCAGACCTTTAATGCACGTGCATCCCCGACTGAGGACTCAGCAGGATTTCATGCACTAATTGAACGGGCGGCGGCCAATCATGATGTGGACATGCATGCCGACCCGGTTGAGGAAGACTTCCTTTTTGACACCTTTGCCATATCTGAGAGGACAGTAAAAACACTTCCTATGCTGAAAGGTGTTCTCAAACATGCTGGAGACATTTTTAAGGAGCCTACGAGGGCTAGAGTGGTCAACCCTCGCATTGAAAAGAAGTACAGGCCTGCTCCTGCGGACCCCGTCTACATCCGGGGACAGTTGCCACTGGACTCTCTTGTGGTTGCCAATGCCAGGAAACGTGCCAACTCCCAGACAACGGGTGAAGCTCCTCCCCCGGACAAGGAGTCCAAAGTGCTTGAGGCAGGAGGCAAAAGAGTGGCTGCACAGGCGGCAAACTTTTGGCGCATCGCAAATACACAGGCGCTCCTGGCGCGTTATGATAGGGCGCACTACGACACCCTAGAACAAATTATACAACACCTGCCCCCACAGTTCCAAGAAGGCACCAAGATGCTTATTGAGGAAGGGAAGCTAATATCAAACGCAGCCATCAAGTGTGCACTTGACGCTGCGGACACAGCTGCTAGGGCTATCAACACTAGCGTTATGCTGAGAAGACAAGCCTGGCTCCGCATCTCAGGGTTCAAGCAGGATATTCAGACGACAATTCTGAATCAGCCGGTCAATCCTGATAGTCTGTTTGGTCCGGATGTTGACACCACCTTAGAGAAGATAAAGAAGGACACGGAAACTGCTAAATCTATGGGGGCTCTGCAGTCCCAACAGTTTCGTGGCGGCAATTTTCGTCGCTCAGGTGCACGTGGAGTCACCAGAGGACAGATGGGTCAACAATCCCAGTTCTCCAAAGGTGGGGCGCAAGCCTCGTTCACTAAGCAGACCAAGGGAGGTTATAGGAACAACAGCAACAGAGGTCGCGGCAGAGGAAACAGCTCCCGCACCTCTACTCCGAGCAAACAGTGACTCTCTGTCACTGCCCCCCGACCACCTAACACCTGTCGGGGGGAGACTGCAGCAGTTCCTGCCCGTCTGGAGAAACATCACCACAGACAGGTGGGTGCGACAATTAGTTCAGTATGGTTATTGCCTAGAGTTGAAGTCCACTCCACCCAACATCCCACCAAGGCAAAGGCCTATGTCCGCAGAGCACTTGCACTTATTGCAGCAGGAAGTAGTGGCGATGCTGCAAAAAGGCGCAATCGAGCTCGTGCCGGTGGGGGAGGAAGGCACAGGGGTATATTCCCTGTACTTCCTTATTCCAAAGAAGGACGGTTCTCTCAGGCCCATTCTCGATCTACGTCCCCTCAACCTGTACATACTATCGGAACATTTCCACATGCTTACACTGCAGCAGATTCTTCCCTTGCTAAACCAGGGAGACTTCTTAGCAACCTTAGATCTCAAGGATGCTTATTTCCATATTCCACTACACCCGTCACACAGGAAATATCTCAGGTTCACTATTCAAGGCAGGCACTACCAGTTCAAAGTCCTACCCTTCGGAGTCACAACAGCCCCGAGGGTGTTCACCAAGTGTCTAGCGACAGTGGCGGCGCACCTCAGGAGGCAGAATATCCATGTCTACCCCTACCTAGACGACTGGCTCGTACAAGCCAAGTCGGAGCAACAGTGCGCCGCAGACATGTCGACTACAATTCGCCTGCTTCACGATCTGGGTTTCTCCCTGAACTACCCAAAATCGCATCTCCAGCCGGCACATGTCCGGCAGTTCCTGGGTGCTACGATCAACACCCTGACAGCCATGGCTCAGCCGAACCAAGTCAGAATCGACAGCATTCAGTCGCTGATCCAACGATTCAGACCACAACACTCCCTGCCAGCGAGAGTGTTCATGCAGTTGATAGGCATGATGGCCTCCTGCATCTTCATAGTCCCTCACGCACGGTTGCATATGCGCCCGCTCCAGGAGTGCTTAGCGAATCAGTGGACACAGGCTCGTGGGCAATTGACAGACCTAGTGTTGGTTACCAGTCGGGCATACGACTCTCTGCATTGGTGGACTCCACACAACCTTTGCAAGGGCCGACTGTTCCAAGAGCCTGTGCCGCAGATTATCCTGACAACGGACGCATCTCTCCAGGGATGGGGAGCTCATGTGCTCACTTACACGGTGCAGGGACTATGGACGACGCAGCAACAGAAGATGCACATCAACTATCTGGAACTGATGGCAATCTTCATGGCGCTCAAGTCCTTCATTGTACATCTGAGCAACAAGGTCGTGCTAGTCCGGACGGACAACATGACCGCGATGTACTACATTCAAAAGCAGGGAGGCACCCACTCGCCACAGCTGTCTCATCTGGCTCAGAGCATGTGGAAGTGGGCCATTCAGAGGAACATCTTCCTCATGGCAGAACACCTCCCGGGCAAGGACAATCAGATGGCGGATCTGCTCAGCAGATACAGCCATCAGATGCACGAGTGGGAGATACACCCTTCTGTTCTCCACCCGTTCTTCCAAAAGTGGGGTCATCCGGAGATAGACCTGTTCGCAACAAAGGAGAACGCAAAATGCCGACTCTTTGCCGCCAGGTTCCCTCACCCACAGTCGCAGGGGAATGCGATATGGATGAACTGGTCAGGCAAATTTGCATACGCTTTTCCGCCAGCCCCTCTAATACCGCTGGTCGCAAGAAAGCTAAGGCAGCACTCCATGACTCTCGTCCTGGTTGCTCCAACGTGGGCGCGCCAAGCTTGGTACACCACGTTCCTCGAACTCTCGGTGGTGCCGCATCAAAGACTGCGCCTCACACCCAGTCTTTTGACGCAGAACCATGGAGACATTCAGCATCCAGATCCACGACAGCTCAACCTGGCGATCTGGCTCCTGAAGTCCTAGAGTTTGGATACCTTAACCTACCTCCAGAATGCATGAGTATCATCAAGGAGGCGAGGAAACCTACTACTAGAGCATGCTATGCTGCTAAGTGGAAGCGTTTTGTCATCTACTGTACGTCCAATGACATCAACCCGCTAGATGCATCTATTCCCAACATCATCTGTTATCTGTTACATCTCTACAAGTGCAATCTGGCGTACACTTCCATTAGGATACATCTCTCAGCCATAGCGGCTTATCTTCAGAACAGGCAGCACCTCTCTGTCTTCAGGGTGCCCGCCATTAAAGCCTTCCTTGAAGGTCTGAAGAGAGTCATTCCCCCAAGAACTCCACCAGCTCCGGTGTGGAACCTCAACGTCGTTCTCACCAGACTGATGGGGCCACCATTTGAGCCACTGCACTCGTGTGAGCTCCAATTCCTTACGTGGAAAGTGGCCTTTCTGATAGCTATTACGTCTCTGAGGCGTGTCAGTGAGCTGCAAGCGCTCACCATACAAGAGCCGTTCATTCAAATTCACCCAAATAGGGTGGTGCTACGCACTAACCCTAAATTCCTTCCTAAGGTGGTGTCACAGTTTCATCTTAATCAAACTATTGACTTGCCAGCATTCTTTCAAAACCCGCAAACGGTGGCGGAAAGAATGCTCCATACCTTAGATGTACGGAGGGCGTTGATGTACTACATAGACAGAACACAACCCTTTAGAAAGACAAAACAACTCTTTGTTGCCTTCGCACCACAACTCAAAGGCAACCCAATTTCTAAAGCAGGGATAGCCAGGTGGATTGTTAAGTGCATCCAGATATGTTATCAGAAAGCCAAGCGCACTTTAACAATACCCCCCAGAGCGCACTCCACACGCAAACTGGGGGCATCCATGGCTTTCCTAGGGAACATTCCTTTAGAGGATATTTGCAGAGCAGCCACGTGGGTCACACCACATACCTTCACAAAACACTACTGTGTTGATGTGCATTCCAAGCAGCAAGCAGCTGTAGGACAGGCTGTTCTCAAGACACTTTTTCAGGTTTCTGCAGCTGGCACGGGCAACCGCCGCTGATGGAGGGACTGCTATGTATTCTATGCTAAGATATGAATTTAGCAGCCCACATGCCTCGAACTGAATATGCTACTTACCAGTATGCATCTGTTCTTGGCATGTAGGGCTGCTAACATTCATATCGCCCGCCCTCCTCCCCGGTGCCTGTCGCAGCTGCAGATATACTATTGTATTTATTCATTAGCATGGACATCCTTTACACTTTCACTCCATCTCCTGCCACAATGGCGAAAAACAATCTGGGGATGGAGCCGATGCCCATGCGCACTGTAGTCCAGGGGAGGAGCCACCTATCTCAGGATACTTCGAAGACTCTTCCAGGACAACAATGTGCAATCATCCGAGCCCAACACTAGGCGGCGATCTAATGCTAAGATATGAATGTTAGCAGCCCTACATGCCAAGAACAGATGCATACTGGTAAGTAGCATATTCATTATTTGGGGTGCTGAGGAGGATGGGTTTCCCTGAGATGTACCTGTCCTGGATTGCACTGATGTATCATCATCCCACGGCTAAGGTCTTGATCAATGGTCACTTATCCCAACCCCTGGTTATCTCCAGAGGCACTCGACAGGGGTGCCCGCTATCCCCGCTCCTTTTCGCCCTAGCGGTAGAGCCGTTGACTTGTAGGCTACGGCAGCTGCATTAAGACAAAGCATTTCGCTGCTGCCTACGACAAATTCTAGTTTCGTTATACACGGATGACATTACCCTCTATATCAGGGATCCGCAACAGAATATTAATCCCATTTTACGAGAGTTTATAAAGTTTGGTCGGCTATCTGGCATAGGCATTAGCTGGGGGAAGTCCCAGGTTTTTCCTCTTACACCGGCGGTACGGCAATTCCCATTGGATTTTCCGATAGAGTGGTGTGACACTGAGTTCCGGTATCTCGGCATACAGGTGACCAGAGATAAGGATGACTCTATACGAGCAAATTATGGTACGGCTATAACCCGCCTTAATGCCAATGTCACTCGCTGGATATCATTACCTCTTTCGCTTGCTGGAAGAGCCTCTCTTATTAAGTTGGGTGTCCTACCCCAGTTTCTTTATCTATTCCTTAATATCCCCAATGACCCGGGGCATTTTTTTTTTTTAAATACTGCGTTCTGAGCTGCTTGACTGTTGTGTGGGGGAGGCTGGCGAGACTTAACTGGTCGACACTAACAAGGCCATATCAGCACGGGAGGTTTTGATGTTCCGGATTTTGAGATTTATTTTTTACGCGCACAGGCGCATTATGCCTACTATTGGATACATCCTCCTCCTTACATGCCCCAGATAGCCGTAGCAGATTGGCTTGCTGATCCAGTGCCACTGAATGGTGTGATACATGGGCCCGCCAGCACACGGGCTACACCGCCTACAACTGTCACTGGTACGGTAGATGCATGGCACCGAATAACTGCATTGCTTGAAGTGCCTCTTCTTTATTCCCCGCGGCTACCATTATCATATCATCCCGACTTATCGTTACTTCAGGAAAAATGTTTCCAGGGCCTATGCACGCTCGCGAATGTAACCACCTGGGGGGGATTAATTCCACTACGGGGTGTTCCGCTCATTGGACCATCTTCTGTCAGGAGTGCAGCCCATGCCCTTGGACACATTCCTTTATATCCGGCTAAGATAAGGGATGTGGTCTATACTTCCTGATTTTCCTCATGAACCAGTATGCCTCCTCCCACTGCATAACATGTTGGGTTCCACGGATGGGGAACATCTTGTGTCAGGGTTATACAACAGTGTCCATGTACATAGGGCAGGGATAGTAAGTAGGTCCCGGGCGCATTGGAGTGAAGACCTAGGGCGGGAGCTTTCTGATGAACAATGGCAATAATGCTGTATGCAAACGGCGCAAATCTCGTCTAGCAGCAGGCGGCGAATTATACATTATAAATATCTGCATAGATTATATTATACGCCAGTGAAGAAAATGCGGTTCAAATTGGTAGACACAGATAGGTGCCTAAGGTGTAAGCAGCCAGGAGCAGGCTTTCTTCATTTAGCATGGGAGTGTACGACCATACAGGAATACTGGGAGACAGTACTAACAGCACTAGGCGCTAAAACTGGTAGTGTCTTGGCAAGAGACCCGCTGCTAACATTGCTGGGATATACAGCACAGATACCTGCGATGTATAGAAAGTTTGCAGCTATATCACTGCTACTAGCCAAACGGAGGGTGGCATGCAGGTGGGGTAGGGTTCTGGCCCCGAAATTTAAGGAATGGATGGCGGATTTAATCTATTGTCAGGAGCAAAGTGCTACGTATGCTGAACTGCTGCCAATGGCTTCCAGGCACAGAGATATTTGGGGGTCTCTGCAGGAATATCTTATGTTACAGGGCGCTGCAGAAACTGATGAGGAGCCATGTGATGATATGTGAACTCTTACATTCATGTGTATGAAGACTACAGGCCCTGGAATCTGTCCACGTATGGTCCTCATATTACTTTGTGCCTACTGCTGTAATCTTCGAGGGGAGAACTGCCGGGGTTCGGTTGTGCATTTTCATTGTATGATATGTTGTGCATGGACAATTGACGGAGGAGACTTTACGGTAATTGGATGATGTATCACTGTGACACTGTTACACATGACTTATTGTGAAATTGTCTTGAAAATTGAAAAATAAAGTTTTTAAAAAAATGTGCAGGTGTTGGAAGACATGAACCTATATTTTGATGATATGGCTAATTCTAGAGCGCAAGAGCTGTGTCGGGAATTGGCCGTGTTACAGTTGGTATTGCAATCTTCCCTCCCGACCCACCAACTGGACCACTTACTAGATCCCATTTTTGTCAATTGGGTGGGGTCTAACAATTGAATGCCCTAACACAGTCCCCTGGACAGATCATTATTTGGTCCCCTTTAGCGCTCTGCTTCCTAATACCCCATTTCCGAAGATGTCAAGTGTAGGGAGACTGCAGAGGAAATGGGCTAGGTTCTCAGCAACTGACTTCAATCATGCCCTTCAACAGGGCAGGCCACCGGGAGTCAATGATAATGAGACTGCCTGTAGCGCGCTAGATGAACGGATTACCAAGGTGCTAGACAGAGTAGCCCCATGGTCCTCTAGTGCACAGAGGAGATAGTCGAAATCTGTCCCATGGTTCAATGAAGAACTCAGTAGAGTTAAGACTTTGTGCAAGCGTTTGGAACAAATATGGAGAAAAGAGTTTTCGGAGCATAGGAAGTCCGACTATAAAACTAGTCTAAAACACTGTCAGGCACTTGTAAGGAAAACTCGGGCCGCCTACTACAATACAAGGATAGAGCAAGCTGTTCATAATTTTTAAAGACATTTCGTCACTAGCCAGAACTACGGCTTTTAATAGCCGCTCCTGGAGTCTTGCAATCTGATAGCAGACTTCTTCACAGAGAAGGTAGTAAGGATTTATACTACCTTCCTGGATGAGGCACGCAAGTGGGGTTCGGAGAGTGAGGGGCGAATCAACGTGGAGGAGACTGATTGCCTCTCCAGATTTGACCTCCCCTCCTGTGACGACCTCAAAGCCATTGCCTTAAGCATTAAATCCGGTTCACCAAGGGACCCTACTACGCCTAAAACTCTGAGGGAGAGCAAGGAGATTCTAGTACCTTATATTAGACATCTCCTTAAACTCTCTTTTGAATCGGGTAAAGTCCCAAAAAGGTGGAAAGAAGCAGTTGTTATTCCCATTAAGAAAAAGCCGGGTGTAAGTGCGAGTCAGCTGGAGAACTTTCGACCGGTCTCACTCTTGCCATATTTTGTTATAATAGCGGAAAAAGTGGTCAACACTCAGCTGCCAGCACACATTAACCAGCACAACTTATTGCACCCTACACAATCGGGTTTTCCGGGAAACTTACTCTACTGAGTCAGCACTGCTTTTGTTAACAGAAATCATCTGCAGACACGTAGATGAAGCTCAGCCGGTGGCTTTGGTTCTCTTGGACCTCAGCACCGCATTCGACACCGTAGCCCACCCACTGTTTCTACAACGCCTCAGGAAAGGCAGGCTAGATAGACTGGCCTTGGAGTGGCTGTGATCCTTCTTACAGGATCGAAGCTTTCAGGTGTCCAAACGACTGTATTATTCTAAAAGCATTGTGCTTGCTCAAGGGGTCCCCCAGGGCTCTATACTGAGCCCGACTATTTTTAACTTACATATTGCCCTTCTGCCAGACATTATTGTGAAATACGGTATTAGTCTTGTGTCCTACGCGGACGCCACACAATTGTTGGTGTCACTGTCTCGATCTCATGATAAAGGCATCCACCAATTTTTTCACTTGTCTACACGAGCTGGCAGCCTGGATGTCAAGTTACTGTTTAAAGCTAAATGGCAGCAAGACGGATGTTCTAATCGTGGGTAAGGCTCCCTCGATATGGTCCTCGTCATGGTGGCCGCAGACCCGGGGCCCCACACCCTCCCCCCAGTAACCAGGTTAAGAACTTGGGGATGTGGCTGGACTCCAAGCTCTCCTTTGATAACCACACTAGCATTGTGGCTGGGAAGTGCTTTGGAATATGAATGGGCTTCGGAAGATCTTAGATGTGCTGCCTGTGGCAGCCAGGTAACTCCCAGTCTGGACTACGGGAATATCTTATATCTAAGAGCTAGTTGCAAGTGGGCGCAAAGACTTCAATGCATTCAGAACGCGGCGGCTCGCCATGTTCTGTTGCTGCCCAGGGGAGCTCCCTTTAGTAATACCCTCGCCCGCACATGGAAATGCCCGCACCACAATAGGATTCTATGCCGCGCTTAAGGGGTTAAAAGCTAGTACCCAAACAGAAAGCACACTGGTGCACATTATATTTACAAACATACACGCACTGCAAAATGTAAAGGCGACCACCTTTAAACAAAAAAAACGCATTTGTGCACATTATATTTGCAAACAAAAGCAGACTGCAAAACGTAAACATAGCATCTGCAAGTTTTAACCACTTGTGCTCATTTCATTTACCACAAAGGCTCAGTGCAAATTTGCAAAGGCAGCCTTCTTTAACAAACCATCACCAAGAGAAAGAAAGTAGTGCGCACAAATCCACATTAGTTAAGGAATGTGGAAAACTACAAGTAGCTGGGGCATGCACAGGGAGGATTAAAAAAAAAGAAAAGGCGGGAGGAATAAGACATACTAACCAAATAGAAACATTTCTAAAAGGCAGGAATGTGAACCAATTAAAGAAAGAGGAGGGGCTTTAAACCACAGTAAATGTTACAACAGGCCGCAGAGCAGCCCAAGCGCGCTGCCCCTAGACTCAACCTAACGAGATATAGTCTTGTTTTACATATAATAAAATCAACTTTCATACTGTTTTTTCAGAAACCCTTGTATAATGTTTTGGCTGTCTCTGCAAAGGGTATAATTTAAAATAAAGAGCTTGGAGCTTACCATTCTTTGGCTTCCTTCTCGCTCTTCTTTGCTGCCTTCTATTGGGCCAGCATGTACCAATCGTCACTTCCTGTTTCTTCTGTGCAGCATAGACGAAGCAGAGATTGATTAATCTTAATTAGTGTCCTTCTGCTGCTCGCACTGTCATTTTGGGCCTTTGTTCATCACAATCGCACGCACATCTTATCGTGAAGTTAAAAAAATTGCATTGAATAAAAGTCAACTGTTCTGCCTGCTCAGAGCATCACAATACGTTTAATAAAACCATCTAAGCAGCTCTGGTAAAATGTGACAGTGGTAGTACAATTTAGATGGGAGAGAGAGGGCGAAAGAGATTTGCGTGAATGACACACAATTCCACTCTATTCCACACCATACAATGCCACACAATTCCACGCCACACAATTTTACTCCACTTTATTCCATCCACACATTGCCACACAATTACACTCCACTCCACACAATGCCACACAATTACACTCCTATACGCACAATTTCACTCCAATCAATGCCACACAGTTCCACTCCACTCCGAACAACTTCACGCAGTGCCACACAATTCTACTCCACTCCACATAATGCCGCACAATTCGACTGTGTAATCCCATTCCACACAATGCTACTCCTCTTCACACAATTCCACGCAACCCTAAGACACACAGTTCTACATCATGCAATTCCACTCCACACAATGATTCACAGTTTCACTCAATTCCACTCCACTCCACACAATGCCACTCCGTTCCATGCCACACAATACCACTCTAATCCACACAGTGCCACTCCACACTACATATTGCCATACAATTGCACTTCACAGCACACATAGCCATCACTCCACGCCATTCCACTCATCTACAGTAATTTCCACACAATTGCTCTGCATTCCACACAATTACACTCCATTGAATTCCACCCACTCCACACAGTGCCACTCCATGCCGCACAAAGCCACTCCACACAATTCCACTCTGCTGCGCACAATTCTACTTCATTCCACTCCACACAATGTTCCTCCATGCTGCACATTGCCACTCCACACAATGCCACTCCACTTCACACAGTGACACTCTGCCTCACTCAATGCCACTCCACGCCACACAATGCCACTTCATGCAACACAGTGCCATTCCAGTCAATGCGCTCCACTCCATATCAAAAACTGACGCTACACCGCACCACACAATGTTACTCCACACCACACAGCGCCACTCCATTCCACACTACGCAGTGCCACTTCACATCACAGTCCTACTCCATGCCATGCAGTGCCATTCCACACAATGTCATTTCACTCCCCACAGTGCCACATCTACGCGCAGTGCATGCCACTCCGCACATGCAATAACATTCCAAGACACACAATGCCATTCCACTCCACAGCACACAATGCCACTTCACTCCATGCAGTGCTGCTCCACTCCACTCCGTGCCGCTCCACTCCACTCAATTGCAATTGTATTTATATAGTGCTGACTACTCATGAGGAGGAGGTAAAAGACTTTGCGGCATGCAACTGTATTCCACTCATTGTCTCTCCACTCACTGTCACTCCACACCTCTCAATGCCCTTCTACGCCACGCAATGCTGCTCCATGCTACACAATTCCACTCCACGCAATGACTCCGAATTGGCATTCCATGCTACACTATTCCACTCCATTCCTCAAATTGCCACTCCTCCAAAACCAGTCAATTTAATATACGCGAGACCTATTGTCCTTGCCAAGGCTTACTTAGCAAGTATCAATAGATACTGTGTAAGACAAAGACCCAGTCCTGTTTGATTCATATTGTTAGCTTTTGCCTTGAAGGGTTGACAGTGTCCCTTTCATGAGTTGCTATGTCTTAACTTTTTTTTCTACACTTTAACCAGTTTCATGTTTAACGGATATTTTAATGAAAGTAATTATTTATCAACAAATTAAATTGAACTGAAGTGGACTCACTGTGTCAGCATCTGGAAACCTGAACTCTGGAGTTCCACAGAAAGAAAGAACCATGTTCTGATTCCACAAGCCTACCATAGTTAGTGCCTGTTAGATTTGGGGGTCTCTGGTTGGCACAGGTGAGTAATTGTGACAAACAGGGACCCTCTCCTCTAGTCAGGGCAAGAGACTTACCCCTCAAGATAACCCCGGCTCACCCTCTAGGTAGTGTGGCACAAGCAGACAAGGCTAAACCTCAGGGCGTTATTGGTTAAGCATTTATGACCATATACAGTAATCTCAGAATACGCCACAAATGGACACCAGTCTGGTTTTTATATAAAAATAGGTATTTTATATATTTCTTTGTAAGCAGGCTTAATACAAGACCCAAGAACTTGAACTTGGACCCAAGTAACGTTGTAAATTAGGCCACACTACTTATCAGCAATTAATTAAGGCTTTCTGGTACAATGCGTAGTTCGTTTGCTTCTATGCGCGTTGCGCGCTCTTGTCCGACTCCTAATGTGAAAACAATGTCATAAAAAATACTTCGGCAACGTTGCCGGCTCTTGGGCCCGGGGCGTACGTTCTGTAGTATGCGCTGTATCAATAGTACCTTATGTGAGGAAGTCCGCTTCGTAGGCGGTGCTTGGGCGGGCAGGCACCCTCAAGATGCTGGTGGCTCCTCACGAGGCAGGCCCCGGCTCTGGTGGCGTCTCAGTGCGCGGCGGAGAGCGGGCAGACCTCGAGGAGTAGGGCGAATGATGCGGGATGCTGGTCACGGCGTACGAGCCGTACCTTCGGGTCAGAAGCTGCTGGCAAAGGCGGGCGGCACGGCACTAGGCAGCCGGTACGAGTCGTACAGGCCTGCTCTCTCGATGTGGTGCGGCCCCGGTAACTGCAGTGCGGTGCGAACAGATGCGTACGCTTCAGGCGTATGGGTCGTCCCGCTGTCAAGGAGGCACGCAGGTTCACTTCCAGTGGTGGGGGGGAGCAGCGATGCGAGCAATGTGGCTCGTAAGGGAAAGTACGTCAGAGTGCAGGTGGCCCAGCAGGACGTGCACGGAGCGGCTCGAAGCTGGAGCGGCCAGGCACCAGCGGCACGGCAAGGAGGGGGGCGAGGCGCACTGGGAATCGCAGCTTTCCAGCGATAAGGAAGGCCAAAGGTCAGCAGCAGACAACGAAGGCAGGAGGAGTCCAATAATCCTGGGACTCCGTTCAGGGGGCAAACTCACCCACAAGCCATTGGAGATTAGTTTGAATGCACAGTCTCTTGAAGTCTTTTCCTCTCCTTCTTTAGCAAGGCACCCACTGCAGGCCAATCCCCCAGGTCAGGGACAGTACTCTTCCTCACAGCTTCTTCCAGGTCCTTCTTGTCGGGCAGAGGTTCGTCGTGGTCAAACAGGATCTGATTTCTTAGGAGCAGGGCTCCTACATTTATACAGCAAATCGTTTGTTCTTTCAGGCCAGGGGGGCCTTTGCCTAATCCAGTCCAGTTCCTAAGCACTTTGTTTTGGAGACTCTAGCTTTTCTTTCAGTGTGCAGGGCAGAGACATCAGATGCTCCCCAGGGGGTGGAGCCAGCATTGAGGTGGCAGAGCATGGCCCTATTCAGAGTCAAGGGTCTCTCCTCCCATTCATCCTGGTGTAATCTCTCTATTCACCACCTGGCAGCCCAGACTGTGTCCTGGAATTCCCCAGCCCTGTCCCTCACACAAACCAGGCAGCAGATACACATCAGAGCAGAGGCGGGCTGAAATGGTTAGGCAAGCAAACACCAGCTTTCTAAAAGTGGTGTTTGCAAACACAGGATATTAAAATAAACTTCACTAAAAGATGTATTTTATTATGCTGAGTCCAGGCATGCCAAACTTGACTTTCTACCATGTTCCCTGAGCTTGCTGGGATTATAGAGTGTAATAATTCCAGCAGCCCATTCTGACCTATGAGAACAGGTAGCTTTCCAATAGTGAAAAAACGGCTGTAATTCACTATTAGGACATGCCACACACAGGGCTTGTCCTACCTTATGCTTACAATGCCCCCTGCCCTTGGACCTACCATAGGGGTGACTCACATGAAGTAAAGGGGAGTTTTAGGGGCTGGCAAGTGTGTGCACTTGCTCAGCCAGCATGACAGTACCAGACTGCACGCAGGTTCTGCAATGGCAGACCTTAGACACCTTTGACAATGCTGCTTCTGTGCAATTTTCTCTTACGTCAAGCTATTTTTGAGAAGGCCAGGCCTGATGCAAAAAGAAGATGGAGACTTCGCTCTATGATCTCTCCTTTCCAGCAACAGGGGTGTGAAGTATTTTTGATGAATCCGGCCAGGGTGTGAAGTATTTTTGATGAATCCGGCCAGGCTTAAAGTTATTTGTAAAGGCACGACTAGAGTGTTCACCTCTGAAATTCAAGCACAGGAGTACCTGAATGAGCTTACGAACAGGGAAGCCAGGAAATGAGGGGTAACTTGAAAATAGACAGTATCATTTAATGGATTGGTGTGGGGTCAGGGCAGGGAGCAGCTAGGGGTGCAACTACATGCAGGAGGCATCACAAGGGTCTCTGGAACTTTTTTGCCACTTTGAAGGGAGGGGGAGGGATGGGTTGGGGGCCGGGACCATGGGAGAAGCAGTATGTTTACAGTAGATAGGCTTGTACAATTTTGCATTTGGCTGGGCCGTGTTTTTTTTATCTTACTTTTATTTTGTAATGAAGAAAATTAGAATTGCCTTGGTTAATATTTGTGGCTTAAATGACCCCCAAAAGAGGAGGCGGGTTAGTGTGGATTTGCAAATCTTAAAAGCTGATGTCCTATGCCTCCAAGAAACTCACATTGAGGGAAGCAGGAAAAGGCTTCTGGAGTTGTCTGGGTATCATATTGCAGCTAACACATCGCAAGAAACTCGCACAAAGGGGGTGGCTATCTTGGCTCGGAATGGGACGAGTAGCTTTCTTAGCTTTCCCCGACGCCTGGCTGACAGATTGGGCAGATGGGTGATCGTACAAGGGTGTATAGAAAATAAAATGTTTATCCTTTGCTCAGTTTATGGATCAGGGCTGGATGACCCAGCTCTGCTTGATTGGCTTAGAACTGAATTAGTAGGCTCTGATTCTTTGTGGAGATATAAATATTAATCTGAATTGCCAAGTTGCCTCCAGGAAAATCCCCTATCAGGCCAGGAAGCCCAAAGTGTTTAAATCATTATCTCAACTGCAGGCACTGCATGGGTTAGAAGATGTATGGGCCTTGAACAGGGGGGCAGATTTTGGATACACATATTTCTCCGCTCCTCATAAGGTTTATGCTAGGCTGGATTACTTTCTAGCCTCACAGGAGTTGACCTAGAAAAGCACTATTGACTTATTCCCAAAGGTTATGTCAGATCACAATCCCCTGGTGATTGAGCTAGATATCGAGCTCCCTCTCAGGCAGACACAGTGGTCTTTCAACAGGGCGCTCTTAAGCGATACAGGGTATATCCGGCAGGTTGGCGAGTGGATCCCCAGGTTTATTGAAGATAATTATGGACGCACTAACCTAAGTAATGTGTGGGACACACTGAAAGCAGGGGTAAGAGGAGAATCAAGTAGGTTTGGGTGGGAATCACAGAGAGAAGAGAAAAGCCTGCTGCAAGCATTATATCAAGATCTAGGCGCGGCAGAGGCTCAACTGATAGAAACACTTTCTGCTTGAACAGATTCAGAGGCTACGCAGTTAAAAGTTACCATTGCCAGATCCGCAATCACACAAATTTCAGCAAAAAAGGCAGCTGGTAAATATCTGGCGTGGAAAACCCGGCCTTATGAGACTAGTGAAAGAATAGGGCATCTTTTAGCAACTCGCACTAGGGAGAAAACAGTGCACGCCAGGATAAGAGAAATCAGGGATCCGGGTGTGGGGTTAGTGGCTGAGACAAAGGCCATATCAGCGCTTTTCAGAAATTCTACCAAAATCTGTATACCGAAGACATTCTGGGCGGGAGTTGGGAAATTCAGGATTATTTATCAGGGGTGGCCCTGGGTCAGCTCTCAGTTGAAGAAAGTAAGCGAATAGATGAACCAATCACCTGGGAAGAACTGTCAACAGCCATAGATCAGTCCCCATCAGGCAAAGCCACAGGCCCAGACTTAATTCCAGGGGAGTTTTATAAAAAATTTAAAACACATATTATGGGATTGATGTTGGAAGTCCTCCAAAGGGCACAACGGGACCAGGTTTCGCCAGATTCTTGGAAAGGGGCTAATATCATTGTATTCCCAAAAAAAGGCAAGCCTATTGCGGAATTAGGATCCTATCGGCCAATAACCCTGCTGAATAGCGATTTATAAATTATTCTAAAATTCTGGCAAACAGGCTGGCAGCAGTCATAGGAAAACTAGTCTCTCCTTTCCAGCATGGATTTGTACCAGGCAGGGGGACTACAGATCACATTAGAAGGATAATCACGCTGTTTGACCTTGCTAGAGTGTCAGGAGACCCTATGGCAGCCATTTTTATGGACGTAGAGAAGGCCATCGATAGGGTCTCCTGGCCCTTTCTTTGGGCTACCATGGAAAGGCAGGGACTGGGCACAAACTATATTAATGCAATAGGCTGCATGTATCAAAATCCCGAGGCTAGGATTACCGTGATGGGCGCCTCATCGGATCCAATTAAAATCACACGCGGGTCTCGGCAAGAGTGTCCTTGCTCTCCACTATTATTTGCATTATATAAAGACCCTTTTATTAGGATAATTGTGGAGAACAACAACATCTGGACAGCTCAAACCTTGGGGGGTGAATCAAAGATTTTAGCTTACGCAGATGATCTTACTATAACAACAACTAATCCTGCGGATGCAGTAAGGGAGGTGGAAAAAGGGGCCAAAAAATTTGGGGAAGTCTCAGGCTACTTTTCGAAAAGGGAGAAAACTATGATTGTTAAAAAACCCCGGGCAGACTTGGTCGATAGCAGGGTTACAGTGAAGGCTAGATATCTAGGGGTTGAAATCTCTGCTAATTTGGATAATATAGTGCAAAGTAACCTGCCGCCCTTGTTATTCAAGACCAAATCTGACTTCAACAGAATGAATAACTTACACCTGACATTGCTGGGAAGGTGTAACGTTATTAAGATGCTGTTTTTGCCCAGAATTTTATACTTTTTTTATATCCATTCCACTGGAAGTAAATAAAACTTGGCTCTCTGCCTTCAACCAAGCCATTTCTAAATTTTTATGGGATGGGAAGCACCCATGGAGAGCTTTGAAGTACATGACCCTTCCCAAGGACCGGGGTGGGTCATCTGTCCCAGATATTCAGATCTTTTACTGGGCTGCAAATTTTCAACAGATGTTCGAGCTGTTGGGTAAAGGACATTCCAACTCCCAAGATGGATCTTACCCCTCCATATAAGTTATTGCTTGGGGACGAGGCCCATGGGTGCTTGATGCAGCATATTGATTTTTCCTACTTTAGTTCAAGGTTTTGCTGGGTGCTTTTAAAATATGGACATCAATCTAAAGAAACACTCCTGGTCTATTTTTGCTTTGAATTTTAAACTGCTCCCTTCCTTAGCCTGGAGCTCCACCTTGTGCCCTGTTTTTTAACAATGCACCCACCTTAAGAATCTGTGCAGATTGATGACCCGATACTTTTGATCCTGAACCTAGTGATCCTCACCTTATGCAACCTTTCCCCCTCTCTGCTCCTACTCTTTCCAGCTTCTGTCCTCTGTCCTCAGCCCTCACATGCCCTTGCCCTTTGTCCCCACCCTGTTTTCCTGTGAACCTTAGATAGACTTCCTTTCGTCTCTATGGTTGTCTCTTCCCTTATCCTCACTTTCTCTCCTCCCCTACCCCCCACGACTTTCTCTCGCCTTTCTCTCCTCCCCTAATTGTATTGCTGATTGTTTGATTTAATGTTTATTTGTTGATCTTCTTCTAGTATATTGTTGAACCACATTGTTGCACTTCATGTCGTCTCTCCTATTGTCTCCTACCGCATCCTCCCTCTACTTATGTCTCTCCCTCCCTCCTATCTCAATGTTTTCAGACTGAACTATTTTGTCTGATGCCTGAAGGAGCTACTTGGGTTAGCTCTAGGGGAGATAAGACTTGGATTCCCTCCTTGGTCGTCACCTACCCAGTCGGTCTTTAGGCAGACTTCTTTTCGTCTCTCCTTATTGTCTCTTCTCTAGCTCCTATCCTCTCTCCCCTGAATCTCTCCCCTTGCCTGCTACTCTGCCTACCCCCTGTCCTTTGTGCCCTTTGACTAAGCACTCCTTCTCCCCTTGTTGGGGAAAGATCCAATATTTATACTCTGGAGTCTCAGCGAACCCGCTGATTGAGTCCACTGCCCCAAGGGAGCCACTCACACTTGAGGTATGGTATGGCACCCCTTGCCAAAGCACTCTCCCCTTTTTGGGGAAGGATCCAGTATGTAGGCCTTGGAGTCTCAGAGACCTCTCTGAGGGAGTCCACTGCGTAAAGGGAGCCTCTCGCATTAGACTTCCCCTGGGATCACAGCTTACTGGACTTTGGACGTTGCCGTGACTCGTCTACCGGTTTGTGTCCCCGTCACCCTTCCCCTCTTCTCCCCATGCTGTGTCTCTCACCCTCCCCTCCCCTCCTCTTGCCCACCTTCATTATCTGTCTACTTCCCCTACTCCAACCCTCCCCCCCTTAATCTATCACCTTTCCTTCTTTTCCCCTTACGTATGCGTGCTTATTGTTTATCTCGACCGTACAAGTAACTATGTTGCCATGCTCTAAGAACTGTGTAACCTTTGTAACGATGTAACCTGTAACTATGATCTGATGCTCATGTAAAGCGCTCTGATACCTCAGGGTCTAGCCAGCGCTATATAGCCAGCGCTATATAAAACTTTTAAAATAATGAATAAATAAATAAATAAAAATAAAAAATAAAAAGATACACAGGTATACGCCTTTGCAAAACAACCGACTTCTACCAGAAAATTTTCACGATGGTTATATGGAATCTAGGGATTTTCTCTCTAAAAAGATGATTCAGGGCCATAAAATCCCCCTATTGGAAGCAGCCTTTGGAACTCAAGGGGTACAAAAGGGGGTGGTGATGGACAGAACATCTGAATCAATCAAACACTCACACCCAGTCAAAAGATCTGGGTTTAATCCATCACCGTTCTTTAGCCCACTCTACCACCCCAGTTCAGACATGGCTATATGCAAATCAGTCTGACCCTGTGCCTCATGGGAACAGTCCAGCCCGAACTGCCAAGCCATGTCTTCCGTGGACCGGAAACAAGCTTCCGAGGACCGGTTTCTGGCATTCCAGCCGTCTTCAGCGCGGCTTGCTTGAATCCAGTGGCAAAGTGAGCAAGGGACTCACGTCTGAGCATACCCTGCCACACTTATGGCGGCCAAAAGCGGTACAAAAGGGGGTGGTGATGGACGGAACATCTGAATCAATCAAACACTCACACCCAATCAAAAGATCTGGGTTTAATCCATCACCGTTCTTTAGCCCACTCTGCCACCCCAGTTCAGACATGGCTATATGCAAATCCGTCTGACCCTGTGCCTCATGGGAACAGTCCAGCCCGAACTGCCAAGCCATGTCTTCCCTGGACCGGAAACAAGCTTCCGAGGACCGGTTTCTGGCATTCCAGCCGTCTTCAGCCCGGCTTGCTTGAATCCAGTGGCAAAGTGAGCAAGGGACTCACGTCTGAGCATACCCTGCCACACTTATGGCGGCCAAAAGCGGTACAAAAGGGGGTGGTGATGGACGGAACATCTGAATCAATCAAACACTCACACCCAGTCAAAAGATCTGGGTTTAATCCATCACCGTTCTTTAGCCCACTCTGCCACCCCAGTTCAGACATGGCTATATGCAAATCAGTCTGACCCTGTGCCTCATGGGAACAGTCCAGCCCGAACTGCCAAGCCATGTCTTTGGAACGCAAGGGGCATCAATTTCCAAGCTGTACACACTGCTTAGCGACACAATGGAGTATGATCTCGCTAAACACATGGACCGGTGGCAGGACAAGGTCCAAGCTGACCCGGGGGTTTGCAAGGACTCTTTATTGTTAAGCTCTACAGCAGCCATCTCAGCTAACATACTGGTTCAATGCTATAAGACGTGGCTAAACCTGTATATCACTCCGGCTCGGATTTTTAAGTGGGGAGGTGCTGCAGGTATTTATTGCTGTGGAGAGCTCGCCGCTGATAGTGTACACATATTTGCTACATGCCCCCGCTTAACTGGACTGATCGGAAGAATGGGTTATTATGTCGAGCAAATCTTGGATTGTGATATAGAGTTGTCACCACAAGTCATCCTGTTGGGAATAAGCAACTAGGCTCTGACAATGCCCAAGAAGACCTTGCTTTTTATTATGATGGCGGTGTTTAGGCTCTCCATTGCGACAGTCTGGTTAGATAAAGAGCCTCCTTCAGTTCACTGTTGACTGGGAAAATTGTTAGCTACATATCGCTGGGAGAAAGAGATATATAAACGCAGAGGCCTAAGAGCTAAGAAAAAAGGGGCTGACATTTGGGCTCCAATTAGCTCATAGATTAATGAATCTATGTTTTAAGTTTGCGGTCAGGGAGAGCAGTCCTATGGGTTAGGAATAAATGGGCGTGCAGAAAGCTATTAGAAACAGGATAGATCTGGTTGTAATTCATTCCAAAGTGTCTCCCTTGGTTCCGGGAAGAGGGTGGGTTGGGGCGGGGCTGGGGGGGGGGGGGGGGGGGGGAGGAGGGGAGGGGGAAAAAAAGAAAAGTGGATATATATTTTGTGTATACCTGTATGGCGTGTATTGTTTTTACATTTATGTTTATTTTGCAATGATTTATAAAAAATAAAAAAAAAGACAAGGCTGCTTCTGTGGGTGGCACAACCAGTGCTGCAGGCCCACTTGCAGCATTTGCATTTACAAGCCCTGTTACTCCTGGTGTACTTTACTGGGGTCTGACAGTAAATCAAATAAGCCAATCATGGAAACCAATCACATATATACTTTTCATAGGGAGCACTTGCACTGTGGCACTGATTGGCAGTGGCACAGTGCCCTGAGCAGCTATCACCAGCAAAACACATGAGGCACATCAGCAAAAAGTAGAAGGGAGACTCACGCCAAGGTGCCAGGTCTAACAGTGCCAAACTAAAATCAGTGCACGTATGACATTGTAGATAATGGATTCTCCCTTTGTTTGCTCTGCGCTGCCTTTAGAGTTTAGTGTTGTCGAATGCCACCTGCCTATCTTTACTGTGACATCCTTGGAAGGAGCTTTTATATGACATATCAAACTTCTCAATTTCCCCTCTTCGCAATTTTTAGGCAGACAGGTGCCATGTGTGTCTGGCTGTGTGGTTAGGCATTTTGTGCATAAGACTATCCTGTTTATTTTGCGTTAGTGTGCCGTTGATTTATTAAAGTGCTGTCGGCCCATAGTACAAAACATAGCTGCCTTAGTTTCACACCCACAGTTAGATAAATAAAAATGTAAAATAAGAATCTTCAAATGCGAAATGAAAACCGGGTTCATTGCTTCAAATCAGTAAACACATAAGGTTGAACCCGGTCTAAAAAGCTATAGGATCTCACAAAGTGTTTGGCCCAATAAACATGTGTTAATACTAATAACATTTCCCTTAAACATCAGGTGTTTTGAACGAATGTCAGTGTTCCGTTCTACAGCGTATTATGTTTTTGCCACAGCCTTACGCAGTGGTCAGGTGAACTAGAAGAGATGTCACCAGCCCTTGACTCGGTCGTTGGAAGACCCATATGAAGACTGCTGAAGTTTGTAGCTGCAACCAGCATTTCTGGACTGCCAAATAGCTTTGACATTTATTTCATCATCTTACTTTTGTCCTCTGACTTTTTCCCCATCAGGTAATGCCAGGTTATATTTTTTATTTTATTTTTTCGTTTTTACCATATTATGTATTACTTTTTTTCCCAGCCACTTTAAACGGAGAAAATTGTTTTTGTCAAAGTTCTACAGTGCTAACATCAATGTTGAACAGCTGTTCCGGTGACCAAGATGCTTGTGTGATACCTGTAGCAGAGATCGGTAAGTGTGTACATAGCTCACCTTCAAACCCTGTGCACCCACTGCGCTACTTGGAATCCCATCCCTCAATTTGTGTGTGTTCTAATTTAGATTAATTGACCCATGTTTCACCACACTCCTGATTACTAAAGGTATCTTCTGCTTTTGTTTCACTAGGAAGTAGCAGGGATATAAAGCAAAACGGAGGAGGAAGAGCGCAAGAGGAGTGCTTCAAAGAGGAACTGTCCATAATTAAAAGTAACTGCTGTATGGATAAAAGCCTCCACCTGTTCCAGCCCACCATCTTTACGTTTGTTCATTAAGTTTATCCTGTGTTTTTCGTGTTTCTAGCAGGTTGAGGGACTCTTAATATCTAGTACTCAACCCTCCCCCCCCCCCCCCCCCCCCGCAATCCCCCCCGGCCACTCTCAAACTGCAAATTGGTCCTCTCCAAGGTCACCCTTTTCGTGGACCCTAATGGGGGACTCTCCCATTAAGTTGCACTCTAAGAGGGTAAATCTCCGTGTTCCCCCTAACCTTTTCACCTCAAGTCTTCAGTGGTGGCAGCTTTAAATATCGTTTTAAGTCTCTTAATGGCACTTGAGTCCAATCGCCTCCTTCAAGTTTGAATACATATAATGTTTGAAAACATTCCACAAAGTCATGAATGGCATAACCATATGCAAACCTTACTGAGAGGATAGTGTAAGATCTAGTAATATCCTTTCTCTCACTTCTATCCCTATGTTGCTCCGTGGAGTGTTCTCAGAGGGAAATCTATTACAGATGACTCTTAGAGGAGGGAAACTCTGACTCCGTCTTATTAGCTGCCTCTTTAAATTTGTTAGCTGCACTGATCACCAGTGAGAATATGACCAAATGCCTAGCTTTCCTAATGTAAGCTGACGCTTCCCTATTATTAACTGATTGAAGTCCACGAACATTAGAGAAACATGAACACTTGAGAATATTATGAACTTACAATGATTTTACGAACAGCACTCAATGTCTAGACTTAGCAATACAGACCGCATAATTTTTACACACACCTGGTAAACATACCTCACTTGAGGCATACACCAAACACACACACAACGCATGGAATGCATGTGTGACACACTTTTCAGATAAATACACTTGACAATGCCTGGGACAGGTAAAATATATCCAATTGACGTTTGACACATATGATAGTCACTCCCCAAGTTGCTTGATACACACACTGCAAGCGAACGCACATGAAATTTTCGAAAGCCTCCATGTGATACAAACATTTAATAAATGCTCTTAAAAGACACTCATCCCTGATTTTGACACACGCCTAAGACACACACACTCCCGCCTCAATCATCGGTTTCGTCTGTGTGATGAATAATAACGTATTTTTATCAATCACCGTCCGGGACGAAGAATAGAGCTCCCTGACCAATATTACAGGAGTGGAGAGGATGTGGCACAGCGGCCGGAGCTGCTGACTCGAGTTTGGGATCCCGGTTTGAATCTCGGCAGCGCAGCACATCATCCTGTGATCTTGGGCAAATCACTTCATCTCTCCGTGTGAGAAGTTGTGCTATAAAAAATCTGCTGCAAGACGAAGAAGCAGAAAGAGGAAAACTTTATAAAAAAAATAGTTCCACCAAATTGGATGTTAGCAGTATTTCAGCTACAGGAAACTGATGAGAGAAGCAGAGGAGGACCAAGCATTGGTAAATGCAGGAAAATATGCTACAGCTAGTAGAAATTAAGGAACAGTACGTGGCAATCAAGCTATGAAAAGCCATGAAAGGAAGGGGGCAGGATGTAAGCCCCTTTTAAGATTTATATTCAAAACAATAGATTTTGCAAGCGCTATGCAGGTGAAACCTAAAAATAGAATACTGTCCTGCTGACGATTGGGGAGGAATGCAGGCCACTCTATCACTAAAGAAAGGAAGTCAAGCACAGCCTGCCTTCAATAATGAAGGATGGAAATAGACAGAAACACTAGTGAAGCATAGCGGAAGCAAGATCACACTTGTGGTCCATACTATTAAAACCTGACAACTCCATAAAGTATATGGAGCCCCCCCCCAGTCAGGAGCTCTCAGGCCATTGGCCCGGGCCCATGCCAGAAAGGGGGCCATGAGCGCCCCCTCACCCCTAAGCGGGGGGGGTTCAGGGACTAATGGTATGCCACTGACATGTAATTTGAGTATGCATCTGAGGTGGAGCATCTGTTGCAACAAATAAACTGAAATAGTATGGTAGGGTGTAAGTCATAGAATGAAAAATTTCCTAGCTATCATGATGGAATGTTTCAATTCTGTTAAGAACACGGAGGCGAGGATTAGGCTAGTTTAAATCTGGTCCCCCCACTATGCTTGCAAGAGAAGACAGCGGTTTAAAATAAAACTTTTTAAAAGTGGAATCAGATGACCAATCAGCAGAGTTGAGAATATCCTCTAGTCTCGCTCCCAAAGAGAAAGCCTTAGAGGCCATGGCACCTCTTACTAAATGAGCTAAAAAATAGTCCGTATTAATGTCTGCTTCCTGCATTACTCCTAGGAACCATCTAGCAATTGTAGGGGAAGAAACAGCTTTGTGAGGTTTAGTCATAGCAATCAGCAGTTGCTTCTCCTCATGAGGATGAATATCCTCCGTGACAGTCTCATACATTTTAGTGGTGCGAACTGCACACAATTTAGACACATGCAGAAACGCTGGTTAAGATATTATTTTAGAATTACACTTTGTTCTATGAGCAATATGAAAGGTCACCCCTTCCGGCGTGCAACCTCTACCTGTAATGTCCAAAGCCCGAACATCCAAGACCCTGCAACAGGAAATCAGGCATAGCAACATCACCAGCTTTGCTGATAATGTTTCCTAGACCAATATCTATTAGCAGGCCATGAGTTAAATAGAGTAAGATCCTTATTCACATCCCATAAAACAGGGTATTTGGGTTCAGGGGGCAGGGATAATCTGATACCCTTCAGGAATTTGCACACCAAAGGGTGTTCCCGAACTGGGGGACCGTCCACTGGTAAATGTCCTGCCGAAACTGCCAACCTGAAGGTGTTAATGGACCAATAGACCAATCCCTGAGAAGACTGGCTCACCAGAAAGCTCAGAATCTGGCCAACTTCTACCCCTACGAATTTATTTGGTGTTGGATACACCAGCCCAACTATCTAGACCAGGCCTATCAATACCGCTTATTCGTACTATCTGCCCATGCTCTAGCGAGTAACAAGGCAGCTTCTGTTGAAATTCCCGGGACTTTCCATCTTTCTCAGTAATCCTCCACGCCATAAGGTGAAGAGAACCCGCCAGCACCAGAGGGTTAGAATTGTCCTGGGGGTCCCTGAAAAGATCCTGACATATGGGTAGAGGGATTGGAAAATTCCAGGAAAGTTCCATCATCACTGGAAATCAGACTTGCGACCTCCAGATTGGAGTGATCACAACCAGGTCCGCCCACTGCATTTACACTTGAACTGTCAATCGCATTATCATTGCAAATGGTGGGAAGGCATAGTCCTGTTCTGTGCTCCAATCCTAAAGGAAGGCGATCGTCGCCACAGCCTGGCGATCCAGTGTCTAGCTGCAATACCTTTCCTATTAGAAATCCATACGTGACGTAAAGAGGTCCATGGAGAACTGGCCCCACCGCTCTTGGAGTTGCAGGGAGATTGGATGGTGCAACTTCCACAGGCTGAAATCCTTTCAATGGCAGGAGTGCCAATCCGCTACCTGGTTGTCTCGGCCTAGAAGATGTTCTGCTGAAAGGGAAATGTGATTGGTTTGGCAATACTCCCACAGCATACGAGCAAGGTCTGATAGGGCTTTTGGGTGACTGCTCCCTAGATGGTTGACATAACCCACTGCCGCCACGTTGTCCATCTTCAAAAGAACTGAACATTTAACTTTGTCCTTCGTCCAGCATCAGAGGGCAAAAGAGCCCGCCGTCAACTCCAGGCAGTTAATATGAATGGCTTGTTCTGCACAAGACCATTTTTCTCCAGTGGAGAACTCTCCACAGTGAGGACCCCACCCTGGCGTTGTACTCGATCACCAGATCGGGTTGGGACCGAAATTCCATGTGAGAGATGCATCACCTCCTTCGCCGAGAGTGGAACCAACTGAGAGTATGAGAGTACCTTCTGGAGACGCATTATTTTAAAGCGATGCAATGCCCAGTAATGGAAAGGACCCATAAAGATTGCTTAAATGGAGCACGAAAGAAGTCCCACTATGCGTGCCAACTGCTGCAAAGAAACTCTGGATCTGGTGACTGTTCTTTGGAGTTTGTGCCTGATCCTGGTCAGCTTCTGAGGCAGGAGGCTCATGGTCGCCTTGTCCAAGTCGATAAGGAACCCCAGCAATTGAAGCGACTGTTTATTATGAAACCTACCGATTCTAGCAGGTCGATGGCCATCCGTAACTACATGAAGTGATTCCTTGGGCACTGGTTCGTAATCGGGATATTGTTGAGATAGATGATCAGTCGCACTCTCTGAGCCCCCAGGTATTCTATCACCGACCTCATGAGTTTGGTGAAACACCAAGGGGCAGATGAGAGCCCGAAGGAAAGGGAAGGGAAGTGAACTCGAAGACTTGATATTTCCAATGAAATTGGAAGAAGTGCCTGTGAGGTGGAAAGATTGGTACAGCCAGATAGGCGTCTTTCAGATCCAGACAGACCATCCGATCCGACTTCCTGAGGAGATGTATGCCCTCAATTTTGAAATGTAGGAAAAGGAACCACCCGTTGAACTCCCGATTGATAACCGGACGCTGCCTGCTGTCCATTTTCTCCATCAGAAAAAGGTTGCTGAGGAAACCATTGGGATGAACAGTAATGTGGACAATCGCCCCTTTCTCTGAAAGACTCGCTAACTCCTGGTCTACCAGGGCCTGCTGTTGCTGTGAGAAGACCAGAGGTCTGGGATTGCAGGACTGGACATGGGCCCCATAAAATTCTGCGTGAAACACTTCTGCTGCATGGAGGACCCACGCATCTGCGAAAAGAGCCTCCCAGTTCCTTAACCCCTTCGACGCTCATGACGAGCTGGGCTCGTCATGAGGTAGCCTCCTGCTACGCTGATGACGAGCCCAGCTCGTCATGAAACATGCGATACCGCAAATCTCAGCGTACGGGCGGAATTCCGCCCGCACGCATGCGGTTAAGAAAGCCGCCAAGCGACCCCTTAGGCCTAGCCCCACCAGGTTCTGTGTTCTCACCTTGTGTATTGCCATAGTTGTCGTGGTTCCTGGAACCGCCTCTGGCTCCTATGCGGCGGCCACATTGACTATGCCTAGTGCTGGCCCTGGCATTCATGCAGCAATCTGAAAGGGTGCCTATCTCACAGAAGTGGTAAACTGTGACCTCCACTGTGACTCTTGCCCTCTCCTGATTTGCCCTCCCCTGCCCTGCTCTGCCAGCTAAGGCAACGCAGTAAAAGTTTCTCTGACCCATATGACATGTAAACCATACGGTAGTAATGCAAGCTTCTCGCAGAACGGGCACCTCGTACGCAGCAGCACCAGTTCAAGGTTCTTCTCAAACACGGAATAGGCACAGCACAGTCTGCTTCAGTACACGCTTTACACACACAATATGTAAAGTAAAGCACAGGCAGTAGGCTTGCAATCATCTGCCTACCGCACTCTCCTTCTCGCAGAGGAACCAATAGTGCGAGTTTCCTTCTAGTGGAAGTTCTTTGCTATTGTCGGACTGGTTGTGAGCACCAAGATAAGGGTGAAACATTGAGCTGTCATGTTATCCTTGGCCAGGATCCATATTAGCTTTTGTTTTTGCCCTTGGTTTGTTTTGACTCCTTCAGCAGGATGAATAATATAAAAAGCGAATTTTCAGGTGCCAAAGTGAAATTTAAACATTCGTCTACTTATGACCGAGTGCCTCATCATTGATTGGTGACTGTTTGTGGTATTGTGGATATGCGAGTGAGTGAATGCAAGAATCATTGAGGATGAGGAAAGGATTCTTCAGTGCATGGGTGATGGGGTGATTGAGTGTTAGGACAATTTAGTGAGGGTCTACCTGGGTGGACAAACCCAGGAAATTGTATTGTTAAGCCAGACCTGGTGGTTTTAAAAATGCTCGTTTATAATCTGTTATGTAACTTGTTTGCATGCGCAGGTTTTGACAATTAAATCACATCAAAATAAAGTGATGCTCTATGGCAGAATAAATGTGCCTATGATTCTTTCTTCAGAAAGAGACTTATTTTGACGTTTATCGAATTTTTCTGATGAAATGCCTACAGTTTTCTGTAATTTTAAAGAACAGTTTCCTCAACTCTATTTAATATAATGCAAATCATATTTGGAGCATTAACTTTAAGCTTGCACTTTTCGGATAGATGTTGAACTAAATTTATCACCTCGGCAGATTTGCTTTCTTCACACGAATATATAAATAATGAAGGGACTGGGTTTTTCACATAGTTGTGAGCAAAATAACTTGCAGCAAGTAATGTTATCCCTGTCAATGACTTGTTTTTATATAGCGTTAAATGCTGCAGTTTTTCCATGTCTGAGCACTGCAAATCACAGTTGCTGCTTTCATTCAATTTAATGGTGCTCTGATTGTTCCTCGTTACAGTAAAAACAAGTCAGTGTTGAAGGTCGTGAAAATGAGCACACAAATCGTATCGGCAACTTGTGAAAGTAGTTTGTAGCGTAGTTTGTAGCACGGAGCTAAGAGTTGGTAATGTGTGAACATAACCTTCCTTACCTAAGCCCCAGCCCACAGGGACTGGCAGGAAGAAGAGCCCCCATTACTTCTTGTGGAGGGAATGACATGTAGCCCACAGGAGGGGTTGATGGAAGCCACACAGCAGTGAAGAGTACAGGTACGTTGCGTTTTCATTTATCGCCCATGCCAGCATGTTTACTGTAAATCCTTGGCAAGCACAGCAATATAAAACTTTCACGCGAATGGGACAACACCATGTAAACATGTCAGACGACCCTGGAATGTGAATTGTAATACTACGTGAACTAGTCTTTATGCATTTAACGTAAAAGCTTGTTGCATTTTTTAAGAGCATTGTATGTGATGTCTTTCAATATGGCCAATAGTTTATATGCTTCTTGTTGGCATTTGTATTGCTGTACCTCTTTCTGCCATTTAATTGCATTGATAGGTTGTCCTTCTAGAATTAAAACTAATGAAATGATCTTTTAAATTTAGGAGTTTGGTTATATTTATATCCTAAATATTTGCTTTTTCTTGTTTTTATCTTTTGATGACAGAAAAACAAAATAGGAACTGAGTGGCACGTGGAGTCTTGTGCACTTCCAGCACAGATGAAGATTAACACGAAAACGTTGGCACCGCTGGGCAATCGCAACTCTTTAAATCTAGCCAGTGAATGTTCATCTCTGCAGTGTAATGCGTCTCTCTTTCATCGCTCCCAGTCAGCACAGGCTGTGCCAACTGAAGATGAGGACCGTGAGCTTTCAGGGATGGAGGAAGCAGCTCTTGCACAGAAGTCCTCTCAGTGGAATCGTCCGATTCTGGGTTCCCAGAGCGAACAGGTGCAGGGTATCCTCTTAAAAGGGCACAATTTCATCGTAATGGGAGGAAATCGCTTTTCATAGGTAGGGCACAGTTATAATAGCTAGTTTTCCATTGCTTGAGCAGGCAGGTAGGTATCTGCGGCATCACAACTCATGACCTAGTTAACGGTTGGTATCAAAGAACGAGCGTGTGCAGAATTCTCTCTAAAGAAGCAATGTTTCTTTAGAGAGACGGTCTGTACAACAGAAAGGGAGAAAATATGAAACAGAAGATCCATATCTGACAAGATTATTTTTAAGATGGCTCCGGGAAGCACATGGAAAAACCCTTGTAGGCGTTGACCTTTAACAGTCCATCCGCCCACGCATGTTTTGGGGAAAATGCAAATTCTGTAGTAGGGGATCTCTGTGTATAGTCATAATCTAGTGAATAGTCCCGCCCATGTGCGTGGACCCCGGAGCAATCAAAAATAATCTCTTAAAGTGTCGAAAAATGCAGAACTGCACAGACACTTAAGAGAGAATTAAAGACAGATAATGCAGCCTATATCCACAGGCTACACTGTCCAGTACTTCAACTAGAAATTCCACCAAAAATCCACAAACAGCAAAGCCTGTTCAGATTTCCCTTGCTTTAACAGAAAAAATCCTCTGGAATGATAGAGAGGAAGACATGGACAGACAAGCCCCATAGGCTGCCATTATGTGGCTCAAAACAGGATACTGTGCCTTTAAGAGAACTTTCCAGAACTTCACAGTATCCCAGAATGCACTGCAGGTCCCTCTTACTTTCAGTTCTTTTTTCCGGCTCCTGCAAGCAGGACCCTGGAGCATTGAGCTCTCCCTTTTCAAGGGTTTATTGGTGATTTTGTTCACTTTTTTCAAGTTATTTGAGTACTTTTCTGAAGTACTTTGGTGGGTTTTCTTCCTGTTTGTCTTTTGGTGCACTCTTTGGTTGTCAATATGCCTGCATTATTCAACAAATGTCCAGAGTGCTCCAGGAAGAAGGCCAAATCGGACCCACACGAGGTGTGTATCATCTGCCTTCCCTCTTCTCATGTCCCAGAGGAGTGTGACATTTGTCAGGGTTTTTCTGGCAGGACCCTGAGGGATAGAATGAAGATCAGACTTCAGGGCCTGGAGGACAGAAGGCTGAAGGCACAAGGTGGGTCTGGAGGGGCTTCATCTGCCCATGCTGAAGCCTCTGGGGAGCCCAGGGGCAGGAAGACCAGCAAGCGTCCCCATTCTCCGTCTGTGTCGATTGCACAGACTACGGCGTCGAGAGGGATGACTGCAGTCTGTTCCCCATCTCCCCGGAGCTCCGGGTCGAAGCGGCGTCGACGTTCGACGTCGAGGGAACTGAACAGACCGCCGTCAAGGTCTCCGGTGACGATTTCGTCGTCGGCGCTCGCCGTCGAGGCGACACCGCCGTCGTCGAAAAGGAGAAGGTCGTCGTCGAGGGCATCCTCGACGTCGAGGAGAAGATCGCTGCCGAGGCGAAGGTCGCCGTCGAGGCACGGAAGATCGCCGTCAAGGCGAAGGAGTTCGCCGTCGAGGCGTAAGAGGTCGCCGTCGAGGTGCAGAAGGTCGCCGTCGAGGCGATGGCGTTCGACGTAGAAGAAAGGGCGCTCACCGTCGAGGAGAAGAAGCTCGATGTCGAGGGGCCGACGCTCGCCGTCAGGTCGCCGTTCTTCGACACCAAGAAGGCGTTCTGGCGCCAGGAGTCAGTCTGACAGGCGTTAAGTGCCTTTGGGAGACTCTCCAAAGTCCCAGCCTAGTAAGGGGGACGGGTCACCGTGCTCTGTGTACTCTGTTGTGTATACCCCTGCTAGGCCGAAGACAGTTACTCCTCCTCCTCCTCCGTTACCGAGAGGACTTCCTCCGCGGGCTCCCACCCCGCCTCCGCTTCCGCCACTTCCGCCTCCTCCTCAGCCTCAACCTCAGCTGCCGGCTGACAAGCCTCCTCCGAGGACAGGTTCATTACCACGATTTCTGACTCCTCCGAAGGGGACCCCTCGGCCGAGGGCCCCAGCCAAGCCAAAGTCACCCGCCCCGGTCGAACCGGCAGGGCGACCGAAGCCAAGGAGGTCGCGATCCCGCTCCAGATGTTCTCCTAAGGGGTACAGCAAAATTGGAAATCACGGTGACAGCTCCAACACCTACGACGTCCGTGATTTTTGAGACGCTGCATAAGAAGCATTTGTCTCGTCCTTTACTACCGCTCGTACCAGGACTGGTAGAGCCTGCGGAGGACCTGTTCCTCACGCCTGCAGTGACGAAAGCCGCTCCATCCCGGCTTCTGAAGAAGTACAGGGCCCCGGATTCCGACCCGGCTTTTCTGCGGATAGACCCGATCCCGGACTCCGTTATAGTGACAGCAGCCAGGAAACAACACTCTACCTCTCCATCTTCTACCGTGCCTCCGGATAAGGAGAGCCGATGGATTGACTCAGCTAGGAGGAAGGCCTGCGGGACGGCTTCTACGGCCATGAAG
Organism: Lissotriton helveticus; assembly: GCF_964261635.1. Lineage (NCBI taxonomy): Eukaryota > Metazoa > Chordata > Amphibia > Caudata > Salamandridae > Lissotriton > Lissotriton helveticus. The sequence continues at coordinate 536,334,329 of NC_136061.1, forward strand.
GCCTCTAGCGATGCAGCTTTGCTGGGACGTTATGCTTGTGTCCTGTGGGAATCCCTCCAGCAGTTCACGGAACTCCTGCCACGAGATAGGAGGGAGGACTTCCTGGAGATCCATAAGGAAGGGATGCTGGTTTCGAACCAGGTCATCAGCGCGGCCGCTGATGTCTCTCTTTTGGCGGCCCATGGGTATTGTCATGGGATCAACCAGCGACGCCATGCTTGGCTCAGGCTCACATCACTCAAGCCGGAGACCCAGCAGCGAGTAGCCAATCTGCCCTTCTCGGGGGAAACCCTGTTCGGCAAGCATGCGGATGATGAGATGGCCCGCATGAAGGCAGAGGCCGAGACTCTGACGGCTGTGGGCTTGGAGAAGCCCAAAGAAAAGAAAGCCTACCGCCCGTTCCAGAGACGGTTCGGGGCACAGGGCAGAGGGCGAGGACAGGCTTCGGGACAGCAGCAGCAACAACAGCAGCAGTTCCGGAGGCCCTTCCAGAAGCGCCAGAAGGGTAGAGGAGGTCAGCAGTCCTCTACAGCGAACAAGGGCGCGGCCAGGTCTCGACCCTGAGCGGTTACTTCCCCTACATCCGTTACCCGCTCCAGTGGGGGTAAGCGTTCAATTTTTTCTGGCAGAGTGGAGAAAAATTAATCAGGACAAGTGGGTGCTGAATATTGTTTGCAATGGATACAGTCTTCGATTCACCAGCCCGCCTCCATCAATTCCACCGGTCAGCTCGCAGTTTCAGCTGCGCGAGCTCCAGGCGGAGGCCGATATCCTGTTAAGGAAAAGGGCGATAGAAGATGTACCTCTGTCTCAAAGAGGAAGAGGTCTGTACTCCAGGTTCTTCCTGGTTCGCAAGGACCAGAACGAGTTCAGGCCCATTCTGGATTTGCGACAAGCAAACAAGTGGATTCGCAGAGAGAAGTTTCGCATGCTGTAGTTGCATCAGATTTATCCTCAGCTGCAACAGGGAGACTGGCTGTGTGCTATAGACCTACAGGATGCGTACTTCCAAGTGCCCATTGCACACAAACACAGGAAGTTCCTGCGATTTCAAGTCGGCGGCAATCATTATCAGTACACAGTACTGCCATTCGGGCTGAAGTCAGCGCCCAGAACATTCTCGAAGTGCATGGCAGTGGTAGCCGCACACCTAAGGAAGAACAAGGTGTTTGTCTACCCGTACCTGGACGATTGGTTGATCAAGGCCTCCTCCTTCTCGGAAGCTCAAGCGCACTTCCGGAAGACGTGCGTTCTCTTGAACAAGCTGGGGTTGCACATCAACATGTCCAAGTCTGTCCCGACTCCGGTCCAGTGTATACAGTACTTGGGAGCCTCCATCAAAACGCTGTCAGCAAGCGTGTCTCCTTCGGAGGAGAGACGATTATCACTCCTTAGGAAGGCTCGGGCTCTTATGACCGCTCCATCTACAACAGTGAGGACGGTGTCTGCTCTACTGGGGTCGATGGTCTCTTGTATCTTCCTCAAGCCACACGCACGGCTGCACATGAGACCATTGCAGGAGTGCTTGGAGGATCAGTGGGATCAGAGGAAAGGATCTTTGGACGACAAGATACGACTGTCTCTGCATGCTCTTCAGTCTCTGAAGTGGTGGTGTTCAGCGGAGAATCTCCTCAGAGAGGTTCCCTTCTACAAGGACATTCCCACGCAGACTATCGTGACGGATGCGTCGCTCCACGGCTGGGGGGCGCACTCCGGAAACCTACAGATTCAAGGGACGTGGTCCTCGACGGAGTCCACGTACCACATCAATTTCCTGGAACTCAGAGCTGTTCACTTGGCACTGAAGGCCTTTCATCCGTCCTTCCGGACCAACTCTCTGCTTGTTCAGACGGACAATACGACCACGATGTATTACCTCAACAAGCAGGGGGGTCGAGATCGCGCACTCTGTCGCAGGAGGTGCAGGCGATCTGGCACTGGCTTCTGGCCAGGGGACTGACGATAACGGCTACCCATCTACCAGGTGTTCAGAATGTTCAGGCAGACGCACTGAGCAGACTGATTCAGGAAAACCACAAATGGGTCATAAAAGACACAGTACTAGGAGAAGTCTTCGCAAGGTGGGGGACTCCAGACGTAGATCTGTTTGCCACCGCCGAAAACAGCAAATGCCGAGACTTCGCCTCTAGATACTACCAGCCGGGGACGCTGGGGAATGCGTTATGGATCAACTGGTCGAACAGCTTTCTGTACGCTTTTCCACCCATTCCCCTGATTTCGGCGTTGCTCATCAAGCTGTCCCAGTCCAGGGCGCGGATGATCCTGATTGCCCCGGAATGGCCCAGACAGTGGTGGTTCACGGACCTGCTTCACCGGTCTCTCCTTCCTCACATACGGCTGCTGTGCAGGCCGGACCTTCTCACGAAGTTTGGGGGGCAGATGTTGCACCCCAACCTCTCGTCTTTGCGTTTGGCGGCATGGCTCCTGAGATAGTGCAATATGGCCATCTGAATCTACCAGACGATTGCATGGACATACTGAAGGAGACTAAGCGACCTTCCACTAGGACTTCTTATGCTTACAAGTGGAAGAGGTTTTGCATCTGGTGCAAGTCCAAGAACTATGACCCGACGACATGTAAGGAAGATGTCATCCTTCCATATCTTCTACATCTGGCGCAGTCTGGCCTTAATGTCCATTCCATTAAGGTTCATCTGGCTGCATTGACTGCCTACAGGAAATGCCCTTCACAGACTTCCTTCTTTCAGATCCCTGTGATCAAAGATTTTTTGGAAGGCTTGAAGAAAGTGCTCCCTCCTGTCCGGCTTCCTTTGCCTTCTTGGGAATTGAATGTGGTGCTGTCCAGATTGATGAAGGAGCCTTTTGAACCTATTCATAAGGCTTCGTTGCAGCACCTGTCCTGGAAGGCGGCGTTCCTCGTGGCCATTACATCGGCCCGCAGGGTGAGTGAAATTCAGGCGTTGTGTTGCCAAGAACCTTGTACTGTATTTCATGCCGCTAAGGTTGTTATGCGTACTCACCCTAAATTTCTTCCTAAAGTTATATCTGACTTTCATGTTAACCAGACCATAACTTTACCTACATTTTTTCAGAATCCTTCCTCTCCATCGGAAAGGTCCCTGCATTCCCTGGATGTCAGGAGGGTGTTGAAATTTGATCTGGATAAAACAAGGATATTCGTAGGTCAGACCAATTGTTTATCAATTATGGATCAGTCAGGACAGGTCTTGCTACCTCTAAACAGTCCATTTCTAGGTGGATTGTGTCCTGTATACAGTTGTGTTACCAAAAAGCTGGTAAGACCTTAGGGGGTAAACCTAAGGCTTATTCCACCAGGGACAAAGCTGCCATGACTGCTTTGCTCCGTAATGTTGCAATTGCAGAAATCTGCAAGGCGGCCACTTGGAAGTCGGTCCATACCTTTGCTAAGCATTACTGCCTGGACACTGATGCCAGGGCAGATGCTCAGGTTGGGCAGGCTTCGCTGCGAAATCTGTTCACACAGTAGTGGTGTTGTGTTTCTTCTTCTCCACCGCCGCTTTGGTGTTGGGGATGGGCTTGCCATTCTATTCACTAGATTATGACTATACACAGAGATCCCCTACTACAGAAGGAGTAGTTTCTGTCCTGTAACTCCAGTTCTTTAGTAGGGGTATCTCTGTTATAGTCATAAGCGCCCGCCCTCCTCCCTGGTGGAGAGAGATATTCATGTAAGGAATGCTACAGGTCTGGCGTGTTACGCCTTCAAAAAGAACTGAAAGTAAAAGGGACCTGCAGTGCATTCTGGGATACTGTGAAGTTCTGGAAAGTTCTCTTAAAGGCACAGTATCCTGTTTTGAGCCACATAATGGCAGCCTATATGGCTTGTCTGTCCGTGTCTTCCTCTCTATCATTCCAGAGGATTTTTGCTGTTAAAGCAAGGGAAATCTGGACAGGCTTTGCTGTTCGTGGATTTTTGGTGGAATTTCTAGTTGAAGTACTGGACAGTGTAGCCTGTGGATATAGGCTGCATTATCTGTCTTTAATTCTCTCTTAAGTGTCTGCAGTTCTGCATTTTTCGACACCTTAAGAGATTATTTTTGATTGCTCCTGGGTCCACGCACATGGGCGGGACTATTCACTAGATTATGACTATAACAGAGATACCCCTGCTACAGAACTGGAGTTACAGGACAGAAACTACTCCTATTCAAGTATTAATGTTGCCCTTTAACAATCCGGCAATAGTGATGTAATCCCAGAGATTTGTATAACCTTGCTGTAGCAGCTTTGAAAGTAAATCTGTTCCACAAGAATCTAGTGAAGCGTTTTCAAGACGGTTACAGTTTGATGTCCGACTTTCAATTCAAGAACTATTCTAGTTTCACTATCTTGTATTTGCTTACAGAATAGCGATATTTAAAAGTATAGAATGGCTTTAATCAGCCCTTGAGAAATTGGGTTACTGGTTGAGGGGGGATGAAACACTGCTCAAGCCGCAACTACAAGTCTCTGTTATGGTGAAGTCAGAAGCAACCCCAAATTAACCTGTGCTGAACCTCAATGTGTAAAGCATTCATGCTGTACCTAAAATAGTAAAACACAACAGAAGAAAAATCATGCACCAATTAAAAGAAAATAGAGTAAAATGTAAGACATAATTTAAGACCAAAATGACAAAAATCCAATCAGAACTAGAGATATGCAATTTAAAAGATTTAAGTGAGAATAGCGCCAAAAAAGTACAAAGCGGCAAGTGGTTATCCGGTCGTGCCGGCCCAGGACATAGTCATAACTTCAGATCAACTGAGTTGGAGTGTGGGCTAGCTATTGGACCAAGTTAGGTCTGCTGTACATAGTACCTTAAATCCTGGTTGTGGAGCTATGCGGAGTGCAGCAGCGTGGATGTGTCCACGCAGTAGAGGTGATGCGAGGTCCTTACATGGAGATGTGTCCCACATTCGTGGTTCCGTGGAGCTGCGGTGGGCAATGCAAGGTCTTTCCAAAGAGGTGCATTGCGCGGAGATGGTTCCGGGAAATTGCGGTGGGTGATGTGGGGTCCTGGCAAGGAGATGTGTTGCACTGTTGCAGTTTTGAGGTATTACAGTGGGTGATGCATTGCACAGCAATTTCAAAGCGGAGCGTGGCGAGGTGATACATCGCATTGTGTTGGTTCTGCTGGGACCAGAGATGGGCTGGCAGAGCACTTTCAAGCCAGCTGCCAAGGGCTCAGGACTGGGGTGGCACCACTATTCTTTCCTTGAGACTCTGATCAGGAGGCCAGTCAACTAGCCCTTGGAGTTACTCTGGGGGGCATGAATCCAAGATGCAGGTCCAGTCCTTCTCACTCAGTCAGTAGTGCAGCACAGCAGGGCAGCAGAGTGGCAGTCCTTCTAGCAGTGCAGCAGTCCTTCTGAGCTTCCACTGGTACAAGTGTGTGTTTGTTAGTTTGGTCTGAGGATCCATTATTTATACCTAGCGCCCACTTTAAAGTACTTTCTGGAGGTTTCCACCCCCAGAGGGGTCTGAGATTTCCAGCCTCCCTGCCCTGGCCCTAGCTTGTCTGGTGTCATAAAAGACCAGCGTCAACCCCTTTATAGAGTGCATAGGGCAGATTCTTTGTGAAGTTTCCTGGCCAAGTCTGAGGTGGCCCGTCCTGCTGCCACCTATTCCCCTTTGTCTTACTGAAAGCAATACATATAGACCAACTGCCAGCTACACCTAATAGGGTGACCCAGGATACAGGCTGCAGACACCTAATGGTCAGGACAAGAAAATGCCAACTTTGTAAAAGTAGCATTTTGAAAATTGTGACTTAAAATCTGACTTAACCATTTAAGAGATCTTTAAAGTACAATTCTTTAGACACCAAACTCTACATTCTGATCTATTCCCAATTGAACGTTACCACATATTAAAGGTAATAAGGAAACCCAATGTTATCCTATGGGAGAGGTAGGCCTGCCAGTAGTGAAAAAACAATGTTGTTGTTTGTCATTACCAGGACATATACAACTTAAGCGTACATGTCCAACTTTTTAAAGGCACTGCACCTTGTCCCATGGGCTGTGTTGGGCCTACCTTTGCAGTGACTTAAATATTTTAAAAGGGAAGGTTTAGGCCTGGCAAAAGGTTTATTTTGCCATTTCTAAATGGCAGTTTAAAGCTACAGACACGGGCTGCAGTGGCAGGCCTAAGACATGTATAAAAGGTCTACCTAAGTGGGTGGCACGATAAATACTGCAGGCCCACTAGTAGCATGTAATTTTCAGGCCCTGGGAACATGTAGTATCACCTTACTAGGGGCATACCAGTAAACTAAACTTGCCAATTGGGTTTACGCCAATTTTACCATGTTTAAAGGCGAGAGCAGTAGCATTTTAGTACTGGTCAGCAGATGTAAAGTTCACAAAGTCCAAAGGCCGACAAAGATAAATTCAGCAAACCTAGGAGGGGTGAAGGCAAAACAACTTAGGGGAAGAACATCCTAAGGGTGACAGGTCTAACACTTGCTGTAGATGCTTTGAAAGTAAATCTGTTCCACAAGAAGTTGGTGAATCTATTTCAAGTCTATCTTGGTCTGATGTCAGAGTTTCAGTCAAGAACTATTCTAATTTCACTATCTTGCATTTGATGTCAGAATAGCGACATTTAAAAGTATAGTATGGCTTAAATCAGCACTTGAGCTGGTAATGCTATTTGTGAATTCAGCACTTTATTGAGAGATAGGTTAGGACTTAAAGTGCTTCATTGATTTCAAATAATCTGAATCAAGCCTGCCACTCTTTTGAATAAAACACAAATCAGTCTTACCTACAGTGGCTTTCAGATACTGGCTGTGTGTGTACTATTTTTCATGACTTCTACTGAGTAAATAACGGGAAAATGTCGGTGGGGGATAAACGCCACACACTGGTCTTACCACCTAGGACAGAGGTCTTCAAACTTTTGTCGGTTGAGCCCCCCCTGCTGAATTTTTGGGAATGTCGGGCCTCCCCACCACCTGACAGAAATTTCTGGAATCTGGTACACTACATAATTGACCGCCACCCGCGTATCCCGGGCCATATCTGGCAAATAATGTTCAACGCAATAAGAGTTTAGTTAACTGTAGGTTTGTGAATGGGTGTGGTTAAATCACACAGGCTTATTACACATCTCAAAACAAAAATGTGCGCAAATTGTTTTTACTAGGATGCTTTGTTTTACACATGACAGATTGATAATAACACTACCAACATTAATGTGACGGGTGTACCTGTTTTTCACCACAGAGACTTTCAATCTGTGGATGGATTTTTGCCACTGCCATCCTCAGGTTGTACTCCACATCCAGTCTTGGACGGTACTTAGTCTTTAGTACCGCAAGTGCTGAGAACCCAATCTCACATAAATAGGACAAGCTGAAAGGCAAGAGTTTTGATGGCAGGTTCTCGCAAAGCTGAATATTCTGCAGACATTTTCAGCCAAATCTCTCCCAGTGAGACTTTGCTGAAATGCATCTGCAGAGTGCGGTCACTTCGGAGATCAATTAGTTCTTCCTGCATACGGATTGGGAGATGGCTTGCCACCTCTGCCAGAAATGGTTGAAAGACCCAGTCATTTAAGTGATCGTTGTCCTCAGGAAAATTCTTTTGCAAACTGTCCCTGAGAGAAGTCAGATGATTTTTTATTATCTCAGCAACACTTGGAAGTTCATATTCAGTCTCCGCAAGAGCATCTACTAAACATGGAAACTGCCAAAACAGGCCATCTTCAACTAGTCTTCTCCATAATTCAAGCTTCTTCTTGAATGCAGTTATTCTTTTATTCATGGTAAAAGAAGTCATGTCAGCTCCTTGCAGAGACAGATTCAGGGAATTTAATTTCTCAAAAATGTCAGCAAGGTATGCGAGAAGTACAAGCCAGCAGGGATTGCACAGTTGTTCTGCTTTGCAGGGGTCCAAACACAGAATAAACTGCCGTACTTCATTCCTTAATTCAAAGATGCGAGACAGCACTTTCCCCCGGGATAACCACTGCACTTCTGTATGAAACAGCAAGCCATCATGCACAGCTCCTATTTCTGCACATAAAATTGCAAATAGACGAGCTCTTGTGGGATGGGTCTTTATAAAATGTACTATTTTTACAGCAGAATTCAGCACATCCTCTAGTTCGCTGTCCATGTTTCGAACAGCAAGGGCTTCACGGTGTATCATACAGTGGGTCCAAAGAATATGTGGAACCACTTTCAATACGTTTGCTTTTAGGATAGCCCTAGCACCACACATTGAAGCAGCACCATCTGTGCAGATTCCAACACAGTTATCCCATTTTAAGCCATGGATATTCAGGAAGTCATTGATCATGGCAAACAAATCGGATGCTGTTGCCTGCCCCTTGATTGGCTTGCAAAATAAAAAATCTTCTAATACTAGTGTTTCATAACAGTAATGAACATATGCAATTAAATGGGCATCCTTTGACACATCAGTTGCTTCATCCAGCTGTAAAGCAAACAAACTTGATTTCAACCTGGCTATGAGCTGTCCCTGGATATCTTCTGACATGTCAGCGATGCGGCGGCAAATTGTTGTATCTGAGATGGGTATACTTCTGAACCTCTCTGCTGCTTTTTCACCAAGCATTCTCCTAGCTACGTCGAGCAATGCTGGGAGAATCACCTTTTCTCCATCTACAAAGGGCCTTTTGTTTTTGGCAATGTGGTATGCTACTTGGTATGATGCTTTTAATGCAGTTGCAGGAGTATTTGCCACATGTTTCACAGCTTCTTTCTGCTGGGTTATCTCTGTCAACTTCCTGGCAAAAAAATCTCTGCTTTTTCCTGCTAGAGACCCATGTTTCGTTTCAAAGTGACGCCTTAGTTTGGTTGGCTTCAAGCTGTCGTTAGCTAAGATCACGCCACAAATCACACACTGCGGTCTACTTTCTCCACTAACATCAATGCAGGTGAAACCAATATCCAAATAGGAGGAATCATATGTCCTTGTTTTTGCAGCTTTTCTCTCTCCGTCGCTTTCTCTTTCAGCCTTTCGCTTGAGCACTCTACCATCTTTTGGGAGCAGAAAACGATCCATATCAAATGCTTGCTTAACCTAAGATACAAAATTTGAAGCTGCATGTTAATGAATAGTAAATGGCTGCAATTTTACAGCTGCATGAAGTACAGAAGGTTTTTTAACTTTGTAGTTGCAAAAACAAATCTTAAAACAAAAAATCTTCTTATGTTTTAAATAAAATAAATTTTGATAGAAGAATAATTCTGTGGTAAGTGGCTAAAAAGTAATTCCAGCTCATCCAGGCTTTAAGTAGGTGCTCCCAAAATTGCTGCAGTATGTATATGTTTCTATTTTGTGTATATCTCCCTCTGTTGGCCCCTTGTTGTGCCCTGCCGCGTTTCCCGCCACCTCCCCGCTCCCCGCCGCTGCCCCCCCTGCGGCCCCGCCTACTTCCCTCGGTCGCCCTTCCCATTCGCCGCCCCGCTCCCGCCTCCCAGCTGCTCCTCCCTCGCTCCGCCCCCACCACTCTCCAAATATGGCAGAGTGGCAAACGCGCAGCGTTGACGCGCACCGGGCACGCCGAAGGCGCGCCAAAGGTAAGCCCGTCTGCGCCCGTCCGCGCCTGGCCCGCGCCCAGCGCCAGGACCCCTGGCCCCCACCGACGCAGGATGACCCGCCAAACCTACGACGCCACGGCCCTCAACGCACTCAACACCGGCCGGAACCCCACCTGCTGCCGGGCCGCCCCGGAACGCTTCCACGGACCCTTCACCTGCACAACCTGCAAGTTCACCTGCCTCCGACCATGCACCGCGCCCGCCAAGCCGAACACCAGCAGCGACCTCAAGTGCATCCTGCTCAACACCCGCTCCGTCCACAGACACGCCGTCGAACTCTGGAACCTGCTCGACACAACATCACCAGACGTCGCGTTCCTCACCGAAACATGGATGAACGCCTCCTCAGCCCCCGACATCGCCATCGCCATCCCGGACGAATACAAGATCATCAGAAGGGACCGCGTCAACCAGACCGGAGGAGGAATCGCCATCGTCCACAAGAACACCATCCGCATCACGACCGACGCCGACGACACCTTCGCCACCGCCGAGCACCTCCACTTCCAGATTCACACCGACCCAAAGACGACCCTCAGAGGCACCCTCATCTACAGACCCCCGGGACCACGCACACAATTCAGCAAAGACATCACGGACTTCATCAGCCCACACGCCCTCCCCTCCGCCGACTACATCCTCCTAGGGGACCTCAACTTCCACCTGGAGAACAACAAGGACCGCAACACCGTCACTGCTGGCCAACCTCGCCAACCTCGGACTCAAGCAACTGGTCAACACCCCCACCCACTACGCCGGCCACACGCTGGATCCCGTCTTTTCATCCAGCAAGCACATCGCCTTCAGCCACTCCACCGGACTCCACTGGACAGACCACAGCTGTGTCCACTTCAGCTTCAGAAAAACCACTACCCACCACCACCCGCAGCAGGTTCCTCACAGAAGCTGGAGCAAGATCACCGCCGACCAACTCACTACCTCCCTCAGCCAGAACCCACCTGCCAGTACGCCGGACCCCAACGAAGCAGCCCGCAACTTCACGCAGTGGCTGACCGCCTGCGCCAACGACCTCGCACCACTGAAGAACCCTCCCAGCAAACCCAGAAGCAAGAAGGCCCCCTGGTTCACCGACGAACTCAAGGACTCCAAGAAGACCTGCCGCACCCTCGAGAAAGCCTGGTGCCTCGACCAGACCACTGACAACATGACCGCCCTCAAACACGCCACCCGCAAGCACCACCAGCTCATCCGCGCCACCAAGAAGAAATCACTGAAGGATCGACTGGACAACAACGCCCGCGACAGCAAGGAACTCTTCAGCATCGTCAAGGAGTTCTCCAACCCCAGCACCGGCAACAACGACATCACCCCATCGCAAGATCTCTGCGAATCCCTCGCCTCGTTCTTCCACCGCAAGATTGCCGACATCCACAACAGCTCCGACGCACCATCCTCGCACCCAACCGTCGAACCAACGCACCCCACCGCCACCCTCCGCACCTGGACCGCAGTGACCACCGAGTACACAGGCTGCACGATGAACACCATCCACTCCGGATCTCCGACTGACCCCTGCCCCCACCACGTCTTCAACAAGGCCGCCTCCACCATCGCACCCCAACTCCGAGACGTCATCAACACCTCCTTCGACACCGCCACCTTCCCGGAGAGCTGGAAGCATGCCGAGCTCAGCGCCCTACTGAAGAAACCAACAGCGGACCCCACCGACCTCAAGAACTTCCGCCCCATCTCACTCCTCCCTTTTCCGGCCAAAGTCATCGAGAAGATCGCCAACAGACAACTTGCTGCCTTCCTCGAGACGAATGGATCCCTCGACCCCTCGCAGTCCGGTTTCAGAGCCAACCACAGCACCGAGACCGCCCTCATCGCAGCCACAGACGACATCCGAGCCCTTCTCGACAACGGGGAAACAGCGGCCCTCATCCTCCTGGACCTCTCCGCCGCATTCGACACTGTCTGCCACCGCACCCTAGTCCAACGTCTCAGCAACACCGGCATCCAAGAGAAGGCATTGAAGTGAATCATTTTGTTCCTCGCGGGAAGAACACAGAGAGTCCGCCTCCCCCCGTTTCGTTCCAAGGCCACCGAAGTCATCTGCGGCGTCCCGCAAGGATCATCACTCAGCCCCACCCTCTTCAACGTCTACATGAGACCTCTCGCAGCCATCGCACGCCAACACAACCTCAACATCATCTCCTACGCCGACGACACCCAGCTGATCCTCTCCCTCACCAGAGACCCCGACACCGCCAGAACCAGCCTCCACGAAGGCATGAAAGACGTCGCCGAGTGGATGAAGAACAGCCGCCTGAAACTGAACTCAGACAAGACGGAAGTCCTCATCCTAGGACCATCACCCTCCGCCTGGGACGACTCCTGGTGGCCCCCAGCCCTGGGCACCGCCCCCAAGCCAACAGACCACGCATGCAACCTGGGCTTCATCCTGGACTCCTCCCTCTCGATGACCAGACAAGTCAACGCCGTCTCCTCTTCATGCTTTCACACCCTCCGCATGCTCCGCAAGATCTTCCAATGGATCCCGACCGAAACTAGGAAGACGGTCACCCAGGCACTCGTCACCAGCCGTCTGGACTACGGAAACACCCTCTACGCCGGAACCACAGCAACGCTACAGAAAAGACCCCAACGCATCTAGAACGCCTCCGCCCGACTCATCCTGGACATCCCTCGACGCAGCCACATCTCCGGCCACCTGAGGAACCTGCACTGGCTCCCCGTCAACAAGAGGATCACGTTCAGGCTCCTCACCCACGCACACAAGTCTCTCCACAACCTGGGCCCCAAGTACCTCAACGACCGCCTGACCTTCCACACGCCCACCCGCCAGCTACGGTCCGCCAGCCTCGCCCTCGCCGCCGTACCACGCATCCGAAGAGCCACCACCGGAGGCAGATCCTTCTCCTACCTAGCAGCCAAGACTTGGAACTCCCTCCCCATCCACCTTCGGCTAACCCAGGACCACCTCGCCTTCAGGAGACAACTCAAGACCTGGCTGTTCGAGCAGTAGCGGCCCCCCTCCCCCCAGCGCCTTGAGACCCTTCCGGGTGAGTAGCGCGCTATACAAGTGCTATGATTGATTGATTGATTGTATACCACCTATGAGGCTCTGTAAGTTACTTGTTCAAAGGTTAGTGAGGGCAAACTTCAGCGCTGCCCCTTCACCTATCACTCAAAAACAAATGCGTACCTTCTTATTCACTTCCTCAGATGTTTCGCCTGCTTGAAGAGGAGTCCTCAGCCTAGCGACCAAGTAGCTTTTTCCCTTGTAATGAAGAGAAAATGTTTACGAAATATTACTTGCATGTTCTCAAGTTATTAGTTGAAGTCCTGATGGCTGGTAAGATGGCCATGATCTGCAAGTAAAAAATGTGATTTCTGGCAGGACCACATTAGCTTTCCATTCTTTTAATTTGTTAAATTAATTGCATGTACTTCCTTGAGGCTCCTTCACTTCAATATTCCCCATACACAATACACCCACTCTCCTGTAAGCACAAATTTTTATTTTAATTGTGCCATGTTAATATTTCAACACCTGTGCAGTTGCTCCTTGGACCTTGGCACAGAATCACAACTGGCACATGTGACTCTGCAGAGAAGCGCAGGATTGGATGAGCATGCATTTTGGAACAACTTTAGGACCCAGTGACAGGCACTGTGAGACACTTGCGCTGCCTTTGAATCTACACTTCAGAGGTCTTAATTGTGTTTTTTTGACTGTTTGTATGGACGCAATATTACAGACGGACGGCCAGGGCAAAAAAGCACTGGGAAAAATCACTTAATCTATTGCAGCAAAAAGGGTTCATACAACATGTGCAGCTGAAAGGCATCTGGAGCAGAACAAGGAGGGCTCCTGGTATACTCAGTACCGCCACTCTGTACATTTTTGAAATTTGTATTCAAAATATAAATCTTTCCTATGCCAAAGCTATGACTCCATTGGTTAAGATACCACCTTGATATATTAGGAAAAATTCCAAGCGGTTCAAAAAAAGCAGCCACCTAAAGCTGTATTTTCAGCACTTATCTGTGCATACTTTGAACAGCAAATATAAATAGAAAGCACTTTACATTGTGTTCTAGGGCTGCCTTAAAGATCCGTGACTGAAAGGGAACAATGACAGAAAAGTCACATTACAAATGAATACATACTTCGTTATACATTCCCCAAATATTTACAAACAGGTTTGAAATGGTGTAATTTATCTGTCTATCTCTGTGCAGACCCAGGGGCTGCTGCCCTAAAGGTACCTCTAAAGGCATCCTCCCGAGATGGTGCCCCCCCCCTGATGGTAAAACTCTGACTTAAGTGTACTCTAACACCTCATTCCACATTGTAAACCTCACACAATTGTCGCCAAATCTTTTGGGGTTTCCATGTGTAGGATTCTTAAAGTCAACAGGTCTCCTGAGAAGTACAGAGCTGCCAAGGTTTCAGATTGCTATGTGTGACATTTTCATAATTTTAGTGTCTTATGAGTGACATTTCAATGATTATATGAGCAACACTTTCTCGCAAGCAAATCAAGCAAAGAAGGTGAGGGAAACATAAATATCAGAAATCACATCCAGTTGAGCAACATGAAACTCTTAAAAATTCACTAACCTAAAGTGTGTGACAGGACTCAATACTGCATGACTAGGTAAAGCAATTGGTACATATTTCATGGAGACTTAGATGTTGTCCTAAAAACAAAAAACACTTCATTTTTTTTTGTTTTATTCTTGAACAGCCTGCACTTAATGAGTTTCACGGATATGTGTGCTCTCCCACCATATATTTTTACAAGCCCCTTTGTGAAGCATATGCTGCAAAAGTACTTTCTTTTTCCCATAGACCTGTTTGGGTACCTGGGTTAATGAAGAACCAAAATCTTGAACAATCAGGGTTGAAACCCAGTGTGAAGAGCAGTGAAACATGAGTAACAGGCGTTTAAACCGGCTGTGCAAAAAAAGAGAGGAATAAACCAAAGTTTTAATTGAGTCAACCCAAAGACCCTGTGCGGCTGCATGAATACTGATTGGCTGGTGGGGAAAAGACAGGTGCAAACTCAATGTTAGGACAGAGTGCTCAAAGAAAGAAAAACGAGTGCAAAACCTTCCAATGTTGCGACAGATACACGGGTAAAAGTGCTCGAAAACATGCTGGCGCTGTTGTCACACTAGAAAGGCTGAAAATGCCTAAATAGAAAGTTATGTGCATACAAATAACCAATGGAACACCAGTGGACCTAGCAGACAAGACTTTAAACGAAAACATTCAGTGCAAGGGTGGTGCTGGCACTGTTGGGATCAGTGTAACCGCAGATCATGCAAATGGCCTTGCAGAAAAGAGGAAAACAATGGTTTTATATGTGATAGAAAGCAGGTATTCTTCTAAGCAGAAAAATCTCAGACATACAATAATATTGCACTTTGTACCCTTTTGTTACTTGCACACGTCACTTTTTCCTCCTGTAATGTACTGTTTGCTACCTCTTGCATTTTGTTTGCTTTTGATACTTGCACAAGTGCCACATTGCTTGGTCTGGCAGTGGTGCAACCCGCCAGTGGCTGACATGCCCAGTGGCCCCCAGTGACGCAATGGCCAGGCACCATCTACACATAGTGAGAGGAAAGGCCAGGACCCAGACACCCAGGAGGATGTGTGGCCCGCTACGACGATGGTCCTTCTGCTCTAGTTTCTTCTGTAACATGCCTCCCCCTGCCTGCAGGGCCAAGAGAGCAGCTTTCTAATACCGTCTTGTCTGTGCCATTTCAAAACCCCTGCTCTAGCTTCTTCTGTAACATGCCTCCCCCTGCCTGCAGGGCCAAGAGAGCAGCTTTCTAATACCGTCTTGTCTGTGCCATTTCAAAACCCTACTAACAAATTATTTATCCTGAAGCTACGTGTGATAGAAAGCAGGAATAATTCTAAGCAGGAAAATCTGAGACCTACAATAATATTGTACTTTGTACACTTTTGTAACTTGCACACGTGTTTTTCCTCCTGTATTGTACCGTTTGCCACGTCTTGTATTTTGTTTGCTCACAATTGTTACTATTGTCTCATGTAACGTAACGTTTGCTTTTGTAATTTGTTCACTTGTCATTTTTACTCATGCATCATTACGGTTCCTATTTTGAAGCGCTCTGACATCGGGTAAAGTCGGCGCTATAAAAAAACGCATAAAATACAAATGAATACTTAAATACGGCCGAACACCAGTACAACACTCCCCCCCTGCTCCCCCCCGCCCCCCTCTGATGGGGAGAAAGCCTGTAAAGTCGGCGCTATATAAAAACGCACAAAACACAAATGAATACTTAAATACGGCCGAACACCAGTACAACACCCCCGCCACCCTCTGACGGGGAGAAAGCCTGTAAAGTCGGCGCTATATAAAAACGCACAAAACACAAATGAATACTTAAATACGGCCGAACACCAGTACAACCTCCCCCTGCCCCCATCTGATGTGTGGAAAGCCTGTAAAGTCGGCGCTATATAAAAACGCAGAAAACACAAATGAATACTTGAATACGGCCGAACACCAGTACAACAACTTTGAGAAAGCCCTCTTACCAGCAGACCTTCCCAGCGAGAAGAGGCGATAAGGGGCACAGAGTCCTTCCCAGCGAGGAGAGGCGATGAGGGGCACACGCAGATTCCAACGAGGAGAGGCACACGCAGATCCGAGTGAGGAGAGGCGATGATGGGCAGATTCCAGCGAGACAACGGGAAAACGTTCCAAAATAAAAGCAGGAAGAAAAGGCAGCAAAAGTGGAATGCAGGGGATTTATGGACGCAAATTTTGCGGCACGTCCCGCAATCGGAACTGCTGCCACTTTCATTGGTGGAACGTCACTGGTGACGTTCCAGGTGCTGATTTGAGAAAGCGGGAGCAGCAGGCCAATCACAAATTCCTTTTCGAAATGTGTGTCTACTTGCGACGTGGGACAGAGGAAAGCCAAGAAAAACAAGAAAACAAAGGTAAGCTTTTCGGCTGGAGCGTGCACCCCTCCTGCGATGGTTGCAAAACCAACAGTTGATGGACAGAATGCAGAACAATGTCATACATTCACCCCAGTACAGATATCTGGGCCTAAATCCATCGTTTTTTTGCACTCCACACCACCCCAATTCAGACATGGCCATATGCAAATAAGCCTTAACCTTGTGCCTCATGGGAACAGTCCAGCCCGAACTGCCAAGCCATGTCTTTCCTGGACCGGAATCAAGCATCCTAGGACCAGTTTCTGGCTATCAGCCATCTGCAGCCAGAATACAGGGCTCGACAAATCATAAAAAATGCTTTAGACCTGCAGGTCTAGTAAACTACAAAATCTCCTCGACCTAACTTAAATGAACTTGACCTCAAACTCTGAAAACTGAGCAAATGTGACAAATGAACAAGATTTAAAAGCATTTTTATTGTTCATTTACTTTTTGAGCAATAAAGATGCCTTTAAATCTTCCTATCTTGTCACATTTCCTCTGCTTTCAGAGGCAGAGGTCAAGTGTCAAGTTTGTATTCCTACTCGCCAGAAAGGGCGAGTAGGACCTTAAAATAGCTCTTCCCTAATCAATCTCACTCGCAAATGCGAGCGGTCGAGTGAATTTGTCGAGCCCTGGAATAGCTTGACTCCAGTGGTGTGGAGAGCATGGGACTCACGTCTGAGCATACCCATCCCACTCGGGGTGACAAATGCAAAACCAACAGTTGATGGACAGAATGCAGAACAATATCATACATTCACCCCAGTACAGCGATCTGGGCCTAAATCTATCGTTTTTTTGCACTCCACACCACCCCAATTCAGACATGGCCATATGCAAATCAGCCTTGACCCTGTTGGGATCAGTGTAACCGCAGATCATGCAAATGGCCTTGCAGAAAAGAGAGGAAAACAATGGTTTTATATGTGATAGAAAGCAGGTATTCTTCTAAGCAGAAAAATCTCAGACATACAATAATATTGCACTTTGTACCCTTTTGTTACTTGCACACGTCACTTTTTCCTCCTGTAATATACTGTTTGCTACCGCTTGAATTTTGTTTGCTTTTGATACTTGCACAAGTGCCACATTGCTTGGTCTGGCAGTGGTGCAACCCGCCAGTGGCTGACATGCCCAGTGGCCCCCAGTGACGCAATGGCCAGGCGCCATGTACACATAGTAAGTGGAAAGGCCAGGACCCAGACACCCAGGAGGATGTGTGGTCCGCGACGACGATGGTCCTTCTGCTCTAGTTTCTTCTGTAACATGCCTCCCCCTGCCTGCAGGGCCAAGAGAGCAGCTTTCTAATACCGTCTTGTCTGTGCCATTTCAAAACCCTACTAACAAATTATTTATTCCGAAGCTACGTGTGATAGAAAGCAGGAATAATTCTAAGCAGGAAAATCTGAGACATACAACAATATTGTACTTTGTACACTTTTGTAACTTGCACACATTTTTTTCCTCCTGTATTGTACCGTTTGCCACGTCTTGTATTTTGTTTGCTCACAATTGTTACTATTGTCTCATGTAACGTAACGTTTGCTTTTGTAATTTGCTCACTTGTAATTTTTACTCATGCATCATTACGGTTCCTATTGTGAAGCGCTCTGACATCTGGTAATGTCTGCGCTATAAAAACGCATAAAATACAAATGAATACTTAAATACGGCCGAACACTAATACAACACTCCCCCCCCCCCCACCCCTCTCTGACGGGGAGAAAGCCTGTAAAGTCGGCGCTATATAAAAACGCACAAAACACAAATGAATACTTTAATACAGCCGTACACCAGTACAACAACTTTGAGAAAGCCCTCTTACGATGAGGGGCACAGAGTCCTTCCCAGCGAGGAGACCCGATGAGGGGCACATACAGATTCCAACGAGGAGAGGCACACGCAGATCCGAGTGAGGAGAGGCGATGATGGGCAGATTCCAGCGAGACGACGGGAAAACGTTCCAAAATAAAAGCAGGAAGAAAAGGGAGCAAAAGTGGAATGCAGGGGATTATGGCCGCAAATTTTGCGGCACTTCCTGCAATCGGAACTGCTGCCACTTTCATTGGTGGAACGTCACTGGGGACGTTCCAGGTGCTGATTGGAGAAAGCAGGAGCAGCAGGCCAATCACAAATTCCTTTTCGAAATGTGTGTCTACTTGCGACGTGGGACAGAGGAAACCCAAGAAAAACAAGAAAACAAAGGTAAGCTTTTCGGCTGGAGCGCGCGCCCCCCCCTGGGCGGCGCGCCCCAGAGATTGAAGAACACTGACCGAGGAGTTGGGAAAACAAGGGGGGAGTTCCCTTGTTGGAACTAGAGCTCTCACACACCTAGCATGCTAGGTATCATGCTTCATCATATGAGCCTGCCCCTCGTCAGGTCGGCGCTGCAATACCTGACGGCACCCATTACGGGGCTCTTTGGCTCGGATCTTTGGTTCCTACCGTGGTTGCAGTGGGGGTGAGGGGCCTAGTGTGTGTAGATGTGAGAGAGTGAATTAAAACAGGTCAGTTAGTCATAGTGACATTTTATTCTGGAAGGTAAACTGCCTTAGTAAAAACAGGAAGAGTGGCAATAAACTATATCTAAGGTTTCTAGCTGTGTATGCTCTACTCTAAAGGTCAACACGTTTCGTGCTTCAAGCGTCAGGAAGATCAAAGCACTTCATCAGGACCAAACATAACTATCTACACAACATAAGTGGGAACCTACCTACCATGTAGTCAGGACGGTACCCTAAATGTGAAAACAGAAGAACATAGTAAATAAAAACCTCAGCATAGCGTACAATTTACTCAGATGAGAGGGTGTGTAATCAGGATAAAGTGTTGGTGCACCCATGCTCAATACCGTGTTGGTGGTATAATCAAAATTATGCTACAGTCATGTAGTGGAATTCAGGTATTCATGACCGGTACATTAGCTTAAAAACGTAATACTGTAAGACATTCATAGTAAAAAACTATTGTAAACAAATAGGCAGTGCAAAACAGAACTGGAAGAGGCTCACCACACTTGCTGCCTATAGGGGCCTGCAACGGAGTCCGACGGTCTATGTGGACACCAATGTGTGTCCTGGAGAATAAGGGAGGGTAGATATGCATACGGATGTGGGTAAAAGTGGAAACACCTCTGTTCAGAAAGAGGAGCAGAACTGCTATGGTGGTAGAAACCAGCAAAGGGCAAGACAATGTAGGGGAGCGCCAGTGGTGCACTCCTGGTTCCCTAAAATGACAGAGGAAGAACCAGTGCTGGCCATCGGGACCCTAGTGGTGGTCAACCCCCGGTGACGGGACACTCATGGGGTGAAGTCCGCTCGGGTAGACCAGAGTGGAACAGCCACCACAGTGCCCATCCCCACGAGATGCCGCCAAGCGGGGGTGGAAGGGTGCACTGGGCCGCCACGCAGCAATAGTGAAGGTACTGGAGACGCCAGCACTCCGTGTCCTTAGACAGTCAAATGCCCGATGGGGGTGGGGGCATGGAGACTGCAAGGAATGCGGGCGGAGAGCCCCCACTTACCTGCGCTCAGTGAACCCGATGTCCCTGACCTACCCTGCCGCCAGAACCGGGATGGTGGAGGACACCGGCGCAGGGTACTCTAGATATCAGTAGGTGTGCTTGGCCTCGCGAGACTACTCGTGTGTCATGTGACTTGTAGCGAGAGCCATTAAGCATTGTAGTAGGACTACTGTAGTGCTGTCTAAAATGGCCGCCATCTTGGAGATGACTGCTAATGTGACAGTAATGGTTAGATGAACCAGATTAAAAGGGGCAGCCCAAGTAATAACAGGGTGTTAGCCTCTCCTGGGGAAAGCATATCTATGCGACCATCTATGGGAAGATCAGGGAAGTAATTATATGCGTGATGTGTCATATTTGAATAATTCAAAGTACTCCCAAGCCACAGCAGCAGTGTAGGGAAGCTGGTAAAAATGATTGTTAGTCACTGGAGACAAGGGGGACGGTGGGCCCAAATTGGCAGATGGTATTATCGGGTTTGTGCATGGTATGGCTGTACCTGAGAATGGAGCTAATGGGTAACAAGGTGGGCCAATAGCAACAGGGGCGATGCAGAAATGTGGTGATGTAGAGGATATTACCAATAAAAGGGGACAGGAGGGATGGGAGGTAGGTGTTGCAAGGGTGGCAGGCTAGTCAACACTTAGATATCTAGATACAATCTATTATGACTAGTGGTATGGGCATGTCACTAGGGAAATGGATCCCGTCATGAGGAAAATCACACCAGGGGAAGTGGTATAATGAACACTACATGGTGTGGTATGGTTAAATCAGTGACCCCCAGGGGATGTCGTCATTGAGCCCTGCCCGGTGGGTCGAGGGTCTGTGTTCCCACCCCTGTTCAATCCTGAAAAGTGATGGCTGTGTGATCTGCTGGTGGGCTTCCAGAATTACCCATCGAAGGGTGTCAGGGGGGTGTTGAGGTCTTTAACCCCTTGCATGCTCGTGACGGAACCATTCCGTCACGAGCCACGGTGGTGCTGTGCTGGTGACGGAATGGTTCCGTCACGGCCCGGCCTGCGCGGCACTGATTTTGCGCCTGTGCTGAGCGTTCTATTAGGCATGCGGGCCGTGACGGAACCATTCCGTCACAAGCACAGCGCCACCGCGTCTCATGACGGAGTGGTTACGTCACGAGCATGGCGGCGCCGCGCGGCCCCCAAAACACCCTAGTGCCACAACGGAATTACCGCCGCGGCCAGGGGGTTAAAATGTGTGTATAGTCTTGTTGTGACCCTTTGGCATCTGATGTTGCTTTTGTGTTCGGTTATGCGGGTCTTGGCAGTTCTCATGGTCATGCCGATGTACCTCAGGCCGCAGGGACAGGTTAACATTTAAATACACTGTGGCGTATTGCAGTTAGTGTGGCGGATAAGGGTCCACTTGAAATTGGCGGAGAAACAAATTTCCTTGGTGACATTAGTCTGTTTACACACTGTGCATGCACCACATGGATGGTGGCCGGTTACAGGAGGAAGCCCCCAAAGGGTCTGCTGTGTGGTTGATCTGCCTGTTTTAGGTCTAGTGTGTACCAGGATGTCGTTGAGGTTGCATGTCCGTTTGTATGCAAAACTAGGCCTAGGAATGCTCAAGTCACCTGTATCAATGATAGCCCAATGCTTTCAGATGATTTTCTTAATGTGGGCTGAATCCGGGGTGTACGATGTGACGTATGCGGTTCTTCACTCCCTCAGACTTCACATTTTGTTCATTTTCAAATTATGTAGTTACCTATATGCACATTTCTTTGTTAATTTGGTTCGATCATGCCCTAGTGATGGTGCTAGACTCTCAGTGATTGTTTGGGTCATAGTGGATGTGGCATCTTACTTACTATGGTGCCTTCGAACATGGAACTGTATGTCTGACTTGTGCTTGATATACAGTGTTCTAATATACTGTATTTATATCCTTTCTTGTCGCATCCACGGTTGTTTACTTTATTGATAGAAAATTCAATTTAAAAAATGCTTAATAAAAGCGAATTGCCACCCCCCTTGAGCCAGGTGGGAGGAATATTCGATCTACATTCGGATTGATTGTGGGTCTCCAATGATGAAGGGGTTTGTGACTGTCGAATATTATTACCAACTCCTGTCGGTTCTTTGCATTTCATACGACGAGGCTATGGTGTTAATCATGGACTAAGGTTTTACCTGGAATCTTGTGTTCCTATTGATTTCTGGGGCTTGGCAAGCCAATCAGTCATTATTACTTTTGCTCCACTGT
The DNA here is from genome assembly GCF_964261635.1 of Lissotriton helveticus. Classification (NCBI taxonomy): domain Eukaryota; kingdom Metazoa; phylum Chordata; class Amphibia; order Caudata; family Salamandridae; genus Lissotriton; species Lissotriton helveticus. The sequence goes on from NC_136061.1 coordinate 536,356,649, forward strand.
TAGCGCAGGAAAAAACATGCTCTTCCTTATTCTGCATTCTGAAACTGATTTGATGATAATTCACATATTTTCCGAAATAACTTCTGACATGGCAAACAGCTGATCAAGACCATTGCCAGTCAAAATGAAGTACCCTTATCGTGCATGTCAAAATTAATATCCTTCCACTGTTATTAGCACAGTGGGGCAGGTCCTAGCCTTGCATAGCACAGGATATTCCTTGGCTAATATCCTCAGTATTGATTTGCATGGTAACAGCAATAGGTATCATTCTCTAGACCGAGCTTCTAGGTGGTCTAGTCTGGAGCCAGAGCTCTGCTGGTCTTTTGTCCTTTCACTGTTTATGTATAGCACTGGGCTGAAATGGAAGGGAATGAGTTGACAGTTCGTATCGGTGACAAGTGAGCTCTCCACTGCTGTACATCCCATTTCTCTGCATGTCTGTGGAGGACATTATCGTCACCTATGTGCCCAGTGAGCAAGAGCAACCTGTCCCACCACAGAAACATTGTACATGCATGTCTACTTCAGTGATGCTGATCACAGAAAACACATATCGGACACAAAGCAAAGTCTGCTTGCAGCATGCTTACCAACTGACGTTATGGCAATGACCGCCTCCTTTGCCCTCCCCCTCCACCCACCACCACCGCAAAAAAAAAAAAAAAGGAAAACCGTTTTGTTATTATAGATTACAGGTGAACATTTGATTCTTTTTCTTTGTCCTGTTGTGTAAAAGGGTTTGAAAACGTTAGAGGTATCAGCAGCACTTATAGAGTGATTAGTGGCTGTTATTTTAATAAGGGAATATGACATTTAAGGATTGCAAGCTGCTTCAAATAAAAATTGTAAAATGATGCAGCATTTGCAAAGAAAGCTATGTGAGAAGTTAGCCTAGCATATGATGTCCACTAGTTCTAGTGGGCACCTTGCACCAGTCTAATCGAACCTTATTGATGGTGGTTGTAAAGTCAACCTTATAGAAAGCTATCCTAGGGGTTGCAGTGACGAGCAGTCTTCAGGCTAAGACTTCAGAGAGCTAATTAAGCGAGTTGTTTTACCAATTATAATCCCTTGAGTACCAAATGAAAGCACACCACCCAAGATATATATCAAATATATATGTATTTATTCTAAACACAAGCCCTCTGCACTCTTTGAGGTCGTAGGTAAAAGTACAATACAAGTTACTTAATTGGCATACGACAAGTTGCACAGTATACGTTTTGCCCCTAGGGGCCTCACAAACCATATACTAAAATAGTGGTATAAGAACCATGTGAGATTTAGAAAGCAGGCCTGGGGCCTGTGGAATCGCTGGGGCTACTCTAAATAACCAAAAGTTAGGATGTAGGAGGCCCATGGGAGACTCATGCAGTGACTAAACACAGCCGCGGGTTACCATTGACTTTCTATGGGAAACGAACAAGTTACAAATTTACAATTTAAGGACACTTCTTAATAAACTACGATGGAACCCTTTTGGACTTAGACACTAGGAGGGCCAATACCCTCGAGACTACCAGAGTACTCGTGTTACCTCACCCACGGAAGCAGGGTGGATAGGTCTCTTTGGTGTTGGGTTTCATCGTCTATTTCAATGGAGATCTGCAAAGAAGTGCTGCAGGCGACCAGAGGAAAAGTGTCCGGGTGAATCCAAGGGTGGATTGAAGATCTGTAGAACCTGAAAGCAGAAAGGACAGAGTCTGGGTCACTTGCCAGTGAGCAGGGCGGTGATAGGAAGATGCCACCAGATTTCTGGTGATTTCAGGTGAGGAGGTGAAGTTTGTTTCTTCATCCACAAGGACCAGGAGGCGTCGACGATGACCAGGAGCTGGATTCGAGCTGTCCCACAAAGGATCTAGTTGACTGTGGCGTCGGTATCCGCATTGGACCCAACAAGCCTTGGCAAACGCAACCCACGCAGGAAGTCGAGATGGGCTTCGGTGCAGCCCAGCAAGGTCTGAGGAATTTCTCCTTTGCATGGAAGTTGGAGCAAGCCTGGAGCAGCCAGGAAAGCAAGTTAGATTCAAAGAAAAGTCTTCAGAGGGCTCACTAGCCAACAGGCAAGGAACCAGCAAAGACGCGTTGAGCTGAAATGTAAAAGCGGGGCCCACTGGACACTCGTGGAGTGGGGGCCTCTGAGCTTCGGTGCAAATGGTGCTCGGGTTTGGGGCTTCAAGCACCCCAATGCACAACTTCGAGATACCTCGTGAAGTAGGTACAGCTTGCAAAATGCAGGATGTCCAGGAGTTTCGGTCCCACGTCTCTCGTGTCCGCCACGGGTCTCAGCTTTCCTATGAGTGAAGGTCGGGGTCAGAGATGTCTGGAAGGCCGTGTCCTGTGCTGCAGATTCTACGGGATCCGGCGGGAGCCTCGAAAATGCAGACCGGCAAAGTTGCTGATGGTGCCTGTTTGAACAGGGTGGTCACTCCTTGACCACAAGGGAGATATCTTCCGTCTTCCAGTCGAAATGGAATGTCGAAGGTCCAGGATATATGTTTCAGAGTTTCGTCCAGGGTAATCTAAAGTCCTAGGGACTGGGTTCCTATATTTATACTAAGTTTAGGGGCTGGACTACCTTTAAGGTCTCTCCTATGGGTGGACCTGGGAAGGGGGTGGTTACACCGCTTTCCCTTTGTCCAGTTTTCGCGCCAGAGCTGGGGCAGAGTGCCCCAACAACCGGTTTGAACTGGGAAATGCATGGAGCACCTTGTGTGCCCCAGGTAGTGTCTGGAAAGCATTCACTGAATGCAGCCCTCCCTGTCCCAATACACTAAAGCCTGTCTGGGAAGGTGCCAGCGCCTCCCTGGACAGGAAACCAATTATTCAGGCCTTCCCTGCCGGAGATTCGTCCAGCAGCAGGAGGGCAGACTCGTGTCTGTGGCAGCAGCATCCATTTTGTGATGCTGAGGCTCTGTATAACTTTAACTGGGTAAACCAGTAACTACATGTCTTCTCCCTCTAGAAGGGTGGAATGCTACCCCCGATGCAAGAACTGGCGGGGGGCGGGGGGGTAGTATTCCAAAGTCTTTGACACCTTACACAATATGTTTTGATAAAGCCAAACCAAAGTTAGCATTAACCGTGAGGATTATAATGCACTTAAGAGTATATGGCATGGCTATATCATAGAACAGCTATAAGGAGATGGTTCCGATAGCTGCAGAGGGGCTCAGCTCATGCTAGGGCACCCTCTGACATAAAACCAAGCACTCTGTCTCCAGGTTTGTAAGGCCTGCCATAGGAGTGACTTATAGGTGTATATGTGTCTATATGTACATGTAGATATAGGTATACTATATCTAAGTAAGGGGTGATTACACCACCTTACCCAGGCTTTGGGAATAGACCTGTGGTGTCAGTTTGGAAGGCAAACCAGGGGTGCCACAATACATGCTGCAGCCCCTGGTAGGCCTAGGGTGCACCTATGCCCTGGGTACCTAGGGTACACTATACAGGGGCTCACAAGGGTGACCCAGTAACCAATCTGGTATGTACCTAAAGTACATGGTATCAATTTAGAGAAAGAACAGCTAGGCTGTGGGCCTGATTAGCAGGACCACAGCCAGACTAAAGTCGAAAAACCAGAGAATCACAACAAAAAGTGGGGGTAACCATAGGAAGCAGACCCTACTCTACTACAAGGTATACATATCAAATACTCTTCATTATGTTTTGGTGCACTGATGTGATGAGACCAGGCATGGAAAGTTGTGATCTACATGTTAGCATAGTACTGGAGAGAATGGTTATGAATATCTGATGCTGACTCTGTACACCTTTTGTCCCCAGCTCAAACATATTCCTTTTCTTTATTCTTGTGTCTCTTTGTCCCTTCCTTCTATGGTGAAACTTAATTTTTCTCTTAACTCCCCTTCTTTTCAATCTCTCTATCTCTCTCTATCGCTCTCTCTCTATTTCTCCTTTCATTGTCACATTCTCTGCGTCCAGCTTTTCCCCCTCTTCCTCTTTCTTCCAGCTATACTTCACTATTTCTCTCTCTAGTCCCATCCTTTGACTCTTCGGCATTTCTACAATCTTTTTTTCTGTCCTCCTAACTACCATCTCCTTCAACCATCATCTCCTACCGCCTTTCTGTATACCCTTCTTCCTTTATTTTTGGATTCTTCCTCCTTATTTTACCCTCACTTCTACCTTCTATTCGATTCTTTATTTTATTCACTTTATTAAACGGTTCACTCCTGTTTCTTGCTGTCCCAATTTACGTCACATCCACCTTTCTCTAGTCACTTCTTTGTGCTCCTTTCTTCTTACTATCACTCATCTTTCCATATTTACCTTCCCTCTTACACCTTCTTTCTGTGTCTTTGCTTCCTTTATCACCTTAGTTACTTCTTTCTCTCCTTTCTGTTAAAAGCACCTGTCACATTGCTCTCGAAGTGCTGTACATGAGCTTTAATGAGGAAAACAAGGGGTTGGGCCCACTGGGAAAGAGGGTAGGTCGGGCCTCAATGAACTGTAGAAATTGGGGGGGTTTTACCTAAGCCTCTATTATAAATTACACAATAAATGTTGACTAAGGATAAACCAAAATTTATTAGTCTATCCTGACATTGAATTCTGTCAGTTTCTTTTATTTTAATTTTTTATTATTTTGTATAGACAAACCAAAGATCGTCATCAACTTCATGTATTGCCATATAGTGACACATTGCACAAATTAGAAAACAAGTCATAAATATTTACAGTGGAATAAACACATTAGTGAACAAATAATTCAATAAACAATAACAGTGTGCTCACAGTTTTGATAAAACATGGAACTGTTACTCATTATTACAGTCTCATTAATAAATATGAGACCACCAATTTGAAAAAACTCTTTAGAAAATGTATCAACCCGGTACAAAATCAATCCGCTTATATACAAGTCAGAAGGATGTAAACTAATTAGTGTACATAGATCGCTGGCATTGAATGTCGTTGAAAAAGAAAATGCCGACGCGTTTCGAGTCCCGTTCTATAACTCAAAGGACTCTCATCAGGGCGGTATGAGTCTGGTCCATGGGAACTATTTACAAAACAAAAAGAACAAGGGGGATTTTTAGCTGTAGGGTCCTCAATCCATTATTTATTTACAATGATTGCATCATAGTGCAGCATACCTGGTGTTTTCATATCCAAGGCTGCATTTGTTGTATACTGAGGTCTCTGCCGTGGGTGCTAGCTGCAATAGAGTGAGTTTTTTAGAAGAATATCCTGCTGCCTACTGCTCGGTAAAGCAGGGGGGGGAACAGGGAAGGAAGCTAATTTATTTACCTTTTGTGGTTTCACTCGGGCGGCGTTGCTGCCTTCGTGCCAAAACTTAATCTCTTCGTTGGGATCACATTTCTGCAAAAATATGGACACACATTGTGGATCTTGTTTATTTTTACGATTAATTATAGGTTTGTGGTAAGTGGCAAACTCACTTTAATATCGACCCAAAAGGCGCGGAATTGGCTGCCGCTGCTTTATGTCAAATAGGTTTTGTTCTGTAAAGACATAAAAACGGTAAAAGAGCGTGTGAAAATAACTTCGCTGTTCTGTTCCCACTTGCACAGTGGTTGCCTGAATCTATCCTTTCTGCATTCGAGCCTACCTTAGTTTGCACGGTTTGAAGCTTGTCTCCTTAGCACTCAGACGCGGAATCAATCTGCTCACGGAGGTCGCGTTCGTCTCTGTGAGTTTGAAACCCGGTCATGTCATGTTCATGTGACCTGTCAGGGCGTGTGGGGCCAGAATGACCTGAATGATGTCTTGTGGGATTAGTAGTTGTGCAAGAACAGGTGTTATTCTGTGTGGTTCCTACGCTCTGTTAATTTCGCTGAGGCAATTAAGCCCTTTATTCACACTATCGAATTTCATAATGAGATAAGCTTCTTTTTGAAGTAGAGCTGTTTCGACATTAGTGTGATGTTTTGGGTCAATCCAGAACAATGTGGTCCATCTAAAATCATTTTCACTATGATTATTGTTCACGAAATGTTCCACCATTGCTGCAGACAGTACTTTTTTCTTTATTCGTGAACGATGTTGTGTGATCCTGACATTGACGGCCTGAGTTGTCTTCCCAATGTACACTCTATTGCACTTACACACCACAGCGTAGACCACATTCTTGGTTCTACAATTTGTGAATACATCATGTTTCCATGTCACACCATCATGGGAAAAAACATTTCCTTCCAATGTCGCTGCACAAGAAACACAATTGCCACATTTGCGATGCCCACATATCGGTTTTAAATTCCACTGTGCTATAAGATCACTTTTCTGCTTTGGAATAAAGCTGTCTGCTTTTATGAGCTGTTGTCCTATGCTTACGTTTTATCGCATGGCGAAAATTGGTTTTTGAAATGGAGGTTCTAACGTTTCCAACAGATGCCAATTGTTAAGAATGATGCGCTTGAATTGGTTCGTGTGCTGACCGAAGCTCGTCACACAGACCAATTTTTCAAGCTCCTCCTTCTTTTTCACTTGTAGCAAAGTCTCCCTGGGGATGAATCTTGCTCTTTTTGTGGAATGAGATAGCAATTTTTTTGGGTAACTTCTCTTCGCCATTTCGTTGCAGAATGATGTAGCATGCGTCTCAAAATCCGACGTATTTGTACAATTACGCCTTATCCTTAACAGTTGCCCATAGGGCAAATTTTCTTTTAAGCATTGTGGATGTGAGCTTGTATAGTGCAGAATGGTATTTCTGTCTGTTTCTTTTTTATGTATTGTTGTAGAAAGCGTTCCGTCGCAGGTGCCTACTGAGACGTCTAGAAAAGTCATTTTTTGTTGGCTGGAGTTCAGTGTGAATTTTATGTCATTGTGCCGAGAGTTTAACCATACATGGAACTGGTCCAACTCGGTCTGACTCCCCTGCCACAGGAGCCAGACGTCGTCGATGTATCGTAACCATTGATTTATATGGCCAGAAAATGGGTTGTTATTATATATAAATCTTTCTTCATACTGGTCCATGTAAAGCACTGCCAGCTCCGGCGCATAAGGACAACCCATGGCTGTCCCTTTAATTTGAATATAGAAATCATTTTCAAATTTGAAATAATTACTCCGTAACGTGATTTCTGCCAGTGCCACAATGAATGAAGTAGGTACCCGGTGAGGTCTATCCCGCTGGTCAAGATATACTTCTATGACCTCTAGTGCCTCATCTTGAGGAATTTGGGTATATAATGAGGCGACATCTAGTGTGACCATCAGTTGTGTTTCTTCATCAAATGTTTTCCCATCTATTTTAGTGATGAAATCCGTCGTGTCACGGAGGTACGACTTCACCTGCACTATAAAAGGTTTTAAAAAGAAGTCAATGTATTTAGACACAGGCTCTAGTGCTGAGTCGCAGCCCGAAACGATGGGTCTACCTGGGGGTACCTGTTCATTTTTGGGTAAAAAATACAGAACTGGCGTTCTTGGCAATTTCTTGTTAAGGTATTCGAACTCTTTCGGACCCAAAAAACCTTCATCCAGCCCTGTCTTAGAAATTCTAGCAATTTTGTCTTGAATTGCATATACGGGATCCTCTTTTGACGGTCTGTACCACTCACGGTTGTTCACATGTGACTGCCCCTCTGTAAGGTACATGGAGCGGGGCCACAGCACCACTGCCCCACCTTTGTCTCTCAGACCAGTTGTTTCATTACTAGACGTCACCTCGGCAGAAGCGAAGAAGGCCTTCAATCGTGCTGTGGCCCCGCTCCATGTACCTTACAGAGGGGCAGTCACATGTGAACAACCGTGAGTGGTACAGACCGTCAAAAGAGGATCCCGTATATGCAATTCGAGACAAAATTGCTAGAATTTCTAAGACAGGGCTGGATGAAGGTTTTTTTGGGTCCGAAAGAGTTCGAATACCTTAACAAGAAATTGCCAAGAACACCAGTTCTGTATTTTTTACCCAAAATACACAAAAATGAACAGGTACCCCCAGGTAGACCCATCGTTTCGGGCTGCGACTCAACACTAGAGCCTGTGTCTAAATACATTGACTTCTTTTTAAAATCTTTTATAGTGCAGGTGAAGTCGTACCTCCGTGACACGACGGATTTCATCACTAAAATAGATGGGAAAACATTTGATGAAGAAACACAACTGATGGTCACACTAGATGTCGCCTTATTATATACCCAAATTCCTCAAGATGAGGCACTAGAGGTCATAGAAGTATATCTTGACCAGCGGGATAGACCTCACCGGGTACCTACTTCATTCATTGTGGCACTGGCAGAAATCACGTTACGGAGTAATTATTTCAAATTTGAAAATGATTTCTATATTCAAATTAAAGGGACAGCCATGGGTTGTCCTTATGCGCCGGAGCTGGCAGTGCTTTACATGGACCAGTATGAAGAAAGATTTATATATAATAACAACCCATTTTGTGGCCATATAAATCAATGGTTACGATACATCGACGACGTCTGGCTCCTGTGGCAGGGGAGTCAGACCGAGTTGGACCAGTTCCATGTATGGTTAAACTCTCGGCACAATGACATAAAATTCACACTGTACTCCAGCCAACAAAAAATGACTTTTCTAGACGTCTCAGTAGGCACCTGCGACGGAACGCTTTCTACAACAATACATAAAAAAGAAACAGACAGAAATACCATTCTGCACTATACAAGCTCACATCCACAATGCTTAAAAGAAAATTTGCCCTACGGGCAACTGTTAAGGATAAGGCGTAATTGTACAAATACGTCGGATTTTGAGACGCATGCTACATCATTCTGCAACGAAATGGCGAAGAGGGGTTACCCAAAAAAATTGCTATCTCATTCCACAAAAAGAGCAAGATTCATCCCCAGGGAGACTTTGCTACAAGTGAAAAAGAAGGAGGAGCTTGAAAAATTGGTCTGTGTGACGACCTTCGGTCAGCACACGAACCAATTCAAGCGCATCATTCTTAACAATTGGCATCTGTTGGAAACGTTAGAACCTCCATTTCAAAAACCAATTTTCGCCATGCGAAAAAACGTAAGCATAGGACAACAGCTCATAAAAGCAGACAGCTTTATTCCAAAGCAGAAAAGTGATCCTATAGCACAGTGGAATTTAAAACCGATATGTGGGCATCGCAAAATGTGGCAATTGTGTTTCTTGTGCAGCGACATTGGAAGGAAATGTTTTTTCCCATGATGGTGTGACATGGAAACATGATGTATTCACAAATTGTAGAACCAAGAATGTGGTCTACGCTGTGGTGTGTAAGTGCAATAGAGTGTACATTGGGAAGACAACTCAGGCCGTCAATGTCAGGATCACACAACATCGTTCACGGATAAAGAAAAAAGTACTGTCTGCACCAATGGTGGAACATTTCGTGAACAATAATCATAGTGAAAATGATTTTAGATGGACCACATTGTTCTGGATTGACCCAAAACATCACACTAATGTCGAAACAGCTCTACTTCAAAAAGAAGCTTATCTCATTATGAAATTCGATAGTGTGAATAAAGGGCTTAATTGCCTCAGCGAAATTAACAGAGCGTAGGAACCACACAGAATAACACCTGTTCTTGCACAACTACTAATCCCACAAGACATCATTCAGGTCATTCTGGCCCCACACGCCCTGACAGGTCACATGAACATCACATGACCGGGTTTCAAACTCACAGAGACGAATGCGACCTCCGTGAGCAGATTGATTCCGCGTCTGAGTGCTAAGGAGACAAGCTTCAAACCGTGCAAACTAAGGTAGGCTCGAATGCAGAAAGGATAGATTCAGGCAACCACTGTGCAAGTGGGAACAGAACAGCGAAGTTATTTTCACACGCTCTTTTACTGTTTTTATGTCTTTACAGAACAAAACCTATTTGACATAAAGCAGCGGCAGCCAATTCCGCGCCTTTTGGGTCGATATTAAAGTGAGTTTGCCACTTACCACAAACCTATAATTAATCGTAAAAATAAACAAGATCCACAATGTGTGTCCATATTTTTGCAGAAATGTGATCCCAACGAAAAGATTAAGTTTTGGCACGAAGGCAGCAACGCCGCCCGAGTGAAACCACAAAAGGTAAATAAATTAGCTTCCTTCCCTGTTCCCCCCCCCTGCTTTACCGAGCAGTAGGCAGCAGGATATTCTAATAAGAAAATCACTCTATTGCAGCTAGCACCCACGGCAGAGACCTCAGTATACAACTAATGCAGCCTTGGATATGAAAACACCAGGTATGCTGCACTATGATGCAATCATTGTAAATAAATAATGGATTGAGGACCCTACAGCTAAAAATCCCCCTTGTTCTTTTTGTTTTGTAAATAGTTCCCATGGACCAGACTCATACCGCCCTGATGAGAGTCCTTTGAGTTATAGAACGGGACTCGAAACGCGTCGGCATTTTCTTTTTCAACGACATTCAATGCCAGCGATCTATGTACACTAATTAGTTTACATCCTTCTGACTTGTATATAAGCGGATTGATTTTGTACCGGGTTGATACATTTTCTAAAGAGTTTTTTCAAATTGGTGGTCTGATATTTATTAATGAGACTGTAATAATGAGTAACAGTTCCATGTTTTCTCAAAACTGTGAGCACACTGTTATTGTTTATTGAATTATTTGTTCACTAATGTGTTTATTCCACTGTAAATATTTATGACTTGTTTTCTAATTTGTGCAATGTGTCACTATATGGCAATACATGAAGTTGATGACGATCTTTGGTTTGTCTATACAAAATAATCAAAAATTAAAATAAAAGAAACTGACAGAATTCAATGTCAGGATAGACTAATACATTTTGGTTTATCCTTAGTCTACATTTATTGTGTAATTTATAATAGAGGCTTAGGTAAAACCCCCCCAATTTCTACAGTACATGAGCTTTAGGCATGCAGTAAGACAATGTAAGGTGTGAGTAACAAAGCATCTGGACCTGGCAATTAAAATAGCTATGATACACAGGGTAAAAAAGTACCAGAAATGTCATGTGTCCCAGTTAGGCCTAGTAGGACCCGTTCCATTTTACATGGACACAGCTTTTTCCTAAAGTTGCCTTCACTTTGCCATATTGACGTTTGACACACTTTTGCATATGCTACACTTGGGTTACTTTCTTTGAAACACCGACGTTGCTGATACAAATAAACTTCATGAGAACTCTACCACATTGCTTTGTCATTGTGTACAAGGTCCTCATGTGCGTTGTGCAAATGTATTTGTTATTTACGTCCACATGGTGACACAGCTATCTGTGGAATACAAACAATGGCAGCTTGATCACAATCTCAGCCCAAGGCAAGGATACTGTTTTATATATATATATATATATAGATATATAAATGTTTGTTTCCGAGTATAATCAGAGGTGCGCTTCGTCTGACTTCAAGGAGTCCCTGCATGCTGAAGCTTTCACCCAGGAGCTGACTTGCATCTCCCTGAGGGGTGTCCAGTTCATAACCAAGATGGGTTCCTACATTCTTACCCATTAGGCAACTGGGTTTTATCATCCAGTAAGGGGTTTCTTGGCAGAACATACACTTTCACCCTAGACACGTAGGTTAGGGTTTGCATAGTAGGAGTACGCTAGATTGTTATAAAGTTGCATATGCCTTCATATATACATTGTCTTGTAGTGTAGTTCCTATTATCCCAATAGGCTCTGCGCATTGGAATAATATCTTCAATAGTATAGACGTAGGACAGAGGTTAACTAGGTCTTCTACTGTCGATATTAGACTTAAAGTTTAATGTTTGCCAGCTAGCTCAGAGTTCACTAGAAACTTTCTCGAATAGACAAGGAGGAGTTTAACCTCCCTGGATAGACAAGAAGGGATTTAGTTTCTGACAACCATAGAACATGACAACTTTGCTCTCCCCTAATCTAGAGTGTATCTCTAGAGTCGTGTGAAAACAAAAGACAACTTATTTTACTCAGTCAGTTCAGTGCATTCTTAGTTTCACCAGATTGTAGAGAAAAGGAAGAGATGGGCGTGTTCAATAAAAAGATGTTATTTATTGATCAGTCTCTTTTCTCATACAAGAGAAATGAATCGCTATTATTGCAATACTTATAGTTAAGTAAAGTGCATACAGTAATAACAGAATTATAAAATAATACTGTAAAAGCATTGATATGGTTTCTTAGCCATATGATACTTAAAATGGATAAAATAGATACATACATATATACATTGACTAATCGTACTCAACTGGTGCTTCTAACTACGCCTACCCCAATGTACCTGACCTAAGCCTAATACGTGGGCGGGAGTAGATAAGTAGCAGTTTAAGTTAAGTTTGTTTTGCCAAGAGTCTGCTTCAAGAATTCTCTACAAAGGGTTATTCAGTTCAGTACCTGGGATTTAGAAGGCTGGAGGGTTGGTATCTCTATCTCAGGGCTTGATATTCCAGCTGCCTGCAAGGGCGGCTTGGAAGCGCCGGAGCTGGATTTCTCGGCAGGAGAAAAGGCAGCTTCTCTCTCTCAGCGCGTCAGAAAGGAGGGGCAGCGTCTGTGGGCTTCGCGGTCAGCTGTGCTCCTCGGCAAGTCTCGCTGCTCCAATCTTGTCACCACCTCGTGTGTTTGCTTAAGGCAATGTCGGTATTATTTATACCTGAAAGGTGTCGAGATTGACGTAAGGATGGACATAAATACGTCAATAAGGATGTCATACGAACTGATCGTTCGCACATTCTTTACTGAAGTTCTCGGTTAAATCAAAACAATGGCTGTGGGGATTTCCCAGGTCGTGGTAGGTTTGATTTGTTTTGAGAACACCGTATGCCTATTAGGGGGCTGGAGAAATAGTGCTTGCCTAATGAGATGGCATGCGCTATGACCTAATCAGATAACGGGCTTCTGTGCCGTTGTTTGGCTAATCAGATAACTGGTTTCTGTGCAGTTGAATGGCTGCTAGTTAATTATTAACCAGACAAGGGTCAGAAATAGGGGGATCGATACAGTACCCATAGTAAATACATCACACCCACTCCAAGTAATCTATGTCCATATTTACAAATCTAGGCATAGTAAACAAAACTAGTAGTGCATGTGTATACCAAACCACCCCAAAATACAATCAAATGCATTCTGAAAATTGGAAATGCGAAATACACGAAAAGATGAGTATAGTTACTATATGCACTTCAAGCAGTATAATAATGCTAAATGTAATACGCGTATTTTGAAATCCGCATGAACGAAATGCGGAAATTACACATGAAATGGCTCTTAATACAGAAGAAAAGGTCGAGACCATCTCATCACAAAAATCATAATACTTGCGAACATGCTAGAGGGTAGCTAATGTCTCTAGAGTAGCTAAAAATAGAAACTTTGTTCTCTAAGAATAGTTTTACTTTAAGCAGAAGATAAGTGTCCCAAAAAATCGTAAATATGTTTGGAAATGGAAGGGGAAAAAAAAATGTCTCGCTCTCCGTAAAAACTGGTGAGAAAATTTCTTATTGCTTTATTTTCAAAGTTGAAGGCCAAATTCAGGGTGTATGGAACGCCGTGTGCTAGTTTGTTCAAAGTCATTCTTTCTGCTCTGGTGAAAACATCATATTGTTGAGACTTTCGAAAAAACTGTCAACTGCTTCTTGCGAAAGTTCCACTAACTCGGAAAAATTTTGTAACATGCATTCATGAGCATGATTGCCTTCATTGATGTTTCGATCAGCATAGCTGACAGAAGGTCGTACCTGATCGATGCTGCTTTCATCTTGTACTTCACAACTCTTCAATCGTAGTGGTGAAGTCTCCACGAATGCCGTCATCAGGATTGGTAGCCGCTGGGGACAGCACAATGCATGAGCCGTTACCGGACCCAACAAAGTCTCTGCGTCCATTGGCACATCCGATTGTAGTGTCAGACAGGTGTCCAACACGCATTCTTCGCCGCATAGCAAGCTCCTTAATACAGGCATAACACAACTTTGCCACATCGGTCTAAATGAAAGAAACCAAGTCATGTTTAAATCTCGTAGCCGTGCTAGTCCAAGGACTTTAGTTATGCGGTCCCGGTAGCCAATAGCTCGGATTGTTTCTTCCATTATCGCTGGTGTCTTGGCTGTGACGTGGTTTGCCATAGCGAAGTAACAGGATCAAAAATAGGATGCCTGCCACTAGTCCCAAAAGGAGAGGAAGTCCGCCAAAGATGGAATGGACAAAATCAGGAAAAATACCCAGGATGGCTTTGAATGGGGTTAAAGCTCCCGAAAACACTGTCTTAAATACACTCGCGATTCCACTTGTATCAGAAATATTTAAGATTTCGCTCAGTATTTCTGCGAAATGTATGGGGGAATTAGTTGCTAACAGTGAATGAATCTCAGCAGTTGTCCTTGCAACTTGGAGATCATAAGTTTCTTTTGATGACGTTAACATGGTTGGCGTCTGTAGGAGCACTGTCTTCATTCTGCTTAAAGTATCAATTCGAATAGAAGAAATTTTCAAACTGGGCCATAACCTTGCCTCCCTGTCTCGGGCATCGTTTGGGAACAATACTCGTTCACAGCACATGACCTTCGTAGTCACGGTTATGAGATAAGGTTTTCCGGGCAACAGACTGCAACATCTGCGATCTACAATTAGAATGTAACTCCCGTTCGAGAGTCTCCTAAAGAATGGTTCTATTTGTGTTGCAGGTGTGCCTAGCTGGTGACATGAAAGGTTATTTGAAGTCCCTTCACATGCTCCATGCAAACTAATACCCTGACACAGAAGTGTACCGCTTAGTGACCTTTCACAATTATTGCCACTAAGGAACACACTTTGTCCTTTATTACTAACACATGCGTGTGTATAGGGCAAGTTCCATGTTGACTTAATGTATCCTTTACCCAACCTTTCATACTGGCCTGCCTGTATATATTTTTGGCAGTATTGAAACTGGAAAGTTGTTATCGGAATATTTATTATCCCATGTATTATCCATTCAATGACAGGTCGTTATGACATTGTCAATGGTAATCTCTCAAGTTTTTCAATGCTCAGAATTGTATAGTCAGCACCCTTCTGTGCCAAACTGATTTGTTTATCAGTAAGGTTAAAGATATTAAATAATGACGTTGTGTTGATTAAACGCCAAGGCACATAGCCTGAACGCAGATTTTGTAACGTCCAGCCAAGTTGTACAATAGAACGCAATTGGGACTGACCATGTTGTAACATCAGTAAGTCTTGCGATATTATATCGATTGCTGAAGACACAATACTGTCCAGTGAATATATTCTGGAGGACAGAGTCATTAACCCATTGTCCACAACAGAAAGTGATTTTTCCAAATTAATACGGTCAATTTCCCGTATTTTTTCTGCTGTCTCAATTTGAGTTACTTTCCAAGCTTCATTGTAAGCTGCATATATAGAGGCCGCTATGAAACGTTTTTGACGCTGTTTGCGTGGTCCCATAATGAAATCACGCAAGTCAGCACCCTCTTGAAGTAAAGTTAGATGTTGCTTAACTTCTGCCAGTGTGGATGTTTGTAGCCATTGAAGGCAGAACTTGCCCACACTGTAAGTAGTTACTATCCCTGGATGTTGTCTTTGGGAATATCTAGGGTCTGGCCTGGTCAATTTGAACCCCTGTATTTTGTTCAGGAATCTGTCTTGACAGTTATTTGTGTCTGTGGGCCAGATCAACCATTGTTTCCAATCAGGATGTGTTCTGTTTTGGTTTAAAATATGGTTCACGTCTATCTCAACATCTATAGAGCTATTACTGTTCGTTGTTGGCTTTGGAATAGACGGTTTGTTTAAGTCTTTGATTTTGGCTAAGCCAAGACAGGTAGTTTGTTGAATAGTGTCATTCAAGAATATAATTTGTTCTGGGATCATACAGGCTCTGAACAATGATTCTATACCTTGTACTTGCCAATCTTTTGTACCCCAAACAGTTTTTGTTTCAATGTTATTGTTCCAGAAATCAAAACCAAATGTATTCATTTGCTCAAAAAATGAATCTGAATATATCAATTTCGTGTTTGTAAGCATGGTCTTCATACCTGTCTTATTCGACAATTTGAAATAAAATGTTTCTGCATTACTTGTGTTAAACCCTGAAAAATATGCACATTTATCATAAAATGTTTTAGAACTACCCTTTGGAGTAGCACAATGTTCCCATTGGTTATAATTTAAAACATTTCTAGGTTGTGCAGATTTATGGAGATAATGGTTACCATAGTGGTTGTAGCAGAACATTTGATCATAATTAGACGAACCCTGCAAATAATCATGTTCTGTAAATTTAGCAGACATTACTAGGTCAGACATCATATCATTTATACTTTCAAAGTCCCAATCATCAGCGAATGTGCTTGGTTTTACAAAGTCACTAAACGAGATCTTAAATTGATGTGGATACTTCAGGATTTCAACCGGGCCATAGATTTCATAATCAGTATTGTCCCATGCTACACCGCCTGGTATAGGATTGGCTGTGAAGTTCACTGAAGAAAGTTCTCTTTTCTTGACGTGTGAAGATGTTTGTGGTTTAAGGACCAAGTTGATTTTCTGGCTTGCTGTGTCCATTTTTGTATATTTTCCCTCAATTAAATGTCCCAAGCATAGTACCATGATGAGCCAAAGTATGAGGATAAATGCACCTAATGTCACCCAGATTTCAATCCATGGAGAAGTCAGATAGGTTCCCTTTAGTTGATGAAAAAGTTCCTTTGCTTTGTCTTTAAAAGTTTTTGTTGATGGCTGTACTTCTGGTTCACTTGGATCTTCTGAAACATCATCGAAGTTAATGAAGTAGCCGGATGCCGTTCTGTCAATTGTTCCAATTGCTTCTGGATTACTTTTTGTTTTTGGATTTTGCTTTATTTCATTAGCAAAGTCTGTAGTTACATCATCGTAGGTTGTTGTTCCTTGATGAAAAGTTTTTATTTGGGTTTTAAGAGGTTCAAGTTCCATTGCTTTGTTGCATAGTCCTTGTTGTTTCACTGTAGATTTTCCAAATGTGATCAGTCTTTCAGTTTGAACCTCTGTGGATGTAGCAAACTTTGGTGTTCTGCTACTTCTTGGGAGTCCACTTGGCCTACTATTTGTTATCGGCCACATGATTGTGGTTTAACCAGGTCGATGGATATGACTCGGTTCTCCTTTTTACCAGCAAGGGGCGGTAGTACTACTGATCTTGTCCCGTTGATAGACAAGACAGGAACTGCTTTTCTGTAAGAAGGCCCAAATTCCTTCTTTACCGCGATCTTCTCTCTGACCAGATCCCCGACTTTTGGAATCCAGACAGGCCTTGCTGAGACAGGTGGTTTTTCTTCAGTGGTTGCTGGCTGCCGTTTCAACTTTATGTTGCTCAGGTCTTTTCTTGTTTCATTTAAGTCCTGTAAAATAGCCAAGCGATCTTTGATATCAAAGCATTTTTCTTTAACCACTGAAGTCTGACTATCTAAGTCCTGGATTAACATTCTAGTCCCAAACAATAGTTCGTACGGACTGAGTCCTTTCAGAGAATTTCTTGGCAGGTTATTTAGACTACGTTGGACACTTATTAAATGTTTGACCCACCCAACTCCTCAACCTAATATCTTTGCTGTTATAGATTGCTTTATGCCTTGGTTTTTTCTTTACACCATCCCGTTTCCCTCAGGAAGGAAGTGAGAAGAGTCCCGCAATGCAATGTTCATTCTGACCAGTCACCCCCCATAAGCTGTTTTTAGAGCTAAAGGAAAGATTTTGGTCAGAACGTAACATGCTTCTAGCGTATATGCCATTCTAGACTCGCAAAACTTTGTATAACAGTTCCGAAGTCAGCCGAAAGTTGGGGTCTACATTATAAGTGAAGATAGTCTCTACATGTTAATACGACGCATTATTCATACTGTGTTTTTATTATTTTTTTTGTTGATTTGATACATTCTGGAGTGAAACGCCATGGTAGTAAACCGTTTCTCTCGCTACTGCGATCTCTGTTGCAGTCTGGGAAGTTTTTTACAATAATGTGATGATGCAGGCTCATGCCTGGCCACCAGTACACTGATTGTAATTCTTCCAGAGAATCTTTTAGCTTAAGGTGTCTGAGACCCTCACCCATATGTGCGTCTGCTATTAACAAGCCTCTCCTGTCCGTGTTTGGAATTACTCTATCCCCCACTCCAGGGATTCAAGCAAAAGGGACTGAGTTTGCATCGATTATGTATGTATAATTGAGTGGGTAATTGATCGGTAGCGCTGAGCAGTCGCCTTTTGATGACGTTTTGACTGCCAGCACAGTTTCTCCGTCAATGTATTTTACTGTACGCTTTTTTGTAGCTACGGAAGCCGATTTAGTTGCTACCGCTGTGGCTGTCTCAGCCAATGAATTCCCTGCAACGTGAACGCCATCACGCTGATGACTCAGTGAATGTATCACGTGAGTTTTTGGTAGTTCTTTCTGTAAAAGAACTACTTGTTCTCAAAGCACTTTTTGCTTTATTGTTGCACCTGTGTCATCTTTGTAACCGTTTTGAATCCATTCTGTAAATCGTTATTGTATGATTTGACGCAGTAATACGAATCGCACACTATAAGTGTCGGGAATTCGCGATCGGCATTATCTAGCGCCATTTTTAACACTATTATTTCAGTTTGTTGTTCTGAATTATTTTCTACTGAGTGTGTTTTTGTAAGTAGAGGTCTTAATTTACCTGCGCGCCACACTTCTTTTACAATTTCGCATGTGGCGTTGTAAGCCAGCTCTCCCCAAACTGAGGGTTGAGCATGACCGTCTGTATATATTACACAGGCGTACTGTCGTAAAGGCAGAATGTCGATTGGCAGAGGGTATTCTCTCTCATATTCTAGATATTTTAATTCTTTCATTTCCGGGTCAAAATAGTATTTTACTTTGTCTGTAGCAACAGAATTTACCCATTGTATCCATTCTGGATTCAGTGCCGTTGTCGGTAAATTACATGGTGTTGTTAATGCCTCAAAGCTGATTCTGCTGTTCTGACTGTAACCTGTCTACCGTCGGCTTGGTATTTTTCTTTTGCTACAGCTGTTTGAACCGCATGAACAATGTTTTCCTTAATGCTGAACCTTTTTTCAGCTTCTGTGTACAAATGTGATTTGTATGCTATTGGTACCTTCTCTCCCTCATTAGAAGTCAGGTATGTGAATCCGCATCTTCCTGGGATGACTCGAATCACAAGGTTGCGTGTGTTGTCACGTGTTTGTAATTTTGTTTTAACTAACATATCTGTTTGTAAAGATCTCAAAATTTCTGTGTGTTTTTGAGTCCAATTGATTCTTTTAAAATCTGGTTTTAAAAGAATCATAGAGAGGTTTAACTCTCTCTGCATAATTTATAATGTAAGTTCTTCCGAAATTCAGGAAACCTAGAATTGATTGTAAGTTTTTTAGTGTTCTAGGTGCTTGGATTACAGCACATTTCTCTAGGAAATTGTCAGCCAGGCTTTTGCCTTCACTTGATAGTTCATATCCTAAAAACAGGACAGTTAGATGGGCAATTCTTGACTTTTTAAAGTTGGATTTGTAACCCTCTGCTGCGAACCCAAGTATTATGGTGTTCACTCTCTTCAAGTGAGTATCCAAGTCATCATCTGTTAGATAGATGTCATCGACATAAGATAATGCCTCATCATCATATATTTGTAGTAACTCTGTTACTCTTGCTGAGAATAATCCTGGGCTGTTTTTAAACCCCTGGGGCAAACAACAGAAATTGTTTTGCGCGCCATTTATTGAGAACGCGGTCAAAAATCTGCTCTCTGGTGCTATATTTTGACAGAAGAATCCATTAGAGATGTCTAATGTGGTTTTGTATTTTTTGCGCACTATGTTATTCATTAGTGCAGCACTATGCGAGTTTTGTACTGCAAAGGTTTTGCAACATGAGTTAAGGTGTCTGTAGTCCAAAACAAGACGATATGAATTGTCTGGTTTGGAGACAGGAAACAAAGGATTATTCATTTGTGAGGTGCAAGTTTCAATCACCCCCTGGTATTCAAGTTGATCTAGGATCTCTTTTACCCGTTTTTTTGCTTCTTGCTTAATTGGGTACTGCCTCTGAGCAGTAGGTTGTGATTTTAACTGGATTTTGTGAGGAGGAGAGTCCTCATCCCATCCCACATGGTTTTTATATAATGCAGGAGCTTGGGCTACTGCCCACTTTCTTGCAAGTGTATATTTTTTATGAATTGGAATATGATTTGAGAAGGCAGGCATAATTATTTCTTCGCCATGAGGGCACTCCCTGACAAACTCTGGTGGCCAGTCTCTTTCAGCTAGAAGGATGTCATAGCCCTTGGAGAGATTATCCCAAAAGAGACGCCTTATTTTCCTAGTCTTATCCCCCTCTATACGCAATGTTATTTCATATATTTTATGAGGTTTGCTAACCCTGGTATCTGCTGTTTCCACCTGAATGTATTCATTCGTGTCCACTGTCTCCAGATGATTCATAAGGATCTTGCGAGCTATGCTCACTTCTGCTGCGCTGTCTAGCATTGTCTGAGCCCATTCTCCGTTTTTCAGCTGTGTCCTCAGTATTCTCGGCATGGTTGATTACTTTAATACTGGCTACCTTCTTTTTTGGAAACTGTAATTTTTTATTTTGATGAGCAGGTTCCTTGTCTTTGGACTTGACGTGCTCTTCCCTGTGTTCTGATCGTCCTCTTCTTTCCGATTTCTGCAAGGAAGTCTGAAAAGATTGAGAGGGATGTGTATCAATATCTTGATATCTATCAGGTTTCTTCAGATTATCCCTATTTCTAAGGTTGTATTTTTTCTCAGAGTGCTCCCTCTGGGGAGACTTGTGTCCTTGGTCCGGAGATCTTTCTCTCCGCCGAGGAGACCTTCCTCTGGACTGGAATCTTTTTTCTTTAGGAGTGGATTGTTTATTTCCATCCCAGCTCTTTTTTTGAGTGTTTAGATTATTTTTAATAAATACTTTTTCAGGTTTTTCAATAAGTTGGGGTTTCACCGGTTTTCCACCCAAACTATCTCTTCCTAGTTCTTCATAGGATTTTTCTATGATTCTGGCAATTTCAACTGGTTGGTCTGCTATATCTGTCTCTTTCAACCTCTGGCGGATCGCCACATTTGCTGCTTCTCCCTTTATATTTGCTAATAATATTGCAGAGACCTGCTTGAAGTCTTTTAGTAATTTCATACCAAGAGTTAAGGCAGGTTCTGGACCGTATTCATCTTGAATTTGTTTTAGCACATCTGGTATTACTGACATGGATGGAACACCATGTGTTTTTGTGTAAATGGAAGCAAAGACTGTACCCCAAGTGTCACAGTCCTCCACATGTGGTGCGATTCCCATTGGAAGACAGATAGTCAGAATCCTGTGTTTCTCAACCGGGGTGGTATCTGGAAATACCGCCTCTATTTGAGTGATTTTTTGTGCTAACCAGAATGGAATTTGTTCCCGTTTTGCGGGTACTTTACCTAGACAGGACTGTATGTTCTGTGGTGTAATTTTATTTGTGTTCCCCTGGTGAGGGATCAGCTGTGGAATTTTAATAGCTGGTTGGACTGTTGAAGTCCGCATTACATATTGGACTAATTGTCTGTGTATTTTAATTAATTGTTTTAGCTGTGCTAAAAAGTTCTGGTGCAGACATTTCTTCAATGTCTGGATGTGGTGTGTATCCGGCTAGGACCGGCCACGTTGCTCCTGGTCTACCTAGTGGACCGAGCCTGGTGATGTGATTATTATGTTTTAGGGCGCCATTAAACCAGAGCAGGTGCTCTTGGTATTTGAGTGGTATTTCCACCTCCTCGAAAGGAGTGTACTCATTAGGAGGTTCCTCTATTTTGTAATAGTGGAAGTCCTTTGTTACAGCGTTTGCTGCTGGAAAGTTTATCCATGAATAGAATACCTCTGTCTGCCGATATTCGTGTGCCTCAATTACGAATATGACTGTACCACCTCTCGGTGTCAGCCCATTTTCTATAAGTTTTAAAGTTATAGATTTCCTTATGTTGACCGGGATGAGTATTGCCTCCGGGTCTTGCTGTAGGAGACTATTGTCAGCCGCTAGGAGTTGAGCTGCTATTCTAGCTGTCTCCCTTCTTCATTTTCTGACATTCTACTGTCAAGAAGATTTTGTTTATTTGCAGATCAGGTTTCTATGGAAACAAAGATTAGATGCACAATATTTTGGAACAGTGTATCCTTCAACGTTGAATAAACCAAGAACCATACATAGGAGTCTCCTCCTACTAAGTTTGGCGGATTTAACCTTTCACCCACTCCAGACGTCTTTGGAGTATTATGGGGAAAAAGGGGTCTGTGTGAAAAAGCACGACTGAGTTACTCTAATGTCTTACGTTAGATTTATCGCCTATCCAAACCGTTGGGCGCCATGTAGTGTAGTTCCTATTATCCCAATAGGCTCTGCGCATTGGAATAATATCTTCAATAGTATAGACGTAGGACAGAGGTTAACTAGGTCTTCTACTGTCGATATTAGACTTAAAGTTTAATGTTTGCCAGCTAGCTCAGAGTTCACTAGAAACTTTCTCGAATAGACAAGGAGGAGTTTAACCTCCCTGGATAGACAAGAAGGGATTTAGTTTCTGACAACCATAGAACATGACAACTTTGCTCTCCCCTAATCAAGAGTGTATCTCTAGAGTCGTGTGAAAACAAAAGACAACTTATTTTACTCAGTCAGTTCAGTGCATTCTTAGTTTCACCAGATTGTAGAGAAAAGGAAGAGACGGGCGTGTTCAATAAAAAGATGTTATTTATTGATCAGTCTCTTTTCTCATACAAGAGAAATGAATCGCTATTATTGCAATACTTATAGTTAAGTAAAGTGCATACAGTAATAACAGAATTATAAAATAATACTGTAAAAGCATTGATATGGTTTCTTAGCCATATGATACTTAAAATGGATAAAATAGATACATACATATATACATTGACTAATCGTACTCAACTGGTGCTTCTAACTACGCCTACCCCAATGTACCTGACCTAAGCCTAATACGTGGGCGGGAGTAGATAAGTAGCAGTTTAAGTTAAGTTAGTTTTGCCAAGAGTCTGCTTCAAGAATTCTCTACAAAGGGTTATTCAGTTCAGTACCTGGGATTTAGAAGGCTGGAGGGTTGGTATCTCTATCTCAGGGCTTGATATTCCAGCTGCCTGCGAGGGCGGCTTGAAAGCGCCGAGCTGGATTTCTCGGCAGGAGAAAAGGCAGCGTCTCTCTCTCAGCGCGTCAGAAAGGAGGGGCAGCGTCTGTGGGCTTCGCGGTCAGCTGGGCTCCTCGGCAAGTCTCGCTGCTCCAATCTTGTCACCACCTCGTGTGTTTGCTTAAGGCAATGTCGGTATTATTTATACCTGAAAGGTGCCGAGATTGACGTAAGGATGGACATAAATACGTCAATAAGGATGTCATACGAACTGATCGTTCGCACATTCTTTACTGAAGTTCTCGGTTAAATCAAAACAATGGCTTTGGGGATTTCCCAGGTCGTGGTAGGTTTGATTTGTTTTGAGAACACCGTATGCCTATTAGGGGGCTGGAGAAATAGTGCTTGCCTAATGAGATGGCATGCGCTATGACCTAATCAGATAACGGGCTTCTGTGCCGTTGTTTGGCTAATCAGATAACGGGTTTCTGTGCAGTTGAATGGCTGCTAGTTAATTATTAACCAGACAAGGGTCAGAAATAGGGGGATTGATACAGTACCCATAGTAAATACATCACAGTCTCAGCAAGATGGTGGAACTCTTCATCCTGTTAACTGTTTTAACATTTATTATAACTTTCGTCTGTTTCTATTTATTAATCATTGCTGCACATATTTTCTATACAAGAATCACTTTGGTTCAATAAATATTGAAAACGTTGCTTCGTGTATTCCTTGTATATTTCTCTGAGCAACATAGAGCACGAGTGTCTGAGCAAAAGGACTGAGTCTGTCACCATGGTTCCTGATGGAACATGGTTGTCCTGTTCAGAAGTTGCCACAACTGTTCGCTCCATGTCTAGGATAGGGAGCCTTCAAGTGGCACTGTGAGCTAGCTGGTCTAAGGGACAACATATCCTGCGTGGATGCATGGAATCAGTCTAGCACCATCCTAAGTTTGTCTTCCACAAACACGCAGTTCCCACTGATTAGTGGAAACTACACAACAGAAAAAGGCATGACTAAAGCTGCAGACAATATGGGATCTGTGAGAAGGGTGTGGATGGTCCTCCTCTCCTGCGTTGTTTCTGAGGAGCAAAGAAAGACATATCTAAAATATCTGGTGATGTTCTCTATTAACAATGAGATGTTATTTCCTTCAATGACCTGCTGGGTTGTTAGTCATGTGCTGTCATTACATTTAATATAATCAAAGGCGAATTAGTACCTTTGACCAAAAAAGAGGAAGGTTTGCCAGGTTTCAGAGTGTTGTCCAGGAAGAGTATGGTTTTGACTTTGGGATCTACTATTACCTGGTGGACAGTGGGGGACCTGTTGGCACAGTGAACGAAGTGTGTGCTCAGTTCAGTCACCAGAAGCGATTCATGCATCCCCCTTGAAGTCGGTATGTTGCAGCCTCCTGCACCTTACCCTGTTTATTATGCAGGCTCCCTGCTGGTCACCATTGCCGGAGGTCTCGAGCTTGACGAGCTGCTGTTATTACTATTGCATCTCTGTTTGCATGTATGTTCCTGGCTTTAACATGCACTCACCCCATAAAACTTTTGCAAGGCCCCGAACCTGCGTTTGATGCTGAACAAGTCACTCTTGCTTCACCCTGCAGCGCCCACATGCTGCAGTGCATGAAATGGCTCCGATTATCCTGCTCTATTTCTACCCCATTGAACTCTTTAGGGCCCAACTAGAATGCCTTTATCTCCATGCTAGGTCAGAGCAGTGCTTAGACCGTCAATGATGTCCTGAGGTGTCAAGAGTAAGGCAACTTTCCATATCTCTTCCACATAAATGATAGCAGCTAGTGGATTCACAAATCTTGCTACAAGGGGAGATGCACAGCCCAGCCAGGCCGAGCATGTGTGTTTATGAAGAAGATGCATGTGACAACCTAGAGCATGCTGGATTGGGACATTGATTCTTGTTTTGGGTGTAAGCTTGGGGGTCCTGGTTGTTAGTTGTTCATTTGGTGCATGCAATTGAGGGTGGGTTTGAAGGGCAGCATTTTTTGTGGTGAAGTCTTTCTTTAAATTGTTGCTTCTAAACTTTGTGCTATAATTTTTAAAAGAGAAGCTTTTTTTTAGAACAATAGCTGTAGAGCATTACAGTATTTGTTATAAGAGGGAGCTATAATTGAAAGACCATGCCCTGGTCCTGTTGGATTTGTCGGCGGCCTTCGATACGGTCCATCGCATGATTTTGGTGGACCGTTTGGAGGCCTGCGGGATACAAGGGAAAGCCCTTAACATCTTGAAAGCTTTCCTTACTAATAGGGTCCAGGTCGTGCCACTGGGGGAGTTCGAATCTAAACCTTTCATGCTACCCTGTGGGGTTCCCCAGGGATCCTGCCGAAGTCCCACCCTTTTCAATGTTTACGTTTCCTCGCTAGCCCCAGTTATTCGATGGTATGGGTTTGAACTTACATCTTACGCGGATGATACGCAGATTCTGGTGTCACTGCTACCAGGTAAAGAGGATGGTGTTGGCCTGAAATTGCAAGAGTGTATGTCAGCAGTTAGTAACTGGGTGGCCGGAAATTGTTTAAAATTAAATTTGACTAAAACCGAAGTTTTACTTTTCGGCTCCAGCGATAACTTTTAGAGTCCTAACTGGTGGCCTGAAGAGATTTGGCACTCCCCCCCCCCCCCCCCCCCCCCCCCATTCCAGTCACGAAGGTCAAGAATCTAGGGGTTCTGATTGACGATCAGCTTACCTTTAGACCCCAGGTTAATGCAATGACATCATCCATCCACTTTACATTGAAAATAATCCGGAAGATCCTTCCTTTTTTACCAGATGGGTGTAAACAGTGGTGACCACCGTGGTTTTATCTCGCCTGGATTATTGCAACAGCCTATTTCTTGCTGCTCAACAGGTGCTTCTGAACAAATTACAGGCCTTGCAAAACGCAGCAGCTCGACTCATCACAGGCTTACCAAAGTTCGCATCCGTCTCCCAGGAATTGGTGACGCTGCATTGGCTCCCAGTGCGGAAGCGGATCTCTTTCAAAGCCTTGTGTATAGTCTTCAAGGCCCTTCGAGGTATCGGCCCGTCGTTCTTAAAGCAGTACTTCCAATGGTACATGCCTGGAAGACATCTTAGGTCATCCAACATGGGGCTGATCGTGACCCCCCGGACAAGGAAAGCGCGCTGGGGAGGCAGGAGCTTTGTCCTGGGGGCAGCCAGGGCTTGGAACGCTCTGCCTTTGGTTCTTAGACATATTACAGATTTGATGGCCGATCGTAAAGGTTTGAAAATATGACTTTTCTTACATTAAACTTCAGGCTTAGGTGGAGGGAGCTTTCATTTCAGCGCCAGGACACCGTTTGGTAACAGTGCGCTCTATAAATGTTATAGATAAATAAATAAACGCTGTTTTCTGGAACTAAAGAACTGCTACCAGTAGTGAAATTATATGAGATCAAATCTTATGGCTTTTTCATTTTATATATATATATATATATATATATATATATATATATATATAATCAAGTACTCCGCTCCTGTCGTCAATTCCAGATGCACAAACATGCACGGACCACAGTAATTAGGCGCAAATTATGTATTTATTTTGAACAGTCCGTTATTGCTCCTTTCGGCCTTTGCAGGCCTTGATCACATGATGCCACTGCTTTGTGGGACAACCATATTTAAAGTGACAAGTGCTAAAATATAGCATGAATACTGAAAACACTGTTAGATTAATTCGAGATGACTGTATAGTATATACATTTATTTTCTCATGCATGCGCAGTTTAAATATAATACTTCAATGCATAACAAAAAACAAAATTGAAATTAAAAGTTCCCTTTTCTTGTTATTGCACGAGTAATTGTTAAAACATCTTTTTCTGTTAAGACTCAGTGGTAATTGACACAGGAACAGATAAAATCTGTATGTTTTAAATACAGAACATTTCAAATACAAGCTTAAAATGCCTTATACAATTAATTAAGTTTTTTCAATATTCAATCATTTGAAAGTTCAATTGATTCTTGTAAGGCGGAAAAATGAAGTATTAGTACTGATATTATTCAATACATCTCGCATTGTCATACCAGTGGTTTGTCTGTTAAAGTGCTCCTATGCAAAGTGCTGAAGTTAAAGTGCTTTGTGTCAATATCTCACACTTTGTAGTTTTTCTAAAGTGCTGAAGTGCTAATGTTAAAACCAACGGAAGTATAGCAGCTGATGTTGTTGAAGGCTACATAAATATGTAGTTCAACTCTTCTTATGTGCAAGCCTTATTGCTGAATCCTGTTTTCAAAATTTGTTTTAAAGACTTTTCGGATTAGTACTATATACTTTGTTAAGCATGATGATTGCCTTCGTGATACGTTGGCTGTTGTCAAGTAACTCACTTACAGACATGTAAATAAATCCTCAGTAGTGTTGAGTCCCCCTGGAGTCTTGAAATCTAATTCCAAAATGTATTGAGTCTCCAGTTTTCTCACCACAGCTTCCCTGTTGCCCCCTCTTCTGTTGGAGAGCACCGAATCCACAAATAATATTTGAGCGGTTTCAAATTATTATCATGCCTCTCTTTGAAGTGTTGAGCAACAAGGTAAGTTGGGTCTTGGCTAGTGATCGTCTGAATGTGTTGGAGTATCCGCTTGTGCTCCTAAAACTTAGTACTGTCCACATAGCGTAATCCACACAGACACTCCAACACATATATCACATTTTCTGTTTTACTGTCAAACACTTATTGATCTTGCAGTCTTTGTCACTGAAGGGTGTTGTATATGATGTTTTGTTTTCCCCGAATTGACAGGCTCAGCAAGTTTTACATTTAAAAAAACCTTTTCTTTGTGATAGCCAGGTGATACCTTCAGTTATTTCAGGGCTGCTTTTGACAAGTGTATTAATGATTGAGGGTGCTCTTCTGTACGTTAACGAAAGGTTTTGAGGAGGAGGTGGCCAATAGCAGGATCTTTTAAAACTTATAGCCAATTGCATCTGATGATACTTCGCAATGCTTTATCCTGTTTCATAAATGCAAGTATCAATCTGATTTGATCTTTCCCTCCTTCATCACCTTGTTTGTCAATTTCAGACAGTAGTTTACAGCCAACAAAGTCTCTGCATTTTGTGTTTGCTAACAGATCCAATCTATTCAACTGTTTTGATTTGGTGATGGCTAGATCTACAGTTTCTTGCGAGTAGCCTCGTGCTAGAAATCTGAGTTGGCTAGCCTGTTCGACCATTTGTAAGTCTGTCCTGTTGCTACAATTTCTATTTAACTGAGCATCTCCCCAAAGAGTATACTCTCTATTAGGTGCCTAGGGTGAAAGCTCGTCGGATGTAGCACAGTGTTGCCAGCTGTTTCTTTGCGGTATACTTTAGTTCCAATTTTTTTGTTTAGAATATAGAACTGTAAATCTAAAAAATTGACAGTTTTTTCATTCACTGTAGCAGTAAAATTTAAGTTGATGTCAATGTTATTGATACGAATTCCAAAGCACTTGCCTTGGTTCCTCTCCACACCACAAATACATCATCTATGAATCTTAGCCAAATCATTGCATGTTCATTCATTATTGTCCTGTGTGTTCCCATGAGAACCAGCTCCTCCTACCAGCCCATGTGGAGACAGGCATAGCTGGGCGAGAAGCTAGCACCCATGGGAACTCCACGCAATTGTTGATAGACTTCATTTTGAAACATGAACAAATTATTGTTAAGGCAGAATGTCACCTTATTGATTAACATTTTACTGTGTTGCAACAACCAGAATGGCCTGCCACCTAGGAAATATTCAAGTGCCCTTATACCGTCCTTATGATAAATGCTTGTATAAAGCGCGGTAACTTCTAATGTCCTAAGGAGGTAATCCTCTTGCCAGGTAAAATCCTTCAATCTCTGGAGAAAGTCACTCAAATCCTTGATGTAGGATGGCAATTTCTGCACATGTTCTTGTAAAAAGTAATCTATGTATTGGGAAGTACTCTCCAACAGACTTATTTGTGCAGATACAATCAGTCTTCCCGAGGGTTTAGTCCGTTTTTTGTGGACCTTAGGTATAAAGTACATCACCGGCATTGTTGGGTTATCCTTTTTGAAGAATTTGTATTTGTCCATGTTGATAAGGCTTGCACTTTTCCATGCTAACAATTTCGCATAGTATTCATTACATGTTGCACGGCCTGTTTAGGTATAGCCTTTTTTGTAACACTCCCTGTCAATCATTTGTGACAAAGCCTCCTGCAAATAATCTTCATTGGGCCAGATGATGATTTTCTCCACCTTTAGCTTAATTCCCGATTACAATTTGGTTATTCCTTTGTAACTTGCCCATCAGTTGTTGATATTGATAATTTTGTTTGCTTGTTTTTTGACTTTGCTCTTTGTACCTGATAATTAAAAATTTTGATTTGTGTTACTTAAAGATATCAATGGAATCTTGTGGCATGATTGGGTTGAAGTTGATTTTGGTTTGAACATCGTTACTGCTGACGATTTTGTGTTAATGTTGAAACCTGAGAGCGGACCTGTAATTTCTATTTGTCCTAAATTTTCACTTAGGGAACTCTGTATTTTGTATTCCTTCTGAAGTTTCTGTAACTCTCTCAGCAATGGTAAGTCTGAGATGGTCGAATTTATGTTGGTGACTCGATGCGTTTCAAATTCATTTAATTTTTTTCACAATCTTGACTGCGCATCAGATGGTATTTCTTCAACTTCAATTTGCGAACAAATGTAAACACGTCCATTCTGGTTTGTGCATAATTGAAGATACTCTCTGGGCAATATGATAGACCTAGTTATAGTAGTTGTGTTTCTGACTTGCTTAGATTAATATTTGCCAGGTTGATGATGGTTTTATTGTGAGCCATATTTGGATTTACTTGTGTCTCCATCTGCCTGTAGGTTGTTTTTTGTTTTGTTCGTTGCGGGCATGCCTTTCTCCTATCGCCGCGTAGCTTTGTATTTCTCTTTTTGCTGATTTGTTATTCACTATTCGTGGGCGGAGTGTTTGACGACTGTCCTGCTGTAAAAAATCCAGCTCCTCAGCTAATGACAGTTTTTGTAGCAATAGTCTTGTTCTTAATTGGTTCAACTCGGATTCTGATCCACTCTCCATGGCAGAACTCAGATCAGAGATTGATGTTATTTGCTAATTCTTTATTGTTTGACGGCATTTGCGTTCGATCATTCCTAGGATTGAATTTAGAGACTTTGAGTGAATCATATTTTTTAGAGAACGTAAAATGTGCCCATTCTCCTAGTTCGTTTTGTAGCTCTGAAACATGTAGACCTTTCTGACCTTAATTTTCTCCTCATCTTTGCGAAACCTGATAGTTATTTCCTCCCGCATTTTTAATGCATTTTCACTTGGTCCAATTTTGCTTAGTTCTTCATTGAGTTCATTAATCTGTTTTTGTAAATCCAAACGATCGGATTCTGCATATTTCACCAGAATTTGCACAAGCTTCCTTGAGGACTTCAAGTTACATTCAGCCCATTCTTTCATCATGGTGGGGTTAGGGTTAAGGTTTTCATTGCTCGGGCGATTAGAAATCTTAAACCCCTGGGAATTCTTCCCAATATCCGGATAGCGATGTAACAATTTATGCTCCAACCATTTTGCCTGCTTTTGTTGCATTAGTTTCTCTAGATTTCTCATCATGTCTTCGATGTTGTTTGCACTTTCTCCTTATGTTCCACTGGCCGCCTGGATCTGCTGGCTGTTTGTGAGCGAGTTGTTGAACATTTCCGTTGCTGCTGCCTCCCGGTCCCGCAGCGCGACGGTGGACATATTTGTTGTAAAATGTGTTATATTGAGGCTTGAGTATTTCGATAAATGCGCACTCCCTTCCTCAAACACACACCACCCAACCCGACTCTCCGCACTGTCCTACCTTATCGTAGCGCTTTCCGGGTCCTTCGACTCAAGCTTCGCCAATTCCGATAGGAGGACGACAGACATGCCAACCCTCCCGATTCAGGCGTGAGACTACCGATTTCAGGGCTAGTCTCCCGCCTCCCGATTCCTGCAAGCAGAAACCCGATTCCTCGGGGGTTTCAGCTGAAAGGGCTTGGTATTGTGTAAGGTGCTAATTCTTCCAGCAATATTCAGAGTGGCCATGCAGGGGCTCTAGAAGGGGTGGTAAACCAACAAAGCCTCATTAACAATCGAATGGTCTTTTAAAGACCTGTGAAGTACTGGGGGGGCGCGGCTGTGTGTGTGCTTGGGAAGCTGTTTCAGGGGCGGCGGGGGGGAGGAGGGTGCGTGGGGGGGTTTGTATGCACTGCCAGCAACCTGCCAGGCCAGTGTTCAACTCTTGCATCACCCACTCTCTGCCTGCCATTGCGCTCCACACTTCTGAAAGGTGAGAAAAAAACGTGCATTTGCGTTTCAAATGTCCGATCTTGCAGCAGCCACTTCCAACGCCCATACATGCCAGGAACCCGATTCAATGCCCCTTTCTCCCGATTTATTTATTTTAAATCTCCCTCTTTGCTCTTCTTAAATGTTGGCATGTATGGGACGATAATGCTGCCGGGGGACACACGCGGTCAATCCTTCAAAGAAAGGGTTTGATTTCCGACCTTTACAGCATCTGGTTTGGTTTCTCCTCCGTGTAGCCCAGTATCGAGAGGGGGTCCGTGTGTGGCCGAGGAAACTGTCCCGGCCAGAGGCGCAACTAGAGACAAATTTCGGGGGGGGGGGCTGAATCTTTAGGCAATCGGCAGAGTCGAGCTGCAGGGGCTCTTAGAAGGGGTGAAACAACAACAAAGAAAGCCCCATTATCATGCACAAGGTCTTTTAAAGACCTGTGAAGTGCTCTGGTGCGGCTGTGAGCGTGCCCGGGAAGTGTCTCATCCTGGGCTGCCGCACACGACGGGGGGGGGGGGGGGTCTGAAGCCCTTTGAGGCCAATGGATGTTGCGCGCCTGGTCCCCGCCGATATATCCGCTCTCGTCGTCGATTCCAGGTGCACAAACAGGCATGGACCACTGTAATTAGGTGCAAATTATGTATTAATTGTAAACAGTCCGTCGTTACGCGTTTCGGCCTTTGCATGCCTGGATCACATGACCTACTGCATTGTGGGAAAACCATATTTAAAGTGGCAAGTGCTAAAATATAGCATGAATACTGAAATCAGACTGTATGATGATTCGAGATGACTGTATAGCATATAAATTACTTTTCTCATGCAGTTTAAAGAAAAAAGAAACAAAACCCACACATACATATATATATATATATATATATATATATATATATATATATATATATATATATATATATATATATATATATATATATATATATATATATATATATATATGCAGCAACCACCGTTTCCGTCACAGGCTCGTCCTCCCACGCACAGGAAGCAGACACGGACCAAAGATATTTGGATGCTGGATTCTTTATTCTGCTGTCGCCATAACGTTTCCTTGATCACATGACCAATATATATGTATGTATGTATGCCTTTGATAATTGGCATGCACTTTTTCTCCTTTCAAACGGAAGTAGTGTTTAGGCATGTCGACTTCATACTTCTCATGGTGCGTCTTGCTCCCAACAATCTCCCTCCGACCCTTTAGCCTGTGGTCGAATAAATCACTGATCAGCTTCTTTTTGATGTGAAGTGTATGGTGAAAGCTGAACCGTTAATGCAAACATATTGTGTTCTGTAGTTTCCTTAAGGGGCTCAAGTTCAGCATTTGCAGCCACTGGCTTCTTTTTCCCTGTAATCTTCAGCCACTGTTTAGCGATATTGTTGATCTCACCTTTGATCAGCCCATAAGAGTCTTTTAGTCTCGCTGTTTTTTTTCAGTTTGCTGAGGATGTTCACCCATTAAAACTTCCTCAAGCAAGCCCTCTACCAGTGTCCATTCTGCCATAACCCCTTTGGAGGGAATAGAAAAAAAGCCTGTACACTAGTAGAGGAACAGACTCTGAATGAAGGTAACTTTGTACTTTATTACCTCCTTTTCTGCAACAGTCATTAACTGCTCTGACTTCTATTTCAGGCTAAACAAATGCGGCTCAAAAAAACACTGAAGGTTGAAGATGCAACAATTGGAAGGAAACTTTCGGACCACAAACTGAATCGAAGGTCAGATGCTGAATGGCTACAGCTTAAACCATTGGCAGGTAAATACGGTACCTTGTTAAGAAGAGGACAGTTAAAAGGTCGAAAAATAGCCTATTGGCGCATAGAGATTGATGAATATCAAAGTTTATTTATACTAAAAGTCTGTTTGTTACTCATACATAATGTATATGACTTTAAATGGATTTTTTTTATCTTCCTGTTGAAATGAACCTACATATTTTTGTCTTAATTTATATTTTTAAAGGAACAATTCTCAATTTGAAAATTGATTGAAAATGAGTCATATCTGCTACACCAATGTATTTAAACTTCTCATGCACACATACAAAACCCTACACAACACAGGACCAGAATACCTGAACAGCTGCATACACTTTCACCAACCCACCAGACACCTACGCTTTGACTCAGTCTCATTCGCACACATTCCCTGCATCTCCAAAAGCAAAACTGGAGGTCGCTAATTCTCCTACATCGCACCCAAGACATTGAATGACCTACCTCAACACATCACAGCCTCCTCCTCACTTCTTTAGTTCCACAAGAAGCTGAAGACCTGGCTCTTCCTTAAAGCACCTAGGGAACCACAAACCCACACACCTGCCATGCTCCTGTAAACCCTCTCGGGTAATTAGTGCGCTATACAAATTATTAAAACTTAATTTTGTTTCATGGAGGCAGTTTCAGAACAGGAAGGAGGGGCAGCACAAATGCAGGAAACTATTTTCTTGTCCAGTTACTGGAAACAAATGGCCCGCTCCTTCAGAATGGCGGGTCTCTGATATCATGCTAAAAGGCTCACAACTAGCTAGTACAGGTGGTCATGGTTTTCCACTCTCAGGTCCTTGGTAACAGGGCCTGGTGTTGGCGAATCTCCAATGTAAACATTTGATTTATGAGCATGTGTTGGAAGCAGCATGCGCGCAAAACTCCATCTATTCCTTCAAAGTGTTTTCCAGATTATATTAATTTAAATTTAATTTACAGGAGTATGGTGAAACAGTTTATAATGTGAGCTTCTATGTTGGGTGTCTACTACGGGGTAAAATCCCAGATGAATTGTCATTGCCTAGGAGTTCGCTGACCATATTAACAAGCATTTGCAATGCAATAGGTCTCGCATTAGGAAAGTTTGAGCTATTGGTATTGTAAATGACACATTTTTTATTAATGTGTTGGTTTTGAAAATAGCTAAATTAATAGCTTTGTCATTTACAATGCCAATAGTTTTAACTTTCGCAAACGTGACACCTATAGCATTTGTAATGCAATATGTGTTGTATTTACATGACTTAGATGTATTAATATTACAAATTACAATGGCTTTTATTTTTTTTAATAATCAATACTTAAATAAAAGTTATTGTAATTTATAATGGCAAT
Source organism: Lissotriton helveticus (assembly GCF_964261635.1). Taxonomy (NCBI): domain Eukaryota; kingdom Metazoa; phylum Chordata; class Amphibia; order Caudata; family Salamandridae; genus Lissotriton; species Lissotriton helveticus. The sequence continues at coordinate 536,391,212 of NC_136061.1, forward strand.
AGCTTAAACTTTTGTAAATAACTTTAGGGAAAATTATGTTCAGTGTATTTTATTGTGATAAAAATCCAAGAACAGAAGTGAAATATTAACATCTTTTTGTGACATTTGTAATAATGCTTGAAACATTGAGAGAACATATTAGAACCAGTTGTTGTTGAATGGTTGTATAGAGTGCTGCTGTGGCGTTCAGTTGTGCTGAGTGATGCTGTGGCCTTCAGTGGTGCCGAGTAATGCTGTGGCCTTCAGTGGTGCTGAGTGATGCTGTGGCATTCAGTGGTGCTGAGTGATGCTGTGGCATTCAGTGGTGCTGAGTGATGCTGTGGCATTCAGTGGTGCTGAGTGATGCTGTGGCATTCAGTGGTGCTGAGTGATGCTGTGGCATTCAGTGGTGCTGAGTGATGCTGTGGCGTTGAGTGGTGCTGAGTGATGCTGTGGCATTCAGTAGTGCTGAGTGGTGCTGTTGCGTTGAGTGGTGCTGAGTGATGCTGTGGTGCTGAGTGATGCTGTGGTGCTGAGTGATGTTGTGGCGTTGAGTGATGCTGTGGCGTTGAGTGATGCTGTGGTGTTGAGTGATGCTGTGGTGTTGAGTGATGCTGTGGCACGGAGTAATTCTTGGCGCGGGGGTGTGGGCATGTGGAGTATGGTACCAACTTCTGGGGCACATCTGGAGATCTATGTCCAGTTCCAGAGACACAAGCTGCAACAGTGACATTCATGGTTAATCAAGAGCTTAGATGTGAAGCAGGGACTGGGGAAGGGGAACTGGGATTCCAAACCAACTTTAAAATACATTTAAAACACAGTTATTATACTTTCACGACATTGCTTCTAAAATGTTGTGCATAGCCACACCCATTCATCCAATTCAACAAGTCCTTTACCAGAAAAAGTTTTAATGAAAAAACACAACCTCTACCACAGGATTTGCTCTTCTTACATCTTACCTTTACCGGCCTACTGTCCTTTCTTTTGACTAAAATTCAGTGCTGACTCGATTTTCATTATTGTATTACTTCATCTGACATCCTATTATTGTGGTCTTATTAGTTATAGCAACACAAGAAGATGATGGACGGAATGCTGAACACTGTCAAACATTCACCCCCAGTCACAAATCGGGGTTAATTCCATCGTTTTTTAGCTCGCCACCTCAGTTTGGAACCAGCTATATGCAAATCAGTAGTGACCCTGATCCTCATGGGAACAGTCCAGCCCGAACGACCAAGCCAGGTCCTCCCTGGACCAGAAACAAACATCCTGGGTCTTATTATGTATACCATTTGTATGCATCATGGTTTGCTGCACCTAGAAGGAGTACCTTTAAGATTTGTTCGCATCTTACAAACATAACAAACTCTTCTAGTGCCCGATATCGTCACGAACGGCTCATATTAGTTAGATGCACAAGTGTGCCAGTGACACACTTTTTGTGGCATTTATGTACATTGATCCATAGCCGTCGGTGAAATGTCCCCAGACGTTTTGCCAGAATCCTCACCCTTGGAGACAGTCATCAGCATGTAATCCGGCCCTAAATGTTATTGTGCCATTATTCATGCCCCTTCAGATGTTGGTTGGCAATCTTTGGGCAGCTTTTTGCCAGTAATTATGTCTTCTTTATAAATCTGCTTGTTCCACTTCTTGGATCCTCCTACCCCCAAACAGGGCGGCCATCGATGTTCAGTTGTTACTGGGTCCGACTAACGACCATGGGTGAAAATCACACATTATAATCAACAGCTTCTCAAATCCAGTTTTATGAGTTTATTTAAAAAAGCATACGTATGCCATTATTTAAATGATCTAAAATGACTGTCTCTTCTCTTGAAATGGGCTAAAAGGAAATTGCTGAATATATTTTGAGTTTCTTTTGGACTAGGTTAGATTCGGATAGGCCTGCCGAGACTCTTGATAAAACCAGTGAATAAAAAGTATCTGGTTGAGGTATGGTACCTGCTTAAAGTTATGACCTACCTTACCTAAAATATACATTTTCGAATTCAACAAGAAAACGTGAGCCTGATCTCCTGAAAACTAAGCCTTGTGAACAGGTCTTGAACCCACTTTAAATACAAATTACGTATTTAAGTAAGGAGTTTATTTTGTAATTTCAGTATGGAAGCCCAGGAAACAGCGCTGAACGTGGGAGTACTGATAAATCCAAAAGCTGTCCGCTTTAGCTACTATAGAGCCACCGTCATATGACGTAAAAAACATACCTTAGCACCCCACTTAAAATCTGTCAACAACAAGCGATAGGGGAATGTTAATATGGCGTCTTGATTAAGTAGAAAACGTAATTTCAAAATCTGTAAAATCGCAATTCAGCGAAATGTATGAAAATACAAAAGACTCATCTCAAAGTCCCTATTTGAATTCATAACGAGAAGTTAGAAATAGACTTGTACAATGTGTTACCTGGTTGTCTTCACTCCACAGGGAGATTGTAGGGGATAAAACCACTTCAATAAAAGGATCTATCAACTCGTTTTACACACCAAATAAATCACACCACTGCACAAAATGTGGTGGTCCGCAACACATCTCAATAGTATGTCCTACAAAGCCTCTAAGATTGTGGGACTTCCTAAGCAAGGGGAGTGGGTCCAAGTGTTGCCTTTAATTCGGATCCTGGCTTGTCTATCTCTCTTTCAACTCTCTCCGCCCATCAGCAACGCCCTGTACAAACCCTTTAAAGAGAACCATAGCAGAGGGGAGCTCTGAGACGCAAGAATGCACACAAAGCACTACTCACACCGAGGCTGGCTGGCCGGATCTGGGTGCCGACCCCTGGATTGCAATGACGCGGCGCCATCCGCTGGCAGCCAGCACAGGGGCTGGAAGGCCGTGCCTGGCGCAGGCTCCGGGATGATGTTTTCGTTCTGCTCCTAGCTGTCTGCTGCCTGTGTGCATCCATCCGGCACACTGCATGAATACCCAGTGTGGGCCTTGCTTCAGGGAAAGGAGGACGCAGCTAGAGAGTTATAGGGATTTGAGCGAAACCGAAACCTACGAGCCGCGCGACGTGAGCTGTCTCGGTAGAAGCTCACGCGCGCGACCCAATCCCAAGGCGCATGGCAGAGTCGGATTCCGATGCGCGCGACCCAATCCCAAGGCGCGTGTCGGAATCCGACTCTGCCATGTGTCTCAATGTGCGCGTGGCCAGCTCCTGTCTCCCCTCGTTGTCGGCTGAGCCGACAGCTATAGTTCTCTCAGTTAGAGCGTGCTTTTCGCAGCAAGACCTAAAAAGGAGGTTGATGTTTTGGTTAAATGTAGAGGATGGTGAGTAGAAGGTAATGTCAAGATTAGTAATGGAGAGCACGACATAATCAAAATTGTAACTGTACTTTATTATGTTCTTGAATATGCATAGTATGTAATTAATGTGATGGTAAAATAAAAAGAGAGGATCATTATAGTGAAAAGTGGGCTTAAATGTTTCTTTTTTTGTTTTTGGTGGGAACATTAGTAAATGTTTCAACATATTGCCACCATTATATTAATTATTTGTTATGTGTGATGCAGGAGCGGACGACTCTATTGGAACTGATGGACAACATAATGAATCAGAGTTGACTGCTGTGGAAGGCCAGAAGGAATACCTCTCTAAAAGCTATGTCTCTGTAGAAGAGGAAGAAAGCATGCATCATAATCAAAAAGAGGGCTCCTCTCATAGTGATCGCGACTACGAGTTCCAAGGTGGCGATCATGACCATAGTCATGGCAATTCTACCATGACTAACAATTACAAGCCACATAAGCATAAGCACTCCCACCATTCACACGGACACTGCCATTCATCAAAAGACATGAAAGATGCGGGGATAGCCAGTATAGCCTGGATGGTCATCATGGGAGATGGCATGCACAACTTTAGTGACGGTTTAGCAATAGGTAAGTCGTAATATCACTAACAATCTGCCACAAAAGTCTTTTTTTTTGTGTTCTTAGGTTTTATCAGTTTCTCCATTTAGGTACGCAACACTCTCTACCTTTTGATCATTTAAGGTACATAGCAGCAGAGGTATACAATTTGTTTTGCTGTCACTTTCAATCTTGTAATGCTTCCAGTTACATATCTCCAGCACATTTAATCTCCAGCATGTTCGTTTAGAGTTGGCAATTATTATATAGATGGTATATGAGGATTACTATGCCATCTAGTCTGCCTACTTTTCTGCATGCTTAGGAAAGAATGTTGTATCCCTTGCTGGATCTTTTTGACTTAGCTATCATATAGATTACAAGCATTGAAAAAATCCTTCTTGGAGGACAGTTGGAGGGGTTAGCGGCATGGAACTTGGACAGGTAGGGTGTAGGTGGCAGGGACAGGCAGCAGCCATCTGACCATGCTAGGCACGTGGGAGGGGCAGTGGCAGCTCAACAGAACATTCAGAGTAGATAGGAGGTTAGCAAGCCCATGGAGTTTGGTGGGCAGAAAGGAGGGAGCAAGGGCATGCACACAGACATCAGAGGGCAGGGGGAAGGAGAGTGGGGACAGCAGGCTAAGCAGGAGGATAATGGTGCTGCATAGAATTGGAGAACAGAGGCCAGGAGGAGTGAGCAGGGGCATCGAGCTAAATGTAAGGCAGTGGCAGTACATTGGGCCATGCAGGGTAGGAGGGAGGGGCTGGTGCATTGACTCGGACAACAGAGGGTAGAGAGGAGGTGGATGGGGCAGCAGGCTAACTGTTTAGGCCAGGCAGTGGCAGAACAACGGCCACACACGGCTGTAATGAGGGAGCAGAGTCATGGAAATGGACGATGGATGGCAAAGAGGAGGGGGGCAGGAGCAGCAAGCTTGGGTGGAGAAGCACAATGCCAGGCCCTTTGTGCAACTCCAGCCCCACTGTGCATTGCGATTGGCATCTTACTTCACATTTTTTTTTAAAACCTTTAAAAACGTAGAATTCATGGAAAAAAACGTGTTACAGAGTCGTTATAGTTGGGAAATAGAATTTAAAAAACCTTAGAAATTCACAGAAAAAAACAAGTTTACAGGGACATTATAGTTAGGTTCAGATTTAACTTGTACAAAACTAGTGACATTTAGCTGTTTTAGTTAGTTGAGCTAACTATAACTTGTGCCCCTGTTGTGCACTGCTTATGACCTCACTTATTACATCCCTCATGACATGGTCAGTGACCCCCATCCCCTGGGCCCACTCTTTAAAATAAAGGAGAGGGGTGCTGAGTGCTCCCCGCAAGCCATTATCAGCCCCGGAACCCCATCTCCTGAGGCGCGCAACAATAAAAATTGGTGTCCACCGAGGGCACCTATAATACATTTGTTGGGGACCACGGGGTGACCATCAAGGCACCAGCTGCCCCAGCCGACTCTCCGCATGCAGCAGGAGCCTTCATTGCTTCCACCCAGTGGAAGTAGCTATTTATGCTGCAGCCTCTGGCAGGGAGCAATATTTTGATCTGTTTCCCTGCCTGCTTCAATGAGAGCAGGAAAAGAGATCAAAAGTCTGCTCCCAGCCGGCGATAGCATTTTCATAGCTCCCACCAGCTGAGAGCAGACTTTGTGTTTGCTGCCGCGTGGTGGCAGTTTTGAAAATGCTCCTGCCAGGCAGAAACAACACAGGTTTTCTTACTCGTGCAGGCAGTGAAACCGAGGTGTCTTGGAGGTGGTTCCACCAGGCTCAGGGAAGGGAGGATCCACCAGGCTCAGGGAAAGGGAGCCGGATAGCCCCTTTCCCTTTAAATTACTTTAGCGCCTCTGGGGGACGGGGTCCCGGGCCATTAGAGGCTCAGGGAGCCTCCCCTAAAAAAATATTTCGGACCCCTTGGGCTGAATGCGCTGCAAGGGAGGGGGGCCCTTCCCTGTTACCAATAAGTTAGGCCTGGGGGATGGGATACCCGGGGCAAAAAACACCCTTGGGTAGGAGGGGGGGCAACACTTCCCCCCCCTCCCCCTTCCACCCACCCCCAAAACTAAAAACTATCATCCCCCCCAGGACCAGGCTGACCCCCGGAGGTGGTTTTGTTAAACAGATGTGGAAGCCCACACTTGTTTGATATTTTTTCTCTATTTATTTTATTTTCTGATGGATTCACGGCTCTCCTGCGAATTTACAGCAAAAAAAAAGGTGTTTGGCACCAGGCGGGGTACCTCTGGGACTCCACCACCAGGCCAGTGGTGGTCAGGCAATCCCTACCCTGCCCTATTACGTCTCTTTTTTTTTTTACTTTCTTTTCGGACTCAAGAGTCCCACATCCTTAGATGGCTGCCCCACTTCCTGGTTGAGTTGGTGGCAGCCAAATCAGATCTGTCTGGATCTGCGTAGGTTCTACCTCCCTAGTTATATGACATTTTTGAGCATTAATTGCTCAAAACTACTAAACGTATTTACATTAAAAATCTCCAAAACCACTCTTTCTGGACCGAGATCTAGCTTTAGCCAACTTTGGTGTTAATCCACTTAGTTGTTTAGGCTGCAGCTGTGTTTAAAGTTCCAATGGAAAAATGAATGGAGAAAACTTGGGACCGCCCTTTTGTCTTGGCCCCCAATTGACAGATCACCCTGAAACTTTCAATGGGCAAGTTAGTCAAATGGTAGCACTTTTTTTGGAAATTTTTGTGGAGATTCAAACTGTGCCAATGTTATTAGCACCACAAAAAGTGCTTTTCCTATGGAAACACGGTCCTAAACTATAACTTCCCAGTGTTGACCGCCTAAATATATAGGTCCTTTTTCGCTTTTGTTCTTACAAGGTCACTGTTCATAAACAAAAATTAGCCCAAAAATGAATTCGTTTTCCATACAGTTAATTGTTTTGTTGCCAACATACACTGCATTATCAAATGGCAAAAGAGGGGATGTACTCTAGATAAAGAATGCCTCCATATGTTTGATAGCTGCTGTGAGAAGTTGGCCTGGTATATGATGTCCACTAAAGTGGGCACCTTACACCAGTCCAAATAACCCTTATGGTTATTTAAGTGGTCAAAGATAACCTTAGAAAGCTATTCAAGAGGTAGCTGTGGAGAGCAGCCTTCAGGCTTAGTCTTGAAGGAATGTTAAGAAGCTTGTTTTACCAGAATGGAACCTTAATGTGTTGGTTAAATGAAAGGAGAACCACACAGTAGTTATAAAAAATATATCTTTATTATAACACACCTTAAATACATCACAGTATCTGCTACATGCAGATAAACACAAAGCACACAATACTGTAGCACAGAAACAAATGTAAGTAGCACTAATTCACAGTAGGCTCAGGGGGAGACCAAACCATATACTAAAATAGTGGTATATGAACCGCGAATCAAGTCAAGACAGTGTCTAGAGGTTATAGAAACGCTGGGACCCCAAGGTGAGTAAGTAGGGGCCCCATGGAGGACAGGTGCAGTGTGAGAACACAACTGTGTGCTATGTACAAGTCAGTGGGAGAGTCGCGGTTGCAGTTTTATTACTCCAGTATTGGAACTTTCATAGATTCCCATGCTTGTATCATTCCCCGTCGTCGGAATGGGAGTCCCCGGTATACATAAAATATCAATATAAACCCTTACCAAAACAGAACCCAGGCCTAGGCCCATTCTTGTTTTGCAACCTGTCCACCTCTTTTTGTAAAAGAGACCAACAAATATGAAAAACCAATCAGATTAGCCTCACGCATTAGAACCCTCCTGAGAGAAGCTCAGAACCTCAGATGTTCTACCACGTGTTGTGCTAGGGAGTCTCCACTGAGCTCTGCTCAGTTTTTTCCTATTATCCTTAAATCTGCAGGTTTATCACCAGTATTTTCTTCAAGACCTGCTTGGACTTCGTGTCAAGATGTCTGATAAGGAGAAGAAAGCCCTCTTTAAAGCCTGTGCAACTTGTGCTAAGAAGAGGTTGTATGTGGAGGACAAGCACAAAGATTGTATTTACTGTCTGTATCCGGACCACAAGGCAGCAGACTGTAAAATATGCCGCACTTTTTCTACAAAAACTCTGCGAGACCGTGAGGGCAGTCTTCTGATCTGGCTCCAGAAGCTTAAGTCAAGGAAGGAACCAGTTTCCAGTGACAGTGACAACACATCCTCCGCAACATCTTCTAGAAGGTCTGCAAAAAGGGGTAGGCTTCTCCTTCGTCTTCTGAAGAACGTCCTGTTAAGGCCTTAAAAGACCTCTCATAGTTCTGAAGGGCGCAGTCCTGGCGAATCTCCTCAATGAGGTTTAAAAGAGAGGGAAGGACTGTCTAAGGGAGGGATATCAGAGAGGGGAAATCCAGCTCTGTTCCTCCATCTTCTCCTCCTGCAGCTCCAAAGACTTTCAAAAAGCCCTCCTCACTCTCTTCTGAGGTGAAATCAATGCAGAAAGCTCACTTGTCGACGACGCAGTCAACGACTCCGCCTACGAAAGCTTCAAACTTACAGTCCCAGTCTTCTCTTTCATCTCTGACTCCGTCGACGGGCTAGTTGATGATGATTTCATCGTCTCCGGCGCGGTTTCAGAGTTCTGCGTCAGTGACTTTGACGCCGGTGGTGCGTGTGTTGTCGTCGATTGTATATACGACGAGGGTGATGACTGTTACCACGTCGACTACGACGACAGCTGGGGTGTCGACCGTCTCGGCGACGGCTGTGTCGACGACGTCCATTTCATCATCGACGATTCTCTCATCGTCGCCGATGGCCCTGTCGACGATCTCGTCGACGGTCGAAAGAATTACTATTTCTCTCAAAAAGCACCAAACTACGCCTGACATGACATCCCCCAGGAAGGTGACTCCTCTACCTCCTGCACTCCTCCTGGAAGAAGAGGGATCTTACTAAGATGATGGTCATTTTACCTATGCGAATTGCCCTTCTCAATTACACGTCAAGTGTCAGGACACAGACTAAGAAGGGGATTACGGGGAGGAGGTGCAATATGATCCTTCTTCAGATTATCAAGAGGACTACCAGCAGGAGATGGTCTCCATGCCTTCCTCCTTACTAGCGGACTTGCAATCTATGCTTGTGGACTACAGAAGGAGATTTGCAACGCAACCTGCAATTCCAGTTGTGGTACCAGGTACTGCTGTTCCTCCTGCTCAGCCTGCTACCCCCCCAATTGCCAACGCCTGAGCCTATGCTTATGGCTCAAGACACACCACCTGTTGTGTCTCTCGTTCACGATGACACATCTGATGAGGACCAGAGCACTGGCACAATACCAGATCTAGACACAGAGTGGGATGACTGTCATTCCTGATCCGGCTCCTCCTGCACCAGCACCTTTTGATTCCCCCCCCTGCAGACATAGGGGGTTTCCATAATTTGATGGAGAGGCCGCAAATATGTTAGAGCAACCCCTGCACACAGTGCAGTCTGAATGCTTCCTCTATGACATCAAAGAACCTTACAGGAAAACAGTTCCCTCTATTCCTATTGTTGGTCACGTCTGGGGTGAGGGGTTAAAAGTGATGAAGAATCCTGCTGCGGTGATTCCAGTTTTGCCTCGCCTTGAGAAGAAATATAAGGCTCAAGACGATAGTCTGGCCTGCTTGGTCAGTCAGCCGACAACCGGACTCTGTTATTTCTCAGGCTGCTCAAAGAAAGTCGAGAAATCCTTCAGCTCCCCTCACAACCCCTCCAGATAAAGATGGCAGACGCCTGGATAACTTGGGCAAGAGGTTTTCTTCCATGTCCAGTCTGTTGGTCAGGGCTGCTAATGCCTTAGCGACACTTGGTCTATATGATCGCCAGATGTGGTGCAATCTTTCCACATATCTGGACTAATTACCTGAAAATGCGAAAATAGAGGCTAAGAAGATTATTCAGGAGGGAGAAGTAACGTCGGCTGAAGTGATTGACTGTGCAATGGACATTGAAACGACTGTGTTCCGCTCCCTTGCGGGCGCAGCTGTCCTTCGGCGTCAAGGCTGGCTGCGGGCTACATGGTTCCGTCCGGAGGTCCAGAACAAGATCTTGGATCTTCCCTTTGATGGGGAAGCGCTCTCTGGGAAACATATTGATGATGCGCTCCAGGACATCAAAAAAGACACGGAGACAGCAAAATCCTTAGGGACTCTGCAGTACCGCAAGGTCCCCTTCCGTGGAGCCAGAGGAAGAGGTAATGCCACATAAAGAGGAGGGTACCAGCAACAACCATATTCCTCGTATGGATCACATTTGCAATCTTACCAGCTGAGGTATAACCAGCGGCAAAATCAATCCTCTTCTTTCTCTAGATCGTCTAACAGAGGAAGACAAGAACGCCAGGGGAGGGACTCCTCGAAGCATCAATAGCGGCTTGCTCGTTCTTACTACCGTCCCTTCTCCTCCTGTAAAAACAGTTCGAGGCAGAATATCACATTACCTCCATAACTGGCAAGAAATAACATCGGACCGTTGTGTGCTGAAGATCATTCAATGCGGCCATACTCTGGAGTTTGTCCTAGCACCACCTTCCAAGCCCCCTCGCGCCACTGTGTCAAAACATCTCCGTCTTCTACAATTGGAAGTCCAGCAAATGCTCCCCAAAGGAGCAATAGAACCAGTCCCTGTCTCTCAGCCTGGAGAGGGTTTCCACTCCTGGTTCTTCATGGTCCGGAAGACTTTAGAAAAGTGGCGCCCTATTTTAGATCTGAGGGAGCTCAACACCTATCTCATCAAGCAATCATTTCGGATTGTTTTTCTGCAGCAATTCCTTTGTCTTCTCAACTCGGGGGATTACAAGGCCACATTGGATCTAGAGGATGCCTATATTCATGTACCCATACATCTAGCCCACAGGAGGTTTCTTCGCTTCACAGTAGCCAAGAGCCACTTTCAGTTGAAGGTCCTACCTTTTGGACTCGAATCTGCTCCGCGGATCTTCACAAAGGTGTTTGCTCCGGTAGCAGCTTTTCCACGAAAACAACAGCATCAGGTCTTCCCTTACCTGGACGACTTGTTGCTGAAGGAACCTTCCAAGCACGCAGCAAAAGAATCATTCATAGCATGCACACGCCTGTTCGACAATCTCAGACTAACTCTCACCACAGAAAAGTCATCTCTCTGTCTATCCAGGACAGCCAGGTTTCTGGGAGCCATTCTAGACATGCCCATCAACAAAAAGCTTTTCCGACCCTGGAGAGGCAAGAAAAGCTGATGGCCATGGCCCGTCTGCTGTTAAAAAGACAGTCACATTCAGTTCGCCTCTACAAGTCCCTCCTAGGATCCATTGCCTCCTGCATCACTCTGATCCCTCACTGCAGGTTGCGGATGCGTCCTCTCCAGGAGGAGTTGGACTTGCAGTGGCGCCAAGTTGACAGATCCTTCGACAAGATCTCAGTTACCGTGGGCATGAGGTGCGCTGCATCATGGTGGACAAGTGAGGAAAACATTTCTCAGGGTCTTTCCTTCAGGATCGCCCCTGCTCCTCAGATAATAACTAGACTCCTCGCTGGAGGGCTGGGGAGCAGTCTTGCAAGATCTTCACGTAAGCTGCATTGTCTTATACATATCAATCTGCTGGAGCTCAAAACGATTCGCCTGGCCTTGCAGGTTTTTCTTCTGCAAATACAGCAGTCTGCAGTTCTAATACGTACAGACAATGTGACGGCCATGCATTATATACACAAGGAAGGTGGCATCAGATCTCAACTTTTGTCACAAGAAGCCCAGACAATCTGGGAATGGGCAAATCAGCAGGGGGTATCACTCAAGCCGGAGCACCTTCCAGGGTTTCTCAACAAGGCAGCGGACACGCTGATCAGACTGAAATAGGTCAGCCACGAATGGGAACTGGACCACCCCACTCTACAGAAGGTCTTTCGCTCATGGGGCAGGCCTTCCATAGATCTCTTTGCCACACCTCTTTGCAACAAGAAATGCCGATTTGACGCAAGCAGGCTTCCCCATCCGGGATTGTTGGGGAATGCGCTTTCGATGACCTGGTCAGGCACATTTGTTTACGCTTTTCCCCCATTCCTCTGATCTCCAGGATTCTCAGGAAACTCAAAGCGGAACCCTGCAAGATGATTCTGATAGCTCCTGCATGGCCCGATAGTTTTGGTTCACAGAACTGCACCTTCTCTCCCTGGACCTTCCACTTCCATTGTAGCCGATTCCTTTGCTGCTGATGATGTCCCAGGGCCAAGTCTGGCATCCGGATCCGCAATCTCTGCAGCTGTCGGCATGGCTCCTGAGCAGCGAGAATTTCTTGGTTTGAACCTTTCAACAGATTGTAGAGAGGTTCTCTCTCAGACACGAGAGCCGCAAGTACCAACAAGACATACTAGTTGAAGTGGAAGCGTTTCTGCATTTGGTGCCAGCAAAAGGGTGTCCATCCTTTAAAGTCTGAACCGCATGAAGTTCTTCCATACATTCTTTCATTTGCAGAATCAGGACTGGCTCACTCTTCCATTAAGGTGCATCTTGCAGCCATCTCTCACTTCAGACGGACATCTTCAGGTCTTTCCCTCTGGTCGGCATTGATAATTAAACAGTTTCTCAAGGGCCTTTTCAGAGTTTTCCCTGCAGTCAAGCCTTCTCCTCCTCTTTGGCATCTTAACTTGGTTCTCGCCCAACTCATGAAGCCTCCCTTCGAACCTGTTCACCGGGCAGAGTTGAAATTCCTCTCCTGAAAGGTAGCACTTCTGCTAGCCTTGACTTCTTCTAGACGAGTGGGGGAATTGCAGGCTCTCACCATTCAGGAACCTTTTCTCGAGTTCAAAAAGTGTACAGTGATACCGCGTACCAACCCAAAGTTCATACCGAAAGTGCCTTCAAACTTTCATTTGAATGAAGCGGTTATACTTGAAACTTTTTTCCCTCAACCAGCTACTCCGGCAGAAAAGGCACTTAACTCACTAGACATTCAGAGGTGCTTAAAATTCTATCTCCAACATACGAAGGACTTCAGGAAGTCTTCTCAACTATTTTTGTCCTTTTGTGACCCTAGTAAGGGCTTTCCAAGCAAAAGATTGCTCGTTGGATTACCAGGGCTATCCAGTATTGTCACAGAGCAGCGGGTAAGCCCCTGGAAGGTCGGATCCGTGCTCACTTCACCAGGGCGATTTCTTCTTCGACAGCCCTCTTTGCCGGAGTTCCTATCTGGGAGATCTGCAGGGTGACGACCTAGAGCAGTACCCATCTGTTTACACTGCTTTACTGCCTGTATTCTGCAATGCAGAGTGACACAGCAGTTGGCCAGGCAGTCCTGAGGAACCTCTTTCAGTAGTGGTGAGCTTTTCCTTTCATCCCTCCTTCCATGGTAATGTTTTTCAGCTCTTGCACATTTTTGAACCTCGTGTTTATATTTTCTAAAGTTTCTAAGTATGTTATTGACCATTGAAATTGTCATTATGGTGAATATGCTTTTGCTTTGTACTTGGTTTAATAATGGTCATGCTTCCAAAAATGTGAGGATAACTGCTAGATACTCTGATGCAAGCATGGGAATCCATGAAAGTTCCAATACTGGAGTAAGAAAACAAGTTACTTACCTGTAACTTTAGTTCTCCAGTATTGGAAACTTTCATAAATTCCCATGCGACCCACCCTCTTCCTCTGGGAAAGCTCAGCCTCTAACTTCTTCGGTGGTGTGGTTACACAACGGCTACGAAAATCTGAGATTCTAAGCTTTTTTCAGGAGGGTTCTAAGGGGTGAGGCTAATCTGATTGTTGTTTATATTTCTTTTTGGTCTCTTTTACAAAAAGATGTGCATAGCTTGCAAAACAAGAATGGGCCTAGGCCTTGGTTTTTGTTTTGGTAATGGTTTCTATTGCTATTTTATGTATCCCGGGAACTCCCATTCCAACGACGGAGAATGATACAAGCATGGGAATCTATGAAAGTTTCCAATACTGGTGAACCAAAGTTACAGGTAAGTAACTTTGTTCTTGTTTAAGGACCCTTCCCAATGGAATATGAAGCAACCTTTTAGAACCTAGAAGGTTGGAGATCCATCCCACCCATGGATACCGAAGTACCAGGGTTACTTATGCCAGGGAAGCCGGGTGCATAGGGTCGAAGTGGCGTCGGAAACCGCTGTCATTCTCAATGGGAGTCTTCAAAGAAATGCCACTGCAGGAAAGAAGAAAAGTGTCCAGTGTAACCCACAGGTTGGTTCTTGAAGGAAGGAACCTGAAAGCAGAGGGGACAGAGTCTGGGTTACTCAGGAGTGACCAAGGGCTCGATAGACGAATGCCCTCTGATGTCGGGTGCTTCAGGTGCAATGAAGGAGACCTTGACTTTGCAGCCACTGGGACTAGGAGACGTCGAAGATAACTAGGAGCCGGATACAAGCTGTCCCACGAAGGATGGCGAGTGCTGAGGGGTCGGTGTCTGGCGGGAGCAACAGCAAGCCTTGGCAGCAGCAACCCAAGAAGCAGGTCGAGGAAGGTCACGGTCTGGCCCGACAAGGAGACTCACCACAGCAAGGGGAATCAGGGCAGGCCTGGAGCAACCAGGGGAACCCAAGAAAATTAGTGTTGTCCTTCAAATGGACCCACAGGCCAAAGGCACAGGAGTTGTGTGGGGACCTCTAGCAGTTTCACAAAGTCCAAGCTTGCAGGGCACTTAGTTGGGGAACGCCAGCAAGCGTATGCAATTGCAAAAGTATGCGGTGCACAGTGGTTCAGGTTATGCGGTCTCTACGAGGGATACTGGCCTCAAACTTGGTGAGAGTGCCGCTCAACTTTAAGGAAAGTAGGAACCCACCTCCTGTGTTGCTGGAGCCTCTGGAATCTGCAGGAGCTCAGGATCAGCAGACCGGTCAGTTGCGTTATGGTTTCCTGCAAATGCAGGGGAGTGACTCCTTCATCTCAAGGGAAACACATCGGAGGTCCTTGATGCTCAATAGGTTCTGCACAGAGCCTGTATTGTGCATGGGCACATACGATGCTTTGGACGGAGAGGGAGTTGAAGTCGGGCTCAGTCGTAATCCAGCGAAGTCCAGAGTGACCAGACGATTGAAGTTCAGTGGTTTCTTGATCGGAATTGTGTCCACGTCGAATCTAGGGTCCTACAGCCAGGTAAGACCTTTTGTACCCACGGGAGAGGGTTGGACAGATTCAGGGGACCCTCCCATGTCCTTTGTCCAGTTTTGTGCCACAGCAGGAACCAATGGCTCCCAGGACTGGTTTGAACTGGACTATGCACAGGGACGCGAAGTGATCCTCAGATGCAGACTTTCAGGCACTTTGTTTGTGCCCCCAACCAGCCCCAATAAACGAAATCCTGTCTGGGAGGTGGTCACACCTCCTTCTGACAGGATGCCTAGTGTCCTGCCTTCCCCTGCTCGAGCTTGGCTCTGCAGCAGGAGGGCAGAAATGTGTCTCTGGTCGTCGGCAACCATTTTTTGCTGCCCGGGGCGAGAAGGCTGTTACCGGAAAGACCAGTGACCCCACAAAGCTTGCTTCAGGAGGGTGGAACCATACCTCCCACACCAGTTACCAGTGTGTAGGTATGATTTCAAGGTGTTTGATACCAAACACAACATGTTTTGTTCCAGCCGTTTTCGAGATCGCATTTTACGCGAGTATATAATGCCTCTCTACCTATATGTCAGGCTGCGTCACCAACACCCCGGGAGAAAGGTCTCCGAAGACTGCAGAGGGGCTCTGCTCATGCAGGGGCCCTCTCTCACGTAAAACTCAGCACCCTGCCATCAGGACTGTCAAGGCCTGCTATAGGGGTGACTTATACGTTTTAAGTGTAGTGACCTATAGATATAGTAAACCTATATCTAAAGAAAGTGGTGCATGCACCATCGTACACAGGCTGCAAGGGCAGGCCTGTGGTTCCATTTTGCATGGCCTCTCATGGGTGGCATAATACATGTTTCAGCCCATGTGAGGCCTTTGGGGTACCTATGCCCTGGTTACATGGGTACCATATACTAGGGACTGACAAGAGTACCCCAAGATCCAATCTGGAGTGTACCTAAGTACATGACATAACGTTGTAGGGAGAAGGCAGATAGACTGGGGTCCTGATTAGCAGGATCCCAGTTGGACTAGTCAAAAACCGAGTAACATCAAGCAAAAAGTGGGGGGTAAACCATAAGAAGCAGATCCTACTTTCCTACAGCTGCTGAAAAAAATGGAGGAACCAAAGCACACGATTACGCATGAGCAGAATTGAAGATGCAGGCGAATGGGGCTTTTTTGAAGTGAAACGTCTTTTGCACCAATATGTAGAGTAAAATCTTTAATACTTTAAATCTGCTTTGAGATTCTTTCAGGGTTTTTTTTAGTTCCATTTGGTTAATTACGACGGAACGATTTCGATTTTGGAAGTCAGTTTAATCTGCCACAAATGTGGTGGAAATACCGGGCCACCAAACTGATGGTCCACCCACTTTATTTATGTTCGGGCAAACCAGCATTTTACCACCAGCATGATCCCCCGCTGATTCCACCAGTGGAATTCTTACACCGGCTGCCCAACAGACCTCGATTTGTCGGCGTAAGTACATCAGACCGTCCACCCTATTCAGATGGGACTGTCTGATGTACTTTGTTTTCTCAGCAGGTCAGACAGGAAAAGCCTGGTGGTCCTGAACAGAAACAGGACTCCCCTCATCCTGAAAGAATGTTCGTTTTTGTAAAACCAAAAGGTTTGCTGAAGCTGCTGCATGAAACATTGCGTCGGCCCAGCAAACATTCAGTGCCTTCAGACGAGCCACTGTAGTCAAGGCATAGAGATCTCTGCCAGACTCTTAGATCACAAAATATGGCAGGCTGTAATTGGCCTGGGTAGCAAAGGTGTTTATCTCCACTCACTTGTGGACGGCGGGCCACCCACCAAACTTTAAACCAGGACCCAAATGTGTTGGAAGCAAAGATTGCCTTCACATGACTGATTCATTGTGCATATGTGTATATATAAAACAAGTGACAAATATAAAAGTAATGTAGCCAGACATATACATTTTAACATCTACAACTTAACCCTCAAATATTTTCACTGTCCTGATGATGACCTCTTAAGTTGTTGACAAGCTCAAAATATTGTTGATGCTGCAGCAGTCGATAAGGCCCCATAAAGCGAAGGAGGAGCTCCGAGTGTTAAACTTGTATTTGCCCAGCTGCATTACTCTGATCTTAGTTGTTTGTTTCCAGTATATAAACATGTATAATCACAGTTATTATTGAACTTCACTGGGGTAAAGCCCTTTTTTTCATTGTGTTATGGGTTGCTCTTGATTCTTGTATAGTTATGCACCCACAACATCCCTTTATTGCGCTCATTATGATTTCACATCACATATGACCCCAGTGCCAATGTTTCATGATTCAGTTCAAGAGTACTTCACCCTGTCTAGAGTTATTTCTGTCTATACTGGTACTTGTGCTGAATTTCTAATGCAGTAAAGTGGATTACAAGTATAAAAATACAAAGAAGAAAACATGGTCTTGATGAGTTACTGTCTAATGGAATGCATATAAATGTCTGTTGCACAAAGGATAGCATATTCAAGCATATGCATACTATGTGATTGCATAGGAAACCACTATTGGTACTTTCACTGATGTTTAGGTTTTGATTCATCCCTTAAATACACATTTAGCTCTTTAATTGAAGTAACAAATATTTTCTTAAGCTTACTCTGCCATATTTCTAAGAAAATGTGATCAGATTAGTAAAATAAATCCTTTCTCATTGAAATGTTATCTTGCAATGTATATAGTAGATTAAATACAAAACAATGCTTAAGGTTAATTTGTTAACAATTTTTACAGGTGCTGCCTTTAGTGCTGGATTGACAGGTGGAATAAGTACATCTGTTGCTGTATTTTGTCATGAACTTCCTCATGAACTGGGTAGGTTCCTTTACATGAATACTAATTGCTTGTATTTGGTATACAATTAATGAAATTAAAGTGGTTTACGGTAATGGTATTTGAAACAAACACATTGTAATGTTAATGTACATCTGTTACAAATGGGGTCTCTGGTTGGCAGTGGTTTGCACACTGTCCAAGCAGGGACTCGCAATCTAGTCAGGGAAAGAAAGTTACACCCTCAGAATAACCCGTGCTCACACCCTTGGTAGCTTGGCAAGAGCAGTCAGGCTTATCCTCTGTGGAAATGTGCAAAGTATTTGTACACACACACACAGTAACACAGTAAAAATACCACAACAGTACTCTACACAAAAATATTCTGTATTTATCTCAATAAAACAATAGCAAAACGTCAAAAATCCAACATACACAAATCCGAATACAAATTCTCGAACACTAAATGCAGTTATGGCGCTTAGAAATACAATAGCTGCAACTGCTGTTATAATGACATGGTTCACGGAGTTGAATTTAAAAATACGGGGTGGACCGCAATGGAGCGGGGCCGTACACGGAGTAATACATACCTCCGTTACAGTAACTTGGAAACAATGACCATTCAAAGATGTTGCGAGGCACCGGAGAGGTGAGGCGTCGCTGGGGCTGGTGCTGGTGCAACATCAGTTCCTCTGGCATTGGTGGGTCAATGAAGTGTTGAGAGTCAAGCTCGACGAAGATTTGCCGGTTTCTTCTTGTTGAATACAGCAGATTTATTTTCAAGGGTCCAGGAACAGGATTTGGCACCTTTTGGCAGAGTAGGGCTCTCAGCAGAAAAGCTCTGATGCTGCAGGTGAAGTCTTTGATGACCCTGACGCTTCGTACATGAGGCAAGCTCAACTCAAGCCCTTGGAGAAACTGTGAAAGCAAGATGTAGAAAGCAAAGCAAATTCTAGGCCTTTCACTCCCAGGACAGAAGCAAAAGCAACAGCACAGCACGGCATAGCAAACAGGCAAGCCCTCCTGACAGCAACACAGGTCTTCTTCCAGGCAAAATGTCCTCAATCCAGAAGTGTTCGAGTGTATGGTGTCAGAGGGCCAGTACTCATACCCATTTCAGACTTTCAAGTAGGCAAACTTCAAAGAAAGGTCTTTTTAGTGCACAGGACCCTGCCCTTCCTGGCCCTGACTCCAGAGGCACTACAGGGTAGTGGAGACTGCTTTTTGAGGGGACAGGCACAGCCCTATTCAGGTGCAAGTGTCAATTCTCCAAGCACTCTAGCTCTGGTAGGCACATCAGCCTGGTGATGGGCCATCAGGATATGCAGGGCACATCTCAGTTTCCTATGTGTGTGACCATCTAGAGTGAATCCACAAAGCCCAACTGTCATCCAACCCAGACCTATTCAAGGGACAAGAGGAGGCCCTGAAAGGTTAAGGAAGATAATGCAAACTTTCTAAAAACCGGCATTTTCAGACCTGCAATTTACAAACTAACGTCATTAAAAGATGTGTTTTTAAATTGTGAGTCCAGAGACTCCAAACTCCAATTTTCTATCCGCTTCCATTTGGAAGATACACTTGTAAGATGTTACAAGTCAGCTCCAATGCTAACCTATGAGAGAGATAGACCTTGTTGTAGTGAAAAACAAATTTTGCAGTTTTCACTACCAGAACCCTTTAAATACACTCACCCTGCCCATGGGGCTACGTAGTGAAAAACAAATGTAGCAGTTTTCACTATCAGAACCCTTTAAATACACTCTCCCTGCCCTTGGGCCTACCTATGGCATACCTTAGGGGGGGTACCTTACATGTAATAAAAGGGAAGATTTAGGCTTGGCAAGTAGGGGTACTTGCCAGGTTGACGTGACAGCTAAAAACTGCATGCACAGGCTCTGCGGTGGCAGGCCTGAAACAGGTTTGAAGGGCTACTTATGGGGTGGCATAAGTAATTCTGCAGGCAGACTAGTATGTAAGAAAAAAAGGGCAACCCAACCTACCTTTGGGGGCTCGGGTAAACAATGAAATAATGTATGAAAAAGTTCCCATAAAGGAATTATTTACACAAATATTTGATTCTTTAAGTAATTAAATCTGTCAGATTATGACATCAGTATTGTGATTCATAATTATTCAAAAATCAATCCATAAAAGTAATATTGATTACAAAGAAAGAAGATGCATAGAAGCAACACCATTCGTTTCGGTTATTCATTTTTATAGATCTCTTTGTTTGGGGTTGAATGGGTTTCAGCAATTGTATTACAAACGCAGTATCAGCCTTATTTTTTAGTTTTCAGAGTTGTAAAGACGCACTAAAATGGCCCACAAAATGATTATGCATGACGCAGAGGCCCTACATTTTGCAAGTCCCAACAACCTGTATGAACTCAGCATTGTTTCATCATTTTGAAACTTGGAAACACAACCTACATAAATGCACTCCACACCATGCCACATAATTCCAATCAGCATAATTTCACTCAGCGCCACGCACTTCCACGCAACACTATTCAACTCATCACATTACCATTCAACACCACATAATGCGACAGCAAACCACATAAAACACACCTCATACATCCATTCCACACAATGCCACAAGATTCAACTGCACACAACATAGTTATACTCCACTACATACCACTCCACAACAGAAAATATAATTTTACATAATTTCACTCCATAACACACAATCCGACTCCACATAATTCCAGTACATTAAATACCACATAATTACTATCCACATCATTCCACTGCACACAGTGCCACATAATTCCACTACAAAAAACCACTATAGACTATTCCAATTCAACCTACATAATTCCACTCCACAATGCATACATCCATTAAGCTCCAAACAAAACACGTGGGTAAAACACATTGTCATTTACAACGCCAATAGCTCAAACTCTCACAGAAGCAAGACCCATTGCATTGCAAATGCTTTTTAAAGCAGGGACCCCACAGGAGCCTGTAGGTCAGTAAGCTGGTGGTTTATTGGCAAAGCAATAGTAAAGCTTAGGCTACAGTTAACATGTACATATAGCAGAAACCAGTACTTTAGTGTAGAATTTTGCACAGAATACAGGGCGTAACAACAAGGCAAATGATCATTCACAAGGTGAGGAGTGCCCGTTGCTTATGCAACCAGTAAAGTACTGGAGGATAGTGCCATCTCATCCTGGGCCAAAGGGGTTGCCCAGCCTAGCCTCTTCCGGTCTACGGCAGGCGAAAACTGCCTGTTCTTGGCCTGGGCACCTCCTGCATGCGTCCCATTCAGCGGGGTTTAAAGAGCGCATTTAAGTGCTAGTGCAGCTTTATCTGCAAGATCAGCCCCTCCTCCTGATGAAGACAATGGTGAACGTGGGGGAAGTAGTCCAACCCCAGCAAGGAAAAACTAGCATCCTGCGCTGCAGGGTTTAAAGACCGCATTTAAGCGCTAGTGTGGCGTTATCAGCAAAGTTGGCACCTCCTCCTGGTGCTGACCAGGGTGAGACTGGGGGATGTAGTCCCAACCCAGCAGGGCAGAACTGGCGTCCCGCGCTGCGGGCTATGAAGATCGCTTTTAAGCGATTGGACGGCATTAGAAGCAAGGTTGGACCCTTCTCCTGGTGCGGACAGTGGCAAAGCTCTGCTTGGGGAGATAGTCCCAGCCCAGCAGGGCAGAACAAGGCCGAACTGGCGTCACATGCTGCTGGGTTTGAAGAGGGCTTTTAATCAAAAGTGTGGCATTATTGGCAAGGTTGGGTCCTCCTGCTGCAGACAAGGGTTAAGCTTGTGGACGTATTCCCACCCCAGCAGGGCAGAACTAGCGTCCCCACAGTTACATAATAACCAGTGTTTTCTGTTGGAGGGTGTCCATTACTTCCATTGAATCATTACTGTGCGCAACTCTGGTAGCTAAAGGTGAGACTATGTATCTACATTCCTTAAGGTGGCTGTGAGTGTTAGATGCAGAGTCACTTCTATAGCATAATGATTGTTGTTCATATGCCTTGTAAAATCTCACAGACCACAATGAAGTAGATTTTAGAAAAGATATCACCAATATATTTATTAAATATTATTAACCCCAATCTAAAACATAGTAAGCACACATTTAATTATTGTATGTTATAATCAAATGTGCGCAGACTGTAGAATTGGTGGGATTAGTATTTAATAAATAAAACATGATACACAGCATCAAAAAGAAAATGAAATATTTAGATAAATCTTCCAGTATAAGTGTCTGAAACATGCACAGTTTAGAATGTGCAAAGTAGTCTTGGTGGTCTGATCCATCACAAGTTGCAGAGCATGCGTTCCCTGTAGCCTTGTGGCAAAATCACATCAACTTTTTATACATTTTTGCTAAATATTAAATATTTGCTAATCTTATTCTAGGATTAAATCTTTTCAAACACATAAATCATAAAATGGGTTTTATCGTCCGTAAAGAACAAAATATTTCTCAAATATATGATATCGAATTTAAGTGTCTAATGTATCTGATAGAGACTACTAGCCGCAGATTCCTTAACGTAGAATTATCCCCAGGCGTGAGACTGAATCTGGAAAATGTTTGCCACCGCATCTCTGCGGGCCGGGGGCGGTACCACGTGATTACGCCCTGACGTCCACGGACGTGACATCAATGAGGTCACATAAGCCCCACCCCGGCGCGCTGATGTCAGTTTCCTTCTTTTCCGCGTACAACGTGCATCTGGATTATGTCCCTTACCTGTTTTAGGCCTTCTTTTAATGCTTTTGCGTTGAGGGACAGTGTGCGAATGCCTTCGGGTTTCAAGACATGTACTTCTTGTACACGTGGGATGTTGGTGACGGACCCTCACCCTATTTTTATGTGGAGTTTGGGTGAGCACCATGATTCTACTGCGATGCTTGTCAGCATCTGAAGCCGAAGTCCCGGCGAGAGCGCCGGGTGAAATTGCTTTCGGCCCCCTTGTCCAGATCGGTCCTGCACCGCGTCCGTCTCCTACCTCGGATGGGTCCAGAAACCACCGATTCCGCCTGCGGCATCATCCGTCACCGAGGCCTGGTTCTCGTTTTGCAGAGGGCGCGGGTTCCCCTCGGGACGTGCAGCCTCGCTCGTTGCCACCCTATCCGCCGTTTCCTGGCATCGGGCGACTAGGGCCCAAATGAAGGCCTACTTGCCGGCCCCCCTCCTCTTCCTGAGACTTCCGCGGATACACTGCCATGTGCGGGCCTTCCGTGGATTCGCTGGCAGATTCGACCTCGCGCCGATGAGTTCGGCTACAGGTTTTGGGAGGGTGTGGTGTCGTCAAGGTGCGACCCTACGGGGATCCCCTCTTCGCTCCACGGCGTCCCTGCCTCGCCGCAAATCCCTGCATGGGTCCCTGTGGTGCCGCAGGAGGTCGCCGGGACTCGTTTCGTCCCAGAGTCCCCCTCGGTCATCTGGGCAGTTGGTTGCCTTACCGGAGGCCAGGCTAACGCCGTTCCGATGGCTTTCCTCCCCGACCCTGGCTGCACCGCAGGTGGTGGCCGGAGCCTGGGACGCTTCCCCGGGTCCCTCTCGGTCCTCTACGCAGGAGGCTGCCTTGTCGGAGATAGAGACTGCGCCGCTCATTAGCCGGTCCGACCCCGCCCCATTCCCCTAGGATGCAAGTGGTGGTGGAGGTCGACTCTGCGCCCCCGATGGCCACTTCGGCACTGATCGAAGTCGCACCGGTGCCTGTGGCGGACTTTACGGTGCCATCCCGGCGTCGGGTCGTCGACTAGTCTCCGGAGCTCCCTTCCTCTCTGGAGGTTTGTCATCTCCTTGTCTCCTCTTCACCGGAGACTGGATGGCCCATCGTTGCTTTTTTCCCGGCATCTTCTAGGGAGGGCTCTTTGCCGTCTCCGAATCCACAAACCCCGGACCCTCTCTTCCGCAACTCCCTGTTGGTTGCCCCGCAGGCTTCTCCGCCTTCTCCAGAGGCCCCTCAGGTCCCCCACGCGTCCATGGATCTTCCACCTTACAGGGGCTGGCCGTTTCTTCTTCCAGCTGGACTCTGGGATGGGCGGCTTAGTTTACAGCCATCGCCCTAGGAGGAATTGCTCTCTCCTCCCGCGACGCCCTACGGAGGCGAGTGTAGCCTTTGTCCAGGCCATTTCCACGGCCATTGGCATTTTGCAAATGGGCAACCTGGTCACCCCGTTCCCTAAGGACCATTTGTTGGAAGATCTCCACCAGGGCTCTGGTAGAAGGGGAGCTGCTTCTTCCATTTGAAGCTTCGCTCCACAACTCCCTTCTGGGGGCGTCCTGCCACGGGAGATCCGGTGCCTCAGCCGCTCCTTCACCACCACCGTCCTGCTCCGCACAATCCAGTCTGCCTTTCTTTCAACCCTTCTACCCAGGGCCCTCTCCTGCAGACTGATTTTCCTTCCTTGCCTTCAGCGGTGTTCCCTCCATCACTGGAGGCCCATTGGTTGGATTCCCAGGGGCCCAACCTCTTCGCTTCCACTAGTGCTGCTTTTCGTGCGCTCAACACACTTTGTGTGTTGGCCAGGGCTACCTCCAGCCTATGGGATTCCCTGGAGTCCCTTCTGTCTCGTTCCTCACATGAAGTTGCCTGTGTTGGATGGCCTGGAGTTGGCCAAATTTATTCTCTGTTCGGCCTTGGATGTTTCTGATGCTCTCGGCCGCGCTATGGCAAGTTCTGTGGCTCTCCGCCGCCATGCTTGGTTGCGGGATGGCGTTTTTCCGAAGAATATTAGGGAGCGTCTGGTTGACCTGCCTTTTGATGGGGTTCTTTTGTTTAACACCCACGCGGACTCCGCCACTCACCGGCTCCTTGCGGGGCTCCGTCCTCTTCCCCCCCTCCGTAAGCTTTGGCTTGTCGGTCTTCAGGTGCTTTATGCTAGATGTTTATCCCACCTTTTTCTTTGGGCCTCGTGTTTCGGTTGGCCCGTCTGTGTGGCTTGAAGTGCCTTCGGGGTCCTTCAGTTGGCCCCTCTGTACTGTTGGCTGCTGGTACAGACCTTTGGTTTTTGTGGTGTGATGTTTTGGCTGTTAGTAAATCTGTATAGGTCCTCAGGTTGGGCCATCTGTGTATTTTTTGGCTGATTGGTAAGCCGTCTGTGGTTCTACCCGCAGGTCCTTTATGTTCTTGTCCTCTGCTGCGGGGTTTTTTCCCTAAGAGGTGTTCCCATGTTTTGTTTGGGACGTGTCAGACCCTAAGTGGGGTACTTGTAGTTATTGTGTAGCTCTGTCCTAAGCTGGGAGGGTGTGGACACCTTTTCGAGTTCCTCGCCTTTCCTGGCGTCACTATATACCGCTGGTGCGATCTCTCTTTTCTTTTGTCTTAGCGCAGCTTGCGTTGCTCCAGGTTCTGTCTTCTCAGTATCCGCTAAATCGCCAGACCGGCTTTGGCATGCCGTCTGCAGCGTCGTGTCATGGTGTTTCCACCTTCTTGTCCGGCGTTTCGGCCTCGTCCTCTGTCTTGTGTTCCAGGGGAGCTAGGACTCTCCTAGTATTTTCCTGTGTTCTGGCTGACGGCTTAGATCCGTCCTTCATATTTCTCCTCTTTCTCTTCTGGCTGGTCCCACTTCTTTTCGTGGGGCATCTTGTGTCTGTGGAACGGTCCTTCTCTGGGGTTTGTTCTGGGGTTCCCTGGCCTCTGCCTTCGTCTGGCTCTTAGCTTGCTCTGGGCGCACTGCTTCATGGTATTTGCCAGCCTCTGGCTGCACACACCTGGTCTTTATAGTCCGCCTCCGTGGGCCTTGGCGTGTACCCTTGTGATCCTGCCCCTTGTTCTGCTGGAGCTTTGCGCAACTGTATCTTTCTTTTCACGCCTGCGCTTCTTGGTTGTGGGGGAGTTCCTGCCTTGTCCGCTGCCTCCGGGCTGATGCCTGTTCAGCAGTCCCCTTCGCTGTGTGCGTGTTCTCCTGCGGCGGGCTCTGCCTCCGTTTCCACCTCTTCTCCTTGGAGTTTGGGGTGGTTCTTTTTTTCCTTGGTACTCCTCTGGTGCTGTCTGTCCCTCCGGGGTTTTCTGGCGATGTGCCTTGGGTAGGCGTGGGGTATCCTGGCCTTCCCTTCGCCTTGTTCTTGCCTGCTTCTGCTTGGTGGGGCCCTGGACCGCCCTTCTTGTCCCCATGACACATCCCCTGTTGGGGTCCTGTGTTTCTTCCAAGCTGAGGAGGTTCTCACGCAGGCCCTCCTCCCCTCTAAGTATGGCTATGGTATCTATTCTACGTTAAGGAATCTGCGGCTAGTAGTATCTGTCAGATGTACAAGTTACTTACCTTCGGTAACGATGTATCTGGTAGAGACGATTCTAGCCGCAGATTCCTTCACGACCCGCCCTTCCTCCCTGTTCTGGGAGGACCTTCAGCTTGGTCTTCTGCACTCGCCTCCTTCCAGTTGGCTTGTCTTCTGTGAGTGTCCTCCTCACTTCCTCCCTTGCGGGGTGCTTCGTTCTGTTTAATTGTTCCACCCCTTCCTTGCTGGTACTTGGACGGTCGGTTCATGTATACTTCTACATCCCTGCACCCTGATTTTTCCAGTGTGGGGGCCTACTCTTACTCTTCTCCCTTTTTCATTGCTTGGGGTTTCTGACTCCTCTGCAGTCCTCTGAGTTGGGGTCTCTTGGCTGTATCTCAGCCTTTAGCTCCTTCCAGGGGATACGACCCTCCTTGATGGTGTTGTCTCGGGGTAAATTGCCGTTACTCATCTGTTACGGACTTGTTGACCTTCACTGTTGTGGATTGTGATTGCAGATTTTCTATCGCCTGCTATGAGGTGTTTCACATGTTTTTCTGCCTCCAAGGAGGATGTTGCCCTAGCTGGCAAGGTTGCTTCTCAGAGCGGCGCTCCGCTTTTTCCCTGCTGTGGCTTTCAGTACCATAGTGCCTGGCACTTTTCCAACTGGTGCTGTTACTCACCTTTCGTTTCCTCTCTTTTCTGTTTTCACTGCTTTTCACACACTGTTCCCATGCTCTCATAGTTTTGTTTGTGATGGCTCCGTGTTGTGGCACGGCAAAGTTGACAGAAAAAAACTGACGTCAGCACGCCGGGGTGGGGCTTATGTGACCTCGCTGACGTCACGTCCGCGGAGGACGTCAGGGCGGAGTCGTGTGGTACAGCGCCCGGCGCGCAGAGATGCTGTGGCAAACATTTTCCAGATCCAGTCTCACGCCTGGGGATAATTCTACGTTAAGGAATTTGCGGCTAGAAACGTCTCTACCAGATACATCATTGCCGAAGGAAAGTAACTTGTACTTCAATAGATTTCACTGCAGCAGCAGCCTCAGTAACACATCACCTAGTGAGGAAATTAATCGGAGGAGATATGATGTGAGGGGAGTAATAAGAAGAGATACAGGACGAGGAGGGGGTGCAAGAACAAAGGGATTATGCAAACAGTAGACAGTATAACAGAACCTTTAGGAATATACATCGCTCAAAGACCTATCACCCTTTTTTTTGGGGTTACGTTGGGAGAAAATCAATCCAATTGTTAGGATAAGACAGATGAGATTGTAGCTTTAATATAATACAATCACCTACCTAGCAAGTTCACATCAGGTGGCTTGCTTAATTCCAACAATGAATGGGTTTATGGCATCAACGTTTTAAAAAAATGTAGGGATTTTCGACGTGCCAGACTCTGAGTTTCTCATTGCCGGTATTATACCCATGTTCAATAGTTCCTTGCAGAGGACCCATATCTAACTTATCTTCTGCTGTGTTAGGCCTCCAAACTCCCGAAACATTTGTACTTTCCTGCCACCTATTTGTAAAGAGTACTTAAGTGAGGACCGCACTCCCAAAATCTGGGTTTCAAAGTGCTATGTTGATTTGCATATGGTTGTGTCTATTCTGTGGTGACAATGCGGTCAAAATGACAATAGGTTGGAATGGTACCCCAAGAAATTGTCAATGGTTAGACTATTTGCAGGAAATCCTTCCATCATTTTTTATGTGGTTTCCCAATTTATTCAATACATAAAAAAATACTTCTCTGCTGATCGAAGGCCACTGCATTTAGGTTTTAGTAACAATATCAGTCTCCAAGCGTGAAAACATTTAGTTCCTGCAATACAGTGCATGTACAAAGCTCATTAGGATATCACCCCTTCTCTCAGAGTGCCCGGTAAAGCACGGAACGATGAGAGAAGGGATGCAATCTAAGTAGGATGTGTGCTGATCTCATTAGTGATAGGGCCTTTTTATTGTTGGAAAGGACTGCATTCTCGATATTCTAGACTTTGTTACTTCTAGGTGAGATTTAACCCGTTGCGTGCTCGTGATGGAACCATTCCGTCACGAGCGCGCTGTGCTAATGACGGAGTGGTTCCGTCACGCCGCGGCCGCTCCGCCCACGCTCCATCAATTCCACGCCTGCGTGGCTGGATTGATGAGCGGGCGGGGCCGTGACGGAACCACTCTGTCATTAGCACAGCGCACTCATGATGGAGTGGTTCCGTCACGAGCATGGCTGCCCCACTCGACCCCCCCCAGCGCCGCAGCGGAATTACCGCCGCGGCCAAGGGGTTAAATAACCCAGTGAGTTCCAATTTCAGGGCATTGTGATCACAATCCCCCATTTCCACTACTGTCATTTCACACATATCCGCCCAAAGATACTGAGAAAGAAGTACATAATCAATTCTCCTTGAACTGTTTGAATGTCTATAGGTCATGGCACCATCTTGATCTGACGGGCACCTCCCATTACAAGCTATAAGCCCAGTTGTTAATGTGATTCCCAGCAACTGTAGTTTCAAGGTTGAACGTTTCTTTACGTGGGAGATACCTACTCTTGGGATATTCCATATGGCATCCTCCTCATAGGATATTGATGAGTCGCAATAATCCAATGGTTCTATTGTCACATTAAAAGCACCTGCCACTGTTATATGAGCTACACAAGGCAAGGAACTAAGCTGGTTGTTCAAAAGTAATTCCTTGTGTGTGCCCTGGGTCCTATAATAAAAATGAAAAATGTATAGGCAGCTATTGGCAATTGGAAACTGAAGATAAGTATTGCAGCAGCGCCTTGCTGCTGGGTGGGCGCGCTGTTTTAGCGTTATAGCGTTTTTACGCTATTTTTAAACTCCCGTTTTTTATTTTATTTAATATTGTTTATTTTTTCCCCTGGTTTTAGCACAGGGTCTTCTGGCCACTCACCTGCACGTTAATTGTGTTACCCTGTGGAAAAGTAAATTTTGCCATGTTCTGTGTCCCTACGCCTCATCCATCATATGTTATGTGTGCATGACCAATATGCATATGTTATTCCCCATGTCCGATTAATGACGCAATTCCAGTTGTGTCCACCTCTAGTATGCTAGTTTCCAGTCCTCGTGAATACTACGAATATCAGGCCTAGGTAAAGTTATGTTGCCACGTTTCTTAGTGTGCACGTTATTCCATTATAAAGTCCCCGTTTCTAGGCCTCAAAAGGGCCCGGACATCAGATTCAGCTCCTGTCTCCTGAAAGCCTCGCTGAGGAGCGATACAGCCCCCACCTGTATCCTCGACCCTTCACTTACTTCCTGCCTCGCAGTGCCCGGTGCAGCTTGGCTCTGCCTCTGAGTCTGCCAAGAGTATGTTATAGTTCCAGTTATCAGTTCAGTCCTCCTTCTTTGCATTCCTAAGCTACTGAACTGCATCAATAGTTTCCGTCATTGTCTAGCCTTCTCGTCTCCATGTTAGAGAAATACTGCATTTAATGGTCATTTAATTTTCTTCATCACGCACTACATATAGAATAATGCATGGTCCAGTCTTAGAGTCAAGTTAGCTTTTCCCCTCATGACTTCTAGTTTATATCAACATGTTCCCTAAACACCAGATACCAGATAGGGTTTAGGTACATGTCGCTCCGACCCTCCAGACTTTAGTCTCTGCTCCTAGCACAGAGTTCATAGCCCCCAGCTTCTCCTAGTAATACGTCATTGCCAGTTTTCGCGCACCATTAGGTTAGAGGTCCCGGCTCCTTAGGTAGCCCCCTCCAATGTTTCCGCCCATTCATGACATATTCTGTTACGTTTGCATCACATGTCTATGTATACTCCCAGTTACACCTACTTTTACTGTTATCTCTCGCGACTGCTACGCGTCACGCCTTCTGCTCCACCCACTGTTACGCCTACTGCAATGTAATGCTATGTGTTTGCGCTATGTATATAAGTTGATGTATTGTTATTAAAAGTTAGCGCGCTCATCCCAGATCAAGCCCCGGCAGCTGCTGGGCCCCGGTTGTCCTGCCGGGCCCTGTTACCTCTGTTCCTATGCAGGTTGTCCTGATCCTGTCCTTATGCTGTAATAAACCTGCAGAAACTCCTACTACCTCGAATCTTGACTCTTATTTTATTGAGCTATCTGTTATTCATTCATTCATTCAAAAATAGATCCGGTATTATTTATTTATATACCACATAATGGCGCCCGAACAGGGACTTGCCCTTTCCCCACGCGACGGTGAAGCCACGCCGACCCCCTGACCCTCTGCAGTCGTGACGGAACCATACCGTGCACTGGCAGATATTTCTGCTCCAAGTATCCCTCAGGCCCACGGAGGAGACGGAGGAGGCGGTCCAGCATCCAAACGAGACGGTGGAGGAACGCGGCGAGTCCCGACCAGAGCCCAAGCCGAGAGTCCAAGGTCCGAGGTATCCGGAGGCCCACCTGTAACTGAAGTCCGAAGTTCGTCGTCCGTCGACCAGTCCAGTCCGAGGCCTTCCGTTCCGTGCTGCCCGGTGAGTACCATTGCTGGGGTAGTATCTAGACAGGACCAATCTAAATTGACTCCTGGTCCGTGGGTTGGTGGTGCCCAGACTCACAAACGAAGTGTTCACCTAGGTGGATACGGGTCTTGATGCGTCCCTTTATGGGACCGGTATGTTCCGTACTGTTACAGCAGTGCATCCAGTAACTCTAGTCTGTTCCGTTCTCGAGAAATTCTGTTCTGTTTATGTTTTCAGTATTTCAGGTAATATTCTGTCCGAACTGTTATTTACAATGTTCTTCATGTATTTTAATGTTGTGGTATGAGTGCGACGTGATTTCGTGTTTTTATTGTGTATTGTATTGTGTCCAGATTACAGTTCAGTCATGCCGCTCTTCTCCAAGTTACGTCAGATAAAAACTAGAAAGGGTCTGTTAGAAGAAGCAGTTCCTGTCCCGCCCAGGGACAGTCCAGGTCACTTTATGTATCAGAAACATGGCATAAGCGCCATAATGTATCTAGATTTATGGGTAGAGTATACCAAACAGTTAGAAGAAAAGTATAGATGGCCCGTATCGGGTACATGGGATGCCGAATGTATCATGCGAGTAGAAGAAGCATTATGGAAAAAGAAAGCCAGACAGTCACAAAAGGATGCCATCGAGTTATGGCGTAAAGAAGCTCATAAAAGAACGGAAAAGGAAGTCAGAAAGTCAGAGTTAAGTAGAGAATCCCAAGAACGAGCCCAAGAAAGAGAATTAATCGAGATCGGTGAACAAGTCAAAACCGAACAGTCAGACAGACAGAGGCATGCCCTTATTAAGGGTATGTATCCTCTCCTTGCCGAAGGTTTGCCAAAAGCGACCCCAGAGGCATCCAGTAATTTCCCGCCACCATTAGTTCCGACCAAGCTACGTCATAAACCGACCGCAGCTGATATTTTTATTTCGTCCTATCTGGACGACACAGTCCCCGAATATGCAAATCCTGTTCGCGCTCCGCCAGTCCCTGTAAATCAGGTAATTCATGCTCCTCCAGACACCGGAGTACCTGTTACGGTACCCCCGGTCCAGCCCGCCATACAAGTCCAGCCCACGTTACAATTACCGACCCTAACAGGACGAAGAATGTCAGTCGACGATTCTAGTCTAGGGGCCGCAGGAGGAGGTCTTCCTCAAACCCCGCCGCCACACAAGCGTTTAACATTACTCGAATTACATGCTCAAGCGTTACAGCGCACGCCCAAACATCAGTCTGTTACAGAAATCAGGCAAACCCTTAACGAATGTGTCTATGATCCAGTTCCAGGCGAGTATAATATGGTTTTATATTCCTTACGTGTAAGGAGAGTGACCGAGTATCTAGTCACCTTACCGAATATGAAAGAAGATCTAGACAGAATATATCGTTTCATCCGTACAGGGGATGATCCAGAAAGTATTGGCGAGATTATGTCTCAAAGGAAAGCCGAGATCCAGCTCATGATATTAAAGTTCCTGATCAATTGTCTAATAAGAGAACAAGATTACCCGTCTAAAGATTCCGCCGAAATGAGAATCCTGACAAGGTGGAGTGATAATATAGCCGAGGGTAAGCACAAGACCGTCGGTGCCATGGAGAGTATGTACAAGAAAATTCGTAAAGAAATAATAAGGTTACACGAACAGCGTAAAGCAGCACAAGTAAGCGAGAAAGAAAGTATCTCTGATCCTGAAGAGGAAGACGAGAATCCCGCTAGAATAGCGTATGTAGGAAAATCCAGATTTCCAGATCGCCATTTACGTCTAGAACACAAGTCTATTTTCCATCATCAAGTATCAGAACAAGGTTCTCTAGAACAAGTATTTCAAGCTACCGATCACATTCTGAAATCACGAATCGGTTACAGTGAGTTAAGTACCATGCATGAACAAGAACTAGCCCGATCAGCAGTCCGATGGATTACTGATTCTACCACTTTTCCAGACGAAATAGTGGCACAAATGTTTCTGAAATTGCCCCCAGCCGAGCAACGACTGGTGGGTATGTATATGATCCAGTACCTCATTACTCTGTATGAGGGTCAACATTCTGATCCAGGCCCGTTACACGATGTCCTGAATGAGTTACTCCAGTATAGATGGAGAGGTCTAGGTACCGATTTAATTAGTGTCATTCTAGAACAGCGCCACAAATATAGAACGTTCCTGAACCCGCATTTTGTTCATGTCTCACCCCCAGAAAGTAAATCATTCTACATAGACAGACAGAATCCGTTACGAGAAGTCCACCCAGTCCAAGGGGCGGGTGGCGTAATGCAACGAGTGTTTGTATACACTCCGATTTCAAAGATGGAACTTCTTGAAATGAAGAAATTAATTCCCTGTCATGACAAAGATCCAGCAGGGTTCCATAGAGAATTAAAAGACATGCTCCGTATGGGAGAATACACTTACCCAGATATCATTAAAATGTTAAAGGTCCTGTTACCCGCAGGGGTGTATGAAAAGTTAAAGGAAAAGGAATGGGAGGTGGGAGAGAAAAAGATCGATTGGACAGCTCTAGAAGCTGAAGACAAGGCACGAGTACCAGGTACCGGTCTTGGAGATAAATGTAAAGAATTACCAGAATTACTGATTCAAGTTTTACCCAGATTATTGACAACGAGAAAAGAAGACTGGGATGCAATCTCAGCCTGTAAACAGAAACAAGATGAAGATATTAGTGATTTTTATTCTAGATTTGAAAAATGTTTCAGTATCAACAGTGGTCTCAAGACAAGTAGTGAGTCATACCCTCATCTTTTTGTTACCAAATTAGTCGAGAATTCAAGTCCACAAATTAAAAATCGAGTTTTAAAAGTCGAAAGCACCTGGCAAGCAAATACTCCGTCCCAGATGCTCCAGATGCTCCAGTATCACCAGAATAGAATCAGGGAAGAGCAAGAACACGAAAGAAAACGTATGAAAGACACGAAAATGAAAGTGCTAGTTGCACAATCTGTTCCTCAAGACAGTCAGAAGAGGGGTCCGAATCAAGCCAGTCATCCTGCAGCTCCCGTTAAAGGGAACTGCAATTATTGTAAACAGCCAGGTCATTTTATAAACGAGTGTGCAGTTCTGAAACATAACATAGCTACTGGTAAGACTAAAGAAAGACCACGTCCGCCTAGACAAGAACAAGTTTCACAGATTCCTCAGCCACAGAATGCACCACAGACAGTTACAGCTCCGCAGCCTATCGCTGCAACACAGCACGTTACATCGCAGATGTACCAGTATGCACAGACAGAGTATCCAGAGTACCAGCCATATTCATGAAACAGCCTAGAGAGGGAGGTAGGCTTGCCTCTCATCGAGATACCTGTAGATCAAGAAGGTCCCTATGTTCACAGTCAAGTATTAGGGAAAGACAGAAAGTTTTTGATCGATACAGGGGCAAGTAGGACCACAATTAGCCACGCCGAAGTTCCAGGGGCTCCGCTCTCAGGCTCAAGAAATGTTTCCCTTGGATTTTCAGGAAAGCCAATAGTTAACGAGATATCAAAGCCAGTCACTCTAGAAGTAGGTCCATTGTCCCGCACTACTGATCTGTTACTTACTAAGTCATGTCCAGAAAACCTGTTAGGCATTAAGACACTGAAAGAGTTAGGTGCAGTTATTTGCTGTTCCCCAGAGGGAATTCGATTGTTCCTACGTGACTTTAAGGGTCACTATGTATTACGAGATTTTGATTCAAGATTGTCTAATGTTCCACAGCATTTATGGGCGCAAGGTCCAACTGATGTAGGTTACATGCAAATCACACCCCATCGTGTGACTCTCAAACCAGGTGTAGTGTTACCCCGAATCAGACAGTACAGATTGCCACCTGAGGCTGTAGCAGCCTTATCCAAAATTATTGACGAGCTCATGGCTCAAGGAGTAGTTGTAGAAACTGACTCCAATGTATGTAATTCTCCGATCATTCCAGTCATGAAACGTACTGATCCAAATGCACCCCCAGTATATCGATTAGTGATTGATTTACGAGAGCTTAATAAATGTATTATTCCTCAGTACCCAGTTGTCCCAGACATCTCTTCCCTGTTAACAGCCATTGATTCCGAAGCCATGTTCTTCACTGTCATTGACCTCAAGAATGCATTTTTTAGTGTTCCAATTCATCCAGACAGCCAGTTTCTTTTCGGATTTTGTTTAAATGGAAGGAGCTATATGTTCACACGCGCTCCTCAAGGTTTCACAGAAAGTCCTAGTATTTACAGTCAAGCACTTAAGAGACAACTAGACAATATTCACATGCCAACTGACACTGCCCTGCTCCAGTATGTCGATGATCTCCTGATCACAGCCCGTTCTGAACGTGCTTGCGAGCGAGCATCACTTACAGTCCTGTATTTTCTAGCCGAGATGGGGCACAAGGTGTCACCTTCGAAGCTTCAATTCTGTGTCCAGCAAGTGGTATACTTAGGACACTTGCTGTCCAAGTGGGGTAGGCAGTTGACACCCGACCGTATCCAGTTAATAGCGAGTCTTCCCCAGCCCAGAACCCAGAAGGAGGTACGTGCCTTTATCGGCCTTACTTCTTATTGTAGACAATGGATTCCCCAGTATGCATTTCTAGCCAAGCCACTGATACAGTTAACGACACAGGAGGCAGCCGTATCGACTGTCCTCCCTTGGACATCTGACCATACACTTAGTTTCAACGAGTTAAAGAAAGCTTTATGTCAAGCTCCAGTTCTAGCCACACCGAACTACAGTAAGCCTTTTACACTTTTCATTACTGAACGCGAAGGTACAGCATTATCTGTTCTCACACAAGATCAAGCAGGACAATACAAGCCCTGTGCTTATTTTTCGAGCACATTAGATCCAGTCGCCCAGGCGTTGCCTGCGTGCCTCAAGTCAGTTGCAGCCACAGCACTAGCTATCAGACAAAGTGAT
The DNA here is from genome assembly GCF_964261635.1 of Lissotriton helveticus. NCBI lineage: Eukaryota > Metazoa > Chordata > Amphibia > Caudata > Salamandridae > Lissotriton > Lissotriton helveticus. Next base: position 536,426,515 of record NC_136061.1, read on the forward strand.
TCCATAGTCTTAGGACATTCCCTGACAGTACAAGTCCCACATTCCGTGGAAGTTCTTTTAAACCGAACACAAACACAGCACTTGACAATTGCACGTTTAACAGGTTATGAATTGACACTGTTCCAGCCACACATAGAAATTAGACGCTGCAACGTCCTGAATCCTGCTACACTGTTACCATCAGTTGATTCAAATCCAGACCCACACGACTGTGTGGAAGTAGTTAACATTACGACTAAGCCAAGACAAGACCTGACAGACATTCCGTTACCAGATCCCGACCTGACACTTTATGTGGATGGTTCATGTATGAGAACTAGTACAGGAGAACTAGTCGCAGCATATGCAGTGACTACTGACACTGAAGTTATCGAAACACACCGTATTGATACCCTGTCCGCTCAAGCAGCAGAGCTAGTTGCTCTGACACAAGCCTGTATACATGCCAAGAACCTGAAAGTTAATGTTTACACAGATTCACGTTACGCATTTGGAGTTGTACACGACTTCGGAGTGCTCTGGCAGGAGAGAGGTTTTATGACTTCTCATGGAACCAAGATTCAGCATGGTCTCCTTATTCAAGCTCTGTTAGATGCCATACATTTACCGACATCTATTGCTATCATGAAATGCAAAGCACATACGAAAGTTACTGACATTATTTCCCAAGGTAATGACTTAGCAGACCGCACAGCCAAGCTTACAGCACAGACTCTAGACATTCCAGTCAATCAGACACACACTCCAGACCCGACTACATACATGACAGTTAAGGACCCTACTCAAGATGTCATAGATATCCAGTTACATGCTACTCCCGATGAAATCAAGAAATGGTCTGAACAAGGAGGGGTCCAGACAGATCAAGGATGGTTAACGAAGGGTAGAGCCACATGGTTTCTCCCCGATTCTATGGTTCAAGTCATTATCAATACCGCACATAGTCCCGCACATTTAGGAGAAAAAGCAATGTTAGATAGTATCCAGAACATTTGGTTCAACAAGCATTTACGAGCTGCAGCCAAGCAGAAAGTCCGTACCTGTATGATATGTTGTCAGTTTAATCCAGGTAAAAGTGTCCCGGTGGAACAAGGTGGTTTCCAGCCCCCTGACCACCCTTTTGAGGTCCTCCAGATGGATTATATTCAGATGGAGCGATGTCGAGGTTTCAAGTATGTCCTTGTAGTTGTATGCGCTTTGTCCAGGTGGACAGAGGCATATCCAGTCCCAGATTACACAGCCGCGACCACTGCCAAGCAGTTGGTTCGTGAATTTTTCCCTAGATATGGACTCCCTAGAGTCGTATATTCTGATAACGGCCAGCCATTCTCCTCAGAGTTAATGAAGCATGTTTCCCTGTTGTTAGGGTACCAGTGGAAGTTCCATTGTGTACGCCATCCTGAAGCAGCCGGTCTAGTCGAGAGACATAATCAGACTCTGAAAATCCGCATAGCCAAAGTATGTAAAGACAAGGGTGTGGACTGGTTAGTAGCTCTGCCAGTCGCTTTGTTTTATATGCGCATGGTCGCACATTCTAGATCAGGTCTGTCCCCGTATGAGGTCGTATTCGGCCGCCCCCCTAACATGTGGGGTACTCCTAGACCCCGAAGTATTACCGATGTTTCATGTAATATGCTGACAGATTACCTAGCTTCCTTGATGTCTGCCCTCAACTCATGTCGTTCACAGGTTGCTGCCGCCTTTCCAGACAATACCGAGGTGGCACCGCATGAAATCGTTCCAGGTTCCCTTGTGATGGTCCGAAATTTTGACAGATCAAGTCCGCTGGAGCCTCGTTGGAAGGAGCCACGTCAGGTCCTCTTGACCACCCGTACCGCCGTCAAGCTGGAAGGCAGAAAAGGATGGATCCACCTGTCTCATGTTAAACTTTTTAAAGGATTGAAACCAGTCTCTAAAAACATTTCCCAGGATTTGAAAGACTGCCAGAATATTGCTCTTAAGGACTGTCCCGCAAAAGACATTATTACAACCCCTCCCTTGTTAGAGAAAACTCCGCAACAGGAGTATAAGTTAAAGCTCAGGTCTAGTAAAATAAGTCAGTCAGTTTGATTGTATAAGTCCTCCCCTAGGTGAAACGGTTAGACTGTTTCTGACATGTATAAAATAGACCCCCATAGTGAGAGAGTCAGTCGAAGTTCAATTCAATGTATCGTTTTTCTGAGTTTCATATTATTCATCAGCATTTTGATTTCCTGCACCAGCTATGCATTCTATCTGTATTTTCCAGTTCCTCATGCTAATATGTCTGCTAATGCTACAGTAGAGCACACGTTTAGTGATCTGCCTCCTCACGAATATTCATACCGCCTCGCTATGCGCAACAACTCATTTATCCGTATGTTACATTACTCACACCAGACCAGCAATGCCACTAATTGTTGGGTGTGTGGTCGACTCCCCCCTTTCCAGACACCGAAGGGAGTTCTGCCACTTTTTCCTTATCCATTCTCACACAACGGTTCGTGTGGAGCATGGTCCACGTTAACGTCATCCGCAACAGATATGTCTTTTCTTAACAGTACATGTTTCTCAGACAAGCAAGGTTTCCCCCACAGAACAGGTTCAGATCTAGAAAATGAAGTATATAATTTAGGTAATTATTCGTCGAATTTCATGGTCCTGAATGTTCAGTCTGATACTACTCCAGACTTACCTGCTATTTCAGTATTACCAGTCAAAGGTGAAATATGTGTCCGTAATTATGGTTCTGTACATGTAGGACATAGTGAATGTACTACTGTTGTCAAGTATAGTGACAGTAGGAAATCTATTTTCAAAGCTTCACGTCATTCCTATTTTATTTGTGGTCAAACTGCCTATGTCCGTCTGCCCCTCGATTGGGAGGGAACCTGTTACATTGCTTTCCTACTACCACCTGTTTTCCTAGCCCCATCTGATTATCACAGAAACACACATCTAGTACACATTAGACATAGAAGGGAGTCCCCAATTGTCGATTATACTGAAACTACTCTAGAACAGTATACAGATTTCAATAAAGGTTTCTTCTTCTTTGTAGGACCTGTCCAGAATAGTAAACTGATCCGTAGGTTAACAAGAACCCTTGAAGCAGTAGTTAATGAGACTGCCTCTGCTCTAGGTAACTTAACCGAAGAACAATCTGCTATGAGATTTGTCGTTTTGCAAAATCGTCTCGTCCTTGACGTCATACTGGCCGATAGGGGCGGGGCCTGTAGAGTCATCGGATCTAGTTGCTGCATTTTCATTCCAAATAACGCGCCGTCTGTTTATTCAGCTATAACCAGACTCCATAAAATTGCCCATCTGTTACACCAAGATCCAGGCACCTGGACATGGTCCGGTTGGTTCTGGAATATAATTTCCGCCTGGGGATGGAAAGTCCTGTCCTTTCTAAGTATAGCAGTAGCGATCATATTTAGCTGCTGCCTCTGTATACAATGTGGCCCTGCGATTTGCAGCATGTGTGCTACCTCTTGTATTCCTAGTCCCAAGCCCCGTTCTAAATCCCGTTCCAAGACAATTCGAGACGAGCAAATGATACTGTATGAAATGATAGATGGTATCATGAAAATTGATGTTTCCTGATGGAAACGTAGTGACAAGGAGGGAATGTGGAAAAGTAAATTTTGCCATGTTCTGTGTCCCTACGCCTCATCCATCATATGTTATGTGTGCATGACCAATATGCATATGTTATTCCCCATGTCCGATTAATGACGCAATTCCAGTTGTGTCCACCTCTAGTATGCTAGTTTCCAGTCCTCGTGAATACTACGAATATCAGGCCTAGGTAAAGTTATGTTGCCACGTTTCTTAGTGTGCACGTTATTCCATTATAAAGTCCCCGTTTCTAGGCCTCAAAAGGGCCCGGACATCAGATTCAGCTCCTGTCTCCTGAAAGCCTCGCTGAGGAGCGATACAGCCCCCACCTGTATCCTCGACCCTTCACTTACTTCCTGCCTCGCAGTGCCCGGTGCAGCTTGGCTCTGCCTCTGAGTCTGCCAAGAGTATGTTATAGTTCCAGTTATCAGTTCAGTCCTCCTTCTTTGCATTCCTAAGCTACTGAACTGCATCAATAGTTTCCGTCATTGTCTAGCCTTCTCGTCTCCATGTTAGAGAAATACTGCATTTAATGGTCATTTAATATTCTTCATCACGCACTACATATAGAATAATGCATGGTCCAGTCTTAGAGTCAAGTTAGCTTTTCCCCTCATGACTTCTAGTTTATATCAACATGTTCCCTAAACACCAGATACCAGATAGGGTTTAGGTACATGTCGCTCCGACCCTCCAGACTTTAGTCTCTGCTCCTAGCACAGAGTTCATAGCCCCCAGCTTCTCCTAGTAATACGTCATTGCCAGTTTTCGCGCACCATTAGGTTAGAGGTCCCGGCTCCTTAGGTAGCCCCCTCCAATGTTTCCGCCCATTCATGACATATTCTGTTACGTTTGCATCACATGTCTATGTATACTCCCAGTTACACCTACTTTTACTGTTATCTCTCGCGACTGCTACGCGTCACGCCTTCTGCTCCACCCACTGTTACGCCTACTGCAATGTAATGCTATGTGTTTGCGCTATGTATATAAGTTGATGTATTGTTATTAAAAGTTAGCGCGCTCATCCCAGATCAAGCCCCGGCAGCTGCTGGGCCCCGGTTGTCCTGCCGGGCCCTGTTACCTCTGTTCCTATGCAGGTTGTCCTGATCCTGTCCTTATGCTGTAATAAACCTGCAGAAACTCCTACTACCTCGAATCTTGACTCTTATTTTATTGAGCTATCTGTTATTCATTCATTCATTCAAAAATAGATCCGGTATTATTTATTTATATACCACAACCCCACCGCTATTTAGCGGGTCCGGTTTCCGGGGAGGCAGGGGGCAGTGAGCGCCATCTTTGTGAGGGAGAGGAACTGTGGGCGCCATCTCTGAGCGTTCTAGCGCTCAGGGACACTGGGACATGCCTATTTAAGGCGGAGCCTGTACCTGGTCACTCTGGCAATTGGAAACTGAAGATAAGTATTGCAGAAGCGCCTTGCTGCTGGGTGTGCACGCTTGTTAGACCTGTCTGCCCCTGTGAGTTCCCTTACCATTATTATTTATTTTGTCTCCCTTAGCCCCTAGTGTTATCAGTTTTTTTTCTGTAATGTCCACCTGGATTTTGCTAGTGTTGTCTGGGGGCTAGGTGTTCCTTGACGCTATTCCTCCATTTTCTCTTTTTGAGGCCTAGCCTACCTCCTGGAAATTGAGGGAAACCAAAGGACCTAAAATGGTGGCCAGCAACTGCCATAACGGTTTACTTAGGGAGGCTGACCCATTGGACCAAGTGAGGAAAGTTCTGGAACCCTCTGGCATGTTCTAGTAGTCAGGGGCTAGCCTATAAAAGGCCAAGTCCAGGGCGGCCATTTTGTAGTACACACTGACCAGAGGAGAGTGTAGTGGTCAAGGACAGGAGGGCGGCAACTAAATGAGGAGGACAGCGCTTCAATAGGGAAAGATCGTCCTGTGGGCCGGCTATCGCCCTATACTGATGCTGACCCTCTTGGTATGACTGAACCCTGACCTGAAGGACCCATAACTAACTTTTAAGCAGGTCCAATAACTCTACCTCACCAAGGTGCTGGAGCGTGAAACTGCCCTAGAGACTGCCAGAAAGTGAGAGTTACGCTTCAAAAGGTGGTTGCCAACTTAAGAGAACCGGAACCTCTCACCGCTTTGCTGTGGGAGTGAGTATCCCCTCTGCGGGAGTGACGTTGTGTGCGAGACATCAGCTGTCAGCCCTGGGTCCGAACCCGACCGCTGTGGTGGAGGCGGGGCTCAGCAGAGGCCGGCTGACAGGAGGAGGAGATCCGCGGTGACGCTGCGAGAGAGGCGGCGTCCGGAACCAGGAAGACCCTTGCGGCGTCGGAGGAGGTGCGCCCGAAGCAAAGGAGGCTGGTCGGAAGAGGCGGAGCCTGTGTCGGAGGGATCGCGGAAGGAGGAACAAGCGCCGCTACGGTCCCGCCGGAGGAGCAACACGAACTGACAGAACCAATCGATGCGAACTCCAGCTGAGTCCTCTCATCGTCGGCGCTTGAACGGGTAACCGGAGCGCGTAGGCAACTCCAGCCGAGTTGTCCCTTCAGTTCGAAGTAAGCTGGGAAATCTGTGGGGAAGCGGGAGGCGGCACAGTGAGTGAACTGTGAACACTGACTCGCCGGACTAAAGAATAACTGCAAATAGACATCCCGGCTTCGGGACATTAACCTTTAGAGTCCTGATTTAATCCACTTGAGAAACCACTGAGGTATTGAGGGTGTGAGAAGGGAAACGGTGCCCCGAGTAAACGAACCCTGGGCACGAGTGCTAAGAACCGGACTACAGGGTGAAAGTAACAGCCAGAGATCATTGTACTATTAACTCCTCAGGGCAGTAAATGACCTTTAAGAGCCAGAACGTCCCCAATAGAAGTAGAGCATAAGAGTAGCAATAAGAAAGTGTAATTAATTTGCCTGTCTTCTTTTGGCTGTATAGCTGGCTGTGACCATTGCCAGGAACGCTGCTGGGGGTAGAACTCTGTGGAGCCGTGAGCTCGAGCTAATTTAGACCCTGAGTTCGGATGGGTAACGTACATGTCAGGTTATATAATGTGGTGCATTAATCTTTTACAGTGACCTACCCATTCTGCACTATTTAAGTTGACAAGCAATACTGTTGATATTGATGGTGGTTAATCTCAAATGAAATGTAACCAGAATTAATCTTCACTGAATTGAGAAAGTTGATGAATATTACTAATTTAATGTGGAAACCTTTTTTTCCGAACTAAATGTATACACTAATTTGACTGAAAAGGAACAAAGAGAACTTTTATAAAAGGTACTGGTATTTTTCTAAACTGGTGTGGCGTCCTTTATTTTTAATGGTAAGTCGCTGAGTTATGGTGAGTGGGATTGTAAGCACTACACAAAAGCCTCGGAGTTTAGCTTTGTCCACTGTGCCAGGCTACCCTATGTAGACTAGGTTCCCTAGGTCTAACATAATTGGTGTTCAGCGGCGGGATACGGGTTTGTGCTTACACCCACTTAGTAGTAACGCAGTGCTTACCACGGGCCTACACCTGGAGTTTTCTCCTAGCGGTCTCCCTAATTACATTTTTTTGCTTTTCCAAATTTACTTCTGGCGGTGGGTGGAGGTGATCCTTGTGTACTGTCCTTACCTACCTCGGAGTGGCTATCCACAACCCCACTGTTAAGATGGAGTTCAATTTTGAAGGGTTGGAGACCTATACTGTGGCGCAACTCAAGGACTTCTGTCAGGAGAGGGGGTGTTCTACAGGCGAGGGGCCAAGAAAGAGGAGCTCCAAACTAGTCTGAGGGCATGGGTGGAAGCGCACCCGGAGGGAATGGTTGAGGAGGACGAGTCAGAGAAGAACACTGTCATCGAGGTAGATGGGGTGTGCCCACTGGGGGTGGGGGATATGTCAATTAGCCCCAAAGTAACCTCCCGGGAGGGTAGCAGTGTTTCTTCACGAGGGTTAACTGAAACTGAACTAGCTGACCGGAGGGAGGAGAGGCAGTTAAAATGGGAGTTAGCTAGGTTGTAGATGGAGAGGGAGGAAAAGAGGTTAGCTCACGAATTAGTACTCAAGGAGCTGGATCTCAAGGCTCTGCAAATAGGGACTCCCACACCCAACAATGGTGGCAGCGAAACTAAAGAAACCAAGGACATAACCAGGGAACCCAGACCCTATTTACCAAAGGATGTTGTCGCTAGCTACAGCGCAGGTGATGATATTGCTAAGTGGCTAGCTGCCTATGAGGTCTCCTTAAGAGCCCATGGGATACTGGAAACTCACTGGGGGGGTGGTTTGTATAAGTACATGCCTCCTGCTGGAAGGGATACATTGTTGGCCCTAGAGCAGGAAAAGCAAACCCACTACCATACCATGAAAGTGGCGCTGATAAGAAAGTTTGGACTAACTCCCGAGAAGTATAGGCAGAAATTTAGGAGTAGCCACAAACTAGGCACACAGAATTGGGTGGATTTCCTTGATTACGCAAAAAAGGCCTTGGAGGGTTGGGTGAAAGGCAGTGAGGTAGGGGATTATGAGGGATTATATGACCTCTTCCTCAAGGAACACCTACTCGAGAAATGTTTTCCCGAGCTGCGTCAACACCTGGTGGACAGCAAGCTGACCAGCCCCAGGAAGCTTGCTGAGGAGGCGGACATCTGGGCTAGTACCCGGGTGTCCCCAAGGGGGACTGGAGGTGATTCCCAGAAGTCTGGACAGGGCGCTCCCCAGAAGAAAGAGGGGGGAGATAACAAGAGGGAGTTCTCTAAAGGTCCCCAAAATAACTTTAAGGGAAAAGGATTCACCCCTAGGGCTAACCCACCCCGAAACCCTAATCCTGGCCAAAGCCAGCAGCCAAGGGTTGTCCATTGCTTTGAGTGTGGTGGTGTTGGACACTATAAAGGAGACGTGAGATGCCCAAAAAGACCACCCCCTCCCACTGGAGGAAAGGCCCCGGGAGTAACTAGTGTAGTGCTCGGGGAGGAATTGCCCTTAAATAAGGTAGGGGAGTGGGCGGGTGTCACCTTAGTGTCCCTGGGAGAACGGGAGATGCTTCCAAAGATCCAGTTGCCCGCAAATACTGTGAAGTATGAGCAATGGGTAACCATCAATGGCCAGAGAGGGGAGGCTCTGAGAGACACAGGAGCCAGTATGACTATGGTAAGGAGTCATCTGGTGTTTCCAGAGCAGATACTTCCAAATGTACTCCACCCCGCCGCGATGGCTGACGGCAGAATGGGTCACTATCCAGTGGCCGAGGTTCCATTTGAGTGGAAAGGGGTTGCAGGTTCACTTCTAGTTGCCGTAAGCCCTGCCGTGCCTGTCGATTGTCTGCTGGGGAATGACATGGAGCACAATGCTTGGAGGGAGGTGGAATACCGGACTCATTCTGAGATGCTGGGTACACCTGACTGGGCCTGTGTTAGCACAAGGTCCGCGACTACCCGGAGGGGGAGTTCGCTTACGCTGGAGCCTGGAACAATGGCCAAGCCAGCTGCCAGAAAAGAGGAGGACGGTAGGCAGGAGGAGCCTGCCTCAACATCCCCACCTCGTGAGATGGATAGGCCACCTGCGGAGGTGGACCTGGAGTCCACAGTGGAGGATGTTGCCCCCTTGGAGAACCAACCCATCCCTGCTAGTTGGCATGTGGAGGGAGGTCCTACCAGGGAGGAATTCTGCAAGGGTCAGAAGGAGTGTCCTACTCTTGAGGGACTGAGGCGACAGGCCGAAGCCCAGGCAGCAGGAAACGTTACAGGGCACTACCATATTTACTGGGAGGATGGACTCCTCTACAGTGAACCCAAGGCATCCGTGCACGGTTCATCACGGGCCTTGGTGGTCCCTAAACGTTATCGAGCCTTTCTTTTATAACTGGCTCATGAGATACCCTTGGCAGGACACTTGGGTCAGGACAAGACCTTTGCCCGGCTTGTCCCCCACTTTTATTGGCCTCAGATGAGGGTGGCGTCCGATACCTATTGTCGGACATGTGTGTCTTGCCAAGCCAGTGGGAAAACAGGGGTGAAGCTGAAAGCTTCCCTGGAACCACTTCCTGTCGTTAGCACCCCCTTTGAAAGGGTGGGCATCGACATTGTGGGGCCATTGGATCCACCAACTTCAGCTGGTCACAGGTTTATCCTGGTTCTGGTGGATCATGCCACACGGTACCCAGAGGCAATTCCTCTGAGGACCATTACTGCACCGGTAGTGGCAAGGGCCCTGATGGGGATCTTTACCCGAGTGGGTTACCCCAAGGAGGTTGTGTCCGACAGGGGGACCAACTTCCTGTCAGCTTACATGCGGGCTATGTGGAAGGAGTGTGGAGTGACCTATCGGTTCACCACTCCCTATCACCCACAGGCCAATGGCCTCGTGGAAAGGTTCAACAAGACCTTGAAGGGCATGATAAGGAGTCTGCCTGAGAGCCTGCGGAGGAAATGGGACGTCCTCCTACCCTGCCTATTGTTTTCTTACAGGGAAGTGCCACAAAAGGGAGTGGGCTTCAGCCCCTTCGAGCTTTTGTATGGGCACCCTGTACGTGGACCTCTCAGCCTGGTGAAAGACGGATGGGAACAGACTCCCAGGAAGCTTCCCCAGGGTGTGGTGACCTACATGCTGGCCTTCCGGAGCCAAATGGCTAAGTTGTGGAAGCAAGCTTCTGACAACTTGGAAGCCAGCCAAGCAGTAATGAAGGAGTGGTAGGACCACAACGCTCACCCGGTGGAGTTGGAGCCTGGCCAGAAAGTGTGGGTGATGGAACCTGGGGAGCTAAGTGCCCTCCAGGATCGCTGGACAGGCCCCTTTGAGGTGATGGAGAGAAAGGGTAAGTCCACTTACTTAGTGGATCTTAAGACCCCCCGACAGCCCCTACGGGTGCTGCATGCCAATCGCCTCAAACCACACCACGAGAGGCCCGAGGTTACCTTAATGATGGTGACTGATGGAGCAGAGGAAGAGGAAAGCGAGGTTCTCCCGGATCTTTTTTCATCTCAGGAAAAGGATGGGTCGGTGGAGGGAGTGATTCTCTCCCAATCCCTAACTCCTGAACAGCAGAGGGATTGCCGCCAGGTCCTGGAGCAATTTCCCTTGCTGTTCTCCCTTGTCCCGGGAAGAACCCATCTGTGTACCCATGATGTGGACACAGGAGACAGCCCACCTGTGAAGTCTAAAATCTACCGGCTGTCAGACAAGGTGAAGGCCAGCATCCATAGTGAGGTCGCTAAGATGCTGGAGCTAGGAGTGATTGAACCTTCTAGTAGCCCCTGGTCCAGTCCGGTGGTTCTGGTACCTAAAGCTGCCCCGCCGGGCACCACTCCAGAACTGAGGTTCTGTGTGGATTACCGGGGACTAAATTCAGTAACAAAGACTGATACTCATCCGATCCCGAGGGCGGATGAACTCATTGACCGGCTGGGAGCTGCCCAATACTTGAGTACCTTTGACATTACTTCGGGGTACTGGCAGATCTCCCTTACAGATGGAGCAAAGGAAAGGTCAGCCTTTTCCACGCCTGAGGGACACTACCAGTTCTGTGTGATGCCCTTTGGGCTCAAGAACGCTCCTGCCACTTTTCAGAGGCTGGTGAACGAGGTCCTCTCTGTAATGGAGACTTTCGCGGCTGCTTATCTGGATGACATTGCTGTCTTCAGCAGCAGTTGGGAGGATCATTTGCAAGCTGTTCTCCAGGCCCTGAAACAGGCTGGCTTGACCATCAAGGCCAGCAAATGTCAGATTGGGCAGGGGTCGGTGGTGTACCTAGGCCACTTGGTGGGCAGGGGAACGGTGCAGCCCCTACAGGCGAAGATCGAGGCTATCATGGCCTGGGAGCCCCCCAAGACCCAAACCGAGGTCCGAGCCTTCCTGGGCCTCACTGGATACTACCGTCGTTTTGTGAAGGGGTATGGCACCATTGTGGCACCCCTCACTGAACTTACATCCAAGAAACAACCCCGACGGGTAGTTTGGACGGAGGCTTGTCAGCGAGCCTTCGTCACCTTGAAACAAGCAATGAGTACTGCTCCAATCCTCAGAACCCCTGATTTCTCAAGAGAATTCATTGTCCAGACGGACGGATCGGAACATGGCATTGGGGCAGTGTTATCGCAACTCAATGACGAGGGCTTGGATCAACCTGTGGTCTTCCTGTCCAGGAGACTGCTTCCCAGGGAACAGAAGTGGAGTGCAATTGAAAGGGAAGCCTTTGCGGTGGTCTGGGCTCTGAAGAAGCTGCGCCCATACTTGTTTGGTTCACACTTCCTGGTTCAGACCGACCACCGGCCCCTTCGTTGGCTGATGCAAATGAAGGGGGAGAATCCCAAGTTGTTGAGATGGTCCATCTCCCTACAGGGAATGGACTTCCGGGTGGAACATCGGCCTGGAGTGGACCACGCCAATGCAGACGGTCTCTCAAGGTATTTCCGCCTTAGTGATGAGAACTCCCAAGGGGTTGGGTAGCTCTCCCCACTTTCAGCTGGGGGGGACGCGTGTTAGACCTGTCTGCCCCTGTGAGTTCCCTTACCATTATTATTTATTTTGTCTCCCTTAGCCCCTAGTGTTATCAGTTTTTTTTCTGTAATGTCCACCTGGATTTTGCTAGTGTTGTCTGGGGGCTAGGTGTTCCTTGACGCTATTCTTCCATTTTCTCTTTTTGAGGCCTAGCCTACCTCCTGGAAATTGAGGGAAACCAAAGGACCTAAAATGGTGGCCAGCAACTGCCATAACGGTTTACTTAGGGAGGCTGACCCATTGGACCAAGTGAGGAAAGTTCTGGAACACTCTGGCATGTTCTAGTAGTCAGGGGCTAGCCTATAAAGGGCCAAGTCCAGGGTGGCCATTTTGTAGTACACACTGACCAGAGGAGACTGTAGTGGTCAAGGACAGGAGGGAGGCAACTAAATGAGGAGGACAGCGCTTCAATAGGGAAAGATCGTCCTGTGGGCCGGCTATCGCCCTATACTGATGCTGACCCTCTTGGTTTGACTGAACTCTGACCTGAAGGACCCATAACTAACTTTTAAGCAGGTCCAATAACTCTACCTCACCAAGGTGCTGGAGCGTGAAACTGCCCTAGAGACTGCCAGAAAGTGAGAGTTATGCTTCAAAAGGTGGTTGCCAACTTAAGAGAACTGGAACCTCTCACCGCTTTGCTGTGGGAGGGAGTATCCCCTCTGCGGGAGTGACGTTGTGTGCGAGACATCAGCTGTCAGTCCTGGGTCCGAACCCGACCGCTGTGGTGGAGGCGGGGCTCAGCAGAGGCCGGCTGACAGGAGGAGGAGATCCGCGGTGACGCTGCGAGAGAGGCGGCGTCCGGAACCAGGAAGACCCTTGCGGCGTCGGAGGAGGTGCGCCCGAAGCGAAGGAGGCTGGTCGGAAGAGGCGGAGCCTGTGTCGGAGGGATCGCGGAAGGAGGAACAAGCGCCGCTACTGTCCCGCCGGAGGAGCAACACGAACTGACAGAACCAATCGATGCGAACTCCAGCTGAGTCCTCTCATCGTCGGCGCTTGAACGGGTAACCGGAGCGCGTAGGCAACTCCAGCCGAGTTGTCCCTTCAGTTCGAAGTAAGCTGGGAAATCTGTGGGGAAGCGGGAGGCGGCACAGTGAGTGAACTGTGAACACTGACTCGCCGGACTAAAGAATAACTGCAAATAGACATCCCGGCTTCGGGACATTAACCTTTAGAGTCCTGATTTAACCCACTTGAGAAACCACTGAGGTATTGAGGGTGTGAGAAGGGAAACGGTGCCCCGAGTAAACGAACCCTAGGGACGAGTGCTAAGAACCGGACTACAGGGTGAAAGTAACAGCCAGAGATCATTGTACTATTAACTCCTCAGGGCAGTAAATGACCTTTAAGAGCCAGAACGTCCCCAATAGAAGTAGAGCATAAGAGTAGCAATAAGAAAGTGTAATTAATTTGCCTGTCTTCTTTTGGCCGTATAGCTGGCTGTGACCATTGCCAGGAACGCTGCTGGGGGTAGAACTCTGTGGAGCCGTGAGCTCGAGCTAATTTAGACCCTGAGTTCGGATGGGTAACGTACATGTCAGGTTATATAATGTGGTGCATTAATCTTGTACAGTGACCTACCCATTCTGCACTATTTAAGTTGACAAGCAATATTGTTGATATTGATGGTGGTTAATCTCAAATGAAATGTAACCAGAATTAATCTTCACTGAATTGAGAAAGTTGATGAATAGTGCTAATTGAATGTGGAAACCTTTTTTTCGAACTAAATGTATACACTAATTTGACTGAAAAGGAACAAAGAGAACTTTTATAAAAGGTACTGGTATTTTTCTAAACTGGTGTGGCGTCCTTTATTTTTAATGGTAAGTCGCTGAGTTATGGTGAATGGGATTGTAAGCACTACACAAAAGCCTCGGACTTTAGCTTTGTCCACTGTGCCAGGCTACCCTATGTAGATTAGGTTCCCTAGGTCTAACAGCGCTGTTTTAGAGTTATAGCGTTTTTACGCTATTTTTAAACTCCCGTTTTTTATTTTATTTAATATTGTTATTTTTTTCCCCTGGTTTTAGCACAGGGTCTTCTGGCCACTCACCTGCACGTTAATTGTGTTACCCCACCGCTATTTAGCGGGTCCGGTTTCCGGGGAGGCAGGGGGCAGTGGGCGCCATCTTTGTGAGGGAGGGGAACTGTGGGCGCCATCTCTGAGCGTTCTAGCGCTCAGGGACACTGGGACATGCCTATTTAAAGCTCCGCTCGCAACGAGCAGCGGTGACGCGCAGCGGAAGCGCCCTCTCTGCGCCTGAGTCGCGCCAGAGTCCCGCCCGTCTGCGCTCGTCCGCGTCTCGGAAGCCGGCGAGGTAGGCGTGTTATTTTCGATAGCTTGTAGTCTGCCGTTTGATGGTCAAGACTTCTCAGTAGCTTTGATGTTTTCCTATTCTTCTACTGAGCTCCTAGCGCTACGTGGAGCTTTCTCTTCATGTCATCATGTCTTTCCAGGTGGGCGCTTGCTTAGGAAGGGTTGTGCGGAGTGTGGCTGGGCTATGCCGAGGCGGCAAGTTGTTTTACCCGTATCCCCGTCACCTCATCATTTCTGTCATCTGCTTAATACCAGATCTCTTAGTAAGCATGCTACCGATATCTGGAATTTGATATCGGATTCAAAAACCTCCTGTCTGTTTCTGACGGAAACCTGGCTTAATGAATTCTCTGGCCCTGACATTGCCACTGCAGTCCCTCCTAATTATACCATCTATAGGAAGGACAGAGTGGTAGTCGTGGTGGTGGGGTGGCATTAATTGTCAACAAGAGTTTGTCCTGTTCAACTTTCCCTGTGGATAACATCAAGGGCAGTGAAGCCTTGGGCTTCACTCTCAAACTATCCTCCCGTCATACTTGCACAGGGATTATTATTTACAGAGCACCTGGCCCCCTGGGCTCGTTTTTTGAGGACCTACAGGCGGCACTCTCTGTAATGTGTTTGAGACAAGAGCATTGTCTCCTACTGGGAGACTTTAATCTCCACATGGACAACACTGCTGACCCTGACACCATTAAGCTCCTTGATATAGTTTGTCCGCTTGGCCTGTCCCCTTTCATTCGGAAAGAGTTTGGAGGCGCCTGTATGATCCAGAAGCTAAAATCAAATACAGGGGACTAATTCGTCTCTACCACAAGCAAATCTTGGAGGCAAAAAAAATCTATCTTGAACACAGAATTGACGTAGCAGATAGCAGGAGTAAAGAAATGTTTAGAATTGTTCAGGAATTTATTTCCCCTGCTGCAAGCTCTCCTAATCACTCTCACACGGAAGCTTGGATCTGCCAACTCAGTGAATTCTTTATCAACAAAATCAAGCTCATCCAAGATTCCTTTCCTAGTATAGGCCTTAGCGCTAGAGCTTGTCATTTGAGCCCTATGCCTTCACTTTCAAAGGAATCAGGACCGCTGCTTCTGGACTTCCCGGCTTTATCTCAGGCCTCTTCCCTTGAACTTCTAACCCGACTAAAATCAGGCTTGCCGCTGGACCCTTGTCCTGCTGCTTGCCTGGGAAGGATTGCCCCGGCAATTAACACCTTGCTTAACCCATTGCTCAATGCCTCCCTTACATCTGGTGAGGTATCCTCGGCCTGGAAGCACGCCCTAATTCTGCCGCTGTTAAAAAAAACATCAGATCCCCTTGTTCACGCGAATTATAGACCAATCTCCCTTCTTCCAGCCATGGCTAAGGTGATTGAGAAACACGTGCACCTCTCTATTGCCAGCTTCATAGAGAACAACAACTTGCTACACGACTCTCAATCAGGTTTCTGTGCGAATTACAGCACGGAGACAGCCTTCCAGAGATAACTGATGCCATTCGAGAGACTCTGGATGGAGGAGGGAAAGCCATCTTGGTCATGTTGGACTTGTCGGCGGCGTTCGACACCGTCCCCCATGTCGGTCTCCTTTCAAGACAATGGGAGATCGGTTTGCGGGGGACGGTGTTGGAATGGTTTAAGTCATTTCTTACCAACCGCCGACAAGTGGTCTGGGCACCCCCGTTTTCCGCTGAAATGCCTCTGCTGGAGGTAGGGGTTCCGCAAGGGTCCATTCTGAGCCCCACCCTTTTTAATATCTATATGGCTCTTCTGGCGGAGGTAGCGGAATCTTTTGGTGCCCAGATCATATCCTATGCTGATGACACCCAGCTACTTTTCACGTGTAACAAGGGTGAAGATCTTGACAGTAATCAGATTAGGGAGTGTCTGGAAGCCGTGTTTGAGTGGTTTCAGAGACATAGTCTGAAATGCAACTCTGATAAGTCGGAGCTGCTCTTCTTTGGAAGTCCGCCTAATCCCGAGTGGAGGTCCTGGTGGCCACGGGATATGGCACCGCCTGGGGATACCTCGCAAAAAGCCAAAAATCTGGGCATTTTATGCGATGTAGATCTTTCTTTTAGACCCCAGGTCATAGGGCTGACTGGAAAGTGCTTTGGCATCTTGAAGATGCTGCGGAAATTCCTCCCACTAATATCCCTTCAACACAAAAAAATCATAGTTCAGGCCTTGATAGGCTCGCGGCTTGACTATGCGAATGCCCTCATCCTAGGCCTCCCCAAATATATTTTAGCTAGTTTGCAGGTCGTGCAAAACTCGGCCGCTAGAGCTATCTTTGGACTGCCGCGAAGGGCTCACGCGTCAGAGTTGCTAGAGATACTTCACTGGCTTCCAATTGCCAAGAGAGTCACTTTTAAGATCTTGACTCTGGCCTGCAAAGCTCTTCATCACATCGGCCCTAAGTATCTCCGGAAACGGATGGCTTTTTATGTTCCAAAGAGGGCCTTGAGGTCCGCACGACTAGCTAAAGCTATTGTCCCCATAATTAAGCGTGCTCGTACTGGAGGCCGCTCTTTTCGTTTTCTGGCCCCTCGCTGTTGGAATGAGCTCCCTATTGCTCTGAGAACTATGTCTAACCTGCTTGCCTTTCGAAAAGACCTGAAGACGTGGCTTTTCGCCCAGTAAAATCTTTGCCGCCCGTGTAGAGCACTGTGTTATGTACTTCCTTTTTACTTTTCTCTTTGCCAAAGCGCCGGGACACTCTTGGGAGTAGCCGTGCGCTATAGAAGAGCTTTCATAACATAACATAACATAACATGTCTTTATATTGTTGGAGTGCAAGGAGATGGGTAGTAGTCCAAAGAAGTATTGTGATTTTGCAATTCAGCACATTTTCCACCCAAATTAGTAGCCCCTCCTACTGGACGGCCTATTTCCTCGGTCAGAGCATGTTATGAGAAACTGGAATAGCCACATCTAAAAGAAGATTCAGGATACTATGTTTCCTGGAAAATGCATATGTCATGCTCGTCCATGTAGGACCTCCAATCAGGGTCCACAAGTTTTAGCTTTTGCCCGGCTAGGTTCCGTGTAAGAATTTTCCACAATAATTCATCCATATTTGGGATGACAAGCGGAAGAGACTCCTGATGTACATCTTAACGTTTCTAGTGTCCTAGAATTATTAGCACTGGTGTATTGTCAATCATTTTTTTCCAATGGCGAGGAAACGATGCCCTTGTTTCCAGCACTATTGCTTGGTCAAAAGAATTATGCTTCCCAAATCCATAGGTATCATCAGCTGTACAAGAGCCCTACAAACTTTGCCTGGTGGTGAAATATTTGGGTTGATCCTTGCAATGCTCGCACTTACGTCCATATGCTCAACGTGCCCAGATAATACACACAAGGTCATATAGCTCTGGGTGTGGGGGCTATCTTTTGGCATAGTTTACAAAATCTGGTTATGTTTTAAACTGTGTTGTGGAGCTTTCGGAGGAAAGGAGCGAGCTTCCATTGCAAATTTCTTATGGTTAATTTGATATTGTCATAGCAGCACCAACTGTTTGATAAGCGTAGGGCAGAGAGCATTTCTGCACATATAAATGAAAAAGACGCGTTTGTGAGGGCTCCAATGAGTGAACTTTTTAGTTAAAGAATCTGGAGAGTCTCTGTGGTCGGGGCTGATCTGGGAACCCCTGTCATATAAATGATTCCTCAAGGCAAATTTTGTGGTGATGTAAGGGAGGACATTTTGGTACATTATGGGGTAAATACTGAACTGAAAGGATGTGCTAGCTTTACTGCTGCTAGGTATCTACAGGGTGGGTAATGGGCGTTGAGCAGGCATTTTTGCCATCCCTTTACTTTTGCCATTGTGCAGTACCCATTTTCATAGCAGTGTTAGTTGACATTTGGACACCTCAACTCTGGTGCATGTAAGATGACTGTGGAATGTGTGCCAGATTCGGAGGTCCAGGGAGTTTTTCTGCCCTCTATTTCAACCTTAGGTGGACAACCACACATTTGACAGTTTACATAATTAGGATTACCTTCTCCTTTTCCTCCAGAGAATGAATCTTGTTTCCTAAATAGCACAATGGTTGATTTATGATAACCCTCAATCTTGGAGCTAAGGGATTGCACAGCCCCTGTCAGAACTTTAAAATCATGCTTTAGGGACATAATCTGCTCTCGGGTCCATACTGATTTTCTTCCCTTGCTAACATGAGTGGGTCATACCGATTTAAACAGAGGACAGTAGTCACAGTAGCCACTTCAATTGAAGCTTGACTTCTAGGGGCCGAGTAAGATTGGACCGTTGCTGCAGTGGATAGCAAACAAGGTGTCGTCAATTGAGTAAACCGGGTGATTTTGGCAGAGGGACGGCTAAAGGAGTAGTCTTTCAAAGTGGTGATTTTTTTATTGTTTCCCTTAAAATAGTGTATTATTTCGGGTTTGGCTCCTAGTCTCTCATTCCAATCTGTTTCATCACCTGGTATATCCTCCCACTTCTGTTAAAACTTTTATGGCTTCTAATGTCCTGTTGTCTTGGCTAGATTATTTTCCTAACTTCCCCTTTCTGATGGATACATCTGCCAGCGGATTCCTCACCTTGTGAATATCCCCTGCAACAGCAACATTCCGAAATTCTTTCGTAGCTTCTCACGCCGACGTGGATGACGTCACAGAAGCACGGCATTGCGCGCGGCTCCGCTGATGTCACTGAATCCATAATAGGACCCCGTCGGCGTGATGACATCAGTTCCCTTTTTTCCACGTCGTCGACGCTAACGGTTTTTCTTGGGATCCTCAGTAGCTCGTTTGGTTACTTTGTTACTGATACTTGTTTCGTGTTAATTCTTGTTTCCTGTCGCTATATCTTTGAGGAAATCTGGGTTCAAGGCCTGTGGGGCGTGCGGAAAGTTAATGCCGATAATGGATCCGCACGAGGACTGCGTTTGGTGCCTTTCATCTAACCACGACGTCCAAGGATGCTCCAGCTTTAATAAGATGAACCCGAAGGCGCTGCAAGAGAGAGAGGAGAAGCTGCTCGTAGCGAAATTGGAGGTGTTCGAGGTCCCGCTCGAAGTATAGATCGGCTTCGAGGTCGTCTTCGGGGCATGCTTCTCAATCTAAGAAGAAGCACAAGAAGAAAAAGCATGGGTTGCGGCGTCACTCTGGAAGAGAGTCGGACCCGGAGTCGAAATCTTTAAAACATCGACATCGGAAGGACTGTCTCTCCTTCACCTGTTGCATCGAATCCGGAGTCGCTGGGTGAGCTTTCTCCTGTGGCTTGTCCGGAGCATTCCCCGGCTCCGGCTTCAAATCCTTCCCCAGACCCGACGCACTCCATCTCGGGAGGAGGAGGAGGCTCCATTGCCTGAAGGGTCTTTGACTCCGTTGGATCCTCCCTCGGGTCCGGTTGGCCCGACTCCGATTGTACCTCACCAGGAGCAGTGTCTAGGGCCATACCCACCCTTTCCAGGCCCGGATCAAGACCCGACGCATTATTTAAATGCAATGTACGGGATCTTTTCAAGAGCCATGCACCGCTCTGGAGCAGCATCCGGTCCCATGGGTCCAATGGCCTACAATCTGGGTGTACCGCAGACTTATGCACAGGCACCGTTTATGCCTTTTATGCCGGCGCCATCCTGGCATTTCCCGGCTCCGAGGTCATCGACGCCGATACCATCTTCACCGGCTCCGTTTCCGACCGAACCTCGTTCGTTCCAGACTGTACCTCTGGATCCGAGCACGACGCCGGCGCCGTTCTCCATCAGAGTCGGTTGTGGTTGAGGCCAAGGATGAGATCTAGGCGGGAGGCTCAAAGGCTACTGGAGGAGCAAAGGTATCGAGCAGAGGAGATGGAGGAAGGAGAACTGCAGGAGTCTGATGACTTGTTTGAAGAGCTTAAAGAGGCAAGTGGCCTGGAGTTATCTCCGGAGTGGGAGCTTTCTTCGGCTCCTGATGTTCCATCAAAGGATGTTGCACCGTACCACACGGTCATTGAAAAGGCGGCTGAGCTCTTGGATTTGAATTTGCCTACTGCAGAGTTTAAATCTAATTTATTAACGGAGGTGCTTCATTCTCCCTCTTCGGTTGTGGAGCCAATGCTGCCATTTAATGAAGCTATTACTGAGCCGGTGTTGGAGGTGTGCCGTAAGCCCTTTTCGTCTCCTGCGGTATCGAAGGCTGTAGCAAGAAGGTATAGGGTTGCTCCTGGAGATCCGGACTTTGTCATCACATCCGTCTCCAGAGAGTCTGGTAGTTCAGCAGCCTGCTCCAAGAAGTCTACCTGAGCCTTCCCTCAAGTACCAAGTGATAGGGAGTCAAAGACTAACCGGCAAAAAAGGTTTGCTCATCGGCCAGCATGGCTTTAAAATCTACTAATGCGACATGCCTTCTGGGGCGTTATATTCACGCACTCATGGACTCCGCGAAGCAGTTGGTACCAAAGATACCTGAAGAGGACAGGGAGAACTTCAGTGAGGTTCTAGCAGATACGCAGGCTGCCGCTCGTCAGGTAATCCAGAGCGGTTTGGATATGGCCAACTCTGTGCCAAGGGTCATGGGATCTTCTGTTTCCACCAGGAGGGCTGCTTGGCTGAAGACTTCTGAGTTTTCTCCTGATGTGCAGGCGACTTTGATAGATCTCCCTTTCAATGGTTCGGGTTTGTTTGGCAAGAAGGCAGACGTGGCCTTGGAAAGGTTCAAGAGTAAGGTGACAACTAGGTCTTTGGGTCTGCAAATCAGAGGTTCTTTGAATAAGAGATTCAGAGGATTCGGAAGGTCTTCCTTTCGCTCATACAAACAGCCACAGCAGCAGCAGAATTCCCTGTACAAATCATACAGAGGCCGAGCTTGAGGTCGTCAAGTCTCCTCTTCCTGCTCCTCCTCCTCCTCCTCCTCCTCCTTCTCGTCCCACCCCCCTCCTGCCACAGCAAATCAGCCCTAGATCCCCATTCCGGATCGTGTTGGTCCTGTAGGGGGTCGGCGTACTCATTTTCTACAAGATTGGGAATCGGTCACATAAGACCTTTGGGTTCTCAATCTTGTAGAAAATGGGTATGCTCTTCCCTTTCGGGAATTTCCCCCAAATTACCCTCCTTGACAAGGATTTTGCACGGAGGACCACCTACTTCTCCTGCAGGAGGAAGTCCTGCCGTTACTGAGAAAAGGTGCGATAGAGGTGGTTCCGGAGCTGGAAAGGGGTCAGGGATGCTACTCTCGGAATTTCTTGATACCCAAGAAGGATGGCAGGCTTCGTCCAATCCTGGGCACCAGGATCTTGAACCTTTTTTTGAAGGAAGAGCAGTTAAAGATGCTCACCCTTGCGCATGTTCTTCAAGCGCTGCAGCATGAGGACTGGATGGTGTCGATCGACTTGCAGGATGCGTATTTCCACTTTCCAATCCTGAAGTCGCACAGGAAGTATCTCCATTTTACGGTAGAATCGCAACATAACCAGTTTGCGGTTCTTCCGTTTGGTCTTACTACTGCACCTCAACTCTTCAACAAGGTGATGGCGGTGGTGGCAGCCCATCTCAGAAGGTCGGGGATACCAGTATTCCCTTATCTGGACGACTGGCTGATCAAAGCAGAGTTGCCAGAGAAGGTGCTCCATCATCTGCAGATTACAACTCAGTTGTTGTACAGGTTGGGTATCTCGATAAACGTGCCCAAATCTCACCTGGTGCCCTCGTAGCGCAACCTGTTCATAGGTGCGGTACTGGATACCACTGTGTGTCGGGCATTCCCTCCTCCTCAAAGGATTCTCGACATAAAGGGAAATTATTAGTTTATTTTACAATGGAGCGGTTGTTCCAGTTCTGAAGGTCCTTCGTCTGCTCGGTCTGATGGCTTCCTGTATTCTGTTGGTCAACCATGCACGCTGGCACATGAGGGCACTCCAGTAGTGTCTCCGCAGGCAGTGGTATCAGCACAACGGAGATCTCAGGGAGTCAGTGAGGATCTCCAGAGAAGCTGCGGCGGATGGAATGTAATCTGTCTCAAGGAAAGCCCTTTCATCTGCCTCCATCGTTGGCCACAGTGATAACGGATGCATCCACCTTAGGGTGGGGTGCTCATCTGGGGATCTGGTGATCAAGGGTCTTTGGTCTCCAAAGGAAAGGTTGCTTCACATCAACCTTCTAGAGTTGGGGGGCGATACGTTTAGCGCTCAAGGCCTTTCTCCCTTTCCTTCACGGTCAGTCGGTTCAAGTCCTGACGGACAATAGTACTGCGATGTGGCATGTCAACAAACAGGAAGGAGTGGGATCGCATTGCCTTTGCAGAAAGGCTTTGCGTCTCTGGTCCTCGGTTCAGGACCATCAGATTTGTCTGATGGCAAACCATCTGGCCGGAGTTCTGAACGTATTTGCAGACAGTCTCAGTCGGCAGTTCCCAGCCGACCTTGAGTGGAGGCTTCATCCAGAGGTAGTTCGTCACGTCTTTTGGACGTGGGAAACCCCTCGGGTGGACCTGTTTGCCCCTCACGAGAACGCTCACTGCCCGTCATTCTGCAGTCTCCAGTATACGATGCAGAGAGCTTTGGGGGACGCGTTTCAGTTGAGTTGGGGCTCACAACTCCGTTACGCGTTTCTTCCCATATCCTCGATTCCTCGGGTTCTGAGGAAGATTCGCCAAGACCGGGCCCAAGTCATATTGATTGCCCCGGATTGGCCAAGAAGGGTGTGGTACACAGATCTTCTCCACCTCTTCTCGTGACCGCCGCTCCGTCTCCCTCTCAGGGCAGACCTCCTCTCGCAGTCGCAGGGGCAGGTTCTACACCCCCACCTTCAGAGCTTACACCTTCATGCCTGGAGATTGAACGGGGCAACCTGAATTCTTTTTTTCTCCCACCTGACGTGGTGGATGTTATTTTATCAGCCAGGTGGCACGCCACCAAGTCTATCTATTCTTATAGGTGATCCAAGTTTGTCTCAGGGTTGGAGAGAAGTCCATTGACCCTTTGAAGGCTCGCTTGTCCGACATTCTTCAGTTTGCACTCTCTATGGCTCAGCAAGGATTTGCTATAGTGACCGTGAAAGGTTATCTTTCGGCTTTGTCGGCATTCCTTTGCCTGCCGGACCAGCCATCCTTATTTAAATCACCTGTTGTTTTAAGGTTCTTAAAGGGTCTTAAGAATACATTTCCTCCCACTCCTTTTATTGTGCCTCAATGGGACTTGAATCTTGTCCTTACTTTCTTAATGGGTTCACCTTTCGAGCCCTTGCACAGGTGTCCCTTGAGGTTATCTTTTAAAAAGGCCTTTCTGATTGCGATTACCTCGGCAAGGAGGGTAAGTGAGCTTCAAGTCCTAAGTTCAAAACCCCGTTCTTGACTATTCATGCTGAAAGAATGGTACTCCGGACTAGGGCTGCTTTTCTGCCTAAGGTGGTAACTCCCTTCCATCTGGGCCAGTCCATTACCCTCCCTACCTTCTATCCTCCCCCTCACCCTTCCAAGGAGGAGGAGAGACTTAACCATCTGGACCCTAAGAGTGCGGAGAAAAGGGCGGAACTGATGTCCTCATGCCGATCGGGTCCTATTATGATTTTAGTGACGTCAGCGGAGCCGCGCGCGATGCCGTGCTTCTGTGACGTCGTCCACGTTGGCATGAGGAGCTGCGAAAGAATTTTCGAACGTTGCTGACGCAGGGGATATTCACAAGGTGAGAAATCCATAGTCAGACACTGTATCTACCAGAAAAAACGCTACCGAAGGTAAGTAACTTGTTCTTTAGCCATTGTCATTTTCGGGATTTTTCCTTTCCCCCATAATTGCGCCTTTATATGATAGAGGCTAATGAAAAAAAAAGACTTACAATTTGTAGGAAGATCGAGGAGTTGTAAATTCAATGAAGAGTTCAATGATCGCTCAGTCTGCCTCTAGGAACAATACAGGCCTGTGTCGGGTATACGTCCCAGGGAGTTACTATTGGACACCTTTTTTTCAGCACTACTTCGTCCACGGGCAAAGAATTCCAAATGATTGTGAGCGATCATTGCTTTTAAGGATGTTATAAATGTCCAACAGCAAGGCTAAAGAGGGTGGGCATGGCCTGGTCTCTTTTTGTCCCGCATGCGTCCCACGCTGCAGGGTCTACTGGTGCGCTTTTAACGCGTTGTTGGTGACCCTGCCCCTCAAGCACGCAGTAGACTAGGGGACCGAGTCCCACCCCAGCTGATGTGGCAACTAATGGTCCGTGGAGCAGGGAAGCCACGCCACCAAAGGCTGTTGGCATTCTCAAACTTGGAGATTATGAGAGCAAGGATGATGTGTAGTTTTTTGATGATATCCAAGGCATGTGAAGATTCCGCATTTTCATTGTGTAATGTTGGCATGTGATATCACAGATGGGTTTAAATCTTGGGTACCCCAAAGATCTCTTACTTTTCTTTATATTGTTAGAGGGGCATGGATTTTCTTGGGCCATATGGCGTTAGGTTGATATTTTTGCCATCATCCGCAGGTCAACATTTCTGTTTGGAGTGCTGCGCTTTAGGCGGTTACTCATCACCCATGTGTTCATGACACAGTCAAGCATAAGGTTTTGCGTTTTGGAGGTCCTCCTGGCCATCAATGTATAGGATGATTTGCATGTCATCTGCATAGTTGTAACGTGAGGTTTAAGTTTGATAAGGGTGTAGAGCAGATGTTGAATAATAGAGTGGATATGATGGACCACTGAGGGGACCCCACAGTGTTGTGTGTGAGGAGCTTAGGTGGAAGGTAAACTACAGTTTGTCTCTGCGATAAGAAGCAAATAAATGTATAGCATTTTCACATATTCCGAGATAATGAAGTATTTGTGGTGGTGGACAGTGTCAAATGCAGCTAATAAAGTTAGAAGGAATAAGGCAGCCGCTAATCTATTATTCACTGTGAGTTTGAAGCCATCCCTCTCGGAGATGATGGTTGGCTCTGTACCCTTGTCTGATCTGAACCCGGATTGTTAGTCAATCAATCAATATGGATGTATAAAGCACGGCTAATCACTCAACAGAGTATTGAGGCACTTTCAGTTTCTGGAGGCTCATTTGAACAGCCAAGTCTTGATAGGAAAGCAAGGAGGAAGTAGTAAAAACAAGGGAACAGCAAGGTGTTGGCACTAAAAAAAACTGGGGGAAAAGCAAGGCATATGCAGTGAAAATGAGGGAAAAGCGAGGAGAAGGCACTCAAAACGCAGGGGAGGAAACAAGGACAAAGCAATGAGAATGGGGAAAAGCAAAGAGAAGGCATTCAAACAATGTGTGAAAAAGCAAGGAGAAAGCATTGAAAATGATGGAAAAACAAAGCGAAGGCACTAAAAAATAGGGGAGAAAAGCAAGAAGACGAGCAAGAGTGTTGCAGCAGCACAGGGAGAGGGTCTGGGGCCTGTTCAATGGGGTTGTGCTGCAGCCTCCATAAAGTAGTTCCTGGAAGGAGGGAGGCGCACTGGGAAGCGGTGGACGGGACTAGGCAAGAGGTGGGACAGAACGGGCGGCTGGCCGGAGCTGCAATGAGGGAAAAACAGAAAATGCAGTGAAAATTAGGAAAAAGCAAGGATAAGGCACTCAATAACAGGAAATGCAAGGAGAAGACAAGAACGAGAGTGATGCAGTAGCACAGAGAGCCGGGCCTGGGGCCTCACATTGAGTAATTTCTGTAAATTTTGAAAGTTCAGTAAACACTGCTCTTTGCTTGGTCAGCGGGGTCAAGGGATGTGGAGGAGCATAAACGGGAGGCAGTGTGATCGATTGAAACATCAATATTATTACCTGAATATCCTAGACTCTCTGCTCGGAAGGATAAGCACAAAACATTACTGTGTCAAGAACAGCTCTGATGAAAGGTAACATCTGAGAAGGAGTCCTGTATGACTTTGGCATTTTTATAGTGAACCCCAAAGAATGCTGGAGGTCCGCCGTAGTCTGGAGATGGGAAACAACAGTCTGGGATGAGGACGCCTTCAACAGCCAGTCATCGAGGTAGGGGAAGACTGAAACCCCTGACCTATGCAGATGAGCTGCAACCAACGCATCACCTTGGTGAACACCCGATGGCCGCTGGTAGTTCCAGAGGATAGCACAGTGAACTAAAAGTGCTTGTAGCCTACCTGCCTACCTTAAACTGCTGTTAACGCCTATGGGCAGGCAGGAAGGAGATGTGAAAATACGCATCCTGCAATTACAACGCTACCAACCAGTCTCCTTGGTCGAGGAGAGACAAGACCTAAATCAACGTGAGCATCTTCATTTTCACCTTTTTGAGGAAGAGATTGACGTTTCGGAGGTTTAGAATAGGATGAAGACCTTTTGTTCTTTTTGGGTATCAGAAAGTAGCAGGAATAACAACCACTGCCTACTTCTGATATTGGAACCCTTTCTATCGCCCCCATGGCCAGGAGAGCTTTAACCTCCTCTTACAGCAAGATAAGATAATCCTCCGCCAGCCATTCTTGAGATGGTGGTAAGGGGGGAGAATGGAAGTGGAGGGAGTAACCTCTCCGAATGATCTGTAAGAAAAATGTGTCCGATGTTATGGACTGCCAGTGGAGGCGATGAGGCTGTATTCTCCCTCCAACTGGAAACCCATGGTCTTGCAGAACCAAACTAGGAAGATTTAAAGCCTGCAGCTGCCAGGGCTGGTGGTAGAAAACTTATGGTTAGCATTCCCACGAGGTCAGAATGCACCGTGTCCACATTCTCGCACAACTTGGGAAGCCTGTGCAGGATGGTGGCTGCGGTATGGCTAACCAGGTTGAAGCCCCTTCCATTGCCATGAAAGGGGTGTAAGGCAGACTGGGGGCAAGGTGTCGCTGGAAGGCCCAAGGACCTGGCCATAGCCTGCAAGTCCTTGAAGCGCTACAGCCCAGAGTCTGACTTCTCTCCAAAGTAACAATTCCCATCAGAAAGCATGTCCATGAGGTTTGCCTGAACATCCCTGAAAAGCAACTTGAAAAGGGTTTTTCGGTCAGGGATTGATTTGGGCGCTCAGCTATTATATGCTAATGAGTACAGTTTCACAAAATAAACACAATATGGTGCAAGCTAGGCAAGGGGATAAGCCCTGTAACCCCTTGATTCAGTATGGGAAATCCCACACACAGCAAACAAAAAGCAAACACCTAGGCACACATAGGAGAGTATAAAGTTCATGTAAATAGCAATGTAAAAGAAGCAAAAGGTATCCAGATGGAAGGAAAAAGTCTTGAGGTGATGTCAATATGTGGTTAAATCAAGTTGAATCTTTTATTCCTTTTCAAACGTAAAGGCACGTGGAGCAAGCCAGCCTACACGTGTTTCGTCGCACAAAGGAGTATTGCTCGGCAACTTCTTCAGGGCTGTGGCACAATATATCGATCCGTGTAATCACTCAGCCGGTGATAATTCCAACCCGGCCGGGCTAATGTAGGTCAGGTGAAGTGTTCCGGATAATCAGCGTTGTGAATGATTATAGATAATACACTGCTAGTGCTCAATCATGCGAATCTAACCGGTCTTATGCCAGTTGTGTTGAAAATGTCTAGGTTGTGGGAGAGCTTCAAAAATATAGGTCAATTCCACCTCGTCCGTGTTCAAAGTATTCAGTCTTATTGTTGTCTGCAAACGCAGCCCCACGTTGCAGACACGTTGCAGCCCCACTCAGCTTTCAGTCAGAGGTCAAGTGCATTTCACTTAGTTGGAGGAGATTTTGTAGGTTACTAGACCTGCAGGTCTAGTGCTTTTTTATGATTTTTCGAGCCCTGAAAAAAGTCTGTTAAAAAGAGGGGTAGCTCTTCTCCAGATCAGCGATAACGGTCATGGAAAGAAAAATGACGTAGGCGCGCCTGGGAGGCACCTATATGGGTGACCGCAACGTCACATCCAGTGCCGACAATGCCATGCAGAACTGAACGGAGCCAGCCGATGGCGCACAGGGGGGTACTGCCCACTCAAAAGTTTCAGGGTTCCAGTCTGAGGCCTGGGAAATTCAAAGGTAAGGACTCTGCAGCTCTAAGTCTCTATCAGATACATTATATTTAGATAATCGAGTGGGTCTGGTCCATTCTTACGTCAAGCCCCACCCTCACCCCTAAAGCCTCAACTGTCTTTCTCCTCCCTTACAGACTAAAAAATACCCTCCCAATGACAAGCAAGAGGACATTTGATTCTTTTGGGAGTTGTTTTTACATATGGGCCAGGAGAGTGTGGCTAACTCCCAATATTATCCCACATGCAGTGGTTAGTGGCTGCACACTTTAGGCTTGGGTAGGCTCCCATTTGGGGAAACCTACCGAACCCAGACAGTTCTGAAAAACTAGACACCCGGGGGAGTCCAGGGGGGTTCCCACAATATTGTCTGAAATCTGCGGGGAACCACAAATGTCCTACTACTTAGAGCTTCCCACATGCCTCCCAACAAGAATGGTACCCTACTTGTGTGGGTTGGCCAAGAGACCACAACACAAAAGGGCCCTAAAGCGCTAAATTGACAGATAAGCAATAGGGGTAGCTGTGGTATTTGGGGTCGTGTTGTGGTGCCACCCTTGCAAACTTATGAACTACAGACATTTTTTCAAACTAGACAACCAGGGAATTCCAGGGTGGTCTGCTGTATGCGGATCCCATGAGGTTTTTCTTTTAACCTACAGTGCCCTGCAAACCTCAAACTTTGCCTGTAATCACGCATTTACCTTACATTTATGTGACCACCTAGCGTTACCCTTCTTGTGCTGATAAAAATGCTGCCCCACTAGAGTGGGTGGGCCTCATGCCCGTGACAGGAACAGATCAAACAAAGGTCCATGGGAGCCCTTGTGAGTGGACTTCCATTGACCTTTGTTGGATCCGTTCCTGTTGCGGGCACTAGGCCCATCCACACTAGGTTGAGCAGCGTTTTTATCAAGACAAGCGTGGAAATTCTGGGTTGTAGGAATTTTTGGATTCCTCCTGATTCTTAAAGTTTCCTTCACAGACATGTAAGGAGAAAAGTTTTTGGGGTAAAAGTTTAAGGATTGCAAACAGTCCTGGGTAACAAAAAAGAGTGCGAGCCACAAAAGCCTACACCCTGGATTCCTCTACAAGTCTAGTTTTCAAATAAGTTTTGGATTGCTTGGTTTCCCTAGGTGCCAGCCAAGCTAAAGGCCAAAATCCAGTTACCCACATTGCAAAAAAGGGTCCGTTTTGAGTGGAAAAATGTAATGTTGAGCTTTAGGCCTTAGGCCTACCCACACAAGTGAGGTATCATTTTTATTGGGAGAACTGGAGAATGCTAGATGGAAGGAAGTTTGTGGCTGCCCGCAGATTCCAGAACTTTCCATCACAGAAGTGTCAAGACATCTGTTTTTTTAGGCACAGCTTGTAGTTTGTCAGGTGTTATTGGAAGACACTCTTGGGAGAGCTATGCAAGTCACTCCACCCTAGATATCCCCAGGTTTCTAGTATTTAGAAATGTGCAGGTTTCCCTTGGTGCACTCTTGAGTTAGGGCCCAAAATCCACAGTTACACACTTTGCAAAAAACGGTCAGTTTTGAGTGGAAAAAATGTGGTGTGTCCATGTTGCGTTTAGTGCCATTTTACGGTTGCAGGCACTAGGCCTACCCACACAAATAAGGTACTATATTTGTCTGAAGACTTGTGGAAACATAGGATAGTTGTACATTTGTTATTACCAATTGCATTTCACTGCATTTTTGCCTTCCAGATATAAGCCAGTCTTTAAGAAAGAAGGCATTTTGAAAAAATAACCTTCAAAATCATGTGCTAATAAAGGTACTCACAAATTCAGAGATGTATGAATAACCACGGCTCCTAAGCTCCATATCTTGTGCCCATTTTAGAAATACATAAGTTTCCTTGATACCCATTTTTCACTCTACATACTTCATCATATGAATTGGTCTATACTTGGTACACAATGAAAGACCATCGTTGTTGGCTCTGGATACCTTTGATTCTTGGAGAACCTTCAAACAATAAATACCCGCAACCAGATGGGTCTAGCAGGCATAATGACATATTGCTTTGGTAAATCTGCTGTTGTGACAAAAAGTTACAGATGCTCATTTTCAATAGTTCTTAATTTCAGCAGTTAGTTTCTTTGGGAAAACCAAAACATACGACCACTTGCTGAATTCGAAATGTTATCTGCTTTTCAGAAACCTATTGATTTCCTGGATCACCCAGGAATTTCACAAAATTTTGTCAGCTTCCGTGGAATTCCACAAACTGGCGAAATGGGCAAATCATGCTACTTGTATTGATTTTTAGCACTGGGATCTTGTTCAGTGCTGAAAAGTCATCACAAGCTGAAACCACACGGTGCGACAGAGTGTGTTGCTTCTCGAGTTAGTTTTGCTGTTGCTTGAGTAGATGTTCTACTCAATCTGCAGCTTTCTCACTGCGAACGGTCGCAACTGTGCACATTGGGGAAATCTTGCTGGTTGCCCTCCTTGCACCCGAAAATTGCACTAGGGGATGCAAGTAGTCTCTCGCATTCGACAACTTACAGTTGGCGAGCGGCATGCGAGAAAAACTCTGCCACACAGAGTAGCCAAAACTCCACCAGCCGAGCGGTATGTATTGCCCACCCCTGGTTTCTACCACAAACTGGATGATAGGAAAAATGGGCTACCTCTTTAAAAAATGCCAAAACTGTAGTAGAAATAAAACTTTTTTTTTTGCTTCAACTCTGCAAACTCGTGGAAGCTGGGGAGTACGGTGATTTTAGCACAGGGAGTGATATTGCTTTCTTTATTTCATGGGTATGATAAAACCTGGACACAGTCCACCAGCCAAAAGGCGGTGGAATTTGTGCTCAGAAATTGCCCGATAATAGGTGAACAAGCAGTTTTTCTGCATGCGATTCCTCATTACCTGGTCATTAACCCAAAATTGCACATTAATGAAGAGGTGAAACCGTACAGTACCAGCAATTATGAGTTCAGAAACAAAGCAAAATCGCTGATAAATGCTGAGAACTTTTATTCTTGGAATCATAGCTCGGCGATGTGTTTCAACCTTCGAAGTCGTTTTTACGGTGGTGAGCAACTTTTCAATCTCTATTGTATACACCAAAGAAACCCGTCCAACCTACAATGAGGGCTTCTAGGACATGTTGCCAAATTCAGGCAATGATAAAAGCAACAATAGTTGAATAGGTAATCTATCAGCAACATAAAAATATTAACAAATTCCAACAGGGCGGATGCAATTTGTGCAGAAATAACTTCTTAAGCTTATCCTTTTATGAAAATAAATTGTTAAATCATAATGGGCCCACATTTCTGTCCGACTCATAATGAATCTCAAATTATATCAGATTCATTATAGTCTGAGTATTCTTTTTAAGTGATTTATATGTCTCTGAATTAACATAATAGCACTCCTATTTTATAGGAATCTCTCTCAATATACAAACATAATCATTCACCCAAAGGAGATCGTCAGCAGTCGACTACTGTGATGCAAATTAAGATGTATTCTTCCTTTATGGACAACATGGCAAGTGTACGCTTTTTAGCCAAGGAATACTGACGGTTCTCAATACTGGCCTTACATACATGCATTCAAACAGTGGCTTTGAATCAGTCCACTTCATTCATTGATGCCCTCAAGTGTCATTTATATTTTGCTTCCAGTCTCCCTTTAGCAATTGGATATATTCACTGTGCTGTTGACTTCAGTGCCCTGGCCAATAGACCAGTCTCTACTTTTATTTGTTTATTTTTACTTTTACTTTTTTGATGGATCATTTTTTCCTTTTTTGGTTGCAAACATATTCATGCTACCTCTAGACAATAATCACACTGTGGCGGAGGTCGTCTGAGATTTACAGACATCAAATATCAACAATCTCCTGCCTATTTGTGCAGCCCTGGGACTTAAGATTCTAAGTGTTCACACTAGGAGAGTAATTATTTGTAAACTTTTCTCCTCAGGCACTTTTAGGGGTATCTTGTCCCAGGTGCTGGGCTCAACGCATTTCCAACCCCGCATTCATTATGGGGTTTTTATCAGGACCTGGATTTGGTGTATCTATTTACAAGGGGAATAAAAAAACGGTGGGGAAGGTGTTGGTTACTAACACCAATCTGTCACAGAAAGTTACCCACTGTAACACCCTACAGTGAATAATAGTGTAACTTGCGTAGGATCTGCTTTTCCCATATGACTTGGATGAGGGAATGAGGAATCAGGGGCCAGATGATTGCCAGCCGGAAGAAGTGTTACAAAGGGAAGTTTGCATATTTTTCTTTGCAGTGTGTCAATTGCAAATAAAGTGAACAGGTTAATTTTCTGGAAGAACTTGCCAGATCGAATCCTCGGTGACCTGTTTATCTGTGGACGGGTAAAACACCTTTAACTTTATGTTGAGCGGACAGAGGCTCATTGTTTGCTGAGCGTACGTGCAGTGGAAAGTCTCACGAGTTTGCACGAGAACCCGGATTTGTGGTGCTTATGTTTTGATACTAGTGCGTGGAACCAAGTGTTAAATAGTTTAGTGTTTTAATATAGGGCTGGTCATTTGTTTTGTCCATTTTTGAATGTGTTCATGTATTGTCACACAATTTATGTTTGTTTTCTGCATGCAATGTTAAACTGTCGAAATTGTGTTCTTTAGGATGACATGGTGTTAATGTATGTATTGTTTTTCAAAAATATGAGAATAATAGTGAAATAAATCACACGAGTTTGTGAATTAAAAATACACAGCCTCAATATGTTGAATTGTGTATTCAACCTATGCCACTAGAAACCTTTTTTGCATAAAAAGTATTTGTGGTCCTTTCTAGTGTGCGTTTGGACCCAAACCTTCCATAACTTCACACCTTTAGACTGCAGCAGTTTTCATTTTCATTATGTTTACAATTTTAATGCTTTTTGTATAATTAGTTAAATTTCAGGCCTACCAAGTCATGCCTTTTGTCTATGTTCTTACTTCATTTTGCTTTTCTAATTTCCTGTTATGTATCTTTCTTTTGTTTCTCTGTGCATGAAAATGCACTGGTTTCAAACTCGTTGCTTTAAGTAAAATGAAAGAAAATGATAAAACACACCTAGAAAAATATAGTGTTTCTATAATGATATGCCTGTACTCATTTCTTATCTATGATTATGCTGAGAGATGATTATTTGATATATTGTAACATAAGTAAAGTTTTTTTTGTCAAATGAACTATCACTGGAAAGTTAAAATCCAGTTTAAGAGCATGTTAAAGTAATCTTACTAGTTTATAGACCAAAATAACGAGCCCCATGCGTTCTTTTGCTATTTCTGTAGTCTGTACATGTATTGAGGTGCTCTTTGTTGCACTTTTAATTATATTTGAGCTCATGCTGTGGTGCAGTTTCACACTTCATAGTACAGAGCTGACTAAATATACAGTTGCCTAAATATATAAACATTGTGCTTTATTTAGTTGTCGAAAGTACAATGTTTCTGGATTGAAAACATTTTAGTTACGTGGTTACAAGTTGACACACTGAAAATTGGGAATTAGTCTTTTGCGTGGTATTCCCCAGAACTTTGCCTACATATGCTGGACGCTTTTTTGCCGTAGAACTCTGCACACTTTCCTCCAGTGGTAAAGAGCTTGTGCTCTCCATTTGATACGTGTTAAAATTGGTATATACCTGATTGGCACTTTTACTTTACTTATAAGTCCCTAGTATGTGATACTATATATGTATCCAGGGCCTGTAAACAAAATTGTGCCAGTGGGCTGCAGCACTCAATATGCACCAGCTAATGTAGCACTGTAAAAACCTGTCTCGAGGCCTCCCACGGCAGTTTGAAACTGCATACCCATTCTGCAATTTCGACATGGCATAATAACTCATTTGCCAGGCCTATACCTCCCTTTTTAATACTTAAGTCATCCCTAATGTAGGACTTAAATGTCTGTAGGGCATGGCCAGTGCCGTAATAGGATATACGTAGGCCTGCCTCATTTTGGTCTGTCTAATCTGTGGCAATGAGTCCTAACCCCTAAGTACTGTCACCAAGGTCCAGGATCCTTCGCTGTGGTTATACTGTACTCCTCAATGCCGAACTGAGAGGTTTCCCCAGTTTGACGCCAAGCATCGATGCCAATACTCTTTGTCGATTGCTTAGCCATACTCTACACCGAGGAGCACCTGATCGACGACTTCCACAGACTCGATGAGCACCTGTCAGATTGCTTTTGCGGTCGATGCCGAGCAGCACTCATCAACAGCTTCTCCAACTTGACACCAAGCAGCATCCGAACCACACAGGCAACCTTCTTCGACCACTTTAGTGGGCCAAACACTGAGCAGCCTTACAATCAACTCCGATTGGCTTCCTGTTTTTGTAAAGCGGTTCACTAGATCTAGCCTGCTTGCCTGGTCCTGCTGAAGGCTTCAACCTGCATAAAAACAAATTTTTAAGTGTGATGGTAAGTTTTCACCGGGATCAATCTGGTCCCTGTATCTGCCTGGCAATCCATCGCACTCTGCCTTAACATTTGACTTTGACCCGATTTAGTGTGACTGGTTACTCACAGTTGCCGCTTTGTGCCTTTTGCTGCTATAAACTCCAAAACTTTAAAAAGTCATATATTCGGTTTTATTTATTAGATTATTGTCATTTTTGTCATTTTATTTATTAAAATATTCTTGAATATTCTTAAGTGGTTTGGGATTTTATTGGGTTGTGTTTTCACTTTATTACTGTTTGAATACTGCATAAATACTTCACAGTTTTCTCTAATACAAGTCTGACTGCTCTGTGCCAAGCTACCAGAGGGTTGAAGGCAGGTTTATTTAGTGACTTAGAATTTCAACCTGACAAGGATTGTGATTATTATCGGAGGTGGTTCTCTCTTATACCAGCACAGGTATAGCCTGTTTAATAATCAAAAGGAATACATAATCAATTTGGTAAAACTACAACCTCTTCCTTTGTAATCTTATCTGAACAGTGTATAGCTATTTTAAAAATCAGTAAAACTGTCAGAGTACAAAGTTGAAAACAATTCCCACAGACTGAAAGCACTTCATTAAACATCACATCAGTAATTTTATGGAAGAAAACAAATGTTTTAGGAAACTCGTGTTCTGGAAAGTGGGGGATTCTAATGCTGTCTTGTCTAGCAGTAGGTCTCCCAATGCTGGCACATCCAGCGAGCTATATTAAAACACTTTGTTAGATCTTCATGGGAGATCTTGTAGTAATACAGTGTAATACTTGTAGGTTTTACTTATGAATCTCTAGGGTAGCTTATTGACCAGTTAGCAGCCTATCCGGACGCAGAATTTTGGAATTATAAAGCAATCTGATTTACAGATGAGCATATATAATTTTAACCAGAAACATTTGTGATTGAGAAAAAATGA
Organism: Lissotriton helveticus; assembly: GCF_964261635.1. Lineage (NCBI taxonomy): Eukaryota > Metazoa > Chordata > Amphibia > Caudata > Salamandridae > Lissotriton > Lissotriton helveticus. The sequence goes on from NC_136061.1 coordinate 536,462,192, forward strand.
AACAATGATATGATTTAGGATGCAGAGATAACAGTAAATATAAAATATTCTACTTTTATTTCAGGTGATTTTGCAGTGCTCATCAACGCAGGAATGACAGTAAAACAAGCTATTGTATACAACCTCCTCTCTGCTATGATGGCTTATGTTGGGATGCTGATAGGTACATCTGTTGGACAATATGCCAATACTGTTACCCTTTGGATCTTTGCTATCACGGCTGGCATGTTCCTTTATGTGGCATTAGTAGATATGGTAAGATGGTGTTTGTTTGGTGTTGCCTCCTGATTTTTGTAATGCATGGTTATATGTGTATTAGTTCATAAAGCGTCTTGTTTTTAACGGGAATGATGAGGACTAAGGAGGATTGCTTTCACAAGCTGTGAAACATAGCCAGTGCAGGTGCTTGAAAGCATTCAAGAGACTATTAAACAAGCCTTCCCACCTCTCTGCAGTAGAGTTTGGGTTTTTTCAGACTCTCCTCCACATGAATGCATTACAGCTGCCAAAAGAGGAGGCACTATCAATTGACTTTGGACAAATGCAGCCTATTTAAAATCCTGGAACGCCATGACACATTGAAAGGGTATCTATGGGCTGGTCTTTACTGTTAGGATGGAGCTCTGCTTTTTATCGTATCCCCTCTACTCTTCAATATCAAAGACATTTTGCAGCAAACATTCTGAGATTATGAGGGGATGTAGGTGAAAGAGTGCTACGAAAAAGTGTCCTCCAGAAATATTACACAAGTCAATATTTTTGTTCTGTGCATCTTGCTATCTTGTTTCTTTTTTTTAAAAAACTTTATTTTTGGTTATGCAAAAAACAAACATTCCCCCCCAATTGCGGCATCATACAAGAACTGTTGCATACTGAACGATAACCTCATTAAGGCACATTAGGGACGCAAATTTCACTAGGCAAGATCGGACAATAGGACTATAAGCTAGACATTACAAACAGGACATATCAACAGTGAACATGAGGTATCAGCCGAGGGCAAACCACAACCCAGATCTAACCGTCTCCATCCCCCTCCCCCTCAGTCCCTGACCCCTCAGGTGTGAACAGCTCTGCACTAGTCCCCTCAGAATCACTCAAGGTCAGACCAGCAGTGCACATTACTCTCCATGCCAACAGGTCGTCCTGCAGTCTCTCATCCCTGCATGCACATTGCATATGAGTCTCCTCCGCCAGAGACCACTCCCGAACAACCATGCGAGAATCTCCGGGGCCCTCCGCCCTATCCAGGTAATGGCCACCCTACGCCGCGCCAGAACCAACATAAGCTGTAATAATTTATAGGGGATTTTCCGTTTCCTAGGCCGGGGAACCAAAGCCAGCAGACAGTGGAGCGGAGTCAAGTCTATTCCAAGGCCGGTAGCGGCGGCTATACGTCCCACCACCGCCGTCCAGAAACGTGGCACTAGAGAGCAATCCCAGGCCAAATGTAGGAACCCTGCCCTCTCAGCTCCGCATCTGGGACAGGTGTCCTCCCTATCCGGTGAGAAGCGCTGCAAGGAGACCGGTGTCATATAAGTGCGGTGCATAAAATTAAACTGTGTGAGCTTAAATCGTGCGTTACATGACACTTTACGTGTAAGACCCCCTATACGCTTGCGCTGTCCGGCCTCCAGGGTCTCCCCCAGATCCGTTTCCCAGGCACTCCACGCAGGCTGGACCGGCGCCTCTGAGTCCTGGCGCAGTGCAGAATAAAGCAAGGATATCAACTTACGACCCCTACCACAGGAGAGAATGATGTTCAATGTGTGAGAAGTCTGAGGCGTCTCCGGGAATTGGGGCCACAACTCCCTTGCCACCTCCTGAATGCCGCAGTAATGTAGATACTGTCTCCCCCCCACCCCCCAACTCGAAGGCCTCCACAGCCTCCTCGTAAGAAACAAACAAGTCTCCCGGATAGAGAGCAGCCAGGGTATCGCAGCCTCCAGTTCTCCAGTCCCTAAAGGACATGTGCTCCTCCATGGCCACAATGGGCGCCAAGATCCAAACCGGCAGCTCCCTATGAAAGGGGGCCCTTCGCAGTACTCGTTCCACACACCTCTGCCAGATTGCAGCCGTGTGGCGCACCACATATGATAGGGTCACATCCGCTCCCCTCCCCTTTATCAATGCCACCTGCAACATCGTTCGGTGGCACTCCCAGCCAAAAGCTGCATCTCCCACCCATCCGCATCCGCGAACCACCTCGCTGCCGGCAACAGATGTGCTGCGTAGTAATATAAATCAAACCTCGGGGCCTCCAGGCCACCTTCCTCCCAGCTCCGAACCAGGGTGTGTAGCGCAACCCGGCTACGTCGTCCTGCCCAAAGCAGTGACGTTAGCAAGGTATTAGGGGTGCGAAATATGCGTGGCGGAATAGGGCAGAGTGAATTCTGAAGGCCATATAGCGTCCTGGTAAGCATCACCATCTTTGCGACAGCGAGTCGTCCCATACGGGAGAGCGGCAATGTATTCCATAAGGTTAGCGAGCTCTGCAAGGACGCAAGTATCCGACCGATGTTTCGAGCCAGTACCTGGGAGTCAGTCAGGGCCACCTGAATTCCCAAATACCGAAATGCCTCGTGTTCCCAGAGCAGTCCAAGGTCTGGGAGGCCCGCCGCCGGTCCATCCCCATACCCCGCCAGAGGAAATATCAAGGACTTGTTACGATTGATCCGCAAACCCGAGGCCTCCCCAAAGCGGTCGAGATGGTGCAACAATACGGGCAACGATTCATCCGGCGCCCTCAAATAGAAGAGAGCATTGTCCGCATACAAAGAGATCACGTTACACGTGTCCCCCACCAGGATACCCCATTGCGCCATCTCCGCGCGGACCTTGACCGCCAAAGGCTCTATAGCCAACGCAAAGAGGAGCGGCGAGAGGGGACACCCCTGCCGCGTCCCCCGGCCTAGTTGCCATTCAGCAGAACGCCCCGCGCCCAACCGTACTCTGGCACAGGGAGCTGTATACAACAGGCGGACCCAGCGACAAAAATTGGGGCCCATGCCCACTACTCGGAGGACCGCCAGGAGGTAGCCCCAATCAACCGTATCAAACGCCTTTGCGATATCGATAGACACTACCACCAACGGTTCTTCCCGATCGCGAACTTCATGCAGAATATGATTCAACCGCCGCAAGTTCATGGCGGTGTTGCGTCCCGGAATAAAGCCACACTGATCCGAGGGTATCAAATGCGCCATGTGCGGCGCTAAGCGGGCCGCCAAAAGTTTTGTCAAAATCTTAACGTCAGTATTAATCATGGTAATGGGCCTGTACGCCGCCGGGTCACATTTGTCACCCCCTGGTTTTAAAATCATGCAAATCTCGCCCTGGTTCATGGTAGGCGGTAGAACGCCACTCTCGAACGCCCGAACATACACCTGCAACAGGCATGGGGCAACCGTATCAGCATATGCTCGATAAAATTCCGGGGGGAAACCATCACTCCCCGGAGCCTTGGCTCTCAGGAGACTGGCCATGGCAACCCGCACCTCCCCCAACGTCAAAACTGCATCTAAGTCCTCCACTGCGTCCCTAGACAGGGTCTGCAAGGTTAAGTCCTGCAGATATGGCAGGTACAAGTGTTCAGAAACCGCGGGGTCGGCCGCATACACCGTCTGCAAATGGGACTGGAGGACCCGGAGTAAGGCCTCTTCAGAGTGCCCCATGCGCCCGCTACATCTCGCTGCGCCACCATCCTCTCCGGGGCAAACTCCCGCCGCAAAACCCAGGCCAGCATCCGACCTGCCTTATCACTCTCCCGATGAAGCTGCTGTCTAAATTGGCCTAGAGTGTACTTATCGAGCTGATCTAGGATGTCCTGTACACAAGCTCGGGCCGCCCGTTTCGCCTCCTGCTGTGCTTCATCCGGGTCCAGCAATGTTTGCTGGTGCAACAAGTCACTCTCAGCGTCCCGCAGTTCCCGGAGAAGCTGCTTTCTGACCCCATAAGTGAGGCCCATACACTCACCCCTTATGACCGCCTTTAGTGTATCCCACTTGATGGAGTAGGTAATGGACCCCTCCTGCCAGTTCAACTCTACGTATCTGTTGAGTGCATTTTGGACAGAGTCCCTCGCTACCGGATCCTGTAAGAGATCCCGCGACATCCGCCAGGTTCGAGGGCGGGCGGCCGCCCCTCCCACATCACCATGCACGTCACTGGGGAGTGGTCAGAGAGAAAGCGAGCCTGATGTGTGACCGCCAACGAGATGGAAGCATCCACATTGGCGACCAAGATCCTGTCCAGCCTGCTATGTGTGTTATGAGTGGGGGAGAAACATGTATAGAGCTTCAGTGTCGGATGTCGCTGGCGCCATATATCCATCACCCCCAGGTTCCCCATCACCTCGCTAAGCTGCTTCGTCATGCGCGGGGAGGGTGACGATCCAACATGGGATCCAGGACGCAGTTAAAATCCCCCACCCAAAACAGAGGGGCCTCCAGATCCGGGACCAGCACCTCCTGAAGTGTTAGGAAGAAGCCAGGGTCATCTACGTTAGGAGCATAGGAATTCAAAAGCGAGAGGTCTCTCCCATCAAGTTTTACCCTCAAAAGCAAGTATCTACCTTGTATATCTGCCTCCATGTACTGTATGGCCAAGGGGACCCCGGGCGCCATCCAAATAAGTACCCCCCTGGCATAGGAGGAGCAGGAAGAGTGAAACAGCTGGCCTCGCCACTTCCTCCCCAATTTACGGGCACCTTCATCGTCTAAGTGAGTCTCCTGAAGGCATGCAATGGAGACTCCGTGTCTACGGAGGAATGAAAGGACTCTATGCTGTTTAGCGCACGTGCCCTGCCCCCTCACGTTCCACGTTAAGAACTTATAACCCATAACCAATCGCCAGGCCCCTCCAGGGCCTCAACATCACATCCAGCAATTCTCCCATTCCGTGCCCGCACTGTAATACAACTGATGCCTGTAACAATCCCCCCCCCTCCCACGAGCAATATTCCTGCAACAACTAAACATGCCGAAATGCCCTTCCCCTGCTGGTGCCAGGACGTACACAGCAACCCCATCCGCGCAATTATAGTAACCACCCCAACAATACTGAGGAACCAACTCCCCCAAGCAACCCCTGACACAGCTAGCCCCCGAACACACTCCGCACCCCTCAGACTTTTAAATACGAAGGACTTGCGGCCCGTGTACCCTCCCCCGCTCCCCGAAGCCCCCCCCCGCACACAACCAAGCCATACCAACACAGCATCCAAATCCCCTGAAAAAGCAAAAAAGGACACAGCTCAAAGGTCCAGCTAACTTATATGTCCCTCAGGGCCAGATCTCTGTAGCAGCGGCCCCATCAGCCAGTGTCTCCGGTACCATGTCCACTGTGGGAGGTAGGGCGTCCAGCTGCGGCGGCAGTGTGTCCGGCACCAACACATCATCTCGCGGGCTGTCCACACTCGCCGCCAGCAAGTCCTCGTCCCCCGCGGACTCTATGCAGAGGGCCCCATCGTTTCCCACCGTGACTCGTCGTCGCTCAGCATCGCCAGAGGTGCCGGTGGAGCGCCGCTTCCTCACAGGCCGTGTGCCCCAAATGGTCCTAGAGCGACCCCTCTCCTCAGGGGGGATAGCATCGCCCCTGATTTCCAGCCACTCCCACACCTCCTCTGGCCTTTCGAAAAAAATGGGCCTTGCCTTGGGAGAGGACCTTAAGTTTGGCGGGTTACAGTAGCATATATTGGAGGCCCATGTCCCGTAGCTTTTGCTTAACCACCAAAAAGGATTTGCGCTGTTCCTGGACTTGACGGGTATAGTCTGGGGAGACAGAAACCTTGGAGTTTTCGAACGTGAGGTCCGCCGTTTCCCTCGCCGCCCTTAGGATACAGTCTCTGTCGCGATAATTTAAAATTTTAGCGATGAGGGCTCGTGGCGGAGTTCCAGGCCGCGGCGGTGGGATTAGCACTCTATGGGCACGTTCGATGACAAAGACCTCCTATAACCCCGTCGGGCAGAGCGTGGTACGGATCCAGCGTTCTAGAAAGCGTTCCGCTTTCCCCATCTCCGCCCGTTCCGGGATGCCCAGGACTCTGATGTTGCTGCGTCGCGCCAGTCCTTCGGCATCCTCCGCCCTTCGCTCGAGCTCCCCAGTGGTGGCCGAGAGCTGTGTCACCGTCTGCTTAAGAGAAGCTCCTCCTGTAGCTGAGCTATGTTCCCCTCCGCCTCAGTAACTTTATCAGTGACCTTGCGGAGGTCCGCTCTCAGCAGATTAACGTTGATGGATACTGTCTCAATCTGCCGTTCAAGGGCGGTGTGGGATCCCTGTACGGCCTTCAGCAGTTCCGCCCTGGAGGGCTCTGAGGGGCCACCGGACGCCCGCTCCTCGTCCTCCTGGCCGGTCTGACGGGTGATACGCTGCGACGGGAACGTGGGGTCGTGTACTGGGTGATGGTGTTGAGCTGCGAGGAGCGGGCCGTCTTGTCCTTCCGCATCATAGCTGCCCAATGAAGCCCTCTCAGGTGTCTCTCCGTCCAGTGAGTCACAAAGTGGCAAGGGACATCTGCAGTTCAGGGAGGGGGACCGCAGGATCCCGCAGGGCACTGAACGACCCACAAACTCCAATATGCAGGGGCGGGGGCCACGGGTAGAGAGTTCACTCACCACCTCAGCCCCACTCGAGACCAGCAGCTCTGCCACAAGCACAATCGGGAGGGGATCCACAGGCCAGAGTCCGTGCCGTCAGTCGCCACTCGTCCGATCCCAAGCAGCCACTGAAATTCAGGGCGGCGCCAACGCACCGTCGTCCAGAGGAAGGGCAGCAAAAGTCTCAGGGGCCCGGGGAGAACCCCCACGTAGCTCCAGCCCCCGACTCGCAGGGTCCGCTGTGTAAAATCTTCTTCGGCCCCCAGCAGGGCCCACAGGCACTCCACACTCGGCGCTAGACCGCCACAAGGCCTCCCCGCACCTCCAACGACCAGGGATCAGGCGTCCACCACACTCAGGGGGCAACGGTCCTCCGGCTCAGCAGGCGGCCCTCGATGACAACAGGGGCCCTGCTTCGCACCCTCCTGGCAGACGTGGTGCTCCCTCGGCGGTGGCTCCAATCCTCCCCATCGTCCACGTCTCACAGGGGGCACCGTGCATCCGGCCCCGCGGGCGGCCCCCGATGGCAGCAGGGGCCCCCGCTCCACCCCACACTCTCCGGATGAATGTGTGCACTCCCCCGGCGGCCGCTCCAAGCTCTACTGCTGGCCGCCAGGATCCGGACCCCAGGGCGGGGGAAGAATCGCCTCAAGCTCCCGGGCCCGGGGACGCTCACGCTCGATCCGCCGTGTTCCCGGGAGCAGCAGCGGTCCCTGAAGTCGCCCAGCAGCGGCCCATTAGCTAGGCCGCAGCCCCAGCCTCTCGTAAACTGGGCGCCAGCGCCCGCAGCCCAAGCGTCTCTCGCCGCCTCCCGCCGTCCGACTTCCTCACTATCGACACCGGAGTGTGACCCTGGACATCGGGCCTCCGGATCCACAAGTTTCGCCGCCAAGCGGGCACAGGATCAGTGCTGAATCAGGATTTTTGGGCTAAGCTGGCCGGGAGCTGCAGGAGCTCACGTCCTGTCGGCCATGTTGCGTAGCCACGCCCCTGCTATCTTGTTTCTTAGCATTGTCCTAATGTTCATTTGAGACCAGCATTTTTGCACTTTTATTTCAAATGAAAACTATTTTCTCTGCGTCTCCTTTGTCGTTTAAAGATTACAATAGCAATTCTTGATACATTTGGCAGGAGGGGCCAGAAAAAGCTCACGAAAAATCTAGTGAAACTTGCTGACCAGACACACCGACAAGACGATCTGCTTTTCGGATATTATTTTAAGGCTTATCTGCCCGCCCTTGAAGTGTAAAAATGCTTTTGAAATCAAAGGAGGAACACTTATTTCATATGCTTCTTCATACCTTGACAATATCGATTTTGTTAGATAAACCTGTGCCTTCTGATGGATACCTCGAACTGCAGATTCATCACCTTCAGAATATTCCACAGGTGCCAGACTGGTTATGGGAGAATTTCACAGCAGTGCTCTTGTGTGCCACTAGGTGGTGCTGTGCAGCTCCAAGTTGGCTTTGTTCCACCCCGGAAGTGTCAAAGTGGGGTTGCTTAAAAGTACTGCTGCTGGATATGGATGTTGGTGTCTTTCTTTCCACACCTTTGAGCGTTAGTCAGGAGCTCCACTCCCTTGTTCATCCATTGACCAAAGTCTTTTTTCAAATGCATTTTCCAATTTGCAAGGGAACCAGGATTTAAACCATGCCGTAAATGCTGGAAATAGCTGTCGGTGACTGACCCACATGAAGTGATCTTTTGGTGTTTGGGTTCATGGCACGACTACAATTTGTCTGAAAATGTTTCCCTCATGCACCTGACACCATGAAGCGAAGCTCTTGAATATCATTCGAGGCGGCGACTCCACAAATGATCCTGTGGCATCCCAAATCTTCCTGTCTATTAGCAACTCCGCTGCAGGTAAAAGTCTTTAAAGAGGTCATGCTGCATATTTTTGGCACTCTTCCACCTTCCTCTGGCCCCAAGAATTCGCAGGCGCTTGTAGTCTAGTCACAGCCAGTCGATTTGTTACTGAGCGCCTTCTGAGCCCCTGGACCCCTCTTCTGGGTCCAGTACCAAGATGCACACGTTTTTTTTCGTAAACGTCCGTACCATCTTCGCCAGTGGGGGATCCTGTGCCTACTCCGATGTCTAACCCCTAGCAGAATGAGTCTCAACCCCGGCCAAGGTCGTTCTCCAACTCCACTCCGGTGCACCCGGTCCTTGTACAGTCAGGCTCAGATCAAATACTTCCACGTCACACCCACAGATACTCCATCATTTTTTTGGTTCGAGTGCTGACTAGAATGAACAACCGCCAGAAGACAGTGGGAATGTTTCACCTCCCTCCTAACCCCCCATTATGATGATGACAGCTTGTATATGGACATATGGACATATAGGAGGCCAGTGAGGTTTATACTTCTCTGACACATGGTTGATTTTGTCCTTTGTCCCCCAATGAAAGAGAGTGCTTCATTTGCTGTGGTGATTAGATGAGCAGCTAAGGTCCTGGACCTACAGCTGTCAACTTCTGAAAGTCAAGACCAAAGTCCTTATAAAGGTTTTGCCACCTGTGCCAGCCTCATATGAGCCCATACTCCTATTTAATGGAGCCCTCACTGTGACACCCCATGGGGCACATGGGCTAAGCTGTTGTCCGCAGGCAGATGGCAAGACGCCACAGACTTCCATCTGGTGATCCGGGTTTTCTTATGCAGCATCCTACTACAGAACGTTTGGTGGTCCAGGCTTTTAGTGAATCCCAATGCATTTCCCACACATTTTTAAATGATTCAGGCTTTCAGGAAATGATTTTTCTCTTCGTCAAGCCTGGCAATGCAGTCGGTCAGTGTGGTTATACACACGCCCTCTGGGACATGATCAATGAGGTCTTGCAGCTAGTCCTAGAGAAATTTTGGGCCTCCAAAATGCAGCTACATATGTCATTTGGGTTGTTCTGGATACCATCCAGAGAGTTTACATATAGACAACACTAGTTACCCCAACCCACACAGCAGTCACCGTAGTCCTTTTGTGGACAAGGACGGTGATCAAGCACACATTGCACAGGTCATTGAGCTGGTCACCAGGGAGTCCTTTGAGTGTTTTTTTTTTAACCCTGGGCAAAGCACTACGCTCCGCTCGCGAAGTTTGCGCAACTTCGCACTACACAAACTCCACGTAGCACAGTGCAAACATGCGTAGCGTAGCGGTCAAGTTGGCGACCGCGAGCAAGCAAAATGACATCCTTGCGAGAGTTTTTCCTTGTTCGCGATCAGCAACATCTAGTTGCCGATCGTTAGCATGGAAAATAAACCTCCCAGCGAGATTCTCAACGAGGGGAGGTCAGGTTTCTCATTGCGAATGGTCGCGCATGCTCGCGATCGCTCGCGATGAGAAACTACCAGTCCACGTTGAGAAAGCTGCAGCTCGAGTAAAAATCTACTCGAGCGGCAGAAAAGTACAGCTCGCACTGTGCAAAATTCCGTTTTCAATGATTGCACAGTGCCGGATGCTTGTCCGCACTGTGCAATCATTAAAAACGACATCTTGCACAGTGTGAACATGCTACTACGCAGTTCGTGTAGTGCTACGCATAGCTCGTGCAGCGTAGCTACGCGTAACGCTACTTCGCGAACTACGCCCACCCGTAGTTTTTTTTTTTTGTCCGCATTGCCACACTTGGTGTTTGGAGCCCTGCATGGGGTGGGACTATGTCGTTCAGCATTCCCCCATCACAGGAGGGGCCAGGATTACTGGAAAGCACTTAAAAACGCTGGTGGCTTCTTGCAGCTAGGAGAGTAATTTTAACAGGTTCTGCCCGCTTTGCCACAAATGGTGTTTGGAGCCCTGCTGGGGTGGTACTATTTCCCCCAGCATTCCTGTGTCAGGTAGACTTGTGGAATAATAAATACAATGGGAAACCCAATCAACCCTAAAAGACGCCTACTTTTACATTCCAATTCATCAAGGTCATCGTATATACCTCAGATTTATAATAGCGGGCAAACATTACCAGTTCAAGTTGCTTCCATTTGGCGTCACCACAGCCCCCAGAGTGTTCACCAAATGTCTCGCAGTAGTAGCTGCTCATCTCAGAAGACAATGTATCCATGTCTTCCCTTACCTAGACAACTGGCTTATCAAAGCGGGCACTTACCACAACTGTACTACACACTCAGGCAACAGTACACCTGCTTCATCAGTTAGGTGTCATAATCAATTTACAAAAGTTTTGTCTGTGCCCCGCACAAGTGTATTCATATCTAGGAGCTTCCCTCAACACTCAAAGCTCTAACCTCTCCCAATGTAGCCAGGATTCGCAATATTCAGACTACAATAATACAATTTCAACCCAATCAAACATTACCAGCTAGAGGTGTTTTTTTTTTTTAATTTGTCCTCATCTAACCTTGCCAAGCCGTTGCGGAACTTGTGCAGCCATGTTCTCTAACTGGGGACCACTTGGCTTACCGCATTCGCTTGGGTCGCCAGACCCATCCCCCGTTAGTACGGGGACATAGTGTAATCATTGGACCAACTGGGTGAGTCTTAAATTTCGTCCCCAACTCATTAGAGGATGCCAGATGGCTTATCCTCTACACCCTCATACTCCAGCCGCGCCATGACAAACAATGCTTTAAGCCAGTCCACTCTCTTTTCGGGGGGAGGGGATCTTTCCATCTCCTACAAATTTCTCTCCTCGCCAATAGGATCATATATAATAACAGACCTTTGTCCTGCTGCGAAGCAGTTTGACAGAAAAGACCATCATCTCCAAATAAGACTAGGGAGAGATTAACCTCCACCCTAGTCTTAAAGACTCCCATCAGTGTATCCCCCACCTCTTCCCAAAAAATGCCCCAACTCTGTACATTCATAAAAAATATGTATGTCATTAGCTAGCGGGGTATGACATCTCGGACATTTAGGTGGAGGTGTTGGGGCAAATTTTGCTATTTTGTAGGGAGTGTAATAAAGTCTGTTGGTGACAAAAAAGTGGTTATTTTTCAAGCAGGCTGGTTTTATAAACTTATCTAGAGTCTTTAAAGGTGGTTCATAAAGGACCTCTGCCTGCAATGCCATGGGGGATTGACTCCATGCCGCCTCTGAGGGAGGGATCCCAAGATCTTCCGCCTTCAATAGGTAATTGTACCACATAGATATTTCCTTTTTAAGTGGTAGGATGGATTGACACAGCCTTCCAATTTCCCCATTTCCTTTTATCTCCTCCCGTTCCGCAGCGTACCAAGATACTAGCTTAAGATATTTTAATCTAGATAATCCTGTCCCTATCGTTGCCCTCAAATATTCCCATGGATGTACCCCCTCAACATCTATCAACTCCATCCAGGTAGTAATCCCCGCCCTCTTTATTGGTAGTGCCAAGGTATCTCTCAACCATTCCGGGGTTCCGGGCGAATCCCAGACAGGAGCCAGATCTGAAGAGTAACCAATCCCCCAGCTGATCCTTACCCTTTGCCACAGCTCCAGGGCTGCCTTTAGAACCTTCAGACGAACCCGCTTGAAGAATCTCGGGGATCCAAACGTATACATAAAGGCCTCTCCTCCACCTCCCCCTTCTAGTCTCACCATTTCTCCCAACAATCTGCCCCAGGCCGACACATCTGGTTTAATAAGTAGCATCCGAATGCTCTTAAACTGGAATGCCACTGCGTACAGACTAATGTCGGGAAGAGCCAAACCCCCCTTTAAGTAACCTTAGTCTAAGCTTTTTCCAAGTCAGTCGGAGCCCTTTGTCCCACCCATACAAAGCTTCCTATCTTACTTTGAACCTTACTGATGTTCTTTTTTGGAAACGTTAAGGGTATAGTGGAAAATAGATAGGAGAGCTTGGGGAGAATGACCATTTTCACAAGGTTAATTTTCCCATAGATGGTTAAGGGAAGATTCCTCCATCTACTAAACAGACGGTCTATTTCTCTGATCACTCTATTTAGATTTAGCTGGGGGATTTTGTCCAATTCCTTCACAATGTATATCCCCAAATATCTGAACTCAGAACTCACTGCGCCCCTCCATTGATCCACATTCCAACACATGACCTCTGTTTTTGATCTGTTGGCCTCATAGTCTGATATAGAACCGAATTCTACCAACAACTCCTCAATCTGAGGAATCGCCGCAACCGGATCACTTGTATATAAAATCAGGCTATCTGCGTCGAGGGCCAATTTGGAGCTATAAGGCCCAGACTGGAACGGAGCTATTAATTAATTAATTTAACCTCATGGCTTGTGCCAAGGCTTCAATATATATGTTAAATAATAACGGGGAGATAGGGCACCCCTGCCTGGTTCCTCGCCGTATACTAAAGCTGGATGTAAATAAACCATTTAGGAGGATCCGCGCAGAAGCACCCTGATAGCAGTTCTGTAAGGTTTGAATGAATACAGGGCCAAACCCCATTGCCTCGAGGACCGCCCAGAGGTACACCCAGCAGACTATAGAATGCCTTGGCCGCGACCAATGTGACAACGGCCAAGGGTTCCGATCTTTGTATGGCTAGATCCATATTCCCAATTAAGAGGTGGGTCTTATCTTCAATGTGCCTTCCGGCCACAAACCCCATCTGGTCTGTATGTATCAACTTAAGAGCCGATTTAGCCAATCTCCCCCACTAGAATGCCCATAAAGATCTTGTAATCGGCATTCAGCAGGGAGATTGGCCGATACGAGTCTGCCCGTAAAGGGTCCTTACCTGGCTTCAAAATCAAGACAATTATTGCCTCTTTCCATGAATTAGGAACTCTGCCTGCAGTGGAATAAACCGAATTAAAGATTGTACCCAACACAGGAGACAGTTCTTCTACTAGATGTTTATAGACTTCACTTGGAAGCGCGTCCGAGCCTGCCGCTTTTTTGTTTTTCGATTTCTTAATCTGCTCTGCTATCTCCTCCACTGTAATAGGGGCATCTAAGCTGTTCCTGCCCTCCTCAGACAATGTTGGCAGTATTTTATTACTCAACCATATACGTATGGTTTCTGGGGATGGAGCGATATTTTCTTTATAAAGATCTGAGAACAGCGAAAGAAGACAAGTTTGCATGTCCTCGACTTTACTCGATGTTTCCCCGTTGCTGTTTACGCTTAGTTCTTTAATATCGTTCTTAACTCGATCGACTCTGGCTTTCCAAGCCAATAGTGCTCCTACCTTCTCCCCATACTCAGTTTTCTATATTTCTAGAATCCCATTGAGCTTTACATCTCGCATCTAGTTTCCCTCTATACTGCTGTCTTGCCTCGTCTAGTTCCTGCAAAATTTGTGAAAGTCTTTCCGAGTCTTCACTATTCAAGCCAGTTCTTTCCAGCTCTAGCTGACTAATTCTTCCTTCGATATCCTTTAGTATCTTAGCCTCTGCCCTGTTTTTAGCGCATATAGTACCATGTAATCTCCCCCTTAAACAGGCTTTATAAGCGTCCCAAATAAAATCGAAGGTTGAAGACCCAATATTATGTGGAAAAAATTCCAAAGAAAAGGACTTAATGGATTCGATTACATCCGAGTTAAGAAGCATAGCTCTCTTTAACGTCCATCTCGACTGTGCCTGCAGACCTTTGCTCAGTAAAACAAACTGCAGGGGAGCATGGTCTGAAAGATGACTAGGCTTAACGACTATCTCCTTCATATCAATAAGGGATTGTCTATCTGTAAAGACATAGTCAATCCTGGAAGAATGTCCGAATTTCTTACTGTAAAATGTAAAGCCCTGCCGAGTACCTTCCTTAGCTCTCCAAACATCCACCAAATCTAAGTCTTGAATCATATTTAACAGTGTTCGACGTATCTTGGGAGCCCCCATATAGTGGCTCAGGTTGGACCTATCATTTATGGAATTTAGTAACACATTGAAATCTCCACCCAAAATGTGAGGCTGTGACTCCAAAGTCAATATTGATTGTAATTTAAGCAAATAAAAAGAATCATCAATGTTAGGGCCATAAAATGAAGCACATGTTATATCTACGTTGTTTAATGCCATTTTGACCACTAACCATCTCCCAGATGTGTCTGTTTTAATTCCCTTTATGGAGCAAGAAATGCCTTGTTTCACCAATATTGCTACACCTCTATTGTGTGAGGTCTGGTGAGTCACAATAAAATATTTTATCCAATGAACTTTGCAAAAAATTAAACTGCTTTCTGTTAGGCTCAGATGAGTCTACTGCAGAAAACAGACTTGGGCGCTAGACAATTCCAAGTATTTAAAGATGAATCTCTGCCTACGGGGACACCTCATTCCGTTAACATTCCAGGTGGTGAAAATGGTCTGTCTACCCCTTAATGCTTGCTCCCCCACCATCTCTTCTGTTGCCTGTATAGCTTATGTTCCTGATTGAGGTGAGATGAGAATTTTTTTTAGTTTTTACCCAATGCTCCCCACCCAGGTGTCCCCCACACAGCCCCCTCCCTGGACCCCGGTGCCTGTGCCCCTTTACCCCATGAGGAACCCTCCCTTCCAATAGGCTAAGCCTATTTGGCTCGACCTCCCCACCTGGGATGCAAGATTTTATAAGACTATGTTCCTGTATTATCAGCAGATATGAAATTATTATCTTTTTTTTTCAATACTTATCACTATTTAGACTAAATATACCAACCCTCTACCTCTTCGCTCCCTGCTCCTCCCTGATCTTCACAATCAGAGCTTCTGCCTCCTCTCCGGATTTAATCAGATGCATATGATTATTCCACATCACCCGAAGGTGTGCAGGGAATTTTAACTGTGCCTTTGCCCCCAGCCCATTCATCTTTTCTAACCTTTTCCCCAACTCCCACTGTCTAGTTGCTGTTACATGGGAAATATCAGACCTAATTTGGAAGGTGAAGGGGTTAGAGCTATTGAATACAATTCAATCAATCAATCAATCATCGAATTTGTATAGCGCGCTACTCACCCGTAAGGGTCTCAAGGCGCTGGGGGGGGAGGGGCGACTGCTGGCGTAGCGGAGTTGGCGGGTGGGTGTGTAGAATGTGAGGCGGCTGTTGAGGTACTTCGGGCCCGTGTCGTGGAGAGCCTTGTGTGCGTTGGTGAGGAGTCTGAACGTGATCCTCTTGTTGACGGGGAGCCAGTGAAGGTCTTTCAGGTGGGCAGAGATGTGGCTGCGGCAAGGGATGTCCAGGATGAGTTGTGCTGAGGCGTTCTGAATGCGCTGGAGTTTGGCTGCGGTTCCGGCATAGAGGGCATTCTCGTAGTCTAGACGGCTGGTGACGATGGCCTGGGTGACAGTCTTCCTGGTTTCGGTGAGGATCCATCAGAAGATCTTACGGAGCATGCGTAGGGTGTTGAAGCAGGATGATGAGACGGCGTTCACTTGCTTGGTCATGGTGAGGGAGGAGTCCAGGATGAAGCCCAGGTTGCGTGCGTGGTCCGTTGGTTTGGGTGCGCTGCCCAGGGCAGGGGGCCACCAGGAGTCGTCCCAGGCGGAGGGAGAGGGTCCAAGGATGAGGACTTCCATCTTGTCTGAGTTCAGTTTCAGGTGGCTGATCGTCATCCATTCTGCGACGTCTCTCATTCCTTCCTGGAGGTTGGCTTTGGCGGTGGTGGGGTCGTTGGTGAGGGAGAGGATCCGCTGGGTGGTGTCGGCGTAGGAGATGATGTTGAGGTTGTGTTGGCGGGCGATGGCTGCGAGAGGGCTCATGTAGATGTTGAAGAGGGTGGGGCTGAGTGAGGATCCTTGCGGGACGCCGCAGATGACTTCAGTGGCCGCGGATCGGAACGGGGGAGGCGGACTCTCTGGGTTCTTCCGGCGAGGAACGAGATGATCCAGTCCAGGGCTGTTCTTTGGATTCCGGTGTTGTTGAGGCGTTGTATTAGGGTGCGATGGCATACAGTGTCGAAGGCTGCTGAGAGGTCCAGGAGGATGAGGGCAGCAGTTTCCCCGTTGTCGAGCAGGGACCTGATGTCGTCGGTGGCTGCGATGAGTGCGGTCTCGGTGCTGTGGTTTGCTCGGAAGCCGGACTGTGAGGGGTCGAGGGAGTCTCTGGTCTCGAGGAAGGCGGAGAGTTGTCTGTTGACGATCTTCTCTGTGACTTTGGCTGGAAAGGGGAGGAGCGAGATGGGGCGGAAGTTCTTGAGGTCCGTAGGGTCCGCGGTGGGTTTTTTCAGGAGGGCGCTCAGCTCGGCGTGTTTCCAGCTCTCCGGGAAGGTGGCGGATGTGAAGGAGTTGTTGATGATGTTCCGGAGTTGGGGTGCGATGACGGCGTCGGCTTTGTTGAAGATGTGGTGTGGGCAGGGGTCCATAGGGGAGCCGGAGTGGATGGTGTTCCTTATGCGGGTGGTGTCTTCGGTGCTGACAGGGGTCCAGGTGCGGAGGGTGGTGGTGGGGCGCGCTGGTTCGGTCGTTGGGTGCGTGATCGGTGCGCCGAAGCTGTTGTGTATGTCGGCGATCTTGCGGTGGAAGAACGAGGCGAGAGAGTCGCAGAGGTCTTGCGAGGGGGTGATGTCGGTGTTGCAGGCGCTGGGGTTGAGAACTCTTTGACGATGTTGAAAAGGTCCTCGCTGTTGTGGGTGTTGTTGTCCAGTCGTTCTTTGAGAGCTGTCTTCTTGGTGGTGGGGATCAGCTGGTGGTGTATGCGGGTGGTGTTCTTGAGGGCGGTCATGCGTTCTGCCGTCTGGCCGATGCACCAGGCTTTCTCGAGGGTGCGGCAGGTTTTCTTGGAGTTTTTGAGGTCGTTGGTAAACCTCGAGGCTTTCTTGCTGCTGGGTCTGCTGAGAGGGTTCTTCAGTGGTGCGAGTTCGTCAGCGCATTCGGTGAGCCACTGTGTGAGGTTGCGGGCTGCTTCGTCGGGTACCGTTGTGTTGGTGGGTGGGTTCTGGCGGAGGGAGGTGGTGAGCTGATCGGCGGTGATCTTGCTCCAGCTTCTGCGGGGGATCTGTTGCGTGTGGTGGTGGGTCGTGGTTTTCCTGAAGGTGAAGTGGACGCAGCTGTGGTCTGTCCAGTGTAGTCCGGTGGAGTGGCTGAAGGAGATGTCCTTGCTGGAGGAGAAGACGGGGTCGAGCGTGTGGCCGGCGTAGTGGGTGGGGGTGGTAACCAGTTGCTTGAGTCCGAGGTTGGCGAGGTTGTCCAGCAGGGCGGCGGTCTTGCAGTCCTTGTTGTTCTCCAGGTGGAAGTTGAGGTCCCCTAGGAGGATGTAGTCTGTGGAGGTGAGGGCGTGTGGACTGACGACGTCTGCGATGGCTTCGCTGAATTGAGTGCGTGGTCCCGGGGGTCTGTAGATGAGGGTGCCTCTGAGGGTGGTCTTGGGGTCGGTGTGTATCTGGAAGTGAAGGTGTTCGGCGGCGGTGAGGGTGTCGTCGGAGTTGGTGGTGATGCGGATGGTGTTTTTGTGGACGATGGCGATGCCTCCACCGGTTTGGTTGACGCGGCCTCTCCGGCTGATCTTGTAGCCATCCGGGATGGCTATGGCGATGTCGGGGGCTGAGGAGGCGTTCATCCAGGTTTCTGTGAGGAAGGCGACGTCTGGTGATGTTGAGTCGAGGAGGTTCCAGAGTTCGACGGCGTACCTGTGGACGGAGCGGGTGTTGAGCAGGATACACTTGAGGTGGTTGTTGCTGGGGCTCAGCTTGGCGGGTGCGGAGCAAGTTCGCAGGCAGGTGAATCGGCAGTCTCGGCAGGTGAAGGGTCCGTGGGTGCGTTTGGGGGTGGCTCGGTAGCAGGCGGGGATGCGGCCGGCATTGAGTGCGTGGAGGGTTGCTGTGCCGTAAGTTCGTCGGGTGCGCTGGCATCGGCACGGACCAGGGGTTCGGGTGCTGGTCGCGGTCCAGGCGCGGACGGGCGCAGACGGGCTTGCCTTTGGCGCGCCTTCGGCGCACACTCGGCGCACCCGCTGCGCGTACACCGTGCGTCCTCCATATGAGGGGCTGAGGGAGGGAGGAGCAGCTGGGAGGCGGTAGCGGGGTGGCGAATGGGAGTGGTGGGGGGCGGGGCCGCAGGGAGCAGCGGCGGGAAACGAGGGCGAGGCGGGAGGGCACAGAGGGCAAGGGGGAGCGAGGGGAAGCGCAAATGACGACAAAAAACAATTACACAAGGCTGAATGCAAGCGGAAGGCAAGGGGAGCGGGGGGACACTAATGGGACGGCGAGAGGGGTAAAAACGGCGAACCCACAGCGTTAGACAAGCGAAATGGAAGCGGAAGGCAAGGGGAGCGAGGGGAGACTAATGGGACAGCGCAGAGGGGTAAAAACGGCGAACACACAGCGGGGTGAAAAACGGCGAGCACAGAGAGCGTAGCACACGGCACGAGGAGGACAGCGCGGTGGCTAGGGGGGCGACCTGCCTGTAGACAGGGTCAACGGTCGCTCCCTTTACCACCGTGCGTCCTCCATATGAGGGGCTGAGGGAGGGAGGAGCAACTGGGAGGCGGGAGCGGGGTGGCGAATGGGAGCGGCGGGGGGGCGGGGCCGCAGGGAGCAGCGGTGGGAAACGAGGGCGAGGCGGGAGGGCACAGAGGGCAGGGGGGAGCGAGGGGAAGCGCAAATGACAACAAAAAACAATTACACAAGGCTGAATGGAAGCGGAAGGCAAGGGGAGCGAGGAGAGACTAATGGGACAGCGCAGAGGGGTATAAACGGCGAACACACAGCGGGGTGAAAAACGGCGAGCACAGAGAGCGTAGCACACGGCACGAGGAGGACTGCGCGGTGGCTAGGGGGGCGACCTGCCTGGAGACAATTGACCTTTCCTTCAGGGCCCAAGACAGGATCTGTTCCTTCACTGAGTAGGTCAAGAAATTAAGCAAAATTTTCCTTGGTTTCTGCCTAGCTGGATTCCTACGAAAGGGGTCGCGATGTACCCTTTGAATTTCTCGGGCTAAATCCACATCGTCAACTCCTTTTAGGATAGTTGCCTTCAGCAACGAGATAGGTCGGCCCCTTCAAGAGGTTCGGGGACATTCAGCAGTTTTAGATTATTCCGCTGAGAATGATTTTCTAGGCGCTCAATGTCTTCTTTCAACTCTCTGTTCTGTACACACAGTTTTGCTACTTCCACTTCCGTTGATCGAAGCGAATCCCTTATCATCGGGATTTCCTTTTCCATAGCTTTTGTTCTTAAAGTGACGTCATCCAGTCTCTTGGTTAGTGCTTCACATGAGGCCTGAATTGCTGCCTGGTTTGCTTCGGATGTTAAGAATCAACTTGCCATCTCTGCTTGATTGTTTTCTGAGACAGCAAATCTGTTAGTTATTTCCTCCTTCATGGTCAGGAGATTGTCCGCTAATGTAGATGAAGTCGCATCTGATTTACTGGTATTTGCCGAAATTGTTAATGGGAGTTCATCTGATATGATATCATTATTACCAACTTTCCCTGGTGCTCCTTGCTTTTTCCGCCCTTCTGCACATATTCGGACCGTAGCGCAAACTTCTGAGTTGCTAGATGCCAGAGCTGAGTATTTATTCGACAAACTTACATCTGGATGTATCGTCATAGGAGCTTCTACCACTTCCTGTTCACTGGATGTTTTTTTAGCTGCTCCACCCACTAGTTTTATTTTGTTGCTAGAGCTACTAATATCAAAAATAGTAAGTTTCCCCTGCTTTGACTTGTGTAGGAGTTATTGAAGGTATTGGAGGTGTTGAAGCAGTACTGGTGGCCATGACCTTATAATAGGTTTTAAGTGAGGGCGTAACTTTAATCTGGGGTGGTGTGCCCTTCTTGGCCTTCACCCTCCTTCTACTGACAACAGCGTCGCTCCTTTTTGCTCTAACCTCAACACCCTCGTCAGGTTTGCAGGCTTTAAGTTTGCCCCGTTTGTTACTGATTCTGACCTCAGAGATGGGGGGAGATATGCGAGGGGGATATCCTGATTTTTCCTGCAGAGGGTCTAATACTAGCCTGGCTCGAAGAGCATATCTATTAATTTTTGTATTCTGTAACTGTGCCTGAACTTTTTTTGTGGTGTCCTTTCTGCAATTTTCGTGACTTACTGTCCAGCTGTACCAGCGAGCTTACTGATGACACCATCCATCCATCTGCCTGTACCCCCAGGGTCACTTTCCCCCATATTTAATTCGTTAGACCTCTCAACGAACAAGGAGCTCCTACAGGTACTTTTCAGGGTGAATCTTCTAAGATAGTGTCGACTTCCTACCTTCTCAGCAGCATCCACCCCGATATCTCTTCTTAGACTGAGACCCACAGCTCTCTCCTCCTCCACCGTGACGGTACTCACACCTCACACCTCCTTCACCGCCGCTGCTGTCTCCCCTGCTTGTGACCCGGAACAGGAAAAAAGCCCTGTCCACCTCCTTTGCACTCGAGCCCCCTCCGTACACACCAGCCGCGTCCCCCACTGTAGCCCTCGCTGGTCTATTCGGTCCTCTTGGTCCTCTCGCAAAATTGTAAGTTTTTCGGCCTCATAACGGGTAGAGGGGAGTTTACATACATATCCATTAGCTTCAGCAGGAAACACGTGAAGGATTCTTCACATTAATGCATCCCCCGGGGGAGCGGAGCCGCGGTCGTTCAGCCAACGGCCGCCATGTTCCTCTGCCAGACAGCCTACCAGCTAGAGTTTTTATGCAACTGCTGGGAATGATGGCATCCTGCATTGCAATCGTACCTCGAGCAAGGCTTCACATGCGTCCTCTGCAGGAATGTCTAGTGTGTCAGTGGAATTTTATTTATTTTTATTAATTTATAAATTTTTATATAGCGCAAACAAGATCCCGGAGGATATCAGAGCGCTTTACAATAGGATGGAAGGACATAAATGCAAGATCGACATCAAATAAGAATAAGCAAAAAGACTGAACACATAATTACAGGACAATTGCGTTAGGGAGATTAATACATTAAGCAAGTATTTATCGGGTTACGAAGGATGAACCAATATGCGGTAAGGAAGAGCAGTAACTAATGAAGGTACAATGGTTGTAGGATCAAAGACGTCGAGCAGGTGAACTAGCCCAAAAAAGGTAAGACTTTGTTCATTTGGAATCTTTTGGTTTCCAGTTTGAAAGCAGTCGTTGAGGAGATTCTACGTACTTCCGGTGGAAGAAAGTTCCATATCTTTGGGGCAGCGCCCAAGAAGGCTCAGTGACATGTTCTCTTTTTGCTAAGCAAGAGTGGTGCTAGTGCTTCTTGAGGCTCTATCGCTGCAGGATAGTTGAACAATTTTGCACTAGATATCTGGGTGTTTTGAAATGAAGGGCTTTGTGAATCAGATTGGCAATCTTTAACTGGATTCGGGCTTCGTAGGGCAACCATTTAATTGATTTAGGACTGGGGATATGTGCTCATTTCGTTTAGCACCTGTAACAAGTCTAGCCGCAGTGTTCAATGATGCCCTTAGTGGAGCCAGGGTGTATTTGGGAAGGCCACAGAGCATAGCGCTGCCGTAGTCTAACCTCGGCAAGACAAACGCTTGGACCACCTTTTTGAAATCAGTTTGTGGAAGGAATGGTTTGATCTTTCAGATAAAGTTGTGAATCGTCCACATACATATGGAAGAAAATGCCCGTGGAATTTTGTGAATTAGCTAATGGTTCCAAGAAAAGGTTGAATAGGGTTGGCGATAGGGCGGACTCTCGAGGGACGCCCATGAGTACTGGAGAGGGAATGGTTTGCCTTGACTCTTTGTGATCTGTGGTGGAGGAAGGACGAGAACCATTGTAACACCAGACCACCTGTTCTTCAGAATGTATAAGAGGTTGTCGTAATTAGTGTCAAATGCGGAGGAGAGGTCAAGGAGGATCAGGAGGCAGGATTCATTTGGTCACGCATTTTTAAAATGTCATCCAAAACGTGAGTGAGAGCCGATTCAGTTCTCTGCCCCTTCTGAAGCCAGATTGATGCTGGTCCAGGAGTTGGAAATTCTCAATGTGAGCACAAAGTTGGGATTGAACGCATTTTTCAAGGAGTTTGGCTAGGGTGGGGATGGTGGAGTTAGGGCAGAAATTATTGAGGTCAGCTTTGTCTGCGTTAGATGTATTTAGTATAGGTGATACCTAAGCTGCTTTTAGGCAGTCGGGGATTGTGCCTTGTGATAGAGAAGCGTTTACAATCCTTGTCGAGGTGGGGATGGATATATTCTTGATTTCCTTGAAGATGGCCCGGGGCAACGGGTCAATGAAGTGGTTAGACGGGTTGATATTCTGAAGGATCTTGTTTTTTTTTTTTTTTTTTTTTAAACCTTTATTATATCGTTCAACACAAAATACAGAAGTAGCCCTGTATCGACAGGGGCCGGTCACCACATGTATGCAGAACGTATCAGGAAATCCAATAACACAGCTCTTCAGCCGACAACCCATGGGTCCGGCAGCGGTAGAGGATAGACGATGTATTGAAAACATTTCGAGATCAAGGATATGCCTAAGGTTACATTTTATATTTAACCCCCCCCCCCCAAAAAAACAAGATAAAGAAGAAGATACAGGATTTCCGGAGCTACACACTGGAGGTATAAAAATGCGGGTAGGCGTTAAAAGGCAGTCATAGATCAAAATAGACCAACAGTAAAAATGCAAGCGCCAGTATGTTCACTAAGGGAGAAGAACAAAGCTACCTATCTATCATCATAACCACCCACCCCAAACCCCGCCCACTCATATGCTGCAGGATAAGATCGAAAATATCGCTACCGGACCCTGCGAGAAAAAAGAAAAGGGGCCATAGAACACAACAAAGGCAAAATAACAAACCCCCCCGCGCCCCCCACCCTGCACCCCTGCAATGGCTACGGCCTACCCCACTAGCAGCGTGCCTGTCGCCCAGAGGAATACCCTAAAGAGAAAGAAAGAGAAGAAAGAAGGGGCCATAGAACAAAACAAAGGCAAAATAACAAACCCCCCCACCACCCTGCACTCCTGCAATGGCTACGGCCTAACCCACTAGCAGCGTGCCTGTCGCCCAGAAACGTCCCTAAAAGAGAGAAAGAAGCGGAGGAAGAGAGACAAAAAAACACACTCCCGGACTCCCTTACCCTCCACCAGACGCGACCACCCGGAAACAAGTGCAAAATAAATGTAGCGAGATGCACAATCAATCCGGGTAAGTACGAAACATACCACCCGACTCCCGCATTTCACAGGTCACAATCCCAGCAGCAGGTTAAATTATTTTCACGTATCCTAAAAAGTCCCACAAGTTAACCCTGGCCAGTACGAATGTCCACTGGAGCACTTATAACCCAGGCCACTGCAACAATGAGAGAGGTAAAGTTTTCATGAAGGTTCAAGTCAGTATGAGCAAGCCAAATAAAGGATAAAAGTTCACGATCTCCACAGAGCAAGCGAGGAAAAGCGTGGAAGGATGATAAAACTTTCCAATAGTCACAGGTGAGCTTGTTAAGGCAGTCAAGGTTGTCCATAGTGATATTCGGCGAGATAGGGTTCAAGCAAGGGACGCTGACAATGTCCACGGGCGCGCGATCTGTCTCATAGGAATCAGCAGCGCGAAAGGGATCCGGCGTCTGCACAGGGACCTCGAAGTTGGATACACGATGTTTCATTGGTGGCACCGCTGGCTGCGATGATGGCAAAAAGCCGCTGTCCGGTCTCCGGCAAAGATCATCCATTGTTACCGACAGTGCCCGGTAGTGGACAATGATCTGTGAGTGGAGCGCTCTAATGGCCGCCATTACGGCGCGCAGCAGTGGCGTGTCTTTCGTCCCCTCCATCTCCTCTCGTAAGCAACAGATCAGGATGCAGACCCCGGAGGCCGGCTACTCCGGGGAAGCAGGCAAATCTGGAGCAGACACCAACCACGGGCGCTCTCACCTCACAATTTTGCACCTTCTCCGCTGGTCAGGGCTCCCGTCGCACCCCCTCCCGACAAGCTTACTATGTCTCCGGGCGTCGGATACAGGGCCGCAGCAAACGATGTGTCACGTCGTGGCGTGTGCGTTGCAGGCAGGATACGAAATCGCCGTTTAAAACAGGTAGATTATGTCCCCGTTCGGGAGACCGGACAAAGCCCAAGGTTCACAGCCGATGTTGTTCAATTCCAGCCCGGATGGGTTAGAAATCGAGGCCCCGGCTTCCACTCCCAGGTAGGCCGAAAATGAAACACGGCGTATCTCCGTCATCCGGTGTGATAAAAAGTTCGGGATTGCGCCTCCAGAGTCAGTCACTCCTCATATATACGGGAGTCCGGTTGGAAAACAGGATAACTTGCAGGATATACGAGCTGCTGGCGGAGGTCGGCGGAGCCGGGAGCTTATGCGGCCATCTTGCTTGCTAGCGTAGCTCCTCCCCCCCTGAAGGATCTTGTTGATGTCTTTTACACTGAATAGGGTCAAAATGCCCCATGACGCATTGTTCTTGGTATTCAGACAGATAGGTTTGTGCTTTGCTAAGCGGTCAAGGGATGGGGCAGATCCGGAGGAAGGCAATAGGGCCTTTTTAGAGGCGAGCTCAATGGTGATGAGTCTTGATTTCTCAGTGAAGAAGGCAGCAAGATCATCACATGAGGGTGGGCTGCCTCGAGAGTCAGAGTGGTTTGGACCTACCACTGGTTGCTGTTTAACCCATTTACCGTGGCGGCAATTCTGCCGCAGTGCGGGCGTTCAACGGAGCGGGCGGGGTTGCGTCGACCAACGGTCGTGCGCAGCACCCCGCAGGTAGTGCTTTGCAACGGGCGTTGGCCGACGCCAGCACGGAAGGGGTTAACGAATTCGAAAGTTTCTTAGAATGGTTAGCAGCTTGATCGAGTTGGAGTCTAAAATAATCTTCTCTAGCTCTCTTGATTTGTTTATTGTAGAAGCTCCTAACCTCTCTAAGGAGTTTTAGTTGGTCCGAGGAGGGTTTGGCTCTCCAAGCTCCTTGGACTGCCCTAAGGTTGCAATGTTCTGTGTTTAAATTGTTGTTGCACCACGGCTTGGATATTTTTGTTGATACGTTTTTTTGTTAGAGTGGAGCAATGCTATCCATGATGTTGGAGATGGTTGAATTGTAGGCGACGGTAAGATACTGAACCTCAACCAAATCAGTTTGGGAGGAGGAGAGGGTAGATCTACAATGGGGGGGAGCTAGTTCATCTGATTTTATTGATCTGACGTCCCTTTTCCAGGTCTTTGATTTCGTTGGAATCAGTCACTTGGTCAATTAAACAATCTAGTGTTGGTAGACGGCCTCACCCATCACTCTCTGCAGTGGTGGAACCCTCAAAACTTATCAAAAGGGCGGCCCTGCATAGACCCAATTCCACTGACTACTAACAGCAGACGCATCTTCGACAGGTCTGGGTGCTCATCTCCAACATCACACAGTTTAATGGCTATGGTCAGACAACCACAAACGTCTCCACGTCAACCACCTGGAGCTTCTAGCAGTGTTCCTAGTACTCAGAGCTTTCCACACTCACCTTCTAGGCAAAACTGTCTTAGTATGCACAGACAACATAACAGCAATGTACTATCTGTAGAAACAGGGAGAAACACATGCTCTCTGTCGCGCCTGGCACAAAGCATTTGGATTTCTGTAATTCATCAAAAAATGTATCTCCTATCGGAACCCCTTCCAGGAGTACACAATCAAATCGCCGACCTGCTAAGCAGACACAGGCAACAAGTTCACGAGTGGGAACTTTATCCCAAAGTTCTTCCCTACTTTCGAAAATGAGGATTTCCACAGATAGATCTGTTTGCTACAGTGCACAATGCAAAATGCCCAAACTTTGCATCCAGGTTTCCACACCGTCTATCTAAAGGCAATGCTCTATGGATGAATTGGTCAGGATTAATTGCCTGAGCTTTTCCGCCTCTCCTGCTAATTCCATTACTGGTTCTGAGCTAAAGAATGATGATGGATTAAACCCAGATCAGTTGACTGGGGGTGAGTGCTTGCAATGTTCAACACTCTGTCCATCATCTCCTTTGGTTTTGCTTTGTTCGCCCTAAGTTGGCAGGGTATGCCCAGACGTGGGTCCCTTGCTCACTTTGCCACTGGATGCAAGCTAGCCTGGCTGATGACGCCTGATTAGCCAGAAACCGGTCCCAGGATGCTTGTTTCCGGTCCAGGGAGGACATGGCTTGGCAGTTTGGGCTAGACTGTTCCCATGAGGCACTGGGTCAGACTGATTTGCATATGGCCATTTCTGAACTGGGGTGGCGGAGTGAGCTAAAGAATGATGATGGATTAAACCCAGATCAGTTGACTGGGGGCGAGTGCTTGCAATGTTCAACACTCCGTCCATCATCCCCTTTTGTTTTGCTCTACTATTTGTTCAGGGCAGTGTCGGTCTTCTTTGCTGCCGTGTAATTGGTTTAGGCAGCCAATGTCACGTCCAATTTTTTTTTTCCTAGCAGCACCGACCAAGCAGAGGTTTGTTATGCTTAGACAGCGTAACTGTTATTTGGGGAGCTCTTTTTTGTTTATAGCATTGCTTCATGCTTTTGGCAGTGCTCGATACCAGTCTGTGACGTTGTCGCCCCACAACGCCACCCCTCAGTGCCACCTGACTGTCGCTCCTTGTTTATTTTTTTGTCCGCTTTCTACACGCCACTCTCTGGGTCCTAGTTGTTTATTGCATTGCTTCATGCTTCTTCCACTTGTTGCAGCCTTCCCAAGCTGCCCTTTGTCTTTGAGTATGGCAGCCGCACCTCCTTGGTTTTGTTCCGCCTGGTATGGCTCGCCCACCTTCTCACGCAGTGGATACTGCGGGGGGGGGGGTTGGCCCTGGGGGGGATATACTTTTCTCACGTTGCCAATATATTGCAACGTATTCACACACAACCAGATCCCCCCCGCCCTCCCCTGTGCTTTCATCTTCGGGTATCTAGTCTCCCCTTGTGATTTACTCCTTGCCTGCGTATATCACTTAATCGCTCCATAGCTTCCATCCTCCCCCTGACCACCATCTTCCGACCCTCGCTGCTCGTCACGGTAAACCCCTCCTCACTCAGATCCTCCTTTAACCATTTTCACAATAAGCGCTCATGTTAAAGAGCTCCGATGGCCCTGTAAGTTTTTTTTTCTTGTAATCCTCGTTATTATTCATTTTGGGCAACTAGTACAGCCAGAGGCACAACTAGAGCCACATTTCGGGGGGGGGGGGGCTGAATCTTAAAGCAATAGGCAGAGTGGAGCTGCAGGGGCTCTTAGAAGGGGTAGAACAACAACAGTGCCTCATTAACATGCAAATGGTATTTTAAAGACCTGTAAAGTGCTCAGGTGCGGCTGCGTGTGTGCCCGGGACGCTGTCTCATCCCGGGCTGCCACACCGAGGGGGGGGGGGGCTGAAGCCCTTTGAGTTCAATGGGCCTGAGTACAGCAGAGACTTAAGCTGCGTTATGAAAAGCGGCAGGGAAGCCGCATATTTGGTGCTTTAAACCGCCGAGAGCCACCCGTCCTGTACACAATAGGCAGGTTTACAAAATCTAAGTTAGATCTGTCAGCGAATGCTGAGCAGTACTGTGAAACCAGGAAGGAACACACTAAGGTTCGACCTAAACAGTGCTTCCAAACAAGATGACCTTGAATAAAAAGTTAACCATTCTATGTGGTGAGTTCTGGCTTTTTTCCTACAAAGAACGAGGGTACGCACAAGATGGGGCGAAGTGGACACAGCCCTAGGGCATAGACGTTCCAGCTTTAAAAAAAGGTAGATTCAATGTCCCTACTCTATGGTTTTAGCAAGAGAATTAACACTGACCTCTTTGAGCGAGGAGGTTGTGCAACAGAAAGCACACCGCCTCATACATCTGCACATGCTCTTCTACGATGTCATGTGCTTTTTCTCTGCCACAAGTATCCACGATCCTCTGTCTCTTGTGTGTTTTTCTTTGCCAATTCTGTCTTTTCTGTTCCACCCCCTCGCCAGCCTCTAACCCGCCCTGGTTTCATGTCCTCCCAGTCCCCTGCTAGTCTCAATCAGCTTTGCTAATGGGACGAGAGCTATTCGCTTTGGTAATATGCTGTGAATTTAATTTCTTATTAGCTCAGCTGCTGCAAGAAGAGAGTATATAAGAATGTCGCCCACATTCTCACATGCTCACTTTCTTGCAGCAACAGGGCTGAAAAGAAAGTAAATTTACCAGTAACCAAGACCATGATATAAACGTGTTTTCCTCTACTTTACTGTTGCATGTCAGGTAGAAAGCTGATCTCTCTGGGCTGCCTGATAATGGAATTGACAGTTTTATGTTTCTTCCCCTAATAAATACCCGTCGGAACACGCCTGTGCATTAATTCGCACAGAATAGCTATAATTTTACTGCAAAATATCCGGTTCTGTTTACGCAACTTTGTCTGTGTTTATTCACCAGATTAGTTTTTTCCAATACAAAATCGTAAAGTCATAGCAACAGCTATAGCAATGTTTATTTCTGTTAACATGCAATGCTGTATTCCTTAAGAAGACGGAGACAGCGCAAATAGCGCTAACTCAAGCAAATGTGAGACCTATTGCATTGCAAATGCTTGTTTTTCAAAAGCATGGGTAGGCGGGGGTGGTAATGCACCGTGAGGTAGAATCTGGAGCGCTGGCAGCCAGCGCAGGTTAGCATCTAAAGCTCAAGCAGGACTCTACTGCCATGATGTATTCATGTACCAAATCTCTTAGTTTTCCTTTTACATTAAGTTGATTTATGTACTATTTTTGCTTGACATTAGAGCAGCGATACAAGCAGGGAAGCAAACATTCAGGCGAGAGGCGTCGCTCTCCCCATTTTCGGTGCGTTTGTGTGCGGGCTACCATAGCCTTATTGCTTTCACTTGCAGGTCAGTAACGGCAGCGAAGCACTCCCCGTCTTGTGTACCATCATTTCCAGGTTAAGCCTGTAACTACGAGAATTGTAATTAACAGCTGTTATTGCCCTCAGGTACGGGCAGTAAGGCTTAATTAAAGTTTTTTGTTTACCAAACCTAATTTCCCTTTTTATTTTCTTCTCTTCAGCTTCCAGAGATGCTCCATGGTGAAGTTGAGAATGAAGAAAATGGATTTTGTCCCGTGGGACAGTTCCTCCTTCAGAACTTGGGCCTGCTTTTAGGATTTGCCCTGATGCTGATAATTGCCCTCTATGAAGATAAAATTGTGTTTGACTTCAAGCTATGACATTGTCCACCATTCACTGTGCTTGCAATGGTGTTACTGTATGTGTATCGATCTGATCCATTATATTCACAGTTTACTCGGAAGCAGAAAGTAGGACCTTGCACTACTATGTATGTATAGTGATGCAGATATCTGTTTTTCTTACTGACACTCCCATGGTTCTTCATTAACGTAACAGACAAGTAGTATGAATAGCAACATGGTACAATGACGCTTGACTTTAAACATTAATGCAAATCATCCACTGTGTCATCTGTGGTGGAGGAATAACGACCCATTCTTGTCTCAATACTAAGCACTAAAGTTGGAACAGCCGTGAAATAACACGTTTTACAGTACTGTAAAGTGTGATTGTTTGCTGCTCTTTCGGGAAGAGCATACTGTATGGTGTAAGCACAGAACATTCTAATCTCCAAGTGGATAGAAATAAGTAACTCTGCCACACTTCATGACATGTAGTGCATGTGGTAATCACAGTGTACGCATAATGTATAATGCAAACAACACACTCCCATGGTGGATATGGTATTTCATCTTCCCCTTCTTAATAGCTAAAAATGTAATTGCTTTGTGATCTCTAAGTTAATTTATATTATTTACTAAATTCTTTCTCTGTGCGGTTTAAAAAAAATGAAATCACTGGCAATAAAAGTATATGTTTGATTGCAAGGAGGCTGGGAAAGGAAGCCACGCATTTCTGATCATTCTAACAACTTTTTGGGACAAATAAGCATGAATATTTCGATGAGGCAAATCTTTGAATACATTGTCCAACTGTATTTTGCCAATTCCCTGAAACGCTTTTGAATGTATTCTTGCAACGGACCTGAAACATTTGCTATCTGCAGGATGCCCGTCAAAGGTGTACAGGAGATCTAGATCTGAAGCGGGTTCCAGTAAAAATCGATTCTATTTTTTAAAGGGCAATTAAAGCACAGTGCGATTTTATTTTCTTAAATAACCTGTAGAAGGGTTCGTACAGAAAGTTTGTTCTCTTCTCAAAATTACGTTGCCATTGGAAACTGGCAGCTAGGATGTTCAGCAGATTCACTGGAATATACTATTGTTTACATATTGTTGGAGTTCAGGCATATGAGCAATATATGTTGTGCTTGATACAAATGTTTTAGACCTCTAGGAGATACTTTTCTGCTTTTGTAGGATGTTCTCCTTTGAGTTTTTATCATGACTCCTAATTCGTCCTCTAATACCGCAAGGGTCATGTAGGCACTGTTATGACATTACATAGAAAATACCTTGCTGGTGGATGCATGTAGACTGGTTATTTGAAAAGTCTTCCCTAGCCACGATAATATTTACCTTTCTCCACTGTTATTCTTCAGTTGTCAACTACCTATAAGGGTTAGAAGACTTGCCAAAGACTACCAGAAAGTAACCTTTAAGTGAGACCGTGATGGAGATTCCACCTTTGTGCATCCAACTGTCCTAATATGGATGTTGGGTATGCATGTGGGGTGCACTGCCAAAAATGACTTATGAGTGCCAGGAACGTAGTAACCTATCTTTTCAGTTAAAGTAGCTGGGTGATCGTGTCTGTCAATTTACATCGTCCCAAATTTGAATTTACGTCTTAACCCAAAATGATGGTTTTCTGGTGTTCATTAATTTTGAAAGTGCTTACATACCTCCATCCTCGTAAAATACATCCATAAGGTGCTTACTTGTGTATGTACAATTGCTTCAAAAGTGTCCTTGGTTTCTAGTACTACTCCTTATGGGCATGTTCGGTATGTAAATTGTAAACACACGATTATGGTAGTGGTCACACTGCCTCCGTTTTCTATGTGACAAGCTTGCCTGCTTTATTTGCACAGGCATTTTCAAGTAAAGTATGAGTTGGACAAAATAAGTGAAATAACCTTAAGCTGAAGATTGTTTTATTTGGGCAAGTGAATATCTCTGCTGCCTGTTGCATCGATTTGTGAAGACGCTCATTGGTACCTCAAAGTGACGAGCAAAAATAGCAGTTTGCATACACTAAATGTCATAAGGAGAAAATTCAAAACATTGTTTGATAAATTGTCGGTCTGAAGCAGTTTGTACAGCGATAGACACCGCTTCGTTTTACATTTCCAAAGGAATGCAATGCACACAGCAACATCTCGACACAGAGGACTATTCATGTAAGCCAACATGTATCATTCATTGCTGTTCTTAAAGAAATTAACAAACCTGTTGTCTTTCCATGTGTTTCAATAGGCTAATGAACATATGTAGGGTCCTTGTACCCTTATGTCAATCTAGTCTGAATTCTTTGGGTTAAAAAGCATAAGCTCTGCTGATGCTTTCAGCACATGTCATAGTATTGTGTAGTACTGGCATGCATCTTCTGAAAATACTGCAGTTTCATATCTAATGCGATTATCAGGACAGCTCCTATTGATTGTATACAACTATTTCCGTTTGTGAGCTTTGCAACCCATTGTTTCAAAATGTACGTTTTCAACGATACCTGAATAAGGGCCAACAACGTTTCCATTCCATTGTAACTTTTTTTCGCAAGCAAATTATTTTGACTATTTCTGATCGTATGTGATTATCTAAATTTAAAAAATCGTTTTTTTTTTTTTATACAGGTAGTACTTCATGAAGGCATTAATAGGTTCTACCAGTATCTGTTACTTTCACAGTATTGAAAGAAAATATGTATTGCTCTAATTTAGTTAGCATAGAAAACGCTTACCAGGACTCCTGTTCAGATACTGCGACAAGTCTAAATACTAGTCTTTTGAACTAAGGTAATGTCTGTTTAAAAAACATTCCTTTTTTAAATATATCCTACATAATGCTATATATATATATATATATATATATATATATATATATATATATATATATATATATATATACGCTATATTTGGAAGAGTTTTAAAGCCAAATAACATTGTTATTTTTGGGAAATCGCAATGTTTAGTAATTTATTTTGCAGGTCATCAAACAAATGTCATAATGTACCAGCACATTTGTTATTTCTTATAATCAGAATTTGTTTTACCTCCTCATCACAATGATTAGTTGCAGTTTATCTTTCTGTGCCAACTGCTGCCTATGTAGCTCTCCAATATGTATCAGTTCAATTTATGTTTGAAGAAAAAATATCCATTATCTTGGACCAGTAAACAGAGTTCCTTAGTTTCAAAGAAGATAATCCTAGAGTGGATAATGTCAGCATCCAACAATACAATAAATTAGCAGACAGATGAATCAAACTGTAACCTTCAAATAGCCTCTTTAATTGACTCATTATGCACAAACGATCTCTTCTTCTGTTGTAATTTATCATTAGCTCTGATTCATGCTCATTTACGGAACTAGAGCTCCTTTAGAAATGCAGCTCCACCAAAACGGCTGTTTAATTCACCAGTCGCAGTTTATTGCATACCCAACGTAGTTCTTCTACTAAGCATTTTTAGTGGTGTTAGTGAAAAAGCCTGGAATTAGATTAGTCACTCTGTGGAGGAAGGAGTTTCAGGGTTAAAGACTTGAATCTCCCACTGACCCTTCACATGGTCTTGACCTCCACCTCACCATATTTGACTATGATTTGCTGGTGTTTTGAAACTGGTTAACCTGTATGACAGATTAAATAGACCATTTTTACTCAAGGGAATGGTCAGTGTGCCACGTGTCATTTGTAAAACTCTTTTTGACAACAGTTAATAGAGGGCAAGATAACTGCCTGAAAGGTGCTAAACATTTTTGAAAAGTATTAGCTGAAAAGACCAATGGGTTATCAGCCTAGGTTACTGTATTAACTCTCCTTGTTGACTGGATTGGTTCAGAATCCATTGAAGCGTCCAATAAGGTTACTCTTCTATTCTCATTGACTGGACTAGTTCAGGATCCATGGGTGTTTCTAATAAGTGATGTCATTGATGATCTGAAATGCCGTGCTTGTTCTTGGCTCAAAAATTCGAATCTACTTGAATGCAAAGTCTTGTTCAAATTCTCTGCTATAGAGGTTGTATATGTTACCTGTATTACACGCTGTCACTGTGTGACATCGATATGCATTTCAGCGTTGCTTACACTGTAATCACCCACTGTGGTTACGCCTAGCAATGATACAAAGATGCAGTGTGAGTTTTTGTTTCCATTACCATAATGTCTGTGTTTAAGTGTAATTATGGTCCTTAACTTAAGCAAGGTGCTACCATGCAAAGTAATCTAAACCATTCTGTTTTTTGTAATACATGATGCTGAAAATTATAAATGGTTATACTGTTCATTGTCAAGACTTGTGCTTCTTTTATGTACAGTACGTTCCCTGTAAATAAGGCAAACAAATAAAAATCTCTTAAAAATGCAACGTCTTTACGGGTTGCTTTTTAAAGCATTTATTTAAAAACATTTTATGGTACAGGAGTATGATTCACAACTGAAGACACTTGAATGCCATTAAGCATCACATACTTCTTGCATATACTCTCGAGCAGCAATATGATTTATATCTTATATTAACAGGAACTAAAGTTATGAGTTCAGCTGGCAGAGCAATGCTACCCCCCGTCCTATCCAGTGTTCCTCTGGTTTGTCAGAAGGGAGAGTCATTGCAATCACAAAATTTGTTGAATGCCCGGTGGTCGAAAGAGTTCCTCTTCTCTCACTAGTCTTGTAAACTGGAGCAACATATGATGGTCGCTTGGGAATATCTGCCCTCTTACAAGGCTTAAGCCACATCTGAAGAAAAACAATAAGAGAATGAATTAACTGGTATGAATTTTAGTTCATATTCGAAATTAAATTCCTCCTATGTTTTATATGTGCCTCAAAAGTTTTAGCACTGCTTAATCCGTGCACAATGTTCTCTTCAGTTATGTACATTTTAGTAAATTGAAAGTGAGGTAATATTGCATATTAAATCATTAATACGCAAAACAGGAAAGTAAAAATATGAAGCCCGTATCTATATACAGCTTTATATTGTGAGTTTCAAACAATATACACAATTTATACCGCATCAACAAACTCATCTCCCTTAAAGATCAAGATGGCTACACTGGCCAAGCTCGAAGCCAAATGAAAAAAGTGTGTGTTCTCAGTAGATATGTAGGATTAGCTCTTCCTATTGACTATCTGCAAAGTAAACTGTACGTTCATTTAATTTATTACATGTTATCAGCACATTTCCATAAGCGATGCTGGCAGGACTGTAAGCTTCCTGCTTTACTATGGGTTGTTTGCTTATTCTTTTTAGGATTCCTTCCCTACCTCTGTATCACTTTCACATATAGGTTCTCTGAAGTGGAGTGCTCACGAAATAGCATCATGTTGTCAGTTGGTACACCTCGAAGGCAATATAGGATTATATTACCTTTTAGGCATCCTCTATGCACTTGAGAATAAACCTGATACTGAAGGCTGAGCGGTTTGTAAATGTAACCAAGACCAATCAGAATGACAATCTAGGAACATGTTACACAAAATACCCGTTATATATTATTTATGTTACATGGTCATTTTGGGTGCAATTGACACAAAACAATGTTTTTCATATTAGAAAGAGTAATTGATATCAGTAAGTAAAATGTTGGACTACACGTTTTTATTGGGGTAAAAAGAAGAGAAAAGTGTCTAATAAGGTACGTAAAAATCAAAAGTTTCAGCGAAAACTGGCTTTACTTTCTTTAAATAAAAAAAACAGAATATTGGGCTATAGAAGTCAGGGCTTATATGTCTGGAATTGTTGGTCAAAAATTCAGCAAACCAAAAACAGCACCAAGTTACAGATCTATGATTTTATTACCACTCATGGTAAGTATACTTAAGGTGAGTAAATCCCTACCCACCCCGAAGCCCTAAAAATACCATTACCACTCTACTGCTACCCACACATAAACCCTAAAATGACATGTTATGTTATGTTATGTTATTTGTATACTTCTATAGCGCACGGCCACTCCACTGGAGTATCCCGGCGCTTTAACGAAGGCACCCAACCGAAGAAGGGAGTAACATAACACTAAGAGGGCGTGCAAACACAGAAACAGCATCAAATTAAGGGAAGAGCCAGGTCTTAAGGGCCTTTCGGAAGGACAGAAGACTAGAGGTCTGTCTTAAGGAGATTGGCAGATCATTCCAAGCATGAGGAGCTAAGTAGCGAAAAGACCGTCCTCCTGCTCTTGCCCGTTTGATAATGGGAACACTCATTTTTGATAAGGACGAGGATCTGAGAGATCTGGGGGGGTTATACCAAGACAGTCGTTTGAAAATATATTTGGGGCCTATGCCATGTAGGGCCTTGAAAGTCGTGGTCAAAGTTTTGAATAGAATCCTTTTAGCAATTGGGAGCCAATGCAGTGTGGAGAGAAGATCAGTGGCTCTGGCTTTTCTTGGAAGACCAAAAATGGCTCGGGCTGCAGAATTCTGGGCGATTTGCAGACGCCTGACCAAATATTTGGGAAGTCCCAGAAACAAAATATTTGCATAATCCAGCCTAGAGCCAATCAGTGCCTGGACAATAATTTTTCTGTGCTGGATAGAGACTAGAGGGAGAAATTTACGAAGCATCCGCAGGATGCCGAAACATTTCCCAGTGAGAGATGAAATATGTGGTCCGAAGGATAGCTTGTTGTCAATCACCACTCCCAAATTTTTAGCTTTCACAGACGAGCTAGTGGGAGGAAACATATCTTGCGGCCACCAGGTTTTCCAATCAGGCTCAGATGTACAGCCAAAGAAGAGCAACTCCGACTTGTCGGAGTTGCATTTCAGCCCATGACGTCCAAACCACTCAAAAACAGCACTCAAACAGCCCTTGACCTGGGCACCATCAAACTGGCCATCCTTGTTACTTACAAAGAGGAGCTGGGTATCGTCAGCATAGCTGACAATCCGGGCGCCAAAAGACTCCGCTGTCACCGCCAGGGGGGCCATAAAGATGTTAAAGAGGAGGGGGCTCAGGATGGAACCTTGAGGGACCCCCACTTCAAGCGGTGACATTTCGGCGGAGAAGGGAGGCGCCCAGATTGTCTGTTGGCGGTCGGCTAAGAAGGATTTGAGCCAATTCCACACCGTTCCCCGCAGACCAAAGTCCCAGAGTCTGGAAAGAAGAAGTGCGTGGGGAACGGTGTCGAACGGCGCCGACAGATCCAGCATAATCAGTACCACTTTTTTTCCAGCATCCAACTCCTCCCTGATGGCATCTGTGACTTCAAGGAGCGCGGTCTCCGTGCTGAAATTAGCACGGAAGCCAGATTGAGTGCTATGCAACAGACCCCTTTCCTCGATGAAGTTGGAAATAGATCTGTGAGCAAACCTCTCAGTCACTTTCGCCAGAGCAGGGAGTAAGGAGATGGGTCTGTAATTTGCATGGACTGAAGGGTCGAGCGCTGGTTTTTTAATGAGTGGCAGGATCATGGCGCTCTTCCAAGCCTTGGGGACTACCCCGGAAGAGAGCGACAGATTCAAGATGGGGTTTATCAGGTCATTTAGAACAGGTGCCATATTTGCTAGACACTTAGCAGGGCACGGGTCCTGTGGAGATCCGGATTTAAGACTTGTCAGGATAGCAAGAGAACTCTCATGATCTAATACGGGAAAATCGCACATAAAGAGACCATGGTCTGGCAGGGGACACCCTAGACTTGTCGTATGCTGCTGAAAAGTGGCCTGGAGAGATGATTTAATAGAGGTAATTTTCTGTACAAAGTAGACAGCTAATTCCTTCAGCCAGGCTTCGGAGTGAGCATGGGTCGGAGTATAGGCAGAGGGAGAGGTGAAATCTTTAACCACCCTGAAAATTTCCTTGCAAGAATGCTCTGCTTCATTTATTCTAGATTCCAGATAGGATTTTTTACCTTCCCAAATTAATTTATGGTAGGCTCGAGTCAGCATCTTAAAATTTAGCCTCTCAGTATGATCATAAGATCGCCGCCATGCTCTTTCTGCTTTCTTAAGATCTTGTCGTGCTTTTTTTAGATGAGGGGTAAACCAAGGGGCGGATGTTCTCCTATCTGCAGAATTTTGTTTCTTGGCCGGAACCAAGCTCTCTAGACGATCTGTGAGCCAGTTATGAAAGAGAGCGATGTAATCCTCTACATTGTCAGAGGTGGGACACGGGAAGTTAGTTAAAACATTTGATAGCATCTCTCTAGTAACAAGATAGAAAGATTTAGAGAGATGCTTTAACGACCCAGCTGGTTTGGACCGTGATGAAGCCATGACAGCGATGGAAAAAGTGATGAGAAAATGATCTGACCACAGAACTGGCATGGGAGGGTCAACACAGATAGGAAGAGTAGAAAAAATCTGGTCCAGCGTGTGGCCTTTATTATGAGACGGTCCTGCCACATAAGGAAATAGGCCAAGCACGGAAGTAATATCTAACAGTTTTAGAGTGTCCGGATCAGAGCTATTGTCCATGTGAATATTCAAGTCACCTAATAGAAAGCAATGATTGGACCTAAGGCATGGTATTGATAGGGCTGCCTGTAGTTCTTCCAAAAACAGCCCCACCGAGCCTGGTGGTCTGTAGACCAGGATACCAGTACAAGCCTGGGAAGATGAGAGCTGGAGAGACATTTACTATTTTATACCCCAACCCACTTCTAAAGAACAAGGTACTTACCTTTGATTACGCTTTTGGTAGAGACAATATCTAGTTGCTGATTTCTTGCCTTTAAATTCCCCAGGCATCAGACTGGATCCAGAAACTTTTGCGTCAGCAGTATCACTGTGTGCTGTCGGGTGGCTCGGTTCAGCTTCGCGTGGCATGGTTCAGCTTCACGTGGCATCGTCCGTACCGGATGCAACGTTGCAGTCACCTATATAGGCGCCACCCAAGCACACTAACATCAGTTACTTTTCACTTTTCCATGCTAGAAGTGCAGAGCCATGGAGTGAACTGACTAGTGTATCTCAAAACTAGGGCCCTGTAAAGAGAGCAACCCAAGCCCTATACATGAGTCAGCAGAGCGGGGAGGCATGGGTGGTCTGGAAGGAATATCCAGCTAGATATTGTCTCTACCAGATAATGCGTCAAAGAAGGTAAGTAACTTGTTAATCTGATCAACACTTCTATCTGCAGATTCCTTACCTTTGAGTAGATCCCCAAGCCATACTTCAAGGCGGTGGGCTGAGGACAGATTACTAAACTAGAAAGTACTGCAGGACCGAATGGGCGAAATGCCTGTCCCTGCCGATCTGACTGTGCATCTGTGAAAGCAATTAAGTGGAATACTGATACCCGCCTCTCTTCTGTTTCCCCTTTTCGGTGTCGGCGAGGGTGGACAGCACGGAGCCTCCGGGATCCCGAAGGAGGAGGAGCCCCGCCCGGAGGCAGGAGGAGGGAAAACTCAGAAAGACCCGAGGAGAGCGGAGCCGTTCTCCCCGCAGAGTATCTACCAGAAAGACCTGTACCGATTCTTTGTATGAACGATTAAATACCGGTCTCACAAAAACACGACTCCTGCCTTTTCCTACTCCCGCCGCAACACACAGAATGGTTCGTTTTTTTTCTCCCACATAATCCACAAAGAGTTGGTTGTTCACCCGGAACTCTTTTGTGCGGCAACATTCTTTTTGGGTCCAGACGATGGAGAAGCTCATTTTCCTTCGAGGAATGTGGAGGAGCTTCTCAAAAGGAGCGCATGTGAGAACTAGTTTGAGATCCCACTGGGGAATAATGAAGAGCATAGAGGGAAATATATATGATGTGTACAAGCCCTATCACTTCTAGCTGATTCCTTACCTTTGAATTTCCCAGGCATCAGGCTGGATCTGGAAACTTTTGCTGAGCAACGATATCGGGTAGCGCCATTCGGCTTTGCGTGACGTTGTGGTGCCTAAATAGGCTCCAACCAGGCGGGCGGACGTCAGATCTTTTCTTTCTGCGCCAGTTACGCACAGATCTTGGAAGAGCTCCCTCTCTTCTGCTTACGGGTGGGCTTTTTCTTGACTTTTGTCAATATTTTTGACGACTTCATGTGCGAGGGATGTTGGGTAGGAAGATAGGTTTTAAACCTTGCAGGACTTGTTCCCGCATTATGTCGGTTACCGATCCCAACTGCGTAAGTCTGTGATGTCTTGAACGCGACCAAGATTGAAAGCCTTGTTCAGACTGCGGGGCGATGGCTCCGAAGACCTTGAGGGAGCTGGCGACGAAGTTGCACGCGGCCCGGCGGTCGACACCATCTAGCAAGACTCAGGGGAGGTCTCAGGATCGCTCATGGAGCCCTAACTCCTCTTCCTCCCATTCGAGGTCATCTGGACACTCTGGGACGATGAACAAGAAGAAGAAAAAGTCCAAGCGGACTTCGACTTCACCTCAACCGGTGCCTGTTGTCGAAAGAGGTAAGGAACACCAACACTCTAGGCACGGTTCTGCGGAGCCGTAGCCAGTCTACTTTGCGACTCTCGCTCCAATTAAAGATTTTTATGAGGCCACGTGCCTGAGCGGTATGACCCTGTCGGTGGGCCCTGCGAGGTTGGATGGGGCCCCATCGGGTTCGACGCCATCGGCTTCGGCCATGGTGCTGTGGATCTGATCCCAGATCCGGTTTGATGCTAGTCGTGCCAACACGACCTTCCCCCGGTGTCGAACCCGAAGTCGGTACCCTCGACGTCACCCATCAGTGCCGCAAGCCCCATCTTCATCCCTGACGACACGGAGCCAGAATGGCGTCGAGCAACACTGAGTCGGACGTCGACAGAACCCAGGTGTTCTATGTTGTTGCCTGCGCACTTTATGGACGTGCTAGGCTCAGGAGAGGAAC
Source organism: Lissotriton helveticus (assembly GCF_964261635.1). NCBI lineage: Eukaryota > Metazoa > Chordata > Amphibia > Caudata > Salamandridae > Lissotriton > Lissotriton helveticus. Next base: position 536,502,498 of record NC_136061.1, read on the forward strand.
GGGAGGAGTCTGGAGACCCTCTAGAGAACCAGGATGTCTCTGAGGAAACAATGGACTGGTATGGGGAAGCCAGTGATCTGGATACTTCCTCAGACACTGGCATGATCTCTCTGCCTACAGTGGCTACGGAGGATGGGGTGTCCTTTGCCATGGTGGTTAAGAGGGCAGCTAAGGTCCTTGGACTGGAGCTGCCCTCAGTGCAGGTCAGGACTAATCTCCTGATCGAAGTGCTTCAACCTGGGGCTTCCACCTCCTGTGAATAGGACGATTGCACTCCGCCATCGCCCAGCTCTGGGTGACCCAAAGTTCCTCAGCCAGCACTCCACCCCAGAAAGCTTCGTGGTGCAAGCCTCTACTTCCAAGGGCGCCTTCCCTTCCGCCCCTCCAGATAGGGAATCCAAGAGACTGGACTCATTTAGGAAGAAGATGTTTTCTTCCTTCTGTCTGGCATTGTGGTCGGTGAATACTGCTTGCTTATTGGGCTGTTTCTCCCACTCTCTTTGGGAGACAGTTGCGCAGGTCCCGAGGAGGCATGGGCTGTGTTCTCCCACGCTGTCAAGGGTGGGAGAGATGCAGCAAAATTCACCATACGGTGTGGTTTGGATTCAACCGATTCGCTGGGGAGAACTATTTCAACAACAGTGGCCTTGAGGTGCCACACCTGGCTTCGCACAACTGGCTTCCTGGGGGATGTCCAGGCCAATTTGATGGACATGCCTTTTGATGGAACCCTCCTTTTTGGGGAAAAGGCAGACTCGGCCCTGGTCAGGTTCAAGGACTCTCTAGCTATGGCCAGATCCTTGGGCCTCTCCTCCACTCCTCGTGGCCAGTCAGGCAGCATAAGGGGGTTCCAGCTGCGTCAGCCCTATCCTAGCTACTGCCTCTAGGAAAGTGGGTTTCTGTTGCAGTACCCCTCACTTTTTGCCAGACTACTGATGCACTTTTACTTGGTGTGCCCTGGGTCCCTGCCAATCCGGCTCCCAGGACCCGTGCCTTTACACACACACTGCCTTTGCAGGATGCGTATTTTGGGGCAGAACAAAGTGAAGATTCGACATGGCACACATCTCTGCGTACCATGCCTACAACCCACTGCCCTGACATAGATCAGTCACCCCTCTAGCTGGGTGCACTATACCATATACCAGTGGTGAGGGTACAGAAACATGAGCCCTGTACCCCTACAGTGTCTAAGTGAACTATTAGACATTATAAGTGCAGAGCTGCCATTAAGAGTATATGGTGCTGGGAGTTTGTCATTACGAACTCCACAGCACGATAATGGCTACACTGATACCAAACTTTTCAGTTTTCAAACTTCTCAGCACATTAAACCCCCACTGATGCCAGTGTGGGATTTAATGAAAAATGCACACAAAGGGCATCTCAGAGATGCCCCCTGACAACGAACCCACCTCTAGTGTCCCGACTTGAGTGGCTGCTTAGGCTGCCATCAACAGACCTGTTTCTGGACCCCTGGATCAAGAGCCTGCTGCTCTCAGGGGCCCGAAACAATGCACATCCTAGGACGAGGTGCCAAGTACCCTTCCCCAGGATGGGCAGGGTTCACGAAGAGGAAGCTTCAAAGGCATGCCGCCTTTGGGAGCTTCCCAGACCACTTGCTGCTTTCAGCAACTGGTCCACACTTGTTCTGCCCCCCACTTTGGGCGGGAGAACCGGCGGGAAAAACAAGTGAGAAAGAGAGGTGTGCCCGCCTCTGCCAACTCCACCCCTCATGTGGGGAAGGTGAGGTGGAGCAAACTCTGCCCGAGCTCGAGTGGAAAAACACCACCACGAGGAGGTCACCCTGGCAATCCTGACCCGAGATCCAGCAACCCCTGCCTCAAGCCTCCAGCCGACACCTGCAGTCTAAATCCAGAAGGCCCCCCCTAACCGCGACCAGGAGCTGGTAAGAAGATCCAACCCCAAAAGGCACCCCTGCTCCAGACACCCCACGGCCTTGTGTGCCCAAACCGACTGTGCCTAACCAACCCCTAACTTCCCAACTTACCTCTCAAAGGGCCAGATGTAGGTAATCTCAATTTACCTACAATTTACCGATTTCACCTCGAAATCGTCATTTTCGTTCAGAACCCTCGACTTCCATTCTGTGTATGGAAGCCATTTTATGAGTTGCCCTTTACATAGGCTTATAATCCAGCTGAATTGATTCCACAAGGACACGTACACCTTAATCAACTTTCCTATGACCTGTGCAAGTTGGAACCATTGCCCCAGGCAGAACTCGTTAGGTCAGTTCCCCTCCCTGTGACCGAACAAGATAGCATCAAGGCTCAACAAGCCATAAAACCATTTCAGCGCACACACCTGCCGTATCTTGCTCACATCTGTCTCTGCTCTTTTTGCTTCACTTGCTTTATGATGGGGAGGTGCCCGTTTTTATTGGGGGTCCACCGATATCTGATGAAAGGTTGGGCCTTGCCGGGTGATTTGTTGTAGGCAGCAGAAGTGAAATATGGACATGTCATCATGACTCTGCTCTTTTCTTTGTATTAAAAATATGTCAATGATCTACTGTAAAACCAAGAATGTTTGCCTGAAGCTTATAAATTGGTATAAGAAGAGAAGCCTGACTTTGTAAATTCGAGCAGTCTCCTGAGAATACACTTCCCGTGTGTTGTACTTCTAGGACACTTGTTACCTTGGTTGCAGCCAATAAAATCGATCCTTGACTTCACCTAGAAGACTCTGAGTTTCTGTGGTCTGAATCAGGAAGGACTCGAGGTCTCTGGGTGTACCCTGACACCGCTGGGTTGCCGGTTCTGTGCCGGTTCTTAAAAACCCAGTACCTCCGTTGGCACCCAACGTGGGGCGATTCCAGCGGTACCAGTCCAGCCAGAGGTTCGTGAGGAGCTTCGTGTGAAAATTCCGGAGGACGGCCAACCACTTCATCGACCCCTGCATGTCGACGTGGTCCGAAGGTCTTTGCTGCGAGGTTCCCCGCTTCCCGACTGATGCCCTGGCTATCGCCCTGATTTGGACCCTTGAAGTTTGGTAGAGCGAAACACTAAGACGAGTCTTCTGGTGACGTCATCGATATCTCAGTTAAGTATAAGTGGAGCGTCTCCCAGTCCTTAGTTGGCTTTTGATTTGGAGCTTGCAAGCGCCAAAGCCGAAGGACTCGTGTATTCACGAGAAATATCGTAATCGATAAATCCTTTGAAGTTTGGAGCTAGACTAGAGAGCGAAGATGCCTGGTATTAGACTTGGAAATTTGTTTTGTCTTGGTTGTAGTAATAGGGACTCCCGATTGGAGGACTCATGTCTGGTTCCTCCGGTTGGAACTCCAACCTACGAGTTATATGTCAAACGCGGAGTAGGCCCCATCACATACAATGAAGTATGGATCAAATACACCAGAAAAGATGGTGTTTTAAAATGGCCCCAATATGGTAGCTTTGATACCGAAATCCTAGATAACCTCGAAGTTAAACTTTTCAAAAAGAAAGCCCGGCCGGCGATGTTCGACTCTTTTCGCCTGTGGCGTAAAGAGGCCAAACAAAAGGAAATTAAATTAGAGAAGAAAAATAAGAGAGAAAGGGGTATTTCAGTAATGCAAGCTGCTATGCAGTTTAAAGATAATGAGGAAGGACAGATGAGCGAGCAGTTGCACAGGCAACGTAAAATGGCAATAGATAAGTGCTATCCAGTTTTGCCGCCTCTTAAACAAGATGCAGCGAAAAACATTGAAAAAGATCCATTAATGACGCATTTATTAAGTTCGCCACCCCCCTATGCACAGAATCCTACAGCACCTCCGCAACCCTTAGTTGCACAACCAGTGATTACATTGCCTCCTGCTCCTTCGGTGCAGCCTCCTCAAGGCCCACCGACCACATCTACCTCACCTGTGCTTTCTACGACTTTGCCTAGTGCACCTTCTATTTCTCCTAATGCTCCCTCTGCTATTGCCTCTACTTCTGCCTTATCTCACCCTGTTTTTCCACCAGTTCCTCCTTCAGTTTCACCTTGCGTTCGGCAGAAAATGGCCAGCACTGTTACTAACCTTTTCTCACCTTTTCGGGTCGCCTACTACGACCCCTAACATGGGACGAAGACAGTTGCGAAGTCAACTGCCTGACTATCAAGAGAGAGACTCACTGAATCGTTTAGCGCATAAATGGGTTATGGACACTGTAAAGTATGATGTAGAGTCTGTCATGGAAGTCTTCCGTCAATGGGAAGCACCGACGCAGAGATATGTTTTTGAGCAGATGTGTGTTTTCCTTTGTGAGGATTTGGAAGACAATGATCTGGAATGCAACCCGCAAGAGTTGTCGTGTACGGTTCAAATTTGGAGAGGGCATGATCGTAGGTCCCGATGTCGAGAGAGCGGTTGAAATATTGTTGTCATATCGGAGTAAAGGGAGCAGTTCTGGGTCACAATCTGAGCCTGGTGCATCTAGTAGGAAAAAGGCGCGACAATACCCCATGAGAGAAGTTCCTCCACAATGGAGAGAGGGCGACACAACCGTTGAACCCCCTATTCTGCCACACTTTCAGCGTGTATGGGTACATGTCCCATGGAAACGAGCTGAAGTTTTAGCACTCAAACAGACATTACCTGATCCCTGTAAAAATCCTGCAGGGTATTACAAAGAGTTGTCACAAACTGCTGGGTCATGTATAATGAATTTAGCCGATATCGATATGTTATTTGGGAATGTTGTTCCACAGCCTTTATGGGGTAAGATTCGTCATACAGATCATGATCAGGAGTTAGGTGACTCATGGGCTAATATTGCTGCTGCGGATGCCCGACAAGTTGGTGGTGCTAAGCCTGAGCCTTTAGTAGCAGAACTCCCTGGTAAAATAGTTGATTACATGAAAACGATAATGCCTGCAATACGTGTAAATTGGGATAAGTTGTCTGCATGCAAGCAGAAGAAAGAAGAAACTGTCTCAGATTTCTTCACCAGGTTTGAAGAAACATTTGTCGACCACAGCGGTCAAGATATGACCACAGAAGGTGGTCAGAGATTGTTCGTCGATAAATTCGTGCACAATCTACTTCCAGAATTGTGTAAAAAGTTAAAGGATTCAGAAAGTTCTTGGGCTGTCTCATCGTCAGCCCAGATATTGGCTACTGCACAATATTACGAAAATAGAGACAAGGACGAGAAAGATAGAGCAGAAAAGAAAACCAAGGAGTTGAAAACGAAGGTTTTGTTACAGCAAGCATATCCGCCACGTGGTGGTAGTGGTCACAACAATAGTGGTCAGAATAACTATCAGAATAATTTTCAGCAGCCTCAACAGTATCAGAGGAACTCGCAAAGAGTCGAGTACACTCAGCCACGTGTCCCTGTAGGCCCCAACCAGTGTTCGTATTGTAAAGAAGAGGGTCATTTCAAGTATAGTTGTCCTATTTTGTTACAGCGTGCAAATGGTGGTTCTAGTGTAAGAGGTCGGGGTGTTCAGCAAGCGCCTAGAGGTAGAAAACGTGGAAACGTCCCCCAGAACGCACGTCCCCTTCCACCCCAAAATTCTATGAATAGGTTCGATCAGCAGAACAACGCCTCTGACAGGACAGCTCAATACTATGTTGATGATTATTATACAGAAGATGAGTATTTGGAAGGTAATGATTGCTAGGACAGCCATAGACAAAGAGAGGGAGTTGTTTCAGTTCCAGTAGATCAGAGTGGACCTTACGTTGAGGTGATTACATCAGGTGTGTCAGAGCCTTTTCTGTTGGATACTGGTGCTACAAAGAGTTTTATTATGCACTCCAAACTCCCTGGCGCACCTTTGTCTGGCGAAATGAATGTTTCTGTAGGTTTTTCTGGCGCCCCAGTTAGAAATCCGATTTCTGACCCTTTGTCTCTTTCTGTTGGTCCTTGCGAATTCGAAGCACCCCTTATTCTGACAACAGGTTGTGGTGAAAACCTGCTAGGATTGGATTTGTTAAAAAGATTGTATGCAACTTTGTACTGTTCTCCTTCGGGAGTACAACTTACTTTAGGTAAGAAAGTGGTTTCTCCCATGTACCTGTCAAGGGATAAACTTCCAGCAGAATTGTCGTTTCTTCCAGATATTCTTCGGGCTACTGGTCCTAATGATGTGGGTCTTTTAGAAATACCACCGTATGTTGTAACATTGAAAGCCAATGTTCAAATGCCACGAATTCCTGCAAGTCCCATCATGTCGAGAACATCGTGAAGGAAGCCCCAGTCCACCAAATTGAAGGCCTTCTCAAAGTCTACTAATAGAAACGCCAGGTATGGGGTGAGGAGGTGGCGGTGGGCCAAGGCGAAGTGCAGTCTGCAGAGACAGTGTTGGGTGCCGCGAGAGGGCATAAACCCACATTGATCAGGGTGGACCAACACAGACAGTGAGTCGCTGGGCGAGGATGGTGGCGAACAGTTTGACCTCAGTGTTGATGAGGGAGATGGGGCGGTAATCCGCACATTGCGGCGAGGGGGGCTGTGATTTCGGAGGACCACAATGGTGGCCGTGCCCGTTTCCCGAGGGAAGGAGCCTTTTTCCACAGCCTCGCGAAACAATGCATCTAGGTGGGGGACAAAAACCTCCCGGTAGTGGGCATAGTATTCTTGAGGAAGGCCGTCTGGACCCGGTGTCTTGCCAGAGACAACAAGAGAGATTGCGTCACTGATTTCCTCACGGGAAATGGGACAGTCCAAATCAGACCGGGTGACAGCATCTACACATGGAAGGCGACTACCTTCCACATCCATGATGTCCGTAAGGGACAGGGTTGGAGCACGGGCCTCGTATAGCCTGCAGCAATAGGCGGCTTTTGAGTCGTTCCAGCAATCATACGAATATGAAGAGGAAGAGGAAACACAGCCTGATGGGAGGGATCCGTCTCAATGCCGATTTCTTTAGTGACTGACTTACGTCACATGATCAACGACTACTACCGTAGTTTTTCTGAAGCTAATGCTCCTGCCTCAAATACTTCAGTCAGTTCTACCCAAAACTCCAGAGGCTCAAACTCCACCTTCAGTACAAAAGGTTTGATCTCCCCAATTATCACAATTAAGGATGATTTCACAGAGAGTGACAGAGAACAGCCAGAAGAAGGCGAACTTCTTCAGGAGAATCCAGTAGGGATAGAATGAGATCAGTATAATTTGCCTACGACACCGTCTCCATCGCCGTCGCCAGCAAATTCTCCTCTGCAGGACATTGGAGGATTCCATGACGTTATGGAAAAAGCCTCAAAGAGATTTGAGCTTTCACTACCAGTGCTGCAAACCAAGTGTTTTCTTTACGATTTTAAAGAGGAATCAAGGAAATCCATTAGAGCAATTCCTAAAATCGATCATATTTGGGACGAGGGCTTGAAAATAATGAAGAACCCAGCCTCCGATGCGGCCGCGGTGCCCAGAATAGAGTAAAAGTATTGGGCCCCAGAATCTGTAAGAAATCGGCGGTTGTCATCGGTGCAGTTAAAAGATATTGGCCACCGCGATCCCATTCATTACAAAAAACTACATCTCCCATGATTCCTGCGTTGAGGAATAGATGACGCCTCCTGTTGGCTGCATGATATGGCAATGAATAACATCGAGAGAATCGCCGTTTGAGGATATTCAAATACCATAACTGTTCAAAGATGTAGAAACGGTGCTACCTAGAAATATAGAGCATTTTTTATGCGGATGGTAAAGAGCAGCATGTGATACTGGCGATTTAGATATTTATTGGCACATAGGTATTTCAAATTCTTCCCGCTAAATAATCACATTCCGAAGTGGAGGAGGTTATCATGTACATCACCGTCGGCTCCATATGCCATTGAAGCAGACTCCGCGATTGTAATAAACTACATTTCCCAGGCTTCCTCCAACGAGGAATTGCTGACATCGATTTCCATTCACCTTATAGGCCACCGTACAACGCCGATGAGAAACACTCCGGTGAAAAAGATTTGGCGAAGAAAGCAGCATTTTGAGGTAATGAGACTAAGACACCGTCCTCATAGAGTTTTTAACTTTTGGCAAAATATATTTGATCAATAAAAAACATCACTTTCATTTCGTTATAGGTTCATCCCGTATGAGAACGCCAACTGATTAGTGGTAGGAGAACTACGAAGCATATCAAGTGAGTCCACTATATTTGCAGTCTCACGTTTAGAATTTGTCTAAAAAAAACGCGTCCAACAAAACCTGTTCCACCTTGCTTTTTAGGCTTTCTACATCATTGTATAAATTTGAAGAGCGTGCTTGGGTGTGTTTTGAAGTAAATGAAGCTTAAAACCATCCACTATGGTGTGTTATTCTAGAATGGTTTACTGAGTAGTGATTTGTGATTGATGTTTTGATTTACATTGTACGTCGTGGGCTATAACGTCAGGCTCTGAATATAAGAGGTAAGGGGCAGCTAAGCCAATTGTGGAAGTGGCTAAGAAGTTTTGGTTCAAGAGGTAATGAGGCTAAAAAGAGTTTTGTGTTTTTTCCACAGCTTTGGGAACTCCATAGTAAGAAAGAGTTCGAAACGCGTAGACCAATTTGTAGATAACCATAAGAATGTGAAATACAACAAACATTGTTTGTTATTAGTTAAACTGAGAGCGCAATTTATCAACATTGTTTTCTATGGTTTTTGTAATGATTAAAAAAAAAAGTGAACCAGTCAAAAAAATCTGTGTAAATAAATATAGCTTTGTTGTCTGTGAAAGTGTGAATGTTTGACTAGAGTGAATGATAGAATGTATGGATTGATTAGGCTAATCATTTTAGTAAATGTATGATTTTTTGTATCTTTGGGTTATGATGTAGATGTATAGAATGTAAAAACGACAAAAACTAAATTGAAATAATGTGTTGAAAATCAAAGTTTAAATAGAAAGATTTATTCAGACTGAACCATAAGTCTTTGACCCATGTTGTGTTGAAATCCAACTTGCTGATATTGATTTAAAAGTGAGTAACATAACAGTATTGGCAGTATTTTTGTTTCTTGTTGTCCAGAATCTTCTCCGGCATGCTTAATTGGACATCAGCGTCCGGAATCAGTAGTAATGCAAGCTGCTCAGAGACAGTCTAAAAATCCAGTCTCAACTTCTGTAGCTCCTCCTGATAAGGAAGGAAGACGGATGGATGGTGCGGGGAAGCATTTTGCTGTGATGGCAGCAGCTTTCATTAGAGCTGCAAATGCTCTAGCTCTGATCAGTCGTTACAATAGATAGATGTGGTCAGACATAGCACTGTTGTTGGCCCATCTACCACATGATTAAAAGGAAGAAGCTGACGCCATATTACAAGATGGGGCCAAGGCTGTCTCTGAATCCATAGATATTGCGATGGATATTTCATCAGTGGCATTTAGGCAAATGGCGGGTGCAGTGGCACTCCGAAGACAAGGTTGGCTTAAAGCCACTTCATTCAGACCGAAAGTCCAGGCAAAGATAATAGATATGCCTTTTGACTGAGAAAATCTCTTCGGAAAGCATATAGACAATGCTCTCCAAGGAATCAAAGCTGACACGGACACAGCAAAAGCGTTGGGCTCTCTACAGCAAGGGAGATTCCAGTGCTTTTGGAAAAGAGGGGCCAGAGGACAATACAATCAAAGGTCTTCTTATCAGTCCAACAGATACCAACCTTACAGTCAGCAGGGGTATAGTCAGTTTTCGAGCAACCAACAATTTTGGTCCTCAAACACCCCGTATCAACAGTCCAAAGGGAAGAATACTGCGAGGGGTAAATCGCAGCAAACCAATAGGAGACAGTGACTTTGTCAAAGCGCCCGCCACTTCCTCAGACCTCAACAACGATCATTACCTTTCTCTCTTTTATCAGAAACAGCTGTCGTTAACAACAGACAGATGGGTACTGGACGTAATACAGCAAGGCCATACCATGGAATCTATACGGAAGCCCCCGAATCAACCTCCTGTTCACAGGAAGCAACAACATCTGCCAGCCCTCAAGGCAGAAATATTATCTCTTATAGTAAAAAGGGGAAATAAAGGAGGTTCAGCATCCTCAGCGAGGATTTGAACTGATGCATAGTTGCCCTTCGAGATTGCTCAGACAGTATTACTCATAGTGATCATGTCAGCTCATTGCATGAATCAGCTGCAAGCACTTTGTGTCCAGAAACTGTACACTATCTTAGCGCTAAGGACTAAGGCAATGTTCATCCTGAAAAATGTAAAGTTTTTCCACAATGGGAAGTCAATCACCCTGCTGGAGTTGTTCGCCCAACCTCATCCACCCACGAAGGAAGAGAGACTCCGTTGTCTAGACCCAAAAAACTCTCACTTTTTACTTCGATCATATGAAGCAAATTTGGTGGGAGGAGGGGGTGGATGATCCGCACTTTGTGCAGTTCGCTGAGATGGAGAGGGGGAAAAAGCATTGCAAAACCGAAACCTCAGCAGATGGATAGTCCTTTGTATTAAGATCTGCTGTGGCCTAACAAAGAAACAGCCTTTGGAAGGTCATTCTACCAGAGCAAAAACTACTACCACTGCACTGGTTCACAGAGTGCATGCTTTATACATTTTCCAGTACATTTTATACCTGAGAAAGAGTGTTTGTCTTTCCTACATGTTAAGTGGAACTAATGTACACTCAAGAAAGTATATGTCCAGATTGGGATCAAAATATTTCAAGTGGAACATAAACTTGCCGTATGCAAGAAGGCCAATTGTTTATCCAGATTGCTTGTAGTGGAGGATTTGAAGGAAAACGTGATGAATAAAGAAGAGAATTTTCAGTGTTTGATGGCAATTTTTGAGCTTGAACGGAAAGGAAAGGTTGCTTTTCTTTGATTACAATCTTTCTGGTGTATCTCTGTCTACCTCCAGATTCCTCACCTTTGAAGATTCCAACGGCAGGTGGAAGTGACTCTGTTAGGAAATCAGACAAAGATTGGTGATGACCTCACCAGATTCTTATAGACTTGAGACTGGTGTGAGAAAGATTGTTACTAAAGGTAAGTAACCTTTTCTTCCTGCAGATTTCTCACCTTTGAATAGATTCCCAGACAATAAGCTGTTGGAGGAGGAAATAGAGAAAACACATTTATATCAGAAAATCTTGAAGTATTGATCTAGCAAAATGTCCATCTCTTTGTATTTCAGAATCCAGGTAGCCCTGTTTGGCAAACATATGTAGAGAAGACCATGTAGTGGCTCTGCATATTTCTGCTACAGGTACCCTTCTCACTAATACAGTTCTGAAGATTTAGCTCTTGTAGAATGACCTCTTATTCCTCCAGGTGGGCCTTCATCAGGAAATTGCGATTTGTTTTTGTATTATTCGACCTTTTTTGGAACCTTTCTAACCAATAAAAAGTTGGGTTTCTGATCTAAGAATCTTTGTATGGTTGATGTAATTCACAGCCCTCCTAGGGCTTCAGTTAGGGGATCTTGGCATAAGGTCGCGCAGCAATCCACCTTGATGCACAACTCTACGCCAAATTAAAGGGCAGGAATGCACCGTATCTATGCAATATGGTTCATTCCTGTCCATAAATGTGCTGTCGCCGTTTCAGTAGCCTAATGCCAACATAAACTCGTCAAAAACCGAAGTGATGCTCTTTATGGGAACTCATCTTCAGTTTGGTCAGACAGCTGGTGGCCTACACATACGGGTCCTATACCAGTTTCTTCAAACAAAGTGAAAAATCTTTGCGTCCTTTTTGATACAAACTTATTCTTTGAAACACAGATCAACCATATCTCATCTGTCTGCTTTTTTACTCTTAAAATACTGAAGGAAGTGCTTCCATTCATTCCCCTTGATCTAAGGAAAACGGTGGTAACTGCACTTATTGCATCCATGCTTGACTACTGCAATGCTCTTTTCACCAGTGCAAGCAAGTGCAGCATTCGTAAACTTCAAACTGCTCAGAATGCAGCTACCAGAGTCCTTTTCGGTCTCACGCGTTATGACTCTGTCTCCAAGACTCTCACATAACTACAATGGCTGCCCATAGCCAAGAGTATCCAATATAAGGCCTTATGTTCAGCCTTCAAATCTCTGCATCGTTTTGCTCCACTGCAGCTGTCACAATACTTTAAACCGTATATTCCGACCAGATCTCTTAGGTCTTTGGATTGTGGCAATCTGATCGTACGTAGGGTACGGAAAGCAAAGTAGAGAGATAAACGTTTACACATACTACTGCCAAGCTCTGGAATTCCCTCCCTATAACCTTGAAAAAAATATCAAATTCATACAAGTTCATGAACTGATTGAAAACTAGGCTGTTTTGATGATGACCCCATCTTTATTTCAACATTCCAACAATCTGAATCAGCGCCTAGACACCTTCAGGTATATGAAGTGCTTTACAAAATTTTCATTGAAGTTAATTTCATTATGAGGAAGCCATGCTCAAGATGGAAACTTATTTTAAGCCTATGACTAGTGTAGCGCTCAACAGGTTAAAATTCTACACTCGTGCACAGAAACAAGTGAAACGTTTGACGAGTTTCTCAAGGTATTACGATCTTTATCCTGTAACTGCAATTTCTGGACCCATCACTGATGAGATGATTCGACACCTGATCATTGTACAGGTTAAGAGAAAAAAGGATCCAGAGCAGTTGTGGGTAATGAGTGATCCTAATTGGCAAGTGGTCATCAGTACTGCCAAAGGTATGGAAGAGTCAGAAAGGTGGATGAAATCGTTCAACAAAGTAAAAATCTTGAAAATGTGTACAGTGTGAGTGCCTGCAGTTCGCATGGAGTCAGACTGTGAATGGTGGTAGTTCCTGTGGAGGTAGCCAAGAGATTTGATAAGAATTTCAATTGTTTTAGATGTGGAAGTACTAACCACATTGAATCATCACTGATGTGTCCCGCTCTGGGAAAGGAGTGTAGTAAGTCTGAGTGTGTGGGACATTTTGTGCAAGTGTGTGGGGATTTCAAAACAATGAGTAATGAGACAAATGTCAAAGAAAATGTATCATGTGTTGAGTGGGACTACAGAGGAGAGGGTGATAGCAACACGGGCATAGTGCAATCTATTAAGAGTTTGGGAGATGGTTTGGCGGTAGAGGGAGTTATGAGACCACCCAAATGTGTTGTTTGCATATTTAGGCCCTGATTATGATGTCGGTTGGAGTTGCCTCCGACCAACATCATCGCGGATTCAGGACCAACCAACCTATGGTCAGCAATCCCGACAGCTGTATTACAACGTGACCGCACATGGTGCGTCGCATACTCCCATTTCTCTAGGGGAGCTTTTTGCTGCGGCCCGTAAACCTGCTCCCATAGAGAAATGGGAGATTTGATTAATCCCTGCACCGCATAGCAGGCACCTTAAGGTGAAAGGATTACCTGGGGGCTCCACAGGTGACCCCCCGGGCTCCAACTGGAGGCTGCAGGGAGAAGTGGGCCCTGCTAGAGGCCCCCAAAGTAGCTTTCCCACAAGCTTTCTATGTCAGAAAGGCAGACTTGGCAAGCGTGTCGGAAACCAACATCGTAATCCCGACGGCAGTAATGCTCCCTCCCTCCTTGAGCCTGTCGGAAGCCAGCAGGAATGACCAGCCAGTTTCAATTCCGACCGCCTAGAATGAAATTAGGTAGTCGGAATTGAAACCATTGATGTTGATTGGAAAGCCTCCGACCTGTGGTTGGAGGCTTCCCAAACGACATCAAAATCAGGCCCTTTATGTTGAACTGGAATTAATGGCCGTTTCTGTTTCTCCTTGGACCATTTTTGCGAAAGACTATTGTGCCCAACCCTTAGGAGAAAGAGTGCGTTTGGACTCACTTAAGGAGTCAGACAGCATTGCTGAACACCAGCATAGATATTGAGGGGAATGAGGAAGTGGATATTGAATTTGAAGGGAGGGTGGGTCAAATAAAGTTATGTGTGGCTGCAAAAGGTTTCACTGCGTTTAGGCTGGAAAGATCAATTGAGGCTGTGTATTATTCTAAATCCGATCCGCTGTTGATCATTTCTGATGGTAAAGATAAGGATGGAGTGGTCCAACAGTTACCCGCAGTATTTGTTGAGACATTGCGAAAATTGAAAGGTTTTAGTCACAAAATCAAGGTGACGGTGAAGGCGAATTCTGTCCCTGTGAAACAGAAGCTTTTGGGCATAACAGTGAATGTTAGAGAAGAGTTGAAAGTTACGTCGGAAGTTTTGATCAGAGAGGGAATAATTCTGGAAGTGAAGTCTTCAGAGTGGATGTCCCCCATTGTTTAGGCTCGCAAGGCCGAAAAGAGCCTTAGATTATGTATGGATTTGAGAGCTCTCAACGCAAATTTGCTGACAAATATCAAAGAAGTGGTGTGTATGCTGGAAGGAGTCAAGGTATTTTCCACACTGATCGCCATTTAGCATACCATCACATTAAGCTAACTGAAGAATCAAGGCATTTCATTCCCCAAGGTTTATTCCAATTCATTAGGATGCCATCTGGCCTTGCCTCTGTGGAGGGCAATGTCCCATATTTTAAAGATATGGATAGATGTGTGAATTGATGACACTCTGATATTGTCTAAAAATGAAAAATGGAGCATGTGGTGGCTGTGTGCAAATGATTAGAGTGTCATGGTTTGACACTTAAAGGGGAAAAGTGTAGATTCTTCTGTGACTCCACTGAGTAGCTAGGACACACTTTGTCTGGTAATGGTGTGCTTCCTAAAAACTCATTGGTGAATGCGATTGTTAACGCACCTGCTCCTGATAACCAGGAAAAGTTGTCATTTGCAAGCCTGTGCGACTATTACAGCAAGTTCATACAATCGTTTACCACCAAAATGGAACCGCTCAGGTAACTAACAAGGAACTAAGCTAGATTTATTTGGAATGAGAAACAGGCTGCTTTCCAACAAATCAAAAAAGAGTTTCATGGGCACGTACACTCAAACCATTCTGTCTTAACAAAGTTTGCAATGTAACTGTAGATGCAGTTTGTGTGGTATTGGTGGGGTGTTGGGACAATGGTGTGAAAGATGAGTCGTGTGGCTTTTGCATCTAGGACACTTAATGGAACAGAGAAATGCAGTAATTGGGAAGCATGTGTGCGGGCTGATGAACACTTCCGCAGCTATGAGTGGGGAAGCAGGTTCATTCTGAAGACGGACCGCTGGCCCTTGGTGGGGATTCTATCACATGGTGGTGGGTGGAATGCCACTGCACGTATAGCGAGACTCGGGTCAAGACTACAAGAATACAATTTTAGTGTGGAGTATGTAGCAGGCAAAATGTTACAGCAAATTGTGTGTCCAGATTACTATGTCCAAATGACAGAAGTGTAGAGCACAATGAAATTGATATGGTTGCAACAGTTAAGGACTGTGTAAGTGCAGAGTTTATGGGTTTGTCAGAAGACGTGTGGGAAAAAAGAGACAGATGAGGATGTAGTGTGGCAGCTGGTTCAGAAGTATTTAATGAAAGGGTGGCTAAAAGAAAAATGTGTGACTCCTAAAGTGCAACTCTTCCTCAAAGTGGAGAAGTGTGGCTCACTGGTTAGAGGAGGCAGATCCGGACGCTGAGATCAGACCCGGGACCAGGGTTCAATTCCCGACGCGGCAGGGTCTTGAGCCCAAAAATGTCCACGGACTCGGTAATTCTCGCTTCGGTGCCTACTCGAATCACAGGTTCACACTCTGCAACTCTGGGCAATAGGTTGCTTAATCTCCACTACGGCCCCCGCGGCGGGATGCCTGGCTTTCACCTTGGGGATACCCAGTAGGGGCTATCTCACAGGGAAAAACCAGGACGGGTTCCCAATGCAAAGCGCTTTGAGACCTGGCGGTGATATTGCGCTGTAAAAAAAACCATCCATCCACCATCCAAAGTTTTGGAGGAGTTGGTAATGGAGGGAGACTTTATTTTAAAGAAGGGAAGTGTGTTCCTCCTGGTACCAAGTAAGGGAAAATGTAGGATTGGGCACACAAAGGGCACCAAGGGATGTATTCCATGAAAAGGCTCATTAGAGTTAATTTTTGGTGGCCTGACATGGATATAATGATGATAGACCAGTTGATGAGGGATTGTGCCGTCTGTGCGAACAGTGACAAAATGCTCAAACTGTTCCCTTCCCCGCTGAAACCTGTCCCGTCGCCTAATTTATCTTGGGAGAAAGTGACTTTTGATATCTCTGGTCCATTTAACCGTTTGCCACAGGAAGACAGATTGGCTTTGCTAATAGTTGATTATCACTCAAAATGACCAGAAGTGAAGTTCATTACCCATGCCACTTCTCAGGTGGTAATTGAATTCTTTAGAGAAGTCTTTTCCCGAGAAGGCTACCCAGAAGCCCTTGTGACTGATAATGGGGTGCCCCTTAAATCCATGTCACCACAGCATTATATGAACCATAGGAGAATGGCCAGGTTGAGCGCTTCAATCGTGCTCTTAATGATGGAATTTTTGTAGCACAGTTCAGGTAGTGGTTGGAAGAGCATTCTGAGAGACTTACTCCTCATTCTATTACCGTAAGGAGTCCTTTCTGGTTGTTGAAAGGGAGAGATCCCATTTCAAAGTTGTATCCATTGTGAATAAGAAATAAAATGAACAAAGTGAGCAGTGTGGATTTTGATAGGGTGGCTGAAAGGGTGAAGGACAAACAAAGGAAAATGAAGATGAGCTATGATGAGAAATGGAAGGCGAGAGAGACCACTTTTGTAGTGCGAGTTTAGGTGAGGATGCTTAGACCTGTATTTGACTCATTGAGAGAGTTCAAGTTTGGTCATGCCCTTAAAGTGGTGAAAGTAAATAAAAACATTCTGGTCACTCAAGATGGTAATGCATTGAATGTGAGAAGAGTGGTCAAGTGCAGGAGTGATATGGAATGGTCTTCTGAACTCATTGCAATGGAGTGTACTTGGGTGGAAGAATCGGTGGCGTCAAGAGTAAAAAGAAGTGGCAGGACCAGGTGTCCACCAGAAAGGTACAATGGCTAATGTATTGCTTCTTGTAATTGTATGTATTGTTAATAGGGAAGACGTGTTATATAAACATGGTGTTTGTAGATGTTATATATACACATTACATAGCCTTAAGATGTTTCACTTTAAGATAGCCATTGTATATGAAATGTTTATCCTCAAGTATTTTGAAGGTTCTGCCTGGTGTGGGATTCTAGAATCCTGCTGGGGACCGTTATCAGGGGACCTGTTTGCATGCAGACCTGATTGTACTGTGCTGTTATCAATAAAGAAGTTATTATAATAACACAGCATGGATTTAACACCTTTGCCAAGCCTTAAATTCTTTATTACACATAAGTCGCATAGGACAGGGTGCTGTGTACATAAAAGGTAGAGCAAATACTTTTAAGGTTTGCATGTCCTCGTAGTCACCCAAATTCGTTTTTCACTACTGTGAGGGCTACTCCTCTCATAGGTTAGCATTGGGAATTCCTTAATACACTTTAAAGCTGTAATTCCTGATTTGAAAGGAGTAACTATATGATATTTTACATCTTTGGAATGATAATGATAATGATACATCCTCTTTACTGGTAAAGTTGGATTTAACATTACTAACTTAGAAATGCCACTTATAGAAAGTGGCCATTTCTCGGCTCTTACTGCTCTGTGTGCTTGCAGCCTGACTCCAATACTTGTCTGGGGTGGCTGGCAGCTTCACCTTGTGCATTCTCTCTAGACAGCCTCAAACACAGGAAGGTTAGGTGTGTCTGAGCACTCATGTGCATTCTGAAAGCCCTTCCTGGTATAGGAAGGGAGGGAGAACCCGACACTTGCACCTAAATAGGCAGTGCCCTGTCCCCACACAAAGGACTAATTACCCCCTACTGATAGTCTAGAGCCAAGGCTGGGAAGAAAGGACTTTTGTGCACTTCAAAGACCCTTCTTTGAAGACCCCCCCACCCCCTTCAAAGCCACAACTGGGTATAAGTACTTGGTCGCTGACCCCACCAACTCATACACTTCTGGATCTACAATGGACTCTGTCAAAATAACTGCTGTGCTGCATAAAGGACTGACACTCTGATGGACTGCTGACCTGAAAGGCCCTGCTGAGGAGAGGTGAATTCTGCCATACAAATGAAGTAATCTCAAATTGCTTGTTGGCTTGCCTTCTGTTGCTTGAGACTCAGGACTATAAAAATCTCTATCCCTGCTCCTGGTTCACTGGAAGAGGACCCAAATACTGGCACCAGAGAAACCGAAGCATCTGTAGTTTGTGTGTAGCAAAACCAGCACATTGACTCTGTTGCAGGAGTGAATTAGCGCATTGCACTCAGAACCACTGCATCATGCCTAGAACCATTTCTTCAGAACCAACACATCACTGTCACTGGGTGGAGAATATCGACGCATCGCCCATCCAGCATGGATTAACCTTGTGCATCATCTTCAGAAACGGCACTTTGCTCACCAGGCCCAAAAAGTCGCCTCGACTGCATGAAGAAACTTGACACATCACCTTGACTGATGGCCTGAAATCGGCACAATGTTTGTCTGACCCTGCAGCTCACTGTTCCAGCCAGAATCAAGGTACTCTCTTTGCAGGACCTGCATGGCTCTTGATCCCGGCCTGTGTTCCATCGTGGTCGACCTGAACTGTTGACTTTGCTCCAGTCCAGTGCAACAAGATAACCTCCAAAGGAGCTTCCTGCTTCTACTTACCTTTGGTAGCGCTTATTCTCGTGGATACAGTACCTTCCTGTGGATTCTTCACCTTTCAAACTATCCTTTGCACCAGATTTCCACAGAAACTTTTTCCTAGCTCTCCCATGTCGACGAGGACGCCACAATGGCATGGCTCCGCTCACGACTCAGTATGATGTCATCGAAGCCATAAGAAAACCTCGTCGGCATGCTGACGTCAGTTCCACCCATTATTTCCAAGCCCTGGAGGCAAACGGGCAGCCTGACAACATAATGCAAGTATACAATATATACACAAATACACAGCGTATAGAGGTAGAGAGGAAAAGCTAAAACCAACGCATTTCCTAACAACAAACAGTATGGCAAGCAGATAACATAGGAAACTACAATGTCCTACAACGAAAACCTTTTTGGTATATGTATGTGGACAACGGGGAGGAGCGTGGGTCAGTGAGGAATCCACAGGCAGATAATGTATCCACTAAAAAAGCTCTACAGACTTTAAGTAACTTGTTATTCTGATGGATACATCTGCCTGTGGATTCCTCACCTTTTGAATATAATCCCACATCAGTCCACCTACTCATACCAAAAAGTCCCGCAGCACAGACCGTGCACAGTGGCCATCCCTCCTAACCTCAGAACCCAAGTAATAATGCCTCCCTCCACACTTGTCGAAAGTGTGAAGGGAGGCCCATGATGCAGCCTTACAAATGTCTACCACAGGGACACCTCTAGCCATAGCAGATGTAGAAGACTTTGCTCTAGTAGGATGAACTCTGATACCTTCAGGCGGCTCCTTCTTGGCCAGGGTGTAGCATATCTTGATACACAAGATGATCCACCTGGACAGCGTTCTCATGCAGATGGCTTTGCCCTTCATCTTTCCCACCAAGCCAACGAAAAACGGGTCGCCCAACTTAGAGTCCCTCGTCCTGTCCAGGTAGAAGCTGACCAAACTCCGAGGGTCCAGGCGGTGAAGTCTCTCCTCCTCCTTGGAAGGTTGAAGGGAGGATAGAAGGTAGGCAATGTGATAGACTGTCCCAGGTGGAAAGGAGAAACCACCTTAGGCAGGAAAGCAGCCCTGGTCCTAAGAACCATCTTGTCTGTATGCATGAATATTAGTAAAAGGAGGCTTAGAACTGAGAGCCTGCAGCTCACGTAACCTCCTGGCTGAGGTGATAGCCACCAGAGAAATAGTCTTAAAAGAAAGCAGCCTCAAAGGGCAACTATGAAGAGGCTCAAAAGGAGATCTCATCAGAAATGTAAGTACTAAATTCAAATCCAACTGAGGCATTATGAAGGGAGAGGGAGGAAACCTATTGGTGAGGCCCTTAATGACTCATGACAATGGGGGGGCTTAAATAAAGACAGCTGGTCCAGCAAACAATGGAAGGCCGACAAGAAGCCCTTAACCGTCCCAACAGCACAACTTTGCTGGGCCAAGGAAAGTGAAAAACCAAGTACATCTGATAAATGGGCTTTCAAAGGATGGATGGATTGCTCTCCACACCACTTCACAAACCTGGCAAATCTAGAAGAATATGCAGATTTGGTGGAGTGCCTTCTGGATGATAAAATAACATCCACCACATTTGGTGGGCGAGAGAGAGAGCTCAGGTTTCCCGGTTCAATCTCCAGGCATGAAGTTGCAGGCTCTGCCCCTGCGACTTCGAGAGGAGGTCTGCCCTGAGAGGAAGACAGAGCAGAGGGTGCGATGAGAGGTGAAGAAGGTCTGTATACCACACCCATCTTGGCCAATACGGGGCGATCAATATAACTTGGGCCTGGTCTTGACAAATCTTCCTCAGAACCCAAGGAATCAAGATGCCGTAAGCTCCAATCCAGTTCAAATGCGTCTCCCAATGCTCCCGCATCGGATACTGGAGACTGCAGAACGACGGGCAGTGCACGTTCTTGTGAGTGGGAAACAGGTCCACCTGAGGAGACACCCACAACCTGAAGATGTGGCAAATCACTTCCGGGTGAAGCCTCCACTCATGGTTGGCTGAGCACTGCTGACTGAGACTGTCCACACGCACATTCAGCACCCCCGCCAGATGATTTGCAATTACGCAAATCTGGTGGTCCCGAACCCAGGGCCAGCGCCGCAGAGCCTCTCTGCAGAGACGATACAACCCTATCCCTCCCTGCTTGTTGATATACAACATAGCAGTAGTGTTGTCCGTTAGGACTTGAACTGACTGACCGCGAAGGGAGGGAAGGAAGGCCTTGAGAGCCAAACGTATTGCCCGCGATTCCAGAAGGTTGATGTGGAGCAACCTTTCCTCTGAAGACCAAAGACCTTTGACCTCCAAAACCCCCAGATGTGCTCCCCACCCTAGAGTGGAGGCATCCGGGATCACTGTGGCCACTGGTGGAGGAGGTTGAAAAGGCTTCCCTTGAGACAGGTTGTCTGAAACACTCCACCAAGACAGCTCCGTTGCAGTGTCTCTGGAGATTCTGACCATCTCCTTGAGATCTCCATTGTGCTGATACCACTGCCTGCGGAGGCACCTTTGGAGTGCCCTCATGTGCCAGTGTGCATGGTTGACCAACAGTATGCAGGAAGCGAGCAGACGTAGGACCTTCAGGACTAGAACAACCGCTTCATCGTGAAACAACGGAATCAATTCCTGAATGTCGAGAACCTTCTGCAGAGGAGGGAATGCTCGACACACAGTAGTGTCCAGTACTGCCCCTTTGAACAGATTGTGCTGAGAAGGCACCAGGTGCGATTTGGGTACATTTATTGGGAAACCCAAGTCGAACAACAGCTGAGTTGTTACTTGCAGATGATGCAACACCAGCCCTGGCAACTTTGCTTTGAGCAGTTAGTCGTCCAGATAGGGGAAAACAGGAACCCTTGACCTTCGGAGATGAGCTGCTACCACTGCCATCACCTTCGTGAAGACCCATGGTGCAGAAGTTAGCCCGAACTGAAGTATTGAGATAGTAGTATTGAGATCCCACTGTAACACAGAGATACTTCCTATGCGACTTCAGAATAGGAAGATGAAAATAAGCATCCTACAAATCGATCAACACCATCCAGTCTTCCTGTTGCAGCACCAGAAGAATCTGAGCTAGGATCAACATCTTGAACTTTTCCTGCTAGAGGTAAAATTTTAAAATCCTCAGGTCTAGGATGGGTCTCATACAACCATCCTTCTTGGGTATCAGGAAATACCGGGAGTAGCACCCCTGACCCAGTTTCTGCTCCGGAACCACCTCTGTCGCGCCTTTCTGTAATAAGGCAAGAACCTCCTGCTGCATGAGCAGCAAATGGTCCTCCGAACACCAGCCCTGACGAGGAGGGTAAGGAGGCGGAAACTCTTGGAAAGGAAGGGCGTACCCATTTTTTACAAGATTTAAAACCCAAAAATCTGAGGTAACAGATTTCCAATTTTATAGAAAATGGGACACCTGGCACCCTACAGGATTATCATGCTCCAAGATGGGGGATCTAGAGCTGCTTTTCTGTGGTACCGGTGGTGCGGACAGAGGATGAGGACTGTTGTCGGGTAGACCCCCCTCAGACGGCCTCTACCCTTTCCTCTGTACAACTTGTACAGAGTGTTCTGCTGCTGCTGCTGCTGTGGCTGCTGATGGCCTAGAAAGGAAGCCACCTTCCCAAAACCTCCTGAATCCATAGCCCCTAGGCAGGGACTGCAGGCCCAAGGATCTTGCAGTAGCTCTACTGCCCTTGAAGCGTGGCAGAGCAGAATCTGCCTTCATACCAAAAAGCCTAGACCCATCAAAAGGCAGATCAACCAACATAGCCTCCACATCTGGAGAGAACCCCACAGACCTGAGCCAGGCATACCTCCTGGTAGCCACAGAGGAGCCCATTACCCTGGCAACCATGTCTGCTATATCTAGCCCTGACTGAATCACCTGGCAGGCTTCAGCCTTTGTATCTGCTATCACTTCCAAGAAGAGACCACTGTCATCCTCAGGCAGTTTAGGAACCACCTCTTCAGCAGAGTCAATCAAGGCATGGATATACCTCTTCAACAAGCATGTGGCATTAGTAGATTTTAAGGCCATGCTCGCCAAGGAGAAAACCTTCTTGGTAGACTGTTCCAGTTTTTTGCGTTCCTATCCCCAGGAGTGGTGGGGAAGGATCCAGCCAACAGCTTAGTTGAACATGAAGCCTGCACCACCAAGCTCTCCGGCAAGGGATGGGCAGTAAAGAAAGCCAGATCACCCAGAGTAGGCTTATATTGTCTTGCCAATGTCCTTGATACAGCAGGGGTAGACAAAGGCTTCTGTCACCCTTCAAAAATTGGCTCTGTCAAAGCCTCGTTGAAAGGCGGCAAAGGCTCAACAACAGAAGAAGGGGAATGTAAAACCTCAGTCAGGATATGTGATTTGACCTCAGCTATGGGCAATTGTAGATCCAATAGGTCAGCAGCTTTCCTGATGAAGGAATGGTATGGAGAAGCGTCCTGTGAAAGCAAGGCTTCCAGGGAAGAAAGCTCCTATTCCGGGGAAGTGTCCAAGCCATTGGCCTCCTGAAGGCCCTCAAAGTCATCCATGGAGTTGAGGATTTCCCCATCTTCAGCCTGATCCTGCTGGTACTCCTCCTCCAGCAGCCTCTGGACTTTCCTCCTGGAACGCAACTTCAGGATCGGCGCCATCGTTGAAGGAGGACCCTTAGAAGCGGGCAGCCGCGCCGCTCGAAGCCGTGAAGGCATCGGAGACTGTGGTATCAGCATCAAGAATATTGGCGCCAGGAGCTGCCATTACAGAACCATCAGTATGAAGGGCACAAAATTATAAGCAAGCGGACCCACAAGGCCAGAAGGCGCACCGGTAGGAAAAGCTGCCTTGGCAAACATGCCACACATCACATTTAAGAAACGCAACAAATTTGCACCTGGACCCGGAAAGGTTGGATAAGGATCCGGAAATGCTGGGTCGGTATCCAACTGAGGCTATGTGGTGGGCTGCGGCTTTGGCACCAGGGACACCGGAGCCAGTACATGTGAAGCTGCAAGAGAAAACTCCCAAGGCGCCAGCGAATCTCTGGGTGTTGGCGAATCTCTTGGTGTCGAAGGCTGGGCCGCAGTCACCTATGGAGAAGGTGAGGGCGATGGCAAGATGTCATCTTTAGCATGACGCTGCTGAATAAGGGAAGCCAACCTCGAAGCCTTGCCCTTTGGAGATCGATGCCGAAACCCATGTTGGCGCTTCTTCTTAAGCTTTCTCGCCTTTGAGGTGTTGAGGTCGACGACTTCAACTTGGATCTCTTGTGGCCCCTCTACTCCTTTTTCATCTGGGCCATTACAAGCTTCGCCTCTCGACCTTCAGCGCCTTTGAATTCATCCTCTGATAGGACAAACATCCTTCGACGTCGTGATCTGACGTCAGGCACCAAAGACAATCATCTTGCAAGGCTTGAATCCTGACTTTTTCAGTGTAGCCATTGCACTGCTACACCAAGGGAGAAAGAAGAAACAAAGTAATATGAAGACAATAAAGAGTCTCAGAAAAAACCATTACACGTAGATGGCGTGGAAAACGGGAACTGACGTCATGGCTCCGATATGTTATACGGAGATGAGAGCGGAGCCGTGTCATTGTGACGTCCTCGTCGACGTGAGAGAGTTAGGAAAATGTTCCTGTGGAATGCTGGCGCAGGGGTAATTCAAAATGTGAGGAATCCACAGGCAGATGTATCCATCAGAAAAAGCGCTACCGAAGGTAAGTAACTTGTTCTTCAGGCACTTAGAAGCAGTAAGCTCTTTTGGGGGTTATCTGGTTGCACTGGCCCGGGGCAAAGTAAAAAGCTCAGGTCACCACAATGAAACGCAGGCCAGGAACAAGAGCCAAACAGGCCCGGTAAACAGAGTATCTTGATCCTGGTCGCAGCAGTTAAATGCAGGGGTCGGACCAGCATTGTGTCGATTTCAGGCCCGCAGTCATGGTGATGTGTCAATTTTCTTCATGCAGTGGTGGCGACGCTTCAGGTCTGTTGAGCGAAGTGCCGGGTCAGAAGATGATGCACCGGGTTAATCCATGCTGGAGGGGCGATGCGTTGGTCTTCTCCACCCGCTGACGGTGGAGCGCCGGTTCCAAAGAGATGGTTCTAGGCCTGATACAGTGGTTCTGAGTGTGATGCGCCGATTCTACTCCCGCATTATTAGAAATTTATAACTCGACTTCTACTTATTGGATTTTGATCTTTTTGGCCTTGATTTCTTCATGAAAGTAATGTCTATTTTTCTAAATCAGTTTGACGTCTCTTTGTGGTGTTTGTATTGTGTTACTGTGTGTGTTTCACAAATGCTTTACAGATTGCCTATTAAGATGAGCCTGGCTGCTCTGTGCCAAATTACCAGAGGATGAGCACAGGTTATCTTTTAGGCTGTATTTATCTTACCCTGACTAGAGTGGTGCTCCCTACTTGGACATGATGCCTACCACTGCTATGTAAAGACTCCAATTCTAACACTGGTATATCATTTATTACTTGCCGGCTGAGATATGCTACTACTACCCCATCACTTTTGTGAAGCCTCGAAATGCTGAAGTCAGGCGAAAAAAGCAATACAATAATTTGATAATGAGTAGAACCCACTACAAAACTCATGTATTTCCTCCATGCCTGAAGGATTGGAATATGAAAGTACATGTCCCGCAGATGTAGTTACCCAGTTTTTCCCTTCAAATGCCAGAGAAGCCTGAGCTAAGGACAGCATCCTGAATTCCTGTTCAACACAGAGATAGGGGTTAGTCAAGGGCCTGGTGTAAATCACAATAAACAAGCAAAATACCCCTTGGGCTCGATTCGGCAAAAATATTTATTATGGATATATTGAACCAGACCAGTTGGCAGTACTCTGTCCTTAAGTGTTAATGGAGTATACAAGTAAAAGTACCTAAAACAAGGAGGAAGGGGGGAGATTAACTTCAGGATTACCTATTATATTAAAGCATTGTTTATATAAAAAAATGTATAGAAAAACAAACCAGACCCCCACCTCAGTGCAGGTAGCGTATCACATATAACATTTTAATACAGACTCAAGATCAGACAAGACATTAAGGCCCTCATTACGATGTTGGTCGGAAAGGCTCCAAACGGCATTTGGATTTTCCTAACCTGTGTTGAGACCTATGTTTCCGACCGAATCAGAAACATTTCTGACTGACCGCTTACAATAGAAAGGTAACAGTTTTGTCTGTCTGACTCTGTTCCAACCGGCATTCGGAGACTCCGAGGCAGTCAGAGCTGATCCTACATATCTATGGACCGTGTTGCCGACCAACGTATTAGGACAACCTTTTCAAATTGGTTTGCCTGACACGAAATCGCTGTCGGAAACTGGCTTTGGGGCCCCTAGCAGGCCCCCTTCACCCGGATGCTTCTGGTAGGGGTCCGTGAGGGATCCCTCTTTACACCCAGTGTGGCAGGAATCATGGGGTGCCTGCTACAGGGTGCAACGATTTCTGCAATCAACCCATTTTTCAATGGGCAACTGTGTTGTCGGTCATAACAATTGCTCCCATTTAAGTCCATGGGAGTCCAACCGAGCGATGTTCAGAAAGTTCGTATTCGGAAGGTCGGACTCCCCGAACTCTAGTCGGCCAGAAACAATTCCCACAAGGAGTCGGTCGGATTGCTTCCCGACCAACATCATAATGAGGCCCTAAGATGTATGACATGCCTAAACAGTGTTCCCCAAAGAACAGTCCAGGGGGGAGCACAGATTTGTTGTTTTTTCCGGTGTGGCCTTTTTGAAGCTGGAGTCAATGTTTTTGTCCAGTTTAACACTTTTCCAGGGCCATCATCAGGACAAAATATGGCTTGTCCACAAAATATTAAGCAAACTATGCTTGCTCCGGTGCACAATAGAAAACATGAAAATATCACATTTAGGTGGCAGTCATCAACATCAGCATATATATAGGCATACAATACCGCCCAAGGAGGCTAGTGCAGAGAAGAATGCAAAAAATCATTGATTTTCAATGCCTCGTCAGAGGTAGTAAGCGCTATATAAAATACAATTATTTAGAAGCACCAATGATCTTCATATTAACTCTCTACGTCAAGATACTTCTTATATACATAGGTCGAGACTGTATCAAAGGTAACAGTCAAATACATCATGCCCCCTTCATTTCAGGGTACCCAAACATTTTATAAAATTATGGGGACATTTCTGCCGACTAAAATCACCACAGTATGCACAGTTTTTTTCTACATTTTGACATTGTCCAGCTTTTAACTATGTACATTTAGAAAATTAGAAATACTGACCACAGGCACCGGATCATAAAGAATCTTAGGATATGATTCTCCTAGTTTTTTGGTTTTCCTATCCCACCGTGCACCATCTAGAAACAATCCTCGGACATAGACACCTATAATAAATAAAAAGCATTTATTTTCAATAACGGATGGGATGTCATTTGTTTTACTGAATGTTAACACTTTTTTTTGTGAAAATATTTTTATTCATTTAACAAGAATGACAAACATTTCACTTATGTGCTGATTATCCCATTACATCACATATTATTGGTGACATACATAAATTCAGTTTAAGCAAAGGTACCTTTTACAGAGTTTGTGCTCCATTCCCCGTCCTCCTCAGTTCCAACTCTACCATTGGTGACACACAAATATCTCCTTTGTACAGATTGCATTTTGACCACTTCCTGTCCCATTTCCTCGGGCACCCCCTAGCAATAAATACTTCCTTCTTGGCTATCATACATTTATCCATTTCCCTATTCCATACTGTTACTGTGAAGCCCAACGTCACCAGTTGCTGTTCCATTTCAGTGAGATCTGTCGCCTCCGAGATGTTGAGCAGGCCCAACCTCGGAGTCAGGGTAATCTCTTTTCCTAGGGCGGAGTGCATGTGTGTTGTAATCCGACCCCATCGGCTTTGTATCTCTGGGCAGTCCCATACCATGTGATAGAAAGTGGCAGTTTGCCCACAGCCCTTGAAGCAATGATCATCAGTTTTGGTCCCTATCCTTGCCAGAGTGATTCCGGTCATATATGATCGATGAAAAACACGAAGTTGAACAAGGCGGTGCCTAAGTGTGATGGCAGCCTCCCTGGAAGACATTAGTGCCTGCCTCCAGTCTTCATCCTCAATAACACCCAAATCACCCTCCCATTTCTCCTTTAGTTGTCCAAACGAGTCTGGTAAATTATTACTAAGCTTCCTGTAGGTGAGGGAGATCGCTCTGTTGTGCAGTTGTCCATCTAACAGATGATCCTCTAGCGGAGAGGACTCTGGTGTGTCGCCACAGCTAGGGAAAGCCGCTATCAAAGCATGTCTTATTTGCAGGTAGCAGAAGATTTCGGTTGACGCTAAGTTGTAAATCTTCTGCAGCTCTTCAAAGCGAAGTATCTTACCCTTCTTGATCAGATCTCCTACCGTTGAAATACCAATCATGTCCCATTTGTCGAATCCCAAATGCTGACAGAGCATACCCAGCCTCTCTGAATACCACAACGGCGTCATTCTGGTAAGTCTGCCCGTCCAACCCAATCTGGAGTTAGTTAGTCCCCATATCAGCAGTGTGTGTTTTGCGGGCCCTATGATCTACGTTCTTCGGGAGACAGCATATAGCGCCCCGAGGTCGCCAGCTCTTCCCATCTGATATCTATCTAGAGCACACGCCGGGTCATCCGGCGGGGCATACCTCCATCTATTTACAATTGCCACTTGCGAGGCCCAATAATATAGTCGTATGTCGGGCAATGCGATACCTCCATCGTACCACCCCTTCATTAATTTTGGTAGCGCTATCCTTCAGGCCTTACCATCCCATAACAGCGTGCGCACTTCACCCTCTACTGCTATAAAGTAGGCATCTGGGACTTTGTGTGGGCAATTTTGTAAAATATATAGAAACCGTGGCAAAGCAAGCATTTTAAAAAGGGCAGCACGGCCAATCAATGACAATGGGAGGGATCTCCAGTGTTGGACATCTGCTCACAGTCTCGTCAACACTGGCGCTAGGTTGTGATTATAAAAAAGGGTCGGATCAGGCGTTACAAAGATGCCCAAATATCGGAAGCTGTCCTCCACAACTTGCAAAGCACAATCTTTCGGAAGACGTGGGACATTTCCATGCAGGATATACAATACTGATTTACTCCAATTGATAGCATAAACTGAGTATTTTCCAAAATTGGTAAAAATATCAAGGACCACGAGTATAGATCTATAGGGTTTTGTCAGATTGAGTACTATATCGTCTGCGTATAGTGATATTCTATCTTCATAATAGTGCGACCACCGCAGGCCCCTGGTCATGAGGTCTCTCCGTACCCATGCCGCCAGAGGTTCCAACATCATAGCAAATAACATTGGCGACAGAGGGCATCCCTGTCTGGTGCCTTTTCAGAGAGGAAATCGTCTAGATGTGTAGTTATTCACTCTAATTTGTCCTGATATATCAGTATACAGTAGTTGCACCCAGCGTCTAAATTTAGGGCCCAGTCCCATTCTTTCCAGGACCTCAAACATATAAGACCATTCAATGGAGTCAAACGCCATTGATGCGTCAAGGGAAAGTATGACTGCATCTTTCTCTAGGTAGCCCTTCCGAGCCAGCACATTGTTAAGACGATGAATATTGAGGGCCGTATTTCGTCCTGGCATGAAACCCGATTGATCTGGGTGCACCAGAGAGGATATCACCGCACCCAGTCTCGTAGCAAGTACCTTCGCCAGTATCTACGCTTCTACATTAATTAAAGAAATCGGTCCATAGGAACGGCAATCCTCTACTGATTTATCCGCTTTGTGTATAATGACAATACTAGCCCCAGATCCAGGGGTAAAATACCTTTTTCCCAACTTTCTTGGTACATGCCCCTCAAATGTGGGACCACGTGACCTTAAGGAATTTTATCAGAGTGCCATTTGGCCCCATTGCGTTACCTGATTTTATTTGGCCTATAGCCTTCCGGATTTCTTCATCAGTGAGGTCTGCCTCTAATAAATCTCTGTCCTTATCTGATAGAGCCGGCACATCACTTTCAGCCGAAAGTTGCTGTGACTCCTCCGCCGTGTATACAGCAGATGGTGTGTACAACCCCTCAAAATAATCAGCAAATATCTCTGCTATTTCATCCGGGCAGGATACAGTCCCTCCGGCAGGTGTCTGTAATCTAGGCCCCCATCTAGAGCTTTGCTCCTTCCTCCCCAACCAGGCCAGCATCTTCCCCGCCCTGTCTCCCAACTCGTACAGTCTATGATGGGTAGCCGTTTGTTTAGCTAACATGTGTTCGCGGGCCTTTAGTTTATATTCCTCCCTTTTAAGTATTAGGTCTTGCAGTATCTCATCTGAGGGCTGGATCGCATATTCCGCCTCAAGTTGTTTCAGTGCGTCCTCTAGCTGTGTCAATATTTCTCGTCTTTTTGATATGTATTTGTTTTCGACGAGAGGACGTATCCCTTCATGACTACCTTATACGCCTTCCAGATCGTCTGGGCTGAGGCAACTGATCCCACATATTCTTCGAAAAAATAACCAGTCTGCACACCGAGTTCCTCCGTGATATCTGGAATCTTAAGCAGCCATGGATTAATAACTATGGTTTGACTTGGCTGTCGAACACCATGAGTGAAATCTATTCCCACTGGGGAGTGAACGGAGAGGCCCCGAGGATACGTCTTAGGCCGCCTAAAGTTGCCTACCGAGGCCGCATAGGTCAGGAAATAGTCGATCCGGGAGAGACTGCCATGCACACCGGAGAGGTAAGTAAAGTCTATAGGGGCACCTTGCAATTCACGCCCTACATTTAAGAGCCCTAACGCCTTTGTAAAATCTGTCAAAAGTTCATTTGACCTCATCCCTTGTCTCCTGGGGTGTCTGTCCATCAGGTCATTCATCGTCATGTTATAGTCTCCTCCCATTATTAGGGTCCCATCAGGAAGGTCAGTTAACACCTTGCCCGAATCCGCCAGTGCATCCTTACCTAACGCGGGTGGCAAATAGACCGAGATTATATTTATGGCTCTCCCCTCCCATTGGGCCTCAACCACTGCAATTCGCCCCGCATGATCCTTCCACATGTTAAAAACTATCAAAGGGACATTTCTCTTAACTAAAACACATGTACCCCTTGAGCCAGAAGTGTAGTCAGCATGTACCAGGAGTTTATATCCCCATCTGTTTAGAGCTTTACTTTTATTGTCAATTAGATGAGTTTCATGTAGGAGAACTAGGTCAGGAGATTGTCGCTGTAAATATTGCTGAACGATTCCTCTCTTTATTTTGTCTCCCAGTCCATTAACATTCCAGGTGAGAACAGAGAGCACAGATTCACGGTCAGCCATTGTCAAACATTGAAATGAGTATCATAGCAAAGGTCGAGGACCCAGGCAGCCTTCGTATACACTGCCTACAAACAGTGGGATCAGCACTTATTATCAGCTTGTCATTTAAAAAAAACATAAGAGAACTAAACCAACACATCTCAGAACACATACAATGAAATCTGCATTGTGGATCTGGGGCAAAGAAAAACTCACGATGAACATTAATTTGACTGTCAACACTATCCCCCTCCACCTTCTTGATAAGTTCTTCACCTCCCATACCTCCCCCCACCCTGCTCCCCTGCCTGTGGATTTAGAACTACCCACTCCCAAACTTGGCAGAGTGCCTCTCACCCCCCGAACATGCTAGAAATGCTGAGGGAACTACTCCCCCCACCCACGGATATGTTGTAATTTCCTCAATAACAGCCGTCATTGCAGTATTTAAGATTAAACAGCTTCATATCATATCTGTATCAGCAAGAAACCTTTCATATCACATACCCGAGTATAGCAAGAAACAGAATACAGTTACGAATCAACGGATCACCGCCCTCTTCCCCTCCAAAATCCCGCTACTTGTGCATTTGTGCAATGGTCAGTCCTGCAGCAGGACACGGATCTGGATTATTCCTGATCGTCCAGTCTACTTGATTCAATTGTGACCTCCGTGGCTACTACCACCTGTCGGGCACCGTTCTTCATTCCAGGTCTGTCAGGACGATTTCTTTTCCGGCTCTCCAAGGTACTCCAACCTTCCATCCAGTCCCAGACTGCATCCGGTGAGTCAAAGAACCAGGATTTACCATCCGATTCTACTCTCAATTTCGCCAGGAAGAACATGCCATATTTCACCCCCCTGTTTCTCAGCTCCTGCTTCACCTCTTGAAAACTCCTCCTTTGCGCTTGTACCTTAGCCGTGAAGTCAGGAAAGAAAGTTACTTCGTAGTTATCCATTTTCAGCGGGGGCCGGATCTAGATGTTTGTAGTATTATGTCTCTGTTGCAATAGTTAAAGACTCTAGCTATCAGTGGCCTTGGGGGTGCGCTGAGTTTAGGTCGTCCTCCCGGCACTCTATGGGCCCTTTCAATAGAGAAATAACTAGACAATGTTTTGGGCTTCAGGTGTTTTGTAATGAGGTCCTCTACGAACAGGTCGGCGGTCGGCCCTTTTGTCCGTTCCGGAACACCTAGGATTCTAATGTTGTTGCGGCGGGCCCTCCCTTCATAGTCATCCAGCTGCTGCGACATCCTGTCCTGTTTCTTTTGCAGCTCTTGCACCTGACTCTGTAGTTCCGAGGTGTCCTCCTGCAGGGCATTCGTTACGACCTTCAATTCTCTCACCTTCTCATCCATCTTCCTGAAGTCGGTTCGAAGCAGCGAAACCTCCACTGTGACTGAGTCCACCGAGGTTCGCATTCCACCTATAGCCGCCATAACGCCATGAAGGGTCGGTTCTGGTCCAGGTGTCGGTGGTACTCCTGACCCGTCTTTGTCTGATATCAGCGAATCACCCTTTTCCCCCCCTTTCGTCCAAGCGAATTTCGCCAGTTGTCTCTGGGCATTGGCTTTCGCCCCTC
This sequence comes from Lissotriton helveticus, assembly GCF_964261635.1. NCBI lineage: Eukaryota > Metazoa > Chordata > Amphibia > Caudata > Salamandridae > Lissotriton > Lissotriton helveticus. The sequence goes on from NC_136061.1 coordinate 536,534,936, forward strand.
TGCCTCCTGCCGCCATTTTGAGGGAAACGTCAGTGCTCCCCTGGGTCGAGGAAGATGCCAAACCACATTGTTCCCTCCTGCCCAAGTTTGTAAATCCACCCCTTCGTGGACCGGCCAGCTCTCGCTTACTTTCTGTGTTAGTACAGATACACCTGCCCTATGTCGTCCTATATTTGGAAATCGCAACCGCACCGGCTATCAAGTTAGAGCCTGGTCAAAGTAGAGCCCAATACGGTCACTCCAAGAGGTTCTTCTTTCTCTATTTGTCAGGGAGATAGCATCAGAGGATTAGCCAACCATGTAGCACAGCGTCTCCAGTTGACACCATGAGCTATACAGTACGCCCCAGGGGGCCACCGTGACCGTCAGACTTGGTCAGGACAGGGAAGGGCTACCCACTTCTTTATTGGTTCCAATGAGTAGAGGAAAGGTGAAGTCGTGGCCAGGGCGGCAGGACAGGTAGGTCCAACATGGGCTCAATTTTGTAGTAAAAAGTCACACAATTGAGAGTCAGGCAGGGCACCATGGAACCACCAGCTCGGGCCAGTTTGTAGACCCACAAGATCTCAACTCAGACCCCCCGGACTCCGAAAGTCATGTCTTTGAGTTGGTTAAGTGGCTCCCGATCGTCAGGAAGGGAGGACGGGGTAGGGGGGTGTAGAACGACCGCCCCTTGTCCCCACAGCACTGACAGTTACTTATTCAGCTTCAAAGAGTTATACAGGCCTCCCCCTGATCTCCAGAATATCTTCCTGAGGCCCAAAAGCTGGGGCCTCAATTACTGCCTCCACCGACTGCCATGATATGTCCAAATATATAATTTATTACAGCCTCACCGTCTCCACCGCCGAGTTTCACAGCCCTCCTGAATCTCCCACTTGGCTGTAAAGAGATAGTGTGGGCTTCACTTTAATATCCAGGGTGTTGCTCAATTCCCCCAGTTGTAGTCTCTTCCTAGTTCAAGCTGCCTTCGAAAAGATATTGCTGCATTTCCTCACTTCCACTGCAGCTGATGGTAGGGCCAGCACCCCACTGATACATGTATTCAAAGCGGTGGCAGACCCGTGGCGCTGTATTTGTCTCGCCTGGGCCGCCGCACTTTCACCGTCCGCCCTGCCGGGTAATTAATTGGACGGCGGTCAGGCCTCAAAGCCGGGGCCTCAATTTGGCACTGTCCCTGGTGCCGCGGCTCCTCCCGCGTGGCACAGCAGGGACGTGGGCTCTGCAACGCTCCGGAGACCACCGCTCTCCTCTCCGGTTCACATCCAGCTCCCGCCTCCAATCTGCACTCGGTCCCCGTAGGGAGGGGCAGATGGGGGGGGCACTGTCCTGCCCGAACGATCTCTCAGTAGCGGCTCTAAACGCGAGCCGACACCGCCATCTTTGATTCCTTCATCTCCAGGGACCGGTGCGGAGCCAGGAGTCTTTTGGAGGGTGCAGGGCATATAATTCGCCCACCGCTTTAGAAGGGGGAGCACCAGAAATATTTCCCCACGATGTCTGTCTGCCAACTCGGGTCCTTGCGGCTGTAGGGCAGCGATATCGACGTGGATGGGCGAGAGCTTTCTTAGGCAGCAGCCATCTCTCTCGGCTGCTGGTTACGTCCCCAATGTTAACACTCTTAACGAAATATTCCTGAAATTAAACAGTTTCTTAAATTAAAATTTTATTGAAGAAAAATCGATCAGTTTCATGGCAAAAAAAAATCGCATATAAAAAAAGAATTACAAAGATACAAAGTATATATTGTTTTTTAACATAATAAAATAATAGAGTATATAGTTTCACAAATGTATGAGTCCCATTATTCCTAATCACATAACACAATTCCAGACAAGATTATCAGCCTTGCATAATCAATGACCAAGCCACCAGCACTGATATAAAAATCAGCTCCCATGTACCTATTGCAAAGTTTATCACTTCTGACCTAAACCAAATAATGGTGTTTTTGAAGGTAAATCCAGTTTCATACCCCAAATCTGATATTTTCCCAAATTGGGGCATAACCACACCATGATTCTAGATCCTCATACTGTTGATCAGGCAGAGTGAACATTTATCAGAAATATTTGAATTAAATGATTTTGTGGAGAATAGTACAAATGCAACATGCTGTTATAATGCACCTACTGCAAGTTAATCCCCTACATACATATATGTACTTCCCATTAGGTCTCTACCTGTCTATAAAATTTGGGGCCTTATTTGTGAAAAAGTAGCGCAGCGCAGCAAGTCACCTTACTGCGTTGTGTCACTGGGAAAGGGCAGGAATGCGCTGTATTTAAGGCAATACAGCATATTCCTGTCCTTTCCCCTGCGCTGGTGCACAATATGCTGCCTACCACCAATACAGGCTCCCTTGCACCATGGGCGCATGCAGGATTGTTTTTGTGCAGGAAGGCACAACATCCTGCACATAAACAATCTTGAGAGGATTTTTCCTCTTAGGATAAATAAATAAATTTCTCCTGGCTACGCCTTTCTTGGGGAGGCGTATATTTTTGGCGCATTCCCAGGTTTAGCTGTACTTTTAAATCTGGAAATGCATCAAAATCCATTATGCTGCTTGGAAACACCCAAACAACACTAATGGAAACGCCTCGTGATTTGCGCTGCGTTTTAGTACTCAAGATGTATGAAGCCACGGAAGGTGGCCTTTCATGGCTTCATAAATCTACTTTTTCAATTGCGTCGCTCTTGCTCCACATTAGGTAGGGTGCAACAGCTACGCAAAGGTGCTCATAAATATGCCCCTTAGTGTAATTTCTATCTCTTTTGACCATTTGTGTAACAGTTGTTAGAAGCTCCATTGTATAATTCAATAACTACCAATCCCATTGATTCATCAAGTGGGGCTGTTTTCACGTCAATAGATTTTAGTTACAGTGGTGTGGATACTATAAATGATTACAGATTTACAGTGTTATTCCAATATAACAACTTTACATAGAAACGATTTATAGAATCCTCTCTAATAATTTCCGCGTTGTCAATGTGATTTACAGAGATTAGCAATAGGGGTATTCCTTGTACATATTTGGCTGTGAAAACCAGACAAAAGATATTGACAGCCATTAAACAGATGGATTCAGAGAAGTCATTTGACCTCGTCAACTAAGAGTTTTTGTAATGCAATCCTAACAAGAATGAATTTTCATTTCCTGTTGACCAAGTTATTGGCTTCTTTTTATTAAGGGAGTAAGTGTACAAAATAGTAACGCAATTGCCTATGCAGGTCTATCTGCAGCCCCATATATATTGCTCTGTGTTAGAGCATTTTGCTATTTATATACTCTCATTTAACCTCTCAATTTCTCCTAATCAAGATTAGGGCAAGCATTAATCTTTTTAGGTCTGGCCTAGAAACAGCTTTAGCGGTCTCACCAGACTTCTATTTTCAGACAAATCTATGAATACAAAATGCATAAGTGTATATATGCGTAGAGGGGCTTTTGGTCAGTGGTCTTCTCCAATGGTCTGTACGATATTCAGACTAAATATTGAAATTTTAATAGCCACCTACATAAATATTGAGTTGCAAATATTGTGATACAGAAATATCATTAGCAAGAATATCGTTGACAAAAATATCGATTTTAAGGTAAGTAATATTGATGTTTTTTAATATGGCGTGTACATTTTTTGTCATTTTAAAATTGAATGTAATCATGTTTATCATTTTTGGTACCATAGCGGGTTGTGGGGTTTATAGGGATACAGAGTGGGAAGTAAATTAATTAGAATGTATAAATAATTAATTTTAATTAATAATAATTATTTAATTGATAATTATTTCTGTTAATTGTATAATTTCTTTTTTAAAGTTAAGTTTTAGGTGTGGGTTGTGGGTTTTTATAGGAATATGGGATGGGAAGTAGATTAATTATAAATATTCAATAATCCTATTTTAAATATTATTAATTATTTAATTGATAATTATTTATGTTTATTCTGTAACTACATTTTTTTAAAGTTAAGTTTGAGGTGTGGGTTGTGTGTTTTGTAGGGGCATAGGGTGGGAAGGAAATAATTTATAAGTAAATAATTTATTTTAAATTATTAATGATTTAATTGATAATTATTTATGTTAATTTTGTAATATTTCTTTGAAGTTACATTTTATGTGCTGGTTGTGGGTTTTGTTGGTGTTTAGGGCGAGAAGTAAATGAATTATAAATAATTAAAACATATTTATTATAATCAATTATTAAACTGATAAGCATGTATATTGTGTAATATGGAGAAGTGTGGCTCACTGGTTAGAGGAGGCAGACCTGGAAGCAGAGGTCAACCCGGGACCAGGGTTCAATTCCCGGCTCGGCGGGGTCTTGAGTCCTAAAATGTCCATGGACTCGACAATTCTCGCTCCGGTGCCTACTCGATTCACGGGTTCACACTCTGCGACTCTGGGTAATAGCTTGCTTAATCTCCACAACGGCCCCTCGCGGCGGGATGCCTGGCTTTCACCTTGCAGATACCCTGCCGGGGTTATCTCACAGGGGAATACCAGGACGGGTTCCCTAAGCAAGCGCTTAGAAACCGCTTGGTGATTTGCGCTATATAAATTCCTGTACATTTACATTTACATTTACATTTCTTTTATTTTGGGGTGTTGGGGTTTTTGTATGGGTAAAGGGTGTGTAGGAAAATGATCATGATAATTCATGTCAATTTATAATAAATATTGAATTGATAACTAATTATGCAAATTGTGTAATTATGATACTGTTTAAGTTATAGATTAAGTGTGACTTGTATTTGTAGGGGTAAAGTGTGGGCAGTTAATTAAATATAATTAATTTATTATTAGTTAATTATTATTGTTTACTTGATAGTTATGTAAATTATGTAATTTAAAAAAAATATTAGGTGTGGGTTTTTAGTTTTGATTGGATAAATGCTGAGAATGTAATTAAATATAAATATTTTACGATGTATTTATTATTAATATTGTAATTGAAAATTATGTAAAATGTGTAAATATAATATAAAGAACAATTTTTGATGTGTGGTGTGTAGTAGTTTGTAGAGGTATAGAACAAATGTATTCAAGTAATAAACTTAAAAATAGATAATTGTCTCTGATTTATGTTATTTATTATTGTATGTGTTAATTGTTTCCTCCTTTTTAATTGTAAATACTATTATGTATTTGTTGATGTTATCTTGAGAATTTAGTTTGGTATTTAAATTATAATAATATTTGTATACATTTATGACATGTATTAAATATTATAATAATGTGTAATTTGTTTATTTTTAAATAATATATATAGATTTGTTTATTTAAATATTGATATTTATTGTATCTAGTATAGTTTTGCTAATATTTTATTTTCTTGAATTAGTCTGTTTCTAATGTTGCATAAAGTGCAGTGGGAGCAGTATATGTATTCCTTTGCAATCCAACACTTTCACTATGGTGGCACTGACTGGAGTGGGAATAGTAAAGATTACCCCTCAGCAATCCTACACTTTCTTTACTGTTGTACTAACTGGTGTGGGAATAGTGCATTTTACCCCTCAGCAATCCAACACTTTCCCTACTTTTTGTAATGTTTGGAGTAGGAATAGTACATTTTACCCCTTCACAATCCAACACTTTCCCTACTGTTGTATTGACTGGAGTGGGAACACTACATTTTACCCCTCCGCAATCCAACACTTTTCATACTGTTGCACTGACTGGAGTGGGAATAGTAAATTTTACCCCTACGTAATCCAACAACTGCCCCATTGTTGCACTGCGTCACGTGGGAATAGTAATTTTTACCCCTACCTAATCCACACTTTCTTTACTGTTGAGTGGGAATAGTACATTTTACCGATACGGAGTCCAATGTTTTCACTACTGTTACAGAAATTGGAGTGGGAATAGCATACGTATTATTTGTATATTTGTATACTTTTATAGTTTAGTCTATTTTGTTTACATTTATATTATGTTTTTGTGTATTTAAAAGTATATTATGATAATTATTGTTTTTAAAATGCTTTTTTTTACAAATTGTATTTTTTTATGCTGTTTAATTTTTTGGGTATGTTTTGTACATTGTTGGGTATATTGTGTATACTTATATACATATATATATTTGTTGTATTATTGCATTAAAAAAAATATTAAATTATATTATAAATTGAGAATATTCATTTGATCATTGTTTTAATTATATATATAATTAAATATATATTAATATATTGTTTTATTTTTGCGATTAAGTATAATAGTTATATTTATTTTAAAATTAATTATATTTAATGTGTAATATATTACTGTTACTTTTTAATATATTTAATGCTTAATATTTATATATACATATTTTTTAAAACCATATTTTGTACAAAGATATTAGTGACAATGACATTTTTAATCCTCTATTTTTGTCATTTACAATATAATTATAGGATGATGATATTTTTGTCACAATATTTTTGTAGGACGATATTTCAAGCTTCAATATTTTCTCAGTGAACCGTACTACAACTAGCTGCCAATCAGATGAAGCTTCTGCCCACCACAGCTTACATGATAGGGTGGTGGGTCAGCCCACTTCACCAATTGGCTCTATAGTCAATTTGAGTGACTATATTTCACCTCTGCACATGTTCCTGTCCACGTAAAAATGAGTACATTGCTGTGTAATCTCTGTATTCATTTTTTTTTACTTTTTCTTTTTATTGCTTTGCAAATGTTTATTTTTGTACATCAGCTGTATTCCGCTGCAATGCACATTGGTGCTCTAAAGAGTTCTCCTTGGTGCTCTGGGAGTGGTGATAGCCCACCAGCATGGTTTCAGACATAAATATCCTACGAAAAAAGGCCACTTAAACACAATATGAACTAAGTGCCTTAAGCACACACTTAAATAGCTGACCTAACACACAAGAATTTTTGTCATCAGCAGAGACACACGAGGACTGAGTGGCTGCTAACAAGAGCAGAACAATTTAAATCACCTCAAAAGAGCAAAGTCTGCAAAACATTAAAGCAGCATTATAGTTATAAACATTCAACAGTTAGGGCCTCATTAGGATGTCTGGTGGATCGCCACCAACAGGCCGTCGGTGGCGGTCCACCCAACAACCAAAGAAATGGTATGACTGCTGGATTATGATACCGGTGGTCAGAGTGCAGTGGGCGGAGAGAAGTCCGCCGTCTCTGACAGGCTCAAGGAGCCCATCAGGATGGTGGTCGGACAGTTATTCCTACAATGAAGGCGGTGCCTGCGCAGGCACTGCTGTAGGGATTACAAGATCTATTTCCCACAGCCTTTTAATGGCAGTTCCTCCTCCATGGAGAGGCTGTCTGAAGGGATTTTGAGGGCCCCTTGCATGGCCCATGTCCCCGTGGGCCTCTGCTACATGGCCAAACTACCATGCACCATATGCCAGGCACCACATGGTGCCTGGGACACGGTGCATGAATGTTTAAAAACAGTCCTTTTACTAATGTGGCCCTTTTCTGGCCTGCAACATAAGCTGCAATAGTAAAACGCATGTTTCCGACCACCTACACAGCGGTCACATCATAATTTGGAGGGTGGAGCTGCCAACTACTTATTGGCTGATCTCCATCCCGCTACAAAGGCGGTTGAACGCTCGTCCAACTGCCATTGTAATGAGGCCCTAAATGTTCTCATTTCCATGACTGTGCATCGTGCCCATGAAAGCGTTCAAAATAAAGGACTAATGCAAAAGCAACAACTTTTTCCAAAACGGCTGTTAAGTTTACATGCTGACACCGAGAGTCATCAAAGAAATTACAGTTACCTAAAGTTGTTGTAGATTCTCTACACATTATAGCTTTGTGTGCTCTGAAGCTCTTGTAAGCCTAGAGGCAGTGGTCAGTTTGTTCACAATGATGCAAACAAGCTACAGAGCAGTGGGTCCAACTCCCACTCCATGACTTTGATTACAGATGCCTATTTGTAGCTTCTTCCATTCCTTTGTCATGTATTCCATGGCTTCAATTTGCTTCTAGGTTGTGTACAAATGAGTACGCCATGCGCACATTGTGTGAATTAAGGGTTTCCATTTCAGTCACTTGTGGCTAACGCGCAACCGAGAGGAGCTTCCTGTAAATAAACAACAGGGGGGGAAGGTGGTCTTTCATGTGAGAAGTTAGCCTGGCATATGATGTCCACTATTCTAGTGGGCACCTTGCACCAGTCTAATCGACCCTTATTGATGGTGGTTGTAAAGTCAACCTTATAGACAAGCTATCCTAGTGGTAGCATGGACCAGCAGTCATAGGCTAAGACTTCAGAGAGCATGTGAAGCAAGCTGTTTTACCAATTATAATCCCTTGAGTACCAAATGAAAGGACATTTTCATGACAGTGATATATACACAAGGTATATATCAAATATATATGTATTTATTTCTAAGACAACCCCTCTGCACTCTTTATGAGGTCAGAGGTCAAAGTACATCACAAGTTACTCAAATAGCATACGATAAGTTGCACATATACAGTTATGCCCTAGGGGCCTCACGAACCATATACTAAGGAAGTGGTATAAGAACCATGTGAGAGTTAGACGGCAGGCCTAGAGCCTGTAGAATCGTTGGGACTACAATAAACAACCAAAGGTTAGGAAGTAGGAGGCCCACGGGAGACGAGTGCAGTGTCTAAACACAGTCGCGAGTTACCATTGACTTATAATGGGAAACGACGAAGTTACAAAGTTACTGTTTAAGGACACTTCCGGATGGACTAGGATGGAACCCTTTTAAACTAGGACACTTTGAGAGTCAAGACCCACGGAAGCACCGAAGTACTCATGTTACCTCACCCAGGGAAGCCGGGTGCATAGGTGTCTTTTTGTGTCGGGTTTCGTCGTCGTTTTCTATGGAGACCTGCAAAGAAGTGCTGCAGGCGACCAGTGGAAAAGTGTTCGGGTGGATCCAAGGGTGGATCGGCGATGTGAAGAACCTGAAAGCAGAGGGGACAGAGTCTGGGTCACTAGCCAGTGACCAGGAAGGAACCAGGCGATGTCGCGTGCTTGAAGGTGAAGAAGGTGAGTTTGTCTCTTCAGTCACGAGGTCCAGGAGGCATCAACGATGACCAGGCACTGGATTCGAGCAGTCCCATAAAGGATCTAGTTGACTGGGGTGTCGGTATCCAGATTGGACCCAACAAGCCTTGGCAATCGCAACCCACGCAGGATGTCGAGATTGGCTCTGTTGCAGACCAGCAAGGTCTGTGGCGCTTTTCCTTTGAAGGGAAGCTGGAGAAAGCCTGGAGCAACCAGGAAAGCAGTTTAGTTCAAAAGAAATGTTTTCAGGGGGCTCACTAGCCAACAGGCAAGGAACCGGGATGACGCGGTGAGCTGAAATGCAAGAGCAGGCCCCACGCGGCACTCATGGAGTGTGGAGAGCTGAGCTTTGGTGCAATTGGTGCTCGGGTCCGGGCTTCTCGTACCCCAATGCACAACTGCAAGGGTACCTCAGTAGTTGAGCAGTTAGCAAAATGCAGGATGTCCAGGGTGTCCGGTCCCACGTCTCTCGTGTTGAGGGAGAGACACAGAATCAGACTACGCTGGTTTACTAGTGGAAGAGGTGTGGCGCAGCGGCCAGGTTGCCGGACTTCAGACTATGGGGTTCACGGTTCGATCCCCGGTGCCGGCGGCAGGTTAGCCCAGCACCATGTGACTCTGGACAATACCTTGCTTAATCTTACCGAGGGCCCCGAGCGCCGGGACACCACTTCGGAGGTAGCTGTGCGCTTTACATATACTGGTTTTTCATTTCATTTCAGTGTGTGCCGAATGACCACGAGCGATCCCCGCCCATTTATTTAGTAGCTCAGGCCACGCCTGGCCAAAGGGTGATACATTGTTTGTTTGACCTTCTGGCCCAGGTCCCCGAGTTCCGCTATTGCGGGACTTGGGTCATTACATCCCTTCCCAAATCAATATCAGTATAAATTCAACAAACAAAGCCTCTGAGTTTGGCTGGGTGTTGGGTTTGGCCTTTGATTGAGGTTGGACCAGCAACTTGCACCAGAGCCCGGCAGGGGCGTCTCCATTGCCTCTCTGCGTCCATCGGCCAAGACTGTTGCTGGTTCGTTGCCTCTTGTGACATTTGGCATTGGTGGGTGTGCTGAGAGATTGTCCTCAATTCCAGCTCCTCCTGCCTCATTTTCCTCAGGAGCGGCCGATTCTTGTTCCTGATAGTTGACTCGACGGAACCACAATATGTTTCTTGTGAAAACCTCAGGCCTACATTTGGCAGTGATGGCAGTCCCGTTTGTTCGCAACACTGTCCAGGTCCCTGGCTCATAGGCTATCCTGAACTTCCCACCAGGGCTGTGATTACGGATCAGCGCAGAACGTCCGGGGGTGATGACCTGGGGCTTGGCACTCTTCCTGCGGCTGGCCCGTTTGTTGTTCTGGGCTTGTCAAGATTGAGTCTCGGTTTGTTCATATGGGAGTGGAGTCCAGGTTTCAGACACAGGGATGGCAACTTGTCAGTGCCCAGCAAGCATCAGGGACCACGTGGACCTTTGGTTCATGCGGTGCGGGGTGCTGCGGTACTCGCGCAGAGAATTGTGCAGGGCTGTTTCAGGGTCAGTTTGTTCGGATGTGGCGATGAGTAATATCTTGTTCAGTGCGCATAAAGCGTTCCACTTCGCCGTTGGCTTGGGGCCATTGTGGGGTAATTCGGTGATGACGCAATGTGTGAAAACAACGTGGAGCCTAACACTTCGACTACTGGATATTTTGAGTAGCTGTAGATAAGCACTGCTGTAACACTTCCGTCCGGGAAACTCCAGAACTCAAGGCTTACTCGTGACCAGGGCATTGAGGCGGGCTCTTCCGTGATTATCGGTGCTGGGGGTTCTTGGCTGTTCGTGAGTTGGCAGGAGCGGCAGTTCTGTACTAGGATGTCTATGGCTGCCTCTAGCCCTGGGAATCACACCTTCTCTCTCATGCGTGATTTCATCCTTACTGTTCCTTGGTGGCCTTCATGGGCAAGTGCGGTCACTCTTTCCTGGAGGCTCAGTGGGATCACATATTTGGTGGACCATAGCACCAGGCCTCCCTCTGCAGTGCTCAACTCGTCTTGCACTCTCCACAACTTCCCAAGGGATGTCTTCTCCAACTCACACCAGTTGTTGGCGTCCTGTAGGAAGTTCTCCCACGCTCAGTTGTGTATCGACTGCATTACTTTAATTAGGACAGGGTCAGCTTTGATTGCCGCTTTGATGTCTTCAGTGGTGAGGGTGCAGGGGCATGCTCCTTGTCACACCATGTCAATGTATTCCTCCATTTTCATTTTGCTGTCAGCGTATTCTTTCCTTGTGTCTGGCGGGTGCTGAGAGAGAAAGTCAGCTGGGTTCTTTGCCCCGGGCGATAATGTTGCAGCTGTATTGCCCATCGTTAGATCCTCATGGGGGGCGGGGGTGGTGCCTTGAAAAAGTGAGACCAGTGGTTGATGGTCAATGACAATACTAAATGGGTGCCCGCTGACGTATGGGTGCAAATGGTTGCATGCCCATCTAATCGCCAGCGCCTCATGTTCGATCTGAGAGTACCTCGCCTCGGTGGCTGTGAGAGCTTTACTCGCGAATGCAAAGGGTGCCCACTTGCATGGCTCCATTACTTGTGTGAGGACAGCTCCGAGACCTACGGGGCTTGCATCAACTACCAGTTCTGTGGCCCGGGTGTTGTCAAAATACGCCATTGTGGTGTTGCTGAGCAAAGTCTCTTTGACCTTTTAAAATGCTTTGTGTTCCTAATGGCTCCACTTCTTTACTGCTTCTTTCTTGGTGAGGGCTCGCAAGGGTTCGGCAATGTTGGACAGGTTGAGTATGAACTGACCGCAGTACATGGCCATCTCCAAGAAGCTCCTCACCCACGACACTGTGGTGGGCTCCGGTGCATGTCGTATGGCATGCGCCTTCCGCTGTTTCCGTCTCGACTAAAAACATATCCAAAGAATTCGATTGAATTCTGAAAAAAACATACATGTGTCCTTGTGCAGGGTTATGCCAAGGTCTGATAGCCACCTTAGGGTTGCACGGAGGTGACGGTGGAGTTCGTCAATGGTTGAGGAGTGGATCAGAATTTCGTCACAGACATTTAGCACTCCATGGAAACCTGACAGGACATCCCAAACAGCATCTTGGAATATTTCGTTGGCTGACAAAATCCCAAAGTTTAGCCATTGATATCGGCGCGGTTCGATATGAGTTGAGAAAGTTGCGATATAATGGCTTTCCTCGGCTAACTTCAGTTGGTGATACCCCGCGTTTAATTCTAATTTAGAGTACCAACGGGATCCGTTCAAATTGGCTATGATGTCATCAACCATTGGTGTGATGTGTCGATCTTGTTTGATTGCTTGATTGGGTAGGCGCATATCTATGCACAGTCTTACTTTGCCTGGCTGTTTAGGTTTCTCCACTATATCCATCGGTGAGACCCAGGGTGTTGGGCCAGTAACCTTATTAATCATTCCTTGTCGATCGAGGTTGCAGAGTTCTTGTTCCACTAGAGGCCTCAGGTGGAACGGAATGCGCCTATGATAGAGCGCCACTGGTTTTATTGCTGTGTCAATGTGTAGTTTGACAGGCAGCCTTTTCATGCACACCAATCTGGTGAAGATATGTGGGAACATTTCAAGTATTTCATCTGCCTGTAGTGCCTTGACCCAGCAGGCAAAAGTGACTAGCCAAAGATCCTCTGTTGTGTGGCTTCCCACTAGGATGTCTGCTTCCCTATCGACCACGTGGAACGTTGTGGTAATCTCTCGGTCTGTAGAATTTACTCGGACAGTCATCTTGCCCTTCAGGGGTAGTGGTGTTTCATTCCCATATGTCAGTATCTTGACATGAGATGGAGATAGCTGGGGTCTGGGTCGTAGTTGTTTGTTTTGTTGGCTAACCATCACGTTTACGGATGTGCCGGTGTCAATGAGGACAGTTACACGTGATACTGCAATGTCTTTGACACACGTCGGTTGTGGGCACGGTGGTGTTGCCGTTGTTGTGCCCTGGCTGACTTGGGGCTCTCTGGGTCTTCGAGGGACAATTGTCTCACTGATTTGGACAGCGGTCTCCTTCCTCTTGTGCCCCTGTTTCTTGGTCCTCCTCTGCATGCGATGGCAAAAGGGTTGATGGTGCCACACTTTGAGCATGTCCGTCCTTGCGCTGGGCATTCTTCTAGGGGGTGTTCGTCCCAGCCGCAGTATCCACACCGTGACCCTGGTGCGATTTTTGTTTGTTGTTGACCTTTGCTACCTCTGCCTTGTGCCCGAAGCACGTCTGCTCGCTCGGTCTTGATAGTGATGGCCTTTTCTGGCTGCTGGGCAATGGCAATATCCATCTCATCTCTGTCTCCCTTGCATCTGACAGGTCATGCGATCGCGTCATGACAAGGATGTCTTCCAGCTGGATCTCGGGTTGGCGGAGAATGAGGGTCTGAACTGTCTTGTTGCGGCACATTTGTATGACTTCCGCTCTTACTTCTTTGTTCTGATTGTAAGCCGTGCACGTGCTGGCTAGTTCTCTAAGGCGTGCGTGAAATGCGTCCATGGATTCTCCCTTCTTTTGGCGTGCTTGCTGTAGTTTGAATCCTTCATGGTCCGGGTTCAGTTGTGGGTCGAAGTGTGCATCTAGAGCCCTAATGGCGGCATCATAATCATTGGAAGGCCCTGTATTTGAAAGATGTGCAAAGAGTTTATATATCACTTCACCCGCGAAGTGTAACAGCAAAGACCTCTTGATGGTGTTATCTGTCTCTCGTTTTGCCGTGAAATAGTTATTCAGGCGGCCAATACAAATTTTCGACCTGTGGGAGGCAGTAGCAGGGTCTATTAATTCACTGAAAGGAGGTAGTGCGTTGGTTTGTGCTTGCTGTGTGGCTGGCTGCATGGGTAGGTGGCCAGCTTGTTGAGCCGGTGGCGAGCCTGGTATGGGTCAGCTTGAGGCGCGTTGTCCATCATTCTCCTGTGTGTCTGTTTTGTTTCTCCTTTGGAGAAGACCTTGGTTCCTTTTCCCAGTGGCTGATTATTCCCCCCTCACAACAGTGGCCAGTTGCTTGATCGCAGCTGCTAGGCCATATGCACGCATGTTGCGTGGGTGTGGCTATTCCCCAGGGCCTGCTGTGATGTCTTTGAGGAGCTTGGGCTCCACATGCAGCGAGTGCTGAGTGAGGGAGCACGGGCACTTGATTCTGGCCACGTGGGCAGAGCCGCTGTGCTTACATAGTCCTCCGCATGGTACTGGAGCAGGGAGTAGACGTCAGTGTGCTCACCATGCATCGTTCACTGCACCAAGGACAGCCTGCCAGTGCGGACGCTGAAGGCAGGGGGGGGTGCGGCCACCGGCATTCTACGCGTGAGCCATGCCAGCTGGTGAGTGATACACACAGTGATCTCTGTGCAGATATCGGGCCGTGCCTGCTGTTGCTGGGATCTGCTGTGACGTTGGGAAACGCCCATCCTCGTTGCCCGTATTGCGATGGTAGACGTGACTGCGGTAGGGGGCCGTGTGACCTAGTGTTGAGGGAGAGACACAGAATCAGACCACGCTGGTTCACTAGTGTGGGGTGGACGACCACGAGCAGTCTCCGCCTGCCTATTTATTACCTATGGGCACGCCTGGCCAGAGGGTGATACATTGTGTGTATGCCCTTCCGGGCTAGCTTCCCGAGTTCTACTCTCGCGGGACTCGGGTTATTACACACCGCACAATAAGACCCAACCCACTTTTCATTTCCAATCCTCACTTGGAGATTCCTTTTCTTATTTCACCACCTTTTCCCTTATTGCGATCTTTCCACCCACTTTTAGTGTAGTTCCTATATTCCCAATAGGCTCTGCGCATTGGAATAATATAAACAGCAGTGTAGACGTAGGACTGAGGTCATCGAGGTCTCTACTGACTATATTAGACTTAATTAGTTTTGCCAGCTAGCTCAGAGGTCACTAGAAACTTTCTTGAATGTTCAGGAAAGAGTTAACTCTCCAGATTTAGACAAGAAGGGATTAGTTTCTGACAACCGCATAAACATGACAACTTTGCTCCCTCAGAATAAAGAGTATGTCCCTAGAGTCGTGTGAAAACAATAGGCAGGTATTTCACTCAGTCAATCGTGCATGCTTAATTTCACCAGAGTGCAGAGAAATAGAGAGACGGGCGTTTTCAATAAAAGTTGTTATTTATTGAGCAGTCTTCTTTCTCATGCAAGAGAAATGAGTTGCCACAATTGCAATACTTATCATGAAGTAAAGTGCGTACAGTAAAAGGAGTATTATGAAATAATACTGTAAAAGCATTGATATGGTTTCTTAGCCATATGATACTTTAAAATTGATAAAATATATACATACATAAATACATTGACTAACGTACTCAACTGGTGCTTCCAAGATACGCCTACCCCGGTGTACCTGACCTAAGCCTAATACGTGGGAAGGAGTAAGTAAGTTGCAGTTTAAGTTAAGTTGGTTTTTGCCAAGAATCTGAATCAAGAATTCTCTTAAGGGTTTATTCAGCTCCGTACCTTGCTTCTAGAATGAAGGAGGACTTGTATCTCTTTCTCAGAACTCGATCTCCCAGCAACCCGCAAGGGTGACTGGAAACACTGGAGCTGGATTTTCTCGGCTGGAGAAAAAGACAGCGTCTTTCTCAGTGCGTCAAAATGGGAGGGTCGGCTTCCTTCGGCTCTCGCATCAGCTGGGCTTCCGGGCAAGTAGATAGCCGCTCTGCTCCAAACCACCCTGTGTTTGCTTAAGGCAACGTTGGTATATTTATACCTGAAAGGTGCCGGGTTTGACGTAAGGTTGGACATAAGACGTCACTAAGAACTAACAGTTCTTTCTGGACTCCAGGAGTTCTTTTGCAAATCAAAACAAAAGCAGGGGGATTTCCCGGGCTGCTGGAGGCTTGGTTTGTTTAAAGAACGCGTTGTACTTTCTAGGAGTCTATGGGAGTAGCCTTGCCGTATTTGGACCGCATGGGCTATTACTAAATATGGATATGATTCTTATGCCTTTTTAAGGATATTATTTGTTATAATAGTTAATCAGGAGGAGGGATAAGGGATCGGAATCTCCGTTTCATTCCCCGAGGTTAGTTTCTAATTATCAATAAAGGAAACGGACACTAGTTACACCTTATGACCATTGGTATAAGGAATAAAGATCAGAGTAGCCTCAAAAAACTCTGTTATGGTTGGAAGGAGGTGCGGTATATCTGGTTCATCCGCCCCACATTCGAGTTGTGGCAGTTATCATTGGCTACTCCGAAGTAGTGAATTTGCCAGCCTCACCCGAGGCGCCTCTGGTCTAGGGTGCAGTGTCCAGAGAATTGGAGTGGAAAAAGGAGTGGGGTACGTCGACATGTTTCAGCTCCTTGGGCCTGGATGGGTCTATGGAGCTTTCGTCAGGACTAACAAACATCAAAAATTGTACTTACACAATTAGTGTAGTAGTATTTGAGTATTAGAGGATTACTGCCTTGTGCTGACTCGCAGAGTCAGCACAAGGCAGTAATCCTCCATACACGCGGCTCTGGGCTTCATAATGCTACCGAAGCGATACCCCGGTGAAGCGGAGCACATTTGGTTTCAGATTATGAAGGAGAATTTCCAAACTACATAACCTAAGTAAGAGTGCTTATACGTGAAATACTACTACACTAATTGTGTAAGTACAATTTTTGATGTTTGTTAGTCCTGACGAAAGCTCCATAGACCCATCCAGGCCCAAGAAGCTGAAACATGTCGACGTACCCCACTAATTATACTATTAGACCCAGTAACTCGGTCTAAAAACCGTATCACCTAATTTTTAACGTGGTAAAAACAACCCCTATTAAAGAATTCCTGGGTCGTTTGCCATTTTTAACGATTTCTTCCTTTTTTGCACAATTTACTTTACACTCCTTTTTCCACTCCAATTCTCTGGACACTGCACCTTAGACCAGAGGCGCCTCGGGTGAGGCTGGCAAATTCACTACTTCGGAGTAGCCAATGATAACTGCCACAACTCTAATGTGGGGCGGATGAACCAGATATACCGCACCTCCTTCCAACCATAACATAGAGTTTTTTGAGGCTACTCTGATCTTTATTCCTTATACCAATGTCATAAGGTGTAACTAGTGTCCGTTTCCTTTATTTATTATTTGTTATAACCATATAAGGGCATAAATCGGGAATATCGAATTAGGGTCCTAGATAGAATCACAACACCCACTCCACGTATTACTAATAACTAAGCAATACTAAACATATAACGATGCATGTGTGTTTTCCAACCTACCCCAAAATACATAAATCGCATTTGAAATGGTATATGGTAAATACACGAAAATGAGTATTGGTACTGTACGTTTTTCAAGCAGTGGTATCATTCAGTTAAATGCATGCATATTTATATCAGCTGAATGAATTGCGAAAATTACACATGAAATGGCTCTGAATACCGAAAAGAAGGTCGAGACCATTTCATGACATATTTATACAATACTGTACATGTGCTAGAGGCTGAGGTAAAATATTGTCTCTAGAGTTCTTAAAATAGAAGCTCTGTTCTCTAACAATAATTCTACTTTAAGCAGAGTACCATGTGCCAGAAAAAAGTAAAAATATTTTGGAAGTGGAAAAAATGATTTCACTTTCAGGGGAAAAAATATTTCCAAATGTTTTCAGTAGTTTTGTTTATCAAAAACTGAAGGCCGAATTCAGAGTACAGGGAACACTTCGTGCTTTTTGTTTTAAAAAGTTATTCTCGTTGTTCAGGGGAGAACATCATATCAGACAGGCTTGCGAAAAATTGGTCTACAACATCAGGTGAAAGTTCGACCAAGTTCGAAAATGCTGAAATAGTGCATATGTGAGAATGATTGCTATCATCGATGTATGGATCAGCAATGCTCACAGAAGGTTGTACCTGTTTGGTGCTGCTTTCCTCTCGTACTTCACCGCCACCTACTCGTAATGGTGAAGTCTCAACGAATGCCGTCATCAGAATAAGTAGCCGCTGGGGACAACACGTTGCATGAGTCGTTACTGGACCTAGCAAAGTATCGATATCCATTGGTACTGCTGATGGTAGTGTAAGACAGACGTCCAACACGCATTCTTCTCTGCATAGCAGACATCGAAGCACAGGTAAGAGGCAATCTTGCCAGATTGGTCTGAATGAAAGAAACCAAGTTGCACTCAGATCTCTTAGCCGGGCTAATCCGAGGACTTTAGTGATTTGGTCTCGGTAGCGTATTGCTAGGATCGTCTCTTCCATTGTAGCTGGAGTTTTGTCTGTGGCTTGGCTTGCCATATCGGAGCAGAAGGATCAAAAATAAAATTCCTGCTACGAGTCCCAAAAGAAGAGGCAGGCCGCCAAAAAAGGAATGGACAAAATTCTGAAAAATGCCCAGAACTGTTTCAAAGGGTGCTAACAGTCCCGAAAAAATTGGCTTAAATACATGTGTGATGCCACTGGTATCAGACATGTTTAAAATTTTACCTAACATTTCTACGAAATGCGCGGGGCAATTTGTTGATAATAGGGAATGTATCTCTGCAGCTGTCCTTGCAACTTGCAGATCATACGTCTCTTTGGACGAGATTAAAGGCACAGTTGTCTGTAAAAGAATAGACTTCATTCTGCTTAAAGTATCAACTCGAATAGAAGAGATATTCAAAGATGGCCATATTGCCGCTTCCATGTCTGGATTGCTGTTTGGATACAATACTTGCATACAGCAAGTGACCATGGAAGTAACACTCACGAGATAGGCTTTTCCTGGCACCATGCCACAACAGCTGTGGTCACTTATTAGAACATAACTGCCGTTGGAAAGTTGTCTGAAAAATGGCTCTATCTGTGTTGCAGGAGTGCCATGCAGGTGACAAGAAAGGTTATTTGATAAAGCTTCGCAGGCTCCATGCAAGTTAATACCTTGACACAGAAGTGTACCGCTTAGTGATTTTTTTACAATTGTTACCACTAAGGAATACCTTTTTTTTCCCTTCACTATAACATTTGTGTGTATAAGGTAAATTCCATGTTGACTTGATGTATCCTTTACCCAACCTTTCACACAGGCCTGCTGGTATATATTTTTGGCAATACTTAAACTGGAAAGTTGTTATCGGAATTGTAATTGTTCAGTGTATTATCCATTCAATGACAGGTCTCTCTGACATTTTCAATGGTAATCTCTCAAGTTTTTCAATGCTCAGAATCTTATAGTCTGCTCCTTTTTGTGCCAAACTGATTTGTTTATCAGTAAGGTTAAAGATAGAAAATAATGACGTTATGTTAATTAGACGCCATGGCACGTAGCCTGAACGCAGATTTTGCAACGTCCAGCCAAGTTGTACAATAGAATGCAATTGGGACTGACCATGTTGTAACATTAGCAAGTCCTGCTCTATTATATCAATGAAAAGGTAAGAGTGCCTTCAAGGGAATTCGTTTAGACAGATTTTTTCACTTTCAGTGTGACTTACAAGAATCAATTAATAATCCTCATCAGAATTCAATTCAGCTAAATAAAATTTAAATCAAACAAACATAACTACATAGATGACAAACATAAACACAAGCCAGGTGTATAGAGAAAGAAGTTTATCAAAAATTTAAAACAATTCATCTGGTATACAGAAAATAACATAGGACTGCAGGTTGACACTTAGTATATGCACAAGCAACTCAACAGAACCTATTAGCGCCTATCCCAAAAGCATAATGAAAAAACAAAAAGGATGAAGCGGAGGTCGACGTTTCGGTCTCCTACAGAATACTTGGCGAGACCATCTTCAGGACTGATGACAATTTAAATCTGTATATTACAAAGTGTAATCTGAAACAGAAATGTTTTCAGTTACCAATCTTATCTAATTAATCTTTTTGTTAACACCTTAGCATGTACAACTACATTTATAACAACATAAAAAACAAATTTACAAAAAACATATTTACAAAAAGCATATTAGACATCCAAGAAGAGAATTAATTTTTCAATTACATTCTTGATAGCGATCTCAGTTTGTGTGGCGTACAGAAACCTGTCTATACTCTCATCACTTAAACGCAAATAACTACTGTATCGAATTATGACATCAGCTTAAATGCATTGATAACGATTATATTGCTACCATCAATTTCAAATTTTGTGGTGGTATGTTGACTAACTTTATACAGAACAGTATTATCTTTACTGATGCCTACAGGCAAAACAATTCTAGCCCCTTGTGGATGTTTCAAAAAGGCCTCTGCAGAAATCATGCGACCAAGCTTTATTTAAACCTTATTTTTAATGTTAGAGGGACAAGAAAGAATGTAGGCTGCACGAGTGAAACAAGGCTAAATGCTATATATTCAAAATAACTTACAGCGAGTATTGTGACAGTTGCAAATTAAATTTGGGCAACAAGATCACGTCACGTCATTAAGTTGTGGACATGGGTACTTTGGCGAGTTTATTAATATCAACCAATCTGGGGAGATATAATACAACCTATTAGTTTCAATGCCTCATACTACTATGGAAACCAAGTTAAAAATACCTCGGCTGAATTACCTTTCACTTTTGGTTGAACTCGTGAACGCAGTGTACCGCTTTCACTGATACGTCAGTCAGACGGCGATTCAGGAGAATAAATCTGATTGACAACAAAACACATTGTTTGTGTTGTGGCCTATCTAAATTTAAATAAAATTACAAAGTATAGTTGAGCGCTTACCAAAAAGAAAAGGTCCTTTGATCAGACGTTAGCTTAAATCAACTCCAGGTAGCTTCCGTAAATGCTACAAAAAATAAACTCACTATTAAAACTCATCCTACACGTGTGTTAGAGAGTTTTTCTTCGAGAGAAGGAGGGAGCTACAGCTCAGGTTGTCGACTTACCGATAGCGTTCTAACGAAGGTCCACAAGACGGGGATCCTGTTTCTATCGAATAGGCGGAAACGCCTCATACCTATTGCGCTTCCATTTAAAGGGCCGTTTGGATATCGAAATAGGACTGCAGCCAATGGGCGCCATATTTGAACGGGTTTTAGCCGCCCATGTTATAGGTGGATAGAAATCGGCAATGAACCTATAATGTATTGTAAACCACGAAACGCCACATAGACAAAGTAAAAGAAAGGTGGCGACAATGAGAGTGAAATGTCGACACTTCTGAAATGGTCCGATTGAAACATCCCCTTTTACACTAATAGTGATTATAAGCAGACATCTAAACAAATACATATTCCATTTGTAGCTTAGTGCATTTCTTCAAAAAATCAGACATTATAATTTTTCAGATAATCACATATAGTTTTACAGAACTCATTCTATACAGTGAATCTTATTACTATGAGGACAACAGTTCTAGTCATAATACTGCTCCATAGATGATCCTCTAAGCAGTTTTCTCAGCACAGATCAAGATTATTTTCAGAAAATGACATTACGCTAAACATGCTAACGCATGCCATTCAGTGGCTGAATTTAATCCTCTCTTAACAGTATCAGTGAGACAGATAAGTGTGCCTTCTCTTAGGGAGAGGACTTTGTCGATGTTATTCTGTCTTTTATTAGGTTTAATTACCTCCAACACCCACCAAGTCATATCTGTTTCTTTGTGACCCAGTTGTAGGTAGTGTTCCACCAAAGGTGCATTTTCTTTTCTACACCTAATTCTTGACTGGTGCTGCAAGATACGTTTTTTGATGGGTTGGATGGTTTTACCCAAATAGTGTAGCAAACAAGGGCATTGAATACAGTACACAACGTTAGCAGTGTTACAATTAGAGAAAGTTTTAGCCTGGAAATCCACATCATTAATTTTACAGGTCTTGACAGTTTTTGTGGTGGCGCAGGCTACACAGTTATTGCATTTGTGATGGCCGACCAATGGAACGATTTGCCTCATATTGTCAACAATGTCAGTAGATGGAATATTTTCATATGCATGTATTAGCCTATCTCGTAGGTTGGTTCCTCTTTTAAATGCAAAGAGGGGCGTAGCTTGTAAATCAGGTAAAGATTGGAGCAGATTCCAGTGTTTGTTTACAATCTTCTTAATTGCATTAGAATGCGTCCCAAAAGTGGAAACGCAGACAATGTTTGGTTTATTGTGGCGCTTATTCACCGTTAGAAGGGCCTCACGATCGTTGTACCACGCTCTCTTCATAGATTTACGAAGAAGCCTAGAGGGGTACCCACGGGCCTGCAATTTCTCCTTTAATTTTTTAGCCTCACAAAAATAGTCATCTTTAAAGGTGCAATTTCTTCGAAGTCGAAGAAATTGCCCAAATGGCAGTCCATCTTTTAGTGCCTGCGGATGATGGCTTGTATAACGTAGGAGGGTATTCCTTGCTGTCTTCTTAGTATATAGAGTCGTGTACAGCTGATGGTTAGTATCTATTTTAATAGTGATGTCTAAGAAAGGCATCTCGCTGGGACTGTATTCCATGGTGAATTGTAGGTTGGGATTTCTCGTATTTAACCAAAGATGAAATTCATGAAGTCGTTCAGACGTCCCATGCCATACCATGAAGACGTCGTCAATATAATGAAGCCACTTTCGGATGTTAATAGAGAAAGGATTTATAGGGTGCCAGATATGTTCATCCTCAAAACAAGCAACATAGATATTTGCAATATTTGGGGCAAAAATTGCCCCCATGGCTACTCCTTTCTGTTGTTGAAAGAAGGAATTTTCAAACATAAAGAAATTTTCACACAATGGTATTCTAACACATTCAAGAATAAATGGTGTAGGCACTGCGTGCGGTCTTGGTCTAGACTCCAAGAAATTACTCAAGATATCGAGGACTTCTGTTTGGGGGATGTTAGTATATAAACTTTCTATGTCCATAGAAACTAATATATCAACAGAAGTATCAAAATCAAATTTTTCAATCTCATTAATCACTGCAGGAGTGTATTGCTTGCGAAACCATCCCCGCTTCTTTTGTTGGGGTCTCCCGGGTGGTCCAACCCCACTAAAAGGCTCACTGAAGAAATTGCAGCCCTAAGTAAGTCCGGTCTAGAAGGTGGCTGGTTAAATGAGAAAGAGGCAACATTTTTAGTAAACAAATCGCCTACTGTGCCTGTAATATATATGCTCCCAAGGTGCATAAAAACCCTGACAACCCACCTGGTCGTCCTATTGTAAGTGGCTGTAATTCTATCCTGAAGCCTCTTGCACAATATTCAGATCACTTTATTAGACCTTTCGCAGTAGAACGAACTTCCTATATTAGGGACACTACTGCAGTGATTAATGAGATTGAAAAATTTGATTTTGATACTTCTGTTGATATATTAGTTTCTATGGACATAGAAAGTTTATATACTAACATCCCCCAAACAGAAGTCCTCGATATCTTGAGTAATTTCTTGGAGTCTAGACCAAGACCGCACGCAGTGCCTACACCATTTATTCTTGAATGTGTTAGAATACCATTGTGTGAAAATTTCTTTATGTTTGAAAATTCCTTCTTTCAACAACAGAAAGGAGTAGCCATGGGGGCAATTTTTGCCCCAAATATTGCAAATATCTATTTTGCTTGTTTTGAGGATGAACATATCTGGCACCCTATAAATCCTTTCTCTATTAACATCCGAAAGTGGCTTCGTTATATTGACGACGTCTTCATGGTATGGCATGGGACGTCTGAACGACTTCATGAATTTCATCTTTGGTTAAATACGAGAAATCCCAACCTACAATTCACCATGGAATACAGTCCCAGCGAGATGCCTTTCTTAGACATCACTATTAAAATAGATACTAACCATCAGCTGTACACGACTCTATATACTAAGAAGACAGCAAGGAATACCCTCCTACGTTATACAAGCCATCATCCGCAGGCACTAAAAGATGGACTGCCATTTGGGCAATTTCTTCGACTTCGAAGAAATTGCACCTTTAAAGATGACTATTTTTGTGAGGCTAAAAAATTAAAGGAGAAATTGCAGGCCCGTGGGTACCCCTCTAGGCTTCTTCGTAAATCTATGAAGAGAGCGTGGTAAAACGATCGTGAGGCCCTTCTAACGGTGAATAAGCGCCACAATAAACCAAACATTGTCTGCGTTTCCACTTTTGGGACGCATTCTAATGCAATTAAGAAGATTGTAAACAAACACTGGAATCTGCTCCAATCTTTACCTGAATTACAAGCTAAGCCCCTCTTTGCATTTAAAAGAGGAACCAACCTACGAGATAGGCTAATACATGCATATGAAAATATTCCATCTACTGACATTGTTGACAATATGAGGCAAATCGTTCCATTGGTCGGCCATCACAAATGCAATAACTGTGTAGCCTGCGCCACCACAAAAACTGTCAAGACCTGTAAAATTAATGATGTGGATTTCCAGGCTAAAACTTTCTCTAATTGTAACACTGCTAACGTTGTGTACTGTATTCAATGCCCTTGTTTGCTACACTATTTGGGTAAAACCATCCAACCCATCAAAAAACGTATCTTGCAGCACCAGTCAAGAATTAGGTGTAGAAAAGAAAATGCACCTTTGGTGGAACACTACCTACAACTGGGTCACAAAGAAACAGATATGACTTGGTGGGTGTTGGAGGTAATTAAACCTAATAAAAGACAGAATAACATCGACAAAGTCCTCTCCCTAAGAGAAGGCAAACTTATCTGTCTCACTGATACTGTTAAGAGAGGATTAAATTCAGCCACTGAATGGCATGCGTTAGCATGTTTAGCGTAATGTCATTTTCTGAAAATAATCTTGATCTGTGCTGATAAAACTGCTTAGAGGATCGTCTATGGAGCAGTATTATGACTAGAACTGTTGTCCTCATAGTAATAAGATTCACTGTATAGAATGAGTTCTGTAAAACTATATGTGATTATCTGAAAAATTATAATGTCTGATTTTTTGAAGAAATGCACTAAGCTACAAATGGAATATGTATTTGTTTCGATGTCTGCTTATAATCACTATTAGTGTAAAAGGAGATGTTTCAATCGGACCATTTCAGAAGTGTCGACATTTCACTCTCATTGTCGCCACCTTTCTTTTACTTTGTCTATGTGGCGTTTCGTGGTTTACAATACATTATAGGTTCATTGCCGATTTCTATCCACCTATAACATGGGCGGCTAAAACCCGTTCAAATATGGCGCCCATTGGCTGCAGTCCTATTTCGATATCCAAACGGCCCTTTAAATGGAAGCGCAATAGGTATGAGGCGTTTCCGCCTATTCGATAGAAACAGGATCCCCGTCTTGTGGACCTTCGTTAGAACGCTATCGGTAAGTCGACAACCTGAGCTGTAGCTCCCTCCTTCTCTCGAAGAAAAACTCTCTAACACACGTGTAGGATGAGTTTTAATAGTGAGTTTATTTTTTGTAGCATTTACGGAAGCTACCTGGAGTTGATTTAAGCTAACGTCTGATGAAAGGACCTTTTCTTTTTGGTAAGCGCTCAACTATACTTTGTAATTTTATTTAAATTTAGATAGGCCACAACACAAACAATGTGTTTTGTTGTCAATCAGATTTATTCTCCTGAATCGCCGTCTGACTGACGTATCAGTGAAAGCGGTACACTGCGTTCACGAGTTCAACCAAAAGTGAAAGGTAATTCAGCCGAGGTATTTTTAACTTGGTTTCCATAGTAGTATGAGGCATTGAAACTAATAGGTTGTATTATATCTCCCCAGATTGGTTGATATGAATAAACTCGCCGAAGTACCCATGTCCACAACTTAATGACGTGACGTGATCTTGTTGCCCAAATTTAATTTGCAACTGTCACAATACTCGCTGTAAGTTATTTTGAATATATAGCATTTAGCCTTGTTTCACTCGTGCAGCCTACATTCTTTCTTGTCCCTCTAACATTAAAAATAAGGTTTAAATAAAGCTTGGTCGCATGATTTCTGCAGAGGCCTTTTTGAAACATCCACAAGGGGCTAGAATTGTTTTGCCTGTAGGCATCAGTAAAGATAATACTGTTCTGTATAAAGTTAGTCAACATACCACCACAAAATTTGAAATTGATGGTAGCAATATAATCGTTATCAATGCATTTAAGCTGATGTCATAATTCGATACAGTAGTTATTTGCGTTTAAGTGATGAGAGTATAGACAGGTTTCTGTACGCCACACAAACTGAGATCGCTATCAAGAATGTAATTGAAAAATTAATTCTCTTCTTGGATGTCTAATATGCTTTTTGTAAATATGTTTTTTGTAAATTTGTTTTTTATGTTGTTATAAATGTAGTTGTACATGCTAAGGTGTTAACAAAAAGATTAATTAGATAAGATTGGTAACTGAAAACATTTTTGTTTCAGATTACACTTTGTAATATACAGATTTAAATTGTCATCAGTCCTGAAGATGGTCTCGCCAAGTATCCTGTAGGAGACCGAAACGTCGACCTCCGCTTCATCCTTTTTGTTTTTTCATTATGCTTTTGGGATAGGCGCTAATAGGTTCTGTTGAGTTGCTTGTGCATATACTAAGTGTCAACCTGCAGTCCTATGTTATTTTCTGTATACCAGATGAATTGTTTTAAATTTTTGATAAACTTCTTTCTCTATACACCTGGATTGTGTTTATGTTTGTCATCTATGTAGTTATGTTTGTTTGATTTAAATTTTATTTAGCTGAATTGAATTCTGATGAGGATTATTAATTGATTCTTGTAAGTCACACTGAAAGTGAAAAAATCTGTCTAAACGAATTCCCTTGAAGGCACTCTTACCTTTTCATTTCATTACCCAAGCCCTCAAGGGTAATCTGGGTCGCTCACTTTTTGTATCACTATCACTATTATATCAATAGCAGATGATACAATGCTGTCCAGTGAATATATTCTGGAGGACAGAGTCGTTAACCCATTGTCAACTACAGAAAGTGATTTTTCCAAATTTATACGATCAATTTCTCGTATTTTTTTAACTGTTTCAATTTGTGTCACTTTCCAAGCTTCGTTGTAAGCAGCGTATATACCGGCGTATATGAAACGTTTTTGACGCTGTTTGCGAGGTCCCAGTATGAAATCTCACAAGTCAGCACCGTCTTTAAGTGAAGTCAAGTGTTGCTTAATTTCAGCCAGTGTGGATTTCTGTAGCCATTCGAGGCATGGTTTCCCTACACCGTATGTTGTAACTATCCCTGGATGTTGTCTCTGGGAGAATCTTGGGTCTGGCCTGTTCTGTTTGAACCCCTGTAGTTTGGTCAGGAATCTATCTTGACAGTTATTTGTGTCTGTGGGCCAGATCAACCATTTTTTCCAATCAGGATTTGTTCTGTTTTGGTGTCAAATATGGGATACGTCTATCTTCACGTCTGTAGTGCTATTACTATCAGGTATGGGCTTCGGAATAGACGGTTTATTTAAGTCTTTTATCTTGGCTAAACCAAGACAGGTTGTTTGCTGAATTGTGTCATTCAGAAATATTATCTGTTCTGGGATCATGCAGGCTCTAAATAATGCTTCTAGACCTTGTACCTGCCATTCTTTTGAACCCCAGATGGTTTTTGTTTCAATGTTATTTTTCCAAAATTCGAAACCAAATGTAGACAAATTTTTCCGAATAAATCAATTTAGCATTTGTCAACATTGTTTTCATTCCTGTCTTATTTAACATTAACATTTTTTTAAAAAAAACGTCTCTAGATCACTGTTGTTAAACCCTGAGAAGTATTGGAATTTCTCATAAAATGTTTTCAAGCAGCCTTTTGGCGGAGTTGGACAATGTTCCCATTAGTTATAATTAAAAACATTTCTAGGTTGAGCAGATTTATGCACCAAATGATTATAACAATATAACTCTTCATAATTTGATGAACCCTGCAAATAATCATGTTCTGTGAATTTAGCTGACATTACTAAATCTGACATCATAATATTAATATTTTCAAAGTCCCAATCAGCAGAGAAAGTACTTGGTGTCACAAAGTCACTTAAGGAAACCTTAAACTGGTGTGAATATTTCAAGAGCTCAATCGGGCCATAGATTTCATAATCCGTTTTGTCCCATGCTACCCCACCGAGTATTGGATTGGCTGTGATGTTCACTGACGACAGTTCTCTTTTCTCGATGTGAGAGGATCTGTGAGGCTTTAGGACCAAGTTGATGTTCTGACTTGCTGTGTCCATTGTACTATATTTTCCATCAATACATTTTCCCAAACATAGAACCATGATGAACCAAAGCAGGAGGAAAAGTACACCTAACACAATCCAAAATTCAATCCATGGTGAAATCAGATATGTTTCTTTGAGTTGATGAAAAAGTTCAGTTACTTTGTCTTTGAAAGTTTTTGTTGCTGGCGTTTCTTCATGTTCACTTGAATCATCAGAAAAGTCATCGAAATTGAAGTAGCCAGATGCAGTTCTGTCAATTGTTGGAATTGCTTCCGGATTCTCATTAGTCTTTGCATTTTTCTTTGTTTCATTAGCATGTCTGAGGCTACATCGCTGTAGACAGGTGTTTCTTGACGAACTGCTTTGTTGCATAGTCCTTTTTTATTCACTGCAGATTTATCAAAAGTGATTAGTCTTTCAGTTTGAACCTCTTGGATTGTAGCAAGATTTGATCTTCTGCTATTTCTTGGGAGTCCACTGGGCCTACTACTTATTATTGGCCACATGATTGTGGTTTTACCAGGTCGATGGATACAACTCTGTTCTCCTTTTTACCAGCAAGGGGCAGTAGTACTACTGATCTTGTTCCGCTGACAGCTAAGACAGGTACTGCTTTTCTGTAAGAAGGCCCAAATTCCTTCTTCACCACGATCTTCTCTCTGACTAGATCCCCAATCTTTGGAATCCAGACAGGTCTTGCTGGGACAGGTGGCTTTTCTTCAGTGGTCGTTGGCTTTAACTTTATGTTACTTAGACTTCTTCTTGTTTCATTTAAGTCCTGTAAAACAGCCAAACGGTCTTTGATATCAAAGGTTTTTTCTTCTACCACTGAAGTGTGACAATCTAAGTCCTGAATGTACATTCTAGTGCCGAACAATAGTTCGTAGGGAGTGAGACCTTTTAGAGAATTTCTTGGCAGATTGTTAAGACTACATTAGACACTTGTTAGATGTTTGACCCACCCATCACCCGAACCTAATACCCTCACCGTTATAGATTGCTTTATGTCACAGTTATTTCTTTCCACTACCGCATTTCTCTCAGGATGGAAGGGAGAAGAGTACCGCAATACAATGCCCATGCTGGTCATGGCCTCCTTGTGAGCCCGAGAGCTAAACGCAGGACCCTGGTCAGAATGTAGCATGCCAATTGCGTATGTGCCGATAAAGACTCGCAAATCTTTTATAACAGTTCTGGCGCCAGCCGAGCGCTGGTGTCTACATCCTAAGTGAATCTAGTCTCAATAATTATGGGGACGCATTTCTCTGGCTGGATTTCTGCGTATAGATAGCCTGATGCTTTCTAATAAAGGAGTCCTGGCATTAGTCTGGTCCGGTTCACAACTGCGATCTCTGTTGCAGTCTGGACAATCCTTTGCAAATTTGTAATTTTGCAGGTTCATCCCCGGCCACCAGTATTCTGATTGTAATTCTTTTAGAGATTTCACGATCTCTTGGTGCCTTGGACCCAATCCCATTTGTGCGTCTTCAATTAAGAAGACTCTCCGGTTCGTGTTTGGAATTACCCTATCCCCCACTCCAAGGATTTGAGCAAAAGGAATGGAGTTTGCATCAATTATGTATGTATTATTGAGTGGATAGTTGAGAGGTAATGCTGCATAGTCACCTTTTAATGATGCTTTTACCGCCAGCATGGTTTCTCAGTCTATGTGTTTTTTAGAACGCTTTTTTGTGGCTATGGAAGCCGGTTCAACCGCTGCGGCTCTGTTAGCCAATGAATTCCCTGCAACGTGAACGCCATCACGTTGATGACTCAGTGTATGTATCACGTGAGTCTTTCGTAGTTCTTTCTGCAAAAGAACTACTTGTTCCCAGAGCATTTTATGCTTTATTGTGGCACCTGTGTCACCTTTGTAACCGTTTTTGATCCATGTCTGCATTTCAATATTGTAAGACTTGACGTAGAAATGCGAATCGCACACCATTAGTGTGGGGAATTCGCGATCTGCATTTTCAAGCGCCATCTTTAAAGATCTTATTTCAGCTCGCTGAGCTGTACAGTTTCTGAGTGATTCAGTTTTTGTGATTATTGGTCTGAATTTACCAAAGCACCAGCGACCTTTAACAATCGCGCACGCTGCATTGTAGGATTTTTTCTCTATATTGTAGTGTTGTGCAAATCTGTCCATGTAGATTACACATGTGTACTGTTCGAGAGGCAGAATTTCGATTGGCAGAGGATATTCTTCTTCATATTCTAGATTTTCTAGTTTTTTCATTTTCGGGTCAAAATAGTGCTTCACGTCTTCTGCAGCAAGTGAATTTTCCCATTGTATCGATTTTGGATCTAATACCACCGCATTTAGATTGCGTGGGCTTGTTAATGCCTCAAGGGCTGATTCTGCTTTTAAAACAGATATCCTCCTGCCTTGGGCTTGGGTTCTTTCTTTTGCTACAGCAGTTTGAACCGCTATTAGAATCTTTTCAGTAGAACTGAATTTAATTTCAGCTTGTGTGTACAAATGTGATTTTTAAGCTATTGGTACCGTTTCTCCCTCATTAGAGGTCAGGTACGTGAATCCGCATCTTCCTGGGATGACTCGGATTACAAGGTTGCGTACGTTTTCGCGTGTTTGCAATTTTGTTTTAGTTAACATGTCTGTTTGTAATGATCTTAAAATTTCTGTGTGTTTCTGAGTCCAATTAATTTGTTTGAAATCAGGTTTTATTAATTCATAGAGAGGTTTAACCCTCTCTGCATAATTTAGAATGTATGTTCTTCCGAAATTCAGGAAACCTAGTATTGATTGTAAGTTCTTCAGCGTTTTTAGAGCTTGGAGTACAGCACACTTCTCTAAGAAGTTGTCTGTTAGGCTTTTGCCTTCACTTGATAATTCATATCCTAAAAACAGGACAGTTAGGTGAGCAATTCGTGACTTTTTAAAGTTGAATTTATACCCTTCAGCTGCGAACCCAAGTATTATGGTGTTCACTCTTTTCAAGTGTGTCTCCAGGTCATCATCTGTGAGATAGATGTCATCGACATAAGATAATGCCTCATCATCATATATTTGTAGTAACTCTGTTACCCTTGCTGAGAATATTCCTGGGCTGTTCTTGAATCCCTGTGGGAGTCGACAGAATTGTTTATGCGACCCCATTATTGAGAAAGCGGTCAAATACCTGCTTTCAGGTGCAATGTTTTGGCAAAAGAAACCATTAGAGATATCTAATGTTGTTTTATATTTTTTGCGCACGATGTTATTCATTAGTGCTGCACTGTGTGAGTTTTGTACTGCAAATGCTTTGCTCGGGAGTTTGTGTCTGTAGTCCAAAACTTGATGATATGAATCGTCTGGCTTGGAGACAGGAAACAAAGGATTGTTCATTTGTGAGGTGCATGTTTCAATCACCCCCTGATATTCAAGTTGATCTTAGATCTCACTGACTTGCTTTTTAGCTTCTTGTTTAACTGGGTACTGCCTTTGTGCAGTGGGTTGATTTTTTAACTGGATTTTGTGAGGAGGAGAATCCTCATCCCATCCTACATGATTTTTATATAATGCAGGGGCTTGAGCTACTGCCCATTTTCTTGCACATGTATATTTTTTATGATTTGGAATATGATTTGAGAAGGCAGGCATAATCATTTATTCGCCATGAGGGCACTCCCTGACAAACTCTTGTGGCCAGTCTTTCTCAGCTAACAGGATGTCATAGCCTTTCGAAAGGTTATCCCAAAAGAGACCCCTTACTTTCCTAGTTTGGTCCCCCTCTATACGCAATGTTATTTCGTATAATTTATGGGATTGCTAACTCTGGTGTCTGCAGTTTCCACCTGAATGTATTCATTTGTGTCCACTGTCGCCAGAAGATTCATCAGGATCTTGCGAGCTATGGTCACTTCTGCTGCGCTGTCTAGCATTGTCTGGACCCACTCTCCGTTTTTCAGTTGTGTCCTCAGTATTCTCGGCATGTTTTATTTTAATACTAGCTACCTTCTTTCTTGGAAATTGTAATTTTTTACTTTGATGAGCAGGTTCCTTGTCTTTGGACTTGACGTGCTCTTCCTTGTGTTCTGACCGTCCTCTTCTTTCCGATTTTTGTGAGGAAGTCTGAAAAGATCGAGAGGGACGTGTATCAATATCTTGATATCTATCAGGTTTTCTCAATTTATCCCTATCTCTAAGGTTGTATCTTTTCTCAGAGGGCTCCCTCTGGGGAGACTTGCCTCCTCGGTCTGGAGATCTATCTCTCCGTTGAGGCGACCTTCCTCTGGACTGGAATCGTTTTTCTCTGGGAGTGGATTGTTTATTACCATCCCAACTCTTTTTTGGAGTGTTTAGATTATTTTTAATAAAGGTTTTTTCAGGATTTTCAGTTAGTTGGGGTTTTATTGGTTTCCCACCCAAACTATCTCTTCCTAGTTCTTCATAAGATTTTTCTATGATTCTGTCAAGTTCAAAAGGTTGTTCTGCTATATCTGTTTCTTTCAATTTCTGGCGGATTGCTACAGATGCTGCTTCTCCTTTTATGTTGGCTAATAATATAGCCGAGACCTGCTTGAAGTCTTTCAGTAATTTCATACCCAGAGTTAAAGCAGGTTCTGGATCGTATTCATTTTGAATCTGTCGTAGCACATCTGGTATTATCGCCATAGACAGAACACCATGTGTTTTTGTGTATATCGAAGCAAAGACTGTGCCCAAGTGTCACAGTCTTCCACATGTGGTGCGACCCCCATTGGAAGGCAGATAGTCAGAATTCTGTGTTTCTCATGAGGTGTAGTATCAGGAAATACTGCCTCTATCTGAGTGATTTTTTGTGCTAACCAGAATGGAATTTGTTCCCGTTTTGCGGGTATTTTGCCAATGGCTGATTGTATATTCTGTGGTGTTATTTTATTTGTGTTCCCCTGGTGAGGGGTGGTCTGTGGAATAATTATTGCTGGTTGGACTCTTGAAGTCCGCATGACATATTGGACCAATTGTCTATGTATTTTAATTAGTAACTTTAGCTGAGGTAAAAGTTCCCGGCCTGACATTGTATCAATGTCTGGATGTGGTGTGTAGCTCGCTAGAACCGGCCACGTGGCTCCTGGTCTTCCTTGTGGACCTAGCCGTGTGATGTGATTTTGATGTTTTAGGGCGCCTTAACCAGAGCATGTGCTCTTGGTAAGTTAGTGGGATTTCCACGTCCTCGAAAGGAGCGTATTCATCCGGAGGTTCCTCTATTTTGTAATAGTGGAATTCGTGTGTCACAGCGTGTGCTGCTGGAAATTGTATCCATGAATAGAATACCTCTGTATGCCGATATTCATGGGCCTCTACCAAGAATATGACTGTACCACCTCGTGATGATACTACATTTTCTATACGTTTTTTTGTTATAGTTTTTCTTACATTTACCGGAATGATTATAGCATTCGGGTCATTTTCTTGGAGACTTGTGTCATCCGCTAGGAGTTGAGCTGCTAATTTAGCTTCCTCCCTTTCGTCTTCACTTTCCGTCATTTTTACTAACAGAAAGCTTTTTTGTTGTAGATCAAGTTTCAAGGAAACAAAGATTGGGTGCACAATATTTTGGAACACTGTATCCTTCAACGTTGACTAAACCAAAAACTATACATAGGAATCTTTTCCTACTAAGTTCCAGCGGATTTTAACCTTTTACCCACTCCAGACGTCTTTTGGAGTTTTTACGGGAAAGGGGTCTGTGTGAAAAGCACGACTGCGTTACTCTAATGTCTTGCGTTAGATTATAGCCTTACCAAAATGTTGGGCGCCATTTAGTGTAGTTCCTATATTCCCAATAGGCTCTGCGCATTGGAATAATATAAACAGCAGTGTAGACGTAGGACTGAGGTCATCTAGGTCTCTTCTGACTATATTAGACTTAATTAGTTTTGCCAGCTAGCTCAAAGGTCACTAGAAACTTTCTCGAATGTTCAGGAAAGAGTTAACTCTCTAGATTTAGACAAGAAGGGATTCGTTTCTGACAACCGCATAAACATGACAACTTTGCTCCCACAGAATAAAGAGTATATCTCTAGAGTCGTGTGAAAACAATAGGCAGCTATTTCACTCAGTCAATCGTGCATGCTTAATTTCAGCAGAGTGCAGAGAAATAGAGAGACAGGCGTTTTCAATAAAAGTTGTTATTTATTGAGCAGTCTTCTTTCTCATGCAAGAGAAATGAGTTGCCACAATTGCAATACTTATCAAGAAGTAAAGTGCGTACAGTAAAAGGAGTATTATGAAATAATACTGTAAAAGCATTGATATGGTTTCTTAGCCATATGATACTTTAAAATGGATAAAATATATACATACATAAATACATTGACTAACGTACTCAACTGGTGCTTCTAAGATACGCCTACCCCCGTGTACCTGACCTAAGCCTAATACGTGGGAAAGAGTAAGTAAGTTGCAGTTTAAGTTAAGTTGGTTTTTGCCAATAATCTGAATCAAGAATTCTCTTAAGGGTTTAGTCAGCTCCGTACCTTGGTTCTAGAATGAAGGAGGTCGTGTATCTCTTTCTCAGAACTTGATCTCCCAGCAACCTGTAAGGGTGACTGGAAACACCAGAGCTGGATTTTCTCGGCTGGAGAAAAAGACAGCGTCTTTCTCAGTGCGTCAAAATGAGAGGGTCGGCTTCCTTCAGCTCTCGCATCAGCTAGGCTTCCGGGCAAGTAGATAGCCGCTCTGCTCCAAACCACCGTGTGTTTGCTTAAGGCAACGTTGGTATATTTATACCTGAAAGGTGCCGGGTTTGACGTAAAGTTGGACATAAGACGTCACTAAGAACTAACAGTTCTTTCTGGACTCCAGGAGTTCTTGTGCAAATCAAAACAAAAGCAGGGGGATTTCCCGGGCTGCTGGAGGCTTGGTTTGTTTAAAGAACGCGTTGTACTTTCTAGGAGTCTATGGAAGTAGCCTTGCCGTATTTGGACCGCATGGGCTATTACTAAATATGGATATGATTCTTATGCCTTTATAAGGATATTATTTGTTATAACCACATAAGGGCATAAATCGGGAATATCGAATTAGGGTCCTAGATAGAATCACAACACTCTCTGCTCTCTTTTACTCTACTATTTCTCTCCTGGTTTTGTTTTCACATCTACAGAGGTGTAACGTATACTAACTGACTGCTTCCTGGCAAAATCTTTGTTTACAGCACTGTAACCAGTCTCCTCTTTTCAGACACTCACTCCCCCTCCCCTTATTCGTAATGTTTATTAACTATTCGTATTTAGTTCTTCCCTGTACGATTCCTATGTTTGAACACTGCTATACTGATGTACACCATGTCATGTTAATCATAATGCTGTTGATTTCTGCGTCGATTAGAAATCCTCAGAGAAAAAAACGTATTGAAATAAAAAGGAGAAAAAAGAACGTGGTTCCACATTTTGGCAGATTTAATCACAAAGTCTTATTTATCCTGAAAATAGGTTAACAGGTGCCATCTTTCAAAGGTTACAAATAACTGGGAGTTTTTGGAAGACACAAGGACAGGGAACTTTATAGTCCACAATCCTTGTAGTCGACCTGACAAAGAGACAATATTAGGCTCAAAGATACACCCTGGAGCACTGCCAAGTATCAGCCTAAAGGTAGGTTCATAGAGGCAGCGCTAGAGGGAATTGTAAAGTGTTTTAAAACGGAGGAGTTCCAGTCTTAAGCCAATTTAGGAGGCTTCAGGCACCAGAAGAGGTCTAAAACCAAGGACGCAGAAAGCAACACTTCTAATGTGTGCATAGCGTCCAAATTGGATTCTTACAGCATCCATTACATTGGAAGGCTGTAGGAAAAAGGCGCTGGAGACAACTGTGTCGCCGTTATTTTAGATAGCATTTCGAGCGATTGCAAACTGAGCTTTAAAATTGAGCTTGCTGCAGCTGAATGTAAACGGAGCATCTGATGTTTTTTGGCTGACAACTCTTTTCAGAGCCGGGTACACAAAGTCGTTACTACAAAGTACCTAGCAGAGAAGGGTTCTGTAGAATAAACATGATGGATTCACCCCACTAAAACATATTGACATGCCCATGCTACAATTTGACGGCAGCGGTAGAACAACCAAATCGGTATTGAAACCCAGCCGGCCCCTGGGCGATCGTGCATCTACGCCCACACCGGGTAAGTTTTAGAAGCCCTGGACACATAGGAGCTTTTCCCTCATGTTAACTTTTTTTAAATAAACCCTGCTCAGACGATTGAACCGTTTTTCCATCATTTTTCAGATATGTCGAATGATTCCCTCAGTTTATGAGGTGAGTGAGCGAATGGGCACATATTGATTTTATTTTGGTTGCCTGGAGTCACCCCAGAACGGCATGTTATATGTGGATGTACCGTTTTTTGTTACAGAGTCCATGTTTATCGTGAATCACATCAGTCCTGTGAGACGTTTTCTGAGAGGTTTCTCAAGGTATGTGGATTTAAGCCGACTGGTGGCTGCTCTAGTTAGTTGTGGTTTGACTTTTCAGAAGAATGTACCTAATTGGTCATTATTCTCTATGTTGTAGAAATCGTATTGATCCTGAGGAGAACCCCAAAAGTTAGGGAGTTCGAAACGCGTCGATCATTCACTGCCAATGGTCAACCGAAGTAATAGATGGTCAAAAATTGGATTAAGACTGAATTTAAAATACTCTAAATATTTGAACTGTTGTAAATTTGGAATTTATTTCTTGTTTTCTAAAATCTTTCCAAATGTAAATATTTTGTGTTGACATTGACCTATACCTCATTTGTACCATTGTGTTTATTGTTTTTCTTCTTTTTTGTCAAAAATTTATTTTCGTGTGTCTGTGACTACGAATTGAGTGACTGAAGTGCGAAAGTTTTGTGTGGCTGTGTTCTAATTTTCAAAAATTTTGTCTTGTATCTTTTGTTTGTTAATTTTGCATAAAGTCGTATATTTTGTATATTCAAATGTGTAGATGCACAGAAATGTCTTTCTTAAAAAATGATAAATCTTTCTGAGTTCAAAAAATGATGATAATAAATAAGGATTTAAAAATAAGAACAGACGGCTATGTTTAATTCATAGCGTTTGCACAGGAAAACGAGAAAAAATCTTTTTCCAGTACTGGCAGCTGTTTTGTTTTGTAGTCAAGTTTGGTTTAGCCTTACTGTTGAGGAGCCAAGACCCTGTTTAAATCCTACTACATGCTACAATTTCTGCAGTCCTTGAAAACTGATAACGTTGAACGTGCCATGGTGGGAGAAGCCCATAAGAAAAGGCAAAGGGGGTCAGCACATACCTGCAGTCATAGAGACAGTGTCACATACAAACACATGAGGAGGACATTTCTGCCAGTTTCAGTACTATTTCACAGCCCTGCTTGGCATCCATGGTACTGTTTGGTACCCGTTCCAGGTATTGAAAAGATCTGCTGGCAAATTTTTGGGAGACATCAAAATATGATGGGTAGGAAATATACATAAAAAATTTGAATGGAATTTTCTTTCCTTCAATTTCTCAACAAAAGTATCTCGGTGTTAAGATGTTTTATCTCTTATCTCTCCGCACTTGATTGGTATAAAGTGGTTTCTGTTTTACAACGCATATATAAGCTCTATGTTGCTGGAATAACATCCTAACAGTAGCTGCTGCAAATAACACATGGAGAAACTGGAGTTTAATTGCCCGCTCTGTGTTCTCCTGAAGCAATATCAATATGCCAGTAATTGGCACCCTAGAAATTGTTTCTCTCACAAACACATTTTTAGTATAAAATATTTTTATTGAGCATTCAACAAGGTAGGAGTACAATAAGGCTGAAAGATCCCTCAGTTCCGCCCGACGGTAGACAGGCAAAGCAGTGTGGCGGGAGGGTACCAGCAGAGGTCATAACATACGGGATCATGGTTATACACAGCAAGCCGCCTACAACCCTGCATGGGCCGGCCGCGTCAGAAAGCTGAGAAGCGACCCCTGTTTGTCACCAGCACCACCAGGTAAGTAGGCCCAAATCCCGTAGCAGTGCCATGTGACTCGGTATTAACCAACCTGCAGACCAGTCCCCTCCCCTTGCCGAATCGTTCCTCAGACCGCTAAAGGTGCAACACTCCTCCGTCATCTGACGTACTCAGAAAGAAGAAACCCCACCCCCCCAACAACCCCACCCCAACCCAATACTCAACACTACAAACCCCCCCACCCCCAGCCCTACCGCCCACCTCCCCGTGCCCCTCGCAGCTCCCTCCCTTCATGGTCCATGGTCTCCCCCTCCCCCCATTGGCCTCCTCAGACCTATCGGGCTGGCCCAGCCTTGGTCCTCTCGGTTTCAGTCTCTGTCAGTCTCAGCAGTCGAAGGTACCTCGGGCAAGTTACTTCCACAAACTCGGAAGACAAGAGGGCAAGACATGGCCTCCATAGCTCAGCATAGCGGGCCCCTTCCCCTGCTCTGGTCAAGGAGAGCCGTTCCATGCCCAGGACCTTCCAAAGGCGGTGAAGCCAACCCTGGTGTGTAGGAATCTGCGCCGATCGCCAATGCGCCACAATGTTCTGTATTGCCGATCCCAGTGCAATGGCGATCAGGCGACCCCTCCGTGATCTTAGCGGGTAGGTCAGCGCGTTAGGCAGCCCCAGAAGGACATAGGAGGGAAAGCGCGGGATTTCTGTTTCAAAATGGGCGTCTACATCGTTTAAGATCTGACGGCAATAGTCTTGTAGGAATGTGCACTCCCAGAGTATGTGTACTAATGTGCCAACTTGACCGCAACCCCGCCAACATAGGGGGTCCTTGCCACTGTCCATCTAATACACGTGCTCCGGGGTGTAGTACCAATAGGTCGCTACTTTCGTGAGAGTGTCTGTGAGACCCATATGGTATGCTGAGTGACGCCCTCTATAGTATATTCCCTCCCACTCCTTATGTGTAAGGGCTCTCCCCAGCTCCCACTCCCAACGCACCCTGCTCGCGCTGTAGGTGTACCTATGTTTGTGCATGAGCATTTTATAGAGATCCGAGATTAACTGCTTGTCCGTTGTGCGAGTGATCAGCCAATATTCAAAAGCCGTAAGGCGCCTATCTGCTACATCCCTCACCTTGGTGTTGAGGGCCCAGTGCCGGACCTGGAAATATCGGAGCCGTTCGGATTCTGGCAGGCCGAACTCCTGACGGAATTGTAGGAAGGGGATTACTCCCTCTGGGCCATAGATATGATGGAGCGCGCGGCAGCCAGCCGGTTTCCAGCGTTCAAAAGCCTTCCCGTCCAATCCCGGTTGAAACTCCGGGTTCTCAATGATGGGGGTGAGGGGTGACGGTAAGGTGGTGAGACCTTGGGGAACTCCCACCCGGTCCCAGATCTCCAGCGGAACCCGTGTGATAAAGGAGGCATAGAGGTTAGGAGGCCTGTGTTCTCGGCGCATAAAGGGAATTTCTTGTAGGGTCCTCCCTGCGAACGCCTGGTCTTGAAACAGCCAGTGTTTCCCAGATTCCCATCGGACCCATTCTGCCAGGAAACGTAGCTGCGTCGCCTGGAAGTACGTAGCTAGGTCCGGAATCCCAAGTCCTCCGTGTTCCGGTGCTAGCATCGCTATCCGCAGCTTCAGACGGGGCTTCCTCCCATTCCATATGAACCGAGAGAGCTCCAACTGCATCAGTTTAATCCAGCCCTTGGGCGGAGTAAGGGGTATAGTGCGAAAGAGGTAAAGTATTTGAGGGAGGATCGTCATCTTGACGGCTGCCACCCTGCCCAGCCATGACAGCGGGTAGTGTTTCCACTGTCCAAAATCGTGTCTGATTTTCTGTCGCAATTGGGAGTAGTTAATATCCACCGTGGTCTGTAGGGAAGGGGCGAGCTGTATTCCGAGATATTGGACTGCCTCTGAGGCCCACTGCAAGGGGAATGTGCCCTGTAAGTCGGAGCGCGTGGCTGGCTCCAGTGACAAATCAAGGGCCACAAACTTAGACATATTTACTTTAAAGCCCGAGACTCTGCCGACCTGGGCGAGATCGTCAAGGCAGGCAGGGAGAGAGTTCCGGGGGTCGGCAAGAGACAGTAGGACATCATCAGCATACTGGCTTATGGTGTGAACGTCGCCCCCAAACTTGATGCCCTGCACTTTCGGGTCCAGCCGAATTAGCTGCGCCAGAGGCTCCATATAGAGGGCAAACAATAGGGGGGATAGCGGGCATCCCTGTCTGGTCCCTCGTTCGTTCGTAAACCGCGGAGACGTATAGCCATTGACCCGGACCGCAGCAGAAGGTAATTTATAGCAGTTCATTACTCTAGTTCGGAATTTGGGGCCAATGCCGGCCTTCACTAACACTTTCTCCAGATAGGGCCAATGCACCCTATCAAATGCCTTTTCGGCATCGATAGCCAGCATCATGTATTCACCCTCCGTGCGGGCAGCCTTCTCCAGGAGGTGGAGGGCCCTCTTTGTGTTGTCAGAGGTCTGTCGCCCCGGAATGAATCCAAACTGATCTGGATCAACCAGCCCTTCCATGCAGGGTCCCAGTCGGGAGACGAGAATCCCTGTATAGAGCTTAATATCCACGCGTAGGAGAGAGATAGGCCTATACGCTCCACAATCCGCGTGGTCTTTGCCCGGTTTTGGTATGACCGCGATAGAGGCCTCCAGCAAGTCCCCCGGGATCACACCGTCCTCCGCAAAGGAGGTAAAGAGTTTAGCAAGCAGTGGGGCCATCTGGGCACAGAAGGTTTTAAAAAAGCTCGCTGGGAATCCATCCGGGCCAGGAGCTTTGCCCAGTTTGAGGCGGGAAATGGCCGAAATTACCTCCTCCGGACGAATGTCTTTCTCCAGACAGTCAATCTGATCTTGTGTCAGGACCGGTAGTGAGATTGACGCCAAGAAGTCCGCCTCTGGGTCAGGTGAGGCAGCTGCATATAATTCGGCGTCAAAGGCACTAAAGGCCCCTGCTATCGCCCGATCCCCAGTGACAGGTAAACCAACCCTCCCTCTCAATTCCTGTACTTCCCGCTTCTGGGTGACCGCGCGTAACTTGTGCGCCAGGAGGCGCCCGCATCTGTTTCCCCCTGTGTAGTACGCATGTCGCAGTCGTAAGGCTGCGTATTCTGCCCTATCGAGATCTAGGGCCGCAAGCTGCTGGCGGGCAGCTTTCAGTTGCCGCCATATTCTCGGGGCCCCCGTCCTCCTGTGAATTTGCTCCAATTCCCTGGTCTTCTGGGTGAGCTTGTCTCTCTTGGCCTGACATTCCGCGTTCTCCGCTGTCGAGACAGAGATAAATTCTCCTCTCAGAACTGCCTTTAGGGCTGCCCACTGCGTAGCCAACGTGGTGTCACTGTTGCCGTTATGGGAAAGGTAGTCCGCTATTGCCCCCTGGATTTTGGTGATCAGCTCCTTCCTATGCAGCAATGATTCCCGGAGACCCCAGACCCTACTGGGGCGCAGCACCGTCTGCCCGGAGAGGGTGACCATGACCGGTGCGTGGTCGGAAAGAGAGGCCGTGCCAATATCAACGCTGGTGACAAGTGATTGGGTAACTGTGGAGACAACCAGATAATCAAGACGCGCATATGTTTTATGGGCAGCTGAAAAGTATGTGTAGTCTTTCTCCCCGGGGTGAAGCACGCGCCAAAGATCCACTAACTCCAATTCCCGCAATCGGGCCACGCCTGCAGCGGATAGCGCTCCTACCTGTGTTGCGCGCTGACAGGACCTATCTAGCAAATTATCAAACACCAAATTCAGATCCCCTCCCAGCAAGAGATGTCGGTCCGTCGTATCAGTAGCGTCAGTGAGCGCTCTATGCAGGAATTTTTCTTGGCCTTCATTAGGCCCATAGATCGAGCCAATCGTGTAGGTCAAATCCCCCATTGCAAACCTGTAGACCATAAGTCTACCTTTAATTTCAGCTAGTTTGCCCAGCACCTTACCCTTAAATTTCCAGGCCACTAGAATCGCAACTCCCGCCCTCTTATCCGGACATGAGGAAAAGAATTGAAGGGGGAATTTACCAGACTTTAGGCGATCACAGTCCTTGGGATAATAGGTGCGTTTCTTGTAGGAGGCAGATGTCCGCCTGGGACTGTTCTAGGAAAAGCAGGACCGCTTTGCGCTTTACGGGGTTGTTCAGACCTCTCACGTTTAAAGTGAGAATAATCAAGTCACTCAGCCCCATCTAGAGAAATGTATCTGCCACGCCATCATAGAATCGGCTCTTGTATTCCACCTGGGGAACCCAGTGCCCTCCCCTTCCCCCAAGGACCAAACACCTGAGGTACAGACCGCTCCACCCATCTCCCAAACCATGGACCCAGGACCCTCTCCAGCCATTACCACCCACCCTACCCTATCCCCAACAAGCCAACCACAAAAAACCCCCTCCCCAAACTGTAGAAAACAGGAAATAGTCTTGTCCATTGTCCACACGTGTCGGTGCAACGTGAAGAATAGTATAGGGGGAATGTGTCCGAATCCGCCGCCGACCCATCTCTGCCCAACCCCACCGCTCTCAGGGATGCATCAGAGCGTCGTATCTAAACTTCAACCGTTGTCGGTCGCCGCAAAATTCCATCGCTGCCGTCTCCACTGCCGATCGCTGACCTTCTGCGGGGGGCCGTCTCAGCCTGCGCTTCCTCCGTTGCTGCCGCCACCTCCCGGCGGCACCCGCCTCGGATGCCCCCTTGGAGGGTGGACCCTCCTCCTCCGCCGGTTCCTCGATGCCCAGGAGGCGGCATGCCTCCCGGAGGGACCTCAATTGGCACACCTTGTTGTCCCACTTAAACACCAGCCGGCAATTGAGCGGTAACCGGCTTGAAGGACCTACGCTTTTCAAGTGTGATGGCCGCCAGGTCCTGGTACAAGGACGGAGAGTGGCCACCAAAGGAAATGGTTCCCATCTGTCGAGCCTTGTTTAGGATCTCCTCCTTTGTGCGGAAGTCCTGTATGCAGACCAAGATATCAGCCGGCAGCGCCGAGGCGGCCCTGGGCGGGCCCGTCCGGTGAGCCCTATCAATGCGTAAGGCCGAGTCCGCTGGCCTACCCAAGACGTGGTTGAATAGACCCCGCGTCAAGTGGAAAAGGTCCTCTGTGTCGGGTGTCTGCTTCACCCCCCGGATCCTGATGTTATGTCGCCGGGAGCGGTTTTCCAGGTCTTCAACGTGGGACTGAAGGTCCACCTGTTGATCATGAATACGGATGATCTCTTGTTGCAGAGCCTCTATTTCAATATCACGCCCATCGCTCTTAGTTTCCAAGTCTGCTACTCTTTCTCCTATAGCATCCGTATCGCGGCGGACCTCTCTAATCTCCTCCTGCAGTTCTGTCTTCAGGGCCCGGATGTCTTCCCGCAGGCCACTGAAGAGGGACTCCAGAAAAGTTTTAGTGATGGGCTCTTCGGTACTCGATGTTCCAGCGATGGGAGTGCTGGCCGCCATTTTGCTGATTCCTACCTTCTGCCCCGACGTATTGGGTTCCGTTCGCTTCCCCGCTGTGGTAGGGTTAAACAGGTCTTTTATGGTCCTGTCTTTCCGCACTCTCGCTGTGGACATGTCCCGCGGGGCCGGCAACCAGGCAGCGGCGGGCGCAGCACGACGAGGCGGCACCTGTCCTCAAACACGTGCGCAAGCCCAAGTCGTCACCTGTGAGCGGTGCAGTTACCAACCGCTCTATGAGCTCCTCTGCAGGACCCACCGGTGTTTCTCCAGCCCCCACACAACTGTCAGGGGGGCGCCGGCCCCAACTCCTCTCGCTCTGCAAGGCCCCTTCTTCGCTATTTGGCCACTCACCACCGACACTCGGGTGCCACTCTGGCCGCCAGTCCCGAAGCAAGGCCCCCGATCTCCGTGGGTGCACCACCGTAGGCCTGTAAGGCGTATCCGCTATGTCGGATAGCAAGCCCGCACCCCCGCGGTGCCAATTTGCGCTCAGAGATGGCGGCCGCCAGATCACCGCACTTTGGCCGCCCCGACTCCGCCAACCGGTCCTCAGTGCCTTCGACAGGCCTGTCGCCGCCTCCCGGTGCTCTCACCGTCCGGCCTGCATTACTTCCCTCCCACGGGGTGGAGCAGCGCCGTGCAGTAACTTCTCACCGGCTCCGTGATCAGTGCGGCCGTGCAGCGCTCTATTGGCAACACCCACGCCCGTTTCTGCTCCTCACCTCTGAACGAGCCCCCCGGGGCCCCAAAGTCCTGGCGCTAGGCCGCCGGCCCCTCGTCCGCGGGCCCCCCCGCACAGACTCCTTCAATTCTGCTTCTCGTCGGCCCGAGTAGCCGCCACTGGTGGCGGCAGGTCCGCAGTAGCCTCCGGTCGATAGGACACCGGAGGCCCTGCGCCAATCCGTGCGGGCCGGACCCACCTTCAGCGCACCGACACTCGCGTAGCTGCGCCCCAGCCGAGGCGCGCCGAGGTCGGGTGCGCTCCGCTGCTTGCCTCGGTCCCGGCTCCTCGTCACCGTGCGTCACCAGGCCTC
Organism: Lissotriton helveticus; assembly: GCF_964261635.1. Classification (NCBI taxonomy): domain Eukaryota; kingdom Metazoa; phylum Chordata; class Amphibia; order Caudata; family Salamandridae; genus Lissotriton; species Lissotriton helveticus. The sequence goes on from NC_136061.1 coordinate 536,579,423, forward strand.
ACCAGGCCGTTCTCGGGCCGGGACGATTCTCGGGGCTCCCGGAGCCCGTAACGGTCCGCAAGGTCTTCCTCCTGCACCTGGCACGTCAGGACGGCAAGTGCTCTCCAGCTGAGCACAAATTCAGGGGATTAGGTGCTGTATGAGGTGCTATACTAGCGGCCGGCGGCGGGAGCTCCGAGAGGCACGTCCGCTCACACCGCCATCTTGGCCACGCCCCACAACAAACACATTTTTAGACTTAAATTTTAATCTTTCACATGGACGTCAATTCACCAAAATGCCAAGGGTAAAAGAAGGGACTTCACATGCCCTTTAACCTTCACTTTCACTAACACATACACATGCTTATACATACACACGTATTTCTGGCATTGCAGCCTTCTTCAGCCCGGGACTCACGTCTGAGCATACCCTGCCACACTTATGGCGGCCAAAAGCGGTGCTCACTTTGCCACTGGATTCAAGCAAGCCGGGCTGAAGACGGCTGGAATGCCAGAAACCGGTCCTCGGAAGCTTGTTTCCGGTCCAGGGAAGGCATGGCTTGGCAGTTCGGGCTGGACTGTTCCCATGAGGCACAGGGTCAGACTGATTTGCATATAGCCATGTCTGAACTGGGGTGGCAGAGTGGGCTAAAGAACGGTGATGGATCAAAGCCAGATCTTTTGACTGGGTGTGAGTGTTTGATTGGTTCAGATGCTCCGTCCATCACCACCCCCTTTTGTACCGCTTTGGCCGCCATAAGTGTGGCAGGGTATGCTCAGACGTGAGTCCCTTGCTCACTTTGTCACTGGATTCAAGCAAGCCGGGCTGAAGACGGCTGGAATGCCAGAAACCGGTCCTCGGAAGCTTGTTTCCGGTCCAGGGAAGGCATGGCTTGGCAGTTCGGGCTGGACTGTTCCCATGAGGCACAGGGTCAGACTCATTTGCATATAGCCATGTCTGAACTGGGGTGGCAGAGTGGGCACGGTGATGGATCAAAACCAGATCTTTTGACTGGGTGTGAGTGTTTGAATGGTTCAGATGCTCCGTCCATCACCACCCCCTTTTGTACTGCTGCTCTCTGGGCAGCAGGATTACAAAGGAATGGTGCTCTTGCACGTGCACGGTAAATTGTTTCTGTTTTAACTTGAGATAAACAGTGATCAGCGCATCCCTGCAGGAAGAGAAACAGGCAGCATAGGATGAGAGGTGCAAGCATTGCTAGAGCGTTCGTACTGGCCTTAGTTGCGACTCTGAATTGATCTTGCTTTTTTGACACACTTAAGCCGTGTGCCGTTTATCAGCTGCTTGCCTTCTAGGGTTTAGCAATGTGCTGCCTCTACATCTACATGAATAGTAACCAATACAGAACGTCTTAGTGTCAGGTATTAGCCGGGCGCTGGATAAATGTGAATGTTTTATGACAAGACCAGAGGCTAAGATTATTATTTGATCAGAGGCTTTGCAAACACAGCTAGTTAAACAGCAGAGATTATGCACACATTGATCACACAATGCAAATCGAAAAGAAACCAGTTAACTAGTAAGGGCTAAATAGTCGGGATTAACCACTAGCTGTTAATCTGCTGTGCAAAAAGCAAAGGAAGTTCACTTCTTGCCCAGGCTCTGACTGAACAGCAATGATTATGTTTTCAGCCATGCCAATAGCAAGGAAACGTCATTCACTATCAGGCTGCTGGCATAGATTATAACTACATGTTAATTAGCAAAGAATATTTACTATTTGTCTTGTGCGACAAGCCAGATAGCACAGAAACGTAACTATTTACCTGTTGAGTGTTGGATCAATAGCAGAGATTCTATACCGTTTAGCTAGCCACCACTTAAACAGTGAAGTTTCCCTGCCACAAACCCGGTTTCCATCCAAATACTACAGAATTGATGCTATTTAGCTGGTGACTAGGTAAATAATGAGGTTCCTCTGCCATTCAACCAGTCACTGTCTGCATTTTTTGAAATTCAATACATTTGTGGATTTTGTAAACTCACATAACTGTACATCTAGGCGAAGTTCCCTCTTAATAAAGTTATGTGGGAGAGGTATCATACAACCAGTAGAAACTTCATAAAGTTTGCAAAATGTAGAACTTCGATGACATTTCTACACATTTTTTCACATTCTACTGGACGTTGTTGGCTGCCTGCTGATACTGTCCCAGAGCTAGAAAAGTTTGACTGGAATCTTATGGTGCTCTGCAGGAGCATTATTGGAAGATTCCTGCACCAACCTGTCCTACTGTAAACTGCCTGCTCTCATGCAGTGGAAGCTGTTGCCACACCTCTAGTTGGCTGTGGTAAGAACCGACAGGGGATCGCTTGCCATCATGCTTCTGGCAGAGCTGAGATCTAATCTTTGGGTTGAGTCCACTGCTAAAACAAAGCCTTTTTGTGGAAGTGGACTGTTTAAAAAAAAATACAGACCTAGTGGCTTAGTCAGTTCTTGCTTGCATTGGATATTTACTAATGTTAACGACAGATGTGTTACCAGAGGATGTGTCATGGAGCATATAAACATGCAGGACTAGCTAAATGTTTTGTGACCAGTCTGTCTCACAGCAGTGGCCCGCTAGCGATAAACAATAAAGTAGCCTAAGTTGTGATAATAAAGATTAGTACTTTAAGGATATATTTTTAACTACCCCGTAAGTTGATTCTGCTATATTTGAACAAATGTTATGCAACATTTTTGCTTGATGCTGTGGTTGTCAAAGGTCTACCTATGGCTGTCATAGGTCCCAGCGGATTGTTTATCAAAATATAGAGATACTTAATATTGTCATGACCACATAGACTACTGCTACATTGTGAAGGTATGCAAAAAGGACAATTGATGGACAGAGTGCTGATCACTAATACAGAAATCTGGGCCTAAATCCCTGTTTTTTTGCTTCCCATGTCATTCCCGATTGAACCCAGCCATATGCAAATCAGTCTTGACCCTGCTCCCCATGGGAACAGTCCAGACCAAACGCCAGGCCAGGTCCTCCCTGGACAGAAACAAGCAGCCAGCTAGCTTGACTGCAGTGGCATGGAGAGCACGGGACACACGTCTTGGCATACCCGTCGGGGTGACAAATGCAACAAGCATTTGCAATGCAATAGCTCTCGCATTTACGCGAGTTTAAGCTATTGGCATTGTAAATGACAATGCATTTTATTTAGGTTTTAAAAACCAAAACATAAATAAAAGGCATTGTCATTTACATTGCCAATCGCTCAAACTAGCATAAATGTGAGACCTATCGCATTGCAAATGCTTGTGATTGTGTGCTGCAGTTTGTTTTTGCCGACTTTACCACTGCTGATCAGTGCTAAAGTGCAACTGCTCACTATGTAAATGAGGATTATGATTGGTTATCCATAATTGGTATATTTGATTTACTGTTAAGCAGTGCTTAATTTGTAAAATATTAAGTGCCAGGGCTCTAACCAGGAGGCCACTACAGCTTGCGCTACCCATCGCCCATGTCATCACTGCCAAAACAATAACTAACCATCTCTCTCGCATGTAAATGTGACAGTTCATATTATTCCTGGTCCCCAAAGCTAAAGGAATGGCTGGGGAGGTAGGTGTTCGCAATTTTTGTATTTATTTTGTATTTCTAAACAACCGTTGTTCCGCTCATCTCTACATTAGATGAGCAGCGCCGCCATGTGGTAGACTGTTGGAAGTATGGTGTTGACAAAAACCGGAATCCAATTAAGTGCCGGTGCTGAGCACCGGAAAGCACCAGCTCAAATTAAGCACTGCTGTTAAGACCCTAGTAAAGTGCACTATGTGTGCCCAGGGACAATAATTCAATTGCTACTAGTAGGCCAGCATCACTGATTGTGCCACTCACATGAGTAACCCTGCAAACATGTCTCAGACCTGCCACTGCAGTGTCTCTATGGGCAGTTTTAAACTGCCACGTCGACCTGGCCAGTGAACCTACTTGCCAGGCCCAAAACTTCCCTTTTACTACATGCAAGACACCCTTAAGGCAGGCAGAAGGAAGCTCCATGGCAGGGCGCAGTGTATATAAAAGTTAGGACATGTACTAGTGTGTTTTACATGTCCTGATAGTGAAATACTGTAATTTCGTTTTCACTATTGCAAGGACTCTCTCTATCCCATAGGTTATCATTGGAGCTGCCTTGAAACATCTTACAAGTGTAACTTCCAATTGGGAAGAGATAGAGATTTGGAGTTTGGGGATTCTGAACTCACCATTTAAAAATGCATCTATTAGAGAAGTTGGTTTTTAATTGTTTGTTTGGAGATGCCACTTTTAGAAAGTGAAAGACACAAATGATGGATGGAATTTGGAACAAATCAAATATTCATCCCCAGTCAAGAGATCTGGGTTAAATCCATTGTTCTTTCGCTCACCACGCCACCCCAGTTTAGACCCAGGCATATGCAAATCAGTCTTGACCCTGCTCCTCATGGGAACGGTCCAGACTGAGCTGCCAAGTCCCTCATCTAAAAATAGCATCCTGGGACCGCTATTAGGCTATCACCCCTCATCAGCCAGGCTACCTTTAATCCAGTGGCAAAGTGAGCTCAGGACCCACGATTTTTGCACAAACTCTAAAGAAATGCAAAGCCATACATAATTACCGCTTTTCAACCATTGCAACAATAGGCACCAAATTATTGTTTGCGCATGTGCACACTTACCATCCTCAGGAGCCTGCTTATATTCTTTGTCATCAATTACATCATAGTCAAATCCAAGAAGGTCTATGGGAATGGTGAATTTTCGAGCAAAGTTTTGCTGTGCACCAGTTAAGAATGCCTGAGTGAAAAAAAATCCTGAAATCCAAAAGACAGGCGGGTTTCCGTTCTCATACCAGTCCTGCAATGTAGAGAAAGGGAAATATATGTGCACTACCTCCAAGACTTAGTAGCCTTTGAAACTTAAAATGATCATTTGAACAGTTCATACACGGATGTAGGACTCTCGGCATTGTAACAAAAAGTCAATTTTGCATAATTAAAAAAAGGCAAATATTTCTAATTCAGGAACCTTTGTAGGTGGCAGGTAGAAGATTTTCAAACATACCCCTCTCAGTGCCCAAGTCAAACTTTGAATGATAGCTAAAGCATGTAACTTATGTCATCTCCCTCAGTCTGAAATGCATAGTCCGCATCTCACTTGCACAAATATCAGTTCACTTAATCTGGACCAATCACAATGCAGATTTTAAGACTCTCTGCTGAGTTCACAATAACCCTGATGATTCATTACTGGTGCTATACTGCATAGCCAAATGCATATTCCTTCCTCCAGAAGATACTAAACTTTTGTTGGTACATCCATACATCTAAAAGGCTTCTCCACACTTTTCTATCACTACCTCTCGGTCTGGAGAAAAACTTATGATGTAACAGGAAAACCTGAAAACTCACAAGCTTTAGCAGGAATAAGGATTCTATCAGCTATCTTTATCACTGCTCAGCGACCTATCGTCTAACTTGTTCCTTCCATTTTTTCGGTACCTTCCCCCATTCTATTCTCATCGCAGAAAGCTCAGAAGCAGTTAACTTGGAGTATGAGCACTACATAAAAACAATAAATGAGCAAGATTTCAATGGGATGGGCATGTCTCTTCCTGAAGACTCTATAAGTTAACATCACTAGAAACCAAAACTAGATGTACACGTTTTCTGGCACAATATAGCACTGTCTTGTTCTGATGCATATCACCAAGGCTCCACTGCTCTACAATTTGTCTTAAGAACTGGTGAGGTCAGTTTCCCCAGGACTGAAATCATGGAGAACAATACTCTTCACTCAGAAGAGGGGCGGTGGGAGGGCATCACAGAATCTGTGGAAAGACCTGAAGCCAACAAAAGAAAATGTTCTTTTAATACATGTCCTTTTTTGCAGATTTCTGAAAACAACCACTCCAAAAGCAGTCACTAAAGGGGGTGGGTTAAGTTAACACAGCAGAATAACACAAAGAAACATAGCGAGCATCAGAACCATAATTATTCAAAAAGAAATGGAAGGGCATGTAGGCCACAGTCAAACAAATCATCTCTAACGGAACAACTCTGAATATAGTCAGAACAGCTCTGCCACTGGTCAAGTGAGAACTAAACCTGACTGGTCTGTCCTCCCCAGAAAGCTCATAACAAATCTTCAAACATTGTGAAGATCGACCTTGAGATAATCGTTTTCTTGATAGCTACTCCACATTTCACACCATCATAACCCACACACAGGTTATCATAAAGTATTTGGTTCTGAAGATACTATAATTAACCACAATTCTACAATTAAATACATCCAACCTCTTCTACTTTAAAGTGCAGTACAAAGGCAGAGAAATAACCTGCACCAAATGAAACTCAGAAGCTTAAAAAAATTGAATGGATGGCTTTATCTTAAGCATAACTTTATCTTTAGAAAAACATGTTAACAGTAGTGAAGCAAATGATGCCTTCAGCTTATATGCCCTTGCAGGAGACATTTGAACCACAAAAAATGCCTTCTCAAACATAAAATCTTTACATTAGCTTAATATATGGGCTTCAACATCAACTTACTTACAAAGGTACGTATTGGATTTAAATCCCAAGCTGATACCAGTTAAAAATTATTATGTGAACCTTTTAAAAAAAACTCAAGGTCAATTGAAACAATCTGCCTTGGTCAGACTAAAAACAACAAGTAAAAACCACTGCTAAATAGCTTCCAAATGTACCTATATGGAGAGACTTTTTTAAAAAAAATATTTTTATTAGTTTTTCCCCCTTCTATGCAAGGATTAGCACAACGGCACATACAAAAATAAGAGAATAGTCCTGAAGCACCAAGATATACATGATAAACACTGGATCCGAGAAATCGGGAAAAGACAGAAGAGAAAAATTAATTACATAATTACAGAAGTTGGTTTTAGAGCAGCATTTACACAGCACAAACATAATTTGTAGATATTAATATAAGGATAAGTAAAGTCAAGCAACATTTCTTCAGAAGCGAAAACAAAAGATCAAATCTGATTACAAGCGCTAGCTTATCATAAAATATCTATTTACTCCTGACTCCATTCTGTAATAGCAGACCAAATCTTAGCACCCATTGTTCTCTTCCTCCTCCCCTTAGTTTTATATATTCCTATTTTCTAGGTTGTACATGGCAAGTAATCTTGTCCGCCACTTTGAAAACTTTGGTGGACCGGGGCTAATCCAATCCTTCGTAATGCAGGCCCGTATCACCGCCATACATATGAACAAAAAAGATACAATACTTCTTGACCTAGCATGAGCAGTGATATCTGAGCCGACCCCTATCAGAACCAGTTCCCTCGTTATGCTCATCGGAGATCCCAAAATTAAGCCTAAAAATGTCTCAATTTCTTTAAATAGCTCCCCTAACTTAGGACATGAAAAGAACATATGGACTGAATCCGCCGCATACAGGCTACATCTGTTACATTTGATTCCAGCAGATGTCCCCCCACTTTGAAATCCTACTTGAGGTATAATACATACCATAAATGACCATATAATGTTGGGTGCACATCCTCCTAGTCATCAAGACTTGATTGGCAAGCCCCAGGGATTCCCAATATTGGCATCTTCTAACCCCAGTTTCCTTACCCATCTTCCTAGACAAAGATCTAAATTATTGGAAAATGCCTCTATAAGTTGTACATAAAATTGGTCGATAGATGTTCTCTTCTTCATTTTCTCAATTAGCGGGATCCTAACAAGCTGTTGCTCAAATCCAGGCCCTTGCTTATTAAAAAACTGCAAATTTGGAGATATTTAAAGAATTCATGTTTAGCTAAACCATAATTCGTTTGCAGATCTGAAAACGGTGCCAAAAGGCCATCTTCACAGAGATTGGAAGTAGCCCGGGAGCTGAGAATGGGGTTTATGCGTTCAATTTAAAAACACCAAGTTGCCACTTGACTTGCTTCCAAACAGAATAGGCTGCCTTCCTTATTTATTTAATTTATTTAGTCTTCTTAAAGTAACTTGGCTCAATTATTTTAACAAGGCATTCCCTAGACGCATGCCCCAGCCCAAATTCATATATTGATGGTCTATGGCAGGGCAGAATTTCAGCCCTGTCACCAACTACCAAGGAGCAGATAGTTTGCAGGATGGCTGCCCAATAAAACATCATAAAATATGGCATCCCCCAGCCACCACGGTCTTTTGGTAACACCATATTCTTATAGGCCCTCGTTTGTCGACTATACCCCCATAAGAATCTAGAGCAGATCCTCTCAAGCCTCTTAAAACATGACACCGGAAATTCTAATGGAATTGTTCTAAACAAGTATAACAACTTGGGCAATACCAACATTTTAAGAACATTTGATCTGCCGTACAGGGATAGATGCCAGTGATCCACCGGCTCCAGTATTGAATTCACCCTTGTCAATACAGGATTCATATTTAACTCTGGGATATTACTAATTGGCAGTGAGATTTTAATTCCAAGATATGTAACAGGAGGATCGCCACCTGAATAAAGTTTTAGATACATTTAGTGTATAGCAGGAGAAGTTCCCAAACTGAGATGCCAATCTATTGATTGCAGGGAGTGCACTAACGATGTCGCTAGTAACAACAACGATATCGTCAGCATATGCTAACTCTCTGTACTCCATTTGCCATAATTGCACTGGTAGAATATCTTTATGGCAATTCAATTTATACAAAAAAAAAATCTATGTGAGAACTTAGCCTGGTGTATGATGTCCACTATTCTAGTGGGCACCTTGCACCAGTCTAAACGACCCTCATGGTGGTGGTTGTAAAGTCAACCTTATAGACCTGCTATCCTAGTGGTAGCGTGGACCAGCAGTCTTAGGCTAAAACTTCAGAGAACATGTGAAGCCAGCTGTTTTACCATGTATAATCCCTTGAATACCAAATGAAAGGACACCACACAAGGTATATATCAAATATATATGTGTATTTATTTATAACACAACCCCTCTGAACTCTTTACATTACAAGTTACTCATTCAGCATACTTTAAATTGCACAAATACAATTCTGCCCTAGGGGCCTCACAAACCATATACTAAGTAAGTGGTATAAGAACCACTTCAGGAATAGTGAATAGGCCTGGGGCCTAGGGAATCGCTTGGGCTACACTACAGAACCAAAGGTTAGGAAGTAGGGGACACATGGGAGACGTGTGCAGTGTGGGAACACAGTCGCGAACTACCATTGACTTACAATAGGAAGCGAAGAAGTCACTAAGTTACTGATTAAAGACACTTCCGGGTGGACTACAGTGAAACCCTTTTAAACTAGGATACTTGGATAGTCACTACCCACGGGAGCACCGGAGTACTCGAGTTACCTCACCCAGGGAAGCCGGGTGCATAGGTGTCTTTTAGTGTCGGGTTTCGTTGATGCTTTCAATGGAGACCTGCAAAAGAAGTGCTGCAGGCGGCCGATGGAAGAGTGTCCGGGTAGATCCAAGGGTGGATCGAGGAACTGAAGAACCTGAAAGCAGAGGGGACAGAGTCTGGGTCACTAGCCAGTGACCAGGAAGGAACCAGGATGGAACCAGGTGATGTCGCGATGCAAACAGGTGAAGAGGTGAAGCTTGTCTCTGCAGCCACGAGGAGCAGGAGGCGTTGACGACAACCAGGAGCTGGAGTCGAGCTGTGCCACAAAGGCTCTAGTTGACTGCGGTGGCGGTATCCGGGTTGGACCCAACAAGCCTTGGTAACCGCAACCCACGCAGGAAGTGAAGATTCGCTTCAGTTCAGACCAGAAAGGTCTGAGGAGTTTCTCTTTTGGGAGATAGCTGGAGCAAGCCCAGAGCAACCAGACAAGCATTGGAAATTTAAAGGATCGTCTTAAGAGGGCTCACTAGCCAACGGGTTAGCAACCCGGAAGACGCGACAAGCTGAAATGCAGGAGTGGGCCCCATGCGGCACTCGTGGAGTGAGGGGGGCTGAGCTCTGGTGCAGATGATGCTCGGGTCTTGGGGCTTCTCGTGCCCCAATACACAACTGCGAGTTACCTCAGGAGTCGATGCAGTTAGCAATTTGCAGGATGTCCAGGGAGTCTGGTTCCACATCTCTCGTGTTCGCCACGGGTCTCAACTTTGCTGTGGATGTGGGTCAGAGTCCAAGAAGTCTGGAAGTCCCGTCCTGAGTAGCTGGCTCGTCGGGTTCTGTCGGGAGCATCGACAAAGCAAACCGGCAAGTTACTGGTGGTGCCTGTTTGAACAGGGTGGTCACTCATTGATCACAAGGGAGATATCTTCAGTCTTCTAGTCAGCATAGAATGTCGAAGTCCAAGAGTTCTGTTTCAGAGTTTCGTTCCAGGATAATCTAATGTCTCTAGACACAGCTCCTATCTTTATACTAAACTAAGGGGCTGGATTACCTGCTAGGTACCTCCTATGGGTGGACCCTGAGAAGGGGGTGGTTACACCCCTTTCTCTTTGTCCAGTTTTGCGCCAGAGCTGGGGCTGGAGTGCCCCAGCAACTGGTTTGAACCGGGCTATGCATGGAGCACCTTGTGTGCCCCAGGCAGTGTCTCATTTTGCAGCTCTCCCTGCCCCAATACACTAAAAGCCTGTCTGGGGTGGTGCTAGCATCTCCCAAGGCAGGAAACCTATTGTCCAGGCCTCCCCTGCCGGAGTTTCGTCCAGTAGCAGGAGGTCAGACTCGTGTCTGTGGCAGCAGCATCCATTTTGTGATGCTGAGGCTCTGTTTAACTTTAACCGGGTAAAGCAGTAACCAACATGTCTTCTCCCTCTAGAAGGGTGGAATGCTACCTCCGCCACCAGAATTGGCAGGGGGGTAGTATTCCAAAGTGTTTGACACCATACACGACATGTTTTGATAAAGCCAAACCAAAGTTAGCATTAATCGCGAGGATTATAATTCACTTAAGAGTATATGGTATGGCTATATCGTAGAACAGCTATAAGGACATGGTTCCGGAAGCTGCAGAGGGGCTCAGCTCATGCTAGGGCACCCTCTCACATAAAACCAAGCACTCTGCATCCAGGATTGTCAAGGCCTGCCATAGGAGTGACTTATAGGTTACTATGTGTCTATATATAAGGTAGATATAGATATACTATATCTAAGTAAGGGGTGATCACACCACCTTACCCAAGCTGAGTGATCAGCCTGTGGTGTCAGTTTGGATGGCCAGCCAGGGGTGGCATAATACATGCTTCAGCCCCTGGTAGGCCTTGGATGCACCTATGCCCTGGGTACCTATGGTACACTATACAGGGGCTCACAAATGTGACCCAATACCCAATCAAGTATGTACCTAAAGTACATGGTATCAATTTAGAGAGAGAACAGCTGGGCTGTTGGTCTGATTAGCAGGCCCACAGCCACACTAAAGTCGAAAAACCAGAGAATCACAGCAAAAAGTGGGGGTAACCATAGGAAGCAGACCCTACTCTCCTACACAACCCCCAACCCCCCAAACGCAGGGACATTAACCTAACCTTGACCAGTTAAGTCTTCATGTTCTAAGTGGAAATATCAGGAGAGTCCAACTGCATTGGCATGGTCAGTCTCAGGTCTATGTTCCACTGTAAAGTCCATCCCCGGTAGGGAAATGGACCACCTAAGCAGTTTGGGATTTTCACCCTTCATCTGATTTAGCCACAAGAGGGGCTTATGGTCTGTCTGAATCTTGAAGTGAGTACCAAACAAGTATGGCCTCAGCTTCTTCAGGGCCCAAACCACAGCAAAGGCCTCGCTCTCAATAGCTGACCAACATTTCTCTCTAGGGGTCAGCCTTCTGCTAATAAAAGCAATGGACTGCTCTTGACCATCTTTATTCAATTGTGAAAGAACAGCTCCCACACCCAACTCAGAAGCATCTGTTTGGACAATGAATTATTTGGAGTAATCTGGACTTTGCAGAATAGGTGCAGTGCACATGGCCTGCTTCAGTTCATCAAATGCCCTTTGACAGCTTACTGTCCACTGAACTTTCTTTGGCATTTTCTTTGAGGTGAGATAATTAAGAGGAGTCACAATGGACCCATAATTCTTAACAAACTTCCAGTAGTAACCAGACAGGCCAAAGAAAGCTCTGACCTGGGTATGGGTGGTTGGAGGAGTCCAGTCCTTTATGGTCTGGATCTTGCTCTCCAGTGGTTGAACCTGACCCCCACCTACAAGGTGGCCCAGGTATACAACCTTACTCTGCCCTATCTGGCACTTGGTAGCCTTGATAGTTAGGCCTGCCTTCTGCAGGTCCTCCAAAACATTCTTCAGGTGGATCAGGTGATCTTCCCAAGTGGAGCTAAAGACAGCAATATCATCTAGATAAGCTGCACAGTATTCATCCAGACCTGAGAGGACTTGGTTCACCAACCTTTGGAATGTGGCAGGTGCATTCTTCAGACCAAAGGGCATTACCACAAATTGATAATGACCTCCTGGGGTTGAGAAAGCTGTTTTAGCTTTTGCATCATCAGCTAGTCTGATCTGCCAGAAGCCAGCTGTCAAGTCAAATGTGCTCAAAAACTTGTCAGAAGCCAATCTGTCAATGAGCTCATCTGCCCTTGGTATTGGGTGGGCATCTATCCTAGTGACAGCATTGAGACCTCTGTAATCCACACAAAACCTCATCTTTCTCTTACCATCTTGGGTGTGAGGTTTAGGTACAAGTACTACAGGACTACAGAACTGGCCCAAGGGCTCCCTGAAGGCTCAATAACTCCCAACTCCAGCATCTTTTGGACCTCTGTCCTGATACAGTCCCAGACATGGTCAGGTTGCCTGTAGATTTTACTCTTCACAGGCAGACTGTCACCAGTGTCCACCTCATGGGTGCACCAGCTTGTCTGACTTGGAGTCAGAGAAACCATATGTCTGTAGGGCTGTAGAACTTGTCTGCAGTCCTGCTGCTGTTGGTCAGTGAGGCTGCCTGCCATGGCTACTCCATCAACTGAACCATCACCAGGGTTCTGAGAAAGCAGGTCTGGGAGAGGGTCACTCACCTCCTCCTGTCCCTCATCTGTAGCCATGAGCAAGCCCATGTCTGCCCTGGCAACATATGCCTTCAATCTGTTGACATGAAGCACCCTGTGGGGGCTTCTGGGAGTTCCAAAGTCAACCAAGTAGGTTACCTCTCCCTTTTGCTCAACAATAGTGTGGGGTCCAGACCATTTGTCTTGGAGTGCTGCTGGGGCCACTGGCTCCAACACCCACACTTTCTGTCCTGGCGGGTAAACAGTCAGCACAGCCTTTTGGTCATGCCAGGCTTTTTGAAGTTCCTGGCTAGCCTCAAGGTTTTTGGATGCCTTTTTCATGTACTCAGCCATCCGGGAGCGGAGACCAAGTACATAGTCCACAATGTCTTGTTTAGGCCTTTTGAGAGGTAACTCCCATCCTTCCTTCACCAGATAAAGGGGTCCTCTTACAGGATGCCCAAACAGAAGTTCAAAAGGGCTGTAGCCAACCCCCTTCTGTGGGACCTCTCTAGAAGCGAAAAAAAGGCAGGGCAGAAGGATGTCCCATCTTCGCCTAAACATTTCAGGTAAAGCCTTGATCATGCCCGTTAAGGTCTTGTTAAATCTTTCAACTAGACCATTGCACTGTGGATGGTAGGGTGTGGTGAACTTGTAGTTCACTCCACACTCTTTCCACATAGCAGTCAAATACCCAGACATAAAGTTTGCAGCTCTGTCTGAGACAACCTCTTTCGGAAAGCCCACTCCTGAGAAAACTCCCAGGAGGGCTCTTGCCACAACATGTGCAGTTGTGGTCCTTAAGGGAATAGCTTCTGGGTATCTGGTGGCATAATCCACTACCACCAGAATAAACCTGTGCCCAGAGGCTGTTTGAGGATCCATTGGTCCAACAATGTCTATCCCAACTCTTTCAAAGGGAACCCCCACCACAGGTAGTGGTATAAGGGGTGCCTTTGTGGTGCCACCTGATTTGCCACTGGCTTGGCAGGTGACACAGGAGCGAAAAAACTCCTTGGTATCTTCTGACATGTGTGGCCAGTGAAAGTGAGGGACAAGCCTGTCCCAAGTCTTGTTCTGGCCAAGATGTCCTGCTAAGGGAATATCATGGGCTAAGGTAAGAAGGAAGGCCCTGAATGCCAGAGGTATGACCAACCTCCTGGTAGCACCAGGCTTGGGGTCTCTAGCCTCTGAATAAAGGAGTCCTTCATCCCAATACACTCTATGGGTACCTTTAGCATTCCCAGCAGCCTCAGCAGCAGCTTGCTGTCTGAGGGGTTCAAGAGAGGGGCAGTCCAGCTGCGCCTACCTCAGATCTTCCCTTGAAGGTCCCCCTGTCCCAAGAAACTCAACCTGATCAGGCTCAAGCTCTTCTAGGACAGTTCCTTCTTGGGTCTCACAATCAGCTTCCTCAGAAGGCTGATCCTCATCCTGAGGCAGGGGGGAAGGCACTGCCTTAACCCTACTGCTCTTTCTCTTGGTAGGCAACTGGTCCATAGTTTCAGGATCCAGGGCATGTTCAGTTTAGCACTTTTTGCCTGTGACCTGGTCACAGCAAGGACATATGAAGATATACCTATCATTTCTGCATGAGTCCTATACTCCACTTCAGACCAGACTGAAGATTCCAGATCATTGCCAAGCAGACATTCTACAGGGAGGTCTGAACTAACAACAACTCTTTTGAGGCCAGTTACCCCTCCCTAGGAGAAATTAACAATTGCCATACTATGGGTGGTAGTGACATTGCTTGAATTGGTCACTAGGTAATTGTCACCCAGTATTATCTGACCTAAGTCCACAAAGTTAGGCGTCACCATGGTGACACTGGCACATGTGTCCTTGTAGGCCTGAGCCACTTTGTTATTGATTAAAGATGTTTGTCTGTGGGGCGCTAGAGGGCGCACGAGCTAATGGCCGCACTTTAGTGAGGCTCTGGCTTCCTGGTCAGCACTATCCTGCGTATATCCTACTGTCCTGCAGATACTCGCCTGAAAATCGCAGCGAGTGTGAGTTTATGTGCGCTGCAGATCCTGTCCGAGTTTGGCGGCGATCCGACATCGGACACCGGACTTCGTCGCGTGGGAAGGCTGGCCGCGGTGCGCTGCTGCGGAAGGGCGGTGCAACAGCTTGGAGGCGAGACCACGAGAGGCCGGGGCTCGCCACGAGGTAGACAGGCCTTGGACGCGGGGCGGCCCGCCCGGAGGGTACGGAACCTGCTGCTGCTCGGCGGACCCGTTGTGGCGGAGAGTCTTCCCCCTTCCACTGGCAGCCGTCACAGGCAGAGGCACTGAGCAGAGACGAGAGAACTCGCTGGCACTACGCGAGAGGCGGATGCCTGCCGCCTGCACCGGGAGGTAATTGAGCGGGGCCCCGGACTTTATGTACAGATGCCCGGTAGCGTCAACCCTTCATCCGAGGGCTCGCCGCTGCTGCTAGCGGCGGATTGAGGTACGTCAGGAGCCTACTGGGGGACACTGTATTGGGCCGGTCCCTTCACTGGATGACGCCCGCCGCCGGCACGGGTAAACTTCCCCCCTGAGACTCTCCAGCACGATCCTGAGCGCATCCCTGCGAGGCCGGGGTACTGCTCAAGCGCACTCGGCGCTAACTACGGTCCACATTACCTGCAGACGCCATAAGGCACCCACGGGCGCGTGATTACTGAGGTGCTGTGGAGGTGCCGTAGGTCTGGGGCCCACAGGAGTGCGTACCTCTCCTCCATACTGCGGTGAAGACAAGGGCTGATTGGAACCTCTGACCCCCCTCGTGAGTGCACGCGGGTGACCTCGATTGCTGGAGCGGAAGTCACCTTATCTGGTGGTGCATTCTTGCGGATTGCTGGACGGCTCCTTGCGCAGAGGGGGCCACCATCTGAGTGACCACTGGTCTGATAATACGGATGCAAAACAGATCGTTGGCGGGCGGCGAGGACCGCGCTAATCGTACAACTTCGAGCGCCTCTAGCCCCTACAAGAGACGTACCATGGGGAAGAACGACAATAAACAGCCTAAACTCTCTTTCGAGCCCGTGGCCACTAGAAAACAGCTGCGAGACACGGCGGACTCTGGCGGTGCCCGTGGACCGGCGAGCGCTGAACCCCCCTCCACGTCCATGACCCCTGAGATGCGCATGATGATGGAGGAGATGAGACAGAGCTTCGCCACGATAGTGGACAAAGTGGATCGGCTGTCCTCGAGGATGGACGGGGTTGCACAGAAACTAGAGGTCCATGAGGGACGTCTGACAGAGGCGGAGCGACGCATATCGGCCGCGGAGGACACGTCGACGTCCCACGATACCCGCCTATCCAGAATGGACAACATATTGCGCGTGATAGCGGCAAAGAATGAGGAGTTGGAGGCGAGGAGTAGACGCAACAACCAACAACATACGCATCGTAGGAGTTCCGGAGTCCACCAACACAGGACGTATGGAAGAATATGTCGAACGGCTCCTCACGACTGCAGTGGGCAGGGAGGCCTTCTCCAGTCAATTTATCGTCGAAAGAGCACACCGCTCTCTTGGACCACGGCCCGAACCAGGGAGACCGCCGCGGCCTATCATCGCCCGGTTGCTCAACTATCGCGATCGCGATGCGGCACTACGGGCGGCGCGGACAAACCAAAACCTGTCGTGTGACGGTGTGAACTTCTCAGTCTACCCGGACTTCACCCCTATGGTACAGGAACAGCGGAAGAAGTTCTTAGATGTGAAGAAAAAGCTTAGAGAAATGCAAGTGGACTATGCACTCCTATACCCTGCGCGTCTCAGAGTGACTCATCAGGCCAAACAATATTTTTTCACTAATCCGCAGCAGGTGGAGGACTATATTAAAAAAATCCGCGCTGCTAGAGGCGGCAGGCGAAACGCAGAGGATGATGGTGTCGACGGAGAACCTTTGGAGAATGCTGGCGACTGACGGTGCCTTTCCGCTATACACTGTTGGACCTCGCACCATCGATCTGAACTTTGATTTGTCCCCCTGAACTTGACCGAGTCCCTGTTGGGCTACCTTTGTTATGGGATTGAGGCGTTGATCCAGAGCCACGTAACCGTGCTGTGACTGAGTTGGTGCATGTCGTACTGTGGTCCGATGGTCTGGACTCTGTTGGAGCGCACAGACTGACGGCACAACTGGTGGAGGTATGAGTTGCAGCTGACAAGGGGACACTCTCACTCGAATGCCCTGGAGTCTTCTCCACATGGGGCGGCCGCCCTGAGAGATGCTGGCATGTTGGGCAGGTTCTAATCTGCAGGGGTAATGTATACCAGGCACCACCCCCCCTATCTCTGACTGTTCTCGCATGGACCGAGCGGGGCGGGAGGAGATTATCGGGGTGGATTGGTGCGTTCCTCTACTGCCCCCGGAAGGGGATTCCCCATACAGTTGTTTGATGGTTGTTGAGCGTGGGTTTCGGGGAGGGGGGTGGGGATGGGGTACTGGCAAGATTGGGTTGCTTCAGTGGGAGGGGGGGGATTGGGAGCGTGTGTGTTGGCTTGCTGCATACGGGGGGAGGGGGGTATGTGTTTGTTGGGGATTGGGATGTTGTGACTATAGACACTGGTTTGGGAGCTATCAATGACAAGCATACAGACGTTGAGGCTAGTGTGACTGACAGCGGTACGGAATGGGAGATGCGTATGTATCATGAGAAGAGGAGATATGCACTTGGCACAGGACGTGTGAGGGCTGCTAATTTGGACATAATTCTGTATCATGAGCACGGTGGTTGCAATGGGTGAAGATGCATTGGAAAACGTCTCAATTGTATCCTGGAATGTACGAGGCCTTAATGATCCCAGGAAATATAGAAATGTACTTGCATACTTAGATAGACATCATGTGCAGATAGCGCTGCTTCAGGAAACGCACTTGGACCCGCGAAGAGACCCTAAATTTGCGTGTAGATGGGCGCATGTGAGAGAATTCTCTTCATATTCCACATATTCCAGAGGTACGACCATCTTGATTAACAGAGCACTGCCCTTCCAAAAATTGGGAGCGAGGGTGGATACGGAGGGGAGGTATGTGCTGTTATGGGGCAGATTGGGCACGGATGTGGTCATGATTGTGAATTGTTATGCGCCCAATGTTGACACACCTGATTTCTTCCTGTCATTGTGGGGTCATGTACTGGAGGTTGAAGCCGCGCACGTTGTCTGGGGGGGGAGACTTCAACCTGTCGCTGATGCCTGTGGCGGACAGGTCGGATGGGAGTGGCCAATACAACATTAGGGCTCGAGACACACTGCAAGGTATACTGACTGAGGCACAGCTCGTTGATAGCTGGAGGTTCACGCACCCAGTGGCTAGAGAGGGCACGCACTTCACGGCATACACACGTGCATGGGCGAGACTTGATTACTGCTTTATATCACGGGGTCTGGCCAATGGTGTCATCACAGTTAAACATTTGCCTCGCACCTACTCTGACCACTGTCCGGTCTTGGCTGTAATTGGGATGCCTGGACTGCGCAAATTGCGACCACCGTGGCGGCTATTCCCCTCTTCTCTACTTGACCCTGTTTTTAAACTTGAACTTGGCGAGGAGATAGAGGCTTTCTTCCCTTGAAACAAGGGGTCCGTCGAAAGTGTAGAGACGATTTGGGAAGCCTTCAAGGTGACTATCAGGGGTATCACGATTGCTAAGAGCTACGGGATACTAAGAGACTTAGTGCGTACGCTGACTAAACTTGAATCAGAACTTAAAGCCCTTGAGGCGGAGATGGTCCACAACCCTAACCCTGAGCTAGCGCAGGAATTCAGGTCTAAGCTTTCATCCTTTGAGGAGGAGGCTGCCAGGGAGGTGAAGTTTCGGGGCAAGTACTGGACGGCTAGGAGGTTCTGCGAGGGGGACCGCCCGGGGAAGGTACTTGCTGCGCTCACGCGTCACCAGCGCTATGCTACCCATATATTGGAAATCGCTGATGGCAAGGGGGGGACCTATCAGGACACGAAGCGTATACAAGACACCTTCCTACAGCACTACAAACGATTGTACTCCACGCAGCAGGAAGGCGACGTGGAATTCGGAGACTTCCTTGATGACATAGCGTTGTGCTGGCTTGGCGACAGTCACAGGGCCTTTCTTGTGTCTCCTTTTGAGCTAGACGAGATTAGAGAAGCTATCATGTCCCTTAGTAACGGCAAAGCTGCAGGGCTGGACGGCCTTCCAGCTGAATTTTACAAGTGCTACATTGACATCATGGCACCGGTACTGAGGGAAGTCTTTACAGAGTTGCTTGAGGTGGGGATACTACCGGGCTCAATGAGAGAGGTGGCGATTACCTCACTCCTGAAGCCGGGGAAAAATCTGTTAGACACCGACTCTTATAGACCCCTTTCGCTTCTGAACTGTGACGCAAAAATCCTTGCCAAAGTGTTGGCGACTAGACTGTCCCTACTCATGACTACCCTGGTGCTGCCGGATCAGTCTGGCTTTGTGCCAGGACGAGCGACGTCGCATAACCTTCGCACGCTATTCTCCCTTATCCCTACCATCGCGCCTGAGCTGCCTGTGCCGCTGTGTTTCTGGACGCCACTAAGGCGTTCGATTCTGTGGAATGGGGCTACCTAATGGCTATTTTGGGCAGAATGGGTTTTCCTCAGATTTTCATCTCCTGGGTGAAGCTTCTTTACACTGCCCCGGTTGCCAGGGTCGTCATTAATGGTGTGCTTTCTGCACAAATGCCGATCACAAGAGGTACCAGGCAGGGCTGTCCCCTATCGCCCCTGCTTTTTGCCTTAGCGATAGAGCCACTGGCTTGCAGGGTACGGCAGCTCCACAAGGCCATTGCCTTTAACTGCCACCAACGGCAGATAGGGATTTCTTTATACGCGGACGACGTTACCTTGTACGTACGTCACCCACAGCAGAACCTTAACCCAATCCTGAGGGAATTTATTGTTTTTGGCGGCATGTCCGGAGTGCACATTAACTGGAAGAAATCTCAATTCTTCCCCCTCACGGCCTCGGTTGACCGTTTCCAATTGGATTACCCCCTGGAATGGTGTAGCTCGGAACTCAGATACCTGGGTATTGAGATATCGTTCAATAAAAAAGAAACTATTCGGCTGAACTATGGCGTGGCAATCTCACAATTGTCAGACAATGTTACTCGATGGTTGGCCCTGCCGCTTTCAATGGCAGGTAGAGCCTCACTGATCAAAATGGTCATCCTCCCAAGGTTCCTGTACCTTTTTCAGAATATCCCCTACTACCCGGGCCCCTATTTCTTTAAGAGGCTGCGGACTGAACTTCTTCGATTATTTTGGGGAGGTAAACAACCACGGATTAGCTGGGCGATATTGACACAACCGTACGAAAAAGGTGGGTTTGATGTGCCGGATTTTGCTGCGTACTATCTTAGTGCTCAGGCGCAATACGCATACCACTGGGTTCATCCCGCTCCCTTTATGCCACAGACTGCGGTTGAGGACTGGATTGCGCAACCGCTTCCGCTTAACGGTATGCTGATGGGTGTGATTGGAGATATTGAGACGCCCGCCACCACAGTCACATGTACTATCGACGCCTGGAGGAGAGTGGCTACTGTGCTCGATGCTCCCATGCTCTATTCACCTGCACTCCCCCTAACGTACCACCCGAGACTGTCATTGTTACTAGAAAATGGATTCCGGTCTATGTGCAAGCGCATTCACTTACATACCTGGGGGGATCTGTTCAAGGACGGGCTATTTCGTACCAAAGATCAGATATTTCAGGCGGGTCCCCCGACACCGATGGAGGTGGTTTACTATATTAGGCTTCGTCAGGGCATGCGTGACATCCTCCCCAACTTTCCGGATGAACCAGGTGTGGTACTGCCATTGCACGTACTACTGGTGTCGGATGGGAGGCACATGGTTTCTAAGTTATATAATAACATCCGAGCGCAACGTCCGCCTGTAAGGTCCAAAGCGCGGGACGATTGGAACTCCGACCTGGACACTGGAATCACTGAAGAGCAATGGCACTATTGCTGCTTGGCCACGGCGAATGTCTCGTCCAGCTGCCGTCTGAAAATCATTCATTACAAATTTCTTCAGAGGTTTTATTACACGCCAGTCAGGAAGTTGCGATTTCATCTGTCTGACGACGACAGGTGCGCGAGATGCCGCTCGGAGGGCGCAGGCTTCCTCCATTTGGCCTGGGAGTGTGGCGTGATACAGGACTATTGGACGCAGGTACATGCGGCGCTCCAGGTCATGATTGCAGGCCCGCTTCCACTAGACCCGGTGCTGATGCTGTTGGGGTATACCAAAGATGTACCCAAAATGCACCGACGATTAGTAGATATTGCACTGCTCCTCGCTAAAAGGAGAGTAGCTTGCAAGTGGGGAAGGGGCAGGGCACCAAAATTCAAAGAATGGCTGGATGATCTTACATACTGCCAAGACCAACATGGCGTCTATGCAGACTTAATGCCTGCACGTTGCAGGCCCAAGGATATTTGGTCCCCGCTGCAGCTCTACTGGCTGTCCCAGGTGTCTCAAAACGACACCTGTGCGGATGAGGGTCAGCTGACTGTGCAATGAGCAACTTGCTGTCGTGCGGCGCCCTGATACAAATACAACACCCTGGCTGGTGGGGACAACCTCTTTCTGCTAGTGGAGTGACGGGCTGCTCAGTACTGAGACGAGGTAGAAGGCTGTGGGACACCTGCGGTTTGGATACGGTTGTCTGCGAGGCACATGACACGGCTCCCCTGTTACACTTATGCTGTGATCAAGTTGGGACATCCCTTGCACGCAGGGATTGGGGGACTAGACACCTGTACAGGCACCCCATGGGGGTTGGGAACCATACATCACTTCACGTCAAACACCAATCAGTGCACCTACGATTGTTGCGCCCATTGGGAAGAGGGGGAGGGACATCTTGGATGCTGCACGAAAGGCACACTGATACCACTGCGGCCACTGACTGTCACCTGGTAGGGTTTGTGTAAGCCGCAATCCCCGTGGGGTCTGATACTCGTCCTCCCTAATGCAGTGCTTGTGCCTGGCTGGTCTATTGCTGGATTGGCCTGCAAGAGTAGTGGCTCTTTCCCGATACCTGCAATTCTTCCTGTGCTGTGCGGGGTGCTCTGCTAACGATGTAACCACCCTAATGACTGACGTTCATTAATGTCATGTCTAGATATGATGAGTTGCTCTGGCCCAAGTGACTGTACGATGCTCTATTGATGTACCGTAAATGTAACGTGCTGTTTGATTGGAAATGATGCGAACGTCTTGTATCTTTGTCTAATGCAATAAATAAAGGTTTAATAAAAATTAAAAAAAAGATGTTTGTCTGTACTTGCCCAAGTTATTGGGACTCACAGTAGAGGACATAGCCATGTCCACATCACAGACAAGAACAGCTTGAGTTGGTATTCTGACTAGGCCAGAATCCATCTCAGTACCCAGGGTTAACCCCACTATAGCCTTGGATTGAGAACCACCACCACTATTAACTGTACTAGGGGGTGCAGGTGCCTTAGGGGCAATAGTGGTTGGAGTTGTCTCCTTTTTGGTGCAATCACTAGTCCAGTGAGAATTAACCTTACATGTTTTGCACTAGGGTTTCTTTGGGCCTTCCTTTTTCTTAGATTGTTGGGAACCCCCACCATTAGAAGCTTTTTGGGGACCTTGGAAGTCTTCTGGTCTTTTGCTTTCTCCCTGCCCTTTTGGTCTTGCTTCTTCTGATCTTGGTTCTGGACCTTCTGCCTCACCCTGGTTCTGACCCATTGGTCTGCCTTCTTTCCCAATTCTTGGGGAGAGGTCAGATCAGAGTCAATCAGGTGTTGGTGCAATAACTGGTTCTGACCATTATTAAGAATTTGTTCTCTCATAATCAAATTATACAATCCTGTATAGTCTATGACCTTACTGCCCATTAACCAGCCTTCCAGAGCCTTAGTGGCACAATCTACAAAGTCAGTCCAGTCCTGAGTCTGTGTCTTCTGGGTGTCTCTGAACAGCAACCTATACTGTTCAGTGGTTAAGCCAAACCCATCTATCAGAGCACTCTTCAGGACATTGTAGTTGTTAGCATCCTCATCACTAACTGTGAGGAGCTTGTCTCTACCTTTTTCTGAAACGGAGAGCCATGAGATTGCTACCCACTGACTTTGGGGTACCTGCTGTACTTTGCAGGCCTTCTCCAAAGCAGTTATCCATTTGTGGATGCCATCCCCACTATTGTAGGGAGGGACAATCTTACTAAGGTTTCTATGGTCATTTGACCTTTCCCTATCTCTAGGGATGTTGCTGCCACCAGTGGAATCTAATCCACTCAACTTTTGATCTCTAGCAAGAGCCAGGGTATATTTGGCAAGGGCAATTTTTTGCCTCTTGATCCTAAGCTTGACTTCCCTCATCCTAGCCTTATGCTCTCTTCTCTGAGGGGAAGCCATTCTCCCCATTGCTGAGGTGTCTGACCCTATTGAGTCACAAGAGGGGTGGGAGTCACTGGAAAGGGATCTCCTCCTTCTGTGCTCAGTGTTAGGCCTACTTGGGGGCCTGGATGGGATTCCAGCCCCAAGTAGTCCTAGGTTGACCTGGTTCAGTCCTCCAACTTGGACCTGATCATCATCCTCTTCATCATCAGAACCCCCTGGATGGTCATCCTGTGAATCCTCTGTTGAGGGATGGCCCCCCTTCCACTACCTGTCTGATCTGGGGTTGCTGCCTTTTCTACATCATACTCCACTAATAGATCTATCAGGTGTCTCAGGGTTGGACTCTGTCCTTGTCTCAGTCTCCTGAGTGAACACAAACTTCTAAGCTCATTAAAAGTAAATGTGTCATAGTTAGAAGGGACCCTGGGACGGTCCACCTCTGTGGGGAGAGACACACTAGGCTCTCCTCTCAAGGACATTTTCTAGTGAGGCGGGGTGTGTGCACCTACCTACACTAAGTGGTACCTACTAAAACCTCTCTAGGAGTTGGAGTCAGGGTGTGCTAAGCCCTTTCCTCTACAACAACTAAGTTCAGTAGACCTTAAGTATTATAAGACTTGATTTATATGTACCTCTAAGTACCTTAATGTGATCTTTCAAATAATATCTTAAGATTATATGGTAAAATAACAGCAAGCTTTTATCCCATCCGCTGCACACCAATGTGAGAAGTTAGCCTGGTATATGATGTCCACTATTCTAGTGGGCACCTTGCACCAGTCTAAACGACCCTTATGGTGGTGGTTGTAAAGTCAACCTTATAGACCTGCTATCCTATTGGTAGCGTGGACCAGCAGTCTTAGGCTAAAACTTCAGAGAGCATGTGAAGCCAGCTATTTTACCATATATAATCCCTTGAATACCAAATGAATGGACACCACACAAGGTATATATCAAATATATATGTGTATTTATTTCTAACACAACCCCTCTGAACTCTTTATGAGGTCAGAGATCGAAAAACATTACAAGTTAATCATTCAGCATACTTTAAGTTGCACAAATACAATTCTGCCCTAGGGGCCTCACGAACCATATACTAAGTAAGTGGTATAACAACCACTTCAGGAATAGTGAATAGGCCTAGGGCCTAGGGAATCGCTGGGGCTACACAACAGAACTAAAGGTTAGGAAGTAGGAGACCCACGGGAGACGCGTGCAGTGTGGGAACACAGTCACGAGCTACCATTGACTTACAATGGGAAACAAAGAAGTCACAAAGTTACTGATTAAAGACACTTCCGGGTGGACTACGGTGAAACCCCTTTAAACTAGGACACTTGGATAGTCACTACCCACGGGAGCACCGGAGTACTCGAGTTACCTCACCCAGGGAAGCCGGGTGCATAGGTGTCTTTTAGTGTCGGGTTTCGTCGATGCTTTCAATGGAGACCTGCAAAAGAAGTGCTGCAGGCGGCCAATGGAAGAGTGTCCGGGTGGATCCAAGGGTGGATCCAGGAAGTGAAGAACCTGAAAGCAGAGGGGACAGAGTCTGGGTCACTAGCCAGTGACCAGGAAGGAACCAGGATGGAACCAGGTGATGTCGCGATGCAAACAGGTGAAGAAGTGAAGCTTGTCTCCACAGCCACGAGGAGCAGAAGGCGTCAACGACAACCAGGAGCTGCAGTAGAGCTGTCCTACGAAGGCTCCAGTTGACTGCGGTGTCGGTATCTGGGTTGGACCCAACAAGCCTTGGTAACCGCAGCCCACGTAGGAAGTGAAGATTCGCTTCAGTTCAGACCAGGAAGGTCTGATGAGCTTCTCTTTTGGGAGGAAGCTGGAGCAAGCCCAGAGCAACCAGGCAAGCATTGGAAATTCAAAGGATCGTCTTCAGAGGTCTCACTAGCCAACGGGCTAACAACCGGGAAGAAGCAACAAGCTGAAATGCAGGAGCGGGCCCCATGCGGCACTCGTGGAGTGAGGGCGGCTGAGCTCTGGTGCAGATGATACTCGGGTGTGTGGCTTCTCGTGCTCCAAAACACAACTTTGAGTTACCTCAGGAGTCGATGCAGTTAGCAATTTGCAGGATGTTCAGGGAGTCTGGTCCCACGTCTCTCGTGTCCGCCACGGGTCTCAGCTTTGCTGTGGATGTGGGTCGGAGTTCACGAAGTATGGAAGTCCAGTCCTGAGTAGCTGGGTCATCGGGTTCCGTCGGGAGCGTCGACAAAGCAAACTGGCAAGTTACTGGTGGTGCCTGTTTGAACAGGGTGGTCACTCCTTGACCACAAGGGAGATATCTTCAGTCTTCTAGTCAGCATAGAATGTAAATTCCAAGAGATCCATTTCAGAGTTTCGTTCCAGGATAATCTAATGTCTCTAGACACAGGTTCTATCTTTACTAAACTAAGGGGCTGGATTACCTGCTAGGTCCCTCCTATGGGTGGACCTTGAGAAGGGGGTGGTTACACCCCTTTCTCTTTGTCCAGTTTCGCGCCATAGCTGGGGCTGGAGTGCCCCAGCAACTGGTTTGAACCGGGCTATGCATGGAGGACCTTGTGTGCCGCAGGCAGTGTCTCATTTTGCAGCCCTCCCTGCCCCAATACACTAAAAGCCTGTCTGGGGAGGTGCTAGCACCTCACAAGGCAGGAAACCTATTGTCCAGGCCTCCCCTACTATATGAGTTTCGTCCAGCACCAGGAGGTCAGACTCATGTCTGTGGCAGCTGCATCCATTTTGTGATGCTGAGGCTCTGTTTAACTTTAACCGGGTAAAGCAGTTACCAACATGTCTTCTCCCTCTCTAAGGGTGGAATGCTACTCCCACCGCTAGAATTGGCGGGGGGCATAGTATTCCAAAGTGTTTGACACCTTACATGACATGTTTTGATAAAGCCGAACCAAAGTTAGCATTAACCGCGAGGATTATAATGCACTTAAGAGTATATGGTATGGCTATATCATAGAACAGCTATAAGGACATGGTTCCGAAAGCTGCAGAGGGGCTCAGCTCATGCTAGGGCACCCTCTCACATATAACCAAGCACTCTGCCTCCAGGATTGTCAAGGCCTGCCAGAGGAGTGACCTATAGGTTACTATGTGTCTATATATAAGGTAGATATAGATATAGTATATCTAAGTAAGGGGTGATTACACCACCTCACCCAAGCTGAGTGATCAGCCTGTGGTGTCAGTTGGATGGCCAGCCAGGGGTGGCATAATACATGCTTCATCCCCTGGTAGGCCTTGGAATAACCTATGCCCTGGGTGCCTATGGTACACTATACAGGGGCTCACACATGTGACCCAATACCCAATCAGGTATGTACCTAAAGTACATGGGATCAATTTAGAGAGAGAACAGCTGGGCTGTGCGTCTGATTAGCAGGCCCACAGCCACACTAAAGTCGAAAAACCAGAGAATCACAGCAAAAAGTGGGGGTGACCATAGGAAGCAGACCCTACTCTCCTACAATCTATATAAAGAGCAAATAAAAAAAGTGAACAAGGACAACCTTGTCGTGTGCCTCGACCAATCTTAAATAAACCCGACTCTTGACCAGAAATTCGTATACTGGCTTCCGGACTGATATATAACGTCCTAACTGCCTGCCGAATCTTCGGGCCGAATCCCTTCAGTTTTAAAACCTCCCACATATAGGGCCAGGAAAACCTGTTGAATGCTTTTTCGGCATCCAATAGGATTATCCCTAGTGAGTTATCAGTTGCTTGTGCCAAATCCAAAAAAGAAATCACCCGCCTCACATGGTCCGCTGTGTCTCTACCGGGAATAAACCCGTTTTGGAAATTAGAGACCAATTCAGAAATAACACCAGCTAGGCATGTGGCTATCACCTTGGAATAAATTTTACTGTCTGAATTGATTAATGAAATTGGTCTATATGACGTGGGCAATAAATCGGGCTTATCTTTTTTTTAAAAAACGATGATGGTAGTTTTACGCCAAGACACAGGTGCAATTCCTCTCTGTGCAGCCAAAAACAGAGTATAAAACTCAGATTTTAGCACATGCCAAAAGGTCCTATAAAATTCGAGGGGGATACCGTCAGGACCCATGGCCTTGCCTGCTGCCAATTATGTTATTCCAGCCTCACTTCCTCCCAAGTAATATGTAAATCTAGTTCTTCAATTTGGTAGTTTGACAATTTTTGGATTTTGATATCGACACAGAATTTTTCCAGTTTCTCTTCAACTTGGCTGCTAACCTCCTCTGTGTATAACTGATGATAAAATGTACTAAACACCTCAATAACTTCCCCTGGTTTATCCACAACCTGCCCATGAAGATCCTGAATCTTATTGATCCTATTGGTGACCTCTTTCTGATGTAATCTTTTTGCCAATATTCGACCCAAATTTTCACCTACTTTGTACAAATCAGACCTGTGTATAGCAATTTTTGCAGCTAATTCCTTAGCAAAATTTTGATATGTACTCATTTTTTGGACAGCTATATCACTTGAGATTTGTTCAATATTTTGACCATTGGCAGCAGCCCTCATAAGTTCAATTTCTAGTCGCCTCAATTTGTTCATCCCACCCTGAACTTCTCCCCGCAATTTTTGCTGTTTATTAATAGAGTAGCTTAATGTTTCCCCCCGGACCCCTGCCTTAAATGTGTCCTAAACAATAGGATCTGAGGCAGAACTCCGATTATGCTCAAAGAATTCAGAGATCCATTTACACGTTAGTTCGCAATATACAGAATCTAATAAAAGCTTACGTTCAAAAGTCCAAACGCTTGGAGTTAATCCAGAGCTAACGGCCAGTTCCAACACAATAGGATTATGGTCTGAATTAATCTTTGGCTTAATATCAATCCTAGCATTTCTTCCTTGTCTGCCATTATAAAGAAATAATCAAGGCGCACATGCTTCCTATGAGGTGCGGAATAAAAAGTCTCTCCCAAGGCTCCCTTACCGTTATCAAACCAAACATCCACCAATCCAAATTCTTTAACTAGCCCTCTGGTGACTTTAAAAACTTTAGTTTTTTTCCCCAGAGTAGGAACAATCACTTGATATATCAAATCCACTCTCCAAATGGAGATTAGAGTCCCCACAAAGGATCAGCGGAGATGGCCATGCTGCTAACTCGATACTCAAAAAGCATAACAATTCTGCGTCATCCAGATTAGGACCATAGATTGAGCAAATCGTCATTGGGGTACCCTCCACCCATAACTCAATAATAACCCAGCGTCCCCAAACATCCTCTTTGACCAGTTTACATGTACCCCAACCAAATCTTTTCAAAATAGCAACCCCTTTAGTTGTCGAGGTTTGCCGTGTACAGCCCAAAAGCTTCATGCCCAAATCCTTCAGCCACCTCCGATTATTCCATGCAATATGGGTTTCTTGCATACAGAGCAGATCCAGCTGCATTGATAGTAAAATCTGAGTCATGACCCCCCATTTTTATCATTCAAACCACAAATGTTCCATGAACATACAGAAAGTTTACCAATCATAGCAAATTACTTTGAGATTTCCATGCTTGCTTGTCCAACCCCTAACATATGTCGCAATAATAAAAAAAGCATCATTTTGAAAAATATAATCACCATACCCTTGCTTCCTAACACAAATCAACTCCATGCTGTGCTGCTCCTTGCCTCACCACCCCCACCACCCTTTCCCCCCCAAAGGCTCCCTCCCTCCACCCGGACTGCGCCCTGTGTGCGTAGTCCCTCTGCTTTGGTCTCTTCCCGGTGCGTCATTATAGTTCGATAGATGGCAGACAAAGTGATCTCCTATCCGCCGCACCACAAGTTGCTCCACTGCTGCAGACTAGACCCCCACTCAAATCACCAAGCTGTGGTGAGAATGAATAGTCCCATACCAGTGACCCCGGTTTATCTGATGTTTCCTTAGAAGCTGGCAGAGAAACGTCCCTTGCTTTCCGCACAGTGCCCTTATCACTGGAGACATCCAAACTTGTTTCATCTTCGTACTCGGGGGCAAAACTAGTCTCGCTTGGCTCATCTGCCCAATCCCCACCTACACTCTCATTATCCGTGGAGTTTGATGGATCTGACATTGAATAAAACTTCCCACCTGAATCTCCAGAGTCCAGGTCTTTTAACACTTCTCTATAGACATTGTCACCATTGTCGGCAGCAGATCCTATTTCCTGTTGTAAATCTCCAGAGTTACCATGAGACAAAGATAAAAATGGGGATAAAACCTCTTGTAAATCTCCAGAGTTACCATGAGACAAAGATAAAAATGGGGATAGAACCTCTTGAGCCTCCTGAAGGTTAGTTGCAATCCCGATGACTGCTGAGGAGGAGAGACTGGTACCAATAATAAACCCCCAAGCTCTTTCTCCATATTCACAAGAGTAATGTACGTCCCACCAAGGGGATATACAGTACTAAGTCCTAGGTCTGGCATATGCACAGTCCCACCATTCAATAATGACCCTGTTGCTCTATGCTGCGGCAAAGGAGAGAGTACATTTTGTTGCATTCTGGTCTTGGGAGTAGCTTTTGTTGGGGGTGATGTCGCTACTTTGTTGAAGACGGCTGTAATGCCAGAAACCGGTCCTGGGAAGCTTGATTCCGGTCCAGGGAAGACATGGCTTGGCAGTTCGGGCTGGACTGTTCCCATGAGGCACAGGGTCAGACTGATTTGCATATGGCCATGTCTGAACTGGGGTGGCGGAGTGAGCTAAAGAACGGTGATGGATTAAACCCAGATCAGTTGACTGGGGGTGAGTGTTTGTATTGTCAACGCTCCGTCCATCACCACCTTTGGTTTTTCTTTGTTCGCCCTAAGTTGGCAGGGTATGCTCAGACGTGAGTCCCTTGCTCACTTTGCCACTGGAGTCAAGCAAGCCCGGCTGAAGACGGCTGTAATGCCAGAAACCGGTCCTGGGAAGCTTGATTCCGGTCCAGGGAAGACATGGCTTGGCAGTTCGGGCTGGACTGTTCCCATGAGGCACAGGGTCAGACTGATTTGCATATGGCCATGTCTGAACTGGGGTGGCGGAGTGAGCTAAAGAACGGTGATGGATTAAACCCAGATCAGTTGACTGGGGGTGAGTGTTTGTATTGTCAACGCTCCGTCCATCACCACCTTTGGTTTTTCTTTGTTCGCCCTAAGTTGGCAGGGTATGCTCAGACGTGAGTCCCTTGCTCACTTTGCCACTGGAGTCAAGCAAGCCCGGCTGAAGACGGCTGTAATGCCAGAAACCGGTCCTGGGAAGCTTGATTCCGGTCCAGGGAAGACATGGCTTGGCAGTTCGGGCTGGACTGTTCCCATGAGGCACAGGGTCAGACTGATTTGCATATGGCCATGTCTGAACTGGGGTGGCGGAGTGAGCTAAAGAACGGTGATGGATTAAACCCAGATCAGTTGACTGGGGGTGAGTGTTTGTATTGTCAACGCTCCGTCCATCACCACCTTTGGTTTTTCTTTGTTCGCCCTAAGTTGGCAGGGTATGCTCAGACGTGAGTCCCTTGCTCACTTTGCCACTGGAGTCAAGCAAGCCCGGCTGAAGACGGCTGTAATGCCAGAAACCGGTCCTGGGAAGCTTGATTCCGGTCCAGGGAAGACATGGCTTGGCAGTTCGGGCTGGACTGTTCCCATGAGGCACAGGGTCAGACTGATTTGCATATGGCCATGTCTGAACTGGGGTGGCGGAGTGAGCTAAAGAACGGTGATGGATTAAACCCAGATCAGTTGACTGGGGGTGAGTGTTTGTATTGTCAACGCTCCGTCCATCACCACCTTTGGTTTTTCTTTGTTCGCCCTAAGTTGGCAGGGTATGCTCAGACGTGAGTCCCTTGCTCACTTTGCCACTGGAGTCAAGCAAGCCCGGCTGAAGACGGCTGTAATGCCAGAAACCGGTCCTGGGAAGCTTGATTCCGGTCCAGGGAAGACATGGCTTGGCAGTTCGGGCTGGACTGTTCCCATGAGGCACAGGGTCAGACTGATTTGCATATGGCCATGTCTGAACTGGGGTGGCGGAGTGAGCTAAAGAACGGTGATGGATTAAACCCAGATCAGTTGACTGGGGGTGAGTGTTTGTATTGTCAACGCTCCGTCCATCACCACCTTTGGTTTTTCTTTGTTCGCCCTAAGTTGGCAGGGTATGCTCAGACGTGAGTCCCTTGCTCACTTTGCCACTGGAGTCAAGCAAGCCCGGCTGAAGACAGCTGTAATGCCAGAAACCGGTCCTGGGAAGCTTGATTCCGGTCCAGGGAAGACATGGCTTGGCAGTTCGGGCTGGACTGTTCCCATGAGGCACAGGGTCAGACTGATTTGCATATGGCCATGTCTGAACTGGGGTGGCGGAGTGAGCTAAAGAACGGTGATGGATTAAACCCAGATCAGTTGACTGGGGGTGAGTGTTTGTATTGTCAACGCTCCGTCCATCACCACCTTTGGTTTTTCTTTGTTCGCCCTAAGTTGGCAGGGTATGCTCAGACGTGAGTCCCTTGCTCACTTTGCCACTGGAGTCAAGCAAGCCCGGCTGAAGACGGCTGTAATGCCAGAAACCGGTCCTGGGAAGCTTGATTCCGGTCCAGGGAAGACATGGCTTGGCAGTTCGGGCTGGACTGTTCCCATGAGGCACAGGGTCAGACTGATTTGCATATGGCCATGTCTGAACTGGGGTGGCGGAGTGAGCTAAAGAACGGTGATGGATTAAACCCAGATCAGTTGACTGGGGGTGAGTGTTTGTATTGTCAACGCTCCGTCCATCACCACCTTTGGTTTTTCTTTGTTCGCCCTAAGTTGGCAGGGTATGCTCAGACGTGAGTCCCTTGCTCACTTTGCCACTGGAGTCAAGCAAGCCCGGCTGAAGACGGCTGTAATGCCAGAAACCGGTCCTGGGAAGCTTGATTCCGGTCCAGGGAAGACATGGCTTGGCAGTTCGGGCTGGACTGTTCCCATGAGGCACAGGGTCAGACTGATTTGCATATGGCCATGTCTGAACTGGGGTGGCGGAGTGAGCTAAAGAACGGTGATGGATTAAACCCAGATCAGTTGACTGGGGGTGAGTGTTTGTATTGTCAACGCTCCGTCCATCACCACCTTTGGTTTTTCTTTGTTCGCCCTAAGTTGGCAGGGTATGCTCAGACGTGAGTCCCTTGCTCACTTTGCCACTGGAGTCAAGCAAGCCCGGCTGAAGACGGCTGTAATGCCAGAAACCGGTCCTGGGAAGCTTGATTCCGGTCCAGGGAAGACATGGCTTGGCAGTTCGGGCTGGACTGTTCCCATGAGGCACAGGGTCAGACTGATTTGCATATGGCCATGTCTGAACTGGGGTGGCGGAGTGAGCTAAAGAACGGTGATGGATTAAACCCAGATCAGTTGACTGGGGGTGAGTGTTTGTATTGTCAACGCTCCGTCCATCACCACCTTTGGTTTTTCTTCGCTACTTTGTTGCCAGCCACAGGATTTGCTAAAGCAGCTGGAGCAACAGTATCAAGGTTCTTACCTTGCCCTTGCATTTTTTGAAAATCCCAGGTATTTTTGGCTTGGTTGCAGCCCCTTCTCCAGTCTGAGAGCCACCTGCGCCCCAATATGAGACTTGGTCTTTTCCTGCCCGGCAATGGCAGCTCTGCCCCGTCCGACGCCATCAGAGGCAGAAGCATGCGCTGGGGGGGGCGAACCAATTGCGGCTGTAGCCAGAGTCTTGGGACCCTTGCTAGCGTTCTTGGGTGCCATTGCCGTCGGCACACACCAGTCCCGAGTTTCGAGCAGCCCCGCCTCCCGCAGCTGCTGCCAAGAACCAAGCACACCAGACCGTCACCGAAATCCACAAAAGCCGCGATGCAGATCAGCTCGCCGAACCCGCAGGGATCGCTTCAGATTCAGGTAATAAAAGAGCCACAACATGCCACAGCAGCTTTGTTTCCCTTGATTGATCGCCGGAGATAGCAGGGGGGATTAAAGCTGAGGAGCGCACATCGCCTGCCTCACTCGGTCACTGACGTGACCGACATCTTGCCCCCACTCCGGAAGGAGACCCTTCCTAGGTAAATAATTGTTAACATTATAAAACAACAGCTAGCACATTATCTACTCTTGTCTCAGAACACCTTTTCGCAAAATTATACCAACAACTAGAATAAACTACTTATAATGAGGGGAAGATAAAACGAAAAAGAGCTAACCTCTCAATTTCCAAACATGAATAGTTAGAGAAGACCGATTTGGATAGAAAACCTGAAATTTCTGCTGAGAAACCAGATTGTTTCTGACTGGCAAATGTAAACATCCTTGCAGATGAACTACAAAAAATCTTTGCCCATCAAATTGGCATGTGCCCCATGCTGGAAATGTTTTGGGATGACTTTCTGAATCAAAGGAACCATTGGGAATTTATAAGTAAGAATTAATTCCCACAGGCAAGAAAGAGCATTCCCCAAACAGTCATGCCTAATTGAAAACTCTGTCGAGAACAGTACCTTGGACGTTTGCTGTACTCCTGAGTGATAAACAGATTCCCCTGTAGTGAGAAAACAGCATTTCTGTGCTAAGCAAGTCTATCTTCATATTCACACATGTCGCAAGATGTCCACCAGATGGAGACATTTTCCTGTTAGTAGCACACAATAATAGGTCTAGAGCCTCTCTACAAAGTAAGCATGAGACTAGGTTTGCAGATATTAAAGATCGTGGAGGTCTCCTGAAGCTTTTACTTTTCATTTACATGAGCATCATCCAGATAAACAACCAAACTTAAAACAGAAGCATCATGTCAAAACCACCACGTGGGGCCACTGGAGGATAATGATTGAGGCTAAAGAAAATGTAAGGGCACACCCACCACTTATTCCTTCCAGCCTTAAAATAATTCCACTGATATCAGTGAGGCTACCGCAGAAACACATTCTCCAGTTTACCTGAAGCACAAAAATGATGCACAACATGATCAGTTCTAAACGGTGAAAAACTGATGAATATTTTACTTACCTTCGGTAACGCCTTATCTGGTAGAGACTCTAACTAGCCACAGATTCCTTACCTTTAAATTACCCCCAGGCATCAGACTGGATCCAGAAATCTTTCCCTTGGGCACTGGTAGGTGGCTTTTTTCAGCTCCGCGTGGCGTCATTGGCATTGTCCGCACGGAGAGGTACTTACATAGGTGCCACCCACAAATATCCATGCATGGAGCAATGAAGTACACTTACCACTGGCCTGGAAAACTAGGTTTCTGAAAAGGGAAAGCCCTTTCCCTAGAAATCTGTTCCCAGAGCAGGGAGGATGGATGGCTCAGTAAGGAATCTGCGGCTAGATAGAGTCTCTAGCAGATAAGGCGTTACTGAAGGTAAGTAACTTGTTCATCTGTTAGACTTCTAGCAACAGATTT
The DNA here is from genome assembly GCF_964261635.1 of Lissotriton helveticus. NCBI lineage: Eukaryota > Metazoa > Chordata > Amphibia > Caudata > Salamandridae > Lissotriton > Lissotriton helveticus. The sequence goes on from NC_136061.1 coordinate 536,614,091, forward strand.
CTTAACTTTAAAAAGATACCAAAGCATTTCCTCCCCGGAGGTGTGTCTGCGTACCAATTTCACACAAGGAAGTCCTGCGGGAACAAATGCACAAAGTTCCCATCTCTACGGACCTGACTGTCGAGGGATATGAGCACGAATACCCTCAGGGGGTTGCTTTTTAGCCAATCCATAGCAGATTTTGATACAGAGTACGATCCATCATAAGATGGTTCTTTTCTGTATGGCCCGTCCCTTCTTTGCTCAGACATACCTATCGAAAGTTAGTCATCCACACAGAACTCTCATGTGCGATCAAGGCAGAATGACAATGCTCTTTTTGGGTCCAGATGGTGGAGTCACTCCTCTTCTTTGGAGGGATGTGGAGGAGCATAAAAAAGTAACCAAGGTGATGGATAGGCCTACGTGAAATGTGACCACTTTTGGCAGAAAGGAGGCTATTGTGCAAAGCACCAGTTTGTCAGGATAAATGGTGAGGATGGGAGGCTTAGATGATAAAGCCTGAAGCTCACTGAACCACTAGGCAAATGGTATTGCAACCAGGAAGGCCGTTTTGATGGTAAGAAGCCTGAGTAGAATATTGTTCAGAAACTCAAAAGAAGCACACATAAGAAAAGTGAGGACAAGACTGAGGTCCTACTAAAGCATAACAAAGAGAGAAGGTGGAACCAAATGTTGCAAACCTTTGAGAAACCTATGTACAATATGGGATTTGAAGAGGGGTGGCTGATCAGGCAGCTGCTGAAAGGCTGAAATGGCGGAGGGATAGCCCTGCAAAGTGCCCAGAGCAGAACCCTGCTGGGTAAGGGAAAGGTTGAATAGGTGAATCTTAGAAAGATGAGCAGAAAGGGTATCAATTTGTCTTTCTATACATCAAGCCACAAATGTTGCCCAATGGCAGGTATATGATGTCTTGGTTGAGGGACACCCGACTGCCAAGATAATGTTGAAGAATTCAGACAGAAGTTCAAATGCTGTCAACTATCACTGCTCAATCTCCATGCAAGAAGGCAGAGTGTTGACAAGTTCAGGTGGAGAACCTTCCTCTGCTGCTGCGGCAGAAGATCCATGCGAAGGGGCAGCCCGATCGGAGGACCAGTGGCCATGCCCACAGCTCAGGGTACCAGACTCTCCTTGACTAGTCCAGCACCACAACAATTACTTGGACCCGGTCATTCCTGATCTTCTTGATAACACTTGACAGAAGTGGTACGGGCAGCTAGGCGTACATGAGGCCTAAGCGCCACTCAAGATAAAAAGTGACTCCTAATAAGAGCTGACATGGAAACTCCAGCACACAGAACCTCTGACATTGAGTGTTCTAGTCGGTGACAAACAGATCTAACCAAGGCTCTCCACACTGCTGAGAGAGACCTTGCACCAGCTCTGGAGGGAGATGCCATCCATGGTCTGATAGGCATCTTCAGCTGAGTTTGTACACTCTGGCATTCAGAGAACCCACTAGCTGTTGAACCACCAGGGATATTGTCCTGCTGTTCCAGCTACGTCCAGAGACACAGGACCTCTCAACAAAGGGTCCACAACTCCACACAGCCCTGTTTGTTGCAGTACCACATGGCGGCAGTGTTGTCCGTGAACACCAGCACCAGCCTTCCCTGGATGGAGGGTAGAAAGGCTTTCACTGCTAATCAGATCATTCGGAGCTCCAACAGGTTGCTGTGGAGTAGGGATTCCGACGGAGACCACAGTCCTCTGATCTGCACCTCTGCCAGATGCCCCCCGCCAATCCTAGGAGTGAATCATCTGTCACTACTGTGAGATCTGGTTGGGAAAGGGAGAAAGGTCTGCCACTGACCCAATCACGGTTCAATAACCACCACTGCAGATCTTTAGCATCTCCCTCAGAGATCAGGACAATTTCAGAGAGATTTCCCTGATGCTGCATATGCAGGTCCCACTGTAGAGCCTGCATACTCCACCAGGCATGTGTCACCAGAATGATGTAGGAGGCCATGAGGCCCAGCAGCCTGTCACTAAAATGAAGGAGAGAGGCTGAAACATCAGTACCATAGCCTGAATATTCTGGTCTTGACATTCAGGAAAATAAATCCCAAACTGCACCTTGTCCAGAACTGGTCCGATGAAAGGCAGCATCTGAGACAGAGTCAGGTGTGACTTTGGCACGTTGATAGTGAACCCCAGTAAATGCAGGAGGTCTGCCATAACCTGGCGGTGGGAGACGAAAGCTAGATAGTGGAAGACTGGTGTTATACCAGGCATCCTTGGCGTGGTATTCCCTGTCTTTTTGCCTCTACCTCCTGAATTTCTGAGGGTATGCTGGACTTCGTTTTTGCTGGTTTATGTGCTCTGTGCACTTTACCACTGCTAATTAGTGCTACTAACCTTGAGCTATTGGGTGGGAATCGCGCCCTAAGAAGTTCAAACATGCTACTGATGAAACCATCAAAGTTAAAAAAAGAAAAGAACCTACAACCACGCATTCTCCAGTCTTGCACCCAGAATATGGAATGCTCTCCCACCAGAAATTAGAACAAACCCCTTGACCTCCGCATTAAAAAAAGATAAGTCAAAGGTTTGCTCCTGAACAGCTACATGCCACAATAGCCCTGCAGCAATACAAAATATCTGAAATGGCCTTCCAACCTTGCCCTTCCTTATCTACAATGCAATGTTCATCTGGGGTGAACTGCTTATATGCATATTTATGTCTGCTATATGCATCTGCTGTATCCACGTATTTATCTATTATGTTTTCCTGTACTGGCTTAATCAGCTGGCTTCGTTGTACAGCACTCTTATACCCTGCTGGGCCATTTTCCTGCTTTTTAAAGCTTGCAAAATAAATAAACATATGAATAAAAGTGCAAGTGGTCCCAGTGTAAATTGTGATCATGATTGCCATATTTCATTTACTGGTAAGTCCCTTGTAGAGTGCACTGCATGTGCCCTGGGCCTGTAATTGAAATGCCAATTGTGGGCCTGCAAAAAAAAAATACTACTACTAATTGATGGATAGAATGCTGATCAATGCCAAACATTCATCCCAGTACAGAGTTCTGGGCCTAAATCCATTGTTTTATTGCTCCCCATGCCATTCCAGTTTAAACCCAGCCATGTGCAAATCAGTCTTGACCGTCTTCCCCATGGGAACAGTCAAGCCCAAATTACCAGGCCAGGTTCTCCCTGGACCAGAAACAAGCATCCTAGGACCGGTTTCGGAGTTTCACCCCTCATCAGCCAGGCTAGCTTGATTCCAGTTGCCTGCAGAGCACGGGACCCACGACTGGGCATACCCGTCCCACTCGGGTGAAAAATGCAAAAATCTTTTATAATAATTGATGTACAGACTGCTGATCAATGTTAAACATTCACTCCAGTAAAGAGATATGGGCCTGAATCCATCGTTTCTTTGCTCACCATGCCATTCAAGTTTCAACTCAGCCATATGCAAATCACTCTTGACTCTGTTCCCCATGGGAATAGTCTAGCCCGAACTGTCAGGCCAGGTAATCCTGGGACCAGAAACAAGCATCCCAGGACCAGTTTCAGGGTTTCACCCCTCATCAGCCAGGCAAAAGAACAATGGATTTCAACCAAATCTCTTGACTGGGGGTGAATGTTTGATTTGCTCTGCATTCTGTCCATCATCTGTGTGTCTATTGCCACTAGTGGGCCTGGCACTTGCTGTGCCACCCATTAGGATAGCCCTGTGGACTTGTCTCAGGCCTGTCATTCCAGTGTCTGTGACTGCAGTTTCAAACTGCTATGTCGATCTGGCAATTGCACCCACTTGCCAGGCCCTAACCTTCCCTTTTTCTATATGTAAGGCACCCATAAGGTATACCCAAGGTACCCCCATGGGTGGGGTGCAGTGTATGTGAACGGAAGTAAGTGTCCTGGGGTGTTTTTCATGTCCTGATAGTGAATTACTGCCAATGTTGTTGTTTCACTATTGCAAGGCCTGTCTCTCCCATAGGTTATAATTGCAGCTGCCCTGTAACATCTTACAAGTGTAACCTTCAATTGGGAAGCTTAAGAAGCTGGCTCTGTATATACTATACCAAAGTAAGTTATAGGGTGCACAGAGTCTGGGAGTCCCCAGAGGTATAGCAGAGGCTAAATTAGACACGTATTAACAGCCCTCTTTGTGGTACTGTTGGCAAGCAGTTAGGCCTATGAAGAGGGTGTGTTAGGCATTTATTGTATTCACTCAATCAAGGACTGATTACACACACTCAAAGACAGAATCCAGACCAATTAGGTAAGTATATAAAGATATACTTGTATTTTATTCTGTAGAACCAAGCAGGACTTGGTACAGGTAAGTAAGAACACTTCAAAATGCAAAGCTGTACAGAGAACTGCAATTGTGGATTGTATTGGAATCCTTTACAGGTTCATGTAACTTTACAAACAGTCACAATTACACCGTAATTATCTTTGGAAAGCTTAAAGATTACTTTTGGATTACACCAACTACTGCGACACTAGGTCTCTATCGAGTATATCAAACTTAATTGTGAGTGCCAGCTAGCTCAGAGGTCACTCAAAACTTTCTCAAATTCACAAGAAGGGATTAGTTTCTGACAACCGCATAAACATGACAACTTTGTTTCCCAAGAATAAGAAATATATCTCTTGAGTTGTGGAAACAATAGATAGATATTTTACTCAGTCAATCGTGCATGCTTCGTTTCATCAGAGGTGCAGAGAAATAGAGAGACGGGCGTTTTCAATAAAAGGGATTTATTGAACAGTCTTCTTTCTCATGCAAGTAAAGTGAACTGCTACAATCGTAATACAGGCTGCAAAGTATAATGCGTACAGCATGAAGAGTATTATAAAATAATACTGTAAAAGCATTGTATGGTTTCTAAACCATATATAAATACATACATAAATATCAAAGGCTAAAAGTACTCAACTGTTGATTCTAAAATACGCCTACCCCAATGTACCTAACCTAAGTCTAGTGCGAGGGAAGAAGTAAGTGTGGTGAAGCACAGGTTTAGTTTTCTTGCCAAGCATCTATCCAAGATTTCTCTTTAGGGTGTAATCAGCTCTGTGCCTTGGTTTTAGAATGAAGGAGGTCTGGTATCTCTTGTCACGGGACTTGATTTCCCAACACCCCGCAAGGGGAGCTTGGAAACACTGGAGCTGGATTCTCAGCGAGAGAAAGGACAGCTTCTTGATCAGTGCATCAGCTGGAAGGTCGGCTTCCTTCGGCACTTGCTGTTGCGAGCTGCGTCGGGCAAGTAGATAGTCGAGCTGCTCCGAACCACCGCGTGTTTGCTAGAGAAAGTGAAGGCATATTTATACCTTGAAGGTGCCTAGTTTAACGTAAAGTCAGGCATAATAACGTCATCAAAGAACCCCAAGAGAATGGTAGTTATTTGAAAACTCCATGAGTTCTTGGACAAATTAATATTCAAGCAAGAGGATGCCCCTGACTGCTTAAGCCGATTTTTCCAAGAAATTGTTGTGGTTTTTTGGAATGGGTGGAAGTAGCCATGCCTGTATTTGGACTGCATGGGCTATGTCTAAATATGGGTATGATTTCTTTGCCTATATTAGGGCAATGTGAATTGTACCTATATAAGGGCATGAATCGGGAAATTTCGCTCAGATCCTAAAACACCATACAACACACTCTTGTCTTGACGGCTGGGTGACAAGGTGAAATCAAAGGTTGCTTCGACTTATCTTTCTTTTTGTGGAAGGGGGACTTACCCAAGTTGCTTGACAAATTGGAGTATGCTGACGACCTTGGACTCCGTGACCACTCCCGGGACCTCGTTCGCCATCGCGTCACACATCCAGCCACTTGATGCTTGAGGAATCACTACCACAAGGCCTCCTGATGCAAGGTGCGGCAGTCCGAACAGGCCTTTGGGTCATGGTCTCATTCAAGGCACCACAGGCAAACAAGATACAGGTCTTTCACTGGCATCTGTTGATGACAGGTTCAGCAGAGCTTGAAGGCAGCCTTCTTCAATGACATTTTTTGCCACTGCAGGAGAGAAGACCTCAAAATGACTTCAACAAAACATTGAAAAAAGCTTAGTCAAAAAAGTGACTATAGGTAGCTCTTCCTGGGAATTCGCTGACTTGGGGGTCCGCGGAAGGGAGTATGCAGGTTGTCATATGGGCGGTTGACTTTGACGAAAGTGTGACTATAAGTCCTGCCCCCCACCAGGACCCATCTTGTGAGGTTAATCAATACTTCACATACTAACGTCTTTCAAAAATCCTGAAGGCTGAATGATAACCGTGAGTTTTTACGGTATATTCCACCACAGGTTAGGGTGTGCCTTAGCGTGCGCATACCACGTGGTGTGTTGGTCCTGACGAATGCTTCACTAAAAACACTGAGAAGCAGAAACATGTTGACCGATTGTTTCTTTTCACATTAGGATGCACCTGGTCAATTAAAGCCAGGAATTGAAACTTCCAAGGCTTTCGTTTTTAATGGTGCCTAGTTTTCCACCATAAGATTTTTGGGGAATAAAACAAAGGCATTTTTTAACCACTCTTTTCACTCACTTATTGCACTCACGCTACACAAAAATACCTGCTCTGCTGTAGTCAGGCATTGTAGCACTCCAGAGAGGCCTCGGTCTCTCTGGTGGGAACCCAATGATGAAGCATGTCACCAACTAGGTTGGTGAGTGACGATTCTTTAAACAACTTTGGTGATTCCTCTTGCTAGCTCTTCCTTTGTTGGTTGCACTCTTTTGTTGTTTAATTGATAGCGCAGAAAGAAAAACAACTGATATTAGCGCATCTCTATGGTGCCTATAAGGTGCTGCGAACGTCACTTCCAGTGCGGATTATGCCAACGACGCCACGGGGAGCCGAACACCACCTACCGGTACACAGGGGTACTGCTCAATTTTTTTTTTCCGGATCCAGTCTGTCTGGGGGTAATTCAAAAGTGAGGAATCTGCGGCTATAAGTCTCTCATTTTTGGCTAACTGCCTTGACTCTGATCAAAACATTTGAACTAGCTTTAATCCTCTGTCCAAACTGTGAAGTTGGAAGCACCATACCTATGTGTTTAAAACTTCTTCTACATAATCGAGCTACTGTGCCAGAATTCTGACTTTGGCCCTGATTCAGATCTTGGCTGATGGGTTACTCTATCACAACGGAGACGGATATCTCATCCACCAAAATATACATCCCAATAGATGTAATGGGATTTATATTTCGGCAGACAGGATATCTGTCACCGTTTTGATGGAGTAAACTTTCCTCCAAGATCTAAATCAGGCCATTTGTCTTGTTAATAGAAAGGTCTGAAGTATGAAGAATGTCACTACCTTCCACAACTGGCCCCTCCTTCCACAGCTGTCTCGGTAGTAGAGCCTTCAATAGCCAATTGTCTAATTAAGGATGCATACAAATTAAATGACTATTGTTAGACCTGACACCCTTGGCATGTATTTCCCCAAATATTTTGCCTTAGATCTTCTGTTTAGCTAATTTTGTTTTGGCTTTCCTGAAGACTTAGTGCACTTTACAACAGCTAACCAGTGCTTAAGTGCTTGTGGTCACTCCTCTAAACATGGTAACCTGTCTTACACCAAATTGGCACATTTAATTTACTTATAAGTCCCTAGTAAAGTGGTTCTACCTGTACCCTGGACATGTAAAATAAATGCTGCTAGTGGGCCTGCAGCACGTATTGTGCCACCCACTTAAGTAAGCAAAGTAAGCATGTCTGAGGTCTGCTGTTGCAGCGTGTTTGAAGTTCTAAACTGCCATTTCAACCTGGCAAAATAAAACTTTTGCCAGGCCTAAAAGCTTCTTTTTTAAAAAAGAAATTTTTTATGTATCTTTTTATTTAAAGAAGAAAAAACAAGAGGGAGTATTACACATGTCAGGCGTCACACAATAGGATACATTGCATCGGTACGCAGGTGTATAGGCCAATGTGACAATCAATACAAGGAGCGTGGGGCTTCAACATGAAAAGGTATACATAGAACGAACAATCGATATAATCAACAACCCCGTCGAGCTTGTACTAGCAAGGCCCATCCACCCACGCATACAGGATAAATAGAACCAGAGTAGACACCCGGACATGTGAAAAATAGACTCAGAAAAAGGGGAAGTAAAGAAAAAAGGCCATAGAACTAAATAAGACAAAATAAAAAATAAAAAAAAACCATTCCCCCCACCCTGCACCCCTGCAATGGCTACGGCCTAACCCCACTAGCAGCGTGCCTGTCGCCCAACAACTAAAACCTAAAGGAAGGCAAAGAGTGGAGGAGGAGAAGTCATACAAGCTCCCGGTCCCCTTTGAGAACTCGCACGAAAAATCGTAGTGGCCAGGGTTGAGTGCAATCGTCTGGGTCTGTAACAAAGGCTTTATTTGACACGGGACTTGTTGCCAAAATGATGCGGAAGTCGGACGGTTCTCTTGAACCCCCCCTGTTTGGGTTTTTTAATTGCGGCTTTACATTGTCTGACTATATCCAGGGGGGGCCAGAAGCAGACCCCCCCCCTGGATATAGTCAGACAATGTAAAGCCGCAATTAAAAAACTCAAACAGGGGTTGTTGCAATTGCTGGGATTGGAGCAGGTGACAGGCAGGGTTTTGAGCCAAAGTCCACCAGCAGTCTACGGTTCTTGCTTCTTTGGCTCTTCTTTGTCCTATTCTTTCTTCATGTGTAGCTAGCAACAATTGTTCACAAATAACTCATTTGGAGAAACAATGATGTTTCATTTCTGCAAATATTGATCCTTTGCAAATATCTAATTACAAACCAGAAATTGAGAAGGCATCTAGAATATGTAACAATCCACATACCTAAATTAGTTACTTAATTGCAATATAACTTGAAATTACAAAAAAGCAGCCTGAGGAGTATATTCATTTCTATTCAATTCAGCCGAAATGTGTAATCTATTTATTCATCATTACAAAAAGATTTTATCAAAAACACACACATATAGAAATGCATTTACAAAGCAGTAGTTGAAAAACAGTGACAATTGTGACCCCAGTGAAGTGAACATAACCAACTTGTGATAAAATATAAAGTGACTGTATTTATTTTAAAAATGACAGGTTATGGGAAAGAAAGGATGTGTTGACGATTCTGATTGAATATTCCAGATTAAGGACCAGATTCTTTTCTAGTCCTTTTTATACTATCCTTAATGGTTGCCGACGATGTTTCGACTTATCTAAGGACATGGGGATCTTTTCAAGACTATGAATTCCTGGGGACTAGGGGAACTTAAGCTCCTGTAGCAAGCGCTGCTTTGTCTATGGCATACGTCTTCTTATTCACCAATTCTTTCAATAGTTCAGGTAATTCTAGTTAGATTTATACCACGTAAATTGAATTCCAATGTATAGCCCAGATCATCAAGGAATGAGAGCCGAGTCTGGCGTTCTAAGGACAGAAGCATCCAAAGAGATTGAAGTTGAAAGAGCCAACTATGCCAATTGCTGTGATAAAAAACTCACCACAGTCAGGTGATGCAACGGCTTACGAACAGGCATAATATGAATAAAGACAGATGGAGTGTTGAATCTCCCGATATTCCGCTGAATGGAATCTTCCTACGGCGATCCGGGCTAGACACTGAAATTCAATTTACATGGTACGAGAAACCATCCTGAACTTTCATTCCTTAAAAAGGTCTTAAGGAAATGGCAATCCAAATTTCTTCTGAGATAACCATATTTCTTGGGGATGATGAAGTATCTTGATTAAAGGTATTTCTTTTGCCCTGCCTTCATAACCAACTCTCTCGCACCCTTTTGAAGAAGGGCTAAGACTTAAGAGTATATAGTGCAGCTATGTCAGAAAATGAAGAGTAAAACCATCTTCCACAATCTGACACATCCACTAATCTGAAAAGAGATTTATCAATTTCTGGAAAAGCAACATAAGCTGACCCCCAACTGGCTTCATGTAAGAATCTGACAAGAAGAACTTGGATTTTGTTGTAGTAAGAATTGAGGATAAGGAAAAGAAGCCTGCGTGTTGTCTTTCTGCAAATTAGCTATGCCCTTGATATGTTTACCGGTTGTACCTGTTGATCCTTCCTGGTTAGCTGGTTCTTGTATCCACAGAATAGCCTATTTTGCTAGTATAATATCCTACCCAGACCAGCCACCTAAAAGCATGTTTATACTTTTATAAGGACTAACTAGCCATTTCACCACTCTAACTCTGCCCATCAAAGAGCATGTCCAGCAACTAAGCTTGGACATTCACAGAGAAAACCCATAGAACACGTCCAGGCATGACTCTTTAATACTACATAAGACCCCACAAAACGTGCCACTGCACTAACAGTGATCAGACAGACTGCATAGCTAGCTTTTAAGCCTTAATGCCATTCTTCAAGAGTTCTTTAAAACGATCGTAAAAATGCGCTGGCAGAAAGAACGTCGCCATCAAAGCTAAATTTACAGACCATTTGTACTGTACAAAGAATGTCATTTAAAAAATGCAAAGGCTTCATGGTTTATCTGAAAGGTAAAGGCTGATTAATAGAGCACAAGAGCAGAGGAAGGGAATTTCACAGTTTTGCAGCCCTCACAAAAAAGGCTCACCCCACCAATCAGGAGTAGGGGAACTTGGAAATCTCTGACATTTTGTAGGAGATAATGAGGGCCAAAGACTGACAGACATGTAAAACTAAACAGAGCAACTTGAAGGTAACTCTTGTAGTAAGAGGCAACCAATGAAAGGTGTTAAATGGAATAGATGATAAAGGGCGTTAAATGGAATAGATGATGAAGAAAGGCAATGCTCTTGTCGGCAAGTCTCGGAGCAGCATTTTAAATATGTTGTAGATTGTTAATCAACTCAATAGATGAACTAAGAGACAGAGAGTTGCAGACGTCCGGGCAAGTTTTTTGTGAAAGAGTCTCATGAACGAGATGGCTGACAATTAATTAACCTGGCTGTTTAACATGCGGTCCGAATCTAACTCAAAACATGTGTTTTGGACCTTAGGTACTAGAGCTGGAACAAGACCCATTGATGTGGGTCAGAAACCCAGGGGAACATCCTGTGGACAGTCACATCAAGATATAATCAAAACCTCAGTCTTAATAAGTTTGAATTTTGATGAGTTATCTGCCAGCCACCACAAGTATTCTTGAGTTGTATAAGCTAGAATTCCCCGAATGCGACCATCTGTTCTACGTGCCATTGATATTATCAACGATATGCCTATATACGCTATATTGTTCCCGATTTGTTTATGTATTTGTATAATGCAAATTGAAAAATAAAGTTTAAAAAAAAGAATTATCATCAGTATTCAATACAGTTTACTATGAGCAGCTACTTGTGAGGTTATCGAAAGCTAAAGTACAAGTTATGACTTTGAATTGGATTAAGTCTTATCTTCAAGAAAACTACAGAATTCTCAAGACAGATTAAAATCAGTCTGTCACCCTCATGTTTTATAAATTTAAAACCAAAAGAATGAATTCATTGGGATAGCAGCTACAAAAGTCACAGTAGAGTGGGCCATTAAAGGAACCCCATGGAACTCTCTCTGTTAAAGTCTTAAAATATGAATGAAAGAGAAGAATGTAGATAGCCTAACATCTATCATGAAGATAACACTTAATCAAATTCAAAGCCATATCTTGTACTCCAGCTTTTGATAACCTCCCAAGCAGCTGCTTTTCTGAAGACACTATATTGAATGCTGCAGGTAAATCTAGAAGCATTTAGGCCTACAACAGGCCTTGGTCTGCTACGGTTCTAAGGCTATCCAATATAAAAATCAAAAGCTGTCTTTTGATAGTCTTTTCCAGTATTGTAATTGGAAACAGTAAGTATAAGATATGTCAATAGTTGCTCATTGTTGGACCTAGATTTGTCAGGTCACATAGGGTAGCCTGGCCTAGGGCAAGACAATCAGTTATTAGAGGCACATGTGTAAAGGTTGCTCACCACCCAGCAGTAACTCAGCGCACATCCATCCCAAAAATGACACTACACCTTAATTTTTATAAAAGTAGAAAAAGCGTTATATTTTCTCTAGTTATCAGTTACTTATTTTCTTAGGTTCATTTGTTGTTTCAAAATCACTTTTACAATGCAAATTAAGGGTCACATTACTTCATCATGTAAACTCTTCCTCTCCTCCTTACTTAGCTTATTACTGTACTTTTGATGTTACATTAAACATTCACTTCAGTTGAAAACCTTCAGGCTTATACACTTAAATTGGCACCTTGGCACCCAAAGGGTGACACTCCCTCCCTTAGAACAGGTGACTATTTTAGGGTTCCAATGGACAGGTTCAGTGCACAACACAGCTTATTTGTACAGCCTAAATACTTTTGGTCAAGCAAGCCCAGAGCTTCTTTCCCCCCTCCCGCCTCTGAAAGAGAATACAGATCTTTAGCATAATTCCCACTCTTGGCGGCACACAGGGGTTAAAGTAAACGTCACTGGGCAGTTGCCCTCTTTATTCACACTGTTTCCTCACTTTGCAGGGTCAATAGACCTTAGTGTCAGTCTCCTCTACTTCAGTTTCTCAGTTAACCAAATATTGGCTGACTATGGAGCACCACCCCTCCTTGGTGACACACGGGGGTTGCCCCCCAGTGAATTAACAGCCCCTCCCTTCTCCACCTTACTTGGGACCAGAAGCGGTTACCACAGCAGCCAGGGCTTCACTCTTCAAGTCGATGCCTCCTTCATAGGCCAGGCCACATGCCCAGCAGCCCCACAACTACGGAAGGCCTCCTTGAGGCACCAGTGGCCTGGAATTGCCACTCGCGTCCACTCCCTCCACACGAGTGGTCGCGCTTCTTCTCAGGCGCGATGGGCGGTGTCCCCGCGGGCGCCGCCTCCCTCGCTGCCTCCTACGCCGCCCACCTCACCTCTTGGTAGCCGCGCCTCCACACAGGCGCCACGGAGCAGTGTCTCCGCTGGGCGCCGCTGCACACGCTTTCTCCTGCGCTTCCCACCTCACTCCTTGGGCAGCCGCGCTAGAGAACAGGCGCGAAGGAGCAGTGTCTCCGCCCGGCGCCGCCTATTCACGATCTCCGCGCCTCGGGACATGCGCGAGGGAGCGGTGTCTTCCGCCTCAGCTGGCGCTATTCACAACACTTCTCCAGGGGCGATGTACCTCTTCAGACCCGCGCGGAGTCCCAGGGGCTCCTCCTCGACTACAGCTCCTCAGGGCCCCTCGTGGATTCGCACTGCGCTACTCACAAGGCTGGTAAGTCAGTCTTTTGGAGCCTTATCAAGGCGGTTAGATGAATGTTCAGGAAGGACCTGAGGGGGGCCAGCAGGAGCTTGAAGGGCCACTTCCCTCAGGGGTAATGAACCACACCGGGGCTCAGTCAAAGGGACTCAGGGGGGAGCGTCCTCAAGTGGAAAGTGTCAGCCTTAAAGGTAACTAATTACTACTTGTGCGCCACCCTCCCCAGGTCACAGCCTCACTCCTCAGGTTCGATGGTCATCACAACATGGCTGCCTTGCATCCTGCCTTATATAGGTCTCCCTCTGAAGGTCCAGCAAAGTCCAGAAGGTTCTGGAAAGGCTCTATGTTAACCTATGGGGCTTTCTAGGGGATGACAGTTGTGGCAGTTAATATCTACAATTTTGTTGATCTGGGTGAATCCCAGACAGAAAAGGCACCTAGGCCTGAGGTGAAAAACTATGAGGGCAACAAAAGAGCATCTATCCCCCAGGCCAACTCCATAAAAATAGTCCAGTGGACACAAAAAGATAGAAAGGGAATGAGGGGCAAAAAGGGGACAAAATAAATAATTAATAGGAGGGACTACCCAAAGGCAGACAGGTCTAACACGCGTCCCCCCAGCTGAAAGTGGGGAGAGCTACCCAACCCCTTGGGAGTCCTCATCACTAAGGCGGAAATACCTGGAGAGACCGTCTGCATTGGCGTGGCCCACTCCAGGCCGATGTTCCACCCGGAAGTCCATTCCCTGTAGGGAAATGGACCATCTCAACAGCTTGGGATTTTCCCCCTTCATCTGCATCAGCCAACGAAGGGGGCGGTGGTCAGTCTGAACCAGGAAGTGCGAGCCAAACAGGTATGGCTGCAGCTTCTTCAGAGCCCACACCACCGCAAAAGCCTCCCTCTCAATTGCACTCCACTTCTGTTCCCGGGGAAGCAGTCTCCTGGATAGGAAAACTACAGGCTGATCCAGACCCTCTTCATTAAGTTGCGATAACACTGCCCCAATGCCATGTTCTGATGCATCTGTCTGGACAATGAACTCCTTGGAGAAGTCTGGGGCCCTCAGGACCGGTGCTGCACACATTGCCTGCTTCAACTTTTCAAAGGCTCGCTGACAAGCCTCTGTCCAAACTAACCGTCGAGGTTGTTTCTTTGAGGTAAGCTCTGTGAGGGGCGCTACAATAGTGCCATATCCCTTCACAAAGCGACGGTAGTAACCGGTGAGGCCCAGGAAAGCTCGGACCTCAGTCTGGGTCTTGGGGGTTCCCAGGCCATGATTGCCTCAATCTTTGCCTAGAGGCGCTGCACTGTTCCCCTACCCACCAAGTGTCCAAGGTACACAACCGACCCCTGCCCAATCTGACATTTGCTGGCTTTGATTGTCAAGCCAGCTTGTTTCAGGGCCTGGAGAACTGCTTGCAAATGGTCCTCCCAACTGCTGCTGAAGACAGCAATGTCATCCAGGTAGGCAGCGGAGAAACCCTCCATTCCGGAGAGGACCTGGTTCACCAGCAGCTGAAATGTAGCAGGGGCATTCTTGAGCTCAAAGGGCATCACACAAAATTGGAAGTGTCCCTCAGGCGTGGAGAAGGCTGACCTTTCCTTTGCTCCATCTGTCAAGGAGATCTGCCAGTACCCTGAAGTGAGGTCAAAGGTACTGAGATATTGGGCAGCTCCTAGCCGGTCAATTAATTGATCCGCCCTAGGGATCGGATGAGCATCAGTTTTAGTAACTGAGTTCAGTCCCCGGTAATCCACGCAGAACCTCAGTTCTGGAGTGGTGCCTGGTGGAGCGGCTTTTGGCACTAGAACCACCGGACTGGACCAGGGGCTGCTGGAAGGTTCTATAACTCCTAGCTCCAGCATCTTGGTAACCTCTCCATGGATGCTAGCCTTCACCTTGTCTGACAGCCGATAGGTCTTTGACTTCACTGGTGGGCTGTCTCCTGTGTCCACATCATGGGTACACAGGTGGGTCCTTCCCGGGACAAGGGAGAACAACGTAGAATACTGCTCCAGTATCTGGCGGCAGTCCTCCCGCTGTTCAGGAGTTAGGGATGGGGAGAGAATCACTCCCTCCATTGACCCATCCTTTTCTTGAGACGAGAACAAGTCTGGGAGAGGTTCGCTTTCCGCTTCCTCTCCTCCATCAGTCACCATCATTAAGATGACCTCGGGCCTCTCATGGTGGGGTTTGAGTCGGTTAGCATGTAGCACCCGTAGGGGCTGTCGAGGGGTCTTAAGGTCCACCAGGTATGTGGCCTTACCCTTCTTTTCTAACACCTCAAAGGGGCCTGTCCAGCGATCCTGGAGGGCACTTAGCTCTCCAGGCTCCATCACCCACACTTTCTGGCCAGGCTCCAACTCCACCGGGTGAGCGTTGTGGTCATACCACTCCTTCATTACTGCCTGACTGGCCTCCAAGTTGTCAGAAGCTTGCTTCCACAACTTCGCCATTTGGCTCCTGAAGGCCAGCATGTAGCTCACCACATCCTGGGGGGGGTTTCCTGGGAGACTTTTCCCATCCATCCTTCACCAGGCTGAGAGGACCGCGTACAGGGTGCCCATACTGAAGCTCAAAGGGGCTGAAGCCCACTCCCTTCTGTGGCACTTCCCTGTAGGAGAATAGCAAACAGGGTTGGAGGACGTCCCATTTCCTCCGCAGGCTTTCAGGCAGACTTCTGATCATACCCTTCAAGGTCTTGTTGAACCTTTCTACCAGTCCATTGGACTGGGGGTGATAGGGAGTGGTGAACCGGTAGGTCACTCCACACTCCTTCCACATTGCCCGCATGTACGCTGACATAAAGTTGGTCCCCCTGTCGGACACAACTTCCTTGGGGAAACCCACTCTGGTAAAGATCCCCATCAGGGCCCTAGCCACCACAGGTGCAGTGACAGTCCTCAGAGGAATTGCCTCTGGATACCGTGTGGCATGATCCACCAGAACCAGGATAAACCTGTGACCAGCTGTTGTTGGTGGATCCAATGGCCCTACAATGTCGATGCCCACCCTTTCAAAGGGGGTACTAATGACAGGAAGTGGTTCCAGGGGAGCTTTCAGCTTCACCCCTGTTTTCCCACTGGCTTGGCAGGTTACACACGTCCGACAGTAGGTGTTAGACGCCACTTTCATCTGAGGCCAGTAAAAGTGGGGGACAAGCCGAGCAAAGGTCTTGTCCTGACCTAAGTGTCCTGCCAAGGGAATTTCATGAGCCAATTCCAGCAGAAAGGCTCGGTACCATTGCGGGACTACCAAGGCCCTTGATGAACCAGGTGAGGGTACCTTGGGTTCACTGTAGAGGAGTCCATCCTCCCAGTAAATGTGGTAGTGTCCCGCAACGTCCCCTGCTGCCTGGGCTTCAGCCTGTCGCCTCAGTCCCTCAAGGGTAGGGCACTCCTTCTGGCCCTTACAGAACTCTTTTCTGGTAGGCCCTCCCTCCACATGCCACTCAGCAGGGATGGGAGGTCCTCCAGAGAAACTACTCCTCCCTCCACGGACTCCTGGTCCA
Source organism: Lissotriton helveticus (assembly GCF_964261635.1). NCBI lineage: Eukaryota > Metazoa > Chordata > Amphibia > Caudata > Salamandridae > Lissotriton > Lissotriton helveticus. Next base: position 536,630,791 of record NC_136061.1, read on the forward strand.
CCACCGCAGGTAGCCGATCTGTCACATGGGGTGTGGAAGCCGAAGCAGGCTTCTCCTGTCTTCGGGTCTGTCCCTTTTTGGCAGCGGGTTGGGCCATTGTTCCAGGCTCCAACCCAGGCGAACTCCCTCTCCGGGCAGTCGCAGACCTTGTGCTTACACAGGCCCAGTCAGGTATACCTAACATCTCTGAATGCGTCCGGTATTCCACCTCTCTCCAAGCATGTCATTCCCCAACAGACAATCAACTGGCACGGCAGGGCTTACGGCAACTCGAAGTGAACCTGCAACCCCTTCCCACTCAAAGGGAACCTCGGCCACAGGGTAGTGGCCCATTCTGCCGTCAGCCATTGCGGCGGGGTGGAGTACATTGGGAATCACCTGCTCTGGAGACACCAGATGACTTCTCACCATAGTCATACTGGCTCCTGTATCTCTCAGAGCCTCCCCACTCTGGCCATTGATGGTGATCCACTGCCCATACTTGGTAGTATTTGGGGGCACCTGGATCTTAGGAACCATCTCCCGTTCTTCCAGGGACATTAAGGTGACACCCGCCCACTCACCCCCCTTATCTAAGGGCAACTCCTCCCCGAGCGCTACACTAGCTGCTCCCGGGGCTTTTCCTCCGGTGGGAGGGGGTGGTCTCTTTGGGCATCTGACATCTCCCTTATAATGTCCAACACCACCACACTCAAAACAGTGGACAACCCTTGGCTGCTGGCTTTGGCCAGGATGAGGGTTTCTGGGAGGGTTAGCCTTAGGGGTGAAACCTGTTCCCTTTCCCTGGAAACTGTTTTGGGGACCTTTAGAGAACTCCCGCTTTTTATCTCCCCCTCCTTCTTCTGAGGGGCGCCCTGTCCGGCCTTTTGGGAATCCCCTCCAGTCCCCTTTGAGGACACCCGGATACTTGCCCAGATGTCCGCCTCCTCTGCAAGCTTCCGGGGGTTGGTCAGCTTGCTGTCCACCAGGTGCTGGCGCAGCTCGGGAAAACATTTCTCGAGTAGATGCTCTTTAAGAAAAAGGTCATACAAACCCTCATAGTCCTTCACCTCACTGCCCTGTACCCAGCCCTCCAATGCCTTCCTCGCATAATCCAGGAAATCCACCCAGTTCTGGGTGCTTAACTTGTGGCTCCCCCTGAACTTTTGGCAATACTTTTCCGGGGTTAGCCCAAACTTCCTAATCAATGCCAACTTCATGGTGGGGTAGTTGGTCTGCTCCTTCGGTTCTAAGGCTAACAAAGTGTCCCGACCAGTAGGAGGCATATACTTATACAACCCACCCCCCCAGTGCTTTTCCTGGATCCCATGGGCTCTTAAGGAGACCTCATAGGCAGCCAGCCACTTGGCTATGTCATCCCCCTGACTATAGCTGGCAACTATATCCTTAGGCAAGTAGGGTCTGGACTCCCTGGTTGGTTCTCTGATTTCGCTGCCACCATTTGGAGAGTTGGCGAGTCCTAACTGTAGAGCCTTGAGTTCTAGCTCTTTTAGTCTAAGCTCATGAGTCATCCTCTGTTCCTCCCTCCCCTGTTCTAACTTGGCCAACTCCCATTTCAGTTGCCTCTTTTCCCTCCTGTCTGTGAGTTCCGCTTCGGTCAAGCTTCCCCCGGAGACACTACTGCCCCCCCTAGAGGAGGTCATTGGTCCTGGGAGTAGGTTTCCCACCTCAGGGTGGAATAATCCCTCTACCTCTATGACCGTGTCCCGGTCTGTCCCCTCATCCTCCTCCTTCCCTTCTCTGCGCGCTTCCACCCAAGCCCTCAAACTGGTCTGGAGTTCCCTCTTCTTGGCACCACGCTTAAAGAACACTCCCATTTGTTGACAGAAGTCTTTTAGCTGGGCCACTGAATAAGTGTCCAGTTCTTCCAGTGCAAATTCCATTTTGCTAAAGGCAATTCAAGGTCAAGCACACAAAAAGAATAGAGTTACAAGGGCAACCTGAAGCTACCTCCACCCCACCACCAGGAATAAATTTGGAAAAAGCAAAAGTAAAAAAAAAATTAGGAAGTCCGCCAGGAGAAAACTCCAGGTGTAGGTTAGTGGATTACACTTAGTTACTGCAGAGTAGTCGCAACCACAGTCAACATCCCACCGCTAGACACCAATATGTTGGACCTAGATTTGTCAGGTCACATAGGGTAGCCTGGCCTAGGGCAAGATAATCAGTTATTAGAGGCACATGTGTAAAGGTTGCTCACCACCCAGCAGTAACTCAGCGCACATCCATCCCAAAAATGACACTACACCTTAATTTTTTATAAAAGTAGAAAAAGCTTTATATTTTCTCTAGTTGTCAGTTACTTATTTTCTTAGGTTCATTTGTTGTTTCAAAATCACTTTTACAATGCAAATTAAGGGTCACATTTCTTCATCATGTAAACTCTTCCTCTCCTCCTTACTTAGCTTATTACTGTACTTTTGATGTTACATTAAACATTCACTTCAGTTGAAAACCTTCAGGCTTATACACTTAAATTGGCACCTTGGCACCCAAAGGGTGACACTCCTTCCCTTAGAACAGGTGACTATTTTAGGGTTCCAATGGACAGGTTCAGTGCACAACACAGCTTATTTGTACAGCCTAAATACTTTTGGTCAAGCAAGCCCAGAGCTTCTTTTCCCCCCTCCCGCCTCTGAAAGAGAATACAGATCTTTAGCATAATTCCCACTCTTGGCGGCACACAGGGGTTAAAGTAAACGTCACTGGGCAGTTGCCCTCTTTATTCACACTGTTTCCTCACTTTGCAGGGTCAATAGACCTTAGTCTCAGTCTCCTCTCCTTCAGTTTCTCAGTTAACCAAATACTGGCTGACTATGGAGCACCACCCCTCCTTGGTGACACACGGGGGTTGCCCAGTGAATTAACAGCCCCTCCCTTCTCCACCTTACTTGGGACCAGAAGCGGTAACCACAGCAGCCAGGGCTTCACTCTTCAAGTCGATGCCTCCTTCATAGGCCAGGCCACATGCCCAGTAGCCCCACCACTAAGGAAGGCCTCCTCGAGGCACCAGTGGCCTGGAATTGCCACTCGCGTCTACTCCCTCCACACGAGTGGTCGCGCTTCTTCTCAGGCGCAATGGGCGGTGTCCCCGCGGGTGCCGCCTCCCTTGCTGCCTCCTACGCCGCCCACCTCACCTCTTGGTAGCCGCGCCTCCACACAGGCGCCACGGAGCAGTGTCTCCGCTGGGCGCCGCTGCACACGCATTCTCCTGCGCTTCCCACCTCACTCCTTGGGCAGCCGCGCTAGAGAACAGGCACGAAGGAGCAGTGTCTCCGCCCGGCGCCGCCTAGTCACGATCTCCGCGCCTCGGGACATGCACGAGGGAGCGGTGTCTTCCGCCTCAGCTGGAGCTATTCACAACACTTCTCCAGGGGCGATGTACCTCTTCAGACCCGCGCGGAGTCCCAGGGGCTCCTCCTCGACCACAGCTCCTCAGGGCCCCTCGTGGATTCGCACTGCGCTACTCACAAGGCTGGTAAGTCAGTCTTTTGGAGCCTTATCAAGGGGGTTTGATGAATGTTCAGGAAGGACCTGAGGGGGGCCAGCAGGAGCTTGAAGGGCCACTTCCCTCAGGGGTAATGAACCACACCAGGGCTCAGTCAAAGGGACTCAGGGGGGAGCGTCCTCAAGTGGAAAGTGTCAGCCTTAAAGGTAACTAATTACTACGTGTGCGCCACCCTCCCCAGGTCACAGCCTCACTCCTCAGGTTCTATGGTCATCACAAAATGGCTGCCTTGCATCCTGCCTTATATAGGTCTCCCTCTGAAGGTCCAGCAAAGTCCAGAAGGTTCTGGAAAGGCTCTATGTTAACCTATGGGGCTTTCTAGGGGATGACAGTTGTGGCAGTTAATATCCACCATTTTGTTGATCTGGGTGAATCCCAGTCAGAAAAGGCACCTAGGCCTGAGGTGAAAAACTATGAGGGCAAAAGAGCATCTATCCCCCAGGCCAACTCCATAAAAATAGTCCAGTGGACACAAAAAGATAGAAAGGGAATGAGGGGCAAAAAGGGGACAAAATAAATAATTAATAGGAGGGACTACCCAAAGGCAGACAGGTCTAACACTCATGAAGAGGTATCTTCTGGTGTGTTTTCAACAACAGAAAAAACATTGCTTTTTTTAAAGCATCAGCTACATACACCTTAAGGATAGGTTTACAGCACATTTTCAATAAAGGTTACAGTAGATACGAAGAACCAGATCACCATATTACAAGAGGGTCAAGAGGAGAACCAAATGAGATAGTATTTACCATCTCACTTAGTTCGTCACAAGTTAATAGATCAAAGTTACACATAGAAGGAATTCTGGGGCATATTGAGCTCACCACGTATGACTGAGCATTTAACAAACTAATTTACAGAAGAAACACAAGTATTCATGTTCAGCTAAGTTTACTATATGTTTTTCATAACATTATAAATCTGTGTGATAAAAAGCTCTGAATATTTGCAAGTGGAATAGAGTCTGGTAAAAAATATAGGCCAAAATAGCAAGGTCAGGAGATTTCAAAATCAAGGGCATTGCTGGCTATAGCTTAGGGCCATTAAGTGAACAGTGGTTCTGCCACCTATTAGCTTTACAAAGCGTGTAACTTATTCGTGCAATTGGTCCCTCTATCAAGATGAGACTAGCATTGAATGAGAAACATCCAAATTAGGTCCAAACAAAAGAAATTCATGAACTTCTCAGTCAGTATATGATTTTATAGCAAATTGCTGGAAATTATGTGCTCAAAATTGAGAACAGAACACATATATGCACACACAGATATACATTATACAATTACACTTGAATTGGTGATGTGAAGTGAAAACAATAAATATATTTACATATCACAGCACAATATATACATGACAAATGAAAATATATTCAAGACACACATTTAAACACAGTGTGAGGTATATATAAAAAGTGATTCAACCCAACTAGCAAAGAGTCTAGTTATTCTCAATTATTGTGGGAGATCATTAACACTTGATAGTATATGTTGACGTTTCGACCCCTGGATAATAATGCGTTAATGTTATTGTCAGTGGGGTGGGGGGGTCTTCTTCGAGACTATAAAGAGTCTGTGTGTGGCCTCATATAAGGTTCCACCCTGATACCAAATTAATGGCTGGGACTGCACAGCAGCTTGGAAAATTATAGAAGGTTGAGATGAATCATAAAGGAGCACTTCATATCTGCTGGTGGATTTAGTCAGTGGCACAGGGTGCCTGCAAATCTCCAGCGTTGGTCGCTCGGGTCTGCAGTGGTTAATCACCCTTAACTTCAGGGCAAAGGTACTCTTTCGTCTTCAAAGTCCTCGACTGAAACTCAGGAGCTTCCTGAGTTTCAGTCGAGGACTTTGAAGACAAAAGAGTATTCTAGGGCAAATAACAAGCCTAGATTGCCACGCGTTAAGTTTGTTTGGAGGCGGCTGGCCGGACAACCTTTGCCCTGAAGTTAAGGGTGATTAACCACTGCAGACCCCAAGGGAACGAAGATGTTGAGTCTTCTCAGTCTCTTGTGAAACCAGAAAAACCTATTCCTGCACAAGGCAGAATACTTTTCTGAGCACAGTCTCAGAAGGAATGTTTCGCATCTCCAAGTCCCTCGTGGACAGGGCTGTGTCTGCAGCTGAGCCCATGTGAGCTGTATGCTGCACTCCGACTGGCAAGATATTATTCTTTTTTAGTCAGCACATGGAGTGACGCAACAATAGTAAACTTGCCTTGCTGTTCTGTTTAAAGCGATTCAAACATCAAGAGATTACTTCTAAGTGGATGCAGAGAGGGGGAAAAAAGCAAACACCCTGGGGTGCGTGGGTGCGATGTTGTGAGCCGTAGTCTGCCGCTTCTCACCCTGTAGCCTCCTTGCCCTTTCCCTTGCACGCCACAGGAGTGTTTGTGTTTGTAGGAGCAACGCAGCCTTTGTTTACAGTTAAGTGTGAGCAGGACGGCATTTCCCTGTTCCAGAAACCACAACCAAACCCAACGCTGAGCTATTAAACAACTAGTCTTCCATGTGTTCTCCGGAGCCCCAACTCAGAAGCATGTGGTGTTTGTTTTTGTTTTTCTAAACTAAAAGCGGGTGCTGTGCAGAAACAAAGCATGGTGCGAGTAGACATAAAACCTATGTGCATGGAGGCCCCTGAAGGGGGCACCAAGGTAATAAATAAGTAGTCCCCGAACAACCACATTAGCACCTACAGTGCAAGGAAACTGTAATTGGCTGATGTTTTGGGAGCACGAACCAATAGGGAGCCAGGAAATAAGAGTGACGCAAGGGTGAACCAATGGCAAGCAGCAGGTGGGATTACACTCCATACAGTGAATACTGCAGGTCTTGCATGCATGCATGCATGCTGCCTAGGCTCGACCTAAAAATGTAAACAGAAGATGTGGAGATCGTACATTGGATGTAGGGAGGAGGTGGCATGGTGCAGGACAAATCAGCAACTAGTAGCAGTGTGCTGGTCCCAGGTCCTTGAAAAAGTTGACAGAATAAAAAAGTGGGGCAGTGGTGATGGAGAAGAGAGGCAGAAAACGATGTACACCGATAGAGTGAAGCATGAAAAAAATAGTCCCTGCACGTCGGGTGTGGAAGTGTACAATCCATCCAATAAATACACAATGAAATTGGAACTTTCTGTGGATGGGACCAACAGAAGAACATGAAGGAACGTCATCATAAACAGAGAACTGAAATAGATGAGAAGCCTAAAACAATTTTACCTGGAGCATTCACTTTTTGCAATTCAGACAAATTAAAGGAGGAGTCTTCTTACCTGTAAGAATTTTAATCTAGTGAGAAAATCATTGACGTAACTTCCAAGTGGTTTGAGACTGGGGTAAGATTTTTTCATCCACATCCCAGGAATTTTGCCTTTAAGAATGCTGTTAACAACCTCTTCCAGTTCAGCAGACATAACTACCAACCCCTACAAAAATGTTTTTTTTTGGGGGATAGGAAAGAAGCGAGAAGAAGAGAGAGAAGAGAACATATTTAGCAACATTGTGATTTTATATCCACTGCTTTTTAAGTATTTGAATTGAGAAATCATTGCATTCTGGGGCTTGAGGATCAGAGTCGTGGGTTCGACAACTAACCAGACAAAAGTGTTGGTATTTTGTTGAAACATTTTCACTGTGCACTTACCTTCTAAAGTAGTAGGCCTACGAAAAAAGGCAACTATGAAAAATGGAATACAGTTAAAAGATATTTTACTTCCGACTTGTTCTGTGGTGTGGGGTCGGGTTGCTAGCATCAACCACTGAGTACCTTTCAAAGTGTAGACTTGACATTTAAAAGCAACGAGACCTTTAGATAAATGTCACTGGTATTTCAAAACATTTACACTATCCGGCCTGCATTTATTGACATTTGTGCCTAAATATGACTCTTTCGTGGAGGCATTCTTACATTTCTAAGAACAAGCACAGACACCTGTTCTATATTTGTATCTTTTCTATGTTACAGCTTAACTTAAACAGTGATAGGTTGGAGTAACATTTAATTCGATTTGGATCGACCTTTATTTATGTATTTATCTATTTTAGAGTTTTATAGTGTGCTGTCTGTTACTTTTAATCTACTTCAAACCAAGATACAGAACAAACTGATTTAAAAAAAACACGAGCGAGACAATGTTCCACAACCAAATGTCCCCTATCAGACGGCAAGTTCATTAGAATGAAAAGCTAATTCACAAACACCTAAACAAATTAACATCTGGAAAAATATCGAGGTGTGCAATGAATGTAAGCTTGATACATAGGTAAACAGTTATTTCAATGTATTTTATTTAAATCTGCAGGCAAACAAACATGTGAATGACACTCCAATTAGACTTCAAAATATTCCTTTACATTGGTCTCCCATTATTGAATAACTATATATTGGAGTTAAAGTATAGATAAACCATTTCCTGCTAATTACCGGCAGATTGAATGAAGATGAATGTCCTGTTCATATTACATGATGTCCAATCTACGTGGCATGAACCGAACCGTGGAAACTCAGATACTGCACGTGCAGGACGTACTCCTCTCCCTTACCTCAAGGTTCTAACCCCACTAGCTCTACCCTAAGTCCAAATGCTCTGACCCTTCGCTGTCTATATCTCAATACCAGATCTCTGGTAAAACATCAACTGGACATCTTTCTATTGCTCAAATCGGATAGGCCAGACATATTGTTTCTCTCTGAAACTTGGCTCACAGCGGATTCCTTACCGGATATTCTTACAGCCCTACCGGCAGATTATTACATTCTGTCAGTAAACAGAAAACTAGGAAAAACTGGGGGCGGCGTTGCCGCCATCATTCATAAAGATTATACGTTCACCACTTTTCCTTCCCTGGACCTACCTGGCACTGAAAACTTAGTAATTAAATCTGCTACAGATAATGGAACTATGGTGCTGGTACTGATTTATCGTCCACCTATAACTATGCCTATATTTCCAGTCTCTCTGTTGGAGCAATTGGCAAGCTTAGTTGTTGACTACGATAAGGTCATGCTGATAGGGGATTTAAATTACTGGTACAACAACTCGGAAGCTGGACCCCATGCTACAGAACTCTTTGAGCTTCTCTTTAATTTGAACTTTTTTCAATATGTCCTGACTCCCACCCATGAAAAAGGGCATATCTTGGACCAGATTTGGTCACGTAATGTCCCTATGTCTACCCCCACGACCTTGCCTTGCATATGGTCTGATCATTTTCTACTGCAATTCTCCATCACCTTTCACGACCATTTAAAAATTCCTGCTCACGCCGGGGGGCTAGTTAGGAAATGGAGCTCCTTAAACAATCAGGATTTTCTGCCCACCTTGGTTAATTCCCTTCCTACATCCTCCCCTGATATTAACCTGATGGACAAAGAACTTACCGAATGGCTTCTGGCTGCCTGCAATGCGCATGTTCCCTTAACTAGGTTCTCACGCGCTCGCCGCATGGACGCACATAGGTGGTTTACCACTGACCTTAAAAATCAAAAATTAGAACTGCGCCAACTGGAGAGGAAATGGAGACACGGGTACCTTGACAAAGATAGATTGTCATACAAGGCAGCCCGAAGGAAGTACAAGATCTCCATTCTATCTGCTAAGGCAGTCTTCTTTTCAGAAAAAAATTCCAATGCCCAAAATAAATCTAGAGAAATTTTTAGAGTCGTAAACGAATTGTGTAACGATGCCAGAACCTCCCCCTCTCAACCCCCTACTCAAATGATGTGTAATCAGCTTAATGATTTCTTTAAGGAGAAGATTGCCATCATAAAGGATAGTATTCAAACCACCCCTACCACCGCGGATAGTGTGGAAATTTGTAGAAACCCCTATGAACTTAAGGCTATCCCTTTTATAGATCAACCCAAGTTAGCGGAGCTGATGAACCGTGTAAAGTCTGGGTCCCCCAACGACCCCTGCCCCCCGCACATACTGAAGGAAGTTTATTCTACACTTCCTCAAGGAATACTCCCCCTTCTGAACGAGTCCTTATCACAGGGAATAGTTCCCAATTCATTTAAAAACGCCACGCTAGTCCCATTAATTAAGAAACCTGGTGTTGATTCCTCCAACCTATCGAACTATCGTCCCATATCCCTCCTCCCTTACGGTGCTAAGATTCTTGAAGCCCATGTGGCTAGCTGTATTTCTAATTTTATAGAGACATCTGACTACCTGGAGCACAACCAAGCCAGATTCCGCCAGGCACATTCTACTGAGGCGGTGATCCTCGCTGTCCAGGACACTTTGAGATCCAACGCCGATAAGGGCATACGTCAGGCCTTGGTGCTCCTGGACCTGTCGGCAGCGTTCGACACGGTGGATCATACCATCTTATTACACCGTGTCAAACAAGCCGGCCTCTGCGGTTCGGCGCTTGGTTGGGTTAAGTCCTTCCTGATGGACCGTTCCCAGGCAGTCAAGCTTGAAAATGTTACGGCGCCCAAACTCTCAACTACCTGCGGCGTCCCGCAGGGTTCATCATTGTCCCCCCTCCTATTTAATCTGTATCTTAAACCACTGCTGCACTCCTTGAAAAACAGGAAGGTCACAATTTACAACTACGCGGATGACCTGCAGTTGGTATTCCCGCTAAACTCAATTGATTCTGTCGAGGAATTCCGGATTACTATGTGGCACATCCAAGGGTGGATGGATCAGAACCATCTAAAACTTAACCCTGGAAAGATGGAGTTGGTACTCCCAGGCAATAGCGCAACCAGCTGGGGACCTCATTTTTGGCCGTCCTCAATGGGATCGCCCCGTCTCCTTCTCTGTCGGTGAAGAGTCTCGGGGTCACCCTTAGCGCCGACCTCTCACTGAAAAGTCAGGTGGGAACGGTGATTTCTTCCAGCTTCTTCCAGTTACGAAAGATCAAGAAAATTGCTCATCTGCTCACACACTCTGCCCTTATCCAGGTGGTAATTGCCTTGGTTCTCTCCCGTTTAGATTTTTTGAATTCTATCTATTTAGGCCTTCCCCTGGCCCTCTCTAAACGCCTACAGATCGTACAAAATCAGGCGGCCAGATTAATATTTAAATGCAATGGTAGGAGTTCGGCGAAACCATTGCTAGCCACTCTTCATTGGCTTCCCCTTGTCCACCGGGTTACCTTCAAGGTGGGCTGCCTGACCTTTAAAGCTCTTCATGGTAAAAGTCACAGGTTCATTAATCATCTGATAAACAAATACGAACCGACCCGCAATCTCCGCTCTGCCCACCTGTCTCTTCTTACCTTGCCTCTTTACAAAAAGAAACGACTAGGCGGATGCCGATTCGCTTATTTGGCACCTAAGATCTGGAACTCTTTCCCCCTGTCACTCCGGAGCTGCACTAATGGCGGAATTCAGGGGTGCACTGAAGACCTGGTTGTTCAAGCAAGCGCAGGGTTAGGGTACTGTTTACCATCTTTCTCACCTGTAGCTCCATGAAACCCCTGGGTGCCCTGAAACCCCTGGGTGCCCGTGCGCTTGATAAATTTTGAATAACATAACATAACAGGCATCAAAACCAAATAAATTAGGAAACGTATAAAGCAACATGTGTCCTGCATGAACTGCGACGTCATGACTGCCACCCTTGCCATTACCTTCAAGGAGTCAAGACACGCTGTCATTGATCTCAGATGGACCATATTAGCTAAAATTGAAAAAGATCAACAAGGTGGCAATATGGAAATACAATTACAGTTTTTTGAATTCAGATTTATAAAATGGTTTGACATTGTGAACTGAACATCAATGCCTCAGATCAAATGTTTAATTTGAATACGCTTTGATCACAATCATTCACGCCTGCACCATTTTTAGGTCGAGCCTGGGCAGCGCATGCTCTGCTCTGCGAGGCATGCTTTATTGAGGTAGGGGCTTGAAGCTCCGCCCACTCCCACACCCACATTTTTCAATGGCTTGTGTCATTGTCCACTGTAAACTGTGGCTGTTCATTGGTACTGTCTTGTCTCATGCTCTTTAATTACAGCATCCGAGCAGTATTTTCTCAAATAACGTTGTCCTACCTGCTGTTGCAGGCAGGACACACTCTCTCCTAACGCTTGAAAAAAATATATACGTATAGCACGCATATCACATAAATAAAAGGCATTGTTATTGTTCCCATGAGGCACTGGGTCAAGACTAATTTGCAAATAGCTGGGTCGGAACTGAGGTGACGAAGTGAGCTAAAGAACGATGATGGATTCAACTCAGATCTGTGACGTGGGGGGGAATGTGGGGGGGAGTGTCTGATAACTTTCAGCGCTCCGTCCCTCATCTCCTTGTGTTTGCTTTGTTCACCCTAAATTGGCAGGGTATGCCCAGACGTGGGTCCCTTACTCACTTTGCCACAGGATTCAAGCTAGCCTGGCTGATCAGGGGTGTTCCCCCGAAACCCGTCCCAGGATGCTTGTTTCAGGGTCAACGAAGACCTGGCTTGGAAGTTCAGGCTGGAATGTTCCCATAAGGCACAGGGTCAAGAATGATTTGCATATAGCTGGGTCGGAACTGAGCAGGGAAGTGAGCTAAAGAACGAGGATGGATTCAACCCAGATCTGTGCCTGGGGGTGAGTGTCTGAAAAGTTTCAACGCTCTGTCCATCATCTCCTTTTGTTTGCTTGTTTGCTTAACTTTCTAAAAGTGACATTAACACATCCCCTTGAGCACCCCCCACTATTTTTAACGTTGCACCTTCCTTGTCAAAATAAACGATTGGACAAAGGAATGGACGTAATTTTAACCTCACTGTTTGAAGCTTAGCCGGGAACGAGCAAGGGGCGCCTAGATGCAGGGCGTTTCGGTAATCCAGGCGAGATAGTATAAGCGCTTCGACTACAAGCTTTCTTGCTTGAGCGGGTAGCAAAGAGAGTATTTTAAGCAACATTTTTAGTATGCCAAAGCAAGATGCGACAACCCTTCTAGCTTGAGATTTAAAGCAAAGCTCAGCGTCCAGCCAGAAACCGAGGCTCTTTATCTATGGTTTAGCGGCTGGGACGGGACCCATACATACTGGGCTCGATAGAGCTAACTCAGAATGGGGGGAATTACCAAGGAGCATAAGCTCAGTTTTCTCTCAATTGAATTTTAAATGGGAATGTTGCATCCATCTAGTCACTACTTCAAGGCAAGGACCAAGACGGGTGGGGGCTCTGTCCTCATGGTTTAAGGCGACCACCAATTGTGTGTCGTCCACATAAATGACAATATGTACCCCAAAGGGGAGTACGATATCTGCAAGAGGAGCCATGTAAATATTAAAGAGAATTGGACGCAATGACAAGCCCTGGGGCACCCCACAGTGGAGGGGCCAGGGGCTTGACATGGCCTCGCCTTCAAATACTTGAAAATATCTGTCCTCCAGGAAGGATCGCAGCCAGTGTAGAGCGAATCAAGATAAGCCCATGTTTTGGAGGCATTGGACTAGGATACTGTTGTTCACTGTGTCATAGGCCGCGCTAAGAGCTAAAAGCAGCACGGCCAGAGAACCTCCTGCATCCAGAATCCTTCTGGAGTCTTCCACGACTGCCAAAAGGGCAGTTTCGGTCCCTTGGCCCGGTCGAAACCCAGTTTGGGACGCATGCAGAAGGTTACCTGCTTCCAAGTGTCTGGAAAGTATCTGGTTGAAGTGCTTTTCTGCCATTTTACTAACCCTGGGAAGTAACGAAATGGGTCGGTAATTACTGAGGCAGTCAGGGTTTAAACTCGTTTTTTTCAGTAATGCTTTTACCAACGCCCTTTTCCAGAAGGGGGGACTACTCCAGAAGAAAGAAAGGCATTGAGCAGATCCACTATTATAGGGCCGACTGATTCATCCGCTAGTTTCAAAACATTAAAGTGCGATGCAAAGATAGCTTGAAATGCTCCTTTGTCCAATGGGGGGAACATATTTAATGAATGTTCTTTACTACCGATATTAGATTCCTCCGTTAGGGGGGTAGGAGAAGGATCGGAGAAGGAACAACAAATAGTTTGAATTAGGTTAGAAAAATAGTCAGCAAGTTTGTTGAAGTGACAATCAGTGGCCTCATGGATGTCTGAGGGGTCAGAGGCTTTCAGGAGTTTTTTTAAAAATGGTTAAAGTCACCCGAGGAGAATTTAATGCACCAGCTATTTTTTCACCAAAGTATTGAGCTTGGGCTTTTTAAATTTCAGCTTTGTATAATTTAATATTATCCCTGTACTGCTTTTTCCTGAAGGGAGAAAAATCTTTCCTCCAGCTTCTCTCAGCTTTTAGACGCTTGCTCAGCTCGCGAAGATTAGGTGTGTACCAGGCTGATCTATTAGGCCCTGTCTTTATCTGAATATTCTTCTTGGGCAGAACCTGGTCTAAAGACCCCTCGATGCAGCTACTGAGTTGATCATTAGCTAATATTGGGTCACTGTCAGTGAAAGGTTTGGTATTCCCCAATACTCAGACCCATTCCTCTAATATGAGCTTAGGCCAAGTGCTGGCGTATTACTTAATTGGTAGAGCAGAATTAATAGCAAGCTTGGGGGACCAATGGAGAGAGATCAGATAATAATCTGACCAATGGATGGGAATGGGTTTCAAACATCGTAATTGTTGTAAATTAGAAAAAGAACTGGTTGAGAAGGTGCCTTTTAGAATGTGTTGCATAAGACATTTTCTGAGAAAATTGGAGAGCTGCGAGATCGGAGGTAAGTTCTGAGGCGGCTATAGATGCAGAGTCATCAAAGTGTATGTTTAGGTCGCCTAGGATGGTAAAATTAGAGGAGGTACTTGCCAGTTTAGTAACGGTTTCTGACAAGGAATTATGGAACTGGCCTAAGGGTCCGGTAGGTCAGTAGATTAAAATGCCCGACAGGGAGAACATAGGTGTAAGTCCTATCGAAAAATTGAGGTTCTCACAGTCAGTCAAAGGGCTCCCAAGAGTTCGACATATAAGATGGGTTTTTATAAATAATTGCAACCCTGCCGCCTTTGCCTTTTGCTCTTTCTAGCCTCTGTATAGAATAATCAGAGGAGAGAACTTGGACAATGTCAAGCTCAGAGTAGGAGTTGGTCCAAGTTTCGGTAAGCAACAGAATATCCGGACTTTCGCCTAACAGCAACATGGACAACTCAGCAGAATGTTTAGGTAATGATCTGCACTTGAGCAAGAGAAATTTGAAAGTTTTAGCCGGCAGTTCTTTCGAAGAGGGATGGGGAAGAGTACTTTGTGGCCTAAAAGAGCAGTACTTACAGCTAGGATTATAACTGCTGGGGTCAATATTGTGAAAACAGCCTGGATTTAGGGTTTGCTTCAAGCATCTAAGATGTTCTGCAGTGTAACAATACCTATTTTGAAAGCAAAGGGCAGAGTTCCTGGCCCCTGGTGGTGGTGGTGGTGTTGGCAGTATTGGTGGTGGTATTAGTGGTGGTGGTAATAGTATTGGTGGTGGTAGTACTGGTGGTATTGGTGGTGGTATTGGTCATGGTGATCTTGGTGCTGGTGGTATTATTGGTAGTATTGGTGGTGGTGGTGATGGTGGTATTAGTGGGGGTGGTGGTACTGGTGGAGGTATTGGTGGTGGTATTAGCGGTGGTGATGGTATTGGTGGGGGTATTGGTGGTGGTGGTATTGGTTGTGGTGGTCCTGGTGGTGGTATTTGTATTGGTAAGGGTTGGATTTGATTGGCGGTGGTGGTATTGGTGATGGTGGTATTGGTGGTGGTGATATTGGTGGTAGTGGAGGTAGTGGTATTAGTGGTGGTACTGGTGGTACTGGTGGTGGTGGTATTGGTGGTGGTGGTATTGGTGGTGGTGGTATTGGTTGTGGTGGTACTGGTGGTGGTATTTGTATTGGTAAGGGTTGGATTTGATTGGCGGTGGTGGTATTGGTGATGGTGGTATTGGTGGTGGTGATATTGGTGGTAGTGGAGGTAGTGGTATTAGTGGTGGTACTGGTGGTACTGGTGGTGGTGGTATTGGTGGTTGTGGTATTGGTAGTGGTGATATTGGTGGTGGTGGTGGTGTTGATATTGGTGGTGGTGACATTGGTGGTGGTATTGGTGGTGGTGGTATTGGTGGGGATATTAGTGGTGGTGGTATCGGTGGTGGTATTGCTGGATGTATCGGTGGGGATATTAATGGTATTGGTGGTGGTGGTATAGGTGGTGGTGATGGTATTGGTAGTGTAGGTACTGGTGATGGTATTGGTGGTGGTGGTATTAGTGGTGGTATTGCTGACGGTACTGGTGGCGGTGGTATTGGTGGTGCTGGTATTAGTGGTGGTGGTATTGCTGGTGGTGGTATTGCTGGTGAAAGTGGTATTGGTATTAGTCATATTAGTGGTATTAGCAGTTGTGGTGGCATTGGTGGTGGTGGTATTGGTGGTGGTGGCATTAGTGGTAGTGGTATTGGTATGGGAGGTGGTTGTATTGGGTTGGTGGTGGTATTGGTGGTATAGGTGGTGGTGGTGGTATTGGTAGTAGTGTTATTGGTGGAGGTGGTGGTAATGGTGGATGTATTGGTGGTGTTATTAGTGGTGGTATTAGTGGCATTGGTAGTTTTGGTGGTAGTGGTGGTGGTATTGGTGCTGGTGGGGGTAGTGGTGGTATTGGTGATCGTATTGGTGGTGGTGGTATTCATGGTGGTAATGGTGGTGGTGGTATTGTTATTGGTGGTGGTGATATTGGTGATGGTGGTATTGGTGGCATTTTTTAGCAGTGGTGGTGGTATTGCTGGTGGCATTGTTGGTGGTGGTTCTATTGGATTGGTAATGGTGGTATTGGTGGTATTCGTGGTAGTGGTATTGGTGGAGGTGGTGGTATTGATGGTGGTGGTATTGGCGGTGGTGGTATGGTGGTGGTGGTATTGGTGGTAGTGGTGGTGGTGGTTGTATTGGATTGGTGGTGGTAGTATTGGTGGTATTGGTGGTGGTGGTGGTGGTGGTATTGGTGGTGGTGATATTATTGGTGGTGGTGGTATTGGTAGTGGTGGTGGAGGTGGTGGTATTGGTGGTGGTGGTGGTGGAGGTGGTGGTGGTATTGGTGGTGGTTTTGGTGGTATTGGTGGGGGTGATAGTAGTGGTGGTGGTGGTATTGGGAGTGGTGGTGGTATTGGTGGTCATATTGGTGGTGGTATTGGTGGTGAAGGTGGTATTGGTGGTGGTGGCATTGGTGGTGCGGGTATTAGTGGTGCTGGTATTGATGGTAGTATTGGTGGTGGTGGTTTTGCTGGTGAAGGTGGTATTGCTGGTGGTGGTATTAGCAGTGGTGGTGGTGGCATTGGTGGTGGTAGTATTGGTGGTAGTGGCAGTGGTATTGGTATGGGTGGTGGTTGTATGTGATTGGTGGTGGTGGTCTTGGTGGTTGTGGTATTGGTGGTGGTATTGGCAGTGGTGGTAGTGGTGGAGGTGGTGGAGGAGGAGGTGGGGGTATTGGTGATGGTGGTATTGGTGGTGGTGGTACTGGTGGTGGTGGTATTAGTGGTGGTGGTAATAGTGGTGGTGGTATTGGTTGTGGTATAGGGTGTGGCATTGGTGGTTGAATCGGTGATGGTAATGGTTGAGGTGGTAATGGTGGTGGTGGTGGTAGTAGTGGTGTATTTGTGGTGGTATTGGTAGTGGTATTTGTGGTGGTGGTATTGGTGGTCATATTGATGGTGGTGGTATTGGTGCTGAAGGTGGTAGTGGTGGTGGTGGTGTTGGTGGTGCGGGTATTAGTGGTGCGGGTATTGGTAGTAGTATTGGTGGTGGTGGTTTTGCTGGTGAAGGTGGTATTGGTATTGGTAGAGTGGTATTAGCAGTGATGGTGGTATTGGTGGTGGCATTCGTGGTGGTAGTGGTGGTGGTGGTATTGGTGTTGGCGGAGGTGGGGGTATTAGTGATGGTGGTATTGGTGGTGGTATTAGTGGTGGTGGTAATAGTGGTGGTGGTATTGGTTGTGGCATTGGTGGTTATGTTGGTGATGGTAATGGTTGAGGTGGTGGTGGCGGTATCGGTGTTGGTGGTGGTATTGGTGGTGCTGGTGGTAGTGGTGGTGGTGGTATTGGTGGTGGTGGTATTGGTGGTGGTGGTATTAATGGTGGTGGTGATACTGGTGGTGGTATTGGTGGTGGTATTGGCATTGTTGGTGGTATTGGTGGTGGTGGTGGCATTGGTAGTGGTATTGGTAGTATTGGTTGTGGTGTATCGATGGTGGTGGTATTGATGGTGGTGTTATTGGTGGTGGTGGGATTGGTGGTGGCGGTGGTATTGGTGGTGGCAGTAGTATTGGTGGTGGTGATATTGGTGGTGGTGGTATTGGTGGTGGTATTGATGGTGGTGGTATTGGTGGTGATATTGGTGGTGGTAATGGTATTGGTAATGGTATTGGTGGTACTGGTGGTATTGGTGGTGGTATTGGTCATGAGGATATTGGTGGTGGTATTGGTGGTATAATGGTGGTATTGGTGGTGGTGGTATTGATAGTGATGGTATTGATGGTATTAGTTGTGGTGGTGGCATTGGTGGTATTAGCAGTGATGGTGGTGTTGGTGGTGGTATTGGTGGTAGTGGCAGTGGTATTGGTGGTGGTTGTATTGATTGGTGATGGGATTGCTGGTACTGGTGGTGGTAGTGTTGGTGGTATTGGAGGTGGTGGTGGTGATATTGGTTACATTGGTGGTGGTATTGGTGGTGGTGGTATTGTTAGTGGTATTAGCGCTGGTGGTGGTATTGGTGGTGGTACTAGTGGTGGTATTGGTAGTGGTTGTATTGGATTGGTGGTGGTGGTGATATTGCTGGTGGTGGTGTTGGTGGTGGTGATGTTGCTGATGGTGGTATTGGTGGTGGTGGTATTGGTGGAGGTATTGGTGGTGGTATTGGATATATTGGTGATAGTATTAGTGGTGGTGGTGGTATTGGTGTAGGTGGTGGTATTGGTGGTGAAGGTGGTATTGGTGGTGGTGCTGGTATTAGTGGTGGTGGTATTGCTGGTGAAGGTGGTATTGGTGGTGATGGTACTGGTGGTATAGCAATAGTGGTGGCATTGGTAGTGGCATTGGTGGTGGTTGTATCGGTGGTGGTGGTGGTATTGGCGGTGGTGGTATTGGAGGTGGTGGTATTGATGGTGGTGGTATTGGTGGTAGTATATTGGTGGTGGTGATATTGGTGGTTGTGGTAGTGGTGGTATTGGTGTTGGTGGTGGTATTTGCGTTAGTGGTGGTATTGGTTGTGGTGGTAGTAGTGGTGGTGGTATTGGTGGTGGTGGTATTGATGGTGGTGGTACTGGTGGTGGTGGTGGTATTGGCATTGGTGGTGGTGGTATTAGTGATTGTGGTATTGGTAGTATAGGTTTTGGTGGTATTGGTAGTGGTGTTGGTATTGATGGTGGTATTGGTGGGGGTATTGGTTGTATTGGGGGTGGTGGTGGTGGTGGTGTTATTGGTGGTGTTGGTAGTATTGGTGGTATTGGTATTGCTGATGGTGGTATGGGTGGTGGTGGTGGTATTGGGTGTAGTGGTATTGGTGGTGGTATTGGTGCTGGTTGTACTGGTGGTGGTGGTATTGGCGATGGTGGTGGTATTTGTTGTATTGGTGGTGATGGTATGGTGGAGGTGGTGATATTGGAGGTGGTATTGGTGGTGGTTGTATTTAGTGGTGGTGGTGGTATTGGCGATGGTGGTGGTATTTGTTGTATTGGTGGTGGTGGTATGGTGGAGGTGGTGATATTGGAGGTGGTATTGGTGGTGGTTGTATTTAGTGGTGGTGGTGTTGTTAATAAAACAGGCTTTTGAAAACAACCGGTCAGGTGGCTTTAGTACAGATGACGTGTAACACAGATATGCTGTTGTCAGCTTGAGCCCATTAGCACAGGATTATGAGCTCCGTGGAATTCACATGGCTTTAGTATAGATGACGTGTAACACAGATATGCTGTTGTCAGCTTGAGCCCATTAGCACAGGATTATGTGCTACCTGGAATTCACATGGCTTTCGCTAATATTTTCTAAATCCATTTTACTTGAGGGGGAATTGTACAGACACAAGAAAATGCTGGGTAAAGTGATTGAAAGAAGGCACCCGTGTTACGGGGGTGGCCGTGCTGCTTAAAAAACACACAAGTGGTTGCAGCTGAAGCAGTGCATGTCAGGCCTGCAGTACGAGAAACTCAATGAAGTAAATAGTGCTTACAGACTAAATAACAGGTCCCGTGTAACAACTGTGTATTATAAAACATAAGCTTGGCTCTTTAATAGTAGACACTCCAGGATTAGCCATTTATAACACTAGGAGCATTAATAAGGTAACATATTTGATTCTATTTGTGCATTTCTCAAACATATTTTTGTAGCCAAGTTATCACTAGATATACATGAGTTATCTTTGTTGGAACCTTTATATTAATGTGTGTCATGATTTTATAATGTCACAGTTTTAATGTGTGTTTAATTTTGTATTCAAGCTTTCACTCAAAAAATTGATTTTAGATATATATGTTATGGTAGTCAAAGGTCATGGGGTGGAATGTAGTGCTATATTCACTCATATGTCTTAGGATAATATGATAACCTTTGACTACCAGTATTTTAATTGACTACCAGTATTCTAATTGACTCTATATGTTTTAATGTACTCCATCTTGAATGTACGACATCATTCTTTGTGCACTTGCATTTTGACTTGAGATTTCATTTTGTGTCTTCTTATAGCTTCAGAGTGTTTACCTTCTCCTCAGCACAGAGCAGAACAGCCTTGCCTGGAACAGAACATGTGGGATGTGCATTTGAAAGCATGAGAGAAAGAAATATGTGGAAAGTACTTCTCTGTTTCGGATGTTGTGCTGTAGGCAGTGGTGCACAAACCAGCATTATGTTGTACATTGGGAAATGAAGATTAAACTAATTACTTTAGCATTCACTAACGCCATCAATTCTGACTCTGTATGGCCTGAGTTCTGCATACACAAGCAGGCCCCCAGATTACTCATGATTATTCAGGGTATTTGTGTTCAAGATCGTTTTCCTCTTTGAGAGTGTTTTCTGTACTTTTGGAGATGTTTTCTGCTTTCTCAAGCTTCACCAAGATAAGGGCTGGAATATGTAGTGTGGGAGAGGAAGGAGAATGCATAAGGAATCCTTTGCCTTTGAATGCCTGCAGGATCCTAGCCAGTACCAGTAGGTTTCCTTGATGTACAGGGTGTCTTCGTGCATTGAGAATATTATAAAAACTTGGGTTACTTGGCTCGAAAACTGGGTTCTCTCCTGAGAAGTTGACATATCTGCTCAGTGCTGCATTTCCCGGCTTGAGGAGTCTCGTGACCGCAGGGACTGTAATTTGGGATCCCCAGTCTTGTGAGGGCCAAGATGAAGATATTACAGCCGGTGAGGTATTTTCTCTAATTATTAGTATTAAGATATAAGCATGGATATACAGTTACTTCTAAATGTGTTTTTGTCTGTGTGCTGAGTGACCAGCCTGTTAAGTATTTAAGTTCTTAATTATATATTTATGTACATACAGTTATTCTCCTGTATATTTATTATTTGCTTAGGTTTTGCTCCTTTGCATGTCACTTGTGAATGTTCCATTATTATTATCTGCTTAGCTTTTGCTCCTTTGCATTTCACTTATGAATGTTTCATTATTATGTGACTTGTAAGTGTTTTACCATAATTATCTGCTCACGTTTTATCCCATGCATTTGATTATTTTGTGTGTTTCATTATTATTTGCTTGCACATAAATATAAGTATATTAACATATATTTGCATGTTGTCTAACCCGATTCATTTGCCATTTGGGAAAGCCTTTCGGTTGCAGAGTGCTGCACGAATAAAAGCCCACGCTTTATTCTGAAGACTCCCTTTTGATGTCCCTCATTTAATGAGTCTGAAGACCCTTTTCCAGGTGCTTTCTTGCTTTACCGAGTGCCTCTGCTGGGGAGTGCTGAATTAATTTTATTTGGGAGTGTAAAGCAAGACAGGAAACTAGGTCAGCCTGGTAAAACTACCATGGCATTTTACCCTTGAGGCCCTTTCCTTGGTTCCTAGTCTACTGGAGGGATTTTTGAGATGCCTCAGTCCTTGCTCTCCACACACGCAGGCCTGAGACCAGTATCCATGCCTCCTGGACCTCATCCTAAAGCTGGCTCTCACTACAAGATGCCTGTTGCAATTTTGATTTGGAGCCACAGCTATGTCCTCATCCCAAGCCAAAAAGGATCACTCCCTCCGGAATATGCTGATGAAACGTATCGCCCCTGACTCTGAGGATGTGGAGAGTCTGGTGATCTGCTCCCTCCTGGAAGCTTTGTTTGCCTACCTTCGCAAAGACCTACAAGCAGCCAAGAAAGATTTCTTTTCTAATCTACGTGCAGTATGCCGTTAGTTTGATGAGGTGGGGAAGCGTGTTGCTATGCTGCAGGGTAAGGAGACCGAGCGTGAGGAGGAGATCAAATGGCTACAGCAAGAGGTGCTTTTCCTTAAAGAACAACAAATTGATCCTCAGGCACATACCAAAGTTAGAAAATAGCTCCAGAAGTAACAATATCTTCATCTGAGAGCTGATTTGGGGGAATATGTTGGTGCTCTTGTTCGCCATATCGTGGAAGTCTCAGAGGAGGTTGAGATGAAGCTAGACTGGTTCCACTGAGTGGAGTGGACCCAACTAGAGCAACAAATGGCTCCTCTGCAGACATATTGGTATTTGTGCATGCCTTTCAACTGATAGAGTCTATTCTTCGCCGGGCCTGGGACGCATATTCAATTTCAGGGGCATACTCCTCTTCTATTCCAGGATTTAATGATCATCACCCTCCAGAAGCGGCGGGACTTCAGACCAATCACTGCCCATTTGCGAAATGATGGCATCTCTTACTCCTTGCACCACCTTTCCGAATTATCTTCAAACATGATGGCAAGCTCTACCACCATCGATCACTCACGGAAGCCTATTGGGTATCCTAATCCCTTCTCCAAAGAAACAACGGACTCACCCACGGTCTCAGAAGTCACAACAAAGTCTGTGCTTTACACGATCTACACAACTCTCTGACAGCCAGGACCCAGAGACTATTGCAATGGAAAGGAAATCTGTACTACCGACACCCTCCAGTGAGGCCAAAAAAGAAGTTATACCTTGATTCCAGGGTATCTCCTTCTATGTTTTCTCTTTTGGTGGGTGGGTCCGACAGTGGTGGGGCTGGGACGCGGGAATCATGTTGTGCTATTATGGCCTGGTGCTCTTCATCCGGCTGGGCTTCAACTTCTTGCTGGACCTTCTCCATGTAGTTAGACATGCCCGCCAGAGCTAGGTCTCATTCGTCTTTTCCATGAACATTAGACTGATGCAATTTCTTGTTGTTCACCTTTACTTTGTGTTCATTATGGTGGGTTTTATGGTTGTCTTTACTCCTTCTACATACATTGTAATTTCTTGATTACTTCACCTCTTAGGTCTTGGTACTTTGGGGGATTTGATTTATTAATGCTATTGGGCTTTCCATATCTCTACTGGTGTCTCCTTCAGGAGTGTCACTTGATCCCTAAAGATATCCATAGAATGCTATTCTGGTGGTTCCCAAGCCAACTATGGTACTCCTTTCCTACAAAGAAGGGAGGGGTGGCTGTTCTTTTCTCATTAGGCTTTAAGGGAGAAGTCCTTTCTACAGTAGCAGAGGTTAAGGGGTTTCTCCTAGCACTTCGTCTCAGGAAAAGCAAGTTCCATCTCACTGTGGCAACTGTTTATGCCCCTAATGAGAGGCAGGAATGTTTTCGTACAAGCTCTTTGCCCTCTGTGCTCCAGTCACCGATGCAGCTGTAGTGATAGGTGGGGACATGAATTTAGTCATGGACTCCGACCTGGAACGCTCTGACCAAAGCTTTGGCTGTAAAGCGCCGATTACATCCAACCATTGGGGACTACACATATTACTCGGCTGCACATAAGACGTACACAAGCATTGATCACTTCTTGGCTACTCAGTACCTCCTGGCCTGCGTCTCAGATGCTTCTATTGCTCTAAGATCACTCTCGGAACACGCTCCCATATCCCTGACCCTCTAATTGCCTGTCTCAGTGCTCACATTGGCACCTGCGGGATGCCTTACTTCACTCTCTGTCTAAAGTTGATTAAATCGGTAGGGTCATTGTGTCTTATCGTTAAGCTAATGATACTGACTAGGTCCCCCTTGCTTCCATTTGAGAGACTCTAAAGCCTGTAGTGCTCAGGGAGTTTATTACCATTTCTGCCACTGAGAACCACCGACGGCGTGACAAATGGCAAAGTCTTGAATGCGCAGTTTCCGAACTGGAATCTATTCATAAATGGACCGGGCCCCTAGAGTGTGGAGGGAGCTGGAGAAAACATGGCTCCATCTCAAGCGCCTTGATTTGAATAGGGTAGAATACACTATGATTCGCCTCAAACACAAGTAATATTTGGGGAGCAATCCCTGTGAGCGTATGTTGGATCATCCCCAGCACAGTAAAATTCTCTCCAGATAGGTTAAGGAGATTCGCACCGGGTCTTCCACAGTAACTTGTTCTGCAGACGGATAGCAGCATCTTTTAAAGATCTCTACGGCTTCCTTTACGATTCTACAAAAAGCCCCATTGGAGACCCTCTGGGTTATCACCAAAATGTTGCCCTCACCTTGCTTCCCGAATCAGAGGCCACGGCACTGGATCAACCTATTTGCATAGAAGAGGTCTTCTCAGCTATAGCCTGCCTGAAGCCTCTGAAGTCCCCTCGATCTGATGGCTTTAGCACATAATTTTATAAAACTTTCTGACAAGAATTGGCCACTTTACTCACCCGGCTATATAACTCTTTCATTGGCTCCCTCAAGGACTCCATGATAAAGGCTGTTATTTTGGTTATTCCGAACCCAGGTAAAGATTCTGCTCTCTGCAGATCGTATAGACCCATTTCCCTCCTCAATGTTGTTATATTCCCGAGTTAGGCCTTGTAACATAGTAGCTTATTTCTTACGTTGTCCTCACAAATAACATTTCCAGCTGTAACCTTTTGCACATTTTTGCATGCACGAAAACGTTGGATTTGCTTCTCTGAAATAAACTTGTTTTACATCAAGCTTTGAACATTATCACAATGCCCTGAACATCATGCACAAGGTCTCATTTCATACTACATACAAATGTCATCACTACCTTCATCCACGGGGTGACAGGTGTAGCTACATATCCATAACATCACTAATCTATGAGCACATCACAAAGCTGTTTCTATTATAAAATATGAACATCCCGATAGATTAGCAGAGGAGGTACTTCAGTTGACATTGAAGGTCTTTGTATTTTGAGAAATCACCACGCAGCCATTTAATATCTCGTGAGGGGTGTCCAGTCGTGACCAAGACAGGATCCTTCACTCTATCCCATCAGGTAATGGTGTTGGATCGTCTCTTGGGGGCATTCTTAGCTCTACTCCCACACTGACTCTAGGTACACTTAGAGTAGGGTGCGCATTGTAGGAGTACTCTAGATTACTGCCTTGTTTGTATGCCTGCATATATACATTGTTTAACACCATGGTAGAACTACATCTAGTATTTACGTTTTTGGTGCTGGTAATCACGTTTATCTGCTTCTGTCTACTAATCATTGCAGCACACGTATTTTATGCAAGAATAACGTTGATTAAATAAATGTTATTGAAAACGTCCCAATGTGTGTTCTCTGCATTCATCTCTGAGAATAAGTGAGCACGAGTGAGTGAGAGAAAGGCTCTGTACTCTTTCTACGATCCCTGAGGGGACAAGGTTGTAATGTTCAGTGGTTGCCGGACAAACCATTTTCTCCCTGGTAGGTTATGTGAGCTTACGGTGGCACTGTGAGATAGTTGGTCTATAGGCCAACATATCCTGCGGAGGTGTCCGGAATCAGCCTTGGCACCAAGCCCTTAGTTTATATTGTCCAAACAATGCACAGATCCTAGGGATTTTTAGGAACTACACAACAATTTCAATGCAAAACTTTTCACTAGCATATTAGCGCATCGCCTCAACCCGTTAATGGTGGGCCTACTTGATCCAGATTAGGCGGGCTACATCCTTACACATCAATGGCGCGGCAACACTAAGCACCTACTGCATCTTATGGATAAGGTACACAGGTCGCATAAGAAAGCCCTGTTTATTTCCATCAACGCTGAAAACGCCTTCAACCGTGAACATTAGCCTTACCTCCTCAACACGCTGAGGCAATTTGTTATCAGAGATACGTTTTGCAACTGGGTCTGGTGTATTCATAGTACTCCCCGGGAAGTGGTCAGAGTGAACGGCGTGCTCTCATCTCTGTTCCTTATCTGGTGCGGCATTCACCAGGGGTGCCCTTATCTCCTCTTTTTTGTGTGCTATATATTGAGCCCTTTGTGACATGGCTAAGGCATAGCCCGGACATCTCCGGGATTCCCTTTGGCGGAGGTCAACATTTGATTAGTCTATACGCAGATTAAGTTTTTTTATCTATCACAAAGCCTTCTACTTCGCTTCCAGCCGTGATTGCTGATCATCGGGTTTTTGGGGAGGTCTCAGAATTAAAAACAAATATGAAAGAGTCCCAGATCATAACTCTTACCACTATGCCTGCTCACAAAGCTGAATTATAATCTTTCTTTCCTTTCAATTGGCCAGCAGATACTATTCGATACCTGGGCATTTCTTATTACTTTAGCATGGACTATCCCTAGGACATTGGCTATCTTCTACGCAACTCTAATCTCTCAAACATGCAAAGACCTCTCTGCTTGGAGCCGTCTCGGTCTCTTGAGGATGGGACGCATGCCAGCGGCAAGATGACCATCCTCCCCTGCATACCACATTTGTTCCAGACCTTGTCTCGGTTGACTCCACCAAGTGCACTCTGTTCCCCCGTAACATTAATACATTGTTATGGGATGGCAAGAAATGCCGCATCCACAACACCTCATTTATCACCAAAAATGGGAGGGAGGGTTGGATGGTCCACACCTGTTTCACTAATACCAAGCTGCCCAACTCCACTACTTGGTTGAATGGAGGATCTGTTGATCTCCTTTACGTCATGCCATGCCTGCATATTAAGCATATTGATATGCTTACTTCATCTTAATTTAATTTTTTGTTGTAGTGTTTGACTACAAGATCGGCCCCTCTTTGCCAGTCCCCGCGAGATGCGTGCAGTCCTCCGTGTTCTGGTAGGCACATGCAATTAAGTATGATTCACATACGAGGGCTGCACATGTAAACACATATGTAGGTGCACTTTCTGGCATCATGAGTGAGAGTGTGATGTTAAGAGTCTGGTCAGGTATATGTTTTATTCATGTATCGAGATATATGCATCCAGCACAAGATGGGTGCGCGTATACTTTTATGGAGTTACTGTGATTGTGACCCCCTTCTTTGGACCCAGAGAGGGGGGAGATATTCAGGTACGGGGTTGAGATGAAAGAGTTGATGCACTAAAATAATATGGCACATTACAAATAGTAATACTGTCTATATATGAATTTGTGATGCGCTTTTGAGACTATTGAACATTTGCGCTCCATCCTCAAGGTTCTAATATAATGGCACTAAGTTTGTTCTATTGAATAAAATAATGAGCAGAATACATGGTAAACAAGTTCTTTATCTTTTATTTTTAGGTTTGATATCATGATTTGAGAACACACAAATTAGGATAAGTATATCTAATAGATGTTCTCTTGATAATGGATTATTGATTTTGATTTTATACTGTAGGGAGGGACATCCAATTCACCTGTGCCCTGATGAAAGCCATGGACCCATAGGGCTCTAGAGTGGCTGTTACATGTTGGCATACATAGGGTCATAGGACCATTGAATCCTACAGAAACCTGTGTTCTTGTTTTTTAATAACCACTGCCCATCCATATTAAAGGGATACCAGGAGGTGATAGTGCTTTTTTAATATTTAACCCCCCCCTGCCTTTTTCTCCCAAGAGCGCCCTAAAAACGGTTGATTCCCCCCTGGCCTTTAGGACCCAGTGTGCCCCTATGATGAAGCATGACACTATTAGAGTGTGTGAGGAGAATTTAACAAAGCGGTTGTACTCCCACCAATGGTAGTAGCAAACCACTGGATTTAGAAGAAATTAGGCCACTACCTTAGGATTAACAATTTTGACATTTCGTTGGGTTGGATACTTACTTTGTATTGGTTACTGCCCAAAGCTCACCGGCTATTGGAATAAAGTTTTAGTCAATATTAATTTTGCTTTTGACACCTGTATCCTCAGATTCCCAGGCTACCCCATACTAGGGCTTCCGAATCCTCTGACTTACCCTTTGCTCTCCAATAGAGCGGGTCAAATGGCTCTTGCTCTAGGAGCAGTGCATTAGCTCATACTCTCCCTATAAGGTACAGATAAGATCTGGGGTCACACCCTTGGTTACACAGACTGTGGTTTATTCTGCCAAGGGAGAAAGTGTCCATGTTGACCTCCTTGAAATGCAACTCCTATCCTTATTTGTGGGCACCCTTCATCCTGCTCCTGTCCTTTGAATTCAACAAGCTGACATGCCAGATCTATTTTCTCTGCCTGATTCCAATTACAGACCAAACTGCACCAAAGATCTACTTGTACCACCCAGACGCCTATTATATCCATACCATGACCTTACCCTATGATCATCTTTTCGATCTATTAATCAGTAAGCAGGAGGAGATTTGAAGGAGCGGGGGGATTTTACGGGTTATATACTTTTTCGGTACCTTTTTTACAAGCCTATAGTTAGCTCCCACCCTAGGTTTGGGCGGAAGCTAGTACATGATTCTCTGATCACCTTATACTTAATCGCAGCCAGCCCCTAGGGGCTGTAGACAGCATGCTGTGCCTTTGCTTTGTGATGGCAGTAATATTGTTAAGATTTGTTCTATAAAGATGGGAAGTGTGTATCCCTGCAGGGCATACAAAGAACCATCCTGGCTACAGCTCATGAAGGTTATGTCGGTATGTCTTCTATGAAGAAGCTGTTTAAAAAAATGGTGGGCGAGGTTGATACAGTGGCTGTTAGGTGGGGAAGGGACTGAATTGATTTCTGGAATACTGACAAAACCTTAAGAATTATATCAGTTCCCCTCACTCCCGTTATGTGGCCTTAATTCTGTGGCAAAGAGTAGCATCTGGCATTTCTGGACCATTTAACAAATAGATCTATGAATCTAGATTTCTACTTATTATGTTTGGACTTACCGTCTAAGTGGCCTAAGGTAAAACTAGTTAATCCCGCAATGTCTGAGGTAGTCCTATACGACCTGTATGCCTAAGAGGTGTATCCTCAAAATTGGTTGAGATACTGGTGTCCAGCTGTCTTTACTAAAATTAAGGTATTCCTAAAAGGATGTAGTATAAAACATAAAGCTCTGCAATATGATTTCCATAAAGTTCTACAAAGGAATGATTGAAAGATTCAATAGAGCAATTAGAGGTAGTTTAGTATTTGATGAATTCATTGGATTGGACTGAGAATTTATGGGGAAAATTTAGTTGCACTAAATTACGCCCCATAATACCACTGAAAAGAGTTGAATCAGACTTCCCAAAGGAAGTGAGTCATGGTCTCATTTGAATTCCTGGTAGTTCAAAGGGAAGGTGGAGATACTCAGTGAGGCAGTTCTGTCACTAAGTAATGGGAGCTAAGTGTGTTGAGGCAAAACAAATGGAGTCTAAATTCAGGCATGTGCAGAAAAGGCAGATAAGTTTGCAAATTTCAAAGTGGGTGACTGTGTCTTAGTTCACAAGTCGGGCTATGTTAGAAATTGGTGTTCTAAGTTTGGCAAATGAATCAAACGGATATAAGTTAAGCATCACAGTTTGGTGATTCGGGATGGTAGAGTGTGGAATGTAAGATGGTAGAGTGTGGAATGTAAGATGGCTAGTGAAAGCAAAGGATGCAGTCAAAGCTATACCTGGGGGCACATATATCAGTTGAGAGGATTCATTTGTGAAATATGGTATGTGGCTCAGATGTATTCACAATGCACTATATATTCCAATTATTTTCATTGGGTAATTGCTGTGCCTGCTGCATATACTTCAATAAATATTTCTGCACTTCCCTTTCTGTGTTCTTTACAAAGCCAATACATCAGAGTCTCTCCAGAATCTATTGGGGGAACTAGTCGGACAGAGGTAAGTAAGTAAAGATGGGAGCATAATTACTTGTTTTTATCAATATATAAGCTACCTGTGACTCTGGTTACAGAAACCCCCTCAGGAAAAGCTCAGACCCCGTAAGGTATCTCCCACAGCACATTATGGAGCCAAGGCAAAGGCCATCCTCTACCTCGATGTCTTGATTCTTTTCAAAAAGCTTTGTTAACAGCGACCAGAAGCCAAGTCAGGCAACACCCACAACTTGCTTGGAAAGTGCTGAGCTGACTCTGGTAGATCAAGTAGTGGTCACTGATTTGCAGTTATTATCTGATTAATCCATCACAAGTTGCCTAGCAGACATGCTTGCTTGGAGTCAGTGTAAAGCTTCCATTTGAACAAGAACTTTACCCACCTAATCTTTCTTGCGCAACAGCACATGGATGCCAACCTTACAGAGTAATGAATATTAATGTATCCCCTTGTGAGAGAAAATTGAAGGCATCAAAGTGGTTGTCCAAGCAAAGGCTCTCCACTCTCAACCTTTACACCACCTGAAGGATGGCCACATACACACCTTCCCAATTCCAAACCATGAACCAGCACTCACTGAAAGAAAGTGCATGCAATGTAATCGTAATACCTCACTCACTGAAGTCATTCTTTCTTTCCCGGGTTTTCTGTCCATGCTTGAATAGCTTGCAAACCCAGTTGTTTACTCCAATGTGAGACCCTTCAGCGAGCAAACCATTGTGCCAACTCTCCACCACTTATTAGACGACCATTCTCACCCTGTCACTTTTGGGATAACACTTTAAAAATGCTTTGTAATCATACCATGGACATGACAATCATTAAAGACAATGTTTAGCTCACTTGAATTGTAGTTTGACCTTTTTAATCCTAGCTTTGTGACATTAGTGAGCGTCATGTTGCTATAATGGAATTTAATTTCTTCCACTGCACCTATGTCTCTTCCTATATTACTCCAGCCAGAATATTTGGTGCTGGGCTACACCCATAGCTTTACCTATTTCACTCCAGCCAGATTATGCAGGGTATTTGGGACTGGGCTGGCCATTGGCCTGCAAACTCATTCAAGGGGTGCCTGGGACTACCACATGCTAAGGGAAAGCACAACACTAAGTCAATACTGGAATGAAGTGCTCACCCACATTAACAGGATTATGAGCAACTAACATCGCCAGATGTCCGCCTACTGGACGTATTTCGACTTTTGGGTGCAGGGAG
Organism: Lissotriton helveticus; assembly: GCF_964261635.1. Taxonomy (NCBI): domain Eukaryota; kingdom Metazoa; phylum Chordata; class Amphibia; order Caudata; family Salamandridae; genus Lissotriton; species Lissotriton helveticus. Next base: position 536,661,585 of record NC_136061.1, read on the forward strand.
ATGAGAGCAAATCTGAAGACCTGACCCAAATTCTAGCTAAAAATAGGATACCTAGAAGGAATTCCCCATTTGTACTGCCACTGGTCAGATAGAGGTTCAATGTAATCAGATGGGCGTCAGCTGAAATGGCCTTTCTACAGGCTAGCAATATCAGACTTCATGAAACCCATTGAAGCCAAGTACTAGTGGAGTGCAGTGGGATCATGCTTATAGTTTCCCAGGAAAAATATGGTGCACACACAACCTACCCATGCTGTACTGTACAAATATTTCCACACAAAAACACAGTGAATACAATAAGACACTATGCCAGCATGTCGAAAAATGTTGCCCTGAGTGGTATCACTGTGATCTGCTTGCACATTGTATTCAATAAAATATCTAAAAAAAGTCAGCTTCAAGTTAGTGCTGATGTTGACTGATTAACTTTCCAAGTTAACTCCAGCAAGGCTTCATAGGCATTGACTACAACATCAATGAGAATGAACCCCTTTAAAACAAATAAGTTCTAACATTAAAGAATTGTTTTGAGCTCATAAAAGTTGCCCTAATGAAGACACCCATACTACAACAAAGACAAGAGCACTATCGGAAATAGGCTTACCTTCATTTTTTCTGAAATGTTTGCTTACCTTTATTGCTTTTTGGATATTGATGCAGGAGTCTCTGATTGTTGACAAAAGCTTGTTAAATCGACCCATCTCCTGGACAAGTACAGTGTTCATACTCTGAGTGTACGTGGTTGGGTATTTCCTCATTGCAGCTTCAATGTCAAAGTTTGGTGGAAGTTTGCTTAGGACATCAGCTGCAACGTCATATACAACGTCATCTGAGGATTTTCCTCCACCTCCTGAAGTTCGAGACTGAGTAACAACAACTAAAAATTAGTTCTCAGCTGATATAAAACGAAGACACGCTGAAGAAGTAGCAAGCAAGACGTAATTTGGCCCAGTATAAAAAACAGTGTAGCATTGATGAAACGTTCATTTGATGGCCACTTAAAGTGATCACCGGATTTACGTGTTACAATAAATAATGTCAATGCAACTGAAGAATATAAAACGACGATCTATCTATTTTCACTGTTTAATATCCAAATTAATGATTGTGACAATAATTGGAGCACTCTTTTCATTATATAAGGAGGAGTGAATGTCGGTTTAGCAACTCTCAGTTTTGTCATTGGCAGAGACCCCTTTCATTTGGTTGGCTGATCAATCAACTATAGGGCACATTAAGTTACAATTACATAAACTTCAGTCACTGTTTCAACACTGATTTGGAAATGCCTGGTCTCAATCTAGAGTGCCCAGTGGACGAAATATGATGAACTAGAATCCAGCCCGAGTAACCCCCATTGGCTGAGGTTAATTCAAGTATTCCTCTCCCCACTTTGTTTCTTGTCCCTTCTTTTGCTCGCATTGAATGCTTACTTTCACCTTAGGAAAGGAGAATGTAAGTGCATGATTCGCAGAACAACATGATGCACACAAAAAATGACTGTTGCTTAGTGCGTGTGTGTCGACCTGCCAGTAACTGCGCCTCAAATAAATATCCCAAGTCTGCACTGAAACAGTGCCAGGAGGTTATATGTTCTTACAACGAATTCCGTTGCAACGCATGCCTTTCCCACGCATGCGTTACAACGGAATGGTTTATCAACGCATAACTTTTTCCTCTAATTCATGCGTGGTGACGTCGTACGTCCTTAAGAAGAAACGGAATTTTCTTTCCGTTTCCTCTGAAACGACGACGATTTCAGGTGAGGTTTTTATTTGGGGGGGAGACCCCCCCAAGCCCACCATGTTTATTTTGAACCTTTACCACATATGCCTTTACTACACACCTCGTAGTAAAGGTATGCGTGGTAAAGGCTTTCGTGTTAACCACGCATGCGTTGTAATGCATGCGTGGTTAATGTATTCGTGGAAACGGCCGCGTTGTAATGGCCGTTTCCCGTGCCAGGACAGTAAGAATTTAAGACGTACAATGGTTATTTGGACTACAAAAAGTTGGAAAAAACTATCATTGTGCAATGTGTAGTTATGTTGGCACTTAATTCAGCAGCAGCAAAATGTGTTCTCAGGCATGAATAGAAGTCTTGTTCTTCATTGTTAGGGTGTGGTTAACTTGCACGAGAGAAGATTATTTCAGCAAAATACATATACTAATAGGCAATATTTCTCAGATGATCTACAGAAAAGTAAAAACACATCCACCATTTTCTCTTGTTCCATTGTTCATGCAATCACTAATTAATCTCGCACTTGTTCAAACTCATTGGTCGTTTGATGAAAATTATTAATTGCTTCGAGTGTCACGGGTCTTTGATGGATATTGATCAAAACAGGCATTGCACTTAGAATCCCTTCAATATCATACAGCATGCATAATGTATTCTTGTGAAGCGCTTGTGCTTAATTGAGTCCCAACTATTACATAAGCTTCTTTCGTCACAGGTTTTTCTAACAAAGGGCCTGATTTATATTTTGGTGGACATGTTACTGTCAAAAACATGCATAACTACCATGTCTGTTAAACCCTATGTACACCAATTCTATTCAGAGTTGGGTGTACTGTCAATTTTTCGACAGCGATGCTCCCACTGGCTCTGATGTCAGACACTTACTCCATCAGTCTGATGGATTAGCAGCAGTAAGAGTAAGGATATCAGATCGTCTGTCATATTTAGAGTGGATGGTCTGATGTCTTTTTCTTTCTGTCCATGACGGCAAGGGAAAATCTATTGGTCACGGACAGAAAAAAAACAGACTGAGCCCCACCCTCTGGAACCACACTCCTAGGGTATGGGGTTATTAGCTTTTACTTTTTCAAAGACAAACTCCAGCATTGGGAGCTTGTTTCTGAAAACAAAAAAGTTTGGAGAATGGCCGTGTAACAGGCAGCGGTTGTCTATCAAACTTATAGTGCCTTTTGGAGGAACTACCATGACAGCAGTTTCTCTGAAGACTCAGAGATAACCATTGGGCCATTGGTGATCGCTAAATTAGGCCGATCGTTCATCAGAGTAGCAGATGTAATGTCCTCACCACTCTGACTGATGGGTGAGCCACCCTCCAAACTCTAAATTGGCCCATAGTGCCTTACATAGACATGCTATAGTAGAAATTAATCTTGAGGTAATTTGGGTGTTGGCAGGAGACTGCTTAACCAAAGTAATTGAGAGTCTTTGACTCCAAGCCTTGGGTTTTAACACAGGGCAAACATTATGAATTTCATATCACAAAAGCTAGGAACCCCTGAACTTGTGGCTCCAGGGTGGTATAATGGCCAATAGGACTTGATAAACAATGTCCTTACATTGTGTTGTAAGTTCATCATATCCCATTAATATTCACTGTACATGCTTCCATGCCTTGTGACGCTGGAGAGGGACACATGCTCTAGTCCATCACATGGACATTATGTGGCGAGACCTTAGATCAAGATACATCAGGCTAATCATATCACTATAAACCTTTTCCACAGTCTTTAACAACAAAGACCAAAGGGATGAAACACCACATCTTTTCAAATGTAATTTCTGGATCTATTATTAGCTGATCAACATCGTTCGTAGCTGCAGTAATGTGGCTTGATTTCCTAAGAGTAAGCCATAATTTAGTTGCCTGATTTTAGAACCTGTGGAGCTTTTGGATTTTTTTTTAGTTCTAATGAGTATACTATGTTAAATAGTCCTGCTGAAAGAAAGTTAGGCGAGTTCAGTCTATAGCTTTCATTAGCCTAAAGTTTTTTTTTTATGACATCTGCAATCTGTTTTGTGTAAAAGAGGTCCTGACCAAAACAGTACTCGTCCTTTATAGTGGATGACTTTACAGTAAACCGCAGGACAGGCATCTATAAAAAAATCCCCTTTCCTCAGCTACTTTTCTCGGTTCTCTAAAGAATGAAAGGCAATAACATGTGCATTCAGATCCTGATAGGCCTAATGTACACATTCAGTTCTAACCTTGATTACCACTTGTAGGCCACTGCCTCAGGAATAGAAAAGTCTTCTTTAGTTAAAAGAAATGTTAATTTAGCAATAGGAGAATGGCAGCACAAAATCTGTCATTGGGCTAACCACAAAATGTAACTACCCTGAAAGAGTTATTCAATGGTGCTATAGCATTCTCTTGATATTTAGCCGATATGATTTTCCAGGTGGAGCATAAAAGAATTATTTTGCAGTTGTCATTGCCTCCAAAAAATCAAGTCCTAAGCCAGGGCCAGATCTTGTCTGGGAGCGCTAAACCCTCGATATACAGCCTCGACTACTGGTAGCTCTTATTGGTCTTGGAAGTATGTAGGGAAAGGCTGTTGCACTGGACCTCTTTACAGGGTTATCCCCAAACTTTTTGCCTTCCTCCTCCTATTTTTCTGACTCTCTTTTGTTGGTTTTAGGACTCTGGGCATTTTACTACTGCCAATCCGTGCTAAGGTGCATGCACTCTCTCCTCTAAAACTTTGTATGATTGATTTACACCTGTTTGGCATACTTGATTTACATGCAAGTCCCTTGTAAAGTAGTATACAATATAAACCGAGGGCCTGTAAATTACATGCTACTAGTAGGCCTGTTTGTGCTACTCACAGACGTGGCCTTTCAACCTTGCCCCAGGCCTGCCATTGCAGAGCCAGTGCGTGCAATTTTCTGCCACATTGACTTGGCAGTTAAGCCTTAAACTCCCCTTTTACTACATATAGGTCACCCCTAAGGTGGGCCCTAGGTAGCTCAATGGGCAGGGTGCTGTGTAAGTAAACGGTAGGACCATGTACCTTTATGTGTGGTATGTCCTGGTAGTGACGAACAGCCTACTTTGTTTCTCACTACTGTGAGGCCTACTACTCTCATAGGCTAGCATTGGGAATTACCTTATATATGTTTAAATGGAAATTCCTGATCTGAAAGGAGTAGCATTGCCATGTTTGGTATGTATGGAGCAATAGTGATACATCCTGCTTATTGGTGTAGTTGGATTTTACACTACTTTTTTTAGAAATAACACTTTTGGAAAGTAGGCATTTCTTTGTGCTTATGACTCTTTGTACTTTGCAGCTTGACTCCAATCCACGCCTAGGCCTAGATGACAGCTGCACTTTGTGCATACTTTCCAGATACCCATCACACAGGAATGGTTGGGTGTGACAGGATTACATCTGCATTTATCTGCAAACTGCATACTGGGCTGGGAAAGAGAGGGGCGTCCACACCTTACATTTGATTTACCCCCTACTGATGTCTGGAGCCAGGGCTGAATTGAAAAGGGTGTTGTACACTTCTAAGGTTTCTTTTGAAGTCACCTCTTTAACAAAGATATTTTAGAGTATAAGTACATGCGCTATGACCCCAAAATGTTACTTCATGGGACATGTAACCAGATGCTGCTGACTCTGCATACTGCACCAGAGGACTGTTGTGCTGCCAGGAGGAACTAACATGTGTGCTACTTGCTTGTTGTGCTGCTCTACTGCTTGTTGGGCTGAGGGAAGGACAACCTCTTTGCAATTGACCTTATGTGCTGGTCTGTTACCCGTCTACCTGCCCTGTGCACCCCAGTGCTCTCCAGGGACTGGGTGGCTTCAACCCCGTCCGTGCCATCTTGGAACTATTTCAAGTGAGTGGAACGCTTGCATTTTGGGGATTCAAGCAAGCCGGGCTGAAGACGGCTGTAATGCCAGAAACCGGTCCTCGGAAGCTTGTTTCCGGTCCAGGGAAGGCATGGTTTGGCAGTTCGGGCTGGACTGTTCCCATGAGGCACAGTGTCAGACTGATTTGCATATAGCCATGTCTGAACTGGGGTGGCAGAGTGGGCTAAAGAACGGTGATGGATCAAACCCAGATCTTTTGACTGGGTGTGAGTGTTTGATTGGTTCAGATGTTCCGTCCATCACCTCCCCCTTTTGTACCGCTTTTGGCCGCCATAAGTGTGGCAGGGTATGCTCAGACGTGAGTCCCTTGCTCACTTTGCCACTGGATTCTAGCAAGCCGGGCTGAAAATGGCTGTAATGCCAGAAACCGGTCCTCGGAAGCTTGTTTCCGGTCCAGGGAAGGCATGGTTTGGAAGTTCGGGCTGGACTGTTCCCATGAGCACAGGGTCAGACTGATTTGCATATAGCCATGTCTGAACTGGGGTGGCAGAGTGGGCTAAAGAACGGTGATGGATCAAACCCAGATCTTTTGACTGGGTGTAAGTGTTTGATTGGTTCAGATGCTCCGTCCATCACCACCCCCTTTTGTACCGCTTTTGGCCGACATAAGTGTGGCAGGGTATGCTCAGACGTGAGACCCTTGCTCACTTTGCCACTGGATTCAAGCAAGCCGGGCTGAAGACGGCTGTAATGCCAGAAACCGGTCCTCGGAAGCTTGTTTCCGGTCCAGGGAAGGCATGGTTTGGCAGTTCGGGCTGGACTGTTCCCATGAGGCACAGGGTCAGACTGATTTGCATATAGCCATGTCTGAACTGGGGTGGCAGAGTGGGCTAAAGAACGGTGATGGATCAAACCCAGATCTTTTGACTGGGTGTGAGTGTTTGATTGGTTCAGATGCTCTGTCCATCACCACCCCCTTTTGTACCACTTTTGGCCGCCATAAGTGTGGCAGGGTATGCTCAGACGTGAGTCCCTTGCTCACTTTGCCACTGGATTCAAGCAAGCCGGGCTGAAGACGGCTGTAATGCCAGAAACCGGTCCTCGGAAGCTTGTTTCCGGTCCAGGGAAGGCATGGTTTGGCAGTTCGGGCTGGACTGTTCCCATGAGGCACAGGGTCAGACTGATTTGCATATAGCCATGTCTGAACTGGGGTGGCAGAGTGGGCTAAAGAACGGTGATGGATCAAACCCAGATCTTTTGACTGGGTGTGAGTGTTTGATTGGTTCAGATGCTCCGTCCATCACCACCCCCTTTTGTACCGCTTTTGGCCGCCATAAGTGGGGCAGGGTATGCTCAGACGTGAGTCCCTTGCTCACTTTGCCACTGTATTCAAGCAAGCCGGGCTGAAGACGGCTGTAATGCAAGAAACCGGTCCTCGGTAGCTTGTTTCCGGTCCAGGGAAGGCATGGTTTGGCAGTTCGGGCTGGACTGTTCCCATGAGGCACAGGGTCAGACTGATTTGCATATAGCCATGTCTGAACTGGGGTGGCAGAGTGGGCTAAAGAACGGTGATGGATCAAACCCAGATCTTTTGACTGGGTGTGAGTGTTTGATTGGTTCAGATGCTCCGTCCATCACCACCCCCTTTTGTACCGCTTTTTGCTGCCATAAGTGTGGCAGGGTATGCTCAGACGTGAGTCCCTTGCTCACTTTGCCACTGGATTCAAGCAAGCCGGGCTGAAGACGGCTGTAATGCCAGAAACCGGTCCTCGGTAGCTTGTTTCCGGTCTAAGGAAGGCATGGTTTGGCAGTTCGGGCTGGACTGTTCCCATGAGGCACAGGGTCAGACTGATTTGCATATAGCCATGTCTGAACTGGGGTGGCAGAGTGGGCTAAAGAACGGTGATGGATCAAACCCAGATCTTTTGACTGGGTGTGAGTGTTTGATTGGTTCAGATGCTCCGTCCATCACCACCCCCTTTTGTACTGCATTTTGGGGACAGCATGTATTTTGTAACTCCTACCAGTACTCTGCATCCCGTGACTCTGTTGCCTCGATCAGCGCTAAGTGAGTACTGACACTTTCCCTGAAGGCACCTGAGAATCAGCATACCACTGGAAGCCTTGAAGGAGATCTCCTGCATTCTTTGCTCCCTTCTCACCACCTCCTCAGCTAGAGAGAGAGAGAGAGATGCTGTGTTGATAAAGGGAGCGCCATAGCCCCAAGCAGTTGCCTAAGAGGAAATCAGAGGAACTCCACTGATATCACACTGTGGGTGGGCCCTTTAACACCAACCCCAACAATTCCCATGCAAGCTTAAGGTTGGGCCCCATACCCAAGGGACCGTAACCCAGGTACTGCTGAGCCCGAAAGTGCTGCCTTAAGTTTCCCGGTTCTGTGTAGCCGTAAGCATTTACTGTGGTGGTGTAAAACGTGCATCGCACACATAGCTGCAGGCATGGACTTTGGCCAGAACTAGGGATATTGAAGGTGCGCACTCCTTCGTTTATGTACTTCCAGATACTGTGTACTTGGGTGATTCCTGGACCGGTGCTTATCCAAACACTGGGAGCAATCGTGCTGGACTCCACTCCATACCAGTCGGGTGAAGACCGCAATGAAGCCCCTGACCTTGAGGGTTCATTCCAGCACTCTTCCAGCCCATTACCATATTACTTGTAGTAGGTGTGCAGGTGGTTCTGTGGCCTACAAGTAGGCCTACCCAAGACCATTGCACCAGAGCTCCTAAAAGATTACAGTAACTCCACTAATCGGGGTTTATTGTTGTGGATGTTTCAGGTGATAATATGGTGATTTATGTACTTTAGTGATACTTTGATAATTCATAACTTTTGATCCAACCAAACTGACGCATTTCTTGTCCTGTTGGTTTAATGTATAATGTTTTGATGCTTGCATGATCAGGACAATGAGTACTATCTCAGGTTTTGCACAATATGCATGGTATTTATGATTCATGTCGTTTTGGTCTATTTGTTATGTAAAATATGCAAGTTATATTTTCATATAATCGTGTGTGGAGTCTCTTTTGTTACTGTTGTGAATGTGTTGGGCAAACACTTTACACATAACCTCTGATGATAAGCCTGACTGCTCTGTGCCAAACTGCCAGTGGGTGTGCACAGGTTATCTTTGATGTGTAAATTATTTGCTCTGACTAGAATGGTGGGTTCTGCCTGGCTTAGGTATAAAACCTAGCCAACCAGAAAGCTAATTTCTAAAAGATGTGCTGCAAGATTATTTGGTATAGGCGGTTGGACACCCTCCTCCGGGAGAGGAACAGCTTGGGGATTCAATTCAAAAGGTGAGGAATCCACAGGCAGATGTATTCATCAGAAGAACAAGTTACTTACCTGCAGTAAAGTTTTTCTGGTGAATACAGTATCTGCCTGTGGATTCCTCACCTTTTGAATTACCCCTGTGGCAGCATTCCACGGAAATTCTTTGCTTAGCTCTCCTACGCCAACAAGGATGTCACAATAGTACGGCTCCACTCACAACTCCATATCACGTCACAGGAGCAATAAGAAGACCTCGTCGGCGTGCTGACGTCAGTTCTGCACATTTTTTCCGTGCCCTCAAGGCGAACAGGCGGTCCGACAACATAATTCAAGTATACACAGTATACAAAATATATACACAAATACATACAATATATATATACATAAAAAGGAAAAGCCAAAAACCAAAGCATTTCCTAGCAATAAACTTTATGAATAAATTACATATGAAAAATAACAATGTCAAACAGAAGTTTTTCGGTATAAGCAGGTGGACAACGGGGAGGCAGGTGGGTCAATGCCCAATCCACAGGCAGATACTGTATCCACCAGAAAAAGCGTCACTGAAGGCAACTAACTTGTCCTTCTGATGGATACATCTGCCTGTGGATTTCTCACCTTTTTAATTAAATCCCCAAGCTGTTCCTCTCCCGGAGGAGGGTGTCCAACCGCCTATACCAAAATATCTTGCAGCACAGATCGTGCAAAATGCTAGTCCCTCCTAACCTCCGAATCCAAGTAGTAAAGCTTTGCACAGGTGTGGAGGGTAGCCCAAATTGCCACTCTGCAAATGTCTACTACAGGAACACCTCTAGCTAAAGCAGAAGAAGAAGACTTAGCTCTAGTGTAAAGAGCTCTAATACATTCATGTGGCTCCTTCTTTGCCAAGGCTTAGCAGATCTTGATGCACAAGATGATCCACCTGGAAAGTGTTCGCTTGTGGACAGCTTTGTCCTTTATCCTTCCAACATAGCCCACAAACAGGTGGTCATCCAGTCTTAGGTCCCTGGTTCTGTCCTGGTACAAGCTGACAGCCCTCCTGGGGTCCAGGTGGTGAAGGCTATCCTTCTCCTTGGAAGGGTGAGGGGGAGGATAAAAGGTAGGTATGGTAATAGACTGCCTTAAACACGAAAGCACCTTAAACACGAAAGCAGCCTTGGTGCTGAGAACCATTTTTCTGCATGAATGGTTAAAAACGGAGGTTTAGAACTAAGAGCCTGAAGTTCACTTACCCTTCTGGCTTAGGTAATAGCAATCAGAAAACCGTCTTGAAAGTAAGAAGTCTCAACTGACAAATATGGAGAGGCTCAAAAGGAAACACCATCAGGAAAGTAAGTAGTAAATTTAAATCCCACTGAGGCATAATGAAAGGAGTGGGAGGAAACCTATTGGTGAGGCCCTTAATGAACCTCATAACAATGGGGGACTTAAATGAAGATGGCTGGTCTGGCAAACAGAAGAAAGCCGATAAGGCCGACAAATAACCCTTTGCCTTAGCCACAGCACAACCATGCTGAGCCAAGAAAAGTGAAAAGCCAAGTACATCAGATAAACGGGCCTTCAAAGGATCAATGGACCTCTCTTCACACCATTTCACAAACTTGGAACACCTAAAGGAATAAATAGATATGGCTGAGTGTCTCCTGTATGATAAAATAACATCCACCACATCCGGTGGAAGAGAGAATGAACTCAGGTTGCCCCGTACAAATCCTCAGGCATGAAGGTGCAAGATCTGGAGGTGGGGGTGTAGAACCTGCCACTGTGACTGCGAGAGAAGGTCTGCCATGAGATGGAGAAGGAGCGGAGGGTGCGAAGAGAGGTGAAGTAGATCAGTGTACCACACCCTTATTGGCCAATCCAGAGCAATCAATATGATTTGGGCCCGGTCTTGGCCAATCTTCCTCAGAACTCGAGGAATCAAGGGTATGGGAGGAAACACGTAAAGGAGTTGCCAGCTCCAATCAAACTGAAATGCACCCCCCCCCAACGCTCCCTACATTGGATACTGAAGTCTACAGAACGACTGTCAGTGCACGTTCTAATGAGTGGCAAACAGGTCCAACCGAGGAAACCCCCACATCCAGGAGATTATTGCGGACTGAGACTGTCCGCACACACATTTAGCACCCCAAGCAGAAGATTTGCAAACACACAAATCTGATGGCCCTGAGCCCAGGACCAGAGTTCAGAGCCTCTCTGCAAAGACGATACAACCCTACCCCTCCCTGTTTGTTTACGTACCACATCGCAGTAGTATTGTCTGCCAGGACTCGAATTGACTGACTGAGAAGGGAGGGAAGAAAGGCCTTGAGAGCTAAACGTACTGACCGCAATTCCAGAGGGTTGATGTGAAACAACCTTTCCTCTGGAAACCAAAGGCCCTTTCTCTTCAGATCCCCCTGATGAGCACCCCACCCTAGAGTGGAGGCATCCATGATTACATATGGACACCGGAGGAGAAGCTTGGAACGGCTTCCCTTGAGACAGGTTGCCCAGCACACTCCACCAAGACAGCTCCACTGCAGTGTCCCTGGAGTTTCTGATCTTCTCTCTGAGAACTCCATTGTGCTGATACCACTGCCTGCGATGGTACCACTGAAGTGCCCTCATGTGCCAGCGTGCATGTTTGACCTACAGTATGCAGGCAGCGAACAGACTGAGTAGGCATAGGACCTTTAAGACTGGAACAACCACTCCTTCGTGAAACAAAGGAATCATCTCCTGAATGTCGAGATTCCTCTGCGGTGGCGGGAAAGTTCGACACACAGTAGTGTCCAGTACTACCCTATGAACAGGCTGCGCTGAGAGGTCACCAGGTGAGATTTGGGTACATTTATCGAGAAGCCCAAGTTGAACAACAGTCGCGTTGTTACTTGCAAGTGACGCAGCATCTCTGGCGACCTTGCTTTGAGCAGCTAGTCATCCAGATAGGGGAAAACCGAAATCCCTGACCTTCTGAGATGTGCTGCCACCACCGCCATCCCCTTTGTGAAGACCTGAGTTCCGGAAGTGAGACCGAACAGAAGGACCGCAAACTGATAGAGTTGAGACCCTACTGTAAACGTAAGATACTTCCAATGCGACTTCAGAATAGGATGTGGAAATACGCATCCTTCAAGTCAATCAACACCATCCAGTCTTCTTACTGCAGCACCAAAAGAACCTGAGCCAGGGTCAACATCTTGAACTTTTCCTGCCTGAGGTAAAAATTCAAAACCCTTTTGCCTAGGATCGACCTCAACCTGCTGTCCTCCTTGGGGATCAGGAAATAATGAGAGTAGCATCCCTGATCCTTTTCCTGCTACAGAACCACCTCTATCACACCTTTCTGCAGCAGGGCAAGAACTTCCTGCTGCAAAAGCAGCAAATGGTCTTCTGAACACCAACCCTGGCTGGGAGGGTAAGGAGGTGGAAACTCTTGAAAAGGTAGGACATACCCATTTTCCACAACATTCAATACCCAACGGTCCGAAGTAACTGATTTCCAATCTTGCAGAATATGGGACACCCGGCACCCTACAGGGACAACATGCTTCAAGATGGGTCATCGAGAGCTGCTTTCCCATGGTACCGGTGGTGGGGACAAGAGAGGAGGAGTAAGATTGAGGTCGAGAAGATCCTCGCAGATGGCCTTTACCTTTTCCTCTGTATGACAAGAACAGAGGGTTCTGCTCTTGTAGCTGCTGTGGCTGTTGACGGCCTCGAAAGGAAGCCGCCTTCCCAAAACCTCAATACCTTTTGTATCCATAGCCCCTGGGCTTGGACTGCAGGCCCAAGGATCTTGCAGAAGCCCTGCTGTCCTTGAAGTGTTGCAGCGCAGAATCGGCCTTCGCTCCAACCAATCTGGGTCCATCAAAGGGAAGATCGAGCAAAGTAGCTTGTACATTCGGAGAGAAACCTAAAGACCTAAGCCAGGCATGCCTCTTGGTAGCCACTGAGTAGCCCATTACCCTGGCGACGGAGTCCGTGATTTCCAGACCCGACTGACTGACGGGCTACTGCTTGAGTGTCTGATAGAGCCACCAAAAAGTGAACACAGTCATCTTCAGGCAACTTAGGAGCTACTTGCTGAACAGTGTCCATTAGTGCATGAATGTACCTCCCTAGCAAACATGTGGCGTTTGTTGACTTTAGAGCCATAATTGCTTAGGAGAACAACTTTTTGGCAGACTGTGTAAGTTTCTTTGAGTCTCTAGCCCCCGGGATGTTAGGGAAAGACCCAGTTGACTGCTTGGAACAAGAAGCCTGAACTACCAAGCTTTCCAGAGAAGGATGGACAGAGAGGAAAGCAGGATCAGCAGGAGCAGGCTTGTAGCGTCTTGCCACTGACCTAGAAACTGCAGGGGCAGAGAAGGGGTTCTGCCACACCTCCATAATCAGCTCTGTCAATGCCTCATTGAAAGGCAGCAGAGGTTCTACAGAATAGGAGGGAGAATGCAACATTTCAGTCAATATATTTGACCGCACCTCAGCCGAGGGTAACTGAAGGTCCAACAGATCAGCAGCCTTCCTGATGACTGTGAGGTAAGGGGCAATATCCTGTGAAGACAAGGCATTCGGGGAAGAAAGCTCCCACTTCGGGGAAGTATCTTGGCCACCGGCCTCCTGTAAACCCTAGAAGTCGTACACAGAGTCAAGGATCTCCCCTTCCTCATGTTCTTGCTGGTACTCCTCTTCCTCCATCAATCTCTGCCGCCGTCGACCCCGGTGACAATGGCACCGGCGTCAAAGAAGGAACTTCCGAAGCGGACAACGGCGCCCCTCGAATCCAGGATGATGTCTATCCAACACCAGAAGGTGCCGGAGACTGAGATATTGGAGTCGAAAAGCTCGGCGCCAGAAACTTCTATGACGGAGTTGTCGGCATGAAAGGCACAAAAGGTGTCTGGGCATACTGCTGGGTGATGTCCAAATTAAAGGTAAGCAGACTCATGGGCCATACGGCACACCAGTAGGGTAAGATGCATTGGAAAACAAGCCAAACATCGCATTAAGGAGATGCTATGGATCCGCTCCTGGAAAAGGAGGATAAGGATACGAAGTCCCTTGGTCCTGATCCACTCGAGGCCTTACAGGGGCGTGAGGCTGTGGGGCCGGAGACACCGGAGCTGATATAGGCTGAGCCGCAGGAACTGGAGAAAACTCTTTGGGAGCCGGAGAATCTCCGGGCGCCGGCGAATTCCCTGATGCCGGAGAGTGGACCGGAGTCGCCTGCGGAGAAGGAGTAGGCGATGGCGAGACGGCATCCTTCTCATGGCGTTGCTACACAGGGAGGCAGACCTCGATGTCCTGCCCTTTGAAGACCAACGTTGAGACCCATGTCTTCTCTTCTTCTTTTGCATTTTCGACTTCGAAGCATGCGAGGTCAACGATGAATTCGATCTCTTGCGACCTCTCTTCTCTTTTTTTGCTCGCGCCATGATGAGTTTTGCCTCAAGCTCCTTCAGCGCCTACAGGTTCATCTTCTGACAGCATGAACACCCTTTGACGTTGTGATCCAAAGAAAGACACCATAGACAGTTGTCGTGGGGATCTGTGATGGACATATGACTCCTACACTCCCTGCAGGGCCTGAAACCGGACTTCTTCGAAGTAGCCATTCTCAGTGAAACATGAACTATGAATAGAAACAAAGTTATTCCATGTAAAATGGAGAGTCCTAGAAAAAAAACGTTACACGTCGAAAGAGCGGAAAAAAGGGAACTGACGTCAGCATAACGACGAGGTCTTCCTATGGCTCTGGTGACGTCATACGGAGTTGCGAGCAGAGCAGTGCTATTGTGACATCCTCGTTGATGTGGGAGAGCTAAGAAAAGATTTTCCGTGGAATGCTGGTTGCAGGGGTGATTCAAAAGGTGAGGAATCCACAGGCAGATATATCCCTCAAAAAAGGCTATTTATCATCAGTGTACTTTTTCAGAGAGCAGAGCAATACCAGCTAGACTACATCCATGAAAAAACTGTGAGAGAGTCGTTGAGATCAGGTTTATCTCTGACAGCGTGTTTCGTTTTTACAAGTCAGCAATAAGTTTGGGATGCCTACTGGCAAAATCTGAGAAGAACCCTTTAAACACCAGCAAGAGGTAGGAAACTGGGGATATGCCAAATGAAGAATTCCAATACTTAGAGCCTTTGAGAGGACATTTGCACATCCGCTGTCTTTGGTGGAAAAGCATATATATGCATTTTCTTGTCTTCTGTCTGTGCTTCATAACTCCTAGTGTATTTTGTAGCTTTGCTCTTTCAGATCAACCTGCTGTGCTTTCTGAAATGAAAGTCGACCTGGAAATATTTGCTTGATTATGCCCTTGTTACTCCTATGGTGTTGGGATCCTTGTGAGTGGATGTCTGATTTCCGACACTGTTAGATTTTCTGACAATATGCAGTGTTTTAGAACTGCCCTGGAAATTTCAGAAAGGAAGGTTTTTTGAAGTGCAGATATTATTCTCCTTGTATCCTTCTAATTTTGCTCTAACATTTTCTACTTGTTTAATATTGATATTAAGTGAAACTAGCGTTTGGTTGACCAGACAGGTTCATGAGAGCACTTGCTTTTGGTGCTTTTATTATCGTATTGAAAGGTCTGGGTGGCCATGTGAGCACAAACCAAATATAACAGCAGGCGTGATGGCTATTGTACACTCTATTCTGACTATTAACTGATTTTTTTAATACCTTTGTTATATGTTCTTTCTTATGTGAAATTATAATCCATGACGGGACCCCAATGTGTTTTTGTCTCACCTTATGCACAAGCATTTGTAATCTGTTTTCTTGTGAACTGAATAGTCTTGCGGACAACTGCCTTCAGCCAGTCAGTGCACTCTAAGCTCAGACCGCCAAGCCTTATACTGTTTCTACTGTTATAAGGAGGTGCTCGAAATGCGCATTGTTCTTCCTTCACTGAGGATATTCTTTATAATTTAGAAATTAGACAGGTTTTGAACTTGGAAACTTCCTGTATTATAATCTCTGTTCTCCATTTACGTAGGGATGGGTGTGGACTCGTCAGAATCAGAAGCTATTAATGTATGATGTGTCTTTTAAGAGTCAGCTTTTAGACATATATAAGGAGGCTTAGTGACACTACTTTGTGTGTACTGACCTTTGGATACATATCTCTGCACCAAGGAGGTTAAAATAGGATTGGATGAGATCTGGCAGTCCAATATAGTGTGTATTACCCCTGTATTATCCTTGCTTTGGAATGTGTTCCCATGTGTTGGGAAGAGATATATGAGTAAGCTAAGCACACACATCTGGCAAACGAGACTCAGCCACTCATAACCCTCTACTGGCTCTGCTCTCATCATTGGCTTGGTCCATCCAGTTGACTTCGGAACTGAGGTGAACATTGTCCCAGCCTGAGGGTACATGGTCCCACACATGTAAGGGTCCAACTATACAGCAACCAGTGTGCAGGGCATCAGGTTTTTCATAACTCAGGAAGCAGTCTTGCTACAGGGTGATATGAGAGTACTATGAGTTGGTGATGAAAAAAAAACGGTGAATACTAACGCTACAATAAGAGTACATTTATCCACCATCGACTCATATTAACAAAATGCATTATTAATGTTATTTAATTTTCACCTGACAAGTATTTAGACATTGATTAGTTTCTCAAGAACAATAGAGTATTGAAGTATTTGCAAAAACTTTTATATGTAAATAGTACAGATTTCCTACGAAAACCGTCACATCTATCGACATTTATTGTCTGTGCCATTTTAGTGAGATATTAAAGTGTATTCTGCATAGCCTAGTGAAGTTATGCAACTTTGACTTAAGCTGTTCGCTGGGCACAACGGATTGAAGTATGGACCTTTCCCCTTTTTTGAAGATATGAATATAGACCACGCTTTTGAATCATTTTTAAAAATCAGTCATGAGAAACCTAATGGACAAAAGTATATGTTAATTAGAACCCTACTACCTCTCAACATATGTTTACCCAGCAGGCAATACAACAGGCAGGAGCATGAATTCCTAAAGTGAAGAAAATGTAAATAGTTGGAACCAACAGTAAGAAACCAAATTTTGTAAGCTTGTCTACGTCAGGATACAGAAATAAATGGGCCCAAACAGATAATAAAAAGTAAAGGGAATTAGATTTGGGAGCTGGTAACTCCGGAGAATCATCTGTCAACCAATGCATATAATGACAATTAAAGTATGATATGTTACCCGCATTTAACACAATGCAAGCAGACACAAACAGGCTGAATGTGAGACAGGGCAAACAATCTAATAAGGGATATTGTCTTTGATTTGGTTTTTCCATAGGTTATCGGTCCTAGTTTGATGTGGTATTGCATTGGAACTACTGTGAAATGCATCAGCATGTTTCACACCATTGTGAGAATGATAATTGTATATAAAAATAATAATATGCAATCGTACTTGTGGTTTGCCACCAGGCTGTCTTTTGGAAGCACAAAGCAATTAAAAAAGCAGTGTGTTCTAAATAGAATATTTTTTTATTTATTATAACACCTATAAAGCGCGCTATTACCAGTCGGTGTCCTGGCGCTGAAGTGATAATCCATAGGGGAAAGCTACAGGACCTAAGAGGAAAAGAGCCATGTTTTTAGATCCCTTCTGAATGCCAGTAGATTATCATTCTGTTTAAGGGAAAGAGGGAGGGAATTCCATGCCACCTCTGCTCCCTTAAAGAAACTCCTTCCGCCCCAACGCATCTTCCTGATCCGGGTCGTTTTGACCAGCCCTAGGTTGGCAGACCTAAGTTGTCTCCCTGGTCTGTACCATTGAAAGCGGTCCTGAAAAAACTGGGGACCAAGACCATGTAGAGCCTTGAAGACTATACAGAGGGCCTTGAACAGAATCCGCTTCCGCACCGGGAGCCAGTGCAACTTCTCGAGCTCCTTGGTAACCGAGGAAAATTTGGGCAATCCCCCAATCAGGCGGGCCGCCGCATTCTGTAGGACCTGGAGTTTATTGAGCACCCCCTGTTGTGCCTCAATGAGGAGACCATTACAGTAATCAATGCGCGAAAGTATAAGAGCAGTCACCACCGTCTTTCTACTTCCCTCTGGTAGGAAGGGGAGGATCTTCCTAATAATTTTTAAGATCCAATGTATGGAGGAGCTTACAGAATAGTTGTAATGTATTTGTTTCAATCATCATTTTCAAGCTGGGGAAGACTATAAAATATCTTCAAATAAATAGATTAAATGTTAAGGTAAATGATATTTTCTGACTGCACGAGGTGAAGTATAATCTTGGTACGTTTAGATGTTCTTGTCAGAAACAGATTGATTGACAGAGGACTGTTCATATGTGCATGGAAAGTTTCAATGAGAAGGTATGTAATCCAGATGAGTAACCCAGATAAGAAATTATGGAACAATATCCAAGAACAATAGAAAGAAACGGGACCCAAAAGATACTACACCACTAACCCGAAGGAAATTTTACTTACATTGTTATCAGCCTGCAAAACAATAAAATACATAAGATTAAAATAACCATCAAAATTGCAACCAAATAAATATAATGAATCCAAGAGTACGTTCATTGTTTCTTCTGTAGTTTACACTACTCAAAAATGTAAATTTTTGTCGTGGTCATTTTGGTTTGGTCACATATTTTTTTTAAATACATTCGAGCATACTTTGAATCCTTACTATTGTAATAATTTAACATTTCACCTTTCTAAATACATTAGTCAATGGAATGAAATACATTTCTATCCAATATCCACCCCCGACCCCATTCCTGTGGCTAACACCTGCAGACAAAATGGGGGTTTGAGAAAGTATAGGAACTTGATGGATGAGAAAATGAATATAGAATCACTTTCTGATTAAGGATTTTGGGAAAGCTTACCCACTCAGTGAGTACTCTCGTATATATCACTCTCTACGTCTCTCTCCAACTTCACTGTGTGACCATTCCTCTCTATGTGTGCTCTTCCTATAGTCAAATCCTGTTTCTGCTCTCAGATCACTCTATTTCCACTGTCATCTTTAAAGTCACTGACTTCATTGCTTCTGCTGGCACCTCAACTTGTTACTATCTATAACTTATGTGAAGCTACACTCTCAATTCGTTCAAAATTCTCTTATATGTTCTCTCACTTTTTTTACCGCTACATACATTTCAACTTCCATGCAATTGCCTTAAAAAGCACCAGCAATACCCCAATCATCCTTTTCAAATTCTTGACCAGCTTGTGCTAACATTACCAAACTGTCTGGTTTACTATATAACATTGATCTCAGTGCAAAGGGTAGGCGCAAAAGTGCACAGGCATGTGCCTGTTGCGCCTACCCTAAGCACCCATGTGCCTGTTGCGACTACCCTAAGCACCTGAAAAGTCGCTTTCAACACACCAAATCAACCACTTAAATCAAAATTGCACCAGTGCTTCACCAGCCCTCATCAACCACTATGTTAAATCCTAATCTTTGTCACTTCTTGTACACTAGCAGTCCTCGGTTCATGCCATGGACGTCTGACATCCACTCAGCCAGCTCTCTGAACACCTTTAAGAAAAACATACAAATTCATCTTATCTAACTCAAAGGACATTTCAATATTATTTCTCCCACCTGAGTTGATCACAACACTTAGACCCAAACTCTTCTGGACCAAGACTTCTGATTTTTTTGTGGTCCTAGTGTAATTTATTTACGACTTCCCGTACATTCATAATTTGCTTAAATAAGTAGGCACTATATTGGTATTATGTAACATATGGTATGACCAATTTCGTTTTTTGCGCAAGCTTAGTTAAATAAATAAATTGATTTACCATAGCTATAGGCACTAAAATTATGGCTAAACATGAATTAGTTTCACTGAAACTACAATGAAATCACTTGTGTTACCCAATTGAAAAACATTACAGTCAAAATTATATTACCTGCCTGTTCTTGCTCATCTGATTCCCACATGTTATCACAACATTTACCAGGACATTTTCAAAGTATTGATAGGTGACTGCATTTTTTACCAAAATTTTTTGGGAAAGCACTTTCAGCATGACAATCAATTATGTCTTCCATTTTATTCTTCCGTTACTAAAAGTTAATGCTGGCCAATTACTTAAGCGAGATATTAATAGAGGGAATTGTGGAATGAACAGACCAACAGCCTTCTTTAGGATCATATTTAGAGGGAGATCACTGTCCATTCGAAGGAGCTGCTGCCATGGTTTTGTGGCTGCTCAGCAAAATTGTTCTTCTTCAAAAAGAAAAATTAACCACCTTGACACCCTGGAAGTTTTCTCCAAGCATGTATATGCGGTTTAATTTTTTCCTGCTTGCGACCACAAGGTATTTCCTGGCAGACCCATAGAGGAAAGAAATCACACTGTAATTCCTGTCCACTCTAAATAGGGTCGATGGTCTGACATCTAGTCCCCGTCCCAATATCCAATGAGTTGCCAATCAATGATTTCCATCAGTGGAGTCACTGCAGGTCTGCTTACAGCACCACATCGGTTTCCCAGACTAATATTGAGTGGGCGCACAGGGTGTTACACGTTTCCAATATATACTATAAATGTGTTCCTGTTGAGCACACATTTTCAATCAATTAAAGCTGGGGCCTTAAAGAACCTTTTCTTCCAAAATAATCAAAAGTAGTGAAGCCTAACTGATGTGGAAGGTTTACCTGAGTAAGAAGAATATTGTCAAAGAGCAGCTGAGTTTCCGATTGATCCTTGGTGATGTCAGCATTAGCATTCATTCCAAAAATCTCTGGTGCAGGATTCAGTGGAAGGGTCTTAGTGTATTCAATGTAATTGTTATACTGGAAATATAAATGGCAGAATGTTAATCATGGCTAGTAAAGAAGGGGATATCCCAATAACCTGGACATAAATGCAAAATAGATCTTGGCGGACGGGTTACTCCGTCACAACGATAACGGATAATCCATCCACTGAAATATAAATCCCATTATATCCTATCAGACTTTTGCAGACGGGATATCCGTCACCATTGTGACGGATTAACCCATCCGCCAAGATCTAGATCAGGCCCATAATTTGGAAATTAATGAAAAACATACACAGTAAAGGTCACAAAGAGATCATCTGGTATACAAGTATCTATTTTGAAATAAGTAGGAGCCACCATTTTGGAATAGTGATCAACATTGGCCATTCTACCAATGCCCACTAGTAGAAAAATAAAGAATGGATAAACTTGGCGGATTTAATTCCATGGACACTGATTCACTGAAATTCCAGGGGTGGAAGTAATGACAACAGGCACCCTATGAACAAAGATTACATCACAGCGTTCATCCTCTCTCCCATCCCTAGCCTACGAACAACATTATTTGCTAATGAGTTGTTATGGGAATGGCAAGGAGTATAATCTACAGAAAGCAAACTGGGCTTAGATCCTTGCATAGTTTTTTTCCTTCTGCTGCCATCATGATCCCCGACATCCAAGCATGCACGAGCAGTAACAAGTGAACTAAAGGGCAAGCTCCACTCTTAGTCATCCAGAATTGATGTCCATGTATGAGTCACATCTATTTTATATGGGGGTTTACTCATGAATCATATTGGCTATTTGTCAGAATAGAGAGAAGGTTGTAGATATTTTGTCTGATTTGCAAAGGAGGAGACTAGATTTGAGATGGTGGATGAATGCAGACTGGATAATGAGACAGAGAGTTATGTATTTTTTCAGTTTATCGGATATTATTGTTACACTGTCTTGAATTAAACCTTATGCTACTGTTGACACATCTAATTAACAATGGTTTGTTTGCGTCACCAGTTTTACATAAACAGGTCTTACTCACATCTCCATCAAAGGGAGCGAAATACATGCCACTTGAGTCAAACTTGTAATCAGGATCTTGAATTATTGCTGGATTGTAGAATTTGTTCAAAATACTCCGTAGAGTGCGGCGATCCCAGTCATCAGTAACTCTTCCGCCATAGTTACACTCTCCTGTCATATAACGTATAGCATCATAAGGAAGCTCCTGAAATATTCAAAGACCACAGATTAGCTCAGCAGAAAACGGACATTAAATGGTTCGAGCACAAACATTATTATTCTAGCCACTAGAGCTCACTTTAATGACATAATTGTTGAAAATATCAATTTCTAAAGCTTTGAAGACATGTTATTAGCCATCTAAATAATGATTCTCTTGTAATAGGGCATCTGCATTAGAGTCTGCATGAACTACCTTATGAAAAAGAGAACAGGTCTGATTTTCCAAGCTAAACGTGTTTTTACTTTGATTTGAGAGTCTGTGTTCATCAGTGTGGCTGTGTGAATGGGTCAATGTAAAATATAGGTTCATGAATGGACCCGTGAGTCCGTGGAGAGATGAATGGGTAAGTGAGTGAATGCATAGATGAATGGAGGATGCAGGACCACAATTATAGAGGGTTTGATACAAAGTCTAAAAATGTATAAATATTTCCAAGATCCAAATGAAGCTACCTTTTCCAGACTGAGATTTGACTTGGATACAGCACAAGAGTGAATTATCACAGATGTTTGGATGAATGGTAGGGTGTATGACCACAATTATGTAGGGTGCGATGCAAAGTTAAAAAATGTAAAAATATTTCGAAGACCCAATTTAAGTTACCTTTTCCAGACTGATATTTGGCTTGGATACATCACAAGAGTGAATTATCAAGTTACCAGTAGAGAAAATGACTCAACAAGAACAACCTTAAGCTGTTTCAAGGCAGGCTTGTTTTGCTCACCAAGTTTTTTTATGGATTCAGGCACTTGTAGTTTTACTGTAGTCACCTCCACTTTACACTCAGTATGCTCTATATATCTGAGCAGCACAGAGCAACCTGAGGAAAAGAAGAGATGCAGATGCCATATCCTGTCCCATCCAAGGCCTGTGTTTTTCCTCTGGCATTTATGTGTAGGTCAAATAAAGAGTGTGCCCGTCCATATGAAGGAGTATCCCACTACTTCACCAATACAGGTTACGAGTAGAGAGACATGGCTTCATAAGTCATAACTGACAATTTGAACAACCAATGGTGGCTATTATAGGGGCTGATCAACATGAGAATGACACAAACAATGGCTAGCTATTACCTTACCCTCTGTATATACTGAATTGATTGTATTGAATTTATAATCGCTCGAAGACAGCTAGAGATGCCTCTAATCAGACTTTTAATATGAATTAAAATAGGAGTGAATAAGTACACACTTTAGTGACAAAGCATAAGGGGATATCCTGGGGTGGAACCTCTAATCTAATTTTACATTGTGTGTGCAATTAAAAAATGCTATATAAACAAATGTTCTTATGGCACCTAACAACACACCAAAGGACCAGCTCAGACAAAAAAGACAAAATGGCTTAGGAGCAGAAATTACATGAAAAATATCCTCCAATTGTGGTTGATTGTCCTAAATAGCTCTGTTTTTAAACTGTGGCATTGGAGAACCCAAAATCCATGTTCAGAATGACCGTTTTGTAGGATCTGGTAATTGTACTGCTACGCACAGGGGACTGTCTTTAAGGTATAAGACCCTGACAAAATTATTATTTGCTAAACTTACTATTGCTGCTCAATGAGTGCATATAAATGCCTCAAACATTGAAATGCTGACAAATCATAGCAAAATAACTCCCAATCAGTAATGTCAATAATCACTCAAGACTGGACATCGTGCCTCTTTGCCCATGTTAAAAACCAGGAAAAAATATACTCAAGGCCTAAAAACTGTTCTTCTAGTAAGCCACTACAAAAACAACCACTTGATGGAAATTCCATCACATATCCAGAGAGATAGTTGTATAGTAGATAGACTAATAGACTAAACCTGATCATTGTGTATTTGTGTGATATTTGGCTTCTGTGGCAGTTTTCAGCGAAGGCTTCCAAGGAGTCCATTATGTTCTGATTTTGAAATGGGTGGATTCATTTCCAGAGTATATTTCAAGGTTTCTGATGACTCTATTACTTTTTTATGGTACCAATTTCTGTTAGGTATTCTGTAAGTGGGTGCTTCAAGGGGGCGCAGGATGCTACTTCCTCTTGGATTTGCATTTCAAGGGTTCACAAACAGACTGGCTTGAGGATTCTGTTTAGGTGTGAGTGGGGCAGGGATAGCAAAAGCATGTATACATGATAAAGAACTGTGGTATGCAATCATAACTGTGTAAGATTACTCACAGCTTCAGTCACAGAATCACGAGATTCGGACAGGGAAAGGATTGGAAACAGTGCAAAAATGTGCGATGGCACTGTATTCACATCCCTTGGTCTGTTAACAATTTGTGCCTCTACTGGCTTTCCTCTTTCACTCACTTTGCAAAATCGACTCTGCATCTTGTCGCCTTTGTTTCCTCCCTCCTAGTTCCCATAGTTGTCTTGGCCCTGTTCCATCAGAATTGCTATTTTGTTTGTTTATATGCTGTTCATCTTGCTGCTTTCTGCATCTGTATTGTAGTTGCCTGGACCTTGACTTCATGGACATCACTGCCCGCATTCTAGCCATCTGGTCTCATAATCATCAACATCTGGTCTCATAATCATCAACATCTGGTCTCATAATCGTAAACACTGCCAAGTCTTCTTGACTGTGGGTACCTCGCTCTGCACTCCTTTTTGGTAATCCTTATGCACTGAGCTGTTGGCTTTTGCCTTACTTCTTCACAACTCTTTCCATAGACTGCCTGAAGTCACCGTCACACAACAGACTACCACCAGATTTCAGTCCATGGCAGAACCAAGAACAATCGCATCTGGGGTGGGTTGACCATGGTCAATCTAGCCTCAACCATCTGAAAATAGGCCACAGTAATGTGGATTTAGAGGTTCATTGCTACCTGAACAGAAGTCTCTCTTACTTGCATTGGGTCTCAAGTTGTCCAGAAAGTGTGTGATACTATTCTCTTCTAGTTCAAAGGACAGATGTTCTTTTGCCTGCTTGGCCAAATCCCTTTCACATGAGTAAATGGATAGGGCATTCTAAAGCTCCAACACTAAGGCACAGTCTTCTAACTGCCAATGACTGGGCAGGCAATGGGTATGTACTCATTAGTAATTCTGGGAATGTAGATCATGGAGATCTGTCAGTTGGTAATTGGGTTAAGGATGTACTTTACTGTGTTTCACTATTTCTGTGACACTTGAAATCCCAGCAAATGAAATCTTACTGCTTCTTTGCGACTCACCTTAGTAGTTCCTGGCCTAGGGCTTTCGGCATGATTGATGGCTGCTCTGCAGGGCAGTATCTCTGCTTTTCTTTAGAGGTGAACTGTTCTAGTTTGAATCACTCCTCCCCATCCCCAGCCTTGTAGCGCTGGCTGCCTTGTTGCGTGGGTTAATCTGAAGGGCTATGGAAACTACTGGTGGGCCTTCTGAGGTTCCTGGGTTCTGGGGGTTACAGTGAAAGTATGCTACTCCAACCCCTTTTTCCAGTAATCAACCAGGCGACATGGCATGTATCACTTCTGTAGTTGAGCATGGAGATTGCTGTGTTTCTCTGGATCTTGTAGAAGATTTATTCTCCAAAGATGTCTTTTATGTAGTTATGCTGGGCTTGGTCCCTTTCCTTCAGGAACAAGCGCCTTGCCATGATGGAGGTTCACTAAGCACGTTCTCCTCTCTTGTTCCTGTGGGCTCTGGTGCACTTGATAGGCTAGACTTTGAGCAGATAGGTCTATTGTTGAGTATGGTTCAAGAATCCTTACCCTTTCTTCCTTTCAACATCAGCACCTTCTACTTTCTTCCTTTCCTATTCACATCATTTCAATAGGATAGGAGGTACCAATAGGATTAGGGGTTTTCTCTCTCCTCTGATATCATGTTTGTCTTTCAGTCTTGTAGAAGGAGGCTCGGAGTTCTTCATCTGGTGCCCTGGTGACTCACTGCCAGTGCTTAGTTTGGAAAATGATAAGTGCCAGATGCCACATTTTCTCTCAAAAGCCCGTGGCCAGAGCTCACAAGTTTCAGGATTGCAAATACTCAGACTGCATAGTCTTGATTCCACCTCATGCTTCTTTCTTTTTTTCACCACCATACAATCCCTGTCCCATTATTTCACTCTTACAAGTTCTGTACGTCCCTGCTTGCTCCATATGTCACTGTTTTTCCATATTTCTCTTCCTCTTCTCCTTTTGTGTTTTTCTCTTTGCGTCACTCTTTGCTCTCTCCGCTCGGAATCACTTTTTAAAGCTGTGGTGCCACGGGTAAGGAAGGCTCGTGCTGGAGGGAGATCCTTCAGCTGTCGAGCTCCCCAGGCGTGGAATTCGCTTCCGCTTTCTTTACGTAGCGTTCCCAATCTGCTTCAGTTCAGGAGGAGCCTGAAGACGTGGCTTTTTAACTCTTAGTCTGTTTCTTTATTAAATGGTTCTTTTATTTTTTTGTGTGGTTTACTGTTTTTATTGTGTTGTGTTACCTTTTTATCAGCCGTTGGTGGAAAAAAAGCGTCGGGACACTCCAGTTCGAGTAGCCGTACGCTATATAAAAACAACGTAACATAACATAACATAACAAAGTCTGATGAGGAAAAGTAAGTGGCAGTTTCCCAAATTGAATGCCAGTGTGCCCAAACAGGAATCAGGGGCTAAAAGTAAGCACTGCCCACTACCCTCATGAAATAATTCCTTATATGTCAGCTGAGTAGTGAACATTGACCACATTGCGATATTAAAGGAGGTGGCCCTAGGGTTCTGAAAAAACTGTAGCATTCTAAGTGAAGTTTCATGGGTCCTCCTTGGATACAAGCCCTGTATACCTACTTTTATCTTGGCCTGGTGGCGATCTGTCCTGATGAGTGGCCCATTCCATCGTTGCATCTCTTTCCCTTTTTATTCCTGCTCCACTGATGCAGGTTGCACAGGTTGGGGTAAATCTTTTGTTTCTTTGTTCATTCTGAAGAGTATGTGTCAGGTGGCTACTCCTTGGTTCGCTCTGGCATAAGTAGCTTTGGCCTGTGGATATCCTCACATGATGTACTACTTTTTTGTTGGTTGACATTTGCATATTCAAGGCTGACAGCTTGAATGTTGAGTTGCTCTTGGCAACAGGAACATTCATCTTTCTGGAATTTGTAGCCTTCTATGTGGGAACTTCCCCTTGCATGTTTTTGTTCTAAGTTACAAGGGCTGGTCTGAGATAACTTGATCTTAGCACCAACATAATAATTCCAGTATCACCCACTTGTGTTCTCCTGTTGGCATGCAGGATTCACAGGTGTTTCCCCATTGGCAGGTGTCTGTGTGGCTAGTGAGCACGGAAGGCGACTATCGGTGCTACTTTATTCCTCAGTAGTACTCACTGGGATGGAGAAGAGGCATGGAGATTTAAATATTAAACAATAATCTTCATTACTCCTAATCTAACACTGCCTTATCTCATTCAACACGACCCCCGGCCATCCTTGGGCAACTCAGGCCTCCAGTTATGGCTTGGATAGTTTAGAAGGATGCTATAATTGCTGGACACTTTTGTGGTGCCTAGGCTAGGTGGGCGAGGCGTTGATTCGGTGAGCTCCAGTCCCAGAAGTGGAACTCAATAATAATGGCTGGGATGAACAAGGGTGGGGTCAGAAGTAATGGAAAATATTGGTAATATTATTGGTGTTGTTCATAGCAAAGTATACTGGTAGTCATTGCAATGGGAGATTTCACCTATGTACACCCTAGTTGGCAATTTAAATCCCACTCTTGTACATATACCAGATTATGGAGAAACAGTGAGGTGTGGCTTACCTTGTGAGGCTGTACGACTATCGTTACAGAGAAATCAGTTCCCTGCTTCGCAGAGCAATTGTCTTATTCTGAACAAAGGTGCTTGTTACAAGTGAATTTAACTAGTAAGCCACGATAACACATGGAAAAAAGTTTCAGTTTACTCTTTACACTAGATCTCATTTTTCACATTTCTATTTTTTTTGTCTTATAATTTCTGAACAGTCAACAAAGCATTGCAGAACCAATGCAGCACAATATGCTATTTTCACTAGATATATGTTACAGTAGTCTCTGCATATGTACTGCAGATTTCTGATTTATTCCCTCACCAAAAGAAAAGACGAGAGCTGTGAAAAACCTGTAGCTATATAAATACATTTTAAAGTATTTTGTAGAATCATTGTGATGTTTTACTAAGTGACTGGATCGCATGACACACGTATGACAACTGCTCTCTCGCTCGAAACTAAAAGCCTGGAGGCAGATTCGGAAAGGTATGTAAAAGTACATGAAAGAGTCTTCGTCTAACACCCTTGGAGTATTTTTTCACGTACTCTTACCTGCGTTAATGAATTAGCAACAAAACATCTAAAATAGAAATAATAAGGGAATTCTCGCTTAATATTTATACACAGGTAGTATAACTAAGGACTGTGCCCTCTTTGCACTTTAGATATAGGGAGTAAGGCGTTGCGTGGCCGATTCACGGACGCTAAACAGTACTCCTGTAGTACTACTTCCCGCACTCATAACTGCTTTTGTGACTCGGCCGCACTTATTTTACTCTCTAATGAGCTCTCCTTTGCAAACATGTGCCCTTTGTGCGCAAGCAGTATAACTTATCCTCTGCATAGCTACGTTTCAGCCTCAAGAAGCAATCCATGCGGCATAGCAATAATGCGTGCCTCCCACACTGGGCCATCATTTTTTGGCTTTTTACGGTCCTACTCGTTCACAGTCGGCAGTACATTCAAGATTCTACAGCGGGTAGTAAACTCGAGCTTCTGGGAGCCATCAAAACATGGCTTGGACCTTACGTCCTTTACGGGTTTTTCAGATTTGTAAACAATGTACTCTGTCCATATACGGTGACGGAGGTTGGGCGGCCCATATGGATCTTGCATTTTTGATCGTTTTAGCTACTGGGCGAGGTAGACCTACAGGAAAATTCGGACTAAATTGATGAATACATTATTACATTGTAATTAATTGCCGGTAACACACGAGGTATCTTACAACTGTTTTTAAAATGTACATCCGCTTTTAATTTTCCTTTGAGTTATTTCTGGCCCCCTTCCAGTGTGGCTACTCCCCAGACTAGGCCTCAAATCCCCTGTCAAATGGTCAGTTCATTGGAATGTATAAACGAAAGCTTAACTTTATCTGGCTCCAATGCAAATGGCGCATGTACACTCTGACACCAACCACCAGAAGGGATTTTTTTCTGCAGCAAACAATAGCCTCACTTGTCTGGAAGTGGAAACTGGTTTGTACGAGCAAGGGTAACTTAGCTTTGTGGAAAGGTGATGCTTTCGCATGGTACTCTGTTTTTAGATGTCTTGCTGTGAATGTTTTCATAAGGTATTCTTGATGGAACCTGCTGGATTGCTGTTTTATTTGGTGGTCTGTATTGAAACGCTGAGAGAATGCATACTTGGTTATGAACTTTTACGAAAGCTCAACTTTTGAAAGTTATAACGAGAAAGTACAATACTGCTTACTTGGGAGCTCTGTGTCTATTCTGGCTCAGAATGTCTAACAGAATTTGAAATGTGACAGATCAATGAAAGTAGTATTTTTTGCCTACACAACAGTATTTGGGCTCCTTGTAACACGCACACTACAGTCATATACAAGCAACAGGATGCAATGAACCTTGCAAAGAAAACTCTTTGTCTTCACTTTCTCTTAATGATACTCACCTCATACTGGTTGAGAAACATATGCAGCTGCTGAACACTAATTCTCAGATCCGTTTCATTAAATTCATATGGGATGTTCCAGCCCAGGGGTCCAAATTTCCTCCTTTCTTGAACCAGTGCATGGAAGAAACAGAGGCCATAGAGCAACTTCTTGAATTCAGGCTGTCAACCAAACAAAAGTAGGCATGAGAGCCAGAAGAAATACAATAAAAACAAAGCTACTATAATCGGTTATAATTTACCACCTGGGAACACGGGGGCTCACGGTTCCATCACCGGCTCCGGCAGCAGGTTAGCCCAGCACCATGTGACTCTGGGCATTAGCTTGCCTAATCTTCCCAACGGCCCCCAGCGCCTTGACAACCTCGGGTAATTGTTCGCGCTTTACAAATACTGGAATTCATTTCACCACCTACTCGGCTGCTTTATTTATTTATTTATTTATTAATACAATTTATAGAGCGCATACATATGCCCGCGGGCGTCTTGGCGCTAAGTTTACAAACTGTGGGCCTGATTTAGAGTTTGGTTCTCCATCGTAAACATGATTGATATCCAGTTAACCTTACTACAAGTGACATATAATGCACTTGTAATAAGATAGAGGCGACACCCTTCACATTTGTGACAGAATAATCCGTAACATTTGTGGCGGAGTAATCCATTTGCCAAACTTTAAATCAGACCCTCTGTCATAACTGGTAACTGACAGTAACATAAATAGAATTGATGGAATTAATTCAATATTCTATTGTAGAGCAGGTGTAAAGCTTCTATGAAGGCAGTGAGTGGTTGGTCTCATTTAAAGGCTAATTACAAGTCGGCAGAGCATTAGCCCTACGTCAGGCTACGACTCTGACTCGATTCCATGTGGCCTGGTGTTCCTGCATATTGACCCAATTAAGTTTCTGCTCAAAAGTGCACTTTAAAGCCAAAAAGCCAGCAATTAACAGGTGACAAATCGGGGAGTAGGCATTCTCAGTCTAAATAGATAAACTCCCTACTTAAAAAAGGAAATTTGCAACATCACTCAATTTGTCAGTATTTCCATTTCAATTCATCTGAGGTGTGCATTGCAATCACTGTGTTTAAACAACCCACATGAATCTGTGGACCCGAGTTAATTAAAGACCCCGCCTAGTGACACAGACCACATACATACAAAGTAACTGGTTCATTAATAAATATACATGTAAAAACTATATACACATCACTGACCTAGATGAGACCTCTTCACTATGACTATGCATCCATGTCAAGCTTTTCCATAACCTCCAGGCACAACCTTATGACTTAGATAGACTCCACTATCTATCGGATCACAGCGATATTATATTGTTGCCTGTTGGTTATTTTTATAAACCAGACCGTTGTGCTGCTCGGGACAGTAACTGGGTTCATACGAGGGATCCCTTTGTCAACAGCCCTAAATATTGGCATGGTTACCCCATTAGGGATGCCTACTCAATCATTTTAACGCACTAGCAGACATTGATTGAATTGACAAGTGGGAGTCTGGTTCTCCTTTGATAGTTGTCTGTGAGAGTGAGCATCCAAAGAAAGTTAATAGAAGTGTGGTCCCTAGGGGGAATGAGGTCTCACTGAGGACTTATAATACTCTTGGGATACTCTGCTTGCCACCTGATGTCCTGCAGACTAGCGGACACGAGACCTCGCTGGGCGCCTCATTGCTTAGTGCTCAGTCGTGGCGCTCGGTTGTGAATTTATAGCGCTGATCTTAAACTTCCTCGTTTTGTATTTTTTTTCTCAATCTTATTTGTTTCCCCTGTTTTTAATGGGCTATTTCCACCTACCTGCATTATAATTGTTGCTTTCACCGCGCTTGGCGGGTCCCGGCTCCTGTGGGTGTGTGCTACCGGCAGCTCCGTTTTTGCAGCGGCCATTTTGGGTGAGGGTAGGTTTCAGGCTCTGGGGTGCACGCTCTAGCGTTTCTGGCGATCGACCTCCTCTTAAGGGAGGTAACCAGGGGGCCCTGTCTTGCCACCTGATGTCCTGCAGACTAGCGGACAGGAGACCTCGCTGGGCGCCTCATTGCTTAGTGCTCAGTCGTGGCGCTCGGTTGTGAATTTATAGCGCTGATCTTAAACTCCCTCGTTTTGTATTTTTTTTCTCAATCTTATTTGTTTCCCCTGTTTTTAATGGGCTATTTCCACCTACCTGCATTATAATTGTTGCTTTCACCGCGCTTGGCGGGTCCCGGCTCCTGTGGGTGTGTGCTACCGGCAGCTCCGTTTTTCCAGCGGCCATTTTGGGTGAGGGTAGGTTTCAGGCTCTGGGATGCACGCTCTAGCGTTTCTGGCGATCAACCTCCTCTTAAAGGAAGTCATGCCTACGCGCAGCAGGAACGCCAGATCACCGCCGGAGTCACGCCAGAGTCCAGCCTGTCTGCGCCCGTCAGCGTCCCGGAGGCGGCGGAGCGGCGGGAGGGCCTGGTTTCACAGGGTTCCCTTTCTCCGGCGAAGATGGTCTGCTATTCATCGAGGGAACTCCGCGCCATGCAAAAATTTTCTTGCGCGTGTCGATCCATTTTTCCGGGTCGTTTTAGGGGAAAACGGTTCTGTCCTGGGTGTGGTTGGTCGCCTGGTTATGCCCCCGCCGCCTCACTGTGGAGAGGTGAGGATCGTGTGAAACATCTCTGCTTATTGCTCAACACGAGATCAGTAGGTAGGCATGCCCTGGAGATCTTTGACCTCCTTGTTAGGGAAAAACCATTATGTCTTCTGCTGACTGAAACTTGGTTGGGGGAGATGTCCAACCCGGACATTATGGCGGCTATTCCACCAGACTACAATATTTTTCGACAAGATAGAGCCAAGGGAAGGGGAGGTGGGGTGGCGGTGGTGGTGAAGAAGATAGCTTCATGCTCTATTCTTCCCTTGGATTCAATCGCAGGATCTGAATCCCTCGCCTTCACCATTAGGTTGACCCCGCAACAAGCTTTGAAAGGGTTGCTGGTTTACAGACCCCCTGGACCAGTGGGTTCCTTTCTTGATGATCTCCAGGCTGCCATCTCTGGATTGGCCTTGAGTGCGCAGCACTGTCTGCTGGCGGGAGATTTTAACTTTCACATGGATGTGGGTGAGGACTTGGACTCGAACAAATTGTTTGATATTACGGCTCCTCTCGGCCTTGTCCCTTTTCTTGTGGGCCCCACACACGACAAGGGACACACTTTGGATCAGGTTTTTTCCTCGGTCCCTCTAGTGGATATTGAGCTTCTTCCGGTGCTCTGGACTGACCACAGGTTGGCCAGGTTTTCTGTACTGGGCAGTGAGAAATTACCCAGCAGTGCCCCTAGACAGTTTGGTTCTGCTTTGAGGGCACTGCACAGAGTTACTCCCGAGCTGTTAGCTCAGGCTTCTGTGGACCATCCGTGCCCCCTCTCAGGTGACTTAGAGCAGGACGTAGAGTCCATGCAGGCGTGGCTGCTGGAGAGGCTGAACGACCTAGCCTCCGCAATGGCCCCTCGGGCCACGGCTAAGCGGGTTTCTGCACCGTGGTTTACTGAGGCACTGTGTGCCACTCGTTGCCAGTGTAAGGTGGCTGAGAGGGCGTGGCGCCTCCAGTATGACTTGGAGGCCAGACTTGCTTACAGGACAGCGGTCAAAGCTTACCATCGCGACATTCTCTGTGAGAAAAAGGACTATCTTGCCAGGAGGATAGAGGCTGCCGCCAATTCATGTAAAGAGATCTTTTCTGTGGTGAGGGAGTTCACGGCCCCCAGATCCAACTTGCCTCATACAGCGCCATCCAAGTCGTGGGTCTGTGATCTTGCTAAGTTCTTCACGGACAAGATTAAATCTATCCAGGACTCCTTTACAGAGAGGTCTGCCGAAGTGCTTTCCAGCATGGTGGCCGGACCAGCTCCGTCGACCACCCGGGATGCCGTTTTAGCGGAGTCTCCTTCTGTCTCCACTGATGCTTCCCTTGCACTTTTGGCCAATCTTAAATCGGGTTCGCCATTAGACACCTGTCCGGCCAAATTTTTGGCCAGGATGGCGGCTGTAGTCAACCCATTGGTCAACCCTCTCCTGAACTTGTCTTTGAGCGAGGGGAGGGTCCCGCGGTCCTGGAAAAGGGTTATGGTGATTCCCCTCCTCAAGAAGCCTGGGCTCGACTCAGAGGTTCTGGCCAACTACAGGCCGATTTCTCTCCTCCCGGCGCTGGCTAAAATTACGGAGAAACATGTGCATGGTGTTCTGTCAAGCTTTCTAGAATCGAATGACCTGCTGCACCCCTCGCAATCCGGTTTCCGCCCTAATCTAAGCACGGAGACGGCACTCCTGGAGGTGTCAGAGGTTATTAGGGAGACACTGGATTCAGGAGGCAAGGCCATGCTTGTCATGCTTGATCTGTCGGCGGCCTTTGACACCGTCCCACATGAGGCGCTCCTCCCCAGACTCTATGACATCGGTCTGAGGGGGACGGTGTTCAACTGGTTTACATCTTTTCTTGAGGGCCGCCGACAAACGGTCTGGGCCTCTCCGAGCTCCGCTGAGATGCCGCCTTTGGGAGTCGGAGTTCCGCAGGGTTCTGTGTTGAGCCCGACTCTTTTTAACATCTTTATGACCCCTCTGGCGGCACTAGTGGAGTCCTTTGGGGTCCAGATCGTGTCCTACGCTGATGACACTCAACTGCTCTTCACGTGTAGGAAAGATCAGGCTTTTGATGGAGAGAGCATTCCGGGCTGTTTAGGGATGGTCTTCAACTGGTTTCAGCAGAACGGCCTCAAAGCTAATTCCAACAAATCAGAAGTACTGTTCTTTGGTTGTTCCTTGGACCCTGACTGGCTGGCCTGGTGGCCAATGGATATGTGTTCCCCCGCTCAGGCATCCCCGGTGTTAAAAATCTGGGAGTTAAGATTGACAATAATCTGACGCTGAGATCACATATCCTTGGTCTGACGGGCACTTGCTTTGGCATTCTTAAGATGCTCCGGAAGTTCCTGCCTTTGCTCACAGAAGAGCATAGAAAGATCACTGTGCAAGCCTTAATTGGCTCCAGACTGGACTATGCTAACGTCCTCTATTTAGGCCTTCCGGACTATCTTGTTCAGCGGCTGCAGGTTGTGCAGAACTCTGCGGCTCGAGCCATTTTCTGCCTTCATAGGCGAGCAAGAGCGTCCGGGTTGGTGCAGTCGCTTCATTGGCTGCCCATCCGGAAGTGGGTTATGTTGAAATCGCTGACCCTGGCTCACAAAGCGCTCTTTGGCGCTGGAGCAAGGTACTTACAGCGCAGGCTCGTCTTTTATCGCCCGGTTCGTTCTCTGCGGTCGGAATCTCTGTTTCTGGCCGTGGTTCCCCGAGTGAGGAAGGCCCGTACCGGGGGGCGCTCCTTTAGTTTGAGGGCCCCCCAGTTGTGGAACACCTTGCCTCTGGCCTTGCGGCGCACATCTAATCTGCTCCTGTTCAGGAAGAGCCTCAAGACCTGGCTTTTTAACCTTTAGGATGTTTTTCTTTTCCCTGTTTGTCTCTGTTTTAAGGTGTTATGTTTCTTATACCGAGCTGCCTAAATAAAGTGCCGGGACACTCTTATTGAGTAGCCGTGCGCTATAGAAATAAAATTTAACATAACATAACATAACATACTATTTTGGAATGTGGATATGATCAGTTTTATCTGATGATCACAGGATTAGTCTGCTCAAATCTTATGGGATTATTTGCCTCCAAGAGACTTGGGATGTTGTGGGGTGCTCATTTTTAGATGGGTATGAGGCTTTTCATGTTAAGTCCAATCCCTTGTACCATGGTAGAGCAAAGGGGGTGGGGCTGGTGACTTTCGTGAGCCTAGGTCTAGGCTGTGATACGGAGATAGTGCCCTACAATTCAATAAATATCCTAAAGATTCTATTATCTTTTCCCCAAAGAAAAGGGTGCTGGTAATTAATGTTTATAATTCACCCTCATCGGGCGAGCCTCTGGAGATAGAGGTAAAAACGTTTATGAAAGATTTCCTAACGGCTCAGTGCTTTTACCTAACGATTATTATGTTAATTAGGGGATTTCAACACCCGTCCTTGTTAATTATGTAGCACCATTATGGGGAAAAATGATTCCCCTCATAGATCTAGAGCAGGCACATTTTACTTACTCCTGTCAAGGTGATATTTTACATTTCATGCTATCAAAATTCAAACTTTTCAACCATTTGACTAAGTACGAGTATAACTCTCCCAACCTAGTGCCAGCCTTTAAGGGAAGAGGTCTTAACTCTACTGTTGATTTTATTTTTGTGCCTGCTAGTTATGGTGCCTGTAGAAGGCTGGCTTAGTATATGGCGCACTCTTAAAGGAGTGATGCACCTTGCACTAATCCAGGCACCCCATATGGTGATTTTAGTTGTCTTTGATAACCTTATGCTTTCAAAGTGGTATCGGTAGAAAGGAGCCTTAAGGCCTACCTTAAAGGAGAGTAAAGCATCTTGTTTTCAGACATTTAATCAATAGTGGTGTAGATTAGATGAAAGGAACCACACAGTGTTTAGAAAAATAAGTCTATTTATTAGACAACACAATCACTGTCACATTGGTATATCCCCTAGCTGGAGATATCAACAATACACATGAAAATACTTCACAGAAATCAGATACAAACATTCAATGGTCTCCAGGGGGATACCAAACCACATACTAAAGAAGTGGAATGCGAACTGCAAAGAAGAACGGAAGTTGGACCAAAAGACTCAGAGGAGCTGGGAGAATCAGGAACCATCCAAGGTAAATATTCAGGACCCTCACAGAGGCTGTGTGCAGAATGGAAATACAGCCGCGTGCCTAATGGAAGTCTATGGAGATGTCGCGGTTGCAGTTTTAAAGAAGTAGGACCCTTCCCATAGGACACAGAAGAAACCCTTTGGAGGATGGAAGGTTGGTGAGCCAACCCACCCGTGGATGCCCTAGGAGCCAGGTTACCTAGACCAGGGAAGAAGGGTGCATATTGAAGTGAAATCTGAATTTCCTGTAGGCAACGGTGGAATCCAAGGGTGGATTTGTGAAGAGGAGAACTTGCAGGCAGAGGGGACAAAGTCTATGTCATTCGTAAGTAACCAGGAGGCACAGAAAGCACAATGCCGACCATTGGCAGGGAGCTCAGGAGAGTTGAAGAGGACCTTGCTGCTGCAGCTGTGATGAACAGGCGATGCTGAGGAAGACCAGGAGCTGTACACTAGTTGTCCATCGTCGGATGTTGGTGTCTAGGTGGCAGGTGTCCAGCGGGAGCACCAACAAGCTTTGGTAGCCACAACTGCAGTGGAAGATGACAAGATGCATAGTTGGGACCAGCAAAACCCAAGGGACTTGCCGAGTGCAGGAGAGTCAGAGCAGGTCCGGAACAAGCAGGGAGCCAACCAAAGCAGGAGAAGACCCCTTGAGAGGATCAACAGGCCAAAGACACAGGAGTCGCAAGAGGACCTCAGGCATCTCACCAAAGATGGAAGCTCAAGGTGCAAGGGATGTAGTGAGAATGCTAATTTTCATGGGAAGAGGTGCTAGAGGCTGGAGCTTCTTGTAGCCTGAAGATCTCTGGAGTACAGAGCCAGCAAACCTTGGCAATGGCAAGTTGACTCGGTGCACAGGGGTTCATTTCCAGTGGCTCAGACAAGGGATTCTGCCCTACAAACTGCAGGGAAGAGAGGCCAGGCCTCTAGAGAGCAACATACTCCCCACCTGTGTTACTAAGTCTCTGGAAGTTCGTAGGACTTTCTTGCAGTGCCTGTAGATGCAGGGGAGTGACTGCTTCTCTCCAAGTGAGATTTCTTTGGAAGTACTTGATGCCCAAAGGGGGACCAGAGCGAAGCGCAGAAACAGATGAGGCAAAAGGCAGGAAAAACAGCAAGACCAAGAACAGCAGGACTCTTCCTTGATGCATTCTTGGTTCCAGTCAAAGTCCTTCATTTCAGAGGTGAGTCTTGTTCCATGACAAATCTGAGGACCCACTCACTGGGGAGCCCTTAAACACCCAGGGAAAAAGTTGGAACGACTTGGGGATACCTCCCAGAGGAAGGACTGGAGGGGAGGATACTTCCCTGTCCTTTGCCTAGTTTGGTTTCAGAGTAGCAACCACTTGTTCCTGAACTAGCTCAAACTGGAGTATGCAAGGAGGGCACCACATGTCCTTCAATGCAGTCTGTTTGTGCTGGAAAGCGCCCCCACCCTAGCCCAATACACTAAAGTCCTGTCTGGAAGGTGGTCACACCTCCCAGAGACAGGAAACCTATTGTTCTGCCTTCCCCTGCTCGAGCTCAGCTCATCAGCATGAGGGCAGAACAGTGTCTGTGGGCTGCAGCAGCACTAGCTTGCAGCAGACCCTGAAAGGCTGGAACCTGGATTAAAGGGGGCTTCCCCGAGGGCCCCCCAATACATGGGATCATACTTCTAACACAGGAATCGGAGTTGGGGTATGATTCCAACATGTTTGATTTCAAACATGACCAGGTTCGGCGCAGCCATTATATAAATGGACAATTCGTAATGACTGATGTTCATTATATATCTTAAAATGGCTGACTGCACTAAGAAAGCCTAGAGAATCGACTCCAGTGTTTGTAGGGGTGTCCTGCTCATGCAGGGGCACCCTCACACTTATAACCAAGCACCCTGCCCTCAGGACAGAAGGGCCTTCCTTAGGCGTGACTTATCGGTTTTAAGTGTAGTGAGCTCAGATGTAAGAAAATGTGCATCTGTCGTGAGAGTTGCAAGCACAATGTCACACAGGCTGAAATGGCAGACCTGTAGTCTGAGTGTAAGTGGACTCCCAAGGTTTGCACACTACATGCTGCAGCACATGGGAGACCCCTGGTGTACCTATGCCCTGGGTACTTTAGTACCACATACTAGGGACTTATAAGGGTACACCAGTAGCCAAATGTGGAGGTACAAAAGTACATACAAAAGCCATTTTTGGAGAGAGTGCACAGATGCTGGGGTCCGATTAGCAGGATCCCAGCAAACTACAGTACAAACACACTGACACCAGGCAAAAATTTGGGTTAACCATGAACACAGATCCTACTTTCCTACACAACCCCTTACGCCCAAATGTCATGACAGGAGGCAAAACTTGCCCAGTTAAGTCTTCATTTTCCAAGCGAAAATATCTGGAAAGTCCATCAGCGTTGGAATCTATGTTCCACTGAAAAATCCACCCCCTGTAGGGAAATGGACCACCTCAAAACTTTGGGGTTTTCACCCTTCACCCGTTTAAGCCATAAGAGAGGCTTATGAACAATGGAGAAAGTGCCAAACAGGTAGGCCTTAACTTCTTCAGGCCCAGACAACAGCAAAGGCCTCCCTCTCAATATCTGACCAATGCTTCTCCCCGAGGGTCAGCCTTCTGCTGATAGAAGCTTCTGGTTGATCCTGGCCCTCTGCATAAAGTTAAGTCTAGACTGCACCTACTCCTATCTCAGAAGCATCTGTCTGGACAATGAATGTAGTCAGGACTTTGCAGAATTGGTGCAAAGAACATGGCTTGCTTCAGGTCACCAAAAGCCTTCTGACAGCTAACTGTCCACTGAACTTTCTTAGGCATTTTTTGGGAGGTGAGTTCATTAAGGGGTGTCACTACGGATCCATAACCCATAACAACTCTTCTGTAGTACCCCTTCAGGCACAAGAAAGCTCTGACCTGAGCCTGGGTAATGGGAGCAATCCAGTCCATCTTAATTTGAATCTTGCTCTCCAATGGTTGAACTTGGCCATCATCTACAAGGTGGGCCAAGTACACAACCGTGTTCTGCCCTATCTGGTTCTTACTGGCCCGGATATTGAGGCCTGGCTTTTGCAGGGCCTCAAGTAAAATTCTGATGTTGACCAGGTCATCCTACCAGATGTAGCTAACAGCAGAAAATTCATCTAGATATGCAGCAGAACAGGCTTCCAGACCTGTTAGGACTTTATTCACCTGCCTATAAATGTAAAAAGAACAACTGATGGACAGAATGCATAACAATGTCATACATTCACCTCAGTACAGAGATCTGGGCCTAAATCCATCGTTTTTTTGCTCACCATGCCATTCCAGTTTGGACCCAGCCACATGCAAATCAGTCTTGACCCTGTGCCCAATGGGAACAGTTCTGCTCGATCTGCCAGGCCAGGCCCTCCCTGGACTGGAAACAAGCATCCTAGGACCTGATTCGGGCTGTGGCATGTGTATTTTTTTTAAACCAAAAGGCATCATAATAAATTGATAATGCCCACTGAGGGTTGAAAATGCTATCTTTTGCTTGTACTGAGATACTTGGCGGAAGCTAAAGTATCAATCAAGTCATCTGCCCTTGTAATTGGATGGGCATCAGTCCTAGTGACTACATTGAGGCCTCAGCAGTAAACACAAACACTCATCTCTCTATTACCACTTTGGGTGTGAGGATTTGGCACAAGGACTGGAGGACTAGCTCAATGGCTATCTGATGGCTCAATGGCTCCCAATTCCAGCATCTTTTGGACCTCTGTCCTGATGCAATCTCTGACATGGTCAGGCTGACTGTACA
Source organism: Lissotriton helveticus (assembly GCF_964261635.1). Lineage (NCBI taxonomy): Eukaryota > Metazoa > Chordata > Amphibia > Caudata > Salamandridae > Lissotriton > Lissotriton helveticus. Next base: position 536,701,602 of record NC_136061.1, read on the forward strand.
TTTTTTTCTTTACAGGCAGGTTGTCACCTGTGGCCACGTCATGGGTACACCATGTGGTCTGACTGGGTGTCAAAGAAAAGACACCAGGAAACTGACTGAGAACTTGTCTGCAATCAGCATGCTGTTGATCAGTGAGGCTCTCTGCCAAGACTACTGCTTCAGCTGATCCATCATCAGGTTTAAGTGATAGGAGATCCGAGAGAGGATTGCTCTCATACTCCTGTCCCTCATCAGCAGCAATGAACAAGCTCATGTCAGCCCTGTCAACAAAAGATTTCAGGCAGGTCACATGAGGTACACTGTGAGGACTTTTTGTAGTACCTAGGTCAACTAAGTAAGTGACCTCCCCTTTCAAGTATGGTGTGGGGGGGGGCATTCTACTTGTCCTGGAGCGCTGCTGGGGCCATAGGCTTGAACGGGAAGCACCAGTTACAGCGGATATATCGCATCGCGCTGCCATTGCAACGCGGCTATTACATCGCGCCCGTCAACGCATCGCATGTGTTCAGGACGCATGCAAGTACATCGCAATAACATGTACATCGTGAACTATTACATCGTATTGCACAGTTCAATGGATACATCGGGAACTATGAGCACCGCGTTAACGATTGCTATAAACAAGCGTATTAAACAAGCAGCAGAATTGTGTTTAAGCATGAGAATTGCGTAATTAAACAAGCGAATTTGAAGGAAAAATGCAAATTAAACAAGCAGCAGAATTGAAAGGAGAATTGTGTTTATTTAATTAAACAAGCTGATTTGTGTCTACTTTATTAAATATTAACGTATTCAAGCACTTACTAACTAATTAGAATTGTGTTTATTTCATTAAATATTAACGTATTCAACCAGCATTCGTGAACTATGAGCAGCACAATTGTGTTTAAGCACCGCGTTAACGATTGCAATACTGCAACAACAGATGGTCTGACGGACGTGAACTATTACATCGTATTGCACAATTTAATGGATACATCGTCAACTATGAGCATTATTTTATTAAATATTAGCATGAAAAGCAGATATTCAGCAATTACAGCGTCAATAACAGATCGTGAACTATGAGCGTTATTTTATTAATTAGAATTGTGTTTATTTAATTAAATATTAACGTATTCAACCAGCATTCGTGAACTATGAGCAGCACAATTGTGTTTAAGCACCGAGTTAACGATAGCAATACTGCAATTATTTTATTAAAGGACGTGAACTATTACATCGTATAGCACAATTGAATGGATACATCGTCAACTATGAGCATTATTTTATTAAATATTAGCATGAAAAGCAGATATTCAGCAATTACAGCGTCAGTAACTGCACCAACAGGTGGTCTGACGGAAAGCTAGCCAGACTTTAGTGCTGTCAGACAAGGCTCGAGCCTCCTATCGTCCCATATATATTTAATAATTCATAGCATGAAAAGCAGAATTGCGTATTCAAGCAAAAATGAAAAGCTGAATTGTGTTTAGTTTATTAAATATTAACTATGAGCAGCAGATTTGTGTTTAAGCACCGCGTTAACAATTGCAATATGCGATATTCAGAATTGTGTTTATAAAATGGGAAGCAGAAATTATTACAGCGTATGGAAGCAAAATTGAGAAGCAGAAATGTGTTATAATTAACACATCAGATTTAATAAACATCTGCTACATATATATGTAACAATTACAGTGTCAATAACTGCAACAACAGGTGGTCTGACGGAAAGCTAGCCAGACTTTGGTGCTGTCAGACGAGGTTCGAGCCTCCTATCATCCCTTCATGTGAAGAGCATATATATTTTATAATTAACAAAAATATACATAAATGTGTTCAAATTCACATATCATAATTCATAAACATCTGCTAATGTTTACTTTTTTTGCAAACCTACTATCATCCACTCATATCAAGATAATATACTTCTTTTGGGTGGGTGGGCGGGATGGGTGGATGGATGGGTGGGTGCCTGGATGGATGCATGGGTGGATGTGTGGCTGGGTGGATGGATGGGTGGGTGCCTGGATGGATGGGTGACTGGATGGATGGGTGGGTGCCTGGATGGATGGATGGGTGGGTGGGTGGGATGGGTGGATGGATGTGTGGGTGCCTGGATGGATGGATGGGTGGGTGCCTGGATGTGGAAACATTAGGCAGGAGGGCACACAAAAACGAGGGAAACAGAGGGCTGGGGTGCACGAAAAACGAAGGAAACATTAGGCAGGAGGGCACACAAAAACGAGGGAAACAGAGGGCTGGGGTGCACGCAAAACGAAGGAATTTGGATGTTTTGTGTTTTGGTGTGGTTGTCCTGTTAAATGAGTGTTGGGGGAAAGGTTTGCAGTAGCTCGTGTTGGGTATGTGGAATATATAATGGTGATTGTGAGGTGGGGAAGCAAAATGCAGGATGAATGTTATAGTACACATTGCCGTGTTTGTCAAAGCTCTGGTAGATAAAAGATCTGAGGTGGCAGTGGTTGCATTACAAACAATAATGTTTTTAAAACGTACATTCAAATTTGCTTAGGCTCCTGCTTGTAAATGTTACACAATTACTTTATTTTAACTGCAGTGCAGATACAACAATGAGAATTTGTGGTTAACCAGAAAAATTATTAATGCAGCCCAACATATCCCTACTGAGAATGTGGGTCTTTGGTGGCGTGACTTGCACGCGCATGGTGGCAGTCGCATATGAGACGAGCTCCAGCGCCGTACCACCTGTGGGGAAATTATTCGTACTTCCTCCCCCATGGGCACCTGAACCCCAGTGTCTGGGAGGAGTGGTGGTGAAGCCTACCTCCCCTGGATGATGGAAGGGCCCCCCTATACGAAGCAGCTCGGCCCGGCAGCCGGAGAGAATAGCCCATAGTGAGCAATGTTGAGCAGTGCAGGAAGTGTGCCCCCCACCCCCCTTTGTAAAGTGGACGGCGGGGAGCGGCGAGGCTGGTACCGAGGTCCTCCTAAGTTGGCTGCAACATCGAAGTACCAGCAGTGCTCACACTGCCCCGCACGGGGGATGCAGAACAGCAATCTCGGCACTCGTGCATTAGCTTAATATGTGTAAAGCTAAAGCGTGAGCTGGGGTAAAAAAAAAAAAAAAAGAGAGAGCAAATAAAAAATAAATGTTTGGCACAAATGGCAGCAGGCACGGCGGGCAACACAATATATACCCCCCACTGCCCGAACAACCCATTAGCTATAACAAATTTGAACGTGCGGGCTAAACCATCGCGTTGTCATGTCGCGCGATGTAAGGTCGCCGATGTGACACGCGATCCTATTGCATGGCCGCATTTGCGTTGCAACATCGTGCGATGCTAAAATGGCCGATGTGACTGCAATTGCGATGTAGTGACGGCGATGTAAATTACCGCGATGCGATTAAGTGCGATGGATCGTCATACAACCGGCTTGAACACCCACACTTTCTATCCTGGCTAGTACACAGGCAACACAGCCTTTTGGTCATGTCAAGTTTTAGAAGCTCCTGGCTGGGCTCAAGGTTTTTGCTTGCCTTCTTCATGTACTCAGCCATGGGAGAACGCAGGCCTAGTACATAGGCTACTATGTCTTGTTTAGAAGGCTTGAGAGGTTGCTCCTATTCTAATTTAACTAGACATAATAGACCCCTAACTGGATGTCCAAACAGAAATGGGCTGTACCCCACACATCTCTGAGGAACCTCTCTGTAGGAAAAGAGAAGGCACAGTAGTTAGACATTCCATTTTCTTCTATGTTTTTCTGGGAGTCCCATGATAATACCTTTGAGGGTCTTGTTGAACCTTTCAACAAGCCCATTGCCTAGTAGATGGTAGGGTGTGGTGAAATTGTAGTTGACACCACACTCTTTCCATATAGCTCTGAATTACCAAGACATGAAGTTAGTACCTCTCTCTGACAATTCCTCATCAGGAAACCCAACTCTAAAAAAGATTCCCAGGAGGGACCTGGCCACTGCAGGATCTGTAGTGGTCCAACGTAGAATGGCTGCTAGACATCGAATGGCATGGTCTACCACCACTAGGATAAAACTGTGTCCAGATGCTGTTGGAGGGTTTAAGGGACCTGCAATGTCTATCCTTACCCTCTCAAAGGGAACCACAACCACACACTGTGGGATTAAGGGGGCATTTGTAGTGCCACCTGATTTACCAATGGCTTGGCAGGCGACACAGGAGCAACAAAACTCCTTCAGACATGTTGGAAGAGTGAAAGTGAGGAACAAGTCTGCCCCTAGACTTACTTTGCCCAAGATGTCTTGCTAAGGGAATATCATATGCTAGAGCCAATAGGAACCCCCTGAACTTCTGAGGTATGACCAACCTCCTGCTGGCAGCAAGTTTGGGGTCTCTACTCTCAGAATACAGAAGTCCATATTCCCAATAAGTCCTATGGGACCCACTGACATGTCCTGCTTCCTCAGCAGCAGTTTGCTGTCTGAGTTATTCAATAGAGGTACAGGCCTTCTGCTACAGATGCAGCTCTTCTTTAGAAGGTCCCCCTGCTCCCAGTAGCACTGGCGTTTAAGCCCAAACTCCTCTGGAGCAGTTCCTTCACAGGTAGTAAGATCATCTCCCTCAGGAGACTGATTCTCACTGGAAGTCTGAGCGTTGGATACATCTTTTCCCTGCCTGCTTCTTCTCTTGGGAGTTGGCTGGTCTATTTTTTCAGGATCGAGGGCTCCTTCAGTGTCTAACTGCTTGGCCTGAGCCCTAGTGACAGCAAAGACACTTGCTGAAATTCCCTGCATTTCTGCATGGGTCCTAACCTCCACTTCAGGCCAGGCTGAAGTTCCAAATGATTGCCCAGGAGACAATCTATAGGCAGGTCGGAGGATACAACAACTCTTTTAGGGGCAGTTATTCCTTTGTAGCTGAGACTGACAACTGGCACTTGCAAAAAGTGGGGGCAACCATGAAAGCTGATCGTTCAGATTGTATGATCAAGGGGACAAGAACTCTATTTCATACAAATAAACTCTCATAACCAAGGAGAAGGGGTGCAGAATAGGCTGGGGTAAGATTATCCCAGGAGACTTACAGAAGAATTTGATACAATCCTGTAAGTCCAATTTTAAGCCTGCCTACGGTCAGGAATTCCTGATCAAGTTATTTTAGATCTCTAATATCTGTAAAGAGGCACAGACTGCCTACAAGAGGAAGAGGAGATGGGTATACAGTCTGGGACGAAAATGGTTTGATAAAAGTTGCACAAAGGCCCATAGAGATCTGATAATGGTTCTCCACAAAAAAACAAGACCCAAAGAGGCAGTCAAGCAGGTGAGTAGGCAGTACAAACTGGCCTGAAAGTTCGGCCTTCAGGAGAGTAGTGAATCAGTGCCTTTTTAGCAAGTTAGCTGCACCAGGTATGGTACAAACCATCCCAGCTCAGGATTGGCTCACGCACTTTGAGATGAGCTATTTGATTGATTGATTCTCATTCCTGCCACACCTTTTGTTAGCGGGAGCAAGATACATTTTGCTATTGCTTAAGTGTGATAATCTAAAGCAGCCCTTTCTTCAGGCAAAGCTCCTTTAATGTGTGTGTTGATCTTTGGGCTCCCATAGTTACTATACATCTAAATGCAGCAGTGCAAGGGCATATTTCCCCAACTTGGAAAAAAATCTGTTATAGTCCCGATCTTTAAAAAAGGGTATCACGCAGACCCAGCCTGTTATAGGCCTAGTTCTCTAATAGATGGTGTAGTGGAAGTAATTGGCAGGGTGCTTCTGAACCAATTCATTGAATGTGCTGAGAATGGAAAGATGTCAGAAATACAATATGACTTTAGACTTGGACGTGGAACGATAGAGCAGAATTTGAATCTTTATTTACTGATTAAAGTACACCACATTGAGGAAGGAAATCATCAATGGACCTCAGTACCACCTTTGATACAGTGGATAGTTTGAAGCTTTGTGCAGTACTGGGGGGCGTGGGGGCTCACAGTGCCCTTTTATTTTTCTGCATGATTTGAACGCAGGGCTTGAAGCTTCCATAAGATTTGGTCCCAATGGGGAATGTACGACACACTTTCAGTTGGGGAGAGGAGTCCACCAGGGCTGGATATTAGCTCTCATGCTTTTTATTTTATATATTAATCAGTTAAGCCTGTTTTTTGGGAAATATTGTAAGGACGTCCGAAGGTTGGGAATAGACAGGTCCCCCCCCAATACTTTACGAGGACGATGCTGTACTCATCGCGAGTACAACGAACAGACTTCAGCTTCTATTAGATCGCTTTCATGATAGTATTGAGAATTTGGGTCTGAAAATTAATCATACTAAATCGTACAACATGGTGCTAGGACAGAAAAATGCTAAGAAAAAACCCCACACAATTAAGGGACATTGTAACAGCAACACTAAAAGATTTTGCTATCTTGGCATTTGGATAGACTGTAAATTGAATTGTGATCCATTGATGAGTGCCTACGTAAGTCTTTCGATAGGTTTCTCATAGGGATGCTTTTTCTACGCGCCTCGGTTATATTCATAGTAATCCTGTATGGGAACTTTATAAAGCCAAATGTGTGCCAACAGTGCCATTTTGTGCTGAGATTTGCAGTTATAACCTGTTGCAGGGTTTCTGTACTCACACAGAACTGTGCACAGAGGAGTGGAACCTCGGCAAATTAGGGTGTCCCAAAACTTACCTTAGCAACCAACTCACCCCTTACCGAGCTAGCTACAGTGTCTCATTGGACATATCAAACACCCAATGTTTAGACAAACCAGAACATGAACTTACAGTACCTCAGGGTACGTGGGACTCATGAACACTCTTTCGTTATATTATCATTACAAACCAGAACATGGAGTAAAGAAGACACATGTGCATTTGAAATGTTTATTTACTAATGCCGTCTTCTCAGGCGCAGTATCTTTGATAATACAAGTATACTTATTATCAGTAGCAAAATTATCAGCATAGTTACTAAGACATAAAAAGCGAATGGTGACAGCATGTTAACATGCTGTAATGAATAAGAGTTAACAACACTTATATCTCACCCTCCCTAACACATATATTATATTATTATCTAAGAAGGTCTCTTTGGGTTGTTTTAGGGCGGGCCCATACCTTAGTGTCCTAGCATGAAGGAATCACATCAGCATACACCAGCTCTCTCTGCATATGCACCGCATCAAGTGTGTTAACAATTCTCGTGCAAAGCAATATCAATCCCGCCTCAAGCCCAAGTTGGCAAAGGCTGCACTTGTGTTATGACTATGAAGGCGTGGAGATCAGACCTCATAACAATTCCATATCGTGTTGCTCCTGAAACTTCAGCACTCTCCGTGCAGACATGTTTTATTAAACAAAGTAGATATCAGAGCAATAACATATTATTCTCACATTCACCACGGCAAACTACTAGGTTGAAAGCTAAGTCAACAAATAAGGGTCGTGTGCAGAAGTTGCAAGAAAGGAAAAATGGCGTTTAAATCTCGAACGTACCTATGCTAACTTAACACGATATAGGGATATATAGGAGCTATACAACACCCCCCCATGATCCGAGAACGGACTAAATAAGGTAACAGAAGTGCCATCACATGAGAGCAGAATCCATTTATAAACGAGCATGAATAAAGATTCAAATTTAAAAATTAATGCTAAAAAAAATAGCCCACAAATATACTGTGGCTCAAGCCAATAGGCAAGCAAAAAATAAAATGTCTTGACCAAAAGTCAATAAAATCAAGGAAATGCTATCAATCAGCATGTCAATGTGAGGCAGTGTCTATTATAAGACCGTATATGAAAAGTAAGCTGCAACAGCCTCCAGGAGGAAGTCACTGTCCTCATCAGAAAACAGTTCAGCCATCCAATTTAAAAGATGAAAGGAACATACGTGATCTTCCAGCACCGGATCCTCTATAACCATCAGAGGACAGCTCGGTGGGTTCTCAAGAAAACTTAGTTCCAAGAAATTCTGCGCTGCCGACAACACATCCCAGGGACCCATTAGTCCATGTGCCACCGCCAAGGCCATAATCCTTTCGTCAGAACAAACCAACTCGTGAGCAATGATAGGACTCATCAGTTGATCAAAATCGACGTCAGAAGATGCTGGTCCGCAGAGACACAAATCAATGGCCCAAAGGAAATCACAGGTCAGACAGCGAAATACAGGCTGGACACAGGTGAAATAGGAGAACCGAAAAGATAATCCAAACGCCGTGCTTAGAGTCGCTAACGGCAGTGTGCCATAGTAATCAAGCATGCGGTTGCGAAACCGCGTCAGTAGTAGCTGTGCGTGGTCTTGCACAGGAAGGGCATCCATATTTAAAAAGGCAGAAAACCACCAATGCGCCAGCCGCTAATGCAAGCAAAAACGGGAACCCTCCAAATAAGGATGAAAAAATAGAATGGAAGAAGGCAGGGATGACTCCAAAAATCTTCTCAAAGGAAGTCACGAGACCACCGCTAACAACTTTAAAAAAATGTGCTAGGCCCGTTGTGGAGGATGCGTTAAAGATAGAACGGACCATGGCTCCGAAATGCAAAGGCAAATCAGTGTTTAAAAGAGCCTGAACCTCCGTACGGGTGTTAGCAATGTGAAGCACGAAAGTTTCACGGGCCGAGCTCAAGGCCACCTCTTTCTGGGACAATAGAGCTCTTATTCTAGCCATGCCGCTGAATTCTGCTCCCAAGGTCGGTATCTGTGGCCAAATGGAAGACTCCCTATGTTCACGTGTGGGAGGATAAAGAACATTTCTGCAGCAAATAACTCGCTCACTAACCGTTACTATGAAAGCTATACCTTTAATTAAACCACAGCAGTTTTCATTATTGAGCATTAAATAACTACCATTCCCTAACAATTTAAACGTGGGGATGATAGCAGGAACTGGCGTGCCCTGTAAAACGCAAGCCATATTCGGTCGGTCCTTGTTACATGAACCGTGTAACTGTATGTGTCTGCACATTAAAGAATGATCTGGCGTCTCAGTACACTCATCCCCTGTCAGATAAACCTCTTGTTCATCCTTGAAACATCTGTATGTGTATGGGAGTGACCAGACTTCATGAAGAAAACCGCTACCTAAGGGTTCAAAACGACCTATTGGCACATACTTCATACAATTTGAAAACTTATATAAAGCAAAAGGCAGCGTTATTAAACCGTGGATAAGCCACGTAGCAGCAGTGGATTCTGCCACAGAAAAAGGTAAAGATTCCAACCTTTCAATATGGAGCATAGAAAAGGAAGCATCACGCATTGAAAGCAAGCGTTGCTTGTCTGTCAAATTAAACGGTGCAAATAAAGAAGAAACATTCATGTATCCCCAGGGAACTTTACCCATTTTCAGAGTCTGAAGTGTCCATGCAAATTGCATGATTGAACGTAATTGATTTTGACCATGGTATAATACAGATACTTCATCATGTACAATATCAACAACAGACGACACAATATTATCTAATGTGTAAATTCTAGAGGAAAGCACGTTAATGCTATTGTCAACCACTGCAAGCACTTTCTCAAGATTTGCCTGATCAATAGCCCTAAGGCGTGAAGCAGCCTCAATCTGTGAGAGTTTCCAAATTTCATTGTAAACACCATATAACCACCTTTTCGACCTGCCACTAGCTGGGCCCTTAATGAAATCATTCAAATCCACGTCTGCATTCAGTTTGGAAAGGTGATACTTAACCGCAGGTAAAGTTGAATGTTTCAGCCAAGCTTGACACAACTTGCCCACTGAGTAAGAGGTGACAGTATGACTCAAATCAAAACGGGGATCGGATCTAACAGTCTTAAAACCGTCAGTTATATTTAAAAATCTCTTTTGGCAAGAATCAGCACTACGGTGCCAAAGCAGCCAACCCTTGGGATTCATACTGGAAATGTTAAAGGAGGAATTCAGAAGCAGAGCCTGTATATCACTAATGGACAATTTAGTAAAATTACTCCAATTCTCATATTCCTCCAAATCCGGGAAAGACGGGGTGTTTAACCTTTTAGATGTAGCCAATCCAAAGCATGTGGTCTGGGAAATGGTTTCATTTAAAAACCACATATGATTTGGGATGAGACATGCACGGTGCAAAGCCTCAGTGCCTTGTACCTGCCAGGCCCTTGAGCCCCAAACTGATTTAAGGTCTATTGTATCCTTCCATAACTCATACCCTCCAGTAACTAATTGATCCAGGAAGGCCTTTGAGTATAACAATTTTGTATTTGTAAGTCGAACCTTGGACAGTGGCTGTTTGTGAAACTTAAAATAAAAGGACTCGGGATTGGACTGATTAAAGTCAGTGAAATAAGTATACTTTTTAAGAAACGTTTCTGAACTCCCTTGTGTTGGTGCTGGGCAATGTTCCCACTGAGTAAAATTAACCGCATCCCTTCGGGAAGATGTCTTGTGTAAGAAGTGATTGCCATAATGTTGGTAACAGAACAATTCACCATAATTAGCAGATTCTAAATATAAATCCTCAGCATCAAAAGCAGCATAATATTTCAAATCAGAAAACAAACTTTCCACAGCATTAACATCCCAATCATCAGAACGAATGTTTTGTTTCACTACATCCCCCATATTAACTCTTAGTACATTAGGGACATTAACGACTTCCGTTGGGCCATGAATCTGAAAACGAACTGCATCCCACGCGATTCCATCCAGAACAGGCCACGCTGTGATGTTAACCAAAGTCAAGTCTCTTTTTAATCTGTGTGTAGAATGTGAAGAGGAAAGTGGGGCCAAAGTTCCATTCAAATGAGTAATGCAAGTTCTCTCCTCGACATAGTGTCCATTCATAATCCGAAAAAAATAAAACACAAAACCAATTGACATAAAAAGGTAAACTGAAAAAAGGACCAGCCAAATGTATATCCAAGGAGGTATCAAAAAATGTTTTTTAAACAGGCTAGCATATAATGCAATTTTAGAGGGTTTCTTCGAGGCAAGGGAAGCAGAGTCAAATGAAAATCTGGATTCCGTGGCTAAACGAGCTTGCAGGTCAGGCATGGACAAATCAGTGGGGTATGTATAGTCTGTCTCATCAAGGTTAGTTCCTGGTAAATTATTCAATAATGGACTGGAAACAGCAGGTAATTCGATGGCCACCTCAGGTTCATTATTAGAAGCAGTGGGCATAATTGAATTTCTCACAATGGAAGGACAGGAAACAGCCGGTGTCATGCTAAGAAGAATCGGCCACTCTGTGTATCTTGACATTGTCAATAGAAATAAACCTGTTTCCCTTACGACCTGGAAGAGGTGGTAGAATGACTGTTCTTGTGCCCTTCACTCCAAGCACTGGGACTGGAGCTCGATAGGAGGGACCAAACTCTTTCTTGTTGTCGATCTTCTCTCGAACCAGTTCTCCAACTTGGGGTAGCCAGCCAACTACCGGGATCTGCAACGCATCATCCGATGTGGAGGGCAAATGTTCCTTTGCAAGAGTTTCTCTCGTCTTTTGTAGATTCTGTAAAACATTGCAATGTTCATCTGCGTCAAAGGAAGTGGCGCGAACCACCGAGTCTAGACCGTCAAGGTCAGGGACGAACATCTTGATGCCAAAGAGCATTTCGTATGGGGTCCGCCCACCCAGAGACCTTCTAGGGAGATTATTAAGAGCACGCTGCACGCCATAGAGGTGAGCCAGCCAGTTTCTGCCAGTGCCTATAACTCGGGCTGTCAAAGATTGCTTTAAATCACGGTTCATTCGTTCAACTACACTATTACCCTCGGGTCTGTAGGGTGACGAAAACTTGACTTGGACCCCCATCGAAGCCATGGCATCCTTATACGCCTTAGAGGCGAAAGCCGGACCCTGATCCGAATGGAAGGTACCACAGGCAAAAATCCCTATAAAGATACGCAAATCTCTGATGACAGTCCGGGAATCAGCGCTGCGATGTGGCCATACCCAAACAAAGCGTGTGCATGAGTCAACTGCTACTAAGATGTATTTATACGCAGTATCAGATGAAAATGGACCGCAGTGATCTAAATAAACACAGCCTAGTGGTTTATTAGAAATGTACAACTGAGTCTGTGGCGGACGCGTAGCAGTTGAAGGTTTAATCTGCTGGCATATGTCACAAAGAAGGACATAATCACGCGTCTGTTTGTACAGTCCCCGCCACCAGAAACGTTGTTGTAGTTGCGTTACAATGGCTGAGACGCCCGCATGCGCAGACGCCACACCTTCATGAGCCGCTGTAATCAAGTCTGTTCTGCGATCCGAGTTGGGAATCAGCCGTTCCCCAACATCAGGAATTGTCACAAAAGGAACCTTTTCGGGACTTAAGTGGTATTTATACTTCGAAGGGAATCCCGAAGGATGTTTACTTCCCTTCTCAGAGGCAGCAACCGCTGCCAAGATGTCGCTATCAATCTTGGTTTTAGACCTAGTAACTGCTGCAACTAAGTATGTAGATACTGCTGATTTCGCTGCTTCATCAGCAAGCGAGTTGCCAACAGCGTGAACTCCTAAGCGCTGATGACCGAGAGTATGAATCACATAAACGAGTGGCAACATAGCCTTAAGCTCTGCCACTCGAACCCAGATCATTTTATGTTTTATTGTGCTACCCTTGGAATCATGAAAGTCATTTTGAATCCAAAAGAACAAGTTTTCATTGTAAGACTGGACACAGTAGTAAGAATCACTTACAATTAGAGTAGTAACACTTGGATCCGCGTACTCCAAAGCTAGTAATAGAGCACGAAGCTCTGCCAATTGTGCGGTGCAATCGCCCAGGGGCAACGTGTGTACCTCCCTGGAAATGAACTCATCATTCAACATAGCACCGACCACAATGGCGCATGCGGAAACGTAGGCATGTTTAGAGCCATGCGCAACCTGCGCCGACCCATCAGTGTAAATGATGCAATGGAAGTCCTCCAAAGGTCGCATCGCCAGAGGAGCAGGATGAACGAATTCATACTGCAAGAACTCCTGCGACCGTAAGGAAGCGTCAAAAATAAACATGACATCCGAGGATGACAATGACGCAGCCCACTGAATCCACCGAGGGTGCAAAGCTTTCGAATTTGGTACACTGGCTTTCGTGACTGCCTCCAAATGAGGACAGGGTGTTACCACTAGCATGCGTTTCCCCTGTGACAGAGCTCGTTCCTTCAGAATAGCCATCTGTACAGCAGTTAAAACCTTTTCTATGGTGGGAAACCGCATCTCAGCCGAGGTGTACAAGTGTGACTTGTAAGCAATAGGTACTGTGTCACCTTCATTAAAAGTGAGGTAAGTGAAACCCACCGTCCCAGGAATTATTCTTATGACCAGGTTGGTGTGGTTATCACGAGTCAGTAAATATTTAGAAGCGAGCAGATCAGCCTGCAAGGATTGCAAAATGGCTGAATGCTCAGGCAGCCAGCATGATTTTGAGAAAGTTGGTTGTATCAAAGCATACAAAGGCTTGATACGCTGGGTATATTCCGGAATGTAAGTTCTGCCGAAATTCAAAAAGCCCAGTAAGGATTGTAATTTTTTCAGAGTTGTTGGTGCGCGCAATTGTGCGCACTTCTCCAAGAAGTGAGGAGCCAAACCTCTACCTTCATTGTTGAGCTCATAGCCCAAAAACAACACTGTGTGTTCAGCAATGTGCGATTTTGCAAAGTTGAATTTGTAACCCATGTCTGCGAAGTTGCAAACAAGAGAATTTACACGACACAGATGCTCCCAAATATCGTCGTCTGTGAGATATATGTCATCCACATACGAAAAAGCATCAGGGTCGAGTGCCTCCAGAATAGAGACAATTCGAGCGGTAAATACACCAGGACTATTCTTGTAGCCCATTGGAAGACGCCGGAATTGCTTTTGGACTCCAGCGCTTGTAAAACTGGTCCATTGGGAGCTAAAGCTGTCCAATCTGTGGGCATAAAAACCATTGGATATGTCAAGCGTTGTCTTGAAACGCTTACGCACGAGACTATCCACTAGGGCAGAGCCGTGGGTATTCTGTACTGCACAGTTACGGCAATGCGAGTTTAAATGCCGGTAATCCAAAACCAAACGATATGATCCGTCAGGTTTATTCACAGTAAAAAGGGGATTATTCATCGGTGACACACACGTTTCAATAACTCCCTGATATTCCAATTGTTCAAGGATTTCCGCGACGGAAGATTTTGCTTCACGCCGAATGGGATATTGAGGTTGAGGCTGCGGCTGAGACCGCAACGGAATTTCGTGGCAAGGCGACAATTTATCCCAACCACATTGGTTACGGTACAGAGCCGGCGCGAGAGCCCGAGCCCACTCTTCTGCAAAATGCTGCGCATGCTCTTTCGAGACAGTGTTCGCGAAACTGGGTAGGATTACCTCCTCCCCTCGCGGCGCCGCGAGCACAAAAGGTGGGGGCCAGTCAGCCTCCGAAAGTAAAATATCATATGTAGAAGACAGATTCTCCCAAAATACACCTTTAACGGTACGCTGTATGTCACCTTCAATTAACAGGACAATTTCATATAGTCTTTCAGGGGGAGCAAGTCTCGTATCCGCTGTTTCTATCACAACGTAGACATCAGTCGCTGTCACCCTCAGTAGTGGACGCAGCGCCTCTCTGACTATGGTTATCTCCGCCGCGCTGTCCAGCAAGGTCAGAGCCCACGTCAGATTCCGAAGCCGCGTTCTCACTATCTGTGGCATATCGATGCGCTGTTAAGGCTGCGACTTTCTTTTTCGCAAACTGCGGACGCCTAGGCGAAGAATCCTCCTGCTTCACTGCGCCGTCCGTCTGGCGGGACTGACCACGTCCTTGTTGGCCACCACGTCCACGTCCACCCCCTCCTCCTCCACCGGTTTTCGGGGCCGATGTGTCCTGAAAGGAACGAGGAGAGCGTTGATCAGAACCCTGAAAACGATCAGGTGATTTAATCATCGCGCGGTCGCGCAAATCATAAACTTTTTCGGGTGGCGCAGGAGCTTGTATTGCAGAAAAAGTACCCTGAGTCTGCGTTGTCTGCTTCCCCTGTGTCTGTTTTTTAGGCCAATTTTGTTTCTTGGACTTGGGCTGGGCATCTGTCACTGCAGATTGTCCCTGTGGTTGTTTTTTCTCCTTCACTGGAAAATATTTCAGACCTCTACTTGTGCGACCAATCGTTTTATAAGCGGCCACCACAATCTTTGCTAACTGGCGGGGTTTGTCGGCATCGGGCAGAGCAGCCAAAGCATTCGACACCTGAAAGTTAACTGCATCTCCTTTAACATTGGAGAGAATGAGATCACTTACAATCTCAAAAGAACCACACAGGCGCATACCCAATTCAACAGCTGCCTCTGGACCGTGATCATTCTGAACACGTCTAACGATTTCAGGCAGGGCAGTCATAGACGGGGTGCCGAAGCACCTTGTATAAACTGCCGCAAATGTTTTTCCCCAGCTGTCACAGTCAGCAAGTTCAGGAGTAATATCCTTCGGTAGAGTAATCGTCAACATTCTATGTTTATCAGCAGGAGTAGAATTCGGAAAAACCGCCTCCAGTTGATCAAACTTCTCTGCTAGCCAGAATGGGAAGTCATCGTTGTCAACAGGACGCGCACCAAAAACCGAATTTACCATCACTGGATTGAGACGCATTCCGCCTCGTTCCATGGGAGCGGCCGCACCCCCCTGGGGACCACCAGGAAGATGTCGACCGATGTATTGCACTAAAGCACGAATCACGGAAATGGAAACTACATGCAGCCTGCGAATTTCTGCCAGGGTGCAAGCCCCGTGATTCGGGTGCGGGGTAAAGCCACCCAACGCAGGCCAATTAGTACCTGGAATTGAGAGTGGGCCTAACCTCGCAGGGGACATAGAGTGGGGGAGGGCGCCATCAAACCAAACTCGATGCTGCCAATGATCAATAGGTATTTCCAATGCCCTGTACGGCGTATATTCAGCCGGGACATCCGAGGCGGTGTAGGAGTGGAACAAACCAGAATTAGCGTCCACAGCCGGAAACGTAACCCAAGAGTAAAACAACTCGTAAGGAAACGCCGGATCTGCACATACCACGAAAATCACAGCCATCCCATCTACCGGGACTTGGTACGTCTGAAGATGGTTGCGTACCGCTACGCGACTATGCTGTGCAATAGCCACCGCAGCCGCCATCACAGAATCGGAAACAAGAAAACACAAAGAATACTTTGTAGCACAACTGGGTAGTAATTCAAAGAAACCGTTTAAGTTAGAATCAAGCTTGAATAAAGACCTATTTCAAAAAATAGGTAGGTTTCACCAACACCCCGTTTTCCGGAAACGGATGTGAAGGGGTTAAGGCATGAATGATAAACTACTCGAGTGTCATGATATAAGACCACCGAAACCGTTGGGCGCCATGTTGCAGGGTTTCTGTACTCACACAGAACTGTGCACAGAGGAGTGGAACCTCGACAAATTAGGGTGTCCCAAAACTTACCTTAGCAACCAACTCACCCCTTACCGAGCTAGCTACAGTGTCTCATTGGACATATCAAACACCCAATGTTTAGACAAACCAGAACATGAACTTACAGTACCTCAGGGTACGTGGGACTCATGAACACTCTTTCGTTATATTATCATTACAAACCAGAACATGGAGTAAAGAAGACACATGTGCATTTGAAATGTTTATTTACTAATGCCGTCTTCTCAGGCGCAGTATCTTTGATAATACAAGTATACTTATTATCAGTAGCAAAATTATCAGCATAGTTACTAAGACATAAAAAGCGAATGGTGACAGCATGTTAACATGCTGTAATGAATAAGAGTTAACAACACTTATATCTCACCCTCCCTAACACATATATTATATTATTATCTAAGAAGGTCTCTTTGGGTTGTTTTAGGGCGGGCCCATACCTTAGTGTCCTAGCATGAAGGAATCACATCAGCATACACCAGCTCTCTCTGCATATGCACCGCATCAAGTGTGTTAACAATTCTCGTGCAAAGCAATATCAATCCCGCCTCAAGCCCAAGTTGGCAAAGGCTGCACTTGTGTTATGACTATGAAGGCGTGGAGATCAGACCTCATAACAATTCCATATCGTGTTGCTCCTGAAACTTCAGCACTCTCCGTGCAGACATGTTTTATTAAACAAAGTAGATATCAGAGCAATAACATATTATTCTCACATTCACCACGGCAAACTACTAGGTTGAAAGCTAAGTCAACAAATAAGGGTCGTGTGCAGAAGTTGCAAGAAAGGAAAAATGGCGTTTAAATCTCGAACGTACCTATGCTAACTTAACACGATATAGGGATATATAGGAGCTATACAACAAACCCATGTCATCCTATTCAAGTTGCGAAAAATAAAATTCTCCGGAGAATTCTGCGGATCCCCCAGTGCGTACCTACAGATATTGTGCAAGAAGAACTCTGAGCACGATTTATGTTTGATTATATTTAACTCCGTCCCATATTCCTGTGGTGTTTTGTTCAGCTTAACGTTGATTTGGAATTTAATCGGAAGATTTTGAGAGTTGCCTTGGTTGGGGCCACTTTGGCTCCTTTATGTCAAAGGTATTTTGGGTAAGCTTGCCAGGCCAGAAATATTTTCTGACCCCGGGTTTATTTCTAAATTAAATGTTGCCTGGGTGAAGGAGGCATTTAGTGTTCATGCTCAAATAAAAAGGGTTTTATGTTCTTTAGGAAAAATGTTTGTGCAACCATTATGCTATGGTGAAAGCTGAGCTGCAACATGAAATTGTATTTAGTGCTTGATATGCCAGTTTTGCACAGACGTCTTTTTTTCGATTTTTAATTTGTTCCCACAACTTATAGCGTGATGACATAAACATTCGAATACCCCATCTTGCACTTGCGAAATGGTAGCTGCACTAGACACTAGCATATTGTTTTTATTTGTCCAAAATGTGTCAAATTGCGCTATAAGTACATACGTCCTGACAATGAATTTAAATCATTTGTAGATCGTTTTAATGTCTGTTTTTACTTACTGTGGTTTTTAGCAGGGCTGTTCCATTCGTTTCATTATGTGTTGTAATCTGTCTGTAAATTATTTTGAGTGTTATATTGAAATGTTTACTGTTATTGCACTTTTAAGATTTACTGTGATAAACTGAATACAGTTACTTTGACTGAATGTTATGGACTCCACTATACACAACATCCTTTTCTTCCACTCATGCTTGTGCCTTCTTGTTCTAGAGGGCGAGATAACAGCGGCCCACTAGGGGCAGCAATGTGCGATATAAATGCAGCGACAACTAAAATGTCGGTGGGATTATCCCGGCCTCAGACACTTTGATTAAACAAAATAAAGAATTGTGAAAGAGGGGCTGGTGGCTGATATCAATATCCTGCTCGGGTGAAACCTGGTCATTTGTAACACAGGTATGGTGGCCTCCCACCGGAGGAGGGTATATGAAATATTGTGAGAATCATAAACCAATCTGTATTTAAAAAGGATTCCCTATAAGGCACCTATAAGGAAGTTGGCTCTTTCCTACCCTGATGCAGTTGCAGTTTTTGGGCGCAACAGAGTAGAATACATGAGAGCACTCTATTCTCGAGAAAACTGGACAAAGATTTTTCGAGAAATCCAGATCTCTGAGAGTGATCAATCAATCAATCAATCAATCATTCTATTTTTAGAGTGCGCTATTTACCCGTGAGGGTCTCAAGGCGCTGAGTGGGGGTGGAAGCTTCGCTACTGTTCGAAGAGCCAGGTCTTGAGGAGTCTTCTGAAGGCGAGTAGGTCTTCGGTCTGCCGTAGGTGGGTAGGAAGGGTGTTGCAGGCCTTGGCGGCGAGGTAGGAGAAGGATCTGCCGCCCGAGGTTGTTCGTTAGATGCGGGGGACGGCGGCGAGGGCGAGGCTGGCGGAGCGGAGCTGGCGGCGAGGGGTGTGGAAGCGGAGTCTGCTGTTCAGGTAAGCTGGTCCGGCGTTGTGGAGTGCTTTGTGTGCGTGGGTGAGTAGTTTGAAGGTGATCCTCTTGTCGACGGGGAGCCAGTGTAGGTTTCTCAGGTGGGGGGTGATGTGGCTGCGGCGGGGGACGTTGATGATCAGTCGGACGGAGGCATTTTGGATGCGCTGTAGTCGTCATAGGTGTTTGGCTGGGATTCCGGCATAGAGTACGTTGCCATAGTCCAGCCTGCTGGTGACGAGGGCCTGTGTCACCGTTCTTCTTGTTTCGGTCGGGATCCACTTGTAGATCCTGCGGAGCATGCGGAGGGTGTTGTAGCAGGAGGAGGAGACGGTATTGACCTGTTTGGACATGGAGAGGGAGGAGTCGAGGATGAATCCAAGATTGCATGCGTGGTCGGTGGGTGTCGGTGCTGTCCCCAGAGTGGTTGGCCAGCAGGAATCGTCCCAGGCTGAGGGGTTGGGTCTGAGGTTGAGGACCTCCGTCTTGTCCGAGTTCAGTTTCAGACGGCTGCTCCTCATCCAGTTGGCGATGGCCTTCATTCCATTGTGGATGTTGGTTTTGGCGGTGCGTGGGTCCTTGGTGAGGGAGAGGATGAGCTGAGTGTCGTTAGCATAGGAGATGATGTTGAGGTTGTGGTGGCGGGCCACTTGTGCGAGGGGGGCCATGTAGATGTTGAACAGCGTCGGGCTGAGGGAGGAGAACTGGGGGACGCCGCAGATGATGTCGGTGGCTTCGGATCCGAAAGGTGGGAGGCGGACGCTCTGGGATCTGTCGGAGAGGAAGGATGTGGTCCAGTCGAGGGCCTTCTCTTGGATACCGGCTTCTTGGAGGCGTGTTTTTAGAGTGCGATGGCAGACCGTGTCGAAGGCGGCCGAGAGGTCCAGGAGGATGAGGGCAGATGTTTCGCAGTTGTCTAATTGGTGCCTGATGTCGTCTGTGGAAGCGATGAGGGCTGTCTCGGTGCTGTGGTTTCGTCTGAAACCGGATTGGGACGGGTCCAGGATGTTGTTGTCTTCGAGGTGGCGGGTCAGTTGCATGTTGACGATTTTCTCGATGACCTTTGCCGGGAACGGGAGCAGGGAGATAGGCCGGAAGTTCTTGAGGTCCTTAGGGTCCGCCTTGGGCTTTTTGAGGAGGGCGTTGATTTCGGTGTGTTTCCAGCTTTCCGGGAATGTCGCTGTTTCGAAGGAGATGTTGATGATCTTCCGTAGTTGGGGTGCGATGTCTGCGTTTGCCTTGTTAAATATGTGGTGTGGGCACGGGCCTGTCGGTGATCCTGAGTGGATGGAGTTAATGACCTTGCGTGTCTCGACGTCGCTGACGTTGGACCAGGTGGTCAGGCGGTTGGTGCTGTTGGTGTTCAGAAGAGGGGTGGAGTCTGGCGTGGCCGGGTCGGTCGTGGTGTTGAAGCTTTCGTGGATGTCGGCGATCTTGCAGTGGAAGAAGATGGCCAGTGAGTCACACAGTTCCTGTGAGGGCGGGATGTCGTTGGTGTTGGCGCTGGGGTTGGAGAGTTCTTTTACAATGCGGAAGAGCTCTTTGCTGTCGTGTGCGTTGTTATCCAGGCGGTCTTTGAAGGAGTTTCTCTTGGCTGATCTGATGAGGTGGTGGTGTCTGCGGGTGGCGTCCTTGAGGGCTGCATGGTTGTCCGGTGTGCGTTCGTGGAGCCATTTCTTCTCCATTTTCCGACGTGCGCGCTTGGAGGCCAGGAGCTCGTCGGTGAACCAGGTGGCTCTCTTGCTGGCGTGGTTGTTGGAGGGGTTCTTCAGTGGAATGAGGGTGTTGGCACAGTCGTTGATCCATGTCTGAGGTTGCGGGTTGCGGCGTCTGGGCTGGTGGTGTCGGTGGGTGGGTTCTTGGAGAGGGTGGTGATCAGCTGATCTTCGGTGACTTTGCTCCAGCAGCGGCAAGACAGCTATTGAGTGCGATGGTGTGTGGTTGGTTTTTTGAAGGTGAAGTGAATGCAGCGATGGTCGGTCCAGTGGGGTTCGGTTGTGTGGTCGAAGGTGACGTGGGTGCTTGTGGAGAAGATGGCGTCCAGCGTGTGGCCGGCGACGTGGGTGGGCATGGTGACGAGTTGGCTGAGGCCGAGGTTGTCGATCAGCGTGGAGGAGTTGGCGTCGTTGTTGTTCTCGAGGTGGAAGTTCAGGTCCCCGAGGAGGATGTAGTCCGTGGAGGCGAGTGCGTGGGTGCTGGCGAGGTCGGCGATGGAGTCGCTGAAGCGGGCTTGGGGTCCGGGGGGTCTGTAGATGAGAGTTCCTCTGAGGGTGGGGTTGGGGTCGGTGTGGATCCGGAAGTGCAGGTGTTCAGCGGTGTTGAGGGAGTTGTCTGCGTGGGTGGTGACCTTGAGGGTGGACCATGGCTATTCCTCCTCCGATGCCGTTGGCGCGGTCCCTGCGGGTGATCATGTATCCGTCTGGGATGGCTACGGCGATGTCTGGTGCAGAGGAGTCCTTCCACCACGTCTCGGTCAGGAAGGCTACGTCCGGGCCTGTGGTGTTGAGCAGGTCCCAGAGCTCGATGGCGTGTTTACGTGCAGAGCGGGTGTTGAGGAGTATGCAGCAGAGGTGGTTGGGTCTGGTTCTTGGTGGTTTGATGGTTCTGTCGCAGGTGAATCTGCAGCTGCGGTAGGAGAAGGGTCCGTGGGTGTGTTTCGGGGCGGCCTGGTTGCAGCGTTGGTCTCGGCCGGTGTTGAGAGCGTGGAGGGAGTCTGCGTCATAGCTGAGTCTGGGTCGGGTGCGGTGGGGGCGCGGGGGCCAGGGGTTCTGGCGCTGGGCGTGGTCAAGGCGCAGACGGGCGCAGAAGGGCTTGCCTTAGGTGCGCCAGCGGCACGCCAGCGGCACCCCCGCTGAGCACGGCCGCGTAGCGGCTTCCATATGAGGGGATGTGGGAGGGAGGAGCAGCTGGGAGGTGGGAGCGGGGCGGCGAATGGGATTTCAGGTGGGCGGGGCCACAGGGACGCAGCGGCGGGAAAAACGGGCGGGGGCCGCGGGAGAACTGGGCACAGGAAGAAAAAACTAGTTTAGGCAAGAAAACAAGTACAGGCAAGAGGAATAAAAACAAGTCTGGGCAAGAGAGCAAGTTAGGCACAGGGGAATAAAAACAAGTCTGGGCAAAAAAGCAAGTACAGGCAAAGGGGAATAAAAACAAGTCTGGGCAAGAAAGCAAGTACGGGCACAGGGGAATAAAAACAAGATTAGGCAAAAACAATGCAGGCAGAGCCATGCAGCAGTGTGGGGAGCGACCTGCCTGCGAGCAGGGTCATAGGTCAGCATTTTTCACAAATGACATTCTTTGAGTTCCAGTAGATAAGCTATGATGAAACATTTTTTAAACTTTTGTAATACTTGTTGTACCTTTGTATTTAGAGTAATATAAAATACCGACAGCTTGACAGATGCACACAAACAAATTATGATTGCATGACACAACCACACATGCCTAAACAACGCAGTCTGAACCACAACCACGTCTTTATCACACATTCATTTACAATTAATTTTGTTTCTAAAGGCATGATTCCTAAGGGAATATACATGGTAAATTGAACACCCTAAGCCCCCCAGCCCTGAGCTTTAACACCCGATACACCTGCCCTGCAATCTACCCCGCCCCAGCCCTTAAAACGTACCCAACCCACCCCCTGATTCCTAAAACTCTGGCCCCTGTCAAAAAACTATCACGACCTACCTGCTCTGAGCCCTAAAACCGACACCCGCCCCTAAAAACTAACCTTCTCCTCCCATCGCTTTGAGGTCTAAAACCCTGCCCCTAGCCAAAAAACGACCCTGAGCCCTAATATTGACCCCACTGCTCAAAACTGCACCTTAACCCCGTCCTGAGCAGTAAAACCCTGTCCTCTGCCAAAAAAACTACCACAACCCACCCCACCCTGATCACTAAAACAGACCTCCTCCCCGAAAAACTACCCCCCCCAAACCTGGCCCGAGTCCCACTTACCAGGCCGTGTCCCGGAGTTTTCCCTCCTGATCCTTCCTGTTCCTCTTCTTGTCCATCCACACATCAAGACTGCTGACTGCCTTAACCACATATATGTGTGGTTATTTAAGGCAGAAGCGTGGTTTAGGCAAGCGTTGTTTGCACTTGCGTGGAAACTGCTTGTATGGTTCAGCCCCCGTTGTAAAGGCCATTTCCCACAAATTAAAAGTGGCAAATTAAACTTCTCTTTTCTCTTTCATTTACTTAAAAGAAAAATAACTTTTCAGAAGAAAATCGATTTTCAGAAGGTACACTAACACACATTCTAATATACAATCATGAAATCAGCAGGTGGCTTTGGAATTGCTACTGGATTAGATACGTAGGTAATTAAAACGAACCAACCAACCAAGTCTTGAAAAACTTGTGTTCACTTATTTAGATACATTAGGGAATTTAATCTATGTTATTATTTCAGAAATATGAGGCTGTACTTGGTCCCACTCTTTTAATATTCTGCATCACAGAGCTCATCAGCATTCAAATCTGTACTGAAAAATATGTTCCTTCACTTTTATCAAAGCATTAACATTATTTCCGATTCTGTGACATTGTCTTAACATCCATAATGCCTATTTCAAAAAGACTACTTCAGCCCTTAGGACAGGTTACTTACGACATCCCAACTCCAT
Source organism: Lissotriton helveticus (assembly GCF_964261635.1). NCBI lineage: Eukaryota > Metazoa > Chordata > Amphibia > Caudata > Salamandridae > Lissotriton > Lissotriton helveticus. Next base: position 536,725,084 of record NC_136061.1, read on the forward strand.
TATAATAGTAAATAAAGCTATATCAATCGAACTTCAAACCTTAGACCGCCGTCATCTCAAGATATAAATGTATATTTTTAAACAGAGGGCATTTTCAAAACTCTAGTCCGGATCAAAAATAAAAGGCCAGATGTACAACCTTTTTTAACGGTCGCAAACTGAAAATTGGCCAGTTTGCGACTGCTAAAAAAGGCTGTGGTATGTACAAACCCTATTTTGCGAGTCGGTAACCTATAACCGACTTGAAAAATAGGGTTTGCGAGTCGCTATAAGGAAGGGGCGTGCCAAGGGCATCTCTTCCTAATAGTGAATCGCACTGGTATGTAAGATCGTATTGAAACCGCAAAACAATTGTAGATACCACCTACTTCAAGTAGGTGGTAAGCCAGTCACAAATGGGAAGTTGTTCCCTTTGTGTTGGGCAGCGAAAATACCCCAGGGACCACGGCCTACTCTTAAAAAATGAAACAGAAACGTTTCATTTTCTTTTTTAAATGCCAACCGTTTCCTTTAAGGAAAACGGGCTGCATTAAATAAAATACTGCTTTATTTAAAAAGCAGTCACAGAAGGCCACCATTCCTGTGAGTGTTGGCCATTCCCTTTGGGTCGCAAGTTGCAACCTGTCTCATGAATATTGATGAGGCAGGTCATTTACGTCACCCCATAGTGAATTGCTAAATGTGTCCGAGACACATTAGTACATTCTGTTTTGCAAGTCGCAAAATATTAAAATTTGTGACCCGCAAAACGAAATGGTCGTACATCTGGCAAAAGTACCCACTTCCTCCATACTATCATGAACAGATACAGCACCATGGAAGTCTGTGGCTTTGTATGAGCACTCAAACTGTGGTCTTTTGCCTCTTTAGTCAAATAAATCCTCAGTGATTTGCCATATGTTGATATGGACCTCATGTATCTAGAGGCACTCTGCAAATAGAGGGTACAAATTACGCACCAACTTTTTACGACCAGCCTGCCATTTAACGATGTGATCAATGGACTAATATGCCTCGTCGCAAAATATTAATTCAGAGTGTGTTACAAAATGCCTGCCTGATGAATATTAGATTGGAAGATCGCTATTTGTGCCTTGCTGTGTATGACTGTGAATAAGGGATGTTGACCAGCAAGGGACAGAAAACCACCATTCTAACATTTGCTTTCTTAAAGCAGACATTTGGTAAGACATCATTGAGAGGGGGAGGGGAGGGGAGGGAGGAGCACAACCTGGACCACAGCCTGCTTCTCTGAAGATGTTTGATATGGTTACCAAAGAGGAACCTGTCATAAAAGGACAGACACCACCCCTTTTCCTTGAGGTGTCAGTACCTGATCAGTTCCTTGAGGTGTCAGTACCTGATCAGTGGTTTACAATCAATCAAAGGCATGGTCACAAAGCACTAACACATTATAATGTAGCTCTCAATAGATGGGGATAAACCTTTCATGCCATCTCCTATTTTCTATTTTTATTGAATTGCAATACACGTTTTAGGAGGCTTTTCCGACTTATACAAAGGTTTATTGCAGAGGCTGCCCCCGAAGGGGGCTCGATAGCCGGGGCCATAACCTGCGCCGTGCCCCCACCCGGACAAACTAATGGTGGGACGGCGTTTGGCGCGAAAAAGACAAAGAGGCCAAAAATCCTCCCCCTCTCTCTTCCCCCCGCAGCAGCCACCGGACTGGTGCAGACACCCCAGCCAATGGGGGTCTTGGTGGGTTACAAACCTCCCCCAATGGAAAGGGGGGCCTAGCGGGAGGGAAGGCGAGCCAGGGGACATATAAGGACTGCTCCCCCAGGCATGCTCCTATCTTCACGGAGCGGGGGGGATCAGCAACGACGGCGGAGCCCAATCTTGTACAATTCTCTACCTGGGACGTAGTGAAGACTACAGAAGGCAAAGCTCTGCCGTGCTGCAACACAAAGGCAGAAAGCGACCAGGTAGCCAGGTGCTCTCCAAGGGAGGCTGAGCCTGTACATGCGCCGGAATCCTGGGTGGAGAATTGCGGCGGAGAACTGTTGGAGCGGGGAGCACAAGCCTTTTCCTTGAGGTGTCAGTACCTGATCAGTGATTTACAATCAATCAAAGGCATGGTCACAAAGCATTAACACATTATAATGTAGCTCTCAATAGATGGGAATAAACCTTTCATGCCATCTCCTATTTTCTATTTTTATTGAATTGCAATACACGTTTTAGGAGGCTTTTCCGACTTATACAAAGGTTTATGTACATAGCAAAAAGGTATTTTGCAGTTTCAAATTCTATATTTTACAAATCGCAGGCTTTGCAGCCACACACCTTTCTGTGCATGAGGTCCTAGGTTCAGTTTGTGTAGTCTTACAGCATAGGACACAAGTTTCATGCTACCTGGGGAGGCTTTAGCAAAGCTTGAGATTTAGACAATCAAAATGATACAACAGAATAAATGCAACTGAGTTGTTTACAATATGATTGCGTGCAGTACAACAATGTCATTTGAAACATTGTTTTCCTTTATATGAATTGCAGCCCAAAATTGGATGCCAATTCTGAGTTCAAGCTCCCACTTGCAATGGCTCGTACCCTAGTTGGTCAATAAATATAAATTCTGCTTTTCATCTATGACCCAGCATTTCATCCCAGCGTACTGCTTTTCCAGTGTTAACTTTTTATACTAAGGAAAATAATTACTGGCAACTGCACTGAAGCTATCGCTACATTTCTCACTGAACACTGAACAGAAGTCATACCTTCTAATAGATAACATTCCTTGCCTAGGGTCCTGATGTATGAATTTGGAAAAGTGGCCGCAAATCGCTCAGCAAATTTTTGCAAATGAAAAAGAATTTTGCGATCTGACTTCTGTACTAGTAGGTCGGTTCACAAAGTTCAAAATCATATTGGTTGCAAGACAGTCTGCCACATCAATCTTCATGTGGTAGATGGCAAATTACGACTCATTAAGATTGGATGCCCTCACTAGGATGGTAACCTACTTTTCATAAGCATTTCATCATGTCTGTAATCACATCTAAATACAGTAAGCTTATATTTTAATTTTTTTTACATGCAGCCTATTTTCATTATAGGAAACAGGGTTGTATTAAAAAATTAAGTTTTTTAAAGTTTATTTGATGGTTAGCAGGAGGCCCCTGGACAACTGACTCCTCCCCATTTTTTTTTTATATTCACAAAAGTAAATGTTCAATGTTTTGTGACCAGATTTCGTTTGTAAAACACTGATACATACCATAACAAATGACTATTTAGAAGGGACGCTCGAAATGCCCCTTCCAAATAGCGATTTGTCAACCGTTAAACCGTGGTGGCAATTCTGCCACGGTGTGGCGGTTAGCGCAGTGTGCGTGGCCATGACGGCCAACGGACGTTCGCACGCAACACTATGGAAGTAGTGCCCGCAACGGCCGTTGGCCATCAGAACCAGCGAAGGGCTTACTAATATATGTAATTCTAATGCTCATGGCTACTCTAAAAAAATAGCGATTTGTTTAACTGTTATCTGTTACAAATTCTGTGTTTTTAGCTTTGCGACCACAAAAATGGTTTCATACATTAGGCCCTACGTTCTTTATCTGAAAAATGTTCCAGCTACATTCTGGAACTCCGGAAAATATTTTGAATGCAGTTAGGGAGCAGCGAGGTGGCCCTTCCAGCATAGGGTATTGCACACTGACAGCCCATGAGGATGACAGAGATCATAAATGGCACACTCTCAAATGAGCCCGTTCAGTGCCCATCCGGTACACTGGTTTTGAAACCCGTACATTGCTTGGGAGCAGCGTTGGCACCAACAGTCAGGCAAGTTCCTTTTATTGTTATTTTTTTTTTTATAGCTATTGTCACATTTTCTGATTCTTGGTTTTCCTTTAGTTGCAGCAAGGTCAGATGATAATGCCCAAGACAGATTAACATAACCACTGTATTTAGTGTTTGGAGGGGGGGGAGGGAACGTATGGATCAAATGGCTGGACTGTCCATTGAGGACTAGCCTGTTGGAATTGAAAAATGGGCACATTCCAAACTCTCGAGAAAATGGAATGGAAATTTTCATAGTAGCCACCTTAAAAACCAAGCACTGGTAAAGGCATTAGGTTTCGCCCATGTGATTAATAAAAAGCTGTTTTCTGTTCTAAGTTGTAGCTCATTTATTTATTTATAACGTTTTATATAGCGAGAACATGATCCCGAAGGATATCAGAGCGCTTTACAATTGGAGGGAAGGAAGGTAATAAATGCAGTTTCAGCATCAAATAAGAATACCAGACAGAACAGTTACAAAACAACAGGGGTCAATAGAGAATAATACAAAAACTGGTGCATAGCAAGCTAGGAAGGGATCAAATGGTAAGTTAAAGAAGAGTAGCACCCAGTGCAGGTCTTAAGGTTATAAGTCCCATACCTTAGAGCAGACGATCCAAACCCATTTAAGGCAATAACCTGTTCATAAGGAATCGTTTAGCTTCCAATTTGAAAGCAACCGTGGGGGAGATTCTGCGTACTTCCGGTGGGAAAGAGTTCCCGATCTTTGGGGCAGAGCCGGAGAAAGCTCAGTGACACGTTCTCTTTTTGCAAAAGATCTGTGGTTTCAGGAGGAAAGAGTTAGCACTTCTTGAGGGTCTACCACCTCTGGATAATTCTAGCTTTTGCACTAGATAACTGGGGGTTTTGAAACGGAGGGCTTTGTGAGATAGGCAGCAATCTTTAGCTGAATTTGTTCTTCGTAGGGCAGCCACTTAAGGGATTTTAGGACTGGGGATATGTGTGTGTTTCTTTTGGTACCTGTAACCAATCTGGCTGCAGCGTTCAATGATGCCCTTAGAGGGGCCAAGGTATATTAGGGGAGGCCACAGAGCGTAGCACTGCCATAGTCTAGCCTCGGCAAAACAAGCGCTTGGAACACCTGCTTAAAGTCAGCTTGTGGAAGGAATGGTTTGATATACCGGAGTGTCCTCATCAGGTGATTTGTTCCCTTGCACACATTGCTGATATGATTCTTCATGTTCAGATGCTTGTCCAGGGTGATTCCGAGAGATTTGGCTGAGTCAAAAATGAGGGGAGAGCAGTTGAAGGCAGTGAGGTGGTGCATCCAAAGGTCTAACTTGGGGATGTGGTTTGGAGGAGAAATGAGAAGGAATTCTGTTTTGGAGGTGTTGAGCAGGAGGCGGTTCTGGGTTAACCAGTTTTGAGTAGGCGTTAGAATAGAGTAGACTGATATGATGTTATACGGGGAGGAGATTTTCAGATAAAGTTGCGTATCATCTACATACACATGGAAGAGAATGTTCGTGGAATTTAGTGCATTGGCTAATTGTTCCAAGAACAAGTTGGATAGTTTAGGAGATAGGGCAGACACTTGGGGACCCCCATCGATACTGGAGAGGGCTAGGAGAGAGAGAGAGCAGTTCACCTTGAAGCTTTGTGATCTGTGGTAGAGGAAGGAGAACCATTGCAACACCCGACCAGAGAAGCCCATCCTGTACTTCAAAATGAGTACACTGTCAAACGCAGAGGAAAGGGCAGGGAGGATTAGGAGTCAGGATTCATTTTGGTCAAACATTTTTAAAATGTCATCCATATCGGGAGTGAGAGCCGATTCAGTCCTGTGCCCACTCCGAAAGCCAGATTGATGTTGGTCCAGGAGTTGTCAATTCTCGATATGAGCACAAAGTTGTGATTGGAGGCATTTCTCTAGGACTTTGGCTAGAGTGGGGATGTTAGAGACAGGGTGGAACTTGTTAAAGTCAGCACTATCTGCGTTAGTTTTTTTTAGCATAGGTGATACCTGAACTGCAATCTGGGATTGTGCTTGTGAAAGTGCAGCATTGACAATCTTTGTCCAGATGGGGATGACAACATCCTTGATTTCTTTGAAGATGGAAGGTGGCTGAGGGTCGCTGAAGTGATAGGATGGGTTGATACTCAGAAGAATCTTGTTGATGTCTCTTTCACTGAGGGGTGCTCAGGCTGATTGGTTTGAGCTGCTCTAATAGGGCAGGAGGGGGCACGGACCCATAGGATGGCAATAGAGCCTTCTTAGAAGCAAATTCAATATTGATGAGTCTTGATTTCTCAGTAAAGAAGGCAGCCAGCTCATCACATGAGGGTGGGCTGACTCCAGAGTCAGAGTGGTTTGGAGCTTCCACAGATTGCTGCTTAACCAGTTCAAAATGTTTCTTGCGACGATTAGCGGCTTGGTCAAGTTGGGATCTGAAGTTTTCGGCCTTAGTGCTCTTGATTGGTTTGTTGTAGGAACTCCTAACCTCTTTAAGGAGTATTAGCTGATCCGAGAAAGGTTTGGTTCTCCAAGATCGTTCAATTGCCCTAAGGTTGCGGAGTTCCGAGTTTAAATTGTCGTTGAACCACGTTTTGGATATTTTTGTTGAGTCATTTTTTTGTTTAAGTGGTGCAATCGAATCCATGATAGTAGAGTTGTAGAAGTCAGTGAGTACATGAACCTCAGACAAGTCAGCTTGGGAGGAGAGAGTATATTTACAGTGGGTTGCTAGTTCATCTGTATTGATAGATCTGAGGTCCCTTTTCCAGATCTTCGATTTTGTTAGTTTAGCCTTCCTCAGAGACACCTCCCTGTTAATATAAAAGAAGATGCTGTGATGGTCTGACCAATCGCAAGGGGTAATGGTATGCAATGTGATGGTGTGTCCTTTGGTGATGATGAGGTCCAGTATTTCTCCTTTATTATGGGTTGGCCGGTTACAATGTTGAATCAACTAGTGATCACTTAAGAATGATTTAAGGCATATTACAGCTTGGTCATAGGGGTTAGACCAGTGAAGGTTGAAATCACGGAGGAAGATTTGGGACATTACGGAGTCAACAACGCCAGAGATGATTTCCATTAATTGTTTGAAGAAGGAGAGACTGTCCACAGGGAGGTGATAAAAAGTGTGGAGTTTGCACACCAGAAGGTTGTTACTTGAGATGTTGAGACAAAGGTATTCACAGGAGGATGGCGTAGGAGACTCCAAGTGGGAAAACGAGTGAGTGCTCAGATGTATACAAGCTAGGCCACCGCCCAGCTTTAAAGGTCTGTCTAGATGAATGATGTCCTGGGTGGGAGGCACTAGGAGGTCTAGGATAGGAGTGGAGGAGGGATTGAGCCAAGTTTCAGTGAGAATGATAATGTATAACTCATTGTGTTGGATGAAGTCGAAGATATCGGAGGCGTGTTTACTGGCTAACCTGCAGTTGAGTAGAATGCATTTAAGTCGTACCGGAGTATGGGGGGGAAGGAGTCTGGATGATGTTCACTCTCATGAGGTTGTCATTATTAATGACTCTAAGATTGTGTGGGGGTGCTCTGTTCAGGTTAGAATGGATGACTTGAGTTTGCCCAAGAGGGATCATGTTGTTGTCTAGAGTAGCCGAGTAGGAGTTGAGAAGGTCTTCAATATCATTAGACACAAGATAAGCATTCAATCTTCTGGGGCGGGAAGGGGCATTAGGTAGTGTTAAGGTTTTCGAGATAGAGGTGGGGGAAACTGGCCAAGGTGAACTCTATCACTAGGGGGTGGCTCTGGGCAAATTCACAGAGGGGAGGACGGAGCTGATCAAGGGGAAATGTTTAATTGAGAGGGCTTTCAAGTCATGTATTTCGACGGTGAGATGGTGCAACTGGAGATATCTATTGTCCAGGCATGCCACCAAGTCTGAGTCCTTGGTGAGGGGTAGAGGTTGTGTAGGGAGATCTGGCGGATAGGAGGAGCCTCGCTTTATGCCAGGGGGTCTAAGGCGGTGATGTGAAGTTACGGGGGAGGAGTTTGTCATTAGGGACTAGCAGTGTTCCAGGATGCTTGGATAGAGAGTTTGATAAAAGAGAGCGGGTGGGAGGGCCATTGACCTGTGAGTCTGGGACGTTCAAGTCAGGGTTGAAAGAGTTTGGCCAATCAAGATCCATGGAGGGCAATTGCCAGGTCTCCGGCCTTGCCAGTGGCATGAAAATAAGGATGGCGGCAGAGGGATAATTCATTCAGAGCAATGGCAGTAGGGGGCAAGGGAGCCTCTCAGCTCGAGAATCAACCAGTATCGGACTGGAGAACTGCGAGCAGAGTGAACCCGTAGGCCAGCTGGCCTTCTGAGTCAGGGTCTAGTGGATTGAAGCAGTTTGACAGGGGACTGCGATCATCTAAAGGGAAAGATAGGTTTAGAAAGAGTGGGGACATCCCGGCTGGGGTGGGGATAGGACAGTTTAGGTCATGAGTAATGGCAGGGTGTGGGTAGGGGTCATTGGATTTTGCCGAGACAGTGTTTTTGAGTGTAGGGAAGATATTGACCATGTTAACTAAGTTGACATTAGAGGCTTGGATTAGGATGATACCATTGTTGTAGAGGGTGATAGTGACATTAACGTTGAAAGTGAGCGAGGGTGAAGTCGTTAATTTGAGACCATGAGGTGTTTTCCTAGGGCCTGAAATTCAAAGCATGGAGTAGAGAACATTCCACCAGGAAGCTTGTTTTCTGGTATAGAAGATGAGGTTACTAACTATGCTACTCTTGTTTGCACAGAAGTAGACATCTGAGATTAAAGTTTCGGGTCTGGCCTTTGAATATGTGCTGTTTATGTTTTTTGGCGGCATTTTTGGAGCTGTTAGATGGGTAATTGATAATGAAGGCGTTAGATCCTGTGGGATCGGGACTTATCACCATCCCGATAGTGTGTCCTGGCGAGGGAGGGGCCCCAGTAAGGAGTTTATGGAGGTAAGGTAGTTGTATTTATCAATTAAAGTATATATAGGTAGATAGAAGACCTAGCGGGTAGGCAGAGTAAGTTGGGAGCGGGTAATTAGGTACAATAATTTTAGACTTCGGAATTGGATAATTGGAGGAGGGAGACTACATGAGGAAACTAGGGGAACTGGGAGGGAGCTGAGGAAAAAAGAGAGAAAAAAACAAGGCAGCAAGAAGAACTGTGGGTAAAGATGGAATTAAATAAGCACAGGTGAGTTGGCTGAGTACCTGAGAAGCCAGAGACTTACTGCAGTCTATCAAGGGACTGTGTAGTCAATTATTAAAGATGAGTGGTCTGTATAAAGATGTCCGACATTGTTAGAATGTACCAAGAATGGAGTTCTACCTTTGTCTTTAATACTCTGATTGAGAGATGGGAGTTGTCTTACAACAGTTTCTCACCATCAAGATCAGGTAGGAGTTGAGTTAAGGAGGGCTTGTCCTACCTCCCTTTTGATAGATGCTCATACTGTGGTAAAGGATCACTGTAGGACTTAGCCTTAGTTTGTGGGCCTAGAAACGGGCGCCATCTTGTAGAGGTGATTCTTAGTGAAGAGGGGTGGGTTCATCTTATTCATAGGACAAAATGAATGAAGGCCCCTTGGAAGAACCGATGAAGGAGCTATCTAGAGGCAATGTTCCAATAGCCAGATGCATAAAATTAATCAGTAAAACTTGGAATCCTAGGCTGAACCATCAGCTGCAGATCAAAAGGCAGAGCTCTGGCGGGAACGCCACGGAGGAGTGGATGAACCACGCACTCCAGCATGAGAAAAGAGCACGAAAAGTACACGTAAACACCGCAAGGGCATCCAAGTGTGGATCTGCTCCAGAGCGTCTAAGAGTGGATCTGGACTGGAGCCGGCAGAAATCAAGATGTGGGGGTGCAGTGCGAAACAAAATCAGGTGGATTAGCGCGGGGGCTAGCCAGTCACTGTGGGAGGGAAAGGCGCAGTGGTTCACATACGAACCCCGAGGAGGGTGCGAAGGGCGTGTGAATCGCAGACCTGTAACCTTGTTCCTGACCTCTCCCCTCCTTGTGCTGATGATCGGGGGGGCAGAAGTCCGCCGGTCTAATCAAGGTGGGCAGCCACAGGAAACCCATCAAGTACGCGGGGTGGCCACCTCCGTCAGCTGATCGGCTCGACGGCTGCCCAGGCATGAGTCCCGCTCTGTGGTTGGACCAGCCGGGACGAGATGAGATGCGATGCCAAGAAGACTCCCAGGTCGCCACGTTCACTCCCAGGCCACGGAGATCCTTGGAGCAGTGGAAGGAGCTCCAGACCCAGCCGGGAAGTCTGCGAAGGGTCGCGATAACCTCGGGTTCCCTGGTGGGGCTGCAGGAAAGTGGGCAGCACCTCAGCCAGATAGGGAGGCAGTCGCAGGAAGAGGGAGATCTTGAAGCGGGCAAGATGAGGTACTGGCTTCAAGAAGTTGCTGGGGCTTAGAGCTTTTGATCCTGGTGCTACTGCACCTGCTGCACCATTCAAATCATGACCTTACTGCCTGCTAGATATATGCAATTATGACTGTCTTGTTCAGTAGTAAAATTTTATAATAATCTGGGTTTAGTGGGGTCCCTGGAGCTTTTGGCCCCACTCCCCCTGAACCTGCTCCACCATTCAAACCCCAAGGTAACTGCAATTGTGACTGCCTGTTTAGTAGTCAAATATAGCAATAATATGTGTTTAGAGGAGTTCTGGCAAATGTTTTTGCCAAGTGCCACAGCTCCTTGTACACTATTCAAACCATGACCCTGTTGTCTGCAAGGTAACTGCACTTGTGGTTGTCTGTTTAGGAATAACATTGAGCAATATTAGATGTTTAATGGGGTGCCTGGAGTTTTAGAGCCAATTGCCACTGCACCTGCTGCACCACTCAAATAATGACTCTGCTGCCTGCAAGATAACTGCACTTGTGACTGCCTGATTAGGAAAGAAAATATAGGAATATTTGGTGTTTAGTGGCGTTATGAAAACTTTTGGCCCCGGCGGCACTGCACCTGCTACACCATTAAAATCAAGCCCCTTTCAACTGCAAGGGAACTGCAATTGGACTGCCTGTTTAGTAGTGAAATATAGCAATATTAGCTAGGTGCACCGGCTGCACCATTCAATTCATGACCCTAGTGCATGAAAGATAACTGCACTTGTGACTGCCTGCTTAGTAGTAAAATACAGCAATTTTAGGTGTATATTGGTGTGCCTAGAGCTTTTGGCCCTGGTGTCACTGCACCTGCTGCACCATTGAAATCATGATCCTGTTGTCTGCAAGTTAACTGTACTTGTGACTTGCTGTTTAGTGTTAAATACATTTCAGCTATAATATGGGTTTAGTGGGGTACCTAGAGATTTTGGCCCCGGTGCCATTGCACCTTACTGTACCATCCAAATCATGTCCCTTTTAACTGCAAGGTAACTGCAATTGTGACTGTCTGATTCGTAGTGAAATATAGCAATATTATGTGTTTGGGCCCGGTGCTACTGCGCCTGCTGCACCATTCAAACCATGACCCTGTTGTCTGCAAGGTAACTGCACTTTTGGCTGCCTGTTTAGTAGTAAAATATAGCATAGCTCCTGTATATTAACTTTATTTCTAACATGCAATGTTTATTACAACATTTAGAATTTGATCATAATGACCAAATTGATTAAGTTGAAAAAATATCAATCTGATAATGCCTACAAAGTGAAAAGAAATGTACTGCCAAATGGATATGAAATGCCACAAATATTCTAAGGCTAAAACATCTGCTTTATACAACTAAGTAATAAAAAGCAAGCATTCCAGCATACTGTTAGAAGTTGTTTGCTGTGTCCATGGGAAGAGATCTTATATTGACAGAAGAGATCTTATCTTGACAGTGAATGGGGACTAAACAGCATGAACAGCTTTAGTAGAAGTATTGTAAATGCTGCAGCCAGGGGAAGTTAATAAAAAAATTTTTTACACAAAAGCACGGCATTGGGAACTGATAAGAGCCCCTTTTTAAGATATATTAAATACAAGAGATTTCACAAGCGCTGTGCAGGCGAAACTTAAATAGAAAAAACACAAACAAAAGGATGGGTGCGCGGCTACCCCAAAGAATACTGGTTTATTGGATAAAACCATTCCTGAACCAGAAAACAACAAACTCTTCAGGTTTAGCCAGCCATTAGGCCTAACTTCAGGCTAAAATAATTTTGAATAAAGATTCAAATAACAATTCCCTAAAAATTCAAACTGTCTCATTAATGCCTGCTATAAATGTGTTACGTGTAAGAAACACAAAGAACCACATTAAAGGTTTCAGATAACATGAAATGATTGCAAATAATTTTATATTTTCATTTAAAGATGACACTTATCATGGTTTGCTTAATTACAACTAACCAGTTTTTTGCAGCTGGTGAAAAATTCAGGGTCGGATATAGGGTCCATCAGATAGGAACGGATGACATTGGCCCGCAAACCTTTGGGTGCCTCATTTGTCATTTTTACACCGTTCTGCAGAACCGACACCGGGAAGTTTGGGGATGGATAACTTGTCAGCCAAAGGCGAAAATCAGGGTGTGTGGTTTCAGGAACTAGCTCCTTCAGGAAAAAGGAAACAAAAACAAATTAAATTACATAAAAAAGGGATTGTTAAAGTCTCATAATATTAGTACAAGTAGAGCATACATTTGATTATAAGACACTGAAACAAACACAGCGTTTTGTAGCCAAGTCTGTATCTCCTTTCCAATTATTAGTAGTCTGGCCCAGATGTGAACTATCAGCCGTCCAATATAATGAATCCCAGCGTTTGCACAAGAGATGTCAATAGAGGGTGGCTGTTGACAAGCTTAGACGTTCTGAAATGCACTCCGCCAAATGGAAGAGACGTCACACACAGCTGCACATGTGCAAAGAGCAAAATGATTTTGGACCCCTGAAGAAGAGCTCTGTGTCCCTTAATACACTGAAGCTGTGGCACACAAGGAAACATTTATGAATACAAATGAAAACATAACAGAGTGACTACCATTGATTTCGACAATAAATTAATTTCAAAACCACAATCATTTCTGGTGTGCACTGAATGAATGTCACTTATGAGGAATGAGCGTCAGATGTCAAGAACAAAGTAGTGCAACAGGAACATGACACACACCCAGATGTAGTGAGTGCATTTCTGAGCAATATATCAATTTAGCGGCTAGTTGAAATAACCCTCGTAGCACACACACGTAGGTTGAACAAGTGGAAACTAAAACCAGGATTATAAGGTGTGGCAAACACAAGGTTTGTTTATACAACTATTTAGAAGGTCCACAAGGTGGAGGTGACACATAGGCAAAGGTGTTCAGGGGTAAAGCTTTTGCTCTCAGTGAGTTTCATCAACTGAGATCCAACTGAGCAAGTTTTTTTGTGAAACTGAAGACACACAACCATTGTTGTAGCCAAACATGCATTACAGTGAAAATATTAAACCGCGGCTGCTCCTCCGCTAATGCGGGGGAGCGAGTGAGCAATTTAAAAGGGCGAAATACAATTATAACTTAATATTATTATAATTTTATTTAAATGTGCTGGCTCTGTTGTTTGGGGGTGGGGCAGGGCTGGGCTGTTTAGAGGCTGGGGGAGGAGTGGTGGCACCCAACTAAGTGTGCATGGATGTGCCAAACATTCATGTACACTTTGCATGTTCTACCCCCAGGCTGCATTACAGCCTAGGTGGAGAACGTACCCACGGTCCCATTCCCTGGCTGAGCGCCAAACCATGGCACTCAGACCAATCACAATGCTGCACTGCAACGCTGTGATTGGCTCAGGGGAGCCTGGGTGCTTCCTGCTTCCACAGAAGCCAGGAAGAGGACAATAGGATGGAGGAAAGGCAGCAACCGGCCATGTCCAGGTAAGTGTTTTTTAAATTTTTATTTTTAATTCCCTCCTTCTGCTCTCCCCCGCCCCCCATGCCCATTCGGTAGCAGCCGCTACTGATTTTGTCGGTCTGCATCTGTTACCTTTTCTACTTTCTAATGGAACAATACCATATCCCCAATTTTCATTTCACAGTTTTCATGACAGGTCTAGAGTGTAGCATGTATCCTACTTCGTTAAGTAAATAAAGAAGAGGGAGGGACGTTTTTTGTGCAAGACAACAGAATATAACCTCTATCAAGCTTCACTAGGATACTGATGGCACAATCAAGATATTTTGTTTCTAAAAGCTAGTGGGATGTAGAGAAAAAGACAAGAGCCTTGAAAATCTGACCACTATTTTCAGGCTTATTGTGTGACAATCTAGATTAATAATTACATGTAAGTTGGTCACTTATTCCCTGGCCCTTATGAAAGTATATGCAGACTTAATAGCCATCTGTGAGAAATTGGGTTGCTGGTTAACTGGGGTGTGGGCTAAACCCCCAAAAAGCAGTCAGGCTGAACTTAGAGGCAATGTGTAAAGTACATATGCAGCATACAAACAGTAATATATTGTAAACTCAACACAGGAAAAATCATACAATAATTTAGAAAAATGGTGTACATTTTAATAAACTATTAGACACCAAAATGACCAAAATCCAGTCAGTAGAACCGGAGTTATGAATTATTAAAGATTTTAGTGGGAACAGCGCCAAAAGGCACAAAGGGCAGTGCTGGATCCGGTCAAAGTCTCAAGTTCAGGTCGACTGCGATAGAGTGCCTGTCGTTGAAGTCACCAGATTAGTCCAGCTGAAAGTTTACCTCCTCAAATCAATGCCTAGAGTCCTGCTCGCGGTGGAGAGGGCTGCGAGGAGCAGGGAGAGCTTTGCCGGATGCTGCCAGGGAAACACAAAGAGCACACCAGGCAGGAGGTGACGGTCGGAGCTTCATGTTGAATAGTGGTGCGGGCAATGAGGCCTCTGCGCAAACAGGCCCGTTCGGGGTCGTGAAGAGGCAAAACTTCAAAACAACTCTCTGAGGCCACACCAAGGGTCTGGGACCTGAGGGGCAACACTTGGGGTCAGGAACTTGCTTCAGCTGGGTCCAGGTGCTGGTGCAGAATGTAGGAAAGCCTTTTAAGTCCCTCAAGCTCAGATCTTGAGGCCAGCAAACTGGCCCTTGAAGTCACTCTGGTAGCCCTGGGTATGAAGTTGCTAGTCAAGTTCTTCTCTGCAGGCAAGAGGACAGGAGGACAGCAGTTCAGAAAAGCAGCAGTTCAGCAGCACAGCAGTCCTCCTTTCTGGCAGAGTCCACAGGTCTAGTCCAGAAGTGTACTGAAGAGTTGGTGTCTATGGTCCAATATATATACTGTGTTACCGTTCTTTTGGAAGGTAGTTAAGAAAACAGAGGTCCCTCAAGGGGGAAGTGAGAACCTCTACTTCCTTAACCACTTCCATGCTAATGACAAGGTAAGCTCGTCATGCAGTACACTGGAGCTGTGCTTATGACGAGCTGACCTTGTCATGAACAATGGGGTTCCCCATAAATCAGCACCCAGCGGGAATTGCCTTAGCATCCAAGGTGTTAAGGAAAAATATTTTGACCATCAAAACATTAGTTTGATTTTTAAACAAGACAGCTTTATTCAGTTTGTTCAATCACCGTAAAATCACTGAAAAAATCATTGCATTTTTATATACTTACTAGCTTACCCGCCGCGCGTTGCTGCGATCTCAGAAGAAAGGGAATTTAAGGAAACTTGTTATGATAACATTCAATTTACATTGTGTCATTTTTATTGAAACTTATTCATTTTAATATGGAAATCATTTTAAAGTGTTGTTTTAATTTTGTTTATTTATTCGAGTGCTTGTGGATACACAGTATTTTTTGTTTTTCCGTCTGGTGCGTACACGAATAAATCAGAAGGTTTTCCGACGCGTGAGCTGGCCACATACAGTTGTCCATGTGAGAAGCACGGATTCTCCAAATCTAGTCCACACACTTGCAGCGATTGTCCTTGTGCTTTGTTGATGGTCATTGCAAAAGCGAGTCGCACCAGGAACTGTAAACGTTGCGTACACGAATAAATCAGAAGGTTTTCCGACGCGTGAGCTGGCCACATGCAGTTGTTCATGTGAGAAGCACAGATTCTCCAAATCTAGTCCACACACTTGCAGCGATTGTCCTTGTGCTTTGTTGATGGTCATTGCAAAAAGCGAGTCGCACCGTAAACTGTAAACATTCAGTATTGGAAAGATTATGAGGACACTTGGTGGCCGGGGGCCCGGTATTTAACACATTTTATTTTTTGCCAGAATCCTATGCGGGAGTGTACTCAACAACTTTTAACACATTTTTTTTTAATGTTTTTTTTTCTTTTTAGCCAGAAACCTTTGCGGGAGTGTACTCAACAACTTCCCAAAGTTTCATGCCGATCGGATGAATGGTGTAGTAATGCATAAATGACAAACGGACATACTTTGGTTTTTATTTATATAGATACACTCAAGCCAAATTAAAAGTAAAAAAGGTGATTCCAAATGGCTCAGTGCAAGTGAAATACGTGAATGTACATGTGGTATACAGTCCATGTACAGGAATAGTGACTGATTCAGGATGCAAATATGATTGGTACACACTCTGACACAGAGTGAAAATGCTCCAGAATCAAATAAAAATAGCACACTATTATTTCAACCCTATGCATTCAATTTAGACCGGGACATCATCAGGACGCAGGTTTGGAAAGCGGCGGCCAAATTTATAGGATGAATGAGGAGATACTTCTGAGGGGTACTGATATATAGGCTTGCACAGGAGTGGTAGAGATTACATCCCAATCTATAGTGTATGGTTCCCAGTCAGTACATGTGTGCAATAGTGTAGGATTTCGTGTTGGAGCCATTCTGTATGCAGTTGAAAGCCCACTGGGATTGGGTTTCTTGAAAGAGGTAAAACGAGAGAAGGGAAACCAGTAGCACAGGGATGCCTCAAGTTGCTGTACCTGATCGTCCTTGAATGTATTAACCTAAACTGAGAGAAATGATTATCAAAACATCATATTCAAAAGCAGCCACTTAGAGCAATCGAGGAATTTATCCTCCAATTCCATCAATAAGTTGTATGCAGAGCTGATCGGTGTGCATGCACATCGGACAAGTCTCACAAAACTATCAATTCTGCATACAAGTGATCGGTGGGGTTGGAGGATTCATTCCTCAAGTGCTCCAAGTGGCCACAAATGTGTTGGCCTATGCATCAGTACCCCTTGGAAGTATCTCCTCATTCATCCCATAAATTTGCTTCCCAAACCTGTGTCCTAATGATGACCATGTCTTAATTGTATGCTTAGGGTCGAAATATTGACAGAGTAATAGTCTACTGTTTTTATTTGATTCTGGAGAATTTTCACTCTATGTCAGAGGTGTCCCTACCACATTTACATCCTGAATCAGTCTCTAGTCATGTACCTAGACTGTATGTCACCAGTGCAGTTTACATTCACTTATTTCACTTGCACTTCACCATTGCGCCGTTTGTGATCACCATTTTTACTTTCAATTTGGCTTGAGTATATAAAAATGCAATGATTTTTTCTATGATTCAAGAAACTGAATAATACTGTCTTGTTTAAAAATGGAACCAATCTTTTGATGGCCAAATTAATTTTCTCAAAGGAAGTAGAGGTTTACACTTCCCTCTTGAGAGACCACTGTTTCTCTTTACTACCTTCCATAAGAAGGGCACCAGGGTATAAAAATAGAATCTCAGACACCAACTCTTCAGTACTCTTCTGGACCTGTGGACTCTGCCAGGTAGAAGGACTGCTGGGCAGCTAGACTGCTGCTCTACTGGACTGATGCTTTGCCGAATTGCTGCCTTCCTGGATGGAGAACTGCACCTGCAACTTCATTTAAGGGACCACTGTTTCTCTTTACTACTTGTTTACCCAGGTCCCGGGGTTACTGGGTTGCCCCTTATACGTACTCTTTTTGGAAGGTGCCAGAAGCTTCTAGACAGTGGCCTTGATGTGCATGGAAGTTCCTGGCTCCCCTGCCCTGTCTCCAAGCAGGCTGCAGTGACAATGTGGAGGTGATGGGTCCTTTGTGTGAGGGCAGAGCACTCCCCATTCAGTTGCATGTGAGGCTGTGCTCAGCTCTATCCCCTCATCTTGCCAGCAGATGGTTCATTCAGGCACATCTAAGTCTGTTATTGTTGCACTGCCTGTGAGGAATTCACAAAGTCTGACAGTTACACCCAGCCATGTGACCCAAGACAGGCTACAGGCACAAAAGTGCTAAGGGCAGAAAAATGCAAACTTTCTAAAAGTGCTAAGCAAACAAATTCTGAACAGAATGCTGAATGAATCATACGTTCATCCCCAGTCAAGAGATCTGGTTTAAATTCATCGTTCTTTTGCTCACCATGCCACCTCAGTTTAGACCCAGACATATGCAAATCAGTATTGACCCTGTGCCTCATAGGAACAGTCCAGACCAAACTGC
This sequence comes from Lissotriton helveticus, assembly GCF_964261635.1. Taxonomy (NCBI): domain Eukaryota; kingdom Metazoa; phylum Chordata; class Amphibia; order Caudata; family Salamandridae; genus Lissotriton; species Lissotriton helveticus. Next base: position 536,743,237 of record NC_136061.1, read on the forward strand.
CAAGCTAGGTCCTCCCTGGACCAGAAAGAAGCATCTTGGGACAGGGTTTGGGGTCTTACCCCTCATCAGCCAGGCTAGCTTGAATACAGTGGCACAGTGAGCAAGGGACCCACATCTAGGCATACCCATCCCACTCAGGGCGAAAAGTGCTAGGCAAACAAATGATGGACTGAATGCTGAATAAATCATATATTCACCCCCGGTCAAGAGATCTGGGTTAAATCCATTGTTCTTTTGCTCACCATGCCACCCCAGCTTAGACCCAGCCATATTCACATCAGTCTTGACCTTATGCCATATGAGAACAGTCCAGACCGAACTGCCAAGCCAGGTCTTCCCTGGAAGAGAAACAAGCATCCTGGGACCAGTTTTGAGGTATTACCCCTCATCTACCAGGCTAGCTTGAATCCAGTGGCACAGTGAGCAAGGGACCCACATCTGGGCATACCCATGCCACTTAGGGCAAAAAATGCTAGGCAAACAAATGATGGATGGAAAGCTGAATTAATCATACATTCACCCCCGGTCAAGAGATCTGGGTTAAATCCATAGTTCTTTTGTTCAGCGCTCTGGTGCGAAACTGGACATAGGACAGCCTCTCCTCTGGGAGGGACCTCTGAGTCGTTCCAACCTGTTCCCTGGGGTACTTAAAGGCTTACCTGGGGGTGGTTCCTTAGATTCATCATTGGATGAGACTCAAGCCTGAAATCATGTCACTCTTTGACCATTTGGACACTTGGACTTCGCTGGACTTCGCCTGGAAGCAAGACTCCATCAAGGAAGACCACTGCTGCTCCTGGTCTCGCTGTTCGGCAAGTACACCCAAAGTGATCTCCTTTTGAGTGAAGCAGTCACTCCTATGCATCTGCAAGCACCACAATAAAGCTGACCAGTCTTACAGACTTTGATAGGCTCAGCAACAGAGGTTGTGGTTCTGCAACTTTTTTGAGGCCTAACCTGTCCTTTCTGCAATTTTGAGGCCAGTATCCATCCTCGATACCACTGGGAACGAACCCCTGCACACCGTGTTAACTTGCTGTTGCTAAAGCTTGTTGGCTCTGCACCCCAAAGACCCTCGGGCTACAAGAAGCTCCAGCCTACAGCATCACTTCCTGCCAAGTGCAGCATTCTCATCACACTAACACTAACTAGACGGAGCTAACGGCTGCAGTCTCTCTTCACTTAAAGATTCATCGTATGCCGACCCTTATCAAGGAGGCCCACGCAGCCACACTGTATATGCTATACCCTATCCAAGGAGAACACATCACTTTTCGCCCTGAAGAAGTTCATTGTATATGAACGAAACGCGTTGGCAGGCAATTTTCTGTATATGGATTCTGATGAAAATAAAGGGTCTATTGAGACACCTAATGAAGACTTTATGCTTTATTGAAAAAACTATCTTCACTTAACGGGTGGTGCACCACTCCATATCTTGGGCTCATCCTATTTCTGCTTTGCAGCTGGCACCCAACAACGGCAAGTGCTGGAATAGCTTGTGCACACCCAGCCGGACTCATTATTAAACCGAACAGAAAGGGAACACAGCAGGGGAGTGCGGTCAAAGTGTTCGCCGTTGTCTGTAACTGCACTCTGCAGCATCCTCATTATATCCATTGCACCATCAGCGTTTTCTTCTTTGTGAGTTTTTGAGATCCTCTTGCAACTCCAGTGCCTTAGGCCTGTGGGTCCTTCTGTGGATCTGCTCGTGCATCAGTGGGCTTCCCTGCTTGTTCGGGGTCTGCTCTGACTCTCCTGTTGTGGGGAGTCCCTTGGACCTTGCTGGTCCCAACGTTGCTCCTTCTTTGTTCTCCATGCCTGTCGTGGCTACCAAGGATTGCTGTTGCTCCCGCTGGACACCGACAACCTAGTCACTGACATCCAACGTGTGACAGCTTGTGCACAGCTCCTGGTCTTCCTCAGCATCACCTGGTTCTCACAGCTGTAGTGACAAGCAGACCATCAACTCTTCTGAACCGTCCGTCATCGGTGGGCATTGCTCTTCCGTGCCTCCTGGTAACACCTTTGTGGCCTAGACTCTGTCCCCTCTGCTTACAGGTTCTTCACTTCCACAATCCACCTTTAGATTCCAACTGACCTTTTCACCTTCTTCTCCAGAGGAACTTTTCTAGAGCCTCCCAATGTCGTCTATGGAGGTTTCTGATGTTTCCTCTCCCCTATTCACCTTTCTTTCCTGGTGTAGGTAACCTGGTCTCTGAGGCATCCACAGGTGGGTGGCACTCCAACCTTCTGGCCTCCTAAGGAATTCTACAGGGTCCTTCTTCTACAAAACTGCAACCGCAACTACTCCTTTCACTTCCATTGGGCACACAGCTGTGTTCCCACTCTGCCACAGCCTCCGTGAGGTTCCTAGGTGGTTTCTTGTGTTCCTGGCTCCTCTGGGTCCTCTGGTCCATGTCCCGTCATCTCCTGCATTCCACTTTCTTAATATATGATTTTGTCTCCCCCTGGAAACCACTGTATTTTGTGCTACTTACCTTACTGCAATTTAAGTATTGTTGTGTATTTGTGTTGATATCCCCGGGTAGGAGCTAAACTAAAATGCTAGTGAGTGTTGAGTAATAAATAGAAGTATTTTTATATACACTGTGTGGTTCTTTTTCATTTAACCTACACTACATGATTAAACTGATAAAACAAGCTGCTTAACACTCTATCAAGATAAGCTTGAAGGCTGCTCTCCGCAGATACCACTTTGAGAACTTTCTATGGTTATAAAACCACTAAAGCCACCAAGAGGGTTGCCTGGATTAGTGCAAAGTGCATCACTTAAATAGGTGTGCACCATATACTAAGCCAGCCTCCTACAAAGTGTCACTCAGAATAGTTCTTAACTCTATTTATTTTTCCTGTGCGTCGGGACTACTTCATGGTATTGAGTTGGCAAGTAGATGTCACATGTACAAACAATAGTGCATTATTAAGTTATGCTTTGAGGGTAGTGTTCACCAAAACAACAAATCAACTGCAAAAGTCCACGTCACTGTGAGAAAACATAATTGACAGCTTATTGTAGTGTAACATTGTACTTTTTTGAGTTACTACAGAGAGGGCAGACCGAGTGTTTGGCGGATTGGACACTGCGTCACATATGTAACAGAGCACCCTGTCCTCAAAACTAGAAATCAGTCCCTATGTTTTGAACGGAATCTGATTGCTACTTTACTAATGGTTTCAATGAAAAATCAGAACAAGGCAAATTAACGGTATAATTTGACCTGGGGCTTATAGGTTGCCAGTTCCATATGCTACAACTAATTAAATTAAGTTCCTCACTTCAAAAAGGAGGACATTTAGAACTAAAATTCTCTTACAGGGAATGGAGAACCTAGAGAAGGATGTCACTAACTTCAGGATGGAAAATAGAAACTTTCACTTTAAAAAAAGTTACAATCCTCGAACTTAAAATGTAACTGCCCCAGTTCTTTGGTGTCCTGATAATTGAAATTATCTTCTGCAGGGCCACAAGTGCCAGGAAATTGAGGGCAGCTCATACATCAGTTCCTCATTTAAGCGCACATGCTTACGCTGTGCTATATTAGTCAATGCTTACAGGTTCCCTTACCTGGGGTGGTTTGTGTCCACACTGCTCACATACCCGGCCCCTCTCCCCCACCTCTGTAGCCACGGGGCAGATAAAATAAAATAAAACACATCACAGAAATATCTTCCAGTACATGTATTTTTAGTTGAATGCTATCCATTATAAATATTGAGTCAACGACTGGAAAGGGTCTGCTTATGCTCCACAAAGACTACCCCTTTGAATTACCAATACATGTTTCAGCTTGTTCCTTTCAAAAACTATTTATGGCTGTATTTATCACTGAAATTCAAAAACAACCATCACAGTCCATGAGCTACTTATATTTAAAATCAATATGTTGTTATGTCTAGAGATTCCAATAACCTTCACAAGTGTAGCTGTCGTGGCTCTTTAAATTGCTCTGGTGTGATCGCCCCTCAGCTAATGTGTTCCGTGAGTTGTTTCAGCGCGGCCTGAGTGATGAACAGAACACTGCCACACAATGGACTTTACCTCGCACACTTTCTCCAGCATGGGCATCCACGATGTAGCCAAGTGGCAGTTCTGGAGCACGACCCAGCTGCCTTCCTTGATCGCTTTTTCGGTCATCTTCAAGGCAATAGGTCCTTGCCCTTGACCCAGAGACAGGGAACTTAGCTTGGCGCCTCCGAATCCCTTAGCAGAAAGGAGCCAGAAAGCGTTAAAATGACAGAAAAGGTTTTAGACACCCTGCATATATTTACATACCAAAAAAAACGGTACTTACTTAGGGGAGAAAATGCTAATTATATCTGAAATGCAGTCATACACAGACCTTGATTAATATGCACAATTCCATCGCCAGCTAATCACAATTTAAAATGGTTATTTGGGATGTATGATGTTACAACGCAATCAAAATGATCGCGGTACATCACAACGCATCTTTTACAACGCAAGTCGTGGACGCAAGTCGTTACCACGACTTGCGCTGTAGGGTGCTGGACTTAGGAATAGTAAGATTTACTATTCCAACTCCAGCCTACGTAAAATGTGTAGTGTATTTTATAAAGAGCACAACTGCCCCAACGGGGCGTCCCGGCGCTGTATAACGCTGTGGAACCCTTCCTGGCTCTCCCTGTGAGATGCCTCTCCTGGCCACCCCCAAGGTGAAGCCAGGCATCCCAGTGTTGTAGGGGCCGTTGTGGAGATTAAGCAAGCTATTGCCCAGAGTTGCAGCGTGGGACCCATGATTAGAGTAGGCGCTGAGGCGAGAATTATCGAGTCCGCGGACATTGAGCCCAAGATCCTGCCGTGTCGGGACTTGAACCCTGGTCCCGGGCCTGATCTCTGCTTCAGAGTCTGCCGCTCTAACCAGTGAGCCACACTTCTCCACATCGAACACCAGAGACCCCTTACGTACAGTAAGGAAGGTGTTGGAATAGTAAATCTACTATTCCTTAGTCTAGAGCGGCCTCCAGCGCAAGTCGTGGTAACGACTTGCGTTGTAAAAGACGCGTCGTAATGGCACCGCGGTGTTTTGACCGCGTTGTGAAGGATGTTTACCGTCTATTTTATTATTGAGGGACAAGATCCAGATCTAGCTATGAACATTTTCCCTAGGACATTGATAAAAGTTAAAGGTACCTAGTAAGAATTCGCACCCCTGCAGCATCTCAGAGGGCCTGGATGTTGGAGTGATATCTCCTGGTACAGGAAGGCAAGGACGCTCAGTTGCATGCACCTCATCACATGGAATGCACCTTTTTTTGTAAGAAACGGTTAGGATCTGGAAATGGGCTGAGCATCAATTTATCAACCAAAGTCAACAGTGATTCTTAAAATGTCCTTTCCACATCTGCTTTCTGCACAGATCCCACTCAGGACACTTTTATCTGCTTACTTCACTTTCTTAATATCCAGGAAATGTTTCCAGGCTTCACATTCGAAGGCCAGATCATTCGCACAGTGTACATCTACCATGCTAACTCTAAACCCATACCAGGTGAAACACCTTTTACTATTTCATAATTTTTGGCCTGAGATTACATCAGGCTTTTAAGATATTGTTTTTTTTCTTTTTTCAACTCTTAACATTTCGTGCATTTTTGGCATTTTATAATGTCTCTTAAAAAGCATTCAGACAGTTCAATAAAGAAGGCTTCACTGTCAAGGCCCAAGATAAACAGGAAGTAGTAGGCACCTCATATTATAATGGAAGCACAAGAGCCCAGAGGACCAAGGGGTCAGAGGACTGTAGCAGGCCAGGCAGTAGCAGGACAACGCTGCCTACAACAGTAAAACACCCACATAGAAGGAAGAAGCAGGACAAGTGCAAAGGGGTCTCTGGTGTTGCCAAGGGATATAAGAAGTATCGCCACAGCTGGGACACATGCGTTTAGCAACTCCGAGAGTGAACACTAACACCTACTAGCACCCATGTGGTCTGCTTGAGTCTTCTGTACATCCAGGCGACCCAACACATACATACCAAACAGGAGAACATTACAGGGCCACCATGGTTGCTGATTAATCTCTCGACAGAATTAATCGGTGGAAAGTTTTTTTAAGCAATTCCATTTCGACATTCGTACAAGTGACTTAGAAGGCAGTTACACTATTTTTCCGTCCAACAAACAAAAGTCCATAGAAAGGAGAGGAGACCCGATGCTGATGAATAGATTTTATCTGGGACACGATGAGGTAATGGCTGAAAAAGGGATGAATTTCAAACAAAATGTCCTCATCCAGTTTTGCAAACATTGGATCTCGAGTGGATGTCCAGGGCCACCACACATGACCTTTTGAGCCATAATATTAAGGCCTTATTTAGAGTTTGGTGGACGGGTTGCTAGGTCACAAAAGTTTGGTCAATGTCCAGTCCGCTGTATTACAAGTCCATTATAGCTTTTGGCACTTGTAATGAGGACAAATATATATATTTTGAAGAAGTATCCCACCCGGCAAACTCTAAATAAGAGCCTAAGTTTGGCGCAAAACCTGACTGCAACTTTCCAGATCGAATCCATGTGAAATTAAAGTGATACAAACAAATTTTATACTTTGGCCCGATACCAATCAGCGCTATTTGTGGCTCAATACATCATGTTACGATTAATTCAATTAATTACCTTAGGGCGAAAAGGGGGACATTTATAAATAGAATATTCTTGCAAGGGTTGGTGATCTATTTACTTAAAGTATGCATCACTGTTGTAACAATGTGTGCCCACGCACGGGGCACTAGGACCTGCACGAGGGAGAACGAGGGCAGGCGGAAAGGGAGGAGCCAGGGACTGGGGACGGCAGTTAGCCGATGAACGTGTAAGGAGAAGGACGTGCAATAAATAAGCTCTGACAGTCTACCCTGTGTCCGAGTGTCTGTGGCTGCCAGGACATTACATCTGGCGACGAGGGTGGTCACGGAACCTGCGGCGTGAGGAGGACGGCTAACCCTGTCAGCGCACGTCCCTGGAAGCCCAGCTGTTGAGTAGGCGTCCAGTATTGTGGGCCGGTGACCGCGTGGTTGCTGAGTCACTGCACGAGCGTCCTCGCGCGCTGGAAGCCCACCCCAGCTGTCCGGAGGTGTGTCCACTTGCCCGGAGCTCACCCCGCTGCACTGCGTGTGGCACGTCATTACTCCTGTGGCGGAAGCCGGGAGCGCTACTCTGTTATTTTAATATTTGAGTGTCACTACTGCAAAATACTGTGTTTTTAAACATCTCACCTTGGGAAAGGAACAAAACCTTGGTCAATCGTACAGCGACCCCTAAACGCTGAGAAAACGATCTCTGGCTGACGCCATTGCCGGCGTGATCCAAGGCCACGCCCCCTTTTAGGACACACCCCCCCCGCCCAGCTTTAAAAGCGCTGAATACGAGCGCGTGTCAGTTTCATTACTCCTGAGGCGGAAGCCGGGAGCGCTACTCTGTTATTTTAATATTTGAGTGTCACTACTGCAAAATACTGTGTTTTTAAACTTCTCACCTTGGGAAAGGAACAAAACCTTGGTCAATCGTACAGCGACCCCTAAACGCTGAGAAAACGATCTCTGGCTGACGCCATTGCCGGCGTGATCCAAGGCCACGCCCCCCCCCATTCACCCCCCTACATAAAAATGTGCCATTGGCGGAAGCGCCTAAGGCAAGCCTGTCTGCGCCCGTCCGCGTCCGGCCGGGGACAGGTGCCACCCCCCTGATCCCCCCCATGGGATACAATATAATCCTGCCACCCTTCTCACCTTGAAACCCCCTATAAAGGACTGCTGCCTCCATTATTACCACCCCCTTAAGCTTCCCACCTACTGCCAGCACTGTAATACCAATTTAATAACGGCTCAACCTAAACAGCCACAGCAAAATTTCATCCTATTGCTTCTAAATTGTAGGTCTATGCCAAAACACAAAGTAGAAATCTCGCTTCTCCTACATGAACGATCCCCGGATGCTCTCTTCTTAACCGAGACCTGGTTAACCCCAGATTGTGACCCAGACATAATTCAAGCCCTGCCATCAGGCTATCAAATTGAACGCAGGGACCGCTCATGCGGAAAAGGAGGGGGGGGGCCTTGCCATTATACACAAATCCACTTATCAATGTTACTGCACCCCCGATCCAATTCCAGACTGCGAAAGCATGTCCTTCTGCCTCAAACTCACACCAAACGACAGTCTTTCAGGGGTCTTTATATACCGCCCGCCAGGCCCATTAAAACTCTTTCCTTCTTCCTTACCCTCGCTCGCGGCAGAAACGGCCATTTCCTCGGCGAACTTCACGCTACTGGGCGACTTCAATATCCATTTTGATGTCAGCGCCGACTGCACCGCCAACGAACTAGTTTCCAGTCTAGCCGCGATCCAACTTCAACAACTAATAAAGTCGCCTACTCACGACAAAGGTCACCTGCTTGACCCAGTTTTTACTAACTGCCCCACTCTAACAGTTGGCCACATTTCTCCTCTACCTTGGACGGACAACTATTTAATTCACCTTAACTGGTCCACGCGGAAAGCCATGCCGCCCCCCCCTCCCACTACACGGAAGATGCGAAATTGGTCGAAACTTTCGCCAGAGTCATGGTCCAGCCTTCTTTCCAACTCCACACCTATCCTTTGTTCAAATCCTGAACAAAATAGTAGAACTTTCAACAAATGGCTAGAGGACTCCATTGACACTATCCTCCCTGCAAGAAAAACCAGGCTAAAAAGAGCCCGAGAAACGGCCCCATGGTACTCTGACAAACTCAGGGATCTGAAACGACAGTGCAGAAAAATGGAAAGAAAGTGGTGCCTAGGATACGCCCCTAATGACAAAGAAAGATATAGAGAAAATATCAGAGCTTATAAAACAGAAATAAGCTCTGCCCAAACTATCTACTATAATGAGAAAATTTTGGCAGCTCGGTCCAAACCCAAAGAAATATATCAGGTAGTTAAAACCCTCTCCAAAATTCCCCCACCTACAATTATAACCCATGATCCCATTTCCCGCTGCAACGAATTAGCCAAATTCTTTTTCCAAAAAATAAATAAAATATACTCATCATTTGCAACTCCCACTTCAGAGGCTGCCACACCACTATCCATAAGCGCTATAGAACATCCTACGCAAGTTTACCTGAATGAATTTCCATTATTAGATCTGGAAACAGTCAAATCTCTGACACTTCAGGTAAAATCTGGTTCCCCCCTCGACCCTGCACCCTCCAAAATGATGAACATGGTCAACCAGACCATCCTTCCTATTCTATTGGACCTACTCAACAGCTCCATATCAACAGGAGTGGTCCCCCCAGTCTGGAAACAAGCAATGGTGAGAGCTTTGTGAAAAAAACCGAACTTCAACCCTTTAGACCCTAACAACTACCGCCCAATCTCCTTGCTACCATGGGCAAGCAAAATCTTGGAGAAATTCGTTAACCTCCATATCACCAACTACCTGGAGGAGAACCTTCTATTGGATACCACCCAAACAGGGTTTCGCCCTAAACACGGCACAGAAACAGCGCTGTTAGCTGTTACGGAAGAAGCTAGGAGGATCCTGGATCGAGGGGGGTCAGTGGCAGTGGTCCTCCTCGATCTAAGCGCAGCGTTCGACACAGTATGCCACAAAACCCTGTTATCCCGGTTATTCGATCTTGGCATCTCAGGAAACACCCTCAACTGGCTGAGCTCATTTCTCAGCAAAAGAACCTTTCAGGTCTTCGATGGCGATTCATACTCCAAAAGCCAACCCCTAAACTGCGGCGTGCCCCAGGGCTCCTCATTGAGCCCCACGCTGTTTAATGTGTATAGGAGGCCGCTGGCGGGGGTCGTCCGAAAATACGGTATCAAAATCATATCGTATGCGGACGACATCCAGCTGGTGGTCTCCCTGACACAGAAAAACAGCGTGTTCCCCCAATCCAATCTGGCAGCTTGCATGGAGGATGTCAGAAGATGGATGACAATGTCTTCCTTAAAACTCAACGGTGATAAGACCGAGATAATGATCCTCGGCTCCTCCCCATCCATCACCTATGACCAGCTATGGCCCGCTAGTTTAGGACCAATGCCAACTCCGAAGGAAGATATAAAAAGCCTAGGTGTATGGTTAGACAAGAAGCTCACCCTTAATACTCAGGCAACAAAAACGGCTGCAACATGCTTCGGGATTATCCGAATGTTGAAAAAGATCCTGCCAATACTACCTTTTGAGGCCAAGCAAGTGGTCATTCAGGGCCTCGTACAATCTAGGCTGGACTTCAACAACGCTTTATACCTAGGAGCTCCAGAGTATGTGCTGGAGAAACTGCAGAGAACACAGAACTGTGCCGCCCGCACTCTGCTCCAGATCCCACGCAGACAGTCAGTCAAGGCAGGGATCAGATCTCTCCACTGGCTCCCTGTCAGAGAGAGAATAAAGTTCAAAGCTCTCTGCATATCGCACCAAGCATTTCATAGAGCGAACCCGGAGATCAACCACTCACTTCTCTCCCCCTACTGTCCCGGCAAAACACTTCGATCCACAAATGCTTTTCTTGCCGTAGTCCCAAGAATCAAAAAATCTAGAGCAGGAGGTAGATCCTTTTCACTTAACGCTGCTAAACTCTGGAACTCTCTCCCCCTCTCATTAAGGTCCAACCCTACCCTCCGGCTCTTCCGCAAAGAATTGAAAACATTCCTATTTAGGAACTAATCCCCCCCTCCTTTCTCCTACCTCCTCTTTTCCTCCCTCAGAGCAATTGTCCACAATCAGCGCCTGGACGCCTTCGGGCAGCAGCCGCGCTCTACAAAACCCCTTCACTTCACTTCACTTCACGTCCTGGGGTTAGAGCGCCAAAATCTGTCTGCTCGCCGGGAGCCCACCCCTGCGTTGTAATCATCACAGAAGGCTGCCTGCTGTGCCCCTCTCCTCACATGGGTGTTCCTGTGACGACGCCTTTCTGAGCGGGTGAGTGTTGGCTGACACCGACGATCGTTGCAGGGGAGTTGTAGTGAAAGTATCGTGCCCCCGGTTGAAGAAGGCCAAATCTCGACGTCCACGAGATTGTCGCGGCGGCCATCTTGGAGTCAGGCGGTTCGTCCAATCCCCTGTCAGGGATCTTCGGCGGCCATCTTGGGGTCAGGCAAAAAGTCCCATAGCCATCAAGCACTGGTAAATGCACGGTGCCCAAAGAAACAAGCATTGGCGAGCGTTCTGAATCATAAAGGAACAAGCATTGGCGAGTGTAAATGGAAAAAAAATAACAAGCATTGGCGAGTGCAAGGAAACTAACAATAAGCACTGGTGAGTGTAATGAACCTAATGAACAAGCATTGGCGTGTGTAATGAAAAAGTAAACAAGCACTGGCGAGTGTAAGGAAACAAGTCAACAAGCATTGGCGAGTGTAATGAAAATAATCAAAAAGCATTGGCGTGTGTAATGAAAAAGTAAACAAGCACTGGCCAGTGTAAGGAAACAAGTCAACAAGCATTGGCGAGTGCAAGAAGTATACTAAACAAGCAGTGGCAAATCCAATCAAAGAACGAACAGAAAGGAATTTGTTAGTATGTGTCTGATTAACGGGATTCCGCGATGTCTGGATCGCGTCAGGAAACCGCGGAGCCCAGTCCCATGGGTGTGTTGGGAGTACCGTTCCTGTGCCCTCCGGAGCCCCTCACTCTTGAATCTGGTGGGGGTATGGGCCTTCGGTGGCAAGAATGGTTAGAAGATTGCACGGACTTCATGAAGGGGTCCCATGTGACTGATGCTGGACAGCAACTGATTGCTCGCAGGAACCTTGTAGGCAAGGAAGTTGGACAGATCATAAAAGAGTTGCCTGCTGAGTCCGCTGCTTCATACGCTAATGTCTGTGAAGCGCTCAACCGCAAGTTCTTGCACAAAAAGAATGTTGATTATAAGCGATATACATTTAACCTGGCATCCCATGAGAAAGGTGAGCAAATGAGTGTATTCATCACACGTCTGAGACGTTTAGCAAGATATTGTGACTTTGATACTTTTTCCACGGAAGATGATCTCCGATAGAGAATTATAGAAGGCTGCTTGTCAGAGTCCTTGAGATGCAAACTGCTTAAGAAAAGTTACTCACTAGATGATATTGAGGAAATGATGAGAGTCGATGATCAAGCCGACGAGCATGCGAAGAAGATGGAGGCCGGGAGAAGTGAGAAACGTGAGCAGGCGTTCAGGATGCAGTCTCGACAAGTGCATAGACACTCCCCACCACAAGCGCGCTCCTCCAGATCCAAAAAACAGTACCATCCTTACAGTCGGAGCAGAAGCTCAAGTCGCACCAAGAAAAGATCAGAACGACAACTAAAGTGCTACAGATGAGGCTACGATTTCCCACATGCAGACATGCCCAGCACTAGGTCAAAGATGCCGGAAGTGTGGTAGAGACAACCATTTTGAAAGCATGTGTGGAACTCCCCACAAGGATGATCAACGAGAACCTACCAGGCAATATCGTCCCTCAAGCAGCCGTCACCATGCCAGAGCAGTACAGGATAGACGAGACTCATCCACTGGGTCGTCACACTCCAGCTGTCGCTCCTGCCGTACACATCGATCTCGACGGTCATCATCAAGAGGGTCAAGATCCCTATCACCCATCTCACAGGACAGCGACGAATATATATGTTTTGTAGCGGATCCTGATCGTCTAAAGTAATATCCACGGCTAGACATCAGAATTGGTTCCCACCATGCCAAGTTTGTGCTGGACAGTGGGGCGTCGCTCAATTATATACCTGTAGCGGAATATCAAAGAATGAGGACGCCACCCAAATTGATCAACTTCCATGTGCGAGTGTATACGTGGATGTCAAAGAAACCACTCCACTGTCTTGGGAAGTTCTCGACCGATCTATCATATCAAGATCGCACCATCCAAGCCTACATCCATGTCATTGATGGGCCTGAGGCGGACTGTTTACTGAGGCAGCCCACCGCAGAACGGCTAAGACTGGTGGACATACTATACAAAGTGGACGAAAAACTAGACATCACTCAGAAGTTCCCTAAGCTTTTCCAAGGTCTTGGGAAGATGAGAAACTGCCAAATTAGACTCCACATCAACGAACAAATCACACCAGTGGCACAACACCATCGGAAAATCCCATTTCACTTACAGGAAGCCGTGGAGAAGGAGCTCCAAGACTTACTCGAGGCTGACATCATAGAGAGAACTGATGGACCAACGCCCTGGGTCTCGGAAATTTTTCAGGAAGCAATTAGGAGAACAATCCATCATGTTCCCGATGTATGGAACTATAGTGATGACATCTTGGTATATGGAGCTACCGCTCAAGAACATGATACCGCGTTAGATCGGGTCTGCCATGCCCTGATGGAAGCCAACCTCACGCTCAATCAGGACAAGTGTGAATTTCATAAACCAACGCTGAAATTCTTCGGCCACGTCTTCTCTGGAAATGGCATGAAACCGGACACCGAAAAAGTAGCTGCGCTAAATGATACACCGAGGCCAGGTGACGCTGGAGATGTGCGCTCGTTCCTGGGCATGGCCAGCTACTGCTCCAGGTACATACAAGACTACTCCAAAACAATAGAGGAAGCGTAGAGGTAATGATAGAATCACCCTCCCAGCAAAATTATATAAACAAAAAGATTCTATCAATGTGTGGTGAAGACTATTTTTATTATTATTAGTTTTTATTTTTCTGTGTACAGTGTAATACTAGGCTCTCTCTTAGATCTGAAAAGACAAGAGCATTGTGTGCTTTTTAAAAATACCCCTCACACACTAAAAAGTCCTTTAGTGTCCTGCTTCATCATGGGGGTCTTCCCGTCCCTCTAACGGGGCGGGGCGTGCTACGACCTACAAACTACGCGGGAGCACTGATATTAGTGACAGAAGGCTATGTGTCGGTGTAGGTGGTGTCAGTGAAGTGTAGGGAACTAATATGTGAATGCAGGTAAAAAAGGTTAAAAATTCCCTGGCTAGTAGAAAAAATACATTGTATTCGCTTCTCTAGCTGGGAACGTTAAGAAGGGGGTTTTGAGGTAGAGCAATTAGCTAGCTACCAGGTAGACATGTTTCGTAAGCAGTCCCCTCCTGCTTACTCATCAGGACCTTCTAGTGGTCCCTACTACACGATGCTCAGTTCTAGAAATAGTAAGCCTAAAGTCCTACAAACAGGTAGCAAAAATAGGCTGCCTGTTTAGAGCTTCAGGGCATGAGCTGGCCCTAATGAAGCGTGGTAAGTTTTACCAAGTTTTCGTCAAAAATATTGACCTATTGCGGTCTCTGTAAAGGAAGTGGGAAAAAAGAGAGAAGAAGAAACCAAACATAAATATGTATGTCTCAAGTTGGTAGGCATGTAGCACAAACTTTCAGTGAATACCGCGGGCCACATTAATGATGAGTGACCCCTCGTTGATGAAGCATTCATGATGCGAATGGTTCATAGGCTAAACGTGTCTTATGCAGCACCACTAATATGAGGGCAGAATTATCTCATCAAACACACAACAGTGACTCGATACATTCAACGGACAGCACGGCAGGGGAGAAAGGGAGAAAACCCAATATTTACATTAAAAACAATTGATAACATAAAAGACAATTCAGTGTCGGTGGACCATAGTAAAGGTGTTATACGTACTCGTTCGACAAATGTTCTATGCCCCATGAGCTTGCAGTCGAAGGGTATTCAACGCGGTAAACTGTAAAACAAAACCGCACCCTTTCGTCAGTTACGGGTTTGATCCGTAATTTGTTATTGCCCCGTGGACCAAGTTATTAAAGACTCGTGGTCAGAGTCCATTACTTACGTTGACCGCATAAGTGCAATGCCTTATTCCTACCCTCGTGCTGCTCCGAGGATTACTGGCGTTCTGCGTTCGGCATCTTTAATACCCATTCAGTTCGCATTGTTATCTCTGTTTACTCATACCGGCAAACACTAGTGTGCTACCCAAAGATGGCCGCCGCTTGTGGAACAACTGGTAGAAAAACGGAATCGTGTACAGAAGTCTTTCTACTAATCCTCTAATGATCGGAAAAAAAACAATATTCTGGAGATGAATATTGGGGACTGTTCCCAATACAATATTAATTATAAAAATGGTACATTTTGGTGCATATATTTTGCACGAGTTGATGTAGTCATTCGAATGAGTGTTACAAAGTGGAATAAAGGTCATATATGAGGCTATGCACAGCGGTGGTGGTTTTGGTAATAATCACAATATCCATAATCGTGGAGATGAACAGGGGAAGCTTATCAGACCTGTTACACACTGATGTTTATTGTTAACATGTTTCGGGTGTTTAGCAGAGTCTAGCCTGAACAATGGACAGAGGTTGAAAGTAATAATCACAATATCCATGATCGTGGAGATGAACAGGGGGAGCTTTTCAGACATGTGACACACTGATGTTTATTGTAAACATGTCGGGTGTTTAGCAGAGTCTAGCCTGAACAATGGACAGAGGTTGAAGGTTGTATATCTTATAACTGACCCCATGGTATTTCATCGTTGAGGCCATTCTTATTAGATTTGATACGGAAAACCCATCTCTGTTCTTTCTCCAGGAGGTAATTCGCATTTTCAACCTGTTCTATTATGGTCCAAGATATGTCTTCAGGCTTGTGGTTGCTTTCCAAGAAGTGGTTGGTCAATTTTGTGCTTGATTCTTTGCATTTTATTGTACTTTTGTGCTCCCCTATCCTCGTCTTTATCGCCCTGCTTGTCATGCCCACATACTCCAGATTGCATGGGCAGGTAATGAGATACACGACATTGGAGCTGTTGCAATTGCTGTAGTTTCTCTGTTCCCAAGTGGTCCCATTGTTGAAAGTTAGTTTTTTGCTCTTTTTGGTCAAAGCGCAGACTTTGCACCCACCACACGTATAGTGACCCTGTACAAAGTTTGGGTTCCTTTGCGAATCGATGTTGTCCGCTTTTGGTCTTGTGTGTACCAAGAGATCTCTTATACTTTGTGCTTTTTTGTGTGAAAAGATTGGTTTTGGTATCTGGAGACCACCGCTGTTCAGAATCTTCCAATTCTTGGTGATGATTCTTGTCACTTGATTTGAGCTCGTATTATAGGTGGTCACACAGATGGGTCTCTGTTATTCCTCCTTTGGTACCTTTTCCTCGAGCTGACTCTCCCGACAGTTGTTTCTCGCCCGCTTGTATGCCTGGTCGATGATTTTTTTCGGATATTCGCGGGCTTCCAATTTCTTCCGTAGGTCTCTGGACTGAAGTTTGAAATTTCCAATTTCTGTACAATTCCTACAGAGGCGCAGGAACTGGCCATACGGTAAATTGTCCCGTAGGTGTTTGGGGTGGAAGCTTTTGTACATTAACAAACAATTCTTGGAAGTGCTCTTAAAATATGTGGTGGTCATCAATCTGCCATTTTTTGGAAAAATGTTTAGATCTAAGAAAACCAGATTGCTGTTTGAGGTAGCGCTGGTAAATTTCAGGAAATCGTCCTGTAGGTTCAGCCAAGTTAGGAATTGTTCAGAGGTCTTTTCATCTCCATCCCAGATGATAAGGATATCATCGATGTACCTTTCCCACGTCCTGATGTTGTTTCTGAAGGGATTGCTGGGGTTCAGTATCTTGGTCACCTCTAAGTGATGCACGTAAAGACCAGCTATGCTTGGAGCAAATGTGCTCCCCATGCTGGTCCCGTGCTTCTGAAGATATAGGGTGCCGTTGTGTTAAAAAAAGTTCTCTTTTAGTGCTATAGAGCAACATTCCATGACCACATTACGTGGGGTCTGGTATTCCCAGTAGTCTTCAAAGAGTACATCCTCGATGATTTCGAGGGTTTCGTTGTGTGGCAGGCTGGTGTATAGGCTTTCTACGTCACAGTTGATTAGGAGCTGGGTATTGGGATCGAAGATTAATTCCTCGAGTAGGTACAGCACGTCCTTCTCTGAGGTATGTTGATGTCCTTTGGACCATCGGTCTGAGAAATGCATCTGCAAATCTCGAGACTGGTTCCAAGATCAACCCGATTCCTGAGACGATGGGGCGTCCCGGAGGGTTTTGCAGATTTTTATGGATTTTAGGTAAAGTGTACATATAGGGGATTTTTGGTTTTTTTTGACATAGAAACTCCCCTTCTTTTTTAGTAATCCAATTATGGGCCAATGCCTCCTCCACCATTGTGTTGATCTTGGTTGTTATCCTCTCAGTAGGATCAGCTCGGAGGACTTCATAGTTCCTTTTGTCTTGTAACAGTCATGTACATTCTTTGTCATACTGTTACTTGTTTTGTATCACAGTTGCGCCTCCCTTGTCGGGTGGTTTTATTACAACTTCTTTGTTGTTACTCAATTCCCGCAGGACTTTTCGTTCTTCATTGGAAATATTCTGGAAGACTCGTTTATTCAACGGGTTAAGTTAATCAAGATCCTTCATTACCGCTTTCTCGAACGTCAAAAGTTCAATTGGAAGTGTATTGCCCATAGGGGTGAACTTAGATTTAGGTTTTAGTCCTGTATCTCCATGCTCAATGTCATCCTTCTTGTCTTTAAAGAAGACCTGGAGTTTCAAACGTCTCATGAATTCTTGGACCTCTTTGCAGAGGTGAAATTTGTCCATATTAGCTGTAGGTACGTATCCTAAGCCTTTCTCCAATACTCTTTTTTGAGGCTCAGATAGTTCAATGTCAGAGAGGTTCACCACCAGGCTCATTTCTGGTTCTTCGATGCGCCTGTCATGCTTCTTGTTGACACCCTCGGGGTTTCTTCTTCTTCGGTGTTCCAGTGTACGGCAGTGCCCCTCCTGTTCCTCCCCTTGGTCCGTCCTTGACGTGTACCTAAAAAAGACGCCGATTGGTCGAAATAGCCATAGTCTTGCTGCTTGTATCCCCAAGGTGGGAACGGTCAGTGTGGATGTTGAAAGGGCGGTGGGCCATATTGTTGTTGTTGGGGGTACATCAAATGTGGTGGGTAATTGTTCCATCCCCTCATGCCACGATAGTTAGATTGTCGAAAGTTCCTTCTTGTACCTTGGTATCTGGGGCTTTTGTTGCGCCTTGAGTTTGAATTATTTGATCCAGTGTCGGATGATTTGTCATCTGTGGCGTTGTCGCGTGATGATTTGTAATCATCTTTGATGTAAGGGTAGATTCTTTCCTTGGACCACCGGCTGGTGTATTTTTTTAGCTTTTCATACTTGTTTTCTTTGAGAGTTGTTTCAAATTCACTCAATGTTTTATTGAGTTTGTCTAAATATTTCTTAAGGTTTGCAGGAGATTCATAGTTCTTCAGACGTATTTCAATTGTTTGTATCTCAACCTTTAGTTCAGTGGCTAGTCTACTGGCGGTCTTTATGATGAGAACAATCCAATCTCAGGTACATCGCCATGAGATTTGTGACCAATCAATTTTAAAAGTTTTGTCATCAAGAAATATGAAGGGTTCGTTGCAAACTATGAGGCCTGAGGGAGCAGTATTGACTTTCAGGTATTCTGACATTAATAACCCATGAATTGCAGTTTTTATTTGGGTTCTCCTCAGTTCTTCCAATTCATCCCAGTCATTGTTCTTTGTTGAAGGACCCGAAAAGCTCGGGCCTTCAAAAGTCCCCAGGGTTGACATTAAGTTGGAGATTTCATCTTCGGTGAATGCAAGGCCCAGTTCGGCCATTTCTGTTAAAAGTAAAGGGCTCCCCGATCACCCCGTAGGGTGCCGTCAAATGCAGAATCACGGAATGGTTTAGAGAAAAAGGTTTCTAGTGAACTTCCGCAGCTGCACGCTGCCAGTAACTCCAAAACAATAGAGGAAGCGTAGAGGTAATGATAGAATCACCCTCCCAGTAAAATTACATACACATACATATACATACAAGACTACGCCACAATAAGTCACCCCCTAAGAACTCTCACCAAACAGGGGCAGCCATTTCAGTGGTCCACTCAATGTGAACGTGTCTTCAGAGACATCAAGAAAGCAGTGGAGTCTGCTGAAAACATGGCCTACTTCAACCCAAAAAAGAAGACAGAAATAACTGTGGATGCCAGCCCTGTGGGGTTAGGAGCCATTTTAGCACAGTATGACAGAGATGAAGATCAACGTCACATCGTAGCGTATGACAGTCGGAGTCTCACAGATACGGAGAGGGCATACTCACAGCCAGAAAAGGAAAGTTTAGCTGTCGTCTGGGCCTGTGAACACTTCCACATTTCATCTTTGGAAAGCATTTCACCTTGGTCACTGACCATCAAGCTCTAATCACAATTTTTGGAAACCCTCGAGCCAAGATGCCGCCACGAATAGAGAGATGGGGCCTTAGGTTACAAGAATACACGTACACCATTGTACACAAGCCGGGGAAGGAGGCAAACTCTGCCGACTACATGTCCAGACACCCAACTCGGACCAGCAAATCCAAACGGTCGATTGCGGACAAATACATCCATTTCATGGTAGATCAGGCTAGACCCCCTGCTGTTCCGCTGGAAGCGATCTGTGAGGCAACACAGTCAAATGTCACCCTGCAGGAAGTCAAACGCCGCATACAGACCAATAGCTGGCGACATTCAGAAACCAAGGGACAAGGTAAGCAGAGCAATGACCAAGAAATGTCCGCGTTCAAACACGTCCATGATGAACTGTCAATAGCGGCAAATGGTGTCATCCTAAGAGACACTCGAATTGTGATTGCAAAACAGCTAAGACAAGGGGTCATCAATTTAACCCATGAAGGACACAGGGGCATAGTAGCCACGAAAAGAGCACTACGAGAGCGGGTCTGGTTTCCAACACTGGATCTAAAGGTGGAAACAACGTTGAAAGATTGCCCACAGTGTCAGCTAGTGAGCCGTCCAGATCCCCCTGCACCGCTGCAAATGTCTCCACTGCCGGATGGCGTCTGGCAACACGTTGCCGTTGATTTCTTTGGGCCGTTCAAGTCGGGGCAATATGTCCTTGTCATCATGGACAAATATTCCAGATTCCCCATTGCACAACTCTGCACATCCACCAAAGCCTCCAGCGCCATACCAATTCTAGATGAAGTCTTCGCTGCGTGGGGCATTCCTCAAGTGGTAAAATCTGATAATGGGCCCCCATTCAATAGCCAAGACTTCGCCGAGTTCGCTCACCACCTAAATTTTAAACACCGGAAAATCACACCACTCTGGCCGCAGGCGAATGGAATGGTTAAACACTTCATGGCCACGGTCAAGAAAGCCATTCAGCAGGCGGAGCTCACTCGAAAGAGCATACAGATAGCGCTCAATGAAGTACTAAGTGCCTACAGAAACACACCCCACTCCACCACAGGCAAGTGTCCCTCCACCCTCATGATAGGCAGGCCAGTGCGCACCAGACTGTCCATGATGAATGTCCCGGTGAGTGAACCATATCCGGTTCCTGACCATGAGGAAATTGCGGCCGTGAACAAGTTAAAGAAGGAAAAAATGAAGGGATATGCGGATGAACGTCGAAATGCCTCTCAAACTAAAATTCGGGAAACTGGGTGTTGGCGCAGCAAGAGCAGCAGAGAAAGACTGACTGCAAGTATCATGAGACTCCGTTGAAAGTTGTGAAACAGAAGGGAACCATGATCACCACGGAAACAGATGGAAGAAGTCTCACCAGGAATGTGACACACTTTAAGAAGTGCAGCCCTAGCGTAAAAGAACTATTGACTGAATCACTTGTTGAGAACAATGGACATGAGACACCGCTCAGCAGCAGTCAGGTATTGATGCGGACTCCTGATGAGCCTGAGCGAGATATCCCTGATCCTCAGTTGCGCCCCAGACGGACCATTAGAAAACCGTCTCGCCTAATCGAAGAACTGTAAGTGGCGATCTTCAGCGACGTGAAAGAAAAAGATGTTGATACATTGTTTTGTTCTTGTTTTATTTACAGAGGGGGGGAGATGTAATGATGTGTGCACACGCACAGGGCACTAGGCCCTGCCCGAGGGAGAACGAGGGCGGGCGGAAATGGAGGAGCCAGGGACTGGGGACGGCAGTTAGCCGATGAACGTGTAAGGAGAAGGACGTGCAATAAATAAGCTCTGACAGTCTACCCTGTGTCCGAGTGTCTGTGGCTGCCAGGACATTACAACTGTAACTTCAGAAGAGGAGAAATCGAAACATTCCTTTTAAACAACTTACAATCCTGGAACTGAAAATATAACTACGTAGGGCTTGTGTAGGGCTTGTGTCGTTCCTGTGTAGATATTGCTTGTTTAATACATTCCTGTTACAGCAGGGAACAGTACAGCACAATGTGTGACATCCCCCTCATATCTCATTATCATTGTCCCTGCTGATCAAGATACATGTGTTGACCCTAAAGACGTTGCCAAGGAGTATGTTAACTTTCATGTGTCCACAACACACAAATGCAACAACACATCAATGTTCACCAAGAGCCCTACTCTCTGACCACCCATAGCCTGCAGTCTCAAGCAGTGGATGAAATCAAAGAGCTGCAAAGCCAGTAACTTACTTTTCAAAATAATGATCTGTTGCACGCAAACGTCACATTCACACTTGCCCGACTACCTTGGTTCCTTCCAAACACAACAGCTAAATTATTAACGCAGAATGCATTGCACTTTCCGACATGTTGTTCTACGTGACCTTCCTTCAAAATTTGTAATAAAGGGTGATTACTGCTTTTTTTGGGACTGCTTCTAACAAATTTTCCAAAGTCTCAAAGTATTTACCTGTTGCCCTCAACTCCAAAACTATTTTGACATCAAAACACCTAAAAACCTGTATGAAGGCTTTACTCTGCAGAACGTTACCATGTAGGTACACAGCACAGGTAAGTACTACACAAGTCCTGTTTGGTACATTACCGCAGAGTACTTTAACACACAGGTATTTGTTTCTGTCACTGTTAGAAATGGGGGTCTCTAATTGGCAGAAGTATGCACCTTTGTCCAATTACGGACCTTTCCTTCTAGTCAGGATTAGGCAGTTACACACTTTATATAACTCCTGCTCACCCTCTTGGTAGCCTGGCACGAACAGACAGGCTTATCTCAAAGGCAATGTGTTAAGAATTTGAACTCCAAAACACAGTTACACATTGAAAACACAACAAATGGCCACTACACCAGTTTAGAAAAATAAAGTATCTTTATCTAAACTCAACAAGACCACAATGGAAAAATTCAACATACATGAATCAAAGTATCACTTTTAGAAGAGTTATTTAAAAAAATAGCACTTGTAGAAATACATTTTTCCAGCTGGGGCTATTACGACGTTGTGACAGGCATAAATCCAAAGTACTGCGAGGTGAGCGGCATTGGGCACGGAGTCACATGGACCCCCAAACAACAGTTCTTTGGAAAACGAAGTCTATGGACAATGCACAAAGTCATGGAAGTGAGGATTTGGTGCAGAAGTCGAGGCCGGTTTCCTGGTTGCCACAGGGGAGTAGAGGTGATGTGCCCAAGAGGAGGCGATGCTTTGAGTCCATGACAGGAAAAGTGAGGCAGAGTCGGCGCTGATGCATCACTTTCGGTGAGGCGATGCAAAGTCATGCAGTTCGTGAAGTCACCCTTGTCAGTTATGGGCTCTGCGATTAGGGGATAGTGGCGTTGGCATCGGGGTGAGCGCTGGTGTTGGGAAGGCTGATAACTGTAGGCATCAGCAGGTGTTGGAGATGCGGTGCAGATGAAACAGTGCGTTGTGCACATCACGAGCAGTACCCCCGGTCTCAGTGCAGGTTGCAGCATCACTGGCAGCGATGCAGACGGCGTCAAAGTTGTTTCCCTTGCTTTGCATTATCAACCACACAATTCTCAGTGCCCAGAAACTGGAATTGGCACCCTTTTGAACACAGGAGTCCACAGAGGAGTACAGGTGCTGGTCAATGGGTTGCAGGTGAAGCCTTTGTGTCCCGAGACTTCAGAACAGGAGGCCAGCACACACAAGCTCTTGGAGATTCTTCTTCAAGCAGATGCACAGCAAAGTTCCAGTCTTTCACCTCTCCTTGGCAGAAGCAGCAACAGCAGGCCAACCCAGCAAAGTATACACAGCAAAGAGGGAGTACTCCTCCATACACCTCTCCAGTTCTTCTCCTTAGCAGAGGTTCCTCTTGGGTCCATTAGTGATCTAATTCTCTGGGATTTAAAGTCCAATACTTATACCCCATTTTCTCTTTGTTCTCTTTGTGGCAAGGGTCTCTGAGCCAGTCCAAACCAGTTCTATTGTCTCTTGTGCAGCATGACCACAGGAGGTGGAGACAGCATTGTGCAAAGGAGAGAAAACACAAACAAAGGTGCAAGTGAAACTCCTCCCACCACTCTAAATGCAGCCAAGGTCTTTTCAGCCCAGCTATGAGTCACCCAGAAAAGGCACAACACACCTCACTCCCCTTGTGGTTCTCTACAGTGAACGTACATCCCCAGATCCTTTCACTCCAAAACCGTCAATACACAAAATAGCAGAGGCACACAGACTGGTTAAACAAGAAAATGCCTACTTTCTAAAAGTGGAATTTTTAAATACACAATTCAAAAAATATCTTCCTAAAAAGATGTGTTATTAAATTCTGAGTTCAGAGAGCCTAAACTCCATTTCTCTATCTTGTCCAAATGGAAAGTTATAATTGTAAAATGCTCCAAGCAACTTCCTTGTTAGCCAATGGGACAGATAGCCTTTGAATGGCGAAAAACAACATTGGCAGTATGTCACTATCAGGACCTGTAAAACACACAAGCACATGTCCTACCTTTTACATACACTGCACCCTGCCCATGGGGGTACTTTGGGCATACCTGAGGGGTGCCTTACATGCAAGAAAAGGGAAGGTTGGGGCCTGGCAAGTGGATGTGCTTGCCAGGTCTACATGTCAGTTACTAACTGCGAGCGCAGACACTGTAGTGTCAGGACTGAGACACATTGATAGGGCTACTCCTGTGGGTGGCACAATCAGTGCTGCAAGCCCACTAGTAGCATCTGATTTACAGGCCCTGGCACACTGTGTGCACTTTACTAGGGACTTACCAGTAAATCAATTATGTCAATCATGGATAACAAATCATAATAACAATTTACATTGAGAGCCTATAGGCAACAAAAGCAGGTCCTGAAAAATAGGAGGAAGAAGCAAAACGTGTGGGGATTACCCTGCAAAAATGGTCATTTCCAACAGTCATACTTATTACATCACTTAAAAGAGGGGCATTTAAGCATTAAGGGATGGTTGAGGGTTTGGGTGTTAAGGGTAACGGGGGATAGAGGTAAAGGAATGTAAAGGGTTCTAAGTGTTCAGGGGTGGATAGTGTTAAAGGGAGGTAAGGGCTTTTTATGGTGCAGGTAGGGGTAAAGGTAGGAAATTTGGTGTTTAGGGTTCAGGGGTGAGTAGAAATAAAGGGAGGGAAGGTTTCTAGTGTGTGGGGTGGTTAGATGGGAGGTAAGGGGTTTTTAGGGTCAGGGCTGATAGAGGTAAAGGGAGGTAAGGTAGTTATAGTTAGGACCAACTTCTCCAATAAACAAAGCGTTTTTTGTTTTGCTAATAACTTTGGTGTTATTTGACCAATCTTCATGAAATATTCCATCAAAAATTGCCTACTTTGCCTAGTTCTGTACAGAGAGTTTTGGGGTAATTCATCAAGTGGGGGCCAAGAAAAAGGGGGGGGTTCTAATTTGTTTTTCAGCATGCAATCGTTCTGAGGATTTTGCAATTTGTTGAGACAGACACAGGCTGAACCGCTGAACAATATATATATGGGAGTTGTAGTCCTCCAAGTCAAACGGACTACGACAGGCGTGCCTTATTGCCAGGGGGAGGAGCGGACCACGCCAGCACTACATCTGAGGCAGCAGGAATGACACTACACAGATGAGGGCTCCCAGTGTTGGGTACCGAGGAAGGCTCTACGCCAAAATGCATCTACCGCCACTGGGGCTGCCTTTTTTGCCAATAAAACCCGTCTTTCCTGTCGCCCTTGGGCTCCTGCTTCGTTCTTTTGGAGGAAGGTGTTCGCTTATATATTTTGTGCTTGCCAGTTGCACAATACAGGAGCCCCGCCACGTTTAGGGATCTGGACAACTGCTGGCTCTTGCTTCACGGCATCTACGGTTTCCTGGGAAGGATAGTCCAGTTCCCGCTTCGCCTGCAGAGGACCCTGAGCAGTGAGGTATTTTGCCTCGTTTTGGACATTGTGCACTTTGCATTCTTGATCCCTGCATATATGACTTTCTGCACGTGAGGCTGTGGCGTCATAGGGGGACTTGAGGACGGGCATCTTGGCTTTAGGGCAGTGGAAGGCTGAGTCATCGTGTCCTGCTGTGTGACCGCAGTGAAGATTATCTTCACGCCTTCCCCATTCCACCGACCTGAATTGCCGCGATCACATGGCCTTTTGGGAGTTGTAGTCCTCCAAGTCAAACGGACTACGACAGGTGTGCCTTATTGCCAGGGGGAGGAGCGGACCACGCCAGCACTACACTGAGGCAGCAGGAATGACACAACACAGATGAGGGCTCCCGGTGTTGGGTACCGAGGAAGGCTCTATGCCGAAATGCACCTACCGCCACTGGGGCTGCCTTTTTTGCCAATAAAACCCGTCTTTCCTGTCCCCTTGGGGCTCCTGCTTCGTTCTTTTGGAGAAAGGTGTTCGCTTATATATTTTGTGCTTGCCAGTTGCACAATACAGGAGTCCCGCCACGTTTAGGGATCTGGACAACTGCTGGCTCTTGCTTCACGGCATCTACGGTTTCCTGGGAAGGATAGTCCAGTTCCCGCTTCGCCTGCAGAGGACCCTGAGCAGTGAGGTATTTTGCCTCGTTTTGGACATTGTGCACTTTGCATTCTTGATCCCTGCATATGTGACTTTCTGCACGTGAGGCTGTGGCGTCATAGGGGGACTTGAGGACGGGCATGTTGGCTTTAGGGCAGTGGAAGGCTGAGTCATCGTGTCCTGCTGTGTGACCGCAGTGAAGATTATCTTCACGCCTTCCCCATTCCACCGACCTGAATTGCCACGATCACATGGCCTTATGGGAGTTGTAGTCCTCCAAGTCAAACGGACTATGACAGGTGTGCCTTATTGCCAGGGGGAGGAGCGGACCACGCCAGCACTACATCTGAGGCAGCAGGAATGACACAACACAGATGAGGGCTCCCGGTGTTGGGTACCGAGGAAGGCTCTATGCCGAAATGCATCTACCGCCACTGGGGCTGCCTTTTTTGCCAATAAAACCCATCTTTCCTGTCCCCCTTGGGCTCCTGCTTCGTTCTTTTGGAGGAAGGTGTTCGCTTATATATTTTGTGCTTGCCAGTTGCACAATACAGGAGCCCCGCCACGTTTAGGGATCTGGACAACTGCTGGCTCTTGCTTCACGGCATCTACGGTTTCCTGGGAAGGATAGTCCAGTTCCCGCTTCGCCTGCAGAGAACCCTGAGCAGTGAGGTATTTTGCCTCGTTTTGGACATTGTGCACTTTGCATTCTTGATCCCTGCATGTGTGACTTTCTGCACGCGAGCCTGTGGCATCATAGGGGGACTTGAGGACGGGCATGTTGGCTTTAGGGCAGTCGAAGGCTGAGTCATCGTGTCCTGCTGTGTGACCGTAGTGAAGATTATCTTCACGCCTTCCCCATTCCACCGACCCGAATTGCCGCGATCACATGGCCTTTTGGGAGTTGTAGTCCTCCAAGTCAAACGGACTACGACAGGTGTGCCTTATTGCCAGGGGGAGGAGCGGACCACGCCAGCACTACATCTGAGGCAGCAGGAATGACACAACACAGATGAGGGCTACCGGTGTTGGGTACAGAGGAAGGCTCTACGCCGAAATGCATCTACCGCCACTGGGGCTGCCTTTTTTGCCAATAAAACCCATCTTTCCTGTCCCCCTTGGGCTCCTGCTTCGTTCTTTTGGAGGAAGGTGTTCGCTTATATATTTTGTGCTTGCCAGTTGCACAATACAGGAGCCCCGCCACGTTTAGGGATCTGGACAACTGCTGGCTCTTGCTTCACGGCATCTACAGTTTCCTGGGAAGGATAGTCCAGTTCCCGCTGCGCCTGCAGAGGACCCTGAGCAGTGAGGTATTTTGCCTCGTTTTGGACATTGTGCACTTTGCATTCTTGATCCCTGCATATGTGACTTTCTGCACGCGAGGCTGTGGCGTCATAGGGGGACTTGAGGATGGGCATGTTGGCTTTAGGGCAGTGGAAGGCTGACTCATCGTGTCCTGCTGTGTGACCGCAGTGAAGATTATCTTCACGCCTTCCCCATTCCACTGACCCGAATTGCCGCAATCACATGGCCTTTTGGGAGTTGTAGTCCTCCAAGTCAAACGGACTACGACAGGTGTGCCTTATTGCCAGGGGGAGGAGCGGACCACGCCAGCACTACATCTGAGGCAGCAGGAATGACACAACACAGATGAGGGCTCCCGGTGTTGGGTACCGAGGAAGGCTATACGCCGAAATGCATCTACCGCCACTGGGGCTGCCTTTTTTGCCAATAAACCCCGTCTTCCCTGTCCCCCTTGGGCTCCTGCTTCGTTCTTTTGGAGGAAGGTGTTTGCCTATATATTTATATATATATATATGCAAAAAAAGCAAAGAACTCTATAGTTCTTTGCTGTTTTTGCATATATATATTTATACATATTTATACATATTATGCCTAAACAATACATGCCTTTTAGCACACATGCCTTTATGGTGCAGATGCCTGTATCACTCATTGTTAGAACTGGGGGTCTCTAGTTGGCTAAGTTAGGTACCTTAGTCCAAATAGGGACTCTTTAAGTCAGGGAAAGGAAGGACGCCTTCTCAGATAGCCCCTGCTGACCCCCTCGGTAGCTTGGGCAAGCAGCCTGGCTTATCTCCAAGGCAAATGTGTAAAGTATTTGCAACCACGCTCTCAGTAACCCAGTGATAACACCACAAATGGATGCCACACGAGTTTCAAAAACAATTATATGTTTATAAAAAAAGATTTTCAATAAGACCACACAATACAAATCCAACATATGCGTATGTGTAATATTTTACCCTATCTGGTATTAGGCCAGCAAGCCCTTGTAGGTTCTTGCAGTATTAATGAGGAATTCTCGATGATTCAATGCAGTCCCAATTAAAAAATCAGGCACTTCGTAATGTAAAAATAATGCAGTTCGTAATGCAACAATCAGGCAGTTCGTAATGCCAAAATAATGCAATTCGTAATGCAACAATCAGGAAGTTCGTAATGCAAAAATAATGCAATTCGTAATGCAAGAATCAGGCAGTTCGTAATGCAAAAATAATGCAATTCGTAATGCAACAATCAGGCAGTTCGTAATGCAAAAATAATGCAAGTCATATTGCAACAATCAGGCAGTTTATAATGCAAAAATAATGCAATTTGTAATGCAACAATCAGGCAGTTCGTAAAGCAAATGTAATGTACTCCGGCGCCAATTGTGATGCTCTGGTCGGTCTCGATGCCAGTCTTACTGACTCGCGGCCAGCTACTGCCAAAATATGCCCCCCACACAGTTATGATGAAAAACAAAGTGCAGCTTCACACTCTGATCCCAGTACTGCCTCTCCTCGGCAAGTATGGGCTGTGATACAGACTTGAGCGGAGGCTCGTGTGGCAAAGATGGGAAAGGGCGGGAGCGTTTCTCGTAGCCCGCATCCCATCCCAGGTGGCAACACACGCATGCTCACTGAGCGTTACCTGGGGGGTACTATCTCACTCTCCTCTCCTCTCCTCGCAGCTTGGGCCTCTGATGCGACTTCGTTGATCTTGGGCAGTGGAACTTGGACCCCCGACGGTGATAGTTTGAGGTCTCTCCTTGGCAAAGACAGGCTCAGGTCGGCGGCGGTGAATTCGCACAGCTCCTCTGGGGATACTGGTCCGGGCTGATGGCAATGAAGATTGCAGCACCTCTGGTCATGCTCTCAATCAAAGCAGAGAACAAGACTTCTCCGGGACACACGGTCACGGGGCAATTTCTCACAAAGGTCTCAGGCTGCAACTGGGCACACGCACACAGTGTCGCTAAGACTCACTTGAGCTCTGGGTGCACATGATCACAGGGCAATCCTCACGAAGGTCTCAGGCTGCACAAAGCACACGCACACAGCGTGGATGAGACTCACTTGGACTTCGGGTGCACGCAATCACACGGGAATCCTCACGAAGGTCTCAGGCTGCACGAAGCACAAGCACACAGCGACGCTGAGACTCACTTGGACTCCGGGTGCACACAATCACGGGGCAGTTCTTACGAAGGTCTCAGGCTGCAAAAAGCACACACACACAGCATTGCTGAGACACACTTGAAAACATTTATGTTCCTGCGTTTCCACAACAGGGAGCCAGCTCTCCTCGGGCCTTTGGAGACATGTTACTTCGGGACACAGCACACAGCACAGTCCTTTTAAGCAGGGGACACAGCAAAGTCCCTTAGCCTCTCCTTAATTAAGTCAGCAAACGGCAGGCCAGCCCCATAACACACAGCAAAGGTCAGTCCTTCGCTTCATTCTCTTAAGCTGTTCTTCCTTTGGCAGAAGTTCCTCTTGACCCCAAAGTCATTTCAATCCCTTTCAGTCTTGGTCCAGCGGTTTCAGCTCTTATAGTTATAACCCTAGCTGTCTTTGAAGTCTTTGTGTTCAGGGGTCACTGACCCCTGTCCAAACCAGTTCTGGGTGTCTCCCTGCCAGTGACACCTCCTTCCTTTGATAGTGGGGTCTGGATCCTCAATCACTCAGCAGGAGATGGAGCCATTGTTTTATGGCAGCAGCCCAGGCCTCGACTTTCAGGGGCTACCCCTCCCCCTCTACACTCCAGATGCAGGTCAACCTTGGCAGTCTCACCTACTCCGTCCCTGGGTCAAAACATTTCCCAGATCCTATCACATTTAAATCCAGACAGTCAATCCACAACCAGGCAGAGACACACAGAATTGTTAGAACAAAAAAAACAGCCACTTCTAAATGCGTGGTTTCTAAACACACAATTAAAAAAACACCTTTCTAAAAAGATGTCTGTGAGTTCAGGCAAACTAAACGTCTCCTCCCCAACTTAAGCCTATGGGAAGATAGGCTGAAAACATATTACACAGCCTTCCCCATTCTGTCCTATGGGTAAGATGGCATTGCAACAGTGAAAAATTAAATGAGAGTATTTCACTGTCAGGACATGGTACACACCTCAGTACATGTCCTACCTTTCACAGACACTGCACCCTGCCCAGGGGGGTACATTGGCCCTACCATAGGGGTGTCTGATGTGCATAAAAAGGGACGGGTAAGGCCTGACAAGTGGGTGCACTTGTCAGGACAATAAGGCAGTTTAACAAACTGCACACAGGCACTGCAGTGGCAGGCCTAAGTTATCTCTTTAGGACTACCTTTGTGGGTGGCACAATTAGTGCTGCAGGCCCACGAGTAGCATTTACATTACCAGCCCTGGCACACATAGTGCACTTTACTAGGAACTTTACAAGTAAGAAAAACATACCAATTATGGACAACCAATTTACCATAACAATTTATACAGAGAGCATATGCCATTTAGCACTGATCAGCAGTAGCAAAGTGCCCTGAGTCCTAAAACCAACAAAAACAGGTCAGAAACAATACAGGAGGAAGGCAAAAAGTTCAGGGATGTCCCAGCAAAAAGGGCGAAGTCCAACACTCATGATGAGTAAAACACACACACACATAAAACAGACACACATTATCCTAGAAATGATCCATTTTTGCCTCCATAACAAGGTATTAATATATGACAACATATTTTACAGACAAAAGAGAGTAACTGCGATGGGAACATCTTTCGCACCTACTTAAGTTAACCTGACCATGCGTTTCTGGGCAGTGGAACATGTCTGGTGTGACAAAAATAAAACATTGACTGACAGAGTGGTGCTATGGGTTCGTTACATAGACAAAATATTTTTAATTTGGGAAGGAGGTGAGGAGGAACTGGACCTCTTCTTGAGATGTTTCAATGAGAATGCATTTCATCTGCAATTCACCTACAATATAAGCCATCAGGAAATTGAATTTTTAGACATAAAAATATGCATCCACAATAAAAAGATCTGTACCACCTTCTATCATAAACCCACAGCGTGCAACAGTATTCTGGTGGCTAACAGCGCCCATCTCAGATCACTCAAGTAGAGTGTACCCTATGGGGAATTCCTACGTGCCCGAAGAAACTGCTGTGAGGAGGGAGAATTCATGTCACAATTGGACCAGATGCATACTAGATTCTCAAGAAGAGGCTATCCAACAGTGGTCCTGGACAATGCGAAACAAAGAGCTATGAACAAAAGAAGAGAGGTCCTACATTATCCCAAACAGGTCACTGACATGAAAGAGGAAAGCAAAGATGAGCTAAGGTTCCTAACACAATTCAATACCTCTAGTGGAACAGTCAGAAATACTTTGCGACAACATTGGAAAACACTCCAACATGATGAAGATCTAAGGTCTTGCACCCAAAACTATCTCAGTATTATGTACAGAAAAGCACCCTCCCTGTGTGACATTTTAACACACAGTTAAAGCAAGAAAGAAAAACATTGTGGATAATTGGCTATGAACAACTAGGTTCTATAAATGCCACAAGTGTAAAGCCTGCAGGCATGGATGCAATCATCAGAATGTAGTGACCTTCACTGGAGAGAAAAGAAAGATCAGAGAAGGAATGTCTTGTGAGACAACTCATGTGGTCTATATCCTTGAATGCCAGTGTGGAAAGAAATATTTTGGCAGCACTATAAATAAATTAAAACTGAGCAACCTGCAAAACATAAGAGCAATAAACAATAGAGACTTCACGTATGCCATGGCAAAACATCTTTGGAAAGACCACAGAGACCCAAACCAGCTATCATTTTATAGAATTAAACACATACCCTAGAGTATAAGAGGAGGTAATCGAGAACTTGCATTGAGTAAAGCTGAGTCCAAATGGATTATAACAGTTGGCACTGAGATACCATGGGGATTAAATATGGACGCGGAATTGTATACCTTTTGGTGAATCTTTTTTATACTGTCCAACAATATCTGTGCCACACTCAGGGCTGTTATAATGTAAACCAGAATATTGTTTTGAACTATTTGCAATGGGATTATATTATGCATTTTAAGCAATGTCAATGAAAAACTTTGATGGTAATACTGCATTAATTATGTTTGAAAGGGACAATAGGATTCACTTGTTAGGTACTTTACTACTTAACACTACGCACTTTAAAACCTTGGACATTAGTGTTCTATTTAAATAGTATTCCCTTCTTCCTATTTTAAGCTCATTATAGATCATTCTGGGACTTATAATAGAGACTTAAGAAAAACATTTGTTTCGATAGTGTATACAAACCCATTTTTCACCCAAAGCATGGTGAACTTTAACAGGCATGACCGTCCTGACATCTTTGGGCTGTCTAAACAAACAAACTAATGTTTACATATACCCTGCAACTTATAAAGTACAGTGTATTTAACATGTACTTTTGTTCTATTTGTGAATAGACACTTTGTCCCTGAGCAATACGAGAATGCATCTTATTACCCTGGGCACCAGTATTGTTTTTACCATAAACTTTTTTGTGGGACTTTGAATAGTGAAGCTGTAGAGATAATTTTTCTTATATCATGTATATACACATTTCCCGGTTAAGCACGGTGCACTTTAAAACTTATTTCCCACCTAGAACTTCTGGGCTGCTTAAATTACTGAGTCGATGCTTATATATACCCAGCAATTTATTAATTTATTGAGCACAATGAACTTAGAATATACCTTAAAACATATCCAGGAACAGACACTTTGCCCTTCATGAAATGACAATTTG
The DNA here is from genome assembly GCF_964261635.1 of Lissotriton helveticus. Lineage (NCBI taxonomy): Eukaryota > Metazoa > Chordata > Amphibia > Caudata > Salamandridae > Lissotriton > Lissotriton helveticus. The sequence goes on from NC_136061.1 coordinate 536,776,039, forward strand.
AGAATCTACCAACCTTTTTTATTTATTTATAAATGATGACAACATTTCTCATATATATGATAACTTTTTGAGCTTGTTCTCGCATAGCACAATGCACTTTAACAACAATCTTACTTGCTTAATCATCAAGATATCTGCCTTTGACAGTTTATATTCTGTTGTCTTGAGTCCTACGTCTATCATATGTGTTCTATCACTCCATTGACCCCACTTAATTACAATAAGTCCGGGTATTTTAAATATATATATATATTTTTCTTCCTTTCATTTGGACCTGATTTGTGATGAATCGAATACTAAACTTTCCTGACAACCTAATATATATGATTTTGGCCACCCTTTCGGGCCCTTTAGATCACCAATAATCTAGAAATTATATTATATGTGTTTTTTGTCTCGGCGCCCTTTTTGTGGGACCTGATTTGTGATGAATCAAAAACTGAATTTTCCCAATAACCTAATAGATGTTTTTCTGTGGTACTTTACCAGAATTGTGGAAACATTTGTTCAATATATCAATTTGCATTTTGTATAGATATCCCAAAATATGTTTTTCTTGGGCACTTTACCAGAATTGTGGAAACGTGATCAACTGCATTTTATATAGATTATGTCACAATAATGTTTCAAAAAACAGTATAAAAATATAAATTAGGGTCGCTTTGCAACTTTTGTGTACACTGCTACTGTCATACACAAGAACAAATAACCTGTGTTCCTTTAAAATTTTGATTTTAATGGTTGTGGGAGAGACTGCTTAGCCCCACTTATAGACACTCTCACTCTGTACAGCGCACTCTATGACCCCGATGAAGGCCCCAGGCCGAAACACGTTGGTCTTCTTTCCCACTTCATGCACATGCACTTTGCTGAAAATTAAGAAACTTTAAAAAAAGGATAAAGCGTTTCCAAAAAGAATTACGGACCCGTTTGCTTCTCTAGTCTGCTTGGTGTTGTCTTCCTGTGCCCTTGATGACTGGCGTGTGATACTAAGGAGGGTTAATGCGGGACACGAGTATCCACAAATATATACATACGAAGACCCCAACCCTGAAATGCTCCAGATGTGGGCTGATAACAGCGCACAATCATCACAAAACATGCTCAAAATCCTGGTTCAATTTGCGGCAAGCGACAGAGCCAAAATGATAATACGAATTGAGGAAATATTGAAGGAATTGGACACTAAAGAGAACAAATATGAAATCGCAAATGGCATGAAAGAAATAACGGCGAGAATTGTAAAACAGGAAAATGACAAAGAAAGAAAGGCTATAAAGTTTCAGAGAGATCGTAAAGATTACATGGAGAGGAGAATATACACGTTTGCTAGAAAGTATGACCAAATAAGACGCCAAATACCAGCTACAGCTACCGGTGACCAGAGGGCTGGAACAGAACAGAGCGAAAACGAAGTGAGCTCTGAATATGAAACTGATGCAGAAAGCAACCACAGCGCAGGAGCCACTGGTCCCGCACCCACTCCGGTACAAGAACTGGCTTTTTTACGGATGCAGCGCCTCAGATCGCTGCGACCGTGATTCCCGTGGAGACAAGATGGAGGAGGGGGACAATCGACTCAAAAGCAACAACAAAAAGCAGGCGGAGAAAAAACAGACGGTGGGGAAAAACAAACACAAAAGCAAACAAAACAGCAATACAGACGCAACAAAAGACGATGATGGAAGGGGACAACACAGTAATTAACCTAACTAACCTTGAGCTATCGCCACAGGAACTTGAAATTTTATCATTGGGCCTTACCTACTGTAGTAACACTAACTTTGACTACGCCCAAACTCGCATAGATCTGTTTCTTTATGTCCGAAAATTAAAATTACAAAAATATTTTTCAATCAAGGCCAGCACGCAATGGAGACACAAGAACCGAGTGAACAGGAACAGATCCTGAGCGTGGCAAACATGGAGGCACTACAGGATCTACTAGACCTTGAACAACAAAATGAAACTGCTCTTATCACACCAAGTGGAGCGGCCGCAAACTCGGAGATAAATATCTACCAAACAGTCAAAACTGGTTTCAAACCAAAATCAGTTTTCATGCCAGTAAGGCCTAAAGATGGACTAGACCTTTTTTCGGATTGTGTGATAAAAGATCTCAAAGAACTATCTATCAAAAGTACTAAAGAGGGAGCAGCACACAATGGAGACCAAATGAGAAAGTACAACAACCTAATGGAGAAAATCAAAGCGAGATCTGACATTGTGGTGAGATGGTCAGATAAGGGGGGCAACATAGTCCTATGGCCACTTGAGATGTACAACCTGGAGGCACTCACACACCTCCAAGACCGTGAATGCTACATGAGAATAAGTCCAACACACATCATTGGTATACAAGAAAAATACCACAACGAGCTATACAAGTGGAAAGGCATGGGATTGTTGAGCAAACATGAGTTTGAGTTCCTGAAGAATGACTATCCAGTAACTCCCCAACTATACTTAATCCCCAAAATCCACAAAAAGGACAAAGTTCCCCCTGGTAGACCAATCATATCAGCAATAGGGAGCCTTTTTGAAAGAACCAGTGTATTTATAGACCATTTCCTACAGCCACAAGTAAGGGAATTACCTGCATACATTAAAGACACTGGGGACTTTTTAGCTAAAATCTACGATGTGGAATGGAAAGAAAATTACCTATTCATGACTCTGAATGTACAATCTCTGTACACAAGTATCAGACACAAGGATGGCCTCAACGCCCTCAAACACTATCTTGGAAAAAGGCCAATAAACTTATACAAACACACCTGCATGCTGCTTGAAATGACAGAATGGTGTCTAACCAACAACACCTTCATATTCGACAGACTACATTACAAACAAATGCAGGGATCAGCTATGGGCACTTGCTTCTCCCCCAGCTATGCGAATCTGCATATGGGCTGGTGGGAGGAGCAGGTACTGCAAATAATTCACGCAGAAATCATGACCAACAACATTATGGTGTATAAACGGTTCATTGATGACATTTTTATTTTGTGGCAGGGCAGCCCTGAGAGTGCAGAATAATTTGCTTGTGAATTAAATGAAAATGCTGTCAATTTAAAATTCACATGTAACATTAGCCCCACCACCATACAGTTCCTTGACTTAGAGCTATTTGTCCGAAACAACAGAATACAGACACGCGCATACCACAAACCTACAGCAGGCAATGCCCTCCTACATGCGCAAAGTTTTCATCCTACACCTTTGAAACAATCTATCCCATATGCTGAATGCCTAAGTATGACTCGAAACTGTAGTACCCCAGAAGATTTGACAAAAGCCAAAAATAATCTCTTCACTAGGCTCAAGAACAGGGGGTACACTGACAAAACGTGTAGGAGAGCAGAAATCAAATGCAGTACCAAATCTAGGCAGGAACTCATTTTCCCTCCCAAAGAAAACAAAAGTTCTGTGATTTGTGAACGGCAGCCACCTAGACTTATCACGGGATACAACAGGTACCATATGAATCTCCGCAAGATCCTTAGGAGACACTGGCCGCTGGTACGGAATGACCCAACCATTGGCCAGGCAGTGGGTAAAACACCACTGGTAACCTATAGAAAAGCCAAATCAATGCGAAGCCAGTTGGTTTGCAATGCTCCAGCCATAAAAAAGACCTGCAATTGGTTACAAAACCAGAAAGGCTTCAATAAATGCAGCAAATGCAAAGCGTGCAACCATGGCATCAATACAACTGATGTCATTGTACCCTTCAGACAAAAACCGTACACCATCAGAGCACAGTATTCGTGCAAAACAGAATATGCGGTGTACGTGTTGATGTGTGTATGTGGCAAAAGATACATGGGCTCTACCATTTACCCTGCACATGTGAGAATCCTACAACATCTCAGGGCAATAGCAAACAAAGACCCAACATACCCAGTAGCCAGGCACATTAATCAGATACATGGAGGGAATGCCCAAAGCCTATCATACTACGTCATCGATAGCGTACCCAGAAACAAAAGAGGGGGCAATCGTAAACTGGCTTTACGTCGCCTGGAGTCCAGATATATAATCCTTCTTAACTCAAAAATCCCGTTCGGTTTGAACGCAGATGAAGCCCTGAATGTACATCTGTAACCAGTCTGTATTGTCTCTTCCCTGAAAACCCATTCTTAACATCTGCAGTTGTAAACTACAATTGTATTACCTTATTTCACAAGCACATAGGGACACCACAATCACCTTTCCTTTAATTCACCATTTCACTTCACTTATGTTCACCAATATTCACCACCCACTTTATAAGGCACACTGTACGAGTCCTTAGCAAATTACTCCACTAGGAGACGAGATGTGTCCATTGCGCAATGTTCTGGTGCAGGAACCATAAGTAAGTATGACCACTATGTCATAAGCACAGGGCGTGGGATACTCAGATATGCGCATCACCGTAGGATGTTATCAGTAATTTTATATAACATTGTGCGCAAGAATACTAGCAGGAATATGGTCACTCCAATTATATATGCCGCAAAAAATATGTTATATAGTTTGATTTCAAACAAATGCTATTTGATGGTCATATTTTAAGAGTATCAACTGAATGCAGTAGTGAGCATGCTTTACCAGTAGGCTTAGACCCGGGAGCGCCAACTCCATTTACAATAAACTGGGCGCACGCACCAATGTCCAAATGGCCACAGGGCCGGTGAATGACTGCAATGTGTTCATCAGCCACAAAAACTTTAGGCGCAATGGAGTATGCCACTGACAATTTAACTCGTACTAAGTCAAACTTGTAAACCGTGTGGGTGCACGTTTTAGATAAATTATAGTGTTCTCAGTGTCAAGAATACACGGGTGTGAATTTACAAATATGTAGATTACCGGAGATGTTTTAAAAAACTGTAATTCCTATATCCTTTTTAAAAAGTTTCAATGATAAGAGTGTAAAAAGACTGCCATGATGTAAGAATGTGCAAGTCATGAACTCTTCTATGTCCGTCCATGAGGGTCATATGCCTGTTACCATGACAACCCTTAGCCTATTAAAACTCATGTAACATTTGAATGCCCATGTGAATGTGTAACATATATGTATATATAGTTTAACACAATGTTAATGCAGATGTAGTGAACAAGGCGGGAGCAAGCCGCCGAAATGCGTCTAAGCAGCAACTGAGCAATTAAAATCGTTTGGATTATGATTCACGGAGTCAGCGCCTTATTTTGATGGAAAGTTTGGTTTGTTACAATATATATATATATATATATATATATGTCGCACCAAATGCCAAAAGCAGCAGGGACGCACACAGTGCAGATGAAAAACCATATGGCTTTTATTTAAATCAGGCAACTTGCATTCCAATCCTTTCGGTAATTATTTCAAAGACCTGACGCGTTTCGAGGTGCTGTCCTCTTTCTCAAAGGTCTCTCTTCACATGAATGTGGCGCAGGGAGTCGTGCTGTTTTGCAACTCTATGTGCTTAATTGTTTTTATACTGCCCCCAGTGGGCTCCGCTCAGTGCGTGTATGGTTACCTGCATGCTGGGATTAGTAGTTTTGTGCAGGATGACTCCATCACCTTAGTACGTGCTGCACAATCAGTCATGTTCTTTGAAGCTTTTTTAAAAACCCTCAGTGGGCCCCAGGATCGTTTGCAAGTTTATTGGGCCTCATCTGCAATACTGCTCCGTGGGTCTGGACTCCGTTCCGACCAGGCAGCCTCCTTCCATTGTGAGGATGGTGCAGTCCCCCACGACAGGGCTGCTGTGCGTTTAAATGTCTCACCAAATGCCCGAAAGCAGCAGGGACGCACACAGTGCAGATGAAAAACCATACGGCTTTTATTTAAATCAGGCAACTTGCATTCCAATCCTTTCGGTAATTATTTCAAAGACCTGATGCGTTTCAAGGTGCTGTTCTCTTTATCAAAGGTCTCTCTTCACATGAATGTGGCACAGGGAGTCGTGCTGTTTTGCAACTCTATGTGCTTAATTGTTTATATACTGCCCCCAGTGGGCTCCGCTCAGTGCGTGTATGGTTACCTGCATGCTGGGATTAGTAGTTTTGTGCAGGATGACTCCATCACCTTAGTACGTGCTGCACAATCAGTCATGTTCTTTGAAGCTTTTTTAAAAACCCTCAGTGGGCCCCAGGATCGTTTGCAAGTTTATTGGGCCTCATCTGCAATACTGCTCCGTGGGTCTGGACTCCGTTCCGACCAGGCAGCCTCCTTCCATTGTGAGAATGGTGCAGTCCCCCACGACAGGGCTGCCGTGCGTTTAAATGTCTCACCAAATGCCCGAAAGCAGCAGGGACGCACACAGTGCAGATGAAAAACCATACGGCTTTTATTTCAACCGAGTCACAAGATGGCTGCCAAAACTTCCTGGTTTGAAGTATTGGCAGACAATCAGATTGCAGGCACGAGTTCGGGAGGGTTCGCGGATCCTCCACTGCCGCACTTGGATATCTGAGAAATATTAAAATTTCTCAGGAACTCCTCCGTTTAGCAGTTCGGGGTGTAGCCATTTCTGAAGTTTCCTATGGAAAATAACGCTGAGAAAATGCGTTTTGGGACCCCCCTTTTTCTCGGCCCTCGCTTGACGAATCACCCCGAAACACTCAATACAGAAGCTGCCCTGACCGCCCATTAGTTATGAAAATGTTGCTAAGATTCGTCAAACGACGGCAAAGATATTAGCAAACATAAAAACGCTACTCCTATGGAAACTAGGTTCTAATTGTTACTACTTACTGGCGACTATATACACATTGTTTATGATTTTTTTTCTTTTTGGGAAAACCCCTAAACCATTGCCTTGTTTTTTTTTGTAATTACCCTTAATATCCTTTGCCACTATCAACAAACCCAAATATTTCCCTTACCACCCTATACAACTTCTAGAACCTAAACCCTAAAATTACCCTTAACACCCATTAGCACTACCTACCCATAAACTCTAAAATTACCCTTACAACACTTTACCACTACCCACCCTTAAACTCTAAATTTGTTAAGCCTTGCATGGTTTCACGTTGTAAAGGCCAACGCCTTGCTACACTCGCTGAGTAAAGGCATGTGAGGTAAAGCCCTGTGATTATTCGTGTGAGGCCTATGCTATCCCTCCACCTGTTCCATTCCCTTTTTCCTCCCTTGATACTTTCAGAAAGGATTTCCTTCTTCCTCTTATTTAAAGTTTCTTAATGTTAATTTAATTTGCAGATACTAAAAGTGTATTTGAATAGGAAAAAAATACTGCAAATACTAAAAGCAGCTCGGAGTAGTTTGCAAAATTGAATTTAATAATTAACAATAGTCTGATTTGATTCTTTATTTTTTCTTTTCGATTTAGCTCAAGTACACTGTACAGCACTTACGTACCGCCCCATTTAAAGGTTTATATTTTTAAAATCAAGTGTTTTTTTATTGAAAAGGTAAACAGAAAAAATCAATACACAGCATGCTGCGTACGACCCAACCGGGCCCGCCGCAAAGACCATCTTAGAGCAGCACCATACATTTTTGTGAAGCGTGTTGCTCCAACAGCACAATCAAACTGGTAGCAAACTTTGGGGAGGGAGTTACACAACATGCCGCCTACAACCCACAATGGGCCGGCCGCAATGAGGGGTAAGATGCATAGCAGTGCTAAATACCTTTAGTTCAGGGCAAGCCCCACACTGTCCCCCTCAAACAGGGTTGGTGATTACCAGCTAATGCAGGTACTGTCGCAGTGAGGTGCGTAAAAATAAAGAGCCTTAAGACACTCCTAAGAAAAAAGTGAATTAAACAACCAACCTTTCCCCCCAACCCACCCCCCCACTTCCAAATGAACCACCTGTTGTAAAGGAAGAGGAGTGTATAACGGGAATAATTTATGCGTCCGGGCTGCTCCGCATCCTCCCTCCCCCTGCCCCCCTTTTGAGTATCTGGGAGCAGTCGCAAGATTCGTAGGTAATTAGGGCATGTTAACTCCCTGAACTCAGTGGAAAGGATAGAGATAAAGGGAGCCCAGAATTTAGTGCATAGAGAGGGATCCGCTTCGGTCACCATCGACAGTCGTTTGATTCCCAGTGGTGACCAAAGTTGATAAAGCCACTGTCGGTGGTCGGGAGTTTTATCTGTATTCCAACTAGCCAACAATACTCTATAGGCGGCATTTAATGCCAGGGCCAACTGCCTTCCTTTAATGGAATGACGCAGGAATGTATGTGTGTTGGGAAGCCCAAGTAGTGTTTAGGCTGGGAATCTGGGTATTGTAGAGTCAAACGCCCTGTCTATGTCATTTAGGACCGGGTCCCAAAATCTCTGCAGTTTAGGACAAAGCCATAAGGGATGAATCAGTGTCCCTGAATTCCTGCAGCCTCAACAGCATGGGCCTTCGCTCTGATCATTCCATTTCTGCATGTGTGAGGGAGTGTAATGCAAATAAGAGGTGATTTTATAGGCCGTCTCGGTGTGTCCTGCAGTGTGAGCCGTGTTCTATAGAAAATATCTTCCCATTCTTTATTTGATAGTGCACGGCCTAGCTCTGTCTCCCACAGGATCAGCCCTGGGGACTTGCAGTTTTGCATGTTCTTCGAGAGGTGTAGGTAGATCTGTGAGAAAAGCTTCCTATTATCTGACTTGAGGAGCAACCACTTCTCGAATGCAGTCATTGGTCTCCCCGCCTTCGAGCAGATAGAAGTGCCCTGCACCCAGTGCGTTCTTTGCGAGTGAGTGAATCGGTCCCCTTCCTGCAGGGCATAATCTGCTTTTAATTGTTCGAAAGGGATGGGCCCATTGTGGTCAAGAGGCTTCCTATGCGCTTACACCCATCTGCTAGCCAGCTCTTACCAGTGTGTGGGCACTTGCCGGGAGGGAATACGGATTGGCAAAAAGAGGCCTCATGGGTGAGGGGAACATGATGAGTGCGCTGTGATTGCTACCTTATCCCAGGTCTGGAGTGTCGGGCACTTTACAGGTGAGGAGTAACGCCCCCACACCCTGTGAGGTCGAGTCAACTACTCCTCCTTCCAGATGAGTGATCCCGCAACTGTTTTGTCCAAGAAGACCCAGTGCTTCTCTGTCACAGGGTAATTCCACTCCACCAAATCGCGCAGTTGCGCAGCCAAGTAGTAGTGGGACAGAGAGTCTGCCATCTTGTTTAGAACACTGCAGAAGTTGTTTCTGCAGCCTAGGTCTCTTGTTTCCCAGATAAAGCGCTCAATTTCTCTTTGGAGAGTATGGATTGCGCCAGTTGGTGGAGCTAATGTAAGGGTTTGAAATATGTAGAGGGCTCGCGGAAGGACATTCATCCTTAAGCCTGCAATTCTGCCAAGCCATGAGAGTGGTAGACGTTGCCTGTGTCAGATCTTTGCAGATCAGGGAAAGTAGTTTTGCGTAGTTGGTGTCCGCAATTTTGGAAAGGTTCTGGTTTATGGCCAGACCGAGATAGGGGAGATCGTCTGTGACCCGCTGAAAGTCAAATTGGGAATGTAGTGCCAATTCAGAATTAGGGGTGATTATAATTTTCAGGATTTGCGATTTCTGTATGTTCACTCATAACACGGACGCTGCATCAAAGTCTCGGAGCTGCTGAACAACAGCTGGGAGAGAGACCAGCGGTTGAGTGAAAGAGAAGATAACGTCATACGCGTAAAGGCTGATTAAATGTTGATCAGCTCCAAATCGGTTACCCTTGGCTTTAGAGTTGTCTCTCAGATGCTGTGACAGTGGCTCCATATATAAAGCAAAAAGAAGTGGCGAGAGGGGGCAGCCCTGACGCGTGCCCCGCTCGATTGTAAAGCTTTGGGAGCTCACTCCATTGACTTGGACCGGCCCACGGGGGAAGGTATAAATTATAAACACTCTTGATCCAGCCAGCCAGCCCCAGAAGCATGGGCCCACACCAAAGTGTTCTAAGGTTGCCAAGTGATAGGGCTAGTGCACTCTGTCAATTGCTTTCTCAGTGTCAAGCTGCCAGCACTAAGGATTCCTCCCAGGAATGCTACACCTTGTCAATCAGATGGCAGATGCATTTAGGATTATTCCCGCACTGGTGACATGAAATGAATCCCGCCTGGTCAAGGCCAGGCATCAGAGGGTTAAGGCGGTGGGCTAACACACTGGCGGACAGGTTTCGCATCAGTGTTTAAGAGCGAGTTAGGGCGGTAGGTATTGCACTGCTTAGGGTTCCCGTCAGGTTTCGGGATGACTGATATCGAAGCTTGAAGCATCAACTCTGTAAGGGTGCCCGTCTCTGCAAATGTGTTGAATAAGCAAGTCAGTATTGGGGTGAGCTCCACGCAAAAGGTCAACCCTTGAGCTGAACCCGTCAGGGCAAGGCGACTTCAAGGGCTTTAGGCGAGCAATCGCTTAAATGACTTCTTCAATGCGAATGGGCTTATCTAGGCGTTCAGCATCCGTATGGGGAGGGGGACAATGCTGCCGCTGCAAGGTATGTATGGGGATCTGCCAAGCTGTCAGGTTTGCATTTATACAACCTGCGCAATAGGCCTATAAGGCGTCTGCAATGCTGTGAACGTCGGACACTATGACTCCCAGGCCTGTCTGAACCGAACTGACCGACTGCAAACTGCCTGCTACGGAGCCAATGTCAAGTATGCGGCCTCCCTTATTGCTTCCTTCATAAAATTTATGTTAGAGGTGTAACATTGCATGTTTGGCCCTATCTAGATCCAATTGTTTAAGTTGCAGCCGCCCTTTCTCCAACTGCCTCCAAATAAGGGGGGCACCGGTGAGCTTGTGTATCGATTCTAGCATTAGCACGGACCGCTCTAGCTCACTCCTCTTGCTCTTTCTCAACTTGTTATTGTAAGCTGATTTTGCAACAAGAGCTCTCCCCGGATCACCAGTATTAAGGCTTCCTAAAGCGAAGACAGCGCAGTGGTGCCTGTGTCATTAAGCACCAGGAAGTCTTGTAATGCTTTTTTAAATGCCATGACCGTAGTCCCAGACTGCATTAAAATCTCTCTGAGGAGCCAAGGAGGTCTTTGCAACGAGAGGACAGAGGCGCGGAGAGGCATTGTTATGTGTGCATGGTCGGACAGAGAGCGAGGCTCAATGGTAGAGGCGATCACATGTTCCCACGCCGATGGAGAAACTAGAAAGTGGTCCAGGCAGGCGTAAGTCCAGAGGGCATCAGAAAAGAAGGTGTAATCACATGTGTCTGGGTGATGGGAGCACCACAGGTCATGCAGTCCGCACTCCTCCAGCCATTCCTGCCCAGCAGGGGAAAGAGCGGTTGAGTTACCAGTTCTGCGTCCATCACAATGTTCAGTTCCCCACCCACCACCACCGCTGCATCAGGGGTGTGGAGAATGCTGGCTAGGGAGTCCAATAGAAAGGGCTCCTGCTGCTCATTTGGGGAGTATATCGATGCAACAGTGAAATTAATTGTACCTAATTGCATTCGGAACGCTAGGAGGCAGCCCTTAATCTCAGCTGTAGGCCCTAGAGCAGCACAAGGGAAGTTTTAGAGAGGAATATAGCCACTCCCCTAGCCTTCCCCTTCCCGGCGGACCAAAATTGCCTGATTTACATTCTCTGTGTATCCTTAAGGAGTAAGTGAGTCTCCTGAAGTAGGCATATATATCGCCCTGAGCGTGCTTTAATAGATAAAGTACTGCCGACCTCTTAAACGGGTTGTTGAGGCCACACACATTGAGGATTATGATCCTAATTTCCATAGGGACAGAGAAGGAAGCGCGCTATGAGGGATCGGGCAAATACTACCCTGTCGCGTGTATATTGTTCCCAGCACCTGGAAGAGGAGGGGGTCTGATGACCAAACCCATAAGCGTGGGATCTATCTGGTGGGGTTCATTGGAAGGGGCACCCCAATAAAGTAATCTAAACCCCAACAAGTTAACAAGACAAATATAAACGTTAACATAGAAAACTTTCTGAAGACCAAAGTTCATCCGATCTGTAAAGTTGGGGTGGTCTACAGCAAGAAGGACAGAATTGGTCCAGTTAGAAAACCTCCAAGGCGGAGCAAGCGACATTGGGGAATCACCGGGAGGGTTGTAGTCTCCATATTCTCAATCTTCCCAATGTCTCACCGCTGTCGTCATTGGCACTCTGCACCCTCTTCTCCTTATGTCGCTGATCTGCTACGGGTTCAGGAAGACTTCCTGCTAATGGTGTCTTGATCCAGTTTCACTCTCCGCTGGCAATTAATGACTGTTTGCCAGGTTTGTCAGTGCAGTCCAGTTGCCTCCAGGGGCGGGGGCTCGTCTCCAGAGTCCTCGAGTATGTTGATATACAAAAGGGCACACGCTTCCTTGAGGGACAGAATCTGGCGGAGCACACCTTTGTAGCGAAAGATGATATGTAGAGGGAGGCCCCAAGTGTAAGGGAAGCTAGCTTTCCTCAGGTGGTCCGTGACTGAGCGAAAGACCTAACGCTTCTGAACAGTGATCCGGGAGAGGTCTTGGTTTAGCACTGGTGTGTGGCCTTTAAATTGAATAGGATCGATACAGCACCAGGATGCCTGTATTGTGACAGTGCGCTTTATAAGCTGATTAAATAAATAAATCCTACTTTTTTTATGGAACACCTCCTTGGTTTGGAAATTGTGCACACACACCAAGATGTCTGCTGGGTGTCCCTTTCCTGATCGCTCAGGGCCCACCCGATGAGTGCAGTCCAATTACAGGGGGGGGGGTCATCTGTAGATCCTAGGAGGTGTCGCAAAAGCTCTGTAAGGTATTCTCTGAGATTGGACCCTTCTGCTTTTGATGGTACCCTCTGGTGCGGATGTTGTTTCTCAGTAAGCGGTTCTCCAGGTCTTTGTTATGCGCCTGAAGGTCTAGATGTTGCCCCTTGAGCCTTAGGACCTCTTGTTGGAGCCAACCCAGTTCTTCTTCTCGGGTAGACTCCCTATCCTCGAGTGTAGCCGACTTGTCAATGCGCTTGGGGCCCCGGGGCAAGCGGAAGCTCTTTCCTTAGGGCACAGACTAAAAGCAGTGGTGTAGAAGGTCATTGAATTTTATGCTTTGCTCCCATTTTTTTAATGATGCGAGAGAACAACTCCACAAATCCAGAACTAGCTCGCTGGTGGTTCCTGTGCAGCCAACATCAGAAACTAGGTCTGCTCCATGCTTCCCCAAATTCCCTAGAGCTGGTGCGACCCATAACAAGTTCTGAGATTTGTATGAAGACATGAGCCTCATTTTTGAGCTGTCAAACCACTCTGGAGCACCTTCAGGTCCTATCAGCTTGGACTGGGAATCTGCCAGCGGGTCTGCTTTTGGTGCCAGTCAACCCCTAAAGATCTGTTGGTAGATCTGGATTGGCCCCGGCTGTGACACTGCAACTGCTGATGAAGACCATTCCAGTGGTGCTGTTCACAATGTCACCAATGCTCATTGGCGGTGCTGAACACATTATGATTCCCAACTCTGCATAACATCAGTGTGGCACCGCCCAGGCCCACTCGATCTGAATTGGAGACAGACCCCTGTTGTACTGAAGAGCTTACTGAGGAACATGAATGGAGGGGATCCCTATACCTACACTGACCCCCCAGAAGAGTCAATGGCTGATGACAACTGGTATGGTGACTTGGCTGATGCTAGACACTTTAACAGACACTGGCATCCTCTCTCCTCCCACTGTGGCCATGGAGGAAAGGACTTCCTTTGCGATGGTGGTCCGGAAGGTGGCTGAAGTCCTGCACTTGCAGCTGCCCACAGTTCAAGTCAAAACAAATGTCTTGACAGAGGTGCTTCAACAGGAAGTATTCCCATGATAACTGTTACTACACTTCAATGAAGCCCTCACTGATGTCCAATGGAGTTACACCATCCCTTACCAACAAACCCAGCCACCACTACTTCCATCACAAGACTGGCAGACAGAGGTGACCATGCGCTCTTGCGACAGGGAATACTGGTCCTTCTGGCTAAAGTAGCCATTGAGAGGGTGCCAGTGTCCTATATTAGATCTACGCCCTCTCAATTATTTCTTGAAAAATGAAAAATTCAGGATGCTCACCCATGTTCAGGTCTTATCTGCCTTCGAAACTGGTGTGAGGATGGTAGTGTTGGACTTGCGGGATGCCTATTTCCACATCCCCGTCCTTCCTTCCTACAGAGGCTACCTGTGGTTCACGGTGGTCCAGGAGCATTATCAGTTTGCTGTGGCCCCCTTTGGCCTTACCAGTGCTCCTCGGGTGTTCACCAAGGTGATGGCAGTGGCTGCAGACAATCTGCAGAGGTCAGGGGTTCCAGTCTTCCCCTACTTCGACAATTGGCTGCTGAAAGCAGACTCAACCCAAGCAGTTGTCTCTGATCTCCAGACTATGGCAGACCTCCTGCACTAACTGGAGTACACCATCAACGAGCCGAAGGCACACCTGTTTCCCTCTTAGACACTCCCTTTCATTTGAGCTTCTTCTGGATCCAGTGCAATGTCTGGTTTATCCTCTGGAACCAGAGTCCAGGATATTTAGGCTAGGATTCCTGTTTAAGTCTCTTGCCAGAATTTAGTTTAAGACTTACTCTGAGGCTTCATCACTTGCCCCATTCTGTTGGCAAAACATGCCAGATGGCATAAGCAGGCTCTGCAGTTGGACTTAAAGACCCAGTTGGTACATTATCAGGGTCATCTCTCCGATCTGGTCCAGATATTAAGGAGGACTGCAGAAGACCTACTGTGGTAGATCACGGACTGTAATCGTTTCATCAGCATACCTCTTTGTCTTCCCCATCCAGAGCTCATAGTGGAGACACTTCTGGATTGGGGCGTCCACCTATGAGAGGCAGAGATCAGTGGCCTCTGGTCTCCGGCAAAGTCTCAGCTCCACATCAGTCTGTTGAAACTGACAGTGATCCGTCTGGCATTGAAAGCCATTCTTCCTACCATCAAGGGAAGGCTTGGTCAGGTGTTCACAGACAACACCACTACCATGTGGTATTGCAGCAAGCAAGGCAGTGTTGGAGCCTGGACCCTATTTCAAGAGGCAATGCATCCAGGCACCTACGTGGGCATCACTGCACACGTTTGTCAAACACTACTGCTTCCACAATCCGATTTGGAGGGATGGGTATTTTGCCCATTCACTCCTCAAGGGTTTATTAGTCTAAAATAATTCACAGACCAATCCCGGGTAGAGATTGCGTTGGTATATATTCTATCCATCTGTCCATCAACTGTGTTTTTTGCAATTTTCACCCCGAGTGGGCTGGGTATGCTCAGACGTGAGTCCCAGGCTTTCCACACCACTGGAGTCAAGCTATCCAGGCTGAATGAAGGCTGATAGCCAGAAACCGGTCCTTGGATGCTTGATTCCGGTCTGGGAAAGACATGGCTTGGTAGTTCGGACTGGACTGTTCCCATGAGGCACAGGGTCAGAGCTGATTTGCATATAGCCAGTGTCTAACCCAGGGTGGTGTGGAGTGCAAAAAAACGATGGATTTAGGCCCAGATCCTTGTACTGGGGTGAATGTATGACATTGTTCTACATTCTGTCCATCAACTGTGTTTTTTGCAATTTTCACCCCGAGTGGGCTGGGTATGCTCAGACGTGAGTCCCAGGCCTTCCACACCACTGGAGTCAAGCTATCCAGGCTGAATGAAGGCTGATAGCCAGAAACCGGTCCTTGGGTCTGGGAAAGACATGGCTTGGTAGTTCGGACTGGACTGTTCCCATGAGGCACAGGGTCAGAGCTGATTTGCATATAGCCAGTGTCTAACCCAGGGTGGTGTGGAGTGCAAAAAAACGATGGATTTAGGCCCAGATCCTTGTACTGGGGTGAATGTATGACATTGTTCTACATTCTGTCCATCAACTGTGTTTTTTGCAATTTTCACCCCGAGTGGGCTGGGTATGCTCAGACGTGAGTCCCAGGCTTTCCACACCACTGGAGTCAAGCTATCCAGGCTGAATGAAGGCTGATAGCCAGAAACCGGTCCTTGGATGCTTGATTCCGGTCTGGGAAAGACATGGCTTGGTAGTTCGGACTGGACTGTTCCCATGAGGCACAGGGTCAGAGCTGATTTGCATATAGCCAGTGTCTAACCCAGGGTGGTGTGGAGTGCAAAAAAACGATGGATTTAGGCCCAGATCCTTGTACTGGGGTGAATGTATGACATTGTTCTACATTCTGTCCATCAACTGTGTTTTTTGCAATTTTCACCCCGAGTGGGCTGGGTATGCTCAGACGTGAGTCCCAGGCTTTCCACACCACTGGAGTCAAGCTATCCAGGCTGAATGAAGGCTGATAGCCAGAAACCGGTCCTTGGATGCTTGATTCCGGTCTGGGAAAGACATGGCTTGGTAGTTCGGACTGGGCTGTTCCCATGAGGCACAGGGTCAGAGCTGATTTGCATATAGCCAGTGTCTAACCCAGGGTGGTGTGGAGTGCAAAAAAACGATGGATTTAGGCCCAGATCCTTGTACTGGGGTGAATGTATGACATTGTTCTACATTCTGTCCATCAACTGTGCTTTTTGCAATTTTCACCCCGAGTGGGCTGGGTATGCTCAGACGTGAGTCCCAGGCTTTCCACACCACTGGAGTCAAGCTATCCAGGCTGAATGAAGGCTGATAGCCAGAAACCGGTCCTTGGATGCTTGATTCCGGTCTGGGAAAGACATGGCTTGGTAGTTCGGACTGGACTGTTCCCATGAGGCACAGGGTCAGAGCTGATTTGCATATAGCCAGTGTCTAACCCAGGGTGGTGTGGAGTGCAAAAAAACGATGGATTTAGGCCCAGATCCTTGTACTGGGGTGAATGTATGACATTGTTCTACATTCTGTCCATCAACTGTGTTTTTTGCAATTTTCACCCCGAGTGGGCTGGGTATGCTCAGACGTGAGTCCCAGGCTTTCCACACCACTGGAGTCAAGCTATCCAGGCTGAATGAAGGCTGATAGCCAGAAACCGGTCCTTGGATGCTTGATTCCGGTCTGGGAAAGACATGGCTTGGTAGTTCGGACTGGGCTGTTCCCATGAGGCACAGGGTCAGAGCTGATTTGCATATAGCCAGTGTCTAACCCAGGGTGGTGTGGAGTGCAAAAAAACGATGGATTTAGGCCCAGATCCTTGTACTGGGGTGAATGTATGACATTGTTCTACATTCTGTCCATCAACTGTGCTTTTTGCAATTTTCACCCCGAGTGGGCTGGGTATGCTCAGACGTGAGTCCCAGGCTTTCCACACGACTGGAGTCAAGCTATCCAGGCTGAATGAAGGCTGATAGCCAGAAACCGGTCCTTGGATGCTTGATTCCGGTCTGGGAAAGACATGGCTTGGTAGTTCGGACTGGACTGTTCCCATGAGGCACAGGGTCAGAGCTGATTTGCATATAGCCAGTGTCTAACCCAGGGTGGTGTGGAGTGCAAAAAAACGATGGATTTAGGCCCAGATCCTTGTACTGGGGTGAATGTATGACATTGTTCTACATTCTGTCCATCAACTGTGTTTTTTGCGGTATATATTCTAAAGCAAGGAATCTGTGGCTAGAAGTCTCAATCAGATGAACAAGTTACTTACCTTGGTAATGCCTTCTCTGGCAGAGACTCTATCTAGAAGCAGATTCCTTATCAACCCTCCTATCCTCTCCCTTCTGCTAATTGTATTCCATTTATGATTGAAGAGATCCTTCAGAACCTCACTGTGACACGTTTCATTGCTCCTCAACTGGACTCAGTTGCACCTTTATAGTGCACATCATTCCCGGAATGGACACCAACAGCGCCACGCGGAGCCGAACGACACCACCGTGCAAAGGGGGTGCTCAGAAAATTTCCTGATCCAGTCAATTGCCTGGGAATATTCTATGGTAAGGAATCTGCAGCTAGAGTCTCTACCAGATTAGGCATTAGCAAAGGCCAGTAAGTTGTTCTTTAGTTACAGTTCACAATCAGCATGCCCCATATACACTAAATAGGCTGGACAGGGTGAAATCTGTGGTAAAAGGTAGACTGGAATCAGAGTTCGAAGTAGGCGGGATATGCAGGGCACAATGTTCCCATTAATATTTTGTTTTAGTAAAATGTTCCCCTACTTTTACGTGAAAGACAACAATTCAGGGGTGGTAGTTAAGAATTCTCAGCTGTAGTGGAAGGGAGGGATCCTCCTGTGCTGTGGTGCTGTGAGAAGAACAGACAACTCAACAAGAAACAAGCAATCTTGTTAGGGTACCTGCTGCTTAAAAGAAAGGAAATGTGTGCAGTTGGTTAACTTGGAAGTTGGTGTCAGCTTTAATTAAGGGAGTTCCCTTGAACTTTCCTGAAAGCTATATATTCCTTTTGAGAGGTAATAGAAGGGTGCTACTTACTGACCTATAGAGTGAGTGTTTTTAATAGGCAGATATACAAAATGTTTCCTCTAGGTGCAGTCTTAAATCTAATATTTTGGAATAGTATATTTTGAAATAGCATCTATATTTTGGAAACCCTTTTCATCTTAAATCGTACATATTTTTGGCTGTTTTGTTGCATCCTGTCTTATACTGTGTATATGTGCTAGTTAAAAATAATGCCATATATTCACAGTGCTTTCTGCCACAGGCTGGGACCTTGTAGAACTAAAAATATACAAGTCACTATTACCCATTTCACCAACAAGGATTAAATTATGTGGCTCTCTGGTTACACTCACAGACATGTGGTGTAATCGCACTAACCAACGGAGGTTTCAAAATAAACAATAATGTATTTCCTACTGACAAGGGTAATTGTAATTTATTTTTCATTTAAGGTATGCATTATTTTGACCAACGTTGCCTCCTACTGGTATCACACTCCGGAACGCCTTCACCGTTGGGACCCACGAACCAGTGACCGCTGCTGGAGGGAGTGTGGGGGGTTGGGCACCCTAGAACACCTCTTATGGAGCTGTGAACGCATACAACCTTACTGGACTGCCATCTTGGATTTGATAGATCAGCACCTAGATACACAGCTTCCCCGATTCCCCGCCTATGTGCTGCTTGGCCTTCCTAACCCCTTGATGTACCCCCTGAAGTCAGTGAGGGGGAGACTTATAGCGATCGCTCTGGGGCAGCTATACAGAACATCGTAGCGCACTGGAGGGACACGCAACCCCCCCCCCCCCCAGCTAGGGTGGTGGCATAGGCTATGGATGGTACTAGGTATGGAGAAGTTATCGCTAGCAAAGGCGGGGAAGAGTGCGGTATTCGCGGAACTCTGGCAGCCGTTCTTGACCCTCCTCACTGAGGAGTTCCGGGAGCTGAGCTGCCCCCGCTATCTGCGACTGCTACGACTGGCAGATACCCCACTGGCAAACACTAACACGAAACCACGTGGGTCGAGAGCCCGGAAGTGAGTCGCCCTTCGGGATCCCCCAGCAGTGATACGGGCGTTCTACTGTTTATTGCTCGATTGGACAAGGAGGGGGGTGGGGCGGGTGGGATGGGGGGGCATGTTGGGGTTTCCACTTTTTCCATCTGCTATGTGACATAAAGCAACCATTGATAACGCCTGATCCTTTATAACGAGGCCGGCCCAGCTGGGTTGTAGGCGGCTTGCTGTGTATAAACGCACCCGTGTGGATCTGATTACAGAACTGCATGCACACCTGTATTATCATTGGTGTGTCCGCGCCACCTTGTTTGCAGATGGCTGTTTTCCCCCTTTGTTATCTTTTCTTTCAATAAAAAAGATTTAATACTAAGGTTTGCATTATTTTATATGTAGCTACTTGAAGGTGAAATACCCCAATTTAGTTGCAGAATATTTAGTTTTTTAGCCATATAGTATATCTCCCTATCAGTCACAATTCGGTGGTCCTCAAAGTCAAATTGCAGCTCACAAATCTGGCTAGCAGTGAATACTCTGTTTGGTCACTCACAGAAAAATACTAACAGGTGCCAGCAAATGGCGCTGAAAGCTTGCAGAAGTGCAAAGGCATCTCCTTGCGTAAACACCACCAGTCTGTCATAAGCATGATGTTTGTACAGCATTTGCAGTGAGGCGGCCTATGTCAGACCTGCCAACTTACACGGTACCACTGTGTGTCACATGATTTTGGCTCCCTTCACACGGACAACCGGTGAGGAGCCGAAATCACATGATGGCAGGAATTCCAGCAGAAAAGCACTGCACAGAGCAGCTTTCCAGCTCATTTTTTAGGTCGAGCCTGGGCAGCGCATGTGCTGCACTGCGAGCATTAGCTTGTGTCATTGTCCTTTGTAAATGCTGGCTTCTATTTTGTTATTGGGCTTGTTAGTCCCTCCTTAGTACTGCCTTGTCTTCATTTGTAACTGCCCTTGAGGATTGGCCCTTTTACTTTGATTGTTAGACAGTGCGTCTTCTTTATCTATAAGCACTATTTTCTTTAATCAGTTTCTCTTACTGAAGGAGGGTCTCTTGTACGCATTTTTGGAACAGAACGATCTGGACCACATAGGTTTATATGTGCAGCCATGTGAAGCAGTCATGAGTCACGTTAAAATACTTCACAGGCAATGTACCTCTCCCCCTAACAATAGGTGCCAATTTCACCTGAAGCTGGAGGGCCTTTATGAAGAGTCTAGAGGGCTGACAATGAAAGTAAAGGGTTAGGTCTCTGTTCCAGGTGGCGAGTCCAGTGAGTGCTGTGCAGACAGAAATTAGTATTGTTTCCATATCCATATCTATTTTTAAAACATAGTAGAAAGTATATCTCTTTGTGAAGAACTCCCAGTGTGGGCAATCCTGACTGCCAGCAAAATAGCTGTGCTAATTGATAGCATGGAGAGTTTAAAAAGGGACGAGATTTCCTATAGTAGCTCTTTAGGTATGCTTGAGGTTGTGGCGTAATGCCAAAAACATTTAAATAATGAGGGCATAGTTGAGTTGAACAAGTTACTTACCTTCTGTAACACTTTTTCTGGTGGATACAATATCTGCCTGTGGATTCCTCACCTTGTGAATATCCCCTCCGCCAGCAGCATTCGGAAACTTTTGTAGCTCTCCATGCCGACGAGGACGACGTCACAGAGGCACGGCTTTGCTCGCGACCTCGCTGACGTCACTGGAGCCATAAGAGCGCCTCGTCGGCGTGATGACATCAGTTCCGCCCTTTTTCGGTGACCCTGAGGCACACGGACGGACCGACATAAATAGGTATAGTATACACAGTAATCAAAACAACACACACAGTGTGAAATCAATGCAAAAAGAAAAATTAAACATTTCCAGTAAAAGATATAATCATAAAATAAACAGTTTGCAGGCATAGAAGAGTGGACAACGGGGAGGCGGGTGGGTCAGTGAGGAATCCACAGGCAGATACTGTATCCAGCAGAAAAAGCGTTACCGAAGGTGAGTAACTTGTTCTTCTGATGGATACATGTGCCAGTGGATTCCTCACCTTGTGAATAGAATCCCAGAGCAGTCCCCACTCCCGGTGGAGGGTGTCCACTCTTCTATACCAAGAAATCCTGCAGGACAGAGCGCGCAAAATGGTCATCCCTCCTCACTTCGGAATCTAAGCAGTAATGCTTTGCGAAAGTGTGAAGGGAGGCCCAAGTTGCCGCTCTACAAATGTCCTCAACAGGAACACCTCTAGATAAGGCAGATGTAGAAGACTTTGCCCTGGTAGAATGAGCTCTTAAACCCTCTGGAGGTTCCTTACCGGCCAAAGAGTAACAAATCTTGATGCACAAGACAATCCATCCGGAAAGTGTGCGCTTGTGCACCGCTCTTCCTTTTGTGCATCCAGCAAAGCCCACGAAGAGCTGGTTATCCACACGATAGTCTTTAGTTCTACCAAGGTAGAAGCTCACCGCCCTCTTTGGGTCCAAGCGGTGAAGCTGCTCCTCCTCCTTGGAAGGGTGAGGGGGAGTATAGAAGGAAGGAAGCGTAATGGACTGCCCCAGATGGAATGGAGTTACCACCTTAGGCAGAAAAGCTGCCCTGGTCCAGAGTACCATTCTTTCAGCATGAATAGTCAAGAATGGGGCTTTCGAACTCAGAGCTTGAAGCTCACCTACCCTCCTTGCTGAGGTAATAGCAACTTAAAATACTGTCTTAAAAGACAACAGTCTCAAGGGACACTTATGCAAGCGCTCGAAGGGAGAGCCCATCAAATAGGTTAAGACAAGATTTAAGTCCCATTGAGGCACAATAAAAGGAGTGGGCGGATATTTGTTGGTAAGGCCCTTAGTAAAATGCAAAACAATAGGTGACTTAAACAAAGATGGCTGATCCGGCAAGCAAAGGAATGCCGACAAAGCCGATAAATAGCCTTTCACAGTAGCCACAGCAAAACCCTGCTGAGCTAAAGAAAGAGCAAACTGAAGGAGGTTGGATAAACGAGCCCTTAAGGGGTCAATAGACTTCTCTCCACACCATGAGACAAATTTGGACCACCTATAGGAATAAATAGACTTGGTGGACTGTCGCCTGGCTTGAAGAATCACATCGACCAAGTCAGGCGGGAGAGAAAAAGAATTCAGATTGCCCCGTTCAATCTCCAGGCATGAAGGTGTAAGGCCTGGAGGTGGGGGTGTAGAACCTGCCCCTGCGACTGCGAGAGGAGGTCTGCCCTGAGAGGGAGACGGAGCGGAGGGCACGAGGAGAGGTATATATACCACACCCTTCTTGGCCAATCCGGGGCGATCAATATGACTTGGGCCCGGTCTTGGCGAATCTTCCTCAGAACCCGAGGAATCAAGGGTATGGGAGGAATCAAGGGTATGGGAGGAAACGCGTAAAGGAATTGTTAGTCCCAACTCAGCTGAAACGCGTCCCCCAAAGCTCCCTGCATCGGATACTGGAGACTGCAAAATGACGGGCAGTGAGCATTCTCGTGAGTGGCAAACAGGTCCACCGGATGAGTTCCCCACGCCCGGAAGACGTGATGAACCACCTCCGGATGAAGCCACCACTCGTGATCAGCTGAGAACTGCCGACTGAGACTGTCTGCACGTACGTTCAGAACTCCGGCCAGATGATTTGCCATTAGACAAATCTGATGGTCCTGAACCCAGGACCAGAGACGCAGAGCCTCTCTGCAGAGACAATGCGACCCTACTCCTCACTGTTTGTTGACATACTACATCGCAGTAGTGTTGTCCGTTAGGACTTGAACCGACTGACCGCGAAGGAAAGGGAGGAAGGCCTTGAGCGCCAAATGTAGCGCCCGTAAATGCAGAAGTTTGATGTGACACAACCTTTCCTCTGGAGACCAAAGACCCTTGATCTCCAGGTCCCCCAGATGAGCACCCCACCCTGGAGTGGATGCATCCGTTGTCACTGTAGCCACCGATGGAGGTAGGTAGAAGGGCTTTCCCCTGAGACAGATTGCCTTCCATGCTCCACCAAGATAGATCCGCTGCAGCTTCTCTGAAGATCCTCACAGACTCCCTGAGATCTCCATTGTACTGATACCACTGCCTGCGGAGGCACCACTGGAGTGCCCTCATGTGCCAGCGTGCATGATTGACCAACAGAATGCAGGAAGCAAACAGACCGAGCAGGCAAAGGACCTTCAAGACTGGAACGACCGCTCCATTGTAAAACAAGGGAATCAATTACTGAATGTAGAGAATACTTTGAGGAGGAGGGAATGCTCAACACACAGTAGTGTCCAGCACCACCCCTATGAACAGGTTGCGCTGAGAGGGCCCAAGGTGAGACTTGGGCACGTTTGTAAAAAACCCAAGTTGTACAACAGCCGAGTTAATGATGAAGCAGATGATGAAGCACCTTCTCTGGCGACTCCGCTTTGATCAGCCAGTCATCCAGATAGGGGAAAACTGGAATCACCGATCTTCTGAGATGGGCTGCCACCACTGCCATCACCTTGGTGAAGACTCGAGGTGCAATAGTAAGTCCAAACGGGAGGACTGCAAACTGATAATATTGTAACCCTCGCAGTGAAAAGGAGATACTTCCTGTGCGACTTCAGGATCGGGATATGAAAATAAGCGTCCTGCAAGTCGATCAACACCATCCAGTCCTCTTGCTGCAGCACTTGAAGAACCTGCACCAGGGTAAGCATCTTGAACTTTTCTTGCTTCAGAAAAAGATTCAAGATCCTGAGATCCAGGATTGGACGTAGCCTGCCATCCTTCTTGGGTATCAGGAAATACCGGGAGGAACATCCCTGACCTTTTTCCTGCTCTGGCACCACCTCTATCGCACCTTTTTTTTAATAAAGCTAGAACTTCCTCCTGTAGGAGAAGAAGGTGGTCCTCCAAGAAAACCCCTTGACAAGGAGGGTAATTTGGAGGAAATTCACGAAAGGGAAGAGCATATCCATTCTCCACAAGATTGAGAACCCAAAGGTCTGTAGTGACCGATTCCGAACTTGTAAAAAATTAGTAAGTCGACCCCCCCACAGGACCAACATGATCCAGAATGGTGGATCTAGGGCTGCTTTGCTGTGGTAAGAGGGGGAGAGGTAGAGGAGGAGGAGGAGGGCTGATGGCCTCGTGGGAGACCTCTCTTTCTGCCCATATATGACTTATATAGGGTGTTCTGCTGCTGCTGCTGAGGCTGTTTGTAGGTCAGATAGGATGACCTCCCAAAGCCTCTGTACTTTCTGTAAGAGGAACCCCTAGGCTGTGCCTGCAAACCCAGGGACTTGGCTATAGCCTTGCTATCCTTAAATCTTTCTAAAGCTGCATCTGCCTTCTTTCCAAAAAGTCCAGAGCCATCAAACGGGAGGTCCAAAAGAGTCGCCTGGACATCCTGAGAGAACTCCGAAAACTTAAGCCAGGCACTCCTTCTAGATGCAACTGAAGACCCCAATATCCTGGCTACAGAGTCCGCAGTATCAAGACCACTCTGGATCACCTGTCGTACAGCAGCCTGCATGTCAGACAAGACGTCATCAAAATTCTTTCTGTCCTCCTCCGATAACTTTGGGGCCAGCAGGTTAGCAGAATCCATTAAGGCATGAATGTACCTGCCCAAAAGGCAAGTAGCATTAGTGGACTTAAATGCCATCGACGCTCAAGAAAACACCTTTTTAGCAGCCTGATCCAGTCTTTTTGACTCTTTGTCACCTGGATTCTGCGGAAGAGCACCCACCGATTTCTTTGAACAGGCAGCTTGGACAACAAGGCTCTCAGGCGAAGGATGTGAAGTAAGAAACTCCGGATCTCCTGGAGCCGCCCTGTATCTCCTGGCAACAGATCTCGAGACTGCCGGAGCCGAAATTGGCTTTTGCCAAACCTCCATAACCAGTTCAGTGATGGCGTCATTGAATGGTAGTAAAGGTTCTATTACTGCAGAAGGAGAATGGAGTACCTCTGTTAGAAGGTTGGATTTAAATTCCGCTGTCGGGAGTTGTAGACCTAACAGATCAGCAGCCTTACGTATCATAGTGTGGTAGGGAGCCACATCCTTTGAGGGAACCTCCGAAGGAGGAGAGAGTTGCCATTCTGGTGACATATCCAGACCACTTGCCACTCTTAAGTCTTCAAAAAAGTCCTCTGACACCTGAAGCTCACCTTCCTCTATCTCATCCTCCCTATATTGCTGTTCCTCCAACAATCGTTGTGCCTCACACCTGGACCTTACACTCGGGACCGGCGCCGACGGAGTCGTACACGGCTCCGATGGATTCGGAACCAGCGTCGAACCCAGATCCAGGGGCACAATCAAAGTCAAACGAGGTCGAGCTGACGGCGCCGGAGCTGTAGGAATCGGCGTTGAGGTCCTCGGCCAGGACGGATCCGCAGGAAGAAAAGGCATAAAGTGAGCCTAAGCATAGGCTTGAGGAACCCCCAAATTGAACGCCATAGGACCCATGGGCCCCTAAGGTGCACCAGAGGGGTACACTGCCCTCGCAAAGACACCATACATAGGATTAAGATAATACGATGGGTCTTCTTCAGGAAAAGGAGGATACTCGCCTGGAATACGCTCAGGCATAAGCATCACCGGACTCGGGCCTGCCGGCGCCGACGGTGAATCCCTTGGAGTCGATGGCCCTTCAGGAACTGGTACCTCTTCTACCGGAGCCTGAGAATGTTTCAGAGATGGAGAAGGAATCGGCGACTACGCTGGTGAAGCCACAGGAGAAGTCGCTCTCACTGGAGAAGGAGAAGGAGATACATAGTCCTCACGATGTCGGTGGACTTTCGAGGACGACGTCTGAGCTTCTTCCTTATCCGAACGGAGTTGAGAGCTGTGCGCCTCTTCTTCTTCTTGTGCTTCTTGGGTTTTGAAGCATGACCCGACGTCGACTTCAAGCCCGACCTCGAACTCCTCCGGACCCTTTTTTCTTTACGCATCTTCGCCATGAACAGCTTGGCTTCCCTTTCTTTCAGAGCATTCTGGTTCATTTAACTGCAGGAAGCGCAATCCTCGACGTCATGGTCCGATGACAAACACCGCACGCAATCGTAGTGAGGATCTGTTATGGACATATGTCCACCGCACTCCCTTCATGGCTTGAATCCTGACTTTCTCGACGAAATCTGCCGAAAAGAGAAACAAAAAAGAACAGGATACAAGCTAGAAAACACAAAGTAGCAATACAACCACGGAGAGTCCCAAAAAAACGTTAGTGTCGACGGCGCGGAAAAAAGGTAACTGATGTCATCACGCCGACGAGGCGCTCTTATGGCTCCGGTGACGTCAGCAAGGTCGCGAGTGAAGCCATGCCTCTGTGACGTCGTCCTCATCAACAAAAGTTTCCGAATGCTGCTGGCGCAGGGGGATATTCACAAGATGAGGAATCCACTGGCAGATGTATCCATCAGAAATATATGACTGCGCACAGCATTAACTGGCATACAATTGCGAGTGTACATTTCTGTGGAAATGCATTACTTGTAAATTCACGGTTTCACAGGACACACAATAAATATGCACAAGTTCTGATAAAAGGAGCAAAATGTAAACGTACAGATACTGATGGAATTGTCAAGCAGGCATTGTCAATGCCAGTATGTTTAGCTTATGAATGCACTGTCAAGACAGACCTAAATTCCATATACATTAATGAATGCCTGTCTTGCTGCCAAAGAAAAATGCTACAAGTTATCTACTTATGTAAAACATTTGAATATCATTACAGTGGCATGTGCATGCCCCTGAAGAACAAGTTACTTACCTTCGGTAACGCTTTTTCTGGTGGATACAGTATCTTGCCTGTGGATTCCTCACCTTGTGAATATCCCCTTGCCTCAGCAACATTCGGAAATTCTTTTTGTAGCTTCGCGCTGACGTGGACGACGTCACAGAGGCACCACACCGCGCGCGACTCCGCTGACGTCACCGACTCCATAATAGGCCCACGCTGGCGTGATGACATCAGTTCCGCCCTTTTTTCCGTGCCTTCGAGGCACACGGACGGACCAACATCAGTAGATATATACACAGTATACACAGTACACAAATGTCAAGATAACACACATAGTGTGAAACCAATGCAGGAAAGCAATTGAAATAAAACTTTTCCTTCAACAATAAAACATATTAACATCACAGTTACTCAGGTATAGAAGAGTGAACAACGTGGAGGTGGGTGGGTCAGTGAGGAATCAACAGGCAGATACTGTATCCACCAGAAAACGCGTTACCGAAGGTAAGTAACTTGTTCTTCTGATGGATACATCTGCCAGTGGATTCCTCACCTTGTGAATAGATTCCCACAGCAGTCCCCAATTCCAGAAGGTTGATATGAAGCAACCTTTCCTCTGGAGACCAAAGACCCTTGCTCTCCAGATCCCCCAGAGGAGCACCCCACCCTAGAGTGGATGCATCCGTTATTACCGTGGCCACCGATGGAGGCAGTTGGAAAGGCTTTCCTTGAGACAGATTGCCCTCCAGGCTCCACCAAGACAGATCCGCTGCAGTTTCTCTGGAGATCCTGATGGACTCCCTGAGATCTCCGTTGTGTTGATACCACTGCCTGCAGAGGCACCACTGGAGTGCCCTCATATGCCAGCGTGCATGGTTGACCAACAGACTGGAAGAAGCCATCAGACCGAGCAGACGAAGGACCTTTAGGACTGGAACGACCGCTCCATTGTGAAATAAAGGAATCATTTCCTGTATGTCGCGAATCCTTTGAGGTGGTGGGAATGCCCGACATACAGTAGTGTCCAGGACTGCACCTATGAACAGGTTGC
This sequence comes from Lissotriton helveticus, assembly GCF_964261635.1. Taxonomy (NCBI): domain Eukaryota; kingdom Metazoa; phylum Chordata; class Amphibia; order Caudata; family Salamandridae; genus Lissotriton; species Lissotriton helveticus. Next base: position 536,804,069 of record NC_136061.1, read on the forward strand.
GCTGGGAGGGCACCAGGTGAGATTTGGGTACATTTATTAAAAAACCCAACCTGTAAAGCAACTGAGTTGTGACTTGCAGATGATGGATCACTTTCTCCGGAGATTCTGCTTTGATCAGCCAATCGTCTAGATAAGGGAATACCGGAACCCCTGATCTTCTGAGATGTGCAGCCACCACTGCCATCACCTTGGTGAAGACTCGAGGCGCAATAGTAAGACCAAACTGAAGGACCGCAAACTGGTAGTGCTGCGATCCCACAGTAAAACGGAGATACTTCCTGTGCGACTTCAGAATGGGGATGTGGAAATACGCATCCTGCAAGTCGATCGACACCATCCAGTCTTTTTCCAGCAGCGCTTGAAGAACCTGTGCAAGGGTGAGCCTCTTGAACTTCTCCTGCTTCAGGTAAAGGTTCAAGATCCTGAGATCCAGGATTGGACGAAGTCTGCCATCCTTTTTGGGGATCAGGAAATACCGGGAGTAGCAGCCCTGACCCCTCTCCTGCTCTGGAACCACCTCTATCGCACCCTTTCGGAACAGAGCCAGGACTTCTTCCTGCAAGAGCAGCAGGTGGTCCTCCGCACAAAAACCCTGGCAAGGAGGGTAATTGGGGGGAAATTCTCGAAAGGGAAGAGCATACCCATTCTCCACGAGATTGAGAACCCAAAGATCCGATGTAATCAACTCCCAATCTCGTAAAAAATGGGTAAGCCGGCCCCCCACTGGGCCCACATGATCCGGAATGGCGGATCTAGGACTGCTTTGATGTGGTGGCAGGGGGTTGGGAAGAGGTAGAGGAGGAGGAGGAGGAGGCCTGACGACCTCTAGGATGAACTCTTTGCCTGCCTCTGTACGACTTGTACAGAGTATTTTGCTGCTGATGCTGCTGCTGAGGCTGCCTGTAGGTACGAAAGGAAGATCTACCAAAGGCTCTGAATCTCTTTCCGGAAGTACCTCTGGACTGCAGGCCCAAAGATTTCGCTGTCGCTCTGCTGTCCTTGAATCTTTCTAGGGCAGCATAAGCCTTCTTTCCAAACAAACCTGACCCATCAAAGGGAAATTCCATCAAGGCAGCTTTGACATCAGCAGAGAACTCAGATGATTTAAGCCACGCAGCTCTTCTTGTGGCCACAGAAGAACCCATCACTCTTGCTACCGAGTCAGCAGTGTCCAGACCACTCTGAATGACCTGTCTTGCGGCAGCCGGAGTGTCAACAATCACCTCTTGAAAATCCTTCCTATCCCCTTCAGGAAGTTTTGAAACCAGCTGTTTTACTGAATCCATCAAAGCATGGATATAGCGTCCCATTAGGCAAGTTGCATTAGTTGATTTGAGTGCCATGCTTGCCAATGAAAAGACTTTTTTAGCAGCCTGGTCCTGCTTCTTCGGTTCCTTATCCCCAGGAACCTGTGGACAAGCGCCCGCAGATTTTTTCGAGCAGGCCGCCTGCACAACCAAGCTCTCTGGCAAGAGGTGTGTTGATAAAAAGTCCGGTTCACCATGCGCCACCCTGTACCTTCTCGCAACAGCCCTTGAAACAGCAGGGGCTGTAAGCGGCCTTTTCCAAACCTCAGTAATAGGCTCCGCTAATGCATCATTAAAAGGGAGCATAGGCTCGACCACAGAAGTTGGCGAATTAAGGACTTCAGTCAACAAATTAGCTTTATACTCTGCCGTTGGAAGAGTTAAATTCAGCAAGTCTGCAGCCTTTCTAATGACCACGTGATAAGGTGTCACATCCTTAGAAGGGGCGTCAGAAATAGAGGCCAAATCCCAATCAGGGGACAGTTCAAGACCACTAGCATCTCTAAGATCATCGAAAAGATCCTCAGAATCCTGCAGCTCACCCTCTTCCATCTCTGCATCACAATACCTCTACTCTTCCAGAAGTCTCTGTGCCTCACGCCTTGACCTCTCCTTCAGGAACGAAGTAGACGGATCCGGAATCGACTCTGTCGGAGCCGGCGTCGAGCCCGAAGCCAGAGGATCAGAACGCTGAACACGAGGTCAGATCGGATTCGGAAACGACGTCGAGGGTGTCGGCGTTGATGGTCTTGGCTTGGAAGGTTTCGGCGGTGCCGAATAAAGCCAAGGTGGCGTCGGAGCTGGCATAAAAGGCATAAAAGGCGCAGGAGCATAAGACTGGGGGATACCCAGATTGAAGGCTAATGGACCCGTGGGACCAACTGGTGCACCAGAGTGGAACATTGCTCTTGAATAAACTCCATACATTGCATTCAGGAACTGAGTAGGGTCCTGACCTGGAGCTGAAAAAGCTGGATAAGAGCCCACAGGCTGCTGTCGTGGGAGCGGAGTCTTCTCGACTTCGACCTCAACCTCAGGCTGGTGCACCGGGGTCGACGAACCCGCAGGCAACGGAGTCTCCTCTTCTCCTCCATCCTCTTCATCTCCTTCACCCTCCTGATCAGAAGAATGAGTCGGAGCCGGAGAAGGATTCGACATCGGCTTTGGTGAATGAACAGGCGAATTCACAGGCGAAGCCTCACCCTCGGAGATCTGAACTTCTGGAGTCGGAGCCTCGACTTCCTTGCGAAGTAACTTCACCTGCGACTTCGGTCTCGAGCTCGAGTCCTTTCCAGAATGATGACGAGACTCATGAGATCTCTTCTTGTGGTTCTTCCTCGAAGACTTCGAAGCATGCACCGAAGACGACCTCGAGCGCGACTTCGATCGAGACCTAGACCTCGAACGACGAGTCCGCGACCTCGACCTCTTCTTGTCCTTCCTGCTCTTCAACTTTGCAACAAGGAGTTTCGCCTCCCTCTCACGGAGAACCTTCAGATTCATTTTCTGGCAAGATGAACACTCTTCGACGTCATGGTCCGAACTCAAGCACCAGACGCAGCACTCATGCGGATCGGTCATAGACATCATCTTGCCGCACTCTCCGCAGGGCTTGAATCCAGTCTTCTTCGTAGACATTTCGATACAAAGAAGCAAAAGGAGACCGAAGTGAAACAAACAGTAACAAAGTTACCAACAGCTACAGACGATCCCTAGAAACCGTTAGCGTCGACGACGCGGTAAAAAGGGAACTGATGTCATCACGCCGGCGTGGGCCTATTATGGAGTCGGTGACGTCAGCGGAGTCGCGCGTGGTGTCGTGCCTCTGTGACGTCGTCCACGTCGGCGCAAAGCTACAAAAAGAATTTCCGAATGTTGCTGACGCAAGGGGATATTGACAAGGTGAGGAATCCACTGGCAGATGTATCCATCAGAAAGTTCAAGCCCAAGAGGCTGGATAAAGAGAGAAACTGATCATAGCTGTGTGGCAGGCAGGCACTTTATTTCCTGGAAGCACATAATGAATCCCCAATCAAAACATGTACACCTGCCTCCCAAAGCCCGGCTCCTGGTGGTTCTAGCATAATTGTCAGGCAACAGCTGCGCTGCCAAGCCAGGCCATAAAAGTAAATACTATAACATCGGGAGTCATATTTCTGATACACAAATCACAAATAAACCAATATACTTTACTTTTTACGTTTTGGATATCTCTGCTACAGTTCCAGCGTTGTTAAATAAGCTGAACAAAACAGAATTTATTGGTTTTCAAATCTCGTTCACAAATCGAATAAAGAGATGTATTCAATAAAATGATATGTAATTAAATATACCTGGTCATCAGCAAATTTGAGTAGGGCTGCCATGGGGTCGGCACCAGGCGACAGCACAAAAATTAATGGTGCACAGCAGTGACTATCACCAAAAGCCTTGGACAAATCAAATGGAGGTGGTTCAATAAACGGGCGACCAAGGTGATCAATTATGAATTCCTGCACCATTGGAATAACCTAGAAATTCAATGAGAAAAAAGTACTTTCAAAAGTACAGACAGTTGTTCACAAAAAGCGTATAAGATCTAACAAGAGAAGAGCATGCATTGCAAGTTAGAAGTGGCATTCGGAAATAGTGGACTAGCTGTTTGTTTATTATATTAAGAATTAGCAAAAACTAATGTACGCGGCTGCCGTTGACACAGAGAGCAGGCGGAGGGACCACTGATGGTCTGGCAACTGACGGTGCAACACACGGTGGTTAAGGAGTTGCTGTGGATAAACAGTCTTCTCACTAGGAATAGGCACCAACGAGGTTAAATGATGGTGGTCATTTCACTGAGTGCCATGCAGAGGCCAGTGCTGCATGTGTGGATGATGGCGAAATGTCCACCTTTGATTTGTTTATCCTACTTTTTTGTTTAGCAGAATTCAATGGCACTGACCATTTAGGGTTCGTCTTGTGAAGTTGTTTTTTGGGAATATCTGCAGTCCTAAATGAAGATCGATGTGTTGAAAGAGTTTTACTCTGATTTTCAGGACCAACTAGACAGGCTTCAAGGAAGTCTCGGGGGACTCCTTGCTATTGAAAAACTCGGTGGACTTAATTTTTTGGATACAGCAAGTCTAATAGCAGCATCTTTGTGACGGGGCTTTAACCTTCTTCCATTAGTGATATAGCTAGTTTCATGTCCCAATCTTTAGGGGATTTAGCAGGGGGTGTAGTGGGCAAATGTTTCCCATTTTTGGTTCATGGTCTGGACTTAAACAAGAAATATCCTGTGTGTGTTCTTTGTATATCTTCCTAGTACACCATGTACTGCATTTTTAAAGAGACATTTCTCACGTGGAGGCAAAGACATCTTGAAGAAGTAAGCCTCACTGATCAAAAAACCACCAACGAAAATTGCTGCCTGTATTTAGCCTTCCTCAGGATGGGACTTAAATGTTAAAGTAGAGACAGATTGTCAAAAGCAGTCACAAAAAAAGAGGAAACTTGGGAGCAGAGTGCCAAGGATCCCTTCATATTTTATGTGCAGTAGACAATCTGACATTTGGAGCCTCAGATGGAAGCAATCTCTGGGTCTCCTGGCTGCAGTTCAGGGCACACAATAAAGTGTACTGGCAACTTATAATCTAGGATACTTTTTAATTTTAAATGAGTGTACATCTACACTGATGCGCAAACATTGAACAGTCTGAATTCCCAGCCTGAAGATGGGGAATATGTGAATTCATGAAACATCCTGTCATGGAAAATGTCAAATGCAGGTGGAAACTGTTCATTACAAGCTTCAAAAACGTACACACTACCAGGTACTTAAATGGATAAGGAAATCAACACAAATTACTTCAAACAGAAAACACTTAAACATTTTCTGTGGTAAATTGCAAAGCAAATTTCAGTACTTCTTGGTACTTTTTCATCATCATTCCAATCAACAATTGTCTGAAGGACTGCTAAAGGTATAATGATGAATTAAACAGCTATTTCAGAAGGGCCCTGCATAACACCTCCAGCATAGCTATGATTTATTCTGCATAAGGACTAGCAATAGGGAAATCTGTTTTTTGCAAAGATTTCAGAACTGGGATATGTTCAGAGGATGAACATGTCCCTTCCTTCAACTTTTTCCTTTTCTTACCATGGTCTTGTAGTCCCTCTTATGCTATGTGTGCTTTCTGGGTGGAGAATGTGTCTCGCAACGAAATCAGATACAAGTTGGTGCATAAGTGCACACAAAAACCAAGAAGCAGCATAATGGGCCAATATAACAATATAAGCACCCCAACTGTGAATCCAAGACAGACAGCAGTCACTGGCTCTTGGAAGATGTCTTAAAAGCTGAGGACATTTAAGGAGACATAGTCTAAAATTTAGAAACAGCACTTGATGAACTCACACTCAAAACTGAGAACATGTGATGGCTTTGGATCAATGGAGATATGGGAAAAAAGGAACTGGGTCACCAACGGCTGGGTGTTCTTTATGGGTGTCGGACACTTGCTATGCATTCACGTGGCTATGCAGTCACGTGGGTTTGTCTGTGGTATCCGGGGATGTCATCCAGTGCTCGTGACGTGTGTAGGTGTGAAAATGTTTCCATCTCCAGTCTAAGTCCCGGAAAGAGGGTTCAGTCAACGAACATGCATGAAATGGATCCATTAGAAATGCCTGCCTTCCACCACAAACTAAGTAAACAGAAGTGCATTGTGGTGGCAAAAAGAGATGTGAGGGGGAATCAAGACTAGACAGCCTTGTTAATCAGCAGTGCCGTTATTATTATTATTTTATGCAGACAAATCACTGCTTTTAATTCAATGCTGTTCTTTCCAGACTTTGTAAACCAGAAAGCCTTATTTTTCTGTGGTATTCATATACTTTATTCCAGGTACTCAGACTTCCTGAATATAAAGCACATATTAGATTTCGTTTTCACCTATTCATAATCCGTCTTCAAAAACAAACAGTGTGATAATGAAAATATTATTATGCATCATATTGCTCCAAAGAAAAAAAAATGTGTTGATATGCTGCTTAAACAAGCGATCTGTGCGGGCCCAGGCGTTTTGTAATCTAAAAACATACTTACTTTGTCGGGCCTCAAGCAGCGAATGAGGAGCATCCTTTGAAACTGGCCCACTTTTTCTTGCCACTCTGCCGGGAGCGGCTCGTGGTGTGGTTCCTGCAAGCACAAACACAGCAGGTTAGCTTTATTTAATTTGTCACTTATTTTCGCAATGCTACGGCATGGAGACTTGCCTGCTGGGCTTTGTCAGTTGAACAGCATTCCTGATGTGAATATTTATTCCAGTGAGTGAGCAAATGAAATGTGGTCCCGTGGGGAAATTCAGAGCCGTCCAAGATTTGCAAATAGCCGCGAGACCAAGTAGACGCGGCTCGACAGATAATGGAAGGCGGCATGGTGGTGGCTGTAATATGCGTTCAGCACAAATGCACCTCTGTACCGACAAGTTATAGTTATTGATTGCAGCGATCATAAATGCATTATTAACAAAACATCTAGCTTCTTAAATAGGTTGATCACTATGTTTTGTTATATGGCGTGATAAAAAAAAAAAACGATATTACCACAGCTTTAGAAGATGTAACAATGTATTAATGTATTACATTAACGTGACCAAGGATTTTTTTTCGATATATTTGTCAATTGTATGTTCTATCTCAGGTAATACCCATACTACTTATTATTGTTAACATTTAGAACCACTTATCGTCCTTTCTTTATAGCATGAGTGACAGGCAACTAACAGCTTCATAGAACCATGTTGATCATGCTGAAGGAAAAATTAAAGCCAATAGGTCTAGCTTTGGAGGCCTGTGTGTGTCGCTCCTTGGGCGTCCTAGATAGAAAATCTCCTACTGATGCAACATCTTGGGCTATTACAGTATAAGAGTCGGGAGAAGCTGCACAGATTGCATTAGCAGTGCAATGCTGAGAACTTAAAAGCAACCAGAGCAACATGCTATATACTACAAACGTTTGACAGAGGGACAGTATTTTCTTTACATCTTTAAAAAAGTCTATGTGAGCACACGTCTTTAATTTGTGAACAAAAAAGCAAAAAGCTCAGTAACCTTATCATGATAGCAACGTGAAATAAAAAAAATGCAAAAGGGGGATTGCTGATTAGGACTGTGTTTTTAAATCAGCCAAACAGCAAGCATGTCCTAAAAACCCCACAACACAAATCAGTAAAATGTCATCTTTTCAGCAACATAAATATATCAGAGAACATATACTGGGTCTCACCTACAAGCTGCATGTCACATTTGCAGCCGAATAAAAGGACTACTAGGTGAACCATCACCAACAGCAAATGTGAACACAACGGGATATTGAAATACCTTGGCATTCACTGGCAGTCCATTAAAGCAATGGCAAACCCTGAAAAACACATGGACGCCAGCAGCTGAAGCGGGCGACACAAAGCTCACTCTTATATCTGTACTCCTCGATATCGCAGTTTTAAAAAACAAATAATTGATAATAAGTGGTCTTGTGTACTGCCAAAGTTGTCTGCAGTCAGACCTAAATCCCATCTGAGAAGATTGTTGATATACAGATGAATAGTTATTTTCTCATGGGGTATTGCACTTTAATGGAGGACCTACGGTCAGGAGTAGAGCATTTTAGGTGTTCAGTTCAGCTCGCAAACCTAAGATGTACTAGATAATCCAGGTTAATACAATCAACTGGAAGATGCAAAAGCTTGGGATGGAACATTATTTTCCAATGTATCCAAAATATAAAAGGTAAATTAAATTATAAACTTAATTAAATAAGAAACAAAGACTTTTCAAATGATACACCGAAAAAGTGGTGAAACTACAAAAATAATTCTCAGAACAATCAATCCGCAAAAAACTAACATTACCAAAGTCAATAGGTTTGTCTTCACACATGCTGGCAAGCTCACTTATCCATGGACTTCTTCACATAAATTACACACAAATACAAACAAGCAGACACAGAAACGTATCTACAGATATCCATGCAAACACAAACTAACACATCTGAAACCCCTCAAGTGTGTAGACCTGAAGATTAAAAGATCTACAGGCACCCATGCACTTCACCATGTAGAACCCTGTCACTACAACATATATCCTGGTGCAGACAAGTGTTATGCCACGTTGAGTGAATGTTCGGTTTGTTTTGGTATTTCTAGTGGAGTAACAACAAAAGGTCTTTTGAAACTGAGACATACCTTAACCAAGAACACAGACTGCAGAGAAGCCAAGTTAATAAAACAAAAAGGTTTTCAAAGCATTCCTAAAGGTGAACAGATGTGGAGTTGGTCACACGGGAATTGTTAGCTGATTACATAGTTTTGACCCCAAAAACAGAAATAAGCAGCAGTCAATGCAAGTCTTGTTTATTGTAATTGTAGAAGCATTTATATGGCTACCCGGAGGCATCTCAGCGCTTGCAAATATGTCAATAGGTGAAAGCCTTCTGAGCAAAGCAAATGAGAAGGCAGATAGAGCTGGACGAGAGATGCTAAACACGACTGATCCAGATGGAAACAGAATTATGAATTAGGCACAAGATTTAGAACTGAAACCACTGCTACAGTGCAAGCCAGTGAAGCTCTCTGCGAGCAGTTGAAACATGGTCATATCTTCTGAGATAATATAAAAGGGAAACGGCGACATTTGGAATCCTTTAGCCAACAAGATAGCCAGAGGGAGACCAAGATAGCCAGAGGGAGACCTAGATAGATGCTGTTGCAGAAGTCCAGATTAGAGGAAAAGCAGGCAGTGACAAAAGCATGGCTTTTGCTGAGAAGTAGCAGCTCTGTCTTACTGGGATCCACTTTTAAGTAATTGATCATTCAGGAAACAATGCTAATGACAGTGAGGCTTTCTGATAAAGAAAGGTAATGATTTGCTTGTCATCTGCATATGTGACCCCATGCATGGCCCCGTACAAATGAGGGAAGCGTGTTGCCTCTCTGCTCAATCTGTATTATGGGCGCAGAGGTAAAGAGGCTGTCAGGAGAAGCAGTTAGTGTGAGATGAGGTCAGCAAACTGGAGGGGCTATAGAGAGTCCCATGGACCCTCCAGACACCTGCCCGCATGACACCACACTGCATTCAACTGCAGGGGGATCTCTGCCTCCCCTTTTAAAGTGCATACTAATGCCCCCTGCATAGTGAAATAAGGATTGGCTGCTTGAAGCAGCCAGTTTGTCTTTCACTAATGTACTGCCCACAGGCCAGGCACGTGTTTGCAGCTCCAGACAGGACCTTGATAGTAATAGGGCGACCTGCCCCAATTTACACCAGATGCCCAATACTAAAGGCATGCCATGGCATAGACTGGGGCAGGGCGCCATTACTATAATACTGCCTGTGGTTGGCAAGAAGTAAGGAGAAGAGGAAAATAGGCTGCAGAAGAAGGGAGCAAGCAGGGCGGGAGGCACAATTCAAGTATCGGGACAAACAATGTGAGAAAGTGGGACTTTTCATAGAGTTAGGAATTGTGAACTGGTAAAGAGACGGCAAGGCAAGCTAGTAAGAGTCAGGTATCCATGTCGACAAACCAACATATAGGCACTCACACTGGCTAACTAAGACTCAGAGATGGATATACAAATGCTACTTTCATGTCCACTTACTATCTAGTACAAAATCTATAGGATACTGTAGTAACCCATGTCATCCATGTTCTACATTCTCTGTTAGAATTGTTATGCTACAATTTCCACTGTAACATTCTGTATGCACTGATGAGCCATTCTCTACTGGGCTCCTGCTGAAGGTGGTTGTTCAAGCTGTCTGTCCTAATAAAGTTACAGACTTCTACTTGGTTTACTGGATTCATTTACCACATAAACATTTAAATCTTCGGCATTAGTACTATCTATGGGAGGCAAGCTTTTTAATTCTTTGAGACCAGCACCACCTAGACAATTTTTTAATAATGCTAGCTTTCTTTTAGGAGAACAACCATCCTCTTCAATAACATCTACGTAAGCTAAAAATGTAGGGAACCAAAGATCCCATTCCACTTTAGGATCGCCTGCTGTAGGTAAGAAATGTGCAGGGGAAAGAATGTTGTCAGACATTGTCAATATATTTAAAATTAATATTACAGAAACTAGATAATAGTTTGAAGGAGTAAAATGACTGATTATGGAAAATAATAAAAGTAGTCACCGTTGTCTGAAGATATCTGTTCCAGTCGATTTTGAGTTTAGTTGTTTTATGGGTTTTTCTTCTAAATGTCTTTCTTTTTCTTGAAATGTAAAAATTTGCTGTGGAAAATAGTTTGTATTTGTCTTTAAGCGTGGACGAAGGTATTATATGCGGTAAGTATTGAAGAAACGATCGTTATTGTAGTCTGTATACGATCGTGTTGGTTTCTATGGAAACGATGAACACAAGATGGCTGCTGGAACGCATACGCAATGCGTGATGCGTGCGTGGTGATGAAGCGGAGATGACGAAATTGGAGCGTCGGAAGAGAAGGAGGAGGCTCGCGTCGCGTTGATGGAAGCGTTGATGTGTGAGAGCAGGCTCGCGTGAATGGGAGCGCTCGTGTGGGCTGAAGCGCTCGTGTGGGTGGAGGCGCTCGTTAAGTAAGTTTTGAAAACAAACAAATGTATTAAACTGTCAATGATAAGAAATTGTCTAGAAATGAGGTATTTTGGGACATAAAAGTCGTATTAAGCCGGCAATCAATCACTGGGTCTACATTTTGCTAAGATGAGTGAGGTAAAATTAAAAGGAATTAACACGAACTGCCGCTGGTGCAATCGAGGCACAGGAAGTCAGAACAGCCGCTGGTGCTATCTTTACACATATAAAACGAAAGAGATACCTTAGATTTGTGCTGGTGAACGCTGTCTGTTGTCCCTTAATTCCATTGGAAAATTCCTTGGAAGTGTGGATTCTTTTCTCAAGTAAAAAAAACTTTTGAGGATCTTCTTCAAAGAATTTTGATGTTGGGTTGGGTTGAAAATCCCGGTCGTCGCCAAGTTTATGTGGTAAATGAATCCAGTAAACCAAGTAGAAGTCTGTAACTTTATTAGGACAGACAGCTTGAACAACCACCTTCAGCAGGAGCCCAGTAGAGAATGGCTCATCAGTGCATACAGAATGTTACAGTGGAAATTGTAGCATAACAATTCTAACAGAGAATGTAGAACATGGATGACATGGGTTACTACAGATACCCCACATTGTCATTGATAGACTTTAGTTGAAAAAACACAACACATTAATCTAGTGTGCACGAGTATTTATCTCATTTCATCATTCGTCAACATATTTGTCGTTGTAAAAAAAACGTTTAATCCCATGTGAGAATAAGGGTGGTACGTTGAATGGAGTGAGCTTATTTGGACTCATTATCAATAACTCACAGAGTCTAGTAACGGCTGGATTTGTATATAATCTCTTTAAGTTGTTATATGTAATGTTTGATTTATGTAGGCTTGTGTCATTTGTTGGACATATTTGTGTTGTCTGTACTAAACAGATACGATTACCATAGAAATTAGAAAATATAAGCAAAAATAAGTTGATCAATGATAAATCAGATTAATACTCGTGCACACTAGATTTTTCAACTGAAGTCTTTCAATGGACAAGAGAGGTATCCTATATATGCTATACTATGCTATTGACCCCTCCCCATGTATTAGGCCTTATTGGATCAGACCCCATTGCGTTTATATATACACTTACTCTCTAAACTATCTGCTGGCAAAATCAATTTTAAGGTAGAATAAAGTCTGCAATCAGTGACTAATCAATTCTTAGCCTATCCTTTGAGAAATCACATTTACTGGGTGGTAGAATTCTTGAGTTTCTATGTACATTCATCACCTACTTAGCTTCAATTACACTACTGCAATTCAGATTTTTTTAATAGTAATATTTGGCACAAAAGTTGAAAGGATTGTTCTATTTACAACAATCATTACCAATTCAGTGCTTCAGTTTTCCGTCATAAATTACTGCTATCAAATGTGTTGGGTATGTAAAACAAAGACTAGAACTCCTACAATGCCCTGATTTGTTAAATGAAAGACCATAACCAAGAAATTGGTGCCCAGAATACATGGAACAAGATATAAAAAAAGCTTATTTTCATATTCCTGCTTCCAAATTATAGGTTGCTTAACATTTCACAAGAGCAATGAATGCAAGAGATTTACGTACAGTTTAGCTCTTTTACTGTAGGCAAGCCTGTGAGCCATTAACACAAATAATGGATAATGAATTAGCATGGGAACGTTGTAAACTTGATTAAGCTATGACTCCTTTATACCTCATTCTCTTACACAATCACAGGACAGTTCTAGAGGCCTATAGGTCTATAGATATAGGCGAGTTCTATAGGTCTACCACCATGGAACATGACAATCTTTATGCTGAGGCTTGTCTCAACATCAAGATCTTGATGACATCGAAGCCTTTATGTGCTCATGTACTTCCTACCATTGAAAACGTTCATGACATTAAGGGCTTCATGAAGTTAGGGGACCTTTTCAATATGAAAGTGTTGAAAAACGCCTTGATGTCAATGGCCTTGTTAAATATCATGTACCTCTTTAGGAGTGAAGTATGGAGGTCATAGGTCGTTCACGATGTTTGGGTACTATAAGAATGTTGAGGGCTGGATACCTCTGATACACCCCTTGAGTTATCACAGAGAAAGACCTAGGTGGAAGCAAGCTTCTCTACGTCCCCTTTGCTTTGCTTGTGTGCACTCAAGCCAGAAATTAATGTTAAAATTTCTCTCTCATTTTCTTCACAGCTCTGGCAAAAGTATAAATCTTTGAAACAGAAAAAATTAACAAAGGATGAAAAAATGAAATTACAGCATTGCACATGTGTGTTCCTTTTCAGAAAATAAAAGGGGAAAAGTGAGTGACCCCAATACCTATGTCTCAAATGACAGAAACAATACTTTTAAAGGTGAGGCTCCGGTAAGAAAAAGAGATGAAGCACAGAACCCTTTATTAAATAATCTTCCTCACAAGATAAACTAGCAAGCCTTCAAATGTTTTGAATTTGACATGAGCACCCAGGAGTACTGGCTCAAAAGCCATGGGGGATTAGTTTGTTAGCCAATCACCAATGAAAAATGTAAACATAAAATATGAAAGCATCCAAAAACATACAAAGGGCTGATCCAAAACACGAAGCAGGCATTGGCTTAAAGGACAGACACATAGAAGCCGATTTCTGAAGGCAGCTGAAATACAGCACACTCTCTGCTTAAGTGCATAAAACAACGTCTGTGTGACACAAAACAAAACATGTTATTGTGGTGCTTGTGGGTGTTATGCTTGTGGTGCCTGTGGGTGTGCATTCAATAGTGTTTGTGTTGTTTAGGTGTGTTGGACTTGGCCCTTTTTGCAGGGTCATCCCTAAACTTTTTGCCTTTCTCATAGCCTTTTTGCTGACATGGTGCTGGTGGTTTTAGGCCTCTGGGCACTTTAGCACTGCTGTCCAGTGTAAAGTGCGTGTGCTCTCTGTGTTAAATATGGTAAGATTGGTCTACACCTGTTTGGCCTATTTAATTTACTTGTCAGTCCCTTGTAAAGTGGTATCCCATAAACCCAGGGCTGGTAAATTAAATGCTACTGGTGGGCTTGCAGCGCTGATTGCGTCACCCACCGAAGTAGCCTTTCAAACCTATCCCAGGCCTCTGCCACTGCAAGGCCTGTGCGTGCAGTGTTACTGCCGCTGTGACGTGGCACCTAAAGTGTGTGCCATGTCCGTGACCCCCCTTTTACTACATGTCAGTCACCCCTAAGGTAGGCCCTAGCTAGCCCTATGGGCAGGGTGCATTGTAGGTAAAAGATAGGACATGTATCTTAAGTGTGTGACATGTCCTGGTAGTGACAAACAGCCATTGTGGTTTCTCACTACTGTGGGGCTGTCCTCCCATAGGAATGCATCGGGGATTCCCTGAAAAGTATTGTTTTTTTTAAAATTGAAATATGCTGACAACATTGCTGATAACATATGCCATTTTCAAATCTCATAGTGTGCATTTTACAAGGTAGCTTGTCAGGTGGCACTGGGTGCAGATGTGGTTTATCCTCCAACTCCCCAGACACAAGTATCTCAAACTCCGATCCTAGACTGCTCATGTGGCTCTGTGATAATTTGCGCAAGTTAGTCGCTTAGGTCTGAGTCAGATTCCTCAGCTGTGGGAGCAAATATTGCTTCGGAATACGTTCCACTTGCCCCATACCCGCACCCACTTTTGGGGACAACCTCTGTGAATGAATGCTGCCTTCTCTGCCACCATTGCCTTATCTAAGTCGTTACACCAATGTTGATGCAGGGGGGCAGTGAGCGCTCCCCAGCGCTGTGCTACATTTCGCTTAGCCAGTGTAAGCCCTAAGGTCGCCCAAGCCTGGGCTGCGTGGTTGAGGTCGGTTGGCTCCCAAATATTAAGAAGGCACCTCCGGGGCTCTCGGGGGACCGCAACGCCACAGACCCGGGTGATCATAGCCATGACTGTCTCCCAGTATTGTGCTATGGTCGGCCAGTCCCATAAGGTGTGTAAAAATGTGACCAGCAGCCCACACCCCCGTAAACACGAAAGTGTTTCATCCGTCCAATCTTGTGAAGTATTGTCCTAGTGTGGTATGTTCTGTGCAATATTTTCAGTTGCACCAGTTGTAGTCGGTGCGGAATTGCCACCTCCAGCGGGGATGCTAAGGCCTCCTGCCAGTCCTGATCGTCCATGCTCCCAGGTCAGCCCGCCACTTCTCTCTCAGGGTGTGTGTGGGATCTTTCTGATTATTTATCAGTTTGCGGTACGTAAGAGAGATTGCTTTTTTGGTGAGGTAGTCCGTCAGGAGGCGGTCTTCAAGTGGTGATGACTCGGGGAGATCGGCACCTCAGGGTATGGCTTTGGTAAGAGCGTGTTTGATTTGCAGATATCTGAAGTGCTCCGAGTCGGCCATTTGATTTGCTGAGTGCAACTGGGCAAACATCACAATCTCTCCCTTCTTCCACAAGTCTCCTACCCTAGAAATCCCAACAAGGTCCCTGCGAGCAAAACCTTTACTATTGCGATGCATACCCAGTTTTGGGGTGTCCCAGTGTGGCGTGTGTTGGGGGAGTACTCCCTCCCAGCCGAGCGCTCGCTGCGCTATGAACCAAGTGTGCACTGTGTGTGCGGTGGGGCAGATCAGTGTGCGTATCTTGGCCTTGCTATATTGTGAGCCCAAGAGTCCGTCTGTACCAAGGGCGTGTCTGTCAAGTCGTAGGGCTGGTTCACCCTGCGGGGCGTAGAGCCATTGGTATACTACTGTAAGTTGAGAGGCCCAATAGTATAGTTGTACATTGGGCAGGGCAATTAAGCCATCGTACCAGCTACTAGTGACTTGGACATTGCTATGCGGGGGGTCTTCCGTCCCAGAGGAGGAGGCCCACCTCTGCCTCGATGGATTTGAAATAAAAGTTGGGGACTGGGGTTGGCGTGTTTTGGAGGGCGTACAAAAACCTGGGAAGAGCAATCATTTTTAATAGAACAGCACGGCCCAAAAGGGTCAGGGGCAGTGAGTGCCAATGTTTCCCGTCGTTTTTGAGACAAGAGGTTACGCTCATAGAATTGAGTGTGATCTGGTGTGATGTGGATGCCCAGGTATTTAAACCCATCCTTTCCGAGTTGTATCGTTACTCCCCTGGGCAAGCGCGGAGGGAGACAGTGGAGAACATGACCGACTTCGCCCAATTGATTGTGTATCCAGGAAACCTGCCGTAGGACGCACTAATGTCTAACAAGCAATTGATTGATCAGCTAGGGGAAGTCATGTATAACAAGATGTCATCAGCGTAGAGGGAAATGCGGTCCTCCCACCCCTTCGTCCACCACAGTCCCCGTATCACTGGGTCCCCTCTCCATGCCGTGAGCGACTCAAGCACCAGAGCCAATAAAAGCGGGGATAGAGGACAGCCCTGTCTGGTCCCGCGCCCCAGGGGGAAGTCATCGGACACACGTCCATTAACCACTACGTGTGCTATGGTTTGCATATATATAAAAACATTTGGGGCCAAAGACAAAATGTTTTAGCACCACAAACAAAAAGGGCCATTCCACCCAACCAAAGGCCATACTGGCGTCTAATGATAGGATAACCGCCTCTTCTCCAATAGTAGGCATGCGGGCCATTAGACCGTGAAGCTGTCTCAGGTTCGTTGTCGTGTTGCGGCCGGGCATGAAACCGGATTGGTCGGGGTGTATGAGGGACGTAAGATGTGGTTGGAGCCTGGTTGCCAGTGCTTTTGCTAATATTTTTGCTTCTGCGTTAAGGAGTGAAATTGGATGGTAGGAGGTGCACTCCTCCGGGGTTTACCTGGTTTCGGGATCGTCACTAGGGTCGCTATCCTCTGGTCCCTTGGGAGTACTCCCTTTTCTAGGCTGTCTTCGTACTTCTGCAATGAATAGCGCTCCAGTGTTTCTGCTTCTTTTTTGTAAAGCTCCACTGGAATACCGTTCAGACCCAGTGCAGTGCCCGGCTGGAGCCCTCTGATAGCAGCCGTGATTTCATCAGCTGTAAACGGCGCATCCAATGTGTTGTGGTAAATAAATAAATAATACCTCTCTTTTTTTGACTAGACGTATATCATAACAGATAGCTCAATAAAATAAGAGTCAAGATTCGAGGTAGTAGGAGTTTTGCAGGTTTAATACAGCATAAGGACAGGAACAGGACAACCCGCATAGGAATAGGATGACAGGGCCCAGCAGCTGCTGGGGCTGGATCTGGGATGAGCGCGCTGACTTTTAATAACAATACATGAGCATATATACATAACGCAAACACATAGCATTACATTGCAGTAGGCGTAGCAGTGGGTGGAGCAGAAGGCGTGACGCGTAGCAGTCGCGAAAGATAAGGGCGAAAGTAGGTGTAACTGGGCGTATACATAGACATGTGATGCAAACGTAACAGGATATGTCATGAATGGGGCGGAAACCATGGAGGGGGCTACCTGGGGAGCCGGGACCTCTAACCTAGTGGTGCGCGCAAACTGGCAATGACGTATCACTAGGAGAAGCTGGGGGCTATGAACTCTGTGCTAGGAGCAGAGACTGAAGTCTGGAGGGTCGGAGCGACATGTACCTAAACCCTATCTAGTATCTGATGTTTAGGGAACATGTTGATATAAACTAGAAGTCAAGAGAGGAAAGGCTAACTTGATTCTAAGACTGGACCATGCATTATTCTACATGTAGTGCGTGATGAAGAATATGAAATGACCATTGAATGCAGTATTTCTCTAACGTGGAGACGTGAAGGCTAGACAATGACGGAAACTATTGATGCAGTTCAGTAGCTTAGGAATGCAGAGAAGGAGGACTGAACTGATAACTGGAATCATAACATATTCTTGGCAGACTCAGAGACTGAGCCAGGCTGGGCCGGGCACTGCGAGGCAGGAAGTAAGTGAAGGGTCGAGGATACAGGTGGGGGCTGTATCGCTCCTCAGCGAGGTTTCAGGAGACAGGAGCTGAATCTGATGTCCAGGCCCTTTTGAGGCCTAGAAACGGGGACTTTATAATAGAATAACGTGCACACTGAGAAACGTGGCAACGTAGCTTTACATAGGCCTGATATTCGTAGTATTCACGAGGACTGGAAACTGGCATACTAGAGGGGGACACAACTGTAATTGCGTCATTAATCAGACATGGGGAATGCATATGCATATTTAATCATGCACACATAACATATGATGGATGACACGTAGGGACACAGAACATGGCAAAATTTACTTTTCCACATTCCCTCCTTGTCACTACGTTTCCATCAGGAAACATCAATATTCATGATACCATCTATCATTTCATACAGTATCATTTGCTCGTCTCGAATTTTCTTAGAACGGGATTTAGAACTGGGCTTGGGACTAGGAATACAAGAGGTAGCACAAATGCCGCAAATCGCAGGGCCACATTGTATACAGAGGCAGCAGCTGAATATGATCGCTACTGCTATACCTAGAAAGGACAATATTTTCCATCCCCATGCGGAAATTATATTCCAGAACCAACCGGACCATGTCCAGGTGCCTGGATCTTGGTGTAACAGATGGGCAATTTTATGGAGTCTGGTTATAGCTGAATAAACAGACGGCGCGTTATTTGGAATGAAAATGCAGCAACTAGATCCGATGACTCTACAGGCCCCGCCCCTATCGGCCAGTATGACGTCAAGGACGAGACGATTTTGCAAAACGACAAATCTCATAGCAGATTGCTCTTCAGTTAAGTTACCTAGAGCAGAGGCAGTCTCATTTATTACAGCTTCAAGGGTTCTGGTTAACCTACGGATTAGTTTACTATTCTGGATAGGTCCTATAAAGAAAAAGAAACCTCTATTGAAATCTGTATACTGTTCTAGAGCAGTTTCAGTATAATCGACAATTGGGGACTCCCTTCTATGTCTAATGTGTACTAGATGTGTATTTCTATGATAATCAGGTGGGGCTAGGAAAACGGGTGGCAGTAGGAAGGCAATGTAACAGGTTCCCTCCCAATCGAGGGGCAGACGAATATATGCGGTTTGACCACAAATAAAATATGAATGACGTGAAGCTTTGAAAATAGATTTCCCACTGTCACTATACTTGACAACAGTAGTACAATCACTATGTCCTACATGTACGGAACCATTATTTCGGACACATAATTCGCCTTTGACTGGTAATACTGAAATAGCAGGTAAGTCTGGAGTAGTATCAGACTGAACATTCAAGACCATGAAATTCGAAGAATAATTACCTAAATTATACACTTCATTTTCTAGATCTAACCCGGTTCTGTGGGGGAGACCTTGCTTGTCTGGGAAACATGTACTGTTAAGAAAAAACATATCTGTTGAGGATGACGTTAACGTGGACCATGCTCCACACGAACCATTATGTGAAAATGGATAAGGGAAAAGTGGCAGAACTCCCTTCGGCATCTGGAAAGGGGGGAGTCGACCACATACCCAACAATTAGTGGCATTGCTGGACTGGTGTGAGTAATGTAACATGCGGATAAATGAGTTATTACGCATAGCGAGGCGGTAGGACAGTTCATGAGGGGGCAGATCACTAAACGTGTGCTCTACTGTAGCATTAGCAGACTTATTTACATGTGAAACTGGGAAACATAGGTAAAATGCATAACTGGTGCAGGAAATCATAAGGCTGGAAAACAATATGAAACATAGAAAAACGATACATCGGATTGAGTTTTGACTAACTCTCTCACTATGGGGGTCTATTTTATACATGTCAGAAACAGTCTAACCGTTTCACCTAGGGGAGGACTTAGACAATCAAACTGACTGACTTATTTTACTAGACCGTAGTTTCTGTTTATACTCCTGCTGCGGAGTTTTCTCTAACAGGGGAGGGGTTGTAGCAATGTCTTTTGCGGGACAGTCCTTGAGAACAATATTTTGGCAATCCTTCAAATCCTGGGAAATGTTCTTTAAGGCGGGTTTCAGTCCATTAAAAAGTTTAACATGAGAAAGGTGCACCCAGCCCTTGCGTCCTTCCAACTTCACGGCTGTACGGGTGGTGAGGAGGACCTGTCGGGGCTCTTTCCAACGAGGCTCCAGCGGACTTGATCTGTCAAAGTTGCGGACCATCACCATGGATCCTGGAACGATTTCATGCGGTGCCACCTCGGTATTGTCTGGAAATGCGGCGGCAACCTGTGAACGACATGAGTTGAGGGCAGACATCAAGGAAGCTAGGTAATCTGTCAGCATATTACTTGAAACATCGGTAATACTTCGGGGTCTAGGAGTACCCCACATATTAGGGGGGCGGCCGAAAACGACCTCATACGGGGACAGACCTGATCTGGAATGTGCGACCATGCGCATATAAAATAAAGCGACTGGCAGGGCTACTAGCCAGTCCACACCTTTTTCTTTACATATTTTGGCAACTCGGACTTTCAGAGTCTGATTATGTCTCTCAACGAGACCGGCTGCTTCAGGATGGCGTACACAATGGAACTTCCACTGGTACCCTAACAAAAGGGAAACGTGCTTCATTAACTCTGAGGAGAATGGCTGGCCGTTATCAGAATATACGACTCTAGGGAGTCCATAACGAGGGAAGAATTCACGAACCAACTGCTTGGCAGTGGTCGCGGCTGTGTAATCTGGGACTGGATATGCTTCTGTCCACCTGGACAAAGCGCATACAACTACAAGGACATACTTGAAACCTCGACATCGCTCCATCTGAATATAATCCATCTGGAGGACTTCAAAAGGGTGGTCAGGGGGCTGGAATCCACCTTGTTCCACCGGGACACTTTTACCTGGATTAAACTGACAACATATCATACAGGTACGGACTTTCTGCTTAGCTGCAGCTCGTAAATGCTTGTTGAACCAAATGTTCTGGATACTGTCTAACATGGCTTTTTCCCCTAAATGTGCTGGACTATGTGCGGTATTAATAATGACTTGAACCATAGAGTCGGGGAGAAACCATGTGGCTCTACCCTTTGTTAACCATCCTTGATCTGTCTGGACCCCTCCTTGTTCGGACCATTTCTTGATTTCTTCGGGAGTAGCATGTAACTGGATATCTATGACATCTTGTGTAGGGTCCTTAACTGTCATACATGTAGTCGGATCTGGAGTGTGTGTCATGTTAACTGGACTGTCTAGAGTCTGTGCTGTAAGCTTGGCAGTGCGATCTGCTAGATCATTACCTTGGGAAATAATATCAGTGACTTTCGTATGTGCTTTGCACTTCATGATAGCGATAGATGTCGGTAAATGTATGGCATCTAACAGAGCTTGAATAAGGAGACCATGCTGAATCTTGGTTCCATGAGAAGTCATGAAACCTCTCTCCTGCCAGAGCACTCCGAAGTCGTGTACGACTCCGAATGCGTAGCGTGAATCTGTGTAAACGTTAACTTTCAAGTTCTTGGCGTATATACAGGCTTGTGTCAGAGCAACTAGCTCTGCTGCTTGAGCGGACAGGGTATCAATACGGTGTGTTTCAATAACTTCAGTGTCAGTAGTCACTGCATACGCGGCGACTAGTTCTCCTGTACTTGTTCTCATACATGAACCATCCACATAAAGTGTCAGGTCGGGGTCTGGTAACGGAGTATCTGTCAGATCTTGTCTTGGCTTTGTCGTAATGTTAACTACTTCCACACAGTCATGTGGGTCAGGATTCGAAGTAACTGATGGTAACAGTGTAGCAGGGTTCAGGACGTTGCAGCGTCTGATTTCTATGTGTGGCTGGAACAGTGTCAATTCATAACCTGTTAAACGTGCAATTGTCAAGTGCTGAGTTTGTGTTCGGTTTAGAAGAACTTCAACGGAGTGTGGAACTTGTACTGTCAGGAAGTGTCCTAAAACTATGGAATCACTTTGCCTGATAGCTAGTGCTGTGGCTGTAACTGACTTAAGGCACGCAGGCAAAGCCTGGGCGACTGGATCTAATGTGCTAGAAAAATAAGCACAGGGCTTGTTTTGTCCTGCTTGATCTTGTGTGAGAACAGATAATGCTGTACCTTCACGTTCTGTGACGAAAAGTGTAAAAGGCTTACTGTAGTTCGGTGTCGCTAGAACTGGAGCTTGGCATAGAGCTTTCTTTAACTCATTGAAACTAAGTGTATGTTCAGATGTCCAAGGGAGGACAGTCGATACGGCTGCCTCCTGTGTCGTTAACTGTATCAGTGGCTTGGCTAGAAATGCATACTGGGGAATCCATTGTCTGCAGTAAGAAGTAAGGCCGATAAAAGCTCGTACCTCCTTCTGGGTCTTGGGCTGAGGAAGACTCGCTATTAACTGGATACGGTCTGGTGTCAACTGCCTACCCCTCTTGGACAGTAAGTGTCCTAGGTAGACCACTTGCTGGACACAGAATTGAAGCTTCGAAGGGGACACCTTGTGCCCCATCTCGGCTAGGAAATACAGAACCGTCAGTGACGCTCGCTCGCAGTCACGTTCAGAACGGGCTGTGATCAGTAGATCATCGACATACTGGAGCAGGGCAGTGTCAGTTGGCATGTGGACATTATCAAGTTGTCTCTTAAGTGCTTGACTGTAAATACTAGGACTTTCTGTGAAACCTTGAGGAGCTCGTGTGAACATATAGCTCCTTCCATTTAAACAAAATCCGAAAAGGAACTGGCTGTCTGGATGAATTGGAACACTAAAAAATGCGTTCTTGAGGTCAATTACTGTAAAGAACGTGGCTTCGGAATCAATGGCTGTCAATAGGGAAGAGATGTCTGGGACAACTGGGTACTGCGGAATAATACATTTATTAAGCTCTCGTAGGTCAATCACTAATCGATATACTGGGGGTGCATTTGGATCAGTACGTTTCATGACTGGAATGATCGGAGAATTACATACATTGGAGTCAGTTTCTACAACCACTCCTTGAGCCATGAGCTCGTCAATAATTTTGGATAAGGCTGCTACAGCCTCAGGTGGCAATCTGTACTGTCTGATTCGTGGTAACACTACACCTGGCTTGAGAGTCACACGATAAGGTGTGATTTGCATATAACCTACATCAGTTGGACCTTGCGCCCATAGATGCTGTGGAACATTAGACAGTCTCGAATCAAAATCTCGTAATACATAGTGACCCTTGAAGTCACGTAGGAACAATCGTATTCCCTCTGGGGAACAGCATATAACTGCACCTAACTCTTTCAGTGTTTTAATGCCTAATAGATTTTCTGGACATGACTTAGTAAGTAACAGATCAGTAGTGCGGGACAATGGACCTACTTCTAGAGTAACTGGCTTTGAAATCTCATTTACGATAGGTTTTCCTGAAAATCCAAGGGAAACATTTCTTGAGCCTGAGAGCGGAGCCCCTGGAACTTCGGCGTGACTAATTGTGGTCCTACTTGCCCCTGTATCAATCAAAAACTTTCTGTCTTTCCCTAATACTTGACTGTGAACATAGGGACCTTCTTGATCTACAGGTATCTCGATGAGAGGCAAGCCTACCTCCCTCTCTAGGCTGTTTCATGAATACTGCTGGTACTCTGGATACTCAGACTGTGCATACTGGTACATCTGCGATGTAACATGCTGTGTTGCAGCGATAGGCTGCGGTGCGGTAACTGTCTGTTGTGCATTCTGTGGCTGAGGAGTCTGTGAAACTTGCTCTTGTCTAGGCGGACGTGGTCTTTCCTTAGTCTTACCAGTAGCTATGTTGTGTTTCAGAACTGCACACTCATTTATAAAATGACCTGGCTGTTTACAATAATTGCAGTTCCCTTTAACGGGAGCTGCAGGATGACTGGCTTGATTCGGACCCCTCTTCTGACTGTCTTGAGGAACGGATTGTGCAACTAATACTTTCATTTTCGTGTCTTTCATACGTTTTCTCTCGTGTTCTTGCTCTTCCCTGATTCTATTCTGGTGGTACTGGAGCATCTGCAACATCTGGGACGGAGTATTAGCTTGCCAGGTGCTTTCGACTTTCAGAACTCGATTTTTAACTTGTGGGCTTGAATTCTCGACTAATTTAGTAACAAAAAGGTGAGGGTATGACTCACTACTTGTCTTGAGGCCACTGTTGATGCTAAAGCATTTTTCAAACCTAGAATAAAAATCACTAATATCCTCATCTTGCTTCTGTTTACAGGCTGAGATTGCATCCCAGTCTTCTTTTCTAGTTGTCAATAATCTGGGTAGAACTTGAATCAATAATTCTGGTAATTCTTTACATTTCTCTCCTAGACCGGTACCTGGTACACGTGACTTATCTTCTGCTTCTAGAACTGCCCAATCGATCTTTTTCTCTCCTACCTCCCATTCTTTTTCCTTTAGCTTTTCATACACCCCTGCGGGCAAAAGGACCTTTAACATTTTAATTATATCTGGGTAAGTGTATTCTCCCATACGGAGCATGTCTTTTAATTCTCTATGGAACCCTGCTGGATCTTTGTCATGACAGGGAATTAATTTCTTCATTTCGAGGAGTTCCATCTTTGTAATCGGGGTGTAAACAAACACTCGTTGCATTTCACCGTCCTCTGTCTTAACTGGATGCACTTCTCGTAACAGGTTCTGTCTTTCCATGTAAAATGGTTTACTTTCTGGGGGTGAGACATGAACAAAATGCGGGTTCAGAAACGTTCTATATTTGTGGCGCTGTTCTAGAATGACACTAATTAAATCGGTACCTAGACCTCTCCATCTATACTGGAGTAACTCGTTCAGGACATCGTGTAACGGACCTGGATCAGAGTGCTGACCCTCATACAGAGTAATGAGGTGCTGGATCATATACATACCCACCAGTCGTTGCTCGGGTGGGGGCAATTTCAGAAACATTTGTGCCACTATTTCGTCTGGAAAAGTGGTAGAATCAGTAATCCATCGGACTGCTGATCGGGCTAGTTCTTGTTCATGCATGGTACTTAACTCACTGTAACCGATTCGTGATTGTAAAATGTGATCGGTAGCTTGAAATACTTGTTCTAGAGAACCTTGTTCTGGTGCTGAATGACGGTAAATTGACTTGTGTTCTAGGCGTAAATGGCGATCTGGAAATCTAGATTTTCCTACATACGCTATTCTGGCGGTATTCTCGTCGTCTTCCTCTTCAGGATCAGAGTTACTTTCTTTCTCGCTTACTTGTGCTGCTTTACGTTGTTCGTGTATCTTTATTATTTCTCTACGGATTTTCTTGTACATACTCTCCATGGCACTAATGGTATTGTGCTTACCCTCGGCTATATTATCACTCCACTTTGTCAGGGTTTTCATTTCGGCCGGATCTTTAGACGGGTAATCTTGTTCTCTTATTAGACAGTTAATTAAAAACTTTAATATCATACGCTGGATCTCAGCTTTCCTTTGAGACATGGCATCACTAATACTTTCTGGATCATCCCCTGTACGGATGAAACGATATATTCTGTCTAGATCTTCTTTCATATTGGGTAGGGTGACTAGATACTCGGTCACCCTCCTTACGCGTACTGAATATAAAACCATATTATTCTCGCCTGGGACTGGGTCATAGGCACATTCGCCAAGGGCTTGCCTGATTTCTGCAACAGACTTATTACTCTTGGGAGTACGCTGTGATGCTTGAGCATGTAATTCGAGTGCTGATAAACGCTTGCGTGGCGGCGGGGTTTGAGGAGGACCTCCTCCTGCGGCCCCTAGACTAGAATCATCGACTGATATTCTTCGTGGCGGAGCGGGAAATTGAAATGCTGGCTGGACCGGGGGTACCGTAGCAGGTACTGCATGGGGTGCCCCGGTGTCTGGAGGAGCAGGATGTGCCTGATTTACAGGGACTGGCGGAGCGCGAACAGGATCTGCATATTCAGGGACTGTGTCGTCCAGATAGGACGAAATAAAAATATCAGCTGCGGTCGGTTTGTGACGTAGCTTGGTCGGAACTAGTGGTGGCGGGAAATTACTGGATGCCTCTGGGGTCGCTTTTGGCAAGCCCTCGGCAAGAAGAGGGTACATACCCTTAATAAGGGCATGCCTCTGTCTGTCTGACTGTTCGGCTTTGACTTGTTCACCTATCTCGATTAATTCTTTTTCTTGGGCTCGCTCTTGGGATTCTCTACTTAATTCTTATTTTCTGATTTCTTTTTCAGTTCTTTTATGAGCTTCTTTGCGCCATAACTCGATGGCATCTTTCTGTGACTGTCTGGCTTTCTTTTTCCATAATGCTTCTTCTACTCGCATGATGCATTCGGCATCCCATGTACCCGATACGGGCCATCTATACTTTTCTTCTAACTGTTTGGTATACTCTACCCATAAATCTAGATACAATATGGCACTTATGCCATGTTTCTGATACATAAAGTGACCTGGACTGTCCCTAGGCGGGACGGGAACTGCTGCTTCCAGCAGACCCTTTCTAGTTTTTAACTGACGTAACTTGGAAAATATGGGCATGACTGAACTGTAATCTAGACACAATACAATACACAATGAACACGATACTTATTCCCCATTCATACCACGACATTAAAATACATGAAAAACATTTAAAAATAACAGTTCGAACAGAATACTACCTGGAAATACTGAGAACAGAACACATAAATTTTCTCGAGAACAGAAACTGACTAGAACAGAAAACTAGATGCACTGCTGAAACAGTACGAAACTTACCGGTCTCATAAAGAGACACGTCAGGACCCGCATCCACCGAAGTGGACACTTCGTTTGTGGGACTGTGTACCACCAACCCACAGACCAGAGTCAATTAAATTGACCCTGTCTAGATACCACCCCAGTAACGGTACTCACCGGGCAGCAAGAACGGAAGGCCTCAGACTGGACTGGACTGCTACGACGACGGACGACGAACTTCGGACTTCGGACTTCAGTTACGGGTGGACCTCCGGATACCTCGGACCTTGGACTCTTGGCTTGGGCTCTGGTCGGGACTCGCCACGTTCCTCCACCGTCTCGTCTGGATGCTGGACCGCCTCCTCCGTCTCCTCCGTGGGCCTGAGGGATACTTGAGCAGAAATATCTGCCACTGCGCAGAAGAGTTCCGTCACGACTGCAGAGGGTCAGGGGGTCGGCGTGGCTTCACCAACGCGTGGGGAAAGGGCAAGTCCCTATTCGGGCGCCATTATGTGGTAAATAAATAAATAATACCTCTCTTTTTTTGACTAGACGTATATCATAACAGATAGCTCAATAAAATAAGAGTCAAGATTCGAGGTAGTAGGAGTTTTGCAGGTTTAATACAGCATAAGGACAGGAACAGGACAACCCGCATAGGAATAGGATGACAGGGCCCAGCAGCTGCTGGGGCTGGATCTGGGATGAGCGCGCTGACTTTTAATAACAATACATGAGCATATATACATAACGCAAACACATAGCATTACATTGCAGTAGGCGTAGCAGTGGGTGGAGCAGAAGGCGTGACGCGTAGCAGTCGCGAAAGATAAGGGCGAAAGTAGGTGTAACTGGGCGTATACATAGACATGTGATGCAAACGTAACAGGATATGTCATGAATGGGGCGGAAACCATGGAGGGGGCTACCTGGGGAGCCGGGACCTCTAACCTAGTGGTGCGCGCAAACTGGCAATGACGTATCACTAGGAGAAGCTGGGGGCTATGAACTCTGTGCTAGGAGCAGAGACTGAAGTCTGGAGGGTCGGAGCGACATGTACCTAAACCCTATCTAGTATCTGATGTTTAGGGAACATGTTGATATAAACTAGAAGTCAAGAGAGGAAAGGCTAACTTGATTCTAAGACTGGACCATGCATTATTCTACATGTAGTGCGTGATGAAGAATATGAAATGACCATTGAATGCAGTATTTCTCTAACGTGGAGACGTGAAGGCTAGACAATGACGGAAACTATTGATGCAGTTCAGTAGCTTAGGAATGCAGAGAAGGAGGACTGAACTGATAACTGGAATCATAACATATTCTTGGCAGACTCAGAGACTGAGCCAGGCTGGGCCGGGCACTGCGAGGCAGGAAGTAAGTGAAGGGTCGAGGATACAGGTGGGGGCTGTATCGCTCCTCAGCGAGGTTTCAGGAGACAGGAGCTGAATCTGATGTCCAGGCCCTTTTGAGGCCTAGAAACGGGGACTTTATAATAGAATAACGTGCACACTGAGAAACGTGGCAACGTAGCTTTACATAGGCCTGATATTCGTAGTATTCACGAGGACTGGAAACTGGCATACTAGAGGGGGACACAACTGTAATTGCGTCATTAATCAGACATGGGGAATGCATATGCATATTTAATCATGCACACATAACATATGATGGATGACACGTAGGGACACAGAACATGGCAAAATTTACTTTTCCACAGTGTGCACCTGGGGGGCTGCCAAAGTTGGCAGACGTATGTCTTTAAGGAAGGCCAGGTTCACTTACACGGTGGCATATAAACTGTCATGTAGTGTTGTGCAAAGGCTGCAACTATGTCCTGCGGGTCTGTTATGTCCTCCCCGAACGCCAAGTGTAGCCAAGCCACCCAGCGACTTGTGCGCTCTTTTTTTATCAAGCCAGGCAAGAAGCTTGCTGGCCTTGTCTACCAATTTAAAGTGTGTTGCGTTTTCTTAGCTCTGGCATTAGCGTCTTCCCACGTGTGGTCCCTATAGGCCTGTCTAGAGAGGGGTAGTTTGTGAGTTGTTTCGTCGGTTGGGTCTCTTGTGTGTTCATCTACTGCCAGGCCAACTGCCCTCTCGAGCTCCTGTACCTGAAGGGCCTTGGCCTGTTTGTGTGAAGTGATCAATGAATTGGCCTGTCCACGCAGGACTGTTTTGTACACCTCCCAGAGAGTTGTTGGAGAGGACACTGAGTGTGTGTTGTCCTGAAAATAGTGCTTTTTGGTTTTGTGTAGGTTTTCACCTATGGTTGGGGCCCTCAGGTATCCTGGGTATATAGGGTATATGTGCCTCCTCCCAGTGTGGTGCGATGTGTATGTTACTGATATAGGGGAATGATCAGATATTCCTCTAGGGAGGTGTGTGATCTCCAGGACGTTCTCTAGGCTTGTTGGAGAAGTGAAGATGTAGTCAATCCTGGACATACTGTTATGGGCTCCTGAGTGATGTGTATTGACGCACCGCTGTGTGGCGTGTGCGCCAAACGTCCACTAGCCCCAGCGCTTCAGAGAAATCTCGTAAATGTGTGATGGAAGTCCCTTGATCTCTCGGTGGGAGTCTATCCCAGGCAGCGTCAAGTACGGCATTAAAATTGCCCCCCATGATCAGTTCCCCTAGGGGCAGTGAAAGCAAGATTTTACCCAGGGCTGGGAAGGCAAGACTGTGAAGTGCAGGGGGAATATATACGGAGACCAGGTTGTAAGCTTGCCCTTCCCACTGACAAGAAAGTGCCGCAAAGCGTCCTTAGTCATCTGTCTGGGTGCTCCGTACTACCAGCGGACAACTCTTTCGAACCAGTATTCCCACCCCTCTGGAGCCTGATGTGAATTCAGAGTGTGCTATTATCTTGAAACCCCATCTATCTAGAGCTTTGGAGGCAGTCCCCATCAGGTGTGTTTCTTGTAAGAAGACCACTGAGGGAGCATGCCTCTTGAAATGTTGTAATATTAGCCCTCTCTTTATTTTGTCACATAAGCCATTCACATTCCAGGATATAAAGGTAATAAGGGGCTAGGCTTGAGTGTGCCCTCCGGCCAGGAGTACGCAGGGTCAGGAATTACGTTCCCCGGGAAATTAAGGTGATTGTAGGGCATTGGAGCCGTGTGTGGAGGTCATTGGGTTCCATGCAGGCTAACCTCGAAATGTACGGCATCAGCAGTTGACAGTGAAACATAAGCAAAATAAAAATTCCAAACTTGAACAGTAACATAAACATAAACAAACTGTCCCTCCACCTCCTCCCTGCCTCCTTGCTAGACGGATTTCCAAATACCTGCCACCCCAACAATGCAGAATGCTTTAGTCCCATAAACAGTACGTGCGTGTGGGGGAAGAGGACATCCGGAGCACTTCGAAAATCCCCCGCTCAAAGACTTTGGAAAGTTAAGAACGGTACAGTACATATGGCATCAGGAAGAAAATATAAAGTTCGTTATTCGTGACCCCGGTGGGTCAGCACCCAGCCCCTCGGAACAAACCATGCTGTAGTTGTGCATCGCGGTCTTGGGCTTTTGGGGCGTTCTTTGTAGCGGTATTGCAAAGTAGGTGCCTGTCAACCTCGATGTTTCAGTTATCTGTATTTGTCGGAGGCTGGTCCGCTTCACCACCTACTTGTCTCTGGCCGTGTGATGTCGCATCTGGTGGGCGACGCTGTTGTTGTGTACTGTCTTTTCTCAACCCATTTACTTGGCGCCAGCCCTCTAGCCAGTCGTGGGTGCTTCAGGTGTTTTGAAAAAACAAGTTTTCCCGTCCAACACCACTCAGAGCCTCGCTGGAAACAGCATTGACTAGGCGAGTTCCCTGTGCCTAAGTTCCTTCTTGACCTTGAGGAAGCTTCTTCTCTGTTTGGTGACTGCCACCGTGTAGTCCGGGAACAACGAGATTATTGAATTTTCTATGGGCAATGGCAGAGCCATCCTTGCTGTTTGGAGGATGGCGTCGCGATCTCTGAAATGAAAAATCCGAGCCAGGATTGGTCTGGGGGGTGCTCCCGGGTTAAGTTTACCGCCTGGCACTCTGTGAGCCCTTTCCACCGAGATGAATCTGGAAAGCCCCCTTGGTTGAAGCAGTGTCTTGATGAGCTACTCTATGTACAGGTCCATAGCTGGCACCCACTTTGGATTCTGGAACTCCTGTAATACGTACATTGTTGCGTCTAGACCCCCCTTCTTGGTCGTCCAGTTTGGATGCCATCTGCCAGTTTTGAGTTTCTAACTGTTGGACCTTTCATTGTAGGGTGGCGGTGTCTTTCGTGAGGGATGCCGTAGAGTTTTCGACTTTGGTTACTCTCAAAGCCATTTTCTGAAAGTCTGCGCGGAGGAAAGGCACGTCCACAGAGATAGATCCCACCTTTGTTTGGACGTTTGTTAGAGCGGCCATTATCTCTTGTAGTGTGACTTCTTGTTGGCCCTCAGGCATTGAGTTGGATACTGTAGGGGCCAGTAGGGCAGCAGCATCTGGGGTGTCCTCGGAATATGCGTACTTGTCCAACTTGACTTGTTGGGTTATGCATTGGCCCCGTTCCCCCATTTGGTCCGTTCTCCGGGGTGGCTCCGTCTCTTGGGCCAGTGTTAGGCAGTACTCACCGTGGCCTACCTTGTGCCTGGGTGTCACTTGCGGCCTTTCGGGTTTCCTGCTTTGCAGTGAGGGGGACCCCAGTGGCCACTAGTCCCGAATTAGGTGCCGTGTTGTTGAGGTGGTCTTTGGCCCTCGACCAGGGCCAGAGCCAGCTCGCCGGAGGCCCCCAGCGGGCCCAGCAGAGTACGGTTAGCTGAAGTGACACATACTGTCATTGAAGTCTGTGACGGGCCCGAGAGTATGATTTATGTGGAGTGTCTGGGCCGTGCTGCGCCAATGTGTGCGCCAGGCCCTCACAATGTGGATCTCGGTTTTATGGCGCTGTTTGTTGTTCTAGGATCCTTGGGGAGGGATAACGCCTCCTCTTGTGCGTCTTGAAGGCCTCGTGCCTGGCGTCGTGCCTGCCCCCGTGTCGATGATGCTGGAGCGCTGAGTGCCCCTGCTTCCCTGTTGGCAGCCGCGTGCCTCACCAGGGTCGCCACTTGGTCTTATCAGCACTCTGGAGGGCATGTAGGGTCGAGGTGTCTGGCTATGGTTTCTCTTACTGTGGGGTGCAAATCGTCCCTTGCCATCACACTCTTACCGTGGGGCGTGGGCGCTATTGTGGTGGAATGGTGCCTCACGCGGGCCTCTATTGCGTGTCCTGCTGCTGGCCGCACCGCACTTGACACACCCGGAGTCTTTAGGGGCCCGGTGGCGGGCCTCGGTCAGGGTGGGGAGGTGAAGCTGGCTCCCACTCCCTAGCGCCACCTGTGTCCTCCTTCAGGGGTATTTGGGGTCCAAAGGCCGATAATCCAAAGGCACAGAAGGGCCTCTCCTCCCTGTCGGGAGTCACAGAACCCCGGTTGAGTCTTGCGGGGGCGTTCCTGGTGCAAAGCTCATGTGGTTGGCGAGGTGCTAGGATACAGTCACAGGGGTCCCCACAGCGCTGCTTACCTCTTCCTGTTCCCTGAGTGCTGCGCTGAGTTAAGCGCAGTCGCATGTTGTTGGTGTACGTGAGGCCGCTGCTTCAGTCACGGCTACAGGCAACTCCATGCCGCCTCCCCGTAGAGTGCCAAAACAGTGCCACCCCGGCTCCAAACTCGGTCGGAGGGAGCCTCTGGCCAGCCACGGCCCGTGGAGGGAGTTTCGGTGGGGCGGAGAGGTGGGCGGGGGAGGGCCAGGGTGGGGTGTGCGAAAAACTGGAGTATGGATAATTGAAGGTAAGTAAACAATTTAATAAATAAAACAAATTTCGTAGCGCACCCTGCATCACATTTTGCGATGCAGGGCACGCTACGAAATTAGTTTTATTAATTACATTGTTTACTTACCTTCAATTATCCATAATCCAGTTTTTAGCACCCCCCACCCTGCTCCTCCCCCACCCCGCCTCTCTGCCCCACCGAAAAACCCTCCACGGGCCGCGGCTGCCTCTGTCGCTCCAATGCCGGAAATGTGTCTTTAGAGTCCAATTTATTAGGAATAAGTGAGTGGATTGTGTGGGGATTTCTTCGTGCTGGCCGGAGCTCTGCTAGATTGCGGCCATTACGCTCGCCGGCAAGCTACACCCCCGATACGTGTTTCAAGTGGTAATCCCTGATATGAGAGGCGCAGTGTGGTCAAGTTTGGTATGTTTGAAATCGTGATAATAAAGGCTGTGCAATGGTGTGCGCAGATTTATTATAACTATTTTAGAAATGCCACTTTTAGAAGTTGGCATTTCTGTGTGCTATGTGTCTGCGTGCCTGATGTGAATTGCATGTCTGGCTTTTGAGTGACAGGGGCTGGTGAGGTGTGTGTGGCTCCAGGAGGGGCAGGGTGAGTCAGCGCTAGGCTGAATGGGACATCTACATTTTGAGTAGTGGGCGGGGAAGTCCCTGGTCCCTGAATAGGATTGTGTCTGCCCTAGTGAATGCTGGCTCCGCCCCCCTGTGGTGTGTATGATGACGAGCCCCCAACTAACAAAGTGGAAGAGGAGCTTGGAAAACAAAGTGTTCCAAATCCCCCCATAACCACTTGCTGCTGCTGGGGCCAAGGAGGAATCGCCATGGTGGCTTGCCTCCCTGCTGGAGGGCCCTGTGTGCTGGCCTCCCTGGGCCCAGCTATTCACATGTACCTGGAGGAACTCTTGTTTGGACTCATGCTTTTTGACTGCAGGACTTTTTCTGCATCTAGCGCCTCATGAGTGCTTTTTGTTGTTGCCCTAGCAAGGAGGACATCGTGGGCTGCGCAGCGCTGAGCTGCAGCCCCTTTGAGAGGGAATCCTCATTGTAGTGAGTCCCTCGAGATGATGGAAATGGTGGGTGCCCACCCCGCAGTTTTCTCTATTCCTGGCGGGTGCCCACCCCGCTGTTCGTGTGCTCTTAGCAGGAGCCCACCCCGCAATTGCAGCCGCATCAATATGAGTTTATAAGAGCGGGTGCCCACCCTGCTGCTGTGTGGCCCTCGAGGGGACCCCTGGCATGGGGATCCCCCTGTGTGCTGAGGAAAAGCAGGAGCCCACCCTGCATTAGTGTGGAAACAAGGAGATTGCCAAAATGGCCAGCCGCGCTGCCCGCGGCGACCCAGAAGTTAGGCAGGAGCCGCCTGACTGGGGGTGGAGGTACGCGCCCTCTGGGGCGGATGCTGCAATGCAGGACCGGCGGGGCTCCCATGCCCGAGGGAGAGCCCTGCGGCATCAGTTGAAGTGAGGAGAGAGCCCGCAGGCATCAGAGGAGTAGGGGCTGTGCGCGCTCCCCTTTTGGTCTCCCCCCCTCTGGAAGCTCAGGAAGTCCAGAGGTCGATGCTCCTGATTGGGGCCCCCGTGAGTTGTGGGAGCCCCACATGCCACCTGAAGACAAGTGGTGCCCCTAGCGGGGAAGCCGGAAGTCAGGCCAGTCAGCGCTTGCCGGAACGGGGCTCCTGTGAAGATAGGGAAAGCCCTGCGTGTTTACCCTGGTGACCGATGCTGGAGAAGGAGACGGAGCCCGGAGAGTTGTCCCCGGTGAGTGGGGGGCAGGATTGAGGATCCTGAGGCACTACGAGTGCCAGTCTTTGCTGGTCCTCACAGCTGCACCGCAATTGCAGGCAGCTGCACTAAGGTGGCAGGTTGGTGTTAGGGAGTCCCGGAGTGGGGGCTCCCCCCAGAGCACTGCAAGTACAAAGTTTGTCTTTGGGCCACATTTAATTAGAGCCCCAGTGGGGACCCCAGAGGGCACAGTTAGTGCCCATCCTCATTCCTTTGGGGGCATTGTTGCGTGTGAGCAGTCCAAGGGCACAATGGTGCCGATTGGGGCACATTGTAGGTGTCGATTGGGCTACATTGACTGGGAGAGCCCCAGAGCGGGCCCCAGAGACCAGCGCCATTTTTCCTGTTGGCCATATTTGTTTTAGGGCCCCAGTGGGGGTCCAGAGGGCACAGTAGGTGCCGTTGCCCACATCTTTGCCAGCGCAGCTGCACCACAATTAGCAGCAGCTGCTACGTTTAGGCTTGCACAATTGCGCACTTTTGGGATTCTGCTGCCTTGGCAGTCACCCCTGACACTTTGGGACAGAGGGCATTTGAGCCCCAGCGAAAGGCCAATTGGCCTGAGGTCCTCTATGTGATGGTGAAAGGGCGCAAGGCCCTAAGTTGATGTATGTACCTGGTGGTAGTGTACTGTGGTGCACTGCAGATTTAGGCCTAATGTGATATTGCATAAAATGTTTACGGCTAATGAGATGCATTATGTGTTTTTATAATTGTTTGGTGGAGGGTTTAGAATTGGGACAGGAAGAAGTGTTGCTCAAGCAAGTATGCAATGGATTCAAAATTGTGATGAATGAATACGGTGCCACAAGGTCAGGGGAAACAAAACCCAAGCAAAACAACCCCTGCGAATGAGATACTCCTGATGTCGACCTTCATAATTTCTGAATGTAATGTACTCTGAAAAATGTTTTTTACACTGAAACCTATACTCTGAAACGTGTGCACAGGACTTGGTTCCATAATGTGCTTTTATGCTTGTGATACCTAATGTGTAATGTATTTATACTTAGGAAGTTGTGCATAATGTGTTTATGCTGGTGAGGCGTAGTGCGTAATGTGTTTATGCTAAGGAGGTTTGGGTCTAATGTGGCTATGCCTAATGTCATGCTATGATATTTTAGGATGGTGTCTAATGCTAATGTGATAATGCGTAGGTCATTATGGTACCAGTAGTTACTGGTTGTGTTTTGCATTTACTTACCAGATCTGATGGTTCTGACCATGGCCCGATTGGCCGGGTCCTGTATACAATCCCCTGTGAATATTGCCTAGTGCCAGTTGGCACAGTGTAAATGTGTGATTATGTTTCTAATGTGTTTTATGATAATACAAAGGCTATTTTTTTTATATCATCTTGTGTGGAGTTTCTTTTGTAGTGTGCCTAGAATGTTGCTGCTGTGAGTGTGTGTTGCGCACATGCTTTACACATTGCCTCTGGGATAAGCCTGACTCATTGTGCCAAGCTACCAAGGGGATGAGCAGGGGGTATCATCAGTGTGTAACTCCCTTGCCCGGACTAGAGTGGTGGTTTCTGCCTAGCTTTGGTGCAAGCCTTAGCCAACCTGAAATCCCATTACATAACATATTGCCTACATATATTTTAGAAGCAAACACAATATATATGTATAGTGACACATTGATAAAAGTAGTACTAACCAGTCTCCACTCCAACAGGAACTCACTCATCAGGAATCCGATGCTAGAACAATGCCAGCAGAAAGGAGAAATCTAAATAGGCTTGGTACCTATTGGCGACAGAGTACTGTTAACCAGCAGAGGAGTCCATCGCATCGACTGAGGTGCGCAGCTAACTTGACGGAAACAGTCTGTTGATGTGGACAGCGGTTCAGCCAGCCCATATGTAAATAAGGTGAGCGGGACTCCGTCAGCTCGACGGAGTACTTGTAACCATGGAAACAGAGGGACGATGGGCGTCCCGCCGAGATCTAAATCGGGCCCAAAGTCACAAATGTGCCACCACAATCAATCCTGAGGACCAGATAGGGGCAGTAGTCACAACGAATGGCACCATGTACTTTCAGGGAAGACCCAGACATTTATCTGATGTAATCTGCTACCATAATCTGCAAGGAGAGTCAAACAAATAACCAGAAAGAGAGCTGAACACGTTTATCAAAACTCCCCCACATGCAAAAGATCACACATTCTGAAGACAATCACCACCTGTAATATTAAACGTAGTCTGCAAGATGTGCGAAGAAAAGTAACAGAAATGTCTGCCATCTGGCTCGAGAACACTGACAAATAACATTGTGGAATGAGTAGAAAACGCCCTAAAGCAAAGTGGAATGTGGGGTAAAATGAATGTGCATAGAGGACATTGCTTATCGAGGGAACAAGGAAAATAGGAATGATGAATAACTTACTCGCTAACTTTGCAATCAAGTAGATACAACATATATTCACTCACAGCTACTTCATATCTGATAACGACTTATTTCTCCAAGTGACTGAGTACAGAGAGAACATAGACGGTACTAGAGTATGCATGTTTATAAATGACACGAAAGGAGAGTCAGTTACATGTCACCTGTGAATGAAATATATTATGGCTCCTACATTATTATCATATTATTCGCACATGGACAGTTGGCATTGCTCTGACCCAACAGAAACCAGTCTAAAAGAAAAATACTCCAATATCTGATTTTATAGGCCATGGATACAACTCAATAACGGTGTGCAACAACATTCATAAAGCGAATGGCATTCACATTATCAACCTTAAAAAAAACTGCCCAATCCCAAGGAAAAATAATGTTAAAAGCAAACTACCTGCATATTTACCTCATCCAAAACCTCGCCACGCTATAAGCACAGATGTCTAACATGCACATACTTATACACTTCATGTACCCTCAAGCTACCACAAGGAGCACGACTGCAAGTCACACAAACCATGGAGTGTGGGAGTTGTGGCATGTGGTTGAATCTGACTAAATGAGGTGAAGTGCTTTTGGAAAGAAGGGGCTAATGCGATGCTCATCACCCATAAGTTTTCTTCAGGTGTTACAGGAGTCAGCAGAGAGGGTTTGAGTCTGATGCTTCCGAAGGTATACACAAACATTACAAAAATCTTGGGCGCACAAACGCCATTCTACCTTAAATATGCGGTAATTAGGAAAGCAAGGTTCCAGGACCATTCCTCCTCCATAAGACAAAACATTATCAAATTAAAAGATACTTGTACAATATTCATAATGGTAGAGAAGGAAATTCCCATTGGAGCCATACACATTCCAGTATCTAATGGTGATAAAGTAAATAAATGTTATTGTTAAAAATGAAAATAAAATCACCATGAATGTAGAAAGAAAAGCGCTCATTCATCACGCTAAAGCAAATTCCCACAGTGTCTGGTGGCAGAGCTTTCTACAAAACATGAGTCCGCCTAAACCACCTGACAATTAACAAGCGTTGGCAAATGATATAGGTATGGCTTTGCATTAGAGAATGTGCTTGGTAAGTGATATGATTTGTTGGGTGCAGTATGAACAGGGAGTGTGATTGAGTGGATGAATGTGAGTGAGTGGGTGAATATGAAATGAATTGGTGGGCAAACGTGGGTGACTGTGAATGTGAATTGAGTGAATGTGATGGAGTCTATTCAATGTATGAGTGGTTGAAGGCCAGAGAGAGGTGAACGTACACAAAAAAAGGTTTATACGTGTGCCTGGTGGTTAGGTGTGAGGTCACCAATATCATATATATATGTAATGAGGACACTAAAGACACAAGGGCAAGAACGTTGGGACAAAGACATTGGCCATAAGGTCACAGTCACCCAAACAACAGCTTTGGAACAAAGAAACGAGGCTATGGACACACATGTAGGAAGACTACTACAAATCACCAACATTGCTTCACTCCAACAGCCCTAACAAATGTCAGGCGTTACACTTTACAAACACCTCCCAATAACAATTCACTATTGGTTAAATGTAAGTTCTGTAGTAGGGGATCTCTGTTATAGTCATAATCTAGTGAATAGTCCCGCTCATGTGCGTGGACCCCGGAGCAATCAATAATAATCTCTTAAAGTGTCGAAAAATGCAGAACTGCACAGACACTTAAGAGAGAATTTAAAGACAGATAATGCAGCCTAAAAAGGCTACACTGTGCAGTACTTCAACTAGAAATTCCACCACAAAAATCCACAAAACAGCAAAGCCTGTACAGATTTCCCTTGCTTTAACAGCAAAATCCCTCAGGAATGATAGAGAGAAGAACCTGGACAGACAAGCCCCATAGGCTGCCATTATGTGGCTCAGAACAGGATACTGTGCCTTTAAGAGAACTTTCCAGAACTTCACAGTATCCCAGAATGCCCTGCAGCTCCCAGTTACTTTCAGTTCTTTTTTTCGGCTCCTGCAAGCAGGACCCTGGAGCATTGAGCTCTCCCTTTTGAAGGGTTTATTGGTGTTTTTTCACTGTAAATTCGATTTGAGTACTTTCTAAGTACTTTTAGACTTTTCTTCTTGGTGTTTTGCACTCTTTTGATGTCAAATATGCCTGCATTATTTGACAAATGCCCGGAGTGCTCCAGGAAGAAGGCAAAGTCAGACCCTCATGAGGTGTGTATCCTCTACCTGCCCTCTTCCCATATTCCAGAGGAGTGTGAGATCTGTCAAGGCTTCTCTGGCAGGACCCTGAAGGACAGAATGAAGATAAGGCTTCAGGGCCTCGAGTAAAGGAGGCTGAAGGCGCAAGGTGGGTCTGGAAGGGCTTCATCTGCCCATGCTGAGGCCTCTGGGGGGCTCCCCAGGGGCAGGAAGTCCAGCAAACGTCCACATTCTCCGTCTGGGTCAGTAGCACTGACCACGACATCGAGAGGGAGGTCCACGGCCAGCTCCCGGTCTCCCCAGGGCTCTGGGTCGAGAAAACGTCGCCCGTCGACGTCGAGGGACTTACACAGGCCGCCGTCGAACCCGGTGACGATTTCTTCGTCGTCGTCTTCGGCGTCGACGTCGAGTGATCGGCGTCGACGGGCCCGGCGTCGGCGCTCGCCGTCGAGGCGACACCGCCGATCGCCGTCAACGGACAGGACATTGTCATCGTCGAGGGGATCCTCGTCGTCGAGGCCGCCGTCGAAACGGAAGAGGTCGCGGTCGAGGCAGAAGAGATCTCCGGCGAGGAAGAAGTCTCCGTCGAGGCGGTCGAGGTCGCCGTCGAGGCGGACAAGGTCGCCGTCAAGGCGTTCGAAGAGGTCGCCGTCGAGGCGGTCGAGGTCGCCGTCGAGGCGCACAAGATCGCCGTCAAGGCATAAAGGATCGTCGTCGAGATGGTCGGGCTCGACGTCGAGGCATGGAGGCCGTTCGACGCCGAAGCATGGAAGACGGTCGACGCCAAAGGGGCGCTCGACGTCGAGGGACCTAGGTTCGACACCTGGTCGCCGTTCTTCGGCGTGGAGGGGTCGTGCTGACAGGCCTACGACTGTGGGGGGCTCCCCTCAGTCCGGGAAGGATGGCGGGTCACCGGGATCGGTGCACGCGGAGGTGTATGCCCCGAAGAAGGCTGTTCCACCTCCTCCTCCGTTGCCAAGAAGTCTCCCTCCGAGGGCTCCAACCCCTCCTCCGTTGCCTCCTCTGCCTCCACTTCCAACAGGCCCGAGGACCCCTGTGCCGAGGTCGGTCTCGTTGCCCAGGCTGCCGACACCTCCCAAGAAGACTCCTAAGTCTAAAGAACCACCCAGTCCCAAGACGTCCGCCCCGGGGAAACCGGCTGAACGCCCCAGACCTAGGAGGTCGAGGTCGCGCTCCAGGCGGAGAGACAGGTCGAGGAGCAGACACAGGTCCTCCACCAGATCTAGACGTCACCACAGGAGGCATAGGTCCAGATCCCGTACAGCATCATCTAGGACCAGCTCCTATTCGCCTACTTTATCGGACTCTCCGGAGACTAGGGTGTCCCCGGTCGACGACATTGGCACGTTCCAGGAGGTGCTCCTGCGGGGGGCGGCGAAGTTGGGTATCACGGTGACGGCTCCTACACCTACGACGTCCGTAATATTCGAGACACTTCACAAGAAGCACCTGTCTCGCCCTCTTCTGCCGTTGGTCCCAG
Organism: Lissotriton helveticus; assembly: GCF_964261635.1. Classification (NCBI taxonomy): domain Eukaryota; kingdom Metazoa; phylum Chordata; class Amphibia; order Caudata; family Salamandridae; genus Lissotriton; species Lissotriton helveticus. Next base: position 536,844,165 of record NC_136061.1, read on the forward strand.
GACTGGTCGAACCGGCGGAAGCGCTGTTCCTTACACCGGCGGTGGTGAAGGCTTCTCCCTCAAGACTCCTGAAAAAGTACCGAGCTCCTGACTTGGACCCGGCCTTCCTCCGTGTGGACCCGATGCCCGACTCGGTGATAGTGACGGCGGCCAGGAAGTTACATTCTACCTCCCCGTCCTCCACGGTGCCACCGGATAAAGAGAGCCGCTGGATTGATTCGGCTGGTAGGAAAGCCTGTGGGACTTCTTCCACCACTATGAAAGCCTCCAGCGATTCGGCTTTGCTAGGGCGGTACAACCGTGCGCTATGGGACTCCCTGGAACAGTTTGCAGACCTTGTGCCACGCGACAGGAGGGAGGATTTCCTGGAAATTGTCTCGGAAGGGATGCTGGTTTCCAACCAGGCCATCAGTGCCGCTGCGGACATAGCGCTGTTGGCCGCACATGGCTACTGTCACGGGGTCAACCAGCGCCGCCATGCTTGGCTCAGGCTTACGTCACTCAAGCCTGAGGCGCAACAGCGGTTGGCCAATTTGCCGTTTACCGGTGCAACGCTCTTCGGGAACCATGCCGACGACGAAATGGCCCGGATGAAGGCCGAGGCTTAAACCCTGACGGCTGTGGGTCTGGAGAAACCCAAGGACAAAAAGCCTTACCGCCAGTTCCAACGGCGGTTCGGCTCGCAGGGCAAAGGAAGAGGACAGTCTTCTGGACAACAGCAGCAGCAACAACAGCAACAGTTCCGAAGACCCTTCCAAAAACGTCAGAGGGGTAGAGGTGGACAGCAGTCCTCTACCGCGACCAAAGGCCCGGCTGGGTCTCGCCCCTGAGCGGTTACTTCCCCTTCATCCGTTACCCGCTCCGGTGGGGGCAAGCGTTCAATTTTTTCTGGCAGAGTGGAGAAAAATTACTCAGGACAAGTGGGTGCTGAATATTGTTTGCAATGGATACAGTCTTCGGTTCATCAGCCCTCCTCCATCGATTCCTCCGGTCAGCTCGCAGTATCAGTTGCGCGAGCTCCAGGCGGAGGCCGATATCCTGTTAAGGAAAAGGGCGATAGAAGATGTACCTCTGTCTCAAAGGGGAAGAGGTCTGTACTCCCGGTTCTTTCTGGTCCGCAAGAAGGACAAGAACAAGTTCAGGCCCACTCTGGACTTGCGACAGGCGAACAAGTGGATTCGCAGAGCAAAGTTTCGCATGCTGTCGTTGCATCAGATTTATCCTCAGTTGCAACGGGGAGACTGGCTATGTGCCATAGACCTACAGGATGCATACTTCCATTTGCCCATTGCACACAAACACAGGAAGTTCCTGCGATTTCAAGTCGGCACCAATCACTATCAGTACACGGTACTGCCGTTCGGGCTGAAGTCTGCGCCCAGGACTATCTCGAAGTGCATGCCAGTGGTAGCGGCACACCTGAGGAAGAACAAGGTGTTTGTCTACCCGTACCTGTACGATTGGTTGATCAAGGCCTCCTCCTTCTCGGAAGCTCAAGCACACTTCCAGAAGACGTGCGTTCTGGTGAACAAGCTGGGGTTGCACATCAACATGTCCAAGCCTGTTTCGACTCCGGTCCAGTGCATTCAGTACTTGTGAGCCTCCATCGATACGCTGTCAGCAAGCGTGTCTCCTTCGGAGGAGCGACGATTATCACTCCTTCGGAAGGCTCAGGCGCTCATGTCCACTCCATCGACGACAGTAAGGACGGTATCTTCTCTACTGGGATCGATGGCCTCTTGTATCTTCCTGACGCTACATGCGCGGTTGCACATGAGACCGCTGCAGGAGTGCTTAGAAGATCAGTGGGACCAGAGGAGAGGATCTTGGGACGACAAAATACGACTGGCTCTGCATGCTCTTCAGTCTCTGAAGTGGTGGTGTTCAGCGGAGAATCTCCTCAGAGGGGTTCCCTTCCACAAGGACATTCCCACACAGACTATCGTGACGGATGCGTCTCTCCAGGGATGGGGAGCGCACTCCGGAGACTTACAGATTCAAGGGACGTGGTCCCCGACGGAGTCCACGTACCACATCAATTTCCTGGAACTCAGAGCTGTTCACTTAGCGCTGAAGGCGTTTCATCCGTCCTTTCGGACCAACTCTCTGCTTGTACAGACGGACAATACGACTACGATGTATTACCTCAACAAGCAGGGGGGCTCAAGATCCCACACTCTGTCGCAGGAGGTGCAGGCGATCTGGCACTGGCTTCTGGCCCGAGGACTGTCGATAACGGTCACTCATCTGCCAGGTGTGCAGAATGTTCAGGTGGACGAGCTGAGCAGACTGATTCAGGAAAACCACGAATGGGTCATAAACGACGAAGTACTAGGAGAAGTCTTCGCAAGGTGGGGAACTCCAGAAGTAGATCTGTTCGCCACCGCCGAAAACAGCAAATGCCGAGACTTCGCCTCCAGGTACTACCAGCCAGGGACGCTGGGGAACGCGTTAAGGATCAACTGGTCGAACAGCTTTCTGTACGCTTTTCCGCCCATTCCCCTGATCCCGGCGGTTCTCATCAAGCTGTCCCAATCCAGGGCGAGGATGATTCTGATTGCCCCGGAATGGCCCAGACAGTGGTGGTTCACGGACCTGCTTCACCGGTCTCTCCTTCCTCACATGAAGCTGCCGTGCAGGCCGGACCTTCTCACGAAGTTCGGGGGTGAATGGTGCACCCCAACCTCTCGTCTTTGAGTTTGGCGGCATGGCTCCTGAAATAGTGCAATATGGCCATCTGAATCTCCCAGAGGATTGTATGGACATACTGAAGGAGGCTAAGCGACCTTCCACTAGGACTTCTTATGCTTACAAGTGGAAGAGGTTTTGCATCTGGTGCAAGTCTAAGAACTATGACCCTACGACATGCAAGGAGGATGTCATCCTTCCATATCTGCTACATCTGGCGCAGTCTGGCCTTAATGTCCATTCCATTAAGGTTCATCTGGCTGCTTTGACTGCCTACAGGAAATGCCCTTCACAGACTTCCTTCTTCCAGATCCCTGTGATCAAAGATTTTCTGGAAGGCTTGAAGAAAGTATTCCCTCCTGTCAGGCTTCCTTCGCCTTCATGAGACTTGAATGTGGTGCTGTCCAGGTTGATGAAGGAGCCTTTTGAACCTATTCATAAGGCTTCGTTGCAGTACCTGTCCTGGAAGGCGGCGTTCCTCGTGGCCATTACACGGCCCGCAGGGTGAATGAAATTCAGGCGTTGTGTTGCCAAGAACCTTATACTGTATTTCATGCTGCTAAGGTTGTTATGCGTACTCACCCTAAATTTCTTCCCAAGGTTATTTCTGATTTTCATATCAACCAGACTATAACTTTACCTACGTTCTTTCAGAATCCTTCATCTCCAGCGGAAAGGTCCTTGCATTCCCTGGATGTTAGGAGGGTGCTGAAATTTTATCTGGATAAAACCAAAGATATTCGTAGGTCAGACCAATTGTTCATCAATTATGGATCAGTCAGGACGGGTCTTGCTACCTCTAAACAGTCCATCTCTAGGTGGATTGTGTCCTGCATACAATTGTGTTACCAACAAGCTAATAAGTCCTTAGGGGTAAAACCTAAGGCTCATTCCACCAGGGGCAAGGCCGCCACGACGGCTTTGCTTCGTAACGTGCCAATTGCGGAAATCTGCAAGGCGGCCACTTGGAAGTCGGTCCATACTTTTGCTAAGCATTACTGCCTGGACTCTGATGCCAGGGCACACGCTCAGGTTGGGCAGGCTTCGCTGCGAAATCTGTTCGCACAATAGTGGTGTTAATTCTCGTTTCTCCACCGCCGCTTTGGTGTGGGGATGGGCTTGCCATTCTATTCACTAGATTATGACTATACACAGAGATCCCCTACTGCAGAAGGAGTAGTTTCTGTCCTGTAACTCCAGTTCTGTAGTAGGGGTATCTCTGTTATAGTCATAAGCGCCCGCCCTCCTCCCCGGTGGAGAGAGATATTCATGTACGGAATGCTACAGGTCTGGCGTGTTACGCCTTCAAAAAGAACTGAAAGTAACTGGGACCTGCAGGGCATTCTGGGATACTGTGAAGTTCTGGAAAGTTCTCTTAAAGGCACAGTATCCTGTTCTGAGCCACATAATGGCAGCCTATGGGGCTTGTCTGTCCAGGTTCTTCTCTCTATCATTCCTGAGGGATTTTGCTGTTAAAGCAAGGGAAATCTGTACAGGCTTTGCTGTTTTGTGGATTTTTGTGGTGGAATTTCTAGTTGAAGTACTGGACAGTGTAGCCTTTTTAGGCTGCATTATCTGTCTTTAAATTCTCTCTTAAGTGTCTGTGCAGTTCTGCATTTTTCAACACTTTAAGAGATTATTTTTGATTGCTCCGGGGTCCACGCACATGGGCGGGACTATTCACTAGATTATGACTATAACAGAGATACCCCTACTACAGAACTGGAGTTACAGGACAGAAACTACTCCATATTTATTAAAATACTGTTATATTTATTCTTTTTCCCAAGTAAGTAACTGGCAGCTGCAAAAGGTGGCGTGTAAGTAAGTAAGTAAGTAAAGCTTTATTCGATTTAAAAATAAAATCATAAAAGCACGGCAAATACATCAATTCAAAATTCATACACATTATTAAAAGAATAAATGCTTACTACTACATATTCATTTAAAAACATGTATATGAGCTGCAGGAAAAACCGTCGTTAAAATAAGTTTAAAATGCAGTATCAACAAACAACAGCAGGGGGTGTTACAGGGCCCAGAGGGGAGAGGTTTTGCCACATAGATTTACAATACTTTATGACTGATCTTAAAAAACATGAGACAACGAATATCACATAGTCATCTTCTAATCTTAACAATTTTAAGAAAGCTGGCCTGCAGTTTCTTAAGCCCCACCGTTTTAGTAATGGTTTCAAATATAGTTTTCTAGGGTTAGAATAAAATGTGCAAAAGAACAATATATGAATGTTAGATTGCACCGCGATTTTATCGCAGGGGCAGATCAGCTTAGTGGGCGACCAGTTGTTCACGTCAGGTAAGGTTACTATACGGTAAAAAATCCCAAGACGCAAGCGGGACAAAAGCATTCGGTTAAACGGACTGGCATCAACCTTCAAATAAGTTTGCAAGCCTTCGTTGGGGGTAATTTCCTGGAAATTTTGGATGGTATGTTTGTTTTTCACGATTCCATCTCACAGTATCCAGGTGGGTAATTATTATTTTTTTGAGAGCTGATCTAGGGACATCCTCCATGGATCTTGGATTTTCAAAATATTCCAGGAGTCCTAATTCTGTTAGCAATAGTCTTACATAAGATAGCCATCTAAAGTTAGCAACCCCGTCTAAGGCTAAGCAGTCTTCTATGAGGTCCCTGTTGAAACCAGCTTCGTGTGTTGTCCACACCTTGTGCCATAGAAGAATTGGAAAAACAACAAGTGATGAAGAATTGGAGACATCTTAATGATATCGCTCAGGTGTTTAACGCCTGTCTCAATGTGCGTCATAAACGTAGATGTACTTTTGGGTACTCCCAGTAAATAACAAATAAATTGGTTTTCGCAACACTGCAGGGTGAAGTCCTTCTCAATACCCCATAGGCCGGCACCATAGGTAGCTGTGGAAACGCATTTGGCCCGGTAGATCTGGATCAGCTCCTTGATTGGTTTCCCGCCCAGTCTATCAGAAAAGGCGCGCAGGGCGCCTATGGTGCGAGTGAAAGCCAGCTTTCTAGCTGCAATCGCCGGTTTCCAGCCACACCTCCTGTCAAACAGGACCCCTAGGTAGCAAAACCTATCAATGGTAGCTAATTTTTGTTTGTCCAGAAAAATAGTGCATGGGGCCCTGTTAAGTTTTCTAGTGCATGGCATGGTGTATGTTTTAGATATGTTTACTTTAAGGCCTCTCTCCTGCATATAACCCGCAAACTTGGTAACCGCCCTCTGTAGACCCACTTGAGTCTGAGACATTATTGCCGCGTCATCGGCGTAAAGGAGGATGGGTGTTGGTAATCCTTTCACAGTAGGATAGTCATTTGGAAAGAGGGAAAGATATTGTCCCACTGAGTTTATATAATACGTAAAAAGCCGTGGGGCCAAGATGCAGCCTTGTCTTACCCCTCTTGACAGTGCAAATTTATCCGTACACTCCCCCTGTTTGCCGTATCTCACTCTTGCCCCAGAGTTGTTATACAGCTCCTTAATAAAGGTGATTATTCGGGCATCAATACCCAGATCGTCCAGCGTGGACCATAATAATATATGGTCCACGCAGTCGAAAGCGGAGCTCAAGTCCACAATGGTTATAAAGAGTGCTCCGCCTCTTGCCTGTGTGTACTTGGAAGTAAGGAGGGACAGGTTTAGGCACTGTTCAAGTGTCCCTATACCTTTCCTAAACCCATATTGCAAGTGTGACACAACATTATTGTCTTCCTTCCATGCTTGGAGTCTTTTTAAAATGATCCTTCCTGCTACTTTCATTAGGCCGTCCAATAAGGATATTGGCCTGTAGCAGGTCGGATCATCCCGACTGCCCTTTTTAAAAATAGGTACTACTATGGCGTCCGACCAGGTTTCAATGAACCCGTTTCGGTTTCCCATATTCAAAACATTAGTAAGCAAAGGAGCCCAGAAATCCGGTTCGGCCTTATAAACGTCTACCGGAGTACAGTCGGGGCCTGCTGCTTTGCCTGGTGCGCTTTCCCTAATAGCTTCTTGGACTTCTCCTAATGTGAAGGTTAAGTCTATCGGAAATGGGTAAGGTGGGGAATGTGTACCTCTACTATTAGTTGTGCTTTTATCCACAGTTGATTTAGACCCTGAAAGTAAAGAAGTGTCTGCTATGCTTGGTTGGTTATATAGCTGCCTGAAGTGGGTTCACCATCTTTCAGCAGTTATAGCGAGGTCTATTTTGTTTCCATTATCCCTCGGTTGGTATAGGGTTTTGACCAGCCTCCAAAACTGAGAGCTATTTTTCTGTGTAGAAGCTTCTCTCAGTGTTTCCCAAGCCTGCTTTTTTAAAGCCAGTCTTCTTTCTTTAATTGCTAGTTTATATAGTTTCCTGGCCTCGCGAATTCTATAGGAGGATCTTGGTTTCAGGGCCAGTGCATCTTTTAAAGCTTTTAATGCTTTTGTGCACTTCCCGTTAAACCAGCCTTCAAGACTAGTAGGTTTTTTTTTGGGAACACGGGTCAGCAAATTTTTAATATGGTATAGGATATTAGCAAAGGCTGACATAACAGTAGTGGGCTCCCCAAGTTCCTTCAAACATATGTTCACATCCGCTGCACAGTTAGTGATCAGCTTTTGTAAGAACATACTAGGTACAATTTTTTCCCATTTTATCACGTAGCCATTAGTTTTGGTTAGGTCGACCTTATATGGATACGTGCAGGAGATTCCCTTATTTTCAGAGCGCCCTTTTATATTTATACCAATTATCAAAGGATAGTGGTCGCTAGATACGTCTTTTCCGACTTCCCACGAGGTTATAAACCCTTGGTTAACACGAGTTATGAGTATGAAATCAATAGTTGATTTACAACCCCTTCCAAAGAAGGTTGGCTCAAAAGGTACGGGCAGAAGACAATTCTGATTAGCAAAGGAAAAGTCGAAGTTAAAAACAATGCCATTTAACAACGTCCCCATCTTTGTGTGGACGAAATGTATCGGTTCCTCCCCCCCATGGTCATCCAAACCACAGAGGCCTGAATCGGTGTGTGGACAAATGGTACAGTTAAAGTCACCGACCCAGATTATTCTTGCCCCCTTAAGTAGGTCGGCAGCTCTAGCAATATGCCGCAACACATTAGACATGGTGGACTCCATTTCACTATTAGACATATTGTTATAAAAGTTCACCAATACAATTTTCCCATTCTGGCCCCAGTTGAGAGATAGGATTTGAAAAAACGTGCTGGAAAGCACTTTATTAACCTTTACCTCTGCAGATGTTGAGACATATATACAAAGCCCACCCTTGTTGTGACCCAGTACTGACAGCTTGGCAGGAGAATGAATGGTCTGATACCCTAGCAAGTGTAGTTCTTCATAACACCATGTCTCTTGAAAGCACAGGATATCATGCATGTGTATGACATCCAACCAAGCTGAGTTGGTGGCTTTACTAGCTAACCCTGCAACATTCCATGATAGGAGAGTGTTGTAGTGAGGTGCCCTGCTAGTAACCGCATGTAAACTGCCTACGCTCGCTGGGGAATTTTGCAATCGCGAGGATGGTATGTTTATGATGGCAGAAGGGGTCCTAGGAGTAGCGACGGAACAATTCTGGGGAATTAATTGAGAATAATAAGGGACGACGCTGGACATCGTAATATCTCCTAATGGATTTTCCCACAACCACATATTACCACTAGTCACCTTTGATGGGCTTACTAGAGGATTTTTGGTAGTGGTAAACTGATGTTTCTGGTGCCCCTCGGGCCTCTTTTCTATGGTGATAGGGTCATAATGTCATTCATTTTCATCCAATTCAGAAAGAGGGTGGAATAGGTTAGCCAGAGATATACTCCAGGAATCCTTAGGGTTGTAAGATTGAGAGTTATCCCAATAGTCATAAAAAATAGAGTTTTGATATTTTGGCGGTTGATAGGTTGGCTGGCAAGGTGGGAAGCGAGGATCGTAAATGAACTCATGAGGGTTCTGGCCCCTTGTCATCACTGGGGGATCTATTCTATGGGGAACGTGGGGTCTGTGACTCTTGGGTTGAAAAGGGGTGGGCCTAGGTTGAAAGGAAGATGGATAATGTCCCATGTGGGGACCTTGGGCTGGAAACCGAGGTTTTAAGGCTCCATACGAACCTTTTGGATACCAATTGTTCATATGGTTGGGAATTCTATTCCTCGGTTGTAATTTATTAGATGGTAATGGGTTCAGCGTAGATTCAGGGTAGAAATAACCTAGGTTGTGCGTTGAAATCCCCCCCATACCCGTCCCGGGAAACCAATCACTGATAAAAGTGACTAGTCTGTGATCTTTGAAGTTGACTATGATCACCTCACCGTCTATATCCTTAGGTCTAGTGCCTACCCAGTTGCATCGCCTAACCGAAACGATATCGCCGTTTAGGTGCGAGGGAAGTGGTCTGTTTTTCCGCAGCCAGTAGATAACCTTGTTTTTTAAATTGTCCTGATGTTCTTGCTTACCAGCTGGCGGAGGCGGGACCCCTGTTAATACAATGACATAGTTTAGGCTCTCAGGTGGTAAGTCAGCGATGTCCCTTAATCTTCTTTTAGTATTATAAGATATAGTAAGTGGGGGCTTTATCTTATTAGACTGAGTATTATGGGTCCCTGTGTTTTTGCTTGTGATGTTAGTAACTGTGGCAAAATTATTTTTAAGTTTGTCATTACATTTATTATCCTGTACTGGTTATGGGGTCCCAGATATCGGTGGTGGATTTATTTTAGGGGTACCACTCCATGTCTTAAGTTGTTTAGAGACTTTTGTGGACTGGGGTATATTGCTAGGAGCATGAGGTGTACCGGACGATGTACCCTTCTGCTCTTGAAGGATTTGATCAACACACTCACCTAATCTAATAATCCTTTCTGAAAGGGGGAGGATCAGAGCCTTTATGAGACAGTCAATATCATTCAATAACCCTGCATAACTAGGAACAGATATTGAATTAGGAATCGTGTCTTTCATAGTCTCCATTATTCCATCCTTTTGGGGAGTAGTAGGCTGGGTATATATTGGATTTGTAGGATTAGTGGGAGGAACAATTCTCCTTTTTAGTACGTACTTTCTTCTTTTCTTCCTCGGCGGAGAGCCAGAGAAACCCTTAGGATGTTTATTGGGGACCTTGATAGATGATCTTAAAGGCTTTCCATCGGGAATATTAAGGGGATGTTGATCAAACCCAATTGGAGTAAATGCGGGAGAAGGTATGCTTTTATCGTAAAGAGTAGCTGGTTCATTTTGAGTAGTACTTAAATCTATAGTCTGTGTGGCTAGTGACTGAGAGGGGATAGAATCAAAAATAGTTATGGTATCCATCTGATCAGGGGACTGAGTTTGAAAAATGCGAGGGATATCTTCTATAAAGGAAAAAGTATTAACAAGGTCTTTAGGTGTGGTTAAATCTATTAGGGGTCCTATAACTGTATCCTGGGGCTGAAATGGTCTTTGTTTTAACTTCTCGATGGAGAGACGTCGCTCAGCTCGTTTCTCTGCGAGAGTAAGCTCCCTATCGGCTTCATTCTTTATTTTAGCAAAAAATTTGTCCAGGGGACCTAAAAAGGAAGAAGAAGAAGACCCTGACGTTCCTGGGACAGAATTTGCCTCAGAGCTAAGCATCTCGTTGGGGGAGGAACTAATAATGACCTTTACAGGAGCACAGCAGTGGCCGGTACTACAATGACAGGGTCGGATCAAAGGCACACACTAATATAACTCAACAGGCAGAAATTAAGGAAAGGGACACGGGGAATAGGCCCTGCTCGGCCTCCTTCGGCCCCGGACGGCCACAGACGGTCCCGCCCTTGTCCCGGGCTTCCCCCGGCGCGCTTCCGCGCCGCGGGGTTCACCAGGTGATAATGTACTGTCTCAAGGGTAGGGGGAGGAGCCTGCAGGGAGAGCGTCCCAGCTGGTAACTATTGGGAGTTGTGGGCGCTCCTGGGACTTGTAGTCCTGCGCCCACAACACGCTCGCAGCCCTGCAGGTCCCAGCACCCAGAGTCAGAGTTCTGGCGGTCACGGTAATACGTTGAAGCCCCCGGCGCAGCGGGACCCGCGCAGCGGGTACCGCAACCAGTATCCAAGCAGTGTCCAGGGAAAACGAAGCAGGTTCCAAGGGACGTCACGCCCAGCGTGGAGACAGCAGCAAAGGAAAGGCAAATCCGGCGATGAAAGGAAAGGGGAGGCTATTCACCGCGCCAAGGCACCAGGGAGGAGCCTGCAGGGAGAGCGTCCCAGCTGGTAACTATAGGGAGTTGTGGGCGCTCCTGGGACTTGTAGTCCTGCGCCCACAACACGCTCGCAGCCCTGCAGGTCTCAGCACCCAGAGTCAGAGTTCTGGCGGTCACGGTAATACGTTGAAGCCCCCGGCGCAGCGGGACCCGCGCAGCGGGTACCGCAACCAGTATCCAAGCAGTGTCCAGGGAAAACGAAGCAGGTTCCAAGGGACGTCACGCCCAGCGTGGAGACAGCAGCAAAGGAAAGGCAAATGTTAGTGTAATTTGGGTATATATTTTCTATTATTAACGGACAATATTTTTCTTAAAGGATTTTAGGCTATATTTCATTACTACACTGTTGCAAAGGGTTAGCCATGTAAATTGGTGACTGGCTCTCGGGCTGTAAGAGGGGTGATAAAGTTTGATGGTGCTCAGTGTTTAGACCCGGACTGCCTCTCTTTTCTGCTGATCGGTTGCGTTGCTACACCAAGCTAAGGACATTCTGTAAGGTCATGAGTAATCTTTCACAGGGCCTCCCCGTCAACATTACTTGGGTGCTCTCTTCACTTTTACCCCTTTCTGTACTTTGTGCATGACTGAAACAGGAATGGCTCTGAAGCAAACTCAGGTAGCACATGGCACCACAAGTTAAGCGTGTTTGGTCGACACAAAGCAGAGTATGGTTGATGACAACTAGCAAGTGCTCCAAAGTGGTCTTGACTTCTTATCTAGCAATGTACTGATGACTACCATCAGCAAGAGCTCGGGAGTGGCCTCAGGCAACAAATACCATGGTGTATCTGTTGACAGCAGGCATCTTGATGCAGTCATAAGGTGGCAGTGCAGCACATTAGAACTAATGATAGGAAGCTCCCTGAAACGTCATCGGGCAGGAAGAGGCACTAGACGGAAGACTGTGAGCAAGCAATCCAACATGACTTAAGCATCATGTCCCTGAGACCACGAGCTGTGAAGTCAACAGTAGATGCCTTAATATACTAGTTCACAGGGATTTTTCACTTTTTGCTGACCATCTTACTAACTCTGTCATACTGAATAGGTTTCTATGGGCAAATTCCCTAAACGGATCCACTGAGACCACCCAGAGACCCTCCCTCTTTGAAGCTGTAGTACCCCCTTAAAGCCAGCACCAGCGCATAAGATGTGGAAGAAAATATAGTGCATCTTGGCACTTAAATAATAGCTGTGATTGTCAGACAGCCCCAGGGCGCTGCTGTGAACGGAGTCACCGCAGAGGGCTAGCAGGGAGGAGCCACTAAGCAGCAGCTTGTGGAACATCTACCTGCCACGTGCCTCTTAGTACCAGGCAAGTGCCGGTACAGGGAATGAGTGAATAGTGGTGGGTGACCCAAGTGAGTTTGAGGACAGGGTCACAGCTTCACAATGATTTTCTTTGCTTTCTGGGACCCCTTCCTGATGTGGGCTCAGACATAAAGAGAGAAAATGTTGTCATTAAACATGAGGAGGACTCCATTTACCAGATGGCTGTCCTGCTGGCTTCACCGAAATGTGAATTACACAAATGACAAAGCAAAGGATTAAAGGGTTTGACCGATCATCCTATTGAAATATATGCTGTCCTGCGGGCTGATCCACAATGTGAAGGACTCTTCCAAAAACCTATGGGTGAAAGGGGCTCTGTGTGGATTTTTTTTTTTGTTTTACATGAGTCTAGGGGCATTAGTATGTCTGTGGCGGTCCACTGGACTACTGCAGTCGTGGTTGCCGTCTGACCACAGGCACCCTGCAGGACTGCCCGCAGTCTTATAAGTGTGGTGATCGCAGGGCACTAAGTTATTGCTACTGCCACGATTAAGGATCCCGTGGTGGTCCAACAGTGGTTTGAGTTCAAAATATGCTAGCGGTGCCTCTGCAGTACTGCCAAACATATTTTGAGTTGCCTCTCCACCGCCCTTTTCATGGTGGTCACACAGCCATGAAAAAAGGTGGCGGTGAGGCAATAAAGGGTGCCCTACAGGACCCCCTCTTGCCCCTGTGCATTGTATTGCATGATGGTGGCACATGTTCTGCCCTCCCTGTAGTTTTACACCCCCAGTGTCATGGTAAGGAATGAACAACATGGTGCATTCCTTCCCGTACAGGAACGTGCACTGGTGGTACCACGGCAATGCTGCTTAAGGCTTACAATGAGCCTTTAAACATCACATTCGCTGGACCATCACGCCACCCGTCCGCCGTACCACAAAGTTTCTTGTAATCTGGTGGACAGGCAGCAGTGAGTTTCAGCTCTCTAGGAGCGGAGCAGTAGCCTGCTGCCCCCTCCAGGACAGCCAAAACTCGTAATCAGGCCCTACGAGATGTCTAAAGCTGTCACGGTACACCTAAAAATGGCTTTAGTTATCGAGGCAAACTATGCTACTAGAAATTACTCAACATGGGTACTATAAAAAAAAAAAGTACCCAGCTGTTTGCAGAGCTGGTGATTGAGGTTGTGAGGGAGTACAAAAATATGTTAAGAAAAAGAAAAATAATCAATTGAGAAAGTCCACTTAAATTTCCGATGCTATAAAATAATGGAAAGCAGTATAAAAAAGCTCTGATTATATGAAAGATGGAGAAGAATTCCCAAATCGAATTACTCTCTGCCTGATCAAGTCTGGCCTGGTGGTGCTGCATCCGGTTTTCCTGGGTATGGGAGAATCCTGACACCTGATTTTACCGGTCAGTAATTCCAGCTGGTAAAACCGCAGTGCACTTGGTTGCTCCAACAACAGATCCTTGTACCCTTGTCCATCCCTCATTACTTTCTCTAGCCCTTTCCCTCTCCCTCTCCCTCACCCTCACCCAGAAAGAACCTCCGATATTGATGTAATACCTGCTCATAGCAGGAGGTAAATGTGTGCATTAATCTCCTCATTAAAGGTGATACTATGCACAGTACTTCTGTGCATAACACAGTTAATTCTCATTTCGTGGGTTTAACGTGTAACAGTAGTAAACGTGCGGAGATACTGGTCGGACATGTTAACTTCTGTCACCAGGAAATCTCCATACGTTTACTCCTAATTCGTAATCAGGCCCCAAGTATTTCAAAAGTAATTTGAACAAAGTCAAAAAACACACCAATGGTTCAGAATTTGTCACTATTAAAGTGGTGATTTATTTTGCCTACCTGCAGGGAAAATAAGGGAAACTAAGTCTAAATAAGTTTTAAAAAAAAGTGAAGAGGGGAAATCTATGACATTTCAGCCTCCTATTTTTCTCGGACACTTTGTCAACAATAAATTGTCAATTTTATTGGTGTTAATAAGTAACACAGCATTAACATTTTGATACGAAAACGTTTGAGTTCCTAAACACAATAATATATTCTATTTTTATCACTGACGACGTGTGCTTGTTGTCAATGTCAGTCTAATGTCACTTTTAAATGCAGTAAAACATTGTTTATCATTCGCCACTGTCTGTAGAATTTAATGATATGCATGTAAGTGATTCCCAAGTGTGGACGCAATGCATTGTAGGAAGTCCTAAGAATGAATACATACCAAACTGTCATATACGACTTTCCATCCATCTTTCAGTCGCATGAAATCCTTCCGCAGGCCTTTAAAAGTTGGTAACTCGTCCAGGCGACAAATTTCATCCCAAGATGTTGGGGGAAGCCAGATACAAGGATTCGAAAAGGGATTATCAAGGCCGATGCCGCCAGTTAGTAAAAACTTCCACTCAACGTCATCAATCTGAAAGTAAACAACAGTGGTATTAGAGAGTACTGGAGTCGAAGGGCATTCACTCCACATGTTCATCAGCACAGGCGATCGGCTGGCAAGGAGATTGGCTTGCCGTAGTCTTCGGTCTTCTTTTGTGACCACTACTCCCTTTATTTTTCAGTGTAAGCGAGGAAAGACCTCACCTGCCTTTTCTTTCCAAGCCTGCGGGCTTGCACCTTCTGACACTGGAGAACCAGAGATACAAATGAATCTGCATATAGCATGAAAGCATGAAGAACCTTCTTCGGCCTTCTTGGGCCTCATAGAAGACCCTTTCAGAGGTGGCATTATAGCATGCCAGCATGAAGACCTTTCTTGGGCATTCGGAAGACCCTTTTCAAGGAGGCATTATAGCATGCATGCATGACGACCCTTCTTGAAACTAATAGAAGACCCCTTCGGAGGTGGCATTATATTATGCTTGCATGAAAATGCGTCTTGGGCCTTGTAGAGGCTCTTTTGGAGTTGGCATTAAAGCACGTACACATGAAGAAGCATCCTGAGCAGTGCAGAACAGTGTCATAAACTGTCGTAAAAGACCCAATAAAATTAGTTTATATATTTCTCTGATCCTGAATTAAATACCATTTTCAAACTTGATAGAACATAAGCTGCAACAGCTGGACGTTTATATATTTTTACAATGGTACTCAAATGTAGCTCATTATTTTCATCCTTGTGGTAGTGCTGAGGCGGGAGCAAGATCTGAGAATTGGAATTTACCTGCATCAATAAAAAAACACCTATTTTAATTGTGACCTCGTGTCTTTTGAAGACAGCCTATTGCAGATGCTCCTTATCTTTCTGAGGTGAGCCGTTCCCTTTTTCCTAATTGCTCACCGCAGCAAGTTTATCTATATAGCCTTCAATTTTACACGTCTCTTTATTTTTACAGGAATTCAGAAGGGGATTGCTGACCCTATAAGTCTATATCAGACACTCATTCACCAAACAAGAACAATTATTGTTGCTAATCCTTAGTGGTCCCTACTTTGCGGATTGGTTTTTCCACTATCTAAGCCAGTATTGATCCTCCTATTCACACCTTTCTATACAATCCATGTTTACAAGACCCCTAATATCTGCCATTTCTTTCTTCTCCAGAACCCAGGCAATTTCAGTCTTGATGAGACCTTTTTATTCTCCAAGGGTCGAAACGCCGTCAACACATGTACAAAGACAGACTGTTTTTCATAAGTGTGATACAATGATTAATTCCCTTTGTCTTAAAGTTTACTGAATACAAAACTGCTGTCTTCTGATGTAAAGCAACCAATGTACTATGCATGTTCACATTTTACCTCGGTTTTGGTTGCCTTTTCACCAGGGGATTACTCACTCTTTCCTTTCTTCTTTAAGAAACACCTACAAATTGTGCTTCAGAACATTTTCATTTAATAAATTTATTTTTGGCGGAAACTTAGTTGTACATAAATACTGGCTGTGCTGTAATCTTTCTCACAATTCCTTATTCAAGAATACTGTGACTACTACACTTTTAGTTCTTTGGCTTATGTAACATTTCCTATACACTGATTTACACAAGTATGATTGATTGTCGGTGTAATGTGTGTGTGATGCAAAGTACTCTGACATACTTTACTGGTATGAGTTGCGTTATATAACAAATTCAATGCACGTGAGAGAGCGTGGTTGTGGAGACTTGGTCACTGTTAAAGGGTTCTAGTGAGAGAGTCGGTGGTGGAGGTGATCAGTGGGGGCACCAACTAACATTATTGCACTGGGCGCCACCAGCGCTAAAGCCGGCTCTGTCTCTTTATGGAAGCGAGAGCAGGTTTTCTGCTCTCGCTTCCATGAAGAGAAGCATAGTTTGCAATGACAGGGTGGGAGCCGTACTCCCGCTTGCCATTGCAAACTGCAATGTCCCGGTGGAGGGCACCCCAGGACATTGCTGGAATCTACCCTGGTCCCAGGGCCAAGGAGGGCTCCACGAGGGGAGGTGGTGGTACTCGGGGCTGGGGTCCGCTACGGATCCCGTATTTATTTTAGTCAATGCCCCAGGGAGGTGGTGGTCCCCAGGGCAGTATGAGGGAGCAGAAGCCCCCCCACACTTTTATTGATATTGAAGCCCCGGGAAGGTGGCGGTGCCCGGGGCTTGTGGGGGCCCGCGAGACCCCACCACATAATTACACATATGCCCTGTGGAGGTGGTGGTCCCTGGGGCAGTGTGGGAGGCAGTAGCCTCCCTACGCATAACTGATACAATCCCCAGGGAAGTGGCAGTGCCCGGAGGGGCGGGGGCCCCTGCAGGCTCCTGCTACATATATGTTTTCTTTGGCCCCAGGACCTGGCCCTGGCCACCCAGGGGCTGATTAAAACAAAGTGCAGGAGACAATGCTTCATTTATTTTTATTTTTCTGTTAGATTTACACCCTTTCGGCCAGATTTTCTGGCCCTGGGGATCCTTGTGGGACCCCCTGAGCAGGCGTAGGGGTCAGGCTGTTTCTACCCTGCCCCCTTTTCTTGATTTCTATCCTTTTTTCTACTGTTTTCTTGTGACTTGGTTACCGAGTCACAAGATGGCTTCCAACACTTCCTGGTTTCGGAGTGTTGGCAGCCAATCAGAATGAAGCTCATGCTCGGGAGGGTTCGCAAATTCTTCTCGTTGCTCAGATATCAATATTTTTATTTTCTGAATTTCTAAGGAACTACTTAACGGATTTACACCATTTAACCTCCCCCTTTTTTCCTTGGCCCCGCTTGACGAATCACCCCCAAGATTTCAAGACAGGAGCTGACCAGATCGGGTCATTAGTTTGGAAAGTTTTGCGAAGGTTCATCAAACGGTGCAAAAGATATTGGCAGAAGAAAAAACGCTTTTTGAATAGAAACAAGGTCCTAACTATAACTACCTACTGGCAAACACCAGTAAGATATATATATATAGTTATAGTTAGAACCTAGTGCATAGGAAAAGCATTTTTTGATTTGCTAATAACTTTGGCGTTGTTTGATGAATCTTCAAAAAAAAGTCTATCCAGGTCAGCTCCTATCCTGAAAGTTTAGGGGTGATTCATCAAGCGGGGGCTGAGCAAAAAGGGGGGTCCCAAAACGCGTTTTCCCCATGTTAATTTCCATAGGAAATTTTGAGACGGGCTACAGCCCGAACTGCTGAACGGAATTACCCCAAATTTGGCAGAAAGGTAGAGCTTGGTTCAAAAAGCGACCGTATTTTAAATGGTGTGAATCCGTTCAGTAGTTGCTGAGAAATTCAAAAAATAAAAGTTTCGATATCTAGGGATGCTGGTGGAGTCGCGACCCCTCCCGACCACGATCTTCATTCAAATTGGCTGTCAACACTCCAAACCAGGAAGTGTTGGCCGCCATCTTTTGACTCGGTAGAAGCGAGTCACCAGACAACAGAGAAAGAAAGATATAAAACAAGAGAAGGGGGCAGGGTAGAAACACCCTGACCCATGGACCTGCTCAGGGGGTCCCAGAAGGACCCCCAGGGCCAAAAAAAGCATTTTGTTTTTAAATCAGCGCAATTCGCTCTGGGAATTAATTTTATTTTAATGAGACCCCAGGGTGGGCTAGGTCCCGGGTGCATTACTTAAAAATTAATAGCGGGGTCCAAGCAGCCCCGGGGACCACCACATCCTTGGGGCTCCACTCATGTTGGGAGGGGGTCGCGCGGCCCTCCTCCTGGAGCCCGTGATGGCTCCTGCAGTGTCCTGGGGTGCCCAGCCTCGGGACACTGCTGTTTGCTATGGCAGGGTGGGAGCCGCGAGGCTTGTTTGCGCAGCGGCGGGCAGTCAGCTCTGGGCAGTGGGAGTGGATGTGGTGCAGCAGCCTGGGTACACAGCGGCGGGCAGTGGGAGTGGATGGGGTTCAGTAGCCTGGGTGGGCAGCAGCGGGCAAACACCTGTGGGCAGTGGAAGTGGATGGGGTGCAGCAGCCTGGGTGCGCAACGGCGGGCAGACACCTCTGGGCATTGGAAGTGGAAGGGGTGCAGCAGCCTGGATGCACCAAGGTGGGACAGCGATTTAGGCATGCGCAATTGTATGTTCTCTGCCATTACTGATTCCAAACTACGTTTCAGGTGAGTAACCTTGAGGGCTCCACTATGTTCCGGCACGTGGTTGGAGACACACCGGTGGCGGCAAGGTGAGCTGTGAGGGTTTTGTCCACAGTGTGGGCACTCACAGTCCCTCTCCATCTTTTCCTTTCTCTCCCTCACACTCTTTCTCTCTCTCTTCCCCTCTCTCTCTCTCACTCTATCTCTTCCTCTGTTACTCTCTTCCTCTTTCTCACAGTGTTTCTCTCTTTCTCGCTCTCTTCCTCTCTCTCACTTTTTCTCTATGTCTTTCTCTCACTCTTTCTTTCTTTCTCTCTCTCTCTTCCTCTCTCCCACTCTTTCTCTCTCTCTCCTTTGATGGACGCATGACACAAAATATTATCTTGCTTTTTGGCTAGCAGGCTGTGATTCACAGATTGATGACCCCCCCACCCTGACACGGACCTCCCGCCACGAGGCAATGACTTCAGTTCCACTGAGTTAGTGCCACCAGAGCGGAGCACGGGTGCAGCCTGCGATGATGCATGGCCATCCTGGCAATCAATACCCACTTTGAATTGTGAGCTCGGCTTGACCGCGTGTATGCAACGACTGAAGAGGTTGCTTCGGCACATGGTGGACCCTCTTAGACACACGCCGGTGGCTGAGGCTTGTTTCTGCAGCAGCTGGAAGTCACCTTTGGGCAGTGGGAGTGGATAGTGTGAAGCAGCCTGGGTGCACAAGAGCGGGCAGACACCTCCGAGCAATGGGAATGGATGGGGTGCAGCAGCCTGGGTGCACAGCAGAGGGCAGACACCTCTAGGCAGTGGGAGTGGGTGGGGTGCAGCAGCCTGGGTCCACAGCAGCGGGCAGACACCTCTGGGCAGTGGGAGTGGATAGGGTACAGTAGCCTGGGTGCGCAGAAGTAGGCAGACACCTCTGGGCGGCGGAAGTCGATGGGGTGCAGCAGCATGGGTGTGCAGGGGCGAAATAGAGAATTAGGCATGTATAGTTGTAAGTACTCTGCCATTACTGATTCTATATTATGTTTCAGATGACTAAACTTGAGGGCTGCAATATGTCCCGGCATGTGGTTGGAGACACACCAGGGGAAGAAAGGTGAGCTGTGAGGATTTTCTCCACAGTGTCAGTGATGTCATCAGTGATGTCATTTGAGATGTCATCAGTGATGTCATCAGTGATGTCACTGACCATGTCATGAGTGATGTAATATGTGACATCATCAGCAGTGCATTGCGGGGGTGCGAGTTATAGTTAGCTCTACTAACTATAACGTTCGAATTTCTCTGGTTTTGTACGAGTGAAATGTCCAACTAACTATAACGTCCCTGAAACCTATGTTTTTTTCAGTGAATTTCTAAAGTTTTTTAAATGCTAATTTCTAACTATAACGTCCCTGAAACCTATGGTTTTTTAAGTGGGTATATATATATATATATTCACTGAAAAAACCATAGGTTATAGACCATATATAGTTAGGAATTAGCATTTACAAAACCTTGAAAATTCACTGAAAAAACCATAGGTTATAGACCATATATAGTTAGGAATTAGCATTTACTAAACCTTATTTTACTCACACAAAACCATTGAAATTCCATATATAGTTAGTTGCACTAACTATATATCGCGCACCCGCAATCCACTGCTGATGATGTCACATATTACATCATTCATGACATGGTCAGTGACATCACTGATGACATCACTGATGACATCTCAAATGACATCACTGATGACATCACTGATAACAACATCCAGTGATTTTTTGTTTCTATAAAGTTTAAATATGTCTTACATATTGAAGAATGAGTGGATGTGTAAGTGTCTGGACGAAGGATTTAGTAGGTGCATGACTGACTGTATGAGTGAGTGATTAAATGTGTCTCACTGACTGCATGGGTTAGTGACTAAACTGTCTTAATTTGTGCATCATTATGTCTGTTGTTCTGTAAACTGCTGCATGTGTTGATCAGTAGCTATATGAGTAACTATATGGGTTATTGATTGATTGCCCAAGTATTTGTATGGGAGACTGAGTGTGTGTGTGGCTAGCTGGGAGGTGTGTGACTCTGTGCAGATCAATCTGTACTTGTATCAATGATTGTATAAGAAGGTAAGTATGTGTTAGTATATGTTTGAAAATGTAAGGTGCTCTATGTTTAACTGTATAGACAAGAAAATGGAAGTGTCATTGATTCTTTACAGGACTGACTAGGTGTGTGAGTAACTCCATGGATGCGTGGCAGACTGTGAGTGTCTGTATAGGTGTATGAGTGCATATGATAGTGTTGTAAAGATGAGTGATTGTATGTATGAATGATTGTATGGGTGAATGAGTGAAGGTGTGTGTAGACGTAGCAATCAGTGAGTGCGTATGTAGTAACTAGTATTGGTGTGTCAATGGTTTCAAAAATTATACTCTCTTTTTAACACTGGGTGAAACAGAGGTTATATTAAAATGTGAGGAGATGCATTGTATTGTCACATGAATGATATCATCAGTGATGTGGTCATTGATGTCAAATGAGATGTCATCAGTGATGTCATCAGTGATGTCATTTGAGATGTCATCAGTGATGTCATCAGTGATGTCACTGACCATGTCATGAATGATGTAATATGTGACATCATCAGCAGTGGATTGCGGGTGCGCGATATATAGTTAGTGCAACTAACTATATATGGAATTTCAATGGTTTTGTGTGAGTAAAATAAGGTTTAGTAAATGCTAATTCCTAACTATATATGGTCTATAACCTATGGTTTTTTCAGTGAATTTTCAAGGTTTTGTAAATGCTAATTCCTAACTATATATGGTCTATAACCTATGGTTTTTTCAGTGAATTTCATTGGTTTTTTAACAGCTAATATCTGTAGCTGTAAAATTTATTCTTCTTTAAATCCAAAAATATATTTTATATGTTTATGAATAATTATTTTTTTAAATATTTTTTTTTCTTCGTTCCCGCTTCGCGAATCGGGAACCTTACAGTAAAAAAATGTTCAGAAAAATAAAAAAAAAAGTTCTTTTCAGAACTACCTCCCCGTTATTAAAAAATTGGTACAATATTTGGAACTGTGCCAACCTCTATTTCTCTTAGTTCGCTTCCTAGTTCGCTCGCTGGTACGCGAACTGGAAGCGAACCAAAAACAGTAAGTATAAGGGAAGGAAACACACACTTATGTTAAAAGAAAGACAGCTATAGGGGAGTAAACTAGAGATACTATTACCCATAATCCACTACTGATGATGTCACATATTACATCATTCATGACATGCTCAGTGACATCATCAGCAGAGGATTGCGGGTTTTTTGGCAACATGCCTTATCGACGGTTTAATAACGCTGCCTTTTGCTTTATATAAGTTTTCAAATTGTATGAAATATATACCAATAGGTCTTTATGAACCTTTAGGTAGTGCTTTTGTTCATGAGGTCTGGTCGCTTCCATACACATACAGATGTTTCAAAGATGATCAAGAAGTTTATCTGAATGGAGAGGAATGCACTGAGACGCCAGATCATTCACTAATGTGTAGGCACATACAGTTACACGATTCATGCAACAAACACCGACCAAATATGGCTTGCGTGATGCAAGGCACGCCAGTTCCTGCTATCATCCCCACGTTCAAGTTGTTGGAAAATGGTAGTTATTTGATGCTCAATAATGAAGATTGTTCTGAGTTAATTAAAAGTATTCCTTTTATCGTAACAGTAAGTGAACGGGTTATTTGCTGCAGAAATGTTCTATTTCCTCCCACACATGAACATAGGGAGTTTTCAATCTGGCCACAAATACCAACCTTGGGACACGTTTCAACGGCATGACAAGAATAAGAGCTCTTTTGTCTCAGAGAGAGGTGGCCTTGAGTTCGGCCCGTGAAACTTTCGTACTTCACATAGCGAACACCCGTACACAGGTTTGCCTTTCAATTTCAGCAACATGTTTCCGACTATCTTTAACGCATCCTCCACAAAATCCCTGGCACACTTTTTTAAAGTTGTTACCAGTGGTCTCGTGACTTCATTTGAGAAAATCTTTGGAGTCATCCCTGCTCCCTTTCATTCCATTTTCTCCACTCTGGTTCGTGGATTGCATTTTTACTTGCATTACCAGCGGACGCTCTTGTGCTTTTTTACATTTTTAAATATGGATGTCCCTCCTATGCAACCTCCGACCCTGCAGCTGCTGACACTGTTCCGCAATCGCATGCTAGAATATTATGGCACAATGCCGTTGGCGATATTAAGCACGGCATATGGATTATCTTTTCGGTTCTCCTACTTCACCTGTGTCCAGCCTGTATTTCACTGCCTGACCTGTGATTTCGATTGGGCCATTGATTTGTGTCTCTGCAGACCGGTTTCTCCTGACGTCGACTTTAATCAGCTGATGACTCCTATCATTACTCACGAGTTGATTTGTCCTGGCGAAAGGATTATGGCTGTGGCATTGATGCATGGACTACTTGGTCCCTGGAATTTACTGGCGGCAGCACAGTCTTTCTTGGAACACAGCTTTCTTGAAAACCCACCGAGCTGTCCTCTGATGGTGATAGAGGATCCGGTGCTGGGAGAGCACGTATGTTCTTTTCCGCTTTTAAATTGGATGGCTGAACTGTTTTCGGATGAAGACGGTGACTTCCTGTTGGAGGCTGTTGCAGCTTATTTTGCATACACAGTTATGTCATAGACCTTTTTCATGTTTCATATGCTGAGTACTAGCATTTCATTGACAATTCATTGACTTAATTGTCAAGTTTTTATTATTTACCTTGCCTATTGGCTTAAGACTCGATAAAGTACTTGGCTGTTTTATTTTTCTTTAGCATTGAATTTTCCTAGTTTTTAATGCTTTACCTTGCGGACCGTCCACATATAAACTTGCAATCTGCTCTCATGAGATGGCACTTCTATTATCTTATTCAGTTCGTTTCCGGATCATGAGGAGGTGTCATCTAGGTCCTGGATATCTTTACACCGTGTTAAGTTAGCATGGGCTCATTACCGGTTTAAACGCCATTTTTCCTTTTTTGCAACTTCTGCACACGACATTTAGTTGTTGCTTTAGCTTTCCACCTAGTAGTTCATCGTGGTTTACATGAGAATAATATGTTATTGGTCTACTATCTGCTTTACTTGTTAAACTATATCTGTACAGCGAGTGCTAAAGTTTCAAGAACAACACGGTACAGAATTGTTATGAGGTCTGATCTCCACGACTTCATACTCATAACATAAGTGCAACTTCTGCCAATTCTGGGCATGAGGCGGGTTTTATATTGCTTTGCCGAACACACATACACAACAGTTGATGCGGTTCACATGAAGAGAGAGCTGGTGTATGCTGATGTGATTCCTTCAAATCTAAGACACTAAAGTATGGGCACGCCCTAAACCAACACAAAGAGACCTTCTTAGCAAATAATATAATATGTGTATTAGGGAGGGTGAGATATAAGCAGCCGCGGGCCGTGGAGGGAGTTACGGTGAGGCAGGGAGGCGGGGAGGGGGAGAAGCAGGGTGGAGCCCTCTCTACCTTGCCCCTCCCCCTCCCCGCCTCCCTGCCCCACCGTAACTCCCTCCACGGCCCGCGGCTGCTTATAAGTGTTGCTAACTCTTATTCATTTACAGCATGTTAACATACTGTCACCATTCGCTTTTTATGTACTAGTAACTATGCTGGTAATTTTGCTACTGATAATATGTGTACTTGTATTCTCCACCCTGCTTCTCCCCCTCCCCGCCTCCCTGCCTCACCGTAACTCCCTCCACGGCCCGCGGCTGCTTATAAGTGTTGCTAACTCTTATTCATTTACAGCATGTTAACATACTATCACCATTCACTTTTTATGTACTAGTAACTATGCTGGTAATTTTGCTACTGATAATATGTGTACTTTTATTATCTAAGGTACTACGCCTGAGAAGACGGCATTAGTAAATAAACATTTCAAATACACATGTGTTCTTCTTAACTCCATGTTCTGGTTTCTAAGAAATATATAACGACCGACTGTTCATGAGTTCCACGTATCCTGAGGTACTATAAGTTCATATTCTGGATTGTCTAAACATTGAGAGTTTGTTATATCCAATGTGACACTGTACCTAGCTTGCTAAGGAGTTTTTGATTACTAACGTGAGTTTTGGGACACCCTAATTCGCCGAGGTTCCAATCCTCTGTCCACAGTTCTGTGTGAGAACAGAAACCCTGCGACAGGGGCACCCCCGACCCTTGCTGGACCTTCATCACACTTGCGATACAACTCCAGCAATGCGCCACCTTTACGGCACAGATACATCACGCATCTGTGCTGTTTTTGCCCCGTGATGCGCCGCATTGTAAATGCAGCACACCATAGGTGACGGAACAGCGGCACAGAATGACTAACACATCCCTGGTGATGCGCCAGTCATCATAAATGTATCCCTATGCTTCTTATCTTGTTAGAGATGAACCGCCATATGTATCATCAAAGTTATTTGCATTTCCTAAATAGCGAACTTTAAGGAATAAATAGCGATTCTTTACCATTCCTAGTTTGCGATGAGCTATTTGCTAATTAGCCGAATGTAGCCCAATGAAGCCCAATGTAGCCCAATGTAGCCCAAAGATGGCCGCCAGACACACAAAAAAACAAATGTAGCCCAAATATCAGCCAGATGTAGCCCAACTATAGCCCAGTGACAGAATGACCAATCAGCTTCGCAAACCTCCGTTACGCGAAGCGGAGCGCTGTTACAGATATATATCTTTTTTTGAACGTTAATTTCTCAAAATCCACTGGAGCACATATATTGAGACCTAGCAAAGGCACATCGGGCTACCAGTCCCTAATATTTTGCCAAGTTTCGTGCAAATCCATTCAGCCGTTCAATTATTATTTTTATTATTTTTTTTTTCCCCGCGGGGCCCTTTTAAAACCTCCACATCAAACCTAGGGGGTCAGCGAGGATCTACTATGCCCCCTTATAGTTATTTCCCCCTTTGTTTTGACCTCCTCTTGTCTCTCGATCCTACCGAGAGACAAGATGGCGGCCGCTACGGACTGTTTGGAATGTTGACAGACGCCGGAGAACCAATCAGCTTCGCTTCACAAAGCTCCGTTGCGCGAAAAGTCCGCGAACCAGAGCGCTAACCGGTCCGCTGTTACAGATATATATCTTTTTTTAAACGTTAATTTTTCAAAATCCACTGGAGCACATATATTGAGACCTACAAAAGGCACATCGGGCTACCAGTCCCTACAATTTTGCCAAGTTTCGTGCAAATCCATTCAGCCGTTCGGGCTAAAAGTGAGGCCAACCGCCCTATGGAAAACTCAATGTTAAAAACACGTTTTGGGACCCCCCTTTTTTCTCGGCCCCCACTGGACGAACCCCCCCCAAATTTTCAAGGGCTGCTCAGAAACAAAATGTGCCATTTTCCTGAAAATTTCAGCCAATTCCGTCCACAAACGCCAAAGTTATTAGACATAGAATTTTCAAAAAACCCATAGAGAAAAAATCCTAACTATATATACCTACTGGCGACCGCCAGTAGGTAATATATATATATATATATATATATATATATATATTCACTGAAAAAAACATAGGTTTTCCACACGTTATAGTTAGGAAGTAGCATTTACAAAACCTATGAAATTCACTGAAAAAACCATAGGTTTGACACCAGTTATAATTAGCTGGAAATTTTACTGATATAAAACCAATGAAATTCCACGTTATAGTTAGTTGGACTCACTATAACTTGCGCGTGTAATGCACTGCTGATGACGTCACATATTACATCACTCATGACATCACTGATGACACCATCCTTGTGACACAGTGACAGACCTCCTTTCACTGTAATCTAACCCTTGAAACGCATATTCAAAAATAGAAACTAAAATTTTCAAAAAAATGGAGATACCCATACCAGTTACAACAACCAATTCAATAATTCCACCATCTATATACACATGCACTAATTCACCAACAGTTCTATATAGTCACTCATACATATATTCACTAATCATATGTAGTGATACACCTACACATCCTGTTACACACCGACAGTCATCCAAAAGTTATTCACACACATACTCACACATGCAAATAAACTATTGAACATCCATTTATTTGCATAAACAGCTATACACACACTACCACTTTACTTCTAAGGAAACTTACACATACTTACTCTCTTAAAAAATCACTTATAGAAACACATACTAATTTAAACAGGAACTCTTACAATCCCTCACTCTCACATATAGTCACTTATATACATCAATATTCACATATACTACATTAAAACATATGTAGTTATTGATAAAGACACTAATAAGACAGTCATTCACTCACTAACACAGACATATGCACACTAATCCACCCATACAGTCCTGCACATATGCTGTCTTCAAAACACATACAAACAGAGACTCAGTCATTCTTGCATCTATGTAGTAAGTAATACCCCCACCAAACCATGCAAACACTCATACTGATACTAAGAAAAACATCTAATAACCTATATACATACACATGTACCTACTCATCAACCCATGCAGCCACTTATACACAAAGTGAAACACTAATACATATATTTAAATATTTAAGCATTACTCAGTAATATATGTATTCACTAAGATATTCAATAATATATACATATATAACACATATTTATTTTTCAGAAAGACACACATTCACTGGATGGTGTCATCAGTGATGTCATGAGTGATGTAATATGTGACGTCATCAGCAGTGCATTACACGCGCAAGTTATAGTGAGTCCAACTAACTATAACGTGGAATTTCATTGGTTTTATATCAGTAAAATTTCCAGCTAACTATAACTGGTGTCAAACCTATGGTTTTTTCAGTGAATTTCATAGGTTTTGTAAATGCTACTTCCTAACTATAACGTGTGTAAAACCTATGTTTTTTTCAGTGAATTTCATTGGTTTTTAAAATGCTAATTCAGAAATATCTCGTGTATACAACCTATACTTTTGTCAATAAAGTTCTGGCAATATTTTTTTCAGAAACAAGCCGTTTTCTTCACTGTTCAAGTTGCATAGAGACTCCTTGTAAAGCGATACAGAATTAGAAAGTCTGTACCTTGCCTTTTATCAACGCATTAAAATTTGCCTGTAAATAAAAATAGCCTTTCTAAACTTTCGTGCACGACCCGGTGTGCGCACTCTCGGCAACAGTTCTCAATAAAATGGATAGCGCATTTCCAGGCTTTCGTGCGCGACCGACTGCGTGCACCCGCCTATATATTTCGTGAAAACTTTGCAATCTGAACTTATTGAATTTCTTCATAGACCCATCAAAGAACTTATAATACGTCAAAGAGACTAAACCTAGGCTTCTTTTTTAATATTATGAAAATTTTCATTAAATGGAGCCGAATGTCTTTTTAAACTTTCGTGTGTGACCGAATGTACACACCGTGGTATTTAAAAAAAATATATAAAAGGTTTTATACTTTAACAATTGTATGCTTGAATCGAGCTCAGAAGATATATTAAATCCGGATATGTTTGGATTTACTCCTTTTCACGTTTTGAAACTTCGCTGAATTAGACCGCTACTTCCAAATGGCGTACGTGACCAGATACTATCACCGCGTACACGTCCTGAGACGCGCATGTGAAGTCATGTGACTTGAAAACAACACTTCCAATTGGTTCTTAGTAGTTTCTATTCTGCAATTTACACGGAGCACTCCACCCACTTCTCTCACTATCTTTTCTACTCTCAAAAGAGAACAACGTTCAACACCCTTCGGAAGACTTTGCTGAAATGGCTGCCGCCCCGCATTCATCTTCCGAATCTGAAGAAAATGAGCGACTACCTTTAAAAAGAAAAAAGGAATCTTTTATTTGGCAATTTTTCACTTATCCTGAAGAACAAAAGAAAGTGAATGCGCTAAAAGTTACCTGCACGATATGCAATTCGGTTCTCTCAAGAGCAAATCCAAGAAAAAAATATTCCTTTTCCATACATACCATGGTGCGGCATGTCAAACAAGTGCACCCTGTGGAATTTGCACAGGCATCGACAAGAGCCCTGGCCACGCTATTACCATCAGAGGTGGCCAGCACATCTTCTGGTGGACGACCTGTATCTCCATCGAGTGCTGTGATGGACTTGAGACCATATCTTGCAAAGGTGCACATGAAATGCAACGAGTGTGGAGAAATTCTTCTGTACGGAGAGCAGAGCCTCATTCTTACTAAACTAAAAATTGAGAGTCATAAATGCCCCGAGAAAAGATAAATTTCTTCATTTCATTTTGATCCTGTGTCACGCATGAAAATGTTGTTGCAAGTTAAAAAAATCAAAAACTGCATGACACTGTTCCTGTCAAGGTAGCATAGCTGACGGCCTAAGGGTGGAGGACCGTTGTGCAAATACCCCGGGGAGGACTCTGGATATGCTTGGTCCCTGAGATTCTTAGATGTCACTGCCTTCCACAAATGGCATAAGTCCTGGATGTTCGGTGCCATACTTGAGGGTTTGACCTAAAGACACGTCCTGCGGTGCCCTGGTCCAAAATCAAACAACATAACACTTGTTTAAAAAAAAAAAAAAAAGTTCTTTTCAGAACTAACTCATTGTACCAAAAACAGCTCCAGGAGCATATTATAAAGGGGGTTTATCTCCCCTTTTTTTGGCTTTCGTTCGTGCGCGACCGTGTGCACGCACCCGCCTATATATTTCGGGAAAACTTCGCGATTGCAACTTATTAAATTTCTTCATAGACCCATCAAAGAACTTATACTACGTCAAAGACAGTAAACCTAGGCTTCTTTTTTATTATTATGAAAATTTTCATTAAATGGAGCCGAATGTCTTTTTAAACTTTCGTGTGTGACCGAATGTACACACCTTGGTATTTTAAAAAAATATATAAAAGGTTTTATACTTTAACAATTGTATGCTTGATTCCAGCTCAGAAGATATATTAAATCCGGATATATTTGGATTTACTCCTTTTCACGTTGTGGTAAATAAATAAATAATACCTCTCTTTTTGACTAGACATATATCATAACAGATAGCTCAATAAATAAGAGTCAAGATTCGAGGTAGTAGGAGTTTCGCAGGTTTATTACAGCATAAGGACAGGAACAGGACAACCTGCATAGGAATAGGATGACAGGGCCCAGCAGCTGCTGGGGCTGGGTCTGGGATGAGCGCGCTAGGAAGGATAACCTTTTAATAACAGTACATGAGCATATATACATAACGCAAACACATAGCATTACATTGCAATAGGCGTAGCAGTGGGTGGAGCAGAAGGCGTGACGCGTAGCAGTCGCGAAAGATAAGGGCGAAAGTAGGTGTAACTGGGCGTATACATGGACATGTGATGCAAACATAACAGAATATGTCATGAATAGGGCGGAAACCATGGAGGGGGCTACCTAAGGAGCCGGGACCTCTAACCTGATGGTGCGCGCAAACTAGCAATGACGTATCACTAGGAGAAGCTGGGGGCTATGAACTCTGTGCTAGGAGCAGAGACTGAAGTCTGGAGAGTCAGGGCGACATGTACCTAAACAGTATCTAGTATCTGATGTTTAGAGAACATGTTGATATAAACTAGAAGTCAGGAGGGGAAAAGCTAACTTGATTCTAAGACTGGACCATGCATTATTCTACATGTAGTGCGTGATGTAGAATATTAAATGACCATTGAATGCAGTATTTCTCTAACGTGGAGACGTGAAGGCTAGACAATGACGGAAACTATTGATGCAGTTCAGTAGCTTAGGAATGCAGAGAAGGAGGACTGAACTGATAACTGGAATCATAACATATTCTTGGCAGACTCAGAGACTGAGCCAGGCTGGGCCGGGCACTGTGAGGCAGGAAGTAAGTGAAGGGTCGAGGATACAGGGGGGGGCTGTATCGCTCCTCAGCGAGGCTTCAGGAGACAGGAGCTGAATCTGGTGTCCAGGCCCTTTTGAGGCCTAGAAACGGGGACTTTATAATAGAATAACGTGCACACTGAGAAACGTGGCAACGTAACTTTACATAGGCCTGATATTCGTAGTATTCACGAGGACTGGAAACTGGCATACTAGAGGTGGACACAACTGTAATTGCGTCATTAATCGAACATGGGGAATGCATATGCATATTTAATCATGCATACATAACATATGATGGATGACACGTAGGGACACAGAACATGGCAAAATTTACTTTTCCACATTCCCTCCTTGTCACTACGTTTCCATCAGGAAACATCAATATTCATGATACCATCTATCATTTCATACAGTATCATTTGCTCGTCTCGAATTATCCTGGAACGGGATTTAGAACGGGGCTTGGGACTAGGAATACAAGAGGTAGCACAAATGCCGCAAATCGCAGGGCCACATTGTATACAGAGGCAGCAGCTAAATATGATCGCTACTGCAATACCTAGGAAGGACAATATTTTCCATCCCCATGCGGAAATTATATTCCAGAACCAACCGGACCATGTCCAGGTGCCTGGATCTTGGTGTATCAGATGGGCAATTTTATGGAGTCTGGTTATAGCTGAATAAACAGACGGCGCGTTATTTGGAATGAAAATGCAGCAACTAGATCCGATGACTCTACAGGCCCCGCCCCTATCGGCCAGTATGACGTCAAGGACGAGACGATTCTGTAAAACGACAAATCTCATAGCAGATTGCTCTTCAGTTAAGTTACCTAGAGCAGAGGCAGTCTCATTTACTACAGCTTCAAGGGTTCTGGTTAACCTACGGATCAGTTTACTATTCTGGATAGGTCCTATAAAGAAGAAGAAACCTCTGTTGAAATCTGTATACTGTTCTAGAGCAGTTTCAGTATAATCGACAATTGGGGACTCCCTTTTATGTCTAATGTGTACTAGATGTGTATTTCTATGATAATCAGGTGGGGCTAGAAAAACTGGTGGCAGTAGGAAGGCAATGTAACAGGTTCCCTCCCAATCGAGGGGCAAACGAACATATGCGGTTTGACCACAAATAAAATAAGAATGACGTGAAGCTTTGAAAATAGATTTCCCACTGTCACTATACTTGACAATAGTAGTACAATCACTATGTCCTACGTGTATGGAACCATTATTTCGGACACATAATTCGCCTTTGACTGGTAGTACTGAAATAGCAGGTAAGTCTGGAGTAGTATCAGACTGAACATTCAGGACCATGAAATTCGACGAATAATTACCTAAATTATACACTTCATTTTCTAGATCTAACCCTGTTCTGTGGGGAAGACCTTGCTTGTCTGGAAAACATGTACTGTTAAGAAAAGACATATCTGTTGAGGATGACGTTAACGTGGACCATGCTCCACACGAACCATTATGTGAAAATGGATAAGGAAAAAGTGGCAGAACTCCCTTCGGTGTCTGGAAAGGGGGGAGTCGACCACACACCCAACAATTAGTGGCATTGCTGGTCTGGTGTGAGTAATGTAACATGCGGATAAAAGTATTATTTCGCATGGCGAGGCGGTAAGAGAGTTCATGAGGAGGCAGATCACTAAACGTGTGCTCTACTGTAGCATTAGCAGACTTATTTACATGAGGAACTGGAAGATACAGGTAAAATGCATAACTGGTGCAGGAAATCATAATGCTGAGAAATAATATGAAACATAGAAAAACGATACATCGGATTGAGTTTTGACTAACTCTCTCACTATGGGGGTCTATTTTATACATGTCAGAAACAGTCTAACCGTTTCACCTAGGGGAGGACTTAGACAATCAAACTGACTGACTTATTTTACTAGACCGGAGTTTTAGCTTATACTCCTGTTGTGGAGTTTTCTCTAACAGGGGAGGGGTTGTAGCAATGTCTTTTGCGGGACAGTCCTTGAGAACAATATTTTGGCAATCCTTCAAATCCTGGGAAATGTTCTTTAAGACGGGTTTCAGTCCATTAAAAAGTTTGACATGAGAAAGGTGTACCCAGCCTTTGCGTCCTTCCAACTTCACGGCTGTACGGGTGGTGAGGAGGACCTGTCGGGGCTCTTTCCAACGAGGCTCCAGCGGACTTGATCTGTCAAAGTTGCGGACCATCACCATGGATCCTGGAACGATTTCATGCGGTGCCACCTCGGTATTGTCTGGAAATGCGGCAGCAACCTGTGAACGACATGAGTTGAGGGCAGACATCAAGGAAGCTAGGTAATCTGTCAGCATATTACTTGAAACATCGGTAATACTTCGGGGTCTAGGAGTACCCCACATATTAGGGGGGCGGCCGAAAACGACCTAATACGGGGACAGACCTGATCTGGAATGTGCGACCATGCGCATATAAAATAAAGCGACTGGCAGAGCTACTAGCCAGTCCACACCTTTTTCTTTACACACTTTTGCAATACGGATTTTCAGAGTCTGATTATGTCTCTCTACGAGACCGGCTGCTTCAGGATGGCGTACACAATGGAACTTCCACTGGTACCCTAGCAAAAGGGAAACATGCTTCATGAGTTTAGATGAGAATGGCTGGCCGTTGTCAGAATATACGACTCTAGGGAGTCCATAACGGGGGAAGAACTCACGAACCAACTGCTTGGCAGTGGTCGCGGCTGTGTAATCTGGGACTGGATATGCTTCTGTCCACCTGGACAAAGCGCATACAACTACAAGGACATACTTGAAACCTCGACATCGCTCCATCTGAATATAATCCATCTGGAGGACTTCAAAAGGGTGGTCAGGAGGTTGGAATCCACCTTGTTCCACCGGGACACTTTTACCTGGATTAAACTGACAACATATCATACAGGTACGGACTTTCTGCTTGGCTGCAGCTCGTAAATGCTTGTTGAACCAAATGTTCTGGATACTGTCTAACATAGCTTTTTCTCCTAAATGTGCTGGACTATGTGCGGTATTAATAATGACTTGAACCATAGAGTCGGGGAGAAACCATGTGGCTTTACCCTTCGTTAACCATCCTTGATCTGTCTGGACCCCTCCTTGTTCGGACCATTTCTTGATTTCTTCAGGAGTAGCATGTAACTGGATATCTATGACATCTTGTGTAGGGTCCTTAACTGTCATACATGTAGTCGGATCTGGAGCATGTGTCTGTGTCGGATTAACTTGAATGTCTGGAGTCTGTGCTGTAAGCTTGGCTGTGCGATCTGCTAGATCATTACCTTGGGAAATAATGTCAGTAACTTTCGTATGTGCTTTGCACTTCATGATAGCAATAGATGTCGGCAAGTGTATGGCATCTAACAGAGCTTGAATAAGGAGACCATGCTGAATCTTGGTTCCATGAGAAGTCATGAAACCTCTCTCCTGCCAGAGCACTCCGAAGTCGTGTACAACTCCAAATGCGTAACGTGAATCTGTGTAAACATCAACTCTCTGGTTCGTGGCATGTATACAGGCTTGTGTCAGAGCAACTAGCTCTGCTGCTTGAGCGGACAGGGTATCAATACGGTGTGTCTCTATAACTTTAGTGTCAGTAGTCACTGCATACGCAGCGACTAGTTCTCCTGTACTTGTTCTCATACATGAACCATCCACATAAAGTGTCAGGTCGGGATCTGGTAACGGAATATCTGTCAGATCTTGTCTTGGCTTTGTCGTAATGTTAACTACTTCCACACAGTCATGTGTGGCAGAATTCGAAGTAACTGATGGTAACAGTGTAGCAGGATTTAAAACGTTGCAGCGTCTGATTTCTATGTGTGGCTGGAACAGTGTCAATTCATAACCTGTTAAACGTGCAATTGTCAAGTGCTGAGTTTGTGTTCGGTTTAAAAGAACTTCCACGGAATGTGGAACTTGTACTGTCAAGGTATGTCCTAAGACTATGGAATCACTTTGTCTGATAGCTAGTGCTGTGGCTGCAACTGACTTGAGGCACGCAGGCAGAGCCTGGGCTACAGGATCTAATGTGCTCGAAAAATAAGCACAGGGCTTGTATTGTCCTGCTTGATCTTGTGTGAGAACAGATAATGCTGTACCTTCACGTTCAGTAACGAAAAGTGTAAAAGGCTTACTGTAGTTCGGTGTTGCTAGAACTGGAGCTTGGCATAGGGCTTTTTTTAACTCATTGAAACTAAGTGTATGTTCAGATGTCCAAGGGAGGACAGTCGATACGGCTGCCTCCTGTGTCGTTAACTGTATCAGTGGCTTGGCTAGAAATGCATACTGAGGAATCCATTGTCTGCAGTAAGAAGTAAGGCCGATAAAAGCACGTACCTCCTTCTGGGTCTTGGGCTGAGGAAGACTCGCTATTAACTGGATACGGTCTGGTGTCAACTGCCTACCCCTCTTGGACAGTAAGTGTCCTAAGTAGACCACTTGCTGGACACAGAATTGAAGCTTAGAAGGGGACACCTTGTGCCCCATCTCGGCTAGGAAATACAAGACTGTAAGGGATGCTTGCTCGCAAGCACGTTCAGAACGGGCTGTGATCAGTAGATCATCGACATACTGGAGCAGGGCAGTGTCAGTTGGCATGTGAATATTGTCTAGTTGTCTCTTGAGTGCTTGACTGTAAATACTAGGACTTTCTGTGAAACCTTGAGGAGCTCGTGTGAACATATAGCTCCTTCCATTTAAACAAAATCCGAAAAGGAACTGGCTGTCTGGATGAATAGGAACACTGAAAAATGCGTTCTTGAGGTCTATGACAGTGAAGAACGTGGCTTCGGAATCAATGGCTGTCAATAGGGAAGAGATGTCTGGGACAACTGGGTACTGCGGAATAATACATTTATTAAGCTCTCGTAGGTCAATCACTAATCGATATACTGGGGGTGCATTTGGATCAGTACGTTTCATGACTGGAATGATCGGAGAATTACATACATTGGAGTCAGTTTCTACAACCACTCCTTGAGCCATGAGCTCGTCAATAATTTTGGATAAGGCTGCTACAGCCTCAGGTGGCAATCTGTACTGTCTGATTCGTGGTAACACTACACCTGGTTTGAGAGTCACACGATAGGGTGTGATTTGCATGTAACCTACATCAGTTGGACCTTGCGCCCATAAGTGCTGTGGAACATTAGACAGTCTTGAATCAAAATCTCGTAATACATAGTGACCCTTGAAGTCACGTAGGAACAATCGTATTCCCTCTGGGGAACAGCATATAACTGCACCTAACTCTTTCAGTGTCTTAATGCCCAATAGGTTTTCTGGACATGACTTAGTAAGTAACAGATCAGTAGTGCGGGACAATGGACCTACTTCTAGAGTAACTGGCTTTGAAATCTCATTTATGATAGGTTTTCCTGAAAATCCAAGGGAAACATTTCTTGAGCCTGAGAGCGGAGCCCCTGGAACTTCGGCGTGACTAATTGTGGTCCTACTTGCCCCTGTATCAATCAAAAACTTTCTGTCTTTCCCTAATACTTGACTATGAACATAGGGACCTTCTTGATCTACAGGTATCTCGATGAGAGGCAAGCCTACCTCCCTCTCTAGGCTGTTTCATGAATACTGCTGGTACTCTGGATACTCAGACTGTGCATACTGGTACATCTGCGATGTAACATGCTGTGTTGCAGCAATAGGCTGCGGTGCGGTAACTGTCTGTGGTGCATTCTGTGACTGAGGAATCTGGGAAACTTGTTCTTGTCTAGGCGGACGTGGTCTTTCTTTAGTCTTACCAGTAGCTATGTTGTGTTTCAGAACTGCACACTCATTTATGAAATGACCTGGCTGTTTACAATAATTGCAGTTCCCTTTAACGGGAGCTGCAGGATGACTGGCTTGATTCGGACCCCTCTTCTGACTGTCTTGAGGAACAGATTGTGCAACTAGTACTTTCATTTTCGTGTCTTTCATACGTTTTCTTTCGTGTTCTTGCTCTTCTCTGATTCTATTCTGATGATACTGAAGCATTTGCAACATCTGGGACGGGGTATTAGCTTGCCAGGTACTTTCGACTTTCAAAACTCGATTTTTAATTTGTGGACTTGAATTCTCGACTAATTTAGTAACAAAAAGGTGAGGGTATGACTCACTACTTGTCTTGAGGCCACTGTTGATGCTAAAACATTTTTCAAATCTAGAATAAAAATCACTAATATCCTCATCTTGCTTCTGTTTACAGGCTGAGATTGCATCCCAGTCTTCTTTTCTAGTTGTCAATAATCGGGGTAAAACTTGTATCAATAATTCTGGTAATTCTTTACATTTATCTCCAAGGCCGGTACCTGGTACTCGTGCCTTGTCTTCAGCTTCTAGAACTGCCCAATCGATCTTTTTCTCTCCCACCTCCCATTCTTTTTCCTTGAGCTTTTCATACACCCCTGCGGGCAGCAGAACCTTTAACATTTTAATTATATCTGGGTATGTGTATTCTCCCATACGGAGCATGTCTTTTAATTCTCTATGGAACCCTGCTGGATCTTTGTCATGACAGGGAATTAATTTCTTCATCTCGAGGAGTTCCATCTTTGTAATCGGAGTGTATACAAACACTCGCTGCATTTCGCCACCCGTTCCTTTAACTGGGTGGACTTCTCGTAACGGATTCTGTCTCTCCATGTAAAATGGTTTACTTTCTGGGGGTGAGGCATGAACAAAATGCGGGTTCAGAAACGTTCTATATTTGTGACGCTGTTCTAGAATGACACTAATTAAATCGGTACCTAAACCTTTCCATCTATACTGGAGTAACTCGTTCAGGACATCATGTAATGGACCTGGATCAGAGTGCTGACCCTCATACAATGTAATGAGGTGCTGGATCATATACATACCCGCCAGTCGTTGTTCGGCTGGGGGCATTTTCAGAAACATTTGTGCCACTATTTCGTCTGGAAAAGTGGTAGAATCAGTAATCCATCGGACTGCTGATCGGGCTAGTTCTTGTTCATGCATGGTACTTAACTCACTGTAACCGATTCGTGATTTCAGAATGTGATCGGTAGCTTGAAACACTTGTTCTAGAGAACCTTGTTCTGGTGCTGGAGAATGGAAAATAGACTTGTGTTCTAGGCGTAAATGGCGATCTGGAAATCTAGATTTTCCTACATACGCTATTCTGGCGGGATTCTCGTCCTCTACCTCTTCAGTATCAGAGTTACTTTCTTTCTCGCTTACTTGTGCTGCTTTACGTTGTTCGTGTAATTTTATTATTTCTCTACGGATTTTCTTGTACATACTCTCCATAGCACCGACGGTCTTGTGCTTACCCTCGGCTATATTATCACTCCACCTTGTCAGGATTTTCATTTCGGCCGGATCTTTAGACGGGTAATCTTGTTCTCTTATTAGACAATTGATCAGAAACTTTAATATCATGAGCTGGATCTCGGCTTTCCTTTGAGACATGGCCTCGCTAATACTTTCTGGATCATCTCCTGTACGGATGAAACGATATATTCTGTCTAGATCTTCTTTCATATTCGGTAAGGTGACTAGATACTCGGCCACCTTTCTTACGCGGAATGAATATAAAACCATATTATCCTCGCCTGGGACTGGATCATAGCCGCATTCGGCAAGGGATTTTCTTATTTCTGCTACAGTCTGATGTCTGGGCGTACGCTGTGACGCTTGTGCATGTAATTCGGCTGTCGTTAAACGTTTGTGTGGCGGCGGGGTTTGAGGAGTACCTCCCCCTGCGGCCCCTAAACTGGAGTCTAGGTCTACTGAGGCTCTTCGTCCTGGCAGAGTGGGAAATGGAAATGCAGGCTGGACTTGTATGGCGGGCTGGACCGGGGGTACCGTGACAGGTACTCCGGTGTCTGGAGAAGCGGGAAGTGCCTGATTTACAGGGACTGGCGGAGCGCGAGCAGGATTTGCATATTCTGGGACTGTGTCGTCCAAATAGGACGAAATAAAAATATCAGCTGCGGTCTGTTTGTGACGTAGCTTGGTCGGAACTAATGGTGGCGGGAAATTACTGGATGCCTCTGGGGTCGCTTTTGGCAAGCCCTCGGCAAGGAGAGGATACATACCCCTAATAAGGGCATGCCTCTGTCTGTCTGACTGTTCGGCTTTGACTTGTTCACCCATCTCGATTAGTTCTTTTTCTTGTGCTCGTTCTAAGGATTCTCTACTTAATTCTGACTTTCTGATTTCCTTTTCAGTTCTTTTATGAGATTCTTTACGCCATAACTCGATGGCATCTTTCTGTGACTGTCTGGCTTTCTTTTTCCATAATGCCTCTTCTACTCGCATGATGCACTCGGCATCCCATGTACCCGATACGGGCCATCTATACTTTTCTTCTAACTGTTTGGTATACTCTACCCATAAATCTAGATACAATATGGCGCTTATGCCATGCTTCTGATACATAAAGTGACCTGGACTGTCCCTCGGCGGGACAGGAACTGCTTCTTCTAGCAAACCCTTTCTAGTTTTTAGCTGACGTAATCTCGAAAAGAGAGACATTGTAAACTTGAATCGGAACACAATACAATACACGAGAAACAATAACAATTTGGAGAACAATTCAGGCATACCACGACATTGGAAATACATTGAACAACATCATAACATAACAGTTCGGACAGAATATTACCTGGAATACTGAGAACAGAAACACAAGAATTTCTCGAGAACGGAACAGACTAGAGTTACTGGATGCACTGCTGAAACAGTACGGAACATACCGGTCCCGTAAAGGGACGCATCAAGACCCGTATCCACCTAGGTGAACACTTCGTTTGTGAGTCTGTGTACCACCAACCCACGGACCAGAGTCAATTTAGATTGACCCTGTCTAGATACTACCCCAGTAATGGTACTCACCGGGCAGCAAGAACGGAAGGCCTCGGATCGGACTGGACTGCTACGACGACGGACGACGAACTTCGGACTTCAGTTACGGGTGGACCTCCGGATACCTCGGACCTTGGACTCTCGGCTTGGGCTCTGGTCGGGACTCGCCGCGTTCCTCCACCGTCTCGTTTGGATGCTGGACCGCCTCCTCCGTCTCCTCCGTGGGCCTGAGGGATACTTGAAGCAGAAATATCTGCCGGTGCACAGAAGAGTTCCGTCACGACTGCAGAGGGTCAGGGGGTCGGCGTGGCTTCACCGACGCGTGGGGAAAGGGCAAGTCCCTGTTCGGGCGCCATTATGTGGTAAATAAATAAATAATACCTCTCTTTTTGACTAGACATATATCATAACAGATAGCTCAATAAATAAGAGTCAAGATTCGAGGTAGTAGGAGTTTCGCAGGTTTATTACAGCATAAGGACAGGAACAGGACAACCTGCATAGGAATAGGATGACAGGGCCCAGCAGCTGCTGGGGCTGGGTCTTGGATGAGCGCGCTAGGAAGGATAACCTTTTAATAACAGTACATGAGCATATATACATAACGCAAACACATAGCATTACATTGCAATAGGCGTAGCAGTGGGTGGAGCAGAAGGCGTGACGCGTAGCAGTCGCGAAAGATAAGGGCGAAAGTAGGTGTAACTGGGCGTATACATGGACATGTGATGCAAACATAACAGAATATGTCATGAATAGGGCGGAAACCATGGAGGGGGCTACCTAAGGAGCCGGGACCTCTAACCTGATGGTGCGCGCAAACTAGCAATGACGTATCACTAGGAGAAGCTGGGGGCTATGAACTCTGTGCTAGGAGCAGAGACTGAAGTCTGGAGAGTCAGGGCGACATGTACCTAAACAGTATCTAGTATCTGATGTTTAGAGAACATGTTGATATAAACTAGAAGTCAGGAGGGGAAAAGCTAACTTGATTCTAAGACTGGACCATGCATTATTCTACATGTAGTGCGTGATGTAGAATATTAAATGACCATTGAATGCAGTATTTCTCTAACGTGGAGACGTGAAGGCTAGACAATGACGGAAACTATTGATGCAGTTCAGTAGCTTAGGAATGCAGAGAAGGAGGACTGAACTGATAACTGGAATCATAACATATTCTTGGCAGACTCAGAGACTGAGCCAGGCTGGGCCGGGCACTGTGAGGCAGGAAGTAAGTGAAGGGTCGAGGATACAGGTGGGGGCTGTATCGCTCCTCAGCGAGGCTTCAGGAGACAGGAGCTGAATCTGGTGTCCAGGCCCTTTTGAGGCCTAGAAACGGGGACTTTATAATAGAATAACGTGCACACTGAGAAACGTGGCAACGTAACTTTACATAGGCCTGATATTCGTAGTATTCACGAGGACTGGAAACTGGCATACTAGAGGTGGACACAACTGTAATTGCGTCATTAATCGAACATGGGGAATGCATATGCATATTTAATCATGCATACATAACATATGATGGATGACACGTAGGGACACAGAACATGGCAAAATTTACTTTTCCACAACGTTTTGAAACTTCGCTGAATTAGACCGCTACTTCCAAATGGCGT
Source organism: Lissotriton helveticus (assembly GCF_964261635.1). Taxonomy (NCBI): domain Eukaryota; kingdom Metazoa; phylum Chordata; class Amphibia; order Caudata; family Salamandridae; genus Lissotriton; species Lissotriton helveticus. The sequence goes on from NC_136061.1 coordinate 536,885,189, forward strand.
ACGTGACCAGATACTATCACCGCGTACACGTCCTGAGACGCGCATGTGAAGTCATGTGACTTCACAACAACACTTCCAATTGGTTCTTAGTAGTTTCTATTCTGCAATTTACACGAAGCACTCCACCCACTTCTCTCACATCTCTACCCTGTTATCTGCAATTGTGAACATCAAAAGGAGCTGCGCTACGCCCCTGTAAGAGGCCTCACTCCCACTGCTGCAACGGCTTGGTAGTCCTCCAGATGCACAGGAACAGCCCCTCCGATCCATTGAAGTTCTCTGTCATGAGAGGCCTCACTCCCACTGCTGCAACGGCTTGGCAGTCCTCCAGATGCACAGGAACAGCCCCTCCGATCCATTGAAGTTCTGTGTCGGTCTCAATACCACTTACGAAATGAAAATAAGCACTGAAGAATATTTATGCTGTAGCAGGAGGAGTACTACATGCTTGCAGAATGCATTCTATTACCTATAAAAAAGTGAAACACCCACGCTACAATCATATAGAATACTTCCTCTAAAGAAGCCTGTGAATAACTTTCGAACATCAGGTTAACCTTTTTTTACTCTCTCATCATTGTTAAAGATAAGTATTTACAATACTATATTAAACAATGCCATGATTTTTCCTTTTTAATTTTAAAAATCTTGCAATCTTTCACAAACCCAATACTCATGGCTTCTTTTTCGTGACAAAAATCTTGCAATATTACATACCTACATAGAATAACAGAAAAAACATAAAACTACAAAGGCCAAACAGTCTACTAAACGCGGATTTGTAACCTATGGGGCAGATTCATGTTAACTACTTCATACCCAGATATGCACCAGTTAATGTGCACCACAGTATGGTAGTGCTCCGTTACCCATGGTGTGCCACATTTGAAATGTGGCGCACCATGGTAAAAAACACCATACATGCGTAACACATCTGTGCTCAAAAACTAATACATTGCTAGAGTTGCATCGCAACTGTGATGCAGCTCCAGCAAGGCTCACCAATGCACTATATTCACAATGCTGCGTCAATACCTACGCCTGCTTCAAGCACATGCACAGTTTTGAAACAGCATGGGCCTGAAAGTCACTGAGTGAAATATCATACATTACAGTCAGCCACTTTCAAGACGCATTCCTTCAGAGGAACACTTACCGGTTATTAGAGGTAGATCGTCCGACTCCACCAGAGGAGACCCCTAATAAAAAAGACATATATAAAATGCGGACTAGCCGCTGTATCGTGCTAGCAAACTTTAACTTAAAAATCGTTCGAAAAAACAAAAGGAATCGAGCAAAATCAGTAGGCCACTGATAGGATCTCTTTTTCACCTCGCTAAAATAGAAACATTAGGAACAACCCCTCATGAGAAATATGAAACTAGTGAGAGAAACCGAGCTCGACGCCATGATGGCTGCAAGATAGCTCGGCTCCGCCGCCCACCCCGCCCAAAATAACGACAAACCCTATACAAATATTATAAATAAATACAACACACCAGCAAAGTAACAGGGTAAAACGTTTTATTAAATAACTATTTACATGGCAGCCTGCTGCAACATGAAAACAACACTTCCAATTGGTTCTTACTAGTTTCTATTCTGGAATTTACACGCAGCACTCCACCCACTTCTCTCACTATCTTTTCTACTCTCAAGAGAGAACAACGTCCTACATTTTTCGGAAGACTTTGGTGAAATGGCTACCGTATCTCATTCATCTTCCGAATCTGAACAAAATGATCGACTACCTTTAAGAAGAAAAAAAGAATCTTTCATCTGGCAATTTTTCACTTATCCTGAAGATCAAAAGAAAGTAAATGCACCAAAAGTAACCTGCACGATATGTGACTCGTTTCTCTCAAGAGGAAATCCAACAAAAAAATATTCCTTTTCCATACATACCATGGTGCGGCATGTCAAACAAGAGCACCCTGTGCAATTTGCAGAGGGATTGACAAAAGCCCTGGCCACGCTATTACCATTAGAGGTGGCCAGCACATTTTTTGATCGACGACCTGTATCTCCATCGAGTGCAGAGATGGACTTGAGATATTTAACTATATATGGTCTATAACCTTTGGTTTTTTCAGTGAATTTGCTCCGCCGCCCACCCCGCCCAAAATAACGAGAAACCCTATGCAAATATTATAAATATATACAACACACCAACAAAGTAACAGGGTAAAACGTTTAATTAAATAACTATTTACATGGCAGCCTGCTGAAACATCGATCCAAATGCATGTTTTTTTCAGTGAAATTCCTCCGCCGCCCACCCCGCCCAAAATAACGAGAAACCCTATGCAAATATTATAAATATATACAACACGCCAACAAAGTAACAGGGTAAAACGTTTAATTAAATAACTATTTACATGGCAGCCTGCTGCAACATCTCCGCCAGCAGACGGCGTGGGGTGCACTGGAAGGGAGAGGCGGCGCGAACGAGCCTCCCCCACCTCCCCAGGTGGAGGTTTCTCAGCTACACCCCAGCGCTTCACTGATCTCCTTGTCCTCAGTCAAGCATCAATAGTAAGATTTTCATAGGTGAGTGTAGGTTCATAGTTTGCCATCCACAGACTAAAAGCCTGGAGTGGCAGTGAAAAAACCATAACTAGGTAAGAAGGAACGCAGAGGCTGTAGGAAGGACTCTGCATATGCTTGGTCCCTGAGATGCTTCGATGTCACTGCCTTCCACAAATGTCATAAGTCCTGGATGTTGGGTGCCATAGTTCAGGTTTGACCTAAAGACACGTCCTGCGGTGCCCTGGTCCAACCATCACATATACCTGCGCCAGGAGACGGCGTGGGGTGCACTGGAAGGGAGAGGCGGCGCGAACGAGCCTCCCCCACCTCCCCAGGTGGAGGTTTCTCAGCTACACCCCTAAAGACACGTCCTGCGGTGCCCTGGTCCACCCATCACATATACCTGCGCCAGGAGACGGCGTGGGGTGCACTGGAAGGGAGAGGCGGCGCGAACGAGCCTCCCCCACCTCCCCAGGTGGAGGTTTCTCAGCTGCACCCCAGCACTTCACCCGACATAGGCGGCAGGCTCCCGGGGTCCGGCGGAACTTTTAGCCTTTTGGTGACTCTTCCATTCTAGACCTTGTCCCACAATCCGTTTGACCTGAAGACACGTCCTGCGGTGCCCTGGTCCAACCATCACATATACCTGCGCCAGGAGACGGCGTGGGGTGCACTGGAAGGGAGAGGCGGCGCGAACGAGCCTCCCCCACCTCCCCAGGTGGAGGTTTCTCAGCTACACCCCAGCGCTTCACTCGACAAGCTGAGTTGCGCCCACTCCTGCGGCACAGTGCCTCGCTCGGCCAGCTGAATTACGCCTGCTCTTGCTATTACAGCGTCTCACCCGCCATCCGGCTGAATTGCACCCACTCTTCCGGTACAGCGATAGGCGGCTGCCACGGAGCTCAGGAAATGGCGGTCGGCTCCACAGACTTGGGCCTGGCCTGCAAGGATGGCTCTGGACAACCCTGGAACTCGGACGCTTGACTGCTACGGCATGGGCCCCATTCCCAAAAGCGTCCCATCAGCCTTGAAGATTCTACAAGAGTCACCGGGGCCCCCGACTCCCGCAGAGTTCCGGTGGGGAGCTTCTGCCATGATTGCTCGCACAATGGCCACGACGTAGCCACGGAGTGCTCTCATGCTGACGCCAGCTTCAGTCTGAAACTTCCAGAAACACTGTAGACTACCAATTCAATCAGTTCCGGTGGAGCCCCAACTACGTATCGCGTTGTTGCATAATGCGTCATATGACACGCTGCGTTAGCGCACCCGAAAGTGCTCCGGTGCGCGAGGCGCGAAGCGCAGCTTCCCGGAAGCAATCCGGGGCGCGGCGCTGAGCGCGTAACGTAAGCATAACAGGTCATGTGACTTGTTAATAAAACTTTTCATTGGTTTAGAAATATTTTTGGTCCCAAATGATGAAAACCCCTCCTTGTTTCCTCTTGACTCCTGCCCCCTCCCCAAGTCTTGCTCGGCCAGCTGAGTTTCGCCCACTCGTGCAGCCTACGACATGGATACGCCGGGGCGTTATGGATCAGTATGAGCAAATATACACTTGGGGATTCACAAGCAACAACAAGCCTTTGTATTTGGGGCTCTAAATCAACAACAGTGAGAGAACAGAACCGAACTAAGCACTCAGAGGCTACGTTTAAACGTAACATCATCTCCCCAAAGGTACATCACCTTACACACACATGCACTCTGATCTCCTTGGCCTCAGTCAAGCATCAATAGTATGATTTTCATAGGTGAGTCTAGGTTCATGGATTTCCATCCACAGACTAAAAGCCTGGAGTGAGAGTGAAAAAACCATAACTAAGTAAGAAGGAAGACAGAAACAGAATCTTCCTCTGCAACATCCGGCTCTGCATCGCTACTTACTTATAAATGCAGAAAAAACTCAATTAACACAAGGGCTCTTTTCAGAGCCACCTTATATCAAAGCACTCAAACTTCTGATTTAGCTCCATTTTCACACTCTTCTAAATAAGTGTGCGCGCCCGAGTGCGCGCACCCCGCAACTTAAAAAAAAATATATATATATATATTTTCGCCTTTAAGGACCTTACTGCACACCCTGAGAAAACCTACGCAGCAAAACAATCTCTACCTTCTCCCCTTTCCATGTTCCAACGCTTTCAAATGAACAATATATTTACTCGCAGTGACAAAATGGCGGTCAACACTTCCTGATTTCCTTCGAATCGAACGTTAACACACGTCACGCAGCAAAAAAAAATTCCGCTCGCGCGCAGCCGCTTGAGTGTGCGCACCCGTGCGCGCTTACAGATATATAATTGACTTTAACTTTAATTTTCTCAGCAACTACTGAACGGATTTACACCATTCCAAAAAAAGCGTAATCTGCGAGCCGGACTCTACAGTTTTGCCAAATTTTTTATAAACCCATTCAGCCGTTCGACCTGTAGCCGTGTCTAAACGTCCTATGGAAAATAACATGGAGAAAACACGTTTTGGGACCCCCCTTTTATCTCAGCCCCCGCTTCACCAATCCCCCCCAAACTTTCCGGGAAGGAGCGCAGCGGACCGAGCCATCTTCTTTGAGAAATTCGCAAAGATTCATCCACCAGAGCCAAAGTTAATCCAAATAGAATGTTGAGGATTTCCTATGGAAACTAGGTCCTAACTATAACTACCTACTGGCGACCGCCAGTAGGTAATATATATATATATATATATATATTACCTACTGGCGGTCGCCAGTGTTCAGCAAGCCATGGAGATGTGATTTCAAACCCTGAAAGTGTGAGAGATTGCTAGGGAAAGTCGGTATCAGGAAAGATGGGCTCCCGAAGATGCTGTTGTGGATTATATCCCTTCCTGTGCAGCCACTCCAGGAGTTGTTTACATCTCTTCATTTTTTAATTAGATTTTTGCTTCACATAATTATTATGTATTTTAATAATTAGCATAATACTTAGCAGTGGATAACAATGGATAACGTTTTGACCACCGGTGCACGGTGAATATATGGCTTACAACGTTTGGTATAAGGAGGCAGTTGTGAAAAATTAGGCCAGAGCTCTAACAACCTTATAATCGACTTATTAGCATTAGTTTAAGCTACAGCCACAGAACACATTTAATACAGGGTATTATACTGTGATGAACTACTAGTTCATGACCATTTTAAAAGCTATTCAAAATAGGACAATAAGTTCTGCAAGAGAATTCCTGAAATACAATTATCCATTTGCAACTAATTAATATGCATCTCTGAAATTGCTTACACTCGATAAACGGTGCTGGTTCAATCCTTATGAGAAAAATTATCGCAGCTCTTTATTTCCCAAAAACATTGTCGACGTTTACCACCATGCGGTGCAATATTGTCCTGAATGAAGCCTGAGATTCAGAGACCAAAAAAGATTGAGGATGGACGACACAACCCTTGAAGGTCAGCAAGTTTGAACAAATCTGTGCCCACTTTCTGAGTAATATCTACGCTTCTCTTGTTTTAAAACCACATTAAAGAGTGCCATTTGTCACAAAACTGACCTCTTATCTTATTTTAGTGTTTTATAGAGCGCAAACTTGACCCGTGAGGGTATCAGAGCGCTTTACAGGTTCATAGAGTAATGTAACAAAGACGGTTATCAGAGGGTTATACAGAATCAAGGGTCAATGGTAGGCAGGGGGGTCAAAGGGGAATGTGTAAAGGAGGGAGGGGGCGAAAACTGAACATGGGAAAAAATTTCAGAATAGAAGGTTATACATTAGTGAGGATGTTGCAGGATATGCTTTACGTTAAGGTACTGACAGGAAAGGAATACTATACCACAGTGTACTTTACAGAGTAAAGGATCATACAATAGAACAGGATATCACAAGGGTACTAAGTCTCTGTGTGCGATTGTTGTTAAAAGACCAACCATTATTTATTTAGTTTTATTTTTTTAAATAATTGTTCGTCAGCTTAATATCGCTCTTTTAGTTATATGCACATCAAATGTGTATTCTTTTTAAAACGTAGCCAAGTATCAACAAACAACATAGCAACTAATGCTGAGCTGACACTATGCTCAATGACCTGGGTTTGTCAGACCTTCTAGGGTGAATAATCCAAACCTGAATAACAGTATGGCTGACTAGTGTAGGGAATTGAGTTCAACAACCACAATTCACAAGCAACTCCTCAATTAACCTTTCCTCAACCCTCTAGTAGCATGGCACAAAAGTAGTCGGACTTAACATAGAGGAAATGTGTAAAGTATTTATGGAGCACTTTAAATAGTAAAAGTAAAAACACAACACAAAGAAAATCCCATACCAATTTAGGAAAATAGAGTCAAATGTATTAAAGTATTTTATGCCAAAATGACAAAAATCCAATCAGCAGAACCGTAGATAAGCAATTTCAAATATTTAAGTGAAAAAATGGTCAGAAAGCATGACGTGCCAACTGTGAGTATCTGGTCGCGCTGGAACAGGACAAAGTTACAAGTTCAGGCCGACTGCGATGGAGTGCAGGCCAGCTACAGGGACCAAGTTAGGCCCGCTGAGCAAAGTACCTTAGATCCTAGTACGCTGTCTGCACTGCATTGCTTTGTGAGACTTTGCATCATACCAGTCCTACAATCAATCAATCAATCAGAGTACTTGTAAAGCGCGCTACTTACAGTTGAGGGACTCAAGGTGGTGAGGGGAGGGGCGGTGGGGGTGCTGCTACTGCTCGAAGAGCCAGGTCTTGAGGAGTCTTCTGAAGGCGAGTAGGTCTTGGGTCTGCCGTATGTGGGTAGGGAGGGTGTTCCAGGTCTTGGCGGCGAGGTGGGAGAAGGATCTGCCGCCAGAAGTCATTTGTTGGATGCAGGGGAAAGCGGCAAGGCTGGCGGAGCGGAGCTGGCGGGTGGGGGTGTAGAAGCTGAGTCTGATGTTATGGTAGGCTGGTCCCGTGTTGTGGAGTGCTTTGTGTGCGTGGATGAGGAGCTTGAAGGTGATCCTCTTGTCGACGGGGAGCCAGTGTAGGTCTCTCAGGTGGGGGGTGATGTGGCTGCGGCGGGGGACGTTGACGATCAGTCGGGCGGAGGCGTTTTGGATGCGTTGTAGTCGTTGTAGGTGTTTGTCTGGGATTCCTGCGTAGAGTGCGTTGCCGTAGTCCAGTCTGCTGCTGACGAGGGCCTGTGTCACCGTTCTTCTTGTTTCGGTCGGGATCCACTTGTAGATCCTGCGGACCATGCGGAGGGTGTTGTAGCAGGAGGAGGAGACGGCAAAGATCTGCTTAGCCCTGGAGAGGGAGGAGTTGAGGATGAATCGTAGGTTGCGTGCATGGTCGTGGGTGTTGGTGCTGTTCCCAGTGTGGTTGGCTACCAGGAGTCGTCCCATGCTGAGGGGGTGGGTCCGAGAATGAGTACCTCCATCTTGTCCGAGTTCAACTTCAGATGGCTGCTCCTCATCCAGTCAGCGACGGCCTTCATTCCCTCGTGGAGGTTGGTTTTGGCGGTGTGTGGGTCCTTGGTGAGGGAGAGGATGAGCTGGCGTAGGAGATGATGCTGAGGTTGTGATGGCGGCCACTTGTGCGAGGGGGGCCATGTAGATGTTGAACAGCGTCGGGCTGAGGGATGAGCCCTGGGGGACGCCGCAGATGACGTCGGTGGCTTAGGATCGAAAGGGTGGGAGGTGGACGCTCTGGGTTTTACCGGAGAGGAAGGACGTGGTCCAGACAAGGGCCCGCTCTTGGATTACGACTTCTAGGAGGCGTGTCTTTAGAGTGCGATGGCAGACCGTGTCGAAGGCGGCCTACAGGTCCAGGAGGATGAGGGCTGATGTTTCGCCGTTGTCTAGTTGGCGCCTGATGTCGTCTGTGGCGGCGATGAAGGCTGTCTCGGTGCTGTGGTTTCGTCTGAATCCGGACTGGGACGGGTCCTCCTCAATCAGGCAGCAGGGCAGCAGAGTAGCATAGCAGTTGCTTGGAGTCTTCCACAGGTTTTAATGTGCAATGCGGAAGTTGGATCTGAGGGTCTAATATTTATACAAGATGGCAACTTCGAAGTAGTAGAAGGTTCGGGAGATTTCCAATCCCATTGTTGTTTGCAAATTTTCTCCCTGCGCTGGCCCCAGCTTGTATGGGGGTACAATAGACTAATGTTAAACCGTTTGTGAGTGCACTGAGGCAGAGTCTTTGTGGTGTGCGAGTGTGGTAGGAGACAGCTCCTCCACCCTGCCAAGCCAGAGATGGCCTATCCTGTAAACACCTATTTCCTATTTGTTTTACTGTCTGGGAGGAATACACAAAGGCAAACTGCCAGCTACATGTAGTCATGTGACCCAGGATAGAGGTTGCAGGCACCAAATAGTGACAAGAAAATGCCAACTTTCTAAAAGTAAACACAAGGAGATAATGGACGGAGTGCTGAAACTTTTCCTCAGTCACAGATCTGGGTTAAAGCCATCATTTTTCTTTAGCTCACTTCAGCACCCCAGTTCAGACCCAGCCAGTGCTTAATTTGTGCCGGTGCTTTCCGGTGCTCAGCACCGGCACTTTTTTCACAGGGCCGGGTCTGTACATTTCTTCACTGAGGTCGGATTGCATGATAACTGTTCAAAATAAAAATAATTAGCTGGGTGACTGCCTGGCCTTTGGCGGGGTAGAATTACACTGTTTCATCATGCGTGATTAGAAGTCCTAAGGTCAGAAATAAATAACATATTACTCAAAATGAAGGCCTGTGATATGCAATCTGAGAGAGTGCAACACAACTGTGCCTCCTACTGGAGAAACGAAAGGTGAAGACGAGTGTACAGGACTGGCAGTCTGGCAGCTTACGGAACGGTTGTAAGCCTACTGATATTCGATACCAGGGATATGAAGTACAGCCCCGCAGCCCACATAGTGCGTGGGTGGGGGGCCGGGGTGAGCCCTTGGAGTTGTGTGTGTAGTTGTGACATGGCTGTTTTACACTGTCTTTTAAACTGACGGTGCTGTGTGCAATAGACTAGTAGTGCCAAACTGCTATAAGGCTGTAAATAAAAAACGAAAAAAAGAAGATTGAACGAAATGGGAGGATGCCCCTTCAGCGACTGAATAGAACCATCCTGTTACTGTGCTCATATTAGGAGTTATAAGGATGGTCAGTCAGTGGCAAAGGAAACACCCTTTATTTACGATACCACCCCACTTGGGACCACCTGTCACTCGCCATCACCCGTTGGCTCTGCAAGGACCCTTTGTTCTTGTTTGACCAGGGCCACTGAAATCCATGCCATGCCTCTAGATGTAAACTGTAAAGTAATATCAGTGCTTACTTTGAGCAGGTACAAAAGGGGGTGGTGATGGACGGAGCATCTGAACCAATCAAACACAGTCAAAAGATCTGGGTTTGATCCATCACAGTTCTTTAGCCCACTCTGCCACCCCAGTTCAGACACGGCTATATGCAAATCGGTCTGACCCTGTGCCTCATGGGAACAGTCCAGCCCGAACTGCCAAGCCATGCCTTCCCTGGACCGGAAACAAGCTTCCGAGGACCGGTTTCTGGCATTCCAGTCGTCTTCAGCCCGGCTTGCTTGAATCCAGTGGCACAGTGAGCAAGGGACTCACGTCTGAGCATACCCTGCCACACTTATGGCGGCCAAAGCGATACAAAAGGGGGTGGTGATGGACTTTGAGCAGGTGGCTTCAGGTGGGGCCACCAGCACTTATATTTGGGAACTAGCACTTAATGTTCCTATCACACTTTGACCCAAGACAAGACAGAGATAAACACAAAAGGGGTAACACAGAAAAAGATGGAACAGTGACAAAAGGTGGAAGCAGAGACAACAAAGAATGTGCAGGAGTGAGAGAGAGAGGGGCACGGAGTGTCTGGTGATGGGTTAAATGTGCATGAAAGACGCACAAGCCTACACGGTCTTGGTCTTTGGCACCACAACATTCTGCAATGCTGGTGGCGGCTTCTGAGCAAAACTTTGAACCCCGGCACTTCATATTTTACAAATTAAGCATATGCAAATCAGTCTTGACCCTGTTCCTCATGGGAACAGTGCAGCCCAAACTGCCAAGCCATGTCTTCCGTGGACTAGAAACAAGCATCCTGGAAACGGTTTCGGGGTAACACCGTCATCAGCCAGGCTAGCTTGAATCCAGTGGCAAAGTGAGCAAGGGACCCACGTCTGGCAAACCCTGACAACATACGGTGAACAAAGAAAACACAAGGAGTTTTGGATGAAGCGCTGAAACTTTTCAGATACTCATCCAAGACACGAGAGCGAGTAAGTACCTGCTCAGCTTTTTATATGTTTTTAAACTTTTCATTTTAGCACTGCAATTGCATTCATTTCCTCATAAAATTGTCCTAATCTTGACTGCAACTAGCAGGAATTAGTGTTACTGGGCACTTACTGTGGAGGGATTTGTTACACTCTTCAGTCCGCCGCGGGGGATGCCGATTGAGTGGAGAGAGTGCTGACGGCTGTATGCCACACCTGAGAGCCATTTTGGGTTGGTCGGCGTTTCAGTGTTTGTGTTCCTCCTTGCGCACTATTTCTGGGAGGGCACTTTAAAAGAAATGCTCAGTCGAGCGCACAGCTGTCGTGCCAAAGGCAAGCTTGTCTGTCCCCGTCCATGCCTGGACCGCGCCCAGCGCCAGACCCCCTGCCAGTCTTGCCTCAGATACAAGGCCCAGAATCTCGTTTTCCAGCAAAAGCCTCCACAACTTAATCACCTAAATCATAAGTGCGACTGTTTTAACCTAGTTCTCTGTCAGGGCTTGGAAGTAACCTGTAAGATCAGTGGCTTTTAACTGCTGGGTTTTTCAGGCTTCCTAAGTTTATAGACCCCAGCCCAAAAACTTAATGACTCCATTGATTTTATTTGCACGTTAATCAATGCCAGCTCTCTAGTGAAAAATGCGTCTGAAATAAAAGGAACTTATTGACACTTACAAATCTGACGTCACATTTCTCACGGAAACCAGGGCTACTGACTCCTCTATGCCTGAACTGCTCATGGCCACGCCCCTAGGTTACCGTTTACACAGGCAGGACCGTCCATTAAAAAGAGGAGGGGGACTGGCTGTCATCTACCGTGAGAATATTAGGGCTAATTTTACTACATAACAGTCTGAGGACTGTGAAGCCCTATCATTTAACCTAGGGCTAAAAAAAAAAAACACACCTTCAGGGGTTCTCTTGTCTACCGCTCCCCAGGCCAGAAAGCTGGCTTTCTAAATTCTATCAGCTCATTATTTGAGACTGCTATTTGTAATGCTAACCTTACAATCCAAGGAGATTTTAATTTTCATTTACAGCAGAGGGAAGACAAGGACACCTCAATACTATTAGAAATTATGGATAAAGTAGAACTTGAGCTCCTTAGGACGACCTCAACTCAAAGCTGGGCACACACTAGATGCTCTTTTTTCTAACAATAAAGACTTTATTAGGCTCAAGGTGGTTTCCCTTAACTTGGTCTGAACATGCAGCCTTCTTCTTTACGATTAAATACTCCGCTGTTAACACACCCCAGAGTAAGGGGCACTACTCAGCCCAACTTAGAGCTTGGGATAACATTGACCTACACCAACTAAAATGGCTGTTAATATCATCCACCCGCCCGGCTGATGAGAATCCTGAGCGCGCAACTGAAGCATATATTAACTGGCTCAACTTCACCATTGCCCGAATAGTCCCCATAATTGAAAAGGGCCAATGTAGGTCCTGTCCATCTGCCCCCTGGTAGTCAGAGGCCCTGAGGTGTGAAAAACAAGGCTGCAGATTTCAAGAGAGGAAATGGAGAACCCAATATAATTCCCATGAGAGAGAAATTTATTAACTCTCACTAACCAAATACATATCCCTTCTGATAACTCAAAAATCTGCATATTTCTCATCACAAATTGAATCGGCTAAAAACTCAGCCAAAGAACTTTACTAAGTCATTAATAAACTCACCAGACAACCAGAGTACAAAGGGGATTGGGTCAGTCATTTTTTCTCTGATAAGATTGCCTTGCATTTTAGAGACAAAGTAGATTCTATTTTCAACACATTTGACCATACTGACAACCATCTTCTTCCCCCCAAAAATCAAACAAGGAGTTTGGTAATCCTAATATAGATGCAACAATGAACACATTCAAATCCTTTTCCTTTGTCTCCCCAGCACAAATAAAAGACCTTATACTGACATCAAATCAGGCTCTCCAGATGATCCTTGCCTGCCGTCAGTCGTCAAGTTGGTCCCCGACATCATAGCTCATCAGCTTGCAAACATATTTAACAACATGTTTAAGACATGTGTCTTTTCTCCACAATGGACACAGGTTTCTATCCTGCCCCTTCTTAAAAAAAACTAATGTGGACCCTGAAGAGCCCGCAAATTACAGGCCAATCTCTATACTTCCCTTCCCTGCCAAAATAGTTGAAAAAGTGGTGAACAACCAACTTAATCAATTTATCAAGGATTTTAATCTCCTTGACCCTACCCAATTTGGGTTCAGGTCAGAGCATAGTGCAGAGACTGCACTGATCAAGGCAACGGATGAACTAAAGTTCTGCTGGACCGGTCTGCGGCATTCGATACGGTAGAACACTCCATCTTGATCCACTGTTTGAAAGTAAAAGGCATTAAAAACCATGCTATGAAACTAGTCTCCTCTTTCCTATCAGACAGGGAAAATGTGATAAACATGGACACCTTTTCTTCCCAGTCTTTCCGCTTGCCCTAAGGGGTTCCCCAGGGATCTTCACCTAGTCCCACCCTTTTTAATGTTTATGTTGCAGATTTAGCTCCTATGGTGCAATCCTTTAGGTTCACTCTTACATCCTATGCGGACGATATGCAAATCGTACTATCAGCCACTAAAAATACATATGACACCATTCTCCGCATTCATAAGTGCATGAAATATGTCACTGATTGGTTGTGATGGAGGTGATCATACTCGGTAATAACCCCAATTTCTGGTCTGCCCCGTGCTGGCCTGCAGACATAGGGCCCCTTCCTGTTTCCACCAAAATAGCCAAATGTCTAGGGGTCACAATTGATGATCACCTACTCTTAGGCAATCAAGTAAATAATATCTTGAGAATGCTAAAAAAAATCTCATCTTCCTGCCTATTTCAGTTAGGAAGTAAGTGGTATCCACCTTAGTAATATCAAAAATAGACTAATGTAATGGTCTCTACATGAGGCTGCAAGCCCAATATGTAAAACAAATTGCAGGCCTTCCAGAACTCTGCAGCCAGACTTCTACTGGAGATACCAAGGCATCATTCAGTTTCTGCCACACTTAAAGACCTCCACTGGCTGAAGGTCAAAAACAGAATTAAGTTTAAGGCCCTCTGTTTGACCAATAAAGCACTACTTGATACTGTGGCCTACTATTTGAGAGAAACCTTTAGTTGGTACATTCCAACAAGAAACTTAAGATCAGCAGGCAAGCGGAGGACAAACCCCATTAGATTAAAGAAATAGAAATGGGGAGGCAGCAGCTTTGCGGTCAGAGCAGGGACATCCTGGAACCTCCTGACACTCATCTTAAGATCTGCCCCTTCTTTGTTTCAGTTTAGAACAATTCTGAAAACCTGGCTTTTCAATCAGTAGGTTCCACAATTCTGCTCACCGTCCTTCATAGAATTAGCGCCAAGACACCTTCAGGTATATGCTGGACTTTAAAAATTGGATAACATAACACCCCCAGCCACAGATCTGGGTTGAATCCATCATCATTATTCAGCTCACTTCGCTGCCCCAGTTCAGACCCACCCATATGCAAATCAGTGTTGACCCTGTTCTCATGGGAACAGTCCAGCCCGCTCTACAAGCTAGGTCTTCCCTGGACCAGAAACAAGCATCCTGGGACCGGTTTTGGGGTAGCGCCCTCATCTGCCAGTCTAGCTGAATCCAGTGGCAAAGTGTGCAAGGGACCCACGTCTGGCCATACCCGGCCAAATTAGGGCGAACAAAGCAAATACAAGGAGATGATGGATGTAGCGCTGAAACTTTTCAGACACTTACCCCCAGTCACAGATCTGGGTTTGAATCTATCATCCTTTTTTAGCTCACTTTGTCACCCCAGTTCAGACCCAGCCATACGTTAATCAGTCTTGACCCTGTTCCTCATGTGAACACTCCAGCCCGAACGGCAAGCCAGGTCTTCCCTGGAATGGAAACAAGCATCCTGGGACTGGTTTCATGGTACTAACCCTCATCAGCCAGGCTAGTTTGAGTCCAGTGGCAAAGTGAGCAATGGACCATAACCGGTCCTAGGATGCGGGTTTCCAGTTCAGGAAGGACCTGGCTCGGCAGTTCACGTTTTGCATATGGCGGAGTTTCTGTACTGGGCTGAATGTATGACATTATTCATGATTCTGTACATCAATTGTTCTTTTTGCAACCTTCTAAAAGTGGCATTTTCAGAATTTTGACTTTAAATCTGACTTTAGTAGGGATTACTTCCGTCTCCCGGAGACCGACGCTTTTCATTACTCTCAATTGGCGCACTGGGTGACTCAACTCTCTAACCTTGCCTCCATATCCCGTCCTTTGACTACCTGTGAAAAATGGTTAGTTTGCAAGAAGGATGATCATAGGCTTATATCTGAATTGTATGCGATGATTCTGTTGCGCCCCAAGAAGCAGCGTACAAAGGCGCAGGTTCGCTGGGAGACATAGTTGGGGCGCCCTTTGACCCGTAAAGAATGGGAACATATCTTTTACCGTGTCCATCACACTGCCTTTAACACTGCGGGTACTGAGTCTGATTATAAGGTGGCCGCTTATTGGTATTATACCCCGGCTCGCGTCAAGGCATGGGATGTAGTGCCGTCAGGCCTTCGCTGGCGGGAGTGTGGCCTGCCGGGTACTTTGGTGCACCTGTTGTGGCATTGCCCGAAGTTGGTCCAATATTGGAAAGTGGTTCTTGATGACATAGATGGTGCCTTCCAGATTACATTTCCCCGGGCACCTGAACACACGCTGCTGGGACTTCCTCACCCTAAGTCTTTTAGCTTTGCTCGCGGCGCGGCAGGTTCTTTTGGCGCAATGGGTTCCTCGGCCACACCTGACCCGCGGGATTGGATCCAAAGGCTTTGGCATATCTTGGCTATGGAGCGCCTCTCGATGGGTATGGATGGCAAGGGTTCTGAGTATGCGAAGTTATGGGGTCCTTTCCTACAACTCCTTTCTAAAGACCTGAGGGAAGTCACGTGCCCAAAGTACCTACAAATTCTTCAGCTTAGTCCTTTGGAGCCTTTGGGGGCAACTAATGTTGCTTGAGTGGTGGTTAGACGGGTAGAGGGTTCTTGGAGGGTGGATGATGGAGGTGGAAGCTGATGCGGATCTGGGGGTGTGGGGGGTGAGAGGGGTGGAGGGGTTGGGTGTCTGTTTCCTTTTCTTTGTCTCCTTCTGTTAAAAGTGGCTTCCGAGCAACTGACCTGGCTGTTTGTTATGACTTGCAATCTCTTTCACGGGGTCGCCCTCCGGGTTGTAGACCCGTACGCTGTGTAGTTGTTACGCCCCCTGCCAGCTATTTGGATGTAGGCAGATGGGCTGTGTTTTACGCTGCTTTGCCATGTAATAAAAACGATTAATTCTAAATCTGACTTTAGCATTAAAGAGGGTTTTAAATTTCAATTCTTTAGACACCAAACTGGACATTCCTAAGTTCTCCCTATCGAGAGTTATCACTTATTAAATGCAATTAGCTAACCCAATATTATCATATAGGAGAGGTATGCCTTGCAGTAGTGAAAAACGCATTTAGGAGTTTTTCACTACTAGGAAATGTTAAAATTAAAAGTACACATCCAGCTTTTTAAATACACTGTACCCTGTACTTTGGGTTGTGAAGAGCCTACCATTGGGGTGATGTACATGCATTAAAAGGGTGGTTCTGTTGTGGCAAAAGTTTTTCTTTGCCAAACCAAAATGGCAGTTTCAAACTGCACACACAAGCTGCAATGGCAGGTCTAAGACATGTTTAAAAGGCTACTTAAGTGGGTGGTACAATGAGTACTACAGGCCCACTAGCAGCATTTAAGTTACAGACGCTGGGCACAGGTAGGTCCACTTTACTAGGGACATAGAAGCAAATTAAATATGCCAACTGGGAGTAAGTCAATTCTACCATGTTTAAGGGAAAAAGAATAAGCACTTTAGCATTGGGAAGCAGTGGTAAAGTCTGCAGGGTCCTAAAGAAAGCAGAAATAGTGGGGTTTAAAGGTAAAACGTTGGGGTAAACCCACACCAAGGATGTCAGGTCAAACAACTAGTGTCACTAAAGCACGCCAATGTCTTCCTGATACAAAATACATAACAACACAAGTTGGAGTAGAGTTACCAGTTACTGAAAGTAACCCTGGTTTTCCACTAGAAAACACACTACTCTTTGAAACAGTGGCTAAAAACTTTAAGCAACGATGCCACATGTGAGTAAGTGAAGAAAGGTATGGGACATGTGATGGTACTAACAATAACTCTTGCTGAACACATCAACATGCAAAATAACATTATGCTTACGTAAAGGTGGTATGAACTGATTCTTCTGAAGCAGCCAGCTGTTCATATGCAGGTTAAGAGTAAAGCCACTGTACCAGTTAAAACTCCCTGACTAGAGTAGGCAGGGTCTGTAACACTCAGTAAGGGAATTATGATTTCAGAATACCAATTGATTGTGAAAGACTGAGATACAGCAGTAGGGTGGATGAATCCATCTTTCTGACTGAACGATCCCTAATAAGAAGACATCCTTTCAGGTGCACACATTAAAAATAGCTATATTACAGGTTGAAATACTATCTGGTGGGTGAAGGAAAATATAACTGAGAGGAGACAGGTGCAGGAATCACACAGAACCAGGGGGTCAGTGCCAGATGAATGGCTATCTATACCATGCCACTAGTGCCTAAATGCTTACACCTGGAAACTCTAACGCTTTGTCAGACATAGGCTTTTTAATGCTGAAGGAAGGAATATTCCAAATTAACTTTGATGATGGGGCAAGCAAAATAACGATGGATTAAACCCGATCTGTGACTGGGGGTCAGTGTCTGAAAGTTTCAGCACTCCGTGCATCATCTTATTGTGTTATATTCACCCTACGTGGCCAGGGTATACCCAGACATGGGTCGCTTGCTCACTTTGCAACTGGATTCAATCTAGCCTGGCTGATGAGGGGTAATACCCCAAAACCGGTCCCAGGATGCTTGCTCACTTTGCCACTGGATTCAAACTCGCCTGGCTGATGAGGGTTGATACCCTGACACCGGTCCCAGGATGCTTGTTTCCGATCCAGAGAGAACCTGGCCTGGCAGTTCTGGCTGGACTGTTCCCATGAGGAGCAGGGTCAAGACTGATTTGCATATGGATGAGTCCAAACTGGGGTGGCTTAGTGAACAGAAGAATGATGATGAATTCAACCCAGATCTGTGACTGGGGGTGAGTGTCTGAAACATTTCAGCCCTCTGTCCATCACCTTATTGTGTTAGCCAACCAAGCACACAGTCCATCTGATATGGTTTGAAAAAGTAACTGTTAGAACTGGGATTTCTGGTAGGCTAAGGCTGACGCCAAAGCCCGGCAGAAACCACCATTCTAGTCAGGGCAAGGGAGTCACACGCCAAGATAACCCCTGCTCACCCCCTTGGTAGCTTGGCACGAGCAGACAGGCTTATCCCGGAGGCAATGTGTAAAGCATTTGTGCCAGCACACAACAGCAACAACATCCTAGGCACATCACAAAAGGAACTCCACACAAGGTTATATAAAAATAACTTCTGTATTGTAAAAACACATCAGATAAAAATCACACATGTACATTGTGCCAACTGGCACGGGCAATATTCACAAGGGATTATTTACAGGACAGGGCCACATGGGCCACTGTCAGAATCAACACTTTTAGAAATAGCACTTCTAGAACTTAGAATATATGTAGCACAAAAGAACAATTATAGCACACAACCAGTAACTACTGGTAAAGGTAGGTACACACTACGCAATACTAATAACCATAGGCCTAGATCACACATGGACACATAACCTCTCTAGTATAAACTCTACTAGGCAAAACACGACCACCTAAGAAAATACATTTAGCGGTATCAGCAAGAACACATTACCCATGATGCATCACAACATTCAGAGGTGTAGGGAAAAGGAAAACACATGATGCATAAAAACACATTCAGAGGTGTAAGGAAAGAAAACACATGATGCATAAAACATTCAGAGGTGTAAGGAAAGAAGACACATGATGCATAAAACATTCAGCGGTGTAAGAACAATGTAAATGTAAATGTAAATGTAAATGTATTTCGATTTATATAGCGCACGAATCACCCAGGGGTCTCAAGGCGCTTGCTTAGGGAACCCGTCCTGGTATTCCCCTGTGAGATACCCCAGCAGGGTATTCACAAGGTGAAAGCCAGGCATCCCGCCGCGAGGGGCCGTAGTGGAGATTAAGCAAGCTATTGCCCAGAGTCGCAGAGTGTGACCCCGTGAGTCGAGTAGGCACCGGAGCGAGAATTGTCGAGTCCGTGGAATTTTTGAGCCCGAGACCCGCCGAGGCGGGGAATCGAACCCTGGTCCACGGCTGATCTCAGCTGCCGGGTCTGCCGCCTCTAACCACTGACCACTGTCACAAGGAGACACATGATGCCTAAAAACATTCAGAGGTGCAAGGAAAAAAAACACACGATTGCGCAAAAACTTACATAAGCCACCACCTGTGGCAGTCCCTAGGCCAACTGGCCTTGTTGGGGCTAGGACGCCCTGTGTCCCAATGTCAGGGGCCTAAACGTGGCAGCTGCCCACAAATTGCTGGCTTCAAACTGGAAAGGCATGGTGAGCAAAAAAACGATGGATTCAGGCCCAGATCTCTGTACTGGGTTGAATGTATGACATTGTTCTGCATTCTGTCCATCACCTGTTGTTTTGCATTTGTCACCCCAAGTGGGACGGGTATGCTCAGACGTGAGTCCCGTGTTCCATGCCATGCCACTGGAATCAAGCTATCCAGGCTGGAGAGGGCTGAAAGCCCGAAACCGGTCCTTGGATGCTTGTTTCCAGTCCAGGGAGGACCTGGCTTCGCAGTTCGGGCTGGACTGTTCCCATGGGGCACAGGGTCAAGGCTGATTTGCATATGGCTGGGTTCAAACTGGAAAGACATGGTGAGCAAAAAAACGATGGATTTAGGCCCAGATCTCTGTACTGAGTTGAATGTATGACATTGTACTGCATTCTGTCCATCACCTGTTGTTTTGCATTTGTCACCCCGAGTGGGACGGGTATGCTCAGACGTGAGTCCCGTGCTCTCAATGCCACTGGAATCAAGCTATCCAGGCTGAAGAGGGCTGAAAGCCCAAAACCGGTCCTTGGATGCTTGTTTCCAGTCCAGGGAGGACCTGGCTTAGCAGTTCGGGCTGGACTGTTCCCATGGGGCAAAGGGTCAAGACTGATTTGCATATGGCTGGGTTCAAACTGGAAAGGCATGGTGAGCAAAAAAACGATGGATTTAGGCCCAGATCTATGTACTGTGTTGAATGTATGACATTGTTCTGCATTCTGTCCATCACCTGTTGTTTTGCATTTGTCACCCCGAGTGGGACGGGTATGCTCAGACGTGAGTCCCGTGCTCTCCATGCCACTGGAATCAAGCTATCCAGGCTGAAGAGGGCTGAAAGCCCGAAACCGGTCCTTGGATGCTTGTTTCCAGTCCAGGGAGGACCTGGCTTAGCAGTTCGGGCTGGACTGTTCCCATGGGGCACAGGGTCAAGACTGATTTGCATATGGCTGGGTTCAAACTGGAAGGGCATGGCGAGCAAAACAACGATGGATTTAGGCCCCGATCTCTGTACTGGGTTGAATGCATGACAGTGTTCTGCATTCTGTCCATCACCTGTTGTTTTGCATTTGTCACCCCGAGTGGGGTGGGTATGCTCAGACGTGTTTTGCACAAAATGCTGGGCAGCTGAGGACAATCCCAAGCGCCTAAACGGTGCAGCTGCCCACTAATTGCTGGGCAGCTGGGAATCAAAACTGCGACAGGGCCCTCACTGGCCCTAAAACAAATCTGCGCCATCTGTTGGAGCCCCACAGGCTCTGACACAACACTGCACAGAACGTTGGAGCCACACAAGCTCTGACACTACACATGGTCAAACGTTGGAGCCACTCAGGCTCTAAAACAAATATGCCCCATGGAGCCCTCGAGGCTCTGAATGTACCTCTGGAGCCCTTCGTGGGCTAAACATGGCCAAATGCCCCCACGAGTCTCAGAGACTCTTAAAACAATATAGGCCTGATGGAGCCTCTCGAGCTCTGCACAAATACCTCGCAGGCAGGAGGGGGCGGGCACCGGCAATGTGCCCCGCGCCCCCTCTAATTAAAATGGCCCTCGGAGCCTTCTTGTGGGCTCTACTCAACGTTGGGGCGACCCACTGCCAACCGGGGCCGCCCTGCTTGCACCAACTATGCCCCCCTAGACAGAGGTCATGGCATGGGCCATCGTGAGAGCCTACTGGGCTCTAAAACATATCGCGGGAAGAAGGGAGGAGCGGCCCGCTGCCACGGGGCCGCTCGAACGCTGCCTCGATCAGGCACTGCCACCCGCAGAGCTCCCCGCCTACCCCCGGCCCTTCAACACTCACCGGGCTGGTCGGGGGGGCTCTGCCTCACTCGCGGCTACCTCTGCTCTTGCTGCAGGGCTCCCTCAGCTCACGGGAGCCCTGCCGACCGGCCGCCATGCTTCTTCTCTTCTCCCCTGGGGCTTCCACAAGCGCTCAGCCAATCCCAGTGCGTCTCTTCCGACGAGCCCCCTCTGACTCGGCACTGCTCCCGGCTGGGCCAATCCCAGCGCGGCCTCACGGGGCGAGCCCCCAACAATCAGCCAATGACTGCGCTGCTTCTTCGTCGGGCCCCCTCAGAGTGAGCCAATCGCAGCGCAGCCGCTCCGAGGCTGATCGCGGCCCGGGACGATGGCGGTGACTCTTCGAGGTGAAAAACGAGGGGTGGGCACCCTCGAGGATCAAATAAAAAGCGCTACTAAGCGCTTGGGGGCAAAGGAAAGCGCTTCCAGCACTATAAGTAATATACAGCGCTCTCAAGCGCTATAGGGGCACAGGCAGCACAAGAAGTGCTCCCCAAGCGCTAGAAGCATAAATAAAGTGCTTCCAAGCGCTGTGGCATCAGGCAGACCCCCAAGAAGCGCTCCCAGCGCTAGAGCAACAAAGGTCCAGCAAAAAGTCCTTCAGGGGTCCAGGACAAGTCCATCAGGTATCCAGGGGCTGGGCAGGGCCCAGGGATTCCCCTGGGCCCAAGCAGCAGCACGCCCCAGGCAGGATTCAAGTCAGAAACAAGAACATTTTGGAAGGGGACACAGCCCCTTTTTATACAGTGAATTCCTTTGTCTAGCAGGGTGCAGGCAGTGTGAGAACCAGCCACAACTGGTCCTAGGGAACTTCTTTCAGTGTGAGGGGCAGAGGCGACAGCCGCCCAGCGGGAGGTGGAGCCAGCATTGTGGCAGGCAATCACAGCCCTATTCACTCTCAGGTGCTACCTCCTCCCACTTCCCTAGTTGCAGATGCAGTCATTCAACCAAGGGCTGGCTCAGACAACCTCCTGGGGGCTCCCCAGCCCCTGTCACCCTCAAACCAGACAGTCAATCCACAAGCAGGCCCAGGCACTCCTGGAGCCAGGCTCCAGCCAATCACGTGCCAGCAGACTCACTACACATGCACACCCATGTCTAGAAGTGGCACTTCCACACTAGACACATTCATGCCACATACATCATTACGTAGCATTTAATCTCACGAGTTCGCACATACCAAACTCGATCCTGCACTCCCCACACATCAGGAACTACCATGGTCACACATATTCCCCATGCATTCCTATGGGAGGGCAGGTCACTCACCACACATACACAGAGAGCTCACGCACTGTACTCTGTACCACAGTGAAAAAGTGCGCAAAGGCCTAAAATCACCAACACCAGGTTCCAGAAACAGGCTAGGAAAAAGCAAAGAGTTTCGGGGTGAACCTGCCAGAAAAGGGCCAGGTCCAACAGTAACCATAAACCAAATGGCACAACTGAGTGAGTTACTTAGGAAGGTATTGAAGTCAATAATAAACAAGCATTGACAAAGCTAATAGGCCTAGCATGCATTGTGAGCCCTGATTAATATGAGAACACGTCTGCTGCAGTAAACAGACTCAATAGGAAAAATGATTGCATAATTTAAATGTTATCTGAGATGTTTCACTGCACTTTTGAGATTATAAATATCCCTCCCTCCCCCTTACTATGCAATAACTCGACTGGCGATGGAATGCTACACCAAACAGAAAATAGTTTGTGGTGAGAGGATAATGCCTTTGGGCAATCCAAACAGCACCGTATCTATATTTTAAAGAATTAGTAACAACAGCTAATAAATAGTACACTGGACTTGAGATGTTTTCTTCCCTTCTGGAATGGGCATGCGTTATAGAAGTAATGTTTAAGCTCTGCTATATAACACATACAACACTAGAAAAAGAGCATTGCCTCTTGGAGTGGGCTCTGATGGCAATCACTGGAAGATGGAGAACAAGCAAGAGGGGGTGCTGGGACTTTGGGAAAGTCACCTCGATGGAAAATATTGTAAAAATAGTAGGACTTTCTAGATGCTCTGCAAAGATACAGTGACAAATACTCCACAATATTTAGAGGTACAGATAGGACCTCTAGTATTGATGGCAGAATTGTTAGATTCGTATGTAATGCATTTGCATCATATACTAAGTTACTACAATAGTATGGCTTACAGGTCCTAGAGACACCACAACAAATGACTATTCTGTCCTACGTATGGTTATGCAGCTCTGAAAATTCTACAGCAACCGAAACATGCTCATACATACAGAGAGAAAAGGCAGCTTTGATGTAGTGTCAGACATAAAAAATACGATTGGCCAGCAAGATTCACAGATGTCAATCACCATGGACAAAGGCAAGAAGAACAAATCTTTAGGATTTTTAGGGACAAGTAAGTGCAATAACTCTACTATGCGATTGCCAGGATCACCATTCCCATGAGCAGTGACTCTCAGTCAATCACCAGTTTTTATTTACAACATTCTTGACTTCAAACTTCTGATACTGCATTACCATCCTGATAATCGTTATTCCATCATGTTGTGTAATCAACCTCGGACTGTCCAGCATATCCTGTTAGTGGTTGAGCAATTAACCATCTATCTTTATTTCACCTGCTACAACATAGCCGGTCCCTAACATCAGTCAAAGTGGCAGGTAGAATTCTCCTAATAGGCTATACTCAGCTTAAATAATTAGAGGGAGTTCTCTTGTTGAAATGCTACATTTACCAGTGTGCCACAAAGTTCAACCAGTAACTCGGATTTCCCATCAAAACCTGACCAACTGTAAACATATCTAAAATGATGGTGGGTGAACTTTGGAAGATTTTCAGGTAATGGGTGAGTTAACAGATCATGAGGATTCGTCTTTTGTGGAGAGACAATCTGCGAAGCAGCGAGAGATCCCTCACCACATACAAGCCATTCAGTTTTCCATAGTTAAAAGAGCATTATAATCAATACAATGTATAATAAAATCTTATGGTTTTAGTATCCCTCAGCTATTTAACTCTCATGTTTGCAATGTTTCCAAATGTAACCTGTCAATTAATCGTGCTTACAGTTACCAGAAATACATCTTTCAAGGCGAACTGCACTAGGAGTATTACTAAAGACGTGTTTGAATCCCTGCATACCTTAGGTTTCAGTCACATGGTCCACCAAAAGAGAATCTTTGCTAAATGGTTGAAAAACAAAACCTCCTCCTCGCTTCTTGACCTCTACAATGGTAGTTTATTCAGATAACTCTCCTAAATATTCAGAACAACAAGAAGAATTCCAGTTATCACAACAACAGCAAACTAGCTCTCTTTTTCTACATAAAAGTAATGTGTAGAATTATAGCTGGGTGAGTTCAGGAGGAGTCTTCCAGCCTAAAGTAACATCCAATAATTTGTACTGTGCAGCTGTGAGCCATATCAGAGGAGCCATATCAGAGGAGTCATATTTGAGGTGTCATATTTGAGGTGGGCCATAGAGGCCTTGAGATTTGGGTAGAGTAAGAGATGCTGCTGCTTCTCTGAAATGCCTTCCTTTCAGGAGAGCACACATACACCTTGCACATTGTCCATCATTGTTTCTCCTGGGTCCTCGGCTGTATGCTTCTGCCTTTACCTTGACTGAAATAGTGGCGACAGGCCCTTGCAAATGATTATAGATTGTTCAAAAAAAGCTAAAAGCTGTGGGGGAGGTTTTGCACCTGTGTGCTTGCTTTGAAAGAAAATAAATCTCATACAGAGGTTTTGACCCATTTTAGGAGGGTTTTGCTTTCTATGCTAGGAGCCGTAGTTGTCTCCCTACTCCACTTAGCAACATCAGAGCTATGTCTCTCACACCTTCACCCCAAAATGGATATTATTTTACATTTTATTTATTTATATTGTTTATTTACATTTTTTTTCCTAAAGTGCTCCTTCACCAAGAAGTTTTAGAGAACAATGCAGAACAATTTAGAACTGTATATTGGAAAAATATACTAACAGGGAACATCAAGCAAAGTTGTATGAAGCGTACCGAATAATTTCAGGTTAAGGAACAGACAAAGTGGGATAGAGAAACGTAATGGGAAATAGTTGATAAATGGAGAGAACTACATTTAGGGGAGCCGAGTCTGAAACAGCAGAGCATTCGGTGAAGGGGAGATATAGTTCAGAATGTCAGAATTCTTCAATTACATCATTAAATCTAAGACGATGCCAAGTTTTCCTGATGGTTTTGAGGATGTACTGTCGTCTCCTAATGAGGTATAAGGTTTCAACTCCAGTTTTGGTATGCAGGTGTTAGGTTTCGCATTGGGTTCAAACCCGCCACTTATTTGTCTTCTGATACATCGAATCCAAGTTGGTAGATAGTTTTTGGCACAAAGCTATTGGAGTTGCCAATGACTACTTCCTTTTCTACAGGATATTATTACTTTACTATTTCAATAAAGAAACACACAGATGACCTTCACATGGTAAACTAATGATCAGCTATAACAAAGACAATTCAAAGTGGCCACCCATGCGTGAACATGCGATTGAAAGCCTGCAGAAACACAAACGGTCATCTAGGAACCATTTTGTTATACTTTCAGAGAAAATAACATGAGCATGCGCAGGCAGTCATCTTGAAATGAATTTTGCTGTGAAGTATAACAAAAAACATTCAAAGGGGGCTGCCCATGAGTGTTTGCATGTGCACAGACAGCCATTTTTGAATAATTTTTAAATATGTTTTTATTAACAAATAATGGGAACCCCATTCACAGATGGCTGCCAACAGCGGTGCCCACCCGAGTTGTGGCGTACTGCTAGCTTCGGCGAACGGGGACAAGTAAAAGTGTGTGAGGAGCTGTGGGGCGAAATTCAAAATACTTCTGCAGTTTTCTGGCAACCATCTCCTAGCATTCCAACAATGCATGTCTTATTTTCACTGTCACTGCTGACAAGCTGCCTTGGTGATGTCTTGGCACTATACAAAAATACAAGGAAATCAAGAAGAAGCTACTCACCAGTTTTTCATACTTCAGGAGGTTCACATTTAAGCCAAATGAAAACAGCAGCTTGTCCTTTTCAAAGAGCGAACGACATACATTAACATACAGCGAGTATGTAAAGTGGTCCTTTAGTATCCGTAACCTGTAGATATCAAGGGAAAATAGGTGAGTAGGGAATTAAAATCGATATTGCTTGTAGGATCAATGCTTCACAAAGCATCTAATCATTCAGCCACGTCCTTCTCTTACACCCTACTGCCAACCAGGACCGGCTTTAGCACTGGTGGCACCCTGTGCGACAATGTTTGTTAGCGCCCCACCAATGACCACTTCCGTCACGAATTCCCTCAGTACCACCATTTGACAGTGCCCCTCAAATCTCCATAACCACTGTCTCTTAGATTCATTTAGTATTATAGGGTCACTCATGCCAGTTTCAGATGTCAGAACACTTTACATCACGCACGCATTGCACAGGGACAATCAATCATCAGTGTGTAAATCAGTATATGGGAAATGTTACATAAGACAGAGGCCTCCACTCTATATTAGGATTTTAACTTATAAACTGCAAGTCACAAAAGGATCTTTGACAAAAGGGGTAACCCATTGACCTATTCATATTATATGCACTTTGTGATGTGAATGGGACACGTTCTTTGCAATAGGCGCTAAACTTTCACTAGACAAAGCTCCGGTCTCTCTCCAGGAAGAACATTAACCCCTTGTGTGCTCAGGACGGCACCGGCCGTCCTACGTCACGGTGGGCTTGTGCTCAGGACGGCCGGGGGCCGTCCGAACGCCGCCGATTCCCAAGAGCGGCGCGAATTCCACGCCTGTGCAGAACAATTAATTAGTGGGCGGAGTACAGAAGGCCCCCGGTCGTCCTCCGCACACACCTACTGTGACGTAGGACGTCTGGGGGCCGCCCTGAGCACGCAAGGAGTTAGGCCCCCGAATTAAGTCCCCACACCGCGGCAGAGTTTGCGCCGCAGGGAAGGGGTTAATCACTGGAGTTGTCATTTTTATTGATGACTGAAAATTGATGGGACAATGTACTCTGCATCAGGTGCTTTTAAAAGAATGAACATGGCACACCCACCCCAAGTCAGCGCCCGGTGCGGTGGCACCGATCGCACCGCCCTAGAGCCGGCCCGGCTGCCAACTGCCTGATCCTAATATAGGTGTTTTGTTAACCCAGACACCATTATGAAGATAAAATCACACCATTTATGATGTGATATCTAAATAAGGAAGGGATGTGTGTAATTGTTAGTTGGCCATATCCCCTGGTTTTTGATGCAACTCCTAGTGTCATTGACTAAGAAGAAATGAAACTGAAAAATTGTGAAGTACACATGTATCTCTATTTCCAAAGCATATACATGTAGACACATGTGGTACTTCACTGGGTCATGTACCTCATGCACAAAAATATTGAAAGTAACCAGGCTGTCCAACAGTGGTCCCATGAAAAATATATGAGTTGTGTGAGACAGTAGATTATTAGTTGGGGTAAATGGTAGTTCACCACAAGTAATTATGTCTCTATAGGTTTTAGACGCAGTGAAGGTTTTAGCCATTTAAACCTGAGCTAACCTCTGGTAGCTATGGCACAGCGCAGACAGGTTTAAAGTAAAAAGATCTGTAAAGTGTTTAAAGGAACCAAAACAGTTAGAAAAAGTAAACAATACAACACAATAAAAATCCCACTGCAATTTACAAAAATAGAGAATATTGTAATGATCAAAATGACCCCATAATATGAAAAATCCAATATGGGGAAACAGAGATATGAATATATAAGGTGTTAATTGAAATTAGCCCTAAGAAGCATTATGTGCTAACCGCGGTTATCTGGTTTATTTATTTATTTAAAGTTTTGTATAGCGCAAACTCATCCTCTCCCGTACCAACTCATCGTCTCCCTAACCAACGAACCTGACACCACCAGACACAACTTCCCAGAAGGCATGGAAGCTGTTGCCAGATGGATGAAAAGCAACTGCCTTCAGCTCAACACCAACAAAACAGAAGTACTCATCATGGGACCAAACCCCAATGCCTGTAGCGATACCTGGTGGCTTCCCGCCCTCAGAACCCCCCATCCCCACGGATTACGTACGCAACCTTGGAATCATCCTGGACTCTGAGCTCAAAATGGACAGCCAGATCAATTCAGTTACTTCCTCCTGTTTCCACACCCTCCGCCTCCAACGTAAGACAGTCAAATGGATCCCCCCGGAACACAGAAAAACCGTCACGCACGCCTTGGTCATCAGCAGACTACAGCAACGCACTCTATGCCGGAATAAACAAAAACCTCACCCGCAAGCTACAGAACATCCAGAATGCTGCCGCAAGACTCATTCTCAACCTGCCAAAACACAGCCACATCTCCCAGGACCTTCGCACCAAGCACTAGCTCCCCATCGAAGCAAGAGTCATGCACACAGGGCCCTCCACAACACCGGACCAGATTACCTGAACAGCAGACTCAATTTCCACGCACCCCAAAGAGCCCAGCCCAGCTCCATTACACCAAGGTCCCACGCACCAGAAAAAATACATCGGGAGGCCGCTCCTTCTCCTTCCTCGCAGCCAAAGCCTAGAACACCCTTCCGCTCCACCAGACAGCAGCACTCCCCACCTCAGTAAGAAACCTCAAAACATGGCTCTTTGACAAACCTCCCACCCTTTTTGGGTTCCTGCATCCTATTAGGGAGGTTGCTGTTCGTGGACTTTGCTCTGCGGTGAAGTGCAGCGCGACGGGACTGCGAGGACCAGCAGCCCTGTTACCAGCGCAGCTGTTTTTCTTCCCGCCCCTGCCTCTCCACGCCCCTGCCTCTTCCACAGTTAAAAACCTCTCACGGCCCCCTTCGCAGGAGCCGTTCGTAGTTGCTGCATGACTTTTGTTGGATACTTTTGGATTCCTGCATCCTATTAGGGAGGTTGCTGTTCGTGGACTTTGCTCTGGGGTGACGTGCAGCGCGACGGGACTGCGAGGACCAGCAGCTCCATTACGAGCGCAGCTGTGTCTCTTCCCGCCCCTGCCTGTGTGTATTTAATTGCTGTAGTATTCCCGCTGCGCGGAACGCGCGGGGTTGCGCGCCGGGAGAAGCCCGGGACAAGGGCGGGCCGTCTAAGGCCGTCCAAGGTTGTTTAAGGCCGGGCTGGGCCACCCCCCTGAACACCGTGGTATGGTGCTGAGTTTTTAGGATTACACATCGGTGTATTAGTCCTCGATTATTGTTCTGTTGCCATTCCTGTGTTAAAGCTTCAAGGAACCAGTTATTATGTCACTACGATCTGTGAGGGATAGAAATGTAACTCTTTCATCCACAGGGGGTGAGGCCACGGGAACCCTGGACCAATTCTTTAAACGAGCAACTGTAATTTTAGAAAAAGAAATAGATCTTACTGAGCAACGTTTGTCCCTAGACCTTATAACGGGGAAACGCTCGTCTCTACGCCCAATTGGGTCAGTGGTCTCCCCGGAACCATCAAGACCACTAGATCTCACAGCCGCTCAGGGATCCAGTTCTAATCCCACGCTGGTAGTCCCCGATAATATAGTAGTGTGCAGCATCCTAAACACATCTATAATCAGCACGGCCTCTAGAAGTTCTAATTGCAGAGTCTTAAATTCCCCCTTGCCACATAGTTCTCCTCTAATAGTTCAGAAACAGGGCTTATCAGCTAAAATTACACATAGTAAACGTAAAAGAGGGGGCGGTCCTCAGAAGGGTGGCTTGGCCAAAATTCAAAAGAAAAATAGCAATACCCAGGCTCCACATGTTGCTGCACAACCCCATAGTCTGCATAGGGCCACCTCAGATTCTATCCCACATTTCCCCAATTGTGGTATAGATGATGCTGGGTTGTTGGGTAAAATAGAAATTCTAGTTAAATCTTTGATGTTAGAGAGAACCAGGATGAATTTTAAACTAGATCAGATAGAGAAACTAGTTACAGTAAATTCCAGTACGCTGGATAATATTGTAAGAGGAATGGATAACCCAAAGAACCTGGTTACTGCTCCACAAGGTTTGGGGATCGGTAATGGTTCAAGGGTGGTGCAACAAGCCTCTATCGATAAGTCTAATATTCAGCCTGGACAACTAGAAATAGAGAAGTGCTCTGTAGGTAAAAAATCTTTAGGTATTATTAGGGACAAGGGTCTGGCGGTAGGTGCGGAGCCGAGAATGCAGTTCGCACCGTGTGTACTAGAAGGGCAGACTAATAAACAGACAACCTCAGACAGACAAGGCACCAACCTGGGCAGATTAAACAGAACTACTACCCATATTGATTTACCACCGGAGGCGGCACCCTTTGTGAGTGTTCTGTCAGGGGTGCCTGAGCTTGCTATTGGGAAAACTGAAGGGTATCAGGAACTAAAAAACAAAGTAGCCTTCCGGCTAAGTAAAAATAGATCGCTCCCACCTAATATTGATGGGAAAATTCTAAACGTCAGAAGGGTGGGGTGGTTAGGACATATGACTAAGGATATAGAGGGAGACTTGGTTATAGTGAATTTTAGGGACAAACGTGTGATTCTCTACCTCCAAAGTTGGTGTACTCAAATTGGAGACGGAGGAATAGTCACGTGGGAACTAGGTGATTTCTATCCCAGAACATCACACATGACCTTTGAAAGATGTCAAATAGGAAACACCTATGTCAGGAGTACTCTGGGTCCCAAATGGTTATAATATCCCAACATTTAACCGGTTTGATCTACTTTTAACCCTAGAAGCGGTCGATTAACTTACTAGTGATACTCCTAGTTCATATGTAAAACCCGTTTTGAAAGGCAGTGTGATACACAAGGTGAATATAGATGTACTTATACCCTGTGAAGGGATGGACGACTTAAACTACGTAGATTTCGCCCCCAGAAACAGACACCTCCCAAGAGGGGGAATTGACTAAGTATATCTCTGAAAATGAAATAGTTAAGGTAGGAGTTTGTGGAACATCTAGAGGGGAAGTTGTAATGGGCGATATGGTGAGGGTGGGGACCCCAGTGGTGAGTAATGTGTCTTGGAACTCTACTAGTATAATTGAAAAGAAGGAAACATGTCGCGTTATTTTCTGGAATGTGGCAGGATTCAAATCCAAAATAAATAACACTATATGGGGAAGCATTGTAAATGGGTATGAAATCATGGGTCTACAGGAAATACATATTCCCGGATATAAAACTATGTTTACTCCAGCAGTGCGGGGGCAATATGGCAGGGCTAAGGGTGGTTTGTGTATGTACTTGTCCAACCAGCTTAAATATGAGAAAGTACAATTACTATCTCACAATAGTTATTATCAGCTGGTGAAGATAGGTATTAATAAGGCCGCCAGTGTTATTATTATACATTTTTATAATAACATTTCAACTACTGATATTGTTCAGACTATAATAATGTTGGGTGCTGATCTAAAACATGAAATGGACACAAGCATAAAAGAAGTATCGGTCATTTGGGGGGGTGGGATTTTAATTGTGCTCTTTGTAAACGGAGCCGACAAGGTATTTGTGGTCTTATGTTGGATCAGGACATTAGCCTCACTCACTTTGAGCATTCCACACGTGGGGACTTGCTAAATGAAATATTGTTCTCTTGTGATCTGGGGTATGTGAATGAAATTGGTCAAACAGGATCTCCTTTTGTCCCTACCTTTATTGGTAGGGGAGCATCCACCACAATTGACTTTATATTATTCCCCACCAGGTATGGACGCCAGATCAAAGAATTTAAGACCCTTGATGTTGTATTGAGTGACCACCGACCCCTAACTCTGGGGATTGAAAACCCATTTCGGGATTTAGATAGGGAACGGTCAGTCAGGCAGCTAGTCCCAGATGTGACACTTGGAAG
Organism: Lissotriton helveticus; assembly: GCF_964261635.1. Classification (NCBI taxonomy): domain Eukaryota; kingdom Metazoa; phylum Chordata; class Amphibia; order Caudata; family Salamandridae; genus Lissotriton; species Lissotriton helveticus. Next base: position 536,917,179 of record NC_136061.1, read on the forward strand.
GCAAAACGGCTACTCACTTAAATGGAGTAAACTGGCCCCAGAAAATTTTTGGGATAAATTGTTGACTAAATGTTCAGAAAGTTTTCTGATTTGTCTGGATGAGCAAGCAGACAGTCAGTCCATAATCAAACATTTTAATTTTATTGCATCCTCTATCAAGGATACTTTGTGGGTTGAGTCAAAGAACCGGGGGAAAACTAACAGGAGATGGTTCGACTCAGCATGCACAAAGGCACTCTCTAATCTCAAAAATGCTTTGCCCGGAAATCCACGTGACCTCTTATTGGTTAGAGGGTTGAGGAAAACCTATAATGAGGCATTGAAAAATCGGAAAGTCGCAATAAAAAGGGATGCCTGGGAATCCCTTTGCGAGGCTTTGCTTTCTGGAGACCCATCTGCTTTCTGGAAAGTGGTAAATGCCCCCTTTCTTTATGATGCTACAAAGGCACGCATAGAAATAGCGATCACTGAGGACGAATGGGTAACCCACTTCTCCGAGCTGTATAGCCCTGCACAAGGGACATATCAACTGTCACCTGACATATCTGGGGAAGAGAAGGCTAAGGATATAAATTTGGTTGTAACCCTGAAAGAAGTTATGGCGAGCCTCGGAACAACTAAGGGTGGAAAAGCTGCAGGCCCGGATGGCATCCCAGCGGATTTATTTAAACATAATACTGAGCTATGGGGGCCTATGGTAGTACAACTTTTTAATGCTGCCTTTGTAAGGGGTTTAAATGCCTCTTGGTTTACTTCAGTAATTGTGCCAATATTTAAGAAGGGAGATAGGCAAAATTGTGCATGCTACCGACCCATTTCCCTTCTAGATGCATCCATAAAGATCCTTGGGAGAGTCATTTTAGGGAGACTTCAAAGCTGGGCAGAGGACAATGGGATAATCAGTGACCTGCAATATGGCTTCCAGAAGGGAGTTGGAACAATAGAGCAGGGCCTAAACCTATTTATTATCCATCAATAATATACCAGGGCAAGGAGGGAACATATATATTTTACATTTGTGGACCTAACGTCAGCATTTGATTGCGTCTCCCACAGCAAACTTTGGGCAATATTAGAAAATTTAGGGGTGGAGGAAAATATTATTTGTTTTCTAAGGGAACTATATTCAGGTGCCACAGCAGTTGTTAGTTATGGAAAGGATGGAGAATGCACTAGATCCTTTGGGATAGGCCGTCAGGGGTGTGTCCTGGCCCCCTTTTTATTCTTGGTATACATAAATTGCCTCGAAAGAATCCTGCTACAAGAGTGCAGGGATATGCCTATGGTAGGTAAAAGATCAATCCCTGCACTCTTGTATGCAGATGATGCGGTCATAATGGCACGAACACCCCTTACCCTACAGGTCTTGATAACATTTTTTAATAATTTTATGTTAAATCTGGATCTAAAAATGAATTGTACAAAAACGTTCTCCATGAACTGCGGCACAGGTAGTAGCAGACGGAGAAAAATCATGTATATAAATGATAGTCCCCTGGATTCCACCACAACCTTCCCTTATTTAGGTATTCTGTACCATGAGTCTGGTACATGAGCAAATGCTGTAAAAGTAAGAAGTCTTTTGTTTTCGAAATCAATTATGGCCTTAAAAAACGTTATTAAAAAAATGGGTAAAAAACCAATCAGGGAAATGTTAACAATTTTTAATGCGACCTGTACATCAGTTGCTCTCTATGGCTCAGGACTCTGGGGATATGCCAATACAAATTCCATCCAAATAGTGGAAAACATGTTTTTGTGACACATCTTAGCTGTACCTGAGAGTGTCTCGACTTATGTTTGCCACACAGAACTTGGCCTGCCACACATTGAAGACACAATTAAAATCCAGCCTATACTTCTTTGGCATAGGGTCTGGACAATAAATGAGTGCGTATTGAATCGCGCAATTCTGACGGACGTTCCAAACACAGAACACGTGAGTAGGATCAAATGGCTTGTCTATGTGAAACGCTTCCTTGTTGAAATTGACTGCCAAAATCACTATGATGATCCTCTCACAATGGTTAATGTCCTGAGGAAGATATTGAAAAAACAATGTATGGAGTATCTTGAAGAGAAAAGAGCTAATGAGGAAGTAAAGAAAAAGACTGTATTTTCACACCAACTGATATTAACTCAGGACAAACCACAGCCATATTTAACCTTGTTTATGTCCAACTATGAGAGGTTTGTCCTGACACGTTTCAGGCTAAATATCCTTATTAGACTTTTGAGTTTCCCTGTTATGAACAGCTGGTCTCATGATCTAGTTGAGTGCCCATGCGATGACTCTTCAGCCCAATCGGACATTCATATTTTATTTTTTTGTAAATTTTATATATTGCCACGCAGGAAATTGATCATCCCAATTTTAAGGGAAATTAACTTAAATCGATGCCGCCCAGCATTTTTGGAATTACAGAGATTGGACACAGTATTAACTGTCGCATCTATCTCTGAATTTTTTTTAAAAGTTTTTAGAATACGAAAATCAATTTGTATGGACGAATTTTAATAGTCTTCAAAGTATAAAATGCCTTTCCATGATGTACTATGTACGACATACCCTTGAAATGAATTTTTATGTTGTGTACTTTTATGGTTATTGCTGATTAACCGAATAAAGTAATAAATGAATGACTAAGGGCCCGATGTAGGTCGGTCGGTAACGGCCGAAAATCGGTATTTTCGGCCGTTACCGATCGGTAAATAGGTGATTGGCATGTAGGGGGCTTTATTTTACCGAATCGGTAAAATGACCGATTCGGTAATTTTACCGATTCTGTAAAATAAAAAATCGGTAAATATACCGAATCTGAGCCACCCATATGTAGGTGGGACTCTTCAGAGTCCCAGGAGCCTTACCAAATCGGTATTTTACCATCAAATAAATTTGATGGTAAAATACCGATTCCGGTGTGCATGCACATGTGTGCATGCACACCTATGCCATGTGACAGGCAGACCTGCCCTTAGGGCATGTATGCCTGCCACATGGCACCCGAGCCTGTTTTGGGGGTGCCAGAGGGTGTCAAAGTGACACCCCCTGCACCCTTGTGGAATTCGGTATTTACCGATTCGGTAAATACCGAATCGGTAATGCCCATTCATTCCTATGGGCTTCATAGCCCATAGGAATGAATGGGCATTACCGATTCGGTATTTACCGAATCGGTAAATACCGAAATCACCCAATTCGGTATTCCAGCACATCTGGAATACCTACATGTCGACCCCATAGATTTACCGATTTTTAATTACCGAATCGGTAAAATTCGGTAATTTAAAATCGGTAAATCTATTTCACCTACATCTGGCCCTTAGTCTCTGGAATCCTCAGGTGGCCAAGTCAGCAGGATGTGGCTCAAAAGAGCTCGTTGAGGTCAGATAGCCAGTGGACGATGTCCCTATGAAGCCGTTGACTTCTTGGCAGGAAACCTCCGGACGGGAGAAGTTCAAAATTTACACCAAAGCATGGTCCCTCACTGAATGAATACTTTTGGCGCAGTCCCCTGTTGGTGATTACTACCTTTGGACTTACTCACTTTATTGCAGCTTGGGTTCCTTCAGAGGGCAAGGTTGAAACCTTTAGTTGAACAGGGCTCCACGAGGTTGGATAGCCTCTTCGGGAAATCCATTGAAAGATTTGCTGATGCAGAAAAGCTCTGAGCAGGAGCAACCCAAATCTTTGGTCCAGCGGCAATGCACTGCACCAGACTGACTTGGCAGGTTTGCCCCGGTGCACTGGAAGTCTTTGAAGCCATAAAGCTTCCAAGTCCCAGGCTTTTCAGGATGTTAAGATGACTACTATTTGACACAGCTAAGGGTCCCAGGACCTCAGGAACAGCACTTGGGGATCAAAACTCACTCCAGCAGAAGCCACCAGCAGGCTCCAAGGCAGGTCCAGTTGGAATTGGTCAGCTAGGACTCCAGGAAAATGAGCTTCTTGCATCACATGTGCCCCTTGTAGCTTAACAGGTCAGCCAACTTTCCCTTGGAGTTCAATTCTTAACCCGGTCAAGTAGGGTCAGGTCCGGCCCTTAGGGTTTTTCTCACAGGTCTCAATGGCAGGTGCACTCCTTCTGTCTTCCACAGGTCCAGTAGTGTTCTGAAGAGGGTGCCCAGGTATGTCACATTAATGCCTGTCACTAGCGTGTGGATGGGGCTGATTGCAGCCCCCTCCCTGATTAACATGGAAACTGTTCCCATAGGTAACCCTACCCACTTTTGCGGTACAAAAGGGGGTGGTAATGGACGGAGCATCTGAACCAATCAAACACTCACACCCAGTCAAAAGATCTGGGTTTAATCCATCACCGTTCTTTAGCCCACTCTGCCACCCCAGTTCAGACATGGCTATATGCAAATCAGTCTGACCCTGTGCCTCATGGCAACAGTCCAGCCCGAACTGCCAAGCCATGCCTTCCCTGGAACGGAAACAAGCTTCCGAGGACCGGTTTCTGGCATTGCAGCCGTCTTCAGCCCGGCTTGCTAGAATCCAGTGGCAAAGTGAGCAAGGGACTCACGTCTGAGCATACCCTTCCACACTTATGGCGGCCAAAAGCGGTACAAAAGGGGGTGGTAATGGACGGAGCATCTGAACCAATCAAACACTCACACCCAGTCAAAAGATCTGGGTTTAATCCATCACCGTTCTTTAGCCCACTCTGCCACCCCAGTTCAGACATGGCTATATGCAAATCAGTCTGACCTTGTGCCTCATGGCAACAGTCCAGCCCGAACTGCCAAGCCATGCCTTCCCTGGAACGGAAACAAGCTTCCGAGGACCGGTTTCTGGCACTGCAGCCGTCTTCAGCCCGGCTTGCTTGAATCCAGTGGCAAAGTGAGCAAGGGACTCACGTCTGAGCATACCCTGCCACACTTATGGCGGCCAAAAGCGGCACAAAAGGGGGTGGTAATGGACGGAGCATCTGAACCAATCAAACACTCACACCCAGTCAAAAGATCTGGGTTTAATCCATCACCGTTCTTTAGCCCACTCTGCCACCCCAGTTCAGACATGGCTATATGCAAATCAGTCTGACCCTGTGCCTCATGGCAACAGTCTAGCCCGAACTGCCAAGCCATGCCTTCCCTGGACCGGAAACAAGCTTCCGAGGACCGGTTTCTGGCATTGCAGCCGTCTTCAGCCCGGCGTGCTTGAATCCAGTGTCAAAGTGAGCACCCACTTTTGCAGCAGTTCCTGTGGGCCTTACTGCAAACAATCCCACAGTGCCCTTCTTTACCTAAACCCAAGAGAGCAGAACCTTTCTTCCCCTGTCCAGAGCTCCTGTGCCCAACCTAGAGGTGTGGTCAGAGAAATGAGCACACCCTCCCATGTGGTCACTCAACACAGTGCAGAGGACAGCTTCTATCCCACTGGGATTTAGTGCCTGTCTGGCTAGCAGGACAATACAGAGAACAGTCCCAGGTGTGAGCTACATCTGCGTTAAGCAAGAAAAAGGTGCTTTTATTAAGGTAAATGTTTCTTTTTCTAAAAAGTCCAAGGATGTACCTTTTATCTGGGTCTTAGGCAGAGATAAACTTTTAGAAACTGTCCCAGTACTTTCCTATGTAACAGAGAAACCTGCTATAGAAAAAATAGCTTTTAGGGCATTGCCACTACAAGCAGCTGTTTAACATTAAACTGTTACATGCCCTACTTTTAAATACAATGCACCCTGCCTTATGGGCAGTAAGGCCTTCTTGAGGTTGACTAATTATTATTTAAAAGGCATGTTTAGGCCTGTCCATCAAGGTTATTTTTATTTTACTTTAAAAGGTCCAAAGTATAGTTTCAGTCCTGCACAGACAGACTACAGTAGTAGGCCTACAGTCATGTATTGCACTGTCAATCAATTGGTGGCACACTGTGTGCTGCAGTCCATTAGTGATATTTTACTTTACTGGCCCTGCTTACACTTTTTGTCATTTATTAAGGACTTATAGGTAAGTTAAATATGCCAACAACATGGACTCCTATTTCAACATGTTTTAGAGATCAGATCAGAGTTCAAATTAACTGCAGTAAAATCAAGCAAAAAATATGGGTGTGACCACGCAGAAAGGGGCACCTCAGAAAGTCGGAAAAAAAAGCATGCATAAGTAAATAAGTGGGAAAGAGAGTGAGGCACTAACCACAATAGAACGCCTTTGGATATTCAGGTTGCTAAAACTTAACTCTGAGGAAACCACAAATTATGCCGCTCTGTAAGGTTTCCTATTACACAAGGGACCCTTGACTCCATTCCATATTGAGTATTAACAGAGCAGAGACAACTAGTTACAGTGGCTGTTCAGTACAGCAAATAGCCACTTTTAGAATGTCAGTTGATCTGCCAATGCGCTTAGCTCAAAGGGTAAATGCAAAACCAACAAAGTGATGGATGGAATGCTGGAATTAATCTCAGTCACTGGCATTCACTGGGGCTGCATCCCAAGCCATCATTTTTTTGGGTCGAAACTGGAATGGCATAGCGAGTAAAAAAACAATGGATTCAACCCGGATCTGTGACGGGGTGAATGTTTGATTTGTTCATCATTCCTTCAATCATCTGTTCTTTTTGCATTTCCGCCCCAAGTGGGAAGGGAATGACCAGACGTGGGTCCTGTGCTCGCTATGTCACCAGATTCAAACTAGTCTAGCTGATGAGAGGTGTTACCCAAAACTGGTCCCAGTATGCTTGTTTATGGTCCTGGAAGGACCTGGCCAGGCAGATCGGGCTGGACTGTTCCCATAGGGAGCAGGGTCAAGACTGATTTGCATATGGCAGGGCCCAAACTGGAATGGCGAGAAAATAAAAGATGGATTTAACCCATATCTGTGACTTGAGGTGAATGCTTGATTTGTTCAGCATTCTGTCCATCATATGTTCTGGTTACATTTGTCGCCCTAAATGGGAAAGGTATGCCCAGACATGGGTCCAGTGGTCGCTACTCCACCAAATTCAAGCTAGCCAGGCTGATGAGGAGTGATACCACTGAGGCCAGTGTGGAATTTAATGTAAAATGCACAACAAAGGGCATCTTTGAGATGCCCCCTGAAACTCGACCAACTTCTAGTGACCTGACTGAGTGGCTGCCTAGGCTGCCACTACCAGACATGTTTCTGGACCCCTGGGTCAAGAGCTCCTGCTCTCGGGGGCCAGAAACAATGCATATCCTGGGACGAGGGGCCAAGCATGGTTCACGAAGGAGAAGCTTCAAAGGCATGCTACCTTTGTGAGCCTCCCCGGACCATTTGCTGCTTTCAGCAACTGGTTCCCACTGGTTCTACCCCCCACTTTCGGCGGGAGAACCGGTGGGAAAAACAAGTGAGAAAGAGAGTTGTGCCCACCTCTGCCAATTCCAACCCTCTGGTGGGGGAGGTGAGGTGAAGCACAACCTCGAGTCCCTGTCATCTTGAGGATGGGGGGACTCAGCCAACCAGGGACAGGCTTTTGCCCCCTCCCACTGGAGAGTGGCAGAATAGGGGTGTACCCACCACAGGGAAGGGACCCATTGGCCCCTGCCCTTTACCTACCTGTAACGCACCTAAATTTAATATTTAGGGGTGCCCTGAACCTTGCTTCCTCAGATCCAGACACGACAAGAAAAGAAGATAAGAAGAAGGACCGAAGAGCCGTGCAGAGCTAACAAGAGGACGAAGCCCCCTGACTTGGCCCCAGCCTTACAGGCCGGTCTCCCCTCGAATCTGCTCCTGCGAAATCCTGGTGTATACTGCAGCCAGCAACCTCAAGAAACCCGGAGGACCTGCCTACCTTCAATTCTAAAGACTACATCTCCCGTGAACACCAGATTTGTTCAAACTGCAGCTCCTGGTGCCAGCCAGAGACCACAAATCCAGCCCACTCTGCACCCGTCGAACCCGGCCCGAGCTCGAGTGGGAAAAAACCATGAGGAGGTCACCCCGGCGATCCTGACCTGAGATCCGGCGACCCCTAATCTGCCTCAAGCCTCCAGCCGACGCCTGCAGCCTAAATCCAGAAGGCCCCCCTAACTGTGACCAGGAGCTGGTAAGAAGATCCGACCCCAAAAGGCACCCCTGCACCCAACACCCCACGGCCTTGTGTGCCCAAACCGACGGTACCTAGCCAACCCTTAACTTCCCAACTTACCTCTCCAAATGGTGGTCGCACCATGAAGTCCTTCGTCTCCCTGTCTGCAGTGCTTTTGCAAACCGGACGTTCTCCATAGAAAACAACAGGGTGCCCGACGTCGAAACAGCACTCTGCACCCAGCCGCCCCAGTGCCGCTGAGGGTGCACCTTTGTGCTACTTTGTCTCCCTATTTGCCCTGACTTTAACCCCAGGAGCTTTGCTCCCACAACCCAGTGGCCTGCTTGCCAACAGCCACCAGCTGGAGGCCCCCTATTCCCCATCCCCCATTGGATAACATTGGGCCTCAACACTCTGCAACCGGCCGCCCTAGTGCCGCTGAAGGTGCAACAACAGTGCATCACTGACACTGGGGGACCCATGAGTCTAACCCTAGAACCTTAACTTCCACAGCCGTTTACTTACCTGTGAACCGTTAACCTGTTTTCCTCCCATAGGATAACATTGACACTTTTTGTGTCGAGTTTTGAAATCCGAAAATATTCTTAAAAAATCACACGAATAACCAAAATGTATTTATTTACTGGTTTGCGGGAAATGTCCCAGTTCTGAATCTAGGTATCCAGCACTGAGTTAGAAACGTAACAAAAAAAGTAATTTACCTGTAATTTACTGAAAAGGTCTATTCATCACAATGGACTGTATTTGCTAAGTGTTGCATACTACTGCTCTCCTGTAAATCAAACAAAGTACAATTTCTATTGCATTTTCATATTGTTCTATATCCAGTAACTTATTACCGAAAAGTATTTAATGCTTACCTGTCCCAGGCTTGCTTGGTTCTAAAAATAAACAACAGTATATTTCCATACAAAAACAATTGGCCTAGAGTTCAGTTCTTGAGTGTGTGCATTAATTTGCTGACTGAGTGTGTACATCAAAGAACTACCACCAGTGCATAAAAGACACCAAACAGACCTTCATTAGAGACATGGTCCAGACCAACTCGTCCCACGCCAAGGAGCTGTTCAACGTCATAAAGCAATTCATGAACCCTGCCTGCGAGGCCATGGACATCACACCTTCCCAGGAACTCTGTGACAAGCTCAGCACCTACTTCCATCTAAAAATAAAGAGCCTGGACGACAACTTCAGCAAACAAAAACAGACACAAGACACCGGATCCCCCCCCCCCCCTGAAACCACTGAGAACCCTACCATCATGAGAAGGGACCCAGCGACCACGTAACTCATTACCGCGACCATGAAGAAAACCCACTCAGGAGCCCTAACGGATCACTGCCCACCTCACATATTCCCCATCGCACCCGAGCTACAGCGCACCATCAACTCCTCCTTCAAGTCTGGCATTTTCCCAGACTCCCCACTTCCTCTCCAAACCCACCAACATCATCTGCGGAGTACCACAAGGATCATCACTGAGCCCCACGCTCTTCACCATCTACATGGCCCCCCACGCAGCCATCATCCGACAGCACAGGCTCAGCATCGTATCCTACGCAGACGACACCCAGCTCATCCTCTGGCTCACGAAGAATCCTGAAGATACCAGACTCAGTTTCCAGGAAGGAATGAAGAAAGTGGCAGACTGGATGAAGGCAGCTGCCTGGAGCTCAACTCAGAGAAGACCAAGATCCTCATCCTTGGGCCTTGCACCTCTGCCTGGGACAACACCCGGTGGCCCAGCACCCTCGGAAATACCCCCACCCCTACGGACCATGCACTAAATCTCGGCATCATCCTCAACTCCTCCCTCTCCATGAAACGCCGTCGCCTCCACCACATTTTCAACTGCCTGCACGTCCTCCGTAAGACCTTCAAATGGATCCCCCCAGACTGCAGGAAGACCGTTACCGACACACTCATAACCAGCAGACTGGACTATTGCAACGCCCTTTACGCCGGAATCAACAGAACCCTACTACATAAACTCCAGACCATCCAGAACGCTGCAGCCAGACTCATCCTCGGTACTCTGCGCCACGAACACATGACCCAACTACTCCGCGACCTCCATTGGCTCCCCTTCGAGAAGAGGATCACCTTCAAACTCCTCACCCACGCCTACAAATGCCTCAACAACTCTGGCTCCACTTACCTCAAAGAAACGACTATCCCTCCACGTACCCAAGAGGAACCTCTGCTCGGCCAACCTCACCCTGGCAGAGGTCCCCCGCATCCGCAGAACCAGAGCAGGTGGGAAAGCTCCTACATTGCGGCAAAGACCTAGAACGAGCTCCCTGTGAACATCAGACGATCCCCGACCCTGACACGTTTAGGAAGGACCTCAAGACCTGGCTCTTCAACTGACCCAGATCTGCTAAACCCCTCCCTCCCTCCCCAGTGCCTTGAGACCCTCGCAGGTGAGTTGTGCTTTAAACCCCCTGATTAATTGATTGATCAAATGCTTAACACTGTTCTCTGATACTGCCTTACTGCTCGACCAAGCTACAATCAGAGAGTAAGGTTCTATCTAACTTTAACCTCTGCCTACCTCTGTGGACACTTGGACTCTATACACACTATACATCATTTTGATGTAGTATATATGGAGCCAGTTTCTTACACTTGGTATTTCAACAAAGAGTTTTAGCCTAGTAAAATAAAAATGTTGTTTACTTCCCTAAATTAATTGATTTTAATGTTAAATTGTATATCATATGTGGTGATTTTTACAAGTACATATTGTATAATTTTAAATAATCAAACAATAAAATGTACTTATTTAATACTAAGAAAAAATGTGCATAGAAATTAGACAGATGTTTTTACCTAAAATGATTTGAGTTTCTAGAGGTACTGTAAATGTGCAGAGGGTAGAGGAATGCTGTGTACCAAAAGATGCGTTCGTCGGTATTACAAAAACGTTGCTTTTGAAATTGTCTTATAAATGTTTATTCAATAAAGTACAAAGTGCAATGAATGCACTGCTGTATGGGTTTGCACCACTTGCAATGAGTAATTAATTAAGTTGGATTCATATTTTAGTTTGCATATAAGAGTAATCCATTGACTTCCGGTAACGACATTTGATTTTTTTTCAGTCATTTGTATTTTTTTAAATGGAAAAATAAATGCATTGCTAAAAATTAATCTAAACATGTTTGTCTACAATGATATTTATGAGAAAAGGGGAATAGGGAGAATTATGTTGACCCTAATAGTGAAGAGTTTAGGGGAAAAAAGTCACCTTGGTAGAGAAATAGGGGATTTGATCCCCTCTTTGTTTCCCTGAACCAGTGGGGTCCCCCTTTCCTCTACTTTAACTCTACACTAAACATATGTCCTCAAACACTTCGGCAACACAAGCCCTTAGCACAGAAACAATGTGGCACCATTGTTGCAATTATAAAGTAGAGTAATATGAATAGTACAACCAAAGACATGTAAAATGAACAATGTCAAGTATTGTCGATTATATATTCCTAATATTCATCAGAACCACAAATGATCAAGAGACCACTGACATTCTGAAAGAATTTTGTTCCAAATCATATGAATCTAGATGTATCCAACTAGGGCATGTATGGCGAGATCTGACTTCGCATAGATGAGATTATGGCTCCTATCTAAAAAAAAATCACTGATGTATAAAACATTTCCGAACCAATTCTATTGTTACATACCTCGTTTCCAAATCTTCAGATTTTTCTGAATGGTCGATTGACATGATGAAAAGATTAATGAACCAAATGAGCGAGTACTGGTACATGGGCTCGATATTCGCCAGATCAGCAATTGAAAAGAAGAGGATTGATGAATGGACAGCAATTGGTCGATAGCCCAAGCGGGCTGTGTCAATTTTCTGCTCCGTTATCTCAGCCACAGCCTGCTTCTCAGTAATTTCATTAGCAAGAACCTTGGAGGAGGACAAGATTTTAATGGCAGTCTCGTCTTCTAAAATGTTGCCTTCTGATGACGAAAGCACTTCGAGAATCTTATCTTCAATTTCTTTCAACTGCCTGCACAATAAAAAAGACATTAGAAAGGAATAATTATTGTTGAGAACAAACGACAAATAAGGGCAAAGTGAGAATATTTTTCTGCTTTCATAGTCGCCTTCCTTCAATTCATCACACTAAGAGACAATCTGAGAAATGGTGATCCATTTGGGAGTATGGAAAGGAACTCATAACATCTGAATTTACTGTGATGCTTGAGACAGACTAATCTGAAAGATTCCATGAATCGGTAAAATGATCACGTAAATATGTCAATATAAAGTGTTATGTAGTACCTGTTGCCATACTACTACAGTAACATGACTACTAGCAGAATGTGTGCCCCACCCATAGGATGATTTACTGGGTGAACACAAAAATCATGAAATCCTTACAATCCAGAATTCAATACAAGCCTTCTGGCTGCAAGCTTCAGACAAAGGGCTTTAGCATTTTCTGTTTCATTTACATCTGCACCATCTCAAATCCTCAGCTGTGGAATAACTGGTCAGTTGAAAAGAAATGAGCCCTGACTCTGCTCCAATCACAGTAAAGCTGCCTCAGGAGGTTGATCATATGGAAGCCCTTGAGGTGTTAATTGACCTTTGGCACTGTTTTTTGACACAGACATTTTCTTTAACTTTCAGCACTTTTGACCTTTTGTGGTACACAGAGAACAGATCGAAAGCCAGAAACATTGGATAATGGGATGAGAGTGAAGTAATCTGTGAAAAGAGGTTGGGTTACAAGAGCATTGTGGAAAGGAATAAGGATACAAAATTACGAGGCATCTGAAGCTTATTTTCGAGGAGGTGGGAGTAACAGGGTCAAATGTCACAGTCTGAGAGAGCTTCTCCATGGTACATTGGTAACAATCAGAACTGTCCCATCAGTATTTTCCATTTTCTCCAAACTGAAAGAAGCAAATCAATGTGCATTCTTCGTCAATGCATGCACCCTCATTCACCCATCAATAATACAAACGACCCAATGAATGAATCAATGATCGTTTTATATCGCACGAACAAATACAGAAAGGAGTCAAGCACCTAGGATGCATTCAGGCTCATACAAGAATGTGGTGCTGAATCAATAACTATCTCTTTGTGTAGGAAATTGTGCCTCAGGCTGGGGGGATGACACCCTACTTAAGCCGCAACCATAATTCTCAGATACTGCAAAGTCACAGACAACCCCAAACAACCCCAAATTAACCTGTACTGAACCCCAAATCCTAGTTGATGAGTGAAGCAAAGTCCTGCTCCAAGGATGCATCGCACAGCAGATGCGACATGCGATCCTTGTGTGGAGATGCGTAGCGCATCGGTGGTTCCGAAGAGCTGTGGTAGGTGATAAAAGGTCCTTGTGAGGAGATGCATCGTGCAGCAGTGGTTGTGGGGAGCTGCAGTGGGGATTGTGAGGTCCGTGCGAGGAGATGCATAGCACAGTGGCGGTACTAATGGGCTACAGGGCTGCGATGCAAAGACTTGTATCAGGAATGCGGCACACAGTAGTTTTTATCCTGAGTTTGGCAAGGCAATGTGTGCTGGCAGAGCACCTTCAGGCCCACTTCAAAGGGTCCACAAGTGGGGTGGGACTCCGTGGGGGCAACACTCACACCTGGCTGACTGTGTGTGCTGAATTCAAGGTTATTGGGGCCTGTTTTGTCCCTGAGGCTCTGATCAGGAGGCCGGCCAACTAGCCCTTGCAGTCACTCTGGTGGCCCTAGGTCCAAATGCAGGTTCAGTCCTTCTAATTCAGGCTGGTGGGCAGCCGGGCAGCACAGCAGAGCAGCAGAGTGGCAGTCCTTTTTGTAGTGAAGAAGCACAACAGTTCTTCTTTGGAATCTTTCACAGGTTCAGTAGTGTACCAAAAAGTTGGGCCAGAGGGTCCATTAGTTATACCTGGTGCCCACTATGAAGTAGGAGAATATTCTGGATGGTTCCACTCCCCTACGATGTCAGACATCCTCTTCCTCCTGGCCCTGGCCCCAGCTTGTGTGAACTAGTGACAACCCCTTTGTGAGTGTGTAAAGTGTGGTAGGTGACAGCTGTGCCCCCTTGTTAAGTCAAAGTGGTCCATTCTGCCAACACCTAGCTTTCCTTTGTCTCACTGTCTGGGAGCAATATGTGGAAAAGTAAATTTTGTCATGTTCTGTGTCCCTACGCGTCCTCCATCATATGTTATATGTGCATGATTAATATGCATATGTATTCCCCATGTTCGATTAAAGACGCAATTACAGTTGTGTCCACCTCTAGTATGCCAGTTTCCAGTTCTCGTGAATACTACGAATATCAGGCCTATGTAAAGCTACGCTGCCACGTTTCTCAGTGAGCACGTTATTCCATTGTAAAGTCCCCGTTTCTAGGCCTCAAAAGGGCCCGGACACCAGATTCAGCTCCTGTCTCCTGAAGCCCTCGCTGAGGAGCGACACGGCCCCCACCTGTATCCTCGACCCTTCACTTACTTCCTGCCTCGCAGTGCCCGGCTCCGCTTGGCTCTGCCTCTGAGTCTGCCAAGAGTATGTTATGATTCCAGTTATCAGTTCAGCCCTCCTTCCCTGCATTCCTAAGCTACTGAATCGCATCAATAGTTTCCGTCATTGTCTAGCCTTTACGGCCCCATGTTAGAGAAATACTGTATTAATGGTCATTTAATATTCTTCATCACGCACTACATGTAGAATAATGCATGGTCCAGTCTTAGTGTCTGTTAGCCTTTCCCCTCCTGACTTCTAGTTTATATCAACATGTTCCCTAAACATCAGATACTAGATACTGTTTAGGTACATGTCGCCCTGACTCTCCAGACTTCAGTCTCTGCTCCTAGCACAGAGTTCGAAGCCCCCAGCTTCTCCTAGTGATACGTCATTGCCAGTTTGCGCGCACCATCAGGTTAGAGGTCCCGGCTCCTCAGGTAGCCCCCTCCATGGTTTCCGCCCCATTCATGACATATTCTGTTACGTTTGCATCACATGTCTGTGTATACGCCCTGTTACACCTACTTTCACCCTTATCTTTCGCGACTGCTACGCGTCACGCCTATTGCTCCACCCACCGCTACGCCTATTGCAATATAATGCTATGTGTTTGCGTTATGTATATATGCTCATGTATTGTTATTAAAAGTTAGACGCCGTCATTCCCGATCCTGTCCCCGGCAGCTGCCATCCTATTCCCGTGCAGGTCGTCCTGTTCCTGTCCTTATGCTGTATTAAACCTGCAAAACTCCTACTACCTCGAATCTTGACTCTTATTTATTGAGCTATCTGTTATTCATTTATTCATTCAAAAATAGGGTATTATTTATTTATTTACCACATAATGGCGCCCGAACAGGGACTTGCCCTTTCCCCACGCGTCGGTGAAGCCACGCCGACCCCCTGACCCTCTGCAGTCGTGACGGAACTCTTCTGCGCACCGGCAGATATTTCTGCTTCAAGTATCCCTCAGGCCCACGGAGGAGACGGAGGAGGCGGTCCAGCATCCAGACGAGACGGTGGAGGAACGCGGCGAGTCCCGACCAGAGCCCAAGCCGAGAGTCCAAGGTCCGAGGTATCCGGAGGTCCACCCGTAACTAAAGTCCGAAGTTCGTCGTCCGTCGTCATAGCAGTCCAGTCCAGTCCGAGGCCTTCCGTTCTTGCTGCCCGGTGAGTACCGTTACTGGGGTGGTATCTAGACAGGGTCAATCTAATTGACTCTGGTCTGTGGGTTGGTGGTACACAGACTCACAAACGAAGTGTCCACTTCGGTGGATGCGGGTCCTGAACGTGTCTCTTTATGAGACCGGTAAGTTTCGTACTGTTTCAGCAGTGCATCTAGTCTCTGTTCTAGTCAGTTCTGTTCTCGAGAAAATTCATGTGTTCTGTTCTCAGTATTCCAGGTAGTATTCTGTTCGAACTGTTATTTTAAATGTTCTTCATGTATTTTAATGTCGTGGTATGAATGGGGAATAAGTATCGTGTTCATTGTGTATTGTATTGTGTCTAGATTACAGTCCAGTCATGCCCTTGTTTTCCAAGTTACGTCAGTTAAAAACTAGAAAGGGTCTGCTGGAAGCAGCAGTTCCAGTTCCGCCTAGGGACAGTCCAGGTCATTTTATGTATCAGAAGCATGGCATAAGTGCCATATTATATCTAGATTTATGGGTAGAGTATACCAAACAGTTAGAAGAAAAGTATAGATGGCCCGTATCGGGTACATGGGATGCCGAGTGCATCATGAGAGTAGAAGAGGCCTTATGGAAAAAGAAAGCCAGACAGTCACAGAAAGATGCCATCGAGTTATGGCGCAAAGAAGCTCATAAAAGAACCGAAAAAGAAATCAGAAAGTCAGAATTAAGTAGAGAATCCTCAGAACGAGCACAAGAAAAAGAGTTAATCGAGATAGGTGAACGAATTAGAACTGAACAATCAGAGAGACAGAGGAATGCTCTTATTAAGGGTATGTATCCTCTTCTTGCCGAGGGCTTGCCAAAAGCGACCCCGGAGGCATCCAGTAACTTTCCGCCACCATTAGTTCCGACCAAGCTACGTCACAAACCGACCGCAGCTGATATTTTTATTTCGTCCTATTTGGACGACACAGTCCCAGAATATGCAAATCCTGTTCGCGCTCCGCCAGTCCCTGTAAATCAGGCACTTCCCGCTCCTCCAGACACCGGAGTACCTGTTACGGTACCCCCGGTCCAGTCGGCCATACCAGTTCAGCCCGCATTTCAATTTCCTGCCACACTAGTACGAAGAGGATCAGTAGACGACTCTAGTTTAGGGGCCGCAGGGGGAGGTCCTCCTCAGACCCCGCCGCCACACAAGCGTTTAACAACAGCCGAATTACATATGCAAGCGTCACAGCGTACGCCCAGACATCAGTCTGTAGCAGAAATAAGAAAAGCCCTTAATGAATGCGGCTATGATCCAGTCCCAGGTGAGGATAATATGGTTTTATATTCATTACGTGTAAGAAGGGTGGCCGAGTATCTAGTCACCCTTCCGAATATGAAAGAAGACCTAGACAGAATATATCGTTTCATCCGTACAGGGGATGATCCAGAAAGCATTGGCGAGGCCATGTCTCAAAGGAAAGCTGAGACCCAGCTCATGATATTAAAGTTTCTGATCAATTGTCTAATAAGAGAACAAGATTACCCGTCCAAAGATCAAGCCGAAATGAGAACCCTGACAAAGTGGAGTGATAATATAGCCGAGGGTAAGCACAGAACCATGAGTGCTATGGAGAGTATGTACAAGAAAATCCGTAAAGAAATAATAAGGTTACACGATCAACGTAAAGCAGTACAAGTAAGCGAGAAAGAAAGTAACTCTGATACTGAAGAGGTAGAGGACGAGAATCCCGACAGAATAGCGTATGTAGGAAAATCTAGATTTCCAGATCGTCATTTACGCCTAGAACACAAGTCAACTTTCCATCATCCAGCACCAGAACAAGGTTCTCTAGAACAAGTATTCCAAGCTACCGATCACATTCTGAAATCACGAATCGGTTACAGTGAGTTAAGTACTATGCATGAACAAGAACTAGTCCGATCAGCAGTCCGATGGATTACTGATTCTACCACTTTTCCAGACGAAATAGTGGCACAAATGTTTCTGAAAATGCCCCCAGCCGAGCAACGACTGGCGGGTATGTATATGATTCAGCACCTCATTACATTGTATGAGGGTCAGCACTCTGATCCAGGCCCGTTACATGATATCCTGAACGAGTTACTCCAGTATAGATGGAAAGGTCTAGGTACCGATTTAATTAGTGTCATTCTAGAACAGCGCCACAAATATAGAACGTTTCTGAACCCGCATTTTGTTCATGTCTCACCCCCAGAAAGAAAACCCTTTTACATAGAGAGACAGAATCCGTTACGAGAAGTCCACCCAGTTAGAGGAACGGGTGGCGAACTAAAACGAGTGTTTGTTTACACTCCGATTACAAAGATGGAACTCCTAGAGATGAAGAAATTAATTCCCTGTCATGATAAAGATCCAGCAGGGTTCCACCGAGAATTAAAAGACATGCTCCGTATGGGAGAATACACGTATCCAGATATAATTAAAATGTTAAAGGTTCTGCTGCCCGCAGGGGTGTATGAAAAGCTCAAGGAAAAAGAATGGGAGGTGGGAGAGAAAAAGATCGATTGGGCAGTTCTAGAAGCTGAAGATAAGGCACGAGTACCAGGTACCGGTCTTGGAGCGAAATGTAAAGAATTACCAGAATTATTAATACAAGTTTTACCCAGATTATTGACAACTAGAAAAGAAGACTGGGATGCAATCTCAGCCTGTAAACAGAAACAAGATGAAGACATTAGTGATTTTTATTCTAGATTTGAGAAATGTTTTAGCATCAACAGTGGCCTCAAGACAAGTAGTGAGTCATACCCTCACCTTTTTGTTACTAAATTAGTCGAGAATTCAAGTCCACAAATTAAAAATCGAGTTTTGAAAGTCGAAAGTACCTGGCAAGCTAATACCCCGTCCCAGATGTTACAGATGCTCCAATACCACCAGAATAGAATCAGGGAAGAGCAAGACCACGAAAGGAAGCGTATGAAAGACACGAAAATGAAAGTACTAGTTGCACAATCTGTTCCTCAAGACAGTCAGAAGAGGGGTCCAAATCAAGCCAGTCATCCTGCAGCTCCCGTTAAAGGGAACTGCAATTATTGTAAACAGCCAGGTCATTTTATAAACGAGTGTGCAGTTCTGAAACATAACATAGCTACCGGTAAGACTAAAGAAAGACCACGTCCGCCTAGACAAGAACAAGTTTCACAGACTCTTCAGCCACAGAATACACCACAGACAGTTACAGTACCGCAGCCTATCGCTGCAACACAGCATGTTACACAGCAGATGTACCAGTATGCACAGTCTGAGTATCCAGAGTACCAGCAGTATTCATGAAACAGCCTAGAGAGGGAGGTAGGCTTGCCTCTCATCGAGATACCTGTAGATCAAGAAGGTCCCTATGTTCATAGTCAAGTACTAGGGAAAGATAGAAAGTTTTTGATTGATACAGGGGCAAGTAGGACCACAATTAGCCACGCCGAAGTTCCAGGGGCTCCGCTCTCAGGCTCTAGAAATGTTTCCCTTGGATTTTCAGGAAAACCTATCGTAAATGAAATTTCAAAGCCAGTTACTCTAGAAGTAGGTCCATTGTCCCGTACTACTGATCTGTTACTTACTAAGTCATGTCCAGAAAACCTATTAGGCATTAAAACACTGAAAGAATTAGGTGCAGTTATATGCTGTTCCCCAGAGGGAATACGTCTGTTCCTACGTGACTTCAAGGGTCACTATGTATTACGAGATTTTGATCCAAGATTGTCTAATGTTCCGCAGCATTTATGGGCGCAAGGTCCAACTGATGTAGGTTACATGCAAATCACACCACATCGTGTGACTCTCAAGCCAGGTGTAGTGTTACCACGAATCAGACAGTACAGATTGCCACCTGAGGCTGTAGCAGCCTTATCCAAAATTATTGACGAGCTCATCGCTCAAGGAGTAGTTGTAGAAACTGACTCCAATGTATGCAATTCTCCGATCATTCCAGTCATGAAACGTACTGATCCAAATGCACCCCCAGTATATCGATTAGTGATTGACCTACGGGAACTTAATAAATGTATTATTCCCCAGTACCCAGTAGTCCCAGATATCTCTTCCCTATTAACAGCCATTGATTCCGAAGCTTCATTTTTCACTGTCATAGACCTCAAGAATGCATTTTTCAGTGTCCCCATTCATCCAGACAGCCAGTTCCTTTTCGGATTCTGTTTAAATGGAAGGAGCTATATGTTCACACGAGCTCCTCAAGGTTTCACAGAAAGTCCTAGTATTTACAGTCAAGCACTTAAGAGACAACTTGATAATGTTCACATGCCAACTGACACTGCCCTGCTCCAGTATGTCGATGATCTACTGATCACAGCCCGTTCTGAACGTGACTGCGAGCGAGCGTCACTGACGGTTCTGTATTTTCTAGCCGAGATGGGGCATAAGGTGTCCCCTTCGAAGCTTCAATTCTGTGTCCAGCAAGTGGTATACTTAGGACACTTACTGTCCAAGAGGGGTAGGCAGTTGACACCAGACCGTATCCAGTTAATAGCGAGTCTTCCTCAGCCCAAGACCCAGAAGGAGGTACGTGCTTTTATCGGCCTTACTTCTTATTGCCGACAATGGATTCCTCAGTATGCATTCCTAGCCAAGCCACTGATACAGTTAACGACACAGGAGGCAGCCGTACCGACTGTCCTCCCTTGGACATCTGAACATACACTTAGTTTCAATGAGTTAAAGAAAGCTTTATGCCAAGCTCCAGTTCTAGCTACACCGAACTACAGTAAGCCTTTTACACTTTTCGTCACAGAACGCGAAGGTACAGCATTATCTGTTCTCACACAAGATCAAGCAGGACAATACAAGCCATGTGCTTATTTTTCGAGCACATTAGATCCTGTAGCCCAGGCTCTGCCTGCGTGCCTCAAGTCAGTTGCAGCCACAGCACTAGCTATCAGACAAAGTGATTCCATAGTCTTAGGACACTCCCTGACAGTACAAGTTCCACACTCCGTGGAAGTTCTTTTAAACCGAACACAGACTCAGCACTTGACAATTGCACGTTTAACAGGTTATGAATTGACACTGTTCCAGCCACACATAGAAATCAGACGCTGCAACATCCTGAACCCTGCTACATTGTTACCATCAGTTACTTTAAGTCCGGACACACATGACTGTGTGGAAGTAGTTAATATTACGACAAAGCCAAGACAAGATCTGACAGATATTCCGTTACCAGATCCCGACCTGACACTTTATGTGGATGGTTCATGTATGAGAACTAGTACAGGAGAACTAGTCGCCGCATATGCAGTGACTACCGACACCGAGGTTATTGAAACACACCGTATTGACACCCTGTCCGCTCAAGCAGCAGAGCTAGTTGCTCTGACACAAGCCTGCATACACGCTAAGAACCGGAAAGTTAATGTTTACACAGATTCACGCTACGCATTTGGAGTCGTACACGACTTTGGAGTGCTCTGGCAGGAGAGAGGTTTCATGACTTCTCATGGAACCAAGATTCAGCATGGTCTCCTTATTCAAGCTCTGTTAGATGCCATACATTTACCGACATCCATTGCTATCATGAAGTGCAAAGCACATACGAAAGTTACTGACATTATTTCCCAGGGTAACGATCTAGCAGATCGCACAGCCAAGCTTACAGCACAGACTCCAGACATTCCAGTTACCATGACACACACTCCAGATCCGACTACATGCATGACAGTTAAGGACCCTACACAAGATGTCATAGATATCCAGCTACATGCTACTCCTGAAGAAATCAAGAAATGGTCCGAACAAGGAGGGGTCCAGACAGATCAAGGATGGTTAACGAAGGGTAGAGCCACATGGTTTCTCCCCGACTCTATGGTTCAAGTCATTATCAATGCCGCACATAGTCCAGCACATTTAGGAGAAAAAGCTATGTTAGACAGTATCCAGAACATTTGGTTCAACAAGCATTTACGAGCTGCAGCCAAGCAGAAAGTCCGTACCTGTATGATATGTTGTCAGTTTAATCCAGGTAAAAGTGTCCCGGTGGAACAAGGGGGATTCCAGCCTCCTGACCACCCTTTTGAAGTCCTCCAGATGGATTATATTCAGATGGAGCGATGTCGAGGTTTCAAGTATGTCCTTGTAGTTGTATGCGCTTTGTCCAGGTGGACAGAAGCATATCCAGTCCCAGATTACACAGCTGCGACCACTGCCAAGCAGTTGGTTCGTGAGTTCTTCCCCCGTTATGGACTCCCTAGGGTCGTATATTCTGATAACGGCCAGCCATTCTCATCAGAGTTAATGAAACACGTTTCCCTATTGTTAGGGTACCAGTGGAAGTTCCATTGTGTACGCCATCCTGAAGCAGCCGGTCTCGTAGAGAGACATAACCAGACCCTGAAAATTCGCATCGCAAAAATTTGTAAAGAGAAAGGTGTGGACTGGCTAGTAGCTCTGCCAGTTGCCTTGTTCTATATACGCATGGTCGCACATTCCAGATCAGGTCTGTCCCCGTATGAGGTCGTTTTCGGCCGCCCCCCTAACATGTGGGGTACTCCTAGACCCCGAAGTATTACCGATGTTTCAAGTAATATGCTGACAGATTACCTAGCTTCCTTGATGTCTGCCCTCAACTCTTGTCGTTCACAGGTTGCCGCCGCATTTCCAGACAATACCGAGGTGGCACCGCATGAAATCGTTCCAGGATCCATGGTCCTTGTCCGGAATTTTGACCGCTCAAGTCCGCTGGAGCCACGCTGGAAGGAGCCCCGACAGGTCCTCCTCGCCACCCGTACGGCCGTGAAGTTGGAGGGTCGCAAAGGCTGGGTGCACCTTTCGCACGTGAAGAAGTTTTATGGACTGAAACCCGTCTCAAAGAACATTTCCCAGGATTTGAAGGATTGCCAAAATATTGTTCTCAAGGACTGTCCCGCAAAAGACATTGCTACAAACCCTCCCCTGTTAGAGAAAACTCCGCAGCAGGAGTATAAGTTGAAACTCCGGTCTAGTAAAATAAGTCAGCCAGTTTGATTGTCTAAGTCCTCCCCTAGGTGAAACGGTTAGACTGTTTCTGACATGTATAAAATAGACCCCCATAGTGAGAGAGTTAGTCAAAACTCAATCCGATGTATCATTTTTCTATGTTTCATATTATTTCTCAGCATTATGATTTTCTGCACCAGTTATGCATTTTACCTGTGTTTCCCAGTTTCTCATGTAAATACGTCTTCTAATGCTACAGTAGAACACACGTTTAGTGATCTGCCTCCTCATGAACTCTCTTACCGCCTCGCTATGCGAAATAATTCTTTTATCCGCATGCTACATTACTCACACCAAACCAGCAATGCCACTAATTGTTGGGTGTGTGGTCGACTCCCCCCTTTCCAGACACCGAAGGGAGTTCTGCCACTCTTTCCTTATCCTTTTTCACATAATGGTTCGTGTGGAGCATGGTCCACGTTAACGTCGTCCTCAACAGATATGTCTTTTCTTAACAGTACATGTTTTCCAGACAAGCAAGGTCTTCCCCACAGAATCGGGTTAGATCTAGAAAATGAAGTGTATAATTTAGGTAATTATTCTTCGAATTTCATGGTCCTGAATGTTCAGTCTGATACTACTCCAGACTTACCTGCTATTTCAGTACTACCAGTCAAAGGCGAATTATGTGTCCGAAATAATGGTTCCGTACATGTAGGACATAGTGATTGTACTACTATTGTCAAGTATAGTGACAGTAGGAAATCTATTTTCAAAGCTTCACGTCATTCTTATTTTATTTGTGGTCAAACTGCATATGTTCGTCTGCCCCTCGATTGGGAGGGAACCTGTTACATTGCCTTCCTACTGCCACCAGTTTTCCTAGCCCCATCTGATTATCATAGAAACACACATCTAGTACACATTAGACATAGAAGGGAGTCCCCAATTGTCGATTATACTGAAACTGCTCTAGAACAGTATACAGATTTCAATAGAGGTTTCTTTTTCTTTATAGGACCTATCCAGAATAGTAAACTAATCCGCAGGTTAACCAGAACCCTTGAAGCTGTAGTAAATGAGACTGCCTCTGCTCTAGGTAACTTAACCGAAGAGCAATCTGCTATGAGATTTGTAGTTTTGCAAAATCGTCTCGTCCTTGACGTCATACTGGCCGATAGGGGCGGGGCCTGTAGAGTCATCGGATCTAGTTGCTGCATTTTCATTCCAAATAACGCGCCGTCTGTTTATTCAGCTATAACCAGACTCCATAAAATTGCCCATCTGTTACACCAAGATCCAGGCACCTGGACATGGTCCGGTTGGTTCTGGAATATAATTTCTGCCTGGGGATGGAAAGTCTTGTCCTTTCTAGGTATTGCAGTAGCGATTATATTCAGCTGCTGCCTCTGTATACAATGTGGCCCTGCGATTTGCGGCATTTGTGCTACCTCTTGTATTCCCAGTCCCAAGCCCCGTTCTAAATCCCGTTCCAAGAAAATTCGAGACGAGCAAATGATACTGTATGAAATGGTAGATGGTATCATGAATATTGATGTTTCCTGATGGAAACGTAGTGACAAGGAGGGAATGTGGAAAAGTAAATTTTGCCATGTTCTGTGTCCCTACGCGTCCTCCATCATATGTTATATGTGCATGATTAATATGCATATGTATTCCCCATGTTCGATTAAAGACGCAATTACAGTTGTGTCCACCTCTAGTATGCCAGTTTCCAGTTCTCGTGAATACTACGAATATCAGGCCTATGTAAAGCTACGCTGCCACGTTTCTCAGTGAGCACGTTATTCCATTGTAAAGTCCCCGTTTCTAGGCCTCAAAAGGGCCCGGACACCAGATTCAGCTCCTGTCTCCTGAAGCCCTCGCTGAGGAGCGACACGGTCCCCACCTGTATCCTCGACCCTTCACTTACTTCCTGCCTCGCAGTGCCCGGCTCCGCTTGGCTCTGCCTCTGAGTCTGCCAAGAGTATGTTATGATTCCAGTTATCAGTTCAGCCCTCCTTCCCTGCATTCCTAAGCTACTGAATCGCATCAATAGTGTCCGTCATTGTCTAGCCTTTACGGCCCCATGTTAGAGAAATACTGTATTAATGGTCATTTAATATTCTTCATCACGCACTACATGTAGAATAATGCATGGTCCAGTCTTAGTGTCTGTTAGCCTTTCCCCTCCTGACTTCTAGTTTATATCAACATGTTCCCTAAACATCAGATACTAGATACTGTTTAGGTACATGTCGCCCTGACTCTCCAGACTTCAGTCTCTGCTCCTAGCACAGAGTTCGAAGCCCCCAGCTTCTCCTAGTGATACGTCATTGCCAGTTTGCGCGCACCATCAGGTTAGAGGTCCCGGCTCCTCAGGTAGCCCCCTCCATGGTTTCCGCCCCATTCATGACATATTCTGTTACGTTTGCATCACATGTCTGTGTATACGCCCTGTTACACCTACTTTCACCCTTATCTTTCGCGACTGCTACGCGTCACGCCTATTGCTCCACCCACCGCTACGCCTATTGCAATGTAATGCTATGTGTTTGCGTTATGTATATATGCTCATGTATTGTTATTAAAAGTTAGACGCCGTCATTCCCGATCCTGTCCCCGGCAGCTGCCATCCTATTCCCGTGCAGGTCGTCCTGTTCCTGTCCTTATGCTGTATTAAACCTGCAAAACTCCTACTACCTCGAATCTTGACTCTTATTTATTGAGCTATCTGTTATTCATTTATTCATTCAAAAATAGGGTATTATTTATTTATTTACCACAAATACACAAAGACCAACTGCCTGCTACACATAATCATGTGACCCAGGGACAGGCTGCAGGGACCAAATAGTTAGCACAAGCAGCATTAGTGAAGTGGTGGCAGCATACAGTAAAGTGATCAGTAGGAGTAGGCAGATCCTTTTTACGCTGTGTTACTGGAGTGAGGCCTACAGGCTAACTCACTTTTGTTAAGTTTCTCTGCTGTATGCTTAAGTCACCCTTGGCCTACATCAGTTAGATGTAGAGGGCTGCTTTGCGCATCAGTGGTGACACTGCGATGGATGGATGCGTGTCTTGTAATGATACAGTACGGGAATAGAGCATTGCTGTGCTGTGCATGCATGGTGCATGCATGTACTAGGTGTACGTTCAACCGTGGCGGATCCTCCGCTATGGCTCACAGTCTGTCTAGGAGCACAAATTAATGGTGCTCAGGCCAATCCTGAAGCTGCTCTCATGCATGAGAGCAGCTTCACGATTAGTCACAGGGCAATCTGGGAGCCTGTGCCTGCCTGCTGTACAGAGGAGAGGAGCAGAAGAGCGCAACGTTGGAGGGCGGCAGGTACGTTATTTTTTTATTTGTCTCTGCCATCCCCCATTTACCCCCCTTGACCACCTGACCCACCTCTTTTCCCTGACATGAGCTGCTCCTGACGCAGACCAGAGAAGGTTAAATGAGAGTTGTAGTGCTGTGTAGTGCATGCACAATAAAAGCATGTGTTGAGTATATGTACGCATGCAAGAAGTACAATGCATGAAGAGTGAAGTGTTGTGCAGTGCACCCATTGGAAATGTGTGTACTAGCAGTGTGTGTGTGCTTACATGTTGCATGTAGCACACCATGCCACAACACAGAAAGGATACAGTACTGAATTGTGCGTGCTGAATGTATGTCTGTCGAAGTTGGCTCAATACATCAGGGTAACAGTACTGGACAGTTTGTGTGATGGGTATATACAGTGAGTGCAAATGTGCCTGTAATGGTACATTACATGGAGGATCATTGGTTCCTTTATGGGTTCCATAAGCCATGGGACCCGAAGGTGCGCCAAAGGGGTACCACACCCTTGAAAAGACGCCATACATAGCGTACAAAAACGCAGATGGGTCCTGGCCTGGGCCTGGAAAGGGTGGCTGGAAACCCTCAGGCTGGTCTTGTGGAGGGTTCGGATTCGGCTCTTCGCCAGGCACAGAATCCACATCCACCTGAACCTCTTCCTCATCTCGAGCCGGGGACGGCGCCGGAGACGGATTCGAAGCTGGAGTCGGCGACTGCGCCCCCGACTCCGAAGGCGAGGCCTCACCTTCAGGTTCTGAGACATCCAGCGTAACCACCATGGAACGTACCTTCTTTGGTGACCTCGACCTCGAGCCTGACTCCTTACCGGAACGACATCGGGACTCATGCCTTCTCTTCTTATGCTTCCTCTTCGACTTTGAAGCATGGTCTGAAGCCGACCTCGAAGACGACTCTTCTCGAGATCCGGATCTTGACTTCGACCTCGACCTCGACCTCGCCCTTCGAGAACGAGACCTCGAAGATTTTCCTTTCCCAGCCTTCAGCTTTGCTACCAGGAGTTTGGTTTCTCTTTCCCTCAGGGCCTTCGGGTTCATCTTCCGACAAGATGAACATCCATCCACATCGTCATCAGAGCTCAAACACCAAATGCAGTCCTCGTGCGGGTCAGTTATGGACATCATTTTCCCGCACTCCCTGCAGGGCTTGAAGCCGGTCTTCTTTGTCGACATTGTGAAGAGACAAGATACAAAGAAGCAGAAAGCGGTAACAAAAAGGCAACAAAGTACCAGTTGGCTACTGAGATTACCGACACCGTTAGCGTCGACGACGCGGAAAAAAGGGAACTGATGTCATCACGCCGGCGTGGGCCTATTATAGGCGTCGGTGACGTCAGCGGAGTCGCGTGCGATGCCGTGTCTCTATGACGTCCAAGTCCACGTCGGCGCGAGGCTACGAAAAGAATTTCCGAATGTTGCTGACGCAAGGGGATATTCACAAGGTGAGGAATCCACACGGCAGATGTATCTATCAGAAGGTACATTACATGGAGGATCATTGGTTTCTTTATGGGAAGCAGAGGCCTGCATGGTGAAGACATGAAGAGAAAGGAAACACGCCAGACAGATTTTTGTATTGCCGCATTCCTGTGAGCTGGGTGGGACAGACTGGAGAAGTGAGAGACTCCCCCTGTACACATCAAAGGGTGCTCTTTGATTCAGTGAGAGATTACAAGGAAGGGGCCTGGACACATCTTAGGGAGGAGGAGATGGGCTGATAAGGGAATAACAAAGAGTGAGGCTGGGAGCCCGTGATGAACCATTTCATGCACATATTACTGTGGCGGACATCCAGATGTGAACTCTAGTCACTACCGTGGCCTGTGAAGTGGGAATATCAGCTTCAGCGTCTCCTGCTGTGACAGACAGCCTGTGAAGAGGAAGAAAAGGGAAGAAAGTGTGTGCTTCCAATAAAGCAGATCCCCAACATAAATGTCAAAGAACCAGACACTTTTTTATATTTGGTGTTTGGAAATGGACTATAAGAAGGGGAGGTTGAGATCCCAAAAATGTGTCATCTGCCAAGCAGCGAGATGGGCTGTGTGAGGAGGGGTAGCTCTGAAAGATGTCTGTCTGTGACCAGGACTGGGGGCCAAGGCCTGCTAGTCTCACTGCTGGGTGAGGAAACATCACTCGGAGAAACAAAGACCACCTGCTCTGGAGCCTGAAGCACTAGCGCCTGCCTGCTTGCCAGGTCCAGTGTGAGCTTTGAGGAAGAGAAAAACGTTGGAGGGAGCATTGTCCGGTGGCGAGACTAGTCAAGAGGATTGCCAGGGCTAGGTGTGAGAAGACGGCCGATGTACCATACATGTTGTTGCCCAAGTGCAGAATGAGATCGGCTACTCCCGTATGTCAGGAGAGGGTCACCCTTAAGATAGCCAAGATCAAAGAGCTGTGTGTAGAGCATGAAGCCCATACTGCACCATTGCAGCGACCCCGTATGCTTGGAGGGATGTGAACACTTCCAAGTCCTGAGACAATTGCCGGACATAATAGCGACCCCGTATGCCAGGAGGGGTCATCGTGATGTGGACTGCTGCGCAGGAAGGGCCGACTCCTTGTATGAAAGTAGTGTGGCAACCTCGTGTGTAAGAAGGGTCTGCTGGTACAAATTACCATTTGGAGCTCTGGACACCAACCTTGAACTGCAGTGCAGCCCTTGGGTAAAAATTAAGCATCGCATAATTGCCCCTGACCTGCCCCCTGGATGGAGGAGGATGCCGTGAGTGCTTTGAGTTCACTGGCACCAGATGGGGAGTGCTAGAATCAACGTGGGGAGCACTGAACTTACCTTGGAGAAGGAAGCACAGGAGCACTTCTGATCGCTTCTGGAGCTGGCTGTGCAAGCTCACGGAGATCCCATGCCGCTCACATGCAATCAGACTCGACCAAGCAGGACTGGAGCACCGTGAAAGCCCGCAGTTGGGGCACCCGCTGAAACACTGAACACTTTGCTTCCTCTCTGCTGGAGCGGGTAAGGTTTGATATGGACTACAGGACCCCGGAAGTCTCGCTTCTATAGGGGCTGTGGCAACAAAGACACTTTTGTCTGCTTTCTAAGAGTCAGAGTGGGCTCTTGAGTAATGTCTACTAGTGAGCATTCACTGGTAGCAACCACCAGTGAATGGGGAAACCACTAACCACGGTAGGAAAAGCTGGAGAAACAGAGATTTGCAGTTGAAACACTAGAGCCCTGACCATAAGTGGAGTGGTGTGGCTCACTGGTTAGAGGCGGCAGACCCGGAAGCAGGAGTCGGCCCAGGACCAGGGTTCAATTCCCAACGCGGCAGGGTCATGGACCAGGGTCAGCGGACTCGATAATTCTCGCCTCGGTGCCTACTCTAACCAAGGGTCCCACTCGGCAACTCTGGGCATTAGCTTGCCTAATCTCCACAACGGCCCCATCAACGCCGGGGATGCCTGGCTTCACCTTGGGGACTCCCAGTAGGGACCATCCCTCAGGGAAAGCCAGGACGGGTTCCCCAGCGGTATACCGCGCCAGGATACTCCGGTAGTAATTGAGCGCGTTACAAAACAGCTTATAACATATAGCTTATAACATAACATAAGGTGATTGTGTTATTGCTTGTTGTATTACTTCTTTGAGTGTACAGAATTAGAAGAAAAATACTGCTTTTTAATATGTAACTAAGTATTTGACTGGATATTGATTTATTGACATTGTTGTGCGCTATATGAATTATGAGTTGTGTTCATTAAACTGTTTCTACAGCTCCCCCCCCCTCCAAAGGACCAATAGACTTCTCAACCATAGCAGCACTGAGAGTCAAGTACAGAAAGGGTACTCGGCCCAGTTGCTCAGAATCCACAGTAAGTTGGGCCTTGTGACATCAGGAGTAAAAGGCCCCAACCACCACAGTTGAGCCCATGCCTGTCTCGTGACCCTCTGAAAAGGGTTCTGAGACACATCTTGCTTCCAATCTGAAGTGTTCATTAAAAAGGGTGAGTCTTCAACACTTTTCTAACTTGGAGCAGTGTTGGGGCAGGCTTGATGGATGTCAGGGATGTTGTTCTAGATCCTGGGTGCATAGATGGAAAAGGTCTACTGTTTTTGTTCTTCTTTTCTACACTTAGTTCGCAGTCAGATGGGGTCCTAGCTGAGGATGAGCTGATATATACCAGAAATGGTAAGCTTTCTCCAAGAAAAGTAGGGGGGCTGGTTGTGATACCTTCATCACTGATTCAGCTGGTTTTGAAGATGCCGTGGGTTGGCAAGGGGAGCAAATAGAGTTTCATCAGGATGGGAGAGATGTGATCATATTTCTTCGAGCCTGGGAAGAGATGTGCTGTAGTGTGTAGGATGGCGCTAAGGTGTGCCAGTGTGGAGTCTGGGAAGGAATTCAGGAGTTCCACCTTCCAGATGTGAAAGTAGGAGGGCTTGTACAGAAGTTCTGAAGTCACTTTCTGGCAGAAATGGTTTGACTTTCTTTAGAAGAGAGAGAGCTAGTATTAGGCAATCTTTGTTTTCTTTGACAATACTTTCCTTGAGGGGGAATCCAAGTAAACTAGCATTCAGTGGAAGTTGGGGATCGAAGCTATCAAGGTTCATGTCATAGAGACAGGTTTGTATTGTATCTTGTTTATTGTTTTTGGCAAGTTCTTGCGGTAAGATTCAGGTGGGTGCAAGATGAACAAGTTACTTACCTTCGGTAACGCTTTTTCTGGTAGATACAGTATCTGCCTGTGGATTCCTCCCCTTGTGAATAGCACCCTTGCGTCAGCAACATTCGGAAATTCTTTTTTGTAGCTTCGCGCCGACGTGGACGACGTCATAGAGGCACGGCATCGTGTGCGACTCCGCTGACGTCATCGACACTATAATAGGCCCACGCCGGCGTGATGACATCAGTTCCACCCTTTTTTCCGTGCCTTCGAGGCACACGGACGGACCAAAGACAGTAGATATATACACAGTATACACAGTACATAAATGTCTAGATAACACACACAGTGTGAAGCAAATGCAGGAAAGCAATTGAAACAAAACATTTCCTTGACAATAAAATATATATGCATTATATTACAGTAACTCAGGAATAGAAGAGTGGACAATGGGGAGGCGGGTGGGTCAGTGAGGAATCCACAGGCAGATACTGTATCTACCAGAAAAAGCATTACCGAAGGTAAGTAACTTGTTCTTCTGATAGATACATCTGCCAGTGGATTCCTCACCTTGTGAATAGAGTCCCACAGCAGGCCCCACTCCCGGAGGAGGGTGTCCACTCTCCTATACCAGAAAATCCTGGAGGACAGAGCGTGCAAAGTGACCGTCCCTCCTCACCTCAGCATCCAAACAGTAATGCTTCGCAAAAGTGTGGAGGGAAGCCCAAGTAGCCGCCCTACAAATGTCCTCAACAGGTACACCTCTAGACAAAGCAGATGTTGATGACTTTGCTCTAGTAGAGTGAGCTCTTAAACCCTCTAGAGGGTCCTTACCCGCCAAGGAGTAGCAGATCTTGATGCATAGAATAATCCATCTTGAAAGAGTGCGCTTGTGCACCGCTCTTCCTTTTTGGCAGCCAGCAAATCCAACAAAGAGCTGGTCATCCACACAATAGTCTTTAGTCCTATCGAGATAAAAGCTCACCGCCCTCTTAGGGTCCAGACGGTGTAGTCTCTCCTCCTCCTTGGAAGGGTGAGGGGGAGGATAAAAGGTAGGAAGGGTAATAGACTGTCCTAGATGGAAGAGAGTTACCACCTTAGGCAGGAAAGCAGCCCTGGTCCTAAGAATCATTTGTTCAGCATGAATGATCAAGAATGGGGGCTTTGAACTAAGAACTTGAAGCTCGATTACCCGCCTTGCCGAGGTAATTGTAACCAGGAAGACCGTCTTAAAAGACAAAAGTCTCATGGGACACTTGTGCAAGGGTTCAAAGGGAGAACCCATCAAGTAGGTTAAGACAAGATTTAAGTCCCATTGAGGCACAATAAAGGGAGTAGGAGGGAATTTATTAGTGAGACCCTTCAGAAACCTTAAAACCACAGGAGATTTGAATAGAGACGGCTGATCCCGCAAACAGAGAAATGCCGACAATGCCGAAAGATAACCCTTGACTGTAGCCACAGCAAAACCTTGCTGCGCCAAAGAAAGTGCAAACTATAGTATATCAGACAAACAAGCCTTCAAAGGGTCAACGGATTTCTCTCCACATCAAGAGACAAATTTAGACCATCTGTACGAATAGATAGATTTAGTGGAGTCACGCCTAGCCGAAAGAAAGACATCCACCACATCAGGTGGGAGAGAAAAGGAATTCAGGTTGCCTCGTTCAATCTCCAGGCATGAAGGTGTAAGGTCTGGAGATGGGGGTGTAGAACCTGCCCCTCCATCTGAAAGAGGAGATCTGCCCTGAAAGGGAGACGGAGCGGCAGGCACGAGGAGAGGTGGAGAAGATTTGTGTATCACACCCTTCTTGGCCAATCCGGGGCGATCAATATAACTTGCGCCCAGTCTTTGCGAATCTTCCTCAGAACCCGAGGAATCAAGGGTATGGGGGGAAACGCGTAAAGGAGCCGTGAGTCCCAACTCAACTGAAACGCGTCCCCCAAGGCTCCTCGCATCGGATACTGGAGGCTGCAGAATGACAGGCAGTGAGCTTTCTCGCGAGTGGCAAACAGGTCCACCTGAGGAGTCCCCCACGTCCGAAAGACGTGACAAACCACCTCCGGATGAAGCCTCCACTCGTGGTCGGCCGAGAACTACCGACTGAGACTGTCTGCACGCACGTTCAGAACCCCGGCCAGATGATTTGCCATCAGACAAATCTGATGGTCCTGAACCCAGGACCAGAGACGCAGAACCTCTCTGCAGAGACACTGTGACCCTACTCCTCCCTGCTTGTTGACATACCACATCGCGGTGGTGTTGTCCGTCAGGACTTGAACCGACCGACCGCGAAGGGAAGGGAGGAAGGCCTTGAGTGCCAAACGTATCGCCCGCAATTCCAGAAGGTTGATGTGAAGCAACCTTTCCTCTGGAGACCAAAGACCCTTGACCTCCAAATCCCCCACATGAGCACCCACCCTTTAGTAGATGCATCTGTTATCACTGTGGCCACCGATGGAGGCAGTTGAAAAGGCTTTCCCTGAGAAAGGTTGCCTTCCACTCCCCACCAAGCCAGATCCGATGCAGTTTCTCTGGAGATCCTCACAGACTCCCTGAGATCTCCGTTGTGCTGATACCACTGCCTGAGGAGGCACCACTGGAGCGCCCTCATGTGCCAGCGTGCATGGTTGACCAACAGAATGTAGGAAGCCATCAGACAGAGCAGGCGAAGGACCTTTAGAACTGGAACGACCGCTCCATTGTGAAATAAAGGAATCAACTCCTGTATGTCGCGAATCCTTTGAGGTGAAGGGAATGAACGACACACAGTTGTGTCCAGTACCGCACCTATGAACAGGTTCTGCTGGGAGGGCACCAGGTGAGATTTGGGTACATTTATCGAAAAACCCAACCTGTGTAACAACTGAGTTGTTTCCTGAAAATGATGGAGCACTATCTCTGGGGATTCGGCTTTGATCAGCCAGTCGTCCAGATACGGGAATACCGGTATCCCCGATCTTCTGAGATGTGCCACCACCACAGCCATCACCTTGGTGAAAACTCGAGGCGCAGTAGTAAGACCAAACGGTAGGACCACACACTGGTAGTGCTGTGTACACACCCTAAAACGGAGATACTTCCTGTGCAACTGCAGGATAGGGATGTGAAAATATGCACCCTGCAAGTCTATTGACACCATCCAGTCTTCTTCCATCAGCGCCTGAAGAACCTGTGCAAGGGTGAGCATCTTGAACTTCTCCTGTTTCAGGTAAAGGTTCAAGATCCTGAGATCCAGGATTGGACGAAGCCTGCCATCCTTCTTGGGTATCAGGAAATACCGGGAGTAGCATCCCTGACCCCTTTCCTGCTCTGGAACCAACTCTATCGCACCCTTTCTTAACAGTGTCTGGACTTCCTCCTGCAGGAGTAACAGGTGTTCCTCCGTGCAAAAACTTTGGGAAGGAGGGTAAATAGGAGGGAATTCCCGAAAGGGAAGAGCATACCCATTTTCTACGAGATTGAGAACCCAAAGATCTGATGTAACTGATTCCCAATCCCGTAGAAAATAGGTAAGCCGACTCCCTACAGGACCCGCATGATCCTGAATGGCGGATCTAGGGCTGCTTTTCTGTGGCTGGGGGGTTGGAAGAGGTGGAGGAGAAGGAGGCCTGACGTCCTCGAGGACGAGCTCTTTGCTTACCCCTGTAAGACCTGTACAGGGGGTTTGCTGCTGCTGCTGCTGCTGTTGACCTTGCCGGTAGGGGTGAAAGGAAGAACGTCCAAACCCTCGATACCTTTTGGTAGATGAACCCCTGGTCTGCAGCCCCAAAGATTTGGCAGTAGCCCTACTGTCCTTAAATCTCTCTAAGGCTGCGTCAGCTTTTTTTCCAAAAAGTCCAACACCGTCAAAAGGCAGATCCAATAATGCTGCCTGAACGTCCGCCGAAAAGTCCGATGACTTCAGCCAGGCAGATCTCCTAGATGCAACAGCGGTTCCTATGATGCGATCAACCGAATCAGCAGTGTCCAGCCCACTCTGGATCACCTGGTATGCAGCCGCCTCGCCTGTGCATCAGTCAACACTTCCTCAAAATCCTTCCTGTTGTCATCAGGAATTTTAGGAGCCAACAGACGCAGCAAATCCATAAGGGCATGAATGTATCTGCCCATAAGGCAAGTGGCATTAGTTGACTTTAAAGCCATACTTGCTGAAGAAAAGGACTTCTTAGCAGTCAGGTCCTGTTTCTTGGCATCCTTATCCCCAGGCACTTGAGGGAATGCGCCCACAGTCTTTTTAGAACAGGCTGCCTGAATAACCAGACTTTCAGGCGAAGGATGTGACGGTAAAAATTTAGGGTCCCCAGGTGCAACTCTATACCTCCTTGCAACACTTTTAGACACTGCAGGAGCTGTTAGAGGCTTGTTCCAAACCTCCAAAATAGGCTCAGTTAAAGCCTCATTAAAAGGGAGCAACGGCTCAATTACAGAACTTGGGGAATGGAGAACCTCAGTCAGAAGATTAGATTTAAATTCGACCATAGGCAAGGTTAAATTCAAACGTTCTGCAGCCTTCCTCATGACCATGTGGTATGGCTTAACATCCTTTGAAGGGGCATCAGATACAGATGGCACCTCCCATTCAGGAGAAAGCTCCAGACCACTAGCCTCCGCTAGATCTTCAAAATAATCATCTTGAAGCTCACCTTCCTCCATCTCAGCTTCAGCCTCCCTATACCTTTGTTCTTCCAAGAGGCACTGAGCATCCCTCCTAGATCTCTCCTTCAACAGCCGCGCCGTCGGATCCATGAACGACTCTGACGGAGCCGGGATCGACGTCGGGATTGACTCCGAAGGCCCAGGGGGCTGTTCACGAGGTCGACTCGGAGCAGGCGACGTCGGTATCGGTGTCGACGACCTCGGCGGAGCCGAGTACTGCCAAGGTGGCGTCGGAGCCGGCAGGAAAGGCATAAAGGGAGCTGGAGCATAGGAGTGGGGAACTCCTAAATTAAAAGCCAGAGGACCCATAGGACCCGAAGATGCACCAGAGGGGTACCATGCTCTGGAAAAGACACCATACATAGCATTTAAAAATGCCGAAGGGTCTTGACCTGGGGCCGGGAAAGGAGGGTGAGAACCCTCAGACTGACCGTTAATAGGCTCCGGCATCGCCTCTTCTTCCACAGGTACTGAACCCTCATCCAAAGGGACCTCTTCATCCTCTTGAGCCGGGGACGGCACCGAAGATGGATTCGGAACCGGAGTCGGTGAATGATCTCGCGATTCCAAAGGCGAAGCCTCACCTTCTGGATCCAAGACTTCCCGCGATGGAGACAAAAAATCCTTCCCATGCTTCTTCTTAGGCGACTTCGGTCTCGAGTCCGAATCCTTACCGGAGTGATGTCGAGACCCATGCCTTCGTTTCTTATGTTTTTTCTTCGACTTCGAAGCATGATCAGATGAAGACCTCGAAGGCGACGCCGTACGGGATCTTGACCGCGACCTCGACCTCGACTTCAACCTCGCCCTCCTCGAACGTGATCTCGAAGTCTTCTTTTCTTTATTACCTCTCAACTTCGCCATCAGAAGTTTGGTCTCCCTCGCACGAAGCGCCTTCGGGTACATTTTTCTACACTAAGAGCAGCCGTCGACATCATGGTCCGAACTCAGGCACCAGATACAATCCTCGTGCGGGTCCGTGATAGACATCATCTTGCCGCACTCTCTGCAAGGCTTGAACCCGGTCTTCTTAGTCGACATCGCTAGAGACACAAAGAAGCAGGAAAATCGAGAAAACAGTAACAAAATTACCAACAGCTACAGAGATTCCCCGAAACCGTTAGCGTCGACGAAGTGTAAAAAAGGGAACTGAAGTCATCACGCAGGCGTGGGCCTATTATGGTGTCGGTGACGTCAGCGGAGTCGCGCACGATGCCGTGCCTCTATGACGTCGTCAACGTTGGCGCGAAGCTACAAAAAAGAATTTCCGAATGTTGCTGACGCAAGGGGGATATTCACAAGGTGAGGAATCCACTGGCAGATGTATCTATCAGAAATGTAGGTCTTGATGAGGTGCAAGTAGTGTTTGAGGCACTGGATGCCTGAAGAGGATACTTTTAAGCAGAGTTGTATATCATCAGCATATTGGTGAATCTTTATACTGTTATCTGTGAGTAGAGCACCTAGCTTCTCAATGTAAAGCTGAAAGAGGACTACTGAACAGCTAACTACACAAAGGAATCAGAAGCTAATCCCTTAGCGAAATGATCTACCATATTTCCACAGAACCATCAAATTGCACCAACATTTGAATTTCAGGTGAACCTGATAGGCTGAAACGTACGTATTCCCTATTTATGTCTATGACACTGCTGAGATCATAGCAATTCTCAGAGCAATGGACACATTCAGGCAGTGTTCATTTTTAGCCTCCAGAACTTTTAGTGCATGGGCTAAGGGCTGGTACTATATTAAGGCTATTTTAGTCAGCAACTTTATCACATCACCTCAAATAGTCACAAGACGTTTCCAGATTGAAACAAATGGCCTAAAATGGCCAGTGTCTAGTTGAAGGAAAGTGCTCAAACAGTAAAAATAAATGTTGCCAGGTACTCCACCAATCCCTGTACTATAGTTACTGTGACTTGTAGTCTTGTTTTACTATTACATATAGGAGATTAAACATTCCATGAGTCGGGGCCACTTGGCAGCTATGACAGAGACATAAAAAGGGACTAAATATAAGATAGCAATTCACAAACAATTAAATGCTTTAACATTGAAAATGATAAACGTTAATACTGGGTGAGTCGAAAGGGGAGTGTGACAGCTACTCAGCATTAGAGGAAAGCTGACTCAGAACATAAAGGAAAAATCACAAACACAATAAATGGGCCTGAAGAGCTAATCACAATCTAAAAAGTGCATGTCTCTCACAAACTTCCTCATCCATCACATCACCAAACATCGCCTCGTAACACATTCATCCCATCACACATGGCCTGGATAGCCCTCCGAATGAGGCTGAAAGCCAATGACAACAGCCTTTCCACCACACACCCCACGCCTAGCAGCATGCTATCTGTGTGGGCAAGCGCTTCAGCATAGTAATAAAGGCTATCTATGCAAATGTTACAATATACTACAATACAAGTGCTGCTAGTAAACATTTACTGCACACTTCTGGATGTGAAAGAGTTACCACTATGGGCCTTTCTAAGGCCAGGAGAGACATGTTATCAGCATGACACCGCCAGAAGGTGGCACGAGAGATCACTACCTAGACCACTTAAATCTAGAGACAATTCTGGGTAAGACAATTTAGAGTACAAGCTGCACGTGCCTTGTCTTTATAAACGTCACTCTCCCTCCCTCACACACAATAGAGGTGGAAATGCTAAGCATCTTTGATAATATTACTTGAAATTGATAATTCTATCTTTTCTTTTGAAGTATTCTAGCATCAGCTGAATCATTAAATTGCATTTGCGTACTATCATAAGGTCAGGAGGCGCTACGTTTATATAAGGGGCAGAAAAGGAGGCATGGCACTGACCAGACATGACAGCATACTTCATACTTAAGCTCACTTCTACACCAAAATAGATTTAAATCGCTCAATAGCTCCCGGCTCGCATTCTTCGGGTCCTTTCGTTTGTCATTTTCGAGCGCAAGAGACTCATTTCAGCCACACAAGTGTGAAGCCCACAGAGACAGTGCTGCCTTTTTTTTTACACCACATACATTCTTCGGACGTGTTTTCCAGAAAAAAAATAACAACTGGACGTGGAAACTCATTTCTGTATGTGTGTCAATACATGTGTCTTTTTTTACCGAGTTGCATTACTTTTCTTTTGTGCTCTCTGAGCAAGGAGACCTTTCCCTCACTAAAGTACAAGTGGCCCCGTGATTAACGTGAGAGGGGATGAATGGACATCATCAACAAGGCTTTTCAAGACCACAATAGAAAACCTCTACTGTTATGAAGTTAGCACACTAGTAGCTGGGAGTGGGAGGAGCTAGGGGGCGAAAGGAAGAGGAGGAGTGAACACAGGAAAGGGTCAGTTAGAGCAGGGACAAGGTAGGAGTGAGATGTAGAGAATAAAGCTCCTGTGAACATTATAATAATTGTTGTGTTTATTGTAGCTGGATGCTACAACTGGCGACGAGGGTGGGATTGAGCAAACCCCACTGTGCAGAGCCTCGAACGCCTTGTCCCTAGCAGCTGTCGCGCTGCAAACGCACTGCACACTGGAAGTGTGTGTCCCGAGTGCGAGCCTAAAAGAAAGCAGGAATCGGGAGCCCACTCCGACCCTGTGGAGTGCCCCAGAGGTGTGGACGACGCCCACGACGTGCCGCCAGTAAGCGCTGCTGCGAGCGCTGAGATCTGTGTCCAAGCGAGATTGGACGTCGGAAAACCTCACGCCCGATGCGTGAGGTTTAGGAGGCCATCGGCGGAAGAACGCGGGAACTGCGGAGGCAAGTCGGGAGCCCACCCCGATCTCACCTGATGTCCATGGTGTTGGTGGAGAAGTGAATCCTGGCGTGGACTGCCCCAAAAGCCGACCGCCGGTGAGTGCTGAGTGCCCCCGAGTGAATGAGCCTGGAGAGCCAGCCTCGTGTGTGCCTGCAAGGACGGCGGCCATCTTGAAGTCAGGCGCTGGAGTGAAGACAGTAAGGACAACCCTGTGCAAGGCAACGGCGGCCATTTTGAAGTCAGGCGCTGGAGAAAATAAGCATTGGCACAGTAAACAAGCATTGGCGACTACGAGAAACAAGCATTGGCAAAATAAACAAGCATTGGCGACTGAATGAAACAAGCATTGGTAAAGCAAACAAGCATTGGCGACTACAAGAAAACAAGCATTGGCAAAATAAACAAGCATTGGCGACTGAAAGAAACAAGCATTGGTAAAGCAAACAAGCATTGGCGACTACAAGAAAACAAGCATTGGCAAAATAAACAAGCATTGGCGACTGAAAGAAACAAGCGGTGGCATAGCAAATAAGCACTGGCAAAGACAAGTGAGATCGTTGCAGAATGTCCGAAGAAGATGCTCAACCTCCACCCAGTGGGTCACTGTTGCGAGCACCCGCTCCTATCAAGGTAACAACGGAAGGGAGCATGGGCCCCAAATGGCAAGAGTGGCTGGAAGAGTTTGAAGATTATATTGAAGGTTCAGACATCACTGATGAGAAAAAGAAACTGATTGCTCTGCGCAACCTGGCGGGGCGAGAGATAGTCAAGATACTCAAAGACCTGCCCGCTGCTGACGTCGATACTTATGTTAAAGCGTGTGAAGTCCTGAACAAGAAGTTTCTTCACAAGAGAAATGTGGACTATGAACGACACACATTTCACTCTGCCAGGCAAGGGAAGGATGAGCCCATGAGTGCCTTCATGGTGCGTCTGCGGAGACTAGCCAAGTACTGTGAATTCGATTCTTTCTCTACTGACGCTGCCATCAAATCCCAGATAATAGACGGATGTCATTCGGATCAACTAAGGAGACGACTACTGAGGAAACCGCATGGATTGGATGAAATAGAGGAGATGACACGAGCTTATGATCAGGCGGAGAAGTACGCCGCCGTCATGGAAACGGAACACAAAGGGAGTCATGAACAGGCGCGACGCGTACACGCCAGAAGTGACAGTCGGAGAAGCTCCAGAGATAAACAATGGAGATCACACACATCCTCCCGTCAAGAGCAATCAGGCTATCAACGTCGAGAACCATGGAGGAAGGAGAGACGACAAGAAAGAGTGAGAAAGTGCTACCGATGCGGATATGATTACCCTCATGTGGACAGCTGCCCGGCCATGGGCCAGAGATGTCGAAAGTGTGGTCGCACTAACCACTTTGAAGCGATGTGCGGGGACTACAACAAAGAGAAGCGAAGTGGCCACTCAGGTACCACACGATCTGACACACGAAGCAGAGCTACAAGAGTGTCGCGGCCCGACACTCGAAGACACCATGCGCGAGCTGTCCAAGATCAGACGGAGCGGTCCCCTGAATCGTCACATTCTAGCAGAGAGTCACGTCGGTCTCGGTGGGAAAGGAGGTCACCTTCCAGAGAATCCAGACCTTCGTCCCGAGACTCTGTTTACACCATTGAATATCTGAATTTGGCAGCAGACCCGGACCAGCTTAAGAGATACCCTCGGCTGGACATTAAAGTTGGAAATCACGAATCAAAGTTTGTATTAGACTCTGGTGCCTCCTTGAATTACATTCCAGTGACTGAATATGAAAGGATGAGTCCACGACCTCCCCTGATATTCGCACCTGTAAGAGTCTTCACGTGGATGGCTAAGAAGCCACTTCCCTGCCTAGGGAAATTCTCGACGACACTTACACACGACAACACAACCATTTCAGCAGTCATCCATGTTATCAAGGGCCCTGAAGCAGACTGTCTTTTGAGCCTACCAACTGCTGAACGACTCCACCTGGTGGAAATTCTCTTCAGAGTTAGCGACATCCGAGATGTGACTCGCCTGTTTCCCAAGTTGTTTCAAGGCCTGGGCAAATTGAAAGACTGTCAAGTGCGATTGCACATCAACGAACAAGTCAGGCCTGTCGCCCAACACCCTAGGCGAGTACCATTTCACCTACAGGCCGCTGTTGAGGAAGAGCTCCAAGATTTGTTGACTGCGGACATCATTGAACGCACTGATGGCCCGACCCCATGGGTTTCACCGGTCGTCATCGTTCCCAAAAAGGGCACGGCCAACAAAGTCAGACTCTGTGTGGACATGCGCTTGCCCAACACTGCGATAGAACGAGAGCGGCACCCGGGGCCACACTTGAGCGACATGATCGCAGCACTCAACGGAGCCACTGTGTTTTCCAAATTGGATTTAAATAAAGGTTACCATCAACTGGAATTGGAAGCAGGGTCCAGATATATCACTACTTTTGCAACTCACCTGGGGTTGTTCAGATATAAAAGACTGAGTTTCGGTGTGTCCTCGGCGGCCGAGATATTTCAGGAAATGATCCGACAGGTCATTCAAAATATTCCAAACACGCTCAACTATAGCGATGACATCCTTGTCTATGGTTCTGATGTCAGAGAGCACGACATTGCGCTCAATCGTGTCTGCCATGCCCTATTGGCAGCCAATTTGACTCTGAAATGCGAGTTTCACCAGGACACGCTGAAGTTTTTCGGTCACATCTTTTCTGGTGCTGCATGAAACCTGATCCCGACAAAATCATGACATTGAACAACACCAAGAGTCCCCGGGATGTGGGCGACCTCAGGTCGTTCCTGGGAATGGCCAGTTATTGTGCTCGCTACATTAAAGATTACGCTACAATCAGCCACCCCCTCCGCATACTAACCAAGCAGGGTCAGCCGTTTGAATGGACTCCCCAATGTGAGCAGGCATTCAAAGAAATCAAGAAGGCGGTGGAATCAGCGAATCACTTATCATATTTCAACCCAAAGCGGAAAACCGAAATAACTGTAGATGCAAGTCCGGTAGGTCTGGGAGCGATCCTGGCACAATATGAAAATGACACAGATCAGCGCCGCATCATTGCCTACGCGAGTCGTAGTCTGACTGAGCCGGAACGAGCCTACTCCCAACCTGAAAAGGAAAGCTTGGCCGTGGTATGGGCCTGTGAACATTTTCATGTCTTTATTTACGGAAAGCATTTCACCTTGATCACAGATCATCAAGCTCTTATCACCATCTATGGAAATCCAAGATCCAAGATGCCACCGAGGATCGAAAGGTGGGGCCTACGATTACAAGAATATACCTTCACTATACTTCACAAACCTGGGAAATCTGAAAATCCTGCGGACTACATGTCCCAGGCATCCT
Source organism: Lissotriton helveticus (assembly GCF_964261635.1). Classification (NCBI taxonomy): domain Eukaryota; kingdom Metazoa; phylum Chordata; class Amphibia; order Caudata; family Salamandridae; genus Lissotriton; species Lissotriton helveticus. Next base: position 536,959,540 of record NC_136061.1, read on the forward strand.
CTCCCATCATCAGCTTCCCGAGCTTCCATTGCGGAAGAGTACATTCATTTTGTAACGGATCAAGCTCTTCCCCCAGCTATCCCTCTGGAGACTATTCGGGAGATGACGGCCCAGGATGTCATCTTGCAGAGAGTCCTTCACAAAATCCGCAACAATAGATGGAGGCATGATCCTCAAGACGATGAAGCTGATTCTTTGACTCAACGTGAACTACAAGCCTTCCGGCATGTGAGTGGTGAACTGTCTGTCACGACTGATGGCATATTGTTGCGTGATCAGAGGATTGTAATCCCTACACAACTGAGACAGGGAGTGGTTGCTCTTGCACATGAAGGACATCGAGGAATAGTATCGACCAAACGAGCACTAAGGGAACGAGTGTGGTTTCCGTTCCTTGATCAACTAGTGGAAGTCACCTTAAAAGATTGCCATCTCTGCCAACTCACCAGCAAGGGTGACCCTCCAGCTCCTTTACATATGACCAGCCTGCCCAGTGGTGTGTGGCAAGAAATCGCCATAGACTTTTATGGACCCCTGTCATCGGGCAAATATGTGCTGGCCATCATTGATGAGTATTCCAGGTATCCCATTGCCTGTTTTGTGTCATCTACGAACACTGCCAGTACCCTCAAGGTCCTCGATGAAGTCTTTGCAGCGTGGGGAGTTCCCAAGATCGTTAAATCAGACAACGGACCTCCTTTCAACGGAAATGACTTTGCTGCTTTTGCGAAACACCTTGACTTTCATCACCGCAGGATCACGCCTCTCTGGCCACAGGCGAATGGGACAATTGAGAGGTTCATGGCCACCCTCAAGAAGACCTTCCAACATGCTACCGTGGAAGGGAAAGACTTACAAACAGCACTCAATGAAGTTCTTCGAGCTTATCGTACAACTCCTCATGCTACGACTGGCAAATGCCCGGCGACTCTCATGCTGGGACGTCCCATGAGGAATCGCATTCCCACGTGGGATGGAGCCCTGGAAGTATCATTATCTGAGATAGACTCACGGGAAATGAGAGCCACTGATGACCGCAACAAAAGAAAAATGAAGGCCTATGCCGACAACCGGAGGAGAGCACGGTCATTATCATTAAATGAAGGGGACAGTGTCATCGTCAAGCAAGATATGCAGAAAAAGACTGACTGTACATTCAAGGATGAACCACTGGTGGTCACCAGAAGGCAAGGGACTATGGTAACTGCGGAGTCCGAGCAGCGGCGAGTTACGAGAAACATCTCGCACTTCAAGAAATTGCCAACTGATACCTCAAGAACCATGGTTAGTGACACACATAATCCCCTAGTTGAAGAACCACAGTCAAATGGTCGTGAGAACATTGCTCCGATCCTTGAGACATTGAATACTGATGGTCTGAGGGCCAGGTCGCCACGACCTCATCGTGACATACGTCCACCCAAGAGACTGATTGAGGAGATGGACTAAGAAGTCAGTATGCTCTGTTTGTTTTGTTACAAAAGGGGGAGATGTTATGAAGTTAGCACACTAGTAGCTGGGAGTGGGAGGAGCTAGGGGGCGAAAGGAAGAGGAGGAGTGAACACAGGAAAGGGTCAGTTAGAGCAGGGACAAGGTAGGAGTGAGATGTAGAGAATAAAGCTCCTGTGAACATTATAATAATTGTTGTGTTTATTGTAGCTGGATGCTACATCTACCACCCTGGAGCACTTCTGTAATTGCAGAACTGTAAGTATGTAAATATTTACTGAGAAAGAACATATTTCAATTTCTTTACTCATTAAATTCATATATCGTTCTAAACACACGTGTAAACGTGCTTTGTATAAAATGTAATCTTTCTATTTGAAAATGGAATTGTTAAACAATCATCCCACACACCACCTTCCAGGTTAATTATTTTCAATGTAAGAAGTTTCCTCTCCATTTAAAGTCAGGATAATCCTTTTATACATCAAAGGGGTCTCCACAGCAGGCAAAGGCTGTTTCACGTGATAGGCTCCCCGTAAGATTACACACGCCAATTACTTATGTTTGCATCAGCAAACTTACTTTAAGCCGTTTACTCCTGTTACATACTGCATAAGATTTAAACAAAAAACACAGGATCTTATTCACCGCACACATTAGTGAGCCACAGACAGGCCGGCCTTGTGTGCTGTACCTCTTGTTCTGAGCGCCTTGCAGGATTAAAGACTGCTTTTCTTCCTCGAGATCCGGCCTCTCTCTGGCAACGACGAACCCCAACAGTTGATCTTGCATCCCCTCGGACGTGATCATAAAATTCAGCAAGGTCACCTACACAGCAACAGAAATAAAAGAAAGACAAGCATTAAACTGTCGAGTCCCACATTTACTCATTCTATTTAATCTGAACACTCTTAATTGAGCTTGACTTGACGCAGTTGTAGGTCCAGGTTGAAACAAACATATTGAAAAATAATGAACATATATTATCGGACACAATCGGAGGGCTGAAAATCTAAAGCATACCCTTGGCGCAGGTCATTTTGAATTCTCCAATCCCATCTTCATGTACAATATCTTTCCAGTACAGACTCACAACTAAAATTATACCAACACCTTTTTTAAAAAAAAAATGTGCCCACAGGAAAATGAAATCTTCAATATTTACAGAGATCAGTCGTGACATTCTCAAAGTCACTCAGTGATAATGTGCCTGAGTGAAGGACAGAGCTCCCGGACTTGCTGGTCATCCATTATCTGCAGGTAATGGAAGTAAGACGTACCAGTGACACTCAATGCCAATTCAACTATTCCAACGAGGGATGCAGGAAAACGAAAGCCTGGTGGTCCCAACGTGGTGTCAGTTTCCTAATTCGTTGACTGATTCCGGGCAAAAAAAGGAAGTTCCTTAGATGGACATACATCTTAATCTCTGATACCTACTGCGCCCAGAGCTTGGTTTGCAGCATATAGTTTGCTACCCCAGGCAAGGACTTTAGAAAACCTGTGCTCATATGGTCTTCCATAAAGCAAAGAAGTCACAGCACTGAACAGCCATAAAAGATTTGCCAAACGAAAAATCAATTGGCTCGGCACTGAAGACCACCGCCCAGATACCAAGGGCTGTCACCCACCACATCAATATTCATAAGCCAAGTCCATTGCATAGTATCACACCTAAAGGGAACATCATGTGTGAGTAAAGTACTGTGGCCCATGAGAGGTCAAGACTTGAACAACTTTAGAGTCAGAGTGCTGGGTATCACCGCGGTAAACATCACGCAGTACGCATGATGAGGAGATGAGAAGGGAGCGCATAATGACCACATGCATTAATCTGGCATGACCAATCACAACACACATCTCAGAAACCGCTGTCCGTATTCTGATTCACAAATTCTACTCAGTTCACTGAAGTCTGTGTTAACACTACTGCAAACTAACCACTTGGCTGCCGAAGGATCGTACACCAAGATCTTTGAACCTAAGCTGTTAGATGCTGCACTGCCTCTACTGGGGTATGGCCCAGACTGATTTGCGTATGATAGGGGCTTCTCTGTATTGGCAAAGTCAGCAAAAACAATGGAATGGAATGATGGGTAGGGACTTCTAAACAGAGCAGTGCATTTTAATCATTAATTAGATCAATTAAACCATAATGTTGTTGTTCTTCCGTGAATGGTAGAGTAGCTCTCTATATATACTTTGTTTCAGCCCAAGAACAAAATGTGTTTTTTTCAGTCCATTTATTAGTTGGACGCTCTTGTGGCTAGACAGAGTAACCAGTTGATAGCCTTTGGTAGCGTTAGGCATGACTGAAAGGTAAAAAACAAACCTCTCTTTCTCCTGGAAATACTGTGAAACACCTGAATGCAAATATTAGGACACATTTACTGCCACCGACGAACACTAACAAGTGTTGAACACTTTCTATAACTGTTACAGCTAGACATGTCTTGCTTAGGGTGTTGATGGTGGAGAAGGTTTGTCTGTGTATTTCCCAGCTACAGAAAGCTAATATTGATTATGTAGGTGCAGTGTCTGTCACTCCAATAGCATTTAATTGTTCATACGTCTATTATTAAAAAATCAAAACCTCGTTGTGGTTGCTTTTTAAAGTGGGAACTCCGATTCTAGGTGTTAAACATTTGAGGGTAGAACAAAACATCACACACATTTGGCAAGTCTGCGTCAGATGCATACAATGTCGCTCTGCAGATGGTTTATCTTAATTAAAGTAAAGGACTAAAGTAAGGGTGTTTTAGGGGTAAGAGTATAGGGTAGTAAGAGTGATTTTATGGTTTAGGGGTGGCTGAAGGAATTGGGTGATAAGGGTATTTTTAGGGTTTAGGAATGGGTAGGGCAATTGGGTGATGAGGGTTCTTTTAGGGTTTAGGGGTGGGTGAGGTAATAGGGTGGCAAGGGTGTGTTTAGGGGTGGGAAGGGGAATTAGGTGGTAAAAGGCTATTGAACAACTGTCTTACCTTGGCAACAGCTTATCTGGTAGAGACTCCATCTAGCCACAGATTCCTTATCTTAGAATTAGCTCCAGGAGTCAGACTGGATCTGGAATTTTTCTTGAGCAGTAGCCATGCACACCAGAAGGTGGTATTGCTTGGCCCCGTGTGGCATAGTTGGTGCCCTGTGCGGTGGGAATGATGTGTACGATGCCTATGTAGTCGCCTCCCCAGAGCACTGACAACAGTTACTTGTCGCGCCTTTCCACACCAGAAGCGCAGAGCCACGAAATACACCGACCCCTGAAAGGGGAAAGCCCTGTCCCTAAAAATCCGCTCACAGAGCGGGAAGGATGGGTGGGGGTGGAAGGAATCTGCAGCTAGATTGAGTCTCTACCAGATATGCCGTTACCGAAGATAAGTAACTTTTTCATCTGATAGAGACTTCTAGCCATAGATTCCTTACCTTAAAATAGATACCCAAGCAATACTTCCTTGGAGGTGGGTCTCAAGACAACTTTCACATGAGGAAGTCATGCAGGACCAAAAGGGCAAAATGCCCATCCGTATGGACCTGACTGTCCAGGCAGTAGTGCTTGGTAAACGTCTGCAGGGAAGCCCAAGTTGCTGCCTGGCAGATGTCTAGGGCTTGAACTCCATGTGCTAGCGCAGTGGTTGCAGCTTTACCTCTGGTGGAATGAGCATGCAAACCCTCAGGGGGTTGTTTCTTATCCAATGCAGAGCAGATTTCGATACAGAGTATGATCCATCATGAGTTGGGCCTTTTTTGTACAACCCATCCTTTCTTTGCTCCAACATACTCCACGAAGAGTTGGTTGCCCACCCGAAACTCATGTGTGGTCAAGGTAAAATGACAACACTCTTTTTGGGTCCAAATGGCGAAGTGACTCTTCTCGCTCGGAGGAATGAGGGAGAGCACAACAATTAGGCAGAGTAGTGGATTCTCCTATGTGAAAGGTAGTGAACACTTTCTGTAAAAAGGAAGTTCTCGAACAAAGCACCAGTTTGTCTAGGTAGATGTTCAGATAAGGAAGCTTGAAGCTCACCTGACAATCCGGTCATATATTATCGCCATGAGAAAGGCGGCCTTGATGGTAAGCAGCCTGAGTGGGCAATTGTGTAGGGGGTCAAAGGGAGCGAACATAAGGAAAGTGAGGATGAGCTTGAGGTCCCACTGGAGCATTGTAAAGGGAGAAAGTGGAAACAAATGTTGTAAACCTTCAGAAACCTATTTACAATAGGGCATCTGAAGATGGATTGCTGATTAGGAAACCATATAAAAGCTGAAATAGCATAAAGATAGCTTTTCAGAGTACCCAGAGCTGAGCCCTGCTGGACAAGAGAAATAATTAAATGGAGAACCTGAGAAAGGGGAAGAAAGGGGATCTATTCGCTTTTCTGTAGAAGGCAGAGCATTGACAGGTACAGGTGGAGAGCCCTTTGATGCTGCTGCGACAGAAGATTGTCCTGAAGGGGCAGCCTGATCGGAGGACTGATGACCATGCTAAATAACTTGCCTTACCAAGCTCTGCGTGCCCAGGGCAAAGCCATGACTTGTGCCCGTTTGTTCCTGATCTTCTTTGGAATTCTGGGCAGGAGTGGTATGGGTGGAAAGGTGTATAAGAGGTTGAGCTCCATTCGAGACGAAAAAGCGTCTCCAAGTGAAAGTAGCCTTGGAAACTCCAGCGTGCAGAACTGCTGACATTGTGCATTCTCGGCAGCGGTGAACAGATCTAACTAAGGCTCTCCCCACAGCTGAAAGAGACCTTGCACCACCTCTGGGTGGAGATGCCATTCGTGATCAACTAGGCACCTGTGGCCGAGTTTGTCTGCTCTTGTGTTCAGAGAACTTGCCAGAAATTGAACCACCAGGAAATGCTTTGATGTTCCAGCCATGTCCAGAGATACAGAGCCTCTTGATGAAGGGTCCACAACCCCACCCCGCCCTGCTTGTTGCAGTACTAAAAGGGGGCAGTGTTATCCATGAACACCTGTACTAGCGGAAGGCTACCCTCTGTCTACAGAACTCGACAGAGGGTAGTAAAAGTTTAAATGCCAACTGGATCACGCGGAGCTCCAACAGGTGCAACAGGTGATACATTCAGAGAATGTATGAGCGAAGTAAGCAAATGGATGGATAGCAACTGTTCAAAGTTTAATTACTCAAAAATGGAGGTTACCCTATTTGGAAACAACACAACCTTTTGGGCACGGGCCTGGTGGCCATCTAAACTAGGGTTACTCCCCACTACAGTGCCAAAAGATAAAAATCTGGGAATAATGACTGATAATGAGCTGAAGCTCAAGGAACAAGTTTCTTGAGACAGGTCAAGAAAATCGAAAAATATTTACCATTTGAACTCTGGAAAACAGTGGTCATTTCTCTTGTATTAACAAGACTTGACTACTATAACAGTCTGTATCTCAACCTTTTGCTTGGTCTATTAAAGAAGCTGTAGACCCAGAAAAATGCAGCTGCAGTCTTTCTTTTAAAAGTTCCCAAATTTCAATCTGCGAGAGGAGTCATCAGTACACTTCACTGGCTTCTGGTTAGGCAGCTTATTGTCTTCAGGGCTCTGTGCGTGGCCCTCAAGACCCTTTATGGGCACGGACCTTCTTATTTCAGGAACAACCTTAGATGGTACACTCCCAGCAAGACCCTCCTTTCAAGCCTTACCAAGAATCTGGTGGTTCCTTCCTTCAGAAGCACCACCAGGGGTAACAAAAGCTTCTTCAGGTCCACAGCTCTACTCTGGAGTGGTGTGCCCCCTGAACTTAAAACTGGTCCTTCCCTACCTGCTTTTAGAAACGCCCAGAAAACCGGGCTTCTTGTACAGAATTGGGAAATAAGAACTGTACTTCCTTGTACCACTGGTCAGCGACAAGACGCCTCCGGACATAAGTTTGAGTTTAATAAATTGTTTTCATTAATTAATTGATTCACAGGTTGATGTGTAGTCCGGATTCCGCTGGAGATCAGAGGCCTCTGATCTCCACCTCCCCATATGGCCACCCAATGCCAGGAGTGAGGCATCTGTCACTACTGTCATACCTGGTTGGGGAAGGGAGGGGGGTCTGCTGTGTACTCAATTTACCACCGCTATAGTTCTTTTGCAGTTCCCTCCAAGACCTGGACCATGTCGGAGAGATTCCCCTGATGCTGCACCCACTGGAACTTCAGGTCCTACTGCAGAGACCATATATGCCAACAGGCATGTGTCACAAGCAGGATGCAGAAGGCCATGAGGCCCAGCAGCCTCAGAGTAAGTCTCACCCAAATCCAGGATAGAGGCTGAAACATCAGTATCTTGGCCTGAATATCATGTACTCACTGTTCGGGATGATAGGCATAAAACTGCACAGTGTCCAGAACAGCCCAGATGAAAGGGAGCATGTTAGAATTGGGGGTCTCCAGTTGGCACAGGCAGGTACTTGTGACAAATAGGGACACTCTCCTCTAGTCAGGGTAAGGGGGTACACTCCTAAAATAACCCCTGCTCACCCCCTTGGTAGCTTGGCACGAGCAGACAGGCTTATATCAGAGGCAGCGTGTAAAGCATTTGTGAACACATACAATAATTAGGTGACAACACACCATAAACGACAAAAAGAATCCACAATACTATTAGAAATCACGAGTTCTTGTTAAAAGGCTTAAATCAAATTTCTGTGCGAGTCGGTAGCCTTGTCCGGCTACAGCGTTGCTGAAATAGCACAGAGTCTAACAAATCCAGCGGACCGCGTCGGTTCGGGCCTACTCAAATGTCAACAGACTCAGTCACAGTACCTTTACTTGAGGCGTTCGTCGTGGTGCAGAAAAGAAAGCGTTGCAGGATGCGTTGTCCCTCGATGCGGTGCAGACAGCGGCCCATTGACGGAGTCGGTGGGTCCAAGGCGTACGTTGCAGGGCGAGATAGTGCTTCGATGCTGTGCTTGCAGCTTGCGGAGCGGCGACGGTTCGGGAGCTGGCGTCGATCAGTCCGGACAGCGGTACGAGTCGGGCGGTGCATCGCAAAGCGTGCGAGGCGGTGCCGAACTCCGATGCGTTTGCAGGACTCTAAGTCAACAACAGTGACCGCGTCAGTCAGACCAGTTCGTGTCGGTGTAGTGAGGTGTTACACGACACGGTGTCCACAAGTCACGGTGCAGGCAAGGGCTCGTTGACGGCGTCAGGATGGAGTCGGTGAGCTCAGAGCTTGCATTGTTCGATGCGGACGTTGTTTGATGTGGTGCCTACAGGACATTGGGCCAGTCGTGTGAGTCGGTCACAGCTCCCTGCCCTCTGTAGCCACTGAAATAGCGTTTCCAGCAGCAATCCACAAAGGCTGGTGAAGTCTACTGGTCCTGAGACTTCGGTCAGGGAGCAAGCTCTCTTCCAACCCCTTGGACATCCTACACAAGTTGAAAATAACGCACACAAAGTTCTTTCTCCTTTCTTTGGCAGTCAGGCAACCACTGCTGGCCAGTCCCCCAAGCAGCACTTCAGCTTAGGGATAGTCTCTCCTCAGTTTCGTCAGGTTCCTCTCCTCAGAAAAGGTTTCTTCTGGTAGTCCAAAAGTGATCTAATTTCTTGAGATCAGGGTCCCAATATTTATACCCCAAAATCCTTTGTCCTCTGAGGGCAGAGGGGCCTTTGCCCAGTCCAAACCAGTTCTGGAGCACTCTGTTTACATGACTCCTTCTTTCCTTTCACAGTGCAGGGCAGAAACATCAGACGCCCCACAGGAGGTGGAGCCAGCATTGTGGAGGGAAAGCACAGCCCTGGAGCACTTTGTTGACATGATTACTTCTCTTCTTTTACGGTGGAGGGCAGAGACATCAGACGCAGCACACGGGGTGGAGCCAGCACTGTGGGGGGCAGGCACTGTCCAATTCAGGTCCCAGGTGCAACTCCTCCCTCCCATCTAGATGCAGATCTCTCTATTCACCACTGTGCGGACTCAACCTGTCTCCTGGAATCCCCCAGCCCTGTCACTCAAACTCCAGACAAGGAATACACAACCCAGCAGAGGCAGTCCTGGATAGTTAGACAAGAAAATTACTTTCTAAAAGTGGTATTTTCAAACTCCGAATGTTAAAACCAACTTCACTAAAAGATGTATTGTATCATTCGGAGTTGAGGCATACTAAAGTCGAATTTCTAATATGTTCCCTGAGTCAGTTAGGATTATAAGATGTAATAATCTAACTGCCCATTCTGGCCTATTGAGAACAGGTAGCCTTGCAATAATGAAGAAAGAAAATTACTGATATTCACTGTTACGACATGCCACACACCAGGGCATGTCCTACCTTATACTTACAATGCACCCTGCACTTGGGCCTACCATAGGGGTGTCTGATATGAAGAAAAGGGAAGGTTTAGGGACTGGTAAGTGGGTGCACTTGCCCAGTCAGCATGGCAGTACCAGACTGCACATAGGCTCTGCAATGGCAGGCCTTAGGCACATTTTACAAGGCTGCTTCTGTGGGTGGCACAACCGGTGCTGCAAGCCCACCAGCAGCATTTGGGTTTACAAGCCCTGTGCACACTCAGCGCATTGTACTAGGGTCAGACAAGTAAACCAAACAAGCCAATCATGGAATCACTAATCCATACATCAATTTACAATATGGAGAGCATATGCACTTTAGCACAGATCAGCAGTGGTAAAGTGGCCAGAGTCATAAAACAGCCAACAACAGGTCAGAAAAAATAGAGGAGGAAGGCAAAAATTTCAGGGATGACCCAGCAAAAAGGGCCAAGTCCAACAGAGTATCTGAGAGGGAGTCAGATCTTGACACTGAACCGTAGCAAATGCAGGAGATTCGCTGTAGTCTGGAGGTGGGAGACGACAGCCTGGGGCGACAACATGTTCGCCAGCCAGTCACCAAGATAGGGGAAGAATGGAACCACTGATCTCTGCAGATTAGCTGCAACCACCGCCATCAACTTGGTGAAATTCCAAGGGGGGCTGGTAAGGCAAAGAGGAGCATGGCACACTGAAAGTGCTTGTGATATACCATGAACCGCAGGCAACGTCTGTGGGCGGGCGGTATGGGGATGTGGAAATATGGGTCGTGCAAGTCCAAGCAAGCATCCAGTCTCCTGGGTCCAAGGCAGACAGGACCTGAGCAAGAGTGAGCATTTTGAACTTCTGCTTCTTGAGGAAGAAATTGAGAGAGCGCAGGTCAAAGATATGATGAAGACCTCTCTCCTTTTTGGGACCAGAAAGTAGAGGGAATAACAACCACAACCCGCTTCTGGTGCTGGCACTCTCTCAATGGCTAAGTTTCCCAAAAGTGCCATCACATCCTTGCGGAGAAGACATAGGTGGGATAGCCTGCCATACATAGGTGGCAAATAGGGAGAAGTCTCAAAGGGGAGGAAATATCCACTTCGGATAATCTGCAAAACCCACTGATCTGATGTTATAGACCACCAGTAGGGGAGGTGATGGGGACTCCTGCCCCTCACTGAGTACCTATTGTGGTAAGATGGCAGACTATAAGGGCTTGGAGGCTGTGGCTTCTGTGGGAGTGGTGGACTGGTTCGACCCTGGCTGCCCGACCCACGGGTTCTGTGGGAACCTTGTCCTTGTCCACTCAGAGGCTAGGAAGCTTGTTCGCCACGGTGACTCGGCGGGTAAAGACACGGCTGGAAGCCCCGTCAGGGTCTACAAAAGGAATGAAAGGAGGATTGGTGACAAAGGGCCAAGGAAAGGCCCAAGGACTTTGCCATAGCCATGCTGTCCTAAAAACATTCTAGTGCCAAATCCGCCTTATCTCCGAAGAGGCGGGAGCAATCAATGGGCATGTCCATAAGTGATGCTTGAATATTCCCAGAAAAGCCAGTAGTCCTCGAACAGGCCTGGTGCATCAGGGGCACTCTTGACAAACCGCTCTTCCCAGTGAATCGGTGGTGTCCAGTCCACATCTAATGGTGAACTTAGCTGTATACCTCCCGTCTGCAACAGCCTGGGAAGCGTGGCCCGGGCCTCCTCTGCAACCGTTGGCAGCACCTGCACAACCGTATCCCACACAGTATGGGAATAGCAGCCCAAAAGGCATTCAGTTTTCACAGTGTGCAATGCCAGGCTGGTGGAAGAAAAACTTTTCTTGTCTAAGTTGTCCAGCCTCTTGGATTCCCAATCTGACGGTGCAGGTGGGAATGCACCAGGATTTACATGGGATTCATGTGGAGGCTTGGACCACCAAGCTCTTCGCGGTAGGGTGTTCTGTGAAGAATTTGGGGTCCCCTGGAGTAGGGCTGTCAAGGCAGGCTATTGTCCTGTTCACAGAAGCCCCTGTGTTGGTTTCAGACCAGGTCCCAAGTAGGACTTAAGCAAGTACTTCATTAAACGGTAGAAGTGGTTCTGAAGGGTACACTCCCAGCTGAAGCACTTCCATCAAGATGTTAGTCTTGAATGCCACCAAGTGTGAGCTAAGGTCTAGGACCTCAGCTGCCCTCCTCACCACCATTGAGAATGAAGTTCCCTCCTCAGTAGCCACGTTAGATGGAGAAAGCATGCCAGTATCTGGAGAAGTATCCAGTCCACTGGCATCAGCCTAATCCTCACACCAGTCCATGTTGGTATCATATGGCTGGTATTCTTCAGGGTCAAGCGACCCCTCCCATTCCTCCCCGAGTCCTAGCCCATGAGAATAGGGCTCAGACTCCAGACTGAACGGTATGGCTCCAGTTGGCGCCGGAGTTTGCAACAGACGTCAACCCTACACTCTAAGTCAGAGTTGGGGATACAAACGAGGATGGTGCTGCCGGGAGTGTCAGCCAAAGGCGCTGGTGAAAGTTGACATGGCACGACTGGTGCCGATCTAGATCCATCTATAGATCCCTGGGGCCTGACTGTCCCTGGCACCAGAGCCGCCAGCAAAGATCCAGTAGGTGTCACTCCCAAACCTGCGGGGCCCAAAGATACACCAGAGGGATTGGGCCACCCAAATAAGAAATGCATAGCCTCTTAAAATTCTCTTAATTGGGCGGGTGTCACTTTGGCACCCGGAAACTTGATGAGGCGTGGAGCTGGTCCGGGCTCTGCCTCAACTACGGTGCCAGTAATCGAGTGTTGTGCTCTATCGTCTCATCGGTTGACAGATAAGGTGAAGTCAAAGCTCTCTTTGATGACTTCTCCTTGTGGCAGGACTTACCCAAATGGCTAGACTACTTCAAGTGCGACGAGGATCTCGGAATCCGTGATCACTACCGGGACCTTCATCTCGACTGGGATCTGGATCCTCGCAGTGTGGCCCATGAGGCGCCAGGAGCTTGAGGGATTGCTCCCTTAAGGCCTTTGGGTGCATAGTGTGGCAATCGGAGCAGGCCTCTGGGTCATGTAATCGAGGCATCACAGGCAAGCAAGGTGCGGATCTGTCACCGAGACGAGTGGTGACAGGCACTGGAGGGCTTGAAGCCAGCCTTCTTAGATGACAATCCCTCCACACCAATAGGAAAAAACCTCAAAACACTTTGACAAAATATCAAAACAAGTTGGTCAAAAATTGACTAAGGGGTAGCTCTTTCCGGATCTGTGCTGACTAGTGCGCAAAGAAAAGAAATGACGTCAGCTTGCTGGGGTGGTACCTAAATAGGCACCATGCAAATCACTTCCGGCGTAGATGACACCAAGTGGAGCCGAACTAGGGAACCTATTGGCACACAGGGGTACAGCTAAAATAAATACAGCTAAAAAAAATCCAAACACAGTCTGATGGCTAGGGATAATTCTAAGGTGAGGAATCTGTGTCTAGAAGTCTCTATCAGAATTTAGGGTTTAGGGGTGAGTAAGGGAATTTGGTGGTGACGGTGGTTTTTTGGGGGTATAAGGGTCGGTAAGGGTTTAGGGTGGTAAGGGTGTTTTTAGGGTTTAGGGGTGGTCAAGGGTATGTGGTAGTATGGGTGTTTTGGCGGTTTACGGTACAGAAGGGAATTCAGTGGTAAGGGTGTTTTCAGGGTTTGGGGTGGCTAGGGGAATTGGGTGGTGTAGGAAAGTAAATTGTTAGCCTCCACTTTTTTGGCTGGAAAATTATGTAATTTCGGCTGGAAGTGCACAGGGTCCCTGCCAACCAGGTCCATTTTGCCAGATTTCCTTCCCTAAAGTGTACTTTTTGTTTCACAATAGGCACCCCTTTAGCTCACATACAAGTTCTTAGTAAAAGGTACCCTGGTACCCAGGGCTTTGTGGTTAAAGAGGGTCCCTAAGGGCTGCAGAACAAAATGTGTCATCCTAAGGGACCCCTCACCAACCACATGCAGACTGCCACTGCAGCCTGCGTGTCTTGGTGCAGACAAATCTGAAGAGTTGACATGGCACACCTCGCTGTTGTGTCATGTCATGAGATATAGGTAAGAACCCCTCTAGCAGGTCTTAGACCTATGCAGGGTGCACTATCTCTCCAGTGAGGAAATATTTGCATGAGCAGATATGTTCCTGCAATATCCTTGTTGTAAGGGACCAGGGAAGTCATGGTAAGTACATGGGCTGGGCACTCATCATTATGAGTTCCCCAACTCCATGATGGCTTCACTGAAGTATGGGATGTTTGGTACCAAACATCTCAGCATGATAAACCTACACGGATTCCAGTGTCAGATTTATTAAAAAGTGCACTCAGAGGACCCTTTAGAGGGGTCCTCTTAAACCTACCAATCCTTAGTGTGGTCACCGAGTGGCCTAAACCAGCCTACTACCACCAGACAGTGTTCTGACCTCATGGAAAGAGTGTCAGTGCGCTCTGAGGTTGAGAACAATGTGTTTCCTAGGTGGAAGTGTGTACACCTCCCCATGGTCAGGAAGATCCATCTGTGGTCTGGAGATTCAAAGGCCTTGCAACCTTTGTAATGTGACCCAAGACTCTCCTGTTATATAGGGAGCAGGCCCACTTCCTGTCATCCCCTCTTTTTTGGCGAGAGTATAGGCGAGGAAACTCAGAAAGAATAGGAGGTGTGCCCCCTCTGCAAACTCCACCCCTCAGGTGCTGGAAACAAGGTGAGATACACTTTTCAGATGGTGGGGCTTATCCAATCAGGCCTAGGTCTATGTCTCCTTCCCACAGGAGGTGGGCATAATAGAGGGTGTACAAACCTAAGGTAAGGGGCCCATTGCCCAATACCTGTCACTCCCTTGTAAAGCCCCTAAATCCAATATTTAGCTGGCAACCCCAGGCCCTGAACTTTAGTTCCTGATGACATAAGAAGAGCTGGGTGCTACAGAATTGCACCAACAGCAAAGGCTGCAGAGAACTAATGACTTGGCCCCAGCCCTAATGGGCTGTCTGCAGCCCTCGACGATCCTGTGCCAAAAGACAACCCGTTTTGCAGCCCAGCGACCTCCAAAGCCTTGTGAGGACTGTCTGCCTTCAACAAAGATCAAAATCTCCCAATAACAGCAGACCTGTTCACATAGAAGCCATCTTCACGTAAAAGACTCTGTGACCTGAAGAACCGCAAAGCCTTCCCCGGTTCCACCTCTGCACCTGATGCCTCCACCCTGAATCCAAGTGGCCTGCTAGTTCCAGCGGAGTTCCCCAGAGCACCAGAGCCCAAGTCCACCGTGAGCTGACCTCTCCTGGACTCCTCGATGTCGCCTGGAGCCTCTGTATGGAGACACTCCAAACGAAACCTTCTCGGTATGGGATTTCTAATGCCAAAAGACACCCCTGCACCTGTCCGCCCTGGGCCTTGGTGGAGAAAACCAAAGGTGTCCCTATGTCCCCGAGCATTGCAGCTTAATTCTGCAGCTGTTGCTTTTCTTCGACTGGCCTCCTGGCCTGCCCTGCAGTCTGTTTCCGAGTTGGCGGTCTCCATTGCTTTGCATTGGGCCCCTGATGCTGTGTTTGAACCTTTCACCTAGCCGTCCCTGTGCCACTGGCTGTGTAGTGTTGGTGTTGCTCAGAGCCCCGTCCAGTGCTTGTTTCAACCCCTGGACACTGGGCCCCAAAGCCGCTGCTACTTACCTGTAAGTATAAACAACTGGTTCTGTCGGGTAGAAAAATGTTGCTTTATGATGCTCATAGTGCAGTTATACAAGTGAATCAGTTTGCAACCTATGGAACACGCCTGTGGAAAAGGAACCACACAATTTAATGGAAAAGAAACAGGAGATAATTGCTTTGTACTGTTTCTTTTTATCAGAATTAATTCATTCTTAGATAGTTACAATTACAATGAACAAAAGCTGTCAACACGAAATAAACATTAAGTGATTTTGTGACATAAGTGCTCAGTGTTATTCAAATGTGCGCTATATACAATGTAGTAATGTTTTCTATATACAGGGGGAGGGGTAGGCCAGGTGAAGCTTTTGAACCAGCAACTCCTGCCTTGCGTGATATGGAGTCTTGATTAGTCTGGACCTAGAAGGAGCGTCAGACTTACCCAGGTTCTGAGGGACACAGGGTTACCCCATTTTTTGAAACGCTACTTACCTGTACGCAGCCTCTGTCCGAGTGGCCCCAACCACCATTGATTTGAAATGGTCCCCCGACCTCGAACTTGCACCCTGCACACGGCCGCCCCTGTGCACTGTTGGTGCTGAACTGAACCTTGCCCAATACTGACCTTCACTTCGAAAGACTGGTCTTGTAAGTTGATGTTATCCCTATGTATTCTGAATGTTTCCTTCCTTAAAATTGCTAGATAGCTGCACAACCTTTTACCTACATTTGTCCTACCGAGCTCTGCGTACCGGCTCTGGCACTGACCTTTTACTTAGTTATGTGCCGAATAAATGTCATGTGGTTTTCTTCCGAAACTAACCTTATTTATTATGCATGAGGATTCTAAGTATCATATCTTAATCCCCTGCCCAGGATGTACACAGCAGGGTTACCATCTTCTGTATAATAACTCTATACAAAAGTCACCGCTATCATCATCCTAGGATGACAGGCCCACAGTACCATTACACATCTAGGTAGAACATGTGAGGGTACCTTTTTCTGTATAAAAGAACCAAAACATCTCTGGGTAACCAGAGGAGAAGCTTCCATGCTGACATCAGATGCTTAGATTCCTGGAGGCAGAAACTCCAGCACACAGTGGTCTGACATCCCTTTCGGGGTGTCCAACTGAAGGCCAAGATGGGGTCTTTCCTTCTCTCTCATCAGGTAATGGGGTTGGCTCTTTCTTAGGAGATTCTTGGCTTTACACTCACATGCATGCTAGGGACACTTAGGTAGGGTTTGCATCTTAGGAGTACGCTTGATTACGGTCATGTATCTATATGCCTGCATATATTCAATGTTATAGCACCGTGGTAGAATTCTACTTTTTATTTACTTTGCTTTTGCTTGTTATCTTATACATCTGTTTTTGTCTAACGATTGTCGCAGCAAACATGTTTTATACTAAAAAGATGCTTGTTCAATAAATGAGTATTGAAAATGTCCCCATTGTTTATTTTGTGTATCTCTCTGAGACTAAGTAAACAGGTTTGACTGAGCAGAAAAGGCTGTACTGTTTCCACGATTCCTGCAGGATCAAGGGTTGTCATGTTCGATAGTTGCCGGAAACTATTCTTTCCTTGGTAAGTTTAGGAGGCTTATGGCGGCACTGTGAGCTTGCTAGACTAAAGGCTAACATATCCTTTGGGGGTGTCTGGAATCAGTCTTGACACCAATCCCTTAGTTTATATTGTCTAAACGAGCAGATCCCATATAGATTTGTAGGAACTACATGACAAAAGAACATCCAGTGGATGATTCTGATCTTACAGATGAACAAAACAATGACAATAGGAGTGACAATGTAATACCCCTAGAGAGAGAAGCACCTTCTGATGAAGAGCTTGCTCTCGAAAGACTAGCCAGGAGGGAGGCTTTAGAAGCCTAACTCCTAGCTATAGAAAGGAAGAGAAAATAGATGGGCCTAGGACCCATCTCTGGTGGCAGCACAATCATACATGAGGAGAGAGTAGATTCTTTTCACCCTAAAATTCCTGAACAAATTGTTCAAAATTATTTGAGTGTGGTGATATCACCAAGTGGTTTATTCTTGTTAAAGGGCATGTCTTAGCAGGCAGGTCCACATGAAGCTGTGGAGTGCTATCCTGTGGGAAATGCTCTCAGGAAAGTGCAGGGATAGACTCCTGACATTCGATGAAAAAGAGGCTAAATCCTATAACCTCATGAAGGGTACCCTGATTGATAGCTTTAGATTCACCACTGAGGAGTAAATTAGGTTCAGGGAGGCTCGGAAAACCCAGAGCCAGACCTAGGTGGATTTTGTAGACTACTCAGTGAAATCACTAGGAGGTTGGCTTTGAAGGGCTTTACACTTTGTTAATGAAAGAGCATCTTTTTAGTAATTGTTACTAAGAGAAGTTACATTAATTCCTGGTAGACCTAGGTCCACTTTCTCCTCAAGAGTTGGGGAAGATGGCAGACTACTGGATTAAAACAAGGATGAACAAGACGACCACCGGTGGGGGAGACCAAAAGCAAGGAGCCAAAAAGACCCCCGAGCAAGGGAAAGAGGGTAACACTAAAAACAAAGAGTCTCCTTTAGACTCCCACACACCTTTTCAGGAGAGTGGGTCCAGAGACTCCTCACAACCAAAGGGTGGGAACCAGGGAAAAACTGGTATCCCAAGAAGTCTTAGTGTCATGACTGTAGGCCACTTGGACACCGAACTGAAGATCCTGGCTGTAAAAACAAGAAAAATGCCTCTAGTCCACCTACAGTAAATGTGGATGCCAATCTCCAGATGGGATCTCAGGAGAGCACTGACCATGCGAGAGAGCTCACTGAAGCAACTCCAGTAGGGGATGTGGACCAAGCCACCGTAGCTGTCTGGTCCACTAACATGCAAAACTACAGACAGCATCCTGTTATTAATGGGGTTAGCGTGGGTGACCTGAGAGAAACTGGTGCCAACATCCCCCTGGTGACAGATCAGCTGGTGTCCTCAGAACAGTATCTACCTGGAAGGACCTATCCAGTCACCAATGCTGAAAATGTGACCAAAACCCATCCCATGGCAATGGTGTCCTTTGACTGGGGAGGGATTTCTGGAAAGAAAGAGGTAGCAGTATCTTTGTCCATACCAGTTGATTGTTTGCTTGGCAATGGTTTGGAGTCATCAGCCTGGGTTGAGACAGAGCTGAGAATCCATGCAGAAATACTTGGAATCCCACACTGGTTGTGTGAAAAAACCAGAGCACAGAGCAGAGTCCAGGCTGAAAAAGAGGTACTGGAGTCTAGAATAACGGCCCAGCCCTCCAAGAAAAATGGCAAGAAGACTAGAGAGTTAGCTTTCAATCAGATTCCAGACCCTTCTCCTCATGAGAAAGAAAAGTCATCCCCAGAGGGAACTGAGCCTCAGGAGCTGGAGCGTCACCAGACTGAGCTTTTGGGCCCAGAGGGGCCCTCTAGCGAAAAGCTGTGCCAGGGGAAGAAAATCTGCCCCACTCTTGAAAGCCTGTGACAGCAAGCTGTAGCACAAGAAGGAGGTGATGTCAGTGGTTCCCGCAGGACCTATTGGGAGGAGAGATTCCTTTACATTGAGACCAGACACCCCAAACCTAGTTCCACTAGGAGAGTGGTAGTGACCTAAGTAGGCTGGTCAGCCACTTCTACTGGCCAGGGGTGCAGCAGAAGGTGAAGGAGTTTTATAACTCCTGTCCCACCTGCCAAGCCTGTGGCAAAACAGAGGTGCACCAAAAGGCCCTCCAAATCCCACTTCCAGTGATTAGGGTTCCCTTTGAAAGGGTATTGATATTGTTGTTCCCATTGACCTCCTACAGCATAAGGAAACCAATGTATTCTGGTGGCAGTGGATCGTGCCACCAGGTATCATGAGACTAGTCCCCTTAGGACTACCACTGCCCCTGCAGTGCCAAGGGCCCTAATTGGTATCTTTACCAGGGTGGGCTTACCTTAGGAGGTGGTGTTAGACAGAGGTACAAACTTCATGTCTGGCTACCTGAAACACATGTGGAACGAGTGTAGAGTGACCTACCGGTTCACTACCATCTACCACCCACAGTGTAAGGGCCCTGTTGAAAGATTTACCAAGACCATGAAAGGAATGATTGGTGGACTCCCTGAAAAACTCAAAAGGAGATGGGATGTCTTACTTCCATGCCTGCGTTTTGCCTACAGGAAAGTGCCACCGAAGGGAGTGGGGTTTTCCCCATTTGAACTTCTGTTTGGCCATCCTGTCCGGGGACCACTGTGCCTTGTGAAGGAAGGATGGGAGAAACCTCTTGTTGAACCTAAACATGCTATAGTGGACTATGTGCTTGGCCTCTACTCCAGGATGGCTGAGTACAAGGAAAAAGCAAGTAAAACCCTTGAGGCAAGCCAGAAGCTCCAGAAGTAATGGTATGACCAAAAGGCTTATATGGTTGAATTCTAACCAAGATAGAAGGTGTGGGATTTGGAGCCAATGGCACCTAGGGCTCTCCAAGATAAGATGAGTGTGCCCTACCCTACCCTATCCTATCCCTACCCACCTATCTGGTGGACTTTGGCTCTGACAGGATCCCCAAGAGGGCCCTCCATGCCAACCGCCTTAAACCCTACTATAACAGGACAGATGTGGCCTGATGAGGATCAGTAAGCAAAGAGTAAACCTCTCCCTGACCTTCTGTGCCACAATCCAAAAGATGGGTCAGTGGAAAGAGTGGTCTTGTCAGACACCCAGACTGCTCACCAGCAGACTGACTGCAGGCAAGTCCCAAACCAGTTTGCTAAGCTCCTTACTTTGACCCCTGGTCAGGCTAGCTGGTGTACTCAAGATGTGGACACTGGTGAAAACCTACCTGTGAAGGATAGAATGTACAGGAAGCCTTATCATGTGAAAGAGAGCATCAAAGCTAAAGAAAGCAAGATGCTGGAATTGGAAGTCACAGAGCTATCTGGGAGCCTCTGGCCATCCCAGTTGTCTTGGTCCCCAAGCCTCATACCCAGGGTGGTAAGAAAGAAATGAGGTGTTGTGTGAAATATAGGGGCTTCAGTGCAGTCAGCAAAACTGATGCCCACATAATTCCAAGCAGGATGAATTAATTGACAGGTTGTGAGCGACCAAGTATCTGAGTATCTTTGATCTCACATCAGGGTACTGGCAGATAGGCTTAACACCAGCAGCAAGAGAAATATCTGCATTTTGAACCCCAGATGGGCATTATCAGTTCACTGACTCTGAAATGAACTGATCACCCTTCAGTGTGGCGTTTCTCTACCCCGTAATGACAGCTTGAGCTCGGCTTTTACGATTGTGCTTATCCAAGTTTATCCAACACAGGTCTTCTTACCGATGAGATGACTAATTTGCCTCATATTTGGATACACATCCTTGGAGAAAAGTGTTGAATAGAGGATAGAAGAATTGAAACCAGTCCGTGATCTATCGTGCGATTTGAGGTTTTAGCCCCGATGAAGCCCTCCAGGTGAAACGCGTTGGCTGTGGCTATGTATATCCCTCTTCCTTTTGGAAAATAATAAAGAAGAAGTTTCTACATGAAAGACTGTGAAGATTTTTCATTCCTGGCATATTACATGCCACTTGCTTTGTGCCTTTCTATGCTTTGTTTCATTTATGGTTTGAAGAATGCACTTGCCACTTTTCAAATGTTGGTGAATAAAGTCCTTGCTGGATTGGAATACTTTAGTGCAGAATATCTAGATGTTATTGCTATCTATAGCTCCACCTGGCAGGATCACCTGATCCTCCTTGGGAAAGTACTAGAGGCTCAGAGAAGTGCAGGCCTCACTATCAAGGCAAGCAAGTGGCATATAGGGTAGGGGACCACCTTATTGGTGGAAGCCTGGTTCAACCCTTGAAACCCAAGATCCAGACCATTCTGGACTGGGTGGCTATAACTACCCAGACTCAAGTCAAGGCCTTCCTTGGCTTAACTGGGTAGGACGAGCTTAGGAGGTTTGTGAAGGATTATGGCACCATTGTGGCACCCCTCAGAGAACTGACCTCCAAAAGAATGCCCATAAAGGTGAACTGGACAGTGAGCTGTCACAAGACTTTTGACACTCTGAAGGAAGCAACGTGCTCTGCACCTGTTCTGAAAGCTCCAGACTATGCCAAGCAATTCATTGTGCCGATGGAGGCCTCTGGACATGGAATAGAAGAGGTCCTATTCCAAATAAATGACCAACCAGTGGCTTTCATCAGTAGAAAGCTACTCACCAGAGAACAGCATTGGAATACGATTGAGATTGAAGCCTTTGCTGTGGTTTGGTCCCTGAAGAAGTTGAGCCCATACCGGTTTGGCTTGTCACTTGCTTTTTCAAACCAACCACAGGCCTCTCAGATGGTTAATGCAAATGAAAGGTGAAAATCCCAAACCGCTAAGGTGGTCCATACCACTACAGGGAATGGACTTTGAAATAGAACACAGACCTGAGACTGCCAATGCAGATGGCCTTTCTAGGTTCTTCCACTTAGATGATGAAGACTCTCTATGGGAAGGTTACTCTCATCTTCGCTCGTTTGGGGTTCGGGGGGGGGGGTCAAGTAGGAAAGTGCCTTGTTTGACATGGTTGGTCCCCATTTTTTGCCTGGAAATTATGTAATAGCCACTGGAAGTGCACAGGGTCCCTGCCAACCAGGTACCCTGTGCCAGAACTCCTTCCCTAGCCTGTACCTTTTGTTTCCACAATTGGCACTCCTTAAGCTCCCATAAGAGTCCCTAGTAAATGTTACCCCTGGTACTCGGGGGCTTGTAGTTAAAGAGGGTCCCTAAGGGCTGCAGCACAAATTGTGCCACCCTAACGGACCCCTCACCAAGCACATGCACACTGCCACTGCAGCCAAAACTGAGAAGTCAACATGGCACACATACATGAGATACAGGTAAGACATCCCTCTAGCAGGCCTTAGCCCTTAGGCAGGGGACACTAGATCTCCTGTGAAGCATGATCAGATATGCCCCTGCAGTATCCTTGTAAATTCTTGGATATTGTAAGTGACCAGAAAAGCCATAGTAAGTACATGGGCCGGGCACTCGTCATTACGAGTTCTCCAGATCCATGATGGCTTCACTGAAGTATGGGATGTTTGCTACCAAACATCTCTGCACAATAAACCTGCACTCATTCATGTCAGATCTAATTTTAAAAAGTGCACACAGAGGACCCTTTAGAGAGGTCCCCTGAAACCTACCAATTCTAAGTGTGGTCACCGACTGGCCTAAACCAGCCTGCAACCATCAGACAGTGTTCTTACCTCATGGGGAGAGTACCTGCGAGCTCTGAGGTCAAGAACAAGGCTTTTCCTGAGTGATGATGCTCACACCTCCTCCTGGTTAGGAAGAGCCATCTGTGGTGGGGTGCTTCAATGGCCTTCCTGCCTTTGTAATGCGACCCCAACCTCTCCTGTTAGAGGGAGCAGGCCCTCTTCCTGCCCTCACCCCCTTTTTGGTGGGAGGACAGATGGGAAAAATCAGAAAGAATAGGAGGTGTGCCCCCGTCTGCCAACTCCAACACTCAGGTACAGGAGGTGAGGTGAAATACACTTTTAAGTGTCCACCATCCTGAATATGGTGGTACTTATCCAATCAGGGCTAGGTCTAAGTCCCTCTCCCATAGGAGGTGGGCATAATAGAGGATGCAGACATCCCAGGTAAGGGGCCCATTAGCCACTACCTATAACTTCCTTGTAACGCCCCTAAATCTATTATTTGGGTGGCATCCCTAAACCCTGAACCTCAGTCCTGACGACCTAAGAGCTGGACACCACCGAATCGCACCAGCAGATAAGACTGCAGAGAACAACTGACTTGGCCCCAGCCCTACCAGCCTGTGTGCAGTTTTCGACATTCCTACACCAAAAAATGCCCCGTCATGCAGCCCAGCAACCTCCAAAGCTTTGTGAGGACTGCTTGCCTCCAACAAAATCAAGATCTCCCAAGAACAGCGGACCTGTTCACAAAGAAGCCATCTTCAAGTAAAAGACTCTGTGACCTAAAAACTTGAAGGGAAAATGGAAATCTACTCACAACTACTCTACTGTAACTAAGTCAGCATCTTGGTTGCAATTAGTGTAATCAGAAAGTCCGTTTCAAGGACAAGGCACTTGCTGTCCCCATCGTACGGGTATCAAAAGATGGAGCCATTTACAGTGTCAATACCATGTTGTGGACTCTCTGAGCAGTCGTGTAAGGCCCAAGGTAAACCAGTTTCCTAAAATTGCAATAGCAGGTAACATTAAGGATCCCAACTGAAATGCACCAAAAGGCTTTCTTAAAGAGTTGATTGGTGAGACTTTTAATTTCTCACAGGAAAGCTTACCTGACAGACAGCAAAGACTGCTCCAGAACTTCAGACAATGAAGTAGTTAGAGCATCCATAGATCTCTCATTGTTTCATCCACAGAGACACACCTCCACACTTAGCACAGCTATATGTTTCTCTTGCAGCTCATGTCCTCTGTCACACCATGCACTTCAATAGAGAAGTAATGGGCAACAAATCGCAGGCTCTCAGAATGTGAAACTGTGATAGCAGCTTGTCTGGCTCTGTTTGCCACAACCTGCCTCTTCCGATAATCAGATCAATGGAGGAGACAGGCAGATGCCCAACCTCCTCTTCATGAGAAGCCTGATACTTTTACACAGGATATTTCTAGGCAAATTTGAAGGCACCAAAATATGCTTGTCTGAAACTTTCTCGATCTGTTCAAGTTCACTGGAAAGATCTCAAAAGGCGAAAGGCATTAACCAGATCCTAATTTCAGAGGTCCAAAAAGCACATCTTACAAAGCACCCCTACTCAGAAACTTTACACAGCACAACGGGCACTTCACATTCTGGTGAGTCACAAAGAGATTAACCTGTAAATAACCTGCATCAAAAAACGTTTTCTAATTATAGCTGCATGACCCTTAAAATGAACCTGTTTAAACAATCATGTCAATGCTACAACCTATTGCAGTAACCAGTTCGGTGGACTATGAACATTAGAAATGCCATAAAGAAGCTTGTGGAGCTGCTTAAAGCTGGCAGCTTACAGAAAAACAAACTGCACGCCTACCTCATTCACTTCCTTATCCATCAATAGGATCAAAACAAAGATAACATCCTTCCAACCACACATCCTACACGGTGTAGCATGCTACCCATATAGACAAGAGCCATATAAATACCGCAGTACAATAAAGTACAATACAAATAATCAAATTATTTTAGTTGCTAAACCTTCTGTTCTGGTGGGAACACCTTTCTCAGAGAAATGTCAGTAACTATTACAGTAAACTGACTCCTTCGTTAGGTGAGGGCTTTGATGTTGTAATGTTAAGGGGTCACTTACTATGAGCCGCTTCTCCATCCTCTCTTTTTGGCAACCATCCTTTGGGAGCCATTTGCCCAGTTTTTCCTGCAGCACCTCTTCGATGACTTGTTTTTATTCTATGATGATTACCACTTAGGAAACCACCTCTAAATGTGTGCTTCTGTCCGAGGGTTTCACGCTGGAGGGAAGTTTGACAGGAAACATGAAAAAACTGCAGGATTTTCCCACTGTCTGCAGGAATCCCAGTTCCAAAATGAGTTTTTCCCATTCCCACAGAACTCGGCGAGCATTTCACCTACTGGCATAAGCACTTCCAATCAGCAAGTGCACTATAGCTACCACTGTAGACGTGTGTACCACACTGCCTCACAAAGGATTAACGTCTCACAATGTACGCCTTTGCTGGGGAAGAGGAAACAGTTATAATGGCTTTCGAGTGCAAAATACATTAATCCTTGCCTCTAGCTGAAAGCCCTACAGATCCTACCGTTTTTCTGGGCTATTTACAATTAAATATAGTCCACCTTATCAATAATTTTTTTTACCCTTCTAAGAACAAATCCAATATCTTAGAATGAAGCCTCATTACAGTAGAGGTAGCCATACCCCTTTCAATGGAAACCACAAAGCCAAAATCAATATTTGTTATGTGTCTTGACGGCTCACTCATTGTCATCTGCAGCCGTGCAGCCCGGATGTGAGTCATGGAAAATGCACATTATGGGTTACATGTCATAGTGACCAACTGCTTTCTCATCAGAGTCAACGTCGAGTTTATCTCTAATTTGAAAGACTCAAAATGTGCAATTGAGGGCGCCACAAGTTGTATTAACATGCGGCATAATCTGCAGTAGAATGGTCACTTTAATCAGTTTTGGACAGTTTAGGGTATGACCGTAAAGGAAGAGAACATTTACATCACATGAAAACACCAGCAGATAAATGAAGGATCTCTCACATTCCCTAATGGTAGACCATTGAAATAAAATAGAAGCCCTTCCTGTATGATGTGTCACAAATAGTTTAACTTGGAAAAGATTCTGCATATGAAACAGCCACCATCATCTTTCAGAAGGTCTGACTGAAGAGGTGTCATCATCAAGTAATTGACAGCATTAACCTGGACTTTCTGAATACTGGCTTTGAGTTGAGAGGCTGTAATGCAGGGTCCCTGTGCAGGTGCCAAAACAGTGATGGGCATTTGTGTTTTCTTGTTTGAATCGTTTTTTATCGATTTGATGCACATGTTTTACATCGCAAGTGGGTGAGTAAACAGCAATTTCAATCACAGTGACAACCTGTATGTAACATAGTACTAATAAGTCGAGTCTTGTGAGTACAGTGTCTAATAGTTGCAGAAGGTATGTTAACTTGATGAACAGGAAGTGTCAGGCTACACGTGATTAACACACTTAAATCTGCTAGCTTTAGAGAATAAGTATTACGATGATTCCCAAGGATCCAATGAGGGATCAGCTGCATACGCCGCTAGTATCAAGGGGAAATGATTCCGTTATGCGGAACAACTGTAACAGAAGGAAATCACAACATTGGAACCCTTTGACATCTTCCGCACCCAGCACACATAAGCAAAAAGCATTTGAATACACTGGTGAACATGAAAGGTGAAACAAACCTGAAGAAGCATGAGCAGGGAGTTTGTCGATCTCTATGAGAAACAGATGGTTAATGTGGAGCATGATCAATGGCCATATCCTATCTGCCATCCAGCGGACCCGTGTCTCTCCTGTGTGTTGGTCTGGAGTTCCATCAGTATGGTGTTCAAGTTAGTGGCCATAGGGTATTTGCGCAACCTCAGGGCATCCTCTTTGTGTAGCACCACGCTTTCTGTCTGCGCCCACGCCATGAAAGATTGCACACATGCCTCAGGTGTTGGAGGGTCAGATGCCATCTTTCTGTGAGTGATGAGGTGCTTGTTAAGAAGCCCACATCAAGAAAGCTCAAGTAACCGTTTTCTTTTTGTCCCTGTGATAAAGACCCAATATGCATAGTTCCCATTTGTGCAGTGCAGGGCGTGCCATGCAGGCCGACAGCCTAGCTGTGACACCTTGCCAATAAAGTTGGAGAGATGGACAAGGCCATAACATATGCAACAGGGCTGCATCTACAAGGTGGCATAGTGGGCACGCAGCATCTATATGGTGGAAATAGCGATTCATTTTGGCACTGCTGAGGTACACTCTGTGCACAATATAAAATTGTACAAGGCGAAATGTAGCATTGAGCGGCAAACATGTGGGACTTCAGAGTACAGCAGCCCACTCCCTGTCTGTGCAGGGATGAGTAAGATCGCCCTCCCAGTGGCTGCATTGAGCCGTATGTGAAGGCATGGTGTGGATTTATAACAATTCAGCAAACCATTGCACTAGGTGTCTGCCGGGCCCCATTACATGAAGGTACTGCACCACTAAGTAGGTCGTAGGTTCATGAGTCAGGTCCCCCCACTTACAAGTCAGTGCCACGAGTAGTGAGTTATATAATAGGAACTTTCCAGGCAGTAGAGCTGCATCATCCATAATTGTCTCATAGGGAATGAGGGTGCCATCCCAGTAAAGATCTCCCAGAGTGAGTAAGACAGCTGCATGCCAGGTGCCAAGTTCCGCCCTTAAGGTGGAGGTGATATGTCAGGGTGTACCTAGCAGGGCTAGTTCTGGCGCATAAGGGGTCAGTGATCATGTAAGATAGAGGCTTTGGCAATAACAAGTATGCGCCACTCCCAGTAACAGGTTCAGGTGTCCTCCCCTGAGTGCATGGGTGAAACTGGTGTAGGATCTGGGGCAGTGTCCAGGCCGGTAGTGTTGTGGTTGTGGTTGTGGTTGTGGTTGTGTTTGTGTTCCAAATGCAGCACTACCCGGCCGCCCTGGTCCAGGGGTGACTAGAGTTTTGTCAGCACCACCCTGCAGGGCGTTTACTTCCAGATAAATTCTCTGGCTTGAAATCCTGAAAAAATGAAGTGGGATATACAGAGGTAGATTGGCAAAACAATGTAAGAGGCGCAGAAGGAGAACCATTTTCAGTAGGGTCACCCGGCCTGCCACTGACAACAGCAACGTACATTGATGGTCATTTGTTAGACCCAACAAAAGCCCATCTATTGTGCTTAGTTAAACAATTGACAATGATGGCAGTGGGGTTCTTTATCAGACATACCTCACCAAGGGCGGATGCATTTGAATATTACAGTTTGGACATTTTGTCATTAGAAAATTCATGTAACAAGTTACAATGAACTCTGACTTTTATCAATTCTTCTGAAAGCATCAGCAAAACTAGAGATTTCAGAAAGGCCACTTTATTGTGCATGTGTGTTGCATGATCTAGCATTGAAAACCACCCTTGAAAGTTGACTAGCCCTTAATGCTAGTCGACAAATTTACATTCTGCAGAATGACCCATCCTTTTGTGATTAAATAAGTAATTGAAATTGCAAAATGGTTTTGAATCTCTTCCTACTTATGACTCCTCCACTCTCATCACCATAAGACATGTGGCTGTTAACATGAATGAAAGGGTGTCCTTGTGTTTAATGCATTTTTATATTACCCTATGACAATCAAAGGTCACGTTCATAGAATCGGAGATTTGTTCAATTATTGTGACGAAACACAAAGGGTCATTTTATTCTTTCTGTTGAGAGAATATTTAACGCATTTTTCTCTTCCTTTCTGCAAACTACAAACTTTTTCCTTGGGATGCGATGCTTGCATTTTCTCTCTGTCGCTATTTTGGCTTTAACTCTACATATTTCCGCCTGCTTCCTCTAGTGAGGATATTCTGCTTTGTGCTGCAATGTACAGTGTTTTGGTTCAATCAGATGCAAGTGCTTGTACTGCTGTCAACTGCTTCCGAAAAGTGCCAGAGGTACTTAAAAGTAATGTTGTCCCTCAAGGAACTGACTGGAGCAGAAACGAGCCCCTTCCTAATTATAAGCAGAGAAAATGAACTTCTGCCTCCTGACAAGCAGCAAGCAGAAGAACTCAATTAGCACTTTGGAGCTTGATGGGACACGGGGGAGCCCCACGATCTGACACAGAATGAAGACTATCAGATTAGAAAACCCAAGGCGTTTCACCAGGTGAAAAGTCAAACGACGAGACGAGAGTCCTCAAAGAGAAAACGACTGCACTGTGGGCAATAACAGTAACTAGAAATGACAAAACATCAGTGTTTACAGACGAGGAGGCCTTCAGGGAACATCATAAATGCAAGTCAAGTCACATCTGCACTGGGCATAATTACCCTTCCGTCTAATTGTTTTTGTCGACCACTATTTCCCTGGCGGATGCAGAAATGCTAATGGAGGGAAAAAAAGAGGATAAAACGCACATTCGTCTGACAGGACTAACCTTTACAGATGTCTCGGGAAGGTAGTGAGGGTTTCTCAGCTTGGTTGTGATGTAGAAGCGGAAGTCAGGAGCGTATTCGATGGTTGAATCTCCAAGACGGATGCAAAGGCTGCCCCCTTGTTTGAATGTTTGCTTGAGCAGCAGAGGCTCAAGGATGGGGTCTAGTTCTTCTCCGACGTTCTCCAACAACACTAGAATAGAATGATTCGATTCCTTGATTATGTTTAGTATATGGAATGGTACTACATTTAGAAATAGTGCACTCGGACAAAGTATTGTAGCCACTATTTGCAGCATAATATATCAGGGGTCGAAGTAAGCTTATGTTGGGGCACAAAGAGATTGGTCACATTGCTCTTGAATAACAATGACTTTCTTTTAGGTAGCGCTTAACACTGCAGTGGTCCAGTTCCTAAACACTAGAAATAAAAGGTGTCACAGCCACCTAATTAAGAGCGCAACAATACGAAACGTCATGACTCGGAAGGATGACAGACTCAGTTGGCCTTGCAGGGATGAAAACTCATGGCCTGGAGCACATCAACAGACAGTCATACATTTTTCTGAGTTTTCTGAACACGCCCTGCCAAGCTAACACCATACAATGGGAAGGCGGCCAGGCAATGGCAGATGGCCCGCTTGCACATGGACCTCCAAGAATTAGAAATAAGGTACAGTGCGTCCTATTTCAGTCAAATGATCAACATATACTTTAAAAGAAAGCATACAATGCCTTTCTAAATGCAAAAAAGTCTTATTTTTATTATAAAATTTGGTATTAACGAACAAGTCACTTACCTTTAGTAATGCCTTATTTGAGGGAGACTCTATCTAGCCGCAGATTCCTTACCTTAGAATTCTCCCCAGGCAGCATCCATAAATGTTTTCATGAGCAGTACAGCTGCATGCCAGTAGGTGGCATCGATATGCTCTGCATGGCACCATCCGCGCTGGATTTGAAGTGCGCAGTGCTTATATAGATGTCACTCTGGCGCACTGACGTCAGTTTCTTTTATGCGGCTTTCCACACCAGAAGCACAGAGCCACAAAGAACACTGACAACTGGGGTGGAAAACGAAGGCCCTGAAATGGGAAAAGGCCTAGTTCATGGAACGTCCCGAAAAATCAGTTCGCACAGTAGGGGAGGATGGGTCGGTCAGTTAGGAATCTGCAGCTAGATAGAGTCTCTACCAGATAAGGCATTATAGAAGGTAAGTAATGAATTCATCTAATAGAGACTTTTAGCTGCCGACTCCTTACCTCAGAATAGATACCCAAGCAATACCTCCTCAGATGTGGGTCTGCGAAACAATTTCATACCAAAAAGTCCTACAGGACCAAACGAGCAAAGTGCCAGTCTCGATGGACCCGATTGTCTAGGCAGTAGTGTTTTGAGAACATGTGCGGAGAAGCCCACATTGCTGGTGGCAAATGCCCAGGACAGGTACTTTACGTACTAATGCAGTGGTAGTAGCCTTACTTCTGGTGAAATGAGTGCGCAAACCCTCAGGGGGTTGATTCCTGGCCAATGCGTAGCAAATTTTATTGCAGAGCACAGTTCATTGGGAGATGGTCCTTTTCTGCACAGCGTTTCCCTTCTTCACTTCAACATACCCCACGAAGAGTTGGTCACCCACCCAGAACTCTTTTGTGCGGTCAAGGTTGAATGACAATGTTCTCTTTGGGTCCAGTCGGTGAGGTTTCTCTTCTTCCTTAGATGGATGTGACAGAGTGCAAAAAGTAGGCATAGTGATGGACTGGCCTACATGAAAGGAAGTGATGACGTTCAGTAGAAAGAAAGCTCTATTCTGTAGAACCAAGTTGTCTGGGTAGATCTTCAGGTGTGGAGGCTTGGATGACAAAGCCTGAAACTCACTGACCCTCTGGCCAGATGTTAATGGCACCATAGGACTTGAAGCTGGGCTTCCTAGATTACATTCTTGCCACACCAGAATACTCTAAAAAAACTCTTGAAAAAAGCCCAGTCAAAAACTCACTGAAGGGGTAATTCTCTCTGCATGTGCACTGACTGGTGCAGAAAGAAAAGAACGGATTTCAGCATGCTGGGGTGGCACCAATATAGGCACCGCACATATCACATCTGGAATAGACAATGCCTAAGACGCTATGTGGAGCCAATTGGCGGCACCCATCAACAAGCAGGTGTACTGCTCGTCAACAAATTTCCAGATCTAGTCTGACACCTAGAAATAATTCTACGGTAAGCAATCTGTGGCTATACGTCTCTATCAGATATACTTTGTAAAAAAGTGCAGATAGCGAAGTTCTCATAAGTGCACGTGATAAATGAACCATGATGTAACCAGTTTCTCAGAAATATGTAGTTCTTTCTATCCAAATATTGTTCCTTGTGTTAATTCTTGTTAAGGACAATCCCTTGGATGATGTTGACGGTTTGACCTGGGGCTACTCAGGACAGGGTGAAAATGAAGAAAGGGCTTTTAGAAACATTCTGGAACCAACTAATTCTATAAACCTGCACCAGTTAAATGTAAATGTAAATGTGGGATACTTGTAAAGCGCACTGTTACTCTACCCGAGTGTCCTGGCGCTGTAGACCGCTGGGGAACCAGTCCTGGTTTTCCCTGTGAGATGGTCCCTTTCTAGGTATCTCCAGGGTGAAACCAGGCATCCCCGGCGTCTGTGGGGGGCCGTTGTAGAGATTAGGCAAGCTTAATGCCAAGAGTTACCGAGTGTGTTCCCTGGTTAGAGTAGGCACTGAGGCGAGAATTATCAAGTCCGTTGACCCTGGTCCAAGACCCTGCCGCGTCAGGAATTGAACCCTGGTCCCGGGCCGTTCTCTGCTTACAGGTCTGCCGCCTCTAACCAGTGAGCCACACCTCTCCACACTCCATATACTTTAATACTGTAGAGCACAATTGTGCACTGCATTGGCTGAAACTTGGGGCAGTATTTGATTGGCTCCTGGGTTGATTACAGACTGCTTCTGAAAGACCTTTCTTCATTTTTACCCTTTAGGTATTGCACCAGACAGCGTTTACTGTCCAGTGTGTTGTTCTACTCCGAGGATTCAGACAGTAGAGCTTACCTTTGTGGGGATCTTGATTGCCAGATGAGGTGCCTCCGTGAATGAAAATCAGATATGATATGCTCCATCCCAAGGCCAAGTCAGAATCCACACATCACTGTACCACAGTAACCAACACCACCATTTCCCAACTTTTCAGAGGGAGCTGAGTTCATGAAACCTCACTAACCCTACCCCACCCAGGGATAAAAAGGTAGAAGCTGGGTCAAAGCTAATCTAGCCTTCCTGCGAAACCTGCAGGCAGAGTGTGTTCAAGGCAAGGTGAGGCAACAGCCTTTAGGTGGCAGAGAGTGGTGATGCCAAATAAGTACAAAAGACCCACTCCACAAAGTCACCGTTTGATCAGTATTGTGCCAGCACTCGGGCAGATAAGATTTTACTTTGCCTTTAGTGATGAAAACCCTTTCATTCATTCCTGCTGCCTTCCTGCTCTGTGACTCAATACGGATTGAAGCAGGTACTAACGTGTTAATATGTGGTGCGCTGCTTGCTCTTCCAGAGCATCGCTGGCTGTAATGTCAATGTGACATTGCTGTTTTTTGTAGCAAGAAGCAATAATAAACACAGGAGATTTAACAATTACAATGCAGTCTACAGACAGAACAGAAAGCCAGAGTATTCCTTACAGTACAAGCTGGCCTCATCTGGACTCAGAATTTAGTACAGGCTACCTATATGTTTGCTGCTGAGGATAGCATGCCACCAATCCCGTGTGATAGAGATCCAGATCTGTCCATCATTTGTCACAGCTTAGGAAAGCGGCCTGCCCAGGATCCTGGCTTGAAGCTTGCCAAGATAGGCCAACGGCTGCTGCTGCATTGGCCATCGCCTCGGCTATTTGAGTATTGTTAAACAGTGAAGGTCAGGGCTGAATGAGTATGAAGAAGCAAACGGAGGGAGTGGCAATATTTTCTCTTCCATACACAGTGCTAATATCAGCCCAAAGCCCTCATTTACATCTTGCTGGACGGGCTATCTAAATCAGGGCCCAAGTCTTAAAAATATGCAGAGAAGGCTTGGACACCGCCCAGAGGAGTCTTTTTTTCTCCTACCTTGTGTTATTGTCTGTTTTATGCATCATTCCATCTCATGTACAGTGCTTGCATTGTAATACAGGAATGACTATTTTATGTCTCAAAAGTATCACATTTTGGCACACCAAAAACTTTCTTTCTCTCATTGTAAACGTGCATCAATTTTTTTCTCACCATCATAACCATTTAATTACATATGTTATCAGGACTTGAATGTGAGCCTGGCTCAATGATAGTCTCCACACTGGCATGTCCCTTTTCAGATCATGAAACCCTGACCTCAGTACGTCGTACTGAAGTTTTGCGAGACGCGCAACAAAAAGCACAATACTCACTGTTGCTTCTCAGGATCCGATCATCCGAGCTTACCCAACTATTGGATTATGGCATATTCTGCAGCAGCATGCCAGCAAGTCCTTTTACCCCGGTCATCAGCATGCTGCTGCTTTTCGGTGCACCTGGTGGCTGCTTTTCATCCAGCCACCTATCCCCATAATACACACATTGGCAAGCATGTAGGTCAGGTTTTAA
The DNA here is from genome assembly GCF_964261635.1 of Lissotriton helveticus. NCBI lineage: Eukaryota > Metazoa > Chordata > Amphibia > Caudata > Salamandridae > Lissotriton > Lissotriton helveticus. Next base: position 536,993,211 of record NC_136061.1, read on the forward strand.
ATACAATATACAAGCCACAACTATTTACTTTTCCAATGACTGTTTTAAAAAGTGCCAGTCCAGTGAGCAGGGGGAGAAGTCTGTTGGCCAGTAATTTTGCAAGTATTTTAGCCTCTGTAGTGGAAGAGAAATAGGTAAATATGCCTTACAATCAGCTGGTAGCTTACCCGGCTTGTGGATGACCACTATTGTGGCAAGTCCTCTGGTAAAATCCCTTCCTCATAACTCTCTAAATACATTTGGCATAGATGGGGAAATAGTTTAGAGGCTGTCGATTTAAAAAACTCAATTGGGATACCGTTGGGTCCCAAAGCCTTGCCCGAGAGGATATCCCTAATGGCCAATTGGATTTCTTCATCAGGGGGATCTCCTTCCAGAGAATCCCTGTCTTCAGGCGACAGAGAGGGGATCCTGATGTTTAAGAGAGACTCATGTGCTTCAGAATCTGAGATCGTTGCAGTATAGGTATACACGAAGTCGAAATAAGTGTCAAATGTTTCTGATATCTGTTGAGGATTGGTGATTTCTTCCCCATTGGGCCCATTTATCTGATGCACCCACCTCGATGCCTGCTCACTTTTTTCTAGCCAGGCCAGAAGCTTGCCCGTCCACTCCCCGTGCTCACGAACCTAGTGCTAGATAGATTTTTTTTTTAGCCTTTGCCGCTTCTGTAAGAAGTTGTTTGTAATCCAGTGCTTTGGCCGCCAGTAGCTGCTGTGCAGTCGTATCGTGGGACTGAGGCAGTGCAGCTTTGCCCTGGAGAATATCCAACTCTAGTTGGTCTATACGCTTCGTCAGTTCTTGTTTAGGACCCGTCATGAGGGTGAGGGCTCTTCCCTTCACAACAGCCCCAAAGGCACCCTAGAGGATTTGGGCTGAGTCAACCGAGCCGACATTTTCTTTGAAATACAACTCGGTGTCCTAAATCAGTGCCGCTCTGACATGGGGTATCTTAAGAGCCCATGGGTTTATAGTTAGAGTAGTATAACTAGTTTTGGGATCCAACAGTTTTTTTGTGAAATAGGGGAATGGTCCGAAATGCCTTGAGTCAGGCAGCGCGCCTCGCTAAATTCTGGAAGGTCATGCGTGTGTGTGAGCATATAGTCGATTCATTATTGTGGGCACCAGAGTGAAACGTAAATTGTGAAGTGGTGGGGTAAAAATGTCGGCAGACATCAACCAGGCCAAGGGCCTATAAAAAGGTAGCTAGTTTGGACCCTGAAACAGGATCACTATTTGGGGGGGGGACGATCAATCAGACTGTCCGCCACAAGATATAAGTCTCCCCCGATAACCAGTGTGCTGATTGGAAGATCGAGGACAAATTTACTAAGGTCTCGCAAGGTGGACTGCTGCAACGAGGGGGGACATATACTGAGAAAATGTTAAGTGTCCCAGGAGCCAGACACCGCCACAAACCTGCTGTGTTCATCTGCACATTTGTTCTTCACCATATAGGGGCAGTTCCTACATCGGAGCACTCCGCCCAGTTGGAACCGGACGTGAAACCCGAATGTGCGATTAGTTGGTACCCCCATCTACTGAGGGCCTTACATGTGTTGCCAATTAGGTGGGTTTCTTGCATGAGGGTGAAATCTGGAGCCTGTCTCTTTAGGTATTGAAGGACTATGCCCCGCTTTAGTTTATCCCCTAGTCCATTCACATTCCACATCAGGAACCCAAGATAATTTTTGGGAACCCATGGGTAGAGGTAGTTGGCGATCCATGCCTATCAGTGGTGTGGTCCCCATTTTGTCGAAACTGTGGTGGCACTGTACCTCATGGGTAGGCATACCGCCCAATATCCAAAGTTTCAGTAGGTGGACATCAACAGGCATTGAAAAGGGGACACCTGCCTGGGAATGCTGTTCGTAACCATAAAACATGGGTGCATCTAGTTCGAGCCTCAATTGAAACAATAACTGTACATTGCCTTGCTGTATAAAACAAAAATAACCAACTGACCAACCATCCCTCCCACCCAGAACTCCCCCCACCCCTCTCCCTGCCTCCCTGCATAAGTGAAGTGTGTGATTCGTTTCCCCAACAGTGCAGAGTGCCCGTCGCACTCCCACCCCTGCAATAAAGGAAACCGTTGACTCAACCCATCCCTCCCATCCTGCTAGACATATGGAAAATTCTAAGCCACAGGAACTCGCTTAGGTACACTAGAATATACTCATCACTGTCCCAGAGAGCGACCTCTCGGGCAATAGGTCAGTGCATCTCCATCACAGCCAGCTGGGGGGGTCCACCTCGCCCACCACATATCAGACGGTCCACAGCAGGCTCATCCCCCTATTGGCCCACCTCAGATGATGTAGGCCCGTGGGAGTCTCCATAGAGCTATCCAGGAGGTGGGACCGAGTGTGGGTCACACATGGATATTCTGGGGATCCCGCTCCCCGAAGGCCATCACGCTCATGCGTGGCATAACTGTTGACAGTGTACATCAATGCTCATCGTTCTTTCCAATCTCTGTCCTGTTTCTCCTACACTTCGCCAGCCATCCAGCCACTCCCTCGCAAGTGGACCTTTTTTAATAAAGCATCACATCCTTTATTCCTTGGGTTAAAATGATCTTCTTCTAATTTCCTATTTTTAAATGTGTTGTTATGGTAAGGAACCATTTTGGGCCAGGATGGTTGGGCCCTGGGAAGGCTGGTGCCTTGCTAGGGCTCAGTTGACACAGTTAGCCATCTTGGTGGGATGTAAATAAGCAACTGTTAATCTTCGCCCCTTCCAACAAAATACCATACTCCAATCTGTCTTTGATGAAACGATTTTCCAACTTTGTGTGGTGTTTTAGTGTGGCTGTGTAATATCATCCTAAGCAATATAATGTAAAATAAATCACTCAATTTTTAAGTATCAAAAGCAGTGAGAACCCACGTGTACTCATACACTATGCTTATTTATATAGCGATGAAGTGAGCAGTCGTGCTACCCACCAGATAGTGCCACATTAAACAAGCATTTCCAATGCTATTGGTCTCACATTTGTGAAAGTTGGAGCTACTGGCATTGTAAATGATATTGTTTTTTTACTAATTATTTTTGTTTGTAGTTGAGTGGATGCATGTTGTTTGTAGTGGAATGATGTGGTTTACATTGGAATTCTTAGTTGTGGAATTGTGTGGGGTGGAATTGTGTGGTCTGTAGAGTATTTGTGTAGTGGAATTATGTCGTATGATGAAGAGAAAGGGGTGAGAGCTGTATAAAATAGAAAGCAAGATGCAGAAACAACAATTGATGTACAGAATGCAGAACAATGTCATTCATTCACCCCAGTACAGAGATCTGGGCCTAAATCCATTGTTTTTTTGCACTCCACACCACCCCAGGTCAGACATGGCCATATGCAAAACAGCCTTGACCCTGTGCCTCATGGGAACAGTCCAGCCCAAACTGCCAAGCCATGTCTTTCCTGGACCGGAATCAAGCTTCCAAGGACCGGTTTCTGGCTATCAGCCGTCATCAGCCTGGATAGCTAGAAAGCAAGATTGAGAGGGATAGATAGATTAGGAGAAAGAGAGTGTGAGAAAGAGATAAAGAAGAGGCGAGAAGGTTATAGATGCATAAAGAGGTTGTGTTTGTGTATGCAGAAGACACCGAAAGAAGAGGAGAAGAGTGTGTGTTTGGATTTTTTTTAAAGTTATGGCGAAGAATCAGAGCTTCTGAACTGTGCCCACCTCGGATCTTCCTGCAAGCCAGACCTGAACTCACCAAAGTATTTTTCTACTAGGCACTTGTGAGTGGGAGACTGCATTCTTTTATCATACCAATCAGATCCTAACAAACCTAGGTGTTTTTATTTTCTTAATAAAAAAGAAGAGGTGGTTATTTTAAATGTATGCGTGCAGAGACTGCATTTATTTTTCGCTATAATTCTGAACTAGCCACACCAGCTTTGTCATGTACATTTTTAATGCATGTATGGCAGGGTATTTGTAGACGTGTGAGTTTTGAGACTGCAATTTTTTCTCACACTAAGCCAGCCCTGACCGCACCTAGGTGTTTGTCTGTTGAGGGCTCGCTGAACTCTCTGCCCTTGATGATCTACAGAGCTGCAGGTAGCCATTAGGCTGTCTGGAGGGCCTGACCAAAGGCCATGTTCGAGCGCCGAACACTGCGGCAAGCCTGACTCCTAATACGGTAAGAGGGACCGAGGTGGTAACATCATAGCGCTATGCACTAAGTGTACCGCCACGTGGGCGGGACTTTAGTATTCCAAGGCAAGTTGGCTTGGCGTGCTGTTTTTCCGTTGTCTCTATCACTTATATAAGCTTTTAATGAGGCCCGTTTTTTCCTGGGCAGCCATTAATTTAAAATATATGTAAACAGTTGCCAATATTGAAGGTGTTTAGACTTATATGTCAATGCCAAGGTGACGTACTCTCCAAAGCTATATCTGAGATCTTGCACAATGTAGTAGCGTTGCTTTAATATTTGCCACGAGGTGCTTATCAGCAGACTGGTTACCGACGCCGGCGAAGGTTATTCTGTAACGTGCCAATGCGCTTCGACGCTCTGAAGTAGTGCTATACCTTTTCCTGCACGGACTCCTTTCTGAATCCTTTCCTTTGGAAAGCATTCCAGTTAGAATTATGAACATCGTTATCACGTCAGCAGATGCGCTGCCAGCAGGTGGAAGCCACCACAGAGGGTTAAATGTAAGTTGCAGCTGCCAGAACGCCGCGCACACCCATTCGACCCCTGGGGTTAGTGGCATGTTAGCATACACGTCAGCACTAGGGTACCTGCGAACTGCCCTTAATGTGGTAGTTTCCTACACCATAGTGCAATGCGTTGGGCTTTCCTTGCATGCTGCTCCCGTCGCTTTTGTTCCTTAACAGAAGGGCCCGAGCCTGCTTTCAACACCAACAGATTACCATAACAGAAACATCTTTTTTAGGAAGTAGTAACACAGAGGACTCACGTGGGGAGAAGCAACACGAAGGGTGCAGGTGGGGAATGAAGCATAACAGGGGGGCAGTAACACGGAGGGCGGGGGCCAGAATACATAGCTGCCAAGGTTTCAGACTGCTTATGTGTGACACTTTCATAATTTCAGTGTAATTATGAGTGACATTCAGCGAATATGAGTGACACTTCCTCGCGAGCATAATCAAGCAATGAAGACGAGGAAAACATAAATAACAGAAACTACACCCATTTGAGCAACAAGAAACTCTAAGAAGATTTTAAAAAGGCTTGCAAAACACCTAATCGTACTGCAGGCAGCGACTCACTGCAATGCAGAGCTCTCAGCTGTACTAACTTTACTTATGCGCCTGAACTCAATTTTGTGCAGACAGTGTGATTGCTGCAATGTAGAGCCCTCAGTCATAGCTGCCAAATTTTCCGCCGCCTCATAAGCGACATTTAAATGTTTTCAGTGTCCTCATGAGTGACATTCCAATGCCATATGTCAAACTATGAGTGAGACTTCATTGCAAGAAGAACAACTACATAATCTCACCCGCATTGAGATAAATTACAGAAATGATTCTTTTTTTGTGCAATATAATGGTCTAGAAATGCCCATAACAGAGATCAACATCTTTCATGTGCTCATTTAAGGGCAATACCGTAAATCCTTCTTCCAATAAGATATACCTGAATTTTTGAAAGAGTGGTTCTGAAGCAAAAACGAATGGTGTTGAGAGTCCGCTTGAGTTTGTGTCCCCTGCCCTTTTAAAATGTTAAAACAATTTATGGAGTATGGTGACAAAACGAGAGGGGTGCAATGTACTGCAGGCAAGAGAAAAACAGTGCTGTTCTATTACAGGCCAACACAATCACTAAATATGTGAAATCTGCCCATTAGTTCTGTTCTAGCATTGTAAGGTGATGGTTCAAACTTAGGTAACAGGATAAAGGAGCAGTTCTTTACAGAGGGCAAGTTCAGGTAATGGAAATAAATGCCACCTTCAGAGATAAGCAAACTTGCTAACCGGAACCAGCTGGATGCACTGAAGCTGGTCTACTTCTCCCCACTCTTTCTGTCCAATTTCCCTCATCCCATTCTCTGACTTGCGCTCTCTTCCCTTGCTCTTTCATCCACTCTTCCTTTCTCAAACTTCTCTCACTGTTTGCTTTTCATCCTCTTCTCTGCATTCTCCTTCCATGCGCTTCCACCCATTCTTCTCCTTTCTCACACTGTTCTCTCTGCCCGCTTTTTCTCCTTAACTTTTATTCTCTCTCTGTATTCTCTGTTCATCTGTCTCCCCTCCATCCACTTTTCCTGTTTCTTCTATATGGCTCCTTTCCACTCGATTTCCTCTTTTTAAGGGTTCACCTTCTTACTTTCTTTTGTCCCACACTTTGTCTCTCTCACTCCTCCATCCTCACTCTCCTTTCTCAGACTCCTTTTCTTTCTCTCATGCTTTCTTTCCTAGATCTGTCCTCTCCACTCTCCCTCGATTCCTCCTACATCTTTTCTTTCTCACTCCTTTAGTATACTTCTGCAGCAGTGCTGGCATTGCTCACTGTAATCTGTGATTGGCCAGTACGTTGGTTCATGCACCTCAGCAACAAACTGCAGAGGCAATAATAAACAAAAACATCACTGCAAGAACCACTAACCTTTAACTCAAAAAGATCTTAATTTCAATTAAAAAAATGTAATCTAACCTATACTGACAGGACTTTCTGGTCTCTCCATAGCACTCAAGTGAAAAGGAAATGCCTTTCTGTACTTGAAGTTGAAGGCATTGAGTAAATTTAGTCATTTCGATAATACACAAAAAATGCATTGCATTTGTTAGTACTTCAGTGTTAATTGATCCAGTTTTCAAGTGCATTGCTACTTACATTACATTAGCTGCAACTCCCACAATAAAAACGTCTTCATTTTTCATGGTAATTTGTTTTTTGTAATGTTTCCTCGCCAGTGCTTTGGTAGCCAAAGTTCATTCAGGGCCCCTGTTCTCTTCTAACATCCTCGTCATTGTTGGATTAAAAGTAAACATCAATGACGTCTCGGAGCGAGGCCTAAAACTTACAGAGCTTCTAAACTAGATGTGCTGTGAACATCGAACTCCAGGTTTTTATTAATTTCTGGACTGTGACCAGCACATAAGGAGACAGGCCTTTCTGTGTCGCTGAAGTAGTAAGGAAACTGAGCGCTGAATGCTGTAAAAACAGCTGATGGCAACAGGGAAGGTGCCCTCCCTTCAGGGGATTAATGTACTTATGCAAGGAGCAACTACGGAGGCCTCATGACAGTGCGCAGCCATGGTCTTATCTGAGCTTAATCAATGTCAGTTAGGTCAGCTGAGCCCAACCAGCGGCGGCACCAGCGCGCAGTTCTACTTGACTTGCAGGCTCAGGCAGCTTGCTGAAACTAAATTATTATAAATGTTGTAAATCAGAAAGCAACATGAATTGTCAGACCTGAGTTGCGATGGGACGAGGGTGATCTCTTCTTTCAGCACGGCATTGTGGAGGCCCTCAGATTTCTGAGATCTTCCCTCTGCACAGGTGTCCGACCTCTGCTGAGTGCTCTTCCTGTGGTCCCACATGATGATGGGGCAGCAAACTACTGGTGGCACACAGGCGGTTAGTCGTGTGCCAAAGAAACATTACTGCCCGCATTTAATTGCCGCCTTACTACTAGTGACATCCTGTTGGAAAATCGACAGTCACGTGACGGCACGTAACGTGATGCCGCCACAGCCGGCCCTAGCTGAGTGAGTCTAAACAGCAGCTAATTGTGAATGTTGAATATGCCGCCTGCGCAGCTGAGCCCCCTGGAGGGCGCGACCCACTACATTGCAGCTTTCATTTTAAAATCTAGTCTGCACCAGCCAGCCAGCCGCAAGTGAAGTCTGCTGCGACCCGGCCCAGGTTGGCATAGGCAGCAAGTTTCAGCGTTGTCAGCAGAGTGCCAGTCAGGGGCAAAATGCGTGACATTGCATTTCAGTGCGGTGATGCGGGAACGCCACACTGACATGCTTGGCGTCATGCTGGATGCGTGACACTTGGCAGGACTGAGAATAAACAGGGAGGGCACAGGTGGGGAAGCAATTTGGAGGGCGGGTAGGAAGCTACATGGGAGAGAAAGAAGAATGAGCTGCAATACCAGTGAGATCACACACAACCCTTTCATGTCAGCAGTGGTGCACGGTTGCCTTCCAGTCAAATTCAGGGATGTCATGTCATTGCACTATGCCAGTTAAGGTACTATTAAAAATATCTGATCCGATGATAGCAACAAAACTTCATTGGAAAACCCATTACATCAGTCCTATCTAATTTAACACGTGTAGTTCTGTACTTACCTTGCGGGTGGCTGCCTCCACTGCGGCTCCTGCAGCCACGCATTTTCAGTTTGTTGTCCTTTCAACACGCAGATCTGCTGATCTTTCTTGCACATAAAAAGCATGCCAGAAAGAAAATTCAAATTGCCTGCCCATGTGGAGTCGGACATTATGCACCGTTAAGCTGTAACGTTGAGTGTGACAGGGGGCGTATACCATTAAAATAGGGAAATTATTATGGTCTTTAGGTGGCTAGGTCTTCTGAATCTACAGTGCTCCAGTTGTAGAGCCACGTACAGAATTGTGTAGCAGTGGCATCTATTGTTGTAAGCAAGTTGTCTGGGACAAAGAAAGAAAACATGCCAATTGTTCAAAAAAGCACCAACTCGAGAAGTACTTTGCTAAACGTAAACAAACTGTTGGACCTTTTAGAAGATGTACCCCCGAGAGTAGCGAGAGGCGACCATGTTAGAATGACCTTTTGAATTTAGTGCAACATACATTTCTCCAAGGAGCAAAATCAGGGAACGGTTAATGTAGGCAATGTCGAGCAACTTATTTTCCGGCTATAGAAAACGGCCCGTGCAGACGGTATCCTGTTACCACACCCGGGCGTTCCCAAGTCCGGGTGCAGAATGTGGAGACCTGGAGGCATGTAGCGGAAGGGTCCGAAAGAACAAAGAAAGAATGGGGGCCATAAAGCAGGCCCCATGCTGAGCCTTCTCAAATAAAAATAACATTGCGCAAAGAGAGTACCCCTGAGTATCTTTCCATCTATGGATCGCCCTGTAACTCCGCCACAGCCCTGGGTGTGGCGACTGTCAAAGCGTATGTAGGAAGCACAGCAGCCGTGAAAAGGCCATTGCACTGAGCTTCCCTAAAAGATTAAATAAATAAAAATAACATGGTGCAACGTGTGTGCATAAATTAAACGAATAGTGTCTCCGTGGAGTGTGTGCCATGAGGTAAGTGCTCAATTACATTTATGCACAGCGGCCGTGAATCGAGGGCCATGCTAAGTGCTGCTCTTAATCTAAAAAAAAAAAAAGTTCCAAAAACACAAAAGCTACTGGCACAAGTGGAAGGACAAATCCTGCTGCAATGTTCCATGGGAGTTACAAATTGAGAACGAGGTAGGACAAGTAGGATCCATTATACCACTTACAAACGACTTTTTTTGAAAGACACTCACAAAAGCCATATCAAAGGTTGGAGGCGGGCTGTAAAAGCTGGAAGAGGGCGGTAAGCTCATAGACTGAATACAGCATGTGCTGCCTAGGTTCGACCTAAAAAGGAAAGATTTGCTCCTGGAATAGTTTGCTGAGAAGAAACGCCTCCCATCTAATCTAGATGTTTGAAGTAAGGTTCTCTATTCGTATGCCAAACTCTCCTCATTCCAACAGATGGATTACCTACTTCAACAGATTAGTGCCTTTCGGACCTTCAAAACATCATTCTCCCATTGGTGTTAAGTTATGGCAGGATGCCTCTCAGGACTGAGGGCAGATTGTTTAGGCCAGACTTTTGACAACTATACAAAATTGGGTTACAGGTTGAGGGGTGAAACCTTTCTCGAACGTAACCACAATTCTTGTCAGGGTGAAGTCAAAAGCAACCCCCAAATTAACATGTGCTCAACCCCTAGTATCTTGGAACTCAGCAGTCAGGCTTAACTTACAGGCAATGTGTACAGTATTCATGCAGCATGTCACACAGTAACGAAGTGAAAACACAACACAATGAAATTCCCACACCAATTTAGAAAAAATAGAGTAAAATGTAATGTATAAATTGTCACCAAAACGACGAAAATCCAACGGGTAGAACCAGAGTTATGAATTTTCAAAGATATAAGTGAAAATAGCATCAAAAAGCTCAAAGCAAAACTCGCAGCTATCTGGTTGTGCGAGACTGGGATAAAGTTACAAGTTTATGCTGACTGCAATTTAGTGCAGGTCAGATACAGAGACATGATTAATCCTGCTGAAAGAGTTACTGTCAGGAACTCCCTGTCCTCTCTGGTATGTTGGCACCCTCAAGGGTCCTTGCTTGCACAAATTTATGTCCACTAAGTTGATTGTTTTTTAACTTTTCTTGCCACTGCCAATGTTTGTTTCTTTTTATTGTGTATATTGGTGCCAGTGCTTGTTTTGTCAATGCTTCTTGTTTTTGGGTGCTAGCAATAGTGTCACATTATTAGACATCTGCACCCGCCATGCTTATGGGTGTGGCTGAGGCACCTGGCATGTTTATGGGCGTGGCTAGCCATGTTTGGTTAACTGCCACTGAACTGCCTATAAAAGCCCAAGCCTCGCACCTGTCAGTGCTTGGCTTAATCTCCTGGTTCCCGCTACAGCTAGAGACTGCTTCTATCATCGCTGCAGGATTTCATCCTTCACCATTGGACAGAAGCACGCGCCAGTACAGGACTGCAGCAAGCACCAGACAACTAAGGGCAGTGAGCTTTGAGGCTGCGTGTGAAGTGAAAGGCTGTGTGACTTTTACATTTTCTGTTGGTATCGGAAGGCTCGTCTTTGCATATTTGCCATGTGAATTGGCCATCTGATATCTGGCACAAGTAACTTTTGATTCAAGACTATTGCATTTACATATTTGTTTAGCGCTTAGCGCTTGGGGTCATTTTATGCTTGAAATAATTTCATATTTGTATTACGCTTAGCGCTTGGAGTCATTTTATGTTTGAACTTATTTCATATTTGTATTCAGCAAAGCGCTTAGGGTCATGTTATTTCCAACTTCTGAGAGTTTTATTTCTACACTATTTGCATAGCACTTTGATATTAAGGCAAATATTGTGAACTTGATACCGAGCATTGCGCATGGAACCATCCTGTTACCCCTCTGATCATCATATTGTGTGGACACTGACTTTAGATCTGAATATTTGTTTATGGGTGTTTTGTGCAAACGAAACGACATGTCTAGGTGCCATTCGTTTACCCGGCTGTCGATGACACAATCATAACCAGTGACTCCTTTTGGCAGCATTGCTTGGATTGTATTCTCCTGCAACCTACAGACAAAGGCTAAGAGAGTATCTCAGCTCCTCTTGAGAACCAGGTGATTAACATAACTCTCTTATAATGAATGTTCTGTGTTAAGTGCACCTGGGTGGCTGTACTCATCTGTTGCATTTCTTATTTTATAGAGAAACGCAAGCCCTCCAAAAGGCGACCCTACTGTGCAAACAGATCCCCCTCGAGGGTGCCGGGCTGGAACAGGCTTTGTGGAGTAGCAGTGTTCTCTCTCTTTTTCTCGTCCCATTCCCCTTGCCTTTTGAGACACCTGTCGTGAGTTCAGAAGTGCCAAGAGGTGTTCTAGGAGGAGGGAGGAGAGTTCATCGTTCCCTCAGACAACCTGAACCTCAGATGAGTGGCTGTGCCTTAGTCTTAGTTACCTTTTCAGTACAGTAGCAAGAGTTCCTTTCATCGTAGAAGGGGCAGCAGAGAGCAGGGAAAGCTTCACAAGTACTCGTCAATGTTGAGCGAAGAAACCAGCCGGGTGTCACAAATGGTTGTTGCTGTAGCACAAAGACCCTGTCAGCGTTGCGGACAGTCAGGGATGGCTGGAGCTCTGTGTTGCCCGTCACTGCAGCAGTCGATGCTGTAGCGCAAAGAGTTAGTTAGCCCGAAGTTTGCCGGGGCAGCAAGGTCTTGGCACAAACTGGCCCATTTGTGAAGAGCCCAAAACAATTAAGGGAAGTTCAACTAACCCACACCAAGGGTTCAGCACCTATGAGGCATCACTTGGAGGTCAGGAAGTAGCGCCAGCAGGGCTCAGGCAGGTCAGGTTGCAGGTCCAGGCAACAGGTCAGCTGGGTAGTTGCAGGGAGCCTCTGGATCTTTTTAAGTCCCTGTAGCTCAGAACACGAGGTAAACTGGTTGACCCTCGGAGTAACTTCAGCCAGGGATGAAGGGTGCAGGCCCAATCTTCCTTCACAGCAAACAGGGCAACAGACAGCAGAGCAGTAGAGTAGCAGGGCATCAGAGTGGCAGTGCTTCTGGCAGCAAAGCAGCACAGATGTCCTTCTTCTGCAGACGGTCCAGGAGTGTACTGAAGAGTTGGTTTCTGAAGTCCAATATTTGTAGCTTCTGCCTTCTTTGAAGTAGTTGAAACTTCTAGATAATTCCATTTGAAGTGTTCAGGTTTCCTCACCTACCCTGGTCCCAGACTAAGTACAGGGGGTAGGAAGATCTTTCTGTGGAGGCAGAACACTGCCTATTCAAGTGTAAGTAGAGCTCTGCCCAGCTCTGCCCTCCTATCCTGCCAGTGATGGCCCATCCTGACGCACCATAGATCTCTATTGTGTGTGGCTGTCTAAGAGGAACAAAGCCCAACTGCCAACTACACCCAGTTATGTGACTCAGAGACAGGCTGCAGGCACTTAATAGATAATCAGAAACATGAAATTGTTTTAAAGTGGCATTTTCACATAGGAGAGGACTTTTCATTACAATTCCAAAGACACCAAACATGTCCCGTTCCCATTTGGAAGTAAGTACTCATTAAATATAGTATGGTACCACCAATGTTTTCCAATTGGAGAGGTAGGCCTTGCAGTAGTGAAAACAAATGTAAGAGTTTTTCACTACCAAGACATGTAAAACTTAAGTGTACATATCCTACTTTTTAAATACATTGTACCTTGCCTCTGGGCTGTCCAGGGCCTCCCATAGGGGTGCATATGTAATAAAAAAGGTAGGCTTGGGCATGGCAAAAGGCGTATTTTGCCAGGTCGAAATGGCAGTTAAAAACTGCACACACTGGGTACTATGGCAGGCTTGAGAAATGTTTGTAAGGACTACTTAAGAGGGTAGCACAATCAGTGCTGCAGGCCAACTAGCCGCATTCAATTTACAGGCCCTGGGTACACATAGTTCCACTTTACTGGGGACTTATCAGTAAATTAAATATGCCAATTGGAGATAAGCCAATGTTACCATGTTTTAAGGAGTGAGCACATACACTTTAGCACTGGTTAGCCGTGGTAAAGTGCCCACAGTCCTAAGGCCAGCAAAAACGAAATCAGCAAAAATGAAGGAGGAAAGCAAAAGGTTTGGGGGAAGACCACCCTAATGTGAACAGGTCTAACAACAAAGCAGCTGTCAAACAGACCTTTTGCTAATAATATTCTTAGAGTGGGCTTTAGGTCTGCACCATTTAACCATTGGCTTTCTTTGACCAGTCTCCTTCAGCAATTGGCTTGAGACTATGTCATTCATATCTTAGCTCTGCCCACCAATTGATATTTGCTGTTTGGGCGTATGCATCCACCTTCACTCAAGTGGCTGCTTTGAACTGCATGAGGGATGACTTTACAAATGTATCTGCTCCTGCTGGCTCCCTCCTATGTGTCTTGCTCTAATAAGCTAACATTGCATGCGTTAGCACATTGAACACAACTCAGACGTATTGGTTTTGCCGACACTCGTATTATATTGTACATGGAGAGAACATGTATATTTGCTATGGACATCAGCATATGCATGAAGCCTGCATTTGACCTCTGCAGGACATCTTTTCAATTTGAGAAAAGCAGAATTGGCAAAGCTGGGTGGTTTTAAAGGCATTGGTTCTCTGTTCCAATTGCTTCATCTCGTGGTGGAAATGTAAGTCTGTGAAGATATGCTGAAGTGATTAGGCCGTGTATACTCCCTGCATTAACTCCAATTCTCAGAGAAATCTGCCTCGTCTGTCATTTCAGCGCCATATAGCCTGAGTGTTTTGAGTGGCTGACATTCTGACCTGCATTGGTCATTGGTGACTGCCTCGTTACTCATCCTTTGGCACTCAGCAGGAGATAATTGGGGCATCAGTGGATGGAGGAGATAGATCAAAGTCAGCATTCTCTATGTCACAGAAGGCTTCATGGTCCTTACAATCAGTACCATCGTCAATGCCGAATACCCTATTGAAAGACTATAAACATGTGCTACTCCCAGAGTTGCAAAAGTGATCCTTGCAACAGAAGTCACGGTATTCTTTGTAACACCCGTTAGACAGTGTTTTCAACTGCTGCCTCCAACCTGCATTGAGAAATGTTTACAAGAAAGTTACAAATTGGTTCAACATCAAGCCGCTGCGGCCTCATCATTGTTGGCAGTATGATAGGGTCATGCAGAGCCTCCAAAAGCCTTCTCCTACCCGCATTGTCAAAGGTGTAGAGCAGTGTTTGTAAGGACCCCGCAGAGGGCCCCACTGGGGCTCCACCAACTCTTCATACCCCTGAGACCCTCAGGCAGCAGAGTCCCCTGGAAACATAAGCACAGCCCAAGGAAATCCGAGGGAGAGAGACACCTCATCACTACGAGGACAGGGTTCTATCAAGCAACAGCTAATGTGACCAGAGAAAAATCAGGAACAGCTACAAGAGTGAATGCTTCCTGTGCCACATAAGGAAAAACCAACAATACTTAGAGAAAGGAGAAGTAGGTTCTCTTTTTATGGGAACAACAAAGGGGAACTACTGCTGCAACGTAAGGTGAAGGGGTGGGGCTGTTCCTAACAACCTGGAGCTGGGGATAAAGGGAAACAGCTTTCACTATTGGGCCCTGGGAGGGCCCAACCGTGCATTGCAGGCTGAGGGGTCAGGGGGCCTCCATCAGCAGCCTAGAGCTGAGCTGCCACAGCCCTGCATGGTGCTGTGGGGGAGTGGGCTGTCAGACGCAGCAGCTGAGAAAAGAGAATCTCTTGGTACACCAACAAAAGTACATATGTCATTGGAAAATACTCAAGTACTGAACAGCCATTTCCAAAATGAGATTGACACAGCAAGCAAACATTGGAAGAAAGTAACTGACCCAAGGTCCCTCTCTGTAAATACTCCATATTTCTTAATCTCTTTAATGTTAATGTTGGTGTTTACTAGAGCTTTAGGAAACAACTAATGATGTATCTACACAAGGCTTAAATACCATGTAAGCAAAATAACCTACTTGTTCCCCTAGTAAGTGTCCTTACTTTTGATGAAGTGTAATATCGTGGTCAGAATTCCCACAACAGGCTCTCCAGCCAACCTCTCAGACCCTGAGAAGGGTTTACACTCTCCAGCATTAGTGCCCCTCACCCACAGAGCCCTTTGGATAGTGGCATAGGGGTTCATCTCTGTTTCAGTTTCTTCACTTGGCCTTGGAAGATTTGGCGCCCCCTGTCCCTTTATAGTGCTGTGCTGCATTTTCTAGCACATTCCTTGTAAAATCCCTCATAGTACACCCTGCTCAAAATCTACCTTAGTTGTGCTGAAACTGAATGGGAAGAAAAAAAACAAGGCCAGAGGTCGGGGGAGTGAGTGAGTGTGGGACTCGGAAACACACATTTAACTAATTTCCATGGAGAAGAATGTTAACCCATTGAAGGCTGCGCATGGACATTTCTGCTGAGCTAACAGTGCTCTGGTCGGGGAAGAGTGACGGGAAACACGTACCTTCTATGCAACGTACATATCCCGAGAGGAGATGTCGACATCAATGTAAACACCATTGAATGATTTCTTCACCCTCCATCCTAAACTACAAGAAGCCCTCTACGTCTCGCCCCCTCATCGTCAGAGTGCCCCGTGGCAATGAACTTGATTTTCCCAGGGCTACAACACCTCTTGTCCATGATCTGAGCACTGCACGTCCGATGGCGCTGCAAAGGGGAAAAGCTACCTACAGAAAAGCCCAAACTAAAGTAATGGAATCCTTTTGTCCTCCCATCCTGAATCTTAAATGTCTGACTGTATTCTCGCAGGGTTGTTTCTCTTATTTGTAGAATTGGGATTCCACTTGCTTCCTCAATAATAAAGAACACACTCACTGCTTCCTTTGGTGTGGAAGGGGACTGCTTTCATTGCTTACTGTGTGGACTATAATCTGCCTTCCCACAGGCGACCAAATGAGTGATAATGTTGGCTTGCGAGTTTTAGTTGATTTCTTGGACCTCTCTTATGCTGCTGTGGTTGGCTGTTCATCCTGGTTAGTTTGTGAGTTATCGATGCAGAACAAGATGGGGGGGGGGGCATGACTTTCAGTAGTGGCTCTGAACAGGTGAGTGGGTCGGGGGCTTGCACCAACGGTCCAAAGAGGGTTGTAACTCCATCACAAGCTGACGAGACAGAACAGGTTAGCCGTAGGCACTGAGAAAAAAGGTGTGCCCCTACCTTTGTAGACTAACATGGCACTTTAGTCATAAAAGGTCTTTTACACAGAGAAAGCAACATGCTAACTTTTTGAACACCAACAGCCAGTAGAGTGGGCTGTTCCAAAGTGTGAATGGCACTTCAATCAAGCACTTACTGCAGTGGGATGCTTTGGCACACAGCAACAACTGTTACTAGCACAGAGCCAAACAACACAACCCATCACTTACCTCTGAAGAGCAGACAGCATCCGTTTATTTGACGAAACGAAAGTCCCTGGGGTGCAGCTATGATACATGCAGCCGGTGCAGTGGCAGGAGGGCTGGGGTGGGAAGGACCCACTGCACCCTACCTACGCATGTTGTTTACAATCCAACAGTGGCATGTGGGGCACATTGTTCTTCTTTACTTCAGGCTCCATAGCACCCTTGCAACCCCATAAGAAACGATCCCACATACAAGCTGGTGGGGAGCCACAGTCAGCGCCATGAACGACTATACCTCATCTCTGCAAGGAGGAGGCGACCGTACATGTAGTTAGAGTGGACGTCTACAAGACAACACACCGCATTTGTGAGGATGCTGTAACATCCGGAGGTAAGAGAACGTCTTTCTTTGTTATTTATGTCTGTGTTTGGAATGCAAACAAGCAGCGGACTCGTGATGTGCTCTTCAGGCTGATGGATAACAGTTACGTCCCCACCTCGCTGAGGAAAGCCAGGGCAGGGCCGGAGATAACAAACATGTTCTTTCCCCGAGTTCTGGGATATCGGTGATATCAAAGAGCACGGTAGCTAAGTTGGGCCCAGCTTGGCCTTGGTGTGTGTGGACCTTGAAGTCATAAGTCTGGCAGAGATAAGAGAAAGAGTGGCTCCTTCTTGAGGCACGTGTTTTCAAGGCGAGCTAAGAGAAATATACCAATGTCACTATTAAGTACTGTTATCAAACCTTTGGTTTGATGTGGATCGTGTCTCTGAGTACTACACAATCATCGCTTATGATATATGTCTATTATAGGACTTGTTAGAAACAAAGTGACAATGATTGACCTTTAATTGCATTAGGCAATATATTCATTAATATGTGGTGAACCTTTAGTTAAGGAATTAAATACTGTACTGCTGTTTGATCTGGAACTGTAAAATATGTAAAAATTGTCTCTTATACATGTTTGTATATACTTTCAGGTGGCTCCTGAAGAAGGCGTTTTCGCCGAAACGCGCGTCGAGATATTAACTGTCACCCTCTTGTGGACACCTAGTTATCTTGGTGTCTTCTTTTATTCAATATGTCATGTTAAATTTATGTTATGATTGTATGTAATTTTAATTGACTTGTCATATAGTCTGATGGATTCCAGTTATCTATATGATTTTTACTATGTTTATTATTAAAAATATGTATGTTTTATACAGATAATTTCTTCCTTTTTCTTGGTAATTGTGCTTCTTGCAATTTTTGGTCAAGTCACTTGTTTGCTTATCAATAAGACTGCCTAGGATCTTACTCACATACTGTGTTTACCCTGCCCTAGGAGTCTGCTTAGCAACTACCCAGGGGGTCCTTGTTTATCTCACATTGTTTATCCACAGCCTGTCTGTGTAGAGCCGTTCTCCTTCTGTGTATCATTACGCATTACATCAACGATTGTTAGTACTCTTGCCCATTGTCTAGCTATCTGCAATTTATCATTGTGTTTGCAGAATTTACAACATTGAATAATCAATATGGCCAATTTGAAAACTTTTGGCCTCTCTGATGAGGAATTTGCCTTACTTGTGGGGACCAGTGCGAACTTTAGTGGCAATGGTAACACTGGTAGCCACAGTAATGAAGATAGTCACAAGTTACTAGAATTAAAAAAGAAACTCAAGCGCATGGAAGCACATGGGGAATTCATGCTGGCCTACTTAAGAAATGGTATTATCCCAATGGGCTTAAGAGTTCGGAACATTCCTGGACTCTTTGTACACCATAGACCTTTCCTTGAGAAATGGAGTCTCATTGCTAACAGATGCTCCAGGGACCTCATGATCTTGATTGTCGAAACTGCAAAAGAACTAGCTGCGGCAATTAAGACAGAAATAGAAGAACTAGAAGCCAAAATAAAAACTGCGGGCAATATTGAAGATGCTTTAAAGAAAATCGAGGAGGCCAATAAAGAGTTAGAGTCCTTCAGTGCCTATCTAAATAAACGCAAACATGAGAAATTAACTAAAGATAAACGCTTTTACTCATTAGAAAGTACCTATCCGTATCTCAGACAAGATTTCTATAAGCAAAATCACTTTGTGGATGAGACAAGAACCACACCACAAAGAGTGAATAACTTCACAGATTCATCAGATTCTGAAAACGAAGGTACTAATACGTATTACGAATCTGAAGGAAACTATAACCAATATAACGGACCTCGCCCTAAGCCTTTTTTATCCAACAGGGGCCCACGTCGGGGCCGCCCGAGGGTACATTTTCAAGGTCATACCAGGGGAAATTTCCAACAGGCCCACCATCAACACCAGGCCCAACATCAAAAACATCAACACCAACAACATCAACAGCAAGAACCCCAATTCATTCGCGAAACAAGAAATCGCCAATATTGGGGTCAGGGGATCCCCATATTTAATATTTCCAAAAATGACCTCAATCCCCAATTAAAGTCCCTGCTATCTAAAGGCCTTTCGTATGTGCCACATGCCCATGCGAATGTATTTGAACTTCAAACAGATATTATTTCATTCTTCAGAAAGATCAGATTAAAAAAGTTTTTCGAGGTTCAGGCAGACTCGGATGAAGTACAAAATGAGGTGAGACGTCTGTCTCTTCCCTCTACATTCTATCCTTCGTTAGATCAATTAGGCCCAGAGGTAGCCGCTTTTGAACTGGTGGTCTTGCAACAATTAGAAAGGGCCCTTCGCTACATACCAAAACCCATATACAATCTAAGTAGGGTAGAATCAGAGCCCTTAAAGAACCTACGGAACAATGACAGATGGGTGATTAAAAATTGTGACAAGGGCGGTGGAATTGATTTATTAGACTCTGACCAGTATGAACTAAAGATGAACATTATGCTGTCAGATACAACCACCTATTCCAAAATTAAAACAAATCCTCTAGGTCAGATATCTAAAAGAATTTCAAACCTGACCAATAGAGCCCTACAAGCTGGAGATATTGACCATAAAGATTATGACTTTCTGAATTTTCATCAAGGCAAAACAGCATGCATTTATGGCATGCCGAAAATTCACAAAGATCAATTAGATCCACCTTATAGGCCGATTGTGTCAACTATCGGTACGAACACTGAGCCACTTTCCAAGTTCATAGACTTCTTTTTACGCCCACATATACCAAAAATTGTGTCCTATGTCAGAGATACGGGCGATATGATAACAAAAATAGAGGATTTGGCTTTTGACCCCAGAAAATACATATTAGTTACAATGGATATCGAAGCGCTTTATAGCAATATACCCCAGAAATAAGCGCTTTTGGCCACTAGTTGGTTCATTGACCATTTTAACATTATATGCCCTAAATATTTCATGTTGGATCTTCTACAGATTGTCCTGACCGAAAACATCTTCGAATTTGGCAATACACTCTATCGTCAGATAAGGGGTGTTAGTATGGGGGCATCGGTTGCGCCGTCCATCGCAAATATCTATATGGCGCTTTTTGAGACTAAATTTGTATATAATGAGGTGGCTGCTTTTTTATGAATCCATTTCCCATTGGTCCAGATATATCGATGACATCTTTTTTATCTGGACCAATGGGGAAGAGTCCCTCGGTGAATTTCTCCAATGGATTAATCTAACAGATGTAAACTTAAGATTCACAGCCCACTATGATCAACATCAAGTAGTATTTCTTGACCTAATCATTAAACACCAGAATAATAGATTGATAACAGATCTTTTTGTAAAACCTACTGCAAGAAACACTCTCCTACATTTTAATAGCTTTCACCCCCGCTGCCAACGTGACAGTATTCCCTTTTCCCAATTTCTCCGCGTCCGGAGGAATTGCACTAATTTAGCTGACTATGACATACAAGCCAATATTATGCGACAAAAATTCCTAAACAGAGGGTACCCACATAGATTGGTAAGAGACTCATTCAAACGAGCGAGGTTCTATGATCGTGACTCACTCTTAAAGAAAAAAGTGCCTACAGAGAATACTAACCTTGTTTGTGTCACCAAACATTCAACTTTAGACAAGACAGTGAAACATATGGTTAACACCAATTGGCGCATTCTAAACTCTAATCCCACAGCTCCGAGTAAGCTAGAGAAACCCTTGTTTGCTTATAAACGTAACAAGAATTTGAAAGATCTGATCGTGCACTCACGATTTAACGCTAATCGGACTACATCAGAATTTGTTCACAGGTCCATTGACAACAACTTTCCTGTAAAAGGAACATTCAGATGCTCATCGTGCAAATCATGTCATAACATCATTGAAGGTGAGTCATTTGTGCACAATGGCTGTCATGTTAATGCGAGTGACATGTGGAACTGTAAAACTGGAAACTGTATCTATTTTATTCTATGCCCCTGCCAACTAGGGTATGTTGGCGAAACCTCCAGAACTATCCAGGTGAGGCTTACAGAGCATCGCTCTGCTATCCGCACCAATAAAATCATGGCCCCTTTAGTAAAACACTTCCAAGAGAAGAAGCATGCGCCAGAAGAATTCAAGTGGAGAATTCTTGAAAAAATTAGACTTCCAGAAAACAAAGGCGGAGGAAAAATAAGAAAGAAGAGAGAAGTCTTTTGGATATTTTCTCTTGGGACTTTCAAGAAGGGTCTCAATTCGGAAATTCCGTGGGAAAACGCCATCATTTAATAATACGGGAATCCAGTCTGTATTTTTAACTTGACTCTGATCCATCTTTGGTCCAGTTTTGTCCATGATTACCATTTTATTTCGGTTTTCATCTTATTCTTATTCTTATGAGACAATTTATTTTGTTCTAGACAAATTAGTTCACCCTAGACAAAAAGGATACCTCGTGAAATTATATATATTCTAGGAGCTGTATGGCTTCTATGCTGCCCCAGTACCCACTGATCTCTACTGGGTCACAATATTAAACCAGCCAGCTATGAAGACATTGTGTATAAAATCTGGGGGAGGGAATCTCTTTATGACCTTGAACACATTCTTTTCGAGTCTGTAGAGTCAGTTTTGTATTAGTGATATGCTGTTTGCTTACATCAGCTGGATACCTAGGATTTCCCCTATACCACTCGTAATTACATTTTATGTATTCATGATAAAATATATATACACCTCAAACCAAAATCAGCGTTCGTTATCTACCTTGCCGCTTCGCAGACACATACGAATTTAAACTATATGCCGGCCAGCTGCCCCCTCCTTCCTTTTCTCTGTCCATATTGTGAGATATGTCCATATACTCATTAATAGATCGAATTATATTTTCTGTGCCGCACTTTATTCCCAAACTTATTTTTATTATAAAACGGCACAGTTTTTCCTTCATCTAGGTTCTAACTATTAGATAGAAGTAGTCTTTTCTTTATCCTTACTATTATTCACCAGGTGAGGTCAGTCTCGCCTTTCAGCTTGAATATTTAAACGTGTCAGCAAGGGCGCGGCCTCTGTTTTCGAATTCGGCACACAGAACCTTATATCGGACCGAATACGTGAGCTTCATCCTGCTCCGTACATTTTGCCCTTTAGGTAAGAAAATATAACTTGCCCGGTTTAAATATTTAATTCTTAGTTAAACGTACGCCGGTCACGACAGAATCAATAAGCTTAGAGATTAAGTTGCATGTATTATTATTTTTCCTTGAATACACGCCTTGCTAGCGTTGACGGCATTCCCGCTGGTTATATATCCCTCTCCTTAGAAACAGAAGCCTACTTTGAAATAAAACGATTCTCGTGCCATTATCCATCAGAACCGATGTGCGAACATCTTATCGAGGTAAACATCACCTGTGCACTATTATTTAAGGTCCTATTTGGAATTTCACAATGTTTTAATGAAACAGAAAAACACCTCTATGGTACTTTTACCGTGTTTTTCAGCCACTCAACTTTGTATTATCCATACTTTTATCACGAGTTTCTTCCATCCAACATGGTAATCATCGCTTAGAAGATAGCAGGCTTTCACTGTTTCAGGTAACTGGCAATTCCTCTACGATCATAACTGATCATCATACTGACAATTAGTCTGTATAACGCATGCTGATACACTATTTGTTATTCCTCCAGGCAACAGATTCCTCGATATTGTATTATGTAATTTTGAATTTCGACAACGCTCTGCACATTTTAAAGAAGACACATTAAGTCCGTGGAGGTAACAATCCCTCTTCTTTTAACCCCCCTTTTTTTCGTTTATTAAAATAAAAACCGGATGATAGAACATAAGTGTAATAAACATGTCGTGTCTGGTTGCTTAGAATCTGTGTAGACCATCTCCATATCGTGACGCTCTGTGCACTAACAGCGAGTAATTACTTACCGCTTTTTGACGCCGTCCTCCCAAATTCATTTGCAATATTCATACATTCCCTTCTTTCAAGGTATTTTGATTATTCCTTTTGAATTTCGCTTTTTATTTTACTGAGTTACAATAGGAGGCTCTATATAAATATGTCTGCCCCTTTCCTTCCAGATAAATGTGTCAGTCATGAACCAAACATTTAATTCACTGGTTAACGCGCCTGTTATGGCAACATTATATCGCACCATTTACTGTGTTGAATATATCTCTACTAAAGTAGACACATTACTTACCTTTAAGAGACAACAGTGTTCCATATGTTCTCACTGTTCTGATACGAAGCATTCACTATGTTTCCATGCTCTGTCTGTCTTTTTCTATAGATCAGCCGTGCAATTTTTCAATTACCAGACCATCTAGTGCACCAAGACACCCCTTGAAAGATTGTAAATACTATCTAGCAGGTATTTCCTATAGTTGATACGTCTCTCTATAAAGTTACATAGACTTTATAAATTATCTAATTTATTCAAATGGGAGTATTTCAGTCTATACCCCATATAAATCCTACCTAATATTCGTTTTTTTCTATATGCTTCACGCCTTCTCTTGACAGTATGTGCTCATTACACATGGCTACACACCTAAATTAACGATATTTATGACATGATTGCCTTATTCTGTCCAGGTACACCAACTACCTGTTCCTTGTAACAAGTCAACGACTGTGCCCTTATACCATCTTCCATCTGTAAGTGGACATTATTAAAGTTACATAGGATTTTATAAGAAATGTAATATTGTCAATAATAGGAACTATAGTTTTAATCTTTATATCTGATTTCAGTATAATATTGCTAGCATTATGCGTTAAGAGCAAAGAGAAATATACCAATGTCACTATTAAGTACTGTTATCAAACCTTTGGTTTGATGTGGATCGTGTCTCTGAGTACTACACAATCATCGCTTATGATATATGTCTATTATAGGACTTGTTAAAAACAAAGTGACAATGATTGACCTTTAATTGCATTAGGCAATATATTCATTAATATGTGGTGAACTTTTAGTTAAGGAATTAAATACTGTACTGCTGTTTGATCTGGAACTGTAAAATATGTAAAAATTGTCTCTTATACATGTTTGTATATACTTTCAGGTGGCTCCTGAAGAAGGCGTTTTCACCGAAACGCGCGTCGAGATATTAACTGTCACCCTCTTGTGGACACCTAGTTATCTTGGTGTCTTCTTTTATTCAATATGTCATGTTAAATTTATGTTATGATTGTATGTAATTTTAATTGATTTGTCATATAGTCTGATGGATTCCAGTTATCTATATGATTTTTACTATGTTTATTATTAAAAATATGTATGTTTTATACAGATAATTTCTTCCTTTTTCTTGGTAATTGTGCTTCTTGCAATTTTTGGTCAAGTCACTTGTTTGCTTATCAATAAGACTGCCTAGGAATCTTACTCACATACTTCAAGGCGAGCTGCTCCACACGGTGAATGTCAGTCCAGGGGTGGGGAGATGTTTGCCTGCCAAGCAATGTGCTAGGGTCTTATCCCCCACACCGTTTCTCATTAGCAGTCCCTTGTCAATACAGAAATCAGAAGACTTATAAACAGACTGGTAGTTCTGAAAAGCCCCGAGACTGGACTGGGTGACTCTGCAACTCCATGGCGGCTACTTTCTTACCTTCTGAAAGCACACCTTATCTGCAAATAGCCCCATTCCCCGTAGCAGGGCCGGCGCTAGGCATGGGCAGTGTGGGCAGCTGCCCAGGGCCTGGCACTCTGCCTGCCAGGATGGGGCCCCCCACAATGGCAATTAACACCCCACTAGTCCTCGTGTATGTCTGCCGATCAGAGTGAAAGAAATGCTTCACAAACGGGCCCATGGGAGAGGGCCCCCCTCCTGGGGCCTCTAAGGGATGGTGTGGGAAGGCCTAGGGGAGGGTACACCTCTCAGGCAGCCAGTTCAGAGACTCGGCAGGGCGCCCATTGTCTGCACTTTAGCCCACACAGGTTTAACTCAGCCCCCAAGCAATTCTCACACCTTCAGTTCGAAATGGGCGAAATGGGCTGTACAAGAGTTGTATGGGGTGGCTGAGAAGAGGAGCTGCAGCCCAAGTGGAGTCTGCACAAAGCAGCTTCCCGGAGATCAGAAGGTGTCACTTATGTAGATTTCAGGGGCCTCCCACATTCCCTTTTGCCCAGGGCCCCAAAAATCCTAGGACCGGCCCTGCCCCGTAGACTAGTCCACTCCCTGGCAAGATGCTTTCACAATCAGATTTCTTGGCAGTAATTGCAGTTACAGGATATCCCGAATGGTCCACCATTGCACTGTTTAGCTCAACTTCTACCAGCCTGTTTGTGTTCAGCAAAGGCAGACTAGCCTAGAGAGAGACAATGGACCTGGTGCATGTACAATCAGGCTGTAAACAGTGGGCGCAAACTGCGCCCCAACGTTTTTCCACCTCAGTGCTAATAGGTCAAATCACAAAACGGACATTTGGTGACTGTCACCAAATATTGCCAATCAAAATGCATTAGGCAGGTGGTTATTTGTGACCCACTGGGATGGGCTACGAAAGCAGGACCGGAGACCTTCAAGGGGGTCAGCAGATCTCTGTCCTAGAGTTTGCATTCTCGCTCTAGATTTTTATTAAAGCAGCCAGTGCACCCTAATGGCACATGTTCTGTTTCAAGAAAACGTTTCCCCTTCAGGAGCCATCAGGAGAAGCCTATTTGCTTTGTTCACCTATGGTATGGCTGACGACTGCCGCATTCCCAAAGAGGAGGGACACCCGGGTTCGGCCTTCCCTGCCTTTGAGAATCAGACACAAGCGGCACTCCCTGAGCACTGGTTTGCACCTGTTACACACCACTGTTACACGTCATTGTAAAGTGCACTCAGGAAGGGAGGCCCTTGCATTCCTCCTCCGAATTGGAATTCGGAATGAGTTGTGGAACCTTTTGGCGAGTCGGAGAGGCTTTTTCAACAAAAGGGGGTTTGTATATCACAAAAAGGTATTTTGCGGACGTAGACCCTGTAACTTGCAAATCACAGGCTTTGCGAGAGCAAGTTCGCCAGGGCAGTGGCACGTTCACTGAGGTACGTAGTTCCAAGGTAAGTAATGACGTTATTTAAAACTCTCAAAAGTCAATGGATGCTAAGAAAAATTCTACTAACAGTTATATTGTAGATTTTTTATTTTACAAACAACGAGGGAGAACAGGCACAGATAGTACTGCTAATATTGCTGGGGCCCAAATGAATCCTGTTGTGTTATAGGGAAGATAATGCAGATGGAGAAGGAGCAAGGAACTTTTTAAGACCATAAACAATCTGACAACGGTTAAAAAGGACGATGCTGCTAATTGCGCTCAAGACTTCTGTAACACACTGGCCCAGGCTTTTAAATCAAAGGTTGATCAAATGTATGATCAGTTTGCCATATATAAATCAAATACCAATGTTATAGAATAGGAAGTTAAGACTGTAATACCTCTCCTAAATTTTACTCCCACCTCCTCAGTGCAAATAACAACCCTTCTCTCTAGGACCAAATCTCTAGGTCTCCGGATGATTCCTGCCCCCCAAGGACCCTCCACAATATTAGCCATCTTATTAGCCCGAAGCTATCTAACATATTTAATCAGATAATTTCACAAGGACTATTCCCGACTATGTGGAAACAGGCCTGCATTTTGGCGTTATTAAAAAAAAAACAATCTGGATATGATGGACCCGGCTAATTACCAACCTATTGCAAGGCTCTCGCTTCCTGCGAAAATAGTGGAGAAAATTGTAAATGTGGACTTTCCACCTATATTTTAGATAACCACATTTTAGACCATAGTCAGTTTGGGTTTAGGGCAGGTCACAGTACTAACACAGCTTTGATAAAGACCATGGAGGAAATCCGAACTGCACTAGATGGTGGAGGGTCGGCGGCTCTTATCCTCCTCAACCTGTCCGCGGCTTTTGATACCGTGGAACACACCTTGTTGATAGAACGATTAAAGACCATAGGTTTAGGAGGAAAGGCCCTACTGCTTTTAAAGTCATTTTTATCAGATAGAACCCAGACAGTCCAATTAGGAGATTTTAAATCTGAACCTTTTACCCTGCCCTGTGGGGTGCCGCAAGGCTCCTCGTTGAGTCCTATGCTTTTTAATATTTATGTGTCTGAATTAGCACCTTTTATTATAAGTTGTAATCTAATTCCCACCTCGTATGCCAACGACACCCAGTTGGTCATTTCTACTAAATACAAGGATGTTAACTATTCAAGCAAACTTCATTACTGCATGGTCTCTCTGCGGAACTGGATGAGTGGGCACTGTCGGAAGCAGAATTCTATTAAAACGGAGGTGGTGCTAATTGGAAAGCTCTTCTCTCTATGGTCGCCAGTTTGGTGGCTAAATACCTTGGGCCTCCCTCACACCAGTAGCTAATGCTAAAAACATGGGGGGTCATAATTAATGAGAAGCTGAATTTTAAATCTCATATTTCGAAGGTGGGGTCTTCCGCATTTTTAAATACTATAATTTTGCGTAAAATTCTTCAGTTCCTCCATAAAAGTACCAGAAAAGCAGTTCTAACTTCGCTGGTTTTTATCAAAGTTGGACTACTGCAATGGCCTATACATTAACTGACAGTCCAATCTACTTAGAAGATTGCAAACAGTACAGAATGTCGCTGCTAGATTAGTGCTGGATGTTCCCAAACACCAGTCCATTAGGGCTGGAATACAGAAGCTGCATTGGCTGCCAGTCGGCCAGCGGGTAAAGTTCAAGGCACTTTGTATTACACATATGGCACTTTATAGAGAAGGTCCACAATTTTTTTTTTTTTAGAGAATCTTTTTATTTAACATAGCTCGAAGTACCAAATCACAATAGACAATGTTCAAGAAGCAGATTAGAAAATAGCGTTGTGGTGAACAAAAATAGCACATCAGCACACAAGTGGGATTAACAATTACATGATTACTCCCCGGTCCCCCCCCCCCCATCCCCTATACTTTCGCCATGGCCCCAAATCTTTTATGGTTTTACACAAACACAAGGGAACCCAAAAGGTATAGCATAGGGACCTTGGGCAGTAACATATTCTATAAGACAGTGGTCCCTATTATTGGAAGCAATGGTCTGTAAAAACAGACAAAACAATGATCATACTCTTGATAGGTGAAATGACTTTTGTCCAGCCAGACAAGAATTTTATTTTCAATAGATTTAAAAAAATAGTTTGAAAAAATGGGAGAACCATTTAGTGTCAAGCGGGCACAGCCGTGACCCTTACTATACAAGACAAGACAACAAAAAACTGGTGGCCAAGAGGGCAAAGCAAAGGTTGCATCTGTATACTTTTAGTCAGTTGTTACAGATTTTAAATTGCATTACATCACACCACTGCAATTATTAATATTTCAGTCATATATTGCATTTGGGGGTACAGAGGTCGACGACGTTTCGATGCCGTATTCAAATCTAGGGCATCATCATCAGGACAAGGAATGACAATTGTTGTCTTAACCATTAATTACACTATGCCTTAAGTCACAGTAATGATTGGTTTCTTCATCGGCACTACTTTAGTGGTAACGTCTCGACAGACGGTTGTAGTGTCTGAACGCAGGACGAACAGTTGTCCTTGCAGTTAGTGATAGGGCGCAGTGGCTCGGAGTGAGAACGGCTCAATGGCTGTGTTTGTGCTCCTTTTGCAGCGTGGCAACAGTGGCGACGGATGGAACATCCGTCGCCACTGTTGCCACGCTGCAAAAGGAGCCCTATCACTAACTGCAAGGACAACTGTTCGTCCTGCGTTCAGACACTACAACCGTCCGTCGAGACGTTACCACTAAAATAGTGCAGATGAAGAAACCAATCATTACTGTGACTTAAGGCATAGTGTAATTAATGGTTAAGACAACAATTGTCATTCCTTGTCCTGATGATGATGCCCTAGATTTGAATACGGCATCGAAACATCGTCGACCTCTGTACCCCCAAATGCAATATATGACTGAAATATTAATAATTGCAGTGGTGTGATGTAATGCAATTTAAAATCTGTAACAACTGACTAAAAGTATACAGATGCAACCTTTGCTTTGCCCTCTGGGCCACCAGTTTTTTGTTGTCTTGTCTTGTATTGTACGGGTCACGGCTGTGCCCGCTTGACACTAAATGGTTCTCCCATTTTTTCAAACTATTTTTTTAAATCTATTGAAAATAAAATTCTTGTCCGGCTGGATAAAAGTCATTTCACCTATCAAGTGTATGATCATTGTTTTGTCTGTTTTTACAGACCATTGCTTCCAATAATAGGGACCACTGTCTTACCAAATCTTTTATGGGCCACAATTTCTATGGGATGCCTTTAGTTGGTACTATTCGAGCAGACCACTAAGCTCGGCTAATGCTTTCCTGATGCCCACCTCTAGAGACAAAAGGTTGAACTGGTCGGGGGGGCTTGGGGTTTCAGACACAGCACTATCAGGATATGGAACTCTCTTCCGCTCTCTCTCAGGAGGATTTCATCCCTGTTTGAATTTAGGAAACACCTCAAGACATGGCTTTTACAAATTAGTTTCTCTGACACAGTATGCGATCCGTAAGCGCCTAGACATTTATGGGTATTAGTGCGCTATATAAATTGTTATAGCATAACATAACACAACATGACACTGGAAACTGAAAGTAGGGCCAAATGAGGGATGGGGTTTGGGATAAAGTCCACACTAGCAATTTGTTTCTAACCCACGCACTGAATGCAAGAAAAAGTTCACACTCTGCAGCTTTTAGTGACATATGTGTTGTGGAACTTGCGGAAGTGAGACAAACTGGACCTCAGACCTCATGTGACCAGTTTACTGAGACATGGTGAATTCAGACTCTGGCCATCGATGAAAAGTAGCGATACACAAAAGAATCAGAGGTAAGTAATAATTTCATAGAGTGAAAGAGGCTGGGTGGCCAACGCACATCTCAAAGAGTGTTCTCTTGATTGTCATTTCTCAATCTATATGTGTATTAATTCTCAAGAAAGAAATCAGGACTCTCCTCTATGTCCATCTCCCAACCCCATCCCACTGGCTAACTTTCTGTAGGTTGGCCTCTTGGCAGATGTGTACAGCTATGTTGTTGTGTTGCATCATAGCTTTAACAAATGCCAGTCTGTACTTCTGGAACCTGCGGTCTTGTAGTGAGGGCCTAGAGTGAAAATAAAATCAGCCCTGCCAATGATGTTCAATCTAGTCTCACAATGCATCTGAGCGAGATACGATATAGGGCTAAAGGGATAAGGTTCAGCCATGACTCTTTGTCCTGCTTGTAGAGGTGTTTGCGAAACACGGTACCTACCTACTAGGAAGAGAAGGAACACCCAGTCAGGCACCCAGTATGAAATATGTTTTCCTATCCACTTTATCCCACCCACCCTGCCATCAAGGGAGTTTACCCCCTCTATTTGCTATATACATATATATACCAATGCCCAAGGAGCACGGATGAAGCATATCCGGTAGGGAGGATGGGAAGTAATTACTAGGGTTGGAAGAAGACTCAGACTATTGAACATTTCTGGTAAGTAAATCAGCCATCACCTATTCGCCTCCCTCCCCGTTGTACTCCATACTAATAGGAGAATATACCTAAGCAATATATTTTTGCCTCAATCATCTACAAAGGACACACCAAACATTAGATGTAATTCAATATTCATCAATCATTGGTGTATTATCAAGAAAATGAAAAACGTACTAAGAGAACTGCAACCATCTTCCTGAACCACTCTCAAAATACTAGTATCAAATACTAGTTCAGAATAATATGCAAGAGTTAACCTGCTGTGAGAAGTAAAAGTGGATGGAGGAGCCCATATGCTTCTGCTACGCAAATATCCATAACAGAAGCCTCTTCCCCACCCAGGATGCTCTCACACCCCATTGTAGACCAAGCCTGAAGCTGTCAGGGGAGGGGCAGACCAGCTTGGCTGCATTGATAGGGAATTACTGCACACAAAAAACTGCACACAATAGCAGAGGAAAATTGTACATCATGTTTAAACAGAAATTAATTTTAAAAAGCTATCACCTCCTAAAATCTGCTGCTATGTAAGAGATGAATTTGAATAGCCACATATACATTCAATAAATACAACTAGGCTTAACGCACAAGTTACTTACCTTCGGTAATGATATATCTGTAAGAAACAGTAGTTAGTGATAGATTCCTTATCTTAGAATATCCCCAGGCGTCACTGGATCCGGAAAGTTTTGCGTAGCTGTACCCCTGCGCGTCGGTAGGCGTTGTCTGCGGCTCTGCGTCCGTCGTCGGCATCGTGATCGCCGGTATGATGTCGCCAGAGTACTTAAACGCCGACCTCGCGCTGACATCAGTTCTTGTACATAGCTTTCCGCGTCAGGAACGCAGAGCCATGCCAGAGACCAACACTGGTGCCAAGAAACTAGGGCCCTCAAAGGGAGATACCTTAACCCTAGATATCGGTTCGCAGAACGGGGAGGATGGGTGGGGCAGTAAGGAATCTAACACTAACTACTGGTTCTTACAGATATATCGTTACCGAAGGTAAGTAACTTGTGCATCTGAAAGAAACAGGTTAGTGTTAGATTCCTTACCTTAGAATAGATACCCCAGCAATACCAACCCCGGAGGTGGGTCTGCAAACCAAGATCACACCAGAAAGTCCTGGAGAACGGAACGGCCGAAAAAGCCATCTCTCCGGACTTGGCTGTCCAGGCAGTAGTGCCTAGCAAACGTGTGCAGCGAGGCCCACGTAGCTGCCTGACAGCTGTCCTGCAAGGGGACTCCCCGACCCAGGGCAGTTGTAGCCGCCGTGGGCCCGAGTGGAATGGGCCCTCAGCCCAACAGGGGGCTCCTTTCTAGCCAAGGAGTAACAGACCTTGATGCACAACACTACCCACCGAGAGATGATTCGTTGCCCGTCCCTTCTTCGCGACCACGTAACCAACAAAGAGCTGGTCGTCCACCTGGAACTGGCGTGTGCGATCTAGGTAGAAGGAGAGCGCACGTTTTGGGTCCAGACGGTGGAGCCTTTCTTCCTCCTTCGAAGGATGTGGAGGCGGAAAGAAGGTGGGCAAGGTGATGGACTGCCCGATGTGAAAGGCCGTAACCACCTTGGGCAGGAAAGAAGGACGAGTTTTTAAAACAACTTTGTCCGGATGGACAGAAAGGAAAGGAGGCTTAGAAGAAAGAGCTTGGAGCTCACTCACTCTCCTGGCAGAGGTGATGGCAACCAGGAATGCAGTCTTAAGAGTCAGAAGATGAAGAGGGCAATTGTGAAGTGGCTCGAAAGGAGCACACATCAGATAGGTCAGAACAAGATTAAAGTCCGACTGAGGCATCACGAAAGGAACAGGAGGAAACATGTGCGTGATGCCTTTCAAGAATCTATTTACAACAGGGGACTTGAAAAGAGAAGGCTGATCAGGAAGCCTCAAGAAGGCTGAAATGGCAGAGAGGTAGCCCTTCATAGTGCCCAGAGCAGAGCCCTGCTGGGCAAGAAAAAGGAGGAAGAGGAGAACCTCAGAATGGGGGGCAGAGAGTGGATCCACAGCCTTTGCTGTGCACCATGCCACAAATTCGTTCCACCTGCAGGCGTATACCGATTTCATTGAGGGACGCCTGGCTGCTAGAATCACATCACAGACTTCAGGAGGCAAGTCAAATGGCCTCAACTGCCGCCGCTCAATCTCCACGCATGGAGGTAGAGGCTGGACAGGTTCAGGTGGAGGACCGTCCCCTGCTGCTGCGACAGAAGGTCCTCCTGAAGAGCCAGACAAATCAGGGGATCGACTGACATGCTGAGTAGCTCGGGATACCAATATCTTCGTTCCCAGTCCGGAGCCACAAGGATGACTTGGGCCCGGTCGCGCCTGATCTTCTTCAGCACTCTGGGCAGAAGTGGTATATGCGGAAAGGCATACAACAGGTCGCAACTCCACTCGTGACGAAAAGCGTCTCCGAGCGAGTGTCGCCTTGGAAATTCCAACGCGCAGAACTGATGACATTGCACGTTCTCTTCAGTGGCGAATAGATCTAACAAAGGCTCTCCCTACTGCTGAAAGAGG
The DNA here is from genome assembly GCF_964261635.1 of Lissotriton helveticus. Taxonomy (NCBI): domain Eukaryota; kingdom Metazoa; phylum Chordata; class Amphibia; order Caudata; family Salamandridae; genus Lissotriton; species Lissotriton helveticus. The sequence goes on from NC_136061.1 coordinate 537,026,255, forward strand.
CCTTTGGCCACGTCCAAGTTCAGACGCCATTCGTAATCCATCATGCACCGGTGGCTGAGTTTGTCCGCCCTGGCGTTTAGGGAACCTGCCAGGTGTTGAACCACCAGGGTGACGCCCTGGTGTTCCAGCCATTGCCAGAGGCGTAGGGCCTCCTGACAAAGGGTCCATGACCCCACCTGCCCTGTTTGTTGCAGTACCACATGGCGGTGGTGTTGTCCGTGAACACCTGCACTACACTTCCCCGGACAGAGGGAAGGAATGCCTTCAGTGCAAGCCGGATCGCCCGCAGCGCCAGAAGATTGATGTGGAGCCGGGACTCCGCCGGAGACCAGAGGCCTCTGATCTCCCTCTCTCCCATGTGGCCCCCCATCCCAGGAGGGACGCATCCGTCACCACTACGTGCTCCGGTTGGGGTAGGGAGAGAGATCAGCCGCTGACCCAATCGCAGTTCGTGAGCCACCACTGCAACTGTCTTGCAGTGCCCTCAGAAATTCGGACGTGGTCGGACAGGTTGCCCTGATGCTGTGCCCACTGAAACTTCAGGTCCCACTGCAGAGCCCGCATCCGCCACCGGGCGTGATGCACCAGAAGGATGCAGGAGGCCAGCAGCCCCAGAAGCCGCAGCATCAACCTGACCGAGACTAAGGATAAAGGCTGAAAGATCGGAATCAGAGCCTGAATATCCTGAACCCGCTGTTCGGGGGGATAAACCCGAAACTACGCTGAGTCCAGAACCGCTCCGATGAAAAGGAGCTTCTGAGAGGGGCACAGGTGTGACTTCGGCACGTTGATGGAGAACCCCAGCGAGTGCAGGAGGTCGGCCGAAGTCTGGAGGTGGGAGATGACTGTCTGGGGTGAGCCCGCCTTTAACAACCAATCGTCGAGATAGGGGAAGACTGAAACCCCTAATCTGCGCAGATAAGCTGCGACCACCGTCACTTTCGTGAACACCTGTGGGGCGCTGGTAAGGCCGAAGGGGAGCACGGTAAACTGAAAGTGCTCGTGGCCTACTGTGAACTGCTGGTAACGCCGGTGGGCCGGCAGGACGTGGATGTAAAAAGACGCGTCCTGCAAGTCCAACGATACTATCCAGTTTTCTGGGTCCAGGGCAGCTAGCCAAAGTCAGCATCTTGAACTTCTCCTTCCACAGGAAGCTGTTGACGCTCCGTAGGTCCAAGATAGGGTGTAGGCCTCCTTTGCCCTTCTTGGGTACCAGAAAGTAGTGGGAATAGCAACCACGTCCTACTTCTGGCCCAGGAACGTGCTCGACGGCCCCCTTGGCCAAGAGGCAGACGCCACGTGGGCGGGTGTGGACTGACCTTGCCGGTGTCCCCCGGCACCGCCACGGCGGTTACCACATCCACGACCGTGTTGAGGTTGGTTCTGCCGCCTGTGGCTAGCTGGACATGTGGAGGCGCCCCTTCCTTGGCCACGAAAGGGACGAAAGGCGGAAGTTTGCTGGCGTTGGCCGAGGCCCAAGGACTTGGCCGTAGCCCTGGAGTCCTTGAAACGCTCCAGTGCACTGTCAGTCTTGTCGCCAAAGAGGAGACGGCCGTCAAAGGGCATGTCTATAAGGGTGGCTTGGACATCCCCCGCAAAGTTGGCGGACCTCAGCCAGGCGTGGCGGCGAACCGCCACCATCGTCGAATTCGCCCTACCCAGCGAGTCCGTAGTATCGAGTCCACACCGAATGGAATAGCGTGCTGCATCGCATCCCTCTGCTAGGGCCTGGGTAAGCTTTGCCTGGAACTCCACAGGGAACTGCGGTAGCATTTCCGCAACCGTATCCCACAGAGAGTGGGTGTAACGGCCCAAAAGTCAGGCGGTGTTGACAGACCGCAACCCCAAACTCAATGAGGAGAACAGTTTCTTCCCAAACTGATCATACCTTTTGGATTCCCGATCCGGAGGAGCGGTCAGGAATGCGGTCTGGGAGGTAGAGGCCTGGATCACCAAGCTCTCGGGGGTGGGGTGAACTGTACAGGAAGCTGGGGTCGCCCGGAATCAGGCGGTGGCGTCGGGAGAATGTTCCGATCTACAGGGAGGCCTGTAGAGGGCTTGGACCAGGTGCCCACCAGAACGTCAGTGAGGGCTTCGTTAAACGGCAGGAGAGGCTCAGAGGAGCTCGCCTGCGGTTTGAGCACCTCAGTGAGAAGGTTAGTCCTTACGGCCTTGACCGGGAGCTTAAGAGCCCTGCCCTGACTGCCCTAGTCAACTCCACGCTGTAAGCAGCCCCCTTCTCCGTAGCCACAGTAGGAGGGGAGACAAATCCAGTGTCGGGCGAAGTGTCCAGACCACTGGCCTCCCCCAGCTCATCTGTCCAGTCCTGGTTCAACTGGCACTGTAGTGCCAGAGGGTCTTCAGACCCATCCCAGTCCCCCTCATCATCCATCTCCTGATAGTCAGGAATAAATGATGGAGCCGGGTCGTCGGTGAAGGGCTCACCGATCGGCATCGAAGATGGCGCTGGGCGGTGCCGGTCCGAAGCCGGATCCAGACCGGGGCTGGGACCGGGGACGACGACGTGGGCGGAAGCACCCGACGGCGCCGGGGCCAGAGCCCCCGGCGGCTTGGGCTCCCAGATGGACCCGTGGGGCCCGAAGGCACCTCAGCGGGTCCCGACGGAGGGAAGCGTAACCTCCTGGCCGTGAGGAAGGAGCTAATCTCCTCCTGCGTCGCATTCAGCCCAGGGACCGGCGGGTGTGGAGCAGGATGTGGTGCTTGCAGCTCCGGCAAAGCCACGTGGGCGGTGTCGCCCGAGCATCGGCGGGAGTCGGAAGAGCGATGTCACTTCTTCGACTTCTTGTGCCTCGACTTATCTGAGGACTTGGAGCCCGACGAGTGGTGTTGACTCGTCGGGCGGCGATGACTGTGGCACCGCGACCAGTCCCTCAACCTTCTCCTGGACCGGGACCTCGAGCGGCGCGGGGCCGACTGCCAGAGCTCGAGACGCTTACGGGACCGCTCCCGCCTAGCCTTCGAGGTCAAGGCCCGGCAGTCGGGGCACGACTTGTCATCGTGGTTGGCCCCAAGACAGTAAAGGCACCGATGGTGGGGGTCGGTCACCGACATCAAGCGGTGACAATCGTCGCAGGGTTTGAACCCAGGCATCCCTATCGCCACCGCGAGTCGAGGAATCAACTCGAGAAGGATCCAAAAGAGATCAAAAAGTTTAGTCAAAAATTGACTAGGAGTACTGCTCTTTCCGGATCTGCGCTTGCTGGCGCGGAAAAAAGAAGAACTGACGTCAGCGCGCAGGGCGGCGTCTAAGTACTCCGACGACGTCATCCCGGCAATCACGATGCTGACGACGGACGCGGAGCCGCAGACAACACCTACCGACGCGCAGGGGTACTGCTACTCAAAACTTTCCGGATCCAGTCTGACGCCTGGTGATATTCTAAGGTAAGGAATCTAACACTAACCTGTGTTTCAGATATCCGAAGATGTAGGTGGCAAAATAAGAGGAAAGAAGCACCTCAGTCTCTTGATGGAAGGCAAAGCTGAATTTACGGATAAATACTGGACCGAAGCATAGTACCACCCGGTCTTCAAACATGCTCAAATATGGAGGAGCACAATGAAAGGAACCCAATTCTCCAAGCAGATGTGATTGTAAATAACATATATATAAAAAAAAAATGTAAACATCCTCCAAGGGCTCAAGTGGTGGAGCTTGAAGGCTAATGGAAGACCCAAGGGAGGGGCCAATGCGTTCATTTTTAGTGGGGACCGCTATAGGGCAAACCTTTTCAGTCGACCTGTAAGAGCATCTACACGCTGAAAGGCTGCTCCTTCCATGCAAAAGGCTAGATTATGAACGTGCGCAATATAGTGTAGAATCAGAAAGACTTACATTAAGGTCTTTTTATAGGAACTGAAAAACGTAAATTCAATTAAAAAATGTATTTCACCTGTTAGTTTCTATAGGAAACATTTGAAGGACCTACACTAATGAATCCTTAATGAATTCAGAATTGTGTCTACTTTTCAGAAATGTATAGCTTTCTAAGATCCATTATTGGTTTTACACCCATTTCTAACACTAACTGGAAGGAGGTTGAAAGCACAACAAATAGGAACAAACGGCTATGTCCAAGTAAAATACCAAAACTGAGCAAAGTTTGGTTTTCTGACAAAAGCCTGCCTGTTCCTAACAGCTCGGAAGATGAGGATTTTAGCACCTCAACCCCTTCGTTAATACCATTTGCAGAGACGCTTTCTTTTGCAGCACTTTTTTCTATTTTTCCCACCCAAAAACAAAATGTTTGTGTATTTTGGCTAATTTCTCTGTCCCCTTCAGGAAACTCCACAAATTCTGGGTACCTTTAGAATCCTCTGGATGTTGGAAGAAAAGGAAGCAAAGTTGGCATGGATACCTTATGTGGAAAAAAAATTGCAGGGGTCTAAGCATGAACTACCTCAAATAGCCCAACAAAAATGGCTTAGCACAGGGCCACAATGTAGCAGACTATCATAAGATCTGTTGTTGACAATTAAGTGCCGAGCATCGGAAACCACGGCCTCAAATTAAACACCAGCAGGTGTATGGCATAATGGCACAGTTCGACACAGGTTACCAGATGTCAGGAAAGGCCCGCTGAAAAAAAGAGGGCAGAGGCTGCAGAGGGAAAACATGAAACTTTCCTAAAATGATGATGCAGCACGCATACTCTCCCCCTGCCCTCTCCCCTCATAAGTGCTGCAAGTCCTGAGCCAAGAGGACTGCAGAGAGCTGGGTGCATATGTTTGGCGGATGTAAGTGCTCTTTATGACAAGTGTAGCTAGGAAAAAGTAGTAAGGAAAATGATTCTTGAATGTGCTCCGCGATGGAAGGAGGCTCTCATAAATTAAGGAATGGAGCAGTGTGAGCGATGAGGAAATAATGATGGGAAATTACTATATGAGTCATTTCACTACATGAATGGGTAGCCTTCCCAAGCCAACTTTGACCCAGAGTTCCTAATACAGGCATGCTTTATGTACATTTTCTAGGGAGATCCTTTGCTATGAGATGAAAAAGTACGTGGCTGTAGGAACACTAATGGAATTGCTTGCAGGCTGATGTCTGTGGCATTCGAATGGAACTGTGGCTGCAGTGAATTGTTAAAGACCTAGTGATAAGAATGGTCCTGCCCACCTCTGTCAGCCTTTTGAACTTCAGAACTAGCGTGTCAAATATCACCCCATGATACATGCAGTTGGTTTATGAAGTCACGTCTGAAATACTCATAAGGGTTTAGTACGCTAAGCGGCAGTACTCTAGGCTCAGTGCAATGAACGGAAAACATTCTCAAGAAGGCCATATATTTTCCCAACCTAATTCGTTCAGCCTGAAACCGCAATAAATGATCAAATAATTAGTAAGTACTTAATAAGCACTTGCATTGAAGTACTGTACGTTTCAAGCTAGTTATCTCAAAAGATATTCGAGAGAGAGCAAGTATATTATGGTGTAGTTCAGCCAAATAGTCTCATATTTTCTTTCCCATCCACACACCCCGCCTTCTAGACAGATCCCACCCTTAACTTTCTCTCAAAAACAAAGGGTCCTTAGAAAATGGAAAAAGGTGGATCCCTCCAAAATTCATTCTGAACTGGTCGTGTCTAGCCTTGATGAGTTTATGTGTTGCTTATATGAAAGCATAGAGGTTGGGTTAAACCGGGATCATTTTGAGAAAATCTGCACTTCAATCGCAGGGTTGTTAACTGAGGTTAAACCATTGAAGGATCACCCAGTATTCTCATGAATTAATAAAGACTGCACTAAGGCTCTCAAGCTCCTGAAAGAAGCAACTAATAAAGTGCCCCGTGACACTGTGGAAGTTAGAGAAGCGAGGGGGAAAAAAAACACGAGATACGAACCCAGGCATGGAAGGATCTGGAACGTGCTGTTTTTGTCAAAGATAACAAGGCTTTCTGGGAGATACTAAACCGTCCTATTTAGGTCTCGGCCTGCGTAGGCTGCGCTTGCGCAGTCTCGCTGCCGAGATTTTATGTTTCTAGATATGTCTCTAGAGTAGGGAGGTAAACGAGCCAGCTCTTCTCCATTGGCTGGCTACCTAAACGGCGGCCAGCCATTGGAGAACAGCTCTGCCTGTCACTCTTAGCCCGGTCCGTTTCAGATTGAGGGGCATGTTTTTTGCTGTCCTTTCTATCCGTGGCATCATCTGTCACTCAACAAAAACACGCCCCCCAGTCTGAAACGGACGGGGTTTATCCGCAGCTGCTGCCACCATTTTGCTTGTTATTTTCACCCATTGCTTGTTGTAACATTTCTCTCATGTAACATAACTGGTTCTGTTGTACAACGCTCTGACACCTTCGGGTAAAGTCCGCATGCTATATAAAAATGCATTGAATAAGAATAAATGCTACTGGGTCTGAGATTTGCAATGACGACGTATATTTTTGTCTCTGATTCTAAGCTCCTCCTAGGAACCTCTGTTCCCAGAACTAGATGTGCGCGGTACGTGTGGAGGAAGGAGCAGCGGACCGAGCACTCCCGCACTTCCTGTCTCCCATGCCGAGGTCTGTGCAGGCTCCTGGAGGGCCCCGACGGCGGAGATGCCCTGTTCTAGCTCCAGGTGGGGTCCGGCGACGGAGAGGTCCCCATGCAAGAGGAGGCGGCAGAGGTGGTGGCGGCGCCGGGGCCCGGCTGTCGGATTAGGGCCACGGACAAGAGGCAAGCCTGGGCGCAGAGCACGGGCTCCTGGCAGGCCTCCGAAGACCGGCCCGCCGCCTCCCTGTACCCGCGGGAGCTGGCAGGCCTGGCCGCCGAAGCAGATTCCGGCCACTGACAAGAGGCAAGCCTGGGCGCAGAGCACTGACTCCTGGCAGGCCTCCGTAGACCCGCCCGCCGCCTCGCTGCACCCGTAGGATCTGGTAAACCTGGCCGCCGAAGCAGATGCCATCCACCCTCTCGGCCCCCCTCAAGCGCTTCCTGTCACTAATGCCCAGCTCTTTCTCTCCAAAGGGCACGTACCCAAAGAGAAGATCGCGACCTGGCTGGAGGACTGCAGGTAAGCCCCGACTTTGGAAACATTTTGCTGCGCAACTCCTAGCGCCCGTGTAGGGGGACAGACATCCTTCCATCAGCAAAAAAAAGAGGAAGACATGTATTGACACGTGCTTTGGCTGTGCTCGTGTTTTCTTCTTGCCTCTGTTCGCTGGCTGTGCGCGAGTTTTCTTCTTGCCTCTGTTCCCTAGCTGTGCTCGTGTTTGTTGCCTCTGTTCCCTGGCTGTGCTCGTGTTTGTTGCCTCTGTTCCCTGGCTGTGCTCGTGTTTGTTGCCTCTGTTCCCCAGCTGTGCTCGTGTTTGTTGCCTCTGTTCCCTGGCTGTGCTCGTGTTTTTTGCCTCTGTTCCCAAGCTGTGCTCATGTTTTCTTGTTGCCTCCGTTCCCTAGCTGTGCTCGTGTTTTCTTCTTTCCTCTGTTCCCTGGCTGTGCTCGTGTTTTCTTCTTGCCTCTGTTCCCTGGCTGTGCTCGTGTTTGTTGCCTCTGTTCCCTGGCTGTGCGCGTGTTTGTTGCCTCTGTTCCCTGGCTGTGCGCGTGTTTGTTGCCTCTGTTCCCTGGCTGTGCTCGTGTTTGTTGCCTCTGTTCCCTGGCTGTGCCTGTCTTTTCTTGCCTCTGTTCCCTGGCTGTGCGTGTGTTTCCTTCTTGCCTCTGTTCCCTGGCTGTGCGCGTGTTTGTTGCCTCTGTTCCCTGACTGTGCTCTTGTTTTCTTCTTGCCTCTGTTCCCTGGTTGTGCTTGTGTTTTCTTTGTTTTTCTGCCCCCGTTCCCTCATTATGCTTGCTTTCCTGCCCCCGGTTCCCTCGTTGTGCTTGCTTTCCTGCCACCTGTTCCCTCATTGTGCTTGCTTTCCTGCCCCCTGTTCCCTGGTTGTGATTGTTTTTTCTGGCCTCTGTTCCCTCGTTGTGATCGTTTTTTCTGGTCTCTGTTCTCTGTGTGTGTGGCTCTCTGTGTGGGTGTGTGTGTCTGTGTGTTTGGCTGTGTGTGTGTGTGTGTGTGTCGCTCTGTGTGTGTGTGTGTGGCTCTGTGTGTGTGGGGGGTTCTGTGTGTGTGTGTGTGGGGGGGGTTCTGTGTGTGTAGGGCTCTGTGTGTGTGTGTGTGGCTCTCTGTGTGTGTGGGGGGCTCTCTGTGTGTGGGGGGCTCTCTCTGTGTGTGGGGGGCTCTGTGTGTGGGGGGGCTCTGTGTGTGTGTGGGGGGGGCTCTGTGTGTGTGTGAGGGGCTCTGTGTGTGTGTGTGTGGGGGGGCTCCATGTGTGTGGGGCTCTGTGTGTGTGTGTGTATGGGGCTCTCTGTGTCTGTGTGTGGGGCTCTCTGTGTATGTGGGGGGCTCTGTGTGTGTGTGTGGGGCTCTCTGTGCATGTGTGGGGCTCTGTGCGTGTCTGGGGCTCTATGTGTGTGTGGGGCTCTGTGTGTGTGGGGGGGCTCTGTGTGTGTGGGGGGGGGCTCTCTGTGTGTGTGTCTGGCTCTCTGTGCATGTGCGGGTCTCTCTGTGCATGTGTGGGGCTCTCTGTGCGTGTGTGGGGCTCTATGTGTGTGTGGGGCTCTGTGTGTGTGTGGGGGGGCTCTGTGTGTCTGTGTGTGGGGCTCTCTGTGTCTGTGTGTGGGGCTCTGTGTGTGTGTGTGTGTGTGTGGGGGGCTCTGTGTGTGTGGGGCGCTGTGTGTGTGTGGGGGGCTCAGTGTGTGTGTGAGTGGGGGGCTCTGTGTGTGTGTGTGTGGGGCTCTGTGTGTGTGGCTCTGTGTGTGTGTGTTGGGGGGGCTCTGTGTGTGTGTGGGGGGGGGGCTCTGTGTGTGTGTGTGGGGCTCTCCTTGTGTGTGTGTGTGTGTGGAGTTCTGTGTGTGTGTGTGTGTGGGGGGGGCTCTGTGTGTGGGTGCAAATGCAATAGGTCTCGCATTTGCGAGAGATTAAGCTATTGGGATTGTAAATGACAATGCCATTTATTTATATGTTTTAAAAACAAAAACATAAATAAAAATAATGTCATGAGCAATGCCAATAGCTCTAACTTTAACAATGCCGAGACCATTGCATTGTAAATGCTTGTTTACTGGTAAAACCCCCTCAGGAACTGACTGTCTTATTTTAGAGTAAGAGTGGGTCTTCCATTTTTAGAAAATATTTGCTGTTGAGTTAGAGGAACTGTATCCTGTGGCTTCATTAGATACTGTTTTTAATTGTGAGGGCCTGGTGACTCTCAGTAATTCAATGACAATTGGGTAAGTCTGAAAAGCTCTTGTCAGCTCAGCTTCAGGAAATAGCTTCAGGCCCAGATGGGTTTCCTTTTCAACTTTTTAAGTATGATCTAGACCGTTGGGCTCCTTTGATAAGATCTTTGGAAGAATGATCTTAGGAAAACTGGAAGCCTGGGTAAAAGAGTGAGCCTTCTTTACAGAGGTTCAATATGGGTTTCGCCCAAGCTTACGCAACTCAGAACAAGCACTTAATCTGTCCTTTATACTAAATAAGTATGTTATGGCCAGGAGAGGTGCCATGCATATGGTCTTTATGCACCTCTCCCCAGCCTTTGATTTAGTTGACAGAGATAAACTTTGGCAGATTATGGGTCGAGCTAATGTTGATCTCCGCTTTTAATGGTTTTGAGAAGGTTGCATCAGGACACTACCATGAGGGTTCGTTTTACAGGGATTTGACATCTCTGATTCCAGTTACTTGGAGGAACAGACAAGGTTGTATTTATTTTGTATTAATTCACTAGATGCATTTTTAAGGTCCCTAACCACAGATATTCCCAAAATGGGCAGCAGTTTGGTTGCCATACTCCTTTATACGGACGATGCAGTGCTTTTAACACACACCGCTAACTTGCTTATTTTTGGCGAATCTGACCTGGGATAGACTTGTAAGTCACAAGTGACAACTTACTTCAGCAGCATGCGAGGCTCTCTATAGATTTGCAAAAACAATTGTGACATAAACCCTGAAAGAATTAGTGCTGCTATATAAAACTAAGAGACTGTCAGTGGCTATGTATGGAGCGGATGTATGGGGTTATGCCCCAGTGTCGTCCTTACAGACAGTGCAGAATACAATTCTGTCCAAACTTTTAGGACTCCTGAGATCCATTACGAGGCTGATTACACATAGTGACATGGGGCTAGGTTTCCTGGAAGATTTGGTGAGGCAAGCTTGTTTTATGCTATCTGTCAAAATTTGTCTGTCTCCAGATTTTAAATTTACACATGGTATTGTTGAAGACTGTTTAAAACAAAATAATGCACTGGGTATTCCATGGTTAAACTATGTCAAGTTATTCTTGCAAGAATTGGGGCTGGCAGATCTGTGGGCAAATATAGGATCCATTAGCATTCTTACCAAGGCTCAGATTAGGTTGAAGTTCTTAGGACGCAAGTAAAAGTTAAGAATGGAGAAATCTATTAACATGATAGCAGTCCAACAGTATATAGCTCTTTCTAAGTGCACTGGAATGGAGCCCTATATTTTGTGGAATAGAAAGCTCCAATATAGATTTTATCTTTCACGTCTTAGTATGGATATGATTAATTATTTAGGGGCGTTTCCGACCACAGGTTCTTGGTTCGCCTCCTAGTCACCATGTCATTATGACAGGATTTCATGCCAAACTACCAAGCACTTTATATTATTTGGGCCACTCTTTGTAGTTTATAGATCCTGATTCTCGCAGACAATCCTTAAAGAGAGGTCTATTAACTGGGATCTTGAAAGTTTGAATTTCTTGTAGCGCTTAGAGTGCCCCTTTGATCTGTTTTGCTATTTTACATTTTTTCATCAGTCCCTGAGCCTGCGAAAAAGTTATCCATCCTGAAGCTAAATTGGCAATGTGAGGTTACATGATTTGTTTTGATCAGATATTTAATTGTAATTGTATTGTCCCCTTTAGGTCTCGCCTAGGTAGCGCCCATGCACTGTCTCTCCAAGACATCTAGTAATCTACATCAGAGGGGAAACTCCACCCATTGCGTTTCTATTGGTTTAGTGGATTGTCTGCTTAAATCCTTTGCTTTTCACAGGTTAATCTGTGTTTTAGTTCCTCAGTAATTTGTTTTGGCACGCCTATGTAGCATGGAATAACTACTGTAAACCTCCTTTTCGTGTGCTGAAGTATGTGTCTCGGAACTAATTTTAGTTTTTCGTGTGTTCTGTAATTTGCTTGTGCATGAAATGGATTGACCAGTGATTATTTTTTTTTGGGCTTGTGAACCCAGGTTTCAGGCTCCGAGGTTAATATGGGTGTCGGGTGAGTTATAAATGTTTTTTTAATCTGGTGAAGCCGTGGCTCAGGTTCCGAGCTTATTAGGGGGACTGGTGAGTATCACACTTTTTTGGCTCGTGAAGCCGTGGCTCATGCTTTGATCTTATTGTGGTTGTTTGCTTTTTTTTCTAATTTATTTTTCCCTCCTCCCAACGTCCTTTACCCCCACTACCCCAAATGTTGTGAATACACTCCACCAATACTCGAAGCGCGTCGGAGCAGCGCTTGCTTAGGAGCGGGTTCTCAGCGCCAGATCAGTGCTTGCTTATGAGCGGGCCTCAGCGCATGAGCAGCGCTTGCTTAGGAGCGTGTTCTGAGAGCCAGATCAGGGCTTGCTTATGAGCGGGCTCTCAGTACTAGAGCAGCACTTGCTTAGGAGTCGGTTCTCAGCGCCGGAGCAGCGCTTGCTTATGGGTGTGGTCTTAGTGCTGGAGCAGCAGTTGCTTAAGAGTGGGTTCTCAGCGCTGGAGCAGCACTTGCTTAGGAGCAGGTTCTCAGCCCCGGAGCAGCGCTTGCTTAGGAGCGGGTGCTTAGTGCTTGCTTAGGAGCAGGTTCTCAGTGCCGGAGCAGCGCTTCCTTAGGAGAGGGTTCTAGGTCCCGGAGCACCGCTTGCTTAGGAGCGGGCTCTTAGTACCGGAGCAGCGCTTGCTTAGGAGCGGGTTCTCAGTGCCGGAGCATCGCTTGCTTTGGAGCGGGCTCTCAGTACCAGAGCAGCGCTTGCTTAGGAGCGGGTTCTCAGCGCCGGAGCAGCGCTTGCTTAGGAGAGGGATCTCAGCGCCGGAGCAGCACTTGCTTAGGGGCATGTTCTCAGCGCCAGAGCAGGGCTTGCTTAGGGGCATGTTCTTCCCACTGGAGCAGCTCTTGCTTAGGAGCTGGTTCTCAGCGCCAGAGCCGCGCTTGCTTAGGGGCGTGTTCTTAGCGCTGGAGCAGCGCTTGCTTAGGAGCAGGTTCTCAGCCCTGGAGCAGCGCTTGCTTAGGAGCGGGTTCTCAGGGCCTGAGCAGCGCTTGCTTAGGGGGCTGTTCTTAGCGCTGGAGCAGAGCTTGCCTAGGAGCAGGTTCTCAGCCCCAGAGCAGCGCTTGCTTAGGAGCGGGTTCTCAGCGCCGGAGCAGCACTTGCTGAAGAGCCGGTTCTCAGTACCAGAGCAGGGCTTGCTTAGGAGTGGGTTTCCAGTACCGGAGAAGTGCTTGCTTAGGAGCAGGTTCTCAGCACTAGAGCAGCGCTTGCTTTGGGGCATGTTCTTAGCGCTGGAGCAGCGCTTGCTTAAGAGCGGGTTCTCAGTACCGGAGCAGCGCTTGCTTAGGAGCGGGTTCTCAGTGCAGGAGCAGCGCTTGTTTAAGAGAAGGTTCTCAGTGCAGGAGCAGCGCATGCTTAGGAGCGGGTTCTTAGCGCTGGAGCAGCGCTTGCTTAGGAGCAGGTTCTCAGCCCTGGAGCAGCGCTTGCTTAGGAGCGGGTTCTCAGGGCCTGAGCAGCGCTTGCTTAGGGGGCTGTTCTTAGTGCTGGAGCAGAGCTTGCCTAGGAGCAGGTTCTCAGCCCCAGAGCAGCGCTTGCTTAGGAGCGGGTTCTCAGCGCCGGAGCAGCACTTGCTGAAGAGCCGGTTCTCAGTACCAGAGCAGGGCTTGCTTAGGAGTGGGTTTCCAGTACCGGAGAAGTGCTTGCTTAGGAGCAGGTTCTCAGCACTAGAGCAGCGCTTGCTTTGGGGCATGTTCTTAGCGCTGGAGCAGCGCTTGCTTAAGAGCGGGTTCTCAGTACCGGAGCAGCGCTTGCTTAGGAGCGGGTTCTCAGTGCAGGAGCAGCGCTTGTTTAAGAGAAGGTTCTCAGTGCAGGAGCAGCGCATGCTTAGGAGCGGGTTCTCAGCACCGGAGCAACGCTTGCTTAGGAGCGGCTTTTCAGTGCTGTGGCTGGCAGGGTAAATGCTGCATGTTGTGAATATATCCCACTAATGCTGTGCACTTTGTAATTATGGCCTTATTGCATTTGTGTTGCGATTATTGTAGTACTGTATAGTATTTGCTTTATCCTGTATTAGTTTGTTAGTTGGCTCTGGAGCACTGCTTGCTGAGGAGCGGGTTCTCAGTACTGTGTCTGGCTACTGAAGCCGCAGTTCAGGCTCTGATCTTATTATGGTTGTGTGTGGGGTTTTTTTTTCCACTCCTTTAAACGTCTTTCACCCCATTACCCCACACGGAGACTGGATGATACATTTACCATTTTGTGGCCATTGAATCAGTGAAACCTCTGGAAAAGTTGAATTCATTCCCAAATGATTATACCATGGGGTTTAACTCGCAATTGCATAGCACACGCTCTGTGTTTATGCATGGCAGGGTAAATCCCGCATGTTGTGGATACATCCCACCCATACTATACATTTTGTAACCACGGACTTCATTGCATTTGAGTACCGATTATTGTAACACTGCATAGCATTTGTTTTGTCCTGCATTATTTTGTTTTTGGGCAGTGGCGTCACTAGGGGGGTGCGGGGGGTGCGGACCGCACCAAGTGACACCATCACATGGGGTGACACCGTGGTCCGTGACACCAACATGCTAAATATTATTACTATCTGTCAGCAGTGCGGGCCTTACCTCGCCTTCAAGGAGTAAACTTGACAGTTTCTTCTCTCAGCCTGAAGGATTTTATAATTCTAGAACAATGCACAGTGCTCCACTGCCATCTCTTCCACTGTGGCAAATTAATTAAATGTCTGTGTGTCCAAGGAGCTAAACTATGGAAATCGCTCCGCTTCCCAAGTCTCTGAGTAATTAGATACATCACCTGAAGTTTAGAAAAAAATGAAACGTTGGTTTTATTTGCTCTTAGAAAGAAAAAAATGAAACCTTGACCTTAGTGCTGATAAGAAAGAAAAAAAAGAGCATACAAGAATATGAAATGTACTAAATGGAATAAAATTTTTTTTTTTTTTATTCTGTGAAACATTTCAGCTGTGTGGTGTATTATGACTGTTTTTCAGTGGGGAAATTGCCATCTTTTTCTTGGGGAAATTACGCATGGTTTTGGAGCACTTGTCTTTTAGTGGGCGCTGTACTGGGGATCAGACAGCGGGGGATGTTTATTAGCAGTGATATGGGGGCTTCGCTGGTCTGTGCGCCCCTATCCTGTAAGTGTGATGTCCTGTTAGTAGAAATGATCGAATTGGCAATTTTATTTAGTGTTATTCCATTAAATAGAGATTTGCAGAGCGCTGTGTTAAGTGCTTTATAGCGCATCGCTCGCCAGTAGAGGCTGTTGGTGATGAAATAAAAGAGAACCAAATATAAAAATGTCAATGTCTCCGTGAACTTCAGGAGATCGTGGGGGGTTGTTGGCTAAATGTGCCATAGCAAACGAGCCCCCCCCTCCCACGTCCGTGCCCATTTGCAGGCTGGCAGCACCCGTCTGAGGAAGGACCCAGAACACAATATGTGGGGTCATGTTCTTTCCGTAGAAAGTCATTGAGTTTCACCCGCCCTTCACAACAGGGGTCCATAGTGTGGAGGGTTCTGTTATAACTATTTGGGAGGGGGCGTTAGAAATGGGACTTTAGAACCGTATTATGATATGAGGGCGTTCATTTTACAGAGAGCACAGAAGGGGCACATTGGACTTTGGATCAGGAGTCTTTTAGGTGGAATGTTCCTTCGTCAAAAGTTTTCTGGAGACGGGACCTTTGTCACTTAAGGGGAACGTTCCCTTACCGGGGATGACGCTGCAAGGGAGGGGGCGCTCGGGGTTAAGATAGATGCGCTTATCCGCAGAGACCACGAGAACGGCGATGGATTACAGCGAGGCAGGGGTCACGCCGGGACACTAACACAATTGTTCTGTGGGCTGTGACCTTATAACTGGGGCCAAGCCCATGTCGCACTCGGGGACCCTCTGCAAGCTGTTCACAAGAGGAGGACGACGAAGTTATAAGAATGCCCCACCCCCTTACATCGGATCGTGTTGGCTCCGAAATCCGCCGTACTCCTTTTACCTACCTCAAATGGAAGGCTGAGGCCCTACGTGCCCCTATGCATCTTGTAGGTTGCCTAGACGTTACAAGGAGCGCTAAACCCACTGAGGTTTTTAGAGCAGAATAGAGAGGCGCGCAGGTTACTCGTTGTATGACTGGGATCACACGTGTGGCTAGGGAGACACCGGGACTGCTCAACGATTACCCGTCCAGTGTCTGCTGCTAGATCAGATCTGGAGACAGGCTCACCTGAAAGAGAAAAGTGCAGTTTTTTTCGATAAAACTAACATTTATTGTAATAATAAGAATTTATTTCATGATATTGTCAGAGAGGGGCTCGCTTGTCACTGTTCTGTCGCGTCTGTGTCCCTGTAAGGTTGGAACAGAAACGTGCTCATTGTGTGCTGAATACCAGGCGAGCGGTCACAGGTGGTTTACGTCAGATCAGGCTGCGGCGCTCGGGGTTTGGACCCATAGGACTTTAGGTATTCAGGAGGAAGTGACATGTAAACTCTACTAGTTAAATACAAAAACAAAGGGAAGAAGTTGCAGGGGACCATTGACAAGATGCAGCTGGGATCAAGGGGGAGGTATTGTATCCGTAGCTACTCCGCTTGTTACATCTAGATACAGCGTACACCCTTTGAAACTGGCCAGCATGATACCCAGTGCCCGTCTCTGCACACGTGGGCAGATCACAGAGCCGGCACTGGCACTTGGCACTGTGGCATGACAGAAAGGAGTTATGAAAGGATGGGTAACACCTCTGCAGTGCTTTAGTCTCCGGTGTAGAGGAGTGGGCTTGGAAAGGCCAGAAGGACCCCCTCCGTGGGGGCTGCACAGATGAATACATCTCCTCGAGGAGGTACATCATGGATTCATGGGGTAAGTCGTGAGGGGGTGACACCATGAGTTACCCGCACTGGGTGACACCAACACTAGTGACGCCACTGTTTTTGGGTTCAGGAGCACCGCTTGCTGAGGAGTAGGTTCTTAGTGCTGTGGGTCGCTCATGAAGCTGGGGCTCAGGCTCCGAGCGCATTATGGTTGTCTGCTTATTTCCCATTTATGTTTCCATCCTCCCAACGCCCTTCACCCACATCACCCCACACACAGACCTACAGTTGTTTTTTTTTTTGCACGTTGTCCATCCTGCTGTTTTTTCAATTCACTAATCTGCATCTCACAGATGCTCCAGAGGAAAAGATTAGGATCTTTATAATGAGTCGTATTCCCACTTAATTATCTCATCTTGGTTTTGTTTCGCAGCTGTTACGGACATGGTAATGTTCCACACTACAGCAGACTTTCAGGCTCCATTTTTTCTCGAAAACAAATGCCAATACAATTGGATTTATACACACAGCTACACCTACCTGCGTAAAAACAACGTTCAAATAGTATTGCAACAAATAATTTTATTTTTCCTTTTATCATAATCATTTTGTTTTTGGATAGCTGCAAACATAATTTCATGCAATAAATTAATCTAGCTCTATTTGTTTACAACGTGAACAATAGGAGCAGGTGATAATGTTATTCTTCTGCACCATTTACGGAATTATATTTTTATTCTATTTACTGCATTAAACGTTTTGAAAATTTTAAATTAAACAGTTGGGCTTGGTTTTCAGAAAAGTCAACCGCTTAAATTGTGAAACTCGTGCAATTAGCAGTCAGTTCAATTGCATACCATCATTGTAACACGCAACCCCCTAATTGTAGACGTTTTATATTATAAAGTAGCGCGCAGTTAAAACCTATTATATAAATGGTGAAAAAAACAGCAACAAGCAAGGTATCTGCTTTTAACCATTTCATAATTGAAAAGCACACGCTCTCTGTTTTTGCATTGCCGGGTAAATGCTGTATGTCGTGAAGACATCCCACCAATTGGTGTCCGTTTGCTCGTGCTTTAAATCAGTGGCGTCACTAGGGTTGGTGTCACCCAGTGCGGGTAACTCATGGTGTCACCCCCTCACGACTTACCCCATGAATCCATGATGTACCTGCTCGAGGAGATGTATTCATCTGTGCAGCCCCCACGGAGGGGGTCCTTCTGGCCTTTCCAAGCCCACTCCTCTACACCGGAGACTAAAGCACTGCAGAGGTGTTACCCATCCTTTCATAACTCCTTTCTCTCATGCCACAGTGCCAAGTGCCAGTGCCGGCTCTGTGATCTGGCCACGTGTGCAGAGACGGGCACTGGGTACCGTGCTGGCCAGTTTCAAAGGGTGTACGCTGTATCTAGATGTAACAAGCGGAGTAGCTACGGATACAATACCTCCCCCTTGATCCCAGCTGCATCTTGTCAATGGTCCCCTGCAACTTCTTCCCTTTGTTTTTGTATTTAACTAGTAGAGTTTACATGTCACTTCCTCCTGAATACCTAAAGTCCTATGGGTCCAAACCCCGAGCGCCGCAGCCTGATCTGACGTAAACCACCTGTGACCGCTCGCCTGGTATTCAGCACACAATGAGCACGTTTCTGTTCCAACCTTACAGGGACACAGACGCGACAGAACAGTGACAAGCGAGCCCCTCTCTGACAATATCATGAAATAAATTCTTATTATTACAATAAATGTTAGTTTTATCGAAAAGAGTTGCACTTTTCTCTTTCATGTGAGCCTGTCTCCAGATCTGATCTAGCAGCAGACACTGGACGGGGAATCGTTGAGCAGTCCCGGTGTCTCCCTAGCCACACGTGTGATCCCAGTCATACAACGAGTAACCTGCGTGCCTCTCTATTCTGCTCTAAAAACCTCAGTGGGTTTAGCGCTCCTTGTAACGTCTAGGCAGCCTACAAGATGCATAGGGGCACTTAGGGCCTCAGCCTTCCATTTGAGGTAGGTAAAAGGAGTACGGCGGATTTTGGAGCCAACACGATCCGATGTAAGGGGGTGGGGCATTCTTATAACTTCGTCGTCCTCCTCTTGTGAACAGCTTGCAGAGGGTCCCCGAGTGCGACATGGGCTTGGCCCCAGTTATAAGGTCACAGCCCACAGAACAATTGTGTTAGTGTCCCGGCGTGACCCCCGCCTCACTGTAATCCATCGCCGTTCTCGTGGTCCCTGAGGATAAGCGCATCTATCTTGACCCTGAGCGCCCCCTCCCTTGCAGCGTCACCCCCGGTAAGGGAACGTTCCCCTTAAGTGACAAAGGTCCCGTCTCCAGAAAACTTTTGACGAAGGAACATTCCACCTAAAAGACTCCTGATCCAAAGTCCAATGTGCCCCTTCTGTGCTCTCTGTAAAATGAACGCCCTCATATCATAATACGGTTCTAAAGTCCCATTTCTAACGCCCCCTCCCAAATAGTTATAACAGAACCCTCCACACTATGGACCCCTGTTGTGAAGGGCGGGTGAAACTCAATGACTTTCTACGGAAAGAACATGACCCCACATATTGTGTTCTGGGTCCTTCCTCAGACGGGTGCTGCCAGCCTGCAAATGGGCACGGACGTGGGAGGGGGGGGCTCGTTTGCTATGGCACATTTAGCCAACGACCCCCCACGATCTCCTGAAGTTCACGGAGACATTGACATTTTTATATTTGGTTCTCTTTTATTTCATCACCAACAGCCTCTACTGGCGAGCGATGCGCTATAAAGCACTTAACACAGCGCTCTGCAAATCTCTATTTAACGGAATAACACTAAATAAAATTGCCAATTCGATCATTTCTACTAACAGGACATCACACTTACAGGATAGGGGCGCACAGACCAGCGAAGCCCCCATATCACTGCTAATAAACATCCCCCGCTGTCTGATCCCCAGTACAGCGCCCACTAAAAGACAAGTGCTCCAAAACCATGCGTAATTTCCCAAGAAAAAGATGGCAATTTCCCCACTGAAAAACAGTCATAATACACCACACAGCTGAAACGTTTCACAGAATAAAAAAAAAAAATTGATTCCATTTAGTACATTTCTTATTCTTGTATGCTCTTTTTTTCTTTCTTATCAGCACGAAGGTCAAGGTTTCATTTTTTTCTTTCTAAGAGCAAATAAAACCAACGTTTCATTTTTTTCTAAACTTCAGGTGATGTATCTAATTACTCAGAGACTTGGGAAGCGGAGCGATTTCCATAGTTTAGCTCCTTGGACACACAGACATTTAATTAATTTGCCACAGTGGAAGAGATGGCAGTGGAGCACTGTGCATTGTTCTAGAATTATAAAATCCTTCAGGCTGGGAGAAGAAACTGTCAAGTTTACTCCTTGAAGGCGAGGTAAGGCCCGCACTGCTGACAGATAGTAATAATATTTAGCATGTTGGTGTCACGGACCACGGTGTCACCCCATGTGATGGTGTCACCTGGTGCGGTCCGCACCCCCCGCACCCCCTAGTGACGCCACTGCTTTAATTAAAGTGTTATTTAATTGAAATGCTATTTTTTTGCATGAGTTGCTGCTTTCCTCTCTCACCCACCACTTCTCCATGTTGCTATCCCCTTCCTCCTACCCCTCCGTTCTTCCACTCCACTCATTTCAGCTCTACACAGTATCATTCCATACCACATAATTCAACACACCACATACATCCACACCACAGATCTCCACATTATGTCACAAAATTCCACCACACACAATTTCAGAACTAACAATTCCAATCCAACCAACATAATTGCACTCCACACCACGTATATCCAATTCAATCCCAACCAAAATGCATGGGTAAATTTACAACGCCAATAGCTCTCTCACAAATGCGAGACTTATTGCATTGCAAATGCTTGTTTTACATACTGCGGAGCTGGAGAAATATGTATGTATTATAAATGTAAACTGGCAATGTGAGGTTTCATGATTTTACCTGATATTTTATGTTTTTGTACTCTGCTGTACATAAATTGTCTTTTTTTAATGAGCTTTTAGGGTCGTATATCCGACTGAATAAAGTGTTATTGATTGATTATTGTGTAGTTATTTAGTTCACTTCATAAGATATTTTGCTACTTGTATTTGGCATATCAGATGTCACTTCCGGTGCTGTTACTTCAGGTGAAATCACTTCCTGTAATACAATCATGTAAAACCAGTCCCCTCACTGGTTTATTTTAAGATCTGATCCCCCATTTTAGAGTACAGAGCCATTATGTACAGAGTAGATACTGATTTGCATGAGAAATTTAAGCTTTCCTTACATAAAGTCTTACTAGCTAACTCAGAATGTTCACGTCACGATGACACTAACTCGTGTAAGAGATTTACATTCTCTCAGCTCATCTTTCTTATGGGTTTGATATTTAATATGGTGCGTTCAATTACAGCATTCATGGATCATAAGGGTATAGCTGAGCATTTTAAAGGATGAGAAAGCCCAGAATCGAACGCATGGTTTGACCTACATTTAGATACAAAGAATCGGCGAGCCTAGAGAATTCAAAGAACATTTGTAACCAGCAAACGCCGAGAGATAATGAGGACATATGTATGCCACACCTTACGCAACAATTAAAACAGCACAATTAGAGACAGTCACTAATGAACATTCGAACATGTAGATTCTCACACCCTGCTGCGAGAAAGCTTATTAAAGTGATAATTTGATTAATGATGATTATAAAAGAAAAAAATAATCAAACAAACCTAGTTTTGTATGAATATGCAGTTTTACGGTCACCACTTACTATCTCCAAGCTAATGGCGCCCCCTTTTGGCTAGTTGCCAGATTGCATGCATTTTATCATCACACCACTTACCAGGTGTACCAAACTGGATGCAGTTTTCCAGGGTTCTTACGTAGTCCGGGTCACTTAGCTTAATTACGTGGAGGGTGTTGGCCTTTTCCATGTTCTTGACCCATTTGTTTGCTTGGCCTTGAGGGTCTATCATGAGGGGCCAGCGTCTTGCGTTCCTAAGATGGAGAGAGAGGCATTCAATCAATCATATCGTGCAAACAGAAAACAGGTTGAGCTGGATGGAAGGTAACGACCTCATTCTTAGAAGGAATGCAGGAATGCTAGAGCTTCACATTAATGACACATTCCAGAAAACGCTTCTCCAACAAAGCACACCTAGGCGAGAAGTGCTCTGAGATAGACGAGAAAGACGCTATTCCACTCACGATGGTGGACGCCAGAGTGAGAGCTTATTCAGTGGCTCGCTGAGAGGTGTTTTCATGTCATGAGTAATGCTACATATGTGTCCCAGTGAACTTGTCGCTACACGTAAGAATGGAATGAAGGAAAAAGGAGTGACTGGAAGACACGTGTGTCTAAGAAACAACTTATTTCACTATGGTGGTTCATAGAGTGCGGGCTCTATGGTGCGGCCCATGTGGAAAGAGGTTTCGAGCAACCTTCACATTGGGCTTGAGATCTGTGCTGAGCATAAGGAATGAGTGATGCGCAGAGATTAGGGTGACCACCAGGTATGAAGGCAAATTCTGGACAGCACGGTAAAAAAAATTCAGGACAAACGGTCTAAATTCAGGACAAACATTTGGGACAAAAGATCAATTTTACAGACACATCCAAGGTGTTCCCATACCACACTACTTTATCATTGCATTTATTCACTGTTTTGTATATAGCACTATTTATTCACTATGGTCTTTTTTTTATTGCCTCTAGGTATGCTACATTCAGGTGGCACATTACGTCCTTGTTCATTAGTAAATAAATGCCCTTGAGCACACTGTCAAGGCCATCACCCCTACCGAAATGTACCCAATCTTTCTTGGAGAGAAAGCAACACAAAACTTTGGTTAGGTTTGTAGGAGGCTGGCTTCGTATATAGTGCACACTTATTTAACTGATGCACCTTGCACTAATCCAGGCAACCCTTATGGTGATATTAGTGTTCTTTGATAACCATAGAAAGCTCTAAAAGTGGTAGCTGTGCAGAGCAGCCTTCAGGCTTATCTTTAAGCAGCTTGTTTTTACCAGCTTAACTTATATTGTAGGTTAAAGGAAAAAGACCATACAGTGTTACTTTTATTTATTACACAACACTCACTAACAAATTGGTATATCTCCTACCCAGAGATATCAACACAATACACAAGAATACTTCAAATGCAATCAGATAAGTAGCACAAAATACAGTGGTCTTCAGGGGAAGACCAAACCATATACTAAGAAAGTGGAATGTGAACAGCAAAGAACTTGGACTAGAAGACCCAGAGACACAGGGACCACCGAATGTACGTACCCGGGAACCCCACAAAATCTGTGTGCAATGTGGGAACACAGCTGCGTGACCAATGGAAATCAATTGAGAAGTTGCAATTATGCAGAGGAAGGACTCTTCACAAAGGACTTCAAAGAATTCCCTTGAAGGATGGAAGGTTAGAGAGCCGGCCCACCCATGGATGCCCCGGGAACCAGGTTACCTACACCAGGGAAGCCAGGGGAAGGGGGTGAAGAGTCGTTAGAAACCATCGTAGACGACAATGGAAGACTTGAAGGAAAATTCCTCTTTAGAAGATGGTGAAGAAGTCTGATGGAATCCAAGGGTGATTTTGTGAAGTAAAGAACCTGCAAGCAGAAAGGACAGAGTCTTTGCCACTCGGACGTGACCAGGAGGCACGAAGACACATTGTCCACCGATATCGGGAGGTTCAGAAGAGTCAATGGTGATCTTGTTGCTGCAGCTTTGAGGACCAGGCAGTGCTGAGGAAGACTAGGAGTTGTGCATGAGATGCCCTACATCAGATGTCAGTGACTAGGTGGTTGGTGTCTGGCAGGAGCATGAACAAGCCTTGGTATCCGCAACTGCTGAGGAGAATGAAGAAGGACCAACCTTGGGACCAGCAAGGTCCAAGGAACTCACAAACAGCAGGAGAGTCGGAGCCGGCCTCTAGCGAGCATGGGAGCCCACTGAAGCAGTAGAAGACCCTCAGAAGGACCTACAGGTCAAAGACACAGGAATCACAAGAAGACCTCAAGCAGCTCACCACGAATGAAGGCCCACAGTGCAGAGGATGTACTGAGGACACTGAGCTTGGAAGGAAGAGATGTAGGAGGCTGGAGCTTCTTGTAGCCCGAAGATCTCTGGAGTGTACAGCCAACAAATCTTGGCAATGGCACATAGGTTCAGTTCCAATGGTTCCGACGAGGGATACTTGCCTTAAAATAGAGAAAAGGACAGGTCAGGCCTCAAGGGAGTTGCAGAACCACCACCTGTGTTGCTGAGCCTTGGGAAGTCCGTAGGATAACAGGAGCAGCAGATTGGTCAGCTTTGTTGCGGTGCCTGCAGATGCAGGGGAGTGACCCCTTCACTCTAAGGGAGATTACTTTGGGTGTCCTTGATGCCCAAAGGTCTGTCGAAGAACCTGGAAGAAGCACAGAAGATGAAGAAGACTTGCAGAACAGCGAGACCAGGAGCAGCATGAGTCTTCCTTGGTGCAGTCTCGGTTCCAGGCGAAGTCCAAGTATCCAGACTCTCAGAGAGTTACGTGGTTTCAGTCTTCAGTCTTGTCCCACAACAAATCTAAAGACCCACCACAGGTAAGCCCTTAAGTACCCTAAGGAAAGGGTTGGAACAACTAAGAGGTCCTTCCCAAAGGAGGGGCTGAACAGAGGGAAGAATACTAGCATGCCCTTTGTCCAGGTTCGCACCAGAGCGGGAGCAAAGTGCTCCCTGAACGGCTCAAACTGGAGTAGGCAAGGAGGGCACTAAAGAACAAGTTACTTACCTTCGGGAACGCTTTTTCTGGTAGATACAATATCTGCCTGTGGATTCCTCACCTTGTGAATATCCCCTTGATTCAGCAACATTCGGAAATTCTTTTCGTAGCTTCGCGCCGACGTGGACTAGGACGTCATAAAGGCACGGCGTCGCTCGCGACTCCGCTGACATCACCGACGCCTATAATAGGCCCACGCCGGCGTGATGACATCAGTTCCGCCCTTTTTTCCGTGCCTTCGAGGCACACGGACGGACCAATGACAGTAGACATATACACAGTATACGCAGTACAAATATCAAGGTAACACACACAGTGTGAAGCAAATGCAATAAAACATTTGAAATAAACAACTCCTTGACAATAAAATAAATACATAATAGAAACTCTGGCATAGAAGAGTGGACAACGGGGAGGCGGGTGGGTCAGTGAGGAATCCACAGGCAGATATTGTATCTACCAGAAAAAGCGGTACCGAAGGTAAGTAACTTGTTCTTCTGATAGATACATCTGCCGTGTGGATTCCTCACCTTGTGAATAGAGTCCCACAGCAATCCCCACTCCCGGAGGAGGGTGTCCACTCTTCTAGACCAGGAAATCCTGGAGAACAGAGCGTGCAAAATGACCGTCTCTCCTCACCTCGGAATCCAAGCAGTAATGCTTTGCGAAAGTGTAGAGGGAAGACCAAGTTGCCGCCCTACAAATATCCTCTACAGGAACACCTCTAGCCAATGCAGAGGATGACGAATTAGCTCTAGTAGAATGAGCCCTTAAGCCCTCTGGAGGATCCTTACCGGCCAAAAAGTAGCAGATCTTTATACAGAGGACGATCCATCTTGATAAAGTTCTTTTATGGACCGCTCTTCCTTTCTTGCAGCCAGCAAAGCCAATGAAGAGCTGGTCATCCAACCGACAGTCTTTAGATCTGTCCAGGTAAAAAGACACCGCCCTCTTGGGGTCCAGACGGTGTCATCTCTCCTCCTCCTTGGAAGGGTGTAGGGGAGGATAAAAGGTAGGGAGGGTAATGGATTGACCAAGGTGGAAAGGAGTAACCACCTTAGGCAGAAAAGCAGCCCTGGTCCTAAGAACCATTCGATCAGCATGAATGGTTAAGAAAGGGGGCTTGGAACTAAGAGCTTGAAGCTCACTTACCCTCCTTGCCGAGGTTATCGCAACGAGGAAAACTGTCTTAAGAGTCTCAAAGAGAGCACCCATTAGAAAGGTCAAAACAAGATTTAAGTCCCACTGAGACACAATAAAAGGAGTAGGAGGGAACTTATTCGTGAGGCCCTTCAAAAACCTTAAAACTACAGGAGATTTAAAAAGAGATGGCTGGTCAGGCAAGCAAAGAAATGCAGACAGCGCTGAAAGATAGCCCTTCACTGTGGCAACAGCAAGCCCCTGTTGCGCCAGACAAAGGGCAAACTGGACAACATCAGACAAATGGGCTCTCAAAGGGTCTATAGATTTCTCCCCACACCAAGTGACAAGTTTTGACCACCTATAAGAATAGATGGACTTAGTGGAGTCACGCCTGGCCGACAAGATGACATCCACCACATCAGGCGGGAGAGAAAAAGAACTCAGGTTGCCCCGTTCAATCTCCAGGCATGAAGTTTAAGGTCTGGAGGTGGGGGTGTAGAACCTGCCCCTCCATCTGGGAGAGGAGATCTGCCCTGTGAGGGAGACAGAGCGGCAGGTGAGAGGAGAGGTGGAAAAGGTCTGAGTACCACACCCTTCTTGGCCAATCCAGGGCGATCAATATAACTTGGGCCCCGTCTTGGCGAACTTTCCTCAGAACCCGAGGAATCAAAGGTATGGGAGGAAACGCGTAAAGGAGTTGCGAGCTCCAACTCAACTGAAACGCGTCCCCCAAGGCTCCTGCATCGGATACTGGAGACTGCAGAATAACGGGCAGTGAGCATTCTCTTGAGTGGCAAAAAGGTCCCCCTGAGGAGTTCCCCATGTCCGAAAGACGTGACGAACTACCTCCGGATGAAGCCTCCACTCCTGGTCGGCAGAGAACTGCCGACTAAGACTGTCTGCACGAACGTTCTGAACTCCGGCCAGATGATTTGCTATCAGACAAATCTGATGGTCCTGAACCCAGGACCAGAGACGCAGAGCCTCTCAGCAGAGACACTGCGACCCCACTCCTCCCTGCTTGTTGATGTACCACATCGCGGTCGTGTTGTCCGTCAGGACCTGAACTGACTGACCGCGAAGGGAAGGGTGGAAGGCCTTGAGCGCCAGACGTATCCCCCGCAACTCTAGAAGGTTGATATGAAGCAACCTTTCCTCTGGAGACCAAAGACCCTTGACCTCCAGGTCCCCCAGATGAGCACCCCACCCTAGAGTGGATGCATCCGTTATTACCGGGGTCACCGATGGAGGAAGTTGAAAAGGCTTTCCTTGCGACAGATTGCCTTCCACGCCCCACCAAGACAGATCCGCCGCAGTTTCTCTGTAGATCCTCACTGACTCCCTGAGATCTCCGTTGTGCTGATACCACTGCCTGCGGAGGCACCACTGGAGTGCCCTCATGTGCCAGCATGCATGGTTGACCAACAGAATGCAAGAAGCCATCAGACTGATCAAACGTAAGACCTTAAGGACTGGAACAACCGCTCCCTTGAAGAATAAAGGAATCATTTCCTGTATGTCGCGAATCCTTTGAGGAGGAGAGAATGCACGATATACAGTAGTGTCCAGTACCGCACCTATGAACAGGTTGCGCTGGGAGGGCACCAGGTGAGACTTGGGTACATTTATCGAAAAACCCAACCTGTGCAACAAATGAGTTGTCGCTTGCAGATGATGGAGCACCCTGTCTGGCGACTCCGCTTTGATCAGCCAGTCGTCCAGATACAGGAATACAGGAATCCCCGACCTCCTGAGATGTGCTGCCACCACTGCCATCACCTTGGTGAAGACTCGAGGTGCAGTAGTAAGACCAAACGGAAGGACCGCAAACTGGTAGTGTTGCGACCCAACCGTAAAACGGAGATACGTTCTGTGCGACTTCAAGATGGGAATATGAAAATACGCATCCTGCAAGTCGATTGACACCATCCAATCCTCTTCCAGCAGCGCTTGAAGAACCTGTGCAAGAGTGAGCATCTTGAACTTTTCCTGTTTCAGGTAAAAGTTCAAGATCCTGAGATCCAGGAATGGTCGAAGCCTGCCATCCTTCTTGGGGATCAGAAAATACTGGGAGTAGCATCCCTGACCCCTCTCCTGCTCAGGAACCACCTCTATCGCACCCTTTCTGAACAGAGCCAGGACTTCTTCCTGCAGGAGAAGCAGGTGGTCCTCCGAACAAAAACCCTGGCAAGGAGGGTAATTTGGGGGAAACTCCCGAAAGGGAAGAGCATACCCATTTCCCACGAGATTGAGAACCCAAAGATCTGATGTTATCAATTCCCAATCTCGTAGGAAATGGGTAAGCCGACCCCCCACTGGTGCCACATGATCCGGAATGGCGGATCTAGGGCTGCTTTGCTGCGTTGGCAGGGGGCTGGGAAGGGGAAGAGGAGGAAGAGGAGGAGATTTGACGGCCTCGAGAACGGCCTCTTTGTTTGCCCCTATAAGACCGGTACTGCGTGTTTTGCTGCTGTTGCGGCTGCTGCTGCGTAGATTTGTAAGATCGAAAGGAAGATCTGCTAAATCCTCTAGTACGCCTTCCAAAAGTGCCCCTGGTCTGAAGGCCCAATGACTTGGCTGTCGCCCTGCTGTCTTTAAAGCGTTCTAAAGCAGCGTTTGCCTTTTTGCCAAATAAACCAGATCCGTCGAACGGGAGATCCAATAATGTAGATTGGACATCTGAAGAAAACTCACTCGACTTCAGCCACGCAGCTCTCCTCGTAGCTACAGAAGAGCCCATGACCTTTGCCACAGAGTCCGCCGTGTCCAACCCACTCTGAATCACCTGCCTTGCTGCAGCTTGAGTGTCAGAGATAACCTCCTGGAAGTCTTTTCTATCCTCCTCCGGTAACTTGGGTACCAACTGTTTTACAGTGTCCATAAGGGCGTGGTGAATATAACGTCCCATCAGGCAGGTCGCATTTGTGGACTTCAGCGCCATACTAGCAGAGGAGAAAATCTTTTTAGCAGCCTGATCCTGCTTTCTCGACTCTTTTTCAGCTGGAACCTGAGGAAAAGCTCCTGTAGATCGTTTGGAACAGGCAGCCTGCACCACCAAATTCTTAGGCAGAGGGTGAGTGGATAAAAATTCTTGGTCATCTGGAGCAGTCCTGTACCTTCTGGCAACAGCCCTAGACACAGCAGGAGCTGACAAGGGTTTCTTCCAAACCTCTAAAATAGGATCTTTAAGGGCATCATTAAAGGGCAGCAATGGTTCAGTCACCGATGATGGAGAGTGAAGAACCTCTGTGAGAAGATTTGACTTGAACTCAGCAGTAGGTAAAGCAATGTTCAACAAATTTGCAGCATTTTTAATCACAACGTGGTAAGGAGCCACATCTTTAGAGGGTTCGTCTGTTACTGAAACCAAATCCCACTCAGGGGACAGTTCAAGACCACTGGCCACTGAAAGATCCTCATAAGGGTCCTCAGGATCCTGTAGCTCACCTTCCTCCAAATACTCCTCACGATAGCTCTCTTCTTCCATCAGCCTCTGGGCTTCACGCCTCGACCTGTGCTTCACTTTCGAAGCCGTCGGATCCACTGTCGACTCCGTCGAAGTCGGAGCCTGTGCCGAGCCCGACGCCGGACGAGGAAGAATCCCACGACGTCGTTCGGGGTTCGGCATCAGAGATGATGGAATCGGCGTCGAAGGATTCGGCGTCGTCGACTTCGGCGTCGATGGCTTTGGAGTCGAAGGCCTCGCCGGTGTCGGAAAATGCCAATGCGGCGCCGGAGCGGACATAAAAGGCATGAAGGGTGCAGGAGCATAGGTTTGGGGGACACCCCGACCAAACGCCATCGGACCCGTAGGACCAACAGGAACCCCAGAGGGGTACATAGCCCTGGAATAAATACCATACATCGCATTTAGAAAATGCGTCGGATCCTGACCTGAAGCCGGGAAGGCTGGGTACGAACCCCCAGGTGGTTCTTGAGGGCGTGGAGTCGATACGACGTCGACCTCCTCTTCAGGCTGGTGCACCGGAGTCGACAGACCTTCGGGCAACGGAGCCTCTCCCTCTCCAACCATCTCCTCCTCACCTTCATCCTCCCGATCCGGAGAATGGGATGGAACCGGAGATGGATTCGCTGTCTGCTTCGGCGAACCAGGCGAATTCGCATGCGACGCCTCACCTCCGGCGTCCTGTTCTTCCGAAGCCGAAGACACCACTTCTTTCTCAACCAGCTTCACCTGCGACTTCGGTTTACAACCCGAATCTTTCTTCGAACGATGTTGGGATTCATGAGATCTCTTCTTATGCTTCTTTTTTGAAGATCTCGAAGCATGGGCTGAAGACGAATCCGAGCGCGACCTCGAGTGAGATCTTGACCTCGAGCGTCGAGTCCGCGACCTCGATTTCTTCTTATCTTTATTTCCTTTAAGTTTTGCAACAATAAGTTTAGCTTCTCTCTCTTGGAGGGTCTTTGGAGTCATCTTCTTACAGGATCGGCAGTCTTCGACATCGTGGTCGGAGCTAAGACACCATAAACAACATTCGTGCGGATCCGTAATGGACATGGTCTTGCCGCATTCTCCACAGGCTTTAAAACCCGTCTTCTTCGAAGACATGTTGAAAGAGGAGATAAAGGAACACCAACAATACAAAGTTACAAAATTACTGTAAAAGCTACGGACGATCCCTAGAAAACCGTTAGCGTCGACGACATGGAAAAAAGGGAACTGATGTCATCACGCCGGCGTGGGCCTATTATAGACGTCGGTGACGTCAGCGGAGTGGCGAGTGATGCCGTGCCTCTATGACGTCCTAGTCCACGTCGGCGCGAAGCTACGAAAAGAATTTCCGAATGTTGCTGACGCAAGGGGATATTCACAAGGTGAGGAATCCACATGGCAGATGTATCTATCAGAATGTGCCCTTCAGAGCAATCTGGTGGTGCTGGCAAACATCCCCCACCCCCAGCTGTATACACTAAGTCCTGTCTGGGAGGTGGTCACACCTCCCTGTTACAGGAAACCTATTTGTCTATCTTCCACTCAGCAGGAGGAGGGCAGAATTGTATATGTGGTCAGCAACAGCACTAGCTTGCTTGCATACCCTGAATGGCTATTACTGGGAGTACAGAGGGTTATCCCAAGAGAGCCCCCCAGTACATGGGATCATACTTCCAACACTGGAATGGGTGTTGGGGTAATATACCAACATGTTTGATATCAAACATGACCGTTTTCAGTGCAGCCACCTTATAGTTAGACATCTTGTAATGACTGATGTCCACTATATGTATTAGAATGGCTTAGCACTTACAAAACCTGGAGAATCGACTCCGGGGTCTGTAGAGATGTCCTACTCATGCAGTGGCACCCTCATACAAATAACCAAGCACCCTGCCCTCAGGGCTGAATAGCCTGCCATATGGGTGACTGACCGCAGATATAAGGAACCTTATATCTGTCGTGAGAGGTGCACGCACAAACTCACAGAGGCTGTAATTACAGGCCTGTAGAACAAGTTACTTTCCTTCAGTAACATATTATCTGGTAGAGACTCTATCTAGCTGCAGATTCCTTACCTTTTAATTTCCCAGGCGTCAGGCTGGATCCGGAAACTTTTGCTCGAGCAATACCCCTTGTGCATGCAGTTGGCTGGCTACATTCGGCTCCACTTGACGTCATCTGCAGCATCGGTTATAATTTCGTGATCACCAATATAGGCGCCACCCATGTGCACAGATTCAGTACTTTTCATTTTTTCAACGCCAGAAGCACAGAGTCACAAAGTAACTGACGTAGTTGTGTGCAAAAATAGGGCCCTGAAAAGGGGAGTAACCCTAGCCTCAACAAAATGGGTCTGCAAAGCGGAGAGGCCTAGGTGGGGCTATAAGAAATCTGCAGCTAGAAAGAGTCTCCACCACACAATGCGTTACCGGAAGTAAGTAACTTGTTCATCTGATAAAGACTTCTAGCTGCAGATTAATTACCTTTGACTTAGATACCCAAGCCATACCATCCCGGCAGTAGGATGCAGACCAATGCCTTATACTAGGAAGTACTGCAGGACCAAACGGGCTAAATGCCCGTCACTGCAGACCTGACAATCCAGGCAATAGTGCTTGGCAAATGTGTGCAAAGATGCCCACGTTGCTGCCTGACATATGTCCAGGACTGAGATACCCCGATCCAAAGCCGCAGTCTCAGCCTTTTTCCTGGTGGAATGGGCCCTTAATCCCTCAAGGGGCTGCTTCTTAGCCAGGGTATAGTGGATCTTAATGCAGAGAATGACCCAGCATGAGATCATTCTTTTCTGCACTGCCCACCCCTTCTTAGCAGCTACATACCCCACTAAGAGTTGGTCGTCCACCCAGGACTCTTTTGTGCGGTCAAGGCAGAACAACAACGCTCTTTTTGGGTCCAGTCGGTGGAGACTCTTTTCTTCCTTAGAGGGATACGGGGGAGCAAAGAAGGAGGGCAGCATGATGGATTGACCCTGAGGGAATGGGGTCACAACTTTAGGCAAAAGTGAAGTATGGATGCGAAGCACCACTTTGTCTGGTAAAGACATCATGTAGGGAGGCATGCACAATAGCGCCTGCAAATCACTCACCCTCTGGGTAGATGTTATCGCCACCAGAAAGGCTATCTTGAAGGTAAGTAGCCTTAGGGGACAGTTGTGCAAAGGCATGAAGGGAGAATACAAAACAAAAGTGAGGAACAAATTAAGGCCCCACTGCGGCTTAACAAAGGGTTGTTGGTGGAAACAGGTGAGTAAGCCCTTTCAGAAACCTATATACAAATGCAGTCCTAAAGAGAGCGGGTTGGTCTATAAGCCTCAAAAAAGCGGATACGGCAAAATGATAACCCCTGAGAGTAACCAACGCAGGGGACAAAATGAATAGAAGAACAGTGGAAAGAGAAGCAGAAAGAGGGACAATAGACCTCTCTATACAGTATAATAAAAAATCTGCCAAAGGCAGGCATATACCTTCTTAGTGCAAGGCCGCCTGGCTGCCGAAATAATGTTACCAGGAAGAAGGTCAAAAGCCATCAACTGTTGCTCCCATGCTGCTGCGACAGAAGAACCTCCGGAAGGGGCAGCCTGATCGGAGGATCTACGCTCATTTTCAGAAGCTCTGGATACCAGACTGTCCTTGCTCAGCCCAGAGCCACAAGAATGACTTGGACCCGGTCGCTCCTAATCTTCTTCAGAACCTTGGGCGGGAGTGGCATGGGCGGGAAGGCATACAGCAGACCTGAGCCCCACTTGCAAAAAAAGGTGTCGCAGAGTGATAGCCACCTGGGAAACTCCAGGGTGCAGTATTGCTGACACTGTGTGTTCTCTTCGGAGGTGAACAGATCTAACCAAGGATCTCCCGAGCACTGTAAGAGATCTTGAGCCACCTCTGACTGGAGACGCTATTGGTGATCCACTAGGTATCAATGGCTGAGTTTGCCCACCCTGGCGTTTAAAGAACCAGGTGTTGAACCACCAGGGTAATGCCCTGCTGTTCCAGCCATGTCCAGAGATGCAGGGCCTCTCGACAAAGGGTCCATAACCCCACCCTGCCCTGCTTGTTGCAGTACCGCATGGCATTGGTGTTGTCCATTAACACCTGCACTAAATTCCCCTTGACAGAGGGAAGAAATTCCTTTAATGCCAATCGAATCACTCGAAGCTCCAACAAAATGATGTAGAGCTCCGACTCTGCCAAAGACCAGTGTCCCCTGACCTCCACCTCTCCCAAATGGCTGCCCCATCCCAGAAGTGACGCATTTGCGATGACTGTTAGATCTGGTTGGGGAAGGGAAAGGGGTCTGCAGTTGACCCAATCTTGGTTCGTCAACCACCACTGCAAATATCTTGCAGTTCCCTCCGAGATATGGACCACGTTGGTGAGATTCCTCAATGTTAAACCCACTGGAACTTCAGGTCCCACTGCAGAGCCTGCATACGCCACCTGGCATGATTTCGCAACAGGATGCAGGAGGCCATGAGGCCTAACAACGTCAGAGGCAGTCTCGCCGAAATACAAGATAGAGCCTGATACATTGGAATAATAATCTGAATATCCTGGAGTCGCTGCTCAGGTGGATAGGCCCAAAGCTGCACTTTTTCCAGAACAGCCCCGATGAAAGGGGGCGCCTGAGAAGGATTCAGGTGTGACTTTGGCACGATTATAGAGAACCCCAGGGAATGCAGGAGGTCAGTCATAGTCTGAAGGTGGGAGATGACAGCCTGGGGAGAGGATGCCTTCAACAGCCAGTGGTTGAGGTAAGGGAAGACTGACACCTCTAACCTATGTGGATGAGCTGCGATCACCACCATCACCTTGGTGAACACCCGAGGGGCATTGGTAAGGCCAAATGGGAGCACAGTAAAATGAAAGTGCTGGTGGCCTACCTTAAACCACAGGTAACGCCTGTGGCCTGACAAGATGGGGTTGTGAAAATATGTATCCTGCACGGCCACCACTACCATCCAGTCTTCTTGGTCTGGGGCAGAGAAGATCTAAGCTAGAGTGAGCATTTTGAACTTCTCTTGAGGAAGAGATTGACGGTCCGAAGATTGAAAATGGGCCACAACCCTTTGTTTTTCTTTGGAATCAGAAAGTAGTAGGATTAACAGCCATTGACTACTTCTGAATCCGAGACCCTCTCTATAGCTCCCTTGGCCAAGAGAGCAGTAACTTCCTCCTGGAGCAATTTTAAATGATCCTCTGCCAACCATTCTTGATTTGGCAGGATGGGAGCAGGAAAAGAAAGTAAAGGCGAGAATAGCCTTCCTGAATGATCTGCAAGACCCACTTGTCTGATGTTATCGACCTCAAGCGGGGGAGATGATGATGGATTTGCCCAGTGGCAGGTGTGGTCTTGCAGAGTCAGACTAGGAGTGCTTGGAGGATGCGGCTGCCGAGGGCAGGGTGGCCGACGACTTCTGGCTTCCATTCCTAGGTTGGAATAAACCGCGTCCACATCCCTGCCTGACTTGGGAAGTCTGCGCAGGGCAGTGGCTTGTTAGGGCTGAAGTGGCTGGAAATGTCTTCCGTTGCCATGAAAGGCTGGCCCCGAGGTGTAGAAGAGAGGCCCAAGGAGCTGGTCATAGCTCGAGAGTCCTTGAGCCTCACTAGGGTCGAGTCTACCTTCTCCCCAAAAAGACGGGCTCCATCAAATGGCCAGTCCATATAATTTGCCTGGATATCGCCCAAGAAGCCAGTGGTCATAAGCCAGGCGTGATGCCTCAAGGCTACTGTCATTGAAATTGATCTGCCCTGTGAATCAGTCGTGTCAAGGCCACACCTTGTGGCCAATTTTGTTGCATCTCTCCCTGTCCTTTACCGCCTGAGAGAGCACAGCCCGGGCTTCCTCCCGTACTTATGGCAGACCATCTCCCAAAGGGAATGGGAGAAACGGCCCAATAAGCATGCAGTATTCAATTACCACAATGCCAAGGTGGAGGAAAAAAGCATCTTCTTTCCAAGTGAATCAAGCCTCTTGGATTCCCTATCCGGAGGGGCAGAAGAGAACGTGCATTAAGATGTAGAAGCCTGCACCACCAAGCTTTCAGGAGTGGGGTGTTGGCTGAGGAACTGTGGGTTGCTCCGAGCTGGGCGATGGCGACATGCAATAGTCCTGCTCAAAGAAGCCCCTGTGCTATGCTTGGACCACAGGACTAGAAGGACATCAGTTAGTTCCTCATTGAAGGGCAAAAGGGAGTCATAGGTAGAAGCCTCAGGTTGAAGCACTTTGGTCAGGAGATTAGTCCTGACCTGCATGGAAGGCAGATCTAGTCCAAGGACGTCGGCCGCCCTCTTACCCACCATGGCATGGGATGCTCCTTCCTCCATAACCACAGTTGGCGGAGAGAGCATGTCAGAATATATGCAGAACTGT
Organism: Lissotriton helveticus; assembly: GCF_964261635.1. Lineage (NCBI taxonomy): Eukaryota > Metazoa > Chordata > Amphibia > Caudata > Salamandridae > Lissotriton > Lissotriton helveticus. Next base: position 537,061,108 of record NC_136061.1, read on the forward strand.
TCAGTCCACTAGCTTCCCCTAGTTCCCCATACCAGTCAATCTGCTCTGAAGTTTCATCCTGATGTTCCAAGGGGTCCATAGACTCCTCCCATTCCTCTCCTAACCCTAAAAATCTTCAAAGCGTCCAGGCAACAACATAGAACCTCTGGGTTCAATTGGCATCGGAATCTGCATCAAGTGACACTGTTCCAACTCCGTGTCATCAGGGATAAAGATGGGTCTGGAACCGCCGGCGGCACTGCAGGCCCCAACTTTAGGTCCGACGTTGGGGCAGGTCGCAAAGGCATGACCGGTGTCGACCCGGTTCAGATCCCTAAGGTCCCACCGGTGTTGTGGCTGGAGCTGGTGGTGTTGAATCCAATGGGGCCCCTTCCGACCCTGCGGGGCAGAGGCCACACTAGAGGGGTCAACCCGCTCAAAAAAGCAGCACATGGCCTCGTATAATTATTTAATTTGAGTGGTGGGCAGTCTGGCTCCAGGAAAAGGAGGGAGGTGTGAAATTGACCCTGGATCTGGCTCCACAAGATCGTGCCTAGAGCATCAGTTCTCCTTACCTCATTCGTCAATGGACTACATCAAGGCAAAGATGGTCAGTTTGGACTTCTTCTTCTTCTTTTGCCTCTTCCCTGAGTGTGCCGAAGACCTAGAATGGGACAAAGAAGACTTTTGGCTCCAGGAGCGATCCTGCGACCGCCTCTTCTTCGATCAGGACCAGGATCTATACGGAGCCTCGCTGGATGGTGTGGACTGCCGCCGCAAGGAGCTTCATTGCCAACTCCAGCAAGACCTTCGGAGCCATAGCCCGACAGTCTGAGTATAACTTCAAATCGTGGTCATGCTCGAGACACCAGAGACAGACGAGGTGGGAGTCAGTAACTGACATAATGCAGTGACAGGCACTGCATTGCTTCAACCCTGTCCTCCTCGAAGACCTCCTTGCAACAAAAAGTAAAAAAAGGCCTGTCAATAAGTGACAGGGGTTATCTCTTTCTGATCAGTACTTAACTGGTGCAGAAAGAAAAGAACGGACACCTGCAAGGCTGGGGGGTGCTTATTCAGGTGACCGCAAAGTCATAACCGACAGTACTGATGCAGTCATGTGGAGCTGAATGGAGCCACCAAACGGCGCTTGCAAGGGGAATTTCAAAGGTAAGGAATCTGCAGCTAGAAGTCTCTATCAGATGTCACTTTTTAAGTGGACTCCCATAGGTGGGACAATGTATGCAGCCCATGGTAGACACCTGGTGTACCTATGCCCTGGGTACCTTAGTACTATATACTAGGGACCTACAAGGGTACACAAGTAGCCAATTTTGGATTACAAAAGTACTTACCATGGTCAAATTAGGGAGAAAGCATTGTGACTGGGGTCCTGATTAGCAGGATCCCAGTCAGACTAGGTCATAAACATACTGACAGATTGCAAAAAGTGGGGGGTAACCATGAAAGCAGATCCTAATTTCCTACACAATCCCCCTAAATGTGTAAGCATATGAGACTAACCTTGCCCAGTTGAGTAGTTATTTTCTAAGTGGAAATATTTGGAGAGTCCATCTGTGTTAGCATGTTTACTCCTAGGTCAATGTGTCACAGAAACGTCCATTCCCTGTAGGGAAATGGACAACCTAAAATGTTTGGGATTTTCACCCTTCATTTGTTTAAGTCATAAGAGGGGTTTATGGTCTGTCTGAACAATGAAGTGAGTGCCAGACAGGTGTGGCCTCAACTTCTTCAAGGCTCAGACCACAACAAAGGCCTCCATCTCAATAGCTGAACACTGTTTCTCCCTGGGGGTCAACCTTCTGCTTATAAAAGCTACTGGTTGATCCTGGCCATCTGCATTACGTTATGACAATACTGCATCAACTCCTATCTCAGAAGCATCTGCCTGGACAATGAAGGCTTTGGAGTAATCAGGACCTTGCAGAACTGGAGCAGAGCACATGGCTGGCTTCAGGTAATTAAATGCCTTCTGACAGCTAACTGGCCACTGAACTTTCTTAGGCATTCTTTTGGAGGTGAGAGCATTAAGGGGTGTCACTATGGATCCATAGCCATTAATAAACCTCCAGTAGTACCCAATGAGGCCCAAGAAAGCTCTGACCTGAGTCTGGGTAGTGGGAGCAATCCAGTCTATTATGGTCTGAATTTTGCTCTCCAGTGGTTGAACCTGGCCTCCACCCACAAGGTGGCTCACCTAAGTACACAACCTTACTCTGCCCTATATGCCACTTTGTTACCTTGATAGTGAGGCCTTCCTTTTGCAGGGCCTCCAGTACATTCCTGAGGTATGCAAGGAGATCTTCCCATGTGGAGCTAAAGACAGCAATATCATCTAGATATGCTGCACTATAAGCTTCCAGACATGTTAAGACAGTTCACCAGCGTCTGATATTTGGCAGGCGCATTCTTCAAACCAAAAGGCATTACAATAAATTGATAATGCCCACTGAAAATGCTGTCATTGGAATGGCATCCTCAGTGGGTCTGATTTGCCAGTAACCAGAAGTCAGGTCAAATGTACTAAGATACTTGGCAGAGGCCAGCGTATCAGTCAGCCCATTGACCTTTTGTTTTGAAAGGGCACCAGCCCTACTGACTACATTAAGACCTCTTTTTGATACACAAAACCTCATTTCCCCCTTACCATCCTGGGTGTGAGGTTTCGGCTCAAGGACTACAGGACTAGCCCAACAGTTCAATGACCCCCAACTGCAGCCTCTTTTGGACCTCTGTACTGATGCAGTCTCTAACATGGTAAGGCTTTCTATAGATTGTACTCTTCACAGGCAGACAGTGACCTGTGTCCACTATATGGGTACACAAGGTGGTTTGACTGGGAGTCAGAGAAAAGAGATTGGAAAACTGATTGGTAACCTGCCTACAATCAGCTTGTTGATTAGTGAGGCTGCCTTCCAAGGCTACTCCTACCTATCCATCTACAGGGTCATGTAAGAGGAGATCAGGGAGAGGGTCACTCTCTTCCTCCTGTCCCTCATCAGTGGCCAAGAAGAAACTCATACAATAAGTAAAGGTGTATAGCTAGATAATTATTCAAAACAAACACATTTCTATATCTCTCTGGGACCAACTGTGACTTCTCCTGACAGATATACACACAACGATAAATCTAGAAACACATTTATTTTATTATTTTATATAAAGTTCATAATCAGATTTACTTTTTAGTTTATAAACATATGTATTTTTGAATTCATTAAATTCATATACAACATTCGACAAAAATCAACATAAATAAACAAAATCCATACATTAATACGATAGACGTGAAGATGATGGAGGCAGTGCAGCAGGTGTAAACTACGCACGTTTCGGCATATGTGCCTTCATCAGGTAGCCGTCTATTGCACTGAAATAAATTATCTGGAGCTGGAAAATGGATGCCCACACCGGATGGATTAAAGCTTCATATTCATCATAGCTGAATGCTACAGTGTATGAGATATTCAACGTCCAAAGGTATCAATATAGTATTAATCATAGGTCATAGCTTCTGGGATGATGTAATGGTATTTAACATTAGTCAGGGCGTCGTGCAATCAAATGCAGCCAATATCGACGTTCAACAATAATGCATAGGTTTCATATGTTTCAAAATCTAATAAGTTTTGGCGCTGAAGGTTGATAAGTGGATAAACGGGACTTTTAGCTGGGCTGTATTACGAACGGGTGCGTTCCCCTTACAGTAAGAGGTCCTTGCGTGCATCCCACGTTCCACAGTCACGGAGAAAAAGTGTCGCTGGCTACAGCGATGACAAGAAGAAGAAGCTCATGCAAGCCCGGTCAATAAAAGGCATTTGGCAGTTCACATGGAGTACCCTCTGGGGACTCCTTGGAGTACCTATGTCAACCAAGTAGGTGACCTCCCCTTTTTTCTCTAGGATGGTGTGGATGCCACTGTACTTGTCCTGGAAAGCTGCTGGGGCAACAGGCTCCAATACCCACACTTTCTGTCTCGGCTGGTAAACGGTCAGTACAGCCTTTTGCTTAAGCCAAGCTTTCTGAAGCCCCTGGCTGGCCTCACTGTTTTGCTGGCCTTCTTCACGTATTCAGCAGCACAAGAATGCAGGCCAAGTGCACAGACAACTATGTCTGAGAGGCTGCTCTATCCCTCCTAACCAGACAAAATGGACCCCTAACTTGATGTCCAAACAGAAGTTCAAATGGGTTGTAGCCCATCCTCTTCTGAGGAACTTCACTGTAAGCAAAGAGAAGGCAGGATAGTAAGACATCCCATTCTCAACTCAGCTTTTCTAGGAGTCCCATGATCATACCCTTTAGGATCTTATTGAAACTTTCAACAAGCCCATTGCCCTGTGGAGGATAGGGTGTGGCTAACTTGTAGTTTATATATATATAGGTATAAGTGAAAGAGAGGGGCTCCTAATAACCCGTAGGGAAAGGAGGAGAAGCATGTGTTCAATGAGGTGTCGCCATTTTTTGAGAACATCTCATTATGGCGTCGCTTCATTGACGACATCTTCTTCATTTGGGAAGGAGAAATGGACACTCTTGAGGAATTCCTTGAGTGGTTAAATTTGGGAGATGAGAATCTCCGATTCTCAGCAATATACGATAGAGACTCAGTAAACTTCCTGGACATCACCATAAAGAACAAAGATGGTAGGTTAGAGGTGGAATTGTATTCTAAACCCACTGATAAAAACACCTTACTGCATTATAGCAGTTATCACCCTCGCTCTCAGAGAGATAATGTCCCATTTGGACAGTTCCTTCGACTTCGAAGGAACTGTTCCAATATGGATGATTACTTAAAACATGCAAACAAACTGGGTGAGAAATTACAGGATAGAGGATATCCTAAAAAACTCATTAGGAATTCATGCAAAAGGGCACCATTTTACAACCGTGACAGCATGATACATCCAGAATTTGTTCCAAAGAAACAATCTGTGACTGATTCCAAACTAGTATTTGTAAGCCAGTTTTCAAATATCAGTAATAAATTGAAAAATGTAATCCACTCGAGCTGGCACATCTTAAATGATGGAAAAGAGGTCAAACTCCCGAAACCCATCTTTGCGTTCAGGCGCAATGAAAATATCCGTCAGAACTTAGTCCACACATATAGGGAGCAGAACCAAACCAATCAGCTTGCAATTAATGATACCAAAGCAGTAGGAAACCACAAGTGCAGTAATTGCTCAATATGCGAAAACTGCATTGTGGGAAAAGCTCTGACCTATAATAATTACACTATGACTTTTAAAACATTGAACAATTGCAGGAGCAGTAATCTTTTATACATAATATTGTGCCCCTGCAAATTAGCTTATGTAGGAGAGACTGGCAGAGAAATACGACTGCGCCTCCTGGAACAACGATCCGCACTTAAAACAAATAAAGAGAATGCCCCCATGGTTGAACATTTTAATAAATTGCAACACAAACATACAGAATTCTCGTGGTTTGTGATAGAGAGAATTACAGCTTCAAAAAGAGGAGGAAACCTTGACATAAAAAGGAAAAATAGAGAACAGTGGTACATTTCCACGCTAGACACAGTTAATCGAGGTCTTAACACGAAAGAGGATTGGATGAGAATAGTAGTATAGAACTGGATATAAGAACAAATAGATAAAGCACCGGAGCACATACGCTGAAAAAATTGGTATGTACCATATGGGCTCTGTGCTTCTATTTATAAATATTATATAGCTTAGATATTAGGGTTTGGGATCTTCCTGTCTGTGAAGGCAGGAATGTTTTGGTAAAAAACAAATAAGTGACACCTCTAACGGGGGAGTCCGTCATTTTAGGTTAAATAGGGCACGACCTCCCTTACCTATCAATAGCATTTCTGAATTCGAGGCTACCGTAAATAATTATCATCATTTCTGCACTGTGCCCATATGTGCAGAACAGCCATATTTAGCCCCGCGCACATATATTTCATCTGCTACCAACAGGGCGAAACACACAAAGTGTATAGCAGAAGAATTGAATAATAAAGTTTTGTCTCCCTTCCCTTTTTTTTTTTTTTATTTATAAAAAAAAGAAGAGGAAAGATAATGCACGTAGTGTCGGCTGGCCTCGACGATAGAACTCAGAGCCACGTGATTATATGACGTGCTTTTAAAAGCGACAAGCTGATCTCTGCAAACCTTTAAACCATTACGTGATCGGTGATCGTAAGACGCCACGTTTTGCAGACCGGGAAAGACAGCCGTGCGCAACTAATAGGTAAGAACAACAAACCTTTCCCCCCCGTAACATTCTCCAGAGCGGAGCTAGTGGTGTAAAAGAGGCGACGTAGAACATGCCGACACCGATTGACTAGTGGGGGTAGGAATTAATAAAGATAACATCTGGCTGGGATTAAGTAAACTGTTTGCAACATATGTCAGAAATATAGTGACACCGATTTATTCTGTTTTACAGCCACGTGCATAGCACTACCCGGCTGCGTGAAAGGACCCCCCCTTATTCGAAAAAGATCGTTACGACTATCGGTAAGGACCACTTTATAAGTATAGGCAATGTGGCTATGTTGACTGCAGATACTCTCTCTTTTTTTAAAACGAGCACATCTTTTTCAGTACCAATGTGGAGAAGCGTGGCTCAGTGGTTAGAGGCGGCAGACCCGGAAGCTGAGATCAGCCGTGGACCAGGGTTCGATTCCCCGCCTCGGCGGGTCTCGGGCTCAAAAAATTCCACGGACTCGATAATTCTCGTTCCGGTGCCTACTCAACTCACGGGGTCACACTCTGCGACTCTGGGCAATAGCTTGCTTAATCTCCACTATGGCCCCTCGCGGCGGGATGCCTGGCTTTCACCTTGTGGACACCCTGCCGGGGTATCTCACAGGGGAATACCAGGACGGGTTCCCTAAGCAAGCGCCGAGATGCCTACGGGTAGTCGTGCGCTATACAAGAGCGTAATCATTTCATCATTTCATTTCATTTCAATACAGAACAAGCATTCACTTGGAGGCATCAAAAAAATATACACGCCCCATGAGAATTATGCAAGGTAACCTTATGTTATTATAACTGCATAACGAGTTGAGCTCTGTGTAACAAATAACTAAATGCAGGATGTAAATAATTTATCTGTATTCTCTAACCCATGTAGGAATTTGACGATAACATCACAACCGCTATTCATCAGCTATTAAAAAAGACCCGATTTGATAATGCAGCTTCCTCTTATATATTGAGGTAAAGATAGAGGCCCTTTTACTAATGGTGTCAGGGCACGCTACTATTCAATATTTAATGCTGCACTCTCCCCAATTACATATAGGACTGTGGGAGTCTGCGAACATTAAAAGCGACCACTACAGGAATACTACGTAATCGGTAGATTTCTCCTTGCAACATAACTGCAATGGTCAGTAACAACAAAATGCCATATGAATGGTGTATGAATGTTTTGAATGACTTCCGGGAGGATGTGGACAACACTAACCAGATGGTTCATGATTTAAGTATAATGTCCTTAGAAGGATGTGAAAACTGTTGGTACATATAGGTAGTAAATTAATCTTGATATGTATAGTTTTCCTGCACGTGAGATGCATGCCGAGTTAGAAACGAAATGCATTATATAAGTTTAAATTCAAAAAAGTGAAATGGCCATGCAAAACAGTATGATGTTGTTTTTAAATGTTTAGAACATTGTCATTGTGGGGAATGTACAAATATCAATGACTGGCGATTACACATAGGCTTTCCGTGGGCACAAATAGGCCCTTGTTTATAGATACAATTGTGTTTCCATATAGAGATTAGAGTATAAGGTGTAATATGTGAGGGCTAAATTTATTTAGCTATCCTGATTAGATCTCCTTGAAACATGTGCAGATAACAACTATGAAGTCAGGAGCTAATAGCCGTATTTTATTTGTGTATTAGGTATGATACAAATCTGTGGAGAAAACATATAGAGACTGTCCTGAAGAAGGGAGCCATTATCTACTTAAGCTTCCGAAACGCGTCGACGCACTTTCATCAAGTCATATTCGGTGTTGCCAACAAATAACCTGGTTTAAAGGAATATTATTCCCCCACTGTTGTCAAACGAGGGCCCGAAATGACATAATTAAGACAGATAACTGTGTCTTTTTTGATAAATTTTCTCCATACCCACATTAGGTGGTTTTAATTGTGTATTTCTTGTTTTTAACCAGCTATACATAGGAATTCATATGTTTTTTATTTAAAATAAATTGTATACTTTTATAAATAGACTGTTTGTGTTCCTTTCTGGTAAGTGTTCTCCCACCCAACAAGATGCAAGATGAATGAATGTTGTGGATTGAGTTTGTCGCTCAGACTCCTGGTTTAGGAGCAGGAAATAATACCTCCCATAGGGAAAACCTTTTGTTTTACTTAACTTGTAGTTTACACCACACTCCTTCAACAAAGCAGTGATGTAGCTAGACATGAACTTAGTACCTCTGTCTGACATGACCTCCTTAGGGAACCCAACTCTTGAAAAGACTTCTAGGAGGGCCCTAGCCACTACAGGAGCTGTAGTGGTCCTAAGCGGAATAGCCTTTGGATACCAAGTGGCATGGTCCACCACCACTAGTATATAACTATGTCCAGATGCTGCTGGAGGGTTTAAGGGACCACCAAAGTATATCCCTAATCTCTGAAAGGGGACCCCCACCACTGGAAGTGGAATTAAGGTGGCCTTTGTAGTGCCATCTCACTTACCACTGGCTTGGCAGGTGACACAGCAGCGACAAACCCCTCTGTATCTTCAGACATGTGGGGCCACTGAAAGTGAGGGACAATCCTATCCCAAGTCTTGCTTTGTCCAAGATGTCCTGCAAGGGGAATTTTGTGTGCTAGGTTCAATAGAAAACCCCTGAATTTCTGAGGTATGACCAACCTCCTGGTGACACCAGGCTTTGGGTCCCTATTTTCAGAAATTAGAAGCTCATCTTCCTAATAGATCCTATGGGATCCACTGACATTCCCTGCCTCCCCAGCAGCAGCTTACTGTCTGAGCTGTTCAAGAGAGGGGCATGTTTCCAGCTCCAGACTCAAGTTTGCCCTGCAAGGTCCACTTGCCCTAGAGAACTCTGCAATGTCAGGCCCAAGTTCCTCTCGGACAGTTCCTTACCAGTTGGGGAGGTCATCTTCTTCAAGAGACGGATCTTCACTGGGAGCTTGAGACGAGGATACATATTTACCCTTCCTGCTCCTTCTCTTAGAGCTGGCTGGTCTATTCTTCCAGGATCCAGAGCTGCCTCAGAGCTTTAATGTTTGGCTTGATCCCTAGTAAAAGCAAGGGCACTGGGTGAGATTCCCATCATCTCTACACATGTCCCGAACTCCACTTCAGACCAGGCTGAAGTTCCAAAAGCATTGCCCAACAGACAGTCCACAGGTAGGTCTGGGGAAACAGCAACTCTTTTTGGACCAGTTACCCCCCTTCCTAACCAAGATGCACAACTGCCAAGGAATGATCTGTCCAGACATTGCTAGCATTGGTCACTTGGTCCACTTTTCCAAGTAGGAACTGTTCAGGGCACACAAGTTTTTCTGTCACCATAGTGACACTGGCCCCCTTTCCCCTGTAAGCTACACCTTCCTGATCATTGATGAAGGGCTGCTGTCTGTATTTGTCCAAGTTAGTGGAACTTACAAGTAAGGTGGCAGGTTCCATGACACCATCACAAACCAAAACAACCTGAATAGTTGACCTGATTAGGCCACAACCCACTTCAGAACCTAAGGTTAAGCCTTCTAATCTCTTTGGGGAACTAATACTACTTGTACTGGTGCCAGGAACACTAGTTGGTTTAGGAGCAACAGTAGTAGTTTCGTTATCCAAGGTTTTGTGTTGGAGGAGAAAGGGGTTTAGGACCCACCCCCAGAGGAAGACTTTTGGGGTTAGGGATCAACCGCCAGAGGAAGACTTTTGGGGTTCTTCTGAAGACTTGTTCTTGTCTATACCTTTCTCCCCACCATTCTCTTGGGCCTCCACAGAATCTTGCTTCTTCTGGTTACCACTACCATGCGAAATCTGCTTCACACTGGTGCGGACCCACTTGTCTGCCTTATTTTCCAATTCTTAGGGAGAGGTCAGATCTGAGTACACCAAGTACTGGCGCAGTTGTTGTTTTTGACAATTATTTAGGATGTGCTCCCACATCAATAAAATGTACAGTCCTTCATAGTCATGTACATTACTTCCATGAAGCCAGCCTTCCAGAGCCTTCATAGTACTGTCTACAAAATCTTCCCAGTCTTGGGTGTATGTCTTCTGTGTGTCCCTGAAGGTAACCCTGTACTATTTAGTGCTTAAACAAAACCTATCTATGAAGGCACTCTTCAAGACTGAGTAATTGTCTGCATCTTCCTCTCTAACAGTGAGAAGTTTGCCTCTACCTTTGTTAGCAAAGGAGAACCACAGGATAGCTGCCCACTGCCCTTGAGTGACCTTCTAAACTTTACAGGACCTCTCTAAGGCATCGATCCGCCTCCTGGTAAGGAGGGAAAATCCTGCTCAGATTCCTAGTGTCAAAGGAGTATTCCGTGACCCTAGTGTTGCTAGTTCTGCCACCATGGGACCCTAGTCTGAAATTCTTCCTAGCCCTCTGAACTTCCAGGGTCTTCTTATCAAGAAGAAAGCAGCATCTGGATTGGTAAGGAGAGTTGGTTTGATGGCCCCAGACAACTGGAGAAGAACACCAAGACCGGAAGATAAATATAGCATTTTTTTTACATATTTAAACAATATAACCAGTAACTAAATCGCTGACATGCATCACATTAAAGTTGAAAAGTAAAAAAATCTAACTTTAAAATGTTGATGTAAAGCATGTTAGTGATTTAGTTACTATTTATTGCATGTATTTTTAGGGCTCGCCTACGCAGCGCAAATGCGTTGCATAGGGAAGAGACCTCTTGAAATCGATTCGGTTTTTCGCTTAAAAACGTGCACACATTGCATTGCCTTTAATGGCAAGGCGCGCATGCTTGGCGATTCCCTTGCGGGAGTGAGCGGCGCCATGTATTACCAATTAGTGCGCTTGCTCCCGCAAGGTAAACGCTGTGTGTCCTAGCTCTCGGCTGCACTACCCCCATCCCTCCCACTTGTTTATTGTTGATGTAGAGGTCACTGTAAGAACATGTCTACCTGGGTGATCAATTCATGTGTTCTCTTACAGTCCTGCAAGAACTGGACAATGGAAGAGCTCCTCCAGCATTCAACTTTCAAAGGCTGCAGGATTGCGGTCAGTGCTAGCACTACAGATTTCCCCTGAATATTACTTTTGGTAGCAGTGAATGTAGTGCCTTTGGTAAGCTCATTTTTAACCTGCTAAGTTTGTGCTTTGGATATACTCTGGTTTTGCTGGTTTGTCAGCTCCTGGAGATAAGATGCGGTTTAGAAGCAAGTCAAAAAAATCTGTTAATGCAGTTCATGCATTGTCCTCCTATCCCCATGATGGATCGTTTCTCCTTGCCTACGTCATATTTTCCGATTCATGGACCACAAGTCGGATGTGACAATGATGGTTCAGGTGTTTAAGAACTAAATGGCTTGGTTTGCCAACTGAAGAGTAGGATCTTCAGGTTAACTAGTTTAGAGGAATTTATATCTACAAAAATACTACTATTTGTATAGCAGTTAGTTGCTGGAAACTTCTTTCTGCTGCTTCCCCCCGCCCCCCTCAAAATGGAATCTACAGAATTTCATATTTGGAGTCTTCTGCTGTTTCTGGTTGGAGAAATCAACATTAGACCCAGGGGAATTTTTTTATTACTCCAGGGTAATTCTGCGATCTTTGCATTACGCATTTGCGCAAAAATCCAGAAATTACGCATTTACATCCAGTCACATAGTTACGCTGCCATTTGAGGTAGCAATTTAGCAGTAGAAAACTACGAATAACCATAACGCAGGCATATTGTGCTAAACTATAACACTAAATGACAGATTTGCCTTTTGCGTAATTTACTGGAATTACAGAGAAGTGAATTACATGACTTTTGCACACCCCAAATCCTTGTTTGCATGATCCGTTTTTGTCTGGATATGTTTGCTGTTCTTATTTTTGGGGTTTCATTAATGAAATGTTTCCGTTTAACAAATGACGTGGAGATTTGTGTTTCTGATGCTTTTGAATAGCCTAGTGTGCTCGGCAGCATTTAAATGTTACCGAACGGCTATCTCTGCTCTTGCCTCTCATCTTCTCACCTTATCAGGGTTTAGTGAAGTTCAGGCAGGCTGTGTGCTTGCTGATGAGCTGCATTTTTTGACTGGATCTGCCGAGTGCCAAGGGCATCTTGCTAGTCCTCAAAGGTGTTCGCATGCAGACCGCTTTCCTCGATGCTGCTTGTTTATCCTGGCTGCAGAAGTTCACTCTTCACACAGGGAAAGGGCAGGTCGTCTGGCTCTGCAGAAGGTTCTTTAAGCCTACAGTAGTAGAGATATTCTTCTTTTCTTACTTTAGGATTTTAGATCCGGTTAGCCATGGCTTTAGTTGGTTGCCAGACCTGATACCTTTAATACACGATTGATAGAGGGTTACTGGTAGGGGGTCATCACCCCTCTGATGGTAAAGTGGGCAAGGGACTCACGTCTGAGCATACCCTGCCAACTTAAGGCAAACAAAGTGGTACAAAAGGGGGTGGTGATGGACGGAGAATCTGAACCAATCAAACACTCACACCCAGTCAACAGATCTGGGTTTAATCCATCACCGTTCTTTAGCCCACTCTGCCACCCCAGTTCAGACATGGCCATATGCAAATCAGTCTTACCCTGTGTGCCTCATGGGAACAGTCCAGCCCGAACTTCCAAGCCATGCCTTCCCTGGACCGGAAACAAGCTACCGAACAAAGTCTGGGTGTGAGTGTTTGATTGGTTCAGATGCTCCGTCCATTACCACCCCCTTTTGTACCACTTTGTTCGCCATAAGTTGGCAGGGTATGCTCAGACGTGAGTCCCTTGCTCACTTTGCCAATGGATTCAAGCAAGCCGGGCTGAAGACGGCTGAAATTCCAGAAACTGGTCCTCGGAAGCTTGTTTCCGGTCCAGGGAAGGCATGGCTTGGCAGTTCGGGCTGGACTGTTCCCATGAGGCACAGGGTCAGGCCGATTTGCATATGGCCATGTCTGAACTGGGGTGGCAGAGTGGGCTAAAGAACGGTGATGGATTAAACCCAAATCTGTTGACTGGGTGTGAGTGTTTGATTGGTTCAGATGCTCCGTCCATTACCACCCCCTTTTGTACCCCTTTGACATCCAGCCATTTCTTTAGAAGTGCATTAAGTGCACGGGCAATTTTTAGAGTGCTTCTATGATGAACTGAATGAAGGTGTAGTAATACACACTGCAATGTAAGGCACATTTTTGCTAATGGCCTTTGCAAGCTTGAAGTGCCAATTGTCCGGTATACAGTAAAGGCTACACTGCTGTGAGCAGTGCTTCTAGTGACATTACTCACGCGCGCAGTGAACAGATGGATGTGACATAGCTTGCTGGTGCTCCATTCGCTCTCCACTCTACGCATTTTCTTCTGTCAGGTTTAAGCCTCTTCCTTCACTTCTGCCACCCTTGATGCCTCGTTCTGCTTGCTGCACACGTTTCCTTCACCCTCATGGCAGGACCCCTATGGGTACCTCCCTAATCTACCATCTGTCTCCTCGGAGCAGAAGAAGTATGATATAGCCAGGACCGAGTGATGCGCTGGAAGATGTCCAGAGCACTGGGACTCCGCTCTGAAACCTGAAAGTCCTCACAGTGCAGTATCTTGGGTCTGCTCTGAGATCTAGGCTTATATTAGAGGCAGGAGTTTAACGCTTAAAGCCACCCTGTCAGCTGTTAGTTACATAGATTAACATCTGTTGAATCGGGCTTCTGTGTGTTGTTAAGTTAAAACATTCAGTATCCATTGTATGTAATATTCCGCGAAGTGACCAAAAAACTCTGCTACTCCAAGCGAAGTTCCGCAAGCAGCATAGTGCGTTTGGTCATGCCGCTCACGTTGATTTTCAGTACCAGGTGTAAAATTAGCACATACGGAACCATGAGGGCATTGCTTCTCTTTTTGCCGCTCGATTAGATTTTCAATGCGAATGAAAAGTTTCTCAACGTGAGTGGTTGTAACCATCTGCGAATGCATGTGTTGAGAAATCTTGCCGGTTGGTGGATTTTCCAACATCAAGTTGGCGAACGAGGAAAAAACTCCACTACGTGGAGCGGAGTTTTTCAGAACTCTGCGTTCTCCGCGGAGCACAAAAAACTCCACCAACGAAGCTGAGTTCACCGTCCAGAGCCTAGTAATATTACAGACATACCAACTCGGCCTGCCTTCCTTCTGAGGACAATGAGTAGCTTTCTGTTGGTAGTAACAGCTGTTATGTACAGTTTTTGAATTTGAATGAGACAAGATGGAAGCTCTGTATAACACATTCCTATTATTGAGACCCAAGCCACCTCTGTCCACTTAAAACATTTTGAAAACGTGGGAACAAATCTTGCATTCTAGGTTGTTGAAAAGATACTCATGAAATAATCCATTGCTCAGGTAGTGTTCCAGGCAAGCACAATACTTTGCATGGATGTCACAGGTTCCCCTACTACAAGATCTTTTTGAGAATATGGTGGCACAGTGTTGTTTTGCAGCACTGAGAATCTCTTCAGAAAGTGGAGAAATTGAAAAGAAAACTACACATTTCACGATCCCTGGTTGTACAACAGAATTGGACAGATTTACAGGCTCGTACAGCAGTGCTCCAACTCATATTCTAGATAGCTTACAGGTTCGGATAACAGATGAGTTACGCTAATCTTATAGATTTGAATATGCCTTTGGAAATGTTGTAATTTTGTTCCCCAAACGCAGGCCTGTCAGTTTATGAAAATAGTTATATTTAGTCATCTAAAACTAGATTTTTGTTTTGGAAAATTGAACTCAAGCTTAGTTTTTGGTTATGATATAATAAGTACTCACATGTACTGCTTTCACTGATAGACCTATCATGCTTTACACACTCTACATCATCTTAAACCTTAAATATAGACTCCATGCCAAGAATTTTCATCAAGGACAGGCATCATTATGGTAGGCTGGCCACATTAGGCTGGCAAATCATGGATGCCGCACAACATGTGGAGTTATCACTGTTATCTTAGGGAAAGCGTTCGACCCCTGGAAGGCATGGCCATGAGATGGATGTTCTAAATATGCCAAGAATTATCACTATTATGGAAGCACCAGCATTAGACTAATAGTGGCTAGTGAATACCCTCATGCCATGAATTGCTACAGTATGCAAACTACTAACACCAAGGAAACCGGCTCAACAGGTTGCCATCTTAATGCAATAGAAGTCCACAATATGCCAATAATTACCATAATTGGATCAGCCTGAACCATGTCATGGATGTCTCCAGCATACCTACAATAACAAATGTATGCCAATCCAGCCTTTTACCTGGGAAGGGAAGAACAAGTTACTTACCTTCGGTAACGCTTTTTCTGACAGATACAATATCTGCCTGTGGATTCCTCACCTTGTGATTCCTCACCTTGTGAATATCCCCTTGCGTCATCAACATTCGGAAATTCTTTTTGTAGCCTCGCGCCGACGTGGACTCAGACGTCATAGAGACACGACATCGCTCGCGACACCGCTGATGTCACCGACGCCTATAACAGGCCCACGCCGGCGTGATGACATCAGTACCGCCCTTTTTTCCGTGCCATCGAGGCACACGGACGGACCAATGACAGTAGAAAGGTATACAGTATACACAGTACACAATAGCAAGGGCAAAACACACAGTGTAAAGCAAATGCAGGAAAGCAATAGAAACATTTCCATGACAGCAAAATATATATACATTACATTACAGTAACTCTGGTATAGAAGAGTGGACAACGGGGAGGCGGGTGGGTCAGTGAGGAATCCACAGGCAGATATTGTATCTACCAGAAAAAGCGTTACCGAAGGTAAGTAACTTGTTCTTCTGATAGATACATCTGCCGTGTGGATTCCTCACCTTGTGAATAGAGTCCCACAGCAGTCCCCACTCCCGGAGGAGGGTGTCCACTCTTCTAGACCAGGAAATCCTGGAGAACAGAGCGTGCAAAGTGACCGTCCCTCCTCACTTCAGAATCCAAGCAGTAATGCTTCGCGAAAGTGTGGAGGGAAGACCAAGTTGCCGCTCTACATATATCCTCAACAGGCACACCTCTAGCCAATGCTGAGGTCGAAGATTTAGCTCTAGTTGAATGAGCCCTTATACCCTCTGGAGGTTCCTTACCGGCCAAAGAGTAGCAGATCTTAATGCAGAGGACGATCCATCTCGACAAGGTTCTTTTATGGACCGCTCTTCCTTTCTTGCAGCCAGCAAACCCAATGAAGAGCTGGTCATCCAAATGAAAGTCTTTAGATCTGTCCAAGTAAAAAGACGCCGCCCTTTTGGGGTCCAGACGGTGTAGTCTATCTTCCTCCTTAGAAGGGTGAGGGGGAGGATAGAAGGTAGGTAGGGTAATGGACTGTCCTAAATGGAAAGGAGTTACCACCTTAGGCAGAAAAGCAGCCCTGGTCCTAAGAACCATTCGATCAGCATGAATGGTCAAGAAAGAGGGCTTGAAACTAAGAGCTTGAAGCTCACTTACCCTCCTTGCCGAGGTTATTGCAACGAGGAAGACCGTTTTAAGAGTAAGAAGTCTCATGGGACATTTGTGAAGAGGCTCAAAGGGAGCACCCATCAGAAAAGTCAAGACAAGATTTAAGTCCCACTGAGGCACAATAAAAGGAGTAGGAGGGAACTTATTTGTGAGGCCCTTCAAAAACCTTAAAACTACAGGAGACTTAAAAAGAGATGGCTGGTCAGGCAAGCAAAGAAACGCCGACAGCGCTGAAAGATAGCCCTTCACTGTGGCAACAGCAAGCCCCTGCTGCACCAGAGAAAGGGCAAACTAGAGAACATCAGATAAATGGGCTCTCAAAGGGTCAATAGACTTTTCCCCACACCACATGACAAATTTTGACCATCTATAAGAATAAATGGACTTAGTCGAGTCACGCCTGGCTGACAAGATGACATCCACAACGTCAGGCGGGAGGGAAAAGGAATTCAGGTTGCCCCGTTCAATCTCCAGGCATGAAGGTGTAATGTCTGGAGGTGGGGGTGTAGAACCTGCCCCTCCATCTGAGAGAGGAGGTCTGCCCTGAGAGGGAGACGGAGCGGCGGGTGAGAGGAGAGGTGGAGAAGATCTGTATACCACACCCTTCTTGGCCAGTCCGGGGCGACCAATATGACTTGGGCCAGGTCTAGACGAATCTTCCTCAGAACCCGAGGAATCAAAGGTATGGGAGGAAACACGTAAAGGAGTTGATTTCTCCAACTCAACTGAAACGCATCCCCCAAGGCTCCTTGCATCGGATGCTGGAGACTGCAGAATGACGGGCAGTGAGCATTCTCGCGAGTGGCGAACAGGTCCACCCGAGGAGTCCCCCACATCCGAAAGATGTCGTGAACTACCTCTGGGTGAAGCCTCCACTCGTGGTCGGCAGAGAACTGCCGACTGAGACTGTCTGCACGAACGTTCAGAACCCCGGCCAGATGATTTGCCATCAGACAAATCTGATGGTCCTGAACCCAGCACCAGAGGCGCAGAGCCTCTCTGCAGAGACACTGCGACCCCACTCCTCCCTGCTTGTTGATGTACCACATCGCGGTCGTGTTGTCCGTCAGGACTTGAACCGAACGACCGCGAAGGGAAGGGAGGAAGGCCTTGAGCGCCAAACGTATCGCCCGCAATTCTAGAAGGTTGATGTGAAGCAACCTTTCCTCTGGAGACCAAAGACCCTTGACCTCCAGATCCCCCAGATGAGCACCCCACCCTAGAGTGGATGCATCCGTTATCACTGTGGCCACCGGAGGAGGCAGCTGAAAAGGCTTCCCCTGAGACAGGTTGCCTTCCATGCCCCACCAAGACAGATCCGCCGCAGCTTCTCTGGAGATCCTCACTGACTCCCTGAGATCTCCGTTGTGCTGAAACCACTGCCTGCGGAGGCACCACTGGAGCGCCCTCATGTGCCAGCGTGCATGGTTGACCAACAGAATGCATGAAGCCATCAGACCGAGCAGGCGAAGGACCTTCAGGACTGGAACGACCGCTCCATTGTAAAATAAAGGAATCATTTCCTGTATGTCGTGAATCCTTTGAAGGGGGGGGAATGCACGACATACAGTTGTGTCCAGTACAGCACCTATGAACAGGTTGCGCTGGGAGGGCACCAGGTGAGACTTGGGTACATTTATCGAAAAACCCAACCTGTACAACAACTGGGTTGTCTCCTGCAGATGATGGAGCACTCTCTCTGACGACTCTGCCTTGATCAGCCAGTCGTCCAAATAAGGGAATACAGGAATCCCTGATCTTCTGAGATGCGCCGCCACCACTGCCATCACCTTGGTGAAGACTCGAGGTGCTGTAGTAAGACCGAACGGAAGGACCGCAAACTGATAGTGCTGCGATCCCACCGTAAAACGGAGATACTTCTTGTGCGACTTCAGGATTGGAATATGAAAATACGCATCCTGCAAGTCGAGCGACACCATCCAGTATTCTTCCAGCAGAGCCTGAAGAACATGAGCAAGTGTGAGCATCTTGAATTTCTCCTGCTTTAGATAAAAATTCAAGATCCTGAGATCCAGGATTGGACGAAGCCTGCCATCCTTCTTGGGTATCAGGAAATACCGGGAGTAGCATCCCTGACCCCTTTCCTGCTCCGGAACCACCTCTATCGCACCTTTTCTCAATAAAGTTTGAACTTCCTCCTGAAGGAGTAACAGGTGTTCCTCTGAGCAATATCCCTGACAAGGAGGGTAATTTGGAGGGAATTCCCGAAAGGGAAGGGCATACCCATTTTCTACGAGACTGAGAACCCAAAGATCTGATGTAACCGATTCCCAATCCCGTAGAAAGTGGGTAAGCCGACCCCCCACCGGACCCACATGATCCTGAATGGCGGATCTAGGGCTGCTTTTCCGTGGCTGGGGGGTTGGAGGAGGTGGAGGAGGAAGAGGCTTGACGTCCTCGAGGACGTGCTCTCTGCTTTCCCCTGTATGACCTATACAAGGTATTTTGCTGCTGCTGCTGTTGTTGCTGCTGCTGCTGACCTTGTCTATATGAACGAAAGGAAGAGCGACCAAACCCTCTGAATTTCCTGGTTGTAGAACCTCTGATCTGAAGGCCAAGAGATCTAGCGGTTGCTCTGCTATCCTTGAATCTCTCCAAGGCCGTGTCTGCTTTCTTTCCAAAAAGTCCTTCACCATCGAAAGGCAAATCCAATAAAGCAGACTGCACATCAGCTGAAAAATCAGATGACTTCAACCAAGCCGAACGCCTTGTGGCAACCGCTGTGCCCATGATTCTTGCAACCGAATCAGCAGTATCGAGGCCGCTTTGTATGACCTGACGGGCTGCCGCTTGAGAGTCAGATAAAACTTCCTCAAAGTCTTTCCTGCTATCCTCCGGAACCTTAGGGATCAATGAACGCATAGAGTCCATAAGAGCATGTACATATCTACCCATAAGGCAAGTGGCATTAGATGATTTTAATGCCATACTAGCAGAAGAAAAAGTCTTTTTGGCGACTTGATCCTGTTTCCTAGCCTCTTTGTCGCCAGGCACCTGCGGAAAAGCACCAACCGACTTCTTAGAACAAGCAGCCTGAATCACCAAGCTCTCAGGAGAAGGGTGAGATGACAAGAAGGCAGGATCTTCAGGAGCCACTCTATACCTCCTAGCCACACTTTTTGAAACTGCAGGAGCAGAAAAAGGTTTCTTCCATACTTCCATAATGGGCTCTGTTAAAGCATCATTAAATGGTAGTAAAGGTTCCACCGCTGAGTTCGGAGAATGAAGAACCTCAGTCAGTAAATTTGACTTAAATTCGACAGTAGGTAAAGTCAAGCCTAAAAGTCCTGCTGCCTTCTTCATAACAACGTGGTATGGCTGAACATCTCTAGAGGGTGTATCAGACCCCGAAGGTAAAGCCCATTCTGGAGAAAATTCAAGACCACTCGCCTCTGCCAGGTCCTCGAAATCATTCCCATCCAGCTCACCTTCTTCCAAGTCTGAATGAGACTCACAAAATCTCTTTTCATCTAGGAGACGTTGAGCCTCTCTCCTAGACCTCAGTTTAACTCGACGCCTCACGAGATCTCGACCTGGACCTCGACTTCGATCTCTTCGAGTGTTTCGAAGATCTTCTAACTTTACTCGCCTTCAGCTTAGCCACAAGAAGTTTTGACTCCCTTTCTCGTAGAGCCTTCGGATTCATTTTCTGACACGACGAACACCCATCCACGTCGTGGTCAGAGCTTAGACACCAAATACAGTCTTGATGTGGGTCTGTAACGGACATCATCTTCCCACATTCTCTACAAGGCTTAAAACCTGTTTTCTTTGTCGACATGACAACCGAAGAAAAAAAGGCAGAGAATGGAGAATCTAAGAAAAATAGCAACAAAGTCACCAGTAAAGCTACAGAGTATCCTGAAACCGTTAGCGTCGACGACGCGGAAAAAAGGGAACTGATGTCATCACGCCGGCATGGGCCTGTTACAGGCGTCGGTGATGTCAGCGGAATCGCGAGCGATGTCGTGTCTCTATGACGTCCGAGTCCACGTCGGCGCGAGGCTACAAAAAGAATTTCCGAATGTTGCTGACGCAAGGGGATATTCACAAGGTGAGGAATCACAAGGTGAGGAATCCACACGGCAGATGTATCTATCAGAATCCTATTACCATGGGTGCTCATAAAATGCCAAGAATATACACAAGTGTGCCAGGGTCAGCATACTCAAGCTTGTCACATAAACATTTGGGACTCAGGAATATAAACATACACAGCAACATCATTCAGGCTCTTGCTTTTATTTTTTATCTTTAAATTACTTTGGGGTTCCGCAATGACACTGGTCTTAAATGTGGCAGTCAGAGATGGCCCTCCTTCCTCTTGGTTGACAGCGGTTATAATGCCTTTTTTTCAAAAAGGGTGACCGATAATTCAGTGTTACATACCCACATCACTCATCAACTCTGTTGTAAAGGTTCTGGGGTCGAACGGCTATCTCTGCTCTTGCCTCTCATCTTCTCGCCTTATCAGGGTTTAGTGAAGTTCAGGCAGGCTGTGTGCTTGCTGATAGGCTGAATTTTTGGACTGGATCTACCGAGTTCCAAGGGCAGCTTGCTCGTCCTCAAAGGTGTTCGCATGCAGACCGCTTTCCTCGATGCTGCTTGTTTACTCTGGCTGCAGAAGTTCACTCTTCACACAGGGAAAGGGCAGGTTGTCTGAATCTGCAGAAGGTTCTTTAAGCCTACAGTAGTAGTTTTTTTCTTTTTTCTTATTTTAGGATTTTAGATCCCGTTAGCCATGGCTTTAGTTGGTTCCCAGACATTATACCTTCAATACACAATTGATAGAGGGTTACTGGAAGGGGGTCATCTCCCCTCTGCCGTTGCTTTTTGCAAGGCTCAATCACTTTTGTATCCGAGCACACCTTAGGTGTTTTTAGGTCTCGCCTACGCAGAAAAACGTGCACGTGTTGCATTGCTTTGAATAGTAACGCATGCACATTTGGCGATTCCCTTGCAGGAGAGAGCGGCGCCATTTGGCAGCAATTATCGCGCTCGCTGCCGCAAGGGAAATGCTGCATGTCCCTGCTCTCGGCACTTGTTGTTTTGGTATTGGAGACTCCAGCAGGTCTCCTCGGGTTTCTGGTTCTACCAAGGAGAGGCTGTGGTGACTCGTGAACCCACGGGGAATGGGCACGGCCTGGCTATTCTCATTAGCTGTGCACGACCAGTATTTCTGAGCACAACTCTTGGCCAGGGTACTTGCAGAAATGATCCGGTAAGCAGGCAGAATAGTGTTCAAGGTTTGGATTGTTAATGATGTCAGAATGTAATTAGTAAGCATTGAGTATCGTACATTGTCGATTACTCAAGTGGCTTTGAAGATGCTGCCCATCGGCTGGAGCGCTATGCTTTTCAGTGCAGGAGCCAGAGGAGACCTAGCGGGTGGGGAGGGGGACAGGGTAAGGTACACAGGGCTCTTGCTGCAGTGTTTGATAAGACTGCCAACGTGGTGCTGATGTTAGTGCTGCCGGGCTTGTTTCAAAGTGAGCTATAGTTAGGAAGGATACCCCGATAACGTCACCTAATGTCCCAGATGGCATTTGGTATGTAGGCAGCATCAGAACCGACTCATTAAACACTGTTTTCCTAATGGAATCTCTTGCCTGCTGTGCCAAAAAGGCTCTTTAGATATATCACGTAGTAAAAATTTACAAGCTCCAAGAACTCTGATGTAATATCACATTGCTTAAAGCTTGTAAGTGTGCTTGCTAGCGCTATATGAAACCCCTGAACAAAAACACACCGCGGGTCGTCATGGAGGGTTTTTCTGTGGTGTTCTTCAGTCAGTTTCTTGGCTCCTGAGTCTGATTTCCGTGAGTATTTCTGATGTTGTCTGGTGGGGCCTGTCCACCTGTCCTACCCCCGTACACGCAGGCCTTGCTTGACAGGGGACGCTTCTAGCCTGTACTCTGTCGCTAGCGCCTCATCCCTGCTTATCCATCCCTGTTAACTCGTGTGCTTCGGAGGTCACATTACTCTTTGATAACAGGATTAAACAAACTCTGCTCGGTATTGGGGTGTGTAAAGCGGTCCCTGGAGTGTGTACACTATGTTTAGCATGATTCAACACTGGCGCCTAGCACCTCTGAGCTCACCTGCCACTGCACAGAAAGTAAACAAATCCTTATTTGTATTATTCGGACGGTCCACTGACCTGCACATCGACCCTTTATGTGTTTTCTTTTCTTTTCTTCAGATTTTAGACAGCCGGTGACTGTTTTTCTCCTTATCACAGTAGGTGTTAATATTTTTTGTTGCAATCCACACACTGCAAGTGTTTACACTTGCCTACCACATGCCAGGCTTGTTTCTAAAGGTGCAACACATGCACGCAATTCCTTTCTAGATGATGGCCATCGAAATTTCTACACCTCTCCGGATGTTTGTACAGTGCACGCTGTGACCTGCAGCGTCGGTGTTCTGGGATGCAAGTCAGTGCTGCCACAGCATGCACCTGCCTGCCCCGAAAGGCACTTCCATTGAAATTGGCAGTTGCATTCCTTCTGGCGGCCTTTAATCCTTCACTTGACCCATGTTTGTTGCAAAACCATCTATTCTACAAGAACAAAAAGGGACGTTATTTGCTGAAGCCCCCTCCTAGCCATAAAACTGATTTGATTCATTTAACTAACCAATGGCAAATGTCATGGATACAGCAGCAGCCCTTAATGGCTTTGTAATTGCCCATTAGCAGACTGGGAGGAGAGGACCCCTACAAACATGTTGATTAGATGGAAGTGCGTAAGATATATATATATATATATATATATATATATATATATATATATATATATATAATTTTTTTAAAGAAAGGCAATTACTACTTTATGGATAGTCAGAGAGGGTAAGTAGTAAAAACAAGACCATGATTCCAACATCAGCAGCCATGTTTTTACACTTCACCCTTTATCCTAGGGTCTCCTAGTACTTCAGTTCTCCCAAGTGATCAGATCTGTTAAATTGGTGAGTTTATTATTCCATCAGTTGTGGTTGGAATAGGATGCTTTGAGTGTCCCAGCATTTGTAGGTGTGCACATTGTGGCATACATCCTAACCACAGACTGCAGTAATTGAAGAAATTACTCTCCACGGACCACCCTCTGGATTTTTTCACAAAGTAATGCTCTTATTTCACACTCACCTAGTCTCATTTGGGACATCCCTCCTACCAGCCTTTAGTGGTACTCAACCCCTAAGAAGATGGCAAGATCTTCTTACCATTCCGACTTCTCATGGTTGTTCTGTCCTACCACTGCCCCAGTGCGTTTCTACCATGGGAATGCCCCCCCCGTGGGAAGGTCACAATCTCCCACAGAGTTCGCTCCTTGCTGCCCCTGCCCTGCAATCTCGGACAGTATTCCCGCTCTATCAGCTCCCAGGTGTATTTAAGCCTTAGCCCCCTCCTGTAGTATTCCTGCCCTGCAGCCTCCCATATCGTTCCTGTCCCATCACCTTGAATGGGATTTCTGCATTTCCGGTATCCCGTGCTATTCCTGCGCTCCCACCCTCCTGCCCCAAAAGCATCCAGTGGCATTCGTCTGTGCAGCTATAAGGCTTATAAGGTCCCAAAGGCGAGACCTATTGGCTATGCCAATGCTGGTTTAAATTATGTTCGGGTCTACAGCTGTGTGACCCACTGATTGGCACTGTGAGAAACTCGTACTGCCTTCAGCATTAACTCCAGAGCTCTCGAGAGCTCACCCATGATTTTTTTTTAGGTCGAGCTGGAATAAGCATGCGAAGCATGCGTCCAAGCTCGACAACTAATGTTACTGACTTCTGGGAATGTGAGTCACGAGTTGGCCACGCGCTTTTTCTGCCTCGGATTTGTCCTTGTGAGCGCGCTTTGGCTGCTGGCTGCTTGCTGTGTGTATTGTAAATAGAGGGGTTAGACCCATGTAGTCAGTGGGACCTGGGTGATTGATTGAGGTATATGGAAGGGTCCCAGACCAAGAACATAGATAATTATTTTCATTCACGTAATTATTTAAATAGAATCCAAAACAAATGATGGTGCTCAGTGTTTTTATTTTCACTGCACCAAAGGACATTCAATGTTCGAAAAATCATAAGTATAGTACACAAAATTTGGGTGCGCCCACAGGAGGGAGGGAAGGTGTGCAAGGGAGGGGATGTGTTTCAATTAGTTATACATCACTAATCAAAAAATCCTAAAGCATCCTCACGTCCTGATGAAGACCCGCAAGTAAGGATCTACAGTCCTACACCTTTGGGTCGAAACGTAGACCATCATCTACAATCAAGAACTCCTAACCCCAGTTTGATAATAATAATCATTACGGGAGTCTCTTTTTCATGTAAATTGTTTTGTTGGACATGTGTTTTTCTTGACCTCTTTTATGTGGATCAATGATAATCATGGTTTGAATGTTGAATTCATGCTTTAGGATTTTTTGATTAGTGATGTATAACTAATTGAAACACATCCCCTCCCTTGCACACCTTCCCTCCCTCCTGTGGGCGCACCCAAATTTTGTGTACTATACTTATGATTTTTCGAACATTGAATGTCCTTTGGTGCAGTGAAAATAAAAACACTGAGCACCATCATTTGTTTTGGATTCTATTTAAATAATTACGTGAATGAAAATAATTATCTATGTTCTTGGTCTGGGACCCTTCCATATGCTTGCTGTGTGGGCGCGCTTTCTCTTTGGCCACAATTCCCTTGCAATGCGCGCTTCATCGTGATCCTCCCGGGCCATGGTTGGCCAGGGCAACAGCACGTACGGAGCCCCCCCCAACCCCCTTTTAAACTTACCGGGCCAATCTCGGGGGACTCCGCTCTCAGCACGCGGCAGGCACCGGGCATGTGCCTCGTGCCCCCTCCGCAGAGTTCACGCTGCGGCTCTTGGCAGCTCCTTTCCCGGGGCTCCCTCTTGGTCAAGGGAGCCCCGCAACAGTTGCACAGACTCCTGCTGGCGGCCCCGGGGCTCTCCACCGCTCACAGGAGCCCCGGGCCTCGAGACACATTCACTCCGCCTGCCTCCTTTTCCGGTCCGGACGCGGCCCCGCCCCCGTCACAGGCGACCTTGCCTGACTTCCGGGGCGGCCGCGGCGGGATTCCGGGGGCATTTTCTGCCACACAAACTTTGTTTTGTAATTTCTTTGTGCATTTTGCTGTGCTTCTCTAGTTTTGTTTGCATTTGTTCGTTTTTCTCTTTTTTCTTTCTTCTCGCTCTCCATTTCTCTGAGTGTTATTCTTTATTTGCTCCCATTTCTTTGCCTCGCTTTTTACTTTCCTTCTCTTTCTTCTACTTCTATTTTTTCTTTATACATCTCCCCTATATTCCAGTTTCTTTCTTTTCGCTAATGTTTTACTTATTGCTTTGTTAATTTCTCTCCTTTCTATGCCATCGGTCATTTCTTGTTTCATGCCTGCTGTTAGGAAGGGGAGGGGGCATACACACACTCTCTCTCTCTTCATGTCTGCTCTCAGGGACCGATTTTACTCCTCTCTTCTTTCTATGCTCTCTTTAGTTTCGTTCTCCTTGTTTCAGTCTGTTGTATCTTCTCCCTAATCCTGCTCCAGTTTCCCCCTCTCTCCATTTCGTCCTCCCAGTCTCACACCTGCTCTCATTATTGGTAATTTATCGTGTTCCAGTTTCTTTCCTTTTTTATTTCCTGTGCAAATTGACTGCCCAGGGTTAGACTTCAGAAAATTAAAAGGCCAGCTACAGAGAGACATGGGATTTTCCGATGTTCAGTTATATTATTTAGCTTAATTTCTGTTACATTTTACATGATTCATATTTTCATAAAGTTCTAACGACTCAGACAATATATCAATTAATGAATTGTCGAAATAGATTTAAATATCAAACCTTTCTTGCTTTATTTGTATACCTTTTTCTCACAACAGTTTCAAATGTCAAAAAAATGTAACTGAACATATGGCATTTTTTTCGCTTTTTGAATCCCTCTAAAAGTTCATGCTAAATCATTTCGTAACCACCGTGGACTTCTAGGTCTCACATTTGCAAGAGTTTAAGCTATTGGCATAGTAAATGACAAAGCCATGTATTTTTTTACTTCAAAACCAACACATAAATAAATGGTTTGTCATTTACAATGCCAATAGCTCAAACTTTTGCAAATGCGAGACCTATTGCATTGCAAATGCTTGTTTTGTAATTCATTTTCATCTGCCTCTTAGCAGCAGTAACATGATACAGCAGAACTTCAATACCTTCTGTAAGGAAACCGGAAAACCAAGGCACAAACTGGCAAAAGAGAGACAGGAGCTAAACAAAATGAATTTGGAACTAAAAAAAAGGAAATTTGAAAAGTTGATATAAACAAAAAACTGGTTAATCTTAATTTGATGTCAATAACATTTCTAATGAAAAATTACTCGGAATGTTGTGAACACAAGTTTGTAACATTGGCGGACTGCATGATGTTGGAACACCCATTGAGTAATCTAACTGATTCTCCAAATATGTTGGGCAAACTCAAGATGGTGAGAAGTTTTATTGGGAAAGACTTCTTTTTTAGTAAACTTATTTTTATACCAATGCAAAACTACGGTTTGCGAATTCATACTTCCCATTTTCAGGGTCTTAGCGCAAAAAAATTCAAAATGTATTCTGGTTTTGTTCCATATTTGGGGTATATTTTTGACTATTTGGGAATTCACAAAGTAGTCTAGGGATTGTATTAAACATTGTACTCTGGGGGTACAACAAGCATGTGCTCCAGCGTTGTGCTTCTCTGGGGCACACTAGTATTATAGAGGTGTGGCGCCGCGGCCAGGGCGACTGACGCTGGAATCTGGGGATCAGGGTTCGATCCCCGGCTCCGGCGGCAGGTTAGCCCAGCACCATGCGACTCTGGGCAATAGCTTGCTTAATCTTCCCGACGGCCCCCAGCGCCTAGAGACCCTAACGGGTGATTGTGCGCTATACAAATGTGGAATATTATTATTATTATTAATGGCCGCAGGCGCTTGTGAGGCTCCCTCTGTAATACTGATCATGCTGGTGCACATGCAGCGGCAGCGCTATCATGAGGAGTTGTTCCCTCATTTGTATGGGTGTGTGCCCCATGCAAATGAGGGGCTCCTCTTTGCCTCTGGGCCAGCACCAAAATATAGATGCGGGCCAGATGCAAACAGGTGACAAAAATGTGGCACACTGTCAATGCGTCTTCTAAAGGCAGCCCTCAGGCGGTGGGAATGGGGTCCCCCCACAAACATCCCCCTGCAGGCAGGTGCAGTCATTCATTGCTCTCACTTGCAAGGGGATCTTCCCCCCTCTTTAAAAAATACAGGCGGGTTGACACCTGCACAGAGAAACAAGGAGGGCTTTGAAGAGAGCCGTTATTTGTTTTACTAAATGTACTACCCATAGGGCAGCGCGACTAGCAGCTGCCTCCAGGGCATCGCATTCATTACAAGAGGGTGTACTTTTTTCTGTTTGCACCTGAAGATCCTGCTTAAAGATGTGACGGACTCAAACAGTGAATATGCACCCTATTTGTAATACAGGCCCAGAAGTGCATATAAGAAGCAGCGACAGTCGATGATCTCAGGAAAATTGCTGGCATTTTTTTGTGAAATCCTATTTCTGCCTGTTTGCAAGTAAAATAACTAGTGAACATGTACATAGTGTATATCTGCATATACTATACATTTACAGAAATGAAACTTAATGGTATATTTATATTTCAAAACCTTTTTACTGCACTGGGTAATACATTTTCTACAAAGAAAAAACATTTCTTGGCACTGCCGCCAATACTGGAAGCTCTTACAGCCACATACAATCAGGGCACACAGTGGCGTCACTAGGGTTGGTGTCACCCAGTGCGGGTAACTCATGGTGTCACCCCCTCACGACTTACCCCACGAATCCATGATGTACCTCCTCGAGGAGATGTATTCATCTGTGCAGCCCCCACGGAGGGGGTCCTTCTGGCCTTTCCAAGCCCACTCCTCTACACCGGAGACTAAAGCACTGCAGAGGTGTTACCCATCCTTTCATAACTCCTTTCTCTCATGCCACAGTGCCAAGTGCCAGTGCCGGCTCTGTGATCTGCCCACGTGTGCAGAGACGGGCACTGGGTACCGTGCTGGCCAGTTTCAAAGGGCGTACGCTGTATCTAGATGTAACAAGCGGAGTAGCTACGGATACAATACCTCCCCCTTGATCCCAGCTGCATCTTGTCAATGGTCCTCTGCAACTTCTTCCCTTTGTTTTTGTATTTAACTAGTAGAGTTTACATGTCACTTCCTCCTGAATCCCTAAAGTCCTATAGGTCCAAACCCCGAGCGCAGCAGCCTGATCTGACGTAAACCACCTGTGACCGCTCGCCTGGTATTCAGCACACAATGAGCACGTTTCTGTTCCAACCATACAGGGACACAGACGCGACAGAACAGTGACAAGCGAGCCCCTCTCTGACAATATCATGAAATAAATTCTTATTATTACAATAAATGTTAGTTTTATCGAAAAGAGCTGCACGTTTCTCTTTCATGTGAGCCTGTCTCCAGATCTGATCTAGCAGCAGACACTGGACGGGTAATCGTTGAGCAGTCCCGGTGTCTCCCTAGCCACACGTGTGATCCCAGTCATACAACGAGTAACCTGCGCGCCTCTCTATTCTGCTCTAAAAACCTCAGTGGGTTTAGCGCTCCTTGTAACGTCTAGGCAACCTACAAGATGCATAGGGGCACGTAGGGCCTCAGCCTTCCATTTGAGGTAGGTAAAAGGAGTACGGCGGATTTTGGAGCCAACACGATCCGATGTAAGGGGGTGGGGCATTCTTATAACTTCGTCGTCCTCCTCTTGTGAACAGCTTGCAGAGGGTCCCCAGTGCGACATGGGCTTGGCCCCAGTTATAAGGTCACAGCCCACAGAACAATGGTGTTAGTGTCCCGGCGTGACCCCCGCCTCACTGTAATCCATCGCCGTTCTCATGGTCCCTGCGGATAAGCGCATCTATCTTGACCCCGAGCACCCCCTCCCTTGCAGCGTCACCCCCGGTAAGGGAACGTTCCCCTTAAGTGACAAAGGTCCCGTCTCCAGAAAACTTTTGACGATGGAACATTCCACCTAAAAGACTCCTGATCCAAAGTCCAATGTGCCCCTTCTGTGCTCTCTGTAAAATGAACGCCCTCATATCATAATACGGTTCTAAAGTCCCATTTCTAACGCCCCCTCCCAAATAGTTATAACAGAACCCTCCACACTATGGACCCCTGTTGTGAAGGGCGGGTGAAACTCAATAACTTTCTACGGAAAGGACCTGACCCCACATATTGTGTTCTGGGTCCTTCCTCAGACGGGTGCTGCCAGCCTGCAAATGGGCACGGACGTGGGAGGGGGGGCTCGTTTGCTATGGCACATTTAGCCAACGACCCCCCACGATCTCCTGAAGTTCACGGAGACATTGACATTTTTATATTTGGTTCTCTTTTATTTCATCACCAACAGCCTCTACTGGCGAGCAATGCGCTATAAAGCACTTAACATAGCGCTCTGCAAATCTCTATTTAATGGAATAACTCTAAATAAAATTGCCAATTCGATCATTTCTACTAACAGGACATCACACTTACAGGATAGGGGCGCACAGACCAGCGAAGCCCCCATATCACTGCTAATAAACATCCCCCGCTGTCTGATCCCCAGTACAGCGCCCACTAAAAGACAAGTGCTCCAAAACCATGCGTAATTTCCCAAGAAAAAGATGGCAATTTCCCCACTGAAAAACAGTCATAATACACCACACGGCTGAAACGTTTCACAGAATAAAAAAAAAAAATTTTGATTCCATTTAGTACATTTCATATTCTTGTATGCTCTTTTTTTTCTTTCTTATCAGCACTAAGGTCAAGGTTTCATTTTTTTCTTTCTAAGAGCAAATAAAACCAACGTTTCATTTTTTTCTAAACTTCAGGTGATGTATCTAATTACTCAGAGACTTGGGAAGCGGAGCGATTTCCATAGTTTAGCTCCTTGGACACACAGACATTTAATTAATTTGCCACAGTGGAAGAGATGGCAGTGGAGCACTGTGCATTGTTCTAGAATGATAAAATCCTTCAGGCTGGGAGAAGAAACTGTCAAGTTTACTCCTTGAAGGCGAGGTAAGGCCCGCACTGCTGACAGATAGTAATAATATTTAGCATGTTGGTGTCACGGACCACGGTGTCACCCCATGTGATGGTGTCACCTGGTGCGGTCCGAACCCCCCGCACCCCCCTAGTGACGCCACTGAGGGCACAGATTTACTAATGCCCTTGAGAAGAGTACATTTTCGATCATGTGCTGGGTGGGAATGGACCATTGAAGAATTTGTGAACACAAACATAACTTTGGGTGAATTGAAAATGTGCAGGGTATTCTTTCAACAACACTCCCTGCCTGAAAGAGAAGACTTCCGCAAACGTGCCACTACATCTAAGTAAATCGGTTATCTTTGTAAATCCATGAGATGAATACACAAAACATGGATTTCATGTTGCAAATCAGTCCATTGATTGAACTGAGGCATAGTCATTCAGGCAAATGAGATGCACGTGTTTTAAGAATAGTCATATCAAAAATATTAGAATGAAAGACAACCAGCATTCCACCCGATTAATGTAAAAGAAATTGCTGAAGCAGTAAAACAAATTTCAACATACGTAATAATAATGCCGTTATCAATCGAGAAGTTATCCGATGGTAAACCAGCAATATTCCAGGCTCTGACTTTCACAGGATCGCCTAACGTGACTGAGAGCGAGAAATCCTCCGAACAGGGTATGTCTCGAGCTATCAAATCCTCAGCCCATTCCTTAATTTGAGTCTGAAAAAAAAGACAGGTTGAGACCAAAACTGTTATAAATCGTTTTTTTGACAGATCATACATTTTTACACAGTTGAAACCTCTGAAAAATTCCACTAGCAATTGGTACTGAAAAATATGCGGCATTTTGGGCTTGCTTCACGAATAGTGTACGTGAGCCCTGTGTGAAACAATGCCAAGTATATATGTGTAGTGTCTATTTCACACACAATTGACACTAGCATCAAGAAAGACAACACTGAAACTAAGATTTTGCACCCTGGAGAAATAAAAGAAAAATAAGGCACTTTACCGTGGTCCGTTCCGTTTTTTCCTTTCAAGGACGGGTGGCAGAGCTCAGGAACATATATATATATATGTGTATATCTATATATATATATATATATATAGATATATACATATATCTATATATATATATATATATATATATATATTCACTGAAAAAACCATAGGTTTCACCCCAGTTATAGTTAGCCAAACATTTTACTCATACAAAACCATTGAAATTCCCACGTTATAGTTAGTTGGACTCACTATAACTCGCGCGCCCGCAATCCACTGCTGATGATGTCACATATTACATCATTCATGATATGGTCAGTGACATCACTGATGACATCTCAAATTACATCACTGATGACATCACTGATGACATCATCCAGTGAATGTGTGTTTCTGTAAAGTTAAAATATGTTTTATATATTGAAGAATGAGTGTATGTAAGAGTGTCTGGATGAAGGATTTAGTAGGTGCGTGACTGACTGTATGAGTGAGTGATTAAATGTGTCTTACTGAATGCATTGGTTAGTAACTAAACTGTCTGAATGTCTGCATCAGTATGTCTGTTGTTGTGTAAGCTGCTGCATGTGTTGATCAGTAGCTATATGAGTGGTTATATGGGTTATTGATTGGTTGCCCAAATATTTGTATGTGAGGGTGAGTGTGTGTGAGGGTGGCTGGGAGGTGTGTGACTCTGTGCATATATGTGTGAGCAGTTGATTCACTTGGTATATGGGTTCAAGAGTGCATGTGGAAAGAGCTGTATGGGTGGTTGACTGTGTGCATAGGTGTGTTGGTGAGTGAATGGCTATCTCAGTGCTCCATGTCCAAGTAAGTACATATGTAAAACACAGTGCATGTGAGATTTGGCATATATAATTGACCATACATGAGAGTCTGTGATTGCGTAAGTGACTGTATGGATCAATGTGTACTTGTATCAGTGATTGTAAAAGAGAGTAAGTATGTGTTAGTATATGTTTGATTAAGTAAGGTTTAGTGAGTAAAACTGTGTAGTTGAGGAAATGGGAGTGTGATTGATTCTTTGCACAACTGACTAGATGTGTGAGTAACTCTGTGGATGAGTGTCAGTGTGTGGGTGTCTGTATAGGTGTATGACTGGATATGATAGTGTTCTATTGATGAGTGACTGTATGTATGAGTGATTGTATGGGTGAATGAGCGGATGTGTGTGTAGACCTAGAAATCAGTGAGTGCGTATGTAGTTACTGGAATTGGTGTGTCTATAATTTCAGGAATGGTAGTTTGTATTTAACACTGGGTGTATCAGAGGTTAGATTAGAGTGTGAGGAGGTGCATCGTATTATCACATGGATGATGTCATCAGTGATGTCATCAGTGATGTCATTTGAGATGTCAGCAGTATAAACAACAAGGGAACCCGTCTAGGTAGTTTGAGGACCTCGGGTAGTCAATGGTTTTTAGAAAAAGACAAAGGTCCTAAACTTTTTCAGATAAAATTGTGAAGAATAGACACAGACTTAAATAAGAGCTATGTTTCTTTTGTTCCAATGTCGAGCTGGACAGAGGAATTTTTATTTTCAAAATAAAGTGAAAATTCAAGTTTTAGGTGAAGTACAACATAGATCAAGAACTGGGCACAAGCCTGTACCAAGTAAGAAGAAGGAGAGAACAATACATGGGGAAAGTAAATAGGCAGACAAAGTGGAGCAACAGGTGGCTTACAAAACAATGCAATCTTGTGTAAGCACAACCCAACAGTAACTACAACAGAAAAATGCACAAATTAAGGATGTAGTACTGTTAAAACAATCGACGTGACGTTTCGATCAATATCTCCAATAATACACTGGGATCATCTTCAGGACTACTAAAATTACTATTGCCTGATTTTTGGAGGCCTGTGGGAATAAACAGGGAAAGGAAGAGGGAAGAGAGACAAATTTATCTCAGGGACTATTTACATTAGAATTGAGCATGTCAGGCGCACTTACAATGATTAAAAACAATTGTGACAACGGTTTCAAATACGGTCAAACAAGGTGAAAAGTTTAAAAAAATTGTGCTTACAGCAGTGCCCAGTGCAGTCGTGGTGACTGGTGTACAGTGACATATACTTTGTCCAACTCGACTGCGATGTGTGTGGATGGAATATTAGAATGGGCATAGGTTAAACTGTGCTCATTTTTATTGTGGCTCAGAGGGTACTATGAGTGCACGTGCGTTTGCCAAGGTAAACAGGCTTTTCACAAGGGAGTGGTTTTTTCACAAGGGGGTGCCGCAGTGCGTGAGCGAGCTCGTCGGCGACGAATAAGTGTTGGCCCGTGTGTCGTTGTTGCAAGGCAGGGAACGTATCGTGCTGTGATGGTGAGCGTAATACTGACCTGCTAGCCATGTGAGAGTGACTCGGCGGCGTCTATTTGCGGAGCCTCATGGGTGGTGTTTGTACACCTAGGGACAGAAGGAACTGGTTAAGGTCCTATCGAGAGGTTCGGATTAATCTACTGGGGTACAGCCTCGGGCGGGTCAGAATGGGAGTAGTTACCTGATAGACCAAGCAAGGGGCTTGTAGGCTTCCATGTAAAGATGAACGGTCGAACGGGACGGCTAGGTTTTAAATCCCAAATTGATAAGCACGACCTGCAGGGAGAAGGAATTACTTAGCCCGTGGCTTTAACGTTATGAATAAAAACGGTGACCGACTGGCGCTAAAGTGATTTACCTGTGCACATAGGCCGAGTGCGGTATTTTGGAATTGCAAGCTTGGCGAGGATGGCTGCGGGGATGGTGCAGTACGAGTCCTCGTGGTCCTGTGGAGAATAATGGGGGATTCAGGGTCGGTGTCACGCTAAAGGGGCGTTAATGGAGCGGACACGGAGGAACAAGAAGCAGGCTTACCTCAATAGGATCACGTAGTCGAGCTGCAGGGAATCCCGTCTCTCTTGATCCTGTGGAGAGTAATTAAGGGAATCAGGATCAGTCTTACAATGGTGAGGCTGTTGTCGAGCGAGCAAAGGGAACAGGGGGCAGGCTTACCTCGATATAATCTCGGAGCTGGGCTACTAGGAGTCCCGTCCGGATATGCACGATGGCTGGTTGTCAGTGGCCCTGCCGGGAGAACCTATTTGACGTGCATGGTGAGTTAGGTAAAAACAATCGAGGGACTAGTTGGGGATGTCGGACGGTTCGTCTGAACCGTGGGCGCCATTTTGGATAGGGATTAGAGTGGAAATAAACGGCGGACATATTTGAGTGAGTGAGGAAGTGCTCAAAGTGAACCATTGCACATTAGTCACAATAATTTGTCCAAGAGCAAAGAAACTCGCAATACTTAATTAATTAAAGTAGAACAACATATGCAACAGTTAGAACAGGTAGAATTATGAAAACAAGACAGACTGATCGAAGTGGGGGATTTTCAGTGGAATGGATTTAAAGCAGATTAGTCCGGTCTTCTGCTCTGTTGAGTCCATCCTGTATGGAGTTGAATTGGATAATTGATTTCAGTTCCTCCTTATTAAACAATTGTCCCATATTACCTTCTCTGGAGGGTAGTTTCAATACTTTCAGGACTGTCCATTGCAGGTCGTCTTCAGTGTGTTTGAAAGTGGCATAATGGTCAACCAGCGGAGCATTCGGGGTCCCACATCGAATGCGGCTCCTGTGTTGTCCAATGCGGGTCTTGACTTTTTGGGTTGTTTGCCCTATATATACTTTCGGACAAGGGCATTGGATCAGATATATTACGTTAGATTAGACTGGACTAATCTGCTTTAAATCCATTCCACTGAAAATCCCCACTTCGATCAGTCTGTCTTGTTTTCATAATTCTACCTGTTCTAACTGTTGCATATGTTGTTCTACTTTAATTAATTAAGTATTGCGAGTTTCTTTGCTCTTGGACAAATTGTTGTGACAAATGTACAATGGTTCACTTTGAGCACTTCCTCATTCACTCGAATATGCCCGCCGTTTATTTCCACTCTAATCCCTATCCAAAATGGCGCCCACGGTTCAGACGAACCGTCCGACATCCCCAACTAGTCCCTCGTTTTTTTTTACCTAACTCACCATGCATGCCAAATAGGTTCTCCCGGCAGGGCCACTGACAACCAGCCACCGCGCATATCCGGGCGGGACTCCTTGTAGCTCGGCTCTGAGATTATATCGAGGTAAGCCTGCCCCCTGTTCCCTTTGCTCGCTCGACAACAGCCTCACCATTGTAAGACTGATCCTGATTCCCTTAATTACTCTCCACAGGATCAAGAGAGACGGGATTCCCTGAAGCTCGGCTACGTGATCCTCTTGAGGTAAGCCTGCTTCTTGCTCCTCCGTGTCCGCTCCATTAACGCCCCTTTAGCGTGACACCGACCCTGAATCCCCCATTATTCTCCACAGGACCACGAGGACTCGTACTGCACCATCCCCGCAGCCATCCTCGCCAAGCTTGCAATTCCAAAATACCGCACTCGGCCCTCGGCCTATGTGCACAGGTTAATCACTTTACCGCCAGTCGGTCACCGTTTTTATTCATAACGTTAAAGCCACGGGCTAAGTAATTCCTTCTCCCTGCAGGTCGTGCTTATCAATTTGGGATTTAAAACCTAGCCGTCCCGTTTGACCGTTCTTCTTTACATGGAAGCCTACAAGCCCCTTGCTTGGTCTATCAGGTAACTACTCCCTTTCTGACCCGCCCGAGGCTGTACCCCAGTAGATTAATCCGAACCTCTCGATAGGACCTTAACCGGTTCCTTCTGTCCCCAGGTGTACAAACACCACCCATGAGGCTCCGCAAATAGACGCCGCGAGTCACTCTCACACGGCTAGCAGGTCAGTATTACGCTCACCATCACAGCACGATACGTTCCCTGCCTTGCAACAACGACACACGGGCCAACACTTATTCGTCGCCGACGAGCTCGCTCACGCACTCCGGCACCCTCTTGTGAAAAAACCACTCCCTTGTTAAAAGCCCGTTTACCTTGGCAAACGCACGTGCACTCATAGTACCCTCTGAGCCACAATAAAAATGAGCACAGTTTAACCTATGCCCATTCTAATATTCCATCCACGCACATCGCAGTCGAGTTGGACAAAGTATATGTCACTGTACACCAGTCACCACGACTGCACAGGGCACTGCTGTAAGCACAATTTGTTTAAACTTTTCACCTTGTTTGACCGCATTTGAAACCGTTGTCACAATTGTTTTTTATCATTGTAAGTGCGCCTGACATGCTCAATTCTAATGTAAATAGTCCCTGAGATAAATTTGTCTCTCTTCCCTCTTCCTTTCCCTGTTTATTCCCACAGGCCTCCAAAAATCAGGCAATAGTAATTTTAGTAGTCCTGAAGATGATCCCAGTGTATTATTGGAGATAGGGATCAAAACGTCACGTCGACTGTTTTAACAGTACTACATCCTTAATTTGTGCATTTTTCTGTTGTAGTTACTGTTGGGTTGTGCTTACACAAGATTGCATTGTTTTGTAAGCCACCTGTTGCTCCAGTTTGTTTGCCTGTTTACTTTCCCCATGTATTGTTCTCTCCTTCTTCTTACTTGGTACAGGCTTATGCCCAGTTCTTGATCTATGTTGTGCTTCATTTAAAACTTTAATTTTCACTTTATTT
The DNA here is from genome assembly GCF_964261635.1 of Lissotriton helveticus. NCBI lineage: Eukaryota > Metazoa > Chordata > Amphibia > Caudata > Salamandridae > Lissotriton > Lissotriton helveticus. The sequence continues at coordinate 537,098,494 of NC_136061.1, forward strand.
TGAAAATAAAAATTCCTCTGTCTGGCTGGACATTGGAACAAAAGAAACAAAGCCCTTATTTAAGTCTGTGTCTATTGTTCACAATTTTATCTGAAAAAGTTTAGGACCTTTGTCTTTTTCTAAAAGTCATTTGAGATGTCATCAGTGATGTCATCAGTGATGTCACTGACCATGTCATGAATGATGTAATGTGTGACATCATCAGCAGTGGATTGCGGGCACGCGAGTTATAGTGAGTCCAACTAACTATAACGTGGGAATTTCAATGGTTTTGTATGAGTAAAATGTTCAGCTAACTATAACTGGTGTGAAACCTATGGTTTTTTCAGTAAATTTCAAAGGTTTTTTAAATGCTAATTCCTAACTATAACAAATGTGAAACCTATGGTTTTTTCAGTGAATTTCAAAGGTTTTTTAAATGCTAATTCCTAACTATAACGATTGTGAAGCCTCTGTTTTTTTCAGTGAATTTCAAAGGTTTTTTAAAAGCTAATTCCTTTGTTTATCGAGTTTGTAACCTATGATTTTTAGTGTTTTTTTATTAGCTGTTTTGTATAAGTATTCATTATTATTAATTTATTTAAAAAAAAAAATTCTATGTATTTTTCTTTTTTTTAAGGATTTTTTCCTGGTGCGCTCAGCGTGCGCGCACCGGTAAGCTTACCCAAATCATTTTGACTTGGAGCGCTCAGGGTGTGCGCACCGGTAAGTCTCCCAAGAGCGCAGCGAGAGCGCTATTTCTGCGTTCATAAAAAAAATGTATGAAAACTAAATAATAATGCAAGACATTCTGTACCATACTTATAGAGCAGTATTTTTGATTTTCCGAATGAAAATGATTTTGCATTTCCGTAAAGCTACCAAAACGTCACTCAGGCGCGCCGCGGAAGGGCCCCGGAAGCGCCTACATTCGCGCCACGTGAGCGCCTCCGGAAGCGCCTAGGTTCGTGCCGCGTGAGCGCCCCCCGGAAGCGCTCCGGTGCTCGTAGCGTAAGCGCGTCAAGTCATGTGAACTTAAAATAACAATTTTCATTGGTTGCTTACAGATTTTTTTCCCAAAGAATGAAAACCCCACCCTTTTCCTTCACTTCTTCTTTCACTTTGGTGAGAGAAAGACCTCTTTTTTTCTCTGCTTATAATCTGTGGTTACAATGGCTGCCAGAGCATCCAGCAGCAGTGAGGAGTCAGATGGATTCATAGATGAAGAGCCTCCTCAGCCGAAGGTGAAAGAACATTTCATCTGGAAATTTTTTGATATTCCGGACTTAAAAAAGTAAATGCTCCAAACGTGGAGTGTAAGATCTGCCATACTGTACTTTCCCGAGGAGACCCCTGAAGGAAGTACAGTTTTGGTAATTTTACCATGATTCGCCACGTCCAGAGAAGGCATCCCCAGAACTATGCCCGGGAGAGTGTCAGGGCTCTTGCACGAGAGGCTCCAAGAGATGGTGCCTCTACTTCAACTGGAGGAGCAACTGCATTGGTGAGGGGGGCGATCAGAGCAGCTGATCCCAAATATTCAGCTTATTTTTAATGAGGCATCCATCAAATGCAAACGTGGTGATGCCCTAGTTTGTTATGGCGAACAAAGTATTTTGATCATTGCTCGAGCCTTGGAGTACCACCGCTGCCGTCCCCAGCCCTAATTTGGATTATTTTTTTTTTGCTCCTGTTGAGCAGTTTGCCATTCCCTGTTTTTGTTTTTGTTGAGAAAAAAATGAAAAAGAAGAAAAAAAAAAGTTCTTTTTAGAACTACCTCCAATTTTCAAAAAAGAGCTGTATTCTTAAAAAAATGAAAAAGAGTAACTGAAGTGGAGTGCAATGAGAGAGGAGAGGAAAATGAGTGAGAAAGCAAAGAAAGGGACGAGAGGGGAAGGGAAGTGAAGTAGGGGGACTGAAAGAAGGTGAGTGAGGAGAAGGAGAGTGAACATGGGGAATGAGGATAAGTGAAGAAAATGTAGTAAATGAACAGGGGTGTGGAAGGGTAAGAAAAGAGCAGTGATGTTTAGGAAAGAGTGGAGATACAGACTGGATAAAGACAAGTGAGTGTGAGACAAGGTGAGTAAGGGAGTGAAGAGACAGAGAAAGTGAAAGAAAAAGTGAGAGTAGAAGACTGAGGGCCTCATTTATGAGACCATGCGTCACTTTTACGCCGCCAATGCGTCACTTTTTGTGACGCACCAGTGGTGTAAAAATGCGTCTTGTTGAGTCATATTTACAAAGTGACGCATCTAGGTAGATGCGTCACTTTGTAAACCCCTGCGCCACATTATACCTGCGCCAGGTATAATGTATGCAAAGGGGGCGTATTGACGCAAGGAAGGGTCGTAGACGTGACGCAGTGAAATCTATGATATTTCACTGTGTCACTTTTAGGACGCCGTTGCGACAAAATCTTGCGCCTGCCTCACAGGAGGGGTAAGACTGACGCAGGCCCTTTCACATGGGGCTTGCGCCATGTGAAAGGCTGCATTGCTGGAAATTATTTTTTTACTATAATTTTTTACACTATTTTTCCCTGTGGTGCGCTCAGGGTGCGCGTACCGGTGCGCGCACCGGGGAAGGCACCCAGCGCTTACCCCGCGAAAATTTTGAAAAACATAAAAAAAAATTGCCCTTCAGGGTCCTTCTAGGCCCCCTCAGAAAACCTAGGGGGTCAGGGGGTGCCTACTCTGCCCCCTTTTAATTATTTCCCCCTTTCTTTTTCACCTTTTGTGTCTCAATTCTACCGAGACATAAGATGGCGGACTCTCCGGACTGTTTAGAATGTTGACAGACACCCGACAGCCAATCAGCTTTCCGCTCGCGCACTCCCGTAGCGCGCCGGGTGCGCTCCACGGTACGCGCACCGGTGAGCGCTCGGAGCGCGCCTATAGATATATATGTGTTTTTGAAGTTAATTTAAAAAAAAAAACACTGAAGCAATTTTCAGCAAATATAGCAAAGGCACATCTGCGTACCAGTTCCTACAATTTTGCCAAGTTTGGCGTAATTCCGTTCAGCGGTTCGGGCTGTAGACTTGTCAGACCGTCCGATGGAAATTAACATGGGGAAAACCCGTTTTGGGACCCCCCTTTTTTCTCAGCCCCCACTTCACGAATCCCCCGAAACTTTCAGGGAAGGAGCGCAGCGGAGCTGGCCAAAATTTTGGAAAATTACACACAAATTCCTCAAGCGGCGCCAGAGTTATTCCCAATAGAATGTTGCGGATTTCCTATGGTAGCCAATCCTAACTATAACTACCTACTGGCGACCGCCAGTAGGTAATATACATATATATATATATATATATACATATATATATATATATATATATATATACATATATATATATATATATATATATATATATATAACCTACTGGCGGTCGCCAGTAGGTAGTTATAGTTAGGACCTAGTTTCCATAGGAAATCCTCAACATTCTATTTGGATTAACTTTGGCCCTGGTGGATGAATCTTTGCAAATTTCTCAAAGAAGATGGCTCGGTCCGCTGCGCTCCTTCCCTGAAAGTTTGGGGGGGATTGGTGAAGTGGGGGCTGAGATAAAAGGGGGGTCCCAAAACGTGTTTTCTCCATGTTATTTTCCATAGGACGTTTAGACACGGGTACAGGTCGAACGGCTGAATGAATTTATAAGAAATTTGGCAAAACTGTAGAGTCCGGCTCGCAGATTACGCTTTTTTTTGAATGGTGTAAATCTGTTCAGTAGTTGCTGAGAAAATGAAAGTTAAAGTCAATTATATATCTATAAGCGCGTACGGGTGCGCGTACTCAAGCGGCTGCGCGCGGAATTTTTTTTTTGCTGCGTGACGTCTGTTAACGTTCGATTAGAAGGAAATCAGGAAGTGTTGACCGCCATTTTGTCACTGCGAGTAAATATATTGTCATTTCAAAGCGTTGGAACATGGAAAAGGGAGAAGGTAGAGATTGTTTTGCTGCGTAGGTTCTCTCAGGGTGTGCAGTAAGGCCCTTAAACGCAAACATATATATATATATATATTTTATTTTTTAAAGTTGCGGGGTGCGCGCACTCGGGCGCGCACTCCTATTTACAAGAGTGTGAAAATGGAGATAAATCAGAAGTTTGAGTGCTTTGATATAAGGTGGCTCTGAAAAGAGCCCTTGCGTTAATTGAGTTTTTTCTGCATTTATAAGTAAGTACCGATGCAGAGTCTGATGTTGCAGAGGAAGATTCTGTTTCCCTCATCCGTGAAATGAACACCATCTGTCCTATAGATGTCTTGCATGTGGTAACGCAAGTTGTTGTGGTAAATAGAACCCATGCTATAATCTCTGAGGAAAGCAGAAACAGATTTATTTACATGTCTCCTTGCTTTCTCAATTTGTGCACAATGTTGATTGGACCAATTCCATTTCTGTCTTTGGCATATATTGGAATATACCAAGGCAGTTCGAGGAAAAAGTGTCATCAATTGTCGAAAGGTGTCTTTTAGAAGCATTTCCAGACCTACCCCAGTCAATGTGCCTAGATCGTTCCCACCACAGTGCACAATTAAAAGGTCTGGTTCTGGGAGATGCATAAAAGTTTTCACCAATGGTATTAATTGGTGACATCTTAATCCTCTTTGCCCAATCCACGTTATCTGCACATTTGGTAAATCAAGGTTGGAAATTCGTCTGCTTGCTGCATATTTTCCACTCCAGTGAATATAGCTGTGTCCTAAAAGCCAAACCTTCATTTTCAAGGCAGATGCACTCGTACTCCGATGGGTTCTGGAAGTGGAATGGCAGTTAGAAGCTGAAAGTCAGGATAAAAAAATGGATGAAGCTTGGTGTGGTTGAAAAACGAAAAATGATTGGTTGATTCTAATACGTGAAGATTGAAGACTACGTTGCATGTTAATGTTATGTAAAAGAAAAAGTAGTATTGGGTGTGAAAAAAATGACATGTAACAGAGCTGTGGATAGGCAGGTGATTCTGGAGGGAGAACAGTGTTGTTAGTTTGCTGTAGAACGTTGAGATATGAACTTTTTTGACCTGTGCCTTCAGCCAGGTGCAGAATGAGGTGTTACCATGGAAACAGCCAGAGATGGCAGTGGGTGATGGGTGACTTTTATGTGACATTGAAAATATTGTGAGGGACAACCAACTGAAATGTAAATTTGAATACAAAATTTTGCGGGAGGAAATATGATTGGCTGAAGAGACATATATGAGTCTGTATTGACTGGATATCTGTGCCATTGAATTTTGGTTGCAGTGATAGCAGCATAATTGAGACTTCCGTCAAACGAATATCTATTTTGTGACTGTCACTGTTGTATATCGTACAAAGCATTGGTAAAGGTAAGTCTGTAACTGTTTGTTTTGTCATGTACCGTAAAATATGGTTTACTCGCAAACAATGATTGATTTTCCTCATAGTTTGAAACTAAACTCATTTTTGGCTGTCATAATGTGTTGTATTTCTAAAACTATTTTTAATTTAAATGTGAAATATGAAGTATAAAATATGTTTAATATAAAGAGTAATTATTTGTGTGATTTTGAAGCCTTTATATATAATGAGAGAAGTTGTTTATGAAGTGAAAAAATTATATTAGCAGAGAGACAGATAATGCAGATAGAGAGAGAAATGGTAAATTACATGTGATACCGTCGTGAAAAAATGTTAATGGTTAATGAATTCGTAAACTTTCTGTCACACGACAAAATTAGAGTGCGGTTTCTGGACGCGGCCTGCATTGGTGGGTGTAGGGTGAGAGGGGCAGGTGGTTGAGTGAAATAAAATGAAAAGTTGGTATATTACATGTGATACCGTTTTGAAAAAGTGGTAATGTTTAATGAATTCTTAAAGTTTCTGTCAGACGACAAAATTATAGTACGGTTTGTGGCCGCGGCCTGCATTGGTGGGCGTAGGGTGAGAAGGGCAGGTGGTCGAGTAAAATAAAATGAAAAGTTGGTACATTACATGTGATACCGTCTTGAAAAAGTGGTAATGCTTAATGAATTCTTAAAGTTTGTGTCAGACGACAAAATTATAGTGCGGTTTGTGGCCGCGGCCTGCGATGGTGGGCGTAGGGTGAGAAGGGCAGGTGGTCGAGTAAAATAAAATGAAAAGTTCTGACCATGAGGTTGTACACAGATTTGTGCAGTAAATGTGTTCGTAAATTGAGGTACCAAACGGAGTATAAAAATATCTCTCTCACTCCTGCTGTTTGACTGCATCTTTATCTCTCTTCTGTTTTCCGTCTCCGTTGCCCTGTGTTATCTTATTGTATGTGTGTCTGTCTGTGTCTGCCTTCAGTCCGGGCTGAGGAACTTTGCTGTGGAGGCACACACAGATAGTCGCATCAAAGTAGTTGGAACGTTTTCAAAAAACTATTTATATAATTTAAATGCTTTTTTGAAGCGCTAGTGAATGTTTTCTTTCAGAATTACCGCTCGGTTGTTTCCATAGAGCAGAGGGTATGTTGTATTTCACTACTTAGTGCCTCTGCATGTGCACTCTGTTCTCTGGTGGCTGGCGGAGAAGTGTTTGTTATTGTGGAGATTAAAGCGTGATAAGGAGTGAAATACGACATAGCGTCTGGTCTGTAGAAGCGTGGGAGCAGTGATTAACACTGTGTGGAGCGGAACTGCGACGGTGCTTGAGAAGAGTAATAAATTATTTTTTTACAGAGGTACAACTGTCTGCATGGTGCGCGACCTACTAAGAAAGGGTTCACGGGCTGTTATAGGGCTGTGGGTTCTAGTATGAGTAAATCAGGTCGACAAAAGAAAATATTAAGTTAGTACAGCTGAAGTTACGTAGAACACATGAATACTGTTTCAGTTTACAATCATTTTAGTTGAGATTATGGATTAAAAGAGAGAACGTGCATATTTGAAATGTTTATTCAGAAATGCACTGTTTTCAAAGCAAGTTTCTAATCTAATACGAGTAGAGACATTGCAAAAAACAAAGTAATCGGTATAGTCAGTAGTACATAGAATACAAACGGTATAGTTGATGAAAAATTAATATGGTTTTGCAAAATTAATTATACACTCTTATGAGGAAGTATATTATATTTTAATAAATGGAAGAAGGTCTCTGGCCTTTCAGTTTAGGAACGATACATGAAAATGCTAGTGGTTAGACATTATGTCTTTATCAATCAGCTCTCTGTATGCGAAGCACTATCACGTTTCTGTTATGCTATTGTGTAAGGGAAAAAAAACACGCCAAAACAGACAAAATGGCGAGAGGTGCATGTATGTAATCAAAATATTTCAGTTTATGGAAAATTAAATGATCAGAGGTGTCTGAGGCGGAATTAAGCAGTTCAAATGCGAAATGGCGTTTACAGTTATAAAAAACTCATTCTATATTTACACATTAATTAGGGCACATGTAGCATATATTAGCGAGTTTTGGTTCGAGTACGTTTGAAATAACATAAGATAAGATATACAATAGAATTGTTGAGATTAGACTTTAATAAAAAATAAAGTTCAAAATCGAGTAGCTAAAGAAAAAAAATTTAGTCCATATAAAAGATCAAAATTTAACCAGTAGGAAATCATAATGTCCACTGTTAGTAAAGCCAATAGGTCTGTTCATGTTAAGAAAGTATCCAAGAAAACGTGAAAAATATAGGGAGGCAAAACGAAATGTGGACGTCAATGGCTTGCATAACAGTCAACCCAGGATTGTATAGGCGAAGTAGGCAGCAACTGCTTCTAACAGGAAGTCACTGTTATGATCCGAAAACATGTCAGCCATCCAATTGAAAAGAGGAAAGCAGCATTCATGATCTGTTATTACCGGAGCCTCTAGTACCATCAGAGGACAGCTCGGTGGGTTTTCAATGTAGCTGTCTGTCAGGAAATCTTGCGCCGCTGCGAATATATCCCAATGACCCAGAACTCCTTGTATCGCTGCAAAGGCCATAATCCCTCCGTTGCAACAAAGTTGTTCATGATCAATTCACGGATTCATGAGATGATTGTAATTCACTTCAGGAGGTACCAAGTTGCAGAGACATAAGTCCAGGGCCCACATGAAATCACAGCTCAGGCAATGAAATACAGGCTGCACACAGGTGAAATAGGAATATCGAAATGATAATCGATATGAAGTATTCAGAGTCGAGAGTGCTAAGATGCCGTAGTAGTCAAGCATCTTCTGGCGAAATAGTTCTAAGTGTTCCGGCTTGTTTGCGAAGACAGGAGGGACATCCATTTTGAAATAAACGAGATGGGAACACAAACGTCGCAGCACTGGCAGTTCAACAGGAAGTCCACAGAAATAGGTCGCAGAGCAAGGAGTGAATAGTAGCAGAATGACTTGATATAATTTTTGGCAGTCCGGTCAATAAACCATTGGTTAGTAGTTATAAAAAAAATAGCGTGTCTTGAAGTGGAGGATGTGTTTAAAATTAAGGGAGTCACCATAGCACATTGTAAAGGAAGGCCACTTTTTTATAAGGAATGGTGTTGTCTGTGAATATTAGCTAAGTGAAAGATATGTTCGCGAACAGATGCTACGCTAACTTGTTTTTGTGACAATAAGGCTGTTGTTCATGTCTTGTGATTCAAGGCCGGAATTCGCTGCCAGATGAAAACATCAAGGTTCACATGCGTGGGGTAGATAAACTACATTCTTAAAGGGAAGCAAATGCAGAGTGATTTTTACCGCGTAAGCTTTGTCGTTTAAAAAGTCATAGTGATTTTCATTATATGTAAAAAATATTATCACTGATGAAGAATGAAAAAAAATCGTTATAATAATAGGCACTGGTGTATTTTTGGAAAGATATGCAACATTACAGGGATTCCACTTAAATAAGTCATGTAATTGAAAGTGCCTGCATGTGGACGACTAAATATATGTTTAGGCGTTTAATATGCAGCTTTGAAAAAAAAAGTGCGTTTGTTTTAAAAATGAAATGTAAAGGTTTAGAGCAGGAGTTTCCAAAGCGGTCGTGGAGGGCTAGATGCATGGCAGATTAAAAAAATTACTACATGTTTTTCAATGGGGTTATCTTAAACATATGGGGGCATATTATGAAGCAATAGTGATAATTATCGCTATTGCTTGGTTGGAGACAAAAATGTACCGCTGCGCTGCGGTAATTTTTATCGCAGATAAACCTTGGTATTACCAAGGTTTATCGCAAATGCGATAAAAAACGGCCACAATGCATGAATATCGCTGAAAAGTCCGCGATATTTATGCATTACCGAGCTAATGCTCTTAGCCATGTTATCCACCTCCCATTGGATAACATGGCTAAGAACTGCTCAGGGCAGGTGTTAGCTTTTGGAGATATTCGCGCCTAGCACGAATATCTTCAAAAGTTGGTAATAGGAGATAGCGATGTTAGCGACTGTTTCCAGTCGCTAACATCTTGGCACGCCCACTTTGCATGTCATTAGTGATAAATATCACTGACATGCAAAGTGGGGCCCAAGATGGACGCTATCTCCTACTAGCTGTCGCTAACTGGTGTTAGCGACAGCTAGGTAATAGGGAGATAATTTTATCTCCGCTTTCTTGGCTTTTAAAGCCAAACAAGCGGAGATAAACCCCCTTGATAATATGCCCCTCGTTTCTTTATCTACTGTGTAGTTTTTCTGCATGTTGCCAATTCTTTGATTTTTACTGTTGCTGTGTCTTACACATTTTCCAGGGGAGGGTATAGGGTCATGGCAGCCCTGGGCAGGGAGCGTAGGTAGGGGGCTCTGTAACAGGGGGTTTGGGCGGGGCGGAGCGTGCAGCCCACTGAAGAGGGGGGGGTGGATCAAGGTGTTTGGAAGTGGAACAGAGGCAGAGCACGCCAAATTCCTGCCATGGTCCGCTACGCAAATATGTATGCATCCTTAGAGGATTATTATATTAAGGATATATATTAATATGGTGGCTCCTGGGGTTTGGTGGTTCTGTGCAGGTGTACTGCTTGCATATGCCCATGGTTGGCCCTGTATTTTCTGTCTATGCACTTGTTCTCCGTCACATGGGCTTTTAGTTATGAAGGCCTTGTGTCGCTGGTGCATGAGTTTTAACATGGGAAAAAGTGATATATCTGTGGCGCAATGGTTTCATAAATGAGACATTTTGTATCTTATTGTAATGATAGAGAATCTTGGGGAATTTATCTGTTATGCTTGTTCTTTGCTATAATGGGTCTATGTTGTGTAAGAAATAAGTCTGTAATAAGTTAATTAAATTTTATTATTTTCTTTTTTACAGTGTTTGGTGCTGAAAAGCAACAACGTGCCTTCTGAATTACAGAATTTGAGTAATTATATTCTTTTTTTCAGGTGAGTTGGTATTTTTGCATAGGCAATTTTTTTGGGTGCACATGAAAATAATGGAGAAGATTTTTTTAAATGTTTGTAAAATTTCATTTTGGAATATGATTTTATCTTGAATTATTCACATGGGTTGGATCTGCTTATACTAGATATGTATTTTGAGATATTCTCCACTGACAGTTGAAATTATCTTTTAATGGGCTTGGTGCATGTGTTCTTTTTGATGGAGTTCAGATTTACGGATCATTGGAGTATAATTCTTTCATGTTTCCATTACTTAAATCTTGTGAAGTGCTCATGATTTTTGAAATCTTGTTGCATTATGTTTGGCAGTTTTTCTCCTTTATTTACAAAGAGGTATTATGATATGGTTCTAGGTGTGATGGGTATCTTTCCTGCATATCTGTGATTATACTATGTATAGGCATTGTTTTACATATTCATGCAGAGGTTTATTATGAGGTTGTTCTTCATGCTTAGTATGACATTTTGTATATGCTATGACTTTTACATGGTGAGTATGCTGTTGAAACATAAAAGGAACTGTCTCTGTGAGAAGTAGTAATCTGTTAAGTGAATGCTATGGTTTGTATAGTGTGAGCCTTCTCTTCAGAGTGCATATAGTTCACATAGCTCTTTGTACTGGTGAACTGAAAAAATTGATCTGTAAAAATTAATTCTACAGATTATCAATATTTGTGATATCTAGAAAATCTAAAAAGAAATTTTACAGTAAAATGTCTTTTAACAACAGTAATTATTTAATGGAAAAAAAGATCAGTGTTAATGTTTAGGGTTATATTGCCAATTTCTTTTCAAAAGAAGAGGAACGTGATATCTTAAAATATATAGAGTTAATAAGTTAGAAATTATAAAAATATATGTAGTTTAAAAATTAGTAAAGGTATTTTTAAGTTATACATTTATGAAAAAAGATATAATTTAGTCTCTATATTTTTTTAAAAGGATACAGAAGAATAAACTGAGTCTAGTTATGGAGAATTCCTCAGAAAAGAAACAAATTCATTTTGAAATCATTAACGAAGTGATGGAGGAAATTTTAGACGCAGTCTTTCAAGAGGAAATAGATGAAAAAAATTATTTTATGGACATGTCTTTAGACTCCGCTTACTTAGAGATGGTTGAAGGAGATGAGGACTTTGGACTTGAAGAAGTCCCTGATGATATAATGGTGGAAGTTCTACAAAATTATGAAGATTTCAATAATTAAAAAATTTTTTGATAGTAAAGCATTCTTGAAGACAGTTTTCTTGTCCTATTCGTCGTTGATGTGCTTTAGGAGAGTGATAAGACATGTTCTCATGAAGTGTAAAAGAGATTGTAGTAAAAAAGATTAAAACATCTACGATGACCCATAGTTCTTGAAAAAAGTGTACTGTTTGTATGCTTTAAAAATTAGAATTAAAAACTGTCTATAATGTTAAAACAGATATGGAGTGTGATAAAATTAAGAACCAACATTCACTACAGGATTTCCTACTCTGTTCAGAGACTTTCTGTTATTTTCTTAATTCTACTTAGAAAATGAATCTGTGGTTTAAATTTGTACATTATATGCTAGTAGTCAACTATAATATTTGTTATGTTTGTGTTTTACAGATTGAGAATTTCATCAAAATCTTAAATTAAGATGCCGACCAGAACTGAAAAAAGAAAGCTCTATAAACGGACTTACAATTTGAAGAAGAAAGGAATTGAAGAAGTATCAAAAGAACATAGGACGAACGGAAGGAGGACGAGGCAGAACCGCGATTTTTAAAGAAACGAGACAGAACATATCAAGTGGTTTCCCGGAACAACGTGGATATATGCCCGTCCATGAACATTTTTTAAAAACTTTTTAGACAAATAGACAGATGAAAAAGAAGAGCGGAAGTGCCTCAATACAACCATAGAAAATTGGAAAGGTCCCTTATACTACGGACTCTTTCGAATAAAAAGGAAGAAGTCTACCTCGAGCAGAAAGTGACGAAATGGGGGGATAGATTTAAGAAACATCTGTGGGTTAATTTATCAACACCCTATAGTGAGGGAGTTTATCAATATTCCTTGATGCCGGTGACCCCAAAGAAACGGCAGTCCTGAAGAAGGTGCTACTGTATCAAATGTCCACAGCACCGAAACGCGTCGACGCACTTTTTGTTTCCTTATAGAGTCCAAGTAGAGTCCAGGGAGCAATAGATAATCACATATTGATGATACTATTGACTACACCGTGTGTATACATAGAAAGGACCATTGGATCTAGCTAATAGTGTGGCAAAGGAATCTATAGGCCATAGTATATAGGGGGTTTTTCTTGTTCAAATAAAATGTTTGTTGATTGTGATAACTGCTTTGTAAGATGTCCTCGCTTCTGATGCATCAAATTAGATAAACGAAATTGTACTTATTCAAATGTTTATAATGAATTTTTAATGAATTTTTATGATTATTTGTCTTTCTATTGTGCATGCTCAAAGTTTACCCTTTGAACTTTTAAGTTATTTTTGTGTAAATTTCAATTTTTATTAAAAAGACTGTGAACGTTCAGTTTTAGTGTGGAAATTAAGCATTTATTATAATAGTGAGTGATTGACCTGCAACCGCAGGAGAAAGAACGTATGAGTGTATAGACAGAAGGTGTATGAAAACACAGTGAATCTCTATGATAGTGTGAACCCAGGGATTTCTCTCTGACTGAAAAAGAAGAGTGCTCCTGGTAAGCAAACCAAAAAGTTTTTGAGAGCAATATGTGGAAGGAAAAATGTTAGTATTGAAGTGGACAAGGAAAAAAGTATACCAGTATCGAGAAGGAGACATGGAACCAAAGATAAAAATGTTTCTGGAATCAGGAGACAGGAAAATCTGTACAGTAAAACTCGGATGAATCAATTTAGCCAAATCAGGAAGCGTATGTTTTACAACAGAGTAGTTTCGAATTTATTACAAAAGGAGAAAGTTTCTAAAAGAAGATCTGCTTTTCTTAAGAAGAAACAATATATAGAGGGTATTGTTGAGCGCGCGTTTGAGACAAAAAGAAAATTATTTATTTTAGTACTTAATAGAATAAATACGCTAAATAAGGCAATACAAGTTTTAAAAGCTAAAAGTAAATGGAAGAGACACATAAATAGGAGTAATTTTTGTAAAGTGTTTTCTGGGAAGTGGATGCATACTTCAACGTCTGAACCATTTTTTAATGAAGAGAGTTACTTTCAAAGTAACGATTTGTTGCATGCAGTTGACACCAGTGGTCGAGGATACGAGGTGAAGGAGGGATGTGTAATTGAGAAAGAGAAAATTGTGGTTAGAAATGCAGAAGAGGTGATGGCTGGAGAAGCTTCAGGGGGACGTGCTAATGTTCCTGTTTACAGTTGGAATTGTAGTAGCATTTGTAGTGTACGACAGGATTCAATTGATTTCTTTCGTAATTTCTTACGTAAGTACACTAAAGAAAGTCTTAGAAAAAAAATTGTTATGTTGCAAGAATTAGATCATTGCAGAGTGCGAGAAAAAATAGGTCTGCAAGGTCATTCTCTGGCTTGTCTTTCTAAAAAAATATGCCAGAGTGTGTTTCATCACTTCAGGATGTTAGCAGTGCATCATACTAAAATGAGAAAATTGGTGAGAAAGTTGTATTATGCAAAAAGTCCAGCACTTAAACTTAAACAGTTAAATACTGCTCTTTTGTATGGATGTGAATTAGATGTTAAGAAGATTTGTGCAGAAATTGAGGTAAGTTATTATGGTCCAGAGGAAGGTAATGCAGAAACTGATATAATTATAGAAGGAAATGTGTTAGAAAATGTTGGACATGTTAATATTGAAAATTTTGAACAGGAAATAATAAAGTTTAAGGTAATTGCAGGTGAGAAACCAAATTTTTCTTGTGTCTGTTGTCGACGCATTCATTACAAAAGTCAAACTAGGTTAGTTGATTTATATTTAAAAAGTGAAGATGAAAGTAATGGTCAATGGAAAGATTTTGCAACTTAATTTTTGGTGGAAAACTATTTTGATTTGGGTTTTGAGCAACGTATTTGTAAATATTGTTGTAATAAATTAAATGAAAATAAAATGCCTGCTAGAGCTGTTCATATTAATCTAGAGTTGATAAATATTCCATCAGAATTGATGGATTTAAATACTTATGAGACTATTCTGATCCAATGTGTACATCCTTTTCAGGCTATTGTTCGTATGGAGCCTAAGACTGGTAAATTAAATCCTTCAGATTTACAAAGAGGATTAAAGGGTAGAGTTGTATATTTGCCACTTGATTTAAAAAAAAATATGGAAACAATTGAAATGAAATGAAAAATTGCATTTGTATAGCGCATAACTACCCTGAGGCCTCGCAGCGCTTGAAGATTAAATGGCTTAGCGCAGGCTCAGGGTAGATCAGCAGGATTTAGCAAACAAATGCGTTTTCAAGGCCTTTCTGAAGGACAGGAGATTACTGTTTCCTCGGATGGTGAAAGGAAGGGCGTTCCAGAGTCTGACCGCCGAGTGGGAAAAGGAGCGGCCGCCCCAGCGGGCTCTATTGATTTTAAAAGAGGTGGCCAGCTGCAGGGTGCCAGAACGGAGGGAGCGGGCTGGAACATAGGGCGTAACCAGAGGATGCAAAATCGCTGGGCCTGTACGGTGAAAGGATTTGTGCAAAATGCACAAAGCCTTGAATTGCACCCTGGCAGCCATTGGAAGCCAATGGAGATCTTTCAGTGACTTCCTCGCCGACTGCCGCCGGGACAGATTAAACAGTAGGCGGGCCGCACTATTTTGTGTGACCTGAAGCTTCTGTAGTCCCGAGGCCGGGGCTCCCAGATAAAGAACGTTCCCGTAATCCAGGCGGGAGAGTATCAGGGCCTGGACCATGATCCTCCTCGCCTGGAAAGGGAGCAAAGGGAGTACCCGGCGAAGCATCCTCATTAGTCCGAAGCAAGTGGCAGTGGTCTTGGTGGCCTGGACCGAGAAGTCAAGGGCGGTGTCAAGCCAGATCCCGAGGCTCTTTATCTGGGACTTCGGGGCGGGAGGAACGCCCAGACATGGTGGCCAGATGGGTGCAAGAACCGACGGGGGAGGACTACCGAGAAGAATAATGTCTGTCTTCTCCCCGTTAAGTTTCAGACAGGAAGCTTGCATCCATCTGGCAACAGCCTCTAGACAGGGGCCTAAGGTGTTGGATGATCCATCTGAGTGATCTAGGGAGACCACCAGCTGTGTATCATCCGCGTAGGTGACAATACGCACACCAAAGGGATGGACTATCCTGTCCAGAGGTTCCATGTAGGCGTTAAACAGGGTCGGGCTCAGGGAGGAGCCCTGAGGGACCCCGCACTTGAGAGGATGTTTAGGAGAGGCTACCTCACCCTCGAAGACCCGGAAGAAACGCTCGCTCAGAAAGGAGGCAAGCCATTCCAGGGCCGCGCCCGAAACGCCCATGCCAGCCAGTCGATGTAATAGCATGGCATGGTTTACCGTGTCGAACGCGGCACTGAGGTCTAATAAGATAATGGCCACCTTTCCTCCCTGATCCAGAACGGCTCTTGCTTCTTCCGTAACCGCTAACAAAGCGGTTTCGGTACCGTGTTGAGGGCGGAATCCTGTCTGGGAGGCACGCAACAGACCATTGGATTCCAAATAGTCTGTCAGGATGTTGTTAACGTGCCTCTCCAGCAGTTTACTCAGCCAGGGGAGTAACGAGATGGGACGGTAATTGGACAAATTACCCTGATCCAGGGTGGGCTTTTTGAGTAGTGCCCTCACCATGGCACATTTCCAGGAAGGTGGAACCGATTTGGAAACAATGGAAGTGTTTAAGGCTTCTAGGATGACAGGACGAATGACGTCCAAGGTCTAAACAAGGATCTGGGGGGGTGTTGAAAATGTAGAAGAGGAACCTCTAGTTATTCTAGTTAATGGTGTACCTACAAAGAGTAAGAAAATCTGGCAAGATTTAGTGGATGTTAGAAAAGTCAAAAAGGCAACGTTGTATTTAGTTCAAAACAATAAGTACTATAAAGATGTATACGTAGAAGAAGAAGATGTAAGTGATGAAGAGGAGAGTGATTTGTCTATTGGACAAATTGAAAAAGTTGATCTATCCAGAAGTGAAGAAATTTATGAACATTACAGTGTTCATCCACTGCATTCCAAAGAAGCAATAGGGAATGCTATTGAATTATTTCAGATGAAAAAGGCGAAAGGAAATCCTATTAGTGTGTGGGAAGAAAGTTTGGAAGGTCGTTGTTTCCCACAGTTATTCCCTACAGGTGAAGGTACACGATATGATGATCGACCTATGCAGATTCCTGCATCTGAATACCGGACAACAAGATTATATGCAGAAGATCCGAGGTTTCGCCAATGCATTCCATATTTGTTTCATCTTCTGTTTGAGAGTGACTTATCTGGTCTCTCTTATGCAGTAAATCATATCTTAAAAAGTGAAGTTCATCTGCATAATATTTCAGCAAAGGAATTTATGGATAAAGTGCAACAGAAAGATAGTGTTTTGGATTCACACCTAATTAATTTAATGGCTTGTCAGCGTGGTACTAATGAGTATTGGTACCGTCGTCATGGAGATTTGAAGTGCATGCTTAGAAACTTAGGAGCACCAACATGGTTTTTAACTCTAAGCTGTGCAGAGTATGCTTGGGAAGATTTACTTGAATTTCTTCAGGAGGCGAATGCAAACATAGAAAATATAAACTACAAGACACCCGGAGAACTGTGTTCGTTAGATCCGGTTAATGTTTGCAGATATTTTAATCATAGATTTGAAGCTATGATGTCTTTTCTTACAAACAAGAAAAATCCGCCTCTTGGTGAAGTGCTGGATTTCTTTTGGAGAAAAGAATACCAAGCAAGAGGTGCTCCTCATATTCATATGCTGTTATGGATCAAGGATGCTCCTAAATTTGGAAGAGACTCGGATGAGACTGTACTCTCTTTTATTGAACAGTATGCCACTTGTGACATACCTAATAGTACAACTGATAAGGACTTAAGAGGAAAAGTGTTACGCTTTCAAAGTCATCGTTGTGGAAAATATTGTCGGCGAAAATTCAAATCAAAGAGTAAATTCTACACCAAATGTCGTTTTGGATTTCCACGACTGGTACTTTCAAAAGGAAGAGTCAACAATTTGATGTCATCTTTGCGACATAACATCAGAAAAAGGTCACCTAAAAATACGTACAATTTAAGAAGAGGTGAAGAATCCAAATATATAAATGACTATAACCCAGTCATTTTGTCCATGTGGAATGCTAACATGGACATACAATATGTTGCAGACAACTCTATTGCTGTGGCTCGATATGTAACGTCTTACATCACAAAATCTGAAAAGACGGAACTGAAGGAGATGTGGGAAGACATTTCTCATGAAAAGAGCCTAAGCAAAAAATTGTATACGTACAGTTTGAAGATGTTGTCTCATCGAGAAATTGGAGCATATGAATGTTGTGACCGATTATCATCAGCAAGTCTTTATGCTAAATCAAGGACTATTCTCTGGGTGAGTTTGGGTCTTGCAGAAACACGAAACCGTATTCTAAAACCTGTGCAAGAAATTGAATATTTAGCCCAGAAAGAACCAAACAGTACAGACATTCTGAAAACAAATATGTTGGATACATACTATCCAAATAGAAGTACTCTCCTAGAAAACATTTGTCTGTATGAAATACTTCAAAACTACACTTTTAAAAGGAATGTTACAGAGAACATTGATAAAGGTGTATATGCTGTAATTGGACAAGAAGGATGTCTGGTGAAGCAAAGAAAAGGACACTTGATTAATCATCGGAAACTGAGTTCCGAAACACCTGACAAAAGAGAATTTTACTATTTTGCTCTTTTGCAACTCTTTAAACCATGGCGTAGAGAAGAGGAACTACTTGGGGACTTTGATAGTTATGAAGATTCATTCAACGCATCTAAAAGTAGTATTAAATGTACTGTTTTTAGTAATTATCTGCAAATGTTGAATGATGAAATAGAGCAAGAAGTGACAATTGCAGCGGAGATTGGTAGAGATAGTTCACAAGATAGTCAAAGTTCGGCTTCATTAAGTCAAGATCCACTGGGACAACCAATTATCCAAAATGAAGCAGCCACTGCCATGGATGAGGTGGAAAGAGCAATGCAGCAAGGTCAAGAGGAAGTAATCAACTTAGAAGAATTAAAGAAGCAATTTAATATTGAGCAAAGACAGATATATGATGAAGTGACAGAGCACATTGAGCATGGCTTTTGTCATGAGAGAAAAGATTGCTCATGTATGTCATTTGAACCTATTCGATTATATGTAAGTGGAGAAGCTGGAACTGGTAAAAGTTTCCTAATTAAAGGAATTACTACATATTTACAGCAAAGAACTCAGTCAACACTGTCGTGTGTTGTTACTGCTCCAACTGGATTGGCAGCACATAATATTAAAGGTATTACTTTACATCGTTTACTGATGCTGCCAGTTGAACATGAAAATAAATTACAATATCACAAGCTATCTGGAGAAGCTTGTTTTGAAGTTTCTAGAGTGCTTAAAAAAATGAAACTTCTTATTATTGATGAAGCATGGTATCTAATTTAATGCTTGCTTTTGTGCATTTAAGAATGCAACAGATACTTAAGACAGAGTATGATGTGTTATTTGGAGGTAAACATGTCATAGTTTTTGGAGATCTACTCCAACTAACTCCAGTGAAAGGACAACCTGTATTTGAAACTGTTACGCATGAGGAGACTAGAAAGTGCCTGGGCAGTATTGGAAATGTTAATATATGGTCACATTTCAAATATACTGAACTGATTCAAAATATGCGACAGGCAAAGGATACTAAATATGGAAATATTCTTCAAGATATCAGGATTGGAAAACTAACTGAAGATGCGAAACACACTCTACGAACACGATTACTTTCCAAGCTGTTTCCTAATGAAGATAATGTACCTGAGAAAATATATAGTAAAGAGGTAGCAGATAAATCAGTGATATGCTTGATGCCAACTGTGAAAGAATGTTCAGTTTTTAATGAGAAAATGTTGAATTTAGAAAATCAACAAATTAGGAAACTGGAAGCTAAAGATAGAATAGAGCATGAAGGTAGTACTATTGTTTTGTCTGAAAAGTTGAAGTTAAAATTGGATTCTCTTCAAAAAAGTATATCTAAAACTGCTGGTTTAGAGAAAAATCTGTATGTATGTTTAAATTGTCGGATAATTTTAAGGAGAAATTTACATGTAGAAAGAGGATTGGTAAATGGAGCAATGGGTAATGTTGTTGGTTTTGTTAATTATACAAATAGAGATGAGATTGAATTTTTAAGAATAAAATTTGATGGAATTGAGGAAGTTCAGCAAATTAGTCGCTGTTCAAATCGTTTTTTGCTTGTGAAAGACTTATATGTCCGTCGGAAGCAATTTCCAATTTGTTTGGCATATGCAGTGACTATTCACAAATCTCAAGGTTTAAGTGTAGATTGTGCTTTGGTAAATATTGGAAGCACTGTATTCAAAGAGGGTATGGCATATGTTGCTTTATCGCGAGTTAGAACTTTATGTGGACTTTATTTAATTGATTATGATGAGACAAAGATTAGTGCAGATTTAAATTGTGTGAAGGAGTATAATAGGTTAAGAAGAGAATATGCTCCAAGTTTACCTCAATATCCTTTAATTGAAAGGCGTATGGTTGGTCAGAAAAGGAAAAATGAGGAGAAATGTGCTGAAGTAGTTGAGAAACGACGAAAAAAAGATGTAGCTGTTGTTGGTAGGCATAAGAAAATGGTTAGTATTGAAGAGATTGTTGGATTTAAGTTTGAAAACTGGTCTGGTGTCAACTGTTATGCAAATGTAGTAGTTAATGTTGTTTTTTTTCTAAAAAATGTTAGGGAACAGATTGTAGAAAATCAGGAGCAAACATTTTGCTATTCCTTAAATTCTATATTTGAAAAATGTAGTAGTGGTGAAAGTGAAGTAGGAAGTGTTTCAGAACTAAGGAATGTTTTAGACATATGTGCAGGAGTAAATCAATTTTCACAGAATATTCAGCAAGATTGTCAGGAATTTATTATGTATATGTTTACAGTTTTGGAAGATGAAGGTGTAGATATTGATAATCTTTTTGGCCTTTCTTATAAATGGGAACATAACTGTGATAATTGCTCATTTTCAAGTAGTACTGATATACACAGTGAAAGATTTATATATTTAACATTACCAGACTGTAAAGAAGTGTCTTTTAATAAACTAGTTAAAGATGCGCATCAGAACATGGTCTGTTCTCAATGTAAGTCTGAAATGTTATCAACTTTATTTATCCATAGATATGGACAATATGTAATATTAATGTTTCAACCATGCAGAGCTGATGGGAGTAAATTGTCAACTTTAATTAAAAATGTTGTGGCTACTCAAGTATCTATTTCTAGAAGAACATTTGTAACTGTAGCCATTATTTTTCATGAAGGGCCTTCCACATCATCAGGACATTATACAGCTTATTTGAAGTGTGGAAGTGGCTGGACGCTTTGCAATGATACCCAATTGACTTTTAAGAAACGTTTGCCTTTTGCCTTAACTAACTCCTATCTGCTATTTTTGGAACCCAAATTTCAGTAGAATCACTTGCTGTAGGAAGATTAATACTGTAAAGATATGAAACTTTCTTGTTTACAAATATCATGTGACTGAGGGTCTACAAATCTATAAATGAAATTTGTGTTTGCTATAGTGATAACATCAGGTAGAAATTTAGTTAATGTTTGGTGGTATAAAGCATGTTACACATTTTTACTGTAAAGGTTCACAAAAGAATAGATAAGATTAAGATTAAGAAATTTCAGAAAAAAACTACTTAACTCATAGTATTTGGCCATGTGGAAAAATATGAGAGAAGAAAATGAGTACTTTAGATAATTATTTTAGAACATATATGGACGCAAGTTTTTAGGAGAGGTATTTAAAAGGTAATGAGTTAACTTATACAATTTGGCCATGCGGAAAGGTACGAGAAAAGAAAATGTATACTTAAGATAGATTTTTATAGGAGATACTTGCACGGTGTTTTTTTGAGATATATTTAAAAATAGGTCGTATAGTTTAATTAGTTTGTAACTGTGGAAGATGTAGTGTGCTTACTCAAGAAATTGCGAATTTGAGAAAAACATTTAAGATATGTTTTTTTCAGGTATTTATAATATGTATGGAGATTTTGGATGGGTTTTTTAAACACAATCATTTTGATTGTGTTTTTTTTTCCCCGCTGTTATATGATGATTAATATTGAAATCACTGTTTATAGTGAAAATCAATGTATTCTGAGGACAGCAAAAATAAACCATTTAATATGTTGTTTGAGTTATTTTGTTACATTGAATTTAGAAATATGTATTAAAACATATTTTTTTTACTGTCTTCCACAGATATTATATTTATAAGGTAAGTACAACTAATAACATCCGAGAGTTTTCTCTGCCTCTCTCTTATTTTCTCTTATTTTTTTTATTTTATGAAATGTACATTATAATCTTCTTTTTACTTTTCTTCCACAGGTACTACGTTTTTAAAAGAAATGTACTTTACTTTTTTACTATTTTTTAGGTAAGTATAAAAAATAAAGAAACTTTTACATCACTGTGTCATTTCTTTGTCTATCCTGCTTAAAGCAATGTCATGTTTAATATAAGCACTTCCACATAGGATTGGGTGCATTGTTATAAGGCATGCTTTAAAAGTGATTTAATGAAATGAGCGACATTTTACTGAGTGAGTTCAGCAACACTGATATATGAAAACATTGGTGGGAAATGATATTAAATGTTACATGTTGTTCTTTCCAGGAGTTTAAGCCCTTTGCTGCAGTGGCAATTCTGCCTCAGCATTAGGGGGCCGGGGGGCTGAGTGGTACTTCTATGTTCATGATAGAGGTACTCCTTCATGAGTCACGGTTGAGATCTGTTCATGATACAGTGGTTCTCTCATGGCTCTGCTTAGTCAATAGAACGTGTCATGGAGGTACAATATTAGTGCTGTGCAAGCACAGGGGCAAGGCCATGACAAAACTGGTCTATTCTGGGGACAGCTGAGGCAATGTTCGTGATGGAGCGGCTCTGTCATGAGCATGGAAGGACTTAACAGGTGTTAAAAAAACATGAGGGGTCTCTTCAAAGAGAGTGTTGGTTGTAATTTAAAGGGCACTTTAAAACACATTGTAGCAGCTTTATGTTGACGTTGCGTCTCTTTGCGCCACAATTTCGTCAGTTTATTTAATACAATGACAGTGGAAATAATGTACCATATTTACAACGTTATGGATCTAGGAGATATGTCACATTCTAAAGCCCTGCACCATAAGGAAGTGTTCCTCTGAAGGAATGTGTCTTGAAAGTGGCTGACTGTAATGCATGATATTTCACTCAGTGACTTTCAGACCTATGCTGTTTCAAAACTGTGCATGTGCTTGAAGCAGGCGTAGGTATTGACGCAGTATTGTGAATATAGTGCATTGGTGAGCCTTGCTGGAGCTGCATCACACTTGCGATGCAACTCTAGCAATGTATTACTTTTTGAGCACAGATGTGTTACCCATGTATGGTGTTTTTGTACCATGGTGCGCCACATTTCAAATGTGGCACACCATGGGTAACGGAGCACTAGCATACTGTGGTGCACATTAACTGGTGCATATCTGGGTATGAAGTAGTTAACATAAATCTGCCTCATAGGTTACAAATCCGCGTTTAGTAGAGTGTTCGGCCTTTGTAGTGTTATGTTTTTTCTGTTATTCTATGTAGGTATGTAATATTGCAAGATTTTTGTCACGAAAAAGAAGCCATGAGTATTGGGTTTGTGAAAGATTGCAAGATTTTTAAAATTAAAAAGCAAGAACCATGGCATTGTTTAATATAGCATTGTAAATACTTATCTTTAATAATGATGAGAGAGTAAAAAAAGTTAACCTGATGTTTTAAAGTTATTCACAGGCTTCTTTAGAGGAAGTGTTCTATATGATTGTAGCGTGGGTGTTTGACTTTTTTATAGGTAATAGAATGCATTTTGTATGCTGTAGCAGGAGGAGTACTACATGCTTGAATATTCTTCAGTGCTTATTTTCATTTCGTAAGTGGTATTGAGACCGACACAGAACTTCAATGGATCGGAGGGGCTGTTCCTGTGTATCTGGAGGACTGCCAAGCCGTTGCAGCAGTGGGAGTGAGGCCTCTCACGACAGAGAACTTCAATGGATCGGAGGGGCTGTTCCTGTGCATCTGGAGGACTGCCAAGCCGTTGCAGCAGTGGGAGTGAGGCCTCTCACAGGGGCGTAGCGCAGCTCCTTTTGATGCTCACAATTGCAGATAACAGGGTAGAGATGTCTGTGGAATTTATAGATGGTTAGTCACACTAGAGTGTGGGCGGCGCCCCTAGCACTTCATTACGGCACACAGGGGAGCCGCGTTGCACAGTTTGAGAATCAGAGACTTAGGAGATAAACCTTCATAATAGGAAGGCTTCTAAGTGATAAAAATCCTGTAACAATCTCAGTATTTCACATTATCGCGTGAAAAGAAAGTCTTTCAAAAGATGTTGAACGTTGTTCTCTTTTGAGAGTAGAAAAGATAGTGAGATAAATGGGTGGAGTGCTGCATGTAAATTGCAGAATAGAAACTACTAAGAACCAATTGGAAGTGTTGTTTTCGAGTCACATGACTTCACATGCGCGTCTCGGGACGTGTAGGCAGTGACAGTATCTGGTCACGTACGCCATTTGGAAGTAGCGGTCTAATTCAGCGAAGTTTCAAAACGTGAAAAGGAGTAAATCCAAACACATCCGGATTTAATATATCTTCTGAGCTCGATTCAAGCATACAATTGTTAAAGTATAAAACCTTTTATATATATTTTTTAAAATACCAAGGTGTGTACATTCGGTCACGCACGAAAGTTTAAAAAGACATTCGGCTCCATTTTATGAAAATTTTCATAATAATAAAAAAGAAGTCTAGGTTTACTGTCTTTGACGTAGTATAAGTTCTTTGATGGGTCTATGAAGAAATTTAAGAAGTTGCAATTGCAAAGTTTTCACGAAATATATAGGCGGGTGCGCGCACACGGTCGCGCACGAACGAAAGCCAAAAAAGCGGAGATAAACCCCCTTTATAATATGCTCCTGGAGCTCTTTTTGGTAGAATGAGTTAGTTCTGAAAAGATTTTTTTTTTAATTTTTTTTTTTTAAAACAAGTGTTATGTTGTTTTTGATTTTTTTAAACTTGCAACAACATTTTCATGTGTGACACAGGATCAAAATGAAATGAAGAAATTTATCTTTTCTCGGGGCATTTATGACTCTCAATTTTTAGTTTAGTAAGAATGAGGCTCTGCTCTCCGTACAGAAGAATTTCTCCACACTCGTTGCATTTCATGTGCACCTTTGCAAGATATGGTCTCAAGTCCATCACAGCACTCGATGGTGATACAGGTCGTCCACCAGAAGATGTGCTGGCCACCTCTGATGGTAATAGCGTGGCCAGGGCTCTTGTCGATGCCTTTGCAAATTCCACAGGGTGCACTTGTTTGACATGCCGCACCATGGTATGTATGGAAAAGGAATATTTTTTTCTTGGATTTCCTCTTGAGAGAACCGAATTGCATATCGTGCAGGTAACTTTTGGCGCATTCACTTTCTTTTGTTCTTCAGGATAAGTGAAAAATTTCCAACTAAAAGATTCCTTTTTTCTTTTTAAAGGTAGTCGCTCATTTCCTTCAGATTCGGAAGATGAATGCGGGGCGGCAGCCATTTCAGCAAAGTCTTCCGAAGGGTGTTGAACGTCGTTCTCTTTTGAGAGTAGAAAAGATAGTGAGAGGAGTGGGTGGAGTCCTCCGTGTAAATTGCAGAATAGAAACTACTAAGAACCAATTGGAAGTGTTGTTTTCAAGTCACATGACTTCACATGCGCGTCTCAGGACGTGTACATGGTGATAGTATCTGGTCACGTACGCCATTTGGAAGTAGCGGTCTAATTCAGCAAAGTTTCAAAACGTGAAAAGGAGTAAATCCAAACATATCCGGATTTAATATATCTTCTGAGCTCGATTCAAGCATACAATTGTTAAAGTATAAAACCTTTTATATATTTTTTTAAAATACCAAGGTGTGTACATTCGGTCACACACGAAAGTTTAAAAAGACATTCGGCTCCATTTAATGAAAATGTTCATAATATTAAAAAAGAAGCCTAGGTTTAGTCTCTTTGACGTAGTATAAGTTCTTTGATGGGTCTATGAAGAAATTCAATAAGTTCAGATTGCAAAGTTTTCACGAAATATATAGGCGGGTGCGCGCAGTCGGTCGCGCACGAAAGCCTGGAAATGCGCTATCCATTTTATTGAGAACTGTTGCCGAGAGTGCGCACACCGGGTCGTGCACGAAAGTTTAGAAAGGCTATTTTTATTTACAGGCAAATTTTAATGCGTTGAAAAAAAGGTAAGGTACAGACTTTCTAATTCTGTATCGCTTTACAAGGAGTCTGTATGCAACTTGAACAGTGAAGAAAACGGCTTGTTTCTGAAAAAAATATTGCCAGAACTTTATTGACAAAAGTATAGGTTGTATACACGAGATATTTCTGAATTAGCATTTTAAAAACCAATGAAATTCACTGAAAAAACCATAGGTTTTACACATGTTATAGTTAGGAAGTAGCATTTACAAAACCTATGAAATTCACTGAAAAAACCATAGGTTTGATACCAGTTATAGTTAGCTGGAAATTTTACTGATATAAAACCAATGAAATTCCACGTTATAGTTAGTTGGACTCACTATAACTTGCGCGTGTAATGCACTGCTGATGACGTCACATATTACATCACTCATGACATCACTGATGACACCATCCAGTGAATGTGTGTCTTTCTGAAAAATAAATATGTGTTATGTATGTATATATTATTGAATATCTTAGTGAATACATATATTAGTGAGTAATGCTTAAATATTTAAATATATGTATTAGTGTTTCACTTTGTGTATAAGTGGCTGCATGGGTTGATGAGTAGGTACATGTGTATGTATATAGGTGATTAGATGTTTTTCTTAGTATCAGTATGAGTGTTTGCATGCTTTGGTGGGAGTATTACTTAGTACATAGATGCAAGAATGACTGAGTCTCTGTTTGTATGTGTTTTGAAGACAGCATATGTGCAGGACTGTATGGGTGGATGAGTGTGTATATGTCTGTGTTAGTGAGTGAATGACTGTCTTATTAGTGTCTTTATCAGTAACTACATATGTTTTAATCTAGTATATGTGAATATTGATGTATATAAGTGAGTATATGTGAGAGTGAGGGATTGTAAGAGTTCCTGTTTAAATTAATATGTGTTTCTATAAGTGATTTTTTAAGAGAGTAAGTATGTGTAAGTTTCCTTAGAAGTAAAGTGGTAGTGTGTGTATAGCTGTTTATGCAAATAAATGGATGTTCAATAGTTTATTTGCATGTGTGAGTATGTGTGTGAATAACTTTTGGATGACTGTCGGTGTGTAACAGGATGTGTAGGTGTATCACTACATATGATTAGTGAATATATGTATGAGTGACTATATAGAACTGTTGGTGAATTAGTGCATGTGTATATAGATGGTGGAATTATTGAATTGGTTGTTGTAACTGGTATGGGTATCTCCATTTTTTTGAAAATTTTAGTTTCTATTTTTGAATATGTGTTTCAAGGGTTAGATTACAGTGAAAGGAGGTCTGTCACTGTGTCACAAGGATGGTGTCATCAGTGATGTCATGAGTGATGTAATATGTGACGTCATCAGCAGTGCATTACACGCGCAAGTTATAGTGAGTCCAACTAACTATAACGTGGAATTTCATTGGTTTTATATCATTAAAATTTCCAGCTAACTATAACTGGTATCAAACCTATGGTTTTTTCAGTGAATATATATATATATATATGTGTATATAAAATGCACGAAATGATGAGTTTTAAAAGACAGAGTTGAAAGTCTTCTTTTGCCCACTAGGGAAGAATTGCACGTTTATTGGGCACACAACTTGGTGATAGACTGCAAATACCAGAAGCCCGTGGGGCAGGATACCACGCCCAGAAGGGTTGGACCTTTAATTAATGCAAGTATTTTTTCACTAAGCTGTGTTTGCTGTAAGGTGCTGTGTGGCTCGTGACCAAGGGAGCAATCCTGAAACGCGTTGAGCCTTTGGATGAAATAAAGAGGCTAAACAACATGCTGCTTCATCATTTATCAAGGCGAATATTTTCCAGGAGGTCATCCTCACAGGGGCAACTCTTTTGTTTGGATTTGAGCGGCTAGCCTACGCCGCGAGGTATGACCCACCGTAAAAGGCGCGGACCTGCAGCGCTGGGGAATCTGGCACTGAATTACAGGAATGGAAAATGCACGAAATGATGAGTTTTAAAAGACAGAGTTGAAAGTCTTCTTTTGCCCACTAGGGAAGAATTGCACGTTTATTGGGCACACAACTTGGTGATAGACTGCAAATACCAGAAGCCCGTGGGGCAGGATACCACGCCCAGAAGGGTTGGACCTTTAATTAATGCAAGTATTTTTTCACTAAGCTGTGTTTGCTGTAAGGTGCTGTGTGGCTCGTGACCAAGGGAGCAATCCTGAAACGCGTTGAGCCTTTGGATGAAATAAAGAGGCTAAACAACATGCTGCTTCATCATTTATCAAGGCGAATATTTTCCAGGAGGTCATCCTCACAGGGGCAACTCTTTTGTTTGGATTTGAGCGGCTAGCCTACGCCGTGAGGTATGACCCACCGTAAAAGGCGCGGACCTGCAGCGCTGGGGAATCTGGCACTGAATTACAGGAATGGAAAATGCACGAAATGATGAGTTTTAAAAGACAGAGTTGAAAGTCTTCTTTTGCCCACTAGGGAAGAATTGCACGTTTATTGGGCACACAACTTGGTGATAGACTGCAAATACCAGAAGCCCGTGGGGCAGGATACCACGCCCAGAAGGGTTGGACCTTTAATTAATGCAAGTATTTTTTCACTAAGCTGTGTTTGCTGTAAGGTGCTGTGTGGCTCGTGACCAAGGGAGCAATCCTGAAACGCGTTGAGCCTTTGGATGAAATAAAGAGGCTAAACAACATGCTGCTTCATCATTTATCAAGGCGAATATATTCCAGGAGGTCATCCTCACAGGGGCAACTCTTTTGTTTGGATTTGAGCGGCTAGCCTACACCGCGAGGTATGACCCACCGTAAAAGGCGCGGACCTGCAGCGCTGGGGAATCTGGCACTGAATTACAGGAATGGAAAATGCACGAAATGATGAGTTTTAAAAGACAGAGTTGAAAGTCTTCTTTTGCCCACTAGGGAAGAATTGCACGTTTATTGGGCACACAACTTGGTGATAGACTGCAAATACCAGAAGCCCGTGGGGCAGGATACCACGCCCAGAAGGGTTGGACCTTTAATTAATGCAAGTATTTTTTCACTAAGCTGTGTTTGCTGTAAGGTGCTGTGTGGCTCGTGACCAAGGGAGCAATCCTGAAACGCGTTGAGCCTTTGGATGAAATAAAGAGGCTAAACAACATGCTGCTTCATCATTTATCAAGGCGAATATTTTCCAGGAGGTCATCCTCACAGGGGCAACTCTTTTGTTTGGATTTGAGCGGCTAGCCTACGCCGCGAGGTATGACCCACCGTAAAAGGAGCGGACCTGCAGCGCTGGGGAATCTGGCACTGAATTACAGGAATGGAAAATGCACGAAATGATGAGTTTTAAAAGACAGAGTTGAAAGTCTTCTTTTGCCCACTAGGGAAGAATTGCACGTTTATTGGGCACACAACTAGGTGATAGACTGCAAATACCAGAAGCCCGTGGGGCAGGATACCACGCCCAGAAGGGTTGGACCTTTAATTAATGCAAGTATTTTTTCACTAAGCTGTGTTTGCTGTAAGGTGCTGTGTGGCTCGTGACCAAGGGAGCAATCCTGAAACGCGTTGAGCCTTTGGATGAAATAAAGAGGCTAAACAACATGCTGCTTCATCATTTATCAAGGCGAATATTTTCCAGGAGGTCATCCTCACAGGGGCAACTCTTTTGTTTGGATTTGAGCGGCTAGCCTACGCCGCGAGGTATGACCCACCGTAAAAGGCGCGGACCTGCAGCGCTGGGGAATCTGGCACTGAATTACAGGAATGGAAAATGCACGAAATGATGAGTTTTAAAAGACAGAGTTGAAAGTCTTCTTTTGCCCACTAGGGAAGAATTGCACGTTTATTGGGCACACAACTTGGTGATAGACTGCAAATACCAGAAGCCCGTGGGGCAGGATACCACGCCCAGAAGGGTTGGACCTTTAATTAATGCAAGTATTTTTTCACTAAGCTGTGTTTGCTGTAAGGTGCTGTGTGGCTCGTGACCAAGGGAGCAATCCTGAAACGCGTTGAGCCTTTGGATGAAATAAAGAGGCTAAACAACATGCTGCTTCATCATTTATCAAGGCGAATATTTTCCAGGAGGTCATCCTCACAGGGGCAACTCTTTTGTTTGGATTTGAGCGGCTAGCCTACGCCGCGAGGTATGACCCACCGTAAAAGGCGCGGACCTGCAGCGCTGGGGAATCTGGCACTGAATTACAGGAATGGAAAATGCACGAAATGATGAGTTTTAAAAGACAGAGTTGAAAGTCTTCTTTTGCCAACTAGGGAAGAATTGCACGTTTATTGGGCACACAACTTGGTGATAGACTGCAAATACCAGAAGCCCGTGGGGCAGGATACCACGCCCAGAAGGGTTGGACCTTTAATTAATGCAAGTATTTTTTCACTAAGCTGTGTTTGCTGTAAGGTGCTGTGTGGCTCGTGACCAAGGGAGCAATCCTGAAACGCGTTGAGCCTTTGGATGAAATAAAGAGGCTAAACAACATGCTGCTTCATCATTTATCAAGGCGAATATTTTCCAGGAGGTCATCCTCACAGGGGCAACTCTTTTGTTTGGATTTGAGCGGCTAGCCTACGCCGCGAGGTATGACCCACCGTAAAAGGCGCGGACCTGCAGCGCTGGGGAATCTGGCACTGAATTACAGGAATGGAAAATGCACGAAATGATGAGTTTTAAAAGACAGAGTTGAAAGTCTTCTTTTGCCCACTAGGGAAGAATTGCACGTTTATTGGGCACACAACTTGGTGATAGACTGCAAATACCAGAAGCCCGTGGGACAGGATACCACGCCCAGAAGGGTTGGACCTTTAATTAATGCAAGTATTTTTTCACTAAGCTGTGTTTGCTGTAAGGTGCTGTGTGGCTCGTGACCAAGGGAGCAATCCTGAAACGCGTTGAGCCTTTGGATGAAATAAAGAGGCTAATCAACATGCTGCTTCATCATTTATCAAGGCGAATATTTTCCAGGAGGTCATCCTCACAGGGGCAACTCTTTTGTTTGGATATATATATATATGTATATATATATATTTTCTATTTCGCATAAATTATGGATCACTCTATGCCTCAAAGGGTATTTCCATAATTTATGCAAAAAAGAAGCAGAGAACTCTGGGTAGTTCTCAAGTTTAGGTGATAAGCAGCTCCTGTATAGAGCACCCGCAACACCAACACACTCTAAATTTGCTCACCTCAAATGTCAGCTTTGCTATCAAAGTCTTTAAACATTGGGTTAGTCAGTACCATCCACACCGAGATAGAATAGGACACAGTCTTTTGCCATTTCTACAGCTGTGTTTAAGCATAGGTCTAGGACGGTGCTGTCCAGGACGAGCTGTACAGCATTGAATCAGTAAAATACCAACCAAGCCAACCTGAAATGAATAAAAGCACAGGCTTAAGTCTAACTGAGACCAAAACTTAAATTAAACTGAGACAAAAGTCTAACTTTAATCCCCTTTGTTAATACCGAAAGCTTAAAGTTAGACTTTCGCCTCAGTTTACCTTTGTGAATTGGGCCCAAGGTTCCCAAAAACGAGCCCAGACACTTCTGGAAACTGCACATTGATTCTATTTCTAAACCAGCTCATCCCCCCAGGGGGTGCAGTTTCCAGTAGTGTTCTTGAAATTTCGAAAAAATATATATATATATATATATATATATATATATATATATATATATATATATTCACTCAAAAAACTATAAGTTTCAGTGGTGTTATAGTTAGCTGGACATTTTACTCGTACAACACCAATGAAATTGCTCCTATATAGTTAGTTGTACTAACTATATTTTGCGCACCCGCAATCACTGCTGATGATGTCACATATTAGATCATTCATGACATGGTCAGTGACATAACTGATGACATCTCAAATTACATCACTGATGACATCACTGATGACATCATCCAGTGAATGTGGTTTGCTTCGTTATTTAAATATGCATTATATATATAGCAATTGGCATTGAAGAATGAGTGGATATATATAAATAAATATTTGGATGGAGGATTTAGTAGCAGTGTAATTGACTGTTTACTTGACCAATTTATAATGTCTCACTAAATATAGTGGATAGTGACTAAACTGTGTGAATATCTGTATCACTTTGTCAGTTGTTGTGTAAACTGATTCTACAGTTGGTTACTAGCTATGTGAAAGTCTATATTAGTTATTGATTAGTTAACTGAGTATTTGTATGGGAGTGTGAAAGTGTGTGTGGTTCGGTGGGGGGGTGTGACTGTCCAAAGATGTGTGAATAGTTGATTCAGTAGATATATGAAGTTAAAACTACATGTTCTAACAGTTTGGGTGAGGGAATCTCTTTATGGGTGTGGTGATGAGCAAATATATTTCTCAAAGGTACAGGTCCAACAAACTAGAAAAATAAAAGGCAGTGTATGTGTCAGTTGTATATAAATAAGTATACATAAGACACAATGATTGTGTGAGTGACTGTATGGATAACTGTATACTTGTAATAATGATTTTATAATTCACTAAGTATGACTTACTATCTAAATGAATAGAAGAAGTGGTGTTTGTATAAGTGTTTTGCTAAGTAAATATGTAAGTATGATCCATTGTTTGCATAAGTGAGTAGGATGACTTCATATGTGAATAGGATGCGTGCTGTTGTTTAATGTCGATATAGATGTATAAGTATTTTTGATAGTGTTCTATTGTTCATTGACAGCATGTATGAGTGAATCTATAGGTAAGTGATTAGATGTGTGTATACATCTATGAATCACTGAGTGGATTTTTAGATACTTGTATTGCTGTGACAATGGATTTAAATATGATACTCTGTATTTTACAAACAGTGATGAAAAATTGTAATAGTGTATGAAAAGGTGTATGTGATTGTCACGTGGATGATGTCATCAGTGATGTCATTTGAGATGTCATCAGTGATATCACTGACCATGTCATGAATGATCTAATATGTGACATCATCAGCAGTGGATTGCGGGTGCGCGAAATATAGTTAGTACAACTAACTATATAGGAGCAATTTCATTGGTTTTGTATGAGTAAAATGTCCAGCTAACTATAACACCACTAAAACCTATAGTTTTTTGAGTGAATTTCAAAGGTTATTTAAAAACTAATTCCTAACTATATAACTGCTGAAACCTATGGTTTTTTCAGTGAATTTCAAAGGTTTTTTAAATGCTGATTCCTAACTATATAAGGCCTGAAACCTATGTTTTTTTCAGTGAATTTCAAAGGTTTTTTAAATGCTAATTCCTAACTATATACGGCCTGAAACCTATGGTTTTTTCAGTGAATTTCAAAGGTTTTTTTAAATGCTAATTCCTAACTATATAAAGCCGGAAACCTATGGTTTTTTCAGTGTTTTTTTAAAAAAAATTGATTGGTTAACTGGCTTATTAAGTGTATCTTAGTGAATACATATATTAGCGAGTAATGTTTAAATATTTAAATATATGCATGAGTGATGTAATATGTGACGTCATCAGCAGTGCATTGCAGACGTGCAAGTTATAGTGAGTCCAACTAACTATAACGTGGGAATTTCAATGGTTTTATGCGAATAAAATTTCCAGCTAACTATAACTGGTGTGAAACCTATGGTTTTTTCAGTGAATTTCAAAGGTTTTTTAAATGCTAATTCCTAACTATAACTGGTGTGTAACCTATGGTTTTTTCAGTGAATATATATATATATATATAAAATTTCTATGGCAAAATGAAACCCCTCATTTTGTTCCTTTTCAAATTAAATGTATTAAGTGTTACCACTTTATTCCAATCAAGATGACTTCAGGTGTGCCATACTTTTGTCATAAGTAAGACTGTTAGCGTTCTAGTTGTTCTTTAGAACACTCTGGGACATTCTGTAATTGGGCTATAGTTGGGCTACATCTGGCTGATATTTGGGCTACATTTGGGCTCATTTGTCTCTGGTGGCCATCTTGGGAGAC
Source organism: Lissotriton helveticus (assembly GCF_964261635.1). Classification (NCBI taxonomy): domain Eukaryota; kingdom Metazoa; phylum Chordata; class Amphibia; order Caudata; family Salamandridae; genus Lissotriton; species Lissotriton helveticus. Next base: position 537,132,171 of record NC_136061.1, read on the forward strand.
TGCATATCAGAATTTTTTTTAATGAAATATAAGAGGATTTGAGAAGTCACTCAAAATGTGCCCTAATTTTTCTTTCTTCAGCACTAATCATAATTTCTATGGCAAAATGAACCCCCTCATTTTGTTCCTTTGCAAATTAAATGTTTTAAGTGTTAACACTTTATTCCAATCAAGATGACTTCAGGTGTGCCATACTTTTGTCATAAGTAAGACTGTTAGCGCTCTAGTTGTTCTTTAGAACACTCTGGGACATTCCGTCATTGGGCTATAGTTGGGCTACATCTGGCTGATATTTGGGCTACATTTGTTTTTTTGTCTCTGGTGGCCATCTTTGGGCTACATTGGGCTACATTGGGCTACATTGGGCTACATTTGGGCTCTAACATATATATAGCCCAATGTAGCCCAATATATATTTTTTCAAAGTTAATTTTCGTAAAAACCACTGGAGTACATATCTTGAGACATAGCAAAGGCACATCGGGCTACCAGTCCCTACAATTTTGCCAAGTTTGGTGGAAAACCATTCAGCCGTTCGGGCTAAAAGTGAGTCCAACCGCCCTATGGAAATTAACATGGGGAAAACACGTTTTGGGACCCCCCTTTTATCTCGGCCCCCGCTTGATGAATCCCCCCAAACTTTCAGGGAAGGAGCGGAGCGCCGCGAGGCAAAGTTAAGGAAAATTTCAGGAAGATTCCTCAACCGACACCAAAGTTATTCCCAATAGAATGTTGCGATTTCCCTATGGAAAACAATCCTAACTATAACTACCTACTGGCGACCGCCAGTAGGTAATATATCCTACTGGCGGACGCCAGTAGGTAGTTATAGTTAGGACCTAGTTTCCACAGGAAATCCACAACATTCTATTTGGAATAACTTTGGCGCTGGTGGACGAATCTTCGCGAATTTCTCCAAGAAAATGGACTGCTCGGCTCTGCTCCTTCCCTGGGGTGATCCGTCAAGTGGGGGCCGAGAAAAAAGGGGGGTCCCAAAACGTGTTTTCCCCATGCAATTTTCCACAGGGACATTTAGCCTGGGCTACAGCCCAAACGGCTGAACGGAATTACACCAAATTTGGCAGAGAGGTAGAGTTCGGTTCGCAGATTGTGCTTTTGTTAAATGGTGTAAATCCGTTCAGTAGTTCCTGAGAAAATCAAAAGTAAAATCATAGCGATATCTAGAGACGGAGTACTGCACGCGTACCAAAATCTGTACAATTACGAGCACAAGCTGCATGCTGATTGGATGTCAACTGTCTGTCAACCAGAAAGTGTTGGCAGCCATCTTGTGCCTCGGTAGCACCGAGTCTCAAGAAAACAGTAAAAGAAAGTTGAAAAATCAGGAAAGGGGCCAGGGGAGAAACATGTTGATCCTCTAGGCCTGCTCAGGGGGTCCCACATGGATCTTGAGGCGCCAATTTTATTTTTTTAAATTAAAAAAAAGCAGGGTACGCGTATTGTACTCGTACGCGGTGGAAAAGGAAAAAAAAAATTAGAAGTCTGTTTTATTCTTAATTAGGGGCCAAATCCCAGGGGCAAAAGAATGGAAAAAATAATAATATCGAGGACAGCGATGCTCCTGCTTCCTGCATTTTATCAGGTCAATAGACTGTTTCCCATAACACAAAAGGTTTTTGCAATAAATGCTTAGAATTTTAACTTTAGCAAAATCAGGATCAATTTGTAGGTGTGGAGTGCTTGCTGTAAAGGCTGATGCAGCAGTTGATGTGCTTGGTGCAGTAGCAGGTGGGTTGTCCTTCAACCTCTGTGTTGCAGCTCGAGCAAAGTTGTTGGCGTGTCGCTCCATATTTGCTGTGCCAAAGGAGTATTTTTGAGATGGATCACCCCTTGAAAGAGTTTGGAAAATTTTATCGGTTACTTTTGGAGCATTCACCTTTTTTTGCCCTTCTGGAAAAGTAAAAAACTGCCAAATTAGAGCTTCATTTCTCTTCTTTGGAGGTTTTTCAGGAATGAAATATTCCTCTAAAGAATGGCTGCAAGATGAGCCCATTGCTATTATTATGGTAAATTTCGTTCTATTTGACAAGATTCTCAGAAGAGATGCTTCTTCTTAGAAAGTCAAAGTAGAATTATTAAAATGGGAAGGAAGTTTCAACAGTTGTAATAGGAAGTGTTATGAACCAATCAAATCTCTTCTTTTAAAGTCACATGGCTTTGCGTACGCTTACGCTGTGATTACCTTACTCTTACGATGCGAGTACGCATGACGTTCCACCGTGATTTGTGTAATTGCTTTTAAAAGTAATATAGGATTCTTGGAACTTAAACATTTTTTTTTCATAATTTCCTAGATAATGTCTTCTGTTACTATGTTCATTAAATACATAAATATATGTTTTTCAACAATTAAAAACATTTGCGTCTTTGTGTACGGGCGCCGTACATGATGTCACACAGAAGCTTTGATGCGACGTGTAACTTGGAAGCGTATTCGTAGCGTATGCTGAGAATGATTAGCAGTACAAACTATGGTGCGATCAGTATCTCGCTGTCAAATCAGAGCACAGGGCGCGCTATGGGAATGGTTAGAAGTAGTCACTCATTGGAGATCTGATTGAGCTGTGCGGCTTATCCAGGGTATCATAACGTTACTTTTTAGCCTGTTTAAGTTTGAGGTTTACATGAAATACTATGCTATAGGCAGATAAGGATCTTTAGGCAGTGCTTATCTCCAGGAAGCTTGGTTATTATCATTTACATATAGGTGCCTGAGGGAGAGAAAAGAAGTTTATCTGAATGGCGAGGATTGCACAATAGCACCAGATCACTCCTTAATTTGTAGAAACATACAATTGCATGGCTCTTGTAAACAGGATTCGCCTAATTTGGGCTGAGTTTTGAAAGGCACTCCGACACCTGCTATCATACCAACGTTCAGTTTACTGGAAACGTGGGTTATTTAATTTGAAATAATGCAGATTGTTGTGCAATGTTAGCAGGCATCGGTTACATGATTACGGTAACTGAGCGTATGGTTTGCTATAAAAAAGTTGTGTTTACTCCTCTACATGGGAAGCTGGATGTTTCTATCTGGCCGTCGACTCCGACCTTGAAAGAAGAGTCAACCAAATGAGCCGTATCAGAGCGCTATTGTCTCAAAAAGAGGTCGCTCTTACATCTGCTAGAGAAACATTTGTCCTTCATGTGGCAAACACCCAGACAGAAGTGCATGCTTTATTAAATACAGACGTGCCCCTGCATTTTGGGGAGTTAATTCAGACTATCTTTAATGCGTCGTTGACTATGGAGTTACTTTACTTTTTTAAAGTTATAAGCAGTGGCCTTGTGACTTCTTTTCAAACTATATTTGGTGTCTTCTCTGCATTTTTCCATTTGAATTTTTCCAGCATCGTTGGTGGATTCCCCTTAATAATCACATAAGTTGCCGGTGTGCTTCTATTTATTTGTTTACTTAAATATGGATGCACATCCTGCAGCACACGACAATATTTCTCGGTTGTTGCGGGTGCGCAACTGAATGCTTAGTTATTACGGAGCGCTGCCTCTGGCTACATTGAGTGCAACTTATGGATTATCGTTTCGATTTTCTTTTTTCACATGCGTTCAACCTGTCTTTCATTGCCTGAGCTGCGATTTCGACTGGGCCCTGGATTTGTGGCTCTGCTGTACGGTGTCTCCCAACGCGGATTATGACCAGCTGATGAGCCCCTTAGTGGTTCATGACTTGCTCTGTTCTGGCGGCGGGATTATGGCCTTAGCAGCGGTACATGGAATAATGGGACATTGGAATATTTTTGCAGTGGCGCATGAATTCTTGGCACGCAGTTACATTGAAAATGACCTGAGTTTTCCTGCGATGGTGATAGAGGCTCCAGTCGTTGAGGAACATGTATGTTCATTACCACTATTGAATTGGATGGCTGAAATGTTTTCAGATAAGAACAATGACTTCCTCTTGGAGGCTGTTGCTACATACTGTGCTTATACGCTGTTGGAATAAGACTCTTTGATTTTTCTACCTATTCTTTATTATTTAGTTACTGCTTTCTATGAAACAGCGAATAATTTTTTTTGCAAATATTAACTTGACTGTGCTTTTCAGGCTTGGACTCTGCGTTCATTATTAGTCCATGTTTATATAACGTGCTTCCATCAAGGAAGGGTGTCGTGGGGCTGAGGCTTGCACTCACACCGTGTTAAGTTAGCATGGGTTGATTAGAAGGTTAAACGCCATTTTTGCTTTCCTGCTATGCTTTGCACATGACACGCACTTGCAATATTGTTTAGAGAAGGCTGAGTATTTTGCTTGACATGATAATAATTTGTTACGCTACATTTGTAGACTGCCTCGCTAGTTTAGTGTGTAAAGTGAGAGCATGGATTATCAAGGTTATCTTGGAGACTGTGTCTGTTATTCGGAATGATCCTCGCACATAACACATATGCAGCTGTGGCCACCTCTTATACTGGCACGTTTAATAATGCACTGTGCAGGCATGATTACACACAGTTGGAGAACATTCGTTTCCTGACAGTTTGTGCAGAACTCTATGTGATCCACTACTGCTGAGTACCAGAGGTATGAGTCCGCCCATATAATCCTATGACACCTTCTGTAATTATAAACTAACCTTTTAGGTAGGGAGTGTGAAATCTAGGTATATTTTAAATCTGTTTCCCTTTAGCATTATAAGATGCCTACTCCCTTTGTATTTTATGGAATAGTAACAATGCTGACAACCTTTTTTCTGATAATATGTTTGCTTGTATTATCTAAGGTACTGCGCATGAGATTACGGCGTTAGAAATACACATTTCAAACTTGCACGTGTCCTTATTTACTGCTTGTTTTGGACTGGTGTAAGACTATAACAAAAGAGTGCTCTTGTTATCCACCTTACTTGAGGTAATCTAAGTTGCATGTTCTGGGTTGACTAGTTATTGTTTTGTTTGTTATAGGACGAAGAACAAATGAGTCACTGATTGCTAGTCTGTTAGGGGGTTTGGATACTAAGGTGGGTTTTGGAACACTGTAATTCACTGAGGTCCTAAGTCTTTATGTACATTTCTGTGTAGGAGCAGAATCCCTGCAACAGTAGTTACAACAAAAAGGCTTATTAAAGGGCTTTGAGTTTGAATCACAATATCAAATTAAAGAATAATTGATAACCCCGGCCAAGAAAGGGAGCAAGTGTGCAAATTTCACTGTGACTTCGGCTGGGATAGTTTTTACAATAAAAAGGCTTGATCAAGGCCTGCACTTTGAATTTGAATTAAAGAACAATAATTCATAACCCTAGCCAAGAAAGGCAGCAAGTAGGTGTGTGTATGTGTGGGTGATGTGTTGATTGAGCGGAAGATGAATAAGTGAAAATAAGAAAGGCTGCAGACATGCAAACTTTCCACTTCTTTGTAATTGAAGTGGGTGTTTAGTTTTGCAGTGCAGATATATATATATATATTCACTGAAAAAACCATAGGTTTCACACACGTTATAGTTAGGAATTAGCATTTAAAAAACCTTGCAAATTCAGTGAAAAACCATAGGTTTCACACACGTTATAGTTAGGAATTAGTATTTTAAAAACCTTAGAAATTCACTGAAAAAACCATAGGTTTCACACATGTTATAGTTAGCTGGACATTTCACTCATACAAAACCTTTGAAATTCCCCCGTTATAGTTAGTTCAGCTAACTATAACTCGCGCGCCTGCAATGCACTGCTGATGATGTCACATATTACATCACTCATGACATGGTCAGTGACATCACTCATGACATCACTGATGATATCACTGATGACATCAATGATGACATCATCCATTGAATGTGTGTTTTTCTGAAAATTAAATATGTTTTATATATGTATATCTCAAGGTCGATGGAAGAATAAATGGGTATATAAGTGTCTAAACGGATGATTTTTGTGTGTAAAATTGATTGTATAACTGACTGATTAATTGTATCTCAGTGAATACATGGGTTAGTGAGTAATGTTTAAATATGTAAATATCTGTATCAGTCTCTCACTGAGGCCCAAGCACAGATTGAACTTAATGGACTTTGAGACCTCTAATAATGGTCTCGGTTCTGTGGCAGATTCTAAACTCTAATTGAGAGGGGTGGAGTAGGTTATTTTCCATCAAAAACGTGGTGAGTTGCCAGTTTACCAATTTCTCCAGCAACTTTGATGCTGCAGGCAGCAATTAGACTAGTCTGAAATTTGCTAAGCATTCAGGATCAGCATTGGCCCTTTATAATGACGGAATCATCCTAGCTCTTTTTGAGTCATCGGGTGTTACGCCTGTGTCAAGGGAGCTAGCAAATAACTTCTGATACACCGGAGCAATAATGTCCAAGATTGACTTTAATAAGTGTGGGGGTATCAGGTCCATTGGGGACCCTGACCTTCAGTTCAAGAAAGAGGCTGTTACACCTTCAACTGATGGCACCAAGAAAGTAGCCAGTGAGGGATACTATATTTTCTCCACTGTTTCTTCTAGCTCCGGTCCTAACATAATATTGCTTTTCCTTTGACAAGTTTGCCAGGATTCTGAGTGTTCGTTCCTCAAAAAAATCACTCTGTCAGGACCACAGGAAATGACTGGGTTCCAGCAGGGGGGATGTAGCTTTAGGATCAGTAAAATGTGTTACAATTTAAAATATCTCCCTGCCATCATCATCGGCCTCCTTAATGCAGTGGAAGTAGAAATTGCTATGAGTCCTCTTGAGATTTTTATGATAGGATTTCAAGGACAATTTATAAATGACTTTATCAGAGTCCAGATATGCACGCCGCCACACTCTTTCTAGTTTCTTACACGCTGCTCTCTCCAGAGCTAGTTCCTCCGTGAACCAGTGATCTGAAAGCGTCTTTGTAGCCTTTCTAGTGGCCGTAGTGGGGGCTACAGGATCGCCCACCCCACTGAGCCATGAACTGATCGCTCTATCCCCCTCGTTAATGGAATTCGGGACATCAGGTTTATAGTCCAAAAGAGTACTCCTTAACTCGTCTAGGGGTACCATGCTCCAGCAACTATTTTCATAGTGCGCCCATGCAGGACGGGGTTCTTTTAAACAATCAAACTTCCATATGCAAGGTAAAAGGAAGTGGTCTGACCAAGGTACTGGCAGGGGCGACCCCCCTTTCAGTGTTGTGTCAGAAAATATGGCATCAATAGTGTGGCCAGCTATGTGGGTGGGCCCCGTAGGGGCTTTCACTAAATTAAAAGAGGCTAAAGATTCCACTAAATGCCTAGTTAATTGCTCCTCTGCCACTCTAAGTGAATGTTAAAATCCCCAAGCATTGTGAAGTTGGTGTACAAGGTGCATTTAGGGACTAATGCTTGATCAAGGGATGGGAAAAAAACTCCTGGATATCTTGGGGGGCAATATACTAGTATCCCAGAAAGGCAGTGCTGTTCATCAATGGATAAGCTAAAGCCCAGGCTTTCTCCTCCTATAATACCATCTGGCTTAAAACTCTTACATTCAAATATCCTTTTAAAAACCATTGCCACCCCACCCCCCTCTACCTCCCGCCCTGTTTGAATGCACACATACATAGACCTCAGGGATAGCAAAGTGCAAATCCGGGCAAGCGTCCTCTTTAAATCAGGTTTTTGTCATGAAAAGATTGTCCAAAGTTTCCTCCTTTGGTAAATCAAACATATTTAAAGCATGCTTATGCAGGGAGCAAACATTTATCAGTGCTGCCTTAATTTCTCTTTGATCCTTACTGGGGGCACCACTGTTAGTGAACAGATGGTTCATGGGGAAGAGGATAAACGTATAATTACCACATGAGACTCCCCACATCCACTGACATAGGACTACAACTAGGCTGTACCCCCCTTGCATACCAATAAGCTCCTCTGGTGTGTACATACCAATCGTGCTGACCCTCTACTGTGCGGCCGGCATAAAGTTGGCTGATACAGTCACTTACACAATCACTCACCCACCCATACATCCACTGAAACACCTGCTCACTCACCAATAGTCACTCACACAGTATCTCACTCACCCACACAGCTACTTACACAACCACTTATATACCAATACAGCCACTCACACACCCACACACACAAGGATACATACAGTCACTCACAGGATATATATATTAAAAGTGGTATCACTCATTAATAGTACATCTAGTATACTACTTTAAGATTTGTAGTACCTTGGTGTATATATGTCTAACATTCATAAACTCTTACAAAATACTTACACTAACTGGATGGTTTCATCAGTGATGTCATCAAGTGATGTCATTTGAGATGTCATCAGTGATGTCACTGACCAGGTCGGGTGAAAAGTGCTTCGCAAACAAAAGTCATCAGTGATGTAATATGTGAGGTGATAAGCAGTGCATTGCTGGTTTGTACGTTATAGTTAGATCAAGTAACTATAACTGCTGAATTTCACTGGTTTTGTACAAGTGAAATCTGACCCCAACTATAATGTCCCTGTAACCTTTGTTTTTTTCAGTGAATTTTGAAGTTTTTTAAAATTCTATTTGCTAATTATAACGTCCCTGCAACCTTTGTTTTTTCAGTGAATTTCTATGGTTTTTTAACTAGTAATTGCGTTTGCGGAATGGTAGAGAAAGGAAGCTAGGCCTCCGACCAGCTCTCAGGAATCCCACTGTGTAGCATTTACAGGAGGGAATCTTGGCCTGACTACAGCGGAGCGGATTTCTTTTTGTGACCATGGTGCAAATGTGAGAAGAAGTGTAAATTAAAATTATCTTTATTGTAAGATAAGGCTAAAAGCAGTATACGCTTCAGGCTGACAAGGTGATTGTAACTGCGCACATAACTGGGGAGTGCCTGGGAAAGGGTTCCTTATCTAGCTTCTTGATTGCTTTAAAATTGCACAAAGCTCAGTTTTTACACTGTACTAGCCAAGCGCCTAGAAAAGGGCTCTCTAATCATTGTTTGGTCGTATTTTTCTACTTTTAACTCATTGTATTGCACATGTTATTTTAAAAAACAGTCTCAATTCATTTGAATTACCTCACCCTTGCATCCTTCATTGGCGTCCTCCCCGGTCCAGCACGGATTGTTCCGGTTGTCTAGAGGGAGGCGCCACAAGCCGGAAGTGAGGCTCAACCACTTTCCACGGAATCCAGAAGGGAGGTTCGTAGTCTAGCCTACCTCTGTATAAAATTACATGCCGGGACAGAAGCGCAGCTGGGGCGTTTGGCACCCCGTAGGCGCGCCAAACGCAAGCCCATCTGCGCATGTCCGTGCACCGGCCATGCACAGCGCCAGCCATGCTGTCAGTTTAAGTACTACTACGACCAGGAAACATGACCACGGATACTCTGGGTAGAACTACGGGCTTTGGGTGAGCAGGAGAATGAAGTTGGTAAATTCACACTGGAGAAAACAGCAGGGCCGGTTTCGGACCTTTCAAAGCAGGATGTGTTGAATTGTGGCCTTCTGAATGTGAGATCACTTCCCAAGCATTCTATTGAGGCACAAATACTGCTAGAGACACATAAATTAGATGCGTTATTTATGACAGAGACTTGGACAGATGTAGGGTCAGATCTGGAGCTGGGTCTGATATGCCCAGTAGGGTATAAAGTTTTTCATAAACCTAGGTCCAGTGCCAGAGGTGGAGGGGTTGGGGTTATCTACAAGGAACTCTTGGATATTACACCCATGGACATCGATGAGGTGGTGGGCATGGAAATACTGGGCTTCTCCATAAAAGATCCTGCAGGTCATGTTTTGACAGGCATTGTCTGCTATAGACCTCCAGGGGGAGTCAGCGGACAATTCCAACAAGGATTGATTGATGTACTCAGCAATATGGCACTTACCCATACGAGTCTACTGATTTTAGGAGACTTCAATCTTTGGACTAATGGGAAAATGGATGCAGGTTACAACAATATCCTTCAATCATGTGCTAATTTGAACCTGCTGCAATGGGTTACCGAACCAACCCACGATGGAGGGCGTGTATTGGATCTAGTCTTTGGTGGGGAAGACTCGATCATAATGGACATAGTTCTGCCGGTAGGTTGGTCGGACCACCACCTGGTTCAATTCAGAGTGATATATACCAGGATGAATAGGCCTGCCCACAAGGGAGAGAGAAGCTTTCTGGGGAAGGACTGGAAGGGACTTTTGAGGCGAGCAAATAAGTCCCCTTTTTTCATGTAGAGAACTCTTTTGATCCAAATAAACAGGTGGACGCAAACTATACAGCCCTTAGCGGATGTATAAACAGGAAGCTAGATCAGATTGCTCCTCTAACAAATATTAGGTAATTGGGAAGACCATCCGCCTCACGGTACAATGAAAATTTAAGGAACCATAAGTTGGCCTGTAAACACGCATAGAGACAATGGAGGAAGCAATATGCAGAGGATAAAAAAGCTATCTGGAAGAAGAAAATAGCCATTTATAAAAAAGCCATTGTTACGGCCAAAGCAGAATACTTCGCCAATATAATTTCAAAGTCAACTAACAGTACTAAAAGTATCTTTATAATAGTAAAACATGGTCAGCCCTGAATGTGTAAAAAATAAGATCTTGCCGACACAGGAGTTATGTGACGGCTTGGCTTCCTTCTCTCTGGAGAAGATAAGCAAGATTGTCGAAGGGCTGATGGTAGGGGACTCATCAGGCATTATAACGCAGAAGGACAGATAAATATCAAAGGTTATTGGGATTAGGGACAGGGGGGCGATGCCATTAAAGCAGGACGCTATCCTGGACCACTTAGCGCTGTCCTCAGATGAGGAATTTATCAAGGTGGCTTCAGGAGTTTCATCTGGCTCGCCCATGGAACCCCCTCCCTCATAAAATACGGAGGGGACTTGGTTCTGAATTCTCTCCGGTCCTTTGCCAGTTGTGCGATTAATCCTTTGGTAGCGGGTTTGTTCCATCTTGTTGGAAGCAGGCAATAGTACCCCTCTTTTGAAAAAACCAACTGCAGACCCTAAATGTACAAAGAACTACAGACCCATCTCTCTTCTCCCGTACCCAGTGAAGATCGTGGAGCACCTGGTGAGCAGGTCGCTCTCCCAATTTCTGGAGGCTAACAGCAAGCTGGAGGAGTAATAATTTGGGTTCCGCCCGGGTCATGGAACGGAAACTGCTCTGATAACTGTCTTGGACAACCTCCGAATGCGTGCAGACAGGGGTCAATTGGCTATTTTAATCTTGCTGGACCTGTCTGCCGCATTCGATATGGTTAATCATGAGATCCTCCTAGCTACGCTGGGAGAAATGGGAGTGGTGGGGGTGGCCTTGAGATGGGTTCAGTCATATCTGTCCGATAGACAGCAGGCAGTGGCCCTCCCCCCCTTACAATCGGACTTTGTTGACATCAAACATGGAGTATCTCAGGGGTCCTCAATCAGCCCTAGTCTATTCAATGCCTATATGCGGCCACTGATAGGCATCATCAAGTAATTTAACATTAGGTCGGTGAATTATGCTGACAACACTCAGCCGATTCTGTCCTTGGAAGGTGGCCCTGATGGTGCTCTCGAAAATTTCCTTGCCTGTATGCGGGAAAGGATAAACTGGTTGAGAGATAACTCCCTGCAATGCAATAATGACAAAACTGAGATTCTGCATTGTGGAGTGGGTAGAGTGCCGCCAGTTCTTCCTACCAACTTCTGGCCTATTCCCACGGAGGCTCCTTTGGTACCCGTGGGGACGGTACAAAATCTGGGGGTCAGCTTTAACGATAAGCTGAACCTAGAGTCTCATGTTAACAAGCTGGTGGGGAGCTGCTATACTCTCATTAGAGAACTGCGTAAGGTGCAGCCAGTACTACCAACTCAGGCCAGAGCTTCAGTGGTCAGGAGTGTTATCATGAGCCGCCTGAATTATTATAACGCCTTGCTACTGGAGTCCCCAAAATATCTGCTTGAGAGACTCCAGAGAATTCAGGCGGCAGAAGCAAAACTTGCACCTATGAGACCACGTCGGTCTTCTTCATCTCAGGCTTTGGCAGAGTTGCACTGGCTCCTGGTGGCTCAAAGGGTACAGTTTAAGTCCCTTTGAATCGTGTTCAAAGCTCTACATGGACTTGGGCCCAAACCGATACAGAAGAGGTTTGGATGGTATGTTCCTATACGTAACCCCCGCTGCTCATCAGCCAATCTTATGATCATATCCAAAACAAAGAGAGTAACTTTGGGGGGGGTAGAGCGTTTGGCGTGGCAGCTGTGCACCTATGGAACAACCTCCACCTTGAATTGAGACAGACACAGGACCTATTGCTGTTTCGTAAAAAAATCAAGACCTGGCTTTTTCCCAGAATATAATCTCCTCAGTATGATTTATAGCATCCTTAGACAGTAACTTAGGTGTCACAGCGCCAGGATGCCTGTAGGGTTACAGTGCGCTCTATTAATGTTCATACATACACACATACAGTATGTGATGCCAGTTAAGGTTAAATTGGCCTATGGCATCTGAGTGGTAAAGGTGCTAATAAAATACATGGTCTACATGTTTCAGCATTTTGGTGACAATGCCAGGCTTTCCCCAGGACCTATGTCGTAACCCGAGGGGTATGCACGCGCTAAGGTGCACCCGTCTGTGAGTTACTTAGTAAACATACTGCGTTCCGAGGCTCGGGTCTCTGTGCGGCGTTTCCGTAGTTAGGAAGGCGGGCGGTATGGTTTGACGAATGTGTGACTACAACCAACGCCCCTCCTACGGTTTCCATGAGGCATTTTTGAACTTAAATCGCAGTTCATTAGTCCTTTCACAGAAAGATGAAAGGCTGACATATCGTGAGAATGCGATATGTTTCATAAGTATCTCCGAGACGAGTGCACCTTAGCGCGTGCATACCCATCGGGGTACGACATAGGCCCTGAGGAAAGCCTAGCATTGGCCTCTTCAGCTCCTGGGGCTTCTCCTCTGCCTACTCTCCAGATGAAGGTCAGCCTGGTGCCATCTCACCCCCTCCCTGGGTCAAGACCTCCCCCAGCTCCTCTCACCTCCCAGATCCAGACAGTCAATCCACATTCAGCAGAGACACACAGAAATGCTTAAAGCACAAAACTCAGACACTTTATAAAAGAGTGGTTTCTGAACACACAGTGACAAAACCACTTTCATAGAAAGATATGTTATGACACTGTGAGTTCATACATACTAAACTTCACCTCTCCAGTTTATGGGAAACTAGGCTAACAAACACAATACCCATCCTCCCCATTCTGACCTATGGGCAGGATGGCCTTTCACCAGTGAAAAAAGAAATGGAGTGTTTTTCACTGTCAGGATAGCACACACCTCAGTATATGTCCTTCATTTTACTTACACTGCACCCTGCCTAGGGGTTACCCGGGATCTACCACAGGGGTGCCCACTGTGTACGTAGAAGGGAAAGTAAGGCCTGACAAATGGTTGCACTTGTCAGGACAATATGCTCACTTAGCAAATTGTGCGCAGGCCCTCCTCTTCAGGCCTGAGTTCCCTTCTCTGCGCACCTTTGCATTACTAGCCCTGGCGCACACAGTGCACATCACTGGGGAGTTTACTAAAAGGCAAACAAACCAATCATGGCCAACCAATTAAAATTACACTTTACACAGGGAACACTTGTACTTTGACACTGATCAGCAGTGGCAAAGTACCCTAAGCATCTAAAAGCAAAGAAGGTAGAGGCAAAAAGTCAGAAGTAATCATGCCAAGATATGCCAGGTCTAACAGTAAGAAAAGAGCACAAGCCCTGATCTGCTCAAATCTCTGAGGTGGTTTAGTTGTTCAGTACAAAGGTTTATCATACCCATCTGCATGTGGCTATCACACTTCAGTGCTGTAAACTCTGATTAGAACTCTTGATTATCCTTGCTGAAATTGATCTGAAAACACTCCATTAACATTTATAACAGATGCAAAAAAAATTAAAAACTGCAATTTCTTAAAAGAAACACATTTTGAGCCTACATAGCAATATTTGCCCTAAGAAAGTAACTGATGTTAGTTGTGAAGAATATAAGTTACTTACTTGCTACGGTAGTTCTCCAGTATTGGAATATTTCATATATTCACATGCTTGTATCATTCCCTGTCATCGAGATGAGAGTCTCAGGTACATCATAATAGCAATGCAAAGCTTATACAAAGCAGAACCAAGGCCTATGATCATTTCTGTTTTGTAATTTATCTCTATTGTTTTGTAAAAGAGACCAAAAGCCAATCCTGAACCAATCGGGAACCCTCACCCTGTAGAACACCCCTGAGAGAACCTTAGACTCTAAGATTTTCACAGCACGCGTGCAAAAGGCACACCTGCAAAAATCAGAAAGTGAGATTCTCAGGGGAGGAGGATGGGTTGCATGTACATTTATGAAAGAATCCAATGCTGGAGAGCTACAGCTGCAGGTAAGAAACTTATTTTCTTACACCAGTATTGGAACTTTCATAAATTCACATGCTTGAATCAGAGTAGCTAGCAGTTAGCAGCACGTTTTTTCTTGTCACTTTCTAGGTGTGTCAAATCCATATTGTCAACATTTCGAAAAGCAGATATACCTTAAACAATCAATCTTAAAATTGACACTGATTGCATTCAGAAACTGTTAGAACTGGGGGTCTCTAGGTGGCAGAGGTAGGTACCTTTGTCAAAATAGCGACCCTTGCTTCTAGTCAGGGTAAGGGGTATACACACTTTGGATAACCCCTGCTCACCCCCTTGGTAGCTTGGAACGAGCAGACAGGTTTATCCCAAAGGCAATGTGTAAAGTATTTGTACCATCACTCACAGTAACACAGTGAAAGCACCACAAATGGACACCACACCAGTTTAGAAAAAAATATTTCTTTATCTAAACTAAACAAACCCAAAACGACAAAAATCCAACATACAGATACTTAGTAGAATGTCTTTAAAAGGGGTTAGTGCACAAATAAACTTGTAGAGGGTAAATGCGATACTTTTCTCTTAAAGTACATTAGATGCGTCACGCAGAACAAACAAAAGTGTTGCAGAGAAGGCGATGTGTAGACTCCTCCTGCGCTCCGGTTGCGATGCAACAAGATGGTGCCCCGGTGCGATGCGATAAAATGGCATCTCTGATGCGATGCAACAACATGGACACGCTTTTCTGGTGATGCGATCAGCGGCAGCGGCAGCACGCTTCCTTAGCGATGCGACGGTCCGGCAACATGCTTCTCCGGTGATGCGACAGCAAACAGCGGCAACACGCTTCCTTGGCGATGCGATGGCGGCTGCTGCGGCGGTGTCACGCTTCTCCCTTGTTGAGTCGCGCTACCAGCTCCCAGTAGCAAGGGCCTCACATGGAGTTACAGGCACTTCAGGGCAGGCCAGAACTTCCAGCAAGGAAATCAGGGAAGCTGGGGGTGAAGTCCTTTTGTGCCTGTGACTTCAGAAACAGGAGGCCAGCATTTCTCAGGCCCTTGGAGACTTTTCTTCAGATGGACACAGCACACAGCAAAGTCCTTCTTCAAGCAGGAGACACAGCACACAGCAAAGTCTATTGAACCTCTCCTCAGCAGAAACAGCAAACTGCAGGCCAGCCCCAGACACACAGCCAAGTGCAGTACTTCTCCTCTGTCTCTTCAGCTGTCCTCTTTGGTAACAGGTTCTTCTTGATCAGGAAGTAGTCTTGGAAACTTTTATACCCCTGTGTTTCCACAACAGGAGGCCAGCTCCTCTCAGGCCCTTGGAGACTTTCTTTTCAAGACACAGCACAAAGCAAAGTCCTTGTCAAGCAGGGGGACACAGCACACAGCAAAGTCCTTTGTCCTTCCTTTGGCAGAAGTAGAAACTGCAGGCCAACCCCAGACACACAGCAAGGGCAGTACTTCTCCTTCAGCTCTTCAGATTTTCTCCTCAGCAAAGGTTTCTCCTTGGTTCCAAAGTAGTCTAAAGTTCAGGGGTTTCAGCTCTCATATTTATACCCCAAAAGTCTTTGTTCTCTCTGTGTGAGGGGTCCTGGACCCAGTCCAAACCAGTTATGGGTGCACTCTGCCAGTGCACAACTTCTTCCTTTGTCAGTGTGGGCAAGGGTCATCAGACGAACCACATCAGGTGGAGTCAGCATTGTGGAAGGCAGGCACAACCCTATTCAGGCCCAGGTGCTACTCCTCCCACCACTCCAAATGCATATAGGTCTATTCAGCCTAGTGCTGACTCACGCAGACTCCTGGTGCCACCCCAGCCCCTGTCACTGTCACACCAGACAGGCAATCCACAAACAGGAAGAGGGACACAGAAAGGTTGAACAAGCAAATAGCCACTTTATAATGTGTTATTAAATCCTAAGTTTAGGGATACCAGACTCCAGTTTTCTATCTCACTCCGATGTGAAGATATGCAGGTAAACATGTTACACAGCAGTACCCATTCTGGCCTATGGGCAAGATAGCCTTTCAATAGTGAAAAACGAAATTGGAAGTATTTCACTATCAGGACATGTTACCCACACTAGTACATGTCCTACCTTTCACATATACCGCACCCTGCCCAGGGGGTACCTTGGGCCTACAATTGGGGTGTCCTAGGTGTAAGGAAAGAGAAGGGTAAGGCCTGACAAGTGGATACACCGGCCAGGTCAACATGGCAGTTAGAAAACTGAGCAAAGGGAACCTCAGTGGCAGGCCTGAGACATCGCTTTGGGCCTACCCATGTCGGTGGCACAATCAGTGCTGCAGGCCCACTAGTAGTATTTGAATTACTAGCCCTGGCACACTCAGTGCACTTTACTAGGGACCTACTGGTAAAACAAATATGCCAGTGAGGCATGGGAGAAGTAAGGGACCGAAGTCCAGGTCTGGAGAGATAAGGTTTTATTTTTTAATAGGTTCTTTTACTATGTGTGGAGAGTCAGTCCCTTGAAAATCGGGCTGGATCCACCATGTAAAACTTCCTTTTCTACGTTGGAGACTTTGTGCTTTTCGTTCTCCGTCTGGCTTGCAGGGTCAGCTTCCAGGAACTCCCGCCAAGGTGATTGTGGGGAGGAAAGGAGACAAACTGTCAGACTTTGACGTCCACTATTATTAGAATTGCCCAAGGGACCAGGGAGTGCAGGGACCACTGCTGTCTTTGTGCCACACAGTTAACCAGATTCACTCTGGACGTGAGGGAGGTGCACAAGTGAGGAGCGAGCGTAGGGGAAGGGAATTCGAGTGACGGAAGAATACGGAGGAGAGGAGGTGATACGGTCTCACACTTGCTAAACAGCTGTGTTTCCCCGCCTCCCTACCCAGCCCGACACTCGTTGCCGTACCTGAAATAGCCACGCTCCTCCTGGAACGTGGCTCGGCGGAGCACGGTGTCTTTGGTCTCCAGGCTCTGCTGTGGTTTCCTCTGCCGTGGTCTCCTCAGCTGCGCGGTCGTCAGTTGATTTCTTCTCTCGCTCCTCGCGAAATGCCGGTCTCACTCCTCTCACTGCCGGGTCCCTCTCCGGTGACGAAGCACGACGTCATCTCCGCTTCCTCATTTTTATCCAATGTAGCCAGATGGACGTCAAAAGGAGGCGGGTCCTCTTGATGTTCGAACGCCCAGTTAAAGGCGCCTTCCTCGATTACCTCTTCTCGTGAGTTCCACACCCGGTCGTGGTCACTGCTCGATTTGTCCTGCATGGAATGGACAGTGGAGGAAAATTGTGTTTTTACAAGCCACCATTCTTTAGTAGGGGAACCAGGTACTGATGTCGGGTCCTCCCGGTCACAGTAAGTCATGGATAACCAATCATCATAACTATTTACACAGAGAGCATATGCAATTTAGCACTGATCAGCAGTGGTAAAGTACCCAGAGTCCTATAGCCAACAACCACAGGTTAGGAAAAACAAAGGAGGAAGAAGCAAATGGTTTGGGGATAACCCTGCAAAAAGGGCCATTTCCAACAGAAACATTTGTACGATTTAAACATACAAGAAGTAAGAAACCATAAGGGTAGAAGATAAATAATATGTACATACATATATAAATAAAATGTGCGCTGTCTTACAGTAGAAAGGAAGGAGGGGTGTAGGAGAGAGCTTTCCATCACTGAAAAAGGTTTCTTAACACTGCCTGGCCTACTGCTGCATCACTGTGAGCTGCGGCATTCAAGCAGTAATGTCTGGTGAAGGTGTGGGTACTCTTCCAGGTCACAGCTCTGCAGATGCCCTGGATAGGCACTCTTGCAAAAAGAGAAGTAGCCGTAGAGATCGCTCTTGTAGCAAGTACTTGTGCCCGCAGAGGTTTTCCTGCAGATCGATAGCAATATTGGATTGCACTTGAGATCCAATGTGCAAACCTGCTTTTGGACAGAGGATAGCGCACTGAAGGACACAAAGAGCTGGGTTTATTTGTAAAAGTCTTTGTTTCTTTGCAGATAAAATTTGAGATAACTAGCACATGAAGAGCCTTTTCTGCAGCTGTTGTTGGTTGTGGAACAAAGGTTTTGAGGAGAAGAGGCTCTTTCAAATGAAATTCCGACTGAACATTGCGGATAAACTTGGGGTTAGTATGAAGGAACACTCAGTCATCCCTAAATTGCAGAAACGGTTCCTCTATCGTCAGAGCCTGAATTTCACTAACTCTCCTGGCCAATGTCAATGCGAGAAGAAGGGCAACTTTCCATGACAAGAACTTAAGGTCCGCCTCATGTACAGATTCAAAAGGATGTTTCATGAGTTGTGACAATACCATGCCAGAGAGGTGGCGGAGGCTTTACAGGTGGAAAGGTGAGGAATAGAATTGCTTAGGGATCCTTGCTGACCATAATGAAGGTCCTGAAGATATCCTCCTAAATCGCAATATAGCAGCTAGGTGGACTTTACTCGAGGCATGTGCTAATTTGGATTTTGCTAACAGCAGGATGTAAGGAAGGATCTCATGGGGCCAGAACAGCAGAGGATGGATGTTAGATTCCTGACACCATACACAGAATCTTCGCCATTTCATTCTGTATGTTCTATTAGTGCTTTGTGCAAAGGCACTGGAAAGAATATATTTACACTCAAATGGGATTTCTAGATGCTCAAATTTGGTGTTCAGGAGCCATGCCACTAATTGAAGCGATTTGGGATCTGGATGTAGCACTTGTCCCTGGGACATTGTCAGAAGAGATAGAGTGGGAGGCAGAAGAATAGGTTGTCTTCTGAAAGGAGAAGTTCTGTGAACTAATGTTGATGGGGCCACAATGGGGCTATTAGGATTATCCTGCAGGACTCCGCCTTGATCTTCATGAGTAGTATTGGCAGGAGGGAAATTGGCAGAAAAACGTCTGACCACGCCATCAAAAATGTATTCCCCCAGGATCCTGGATGTTGCTGCCAACATGTGACGTACCACCATTTCTTGTTCTACAACATTGCAAAGAGGTACACCGTTGGCCTGATCCATTTGAGAAAAATGCTGTTGAGTGTCTCTTGATGGACATCCCACTCATGGCAGGATGATTTGAGCCTGCTTAGTGTGTCTGCTGTTGTGTTCTGATCACCCGGAAGATGTTCCACCTTTAGAGAGATTCCATTCTGAATTGCCCACTTCCAGATGTAATGAGCCTCCTGGGAGAGGAGCTGGGATCTGGTGCTGCCTTGCTTGTTGAGATAATGCATTGTGTGCATTCTGACCAACACTGCAGTGTTCCTTATTTTTGGCAGGAATGCCTGCATTGACAATTGCACAGCCCTGAGCTCCAGCTAACTGATGTGGAAGAAGCTGGTGTTGCTGCTACCAATGGCCACTGACCTGGAGGTCTTGGAGGATTATGTGTGGAGCTGGTGTGGCGAGAAAGGAGAAACCAATGGAAATATTCCGATGGTGGGACCACCAAGAGATGGCGTTGACCATACCTGATGTGACTGTAATGACATCATTGAAAGACCCTACTGCCTGACACCATTGCAAATCCAGCTTGTGAGGAGCTTTGTTGTACACTTATGTAAGTGGACACCTTGCACCAGTCCAGACAACCCTTATGGTGATTTAAGAGGTCTTAGACAACCTTAGAAAGCTCTCTAAGTGGTAGCTAAGGAGAGCAGCCTTCAGGCTTAGTCCAAAAGGAGTGTACAGCAGTTTGTTTGACTAAAATGCAATCTTATAGTATAGATTAAGTGAAAAATAACCACACATGGTATTTATAAAAATATGTATTTATTATATATACGCTCAAACACATACAAATATCTCCTACCCGGACACATGCGCAATGCACACAATACTTTGCAAGAAATCACAGTAAATAGCATGAAATACACAGTGGGCCCCAGGGTAGGATCAAACCATATACTAAGAAAGTAGTATAAGAACCACAACTGGAGTCAAGACACTGTCAAGAGGCTGTAGAAGTGCTGGACCCACCAAACCACCCAAGATGAGTATCTAGGAACCCCACAGAGAGCATGTGCAGTGTGAGTACCGACCGCGTGCGCCGTACAAATCTACATGTAATTCGCAGTTGGATTTTTAAAGATTAAGGACCCTTCCCTGTGGACCCTGATGAAACCCCATGAAAGACAGAAGGTTGGAGAGCCATCCACCCATAAATACCCTAGTAACCACATTACCTACACCAGGGATAGCGGGTGCATACGTGGGAAGTGGCGTCGGAAACCTCCGTTGTTCCCAATGGATGACTTCTGGAAAGTGCCGGACGAGGAGAAAGTGTCCAGTGGAATCTGAAGGTGGATCTTAGATGAGAACTATCTGCAAGCAGAGGGGACAGAGTCTATGTCACTCAGGAGTGACCAGGAGACTTGGAAGACGAATGCCCTCCAATGTCGGGTGTTGCCAGAGAGTTGACAAGGACCTTAATTCTGCAGCTGTGAGGACCAGGCAATGCTGAGGAAGACAGGGAACCATGCCCGAGCTGTCCCACAAAGAATGTCAAGTGCTGAGGGGTTGGTGTCCGGCGGGAACACCAACAAGCCTTGGCAAATGTAACCAAAGCAGGAGCTGAAGTAGGAGCAACGTCGGGACCAACAAGGTCCAGGGGACTCACCAAAAGCAGGGCAGTCAGGGTAGGCTCTGAGCAATCAGGGGAGCCAAGAAAAACAAAGGTGACCCTCAAAAGGAACAGCAGGCCACAGGCACTGAAATCGAGAGAGGACCTCAAGCAGCTCACCAAAAGATGCAGGCCACGATGTACACAATGTGGTGTGGCTGAAGATTCAGGTCACAGGAGATGCTTGAAGTTGGGGCTAGTTGGAGCCAGAAGATCTTCTTGGAGAGAAGTCAACAAGCCTTTGCAACTGCAAGTTGATGAGGTGCACAGGGGGCCGGTTATTGCAACCCCCACGAGGAATACTGGCCTCAAACTCAGTGAGAGGGTGGAACAGACCTTGGGAGCTGAGGAAAACTACCTGTGTTGCAGAGCCATTTGGAGGCCGGAGGAGCTCAGGATCAGCAGTCCGGTCAACTTAGTTGTGGTGCCTGTGAATGCAGGGGAGTGACTCGTTCACTCCTAGGGAGATTCCTTCAAGTGTCTTTGATGCTTCACAGGCCTTGGAAGGTTCCTGTATGATGCACAGGTACAGATGATGTAGCAGACTGGAAGAGAGACAAACTCTAGCTTAAACTAAGTCCAGAGTGCCTAGACGGTAGAAGTAGAAGTGGTGTCTGATCTGAATCTTATCCCACGATGAATGTAGGGACCTACACCCAGGTAAGTCCTTAAGTACCCTAGGGTAATGGTTGGGAAGATTCAGGGGACAGGAGGGAGGTTCCTCCCATGTCCTTTGTCCAGTTTTGTTCCAGTGCGGGAGCCAATGGCTCCCAGAACTGGTTTGAACTGGACTATGCACAGGGGCACCACATGTGCCTCTCATGCAGAATGAGGGGCACTGGCAAGCACCCCATCCCATCCCAATACACTAAATCCTGTCAGGGGGGTGGTCACACCTCCCTGTGACAGGATGACTATTGTCCTACCATCCTATGCTTGAGCTTGGCTCAGCAGCAGGAGGGCAGAATCGTGTCTCTGGTCAGCAGCAACCATTTTGTGCTTTCCGGGTCAAGAAGGCAAGTATCAAGAACACTGAGAGCCTAACGGAGGGCTCTTCCAGTGCTTGGAATCATACCTCTCACAGCGTTTATGATGTGGGGGTATGATTCCAACATGTTTGATACCAAACATGATAGGATTCGTTGCAGCCAGTTTCGTGATGGTCATCACATAATTACGCAGTGCCCCTCTGTATAGTATATGGATGCTTTAATGACAACCTGGGAAAATGGGCTCCGTAGGCTGTAGCGGTGTCCTGCTTATGCAGGGGCTCCCTCTCACTTAGAACCAAGCACACTGCATTTAGGATTGCAAAGGCCTGCTACATGGGTGACCTATAGGTTTTAAGTGCAGGACCCTAGATATAGGAAACCTATATCTTTAGTAAGTGGTGCTAGCACCAACTTACACATGCTGCAATGGCAGGCATGTAGTTCCATGTCTCTAATGCCTGCTTCAGCCAATGGGAGACCTCTGGGGTACCTATGCCCTGGGTACCTTAGTACCATATACCTGGGACTTAAAAGGGTACCCCAGTATGCAATCTGGGATGTACCTTAACTACTAAACATACCAATTTAGGGAGAAAGTAGATAGACTAGGGTCCGGATTAGCAGGATACCAGTCGGACTAATTAGTAACAGCTTAGCATCAGGGAAAAAGTGGGGGTAACCATAGAAGCAGATCCTACTTTCCTACACAGCTCTTCCTGCAATGGACGCATTCGCAATTGGTAGAAAGGAATAAGAGGGATGCAAGATGATTTTGTCCGCAGGAGAGACTTGTAAGGGCAAAAGGCTGCTACTGGAACCAGGCATTTGGTGAATATTCTTAGAGCCAATTTCAGGCCAAAAGGCAACAATCTGACTTGATAATGGCTTCTGGTTATTGTAAATTGAAGGTACTGGCTGCAGGAGAGATGAATGGGCACTTCAACATATGCATTTTGTAAGTCTATGTTGGTGATGTGACCCTCTGCGTTCAGGAGTAACAAGATGTCCTGTAGCGTGACAATGCAAAAGGACTGTTTTTTTAGGTAGATTTTGAGAATCCTTCAACCTAGGATTGGACACCATTGTCTGAAATTTTTCTGTACCAAAAAGAAACGGGAATAGAACACTTTCCCTCTCTGGAACTTTGAAACCGGTTCTATTGCATCTTTTTGGAGTTTTGCAAGAATATCCAATCTCAGGAGATGTAGGTGTTTTACTTCTTGTCAACCTGGTCCATTGTTATGTTTTGCCATTGATGAAGGTGTAAAGAAATCTGCCCTCCCAAGGAAATCTGTGGATGAGTTTGGAAAGAGATAGCTGGAGCCTGAAACTCATCATTGGCAACGTAAGGTATCTTTTCCTTGATGCCCTGCTTTCCCTCTGGGGCTAGGTCTTTATTGTGGTTGCTGCTGGGCATACTACGGTCAATATGGCTGGGAAGAGGTAGTGTAGGAAGGATACCTATACTGCTGATATTCTCCTCTGTAAGAAGGAAGGCCCCTTCCTCTTGCTCCCCTAAAGGGTACCTTTTGGTATTGAAGGGCCCCCCAATGACTTCACAGTGCCAGTGTCCTACTTTATATCCTGCAGCGCATCGTCAATATGCTTTCCATACAACACTTCTCCATCAAATGGGAGTATCTTGTTCTGTACTTCTGGCCTAAACAAAGTGGCCCTGAGTCATTCTTAACGCAACACTACTGCACCTCCCAGCAATCTGAATGATTTAGTAGCGATATGCATCGCACAATCACCTCCGCAGATGCGCTTTCTCCTTCCTGGAGAATTTTCTTTGCCTCCAATTTACTGTCTTCTGGAAGTTGTTCCACATATGGAGTTAGATCGCACCACATTTCTCGGTCATATCGACCTAGAGTGGCAAGAACATTGGCTGCTCTGACTATCAGAGTTGATATTGAAGAAACATGCTTACCAGCGTTATCCAGGCACCAGCCTTCTTTATCTGGAGTTGTGGTGAGGGGTGCCGAAGTATTCTTGGACTTTCTCTGCGTTGTCTGAGAAATTACAGAGTCTGTCTTGGGATGACCAACCATGCAGGCAGGAGCATCCTCCAGAGCCTTGTATGTTTTCTTCAATATGGATAACACTGGTGTCACGGTCGCTGGCGTTCTCATGACTTTGAGCTCTTCCTCTCATACGTGACTTACAATAGGGATAGCTCTCACCAATTTTCTAAAGGGCTCTTTAAAATATTATAAAAAACAGTCAGTTTGAGATGTTAGCATTGGTAGATCAAACCTCTTGGCCACCCATACAAGTAAGTTGCGAAAACCCCCAATGTCTTTTGGTGGTGAGTCAATTGGTACAGGAGAGGCAAAAGAGTGTGTGGGAATGAGGTGAATTTTGGTAGACCTGAGAGTATAGCATTCTCTCCATCAAGGAGAGACAGGACTAGAGCCTGCACTGATGCTTTTAAGTCTATCTCTGGTTGTATGGTTTTAGTTTCTTTTGTAGGAATAGATGGACAGAGGCAGTGTCTGGAACATTAGATGCTACCTTTCTGTATTTTCATTTTGCTGTTGGGTACTGCTACTTATTTGGCCTTTTGTTATTATTCATGGGTTAAATTAAGGACCCACAATTTTGGGCATTATTATTCAGGTGTTATAGCTGCAAGGGAATGAACTACAGTGGTGCTGACCTATATTTATTTATAAAGTTTTATATAGTGCGAACATGACCACCGGGGGCATCAGAGCGCTTTACATTATATGTGGTAAGAGGGTACATGTAAACAACTAAGAGTAACCAAAGAGAGGAAATCTTATACATAAAATATCACAGCATGAGAAAATAAACAAAGTGATAATTACACAGTCATAGTTGTCCGAACATCCACATGACCCTTAAATGTCCTGCATTGTAAACACAGCTAGAATTTCACAGTCAAAAGTGATCAAACATTCTCCGGAGTCATAAAATGTCAAGGCCGTAATATACAAAGTGAAAATTCACAGACATGAAAAGTCTGAGCATTCAAATGGTCCAGGCTGCCGGGCCATGGATCAACGGTTAGACCACGGCAACAAGTGGCGAGGCCAGACTGAGGTAAGAATTTCTTCATTGGGAGCCTTTTGGCTTCTTTCTTGAAGAAGAGCGTGAAAGGATTCGTCCTGAGTTCGGGAGGGACGGAGTTCCAGATCCTTGGAGCCATACTAGAGAAGGCACGATTGTAGGTCTTTTTTTTCTTGAATCTATGGGGTTTGAGTAATAGGGTGCTGGCACTTCTGGAGGCTCTCGATCCACACGAGGGCTCCAATTTCTGTGCAGGGTATTGCAGAGCCTGGTAGTGGATGGCTTTGTGTGCCATGCATGCGATTTTCAAGTGTATCCGGGCTTCATAAGGAAGCCAATTAAGGGCTAACAGGTCCGGAGAGATATGGTTGACTTTTTTGTGCCAGTTATTAGCCTTGCAGCAGAATTGAGGGCAACCCTAAGAGGAGCTGTCTTCACTCTGGGCAAGCCACACAGCGTGGCACTTCCATAGTCCAGCTTTGAAATCACTAGGGCTTGCACTTCAACCTTAAGGTCAGGAGCAGGAAGGTAGGGTTTGAGTTTTCTGAGGATGTTGAATTGGAAGTTCACTCCTTTGGTGAGGGAACTGATGTGCTTCTGCATGTTTAGGCTTTTGTCTAAAATGATACCCAGAGAGGATGCTGAATCCACGAGATGAGGTCTACATTTCAAGGCAGTAATCTGAGACAGCTATTGGTTCATGTCCAGGGATATTTTCTGTGGAGAGATTAGGAGGAACTCAGTTTTTAAAGCATTAAGCTTCAGGTTATTGCGTGTCAGCCACCATTGTGTTTCCAACAGGATTAAGTTGAGGGATTGAACGTCCTTGGCGGAAGCGATCTTCAGGGAAAGTTGAGTATCGTTCGCGTACATGTGATAATGAATGTTGGATGATTTCAAAATTTCTTTCAGAGGCTCCATGAACAAGGTAAAGAGCGTGGGAGATAGTGCTGACCCTTGTGGAACTCCAAGAGCAACCGTGGCCGGGTGAGACAGGGATTGGTTCACCTTGAAGCATAGTGATCTATGGTGAAGGAAAGAGGAGAACCATTTAAGTACAGGCCCAGACAACCCCATCCTGTGTTCCAGGAGGTCAGCTAGGTTATCGTGTTTGAACGTATCAAAGGCTGACGACAGGTCGAGAAGGTTTATCATAGTTTATCATCTTTCATTAGAGCTTGACTTATTTTAGAGGTTATTGTGAAAGATTTTCTACCATTGGAACAAAAAGTAATTCCTGCAGTGCTCATTAAAACGTCAATAGCACACTGTATGGAATGATGAAATTAGCTAAACCAATCACTATTATACAATCTATTGTATGGCTGCAATCTAAGTTCAGTGAAACCATTAAGCAGGGACATGAATCACCCAAAGCCGGTTTGTAGTACAGATAGTGTGAAAAAAATAAACTGAAAAAATGTCATGCAAAAAAAATAGAATAAAACAATTTGTGCTATAAAGAAAAGTAAATATCATGCCTTTTAACCCATAGGCATGTGTACTGGGAGCAGGTGCAAGGGGGCATCTTCCTGTTAAAGTAGACAAGAATATTACAGTAAGGTGGGCAATGGGCAGGTGGCTAGTGAAGTGTTTTTAAAATTCATGGAAGTGTAGCGTTACGGGGTAGGTAGGGATGTTTCGGGTTTAGGAAAGGGTAGCATTAAGGGGTGTATTTGACCTTTTAGGGCTCGTGAATGGTTAGCATACAAGTGTAATAAGGGGATTTAGAATTCAGGAAGAGTAGTGAAGAGATGTACTAAAGGTTTTTTTAGGGTTTAAGGATCAGTAGCAACAAGGAGAATTAAGGAGTTTTTAGATTCAGGGAAGGAACACATTAAGCATATAGTAGGGGTTTTTAGGGTTAATGGGAGGGTAGCATTAAGGAGTACTTCAGGGTTTTTAACTTCACAGAAATGCAGCGTTAAGGATAACAAAGTGTTTTTAGGGTTCAGGGAAGTTTGTGTAAAGGGGTAGAATGGGGTTTTAGAATTCAGAAAGGATAGGGTTAAAGGGCATTAAGGGGTTGGTAGGGTTCAAGAATTGGTAGCATTTAAGGGTAGCTAGGGTGTTTAGGGATAAAGGAGGAGTAGCATTAAGAACTCATTTGTTTCTTTAAATGCCCAGGAAAGGAAAGTGTTAAGTGGTACTAAAAGGTTATTTGGGTAGATAGATGAAAGAATGTATGCAATAAATATGACTTGTAAAATTCAACATTTACTGTTTTGTGATAGGTAACAGTGAAGGCCACAATATTATTAATATTATTACTATAGCAATTTCAATTCGATTTTCATGTAGTCAACATTTTAAAAGTCAAATTTGTTACATATAACATAAATATAGTAATGCTGCTGTTGAGCCTATGTTTATCGACATTGATGGCAGGTGCTAATATCATTATTGGCCACATGATGTAAGGCATTGAGGGCTGTTAATTGATTGGAAGGAGGAGCGTGGGGAGTATGTTGACGTCACGCTACCAGAGCACGTTGCAGTTCACCACTGTTGCCATGACACAGGTGTACACTGCTCCAGGCTATGAAATTTGGAAGGGGTGGAGGGGGGTCCCTGAATCCTCATCCGGGATCCCAGCCTCCAATCTAGCCAGTCCCACCAGACCAACCGCCTGACCACCCGCTCCAGATCTAACAAGGGGCCCCAGAGGACTATGGAGAGCCTGGGTCTGGTCGAGAGAGTCTGGGACGGCAAGCGCAGAGAGGAGTGAAGCGGTGGAGGAGGAGCAGCAGCAGGGTGCAGCAAGGAGGCATGAAGGAGGTGGCAGGTTGCGGAGCAGGGAGGGGGAGATGCAGCGGCTGTGGCTGTTGGATGCTTCTGGGTGATGTTGAATGTCGAAGAGCTATATAATATTACGGTTCTGCCCCCGTTTACCCCTCTCTTTGCGTTTCTCCTGCTCCTCCTACCATGCTTTTTGGTAATCCGTCACCCAGGACAAACTAGTACCAATCCCACTGCCTACAATGAAGTGGTCACGATTGACAATGCTTAGGTGACGTGACCTACAAGAAGTTTAGTCCCCAGGCGTCTCCCGGTTCTTGGTCCCTTGTCCTTACTTGAGTCTGTAGAGGGTGCAAAGAGTGACGATCCACAGGGCAGGATCCAGGGGGGTAACTAAATAGCATGTAGGGGGTTGTAGGCGAGGCTTAGGGCCGTGATTCTCTCCCGGTAGGCATGGAAGTGGCTGGCGTTAGGCCACCTCTGGAGGTGGCCGCACGTCATACTCCTTCTCCCGTCTCCTCACTTTAAAAATCTTTTGGCGCCCCTAGTGTTGCATTGTTGCTCGCAACATCAGACATGGTCTTGTCTTGTATTGTATTCTGCCCAGCTGCAGCTCCTTCTTCCTAGTCTATCCTCTAATCAATGGGAAAGGACTGGTGTCAGATGCCCCAACAAAAAACTTCCGAACTGCCAGGGCTTAGGCTTTAATCGAGGCTGTGCACAAACTCTAGGAGTACGATTACCTCCAAAACATTTACTTTCTGGCCGTGTGATTTCCTCCTTATCAAGACAAGTTCAAAAAGTAAGGAGATCGCACAGTAGCACTAAAATTATTCGTCAACATTGCTACAGATCATATCCAGCTATTTCTCTTTTTTCAAAAAGATGTCCCAGATCGCACCTGAGGTGGCAGCAGTGACCCGCAATGGGCTGACCTCTACTCTTCATCCAGGGACGCTCTGCATGCCGCCCACTATTTTGATTGATGTTGACTCTCGGGGGGTGGGGGGTGCAGGGACTCTCTGTTGGAGGCAGTACTCAGATAAATGGGGGTCTCCAGGAAGATTGAGGGCCAGATGTATGACCATTTTTCATGCGCAAAATTGTTCACAAAATGAGTTGCGCATGCAAAAATGGCCATACACAATGTACGAAAGGCACTCGCAAATGACAAAATTGCGCTACGAGAGAATACTGATTTGCAAAAAAAGCGATACTTTTTGCATCCCCAAAATAGCGAATCGCAGATAGCGACTCACAAAATCACACGTACAGGGCAGTAGCAAACTGTGACTATGCGCAAATAGGTTCATTTGCGCATGCAATTTACCACTAACTAGAAACAGGTGGTAAGCAGGCCAACCTATAAAAACAGCCCCAGGATGTATCTGAAACCCTTCCACAATGGCTGCCCAGTACATGATAGAGAGGAACAGGCGGATAATGGCTGCCCAGCAGGGGAGGAGGAGACAGGAGAGAATATTCATTGTCAGCCTAACATTGTTTGATAAGACAGAAGAGATTTATGACCAGTACTAGCTGAGTAGCACTGTCATTCTAGACCTCATAGACAACTTGAAGCCACAACTTGAGAGCAGAACCCTGCGCAGGAATGCAGTTCTCACATATGGGCAGGTCTTGTGCTCCCTCCACCTCTTGGCCACTGGTAGTTACCAGGATGTAATTGAGGTGGCTGGTGGTGTGTCTCAGAGTGCGCTTTCACTTTCTTTCCATAATTTCCTAACCACAAGGCGATACCGCATCCATCAACGCAAATACAGGGATGATCAAACAAAACTAGATTTTTACAGATTAGCAAAGTTCCCACGGGTCATAGGGTGCATAGATGGGACCCATGTGCCCATATGTCCCCCATCTCGCATAGAATGCATCTTCCGTAATAGGAAAAGCAGTCATTCCCTCAACATCCAAGTTGTCCGTGACGCAAAAAAAATAATCACAGACCTGGTAGCAAAATTCCCTAGAAGCACCCATGATGCATACATTTTCAGACACAGTGGCATATACCAAAGATTAGAAAGATGCGACTTTGATGATGAATACCTCCTAGGTAATGATATTACCAGTCCCCAGATAAAGGTTTTACCACTTGTATGTCTGTAATCATATAATCTCACCATCATATATCTCACAAGAGGTGACGGTGCATATGCCCTGCGGCCATGGATCCTCACACTCTACCTGCCTCACAACAATATACATGAAAGGCGGTACAACAGGGCACATAGGTGCACCAGAATAGTGATTGAGCACAATTTTGGGATCATGAAATCGCGCTTCAGGTGCCTACACAAGAGTGGCGGTGCTCTGCAGTATGTGCCAGAGACAGTCTGTAAAATCGTGGTAACATGTTCCATGCTGCACAACATGGCAGGGCAGGGGTGGATTGCCCATGGATGTGTCTGACACAAATTCAGAGGATGAGGACCTTGGACCACCTGCCCTACATCAAAAGGGATGGTAGCGCTGCAGCAGAGGGGAGAAGGCACAGAGACCAGATTGCCAACAACTATTTTTAAAGGTATGCACACAATATTTAGCCACTCACCTGTACATAAGACAGAACAAACTGTGACTATTAATTGGTGTTTTATTGTGCAAGCATCCACAAACAAACTAAGGACAACCTACCCATCAGAAAATGTAGGCATAAACTACAAGGTAACTCCGTTGTGGTTACATCACCACAACATGGAAAGGATATGTGGCAAAAACATTGTGCAGTGACCCTACACAGATAATTTTTTTCCCTTCCGCCCAGCCTGGCCAGATCTGCCACTTCCCACACCAAGGTGCCAGCTGCTGCTTCTGCGCATCACAGGTGTCTCCATAGCGGAGACGCTACTGCAGCTTGACACCTGACTATCTGTGCCACCCATGGCTCCTCCACCAACAATCAAATTTGTCTGCAGTGTTTCCACTGCTGTAGTGATCTTCTCCATGCCACGTGCAACATACCCATTGTAGTGGCCCATCTCCACCTGGGGCCCCAGGATGCGCTTGCTGCGTTGGCTTGTTGCATGAGCAAGCCTACAAATGGCCCTGCTCAGAGTGTTCAAATTGTGGCCCCTACTGCTCTCTATGCAGCTAAGCTGTGCCCATTCTTTGGCTAGGTCTGCAACTGTGTTTGTAAGGACATCCAGTTTTGCGTACAGCCGGGTCTGATTTTCAGTAAGTTTGTCAGAAATCATACGGAAGCCCTGAGTTATCCTCACATTCATTTGCCTCTGTGTCTTGACATGAGCTGACTGGCTGCTCCAGCAGAGGACAGACTTTCCAGCTGCCATAGGGACTGCTGGGTTAGTCATTACATCCGCACCCTGGTGGCGTAAGATCGTCGGGATGTTGGTGTCTACTGTGAGGCTGGTGTGACACTGGCTGTGGCCTGTGATGTTATTAATGCATCGGTTTCTGAGACTTCTGAAGAACTGGGCCCATTTATTTCTCCCACATCCTGCTCTTCCTACTTCTGGTCCAGCTCCTAGCTACCTGCAGTGTAATCAGCACCGTGCTCTCCTCCCAGTGGCGTGTCTATGTGCCAAAAGATTAAAGAAGAACATAAAATATGTGAGTCACTGTTTCAGTGGTGTTGCACTGATTATAAGCTCAAGTCATTCCTTAACTACACTGTATGTGTCACGGACTACATCTCCCATGAGGCAACATTAGTGTTTGTTTAGTAAAAATGGATGTTTGGTTTTGGATGTTAGTATGAATACACAGAACAGGCTTTAGTGGGTATTCACACATCACAAACACATTTCTTACTTAGCAGGATTTGTTGCTGGCTCTGATGTGTCGATGCTCCCTACGCCCACAACAGCCACCCTCTCCAGGGTATCTTCCACCATGGCTTCAGCAGCTGAAGGTCTTGATGAAGTGGATGGTGGAGTGCAGATCGTACCAGCACTTCTTAATGTTATCAATGGACCTGTGTGCCACTCCAAGGGCATTTAAGCGCTGCTGTATACAAGACCAGATCTTTCGTTTGTCTGGCACTGGCACATGGTGTGAGGCACTCCCAAATAGCTCTTCGTGGTGTTTGCAGCATTTCTCAGTTAGGATGTCCAGCTCCTTTTCAGAAAACTTCAGCTTCCTCAGCCTCTCCTTGGCATCCTTCTTGGTGACCTTGCTGCTCATGCTGTCAGTCATGCTCACACAGAGGTGTTGCACTGTGCTGCTGCACCTGGACATGTGCTTAGGATTCTGATCAGGAGTATCCTTGGATATCACTTCCTGTTTTGGGGTCCTTCAGCTCAACTAGGAAGTGTTTTCCATACTTTTTTCAAACTAGCAATTTGCAAGTACACTTTTGGTCTGTTTCTGCACTACTCGCAATTGGCGTATGCAAAAATTGATCTTTTGCAGTAGTCGCTATTTGAGTGCCTATTGCGACTTGCAAATATACAGGAGCCGAAATTGCATTGCAAGTTATTACCGATTTGCTGTCATGTGTTGTCTTTCGTTTGTAGGTACCAATTTGGGAGTCGCAATTTGTCGCAAATTTCAAGTCGCAATTTTCAGGGGTCGTACATATGGCCCTGAGTCCTGCAATCTACTGCTACTCCTCCAACCCCTGACGTGGAAGCTCCCATAGTATTTCAGGAACTGCTCCATAACTCCCAGGATAGATTTAATAAAGACTGTCTTTCTGTTGTCTCAGCTGACCGGGGAGATACCCGTAAGGGGTTAAGCGAGGGTGGTGGTCCGGAGGAACCTCTGGGAGCTATTTCTAGTACCGCTGATAGGGTGGTGAGGATAGGGGAAGATTTTACACTCCGTGATATCGGAATTGAAGGGAAATCAGAGGTCTGGGGAGCCCCTTTTGAGTGTGCTACTGAGGGTGAGCCCCCAATGATTAGATCTAATGAAAGGAGTCTTTTAAATGTAAGCACTTCTCCCTGATGTCTTTCTATGCCCCTCTCCTGTACTGCAGCTCAAGTCATTTAATCATTTTTTCCTCTCAATCACTTCACAATGTATTTCTTCCAGGCACACGGACTAAGGGAGTCATTAGGATGGGGGGCGCCATCCTACCGTGGAATGGGACCGCCCGCCTTTGGTGCGAGGGTCCTGTTCGTTACATTAGGACAGTTTGGCGGGCGCATCCTGCATTCTTGCCATTGCGACGGGCGGTGCTCTCAGCACAGCCCGCGTAATGCTAAGAAGGCATGTTGTGCACTTCCATGCACAACGTGGCAGGCACTGCACAATGCCTGCCATGTTGTGCATGGAACTGCAGGGGGGCACCATAGGTACCCTCCATGGGCACCCCCCAGCCCCCAGAATCCATGGGGGCCCTCTACGGGCCCCCAATGGCGAAAAACGCCTGCCTTTCCGTGGCATGTCCCCGTTGCAATGCTAATATGGATGGCGGTGTCTCCCAGACACCGCCACCATGTTAGCTACTTTTCCGCCCGGTCGTCTTCTACCGGGCGAAAAACCGGCGGACGGTCTTTCCGTCCACCGGGGTCCTCCCGCTATGGTAATGTGGCAGAGGGGGGAATTCTAGTAGGGACGACTTTTTTAGCGGGCAGATCGCCACCGCCATAAGGGCGGTGGCAATTTGCCCGCTAACCTAATGACCCCCTAAGAGTGGAAATGGTGGGGATGGTGTACCCTCTACATTCTATTTTGTCTCTATTAGAAAAATCTGTGTCTAGTTCTGATTATGTACTGGAAATTATGTCTTTAATTATATTTGAAGTGCAGAATGCAAATAAGTTTGTAAATAAATCTGGATCTGTTAAGCCGATACTGAAGGTATACTCTCCTATGGAATTATCTGTGAACCATAGCCTCCCTTTGTCTGCCCCACTGGGAGGGCAGAGAGATGCTTAGGTTCAAGCAGGCTTACCTCTTTATCTGCTGTCTCACCGAGAACCTGTGTTCGACCATGAAAAGGAAGAGTTTTTACTAAACACCTTGTTTGGAAACTTCGATTCAGGTCCCACTTTGGGAAATCCAAAATTTTAAATCTTCCCTTTATTCAAAAGAGGTAAAAAAGGATAAGTAGGGGAGGGGAGGCAAAGCTGTAAATTCCTAGTACTTCCTTTGCCTCTCATCAAATTCTAATATGATGGGGACAAGTGGTTTGAAGGAAGGGAAGTGAGACAGCTTCATAAGAAAACAAAAGGGCAAGAACATCAAAAGGGAACATCAAAAAATCAGAAGATTCCCTAAACCTAAAGCTACAGATTACACTTCCCAAGGTGCTCTGACAGGCAGTGTGATACACAGAGAATGCAGGCGGAGGGTTCATCCAATCCTCCCTCCGATGGGGGTGTTCCTAATGCAGTCTCCACATTGCATATGGCTTCAGGCGGGAGGGCTTAGTGTTTTGGGGTGGCATTGTCTTCCCCTGATTTGTCGCCTACACCCCCTCAGGTAAAACAATCCCCCTTATTTACTGAGACGACTGCCCGATCGGGAGGTGAAAGGGGATTGGGAGGTGAGGTCTCCTGGTCCCAGCTGGTTATTGGAGCTAGGCAGGAAGGTAAATTGGAGGGGTGGGGTGTAGAGGCAAGAGCCACTCAAGGGGAGTACATTAAGGATCAAATGAGGCCCTGTCTTTTGTTTAAAAGAAACCTGGCGGGTGGTCTACCTAATGCTCTAGTACCGCAGTCTGTTGGAGGGGATACATCTTTTAGTTATTAGATCAGGATTCCCTCATGGATCCCCCCGAGGGAAGCAATAAACAAAAACAGTGAGGTGCAGAATATTTCATCCCCCATCCTGGACTTCACTTGCTTATTTGATAATGAATCGTCACCGGTAAATAGAGGTTTCATTCTTAGTTTCATCTCTGAGATTGAGGACTTAAAGTTGATATCTAGCAGGGACATTTTAAATGTGAAGATATTTTCATCTGAAATCTTCCCCCATTTTAGAGTCACCTGTGGCTCCCTGATTGTAGCTAACTTGGTTATGCAGAATTGTGTGCACTTTCTTAAGCATGGGATTGACGGTACACCTGTTATTGAACGTGAGGAATTTCCACCCCGGCTCTCTCTAACTCAGTATTCGAATGGTCTAAGGCCCTCATAAACTGTGGTGTTGGACGCGTTGTGTCCTGACTTTGGTTCCTTACCTGGTAATCCCAAAAATATTGTGGTCCATCTAGGCCAAAGGGGATCAGTAAGAAACACAATGTTGGGCTTGGCAGATTATCCCCAGGCACTTGGTATGGAGGATGACTTGGCCCAGTGAACTTGGGTGGCAGGAGCTTTGAACACCATTTGGCCCAGAGCGGAAAGGAATTAACTTTTGAGGTACCAGGGGTGGGCTACTACTCCTGTCATGGAATATGTCTGGCCTGGTTCAAAATGGGAAAAAAGAGAATTTTTTGAAAACTATGATCCCTCAAATTATGTGTCAGCAAGAAATCTGGACTTACAAACTGCTTGATTGTAGTGGGTATTTTGTGTTTTCCAGTTATGCTAAGCGTTCTAAAAGAGGCCACAATAGTGGGGAGGTGGCTATTCTGCTTAAGAATTCAATTAATTGGAACCAGATCTTTTTTAATCATCCACCGAATCTATGTCTGTGCTTGAAGTTGGCATGTTTGGGAGACAATGGTTGTCCATCTTCCTTCTTTTTGGCAAACATCTATATCCTACCTTGGAGACATTGTGACCATTTGGTGAATGAATTGTTTTAATTAGTTTATGATATAGTTATCAGGGAGGAGTGTCCCTATGTAATAATCATGGGAGACTTAAACATCAAGGTCTCTTAATTCTGCCTCTGAAATGTATGTTAACCCTATTATAGAAGACATTTGGTCTATACCAGAGATCCTACCCCGGAAAATATAAGAAAGGGCAAATGAGGGTTCTACCTTATTGACGTCTTTAGAAGACTGGACCTGATCATATTAAAGGGAAGAATGCCTGCAGATGAAGCAGCTCCATTAACTTTTTCCCCCCACCACCCAGAGTCTTTGTCTGTGTGGGTGGTTGTTTCAATATCAAATGTTTGGGGTCTGTGAAAACTTTTATGTCCTCGCGTCGGTAACGAGTGACTACACTATTGTGGCTGTGTCAGTGGCTTTTAAATTACAGGTATTGGACCCAGGGAATTTTGGTTCAGTCCTGGACGCTTTTAACAAATCAAATGGCCGATCCTTTAGGAACTCAAAAAATAGGGCTGCAGCCCGCTTGAAAATTAAAGGGGTTTATATAGACCAGTCAGGATGTGTTCCTGACATCCCTAACCAGTTTTTCGAGGTCCAAATGAAAGAGATTTGTAAATTAAGTTCTAATTCTGCTTACCCCCGGCATAAACAGAGCATTTCCCCATCGAAAATATTAAAGCAAGAAATAAATTGATTAAAACGAAAACACATTTGCAGTTTTCCATGGGTCACCAGCAGGAAATTTATCTCCTGAAACAAGTAAGAAGCAGCTGTAGAGCTGATAAACGAAGTAGGGATTATGGGCCATATGTATGAAGCAAATTCACATTCGCAAATGCCGAAATTTGCTTTTGCGAATGCGAATTTGCAAAATGGTATGTATAAAGGAAAATCTGGTGCAAAATAAGTAATCGCAAAATTTGCCATTCCTTATTTTGCAATTGCATTTAAGGAATCGCAAATTTTGCGATTCCTTAAATGCAATGTATGAAGCAAAAAAAAAATTAGCAAATTGTCCCTAAGGAATCGCAAATTACCACCAACTTCAAGTTGGTGGTAATTTGCGAATTCCTTGAAAAATGCCAATTTTGGCATTTTTCAAAGTGCCATGTGACGCATATACATGCCCTTAGGGCATGTATGTGCACCACATGTGCAACAATGCTTATTTCAGGGGTGCACCACGGTGTCTTTTGGACACCCTTGCACCTTTGAAATTATTCTCAATTTGCGATTTTCAAATTGCGAATCGCAAAATTGAGAATACCTTCCTATTCATGCCTATGGGCCTCCTGGCCCATAGAAATGAATGGGAAAGTATTACTTAATTGCGATTCGCAATTTGCTAATCGCAATTAAGGAATACTAAGAATTTGCAAAAAAAATGCGAATTTGTACATACATACCAATTTGCGATTCTGAAATAGCGATTTCTTAAAAATCGCTATTTCAGAATCGCAAATGGGTACCGTGATACATATGGCCCTATGATTCCAAGTGGATCGGTTTGAGAGAAGCTGCAAGGGTCAGAGACTCTAAGAAGTACTGGAGTCTGATTGCCTGGGTGGTTTATATTTCGCTATTATATGCAAACAATAGACCAGTAGTTTCTGTGTCGCTATATGCAGATGAGGGTTCACTGATAAAATATTGATGTAAAAAAATTGATGTTCTAAACATAGAAAAAATATATAGATTACAAAAGTATCAACTGCTATAGCCAAACAGGTAAATACAGAAATATCTCATCAAAAATATTGTTGAAAAAATAAAGATGTAAAAAATATCGATTTAAATATGTATATAAAATAAAATATTATATCGTAAATATATAATACATTATTTATTTTAACAAAATAAATTAAATGTGATATCCATTTTTACAAAATATAACGCAAACTTAATAAAAAAATAAACACACAAACATAATAATTTCTACATAATAAATATATTTACTTTAATTTATTTTTACATTTTAAAATTATATAAAAATAAAATATACATATTTTAAAATATAATAAAAACTTTCTAGAATAAATTAAAACATTAAACTATAAAATAAAATAAGTTAAACTGCCCAATACAATAAGTGCAACAGTAGAGAAAGTGTTGGCTAGCAAAATCATTAAATTTGCTATTCCAATTCCAGTGAGCGCAACAGTAGGGAAAGTGTTGGATAGCGGAGGGGTAAAAATTACTATTCCCACTCCAAAGAGTGCAACAGTAGGGAAAGTGTTGGATCGCGGAGGGGTAACATTTTCTATTCCAAATCCAGGGAGAGCAACAGTAGGGAAAGTGTTGGATATCGGAGGGGTAACATGCATTATTCCAAATCCAGTGAGAGCAACAGTAGGGAAAGTGTTGGCTAGTGGAGGGGCAAAAATGACTATTCCCACTCCAAACAGTGACTCAGTAGGGAAAGTGTTGGATATCGGAGGGGTATAAATGACTATTTCCACTCCAGTTAGAGCAACAGAAGGGAAAGTATTGGATAGCGGAGGGGAAAAAACTACTATTCCCACTCCAGTAAGTGCAACAGTAGGGAAAGTGTTGGATAGCGGAGGGGTAAAAATTACTATTCCCACTCCTGTAACAGCAACATTAGGGAAAGTGTTGGATAGTGGCGGGCTAAAAATTACTATAGTGCAATAGTAGAATAAGTATTTGACAGTGGAGAGGTAAAAATGACTATTCCTACTCCAGTGAGTGCAACAGTAGGGCAAGTGCTAGATAGCGGAGGGGTAAAATTACTATTCCCACTCCAGTGAATGCAACAGTAGGGAAAGTGTTGGATAGCGGAGAAAAAAATACTATTCACAAACAAACACTTAAACAAATTCATTACAGAAAATGAATAAACAATATATAAAAAATGAATATAAAAAATATGAAACATATAAAAAGAACACATATTAAATATTTATTACAAATAACAAAAACCTAAAAATATTACATAAAATAACATTTAAAAAAATAATGTTTCCGGAGTAGCAAAAGGCTAGGCATTATTTTTTACAGCCTTTATTCCTCAAATGTAATATTAACTCTGTCCCTAGGGCCCATTCTTCTATTTTCTCCCCTCCAAATGAAATGACTTGTAATAGGATGAACCTATTTTTTTTTTACTTTTCTGGATAGCTACTAGGAATTGTAATGTTTTTTATATAGTATTATTTCTACTCCTCATCTTTTGGGAATATGAGCTTTGTAATATTTATTGGAATGCTCAGTTTCTTCCTATACTTAGGGGCCGATTCCGATCTGGGTCAGAAATCACTCCGACCGAGACGGATCCGGGGTGTTTTCCGACCGGTCCAGGCTCCTGCAGTCCAACCGAGGGACTACGATGCGGCCGTATGCTGTCGGACTCGTTTCGGTCGGACTCCCATTGAAGTCAATGGGAGCGGGTCGTACAACGCGTACATGGGCTCCCATTGACTGAATGGGTATGTTCTGGACAAGTGCACCCCCTACAGTGGGTACGCGTTGGTGCCATCCGCACCATACATGCCTGTGTTGGGGAGACCCATGGGTCTTCCCCTGTGTCCGAGTAGTAAGGCGCGGGTAACAGGGGGTCCGATAAACCCCCAAAGTCCAGCTCCGGGAGCTATTGCGAGGCGGACGCTCCGACTCGATTCGGCTGTCCGAATCACGCATCGTACTGGCTTGGTTGGAATTCGCCTCCATTGCGCGCCACGGTTAGCTTACGGCTGAGACGTACGGAGCGGTTCGGACCCTGAAACGATTCGGCCGGAGATTTCGCGCTTGTTTGCATCATACTTCGTCGTCCGGACCCGTGTACTAACTGGACGGAAATTCAGCCTCCAAATCCGACCCGCTAATCCCGAACCCGATTCGGAGCCATTCCGACCAAGATCGGAATGGGCCCCTTAGAACATCACACTCTGCACTTTACTGTTTTATAAGACTGTTTTATTTTCTCCTGTATTTGATAGAGTATATATGGTAAATTAATTTTAGGAGGTATTTCGATATATATATATATATATATTGGAAATTATTTGTTGGAGAAAATTTATTTTTCGAGTTATCTGTTATGTAAACCTCCATAGGAGTTCTGTATCATAAAAATAAAATAAATCTGGAAATTTGGCTGGTAATTGCCCTTTCACTTCATCTTCTTTAACTCTGGTCCACAAATGAGCAGTGAGCAATTAAACATCAGTTTACACCAGTAGATGGCAGTTACTACTGTAGACAGATGGCAATAATACTTAAGATGCCAAGAAAAATAATGATTTCAAGATTACCAAAGGTATGCAGTAAGTAACATTACATATGAATTACTTTTGCTTTAATATAATTATTTATTAACGCTAGACATGAAATATTGTGGTATTACTAAAATGATTGCATAACAAGGGATGTGAATTATAGTGGTTATCATTATGCTCACCCACTAGATCTACTACATGAATTAATACTGGGGTTAGTAAAATCAATAAGTAGCACTGGAAAAACTTTCTTTACTGTAGCCATTATTAGTATAATTCTATGGCAGGACCGGAGGCTTCGGATTATACCTTCTTCCTTCGCTTTATTCTTACACAGCAGCAAGAAACAAAACAATAACAATTACATTTCCCATGAACACTTGGGAAAGCAAAAACAGTCTTATCAGGAGTCCTTCATCTGTGTCCGCACTCTGGTCAGCTCCCATCATGCACTGCTGCTGTTTCCTCTTCCTCTTTCTTTGCTGCTCAGCAACAAGATAAGTGTTTTTTTCTCTTTTCTCCTGGGTTTTGGGGGTTGTTAAGATAGCATTTTTGCTTAGGGGTTAAACGCTGACATTTTTCCATTTTCAGATTCCCCTGTCTATAGCGGGACGCTTTAGGCGCTCCTAACGCGATTTTGAGCCCAGTTGCCAGAGCGGTGTGGTCCTCCCACCGCTAGGGGGCGAGCACTCCTCTCTGTGGCCAGCGCGAGTGTGAGACATTTCTCACAGCGTTTTTCACGCGTTGCCCAGAGAGAGCCTGTCCTGCCTCCTACCACCCAGTCTGACACCCTGTGGGGTTGGTTTTTCCCCGTTTTTACTTCCCTGAACGCCCTGGTGGGTCTGTACCTTGTGCATTTGGACACCCTGCGGGGTCGCAATAAGCAGGTGCGGTGGGACGCTTTCCTGGGTGGTGCCCTGTGATAGCGAGGGCTTAAGCGTCCCCAGGGCTAGTCCCTTCAATTGTGTGCCTGCGCCCCATTCAAATTTGTCTGGGCACCCTCCCAGCTTGAATTGGTGCCCGTGTGGGTAATCCCTTAATTTCTGTTTCCCACAGCTCCTGTGCACCTGCGGAGCCTAACTTATCTCATAATGCAGGGGGAGCAGGGCCAGTACCCAGAGGAGGAGGACCCTCTGAATTACGTCTCCTGGGATGATTATTTTTACCAGGCAGTGGATGACTCTATTTACAAGGCCGTGGATCAGGCCATGATTCCCCTAGAGCAGCGTCTTTCGGCACGGTTGGATGTAGCCCATCGAAGCTGGCAGCCCTTATTCCCATGCAGCCCCCAGACCCTGCGCCCTCTCCCTCCCCCCAGTAAGAAGCCTTGCACCGAGGGGGTAGACTCTGAGGCTTTTGCAAGAGTTAAAAGCGCATTTTTTGCGCAGGAGGTGCCCTAACCAGACCCTTTACCCAGGCGGAGGTTTTTCCTCCCACCCCTCGGACCGCGTCCCCGGAACCTCAGGATGATGGGGATTCCACGGACGAAGACGCCTGCCCCTCTAGGTCCTGGCTTCCATCCCAGGCTTCCAACTCGGCGGGTCCATCTGACATGTTGGCCCGGCGATATTGTCCACCCTCAGTCTTCAGACTGGGTGCCTGGGGATAAAGTGGCCCAGTATGTGGCGAGCCATCTGAGCAAGCCAGTGGATAAGGATGCCCACAGCTGCCTTAGGGCGGAGTGTCCTCGCCCCACCTTAGAAGGGAAGGTGGCATTGACTTCATTCTTAGCTAATTTTGTGAGGGACACTAGGAAGGGTATAGACCGGTCTTGGCGTAACTGCCAAGACAAGCTGTTGGATGCTGTGGGGCCTATGACCAAAATTCTGGACATGGCCAAGGAGGCCAAGGAGGCCAAGGTGTCGGGGTTCTCTCCAATTGGGCGCAGCGGGCCATTGTGTTCCTTGGTAATGCTAATTGCGCCCTCTCAGCGGAGAGGAGGAGGTCGCTTTTTATTAAGATCAACCCTAAGCTGGGTGACCTCGCCTCTTCCGAGGCCGGTGCGGTGGCGCAAGGGAGCCTGTTCGGGGACCCTTTCGATAAGGAATTAGGCAAGTGTGTAGCCACATTCACTTCCCTGGACAGGGCGCAGTCCAACATTAAAAAGGTTTTGCCCCATGGATTTTTGAGAAGGCCGGACATGGCAGGGGCCGCTCGCTCGTTCGACCGTGGCAACAGCTCCGATCGGGGGCAAGGCTCCGGCCGAGGGCAGTTCCAGGACAACGCCTGCTTCAATAATTTCTACCCGAGAGGACAAAGGTTCCATGGCCAAGGAGGCCAGAGAGGACAGCAGCAGGGTGCTGGAAGAGGTGAGTGTACTACCCCAGCAGGTTTGCGGGTAGGGGGGCGCTTGGCGCAGTTCTTTCTAGCTTGAGTTTCCCTTACAAGCAACGCTTGGGTGCTGCAGACAGTCCAGGGCTTCCAGCTGGAGTTTCATGGCCGTCAGTGTCAGCTGTATCGCCCCCGCCCCATTACTTTCTCGCAGCGAGATGCAGACTTGGTGCGCGAAGAGGTCTCCACCCTCCTCCAAAAAGGAGCGGTTTGGTGGGCTCACGAGCACCCTGGAGGTTTTCTCAGCAATCTCTTCTTGGTCTACAAGGCCGACGGGGGCCAGCGGCCGGTCATCAACTTGAAAGACTTCAACAAGTGGCTGGTGTACCGCCATTTCAAAATGGAGGGGATACACCTCCTGAGAGATGTGTTGCGTCCGTCCGATTGGATGGTCAGACTCGACCTAAAGGACGCTTACTTAGCAGTGCCAATTTTCCCTCCTCATCGGCCTTTCCTCCAGTCAGGTGGGACGGTCAGGTTTACGAATTCACCAAACTCCCTTTCGGGCTCTCCTCAGCTCCGTGGTGCTTCACAAAGGTTCTTAGGCCGGTGGTGGAGTCCTTGCGAGCACGGGGTATGAGAATGATCGTTTACCTGGACGATTTGCTGTTCATTGATCAGTGTCCAGAGCAGCTGTCGTCCCAATTGCAAGTTGCAGTCAATCTCGTTCAGGGGCTGGGTTTCGTTATCAATGAAAAGAAGTCCCTTTTGGTT
Organism: Lissotriton helveticus; assembly: GCF_964261635.1. Lineage (NCBI taxonomy): Eukaryota > Metazoa > Chordata > Amphibia > Caudata > Salamandridae > Lissotriton > Lissotriton helveticus. The sequence goes on from NC_136061.1 coordinate 537,174,814, forward strand.
CCCGTACAAGGTGCAACCTTTTTGGGGTTCAACATAGACTCAGTGTCCTCCACTCTGAGTCTCCCCGCCAAGAAGATAGCGAAGATCAGGCACGAGTTGCGCCAGACTTTGGCAAAACCTCAGATATCAATTGCCGCGTTCGGTGGATCTTCTTTCGTTCTCGATTCAAGCCATATTCCCAGGCCCCCTTCATTATCGGGCCATGCAACGTATGAAGGTGTACCACCTCAGGAAGGGCCTAGCGTACTCTCAACTGATCCCATTGTCGGAGGAGGTGAGAGACGAAATGCTGTGGTGGCTGACGGACATGGAGGCCTGGAATGGCTGTGCGATTTTTGGTTCAGCCCCGGACATAGCTATCGAGTCGGACGTCAGTCGTTCCGGCTGGGGAGCCAGGTGCGGGGATTTTTCCACAGGTGGCGCCTAGTCCACTCACAAGCAGTCTTTACACATCAACTGCTTGGAGTTGCTAGCAGGGTCCTTTGTGGTTCAGTGCTGGACGAAGGACAGGGTGCAGTCGTGTGTCCTCCTCCAGATGGACAACGTCTCAGCGGTTCGGTATATCAACCATCTGGGGGGTACCAGATACAAGATGCTAGCGGACCTTGCGAGGGACTTCTGGCACTTTTGCCTGGACCATCAAGTATCAGTCACTGTGGAGTATCTGCCGGGTCGACAGAACAAGGTGGCCGATTGGCACTCCGGAAACCTTCTGGATGCCAGTGTGTGGAAGATGGACACTCAAGTGTTCTCCTGGCTGGCGGAGACGTGGGGTCCCTTCTCAGTGGATCTGTTTGCGTTGCGCCTGGACCATCAACTCCCGAGATTCTTCAGTTGGCACCTGGATCCATTGGTAGAAGCGACGGATGATTTCCTCCAGAATTGGTCAGGTGAGCAGGGGTATGCGTTTCCTCCATTTTCCATGATAACACGAGTATCGGCGTTGCTGCGGCGTCAGTTGGCAGAGGTGGTGTTGATCACGCCATGGTGGAGATCTCAAGTTTGGTTTCCGGTTCTACTGGAACTTTCTTGAAATTTTCCAATCCTACTCTCCCACTTTCCTCACATCCGGACCGGGTTCCACCGGTTAGTCCAGGAGGGATCGCTGAGGCTGATGGCCTGGAGGATCTCCGGCGTCGCTGGTCGCCCAGGTCTTTCTGGAAAGGCTGAGGACCTGCTCTCCGAGGCATGGGCAGATAGCACGACCAGGAGATACCGGTCAGCCTGGCATAGATGGCGTCATTGGTGTGTGCGAAGAGGTTTTGATCCCGTGGGGACAGAGGTAGTCCACGTGCTTAATTTTCTGGCAAATTTGGCAGAGGATGGCCTGGCCTACGGGTCAATCAACACTTTCCGTTCGGCAATCTCGGCTGGTCATGTTATAGTGCAGGGTTCCCCGGTTGGGGAGCATCCCTTGGTGTGCAGACTTCTGGGAGGGATCCGCCTCTCGCTGCCCCCAGAACCATGTTACTCTGTCCTTTGGGACGTGAACAGGGTTTTCAACGTGTTTCTGTCTTGGCAGCCGAATAGGTTTCTTTCCTGTAAGCAAGTGACTGCCAAATTGGCAATGCTGTTGTGCCTGGTTTCCTGCAGGCGGGCCTCGGACGTGCGAGCCCTAGACATTTCTGCCAGAGTTTTTTCCCCGGACGGAGAGTGTCCTTCACGGTGAGTAGGCGGACTAAGTCCAACACGAGGGTTATTTCGTACCCGGCTTTTCCAGATTCCCCTAAACTGTGTGTAGTACAGTGCCTCCGTGCTTATGAGGATATGACATGATACCCACCCTCTGGGCAAGAGATAGCTTCTCATTGCCCTACGGAAACCGTACAAGGCTGTTTCATCCCCAACAATTGTCAGGTGGGTGCGTTGGGTTATGCAGGAGGCAGGGATTGATACTAAGCAATTTGGTGCACATTCAGCGAGAGGTGCGATGGCCTCTAAAGCATTCGCCCTAGGGGCCAGATTGGAAGATCTGATGCGAGTGGCCGATTGGTCCTCAGATTCCACCATTAAGAGGTTTTATATTAAACCCGTGTTGGAGGTGGCAAGGTTAGTTGTCGACAAGCTTTGAACTGGCATAATCCGAAGCCTCCGGTCCTGCCATAGAATGAAAATTTGCCTAGCCTTCGTGCTGGTAAGTTTCAATTTTATTAAGGACTCGGAGGCAAGGATTATCCCTCCCAATGACTTCCAAGACGTGGACCCTCGCCGTAAGGAATTTAAGTAAATCATTCTTGCATTTTTTCTACTTATTTATGACTGTTGATGGTTTGCACTGTTTTCTCTCCATGCGACATATTATGCTGGTTGAGATTCTGTATCTGACACTGAGCTTTTTGCAGGAAATGACGGTCCCAAACAGAATGCGAGAGAATGCTAGGACATGGGCTTCGCACAAAGAAAGAGGAAGAGGAAACAGCAGTAGTGCATGATGGGAGCTGGCCAGAGTGTGGACACAGACGAAGGACACCTGATAAGACTGTTTTTGTTTTCCCAAGTGTTCATGGGAAATGTAGTTGTTATTGTTTTGCTTCTTGCTGATGTGTAAGAATAAAGCAAAGGAAGAAGGCATAATCCTCGCCTCCGAGTCCTTAATAGAATTGAAACTTACCAGCACGAAGGCTAGGCAAATTTTCATTAGCGAGCACTGGATTACGAATATCAGAAGGGCTTGCTAGGAATTAATAATTAGCAATAGAATATGAGTCTTTGAGAATAAATGTATGAATTAATTGTTAGAATTGGTCAAGAAGAAACGTTTATCTGAATGCAGCAGATAGTTTTATCAATGGACACTTCGAATATTTTGATCTAATTAGGACAATGCAGTTTTAGGGTAGCTTCTGAAATGGTAAATGAAGACTCCTATGTCACTGTTGACAGCTGAAGTCTTCCTCATCCTATGTGCCAAGAGATCAAGGACTCTACATGGAGCACCTTTAATAGGCTTAGAGTGATGTTGAATGTGGAACTGCTGTGTATATAAACTTCTGGCATTCTCAGGCACATTCAATTCCACAGACATAACTAATATTATAATTTGTGTATAAATGCAAATATTAAGAACACTTCAGGATATTATCAAATACACTGTTGAGTGAACAACCAAGAGCGGAAATGTTGCTTGTGGTTAAACCAAACAGTTATAGCTTATCTGGAAGTGTGAAGGCGAGAATAGTGGTAGGCATTTATAAGGAATCGTTATATGGAGTGCTTGAGATTGTTATTAAGCAAAATCAGTGGCAGTCATGTTCAACTGATTGAGTGAGAATAAAGATTGTGAGGGATTTTATTACAGTAATGTGTATCAGAGAGCGGAGAGGAAGAGAAGTTTAGCGGAGCAAAGTGCCTAGAAATGGCATAACGGGCGAGTTTGAAAATGTAGGGAAATATATTTTCAAAAGGAGAAATGTCTGCCTTAATCAAAAGGTTAGTTATATGGTGTAGTTGCTAACAAACTGTAGAAAGATAGAACACTTCTGAAACATTGCTTAAACCCTACCAATATGTACGTGCACTAGGTAATTTAAAGTTCAATCTTAACCACAGTAAAGTTGCACTTCAACAGCAATTATAGTAATAGATGCATTTACTTGTCGATAACTGGATGTGAAGGCTCCAAGGTAAGCCACGATTCCAGATGAGATAAGGATATCTCCAGTTAGGTTGATGTAAAGCTTTCCTAGCTCTACAGCTGTTAGGCTCCAACGTGTTTTTTCGCCTCCAAGTCCTCCAATCAGCTGTTCTGCTCGATCTAACTTTTTGCTGCACAAGTCAACCTTAAAAAAAAAGAATGTGATTACAAATTATTTGGTTTCTGCATCGCGCTTGATACAATGTAACATCTCATACATTTCAGGTTATTAATACTGTTTTACATTTGCCATATTTAGAGAAGCAAACTCCTTCTTGGAGAAGCCAGTTTGTATATATCGCAAACAGGGACATTGTTTTGGGATTATAGCGAGAACCTTGATGGTTCAGTCATACTAAATGGCTCCATTAAGGCTGCCTCAATCCAATGAGAATGTGGATGAGCACCTTAACAACACTCGGCCTTTCCCTTACATCTGTCCGTTCATCTATTTCCTCCTCATATTCGTCTGAGACCAGAATCATAATTCAGGTTCAGTTCTAAAGGTTTCACATTTACACATGCCGAATGCCGCCACAGACCATTCCCTATGGTATTGCACTTTTACACTATTTGAAACCATTTGCACTCGGTATGCAACACGTGATTTTTTAAAGCTGTTAATCTTAATTGATTTGCAAAAAAGAGACACCTTCACATATTTGATGAAGATTAAATGTGTGCAAATCTTGATGCTTCTACTTCATTTTTAAAAGGCACCTAGTCTGAAACTGACTGCCATAGCTCTCCAGTCTAACTATAGATTCAAAATATTTGTGTCACTTATAGTTATGTCGGGTTCGGGCATGACATTTTAATCTTGGGAATTCTACCTGAGATTATAGTAATTTTCTTTGAGACCATTTCAGGGCTTCTGGGGCTAATTAAAAGACTCTTTCCTTACTAGCGATATCCTTCAGAAATCCTGAGATATGTCCAAATCTTCTCTTTTTGCCTCAATAACCAATGCTGTTTTTTTTCCTGGGCTAAACAGAATTTTTGAACAATTGGGCTTTCTTTATTTCTTTATTCACATTCATTTTGGTATGATTGCAAGCTGTATTTATATGTGTCTTCTATCTATTTTGTATCTGCTGTATGAGCGACATCCCTGAATCTAACCCGTCTCAGCTTCAGCTGTGTAAAAAACAAATGAAAACAACAGTTAATTAGTTTGTGCACGTGATTTCTATTGTGGTTATATGGACCATTCATACCTGATTCTCAAGGTCAGCTTTCTTTTGCTTGTTCTCTTCAAGGGTTAATTCAAGTTTTCCCAACTTGTCCTGAACTTCCTTTAGCATTGCTTGCTTCTTTTTTAGGCCTTCCATAGCAACCCTCAGTTCACTTTCAGCCTGGTTTAGTTTTATTTTCTTCGGGGCTACAACTTTTGCCACCCTAAAACAAGAAAAAGTAAGTTACTATAAATTATGAATAATGCACAAGAATCATGTCAGTACTGGTGTATGTTCAGAAGAAAAAAAAAAAGAAAAAAAAAAAAGAATCATGTCAGTGCACCCTTTAATCCCATTAACATCCTACACCTGTACTTCAACCCACATGTATGTTACATTTTGAGAATCTTGTCTCCTGTAATATATGTATCAGTATTATCATGTGTATTTTGTATTTGTAAAGCGCATGTATCACCCAAGCTAGGGTCTCAAGGCGCTGAATAACAGATGTTTATTGTTACCGAACTCAATGGTACTCATTTTACCGACCTCAGATGGCTAAAAGGCTCAGCGGACCCATCGGGATTTGAACCTGTGACCATGAGATCGAACACATGCCACTAGAGTGGACACATTAGTCCACTAAGCCACCAGACCACATCAGGAATGTTTGCTCACTTCAACATATTGTACAGCTAGTGCAAATGTGTTATTAATGTTACATTATGATCCCACTTGACATCCACTGACAGGTGAAGTGAAAGAGCATGCCACTCAAGCATGATTCTAGTTATCGTCTGCTTCGATGATGATGGTTGACCAGCTCCATAGGACAGAAGACAGCATGCAAATGGCCAAATAAACACTATCTTTGAGCCTTAAAAATTGGAATACGTGTTTGCTCTTCAAGAGGTTTTCTTGATTTAGATGATTTGGCACATTCATTTTTGTACTGGTATTTTATTGATAGCAGCGTACCACAATTTGAGATGGAAAGATCATTATTTCCACTGTCTCAAGTCCTTCATCACATACATCAATCAAACAAAACATGTGATAAGCTGTCTGATAATCCGGGCTATATTTGGAGACAGTAGGACAGTAGAAAATATTGGATGAAAAAGCCTCAACCACACTTTTGTGGAATACTTCATCATAGCTTGTCCCATGCTGATAAGGTGATACTATCAGGGTGACTGCATCCTCAGTGGGAGGTAGTTACACGATAAATGTTCCTGCATAAATAAGAAGTCTAGTATACTGTTAAACATTGCTTCTTTGTATAAACAAAGCAATTGGATTTTTTTAAGGTATTACAATTCAGAAAAGGGATGAAAAATTAGAGTTTATGTCTCAATCATCCTATCAGTTGTTAACATATTTCAGCCCTTGCAACAGCCAAAAAGGGTGTCGGCCTTTCATCAGTGTGGACTGATCCCTAATTCTAGTTTAATACTACGTCTGTATACTGCTAGAGGTAAGAATAGGTCTTATCTTGCAAGTCAATTTTTTGTCTTTTCAACATTATGGATAGTGTATAGATGATGTTTAACAATGACCCTACTTCTTTACTTTATCCAGTGATTCATGCTTTACATGGACATAATAAATAGACAAGACAAGTGGAGATTAGGGTGCTGAATAGGTGCACAATCACGACATGGTACCCTTAAGGAAGTGTGTGACTACCTCCAGGTGTGGAAACCTCAAACCTGAAGGTATGATTTTATTAACGAAGACATAAGTAACCACATTCGCAATCTGTCTCTTTCTTTTTATATTGATGTATGGGTCACAACAAAACAGATTGTGACTATAGGGGAATGACCCTCCCCTTCCTCTCATGACACTCTTATGACACACTTAAGTATCCCACAAAAGGTGAGGATACAAGTTCAACCTAGAATCAGCAATCGACTCACTTTTCACATCTTGCTCTAGGTTTTGCAGGGTTTCAACACGTTTTGCCAACACTATTTGTCTATCTATGAAATGCATGTGCGGTGCGATCCCTCCATGAAACAACTGTACAAAATCTCTCTTCACATATTTTCAAAAAGTATGAGAACCTAAGAGAATAACCAGACTGTATTTTGCTGCAGGGTTCAAGATATTACAATGAAAGAGGGTGAATAAATCTGATTGCATAATTTGTGTTACATGTTATTTGTCCTCACGAACAGTCTTATGTTATATGTATTTGTGCAGCAAACAACACATGAGGGAGGGTATCCTGGCCCTAAAACAAGAGCTTAGTGATATGACATTGTGATAGCACAATCACCAGAAACGTATCTGGGGCATTACAAACTGTGCAAAAGAAACCCTTGGACCCACAGAGGTCACTAATGCACAGGCTGAAACATTTTTACTTAATTGAGAGTGTATCGACGCTATATCCCACAGACACCCATAAACTGATTTAATCATACCTAGGGTACACATACCTGGTTGACCTTACGGTATTTTAATCTTTTAAGACCTCAGCAGAAAAATATTGAAAGTGCTTACTGAAAAATGCTTGAACCCACACTTAGACTCTGACCACTGTAGAGTGGGTGAGGATCTAACAAAAACCCACGAAGGACCTCTGGGGCTTCTCTTACTCTATACCCTTCACACTTTTGTATGATGTCTAATAACAAATATGTAGGATACCTTTTATGTTTATAGTGTCTTAGGGCCAGTTGTATCAAAGGTTTTTACCCATTTTGTGTCTATGGGAAAATGTGTTCATACATATGGCCCTTAGACCTGTGGTCTTCCCCCAAATTATTTGTCTTCACTCCTTCCATTCTCTGATTTTCGGTTTGGTTGGCATTAGGGTTCTGTGCACTTTACCACTGCTAACCCCTGCTTGCGCCCTCTCTAAAACATGGCCAACTGGCCTACCCTAGATTGGAATATTTAATTACCTCATAAGTCTCTAGTATATTGTACTACATGTACCTTGGGCCTGTAAATTAAATGTTACTGCAGCACCCATTGTACCACCCAGTTAAGTAGACCCTTACATGCCTTATGCTAGCCACTGTACTCTGTATTTCAGTTTTAATACTGCCAATCTGACCTGGCAAAATAATTCTTTTTCTAGAACTTAACCTTCCTTTTTAAAATATATAAGTCACCCCTAAGGTTGGCCCTAAACAGCCACAGGACAAGGTACATTGTATTTAAAAAGTAAGAGGTGTATTAAGTTTTACATGTCCTAGTAGGGAAAAACTCCTACATTTCTTTTAACTACTGTAAGACCTATTTCCCAGTGGATAATATTGGGTTCCCTTATTACATTACATTTACATTTAATATTTCCTACATTTTGATTGGGAACAGATAGGTTTGGACTCAAATGAATTGTAATTTGAAATCCTCTCTAAAGGTAAAGTCGGATTTTAGGTCACAATTCTGAAAATGCCACTTTTAGAAATTAGGCAAACACAAGGAGACATCCATCATTTGATTCTTTTGCCACCCTAAGTGGGAAGGGTATGCCCAGACATGGGTCCTGTGCTCACTGTGCCACAGGACCCTGGCTGATGAGGGATGATGCCCTGAAACAAGTCTGAGAATGCTTGTTTCCGGTGCCTGGAAGACCTAGCTTGGCAGTTCGGGCTGGACTGTTCCCATGCAGTACATATTGCATATAGCTGGGTCTGAACTAGGGTGGCAAAGTGAGCTAAAGAATGAGGATGGATTCAACCCAGATCTTTGACTGGGGGTGAGCATCTGAAAAGTTTCAGCGCTCCGTCCATCATCTCCTTCTGTTTGCTTTTAGGAATTTGGCATTTTTTTGTCGTAACCATTTGGTGCCTATTGCCTGGGTCACAGGGCTGTGAATAGCTTGGCAGTTGGCCTTTTTGTATTCCTCCCAGACAGTGAGGCAAAGGGGACCAGGTGTAGGCAGGATGGCCAATCCTACCAGGATGGGTGGGGCATGGCCATTCCCTGTCCCCCCCTTACATTTCAAATGACTGCCTCCAGTAAACCCACAAACACACAAAGGAACCAGGCATCAGTCTTTTTTCAACCCAGACTATTGGAAGCCTAGGGAAGGGAAGAACTTTTCGTCACCACATGTGAGGGTATTCAGGAGGTCAACCCCACTTCAAAGGCTGCACCAGGTATAAATATTGGACCTCCTCAACCACCTCTTTAGTACTCTCCTTGACCTGTAGAAGACTTCAGAGGACTGCCTTGTAACCCAGAGGATTACCCTGCTGCTTGAGGCATACCTTGTTCTTCAGAGGACTGCCCTGCTGCTTGAGACATGCCTTGCTGTTTAAAGGCGAGAAGACCATCTCCTTGAACCCAGGACTACCAGAGTGACTCCAACGGCTGGTTGGTTGGCCTCCTACGTGAGCTACAGGGACATAACAAGATCCAAAGACCTTAAAGCCTGTACTTGGCCTCTGCTAAAGTGACTTTAATCCCCTTAGGGAATCCCACCAGGTCCTGGATCCTTGAAAGTTGTGTTTGAGGTGCTGCTTCTGCCTAACCCTAAAACTTGGGACAACAGATGACCGGGACCTACCTGCCACCCGATCCACCCAAGATGCAACGTTGGTAGTATGACCTTGCGGTACCTCTCGCTATGTTCTTCCCTGCATCAGCAAATCTTGTTCTGCAGGACTTCTGAGTGCTGGTATCTGGTCTTGTGGAGCCCTCTTCGGCTACAGCTTGCCATTGTGTCCCGCTGGAGGTTTTCAACTTCCAAAACATTGTGTAAGTCTTCACCGGACTCGATGGTGACAGGCTCCCCATCGACAACGACTTCATCAGCCAGGAAATTCCCCTTCTCATATTTTGAGGTTTTTCCAACCATAGTTGACAGCTTTATTGAGACCTCATCCAGCACTCTCCAGATACAACGCCTCCTCCTAGGACACAGCATGCTCCCTTGACCTGGTTAACTTCCTCCTGGACTTTCATCCGAAATTTCTTCCAAGTCCACAGCTAAGCAAAACCGGGCCCAGTCAACCTTGTGTATCCGAACTGCCTCCACCATGATTGGTCTTAACTTTTGATTTTGCCCTGATCTTACCCGGCCAGATAACTCTGGTTGGCGCTTTGATCTTGTGGGTGCTATTTTTCACTAACACGTTTTAAAATTCATAACTCCAGTTCTAACAAATTGATTAATTTTGTTTTAGTATAATTTTTATTCATTTTAATTTTCTCTGTTTTCACAAATTGGTGTGGGATTTTTATTGTGTTGTGTTTTCAGTGTATTAATGTGTGCTGCAAAACTACTTTACACATTGCCTCTAAGTTAAACCTGACTGCGTTTGGGCCACGCTATCAGAGTTAAGCACATGTTTATTTAAAGACTTTTGTGGTTCACCCTGACAAGGAGATTGTGGTTGTTGCTTGAGTAAGGGTTCCACTCCCCTCAACCAAAAACACATTTCTAACATAATGTAATTTAGGGAGATGGTATTATGTCCCCATAAAATCTCTCTCACCTCTCCAGACACGAGTTTTTTGTTCAATAGAATCTCTGACTACACATTCTGAACGCCCGCATACAGCAGGATGCCACTTATGATTTTTTGGAGCAACCATGGTTGGTTATGAATACTAAGAGGTATATTAAAATAGTGTGCGGATCGCCAACCCCTGTATGGCGATGGTGATCTGCCCCCCATTTACGACCGCCCGCCATATTACGATGGAGGGGGGGACCCCGGCGGACGGAAAGACTGTCTGCCGGTTTTACACCGGTCAAACAGGCTACCGGCGGAAAAGGGTTCAGATATGGTGGGGGTGTCTCCAAGACACATCCATTCATATCATGATGGGGCTCTGCCATGGAAAGCCAGGCGGGGATCATTGTTGGGGGCCCGTTGCGGGCCCCCAGCGGTTGGGTGTGCACTTGGGGGGAACCTATGGTACCCCCCGTATGCATGCACAATGTGGCAGGCACCGTGCATTGCCTGCCACGTTGTGCATGCAAATGCGCAACATGCATATATTGCATTGTGGCGGGTGCTGCTTACAGCACCGCCCACCACATTGCAATGTATGTGGGATGCCACCGCCACTGTGGCGGTGGCATCCTAATCTCCATGGTGAGACCGCCGTACCTATGGCGGTCGGTCCAGTTTCCCGGTACGGTGGCGGTCGTAATAGGCCCCTAAGTTGGGAAGTATTTTGTGATCTGTATAAAGCACCTATATAATGGGGCTCTCAGTATCCACAACTAAAGGATAACAGCCAGATTAATCACCCAGGTTATTGTCATTTAACACCAACTTCGGCATGGGGTTTATTGTTTCCACTTCTTTAATAGGATAAAGTATGGTTTGTGTTTCCTGTAAAAATACCCACATGTTTCTAGTCATACAGCTTTCTTTTCATTACAATGTGCTGCATTAAAATGTGAGTAGACACACAGGTTTTGATAGTACCCCTTGGACCTTTTAAGTGCCATTAGAACCTTATTTTAACAAGGAATTCTATGTGAGAATAGCTCTCTTAACATTTTCCTAGTATCCAAATCCACTACATCATGATGCAACACGCTCTCTGCACTACGCAGACATGGAGATGTTGGGACACACTGTGTCCTCACTTAAGAACCATACTATAAGGGCTTAACTGGGCATGGCATGTGTAGATGTATGTAAAAATATTTCTATTATCACACTCCTAATGCCACTAAGGATTGCTAGAACCCTAATTTCCCAAGATGTTCACGAATATGTAAGTGGGATAGTGACTGCATTAATATTTGGGTTATGAATGCAATTTTTCATGCACAATTGCCTGTTTTTAATGTGTTTATATACTATTATAAAAAGAAGTAGATAGCAACCTAACTAAAAATTATGCAACAACACGGATTATTGAACACGTGTGCTTTTACAATGTATCTTCAGAAGACGGCCATGCGGCATTCCTAAGTATTTCCTGACAATTGGGTCTACTGTCTATCTACCGAGCCTAGAATCATCTATTAGGATCTTTGGTCATACATGTTAACTTTTGCTTTACTAACTGTATGACTACAGAAGATGTCCCATTCTGTACGGGCCAGGTGGTGATTTCAACCCTCAGGTAGGGTAAGTAGGTACACATTATAAGTGAATTCACATTTTCTTCACATTTGTAGTGTCTTCATAAGTGTTCCACTAATTTGTTATGAGACGATAGGAGACTATTTATTATGTGTATATTATACATGCATTAGCCGATATAGTTAAAAAAGTAGGTTCCCTGTTAAACAGTGTCTACTTACTAACCTTATCGGTGATAAAATAAAATATTGACTTGCAGGGTATGACAACCTTATTATATACATTTACACATGTAGTAGTAAATTTAGGGATCCTGTCCATTCTGTTTAAAGCTCAAGACCTTTCATTGGCTGTTGCAAAGGCTAAAACATGTTGCTACCTAATAGGATGATTGAGACTTAAATTCTCATTTTGTTAATCCCTTTTATGAATTTTAACCACACACTCTGCATCCTTTAATACAGAGAATTGCTTAGGGTAGCCACAGCTTAGGTTATAACAGTATTCTGTATCCTTATTTACCCATTAATGGTTACCTTGAACTCCCTCACACTGAGGTTGAGACCACCATGAGAGTATCACCTTCTTAGGGTGGTACAAGTTACACTATGATGAAATATACAATAGTGTTTTTCTACATCCCCTACTGTCTCTAAATATATCTGGTTTATCCAACACATTATCACATTCTTTGAGGGGTTGACTTGATGGATAGCACCAGCATTCTTCCATTTCATCATACACAAGGAAAACAGGAACACATGAATTACATTTCCATAAAATTGGAAGGTCCTAATCTCCATATTCATGCAATATAACTCCTGTTGCTCAGGGCAATAACTCCAACATTTTATCGTGCAAAATCTGCACATGGACTTTGAGAATGAGGTATATTTGCAACTTCCTTATTATTCGTATCAATAAAGTGCTTTTTTGAGAACTACCTTGTGAGAGGAATGGCTGAAGAATGAAGGATAGTCCTTGAAAATTATCTACTTCCCTTAGTGTAAGGATCAAACAATGTACTGGCCGATAAATGACCTAATGGCTAATTAGATACTAGTTTCACCAATGGTAATTTTGCAGTCCATGAGCCTTTATTTCCAAGGGGTTTATGAGGATTGGAAATCCTCTTTCAAGAACCTTGTTTTCAGTTTTTTCTTGAACAAAGTGAGCCTGGAACGATTCCTGAGACAGGGAAATAATTCTCACAGTTGTGTGCCCTGCACCCAAATTGACTTCCCCCAAGTTTAAATCATTGAAAAGAGGCTTGTGTGATGACATTTCCCTTGCTTGATCTTAGGTTCTAACTTTGGGGTCAGCAGAAGTTTAATGTCTATTGAATGTGCCACTAGAAGCCAGGAAGGTTTTTGATGGCAGGAGAGATATGATCGGATTTCTTCAAGTTCCTCTTCAAGCCAAAGTTTGGCTTGAGGGTACAAAAATGTACAGTGAAGAATAGTAAATCATAAACAGGGCATGATATGTTTTGCATGCTTGGATTATAAAGGGTATCTAGAAACAGTGGACTGCTTACATACCCATTGATCGGGACTTGAGACGTTTAATTCCTATGTCGGAAGAGAACAATTTTGGTTTTCTTTTATTTGTTGGTAATTAAATACAACTTATTACAGCAATATACAATATCATAACCTAAATGTGTAATTCTCAGTTTTATCTCCGCTTGGCGCACATGCATCTAATATGTTTTTGTTCTCTTTCTACACTAATCGCTCTAATTTAAAAGTTAAAGATGCTATAGTTTGATTGTAGTTAAGTGATTGCTCAATATATCAATCCTTCAAATGTTTTCTATTCAATATAAAGTGCACTGACACCCTTCAGGTTCATAACGTAACAGAGGAAACTCTAAATAAATTCAAATTCAATGACATGATCAATCATAACAGGCAAGCTGCACTGTATGGCACAAGAAATTGTGCAGCACCAACATCTCATCTAAGTTGGCTCTAACTTCACTGATTGACACTAAACACAATATGCTTTTATAAGGTTGCTTACTTATCATAGGAATCCATTGCAATGACCCATTTGCAAAGACCCTCTGCTGCAGTCGATGCATTTCGAATCTTTTCTGGCACAAACTCAGGATTGGAGATGTACTGCTTCCTTATAATACTCATGTACGCAGGAGGAATATTGTCCTTGTCATATTCATGAAGTGACTGTAGAAATTTCATGTCACCCAAAACTCTCTTTGCTGGTCCCCAGTAATCTTCAGTTTTCTTTCCTGAACCTAATGGGTCTGGAACCTTATCCGGTTTCACACCTTTTAAGATGCATATGGTTTCCATGACGAGCTTTACACCTGCAGGGGGGTTCTTCATAGATTTCACCAATGATATGTCCTGGAAGTTAAAAAAATAGCCTTTTAGAAATTCCATATTAAGAATGCTCATATTGTAGCCAACCTTCTGACGCGTTCAGAATTAGTCACAATCAGTAAAATATAGTTTACAACATAATTATTCGGTGGATATACAATGTTGAAGGGAATTAGATTGAAAAGCAGTGAAATAAGGAGTCAAAGACTTGATATGTACAGTGGATTAGCTCTCACCAGGTGCTTAAATACATAAGATAACCACTCTGTCCATTGATTGAGCAGAGAAGGTATTTTCCTAAAGATACATGGATCAGTTGTGGCTTTATTGTGAATAATCAAACCGAGTTATACAAAAGTACACAACATGCATTCAAGCTGCTGTCAACGTCATTGCACAATTTAATGTTAAAAAAAATATTTCATATCCCAATAGATAGTGCTTGTGAATGCAAACCGTTTCAATGTGATAGAAATGAAGACACGATGCACTCTGGTAGTAGAGAAACTGTGTATTTATTTTCATCAAATAGTATTGCTTGTATACCCTAATGGTTAAAATGTGACCCAATGCGGGGTGGGTAGGAGAAAGGAAGTGAAAGGCCAAAAAGGTAATGATAAAAATATGTTTAAGGTCTTGTATATTCAAAGTCTTTATGAGGCAGTACTAGGCGGGGGCATTAATAGAGAGATGATGTGCATTTATCTGCAAGGTCCAAAATATAATTCTCTCTAAATCCACAAAATGTGCAATAAAAGTGGTCATCCTTCTTTTTATAACAATGCCTAACTTCATGAAGCACACACAATTTAAATCAACCAAAACATTCTAAACAAATAGTACAATGAACATGAGAGATTTCTTGTTTTGTCTTCTATTGCTGTTTTATTTTCTTCACTAGAAGTTTTAAACTTCTTGGAGCACCATCACACTTGACGGGTGTCTTGGTTATCTTTACCTGGTGGAGACCCATGCGAATGTGGCTCAAATAGTTCACACGAATCTGATCACTGATTCTCAAGACATTTGAGCGGTAGCATGTCCGTTATCCAAACCTCTCAATCATCTGATGGTGTAAATCCTTTTTAGGTCAAGCCCTGAGCCAGCGTGCAAGCGCTGTTCTTGGGTTGATCTAGGGTAGTTGAGTACGGGAGAGAAGCTACGCCCACTCTTCCACCCATCTTTTTCATTGTCTTGTGTCTTTGTCCTTTACTAAATGCTGCCTTCCATTGGTTTCCAGGCCTGTTAGTCCCTCCCTATGACGGTCATGTCATCATTTGTATCATTACACGGCTACTGGCCACTTTACTTCGAGTACTATTTTCTGCCGTGCCTTCTCGCCCCCCCAGTACACCCGTTGTTCATGCCCCCTGACCCCGCCCTGCCACCCGCCCGCAATGCAATAGGTCTCGCGTAAATGCAAGTCCTATTGCATTGCAAATGCTTGTTGTAGGAGTGTACTGGGTGTGTGCATGTAAAAATATACAGCAGACCGAACGTGTGCTTTGTAAGGGTCCTTCCTGACAGCAGCCGCCTAGTCCGTGTTGAGTAAGAAGAGGGGCCCAGGCCTGAGTGAGCTCTCTGATGGCAAGGCTCCACTCAGTAATTTACCACTTCCCATCAAGCCGCCTCCTCCCAAAAGCAGTGTGTCATGGACACTCCTGCTTTGTGAAGTGCTGAAAGGGGCGGGTTGAGCTCCCTTTACGCATCTCTGAGGAACCCTTTGGAAGATTCGGTTTCCGTGTTTCGAGTGGAACTTGCCCAGCCCTCCCCCAGGAGAGGCTTGTGACAGGCTAGGGACCCCCTCCGAATTAGCTGTACCCATGGGACAGCACCTTTTCCACTTTTAATGTAGCTGATGGAGGGGGATTTCCCTCTTCCTGTTGGCCATGTTTCAAGGATCGAAAATCCCTTTACTCTTATACCTGTTCTGTTGCTATTGGAGAAAGTGCATACCGGCTTCTATTAGTAAATTTCCATCTGTACTCGTATTATAATGTCCTTTAATACAGTACGGGGAACTCGCTGCCTTTTTGTAACATGACGGAGGCCTACCAACCCTCACCTGCATGTAACGTAACACAGACGCTTGTATCGTGTTACCCTGCGCTGATAAACCAGACCATATAGTCCTGTCTTGTTTAATGTGTAATGTTACTTGTTGTATATGGATAGCTGAATGCAATGATAGAAACATCCAAATACCTGAATGGCAGCACACTATGCTAAACGCAGATTTGTAGCTTAGGTGTTCTTATACCACGCCCTTAGTTACCCTCCACCCAGTTTTTTCATCCCACTTAAATCCCTGGATAAGGTTCATCGCCAAGCTGCCAGTAATGTGGCTCGGTCAAATAGCCTCTGGCGGCCTGCCCTGTGCCAACGCCTTACCACCGCCTGTCTCTGTAATGTGGAAAAGGCGAGGGGCAACACTGTTTGTGCAGTTGAGGTAGCACATTAATCCCCCTGTTAGTTGTGAGTTTTGAACATAAGATTGCCACACCAGTGTTGCTGGAGCAAGCTGGCCGCCCCCACCATCCCACTTTTTCCCAACGCCCAAAACCTCATAGAACAGTCGACCTGTGTGCGGAAAGATGAGGGGACACTTGCATCCTAGCACCTGTGCGACTGGGTGGATGCCTTCCTCTCTTGCCCCTTTGTCAGCGTGTTTATTTGGAATTTCATCAGCTGATGTGCTGCTGCTGGTTTGGGACTTACTAGCATTTCCACCAAAACCCCTTTTCTGGCCAGACATAGGCATGCTTATTCCAGGTTACCGATTTTACGCAGTTGACACACTTTTTGATCTTGATTAGACAGGTGCTGCAATGTTTATTTGAATGGGGTCGAAATAGTCACATGCTTGTTGTTTCAGTTGCAGCCGAATTAGCTACAAGCAGGATTCACTTGTGGCTAGAAAATACATTCGCCGCAAAGTTATGGGGATTTAATGCAAATCTTAAACAGAATTCAGCATTCTCTGCCTGTTTGTTCCTGGGTTTCTCCTGTCCTCAGTCTGAAGCAGGGGAGACTCACTACCCCGCCCCCACACCTACGCATACTGGAGCGTAGTGCCGGCCGGCATTGGTGTGTAAGGGGATTTTTTTGCTAGAAATGCAATAAGTACCCTGTGTGACTGAGCTTGGCTGAACCCGTACATGTAGGTGTCTCCGTTGTCCACGCTGCCCTGTATTCCCACCCCACCCCCATGAAATGGGTGCCCGTAGACCCTTCCCTTACTGCCAGCCACACACCTCTCAATTCACCATCATGTGGCGGGTGTGACCATTTTATCAATAATATACACCCCCCCGAAAAGCAATATGCCTCCTTAGACTTGTGAGGTCACCTTCTTTGCCAAACCTGCACAACCCTCTAAGCATGTTATTCTTATCCCTTTTGTTTAATGGACCACTCTCAGGTTGCCAGGTAAGGCCTCCCACATTACACCAGAAATAGGGAGGCCTCTTGCTTCCACTCATTTATGCAGTACAGGAGTGTCCGGAGTGGGGGTCGTCTCTTGCTCCGCTTGTTTAGATGAGTTGCCGCCCCCCTACTTCAGTTAACCGCTGACTTTCTTCTTTCTTCTTTCTTCTTTCCTCTTTCGGCTATTGGATTGAGACTGTGTAGATCACATCTTATCACAGCCTAGCAGTGGAGAATCTCTCTCTTCCAATGCGATTTGCTGTTTGGGTGCATCCTACCACTTCCACTCGATAGCTTGCATTGAACTGCATGACCCTACTTTACAAGGTCAGCCCCCTCCATCTGCTTTTGCAGGCTCCCTCCTGTGTGTGCTACACCCTAATGTCAGAATTCTGCATGTATTGGCACATTGAGCCCAGACCCACTGGGTCGCCCTTTTGCAGATAAGCTTACTGAAGTGGGGAGGGTTTGCAGATGCAAGAACCTATGAAAAGCTGGTAGAGCATTAGACAACACGTGACTTCCAGAAATCCAGGATCCGCTGAATCATTACTAAAAGTCATTATTGGAAGCTTGGGGCTTAAAACATTTCTATGATGTGTACCTTAAAACCATATACAAAATCGAGTATACATGAAACAAATGCTCAAATATTAAATAAACAAGCGCGGCCGCTAAAGTGAAAGCAGACCGTGCTGCAAATACACATCGAAATATTTAGTTTAATTCACATATACAAAAAGCTTTCAATTTTTCAATGTCGCTTCTTTATTTGTGTGTACTGTTTATTTAATTAATTAGCAACACAGGCCGCTTTTACTTTTGCAGACAGGCTTGCTCATTTAATTAATTGCACCGAGGTCCACTCACTTTCGCGGCCGCGCTTAGTTATTTCATGATTTGCTTTTTTTATTCTGTGTGAGGGGCACAGGCAGGGCTAGAGCCAGTCACGTCACGCGAGGCTTAGTTCCGTTGTGGTGAAAGGCAGGCACTTTTACCTAAAGAATCATTTTCAATGCAATAGGTCTCGCATTTACCAGAGTTTGAGCTATTGATATTGCAAATGATAATGCCTTTTATTTTTGTTTTTGTTTTTAAAACATAAATAAAAGGTATTGTCATTTATAATGCCAATAGCTTTAACTTGCGTAAATGCGAGACCTATTGCACTGCAAATGCTTGTTTTATGCCCAAACAATTTAGCCCTGGGGAACTGGCTACAAGGGTCTTCATCAGGACATTGGGTCCATGGGAATCTGTCAATTTAATAATAGGAAAAGGGTGAATTTCAAGTATTCACTGATTAATTAAATGAAAAGGTCAGATTTGGGGACATACCTTGGGATGCACGTGTTTTGTATGAAAGGCTGGGGTATATCAGTAATCAAATTGTATTTTTATATTTATAAGGTGTAATGTGGCGGGGCACATCTATACTCCTAGAAAGCTATTTGCTACCAGGTGTCGTTGTGGTAAAGCTGCACATAAAGTAATGCGTTCTTGTTATAAACAGTGGTAAAACGCACATGATTGTAGATACTAAAAAGAAGCTAAGGGTGTACCTGGGATGTGGTGGGAAGCCTTGCATACTGAACTGTTGTGTTAGGAGACTTGTAGATTTGCTCTGTTTTGGCTAGCGAGTGGCAGGTGGATAGTCCTGTTGTGTGGAAACCTGAAACATCTAGTCCCTCGAGCCTCCGACTGTTGATTCACAAGTGTCTTGGGATGTGTTGGCAGGGTGCTAATGCTTCAACGCTTCGTCTAGCTATGGTCTAACTAACGTGAACAGAAGTAGAGTCCCAATCCAGAGAGACAGAGTGGATCAGGTTTTTTTGCAGCATCTAACAACGAGGTCAGTTCGCATTCATCAACAGGGTGTAGACTCGCTTGTATGAGTTGGCCTTGGGTCCCACCTGGGGGAGAGCTTGGTCCTTAACAGAAAAGTCTTGCAAATACTTGCAGCTCCAACAGCTCACAACTCTAGAGCGGCACTATAGATTAAGTGTATAGTCTCTGATTAATACTCAGGTTTATGGGAGAAGATGCACAGTTCTGTGGCTGTACCTATGGAGCTCCTGGATGAATTATATGATCTCAGGGTTATAATGTGGTTCATAGATTTTGGGCGGACCACACACATCTCAGTATTACTGCTGTACCTGGATTTGGGAATGCTGCCCCTTCCATAGGGTACATCCATGCTGCCCCTGTGTGGAGTGCATAATGTCAGGACAGTACTGTGGTTTATTTGGGACCCTATCTTCCTTTGGGTACACCCACAATGCTTAGGCCTGGGTGGACCACATCATCTCTGGTACTACTCCTTCACCTGGAACGTTGTTCTTTTGGTTGCTCCCATGCTGCTATCGGTTGGGATTCATAGTTCTCTGGGTAGGACTGTCGTATTTGAATTTGGGGAGATTTTACCTTCATTTGGTGACACCACTGCTAATCTTAGGTAAAAATCGTAGTGCTATGGGTAACACTATTAATAACTACGTTTAGGAAAACCGAGTGCTCTTTGGATTCAAGTAAGTCGTTTCTGAATGGACTGCAAAGCTTCTTGGTAATGCTATAGTTTATCTAAGAAGCTTTGCCTTCCTTTGTTGTAACCAAGTCTCTTCTGTGTAGGCTGCATAGTATACTGGTAGACTGCATATAGTTTATCGGGAAAGTTCTCCTTTTAGAGAAATTGTGTGTTCTGTATGTGAAGAGATCCGTAGCTGGAGCCTCCAAAGCACCATATCGCACCAGACGGAAGCAGTTGTATTAGTATAGGATTAACCCTGGGTCAAGAGCAGTCGCTGAGAAGAATTATTAAAACAAATACATTACTAAATATCCTCGCTTGGCAACATTCTATGAAAAGACTTCGAAAACCATTTCCCACGTTGTACTCTTACACCAAAATGTTCATTTATATATATATATATATATATATATATATATATATATATATATATATATATATATGAAGACTAGGCTGTTTTGTAAGGTTAGATTTTAAGTTATCTGTTTCCCATTTAAAACGGTTCCTGCATTCGCATTAAGGGTCTTCACTAAACACAGGCTGTCATTTTTAGAAGCCCATGTTAAAATAGCAGTAAATTACACTCGCCCAAGAAATGAAAGTAGTTCTAAAAGTGTAATTACCTCTGAATCCGAGTCAAAAACGACTTATATTGAGCAAACGGGAATTGCATTTATGACATTGTATTCCAAAGGATTATTTGAATTGCTTTACTGTTTTCATGTGTTGCATTTATACTAATAATGTGAGAAATATTTATAATGATGATTTATAGCAGCTATTCACATTTTTTAGGAAATAAGTAATGTGATCAGAAATCCGATGCCCGCCTTTTATAAGGGTACCTGACTATTTTCTAATGAATATTTTAACCTTGCACTGTATTTTTATATTTGTGACTCTTTAGTGGTCTGCGTCGGGTTCCATCAAGGAGAGGCAGCTGGAAGGGTTGCTGCACTTGTGCTACTATGCAGAGACAGCACAGGCAGTCTGCGAGAGGATGAGAGCTGGGGCCTCCTTATCAATTACTGCTAGGGTTGCTCCACAGCTTACCTCTAACCAGTCGGTGACTGAAAATAGCAACATGTATCTTTGGAATGGATCATCATTGAACTACTCATCCTCTTTACATTACATTAGTGACATGCAGCTGAAAGGCCTTCTGGTAGTGTGAGCAGAAAAATGGGTGAGCTAACTCACAAATTAGCAGTGGGTAGTAAATATAATGTCATACTGTAGAAGTCGTGCTGTACCCGAAAGTCCCCGACTAAGTCTCTAATTATTTTGTGCAATAGCATGAGCTCAAGTCTTTTCTTGTCATTCCAAGCTCTAGGAGTCTGAGAGTGATAACTATATAAAGATTTGTGGGGCATTTAAGCCCCAGATAAGAACCCCACAGGCTCCAATAAATAAAACATTCCAGTTTGTCATACCGGACCACAGTTTGTCATACCTGTGAAGTAAGGGTGTCAAGAGCAGCAAGGGCAGTTTCCAAAATTGGCAAAGCTTGAGCCAAGTCATTATCACACTCCTCCTTGATGGCCTTTGCAGCATTTGCCTGGATGTTTGCCGCAGCTTCATCAGCTTTGACAATTTTTTCAGTTTTCGCCACTTCAATGGACTCCCTCTCAATGATTATCATCATGTCGTCCACTTCTTTGCTAGCCACCTTAAGTTGTGGCTGCAATGCCTCGAGTTCGATCTGCATGGTGGCCACCTGAGAAGAAGCATAGTCTAGTTTATCCAGCCCAACCTCATATCTTCGCTTCATTGTCATAACCTCACTGAAAAAGACAAAAAGAAAAAAACAGTATTTTTACGTTTTTACACTTTAAAAATATAATGCATGGTTAAAGAATGACAAGGGCATGTTGTGCATTAAAATATCATTACCTCATGTATCTTGCATTTTTTTAGTTCTAAACTTCAAAATATTTTGATGTGGCGTAAATGTGAGAAAAGAAACTCCTTGCCTGTAAAAGTTGATTTGACAATTAGGGCAGGGCTGATGTGGACCTTTTTGATGCTCTTGAAGAGCTAAACTTCCTCTTATGGAACCCTCTAAATGTAATATTAATAATCCCATTTCAATAATCAAAGTGAGACAACACCAGATCTTTAGTTACTTTCATAATTTGGTTACACAGGTGTAGCGGAAAGCTCTTCAGTCATTATTGTTTGAAAAATGCTGTTTTTCAGTGGCAACTATATGTTGTCTTAACAAGAGCTTCGTGTTGAACCAGGATTCTAGGTTTTTCACATTCTACGGTGATTACAGGGCAGACGCCAGACCCAGAGGAATGACAAAGCGTTTGGCACTCTGTTTCCAAGACAGGGTTTCTGATCTGCATTACTTAAAACACAGATAGTCCAAATAGAGTAGATGTGTTGCAAACTTGAGTAATGTAATTCATGCACTTATCAGCGTACTATATTTGTAGTTGAATGATAACCTGCGCCAATGTAAAACAACTGTAGTTAAAGCAAATGTAAGTCATTGTCTAAGACAACCAATTGTAAACAACAAATTGTCTATAACAACCAACGTCTCCACATTGAAACTCCAACAACAACATCAGTGAGAAGATTAAAAAAAACTTTAAAAACATGGCAATAAAGGTGATGACTAAAAAGGCAAAGAATGCAAAGGACCATTTATCTTTCTAACACCACCAACTGAACGGAATCTTACTGTTTAAATAATATGCGAGAAGACACCACTCACTGATAGCCACATCATTAACCTCCCGAGAGTAAAAGGCTGTAAAAGACCAATCAGGATCAAACATGTAAAATCAATTTCATATACGATTAGCGTAAATGCTGTTCAAACCAAGGACCAGTTTTTTTGTTGTTTTAATAAACAACTTTATTGGGTTTTATAACAGTGTAGCACACTCGAAGATCACATCAATCATTACGTCACCATCTGCAATAAATAAATGGCTAAAGGCATCTTGCTCGGTTATCACATGCACCCAACAGGACCCATAGGCCAGCCAGTCAAGCAGCACCTCAGTATCATGAAGACAACCAATCCAGACTTGCATCCCCCCACCATTTGCCCCATATCTTATTGTTAGAAATGGGGCTCTCTAGTTGGCAGAGGTAGGTACCTTTGTCTAAATAGGGACCCTTGCTTCTAGTCAGGGCTCAGGGGGATACACACTCTAGATAACCCCTGATCACCCTCTTGGTAGCTTGGCACGAGCAGACAGGCTTATCCCAAAGGCAATGTGTAAAGTATTTGTACCAACACTCACAGTAACACAGTGATAACACCACACGAGTTTAGAAAAATAAAGTATCTTTATCTAAACTTTAACAAGACCAAAACGACAAAAATCCAACATACAAGTATTAAGAAAAATGACTTTCAAAAGGTTTTAGCAACTGAGTCCATGGAAAACTATGGATGATTGATTCCTTGCAAAGTACATGTCGTTGCGACAAAATTCAACAAGCCAAACAGCCGCCGCGATGGGAAGCGTCTAAAAACAAGGACATGCGTTGATTCCCAAGACCTTTGTGGATGCGATGCAACAGTTCTGTTAGACACATGCGAGCGGTGCATCGGGTCCTGTCTGTAGGGGGAAGTGATGCGAAGATTCTGAGATGACTCTGATCCGCGGGTGATGCATCGGGGAAAACTTGCCACACAGGGTTGATGCTTTGAAATACGGGATGCGTCAGCAAACGATGCAGTGGCATTGAGCCTCGATCCATCGATGCGTCCATTCTTGCAGCGTTGTCAGGCGCTGCATCAGTTTCAGCAGTGGCGGGGCGGTGCAGGGAGATTCCTCTCGCACCACGGTGTTGAATCAGAAAAACTGTAGCAAGAAGAGGGAAGTGTCGATTTTCTTGTTGTTGCGTTGTTTTCCAGCTCCCGGTAGCAGACACAACCTCCAGAGGCCACACACAGCCAAAGGCACTCCTGGCCGGTCAGATCTCGCAGCAAGGAAGTTCAGAGAAGCTGCGGATGAAGTCTTTGTATTACTGAGACTTCGAAACAGGAGGCAAGCTCTACTCAAGTCCTTGGAGACTTTCTTCAAGCAGGGGACACAGCACACAGCAAAGTCATTCTTCTTCCTTTGGCATAAACAGCAACTGCAGGCCAACCACAGACACACAGCAAGAGCAGTACTTCTCCTCGGTTTCTCCAGCTCCTCTCCTCAGCAAAGGTTCCTCTTGGTTCCAGAAGTAGCCTAAAGTTCAGGGGTTTTAGGTCTAATACTTATACTCCAAAATGCCTTTGTGCAAGGGGCTCTGAGCCCAGTTCAAACCAGTTCTGGGGGGGGGGGAATCTGCAAGTGCACCCCCCAGTCCCAGTCACTCCAAAACCATACAGTCAATACACAAACAGGCAGAGGCACACAGAATGGTAAACAAGACAAATGCCTACTTTCTAAAAGTGGCATTTTCAAACACAAAATTTTAAAACCATCTTTAGTAAAAGATGTGTTATTAAGTTCTGGGTTCAGAGAACCTAAACTTTATTTTTCAAACGTATCCCTATGGGAAGATATAAAATGTTACTAAGCATACCCCATTTTGTCCTATGGGGCAAGATAGCCTTTCAATAGGGAAAAACAAAATTGGCTGTATTTCACTATCAGGACATGTCACACATACCAGTACATGTCCTACCTTTCACATACACTGCACCCTGCCCCCAGGGGTACATTGGGTCTATCTGTGGGGTGACTGACATGTAAGAAAAGGGAAGGTTAGGGCCTGGCAAGTGGGGGCACTTGCCAAGTCGACATGGCAGTTAACAAGTGCGAACAGACACTGCAGGGGCAGGTCTGCGTTCCTGTTTCAGAACTACTCGTGTGGGTGGTACAATCAGTGCAGCAGGCCCACTAGTAGTATTTGATTAACCAGCCCCGGCACACTCAATGCACTTTACCAGGCACTGACTAGTAAATCTAATATGCCAATCAGGGAGAACCACTCATAATAACAATTTACTCAAAGAGCATATGCATTTTAGCACTGATCAGCAGTGGTAAAGTGCCCAGAGTCCTAAAATCAACAAGAGGTCAGGAAAAAATAGGAGGAAGAAGCAAAAAGTTTTGGGATAACCCTGCAAAAAGGGCCAAGTTCAAATCTTATGATATTTGGCAGGACAGCCTCTAGCCGTATACACTGGCCTCACCTGCTGAGTGCACCAGTCCACCCCTCGCCACCACTGAGGGACTGATGGTAGAGCAGTGGATTTCCAGTGAGTGGTTATGTCTCTTTTGGCTACCATGATGCCCTTGCCCAGCAAGGCCCTATTTGTCCTGGTTCCCCCGGCACCTTTTAATAGCCCCAGCAGCAGTAATATCGGGGAAAGGTCTACCTCCCATACCAGTACTGTTGAGAGTTCTACAACAACTGCCTCCCAGAATCTTTGGATGATGGGGCCTTCCCAGGCCATGTGATAAAAGTCTGTGGCGGGTTGAAAGCATCAGGAACATCTAGAATGTTGAAGGAGGTCCGCTTTATGCAGACAGTCTTGGTAAGATACGGGGAATGGAGATAATATATTTGGACCATTTGGGCCATCAAGGCATTCCTCCAGTCATCTTCCGGAGGGTCTACCCGCTTCTTCCATTTTGCCCAAAGGAATCCAATAGCATCAGGGGCATCGATGATTAGTGTGTGAGAAATTTGAGAGACACCTCCATTTCCAAGGGGACCCAGCGTGATCTTGGCCTAAAGGGGGCTAAACTCTGGGAGGGATGTGCCTTGTGCTATGTGGTTATGGAGGGTGTGGCGCGATTGGAGATATTTGTGGCATTGGGTCTTGGACAGTTAGTATGTGGACTTAAGATTCTGAAAAGAGTGCATATGTGTCCCAGACATACATCTTCCAGTAGCTATTGCGTCCCAGCAACTAAATCCCTCCAGGGCTCACACCTCTCTGAGCCATCTGTAATGCCACTGGGGAGTTTGCTGCATGAGTGTGGAGGCCCAACCAGTGCAAGTCAGTGTCGCCCACCCTCTGAGAAACACCATGTAGGACCATTTTGGCAATGCAGTGGGGATCGTGTCCCCATAAAGCATAGCCATCAAGTTGGAGAAGCAAGCCCGTAGAGGCAAGCTCAATCCTCTACGACGGGTCTGACCACTCCCCAGTAAGCCAGTTATTTATGACTATTAACTGTGAGATGCTAGGTAATACAGGCAAAAGTTTGTCATGCCAAGACCACCATCACATGGGCCACGTTGACATTTAGCGCACGCCAATTTGGGTTTTGCATTGTGCCAGAAGAAGTGTATGGCCAGGGAGTCCATCTCCTGAAACCAATGCTGGGGTATCAATTGTGGTAAGTTCTGAAAAAGGTACAAGAATCTCGGGAGGACGATCATTTTGTACAGGCTTATCCTGACCAGGACGTTCAGTGGAAGGTATTGCTATTTCCGAAGATCGGTTATGACTTTCTGGTCCAAGGGCATCATATTAAGTGATAACGATAGGGCCGAATGGAGTGCCACCTGTATGCCTAGATGGTGGAAACTCAGCCTGCGTATCGGGATAGTAGTCTGCCAGGCCATACAGTCTTGCGAGTGTGACGGTGGCACCAATATCGACTTGCTGAGCTTAACGTTCAGGCCAGTTGCTCCTGCAAAAAGCTGAAGTATCCAAAGACAGCAGAGGCCGCTATGTTCAGGGTCAGGGTTGGAGAGCTATAAAAGGACATTGTCCCCGTTTAATGCTCATGGTCCATGTCCCACACCCGTCCACTAATTTGAGCATCACATCTAATAAGTTGAGCTGAAGGCTCAAATGCCAGCGTGAAGAGAAGCGGGGACAGTGGACAACCTTGCCTGGTCCCATGGTGGATGAGGAAGATGTCTGACACTACTTCATTGACTTGTACTCCCGCTGTGGAATTGGAGTAGAGTACATGAACAAGTCACTGGAACCATGGCCCAGTCCCTGCTCTTCTCAGGACCTGGGCAAGGTAGTCCCAATCCACGATATCAAAAGCATTTCTAAAATCTATGAGTAGCAGGGCTAGGGGATGGGACAATTAGTGCCGATGAGTGAGGGCTACATGCAAATGCCGTAGGCAGTGCGGCCACATGCAAGGCTGTGCCACGTGCGCCGCACCAGCATAAAACCACAATAGTCTGGACAAGATTTTGGTTTCTCCATTAAGAAGCAAACTGGAATGGTACAATGCACAAGAGACCAAAGGGGGTTGGGTCTTAGGTATCACTACTATAGTGGCCTGATAAATGTCTTCCGGGAAAGAGTCAACCTTCATTGCGTCTTTGTATAATTTTAATAAGTGTGGAGCAATGAGTTCCTTATATTTGGCGTAAAACTCTGTGGCCGGAGGTCGTTCCAGAAGCCATTGCTGTAATAGCCCCTGTTATTGCCTCAATTGTGACAGGCATATTCAAATCCTGTCCAGTAGAGGAGAGGCCCTCTCAGCCAGTGGACGCAGGACTGCTGCATACAATTGACTGTAATAGGTGGCAAATGTCTGAGCTGTAGCTAAGGAAGCATGTTGTATCTCGCCATGATGATCCATGATTTCTACAATAATCCTGCAGGCAAGCCTTTACAGCAATTTGCCATTCTTATCGCCCCAACTATACTTGTGGAGTAGTCGCTCGCCAAAGCTGTTTCACTGCCTCAAAGACACAATACTGATCTCCTCACAAATCAACTCCAAGTGCCGGCTTACATTCCCCTGGGGGTTAGAGAGGAGCAGCGCCTCTAAGCAGAGGTGTGGCTTGCTCTCAGTGTCTGACTAGACTTTTGGCGTGACCTCTGATAGTGACCTTGCAGGTCGCCAGAGGGTACCCCTGGAATTCACCGACCCTTCGTTGACTTGAAAGTATGCTTTTATTTCATCTCCCACTGCTTGAGCTTATTTATCGTCCTGGAAATACTACGCATTAAGTCGCCACACAGGGCGGGGCCAGCGTTTGCTGCCTATGTCATGAGGAGTATGGGGCATGGTCGGAAAACGTGCAAGGATTTGCACCTGTTAAATAGACAGTCAATCTGAAGTGAGCATGAATATAATGTCAATTTGAGCATGTGTTTGGTGTGCAGCTGAAGTATGTGTGTATTGTTGTCCCCTCGAATTGAACAATTTCCAAACATCGCAGAGGCCCAGTGCAGTGACCCAATTTGATAGGTGTCAGGCGCTGCTACATCGGTGTTCTGACAGAGCACCAGCGGAGTCAGCAACAGGGTCTAAAACTACGTTTAAGTCACCCCCAACATATGCGTGCCAATCTGGGAGTTTAACTAGTGTGTGTGTTAGGACGCCTAGGAAGGAGTTTAATGCGGAAGGCGGAGCATACAGACATAGAGGATTCAGTGGTCAACTCTCCAGTGTCCCATTTAGGGCCATATATAATCTCTGGGATTCAGCCATGACTGGGTGACCACCATAGGAAACCCAGGCTGCAGCAGGATCGCCACTCCCCGGGTGCCCAGGGCCTAGCGTACATGGTAAACTCTATCAAATCCCTGACAGGCGAGAAATGGAAAATGATGCCTCATTAAATATGTGTCTTGCAACATTAGAATCGAGAGGAGTAAACGGTGGGCATAATGCAATACCACAGAGTATTTTATACGGTCCAAGAGACCATTGACATTCCATGTCATAATGTGAAAAGACGCCATGTCCAGACAAGAAATGTTTGAGGAGGTAGGAAGCATGCTAGGACAGCTAAAAAGGAGGTCACCTGGTGGGGTTTAGCACCTCTTACTGGGCTGCCACGATAGTGGGTCAGCAAGAGCATCTGTGACATTGTGATGGGATGCATCAGGCATGTGCAAAGAAAAGAAACAGACAATAACCAAAATAAAACATTAACAGAAACCCTCCTCCCCAACAACCCTGCCCCTTAGTTCCCTTCAGAAGCATCTGTCACCCCAAGATTACTAATAAATAAATAGAACCATGGCGTTCTTGGACGTGGAGTGGTGGAACCTTCCATAGTATCTGATCTTTAGTGTCAGCACGTGTTTTGTGGATGACTTTGAGCCATAAGATCATCATCTCGTTTGAAATTCCCTAAAGTAATCTAGAAAGAAGAGGATATTCGCGATTTGTCACATGAGTTCCGAGCACACTCGTGCTTCCCTTGGAATGTTGTCTCTGTCTTTGAAATTTAGGAATCTGGCTATCACAGGTCAGGGAAATGCTCCAGGAGGCACCCTGGGAGCAAGCGCACTGTGGGCGCGTTCCACTGCAACCCATGATGAGAGTTTCTCAACAGGCATCCATGATTTAATCCAATGCTCCAGGAATTCAGCCAGTTGAGTGGACTCCAGTCCCTCAGGAAACACCACAAACCTGAGAACATTGCGCAGAGAGTCATTTTCCGCATCCTCAGCTTGAAGGTGCAAATTAGTTGTTTGGGAGAGCAGGCGCATAACTTCGACCTTGAGGTCCGACATATCCTTGTCAAAGGTGGAGATCCTTTCCCTCTGACTTTGTGATTCGTGCTGTTCACAGATCCTGGCAAAGAAGTGCCACATCTACCCGCAACTTCCTTTTATGGAATAAACTGCAGCCTGGGGCATCTCTATGGTCTGTAGAATCATAGCCAAGTAACCCTCCGTTGGGTCCTCTTCATCTGTCGCCCGAGACTCACTTCCCCCAGAGCCAGTGGTCTACTGATCAATACAGGTCCAGGAAGATGCAGTTCTTGGAGTTTGTCCTTTCCCATGATCACATCAGGAGTGCACTGCAGAATTATGCCTTGCCCCGGCACGCTTGCCACACGCCCATGGCCGCATGAGCAGCTGGG
The DNA here is from genome assembly GCF_964261635.1 of Lissotriton helveticus. NCBI lineage: Eukaryota > Metazoa > Chordata > Amphibia > Caudata > Salamandridae > Lissotriton > Lissotriton helveticus. The sequence goes on from NC_136061.1 coordinate 537,204,717, forward strand.
CCCTGCAGAAGAGCACCAAGAGCCTCAAGAGATGCTCAAAGAGCCAGAGGGGTGAGCTAATAAACCAAGAAGGGTGGGGTCAGCCAAGTCTCCCTCACAACACCAGCACTTTGTGCATTCTACTGGGCACCTACCAAGGGGCCCCCACATTCACTGCACCTCTGCTACCATCAAACAAGGAAGTGCCTTTTCTTTAAGTGATGATTTGTGGCCCTCTGAAGCCAAGCTCGCTCAGACAGGCAGGCCAGCACTAGCTTCCAGATACAGGTCTTACACATGGCAGGGCAAGGGACAAGGGAGCTACCTCTGGGTGCCTCCAGTGACTTGAGCCTCAGTGTATTTCCGCCATTTCAAGAGGAGAGGCGAACAAGGCCTGGCGCAGCCCAGGTGGCAGCAGGCGTGTAATGCAACCCTGAGGGGGAAAGCATGGATTTCCATTAGCCCCCGTAGTCAGTGCAAGTCCATGCCGGTGGAAGCCGCCGCCCCGTCACCCCAAACTGGGAGTAGAGGATGAATCAGGCCCCAGTCTTGCAGAATATTTGGAGTGGGGAGGGAGAGTGCAAAGCGCCACAGGGCTCCACCACAAGGCCCGGGAACTCGCACCTCAGTGTGCCTGCGAAGAGGCTGCTGGTCAAGCCATGTACCCCAGCACCAACAGGTCCGACCCCTTCCCTTTCACCCCTGCTCTCCTCACCGGCTGCTCTTATGAAGTGGCCCCCACTGCGGACTAGTAATCCTCTCCACTCGTTCCTCTGGGCTCCAGTGGTTCAGGGCATACCTGTGAGAGCTATCCATGTGGGGCAACCATGTTATGCCCAGGTGAGTTAGTCGAGCCAAAATGGCGCTCCCCAGAGTAGTTGATGAGCTCCCAGCACACCATTCAGGAGGGGATGGTTGTGGGCACCTGGTCAGCTGGTCTTTGCAGCCAGTAGGTCCTCACGCTGTAGGAGGATGGCGGCAGATGAGGGAAGGGTCTGGAACAGTCGCTCATCTTAAAAAACCTCTGAATAGTAGGCCCCAAGTGACGTTCTCTAAGAATAGATCATTGAGAGATGAACTTAGTCCCAACCTAGTCACTGACATGGCTAATACACGAGCTAAGGGAAGGTCAGGATTCAAATGCTACAGGAACTGTAAGGCCTGCAGCAATAGTGTTGACTGCACTAGTTTGAACATCAGCAGTAGTAAAAGAGAGTTGGTGATTAAAAAGACGTTAACATGCAACTAAATGTATTGAGTTTATACTCTAGTATGTCCTTGCAATAAGGCATACATAGGAAGCACCATTCATCGTGAAAAAAACAGGTATTAGAACATGTTAAAGCTATTCGCCGTAATAATCGACAATATCCGGTGGCCCGACACTTTTATGAAAACCATATGCAAAATGAAAAGTTTCTAAGAATGGTGGTAATTGATTCCATGGAGGCTAATGTTTGTGGAGGTAATAGATTACTTACTCTACGTAAATTGGAGTCCAGATATATAATAGATTTGGACACCGTGTCTCCAATGGGGCTGAATTCAAACGAAGAATTATCTGTACACCTGCATAACTAAGAGGGTGCTATGATTTATCTATTGGTTGTATATAAACTGTAATTGTTATATTTGAATTGTTTTTAATTTTTAATCTCTTTCACTTTTAGGTGTTCTTTTGCACTTTTGTCACGTGGGGCTGTAAGATTTATTGATTTAGGCGCACTTGGGCGTAATTGTGTTAGTTATGCAATGCGAAGAATTAACAACTTTCATGGAAACCGGATTACGAACAATAATATCAAATGAACACAGGAAAATCTAATGCAGCAATTGCCCACTGGGCGAATGGACTAAATATTACTTGTATACCGAGGATGAAGGTTTATGATCATATAATTGTTAGGCGCTGTGCGATCCTGCTAATGAGACTAGCACTATCTGTTCAACAACATTTGAGTATATATTTTCGAAATACAATTGATGTTATGCTGCTATTGGGTTTACAGCAATAACATCGCAAATAACATTTGTTCATTAAGGTTCCCTTTACTTTGTTCATTATGAATTTCATTTTGAGAGTATGAATTTTTATAAATATTTACAGCTTGCATTTGAAAGTAATTCTGTATCGGATTTAACCATGATAAGATGGCCGCCACTTGTTATGTATTCACTTGGTTCACATTGTCTGTTGTCTATGTTTACACTGCTAAAAAAACTTTATAAAAAAAGTGCAAAAAACGCCTGTCACCTAGCATGAACAAGCCGTAAGCTGAAACACGTTGCTGTATGGCTGAATAAACTTTGCTGCAACAAATCCCTAGTGTTGTCTGTAAATCTTCTGAGAGAGAGAGATAATATTTTGGCCACTGAAAACAACAAAGGATGAAGTGAGCTTATAGGTAGTAATTATAATAATGTAGTTTTATGTTAGAAAATTCAATGGAAAAAAACAAAGTTTGAATGGACGTTACAGTTAGCTGAAAATGTAAATTTAAAAAGACATTCCTCTTGCCTTTTGCTCCCTTTTTCTCATATACCCTCAACTCCCTCCCTCACTCCCGTCCCTTACTCTGGGCAGTTTCTTCCCTTAACTACACACAGGTACCTGCAATGAGAACAGACTGTGTGAGTTTGTTATACTGTGTGTTCCTTATGTAGGCATGTTCTTCTTTAATTTGTAATAAAGAATTATGAAACAACAAAAAATACCATTTCAAATAAACAAAATCGCTGAAATTTACCAGTTATAGTTACCACAAATAATTGTAACTCATGCATTGTGCCCGCCATGAAACTCTTGTCACCAATCAGATAATTTCAGATGTTGCAGTGATATTATCAATGATATCACAGAACATGTTATGATGATTCATGTAATATGTGATATGTGATGTAATTAGCAATGCATGGCAAGGGCTGCAACCACATCTTTTGCTGATTTGGTAGCAGTCAATCAGATCCTATCTTGAGGTCAGTCAGCTCCACAGATTATTTACAGCATGAAACATTTAAAGTTTCTGAATCTTAATCTGCCAAAAGCTAATGAACGGATTTATAGCAAATCACAAAGCATGCTTTCTGCACCAAGATCTAGCTTTGTGCCAAATTTCGTGTAATTCCGTTGAGCAGTTTTTTACTGGTATCACAGTTCAATTTTCTTGCAGAAAATTGTATGGGGAAAACGCATTTTGGGATTCCCACGTTTGCAGAGTGGTGTAAAAAGGGGGCGTGACCTCAGACCACTCCCAATAATCCAGCTGTGTGGGGCCTACTGGAGGTACCTGGTGGGCTAGTTGGCACCCAGGGATCCCCAGGATTCAAGGGGACTTAATCCACCAAGCCAAGAATGTGCCAGGAGGTGCATTTGCAGAGTGGTGGAGAAAGTAGGCATAGCCTGTGTCCACCTGTCATCAATCCCACTATCTGGGGGATACTGAATGTATAAGGTAGGCATTTTGGCCCCTAAGGAACCTCAGCAGGAAAGGGGAGTTTAATCCCCATCCAAGAGCACACCAGGGAGTGCGTTTGCAGAGTGGTGGGAAAAGGGGCATGGCCTGCTATGATAACTTAGCAATCCCGCTGTGTGGAATTTACTGGCGGTAATAGGAGGAGTAGTTGGCCCCCAAAGTTGACCTTGGGAGCCAACTACCCCTCCTGTTACCTCCAGTAAGTGATACACTGTGGGATTGCTAAGAGTTCTTCGGAGGCCACGCTCACCTTTCTCCACCACTCTGCAAACGCGCATCCTGACACAGTACTGGTTGGGGGATGAAGTCCACTTTACTCCTGAGGGACTTTGGCGGTCAAGTAGCCCTCCTGGTACCTTCTGTAAGTCCTTTGCTGTGGAATTCCTGAGCGCTGGTCAGAGGCCCAGGCCCCTTTCTGCACTACTCTGCAAACGCAACTACTACCTTATAGTTAGCAATTAGCATTTAAAAAACCTTAGAATTTCACTGAAAAACACATACGTTTCAGGGACGTTATAGTTAGGAATTAGCATTTAAAAAACCTTTGAAATTCACTGAAAAAAACAAAGGCTTCAGGGACGTTATAGTTAGTCAGACATTTCACTAGTACAATACCAGAGAAATTAGGTTGTTATAGTTAGCTGAGCTAACTAGAACTCATGCCCCCACAATGCACTGCTGATGATGTCACATTTACATCCCTCATGACATGGTCAGTAACAAACAAGTTACTTACCTTCGGTAACGCTTTTTCTGGTAGATACAGTATCTGCCTGTGGATTCCACACCTTGTGAATATCCCCTTGCGTCAGCAACATTCGGAAATTCTTTTCGTAGCCTCGCGCCGACATGGACTTGGACGTCATAGAGACACGGCATCGCACGCGCCTCCGCTGACGTCACCGACGCCTATAATAGGCCCACGCCGGCGTGATGACATCAGTTCCACCCTTTTTTCCGTGCCTTCGAGGCAGGCACACAGACGGACCAATGACAGTAGAAATGTACATAGTATACACAGTACACGATAGTCAAAATAACACACACAGTGTGAAGCAAATGTAAGCAAACATTTGAAATAACACATTTTCTAGACCATAAAACAAATACAAAACAGATATTCTGGTATAGAAGAGTGGACAACGGGGAGGCGGGTGGGTCAGTGAGGAATCCACAGGCAGATTCTGTATCTCCCAGAAAAAGCGTTACCGAAGGTAAGTAACTTGTTCTTCTGATAGATACATCTGCCGTGTGGATTCCTCACCTTGTGAATAGAGTCCCACAGCAGTCCCCACTCCCTGAGGAGGGTGTCCACTCTGCTATACCAGGAAATCCTGGAGGACAGAACGCGCAAAGTGGCCTTCCCTCCTCACCTCGGTATCCAGGCAGTAATGCCTCCCGAAAGTGTGGAGAGAAGACCAAGTTGCGGCCTTACAAATATCCTCTACAGGAACACCTCTGGACAAAGCAGAGGTTAACAACCTAGCCCTTGTAGAATGAGCCCTTATACCCTCTGGAGGATCCTTACCAGCCAAAGAGTAGCCGATCTTTATACAGAGGATGATCCATAATGAAATAGTTCTTTTATGAACCGCTCTTCCTTTTTTGCAGCCAGCAAAACCAACGAAGAGCTAGTCATCCACACAACAGTCTTTAGATCTGTCCAGGTAAAAGCTCACCGCCCTCCTAGGGTCCAGACGGTGTAACCTCTCCTCCTCCTTGGAAGGGTGTCGTGGAGGACAAAAGGTAGGAAGGGTAATAGATTGACCAAGATGGAAAGGACTCACCACCTTAGGGAGAAAAGCAGCCCTGGTTCTAAGAACCATTCGATCAGCATGAATGGTCAAGAAAGGGGGCTTGGAACTAAGAGCTTGAAGCTCACTTACCCTCCTTGCTGAGGTAATAGCAACCAGGAAGACTGTTTTAAAAGTCAAAAGCCTCATAGGACACGTGTGTAACGGCTCAAAGGGAGCACCCATCAAGAATGTTAAGACAAGATTCACGTCCCATTGAGGCACAATAAAGGGAGTAGGAGGGAATTTATTAATGAGACCCTTCAAAAACCTTAAAACCACAGGAGATTTGAAAAGAGACGGCTGGTCCGGCAAACATAGAAACGCGGACAAAGCTGAGAGATAACCCTTGACTGTGGCAACAGCAAGACCTTTGCTGCGCCAAAAAGAGAGCAAACTGGAGAACATCAGATAAGTGGGTTTTTAAAGGGTCAACAGATTTCTCTCCACATCAGGTGACAAATATAGACCATCTATATGAATAGATGGACTTAGTGGAGTCACATCTAGCTGAAAGAATGACATCCACCACATCTCGTGGGAGAGAAAAGGAATTCAGGTTGCCCCGTTCAATCTCCAGGCATGAAGGTGTAATGTCTGGAGGTGGGGGTGTAGAACCTGCCCCTCCATCTGAGAGAGGAGGTCTGCCCTGTGAGGGAGATGGAGCGGCGGGTTAGAGGAGAGGTGGCGAAGATCTGTATACCACACCCTTCTTGGTCAGTCCGGGACGACGAATATGACTTGGGCCCGGTCTTGGCGAATCTTCCTCAGAACCCGAGGAATCAAAGGTATGGGCGGAAACGCGTAAAAGAGTTGTCTTCCCCAACTCAACTGAAACGCGTCCCCCAAGGCTCCTCGCATCGGATACTGGAGACTGCAGAATGACAGGCAGTGAGCATTCTCGCGAGTGGCGAACAGGTCCACCCGAGGAGTCCCCCACATCTGAAAGATATCGTGAACAACCTCCGGATGGAGCCTCCACTCGTGGTCGGCAGAGAACTGCCGACTGAGAACGTCTGCACGTACGTTCAGAACTCCGGCCAGATGATTTGCCATCAGACAAATCTGATTGTCCCGAACCCAGGACCAGAGATGCAGAGCCTCTCTGCAGAGACACTGCGACCCTACACCTCCCTGCTTGTTGATATACCACATCGCGGTCGTGTTGTCCGTCAGGACTTGAACCGACTGACCGCGAAGGGAAGGGAGGAAGGCCTTGAGCGTCAGAGGTATCGCCCGCAATTCTAGAAGGTTGATATGAAGTAACCTTTCCTCTGGAGACCAAAGACCCTTGACCTCCAGATCCCCCAGATGAGCACCCCACCCTAGAGTGGATGCATCCGTTATTACTGTGGCCACCGGAGGAGGCAGCTGAAAAGGCTTCCCCTGAGACAGGTTGCCTTCCACGCCCCACCAAGACAGATCCGCCGCAGCTTCTCTGGAGATCCTCAGTGACTCCCTGAGATCTCCGTTGTGTTGATACCACTGCCTGCGGAGGCACCACTGGAGCGCCCTCATGTGCCAGCGTGCATGGTTGTCCAACAGAATGCAGGAAGCCATCAGACCGAGCAGACGAAGGACCTTCAGGACTGGAACAACCGCTCCATTGTATAATAAAGGAATCATTTCCTGTATGTCGCGAATCCTTTGAGGAGGAGGGAATGCACGACATACAGTTGTGTCCAGTACAGCACCTATGAACAGGATGCGCTGGGAGGGCACCAGGTGAGACTTGGGTACATTTATCGAAAAACCCAACCTGTACAACAACTGGGTTGTCTTTTGCAGATGATGGAGCACTCTCTCTGACGACTCTGCTTTGATCAGCCAGTCGTCCAAATAGGGGAATACAGGAATCCCCGACCTTCTGAGATGCGCTGCCACCACCGCCATCACCTTGGTAAAGACTCGAGGTGCAGTAGTAATTCCAAAAGGAAGGACCGCAAACTGATAGTGTTGCTATCCCACCGTAAAACGGAGATACTTCCTGTGCGACTTCAGGATTGGGATGTGAAAGTGCGCATCCTGCAAGTCGAGCGACACCATCCAGTCTTCTTCTAGCAGCGCTTGAAGAACCTGAGCAAGGGTGAGCATCTTGAATTTCTCCTGTTTCAGATAGAGATTCAAGATCCTGAGATCCAGGATTGGACAAAGTCTGCCATCCTTCTTGGAATCAGGAAATACCGGGAGTAGCATCCCTGACCCCTTTCCTGCTCTGGGACCACCTCTATCGCACCCTTTTTAGGTCTCGCTAAACGAAAGCAAAAGCGAAGCTTTTACTGTCTATGCGAGACAACTTATGTAGTTACTTTTCGGGAATGTGGACAGCAAAGTGCCACGCGCATTTTCAGGCCGAGATTTGACCTCGTGAGCGCGCACGCCCAGCCCGGCGCCGTGCACGTCCCCTGCCACAGATTCCCTAAACACACACATGCACACGCATGCAGGAAGGCACACACACACACGCACACACAGACACGCGCGCACCCCCCCTACTTCTCCCCACTCACTGGCACTGCCCCCCCCCTCGCACACACGCAGGAGGCACCTACACACACGCACGCACACACACATACAGAGACACCCCCCGCCGCCACCGCCGCATACATCCAAGCCCCCCCGCCGCCGCATACATACAAGCCCCCCCGCCCCCACCGCCACCGCATACATAGAAGCCCCCCCCGCCGCCGCCGCCTACATTGAAGCGCCCCCCCAGCCCCACTTACCGCCATTATGCTTTATTCCTCTCATTTTACAGTGTGCTGCTCTCAGTCGCAAAGTGGTCCATCATTTATTTCGACCGCCCTTTCTCCGCCGCTCGCCACGAACACCTCCCACTTCCGGTCCTGCCCTCCCTCCCCCGCCTTTCCTTGTCTCTGTGTGTATGTTAAACTCCCAAGCGAAATCCGACAAAGACCTCGCCATACCCTGCATTAAAGCACCTGTGCCCAACAATTTACAAAAGAAGGCATTTATTATGGGAGTGTTACACCCCTCACTCCCTCCTGGAGCTACGCCCCTGTTATAGATATCTTGTACATGAAACTCGGATTTTAGATCTGGCACGCGGGCTGGGATTTACTTTAAGGCACAATTCTCCCCTGCTTGAGTGGACCATTGCTGTGAAATGCCATCACTTCCCCTTCAGCGAGGTTTGGTGTAATGTTCATTGTGCGAAAACATGAGCAGCTTTCCGTCCGATCGCGGTATGAATAGGGCTTTTGTCACCGGGGAAGAATGGAGCCCGTGACGTCAGTGGTCGGAAGGGGAAGATGGCGCGCACACAGCCAGTTCTGTATGTACACCTCCCACTTCCGGTCCTGCCCTCCCTCCCCCGCCTTTCCTTGTCTCTGTGTGTATGTTAAACTCCCAAGCGAAATCCGACAAAGACCTCGCCATACCCTGCATTAAAGCACCTGTGCCCAACAATTTACAAAAGAAGGCATTTATTATGGGAGTGTTACACCCCTCACTCCCTCCTGGAGCTACGCCCCTGTTATAGATATCTTGTACATGAAACTCGGATTTTAGATCTGGCACGCGGGCTGGGATTTACTTTAAGGCACAATTCTCCCCTGCTTGAGTGGACCATTGCTGTGAAATGCCATCACTTCCCCTTCAGCGAGGTTTGGTGTAATGTTCATTGTGCGAAAACATGAGCAGCTTTCCGTCCGATCGCGGTATGAATAGGGCTTTTGTCACCGGGGAAGAATGGAGCCCGTGACGTCAGTGGTCGGAAGGGGAAGATGGCGCGCACACAGCCAGTTCTGTATGTACGAGCCTGTCTAACCGGCTCCTGCCTCTGCGGCTCTCTGGGCTCCAGCAAACAAGGATAATCCGTGAAATACGGACTTCTGTGGCCTTAAAGATGCAAGCAGGCCTGGGGCAGGGGCGTATCAAGGGTTTGTTTGCAGCATTCCCGCAGCCAGACCTGTGTGAAGCTGTTTGTAAGTCTGACCAGTGCACCCCCAGGCTGCAGCACAGTTCTGCAGCAGGAACATGAACAGCTGAGCTATTTTACCATCTATATTCCGAGATGTCCTTTCCCCCCACATCATCTGTGTGGGACACATTCCAAATATCACCACATATATCATGCACCCACACTGAATGTTGGGGAAGGGGGTGTTTGTAGGGCCATTTGCAGAGGTGCACGCTTGGTGAAAAAAGCATTTGCACTGCAATAGGTCTCGCATTTGCAAGAGTTGGAGCTGTTTAACATTGCAAATGACAATGCCTTTTATTTTTGTTTTCGTTTTTAAAACATAAATAAAAGGCTTTGTCATTTGCAATGTCTATAGCTCAAACTTGCATAAATGCGAGACCTATTGCATTGCAAATGCTTGTTTAATAGAGTCTGCACTTCCTCCTGTAGAAGCAACAGATGTTCCTTCGTGCAAAAACCTTGGCAAGGAGGGTAATTGGGAGGAAATTCCCGAAAGGGAAGGGCATACCCATTTTCTACAAGATTGAGAACCCAAAGATCTGATGTAACCGATTCCCAATCCTGTAGAAAATGGGTAAGCCGACCCCCCACCGGACCCACATGATCCTGAATGGCGGATCTAGGACTGCTTTTCTGAGACGGGAGGGTTGGAGGAAGTGGAGGAGGAAGAGGCTTGACGTCCACGAGGACGCGCTCTTTGCTTTCCCCTGTAAGATCTGTACATGGAATTTTGCTGCTGCTGCTGTTGTTGTTGCTGCTGCTGACCTTGTCGGTAATTCCGAAAGGAAGAGCGACCAAAACCCCTGAATCTCCTGGCCGAAGAACCTCTGATCTGGAGACCTAAAGATTTAGCAGTCGCCCTACTGTCTTTAAATCTCTCCAGGGCCGTGTCAGCTTTCTTCCCAAAGAGTCCAGATCCATCAAACGGCAGATCCAGCAAAGGCGCCTGAACATCTGCCGAAAAGTCTGAGGATTTCAGCCATGCTGATCTTCTAGTGGCGACAGCAGTGCCCATGATACGTGCCACCGAGTCCGCAGTGTCCAGACCACTCTGTATCACTTGGCGAGCCGCTGCTTGTGCATCCGAAATTACCTCCTCAAAATCCGTCCTGTTGGCATCAGGAATCTTAGGAGCTAAAGTACGCATAGTATCCATAAGGGCATGCACATACCTCCCCATCAGACAAGTGGCATTAGTAGACTTCAACGCCATGCTTGCAGAGGAGAAGGTCTTTTTAGACACCTGATCCTGTTTCTTTGCCTCCTTTTCACCGGGGACCTGAGGAAAGGCACTCACAATCTTTTTGGAAAAGGCTGCTTGAATGACTAGACTCTCTGGTGATGGATGAGACATCAAAAAAGCAGGGTCTTCAGGTGCAACCCTGTACCTTCTTGCCACACTCTTAGATACTGCAGGAGCTGTCAGTGGTTTTTTCCACACCTCCAAAATGGGTTCCGTTAAGGCATCATTAAACGGAAGCAATGGTTCTACAACAGAACTAGGCGAAAGCAAAACCTCTGAAAGAAGATTGGATTTAAACTCCACTGTTGGCAAAGTCAATTGGAGACGTTCCGCAGCCTTCCTCATCACAACATGATAAGGCTGGACGTCCTTAGAAGGTGTATCAGAGCCTGATGGTAACTCCCACTCCGGAGAGAAATCCAGGCTACCAGCGTCAGCCAGTTCATCAAAACAATCCTCCTCCAATTCACCTTTCTCCACATCAGGATGCGACTCCATATACCTTCTCTCTTCCAAAAGGCGTTGAGCTTCCCTTCTGGACCTCTCCTTCACACGCCTCGCAGCCGGACCCACCAACGGATCGACGTCGGTATCGAATCCGATGGCCCAGCAGGATGCTCTCGAGGTCGATCTGGAACAGGCGTCGACGACCTCGGCGGAGCAGGAAATTGCCATGGCGGCGTCGGAGCCGGCATATAGGGCATGAATGGAGCAGGAGGATAGGAGTGAGGGACTCCTAGATTGAAGGCCAGAGGACCCATGGGACCCGAAGGTGCGCCAGAAGGGTACCACGCCCTTGAAAAGACACCATACATAGCGTTAAAAAACGCCGATGGGTCCTGGCCTGGGGTTGGAAAGGGAGGCTGCAAACCCTCAGGCTGGTCTTGTGGAGGGTTCGGATTCGTCTCTTCGGCAGGCGCAGAATCCACATCCACCTGAACCTCTTCCTCATCTAGGGCCGGGGACGGCGCCGGAGACGGATTCGAAGCCGGAGTCGGCGACTGTGCCCGCAACTCCGAAGGCGAGGCCTCACCTTCAGGATCCAAGACATCCAGCGTAACCACCTTAGAACGTACCTTCTTCGGTAACCTCGACCTCGAGCCCGACTCCTTACCGGAACGACGTCGGGACTCATGCCTCCTCTTCTTATGCTTCCTCTTCGACTTCGAAGCATGGTCTGAAGCGGACCTCGAAGACGACTCCTCTCGAGATCCGGATCTTGACTTCGACCTCGACCTCGACCTCGCCCTTCGAGAACGAGACCTCGAAGATTTTCCTTTTCCAGCCTTCAGCTTTGCTACCAGGAGTTTAGTCTCTCTTTCCCTCAGGGCCTTCGGGTTCATCTTCCGACAAGACAAACATCCATCCACATCGTGATCAGAGCTCAAACACCAAATGCAGTCCTCCTGCGGGTCAGTAATGGACATCATTTTCCCGCACTCCCTGCAGGGCTTGAAGCCGGTCTTCTTTGTCGACATCGTCGAAGAGACAAGAAACAAAGAAGCAGAAAGTGGTAACAAAAATGCAACAAAGTACTAGTTGGCTACTGAGATTCCCAAAACCGTTAGCGTCGACGATGCGGAAAAAAGGGAACTGATGTCATCACGCCAGCGTGGGCCTATTATAGGCGTCAGTGACGTCAGCGGAGTCGCGTGCGATGCCGTGTCTCTATGACGTCCAAGTCCACGTCGGCGCGAGGCTACGAAAAGAATTTCCAAATGTTGCTGACGCAAGGGGATATTCACAAGGTGAGGAATCCACACGGCAGATGTATCTATCAGAATCCTTTTTTCTAAACTCCCGATGGTGTTACCCCGGGCATTTTTCCAAAGATTGACACAACTCATGATCAAACTAGCGTGGGTGGGTAAGCAGCCTAGAGTGAGGTGGAAAATTCTCACGCTGCCATACAGCATGGGGAGGCCTCTGTGCCCCAGACCTGGAGCTTTACTACAGGGTGGCTCAGGCGTCGCATTTGCACATCTGGGTGCACGGAGACACGCTTATTCCCCATGTTCGCATGGAAAAGTTATTTGCGGACCCGCTCTCCCTTCCGGTAACGATTTTCCGTTCGACGGATCGTAGGACTGGGATTCTAGACTATCACGGCCACAAACCATGCGTTCACATTTGGTAATTGATTGCCTTGTTAAGCGCTGGACTCTCACCTGAACCGTGCCCACATTCTGTGGAGCCTCCTGAGTGATCGGGCCCTCCTTGCTCTGGCTAGAGCCAGCTCTAGATCATATATTTGCCGGATCATTGCCCACCAATCAATAACCCCTGGGACAATTATTGAAACTCAAGACCTGGCTATGCAAAGCCTGACAGGTACAATAAGTATAGAAAACAATGTCCTCAACCAACGTCAAACTCAATTATATATCCTAATATCACTTCCCTAGCTCCTATCCTAACCCTGCAGAGGCTATCCAGACAACGTCCTCCCAATATACATTTAAAGCTGTGCAGGTATACAGCATGTGTAAGATAGCAGCAGATTGGCATCTACAATTAGAGCATCTGATTTACATTTGCACCCCACCTCGTGAATCGGTCCGGTGTATAATATGACATGCACATAGTTTTGAGCTGCTGCAGCTTCAGCTACTCATAATGTACTGCACCTTTCACAGTCTTTCTGATGTATTTTTTTTTTATTTCAAAAGATTTTATTAGAAATGTTTTAACAAACAGTACAAAGAGAATGAAGGCAATACTGGTCATGTTATAACGCCGTTGGGGTTACAGTTGGCGTACAGTATATATGATTGTTTTACACAATTGTGATACCTCCTGAGAGAGCAATTCTTCTCCATTTAACTGCCAGGCGCTGGCTGTCATCTTTTCTATATTCACAAAATCCTAGATAGACCGTACTTATCAGAGATTGGGCTAAAGAACGGTGATGGAGCAAACCCAGATCTTTTGACTGGGTGTGAGTGTTTGATTTGTTCAGATGCTCCGTCCATCACCACCCCCTTTTGTACCGCTTTGGCCGCCATGAGTGGCAGGATATGCTCAGACGTGAGTCCCTTGCTCACTTTGCCACTGGATTCAAGCAAGCCGGGCTGAAGACGGCTGTAATGCCAGAAACCGGTCCTCGGAAGCTTGTTTCCGGTCCAGGGAAGGCATGGCTTGGCGGTTCGGGCTGGACTGTTCCCATGAGGCACAGGGTCAGACTGATTTGCATATAGCCATGTCTGAACTGGGGTGGCGGAGTGGGCTAAAGAACGGTGATGGATCAAACCCAGATCTTTTGACTGGGTGTGACTGTTTGATTGGTTCAGATGCTCCGTCCATCACCACCCCCTTTTGTACCGCTTTGGCCGCCGTAAGTGTGGCAGGGTATGCTCAGACGTGAGTCCCTTGCTCACTTTGCCACTGGATTCAAGCAAGCCGGGCTGAAGACGGCTGTAATGCCAGAAACTGGTCCTTGGAAGCTTGGTTCCGGTCCAGGGAAGGCATGGCTTGGCGGTTCGGGCTGGACTGTTCCCATGAGGCACAGGGTCAGACTGATTTGCATATAGCCATGTCTGAACTGGGGTGGCGGAGTGGGCTAAAGAACGGTGATGGATCAAACCCAGATCTTTTGACTGGGTGCGAGTGTTTGATTGGTTCAGATGCTCCATCCATCACCACCCCCTTTTGTACCACTTTGGCCGCCATAAGTGTGGCAGGGTATGCTCAGACGTGAGTCCCTTGCTCACTTTGCCACTGGATTCAAGCAAGCCGGGCTGAAGACGGCTGTAATGCCAGAAACCGGTCCTCGGAAGCTTGTTTCCGGTCCAGGGAAGGCATGGCTTGGCGGTTCGGGCTGGACTGGTCCCATGAGGCACAGGGTCAGACTGTTTTGCATATAGCCATGTCTGAACTGGGGTGGCGGAGTGGGCTAAAGAACGGTGATGGATCAAACCCAGATCTTTTGACTGGGTGTGAGTGTTTGATTGGTTCAGATGCTACGTCTATCACCACCCCTTTTGTACCACAAACCATGCATGGCACTGCCTCCTGCAACAGCAGGGAGGGGCGCTGCTTTACTCACCCAGAATGCCGGTAGAATGGGCTCAATGGTTCTCCCCATGCAGAGATAAAGGAGTGATAACCGCCCTACATAAGCTGAATATCAAGCTCGCGGGGGACCTCTTCCAGGAAAGGAAGGTTAAGTCCTGGGACGGCAGCCAGGCTGGCATGGCAACGGGATTTACTGATTACTATACATGACAACATGTGGCGCTACTGCTGTGTTAACACAAGGCGGATTTCTTTAAATGGCAAACACAGACTGGTACATTTAAAATTTCTCAATAGAGTGTATTACACCCCCGAGCGTCTGCACAGATACGGTCTCTGGCAGATGGCTGAATGCGAAAGATGCCACGTGCCGAATGCGGACTTCCTGCACTTAGCGTGGCAGTGTCCGGGAGTACGGACATACTGGGAGGGCATTTTTACAGAATTGAGCATGATTGTGGAGGTTGAGCTGGTCCCAGACCCCGCGCTAGCGCTATTGGGTCACTCCATGAGGCTGCCCGCAGCTGTTCGCAGGATGGTGGACATGGGGATGTTTATAGCGAAAAGGGTGGTGGCCATATACTGGATGAGAGGTCCATTACCCACAACCAAACGTTGGGCGCATGACATGCTATATTGTTGCACGCAGTCAGAACACTACAGCGAGCTGCTGCCTCCTACGAGCTGACCAAAAAACTTCTGGGGGTTATACCAGATGCATTTACATGGCAGGGGCACGGAGGATAATACTGAAACCTTGTGCGGGGGCGTGGAGGAGGCGGTGCACTGTGATGTCACGAGTGGTACTCTCGTCGAAGATGAGAGTGGTTAGATTCATAAATTGGGGAGCCTATGGAGTGTTCTCACTGGGGAAGGTATAACTGTAGCGGTCTCCCAGTTGAGAAGCCCAGGAGGGACTTAGGAGGTGGGGGCGACTACATACTGGATGTTCCCTGGGGAAGGTGTACACGTTCGAAGTGTTATTCTTCACGCTTAGGGTCCGGGTGGGCTGTCCATTTCATTGGGTGCGGGGAGGGGGGGTTGTAAGAGCAGTCTGCCCTTCCGGGTAGTTACGGTCTGGAGGATTGTAGTGCCCGCCGCCTGCCCTCTGTCGGGTTGTTGGCTGAATGGCTGTGCATACTCTAAACGTTGAGATCTTGTATTGGAATGCTATAATGCTGCACTGTGTATGTTTCTGTGGGGGGGTGCGGGGGGTTATTCAATGGTTGTGTATACGTGCCTTAAAACCTAATAAAATGTTTAATGAAAAAAAGGCCTGGTCAGTAACGTCACTGATGACATCTCAAATGACATCACTGATGACATCATCCATGTGATCATCTGATGCACCTCCTCATACCCTAATATAACCTTTCATAGACCCACTCTAAAATACAAACTACCAATCTCGAAACCATAGACACACCAATAGCAGTTAGTACATACCCGGTCACTGATTTATAGGTCTACACATATATCCACTCACTAACCCATACAGTCACACAGACACGCAGTCACTCATGAATACAATCACTGATATATGCACTCATACCCTATACAGATACTCACACACAACCACTCGCCCATAGAGTTACTCAAACACCTAGTCGGTCACCCAAAGAATCAATTTCACTGCCATTTACTCACCTATACAGTTATACACACTCACCACCTCACTTATTCATACAGATAGTAACATATACTTACTCTCTTCTACAATCACTGACACAATCGCACACTCATCCATGCAGCCACTCTCACATTAAGTCACTTATATACTCCAACACTCACATATACTGTCTTTCACATATGTAGTTACTTACACATATACCACTGAGACATCCATTCACTCACCAACATAGCCTCGGTCTAGGTCCACTCTCTCCCCGCAGCTCCGCTGTGCCGTCTCTTGCCTCCAGACCCCAACCTTCTCCTTGGGAGGTTTGATGCTGCTGCCTGCTCCTGCACCTGCTGCCCGCTACAACAGGGACCAGACTGCCTGCAACCATCGTAACCTTTCTCAGCCTTTTTATTTCTTAATTGTTTTTCCTGTTGTGCTACTGTTATTATGCCCATCTGTCTTGCTCTAATTCTATCACTGTTTTTATTTTCTCTTGCCTGCCTGTTTCTTTTGCCCCTGCAGCCCCTGCGGCCCCTTCCCCCCTGGAATTCCCCCCCAGAATTACCCCGCTCCCGCCGCCCAGCCTCTCCTCCCTCCCATCTCCACTCCGTAATGGTGGTCGCTGCGCAGTCGCACCGCCTGCCAAAGGCAAGCCCGTCAGCACCAGTCCGCGACCGGACCGCGGCCAGTGCCAGGAACCCTGGACCACCCACTACCCTTTGCTACGACACCATCACCCTCCTCGCACTCAACCCTGGAAGACTTAGAGAATGCCAACAGGCCTCGCCGAACATGACCCACAGCCAGTTCTCTTGCCTGCACTGCCACCAGATCCTCACCACCACCCCGGCCTCCAACACTGCTGACGCCAACACCGGCGACACCCTAAAATGCATCCTCCTCAATGTATGCTCCGTACACAAACACGCCATGGAAATCTGGAACCTACTTGACTCTCTCTCACCCGACATTGCCTTCTTCACAGAGACCTGGACCAACGCATCCTCCGCCCCCGACATCAGCACAGCCATCCCAGACAAATACAAGTGCCAGAGGAAAGACCGCCCCAACCATCCAGGAGGGGGCCTCGCCATCGCCCACAAGAGCACCCTCCGCCTCACCACCTCCAGCGAAACGTTCCCCTCTGTCAAACACATGCACTTCCAGATCCAGACCACCCCCAAAGCCACACTCCGAGGAACCCTCATCTACAGACCCCCGACCACTGAACACCCTTCGCCACCACCATCACCGACTTCATCGCACCCCACGCCATCGCCTCAACAAACTACATACTCATTGGAGACCTAAACTTCCACCTCGACAACACCAACTCCACTATCCTTCCTGACAACCTCGCCAGCATCGGACTTAAACAACTTGTCAACACACCGACCCACAGAGCAGGACACACCCTCGACTCCATCTTCGCGGCAGGAAACAGCGTCCAATTCAACCACACAATGCAGCTGCCATGGACCGACCACCACTGCGTACACTTCGCCATCTAGAAACCGAAAGCAGCCAAACCAGCCCCACTCCCACCACGAAGGACCTGGAGCAAGGTTACCGACGAGCAACTTAACTCCACCCTCACCGAGACAACCACTCCTAGGCGCCCGACACAAACAACGCGAACGACGCAGCCAGAGAACTCCACAACAGGATCTCCAACTGCGCAGACGAGCTTGCCCACTATGCAACCCCAACAGAGAACGCCCCAGGAAAGCCGCCTGGTTCACCACTGCTCTCCAAGAAGCCAGATGCACCTGCAGACACGTGAAGAAGAACTGGAGAAACACCGACAACCGAAAACCACACCACCTACAAGGACGTCATGAAGGACTACCACAACCAGATCAAAGTCACCAAGAGGAACTTCATCCACAACAAAATCCTGGCCAACCCCTCCAACTCCAAGGAACTTTTTAGTGTCATTCAAGAATTAACCAACCCACAAAGTGAATCCACAGACACCATCTCATCCCAAGACCTCTGCGACAAGCTTGGAACCTATTTCCACCTCAAGATCAAAAGCCTCTACGACAACTTGATCGACCATCCACCAGGCGCCCCAGACGGACCCCCGCCCCCCAGAAACACCAGCCAGCCCCCCATCTCCAACTGGACACCTGGGCGTGGCGGTCCCCAGGGCCACCAAAGGCTCACAGAGGGGGCAGCATGGCCCCCCTCCCTTCATTTCTGAAGCCCCGCGGAGGTGGTGGTCCTCAAGGCTGCAGGGAGGGCTGCGGGGGGGCTGCGTGCCTTCCGCAAACCATCAATGAAGCCCCAGGGAGGTAGCGTACCCCGGGGTGCGGGGGCCCCCACTAAATAATTTGGTCATGCCCTCGGGACTTGGCCCACCCGGGGGCTTAACAATAACAAAGCGTGTCAGGATTCACGCACCCAGTGCAAATTCTGCCGATTTTTCTTTTTAAACAAATGCTTTTTTGGTCCCAGGGAGCCCTATGGGGCCCCCTCAGCAGGCCTAGGTGGTCAGGGTAATTCTACCCTGCCCCCTTTTCTTGTTTTTCAATGTTTTTTTTACTGTTTTCCTGTGACTAAGTTTTACAGAGTCACAAGATGGCTGCAAACACTTCCTGGTTTGGAGTGTTAGCAGCCAATCAGAAGTCAGCACGTGCTCAGGGGGAATCGCGACTCATCCTCGGTGCTCAAATATCGATATTTTTAGTTTTTTTAATTTCACAGGAACTACTGAACGGATTTACACCATTTTAAAAAAAGGTCGCTTTCTAAACCAAGACCTACCCTTTTGCCAAATTTGGTGTAATTCCGTTCAGCAGTTCGGGCTGTAGCCGTGTCTAAAATTTCCTATGGAAATTAAAATGGGGAAAACGCGTTTTGGTACCCCCCTTTTTTCTCGACCCCTGCCTGACGAATCACCCCAACGTAGATAAAAAAAAAAAAAATAATAATATATATATATATATATATATATATATATATATATATATATATATATTGTTAGAACTGGGGGTCTCTAGTTGGCAGAGGTAGGTACCACTCTCCTAATAGGGACCCTTGCTTCTAGTCAGGGCGAGGTGATAACCCTCTGAGATAACCCCTGCTCACCCTCTAGGTAGCTTGGCACGAGCAGTCTAGGCTAACCAGAGGCAATGCGTAAAGTATTTGTACCAACACCCACAGTAACACAGTGAAAACACCACAAACTGACTCCACAACAGTTTAGAAAAATAAAGGTATTTTAATCTAAACTACACAAGACCAAAACGACAAAAATCCAACATACACAGTTCAAGAATATGGTTTCAAAAGAGGTCTTAAGGTTGCGTTAAAATTCTTTAGGTTGTGATAGAATTCTCTACGTTGCGATAGAATTCTCTACTAATGCGTGAAAAGTTCACAGTTGCGTCACGTTTACTCACAGTACCTTTTAGTTGCAACAAAGTTCCAAAAGCAGAATCTGGTGCGGTGGAAAACAAGCGATGCGTTGCTCCTGAGACCCTGGGGAGGCGATGCGACAGTCCCGCTGCAGCAGCGGGCGTGAGGCGACGAATCCGATCTGTATGGGGAGGAAGGCCACTTGTATGGATTTTGGTGCGTAGGTTCCGTAGGAAGTCTGTTCTCGCAAAGGCACGATGCGACGATCTCGAAGGGGCTGCGACGATCTCCGGGGCGACGATGCGCGGTCCAGCGGTGATCCTCTCTCTCGCAGCTCCTCGAAGCGATGGTTCTGCGACGGTGCTCGCAGCGACGTGATGCGGTCCGCAAGCAAGCGGTGCGGCGATCTCACCCAGCGACGACAGGCTCTGCGACGACTCTCGCAGCGATGTTCGATTCTCCCGCACCAGTCTGGTGCGTCCCGCAAACGAAGGATGCGACGTCTCTGGCAGCGGCGTCAGGCGGTGCTACGATCTCGACCTCCGTAGCGGCTGGAAACTTCGTGCACTGTCGGCGAATGGCCAGAGCGATGTCGTGTGCCTGCTCAAAGCTTTCGGGCAATTTGTTGTAACAAATACTTTCACGGCTGCCCTGCCGTGGAGCGGAGCTCCATCTTGAAGCGAAGAGGCTGAGGTGTTGCACGAATCAACGCCAGACCGGCACATCGTTCTATGCAAAAAATGGCTTGTGCAAAAAACTCTGTAACCTACTAAGGTATTGACAATGCTTTTATTATTTCACAGACATCGACCTTACCAAAGGAAAGACTTACGTGCTTATCATGGACTCAATGTCCCATCAGGCATCTTGAAAACATTGTACTAAACAAACGCCCACTATGGGAAAATGGAAATAAATAATGCCGGAAACATTACGATCTTTTGATGTGTTTGTGAATGCAGCCCTGAGGAAAAGGAGTGATCCTTGAAACACGTCGGCACTTGAAAAATTGAAACGGAGCATTAACACAAGCCGCAATTCAATGGCGAATGGCCAGAGCGATGTCGTGTGCCTGCTCAAAGCTTTCGGGCAATTTGTTGTAACAAATACTTTCACGGCTGCCCTGCCGTGGAGCGGAGCTCCATCTTGAAGCGAAGAGGCTGAGGTGTTGCACGAATCAACGCCAGACCGGCACATCGTTCTATGCAAAAAATGGCTTATGCAAAAAACTCTGTAACCTACTAAGGTATTGACAATGCTTTTATTATTTCACAGACATCGACCTTACCAAAGGAAAGACTTACGTGCTTATCATGGACTCAATGTCCCATCAGGCATCTTGAAAACATTGTACTAAACAAACGCCCACTATGGGAAAATGGAAATAAATAATGCCGGAAACATTACGATCTTTTGATGTGTTTGTGAATGCAGCCCTGAGGAAAAGGAGTGATCCTTGAAACGCGTCGGCACTTGAAAAATTGAAACGGAGCATTAACACAAGCCGCAATTCAATGGCGAATTGCCAGAGCGATGTCGTGTGCCTGCTCAAAGCTTTCGGGCAATTTGTTGTAACAAATACTTTCACGGCTGCCCTGCCGTGGAGCGGAGCTCCATCTTGAAGCGAAGAGGCTGAGGTGTTGCACGAATCAATGCCAGACCGGCACATCGTTCTATGCAAAAAATGGCTTGTGCAAAAAACTCTGTAACCTACTAAGGTATTGACAATGCTTTTATTATTTCACAGACATCGACCTTACCAAAGGAAAGACTTACGTGCTTATCATGGACTCAATGTCCCATCAGGCATCTTGAAAACATTGTACTAAACAAACGCCCACTATGGGAAAATGGAAATAAATAATGCCGGAAACATTACGATCTTTTGATGTGTTTGTGAATGCAGCCCTGAGGAAAAGGAGTGATCCTTGAAACGCGTCGGCACTTGAAAAATTGAAACGGAGCATTAACACAAGCCGCAATTCAATGGCGAATGGCCAGAGCGATGTCGTGTGCCTGCTCAAAGCTTTTGGGCAATTTGTTGTAAATATATATATATATATATATATATATATATATATATATATATATATATATATATATATATATATATATATATAGTTAGAACTGGGGGTCTCTAGTTGGCAGAGGTAGGTACCACTGTCCTAATAGGGACCCTTGCTTCTAGTCAGGGCGAGGTGATAACCCTCTGAGATAACCCCTGCTCACCCTCTAGGTAGCTTGGCACGAGCAGTCTAGGCTAACCAGAGGCAATGCGTAAAGTATTTGTACCAACACCCACAGTAACACAGTGAAAACACCACAAACTGACTCCACAACAGTTTAGAAAAATAAAGGTATTTTAATCTAAACTACACAAGACCAAAACGACAAAAATCCAACATACACAGTTCAAGAATATGGTTTCAAAAGAGTTCTTAAGGTTGCGTTAAAATTCTTTAGGTTGCGATAGAATTCTCTACGTTGCGATAGAATTCTCTACTAATGCGTGAAAAGTTCACAGTTGCGTCACGTTTACTCACAGTACCTTTTAGTAGCAACAAAGTTCCAAAAGCAGAATCTGGTGCGGTGGAAAACAAGCGATGCGTTGCTCCTGAGACCCTGGGGAGGCGATGCGACAGTCCCGCTGCAGCAGCGGGCGTGAGGCGACGAATCCGGTCTGTATGGGGAGGAAGGCCACTTGTATGGATTTCGTTGCGTAGGTTCCGTAGGAAGTCTGTTCTCGCAAAGGCACGATGCGACGATCTCGAAGGGGCTGCGACGATCTCCGGGGCGACGATGCGCGGTCCAGCGGTGATCCTCTCTCTCGCAGCTCCTCGAAGTGATGGTTCTGCGACGGTGCTCGCAGCGACGTGATGCGGTCCGCAAGCAAGCGGTGCGGCGATCTCACCCAGCGACGACAGGCTCTGCGACGACTCTCGCAGCGATGTTCGATTCTCCCGCACCAGTCTGGTGCGTCCCGCAAACGAAGGATGCGACGTCTCTGGCAGCGGCGTCAGGCGGTGCTACGATCTCGACCTCCGTAGCGGCTGGAAACTTCGCGCACTGTCGGGGATGCGCTCCGCAAGCGAGCGATGCGACACTTTTCAAGTTCAAAAGTCACTCAAGCTTAATTTCAAGCTTCCCAGCACAGGTACAACTTCCAGAGGACCCACAACTGGATCAAGCACTCTATGAAGGACAGAACTCTCTCAGCAGAGTTCAGGGAAGCTGGGGGTGAAGTCCTTTTGTTCCTGGGACTTCAAAACAGGGAGCCAGCTCTACTCAGGCCCTTGGAGATTCCTTCAAGACAGGGGACACAGCTCAACAGCAAAGTCCTTCCGCTCTCCTTGGCAGCAAAGCAACAGGTCAGTCCAGCAGAGCAACAGCAGGACAGTCTTCCTTCTTCAGTTTCAGCTTTCTCCTTGGCAGAGGTTCCTTCTTGATTCCAGGATCATCTAATTTTCTGTTGTCAGGGGTCCTGTACTTATACCCCTAAAATCTTTGTTCTCTTGGTGCATGTGGGCCCTGAGCCCGGTCTAAACCAGTTCTGGGTGGATCCTGAGCACTTTGTTTTGCTGGCTGCATCTTTCCTTTCAGAGTGAGGGGCAGGGTCCTCAGCCGCCCAGCAGGAGGTGGAGCCAGCATTGTGGAAGGCAGGCACAGCCCTAATCAGGCCCAGGAGCTAACTCCTCCCACCACTCCAGTTGCAATTGCAGTCATTCAGCCTAGTGCTGACTCATCCAGCCTCCTGGGGAATCCCCCAGCTCCTGTCACTCTCAAACCAGACAGTCAATACACAAACAGGCCCAGGCACACAGAAGGTTCAGACAAGAGGACAGCAACTTCCTAAAAGTGCTGTTCTCAAACACAGGATTTAAAAACAACCTTTCCTAAAAGATGTGTTATTAAATTCTGAGTTCAGGGATACTAGATACTTATGTCCTATCTTGTTCCTATGGGAAGAAATGCTGTTAACCAGCATCCCCCATGTTAACCTATGGAGCAAGATAGCCTTACAGTAGTGAAAAACGAAAATGGCTGCCATTCACTACCAGAGCATGTCACCTGCACTAGTACATGCTCTACCTTTTATATACAGTGCACCCTGCCCAGGGGGGGGGGTACCTTGGCCTTCCATAGGGGTGACTGATGTGCACAAAAAGGGAAGGGTTAGGCCTGGTCAGTGGGGACACTGACCAGGAGGACATGGGAGTTCTAAACTGCACACAGGCACTGCAGTGTGAGACATCATTTTAGGGCTACTCCTGTGGGTGGCACAATCAGTGCTGCAGGCCCACTAGTAGCATTTGTCATCACCAGCCCTGGCACACCCAGTGCACTTTACTAGGGACTTCATGGTGATACAATTATGCCAAACATGTATATTCAATCAGAATAACAATTTACACAGGGAGCACTTACACTCTGGCACTGATCAGCAGTGGCAGAGTGTCCAAAGCATCTAAACCAGCAAAAACGAAATCCAGCACAGCGTCAAAAATACAGGAGGTAGAGGCAAAAAGATAGGGGAAACCACGCCAAAGATGCCAGGTCTAACACATATATATATATATATATATATATAATGTTGACTCTGTGGAAATAAACACGAGTGTGA
Source organism: Lissotriton helveticus (assembly GCF_964261635.1). Classification (NCBI taxonomy): domain Eukaryota; kingdom Metazoa; phylum Chordata; class Amphibia; order Caudata; family Salamandridae; genus Lissotriton; species Lissotriton helveticus. The sequence goes on from NC_136061.1 coordinate 537,228,770, forward strand.
GCATTAGTATGTCTACGAGTGCTGTTTTCCTGATGGATTCGTAAGGAACTTGAGCTGTGTATATATCATGGCGGCTTTGATGCAGGGTGTTTGAAAAAATAAAAACTGGCACAAAGAACTTTCTGGGTCCGCGTGTTCATCTGCTTGCTGGAGGAGCTTTTTGGTGAAGTACGATAATATATATATATATATATATATATATATATATATATATATATATATATATATATATATATATATATATATATTGCCGTTTCACTTCCTCTGACATGCCGGGACAGTTGAACAGCGGTGCATCACAGGGTCTGAGGTTACCCTGAATCTACATACTTTTCCGCCGAGCTTAAAACAATGCGCCGATGCACTCCCTCCAACGAAATCACCACTCCGAGTGTATTGCAAATAGGATTATTTTATTTCATTCTAGCATAATGAGCTCAGAAAAGAAAAACCCAACGCGTTTCAGCGAACAAATCGCCTTGCTCACGGGTAGTTGGCTTAGTGAAACATATCCATTAAATAGACAAACATTTGATATTATAAAACACATTTGATAATGAATTATTCCTCTCAGGTATACATCTTTTGATTGTTGCCCTGAAATTAAAAACGCACTCCATTTTTTAAAACTATTTGTGAAATAGACTGCTGTGGCCTCAGTAAATGTAAATGTAAATGTACAGGAATTTATATAGCGCAAATCACCAAGTGGTTTCTAAGCGCTTGCTTAGGGAACCCATCCTGGTATTCCCCTGTGAGATAACCCCAGCAGGGTATCCGCAAGGTGAAAGCCAGGCATCCCGCCGCGAGGGGCCGTTGTGGAGATTAAGCAAGCTATTGCCAAGAGTCGCAGAGTGTGAACCCGTGAATCGAGTAGGCACCGGAACTACCCATGTGAACCGCATCAACTGTTGTGTATGTGTGTTCGGCAAAGCAATATAAAACCCGCCTCATGCGGTCATGTCATCAGTGATGTCACTGACCATGTCATGAATGATGTAATATGTGACATCATCAGCAGTGGATTGCGGGTGCGCGATATATAGTTAGTGCAACTAACTATATATGGAATTTCAATGGTTTTGTGTGAGTAAAATAAGGTTTTCTAAATGCTAATTCCTAACTATATATGGTCTATAACCTATGGTTTTTTCAGTGAATTTTCAAGGTTTTGTAAATGCTAATTCCTAACTATATATGGTCTATAACCTATGGTTTTTTCAGTGAATATATATATATATATACTGATGAAAATTACCAGAGAGAACAGGAGACTATATTGACTCGCTTCAGATAAAGAGGCTATAAGGAAGACACTTCGTCTAAGGCAAGAAACAAAATGGAAGGTATTTCACAACATGAGTTGTTGTTCAATCAGGCAAGGGAACTACTAGCAAAGAATGATAACACAGTTCAGCAGAGGTGCTTGGGCACTAAAAAGAATAATGAGAAGACACTGGAATCTGTTGATAGCAGATCCTATAATAGGTCAACGCATAGGAGCTGCCCCACAAATAACTTTCTCTAGAGCAAGATCTCTACGGGATCGATTAGTTCATAGTTACCCTACAGAAGACACTAATTTACAATGGCTTAGAATACCCAATGGATTCACCACCTGTGGCACATGCAAAGCATGCCGCAATGGTCGGAACTGTAAAGAATATATAACAGGTACTAACCAGAAAAAAGTCATTAAACATGCCATCAATTGAAATAGTGATTTTACTGTCTACGTGCAGGAGTGCCCGTGTGGGCTCCAGTAAGTAGGCAGTACAAAACTTCCCCTCAAACAGCGATTCAGCCAGCATTTACGTGCCATAACTAATCATGATTATAACTATCCAGTGGTGCATCACTACGCAGAGCAGCACAATAGTAACAACAGTAGCCTGCAGTTTTATGGCATAGAGAGAATACCTAAACATGTAAGGGGAGGTGATCACGAAAAACAACTTAGGAGTCTAGACTGATTATTGAATCAGACAGCAAAGTTCCAAAAGGATTAAACGGTGGCGAAGAACTGGCCACACATATAGGTCATTAGCTGTGTGTACCTTGAATAGCTGATAACACTTTTGCTCAGATCATTTTGCATTCGATGCTGGTTTTAATGTGTTATTTTCAAATTCCTAATGTTTCACTTTTTAATGGGATTGTAATGGATGATGTCAACTAATGGCAATGGGATTCCCAGTTGGGATACCAGTGTGCTTTATACCACAATTGTGGAGCCACCATCACAAACCGTTTTATGGTTGCCCTTGCCATGATTGTATCTCAGAATCTTTATCCCGCATTCACATGTATTCACACATTTGGTTTATGCACCTTACACTTTTACCTGCACTCAACTCTTATCTTATACAATCCAAATTGGATGCTCGGAGAACCTCGAAAAACTTCCTTTTTAGGATGTGGTACATTTACAAATGTTTTGCTTTCTTGTGACAGGGTAGCTTATGCTTGGTCTATAACAGATCGATAGATGATATAGGGATAGGTATTTTACATGGATATTGTGAAGCAGCTGATCAGTGTAATACCACCCTATTAGACATCTTCACAGCCTGTTATTGGCTAACTGCACCGCCAATTACACATAGGCATTGACTAATAGATCTTTGGAGCTCCAAAAGCATTAAGCCATTAAAAAGTAAGAAAGTGCGAATGAAACAAATGGTTGCAATTTAAATGAGCATGTATATAAAAAAATCGATGCATTATGTGTGAACTGCTTTATCATAAGGCGAATGCACTGTCAGGCAACCTTGTTGGTGTAGTCTTTCTTCCTTTGTTCACAGCGCGATCATAACGTGTATTTAATCTTTGCCTTCAATGTAATCCTGAAGCGCCAATGTATACATTTGTGACAAACACAGTAATATTACAATCTCGAAATGCATTATAATTCTCGAGAAGGTGTAAGAAATATGAGATATATTTATCACCGCAACCTATTTCTGAGGGAATTCGAGATCCAGGAAGTAACTTGACAAAGGCTAACGCCGAAACGCGTCGTCTTTGGATTTAATTGCACAATAAATCACTGTGCTGCTTTCCTGGTGTGCTGCCTCTTCATTTCCGAACATATTTACGTTTGTGGAGTAAAGAAGACAGATATATATATATGTATATATATATATATACATTTTTGAAACCAATCCACACGTTCGATCAAGTGAGGCGCTGACTCCGTGAGTTGTAATCCAAACAAAATTTATTTTCTCGGTTCGCTGCTTAGACGCGTTTCGGCGGCTTGCTCCCGCCTTGTTCACTACATCTGCACAAACCTTATGTTACGGTATATATACATGATCACTTGTATGGTTAATTGTCTGACAGGTTTCAACTCGAATGTTGGTTACTATGGTTACCTTATTGTGACACATACTAACAGACATAGAAGAGTTCGAAGTTTACAATTTCATTAGTCATTGTTTAGTCTTTTTTAACTCGCACGTGAACATTAATTATAGTGTTTTACATATATGACCACCATACGCCTCTGTTTATGTCACACAGACGTTTAAATAAATTATAATGTCAACAAAATAATATGACAAAACTAAATTAAACATTTACACGTAACCATCACGGGATATGTCATTATCCTGATGAACCGCTCACTCGTGTGTTTCTGTCCGGATATGTTCCAGTGAACATGCAAATGTCAAATGTGGGGATATATATATATATATACCTCCAGGCAACAGGTAATTTTATTATCTGGAGGCATTCAAGGTAAGTTAAAAAAACAGAGCAGTGTACGGTTATTGTTCCTTTTCTATTATTGTTCTCTTTTTTCTACTACAGCTGCAATGGTAGAGTCCTCCCCGGCATACATGTACATTTAGCCTACTGGGCACAGCGGAAGTTCGGAGCCTTTATGAGTTGCCTGGCGTTGGCTGGCCCTGAAGGGCAAGGTCCATATTTACTGATACCACACACTAGTTGTCTCTGCCCGTGGCCTAGGACTCTTGATTTAATCAGCACATGTTGACACTAGATGATTAGGAGTCTCTTATAGTGTTTGGGCTTTTCCACATCTTAATCAATCTTTGCTGCAACGTTTCATTTGACGCGGTCAGCCCGAAGTGGTTGTAGGCGACTTGCTGTGTACTTGTATACTGCTATGCTTGCTATTTCATCATTCTGCTGGCCCGAACAGGGTTGTAGGCACTCTGGCGTGTTCAACAGTATCTACCTGCAAAAAAAGGTTTTTGAAACAAAAAAAACATTAAAAAAACAGAGCAGTGGTTTGCCTGTGCCTGACGCGTTTCAGAAAACAGTCTTTCCTCCCTCAGCACTCCGTGAATGCGGCAATCACAACCACTGAATCATCAACATCTGTGATTTAATAGTACATGTACATGTAAATGTACATGTATTTATATAGCGCAAATCACTGACACGGTATCTAAGCGCTTGCTTAGGGAACCCGTCCTGGTATTCCCCTGTGAGATACCCCGGCAGGGTATCCACAAGGTGAAAGCCAGCCATCCCGCCGCGAGGGGCTGTAGTGGAGATTAAGCAAGCTATTGCCCAGAGTCGCAGAGTGTGACCCCGTGAGTCGAGTAGGCACCGGAGCGAGAATTATCGAGTCCGTGGAATTTTAGAGCCCGAGACCCGCCGAGGCGGGGAATCGAACCCTGGTCCATGGCCGATCTCAGCTTCCGGGTCTGCCGCCTCTAACCACTGAGCCACACTTCTCCCCACGCGAGCCTGAGTCCTCATGCGAGCCTGAGCATGCTGGGATCAGTAGTCCTTGTTCTACCCTCGTGGGTTTGCCACATTACTGCGTGCTCAACAATCATCTGCTAGTGCAGCTGCCACCAACGAAGGCCCCACCTTACAGTATTCTGCCGATACGCATCTCGCTGACCCAATAGACATGCCCGCTTGTATCCCGCGGTGGTGCACTTCACGGCCGGGCCGGCCCTATTTATGAAAATGAAAAGATTTACCCCCAGGCAAAGTGCACCCTTCAAAGCAGGTAATTTTATTATCTGGACGCGTTCAAGTTAAATTAAAAAACAAAGCAGTGATTTGCCTGTGCCTGACGCATTTCAGAAAAACAGTCTTTCCTACCGCAGAGGCAGCACACCGTGAAGAACAATTTATTTACCTTCGGTAACACATTATCTGGTAGAGACTCAAGTTAGCTGCATATTCTTAACCTTTGAATTTCCCAGGCGTCAGGCTGGATCCGGAAACTTTTGCTGAGCAATACCCCTTGCGCGTGACATCGGGTGGGTCCATTCGGCTCCGCATGATGTCGATGGTGTTGGTAGCGTCAGATATGATGTCACCGTGCCTACATAGGCTCCACACAGGGGCATGGACATGTGACTTTGCGTTTTACCATGCCAGAAGTTCAGAGCCATGAAGTGACTGACATAAACGTGTGCAAAACTAGGGCCCTGAAAGGGGAGAAACCCTAGTCCTACAACATCAGTCTGCAAAGCAGGGAGGCATGGGTGGGGCTGTAAAGAATCTGCAGCTAGATAGGGTCTCTATCAGATAATGCGTTACCAAAGGTAAGTAACTTGTTCATCTGATGAGACTTCTAACTGCAGTGTCCTTACCTTTGAATCAGACACCTGAGCCATACCATCCCGGCAGTGTGTTGCGGACTCATGATTCAAACTGAGACGTCTTGCAGGACTGAACGGGCAAAGTGCCCGTCCCTACGCACTTGATGATCAAGGCAATAATGAATTGCAAATGTGTGCAATAATGCCCACGTTGCTGCCTGACAGATGTCTTCGACTGGGACACCCCAAGCCAAGGCCATACTTGCAGCCTTTCCCATGGTGGTGTGTGCCCTTAATCCCTCAGGGGGCTGCTTCTTCGCCAAGGTATAACAGATTCTAATGCAGAGAACAACCCACGAAAGATGGTTCTTTTCTGTACTCCGTTTCCCTTCTTTGCTCCCACATACCCCACAAAGAGTTGGTCATCCACACGGAACTCTCTTGTGTGGTCAAGGTAGAACGACAATGCTCTTTTTGGATTTAGTCGGTGGAGACACTCCTCTTCCTTAGAGGGATGTAGGGGAGCAAAGAAGGTGGGCAAAGTGATGGATTGATCCAGATGGAATGGGGTCACAACCTTTGGTAAAAAATATGCCCTGGTGTGAAGCATCACCTTGTCCGGAAAAGACATAGGATAAGGAGGCGAGCTGGATAGCGCCAGTAACCCACTCACCCTCCGGGCTGATGTATTCGCCACTAAGCGATGGTCAAAATCCGTAGAGAATACTTGTGCAAGGGCTCAAAAGGAGCACACATCAAATAAGTGAGGACCAAATTAAGGTCCTATTGTGGCATAATAAAGGGCGTGGGTGGAAACAAGTGATCTTTAAGAAATCTATTTACAGTAGGAAATTTAAAAAAAAGAAGGTTGGTCTGGCCGCAAAAAAGCAGACAGAGCAGACAGGTAACCCTTGAGAGTTACCAAAGCAGAGCCCTGCTGGGCAAGGGTCTGAATGAACAAAAGGACATTACAAAGAGAAGAAAGAGTGTCAATAGTCCTTTCTGTACAGTATAACACAAATTTCTGCCAATGGAAGGCAAATACCGACTTAGTGGAGGGCCGCCTGGCCGCCAAAATAACATTACAGACCTTGGGAGGAAGGGCAAAAGCCATCAACTGCCGCTGCTCAATCTCCACACATTGAGCGCAGAGTTGACAGGTTCGGGTGGAGAACCTTCCTCTGCTGCTGCGACAGAAGATCCTCCCGAAGGGGCAGCCTGATCAGTGGATCTACACTCATGCTCAGAAGCTCTGGATACCAGACTCTCCTTGCCCAATCCAGCGCCACAAGGATGACTTGGGCCCGGTTGCTCCTAATCTTCTTCAGAACCCTGGGCAGGAGTGGTATGGGTGGAAAGCCGTACAACAGGCCTGAGCTCAACTCGCGACGAAACGCATCGCAGAGCGATAGTAATCTTGGAAACTCCAGCATGCAGTACTGCTGACATTGCATGTTCTCTTCGGAGTCGAACAAACCTAACCAAGGTACTCCCCACTGCCGAAAGAGACCTTGCGCCACCTCCGTCTGAAGATGCTATTCGCAATCCACTACGCATCGACGGCTGACAGAGTCTGCCCTGGTGTTCAGAGAACCTGCCAGGTGTTGAACCACCAGGGTTATACCCTGTTGTTCCAGACATGTCCAGAGAGGCAGGGCCTCTTGACAAAGGGTCCATGACCCCCCAGCCTTGCTTGTTGCAATAACACATGGCGGTGGTGTTGCCCATGAACACCTGCACCAACTTCCCCTTGACAGAGGGAAGACATGCTTTCAATGCCAAGCGAGTGGCTCGGAGCTCCAACACGTTTATGTGGAGCCCCGTCTCTGCCAGAGACCAGTGACCCCTGATCTCTATCCCTCCCAAGTGGCTGCCCCGTCCCAGAAGTGACGTATCCGTCATGATTGTGAAATCCAGTTGGGGAAGGGAGAGAGGTCTGACTTTGACCCAATCTCAGTTCGTTAACCACCACTGCAGATTCTTCGCAGTTCCTTCCAAGATCTGAACCACATTGGTGAGATTTTCCGGATGCTGTGCCCATTGGAACTTCAAGTCCCACTGCAGAGCCCGCATATGCCATCTCGCGTGTTTTACCAACAGCATGCAGAAGGCCATGAGGCCCAACAACCTCAGAGTCAACCTCAACAAAATCCAGGATAGAGGCTGAAATATCGGAATCATAACCTCAATATCCTGGACTTATTGTTCAAGAGGATAAGCCTGAAACTGCACTGTATCCAGAACAGCTCCGATGAAAGGGAGCATCTGAGAAGGATTCAGGTGTGACTTCGGCACATTTACAGAGAATCCCAGCGAATGTGGAATGTTCGCCGTAGTCTGAAGGTGGGAGACGACTCCCTGGGGCAAGGACGTCTTCAACAGCCAGTCGTTGAGGTAGGGGAAGACTGAAACCCCTAACCTGCACAGATGAGCTGCAACCACTGCCATCACCTTGGTAAACACCCAAGGGGCACTGGTAAGGCCGAAGGGGAGCATGGTAAACTGAAAGTGCTTGTGTCCTACATTGAACCGCAGGTAACGCCTGTGGCCCGGCAGGTTGGGAATATGAAAATACGCATCCTGCAAGTCCAATGCCATCATCAGTCTCCTTGATCTAAGGCAGACAAGACCTGAGCCAATGTGAGCATTTTGAATTTCTCCTTTTTGAGGACAAGATTGATGGTCCGAAGATCCAAAATGGGCCGAAGCCCTTTGCTCTTCTTCGGAATCAGAAAGTGGCTGGAATAACAACCACTGCCTACTTCTGAAGCCGGAAACTTTTCTATAGCCCCTTTGGCCAAAACAGCTGTAACTTCCTCTTGGAGCAGCTTTAGGTGATCCTCCGCCAGCCGTTCCTGACTCTGCAGAATAGTAGGAGGAAAACAAAGGAAAGCAAGAGAATAGCCCTCCTGGACGATCTGCAAGATCTACTGGTCTGTTGTAATAGATTTCCAGCAGGGGAGATGAGGACAAATTCTCGCACCCACTGGAGTAGTGTGGTCCTTTAGAATCAGCATAGAAGTGCTTGGAGGCTGTGGTTGGCGGGGGCAGTGTGGTTGACAACTTCTGGCCTCCATTACAAGGATGGAATGTACCACGTCTGCATCCACACACAGCTTGGGCAGTCTGTGCGGGACGGTGGCTGGGATAGGGTTGATGCAGCTGGAGACCCCTTCCATTGCCACGAAAGGAAGACTGGCCACGAGAAGTGGAGGAGAGGCCCAAGGATATGGCCGTAGCTTGAGAGTCCTTGAACCTGACCAGGGCAGAGTCTGCCTTTTCCCCAAAAAGGCAGGTTCCATCAAAAGGCATGTCCATCAAATTGGCCAGGACATCCTCCAAGAAGCCAGTTGTGCGAAGCCAGGTGTGGCGCCTCAAGGTAACTGTCGTTGAAATGGACCTGTCCAGTAAATCGGTTGTATCCAAACCACACCGTATGGTTAATTTTGCCGCATCTCTCCCGTCCTTAACAGCCTGGGAGAGCACAGCCCGGGCCTCCTCCAGGACTTGTGAGAGCACCTGCGCAACCGTCTCCCAAAGAGAGTGGGAGAAAACTGCCCAATAAGCATGCAGTATTCACTGACCGTGATGCCAGACTGGAGGAAGAAAACATCTTCCTAAATGAGTCCAGTCTCTTGGATTCTCTATCCAGAGGGGAGGAAGGTATTGCGCCCTGGGAAGTAGAGGCCTGCACCACCAAACTTTCTGGGGTGGGGTGTTGGCTGAGAAACTTTTGGTCGCCTGGTGATGGGCGATGGCGGCGGGCAATTTTCCTGTTCTCAGGAGCCCCTGTGCTAGGTTTGGACCAAGCTCCTAGTAGGACATCCTTAAGTGCCTCATTAAAGGGCAAAAGGGGTTCAGAGGTGGTAACCCCAGGTTGAAGCACTTCCGTCAGGAGATTAGTCCGGACCTGCACTCAGGGCAGCTCCAGTCCAAGGACCTAAACTGCCCTCTTAACCACCATAGCATAGGATGCCCCCTCCTCCGTAGCCACTGTAGGTTGAGAGAGCATGCCAGAGTCTGGGGAAGTATCCAGATCACTGGCTTCTCCAAGTACCCCATACGAGTCCATTGTCTCCTCAGAGAAATCCTGGTACTCTAGAGGGTCTCCCGACTCCTCTCATTCCTCTCCCGAGCCTTGCATGTCCACAAAGTGGTCAGGTGACAACATAGCACCCCTGGGTTCTGTCAACATCGGAATCATACAATGCCGTTCCAGCTCAGTGTCGTCAGGGATGAGGATAGGGCTTGTGCCACCGACAGCAGCTAAGTGCTGCTGCTGCCACCGACTTCGGATACAACACTGGGAAGGCCATGTTGGTATGACCAGCGGCAAACTAGATCTGAGATCAGATATATGAGGCTCCACCGGCACCCCACGGCTGAAGCCAATGGCGTTGAAACCGATGGGGCCCCATCTGACTCTGCAGAGCCCGAGGGATCAACAACAGGGTCGTTCCACTCAAATACGTGGTGCATGGCCTCGTAAAAATCCTTAATTTGAGCGGGAGTCGGAAGGGCTCAAGGGAAGGAACTTGCACATCAAAAATAATTTACAGAATGCCAAGTACCAGTGAAATGCTATACACAACTCACTATAGAAACCAAAAACGTTCCCATGTGTAGATGTACTATTAATATGTGTAGTGTACTGCATAGTGGACGCAACCATATTATCTCAGACACAGGGGAATATTTCGGTCATGTAGCTGTGTCCCCCATCTTTGAAGCAGAAGCGGAGTGGGCTGGTCCAACGTACGCAACATCAGCATAAGACTATAAATAATTAGGCTACGCCTTGGGGGTGGTTCACTTATGCAAAGAAAAGAGACTCCACCACAGCGAATGTCCTCACCCTGCCATGTGGCTGCCGCCATGACCACGTGCCTCTTCGATACAGGCCCCTTGCGAACTCAGCGCCACGGCACCGCAGAGTTGTTTGTATCGACTGCTGCCTTCGAACTACAGTGCGGACAGCAGGGTTCACAACTTAAATTCAGCTTTGGATCTACACTACGGACAGCATTAAGTTAGCCTTGATTTATGTATGGTAGAGACAATTGTACTGTATGTCCTCAGACTTTGTTAAAATAAGTGACAAAAATTCTTCGGCAATATCTGTGCTGACTACTGCCTTCGATGTACAGTGCAGTCAGTAGAGTTTACAACTTGATACCAGTTGCGGATATGCACTACAGACAACATTGAATTAAGTCTTGATTTATTTAACTTAGATGAGTTGTTAGCGCTCTGTTATTTTCTAATAGGATTTGGTCAGACATATTTTCTTTTCTTTACAGATTCTTGTGGTCCTAAGGAGAATCCCAAGACCAAAGGGATTCGAAACGCGTAGACCATCGGTTCTGCCAAATTGTCTTTTTGCCAATTAGCTGTGACGGTGTCACACCGAATCAATGTGATTATTTTGTGATTAAGTTGTACAGTTGAACTGATTAGTGCAGGCTGTATATAAGAAAAATAATGGTGTAAATAGCTTGTGTTGGCAGTCCAGGTGCTCCTCAAGTGGTTTATTGATTTTCCCTTGTTGCATGTGTGCCCAGTAGGTTGAATGTGTGAGGTATGTGGTGAAAAGAGTAAGTTTGGGTGAGTGAATGATTGTCTGTTTGATTTTTCATTAGCCCGTGTCCAGAATTAATCCCATTGTTTGTTTTGTGTTTTTTTTAAAAAGCATTAAACTTTTTGAGATAAAAAATCGTATATTTGAATAAAAAGCTACTAATGAGCTTTCAAATGCGTATGGTCTATGCATTTATGGTAAAACAGCCTTGAGTAATAATCAGTATTGGCATTGTTTTTTGTTGTATAGTTGATTTATTTAAGGCAGAGACAATTGTACTATGTCGTCAGATTTTGTTAAAGTATGTGACAAAAAAGCATTCCTCGATATCTGTGTCAACTACTGCCTTCGATCTACACTGCAGACAGCAGGGTTCACAACTTGAATTCAGCTTTCCATGTACACTACGGACAGCATTGACGTTAGCCTTAATTTATGTAAGGCAGAGACAATTTTGTTAAATGATACAACAAAAAACATTCCTCAATGTCTGTACTAAGTACTGCCTTCAAATGTACACTGCGATCAACAGAGTCCACTACTTGATACCAGAAGCGCATCAGCTCTACAGACAATATTAAATTCATTCTCGATTTATTTAAGGCAGAGACAATTGTACTGTGTCCTCAGATTTTGTTAACTGTGACAAAAAAGCATTCATCAATGTTTGTGTTGACTACTGTCTTCGATGTACAATGCTGACAGCAGGGTTCACAACTTGAATTGCAACTTTGATCTACACTACGGACAGTAGGGAATTCACCCTTCATTTATTTAATGCAGAGACAATTGTACTGTATGTGTTCAGCTTTTGTTAAAATAGGAGACAAAAATCATTCGTCCATATCTGTGCTCAGTACTGCCTTCGATCTACAGTGCGGACAGCAGGGTTCACAACTTCAATTCCGCTTCAAATCTATACTACGGACAGCATGAAATTTAGCCTTGATTTATTTAAGGTAGAGATAATTGTACTTTATGTCTTCAGATTTTGTTAAAGGATATGACAAAAAGAATTTCTTGATGTTTGTGATGACTACTGCCTTCGATCTACATTGTAAGGACTCACGATTCAGGTGGAATGGCGATTGAACATGACGCATTCCAGTAGGCAAGAGACATTGTACCAGTGCGACCCGCCCGAACTATGAATCATCGCAGGGTGCGCACACGCTGAGTTCTTCAGGTACCACTAACTCACTGCACAACAAGTCATCTCCCCGTGGCCTTATTAAGGCAGAATTCACTAAGCAAACAACATTTCTCCTAGTGCGGCCTGCCCAGACCACGCATCATCGCAGGTTACGTACACGCTCAGTGCCAAAGCTACTACTAACTCGGTGCACCATAATTCATTGCCACGTGATCGTATTGAGTCAGATGTCTTATCTTGAAGAAAACATATCATAGTTTTTGGACATCTACTGCAACTTACTCCCATAAAAGGACAACCAGTATTTATAAGAAAACTTGATTTTAAAGAGTTTTCTACCAGTGCGTCCTGCTCGGACCATGCATCATCGCAGACTCCACAGAACCTTGTTGCTTCAGGTGCTACTAACTCTGTGCACCACTTATCATCGCTGGCTGCAAACACACTAAATTACCAATACTTTGCAGCTCTACTCAACACCACGTGTCTGTGGGCTCTTGCTAACCACTGCCTCCTGCCTACACTGCGGTCATCAGAGCTCATAATTAATTAGACTGTTGATTCATTATTTGCAGAGTACGATACCAAACTAAGTATAACATTTATCAAACCCCATACAATATCCCTTTAGTATGCTTCCTTTAAGAACTTCTTTTATATCACTTATAGATGTAGTTGAATAATAAAATTCACGCTGCAAGTGCAAAGGCACACTTAATGACAGTCTATACTGTGGACAGCATATGTCACAATTTGAACCTCACTTTTTCTTCATTGGAAACCTGAATTTCGTTTTTGGAGACAAAAATGGCTACATCACTGGAAGAATCATCTGATTCTGATAATTTTGTTGCTGAAGAATTGATAACCATCCATGGTATTTTTTTCCCCTCTCAAAGTACCTGCAGTCCAGTATGCAACAGTCAATGCTTTGAGTGCAGCCCGTTCAGACCACGCATCATCGCAGGGTGAGCACACGCTAAACACCAGACGTACCACTAACTCAGTACATCATAAATAATCACCATAAGGCTTTATTAAGGCAAAATTCAGTAGTCAAAATACATTATCCCCAGTGCGGCCTGCCTGGACCACGCATCATTGCAGGTTATGTACTCGCTCAGTCCCAAAGTTAATACTAACTCAGTGCACCATAATTCAGCGTCACATGGCCGTATTCAATCAGAATTCAACAGATTCTTCATTCATTATTTATAGAGTGCAGTACCAAACAAAGTATAATGTCCCTCAAACTTACACAATATCCCTTTAGTAGCCTTCCTTTAAAAACTTCTTTTATATCAGTTCTAGGTTTAGTTGAAAACCAAAATTCACGCTGCAAGTGCAAAGGCACACTCAATGGTAGTCTACACTGCAGACACCACAGGTCACAACTTGAACTATAATATCTCTAAAACATACATTTTTCAAAAATGTATTCCATACATGTTTCATCTTTTATTTCAAATTGTGATTACAGATCATGCAGTCCAGTAGGCAACACGCTGAGTACCATACGTACCACTAACTCAGTGCATCATAAATAATCGCCATGTGGCCTTAATAAGGCAAAATTCAGTTACCAGTGCGGACTGCCAGAACCACGTGTCATCGCAGGTTCCACACAAACCGACCCTACCTTAGAGCACCACAACTCATGAACCCTTTACGATAGAATCTTCTGTGTATTATTTCACATGTAGTGCTCCTACCTTTGTACAGCAGAAGTCATAAACCGTTTACCATTGAATATCTATGTATGATATCATGATTATGATTCTACTTGTTACCAACAGCAACGTAATAAAATGGAGCCGAGCACACATGCCCGTACACATTTCAACTATCTATCTGTGTCTGTGTATTTATTATGTTTGTGTAATGCTGCTCCTGCACCCTACCACATTATATTGTGCTATAAATAGGGTATACAACCATCTTACCTCTGACAGTAAGTGTGGGCTATTCCTCCTTTAAATTTTTTTGTTTTTAGCATATTTATATAGCGCAAAGTCAACCCAAAACTTTATCAGCAATTTACATGAGCACCGTATTTACAGTACATTTTCAGGCATGCCTAGATTACATCATTATTCTACAATAATAGGATGTGAACGCAACTCCGAGCCTCGAACACTGATTTTCAGCACCAAGTTCAACAGTATACCTGAATGACCACATACGTATACATATTATCTGCCTTTCATGTGCTAAAAACTGCAACTTAAACCTTTCACAGCCATGTATTACTACAGCTACAATACTCCACTGAATGTACAACAAACATTCATTTTCGCAGAAATACATCATGTCCACCATCTTTTATGTGTGCAACTATGAATGAATATAGGTTTAGTGATACCCTGTACCCTCCATGTTAGCCATATTGTGGGACTTTACAGACATAATGACACATTTGCCTGTAAGACCCGGGTGACAGCAGCACTACAACACAGACACCCGAATCAGTTGATTTCTCATATAGTTCACGACAGAACCACACCCATAGCACCGGAGTCATCGTTCACAGCGTCACGGAGCACTGGAATACATCAGGCTAGCCCACTCCCCTTACGCTACCAGGAAAACACAACAACAGTACGTACATGGCCCAGATTTCCATTGTAGTGATTTCTTACTACCAGGTTTAGTTGTCTCAATGGCAAAAAGACACTCCCTTATGGCTGGTATACACCCACACCACACCCATCCAGCACATACTATACTGTAGTTCCTATATTCCCAATAGGCTCTGTGCATTGGAATAATATATCCTATAGATGTGACGTAGAACTTATGTCTACAAGGTCTCTATCGAATATATTAGACTTAATTGTGAGTGCCAACTAGCTCAGAGGTCACTAGAAACTTTCTCGAGTTCATAAGAAGGGATTTCGTTTCTGACAACCACACAAAAATCAATAAACAAGAAAAGAGTGTTGGGTGGTTCACACAGACCATAGTAAGGAGCAACTTGAAAAAGGTTTTAACAGCCAAGTTCAGGACGTTTCAGGAAAACCCTCACTCACCACCTAGTGATGACATGCTTCATCATCGGGCCCCACCAAAGAGACCGAGTGTCTCTTTGGTGCGCTGCGACGCCAGATTTACTGCGGAGCAGGATAGTGAGATTCGGGCGTGTTGTGTAAAGTAAATTAAACTAGTGAGTGGTGAGGAATTAAAAATAGTCAGTAGTGTATCACAAACAGCTTTATTTATTGATCACTAAGGACAGGTTATTAAAATTGTGTGTTTGGAAAACAGTCCACAATTAATTGAGTGGTAGTTTCCTTATAAATCAGTCGACATGTTTCAGCCATGAAACGGTGTAATGTTACCAGGCATTCTTCAGGACTTATAGCTGTATTAAACCCTGGCGGTATGGACACGCTAAGACCCACCCTTACCTAGGGACGTGAAAGTGAAAATAATAAAAAAGGTGAAAAAGTGCAAAAAATTAGGAAGAAAGATTTACTTCCTAATAACTCCTGGTTTAGGAGGCTTCCAACTTTATGGTTTCTGCACCTGGAAATAAGAAAAGGACATAGACGCACATATAGGACAGAACAAACGTTTAGTAATGGTACTAGTCGTAATAGTAGGTCTATGGTGCTCCAGATCGTGGTAGAGAGGCAATTAGTGGCACAATAACGGTATAGTTATCACCACCGTAGCCTCTGGGTTCTTACTTAATAGCAGGAAGGAAGTGCTGTGTACTATACGTGATAAAAATAATCATGTTGGTTAAAAATACAGGAAGAGCTCTTCCTATTTGCGATCAAGGTTTTTGGAACGATCGTTTCAGCAAATAAATAAAATTAAAGTTAAAATGTCTCACTTTTATGGTGTCGATAAAGTACACCATGGGTCACAGGAGGGGGGTGGGAACGTAATTGGCACACCCTGATCAATCGTCAGAAATGGGAAGAAGAGACACACAGAGAGTTAGTTACTTAGCGTTGGTACTTAGCTTGTGTGATGAAAATTGTAGTCGAAATACAGCTCCTACTCACGCCCTCGACGCTCGGCACCCTCAGTGTACCTGCATCACCCTCAACTGGACCCCGAAGATGTGGACGCGGGGCCTTGTATTCGGTATATACCTGTTTGACCGAGACCGATTCATTTCCGGGTAGGGTGTGGCCAGAGGCGCATAGCCGTCGACGCCCCAGTCCGGACCAATCGGTGAGCATTCTGCTCATGACGAGGTGATTACGTACTTGGATAGAGTTCCCTGGTTGTTAGGGAGAAGGGGCGTGACAAGGCGTGTTCGCTATTGCGAAGGCTGGATACAGCGTCCCACCCTATTGCCATGGAGATTGATTACAAAACGGGGATATTACATAGTGTGAATGTAAATTACAAGCGAACGTGGGGATATATCAATCGGCAGGACAAGTGACATATTAGTTGAGGTTAGGTTCACTCATGGTTCGGACAATAAAAAGGAGCCGCGTGCCCCACCCTTTTATTTGCCCGGAGAATGTACATAACAATTGGTACCATTTCCACCCAGCTCTAGAGTACCTAAGAGAGATAACCTGGCACTGTAATCATCGTTCCTCTCCCTTTGGCGTATGAACAAACTTGCCAATATAGTGCCGGAATGCAGGCGGCAGTGTTGTTAATCCATTGTCAACTACAGAGAGTGCTTTCTCTAAATTAATACGCTCAATTTCTCGTATTCGTTCTGCAGTTTCCATTTGCCTGACTTTCCATGCTTCATTATAAGCAGCGTAAATACCGGCGTTTATGAAACGTTTATGACGTGGTTTACGAGGTCCAAGTAAGAATTCTCGTAAGTCAATGTCATTTTTCAGTAAAGTAAAGTGTTGTTTTATTTCTGGGAATATGGATTTTTGTAGCCATTCAAGGCACAGTTTTCCTACACTGTAAGTTGTTATTATCCCTGGATGTTGTCTCTGGACATATCTTGGATCTGGCCTAGTTACTGCAAACCCTTGTGTCTTGTTCAGGAATCTATCTTGACAGTTATTCGTGTCTGTGGGTCAGATTAACCATTTTTCCATTCAGGATTACTTCTGTTTTGTTCTAAAATATAATTTACGTCTACCTCCTCATCTGTAGTTCTATTACTATCAGGTGTAGGCTTAGGTATGGACGGTTTATTTAAATCTTTTATCTTAGCCAGGCCAAGACAAGATGTCTGTTGAACAGTTTCATTTAAGAACAGTATTTGTTCTGGGATGATGCAGGCTCTGAATAATGCTTCTAAACCTTGTACCTGCCAGTCTTTTGTGCCCCAAAAGTCAAGGCCTAATGTCGACAATTGAGCATATAAGGCCGCAGAATAAATTTGTTTAGTATTTGTTAACATACTTTTCATGCCTGTCTTATTAACATTTTTAAAGTAAAAGGTTACTGGATTTGTGGCATTAAAACCTGTAAAGTATGGGAACTTTCTATAGAATGTTTTAGAGCTACGTTTTGGTGGCGATGGACAATGTTTTCATTGATTATAAGTTAAAACATTTCTAGGATTTGCAGATTTGTGCAAATAATGATGACCAAAATGATTAAAACAATACATTTCTTCCTAATTTGATGAACCTTCTAAGTATTCATGTTTTGCAAATTTTGCTGACATTTCTAAGTCTGCAATCATGTTATTAACAGTTTCAAAGTCCCAATCATCAGAAAATGTACTCTGTGAAACAAAATCGCTCAAGGAAATCTTAAATTGGTGTAGAATCTTCAACACCTCAACCGGGCCATAAATGTCATAATCAGTTCTATCCCAAGCTATGCCACCAGGTAGAGGAATGGCTGTAATGTTCACTGATGGCAGGTCTTGTTGTTCATGATGAGATGATTTGTGTGGCTTCAGGAGCAAGTTGATGTTCTTATTTGCTGTGTCCATTTTACTATATTTTCCATCTATCAGCTTTTCCAAACTAAAAACAAGAATGAGCCATAGTAGGAGAAAAAGTACACCTAACACAATCCAAAATTCAACCCATGGTGAAGTCAGATATGTAGTTGAAAGCTGGTGACCAAGTTCTTTTACTTGTTCCTTGAAATTTTTGTTTGTTGGCGTTGTTTCAGGTTCACTGGGATCCTCAGAAAAGGTATCGAAGTTGATGAAATAGCCAGAGGCAGTTCTATCAATTGTTGGTATTACATCCAGATTATTTGGAATCGCTGGAGCTGCTTGTTCCCTTAACATGTTAGTATAGTCAGATGCTACATCATTGTAGACAGGAGTTTCTTGACGAACTGTTATTTGGGTTTCAAGAGGCACAAGTTCCATGACTTTGTTGCATAGTCCTTCTTTTCTCACGGTAGATTTTACAAAGGTGATGAGTCTTTCAGTTTGAACCTCTTGGATGGCAGAAAGATTTGGTCTTCTGCTACACCTTTGGAGTCCACTGGGCCTGCTACTTATTATCGGCCACATGGTGTGGTTTTACCAGGTCGATGGACACGAACCGGTTCTCCTTTCTTCCAGCAAAGGGTGGCAGTAACACTGTTCTTGATCTGTGGACTGCTAGTACAGGTACTGGTTTTCAATAAGAAGGCCCAAATTCCTTCTTATCCGCTATTTTCTCTCTGACCAGATCCCCAATCTTTGGAATCCAGACAGGTCTTGCTAGGACAGGTGGTTTTCCTTCAGTGGTTGTTGGCTTTTTGTATGGTGTTGCTTAGACTTCTTCTTGTTTAGTTTAAGTCCTGTAAAACAGCCAAATGATCTTTGATATCAAAGGGTTTTTGTTCTACCACTGAAGTATGACGATCAAAGTCTTCGACCATCATTCTAGTACCAAAAAGGATTTCATATGGAGTGATTCCACCCAGAGAATTTCTTGGCAGATTATTAAGACTACGTTGGACACTTATTAGATGTTTGACCCACCCATCACCCAAACCTAATACCCTAGCTGTTATAGATTGCTTTATGTCACGTCTTTTTTTTTCCACAACCAAATTTCCCTCAGGATGGAATGGACTTGAGTACCGCAATGCAACTTCCATGCTGGGCATGGCCTCCTTGTAAGCCCTAGAGCTAAAAGCAAGACCCTGGTCAGAATGTAGCGTGCCGATTGCGTATGTGCTGATAAAGACTCTCAAATCTTTTATAACAGTTCAGGTGTCAGCCGAGCGCTGAGGCCACATCCAAATTAATCTTGAGCATGAATCCACTGCGACCATGATGCATTTATAGTTACCATCCCTTTGTAGGGGACCACAGTGGTCCATGTAAACACATGCTAATGGTTTATCTGAAAATAGAAGGGGGGTCTGCGCCGGGCGCTTCACTGTTGAAACTTTCATTTTCTGGCAGATTTCATACTCCAAAACATAGTTTCTGGTCTGTTTACTCATGCGCGGCCACCAGTATCTTTGCTTTAATAATGAAACTGTGGCGGAAACTGAACAAAATACAAATAATAGTGGAGGGTCAAAAACTATGATTTTCACAAGAAACGACTATGTAAGGGAACTAGTGGCAATAGTCCACTAGACAGGGTACATCATTCGTGGTTTTTGAAAAATACCCATCAGTAGCTCTTCCTTGGCGCCCTTTTCATCATATGGGTTCCTTCTAACCATGAAGGATGGTATTTTAGTTTGGTCAAAACTGACAGCATAAGGACCAGTGATGGTATGGCTGGGTCGCAGGGGGCTACTGAAAAGCAGTTCCCTTACATAGTCGTTTCTTGTGAAAATCATAGTTTTTGACCCTCCACTATTATTTGTATTTTGTTCAGTTACCCCCGGGGAGTATAGTGTTGAGTGGTCATTAAAAATATATCCCTGAGACCCAAAACTACTCTTATTTAATTAATACTGTGGCGGAAACACCTGCATGTGCAGAGGCGAGCCCTTCATGTACTGCCAAGATTAGTCCTAACCTGTGTTCCATATTTGGGATTACTCTATCCCCCACTCCAGGGATTCGAGCAAACTGAACAATATTTGCATTAGTTATATATGAGTACTTGAGTGGAAAGCCTTTTGGTAATGTTTTACCACTGTCTTTTAATGAAGCAGTGGCAGCTTGCATTATTTCGCTGTCTATTTTTGTTTTTGAACGAGTGATTGCAGCTATGGAAGCCGTTTGCACAGCTCCCTATACGGCTTCATCAGCCAATGAATTCCCTTCAACGTGAACGCCATCATGCTGATGACTCAGTGTATGGATCACGTGAGTATTTTGTTTGTAGTTCCTTCTGTAAAAGAACTACTTGTTCCCAAAGCATTTTATGCTTGATTGTGCTTGATCTGCAAATATTCATTGTAAGATTGGACACAGTAATACGAATCGCACACTATGAGTGTGGGGAATTCGCAATCAGTATTTTCCAGTGCCATCTTCAGCTCGCAGAGCTGTACAGTCTCCGAGAGATTGAGTTTATGTGACCATAGGTCTGAATTTACCATCCTGCCAGCGACCTTTTACAATCACGCACACAGCACTATAAGCTTGTTTTCCCCCAATTGGGGGCTGTGCTGATCCGTCTGTATATATTATACAGCCGTAATGTTCTAGAGGCAGAATTTCAGTGGGCAGAGGACATTCTTGTTCGTATTGGAGAAATTCTTGTGTCTTCAAGTAAGGGTCAAAAACGTATTCAACGTCTGTCGCAGCAAGAGCATTAACCCATTGTATCCATCTTGGATGTAGAGCTTTTGCATTTGGAATGCTTGCCTTTGTCACTGCCTCTAAGGCAAGTACAGGAGTAACGACTTTTATGCGTTTACCATGTGCGAGGGCTCTCACTTTTGCTACTGCAGTTTGAACCACTGTCAGAATGTTTTCTGTTGAGCTTGTGTGTACAAGTGTGATTTGTAAGCTATTGGTACTTTTTCACCTTCATTAAAGGTTAGGTATGTGAATCCGCATCTCCCTGGGATGATTCGGATTACAAGGTTGCGTTTGTTTACGCATGTCTGTAAATGTGTTGCTGCTAACATATCTGTTTGCACTGAATGCAAAATTTCTGTGTGTTTTTGAGTCCAATTAGTTTGTTTGAAATCAGGTTTGATTAATTCGTAGAGAGGTTTAATCCTTTCTGCGTAATTTAGAATGTAAGTAGTTCCGAAATTCAGGAATCCTAGAACTGACTACGTTTTTCGGCGTTTTTGGAGGTTGGAGCAGCGCACATTTTTCTAAAAGGTTTGCTGCCAGGCTTTTGCTTTCACTTGAAAGTTCATATCCCAAGAATAGGATGTTCAGGTGGGCAATCCTTGATTTTTAAAGTTGAATTTATACCCTTCAGAGGCGAATCCAAGTATTATGGTGTTCACCCTGGTCAAGTGCCGGTCCAAATCATCATCTGTAAGATAGATATCATCGACATACGATAATGCCTCATCATCGTACGTTTGTAGTAACTCTGTTACTCTGGCTGCAAATAATCCAGGACTGTTCTTGAATCCCTGGGGGAGGCGACAAAAGTGTTGTTCTGTCCCCATTATTGAGAAAGCGGTCAAGTACCTGCTTTCAGGTGCAATATTTTGACAGAAGAAACAGTTCGAAATATCTAATGTGTTCTTATATTTTTTGCGCACAATGTTATTCATCAGTGCTGCACTGTGTGCATTTTGTACTGCAAAGGTTTTGCAACAAGAATTTAAATGTCTGTAGTCCAAAACTAGACGATATGTATTGTCTGGTTTGGAGACAGGAAACAAAGGATTGTTCATGGACGAGGTGCATGTTTCAATCACCCCTTGGTATTCCAGTTGATCTAAGATCTCCCTGACCTGTTTTTTAGATTCTTGTTTAACTGGATACTGCTTCTGAGCAGTTGGTTGATTTTTTAACTGGATCTTATGGTGAGGAGAATCCTCATCCCATCCCACATGATTTTTAAATAATGCTGGAGCCTGGGCTACAGCCCATTTTCAGGCACAGGTTTTTTTTTATGAATAGGAATATGATTTGAGAAGGCTGGCATAATGATCTCTTCGCCATGTGGGCACTCCCTGACAAATTCAGGTGGCCAGTCTTTTTCAGACAGAAGACTGTCATACCCTGAGATAGTTTATCCCAAAAGAGTGCCTTTACTTTCCTAGTTATGTCCTCCTCTATTCGGAGTGTTACTTCATATAACTTATGTGGTACACTAACTCTGGTATCTGCAGTTTCAACCTGAATGCATTCATTCAGGTCCATTGTCTCCAGATGATCCTTCAGGATCTTGCGAACTATGGTAACCTCTGCTGCGCTGTCCAGCATTGTCTGGGGCCACTCCCCGTTCTTGAGTTGTGTCCTCAAGCAGAGGGTGATGTTTAAGATCTGCTGCGTCATCCACAAATGCTTGACTGGAATAGGTCCTGGTTACCTCACTGAGAAATTTATCCCTTATGTGCCGTCCAGATTCCTGAGATCAGGAGATCAGGAACTACTATGTGTCCCCAGGGCCATGAAGGCAAGGAAAGGGGGAAGGGCCCTATCGGTAGCGGGTCCAAAGTTGTGGAACCTACTCCCGAAGGAAATTAGAGTATGTAGGGAACATTTCCCTTTTAGGAAAAAACTTAAAACATTCCTCTTCAAATCTCTAATCTGACTGATCTCTTGCCTATTTCATTAAAATGATGACGAGTTTTTTTGTTCTCTGGTTGTGGCCTAAGGCGCGGAGATACTCCTTCGGGAGTCTATTCACAGCGCCATACAAACCTGAAAATAAATAAAAAATAAATAAAGATCCTCGGCACGCCTAATTTTTAGACTTGCTACCTTCTTTTTGGTGAATTGAGTTTTCTTATTTTTCGGAACGTGTTGATCGTCTTTGGTTTTCATGCGTTCTTCCTTGTGTTCTGATCGTCCTCTTCTTTCGGATTTCTGCGAGGAAGTCTGAAAGGTACGAGAGGAACGTGTATCAGTATCTTGATATCTATTAGGTTTTCTCAAATTATCCCTGTTTCGGAGGTTACACCTCTTTTCAGAGGGCTCCTTTAGAGGAGACCTACGTCTAGATTGAGAACGCTTTTCTTTAAGAAGTGTCTGTCTAGTATTTTCCCACTTCTTTTTAGGAGTGGTGAGTGTGTTTTTAATAAAAACTGTTTCAGGATTTTCTGTTAGTTCAGGCTTTACCGGTTTCCCTCCCAAACTATCTCTTCCTAGTTCTTCATAGGATTTTTCAATTATTCTGGCCAGTTCATATGGCTGCTCAGTTACATCAAGTTCTTTTAGTTTTTGGCGGATTGCCACAGATGCTACTTCACCTTTAATATTAGCTAATATTATAGCTGAGACCTGTTTGAAATCTTTCAGTAACTTCATACCGACATTTAAAGCAGGCTCTGCCCCGTATTCATTTTGAATCTGTTTCAGGACGTCTGGTATTACCGCCATGGACGGAACACCATGTGTTTTTGTGTAGATTGCAGCAAGACTGTACCCCAAATGTCACAGTCCTCCAGGTGTGGTGCAATCCCCATTGGTAAACAGATTGTTAGAATCCTGTAATCCTCATGAGGTGTACTATCGGGAAATACTGCCTCGATCTGAGTAATTTTTTGAGCTAACCAGAATGGAATTTGTTCCCTCTTTGTGGGTAATTTACCGTTGACTGATTGTATAGTCTGTGGTGTAATTTTGTTTATATTCCCCTGATAAGGGGTGTGCTGTGGAATTCTTATAGCAGGTTGGACTGTTAGAGTCCGCATGACATATTGTACCACTTGTCTATGGATTTTAATTAACTGTTTTAGCTGAGCTAATAGTTCTGGATCTGTCATTTGTTCAATGACAGGATGTGGTGTATAGCTAGCAAGTACCGGCCATGTCGCTCCTGGTGTACCTAGTGGACCGAGCCTGGTAATGTGATTTTGATGTTGTAGGGCGTCTTTACACCAGAGCTGATGCTCCTGGTAAGTTAGTGGAATTTCAATGACCCCGAAAGGAACGGATTCCGCTGGATGTTCCTCTATCTTATAGAAGTGGAACACATGTGTTGTTGGATTTGCTTGTGGAAAGATAATCCATGAATAGAATACCTCTGTCTGCAGATATTCATGTGTGTCTTTGACGAAAATTACCCAACCACCTCTTGCTGATAGGCCAATTTCTATGAGTTTTATAGCTATTGTTTACCGCACATTTTCCGGGATGTTTATAGCATCCGGGTCGTCATGTCGGAAACCTGTAACGTCAAGACCTGGTTGGTTTGCATTTACTGCAGTTCCATTTACCCTTGGATTATCCTCCTCGGTATCCGACATTTTATTTGAAAGTCTTGCAGAGCAAGTTTCAAGGAAATAAAGATAAGGTGCACAATATTGTGGAACACTGTATCCTTAAACGTTGAACAAAACCAAAAACTAAAAAGTAGGATTTTTGTCCTACTCAGTTATGGCGAATATTTTATCCTTTAACCCACTCCAGACATCAATTGGAGTATTTTACGGGATAAAGGGGTCTCTGTGAAAAGCACGACTGAGTTACTCTAGTATCTAGCGTTAAATTAGTGCCTTACCAAACGTTGGGTGCCATGTAGTGTAGTTCAGATATTCTTTGTCCTTTTTACATTTAGACCTCGGGATATATATTGTGTTTTGACATACATAAATAACAAAGGCTACAAAGTACTCAACTGGTGCTTCTAAAATACATCTACCCCGATGTACCTAACCTAGATCGAGTACGAGGGAAGAAGTAAGTGAGGTGTGGCATAAATTTAGTATTCTTTGCCAAGAATCTCTCCAAGATTTCTCTAAGGGTCTAATCAGCTCTGTACCTTGGTTTAGAATGAAGAAGGTCAGGCACAGGACTCGATTTCCCAACAACCTGCAAGGGTAGCTTGGAAACACTGGAGCTGGATTTCTTGGCAAGAGAAAAGACAGCGTCTCTCTCAGTGCGTCTGCTGGAGGGTCGGCTTCCTTCGGCACTTCCAAGAAATCGTTGTGGATTTTCGGAACTAGTGGAAGTAGCCATGCCGTATTTGGACTGCATGAGCTATGTCTAAATAAGGTTATGATTTCTATGCCTATAGAAGGATATGGTGATTTATACCTATATAAGGGCATGAATCTGTAAATTTCTACTAGGGTCCTAAAATGCTATACAACAATACGTCACTACACACGTGACCCTACCAATAAAAAAGACAAGGAACACGTGCTTTACGCCATTTTAGAGTTGCTCCAATGGCAAGCGCAGTGATGGCCCGTCCTAGCGGTTCGGACGCTTCATGTAGGCCCGAACCACAGAGCAGGGGGGCCCACCACTACGTGCGTGGCCTCTTTGGTCACTAAGTTAGTGGTACCGAAAAGACTGACCAGTTGAGGAACCTGCGATGAAGATGGGTGCACAGGTATGTCCTTAGCCATAGCGATATTAAGACTCGGCACCATATGTGAGAATTCTTGGTGGCAGAGGGGACTGCGTGATGTAGAAGGTGCACTGTCCACGAAAAGGTGAGCAGTGAGGACTGGGTGCGCAGCGGAGGGAGTACATGGGGTG
This sequence comes from Lissotriton helveticus, assembly GCF_964261635.1. Taxonomy (NCBI): domain Eukaryota; kingdom Metazoa; phylum Chordata; class Amphibia; order Caudata; family Salamandridae; genus Lissotriton; species Lissotriton helveticus. The sequence goes on from NC_136061.1 coordinate 537,254,470, forward strand.
TAGCAGACTGGATACAAAAAGGCGACGCAGCGATTTAGGCGTACACAGTTCTATATACCGTATCTTATTGCATTTGTATCTTTTTGTCCAATAGCAGGAGCGTTTTTATAAACGGTCAAATGTCCGATGCTCGTGATGATCGAAACCACGTGCATCACTGTGCACCACTTGCTTTCACAACCGGATAAAAACATTACTACTATAGTAATTTTTCAAAAATCGAAGCCTATTAAACAAGTTGGAACTGTACAAATAGTTGTTTTTTAAATGCAGGAGGTAAGGTGTGTGAAAGGGCAATGTAATTCTACTCCAAATTAAGATAGTAACAATTACCAATCATAACATCTTTCTTTTACTATCTTTTAGATGTAGAGCTTCAGGGTTTATGTCCCGGCACGTGGTGAAAGACACACCGGAGACAGAAAGGTGAGCTGCGAATATTCTTTTCAGTCACTCTCTCACTTCCTCTCTCCTTTGATAAAGAAATGACGCGCAATGTTAACTTCCTTTTTATGTTACAGGTTGTGTTTCACAAGTTGGCTTCCCCTCCCCCCAACACCTCCAAAGCTCAACGTTCGAGGATTCTGAGATGATGCGTGGCCATCGTAACAATGTCTGAGAAGGTTGCTTCGACACGTGGTGCACCCTCTTTGAATCACTCCAATTGCACAAGGTAAGCAAAGAAGCTTGTTTCCGAAACAACGACAAGTCACCTGTGGGCGGAGAGAGTGGGTAGTGTGCAACAGCTTGACTGCGTAGGAATGTACAATTACCTGCGGGCAGTGAGAATAGATGGGTTGCAACAATCTGAGGGGCAGATTTACAAGCCCCTTGCGCCACTTTTGCGTCACTTTTAACATGGGAAAAGTGATGCAAAAGTGGGGCAAGGAGCTTGTAAATCTGCCCCTCAGTGTGCAAGAAAAAGCACTCACCTCCGCACTCTGCGAGTCAATGGGGTGCAGCAGTCTGGGTACACAGTAATGAGAACTCACCGCTATGCAGTGGGAGTGCATGGGGTATAGTACTCTGGGAGAAAAAGAGCGCACAGAAACCTCCTTGCAGTGGGAGTTGATGAAATACAGTATTCTGAGTGTACAAACACATAAAGCATAAATATACTTGTGCAATTATATGTACTCTGCTATTACTAACTCTATACTAACTTTCAGATCACTAAACTAGAGGGTGCACTATGAACCGGCACATGCTTGGACACACAACGGTGGCAAAAAGGTGAGCTACGAAGATTTTCTCCAGTATTAACTGCTCCATCTGTAACTTTCTCTCATAGTTTTAATGTCGTTTTTTCTCTCTTTCTCTCTCCCACTCTCTCTCACTCTCTCTCACATTGTTTCTCTTTCTCTTTTAAAGTTATGGACGCTGCTGTCCACTCTGCCGATGAAAAAAATCAAGGCTGAATTTAATACAGTCTGCAGTGTAGAACCAAAGCTTAGTTGAAATTGTGAACTCCTTCGCCACAGTGTTTACACAAGGTAAGCAGAGCGGCCTAGATACACAATGCTTCTGATTAAATGCGTTGCAAAAAAAGAATAATGTTCTGCATAATGACGTGATCTCTCACCTAATTCTGTCTCATCTCTGAATCATTTTAAAGACCTGTTGGTCCATACTGTAAATCTGACGCAGTAGGCATTTCCATACAGACACCTCTTGAACGTGGGCCTATAAAAGAGGTGGAATGTATCAGGCACCCTACAGACGTGCAAATTAACTAATATTGCTAAGTGTTACCTTAATTTGTGATCGTTGACCTCATTCAGTCACGTTGATCTAATTTTAAACACTTATTTTCATTTTTGTTTTGCAGGTTACCTACCCTCCTTTAATTGGAGTACATCAAACATTTTGTTTATTATATTGTTATGTTAAAGTTATGTTTCTAGTTATTCATTATATTGTTATTTTAAAGTTATGTTTCTAGTTATTTATTGTTGTTTTAATAAAAGTTAATAAAAAAAAGTATACATGTCTTATTTTTCTGACATTTCACTATTATTTAGTGTGATAATCATATGCTTACACAACATTAAACAATTAAAATAGAAATTATGTTTACAACTAGAAGTATAATACTGATGCTAACTCTTTACCAGCTTTTTACCTGGGCCTGTACCTGGGATTAACGGTTCCTCTGGAAATTTTTAAAAACTCCAGCACAGAAACTGTTTTGATTAGCAAAATTGTGGGGTGAACAGTAAGCTGTTTGGGGGTACGGTTGAAAGGTACTGGCTGTACAGAAAACGTTATATTTACCCAGGATCCTCTACAAGACAGAAAGGAAAGCAAACTAAGAATGAACACTGTGTAGCAGATTTACAAGCCCCTTGCACCACTTTCGCGTCACTTTTCCCATGTTAAAAGTGATGCAATAGTGACGCAAGGAACTTGTAAATCTGCCACATTGCATATTAAACATGCTTAAGTCTACTACAGAACAGATGTTAGGTTCCTACATAAACCGCAATTAGCAAGAGTTTTCCTATCGGTCCTCAAATCCATGGCCGCCTTGTAAATACAATGCTGTTGTCATACCTCCCTCTTCCTTTTTATATTCTCATAGAAACACCTACCTTCCCGCTGACAACATCTACATTGCAACTCATTGGAGATACGAGGCGAGCCCTTAGCAAACCGGCTGCTAACATGCATTTATGCATCTTAGCGTCCCCTGGTAAATAGGGCGACATAATTGTCACAGCATTTTTGCCTTTTTTACAAAAATTGCGACGATGTGGCACTTGTTATTATACCCTCAAGTTTGCTATGACACTACGGGAACTTCGACTCCCACCCTGCCATAGCAAACAGCAGTGTCCCGGGGGTAGACACCCCGAGACACAGCAGGAGCCGCTCTTGGGGGGTGGAGTTCCCCAAGGCTTTCCACTGCTCCAGAGAGCAGACCACGCGGCCCCCACCCAAAATATAAAAAACCCCAGAAGGTGGTAATCCCCGGTGCTTAGACGGTCCTTTGAGCTCCCTCGCCCATTTATTTTGTAGCACCGAAGAATGGCGGTCCCCGGGCTACAGGGCCCCTCTAAAAACCCATCAAATGTAATATTTTAGACCCCGGGACTTGGCCCTCACAGGCAGCTAATGCTTAAACAAGTACAGGAACCCCCACTTCTTTTTTATTTTTATTACGGCGGATCCATGCACCCAACGCACATTTCTCAGTTTCCCCCCTCCCCCCAAAAAAGTGTTTGGGGACCCTAGGGGTCCTAGCGGGACCCCATAAGCAGGTTTAGAGGATCGAAATATTTCTTACATGCCCCCTTTATACCTTTGAAACACTTGTCCCACTATTTTCTAGATCCTCACTTCTACAGAGGCACAAAATGGCTACCAACAATTCCTGGTTTCGAATGTTAACAACCACTTGACAGCCAATTAGCATTCAGTGTGTCAACGGGACGGTGCGCTTAGAGTGCGCGCAAGATGCGCGGATCCACCGAGGTCATAGATATATATGTATTTTTAATTGTAATTTTCTCAGGAAATACTGAACAAATTTACACCATTTAAGCAAAAGGCACTAGTCTGAACCAAGGACCACCACTTTGCCAAATTTGGTGTAATTCCGTTCAGCCGTTCGGGCTGTAGCCATGATGAACGGTTCCAATGGAAAATTGCATGGGAAAACACGTTTTGGGACCCCTCTTTTTTTTCGACAACCACTTCAAATGCAATATTTTAGACCCCGGGATTTCTCCTTTCCAAGTAACTAATTTTTAAACAAGCACAGGAGCCTGCGCTTCGTTTTTATTTTTTTTACGGCTGATCCATGCACCCACCGCACATTTCTCAGTTTTTTCGAAAAAAAAAGTCTATAGGTTTGAAATATTTCTTACCTGACCCCTTTATACATTTTAAACACTTTTTCCACTATTTTCTAGATACTCGCTTCTACCGAGGCACAAAATGGCTTCCAACACTTTCTGGTTTCGAATGCTGACAACCACTTGATAGCTAATCATGAGACCTCTCGCAGCCATCGCACGCCAACACAACCTCAACATCATCTCCTACGCCGACGACACCCAGCTGATCCTCTCCCTCACCAGAGACCCCGACACCGCCAGAACCAGCCTCCACGAAGGGATGAAAGACGTCGCCGAGTGGATGAAGAACAGCCGCTTGAAACGACTGGGACGACTTCTGGTGGCCCCCAGCCCTGGGCACCGCCCCCAAGCCGACAGACCACGCACGCAACCTGGGCTTCATCCTGGACTCCTCCCTCTCGATGACCAGACAAGTCAACGCCGTCTCCTCCTCATGCTTTCACACCCTCCGCATGCTCCGCAAGATCTTCCGATGGATCCCGATCGAAACCAGGAAGACGGTCACCCAGGCCCTCGTCACCAGCCGGCTGGACTACGGACACACCCTCTACGCCGGAACAACAGCCAAGCTACAGAAAAGACTACAACGCATCCAGAACGATTCCGCCCGACTCATCCTGGACATCCCTCGACGCAGCCACATCTCCGGCCACCTGAGGAACCTGCACTGGCTCCCCGTCAACAAGAGGATCACGTTCAGGCTCCTCACCGACGCACACAAGTCTCTCCACAACCTGGGCCCCAAGTACCTCAATGACCGCCTGACCTTCCACACGCCCACCCGACAGCTACGGTCCGCTAGCCTCGCCCTCGCCGCCGTACCACGTATCCGAAGAGCCACCGCCGGAGGCTGATCCTTCTCCTACCTGGCGGCCAAGACATGGAACTCCCTCCCCATCCACCTCCGGCTGACCCAGGACCACCTCGCCTTCAGGAGACAACTCAAGACCTGGCTGCTCGAGCAGTAGCGGCCCCCTCCCCCCAAGCGCCTTGAGACCCTTCCGGGTGAGTAGCGCGCTATACAAATGTTATGATTGATTGATTGAATCAGCATTCTGCGCGTGATCGGGACGGTGCGCTTATAATCCGCGCATCCACCGAGGCCATAGATATATATGTACTTTTAATTGTAATTTTCTCAGAAACTACTGAACAGATTTACACAATATAAGCAAAAGGCACGAGTCTGAACCAACGACTACAACGTTGCCAAATTTGGTGTAATTCCGTTCAGCTGTTGGGGCTGTAGCCGCGATAAACTGTTCCTATGGAAAATTGCATGGGGAAAACACGTTTTGGGAGCCCCTTTTTTCTCAACCCCGCTTCACGAATGACCCCAAGACTTTGATAGGAGCGGAACGGAGCGCCCCACCAGTTTTGAAAATTTTGCGAAGATTTGTCAACCGGCGCCAAAGTTATTCCAAATAGAATGTTATATATATATACATATATATATATTCACTGAAAAAACCATAGGTTTGACACCAGTTATAGTTAGCTGGAAATTTTACTGACATAAAACCATTGAAATTCCCACGTTATAGTTAGTTGGACTCACTCTAACTTGCGCGCCTGCAATGCACTGCTGATGACGTCACATATTACATCACTCATGACATGGTCAGTGACATCACTCATGACATCACTGATGACACCATCCAGTGAATGTGTGTCTTTCTGAAAAATAAATATGTTTTATATATGTATATGTAAAGGTCGATGGAAGAATAAATGTTTAAATAAGTGTCTTAATGGATGTTTTAAAAAAAAAATTGATTGGTTAACTGGCTTATTAAGTGTATCTTAGTGAATACATATATTAGCGAGTATTGTTTAAATATTTAAATGTTTGTATCAGTGTTTCACTTTGTGTATAAGTGGCTGCATGGGTTGGTGAGTAGCTACATGTGTGTGTATATGGGTTATTAGATGTTTTTTTAGTATCAGTATGAGTGTCTGTATGGTTTGGTGGGGGTGTTACTTAGCACATAGATGCATCAATGACTGACTCACTGTTTGTATGTGTTTTGAAGACAGCATATGTGCAGGACTGTATGGGTGGATGAGTGTGTATATGTGTGTGTTAGTGAGTGAATGACTGTCTCACTAGTGTCTTTATCAGTAAGTACATATGTTTTAATCTAGTATATGTGAGTATTGATGTATATAAGTGAGTATATGTGAGAGTGAGAGATTGAAAGAGTTCTTGTTTAAATAAGTATGTGTTTCTATAAGTGATTGTTTAAGAGAGTAAGTATGTGTAAGTTTCCTTAGAAGTAAGGTGGTAGTGTGTGAATAGCTGTATATGCAAATAAATGGATGTTCAATAGTTTATTTGCATGTGTGATTATGTGTGTGAGTAACTTTTGGATGACTGTCGGTGTGTAACAGGATGTATAGGTGTTTCACTACATATGATGAGTGAATATATGTATGAGTGACTATATAGAACTGTTGGTGAATGAGTGGATGTTTATATAGATGGTGGTATTACTGAATTGGTTGTTGTAACTGGTATGGGTATCTCTATTTTTTTGAAAATTTTGGTTTCTATTTTTGAATATGTGTTTCAAGGGTTACACTACACTGAAAGGAGGTCTGTCACTCTGTCACAAGGATGGTGTCATCAGTGATGTCATGAGTGATGTCACTGACCATGTCATGAGTGATGTAATATGTGACGTCATCAGCAGTGCATTGCAGGCGCGCAAGTTATAGTGAGTCCAAATAACTGTAACGTGGGAATTTCAATGGTTTTATGTCAGTAAAATTTCCAGCTAACTATAACTGGTGTCAAACCTATGGTTTTTTCAGTGAATTTAATAGGTTTTTTAAATGCTAATTCCTAACTATAACTGGTGTGAAACCTATGGTTTTTTCAGTGAATTTCATAGGTTTTTTAAATGCTAATTCCTAACTATATAAGGCCTGAAACCTATGTTTTTTTCAGTGAATTTAAAAGTTTTTTTTAATGCTAATTCCTAACTATATAAGACCTGAAAGCCCACCAGGAATCTCCAGTATGCGCCAGGGGACTGCATTGCAGAGAGGTGTAATGAAGCCACGCCCCTTTTTACACCTCTCTGCAACGCAGCCCCCATGCATGTTTGAAGAGGGGGAACTAATTCCCCTTGCATACTGGGGGCCCCTGGGGGCCAACTAGCCCAACTGGAACCTCCAGTATGCGCCAGGGGGCTGCATTGCAGAGGTGTAATGAGGCTATGCCCCTTGTTACACCTCTCTGCAACACAGCCCCCTGCCGCGTTTGCAGAGGGGGAACTAATTCCCCTTGCATACTGGGGGTCCCTGGAGGCCAACTAGCCCACCAGGAGCCTCCAGTATGCGCCAAGGGGCTGCATTGCAGAGAGGTGTAATGAGGCCACACCCTTTTTTACACCTCTCTGCAACGCAGCCCCCGTGCATGTTTGAAGAGGGGGAACTAATTCCCCTTGCATACTAGGGGTCCCTGGGGGCCAACTAGCCCACCTGGAACCTCCAGTATGCGCCAGGGGGCTGCATTGCACAGAGGTGTAATGAGGCTATGCCCCTTTTTACACCTCTCTGCAACGCAGGCCACTGGCGCGTTTGCAGAGGGGGGACTAATTCCCTTTGCATACTGGGGGTTCCTGGGTCATATCTGCCCAAACACCGATATTCCGAAGGATTGAAAATGACTTTTCTTGAGAAACATTTGGATTTGGATTATCATGTCCTATACTTTGGAATTTTTGAAAGACTGACTTTGAGGATGCTATAAATTACTCAAGTCTGCCCGAATTGTGTGGGTAAAATTGATACCTAGTCACTTTGAATAAGAATGTACTTACGTCTCGTCTAACATTTGGAAGAAATATCTAGTTATATGACAACAGGATACCAACATAACTTGAAGGAAATAAGAACGCCCTGAAGAAGTTCTGTTGTACAGAACGAAACGTTTCGGCTGGCTGTGGTACATAAACTTAAGGAAAATAAAAGCATTTGAATATACACCAAGATTCAGCGCTTCAATAAGGACTCTAAGTGATATGATTTGATTGGACTTATTGTGCAAGTGGTGCTGTGCCAAACTTTGGAATATTCTCCACTACTCTCTACTACTTACTCTCTCCTACTCCACTACTCTCAAATACTCACTCTCTACTACTCATTCTCTACTACTCTACTACTCTCTACTACTCTCTCTCTACTACTCACTCCCTACTACTCACTATCTACTACTCTCTACTACTCTCTCTCTACTACTCACTCTTTACTACTCACTCTCTACTTCTCACTCTCTACTACTCTCTACTACTCACTCTCTACTACTCTCTCTCTACTACTCACACTCTACTACTCACACTCTACTACTCACTCTACTACTCACTTTCTACTACTCTCTACTACTCACTCTCTACTACTCTCTACTACTCACTCTACTACTCACTCTCTACTACTCTCTACTATTCTCTCTCTCACTCTCTACTACTCACTCTCTACTACTCACTCTCTACTACTCTCAACTACTCACTCTTTACTACTCTCTACTACTCACTCTCTACTACTCACTCTACTACTTACTCCCACTCTACTACTTACTCTCTACTACTCTCTACTACTCACTCTCTACTACTCTCTACTACTCACTCTACTATTCACTCTACTACTCTCTACTACTCACTCTCTGCTACTCTCTCTACTGCTCTCTACTGCTCTCTACTACTCACTCTCTACTCTCTATTACTCACTCTCTACCTCTCTACCTCTCTCTACTTCTCTCTCTACTAGTCTCTACCTCTCTACCGCTACCTCTCTACCTCCACCTCTCTACCTCTACACCTCTACCTCTCTACCCCTCTCTACACGCACACATATACACATATATATATATGCATATATATGCATATGCATTTATATATATGTATGTGTATGTATATATAGTGATCAATCTATCCAGATACATATTGACTAAAAGCAAAAACAATCTCCTAAACAAAGGACTGTCCTTTTGTCCAGAAATCCATCAGGAAATTACGGATACAAAAATTGACTTGTACAAGTACGTACGAAAATTAAAATTAAAAAAACACTTCAAAAGATATCCAAAACCAAAAGGTACATCGCAAGAAGAAGGAAAATGAGAAGAAACCCAGAGGGAAGACCAAACTCCTTTCCGAATGACAGAAATACCACAACTACGGGTCGCATATGATCTAGCGAATGAGACCTCAAGCACACAACTCGGTAACACACAAATTCTAGGAGAAATGGAAATAGAAACTAACAAACGACCCAAAACACCATTCAAGGCCAAATCCAAATTCTGCCCGACCCTATATCCAGGCAACAAAATAGACATCTTCCAGGACCTAGTATTGGGGGCACTGGAAAAAATGAAAAATGTCAACCAGAAGAGAAGTGAAAATTTAAGCAAAAAAGAAAGATAGGCGATACAATCACTCAAGCTAAACAATACCATCGAGATCAAGCCTGCTGACAAGGGGGGCAACATCGTCATTCTAGAAAAAGAAGACTACATAAATGAGGCGATGAGACAACTTGAGGACAAAAAGAAATACACTGCACTAGACAGGAATCCCACAAAGGAACTGACATTAGACCTAAGGAACAAATTGGAAAAAGTCAGGCCTAATAACAGAACAAGAGAGAAAATTCCTAATAGTGTAGAATCCCATAACACCGACCATATACTTTCTCCCGAAAGTGCACAAGGCACTAAACAAACCACCAGGGAGACCAATAATCTCGAGTTGTGGCAGCCTATATGAAAATGTTTCAATCTATGTCGATAACTTCATTGCGCCAATGGTTCCCACTCTAACATCTTACATAAACGACACTGGGGACTTCCTGCGAATTTTATCTAACACTGAGTGGCAACCCAACTATCTGCTTATAACGATTGATGTTATCTCGTTATACACCTCAATCGACCACAAAATTGGCCTACAAGCAATCAAATACTTCCTCCAGCAATTGCCGATTGTCCAAAAAGAGCACTCAAAAATGTTGGTAGAAATGATAACTTTGTGCCTATACAATAATGTATTTCTATTCAACAAAAAAGTGTATGCACAGTGCTGCGGAACGGCTATGGGAGTTTCCTTCTCCCCAAGCTACGCTAATCTCATGATGGGGTGGTGGGAGAGTTGCGTGGCTTGGGGAGAAGAAAACGACCGATATATGGCCAACGTGGCACTGTGGCTGCGTTTCATTGATGACCTATTCCTGCTCTGGAAGGGAACAGAACAGGAATTCCTCGCATTCTTTGAGATTTTGAATAACAACACCGTGGGACTGAAATTTACTTTCAGTCTAAGCTCAAAGGAAATAGAATTCTTAGACACCAAAATCTACGTGAAGAACAATAAACTAGAGACAACTGTACACCGTAAGAAGACGGCTACAAATAGTATTCTTCACGGGCAGAGCTTTCATCCCGAGACCCTCAAAAAAAGCATACCCTACGGAGAACTACTTCGGATGAAAAGAAACTGCTCCAAAGTTAGTGAAATGGAACGAAAATTTGAAGATACAAAAACCCGTTTCGTAGAGAGAGGGTACAAACGAACTGACATTGCCAGAGGGGAGAAGGCGGCGAGAGAAATGCATAGAGACGAAATGCTCATATCCAAAAACAAGACCAAAAAGGCATTGCCCAGAAAAGAAAAATTACAGAGGAACTGTTTACAAATACAGAGCATACAGAGGAAATAACACTGGAAGAACAACCCAGGATGATAAGGAAATACACGAAAGAAAGTTACAAAATACAGAAAATACTGACAAAATACTGGCATGTACTAAAGAAGGATGGTGATATCGGCAATGACATAGGAGAAAGACCACTAGTCACTTACAGAAGAGCCCCAAACTTATCAGACCATCTGGTGCACAGTCACTTTGAAATCAGAAAAAATCCATCCTGGTTAGAAATCAAAAAAAGAGGATTCACAAGATGCTTAGTATGTAAGGCATGCAAGATCGGAAAGAACTTGAAGAACATACGTGACCCATCAGGAAGGAACTTTGAAATCAAAGAACCGATAACCTGTAAAACATCTTTTGTTGTGTACATACTGCAATGTAACTGTGGGAAAAGATATATAGGCAGCACCACGTGTCCTCTAAAGAAGCGAATCCTTGAACACACTCGGGCTATACAGAATAAAGACTTCTCATATGCCATGGCAAAACACATGGCCACCCACCCTGGAAAAACATGGCTCAACATGACGTACTCAGGCTTAGCCGTGATACCCCAACATGAACGGGGTGGGGACACAAAATTAAAACTGAGACGGCTTGAGTCGAGACTCATCATGAGATTCAAAACAATGCAACCTCAAGGATTGAATGGAGATGCAGAATTATATGTTCATCTGTAAATAGAGAACTGAAAATGTAAATATTGCTTGTAACAAGAAAGAGAAACTGCTTAACTTAGCTGCTTACATACGCTCACAAAGATACCAATTAACACCCTAGCTATATATACTCCCAGACATATGTGGTAATCATTTGCGGTGACCATGGCACTCAGCCTAGGAACCATTAGACCCTCCAGCAGCACAACTGATTGATAGACAAGATCGATATTGAACACAAGTTCACATAGATAACAATAAAAAGAAAATACCACTGCGCAGGAAGTCTATCACCGCAACACCACACAGAAATGGCGAGTTATTCTCAGAGCCAACCGACACACAGAGACGAACATTAGTACACACACACAGATGGGGATAATGGGCACTCAGCCCAACCAACCAACACAGCGCTCTATAAACAAATTATAATCAAATGGTAAATACAGCGCGATAACATCATGACAAAAAATTGATTAATGAATGAAATTGATCAACAAATGTAATGAAATAGACTCATTTTCACTACAAGTCCCAGCATGCAATGCATGTCACGTGTATTTAATGTGAAAAGGGAAGAGGGACTAATTGTCTGAAATCTATGCCGTGATCAAGAACGCTATGTTCGAAACGGGTAGGCGATCTCATTTGTTGAAATAAAATACTTTGAAAGACGTCCCCGAGTGGAGTGCCATCAATCTTATGGAACTTTGTGTTGAATAAATAACGGGAGACTGCCTTGACCCCGTTGATGGCACCAGCACGATAGAGCTCCCCCTGCGACGAGGCAAGTTGCGAGGGACATATATAAACATATATAATCTGTATATCTATATAAATACAAATATAATTGCATGCATACATATACATATATGCATACAGATGCATGTTATTTACATGAAAGTTTAAAAAACACTAATAAAAGCAAAGCTAAAAAGCCACCTCATTCAAAACAGAATGGCTTTAACTTAAACGAGGGCGAGATCTATTGCATTTTCAATGCTTGTTTACTTTGGTTCCATCAAGAAGGCATTCAGATGTGTCACACATTTGCCATGAATTCTGAATGTTAGCACTCTAGTTGCTCATTAGATCACTGTAGTAAAGCTACTGCTCACCAGGGAAGTCTGCTGCTGGTATTCAAAGTGCATGTTTCGGTCTGGATGTTAGAATTTCTTTAATGAAATTGAAGAGGATTTGAGAAGTCACTCAAAATGTGCCCTAATTTTTCTTTCTGCAGCACTAATCATACTTTCTATGGCAAAATATACCCCCTAATTTTGTTCCTTTTTAAATTAAATGTTTTAAGAGTTACCACTTTATTCCAATCAAGATGGCTTCAGGTGTGCCATACCTTTGTAATAAGTAGGACTGTTAGCACTCTAGTTGTTCTTTAGAACACTCTGGGACATTCTGTCATTGGGCTATACTTGGGCTACATCTGGGTGATATTTGGGCTACATTTGGGCTCTTTTGTCTCTGGTGGCCATCTTGGGAGACTGCATGTCAGAATTTTTTAATGAAATAGAAGAGGATTTGAGAAGTCACTCAAAATGTGCCCTAATTTTTCTTTTTGCAGCACTAATAATTCCAAGAAAATGGCCAGCTCCGCTCCGCTCCTACCCTGGAAGTTTGGGGGATTCGTGAAGCGGGGGCCGAGAAAAAAGGGGGGTCCCAAAACGTGTTTTCCCCATGTTAATTTCCATAGGGCGGTTGGACTCACTTTTAGCCCGAACGGCTGAATGGATTTCCACCAAACTTGGCAAAATTGTAGGGACAGGTAGCCCCATGTGCCTTTGCTATGTCTCAAGATATGTGCTCCAGTGGATTTTGAGTAATTTAGGTAAAAAAATATATATATATCTATATGCGCGCCCCGGTACGGGCACCGGGGCGTGCTCCAGCGCACTACGTCAGTTTGCGAGCGGAAAGCTGATTGGCTCTCGGGTGTCTGTCAACATTCCAAACAGTCCGGAGCGGCCTGCCATCTTGTGTCTCGGTAGGATTGAGACACAAGAGGTGGCAAAAACAAAGGGGGAAATGACTGATGTCATTTGAGATGTCATCAGTGATGTCATTTGAGATGTCATCAGTGATGTCACTAACCATGTCATGAATGATGTAATATGTGACATCATCAACAGTGCATTGCGGGCGCGCGAGTTATAGTGAGTCCAACTAACTATAACGTGGGAATTTCAATGGTTTTATGTCAGTAAAATGTCCAGCTAACTATAACTGGTGTCAAACCTATGGTTTTTTCAGCGAATATATATATATATATATATATATATATATATATATTACCAACTGGCGTTCGCCAGTAGGTAGTTATAGTTAGGATCGTTTTCCATAGGAAATCCGCAACATTCTATTGGAAATAACTTTGGCGCCGAATGAGGGATCTGCCTGTAAGTTTCCTTAAATTTGCCTCGCCTTGCTCCGCTCCTTCCCTGAAAGTTTCGGGGGGATCCGTCAAGCGGGGGCCGAGATAAAAGGGGGGTCCCAAAATGTGTTTTCCCCATGTTAATTTCCATAGGGCGGTTGGACTCACTTTTAGCCCGAACGGCTGAATGGATTTCCACCAAACTTGGCAAAATTGTAGGGACTGGTACCCCGATGTGCCTTTGCTATGTCTCAAGATATATGCTCCAGTGGTTTTTACGAAAATTTACTTTGAAAAAATATATATTGGGCTACATTGGGCTATATATATGTTAGAGCCCAAAGGTAGCCCAATGTAGCCCAAAGATGGCCACCAGAGACAAAAAAAAACAAATATAGCCCAAATATCAGCCAGATGTAGCCCAACTATAGCCCAATGACAGAATGTCCCAGAGTGTTCTAAAGAACAACTAAAGCGCTAACAGTCTTACTTATGACAAAAGTATGGCACACCTGAAGTCATCTTGATTGGAATAAAGTGGTAACACTTAAAACATTTAATTTGCAAAGGAACAAAATGAGGGGGTTCATTTTGCCATAGTAATTATGATTAGTGCTGAAGAAAGAAAAATTAGGGCACATTTTGAGTGACTTCTCAAATCCTCTTATATTTCATTAAAAAAAATCTGATATGCAGTCTCCCAAGATGGCCACCAGAGACAAAAGAGCCCAAATGTAGCCCAAATATCAGCCAGATGTAGCCCAACTATAGCCCATTGACAGAATGTCCCAGAGTGTTCTAAAGAACAACTAGAACGCTAACGGTCTTACTTATGACAAAAGTATGGCACACCTGAAGTCATCTTGATTGGAATAAAGTGGTAACACTTAATACATTTAATTTGAAAAGGAACAACATGAGGGGTTTTATTTTGCCATAGAAATTTTATATTGGGGGCTCCAGGGGTTACATCTACCAGCCCCTCTTGCGGGACCAGCAATAAGGAATTGTGGACATTGTCGACCTGCCGGGGCTCATCTGGGGGCTACGTTCAGCAGGAAATTGCACGCTCATATACCGCACTACATTATCCATAAGGCTTTGCCTGAGTGCACACGTGACAGCCGATCATTTGGCGTGTCTACGCTGTGCATTTATGCAGGAAGTGACCGGAGTGCTATTCACGCCACTTGCCCTGAGGAAGAGGATGACCTTGAAACGCGTCGGCGATCCTGGCGTGAACTGTGAAAGACAGTAGGCTGACACTGTCCTTATCCGCCAATAAAGATGTGCATGGCTTGAAGCACTGTGTTGCTGGTTGAGTGCTTTTCGCAAGGATCGACACAAGCCAGAGCAGCAATATATAGGCGGCGGTCGCGCCGCCGAGAAGCACCATCCTAAGAACTTGGGGGTCCAGGGGTTACATCTACCAGCCCCTCTTGCGGGGCCAGCAATAAGGAATTGTGGACATTGTCGACCTGCCGGGGCTCATCTGGGGGCTCCGTTCAGCAGGAAATTGCACGCTCATATACCGGCACTACATTATCCATAAGGCTTTGCCTGAGTGCACACGTGACAGCCGATGATTGGGCATGTCTACGCTGTGCATTTATGCAGGAAGTGACCGGAGTGCTATTCACGCCACTTGCCCTGAGGAAGAGGATGACCTTGAAACGCGTCGGCGATCCTGGCGTGAACTGTGAAAGACAGTAGGCTGACACTGTCCTTATCCGCCAATAAAGATGTGCATGGCTTGAAGCACTGTGTTGCTGGTTGAGTGCTTTTCGCAAGGATCGACACAAGCCAGAGCAGCAATATATAGGCGGCGGTCGCGCCGCCGAGAAGCACCATCCTAAGAACTTGGGGGCTCCAGGGGTTACATCTACCAGCCCCTCTTGCGGGACCAGCAATAAGGAATTGTGGACATTGTCGACCTGCCGGGGCTCATCTGGGGGCTCCGTTCAGCAGGAAATTGCACGCTCATATACTGGCACTACATTATCCATAAGGCTTTGCCTGAGTGCACACGTGACAGCCGATTATTGGGCGTGTCTACGCTGTGCATTTATGCAGGAAGTGACCGGAGTGCTATTCACGCCACTTGCCCTGAGGAAACGCGTCGGCGATCCTGGCGTGAACTGTGAAAGACAGTAGGCTGATACTGTCCTTATCCGCCAATAAAGATGTGCATGGCTTGAAGCACTGTGTTGCTGGTTGAGTGCTTTTCGCAAGGATCGACACAAGCCAGAGCAGCAATATATATATATATATATATATATATATATATATCCAAAACAACACAGGAAGCCCATTTGAAGCAGATCCACACGAAGTTGAAATAGGCACATTTCTTTATTTGCATCCATTTCACAGCTCGATCCCCAAGCTGCTCCGGGCACCACCTTCTTACATGAGAGCCTAACGCGTTTCAGGAATTACCCTTTCATCAGAGGCAAGGTTCGAAGGTTCTGAGAAACAGTCTCTGGTCGTACACCTCTTCAAATACAAATCACCTGCCAAGTGGGCGTGGCCAATCTTGCACTGCATTCTGTGCCTTGTAGTCTACTAACCCTCTTCCCACAGTGGGGCTGCTTCTCTGACTTCTCAATAACCACTATTGTTCCCCCAGTGGGGTGAAGGGCAGCGCTGGGAGCCTTCAGAGATCGCTTTGTAGCTGCAAATTCGTGCCAAAGCAGCGCCACCTGCAAGGCGCCAGTCTTTACTTTGTTCCGTGGCAAACTCCTGGAGTGAAGCCTGCCTTGGACCCTGGTCACAGGTGGGGTTCGCCTCTCGACCGAGCAGCAGCCGAAAATTATCCAAAACAACACAGGAAGCCCATTTGAAGCAGATCCACACGAAGTTGAAATAGGCACATTTCTTTATTTGCATCCATTTCACAGCTCGATCCCCAAGCTGCTCCGGGCACCACCTTCTTACATGAGAGACTAACGCGTTTCAGGAATTACCCTTTCATCAGAGGCAAGGTTCGAAGGTTCTGAGAAACAGTCTCTGGTCGTACACCTCTTCAAATACAAATCACCTGCCAAGTGGGCGTGGCCAATCTTGCACTGCATTCTGTGCCTTGTAGTCTACTAACCCTCTTCCCACAGTGGGGCTGCTTCTCTGACTTCTCAATAACCACTATTGTTCCCCCAGTGGGGTGAAGGGCAGCGCTGGGAGCCTTCAGAGATCGCTTTGTAGCTGCAAATTCGTGCCAAAGCAGCGCCACCTGCAAGGCGCCAGTCTTTACTTCGTTCCGTGGCAAACTCCTGGAGTGAAGCCTGCCTTGGACCCTGGTCACAGGTGGGGTCCGCCTCTCGACCGAGCAGCAGCCGAAAATTATCCAAAACAACACAGGAAGCCCATTTGAAGCAGATCCACACGAAGTTGAAATAGGCACATTTCTTTATTTGCATCCATTTCACAGCTCGATCCCCAAGCTGCTCCGGGCACCACCTTCTTACATGAGAGCCTAACGCGTTTCAGGAATTACCCTTTCATCAGAGGCAAGGTTCGAAGGTTCTGAGAAACAGTCTCTGGTCGTACACCTCTTCAAATACAAATCACCTGCCAAGTGGGCGTGGCCAATCTTGCACTGCATTCTGTGCCTTGTAGAGTTCTAACCCTCTTCCCACAGTGGGGCTGCTTCTCTGACTTCTCAATAACCACTATTGTTCCCCCAGTGGGGTGAAGGGCAGCGCTGGGAGCCTTCAGAGATCGCTTTGTAGCTGCAAATTCGTGCCAAAGCAGCGCCACCTGCAAGGCGCCAGTCTTTACTTCGTTCCGTGGGAAACTCCTGGAGTGAAGCCTGCCTTGGACCCTGGTCACAGGTGGGGTCCGCCTCTCGACCGAGCAGCAGCCGAAAATTATCCAAAACAACACAGGAAGCCCATTTGAAGCAGATCCACACGAAGTTGAAATAGGCACATTTCTTTATTTGCATCCATTTCACAGCTCGATCCCCAAGCTGCTCCGGGCACCACCTTCTTACATGAGAGCCTAACGCGTTTCAGGAATTACCCTTTCATCAGAGGCAAGGTTCGAAGGTTCTGAGAAACAGTCTCTGGTCGTACACCTCTTCAAATACAAATCACCTGCCAAGTGGGCGTGGCCAATCTTCCACTGCATTCTGTGCCTTGTAGTGTACTAACCCTCTTCCCACAGTGGGGCTGCTTCTCTGACTTCTCAATAACCACTATTGTTTCCCCAGTGGGGTGAAGGGCAGCGCTGGGAGCCTTCAGAGATCGCTTTGTAGCTGCAAATTTGTGCCAAAGCAGCGCCACCTGCAAGGCGCCAGTCTTTACTTCGTTCCGTGGCAAACTCCTGGAGTGAAGCCTGCCTTGGACCCTGGTCACAGGTGGGGTCCGCCTCTCGACCGAGCAGCAGCCGAAAATTATCCAAAACAACACAGGAAGCCCATTTGAAGCAGATCCACACGAAGTTGAAATAGGCACATTTCTTTATTTGCATCCATTTCACAGCTCGATCCCCAAGCTGCTCCGGGCACCACCTTCTTACATGAGAGCCTAACGCGTTTCAGGAATTACCCTTTCATCAGAGGCAAGGTTCGAAGGTTCTGAGAAACAGTCTCTGGTCGTACACCTCTTCAAATACAAATCACCTGCCAAGTGGGCGTGGCCAATCTTGCACTGCATTCTGTGCCTTGTAGTGTACTAACCCTCTTCCCACAGTGGGGCTGCTTCTCTGACTTCTCAATAACCACTATTGTTCCCCCAGTGGGGTGAAGGGCAGCGCTGGGAGCCTTCAGAGATCGCTTTGTAGCTGCAAATTCGTGCCAAAGCAGCGCCACCTGCAAGGTGCCAGTCTTTACTTCGTTCCGTGGCAAACTCCTGGAGTGAAGCCTGCCTTGGACCCTGGTCACAGGTGAGGTCCGCCTCTCGACCGAGCAGCAGCCGAAAATTATCCAAAACAACACAGGAAGCCCATTTGAAGCAGATCCACACGAAGTTGAAATAGGCACATTTCTTTATTTGCATCCATTTCACAGCTCGATCCCCAAGCTGCTCCGGGCACCACCTTCTTACATGAGAGCCTAACGCGTTTCAGGAATTACCCTTTCATCAGAGGCAAGGTTCGAAGGTTCTGAGAAACAGTCTCTGGTCGTACACCTCTTCAAATACAAATCACCTGCCAAGTGGGCGTGGCCAATCTTGCACTGCATTCTGTGCCTTGTAGTCTACTAACCCTCTTCCCACAGTGGGGCTGCTTCTCTGACTTCTCAATAACCACTATTGTTCCCCCAGTGGGGTGAAGGGCAGCGCTGGAATTCCTGAAACGCGTTAGGCTCTCATGTAAGAAGGTGGTGCCCGGAGCAGCTTGGGGATCGAGCTGTGAAATGGATGCAAATAAAGAAATGTGCCTATTTCAACTTCGTGTGGATCTGCTTCAAATGGGCTTCCTGTGTTGTTTTGGATAATTTTCGGCTGCTGCTCGGTCGAGAGGCGGACCCCACCTGTGACCAGGGTCCAAGGCAGGCTTCACTCCAGGAGTTTGCCACGGAACGAAGTAAAGACTGGCGCCTTGCAGGTGGCGCTGCTTTGGCACGAATTTGCAGCTACAAAGCGATCTCTGAAGGCTCCCAGCGCTGCCCTTCACCCCACTGGGGGAACAATAGTGGTTATTGAGAAGTCAGAGAAGCAGCCCCACTGTGGGAAGAGGGTTAGTACACTACAAGGCACAGAATGCAGTGCAAGATTGGCCACGCCCACTTGGCAGGTGATTTGTATTTGAAGAGGTGTACGACCAGAGACTGTTTCTCAGAACCTTCGAACCTTGCCTCTGATGAAAGGGTAATTCCTGAAACGCGTTAGGCTCTCATGTAAGAAGGTGGTGCCCGGAGCAGCTTGGGGATCGAGCTGTGAAATGGATGCAAATAAAGAAATGTGCCTATTTCAACTTCGTGTGGATCTGCTTCAAATGGGCTTCCTGTGTTGTTTTGGATATATATATATATATATATATATATATATATATTCACTGAAAAAAACATAGGTTTCACACCAGTTATAGTTAGGAATTAGCATTTAAAAAGCCTATTAAATTCACTGAAAAAAACATAGGTTTCACACCAGTTATAGTTAGGTGGAAATTTTACTCGCATAAAACCATTGAAATTCCCACGTTATAGTTAGTTGGACTCACTATAACTTGCGTGTGCAATGCACTGCTGATGACGTCACATATTACATCACTCATGACATGGTCAGTGACATCACTCATGACATCACTGATGACATCTCAAATGACATCACTGATGACAACATCCTTGTGACAAAGTGGCAGACCTCCCATCAGCATAAAATAACCTTTGACACACACATTCAAAAATAGAAACTAACATTGTGGGTGTCCACTAGAGAGCCAGCACTGCCGATAAAAACTTCCATGTGTTTCCGGCACAGCCAACTTCTGCCGGGGCTGACCTTTGAAAAAGTTTGATGTTCAAACGAAACGCATCAGGATTGCCCCTGCACTGCTCCGAAATAAATCACTTGTGTAGCGAGTTCGGCTCTACTTCTTTCCGCAACGGGAGAGTAATTGGTGACATTTACAGCGACGGGTCCTGTCGCAAGAGCCACGAACCGACAGCTAGAGCGCCACTGTTCCCCACCTAGGACCAAACTTAAACAGACTCGGACAACGAACAAATGAGGGAAACGGGCTGCCACCGAACACTGGAGTTTGGGATGTGTCTTCAGCCATCCTAGTAAAATACAGGAGGCACAGAAGAGCTACACGACTGGGAACTCGTCCCAGGGAGACAGTGGATAAAGGCATGATTCTACCGGAGGGCCGACGGACCACAAAGACCAGCAGGCTGTGCATTACATCAGACTGTGGGTGTCCACTAGAGGGCCAGCACTGCCGATAAAAACTTCCTTGTGTTTCCGGCACAGCCAACTTCTGCCGGGGCTGACCTTTGAAAAGGTTTGATGTTCAAACGAAACGCGTCAGGATTGCCCGTGCACTGCTCCGAAATAAATCACTTATGTAGCGAGTTCGGCTCTACTTCTTTCCGCAACGGGAGAGAAATTGGTGACATTTACAGCGACAGGTCCTGTCGCAAGAGCCTCGAACCGACAGCTAGAGCGCCACTGTTCCCCACCTAGGACCAAACTTAAACAGACTCTGACAACAAACAAATGAGGGAAACGGGCTGCCACCGAACACTGGAGTTTGGGATGTGTCTTCAGCCATCCTAGTAAAATACAGGAGGCACAGAAGAGCTACACGACTGGGAACTCGTCCCAGGGAGACAGTGGATAAAGGCATGATTCTACCGGAGGGCCGACGGACCACAAAGACCAGCAGGCTGTGCATTACATCAGACTGTGGGTGTCCACTAGAGGGCCAGCACTGCCGATAAAAACTTCCTTGTGTTTCCGGCACAGCCAACTTCTGCCGGGGCTGACCTTTGAAAAAGTTTGATGTTCAAACGAAACGCGTCAGGATTGCCCCTGCACTGCTCCGAAATAAATCACTTGTGTAGCGAGTTCGGCTCTACTTCTTTCCGCAACGGGAGAGTAATTGGTGACATTTACAGAGACGGGTCCTGTCGCAAGAGCCACGAACCGACAGCTAGAGCGCCACTGTTCCCCACCTAGGACCAAACTTAAACAGACTCGGACAACGAACAAATGAGGGAAACGGGCTGCCACCGAACACTGGAGTTTGGGATGTGTCTTCAGCCATCCTAGTAAAATACAGGAGGCACAGAAGAGCTACACGACTGGGAACTCGTCCCAGGGAGACAGTGGATAAAGGCATGATTCTACCGGAGGGCCGACGGACCACAAAGACCAGCAGGCTGTGCATTACATCAGACTGTGGGTGTCCACTAGAGGGCCAGCACTGCCGATAAAAACTTCCTTGTGTTTCCGGCACAGCCAACTTCTGCCGGGGCTGATCTTTGAAAAAGTTTGATGTTCAAACGAAACGCGTCAGGATTGCCCCTGCACTGCTCCGAAGTAAATCACTTGTGTAGCGAGTTCGGCTCTACTTCTTTCCGCAACGGGAGAGTAATTGGTGACATTTACAGCGACGGGTCCTGTCGCAAGAGCCACGAACCGACAGCTAGAGCGCCACTGTTCCCCACCTAGGACCAAACTTAAACAGACTCGGACAACGAACAAATGAGGGAAACGGGCTGCCACCGAACACTGGAGTTTGGGATGTGTCTTCAGCCATCCTAGTAAAATACAGGAGGCACAGAAGAGCTACACGACTGGGAACTAGTCCCAAGGAGACAGTGGATAAAGGCATGATTCTACCGGAGGGCCGACGGACCACAAAGACCAGCAGGCTGTGCATTACATCAGACTGTGGGTGTCCACTAGAGGGCCAGCACTGCCGATAAAAACTTCCTTGTGTTATAGTGAGTCCAACTAACTATAACGTGGGAATTTCAATGGCTTTATACGAGTAAAATTTCCACCTAACTATAACTGGTGTAAAACCTATGGTTTTTTCAGTGAAAAAAAATATATATATATAAATATATATCTATATATATATATATATCTATATATATCTATATATCTATCTATATATATATATATATCTATCTATATATATATATATATATATATATATATATAGATAGATATATAGATATATATATATTCAGCACAGCAATCCTCATGACCTCCACACGGGCGAAATGAAGAAGCAGACCCAACGGCTTCAGGCAAGGAAATGCTTTTATTATTCCAACCTTTCCAGTTGACGCATTTCGAGCATCAAGTGCTCCTGTTCACACAACGAGCACCGCGTCAGCCATTCTTTTTAAAGTTTGCTTAGTGTGACACCTCCTTCTGTGAGTCACATGACCACACTTATAGACATAGAAAAAATATTGTTATATTGCAGCGTTCGAAATCACAATACATAGCAGCGTTCAATTTCACCACTATTTACATGGAGTTATTGTTGTACAAATGCATGTTTGAATTATACTTAATAATCTTCAATTGGTAATGTATAATTTTCAGAAGTATAAACATTTTTAAACAGCTTGAATGCTGGAATAATAAAGTCAAAGTGGCTAGTGCAATAAATTATTGTAATGCGCAATAAATACATAATAAATACATATTAAAGTACATGCACCCAAAATGCATCCATATATTCTAAAATCAATGATGGCGATATTACTGCTTAGTGCACTGTTCTCGGCTCGTCATTAAAATATTACAAACTTTCTACGGTGCAATTACTATTTCTCAAATAGATTGGATAATCCATTTTGATGTTTGCAACCTATTCCCACTATTGCAAATTTCAACAATTTGTGCAAAATGTTCCATTCATGTTTGCAGGTTTCAGCGCCAATACATTGAGTGTCGCCAACCTTGTGTTTACATTAACACCTTCCACTTATTGACTTTTCAAACCAATTTCCATAAATTACAATATCAACAATCTATACTCCTATTATGTCAAATCTTACTAGTGATAATATACAGTATACATCCATAAGTCTATGTGGTATGCGTTTTTATATTATTACGTGCTTTCTCTGTGCCAACCACAACCTTTTACCTTAAAAGGTCCATTTTACATTTAATAATATTTAAAAAAGAGGAAAAAAAACACCTTCAAACACAAACCCTCACAAAAAGTGTATATACTAACAATTCATAGTGATTTAAAAATGTATCTGTCTACCGGGAAATTCATCAATAGATAGTTACCCTTATACAAGGATATCATGGAATATTTCATCAGATAAATGCAGTAATTTTATGATTTTTTGTATAGAATATCAGTTTCAGTGAAGCTTCAATAGTATAATTCTAATCATTGTGATGTTATAAAAAAAGTTATGCAAGTCTTCTGTTGTAATTAACCCATTGGGAGGTTTGCTATCAAGTTCTATTATATAACCTGTCTCCTTGCTCCTTAACAATTTTTCTCTGTTGCCTCCTCTTCTTAGGGGGGCAACAGCGTTGATCATAAAATATGAAAGGTATGCTAGATTGTTATTAAGTGTGGTCCCAAAGTGCCGTGCAACCGGATAGGTATTATCATTATTTACGATTGCCCTGAGATGCTGCAAAATCCTGACGTGCACCTGTAGCCATTTCTACAGCTCCTTTCTCGAAGCTTTCAGGAGGGCTACACATTCTCTCAAGTCGCAGAAGCTCCCCATAGGGGATGCTTTCGATCAGGTGTCTCGGATGCCAAAAGGGAACTGATGTCATCACGCCGGTGTCGGCCTATTATGGAGTCGGTGACGTCAGCGGAGTCGCACGCGGTGTCGTGCCTCTGTGACGTCGTCCACGTCGGCGCGAAGCTACAAAAAGAATTTCTGAATGTTGCTGACGCAAGGGGGATATTCACAAGGTGAGGAATCCACTGGCAGATGTGTCCATCAGAAATTAGATGTAAAGAAGAGGTTGTGTTTGTTGTTATTTAGTGACTCCACCAATTTCTGGGCACTAGATTCATCCCCCTCCCACACACAAAAAACATCATCAATAAAGTGCATTCAATGCCGTACATATTTATAACCTGGGGTGACGATGAGATCCCGCTCCTCCCACCAGCCAACATGTAAACATACGTAGCTGGGGAGAAGCAGGATCCCATCGCCACACCCCTTGTCTGACTCCATATATCTTTACAGAACATAAAGAAATTGTTGTTCAAACACCAGCTCACCAATTCATATAGCATTTGATTATGGCTATAATATTCGCGGGATCTTTGTCCTAGATAATGTTTTATGGCTTCCACTCCTTTAACATGGTCGATGCTGGTGTACCGTGATTCTATATCCAACGTTAACATACACCAGTCATCTTGCCACTTTATCAGGTTCAGTTTATTTAAAAAATCTTGAGTGTCCTTGATGTAACTGGGAAGATTTTTCACAAGATCCTGCAAATAAAAATCAATATATTGGGAGATATTTTCACTTATGCTGCTGATTGCATAGATGATCGGTCTACCAGGTGTTGGGGACTTAATCTTATGAACTCTGGGTATTAAATACATGCTAGGAATCACCGGATTTTCTGAATGTAGGAAGCCACATTCTGTTGGTGATATCAATCCTTCCCTTTTAAAAGTAGCCAATCGCTTTTTTAAACTTTCCTTAGCCTTTTTGTATTCCATACCATTTGTTTTAACATAGCAATCAACATTCTCCAATCGCCTCATGGCCTCACTGATGTAATCTTTTTTTTGCCAGAGTACAATGTCCCCCCCCCTTGTCCGATTTATTGATTATAATTTCATGGTTTTTGCTGAGTTTGTTCATTAGGTTCGCATATTGTACCTCATTGTGTGTTTGAATGCGCTTTTGACCATTCACTTTCCGATTTAATTTTTTAAGTTCCTCAACAACACATTCAGGAAATATATCTACAGCGTCTTTAGGTATCATTGGGACAAAAGTACTTTTCAATTTAAAAGGGCTTTCTCCTGCTCCTTTTTGTATAACGTCAATCCTTTTTAAGTCTTTCTGTGTACTTGATGCTTCCATCTCATTGGGTTGCCGCACTGAATTATAAATTTTTTTAGAAATTTTTCCCAAATCACACAGAGTTAGCAGTAATTCGGCATCCGCTGCGGCGGATAGAGGTGGTTTGCATTGTGATTTTACAGGTACAGTATTGCTGTCATCATCTAGAACATTCCCTGATTTAATTGCAAAAAACTTTTTCAATTTTGGTTTTTGTATAAAACAGAAAATATCTGCCCTCGTGTTGGTGTAATTAAAAGTACATTCTGGGCAGAAATTCAGGCCCAAAGCAAGGAGTTGCTCTTCTGAATATATATATTCAATCTTGACAAGTATAATTGTTAATATGGAAATCCTTTGGCAAGAGGAGATTGGTAATGAGCAAAACATAAATGAGTCAGAAGAGAAATCTTAGGACAATTGCCCTGAAGCAGGTGTTTTGGTGGATGAAGGTCCATGTTGTAAATTAAATCTTTTAGATAGGATTAATCTTTTCCTCAAATGTAGGGAGAGGTGTAAGAGAATCCATACAAGAATCAGGTAGGAAAAATGAAGCAACACAACAAAACATGAAATCTTGGTAAAGCAAAGCCAAACATTAAGAAACATCGAGAGAAGAATAAATTCTAATTAACATCTCCGAACATACTTTCAGAGAATCACAAATAATTGTGCTACAGTCAGGATTAACCTGTTGACCAGTCATGAGTTTTACATATGTTAACATTGTTCATGCATTATCCACACTAGAACCTATACAATAGTGCTCAATATGATGCAGGCAATAGGGACCTGCTTTCCCTTTACGGACCTTCTAAATCGTGAGACGGTTATACTAGACGTAACTCGGTACTTTTGGGATGGGATCATGTAGTCGCATAGCGCGATGACGCGCTAACAAGGCGACAGAAACAACGTAACCCTCAAAAGTCTCACAGGTGTCCTATGTAGAGATGAGCCGCAAGAGTATTTAATCATCAGCACCGCCCGGGAGTTTGTTTGAATACTTCCCGGGTTTGGACGTGTGACGCCGCTCCTTTTCTGAGGCATGTGACGATGCAGTGGTTATCTAAGGGAATCGTAGCCATAAGATTAGACAGATAAACAGAGCAATTCTAATGATGAAAGCTATGCACATAGGTCATATTTTAACTGAACAACACATTGTTTGACTTTCCCTAAGGTTTGCCGTATCTGGAAACCGTGAAATAGACTCCAATACGCCCAAGAGAAGACGGGCACATTGATGACAACATACAGTTTTTAACGTTTGAATCAAGATGAATGATTTAATACGTCATTTTTAGATCTAAAATTACAGGTAAACCATTTAAGGATGTGTTTATACAAAAAGCGTAGGAGAGGATTATAAATGTCGAACTGATAAGCTAAATGATTAAAGGCTACTATCTTCGCTTTGTAGATCTACACGAACTAAGACTTCTGTATGATAAATAGCAAGGGTACAAATCACAGTCATTGATTCCCGTAGGAGTAAGAAATAAAGACCCACACCGGTGGAACAAGATCCCTGAATGTGCAGGTCGTGATAGTTTTGAAGTATTGCAGGTAATAACCATGAGACCCTATATTTCTGGGGGATATTGGTAAATTAGATACATGTGCAAGAAAGTTACCTGGAAAAATATGGAGATAGATACATATTGTTTTTACCCCGTTGCAGTAACTGAAGAAAATTGCGGGTGAAATTTAAGAAGTCATTGATGTACGATACCGGATACCAGATAATCCAACCGGTATGTACTAGGGGGCCGATGCTAATAAATAATTGGAGGAACCTAGAAAAGATACCCTATATTGATGGTGGGAGGTCTGATCATGTAAGGCACCCCGGGTTGTGTAACTATTCGTTCAATTTCCATAATAGATAATATAGGGTGTGATGTAGTATGAATGTGACCACGGAACCTAGTGGTTGAGATGTGGAGCAAATCGAACCCTCGCCAAAAGCTGTGGATAGAACCATGATTTTAAATTACAGATGGGGTGTAGAAGGATTGAATAGCCCATAAGGTTTTATTGTAGATTGTGATGCATAGTTTAACAATGCTAAGAGTGAATGTATAGGCCAAAGTTTCGAGTCCCATTGATGATTAGTTATAATGCCGATATTTTTTATTTTAATACAGAAGATATGTATATTGTATTGTATAGACATGTGTTTTTAAATTATGTAATGACATATAGTTTTTGTATGTTTTCTATTTCGATGATTCGAAAAAATATTTTTTAATGTGCAAATAAGAAAAAAAACATTTTACTATTGTGGTCTTGATAAAGGTGGTGCGTAGCAAGCAATTCACCAAAACGCGTCGACGCTTCTATCACATTAATTCAAGGGACTATATGTTTGGGACAGTGATGATATAAACCCAACAGTGATTATAGATCCTAATGAATTAATTATTGAGGATGTTTTTGTATTGAATCACCAATTATTGTCTCTTTTGTGTTTTTTATAAAAAATTGTTTTTATGCAACTGTTTGGGGGACTGTCTATAGGATTCATGTCTATGATCATGTCTTTATATTTGTTTGATAACATTTTTTATAAATAAATCACTATAGTGTTTTATATTTGGGAATTTTAGTGTTTGTGCTTATATTCACAGCTGACAGAGAGACAACATTTTGACATTGAGTTATATGTGTGGTGATTATGGTAGTATGAGTGAAAAATGATTCAAAGGGAAAGTTTTGATATTACATATGTTAACACCAGGATCGGCAATCAAAAATATATTTACAAGATAAAACTGTTTAAATACTATCAATAGAATCCCAAAAAAGACATCTCGATTACTGGAAGAACATTTTATTATCGATGAATTGATGAATAAGTGGTTCCTTTGGCCTTAAGAAAACTAAAAATACAGAACAATGAAGTAAAAGCAAATGAATCCCAATTACTTATTGAATCACAATAAGTTGTACATTGAAGAAATACCACATACATTTACCAGAATTTGAGATGAACACAAACTGGTGATTTAGCTACCAGATAATGAAAGAACCATGTATTAATACATCAGGATCAATGCACAGAAGAAGCAAATAGAGAGTTGAGAGGCAAGATAAGCTATGACGAATTGGAAGATGATTCTACAGTAACCTATAATGAGGACTACACAATCATGACGAGAAAATGGTGCGAGTGGGTTAAGATAAAGAGCTGAAATACATCATGGTCTCTACACCAGTGACATATACTATAATATGTCTCATATAGACCAAAAGAGATCTCAGGGGATACAACCTGCCAGTTCTATCTGTTCCATGTTAGAGAAAACCTATTATCACCTGAACATTTTTATCTTCTTCTTAGTGGAAATCCTCTCTTTAATGCTAGACATTTGATGGATTTCCTATTGAAAATAATGATATTCTCTGGGACTCCACATATAAAATGGCAACCTTTGAAGTTACAGATCTTTCTACTTTGCTAACACATAAGAATGGAATAAGATTGCGCAAATTCTACTTACATTTTAAAATAATAAATTTGATACAACACGATAATAGGCTTTTGGATTTGGTGGAATATGCTTGACTGATTATGCATTTATGTTTCACAAGAAATACTACTGAGAACATTATTGAATGTTCGGAGGCTCCTTTTTGCTCCCATTAATTGTAATGTATTCATAGGAATGTGGCCTTACAAGAGCAGCACTAACTAATTTCTGGGAAAGTGACAATCTGGGCATGGCACACAGAAGATTTTAATATGATCGGGGTGCCCATGAGAAGAATTGTTAACATTTATTGAACGTCCCAATAACAATCACTTGAATTTAAAAGTTATTCATAAAATGAGCACAGCAACTGTAGACTATTTGAACATAATATTGATGATCATTTAACAAACTGGCTACAATCGTATACAGAAAAAGTACTACAATAAATAGAGATAGAAGAAAAACATTGATGTTCAAGAAATCCAGTATAAAAAAAATAAAAACTGATGACACCCCAAAAAGGAAGCAGAACATTATCATTGATAGAGGAAAGGGAAGAGGTACTATAACCCTGGTCATCTTATTTGCGAACAAAATAATCAAACTAACAATAAAACTGTATTCGTATGTATATGTGATTACTTCTCTGTTTGTTTATGACAACATATATTTACATTTGTATGTCTTATATATGTATTTTATGTATGTTGTATTTGTCTAGTGGGAACCTAGACAAAAAGGCAGCAACGAACTGTAGAAGGTCAAAGGAAAACTCAACGAGTGATAGAAGAGGTAGCTAGTTATTGGATTGTTACTCCATTGTGATGTAGTGTTCTACTCTTTCCCAAATTCGAGCATCATTAAGGTAGTCCTAATGAATGAGGGGATGTTGTTCCAGACCCCGGGTGCAAAGGTGAAAAAGGCCTGGTGCCTTGTTTTATTATTATTTTTTTTTACACTTCTTTATCCCTAGTTTTATGGTAGCCTGGCTCAGTTATACTCTTACTATGTAATTAAGTCATTTTGAAATTTGTCACAATGGCACAATCTTCTTCTTTTTATATTTGGAACACTTCATGTAAGGTCAAAAGGTGTGGGGCAGTCAGGAAGAGACTTTGGCAATGTGGCTTGTGCCTCTCACATTAAACATATAGGGCCCGATTACGATGCCGGCCAGAACGGCTACGTCCGTCGGTCAGAGCCCTCCAGCCCACATTGTAACAGGCCGGTCGGATTTCTTTCTGACCAACCCATTTCGACTGGGTTGGTCGGAAGGGAATCCAAAAAGGTTTTCCGAATGGCCTCCGACGGACTTGGAGAGCCTGTCCACCAATCAGAAAACCTGCAGTAATCCCACATCCGTCTCTTTCCTGCAGTGGGATTACGATGGCAGCTTCCCACTGACATTCTGTGCCGGCCTTTCTGACACAGAAAGGCATTGAGAATGTCTTGTGGGGCCCCCATGGGTGCAAGCCCGGCGAATGACAGCCTACCCTGCTGATCCCTGCGCTCGGTGGCTGGCACCTTGAGGTGCCCGGCCCGTGGTGCAGGGATAAACTGCGAGGCGAGAGAATGGTTTTGGTGGGTGTCAGGAAGTTTGACGCTCTGCGTGTTCCCAGAATGTGAGAGGTCATGCGGTAGTTTTAAGTCGGTGCAAGCCAGGTCAGGGGAACAAAACCAGTTAAAAATAAACCCTGGGTAGACAGAGTGTGGCTCTCTAATCAAGTGAAAATGTAACAAGTGTCCTGTGCACACAACAAAAGGTACAAGGTTCTCAGGTGACTAAAATGAAATGATACTTCAAGTGGAGTAAAGTAATTCAACAGTATGAATTCGAAGGAAAAGTTTTAATGATTCTGAGTGGAAAATCAGTACAGACAAGAGCACAAAGCCGACACGTGTTTCGTCACACCGTGTGCGGGTAGTGACACAACAGGGCTGGGAAGGAAAAGAACAAGGGAGTTAGGAAGGGTGGGCATAATTGGTGACTCTAGTGCTGAGTGAAAGTCGGCTTTGTGCTCTTGTCTGTACTGACACTTGTTGCAGGGATAAACTGCACCTCTGCTCTTTGCAAGGAGAGCATGCATTCCGTTCAGAAATGCATGCTCCAATTGTAAAGTATAGGATTGCGACAGAACAGGGTTCGGTCGCATCCTAATTCCTGAGCTGGAACCTACGACAGGAGGTCGTTCGGTTCCAGTTCCCAACTGATGTCGGACGGGTTTTGATCCGTCTGACATCGGAATTGGCCCCATAGTCTGTGGTGTCAGGTACTGTGGACGCATTATGGTTGAATTTGTACCTATGGTAAGGCAAACTATTGGGCCTTTGGCTGCTCAGTAGCTCACTGCCCGTGGCATAAGCGGCCTCAGAGGAATACAGAGTATTGGAAACGCCCATTTCTGCAGGTCACCCCCAAGCTTTTTGCCTTCCTTCTCCACTTTTTCCTGGATTCGTTTTTGTTGGCTTTAGGAGTCGGAGCACTTTACCACTTATACCCAGTGCTAAAGTACATATGGTTTCTCCTCTAATCATGGTAATATTGAGTCATACCCCATTGGCATATTAATGTTACTTATACGTCCCTAGTAAACTGCATTACATATGCCCAGGGCCTGCTGTTAATTAAATTCTACTAGGGGGCCTTTAGCACTGATTGTGCCACCCACTCAAGTAGCCCTTTAAACATCCCT
Organism: Lissotriton helveticus; assembly: GCF_964261635.1. Taxonomy (NCBI): domain Eukaryota; kingdom Metazoa; phylum Chordata; class Amphibia; order Caudata; family Salamandridae; genus Lissotriton; species Lissotriton helveticus. Next base: position 537,285,746 of record NC_136061.1, read on the forward strand.
CAGGCAGAGTTTTAATTCATAAACGTCACCTCTAGAGTAGGCCCCGGACAGGTCAAGGGGCAGCGTGAAATGTATTTAAAAAGCAGGGCATGTACTTTTAAGTTTTACATGTCCTTGTAGTGAAAAACTCTCAAATTCATTTTTCACTACTGCAAGGCCTATATCTCTAATAGGATAAGATTGTGATTACCTTATTACATTTTATGAGTATTTCCAAGTGGGAATATGGAACTGATTCAAGTTTGGTGCCTCTGGAATCACAATTTAAAAACCAAACTTATGGTGAGGTCGGATTTTAAATTACAATTCTGAAAATGTCACTTTTACAAAGTTTACATTTTCTTGCTTTAGTCATTTGGTGCTCGGATCCTGTCTCTGATCACATGACTGGGTGTAGTTGGCAGTTGGGCTTTCTGTATTCCTCCTAGACAGCCACAAACAATGGGAGCTTAGGTGTGACTAGATGGGCCATCTTGACAGGATGGAAGGGAGGAGCTGGACACAGCCTCATTAACTCCTGAATGGGGACTGTGTCCTGTCTACACACAAAGGGCTGCATACCCTCCAGTAGAGAGTCATGGCAGAAAGGGAGGACATATGTGGACTTCAATTACCTGTTTTTGAAGTCTTCCCCACTTCAAAAGCACCACTGGGTAAAAGTATTGGACCTCCGACACCGCCACTTCAGTAAACTACTAAACCTTTGGCTAATCTGCCAAGAAGAAAGACTGCTGTGCTGCTGCAGGTTTGTCATTCGGCTGCACTGCACTCTGTTGGACTCCTGCTTTGTTGTGCTGATCTTCTGCCTGCTTCCCTCTTGCCTGGGTGAGAAGAAGTGGACCTGCATCTCTTGACCGCAGAGATCAGAGTAACTCCACAGCTAGTTGGCTGGCTCCTGATCTGAAGTCTCAAGGACATAACAGGCTTCTAACTCCTGCACCTAGAATCTGCCATCTGTGAGTTTACCCTGCCAAGTAGAGCCCCCCCCCCCCCCAAGTCCTGGACCCTTGAAAGTTGGCCTAGGGTGCTTGCCAGCGGAACCGATAGATCTTCGCTGCTAAGCAAAACCAACGTATCTCTTTGGCTGAGTAGCACATCCTTGGGCAGAGCCAAGGCACTGCCACTGGTGCGTGGATTGGACTGGTCGCAAAGGCCTCACATCATTTCTGACTTCTACATCTTGAGACCGCCGCATCGCCTTCGGAACCATGGCTGTGTGACACTTTACGCGGCACAAGCACCTTGCATCCCTTGACGGCAGCCTCGACACCAACAACGAAACTCTGCATTGCAGCTTCACTGCTCATCAAAAATGATGCATTGCATCGGCTGTGCTTTCCATCCTGGAATTTGCATTGTAAGCCCAGTCAACAGGATCCTCGAAGTGGACACATCAGGACTACACATCGCAGCCTCGCAGAGTCTTGGAACCGACGCATTGCCTCAGCTGCACACTGCATCCTTGACTCAGATCCACACAACGCTCTGCAATCAGGATTTAATGTACTCTGTTCAGTGGGCCTAAGTGGGTCCCTGTAGCTTGCCCGCGCTCCATCATGTTCAGCCTGAACTGGTGACTTTGTCCCGGTCCGGCATGACCAGATATCTCCAATAGCGGGTTGTGATTTTGAGGCACTATTTTTCACTATAAACTGTAAAAATCCATATCTCCGGTTCTACCAATTGGATTGTTGTCATTTTGCTCTTGTTTTATTTATTAAAATCTACTCTATTTTTCTAAACCTGGTGTGGGATCTTTTTGTGTGGTGTTCTCACTGTTTTAGTGATTGAAGCGCTGCACAAACACTATACACAATGCCTTTAAGTTTAGCCTGACTGCTGTGCCAAGCTACCAGAGGGTGAGCACAGGCTAATTTAGGGTTTTCCTTGCCTCTTACCCTGACTAGGAATGTGGTTGCTGCTCGACAAGCGCTCATACTCCAGTCAATCAGTAACCCACTTTCTAACACAGAGTAATCACCAACATCATACCAGAAAATAGTTGTTGGTGTCACCACTTCTATTTTTTAACACCTATGCAGAGTTAGTAGTGTTTACTTGCAATAACATCTTCCCCCTGCTCTTGCAAGGACATTACTAAACTTGGAATTACAAAATATTATACATCTCCCTTTCCACACTGTTGTGTGAAACTCGTTATTTAAAAGCCTCTACCAGGAAAAGCTTTGCGTAGCTATCAGATTAAAAATCATGAGTACGTCAAGGGAGGGATTTTGAACAAATCCCCAAGTTAGGAAATACCCAATCGACGTTCTCATTTGCAATAATGTCCACCAATTCCCTCCCCCAGACAAGAATATTGCCCCCCCCCCTGAATTTCAGCATGGAAAACAAGAAGAGAAACCTGAAAGCTTACCTTCGCTTTGGCGTTTATTTAAAAATAAAACAAACTTACTTCTGTTTCTTTTCTAGTAGGGATTTAAATGTCGAGATTAACTCCAGGTATGAGGTGGGCGTCACATAGTTGTATCGCTGCAGCTCGGAACGGAACATTTCAGATATGTTTATAGTTGTCGTGTGGAATCGCTTGCACAGGTCAATGCAGCCATTTCGAATGTCCTCAGTCATTTCAACATCTTCGAGGAAGCGGGAAGCGACGGCTTGCAATGCATCTTCTGGCCATTTCTAAACACAAAATACATTTATCTGTGAAGAAATGATATTGAATGACTCGCTTAAAATCAAAACACTTTTTCAGAGTACCACCGAAATGGTTATGGATGAGCAGCAAAATGGGGTAGAAGTAGAGAAGCAACTGCAGCGGGGAAGCTAAAAAACACCAACTAACTAATTAAAGTAGTCACCGGCAGAGGTTAGGCAAGATTTGCAGGGTTTTTATGGGCCGGGTCCCTCTGGGTTTGAAACCCTGTTGTTATTAAAAATGGACATTGAAACTGGTGCCTAGCCGGCCTAACATTAATTTCCTCAACTTTACTGAGGAAAACTCTGATTGATTTCTGGAAAATGAATTCAAAACGTTAAGAAAATTCATGTCTGCGACCTAGTTCCTGGTTATATTGCACATGTTTTCCTTAATCTTGGGTTCCCTATTAGTGTTAGCTATTTCCAGGATGTTGCGTTTCTCTCTTTTGCCATGTAGCATATTATTTATTACCTTTGTGTAGTGCATACTTTGAGTCGTTGGGCCAAGCCGAACGCAGCAAAGTAGAGCAGCCTGGGTTGGGGTGCGGGTCATCAGTCCAAGGCAAGGGGAAAGAAAAATGGCGGCCATAGGAGGAGAATTGCGAATCTCCTATTAACATGACCAGAGAATCTGGATTTCATTAAAGACACGGAGGCTGACATTATGCATTTATCCTTTAATAGCAACTCACACAGCCGCACTACATCACAAAGGATAAAGTTCTAGAGTCAATAACAAAGGATGTATCTAGGAGATGATCTGCCTCTTTTAAAAGAATCGCAGCAGGAAGAACTTCAAAAGGAACTGAGAGATCCGGGTAACAGGAAAGAACTTCATGGGTTGAGAGATCCAAGTGGAGCTTGAAAAAACATCATGGGAGAAACTTCAGCAAGTCAAAGGCCAGCCGGTTAAACGGAGTTGCCTGAAAGAAAGAAATGAGTAAGAACCAAGAGCCTGAAAGAGCAATCTCATCACATAGGCATAATAAAAGATTAAAAACAATTGAAGCAATCAATAAGATCATGAACAAATACAATATATCAAAGATGTAATAAGTTCAAAAGACATCCCTCAAATTGTAAAAGGGAGGAGGGAGGGATAATGTCAGCCTCCGTGTCTTTAATGAAATCCAGATTCTCTGGTCATGTTAATAGGAGAATCGCAATTTCATTACAAGACCGGAGGCTACATTATGCATGTTCGTAGCCCCGAAGGACCACCTCAGACATATGCTCGATAGGCTTGCAGTAATGACGAGCAAAGGTATTAGCATTTGACCAGTCAGCAGCTTTCAGAATATCATCCAACTTACCACCTGACCAAAAGGATTTACTGGCCATAGCTCCTCTGATAGAATGTGCTTGGAACTTAGAGAGGTCAATACCAGCAAGCTTCATGGTAGATTTAACCCATCTAGCAATGGAGGTGGAAGAAACAGGTTTGAAAGGTTTCACAAAGGAAACTAAAAGTTGATTTGCATCATTAGGGCGCAGGAGAGACATCCTTGCGTCATATTCTTTCATGCAAGCAACCACACAAAGTTTAGGTAAGGTGTCAAAACGAGGATAGAAGATAAAATCTGACATTGTTTTGGTTCTTCTTAGTAATTCAAACTTGACACCAAACATATCATAACATCTATTTGAAATGTCTAAGCTTCTGATGTCAGATACTCTCCTACAGGAAATTAAACATAAGAGTGTAGCGAGCTTAAAGGAGAGAAACTTTCTATTAAGGGAAGAATTATCTGGCCAGGAACAAAAAAGGTCTAAAATGCACTTGACATCCCAAAGGGTCTGGTATTTAGGTCTAGGGGGTCTTCTTGGTCTTATACTCTTGAGGACCCTACAAACGATAGGATTTTTACCTACCGATTTACCGTTGATAGGAGCATGACCAGCAGAGATTGCGGATCTAAAGCAATTAATAGAGCGATAGGAAAGGCCTCTGTCAAATTGTTCGACCAGAAAATTAACGATATTCACGACAGGAGTCTCCACGGGATCCAGACTCCTTTCCAGGCACCAATGAAACCATTTCTTCCAAATGTTGTTGTATCTAAGGTGTGTCCCAGGTGCCCAAGATTCTCCGAGAAGAGAGAGAGCTGTCGACGAAAGTCCAGACAGCTCGTTGGATTGCCTGACACTTTCCAGGCAAGAAGGTTCAAATTCCCCTCGAGAATAAGATGGTGAGCTTCTCCGTCTGCGTTTGAGACCAGGCCTGGAGAGGCTGGGATCAGAAAGGGAATGTCGCATGCTAGTTCCAGGGCTGTCGGGAACCAGGCTTGGGACGGCCAAAAGGGAGTTATTAGGATCAGGGGGCATTGATCCGATCTGACCTTCTGAAGGACTCTCTGAATCATGGCGAAAGGAGGAAAGGCATAACCCAGGAAGTGGGACCAGGGTTGGAGAAACGCGTTCACAGCAAGAGCGCCCGGGTCTGGCATCCAACTGAAGTAGTTGGGAAGTTGGAAGGTAAGTCTGCTGGCGAATAGATCCACGTCTATGGGACCCCAAAAGTGGGAGAGGGAATTGAAGATGTTCACATCGAGTTTCCAGTCCGAGAAGTCTATAAGGAATCTTGAATTCCAGTCTGCCGAAATGTTCGATTTCCCGGGAAGATACTCCGCCCTGAGGGAGATTTTGTGTTCCAGACAGAACATCCAAAGTTTCCTGGCAAGGTTGGAGAGATCTGCAGATCTTGTCCCTCCAAGGCGATTGATATAGGCCACAGCGGAAACGTTGTCCATCTTCAGAACAACGGACCTCCCTTGGATGGAGTGTTTGAAGCTCATAAGAGCGTATAAGCCAGCCGTCAATTCCAGAAAATTTATGTGTTGGGAGGATTCCGATAGGGTCCAAACCCCACCGGTGTCCTGGTCTCCCAAACGAGCACCCCAGCCATGAAGACTGGCATCTGATTCTAGGACAAAATCCGGGGATGAGCCGAAGATAGCTTTGCCGTTCCAGGCGTCTAAGTTCTCCAGCCACCAAAATAGCTCTGCTCTCGCATCCGGATCCAGAGACACAAGGTCCCCATACCACAGACCTGAATTGAGGGCTTTTCTTTTTATTCTCTGAAGTGCGCGGTAGTTCAGAGGGCCGGGAAAAATAGCCTGGATGGAAGAAGAAAGGAGCCCAAGAAGTCTGGCTAGTTCGCGGAGAGTTAAAGACTCTTGTTTCAAGACAGACCTGATCTCCTTCCGGATCTTGGCAATCTTCTTGGCCGGAAGAAGGAGAAGGCATTTCGTGGTGTCTAGGGTGAAGCCGAGGAATTCTATAATTCTGCAGGGAGAGAGCATGGATTTGTCTCTGTTGATGATGAATCCTAGGCTCTCTATTAGGTTCATGGAGGTTTCTAGATCCCTTAGGAGGTCTGAATGGGATTGGGACATGATAAGAATATCGTCCAAGTAAATGATGAGGCGGATACCTCTCTCTCTTAGGATTGTAACGACACACTTCATGATCTTGGTAAAGCACCAAGGGGCAGAAGAGAGGCCGAAGGGAAGAGCTTGGAACTGGTAGAGATGTTCTTTCCAAGCAAATTGAAGGAAGGGTTGATGTTCCTTGTACATGGGAATGGTGAAGTAAGCGTCCTTCAGGTCTAACTTGGCCATCCAGTCTCCTTCCAGAAGGAGATCCCTCAGGAGGTGGATACCCTCCATTTTGAAATGGCGATAAACTAGAAATTTGTTGACTTCTCGAAGGTTTATTACGGGTCTCCAACCCTTGTCCTTTTTCTGAACGAGAAACAGTGTGCTTATGAATCTTGCATCGGACCAGGGAACCTCCACTATTGCGTCTTTTTTTAGCATAGAAGCGATTTCTTCCTCCACGATCTTTTCTTGATCTTCTGAGAGGACGAAGGGGTGGGGTAAGTGTGACTGGAAGGGAATCTGTAAGAAGTCTATCTTGAAGCCCCTGACGGTTTCTAAAACCCATGGGTCTTGGGTAATTGAATCCCAAACATGATAAAACTGTTTTAGCCTGCCCCCTACTATGGGAGGGATAGAAGAAGGAGGAGTAGTACTTACTTGTAGAGTTGGAGGTGTTGGGAGTACCTCGACCTCTTGAACCACGGTTTCTCGGGCCTCTTCCTCTTTGGGGAAAGAAGGGTTGTCTAGGGGGGTAGAAGCCCCTTCCTGTTCCTCTGAAGGATGAATAGGGTCGTTGGTTGCCTCGGCCTGAAGAGCGACCCCTTCTACCGGCCTGGCCAAAAAGGTTGGTGTTGAATACCCGTCTCAGGTTATTTTGGGCTCTATCAAGGGCAGTAAAGGTGGATACGTATTTACCAATCTCCTTGATTATGTCCTCTCCGAAAAGAAGGCCTTTGGGGTTCTGGGAGGGTTCCTTCTCCGCCATGTCACCTAATTTGGGGTTGATTTTATTTAGAATAGATCTCCTCCTCTCAATGTTCAAACTAGAATTGGCGTTGCCAAGGAGAACGATGGCCCTTTGGCTCCAACCTCGAATGAGGTCAACGTTCAAGGGGGTAGAGGAGAGGTGGGATTGCTCAGCCATATCCAGGATTCTAACCAAGGGTCCTAAGACGTCTAAAAGTCGGTCTTGGCAGCCCTTGAGGGCCCTCTCCAATCCTTTTCTAGGGTCACGTCCTAATTTAAATAGGAATTTAATGAGGCTAGGGTCTAGGTTTGGAGTTTGACAGACCCTTTCATCAATGGTAGGTCTGGGGGATTCGGACCTCATTGTGTTTCTGGTGTTTCTATCCAGAAGGTTTCTCAACCAGCGTGTGACAAATTTGGAAACATGATCCTGCGGGAACCATTTTGAGCTGTTAGGGTGAGAGATGTTTAAGGGGGAAAACATCTCTTCTCCAATAGGGTTTAAAATAATATTTTTTGGGGTAGGTTCTGGATCGAATTGGGAGTTAAGATCATGTTGGACCTCATCTAGGTCAAAGACGAACTCGTCTGAAGGGTCTTTGGAGGAGTTGTCATCAAAGGAGGAGGAAGAGGATTCAAGACCAACATTTCTATTTTGGTTAGCACTGTTCCAAAGTGTGCCGCGAGGGGCACCATACATATTTGTGCCGCCATGGGCACCGGTCAAGGAAGTGTCCCGAGGGACATCAGGTTCAAGTGGGGCGCGTTGGCCTCCCATCCAAAGTGAGGTGCTAGGACCTCCTGCGCTATGAAAGGCGCTAGGGCCTGTAGTGCCTTCGCAATGTTTGGTCTTTTTGGGGTTTTTACCGTGTAAGGGGGGATCCTGGGGGTCACACGGTCTTTTAGGGAGCATGACTTCCCTGAGAGAGGACATCATGCATGACTTAATTTCTTGTTGCAGAAATTTTTTAAGTGAATCATCAATGGGGGCAGGTGAGCTAGCAGTGGCATCATCAGAATCCATGTCAGACATGGTGTAGTGATGGAAGGATATTAACAGGAGTATTAACAGGTAAGATAATGATAAAATTCTCCTCTACTTCTCCTCCTTTTTTTTTTTTTTTTTTTGGTTTAAATGTAGGGGTACTCCTTTTATCTCTTCTTTTTTTTTTTTTTTTATATAAGAAATTATCCTAACCATAAGGGGTAAGGGGGGGTAACTAATGGGTAAAGTTAATAGGCTCATAAAAGTCCTAAGCAAAATATTGGTAAGTTAATAGGCTCATAAAAGTCCTAAGCAAAATATTGGTAAAGGCAAGGGATGCTTATTGAGGAAATGCGTGTTTAAAATGCCAAATTTGGGAAATGAGCGCAGTGGTCGTGTCTCCGGCGGCTGAAGCAGAGCAACCGACAAACTAATTCAGTCGCGCTCGAGCCCAGCCGCCGGAGGAAAGGAAAGACACTTAGAAGGGGAAGCACGCAACGCGGGTGTTGCGAGCGTGCTTTCCTCTAAGCCGAAAACCAGGCGCACCTCCGCTGAGGGAAGCGCGTCTCAAACGGCGAGAGGCAAGAAAAGTAAGTCCGAAAGAAGGCAGAGAGGCGAGCGCAGTCGCGCGTTTAGTCAGAGGAAAGGGTGGTGGTGGACAACCATAAATTGGAAGTCCATTGGGAGGGAGGGTGGGGGGTGGGGAGGGACCCTGCGCCACCCACGAAGCAAACCGGTGCAAAAGCACAGAGTTAGGAAGGGAAAAAAACAATCGCAAGGTTACTAGGCAATGATAAGCAATAGGCAATGAAATAAGCCCAGAAGTCCAGGTTTATAAAGGCAGTATAACACATTAAAATGGCTTATAAAGGCAGTATAACACATTGGAATCGAGAGTATAATGCATTAAAACGATATAGAATTTAAAAAGTACAAGTCTAAGCCTAAAATGAAGGAGCAAGTAGAAGTAGTGACTTATCTGCTGGCGAGCCGCTTTTAAAAGAGGCAGATCATCTCCTAGATACATCCTTTGTTATTGACTCTAGAACTTTATCCTTTGTGATGTAGTGCGGCTGTGTGAGTTGCTATTAAAGGATAAATGCATAATGTAGCCTCCGGTCTTGTAATGAAATCAGAGTATTTAGAAAAAGAAACAAACAACAGAATTCTCTCATCATTATAGTCACCTAGAACCAGAAAACAGTGTCTGTTTCTGTGATACTAGGTATTGGGCTCTCTCCTTAGGGGCTCAGCTCATCGCATTGACTAAGTTAAAGGCCCATTGCAGCGCCGAGCAGAGAAATACGGCCTACTGATATAGAGGGAGACAGCGAGGTGATTGTCTTCTCACTGCAAGAAACAGAGTATGCTATAGACTCCATTAAATCGGGGAAACTACCGGGATTAGATAGACTTCCCGATGACTTATTCAAACATATCAAAAAGGTATGGGTCCCATACGTTAATGCTCTGAGTAATGCAATACCGGCCGGTGCCCCAATACCGGGAACGTGGAAAGGGGCTGTAATTGTCCCCATCCACAAAAAGGGCAGCAAACATAAACCCGAGAACTACAGACCAATTAGCCTGATAGACATACTCCAAAAAATGTATGCCAGGCAGGTACTGAACAGGCTTAATGACTGGATAGAGACGAATAGCATACTGTCCCCATACCAGGCAGGGTTTAGATCCAGTACTAGTACAAAAGATCAAGTCCTAAGACTCCTGTGTATTATCTGGAAATATGTTAAAATCAGGAAGGGGCATATTTATGTGGCGTTCGTTGACCTGAGGGCAGCATTTGACCTCGAACCCAGATGATTACTATGGGAGTCACTTGAAAAACAAGGTGCCCCCTTTAATTTGGTTATGCAGTTAAAAAGGTTACATAATGGGAACTATGCTAGAGTCCGCTGGGGTATGAATGGGGAACTAACAAAGCCAATCCCAATAGAGAGAGGAGGGAGACAGGGTTGTGTGCTTGCTCCCACCCTGTTCATACTCTATATTCATGATGTGGTGGACCACCTACACAACCAAGCAAACGATCCTCCAAGGCTAAATGGGAATTTGGTGCCGGCGCTGCTCTTCGCAGACGACACCATTCTGATATCACAGACCATGAAAGGGCTCCAAATATGTTGAACGGGTTTAATAGATACTGCACAGAAAAGGGCTCAGAAATAAACGCGAATAAAACTAAGTACATGGCCATAAACCCATAAAAGACCATTAAAAAAAATCTTTGCTGAGTAATGAGAAAATAGAATACGCCACTAATTTTACCTATTTGGGCATATTACTAGACACAAAACTAGCCTGGAACCAGCAAATAAACCACTCAGCCTTAAGGTTAGCCCAAGGGTCAGGGGCAATCCTTAAGAAGTACAGCTCAACTACAAGCAAAGCTGTGACACCAGCACTTGAGATATATAAATGTAAGGTTCAGGCTGTAGCATTGTATGGATCAGAGTTATGGGGGCACAAGAGACATCCGACACACAGATGGGGAAAACAAGTTTGCAAGGAGATTATTAGGATTACCCCAATCAACACCACTTGTCCCAATGTTCTATGATCTAAATTTGAAGCGCATAGGTCATCATACAACCCTACGTCCACTGCTCTATTGGATACGACTATGGACTACGCCGGAATTACTAACATATAGAGAAGGTGCACACGAATTACTGGAAATTCATACATGTCTTACCTTCCCGTGGTTAAGATTTGTCCGGAAATGGCTGATTGAGTTAGATCTTGAATAATACTGGACTAAACCACATAATTTAACACCAAGTTGTAAAGGCAATCTAAAGGGTATTTATTGGCAATATACATTGCATGCACTCCACTCTGATCCAAGACTAGGAAGGTTAACAAGTGAATTCCTTTCTATCAAGCCAAGTCTGTATCGCAAGGATTTCCTTGACCATATACAACCTTTCCTAGCAAGAATTCTGTATCCAAAGTTAAGATATAACACATTACAGATCAAGAGCTATACTGTAAAATGGGGGGGGGATCTTGCCTGTTCTCTATGCACTAGATGCACTTAGGGGCCTACAAATAACATCGAAAACATTGCACATATTTTGTTTTTTTGTCCAGCGCATGATAGGGCAAGGAGCAAATGGATTCGACCAGTATGTAATTTGTTGGGATTCAGAAAACATCAAGAGGCGCTTAGAGTACTGACAACAAGTAACCTACCACATGTCATATTTGCACTATCAAGATATTTGTTTATAGGGGTCTAATAAGGAAGAGAATGGGGCTAAAGTTGTGATATTCCAATGACCAAGATATCTGCAACCGTGAAACTTACCTCGGACTGTATGAATAATTAGACATTACTCCATGTATATTCTAAAAAGGGTTTATTGAATGAAATTGTTTTACTGCAATTGCCAATTTTAAAGAAATTATGTAACATTTGGCTGAAACATTTTAAATTATTTTATGGACGTGTTTTACAATGAAATATTTTATGGCCTTTTGCTGAAATAAAGAATTTATAAAACTAAGCTAAGGGCTTCAGGGTCCCTCAGGTCTGCCTTGGCAGACTGGAGTCAAGTTTAGGGCTGGGTGGATTTTGGTCCAAAAGCTGCCCTGCAACTGTGGGCCTATGTTCTTCTGATTCTGATTTTATCTTAAACAGAAAATGCAGGTGTTTGGGGTTGTGAGATTGCAAAGATACTGGGGCCCAGACCTTACAGAGAAGCCCTTACACTACTGAAGATTCAAAGGTGTGCCTTGCAGACTTTGGAGCAATTCCAATGACCTGCGGTGGAAGTAGTGGAACTTTACAGCCCATCAGGGAATCGAATAGGAGAAAATCGGGTCAAGTCCCTACTGTCAATATGTTATTAATTTAGAAAGGGGGGGAACCTTACCAACGTAATAAACATAGGCTGGCTCGGTCTCAACACAAGTCCCTGAGCAACTCTGCGCAATCGCTGCTTGCTAAGGTACAAGCAGCAGGTAATCTATCATGGAAACAAGTGTACGCTTTAACAACACATTTAAAATAAAGGACACAAAACAATAAAATTCCCAAATCGATTAAAAAAAATATATATATAAAGAGCAAAAAGATCCCAAAATCATTGCAATTGGGTTGAGGGTACCAGAGACATGCTTTTTAAAAACATTTTAGGCAAGGCCAACAGGCGTCGCCTATGCAACAATTATTGACTTTGCCAATGTTTGGCTTTTGCCAGTATTTCGTTTTAGCCATATACAGCAATACGGCGGATAAGTAGCATGGCTGAAAGTATCGAAAAATAGTGTTATGATGCAGCCAGCATTTACTTGGTCATAGCAGTCACGCAGCTCTGTATACAATAGCTAAAACACATTGACAAAGCCAATAGCTCTCACATAGGGGACAGCCACTGGCTTCTGCTATTTGAAGGAAACTGGCTTAATTTTATGGTATTCATGGATAAAACACAACACATTTACGCCAGGATTTCAGCCGCCACATGCAGCTATTTTAGAAATTACATAAAATGTAAGTGTGCAGATAGGAAACCTGAAATATGTTTATTTTAACTTTTGATGATCCCTTGCTTTTCTATTCAGAAAGATTTTCTCTAGCAGATGTCTGCTTCATATAACCCCACATGTGAAATATGAAGTAAAAGATGCATTGGGCTGTATTTTCTGCAGCACTTAGAGCTTAACAGTTCTGGTGATGTACAAGTGGTGTAAAGAGTGGGGCATGAATTACGGTTTATATCTTCTGAATACTACGTCAGCTGGTGTTCACAACATTTGCACAAGGATTTCTTTGACAAGACCGATCACCCGCCCCTTGCAAAACCCACAAATGGAAAGTAGGCTAACCAAGTAAATCTATGTAAGACATCCCTACGTTAGTGAATTACATACATATATTTTGAATACTTTTATCTGTTTTTAAAGGGTAACTTTGATTACAACCTCAAAAAGTCCTTGGTAAAGCCTGCTCACATGCTAGGATGGCAATTCCTGACCACAATGTTTGTGTGAAATAGGGATGTTCGTTGAAAAGGGTGTGAGCCCTTTTCAAGCAACATCCACAATTCTTGTCCATGTGAACCACACAAGTCACTAAACTAATCTGTGCTTAAACATTCTGACAGCTTGGCACAAAAGCAGTTTGGCTTAACTTAAAGACAATGTGTAAAGTATTTATGCAGCACTGAAACAGTATTAAAGTGAAAACACAACCCAAGACAAGTCCCAAAGTAATTTAGAAACTTAGAGTAAAATGTAATAATTTATTTGACACCAAAAATGACAAAGATCAAGTCAGTAGAACCAGAGTTGTCAATTTTAGACTTTTTAGTGCAATTTAGCGCCTAAAACAAAGCACCAACCACAGACATCTAGTTGCACAAGACATGGGTTGAAAATTATGGATGAACAAGATAGCACCCGGTTCAGATACAAGTACAGGATTGGGCCATGTGTTGGATTACCTTCAGATTTAGAAGATTTTCAAAGTTAAATGTCTGAGAAGGTAAAGTTCAGTGGGAAAAAGCAGCGGGTGGTGTCTGAAGAGGAGGCATCCCTGGAGACCCAGGACTTACATCAGACTGGCTCATGGTGCACTTTGAAAGTTGCTGGATAGATTGTGTCTCTAGCTCTCAACAAAAGCCCAGCAAGCTAGCCCTTGGAGTCACTCTGCTTGTCTTGGGATCAGGCCAGGCTTCAGAGAGCAGGGCAGCCCTCTTGAAGCAGCAGGGCAGTCCTCTGAAGTACACAGCAGGCCTCAGGCAGCAAGAAAGTCCTCTGAGAGTACTACACAGGTCTAGAAGTGAACTGAAGAATGGGTCTAAGGGTTCTATTTTTATTACCCGTGCCAGCTTTGAAGTGGAAAAAACTTCTAGAATCCCCTCCCACAGATGATTCTGGAATTTTCTGCTTTGCTGCCTAGGTTCCACAGGGTCTGGGATCCTAAAATGTTAGTGTGAAGTCCTTTCTCTGCTTGCTGCGACAGCTCCTTCAAAATGGAAGGCTCCACCCCTCTTCTCTTGTGAGGATGGCCAATCGTGCTAGCACTTAGTCCCCCTAATGTGTTACTGTCTGGGAGGTATCCACAAAGGCTGTCACCTAATCATGTGATCCAGGATACAGGCACCAAATGGTTAGGACAAGAAAAGGCAACTTTCTAAAAGTGGCATTTTCAGAATTGTGACTTAAAATCCAAATTTACCATTAAAAGGGATTTTTAATTACAATTCTTTAGACACCAAATATTTACCTGTTCCCAAGCAAAGGTTATCACCTATTAAATCTAGTTTGAGAAGTAATGAACGGCCCAGAGATCCTGATGCTGGATATGAATCCCTAATTTTGTAGGAGGAACTTTTGCTCAAGGCTCTGGACCTTTACAGTCTTGAATAGACAAGTGAGAGAAGGGTTTTGAGCAGATGTTCCTTTTTTCCAGAATGTTATTATTAGAGGGTAATTGCTTATTCAAATAACATGATTTTAAAATGGCGCCTTAACACTGCCGCATAATGAGGAATTATCCTTGGACCGGGCGAGAAATCTTCGCCTTCATGAAAACCTAAATTTAGATTTTAATCACAATGATGCATCACTAATTTGGAACTGTACGGATTCTTCGCTGAAATCATGTTGTCAGAATATATAATCTAGCCTTGAGAAAGCCCTGGCTCAACTAGCCATATAGGGCGAAACAAGTGTCGGCTGTTCACTTTCCCTAACAATTTGTTTCACGTAAAACCAAAAAACAAGTGAAATGAAGAAAACAATGACATGAATAAAAAGACCGATTTTCACTCAAATTAACCTGGATTAATTAGTATTATTTGAATAAGGAATTACCCTCTACTAGTAACATTCTGGAAAAGAGGAACATATGCTCACAACTCTTCTCTCACTTATTAAATGTAGAAAGCTATCCTATGGGAGAGGTATGCCTCACAGTATTGAAAAATGAATTTGTGAGTTCTTTAGAACCAAGACATGAAGAAATTAAAAGGAAATGTCTAACCTTTTAAATACAATGCATCCTGCTCTATGGGCTGTTTAGGGCCTAGCCTAGGGCAACATATATTATAAAGGAGTTTAAGGCTTGGCAAAATGTTTGTATTGCCAAGTAGAATTGGCAGTTTAAAACTGCACACAGGCTGCAATGGCAGGCCCGAGACATGTTTTAAAGGGCTACCTAAGTGGGTAGCACAATAAATGCTGCAGGTCCACTGGTAGCATTTCATTTATTGGACCCTGTAAGTAAATTAAATATGCCAATCAGGTGTAAGCCAAGCTGTTTAGGAAGTGAGCATTGGTACTGTAGCACTAATTATCAGTGGTAAAGTGCACAGACTCCTAAGGCCAACAAAAATGCATTCAGCAAAACAAGAGTGGAGAAGGCAAAAAGTTTGAGGGAAGACCACCCCAAGGCTGACAGGTCTAAAGTGTTGCCCCCAACTGAAAGTGAGAACTACCCAACCTCCTGGGAGTTCTCATCATTAAGGCAAATTAAGCTAAACAGACCAACAGCATTGGGTGGTCTGACCTAGGGAGGTATGCCATCGCAGAAACTGGAAAAAAAGCATGTACAGTCAGTGTGTGGACTCGATTTAGAGTTTGAGAAATGGGAAATGAATTTTGATTATAGGGATAATACTGTGCAAAATTAATTGTTTGATACGGACATATTTTTGCCAAAATGGCACAATGAGCTGTGCGTTTGCTTGGGACGTGATGACGCCCCATTTCAGTGATACTAGTACTCTAGTGCCACGGGGCATGGCACTAATAGCAATCTGCACGCATTCTTTGGAAAGACTGGATAAACTCGAGAAAAGTGGAAATACGAGGTGTGCACCCTGTCTCCCTTAATGATGACTTCGTAACTGATGCCCAACATCAGGATAGCACCCACAGATAAAAAAATAGAAAAGAACATTCAAAACAGCACGAGTCCACACGTTTGGAACAACAACGTGGTTCATGACAGATGGAGTTGAGAACGATTAGGAATGGACTTTTTTTAAAGAAATGATCATGAAATTAATGTTCACACTTATTTATGCTCAGCATGTTAATGTATAATGTAACTGACATCGGTTTTATGCTATGGGACTGTACCGGTTGGTCGAGTTTCAATGAACTGAATTGTGGGAAATGGAGTTCTTCAAGAAAAAGCACCAGGTGCAATTAAGTGTGAAAATGGGAGAGGGGGATTTTTGAATCGGTGTACCAATAGGGTGTTTAGAGTGATTAGTTTAATGTGTGAGGGATTGTTGGGCGCCTATGGCTTTGGTGGAAGAAACAGCAAGGATATATGGTTTTTAATGGTGCATGGCAGGTATGTGCAAGTCAGGGAATACCAGGAGTTTAAAACAAGGTTTAGGGAATAGTTAAATGGTAGTAAATAAAACAACTTGGAGGGATGAAGGAAAGGAGGGTATTAGAACCGGAGATAGTAAAAGATAACGTATGGAGGTTAAAGATTTAAGAGTGAACGCAGGTCGGCAGGCAAGGAGAATGAAGATGGGCAAGGCACAACTAGAGAAATAGGTAGAACATTGTTTGCACACTGCCAGGGTGACGTGGAGGATGAAGGTTGCATGAGAATTAAGTGCACAATTCAGAATCTGGTTTTCATATACAAAACAGGGAAGTGATGCGCAGGGAAAGGGAACTTAATGGAGGAGTAGAAAGGAATGGTTTATCGTAGAAGAACTTTTCGCAATTCAATGCATGCTAATACTTTTAGAAACGACAATAATTTCCTTTGAGAGCATATAATATAGTATTAACACACATGGCAGAGGAATGAGAAATGCTATGGTCTGTGGAATTCACAGTTGGTAATTGTGCTTTTTTATGATCATTTACAGTGACCCCCAAAGATGCATTGGGTTATTTTTTTCGAATAAATGCTGCCTGAAATGAATTCATGCCTCAGCCATTTCTTGCAAAAGGACTGGATAGACACAGTTGGAACAGCAGAAACTGGAAAAAAAGCATGTACACTCAGCGTGTGGACTCGATTTAGAGTTTGAGAAATGGGAAATGAATTTTGATTATAAGGATAATACTGTGTAAAATTAATTGGTTGATACGGACATATTTTTGCAAAGTGGCAAAATGAGCTGTGTGTTTGCTTGGGACGTGATGACGCCCCATTTCAGTGACTCTTATCAAAGAAGCCATTTTTCTTTTGGTCAGATTGGGGCTTGGCCTCTTCCCCTGTGAACTATTTTGAGGGCCTTGAGAGAACATTTTGGACTTTCTGGTGATGACCCAGAAGTCTGCCTACTTTGCATAGTCCATGGGGTCAGTGAGCTTATTATCAACCAGGTGTTGGTGCAGCTCTGTAAAACAGATACTGAGCATGCGCTCCCCGAAAATTAGATACTACAGCCCAGTACAATCATTCACTTTGCTGTCCCTCATCTAACCACCTTGAGTAGTCTGATAAATCTACCCAATACTGGTTTGGTAACTTCTGGCTTTCCCTAAATCCCATGCAGTACCCGTACAGTAAGCCCGAGTTTGGTGATAAGAATGTCCTATATTTAGACACACTTCATCTGATCTCTCACTCCTAGTGTAAGAACTCTGCCCCTTCCCACTGTGGGAATGTATTTTTCACAAGTTAGCCCTCCAATCATACTCTGGGATCAATAGCATCCTCAGGACCACCTCACAGGCAGAAAACCTCTCATCTATGTCCTCCTCCGCCACATAGCTAGGCACCAGGTCTTGTGGTGTGCGGACTCTCACCTCTCCAGTAGACACCAAATGTACACAGCCTCTATTGCTGCTGGACTCTGCTTGATTGGCTCCGATGTACAGCTCTTTAAGACTCATCTCATGAGACATTTTAATTTCTTCCAGGGCTAGCTTCTTTTACCCAATGCTATCTTTTCACCCTGCACCCGGCCAACCCTGTGCCACTGGTGGTGTATGCTTGGTGCTGCCTTGTGCCCCCCCATGCTTGTCTAAACCCTCAGGACCTGTGTCTTGAAACCACTAGTACTTCTGTGCAAATCATGCATCTCCAATCATCCCCAGTCTCAGTAGCATTGGGCTCTCGACACCAACTGTGACCTCTGCACCGGCTATCCCTGTGCCACTGAGGTGCAACCTTGGTGTACATTTGAACCTTGCCCTGTGTTGGTCCAAACCCTCAAACAGGGGGATAGCTAAGCTGTGTGCTTACCTGTAAACGTGCATACCTGTTTTCCTTCCATCGGATTGCATTGTATTTCTTGCTATTTGCACTGTCTATTTTTTACACTGCTACTGTCGGATGTATGACGTTACAACGCATACTTTTACTCCGCATACCATTACAACGCGGTATTTACAACGAATACCGTTACAACGCATAGCGCTTTGGGGTGCTGGATAGTGGTAAGTATAATTTACTATTCTAACTCCAGTCCCCGTGGACCCTAGGGAAGGTGTTGGATAGTAAATTAAACTTACCTCTTATCCTAGAGCGCCCCCCAGCGCAATGCGTTGTAATGTCATGCGTTGTAATGCCCGCGTTGTAATGGTAGTGCGGAGTAAAAGTTGCGTCGTAACGGGTGTATACCGCTACGGTCAATTGATACCACAAAGTATTTCCAGTGCTACTGTAAAGTATTCATATTGCTATTTGCAAAACATTCCTTCTGTACCTAAAAGTATTGCTATTTTTAAACTGGTACTTATCTGCAACTGAGTTCTTCTGGGTTCTAAAATAAAAGTAAGAAAGAAATATTTGTATACAAATAGTGGACTTGGAGTTACTCATTGAGTGTGTGCCTCATTTCTTGACTGTGTGTGTACAACAAATGCTTAACACAACCCTCTGATAATCCTAACTGCTCGCCCAATGTTTCCACAAAAAGAGAGTAAGGTATTATCTACTTCAACCTCTATATAGCCTTTAGGGGTTCACTGGACTTTGTGCACACTATATCTAATTTTGGTATAGTATATACAGCCCCAGCTTCCTACAACCTGGGCCTCTAAACCCCGGACCCCAAAGTGACTCCAAGGGCTAGCCTGCTGGCCACATGATCAGAAACCTCAGGGACAAAATAGGTTTCCACCAACCTTGAACCCAGCACATGGACTCTGCCATCTATGAATCCTGCCCTCATAAGCAGTGCCACCCCAGTCCTGGAAGTGGGCCTGAAAGTGCCCTGCCAGCCCATCTGTGGATTCAGCAGAATCAACTAATCTCCTGGGCCGTATGGCACATCTGCCACAAAAACGGCACATCGCCTCTGCTGCTAGACGCATCGCCTCTGCTATGCGGACTACATAGATGCAAGGATCCTGCATCACCAACAGCAGCCCATCAAAACCCCCACTGTGCAACGAATCTTCAAATAAGGACATTGCCTCATGCAAAGCAGCCTTCAGAAACACCACTATCCGACGCATCTCTATGCAAGGACATCACATTGCACTTCCCAGCTCCTCTGAACCACGGCTGTGTACTGCATCTCCTGGCCTAGACCTTGCAACGCCCCTGCTGTGCAATGCATCCTTGATGCGAGACTCTGCATCTTTTTGCAACCAGGATTAGGGTACTGTGTTCAGCGGGTCTAATTGGGTCCTTGTAGCCGGCCCACGCTTCATTGCGATCGGCCTGAGCTTGTGACCTCGTCCTAGTCTAGCACGACCAAATAACCGCAGTTGAAACTTTGTGGGAATTTTTCCACTTAAATCTTTAAAATTGCAAATCTATGGTTCTACTGATTGAATTTTCTTTGTTTTGCTCTTGATTTATGTATTAATATTTACTCTATTTTTCTAAGTTGGTGAAGGATTTTTCTTGTGTTGTGTTGTTACTTTATTACTGTTTGAAGTGCTGCATAGCTACTTCACACATTCCTTCTAAGTTAAGCCTGACTACTCTGTGCCAAGTTACCAGAGGGTTCAGTACAGGTTAATCTAGTGTTTGCCTGTGACTTCACCCTGACACGAATTGTGGTTGATGCTTGATTATGGGTTCACCCCCCTCAACCAGTATTCCATTTGCTTACTCCCAAGTTTTGGATTTTAGCTGGTTGGGCATATTTAGCATCCTTTCCAAGGGTCCAAGGCTTTAAGGCACCACTTAGAGCATCAAGACTCACTTCAGGGTGTATCAAAGGTGCACTTTGAAAGTTGTTGGAGTTTTTTGTGTCACTGTAGCTCTGAAAAGGAGGCCATCAAACTTGCCTTTGAAGTCACTTTGGTGGTCTAGGCAGAAAAACAGGTCTCAAGCAGTAGGGCAGGCCTCTGAGGGCACAGGTCAGGCTTCAGGCAGCAGGGCAGTCCTCTTGGAGTCACAGGGCAGTCCTTTTAAGTATACGAAAGGCCGCAGGCAGAAGGCAGTCCTGTGAGGGTCCTCCCCATCCCAGAAGGCGACTGAAGAGTGTGTCTGAGGGTCCTATTTTTATA
The DNA here is from genome assembly GCF_964261635.1 of Lissotriton helveticus. Lineage (NCBI taxonomy): Eukaryota > Metazoa > Chordata > Amphibia > Caudata > Salamandridae > Lissotriton > Lissotriton helveticus. Next base: position 537,306,161 of record NC_136061.1, read on the forward strand.
CCTGGTGCCAGTTTTGAAGTGAAAGAAACTTCTGGAGTCCCCCCCCCCCGTAAGATGGAATTTCCTGCCTCCTTGACAAGGCTCCACATGGGTCTGGAGTCACAAAAGGCTAGTGTGAAGTCCTTTGTATGTGCACTGAGGAAGACCCTTTGAAATGTAAGTGGGCTGTGCATAGCTCCGTCTCATCCATCCTGTTAGGATGGCCCATCCTGCCAACACTTAGTCCCCCCCTTTGTGTTACGGTCTGGTAGGAAAACACAATTATGAATTTACACACCCCATAGCAACCAAATTATGTAACTTGCTTCTATCGCATAACAAAATACTCTGCCAGGGGTAAATTTTGACTCATACTAGGGGTGTAGGAAGATATTTTTTTTGGGTTGGAGGAATACATAGAGGTCAAATTCGAAATACACCTAGTTATGTGGCTCAGCACACAGGCTGAAGACACCAAACTGTTAGGACAAAAAAAGCCAACTTTCTAATAGTGGCATTTTCAGAATTGTGACTTAAACTCCAAATTTACCATTAAATAGGATTTAAAATTTCAATTCTTTTGACCCCAAACATGACACTCTACTTGTTCCCAAGCAAAAGTTATTACTCGATTAATGTAATAAGAGAGCCCAATGTTATTATATTGGAGAGGTATGACGCACAGTAGTGAAAAGAAAATGTGTGGGTTTTTGACTACCAGGACATAAAAAACTTAAAAGTACATGTCCAGTTTTTTAAATACAATGCAGCCTGCCCTATGGGCTGTTTAAGGTGTACCCTAGGTGTGACTTATATGCATTAAAGAACAAGTTACTTACCTTTGATAACGCATCATCTGGTAGAGACCAGTCTAGCCGAGGATTCTCAACTTTTGAAATCTCCCCAGGCATTAGACTGGATTTGGACATTTTTCATCAGTACTTCTGGGTGCCAGAAGACGGCCTTGTACAACTCCATGATGACGTCAACTCCAGATGTGACTTCAGTGGAGTCATACAAGTCTCTTCCGGCGTGCGGATGTCAGTTTCTTCTGTGAAAACTTCCACGCTGAAACGCAGAGCCACTATAGAAACTTGGTATGCTAAACAAAATCTATATATCTTTCAAACACTAATAAGAAAGTGGAAATAAGGGGAAATAAATGATATGTCAATACCTAGACAAGGTCCATAATGAAAGACTAAATGGTTAGACGAAGCAGAAGGCTACATGAAACACTGACCGCCAATGTATAAAAAAGCATCATAAAAGGAAATACCTCTCACTCTAGAAATTGTTCGCAGTGCGGGGAGAATGGGTAGGGGATTAAAGAATCTGCAGCTAGACTAAGGGGCATATGTAGGTAGGCATTTGCGATTCGCAAACGCCGGAATTCGCAGAATTCCGGCGTTTGCGAATCGCAAATGGTGCTTTGGTATGTAGGTTCATATTAGCAAAATAAGGAATCGCAAAAATTGCGATTCCTTTTTTTGCTCAAGCATTTAAGGAATCGCAATTTTGCGATTCCTTAAATGCTATGTAGGAGTGAATTTTGAAATGTGATTGTGGCTTAAGGAATTGCAAAATACCACCTACTCCAAGTAGATGGTATTTTGCAATTTCCTTTCAAAATGCAATTTAAAAAAAAATTCAAAGCACCACATGTACTTCGAGGCACATTCCAGGGGTGCAACAGGTGTCCTTTGGACACCCTGGCACCCTTGGAATTGCGATTCTCAAATTGCGATTTTCCCATAGAAAATCGCAATTTGAGAATGTATCCCCATTCATTCCTATGGGCCTCTTAGCCCATAGGAATGAATGGGACACTCATTCCTTAGTTGCGATTCGCAATTTGCTAATCGCAATTAAGGAATGTTAGAGATTCGCAGAAAAATAGCGAATTATTACCTACATTCCATTTTGCTATTCTCAAACAGCAATTCCTTAAAAATCGCTATTGGGGAATCGCAAAATGGAAATTACCTACATATGCCCCTATGTCTCTACCAGATAATGTGTTATCGAAGGTAAGCAACTTGTTCACCTGACTGAGACAGCTAGCCGCAGATTCCTTAACTTTAGAATTAGATGCCATATCTATACCCCACCCGGAGGAGGGGCTGTGAACCAATCCCACAAAAGTTCTCAGAGAGAAACAGCCGGTCAATATAAACAAGAGACCAGATGAACATAGAAGTCGTATGAAAAGGAGGACACGCTCCCTACAAAAGTGTGGCAAAGACCACAGACAATGTATATAAAAAATACAAATCTGCAGGCACAGAAAAAAACAATGCCTCAAAGGAAGAAAGCTAATATTGTGTCAGAAGACAACAGACAACAGTAGGAGAGTAATATTTAACCCCTAAAGGGTAAAATAAGGCTATGGACCAGGAGGGCCAATGGCAATAACTAATGCCAAATAAACTAGTTCCCTACACCAGTGAAGAGGTATTTGAAGGAGACCTGCCCTGAGAAGTCCAGAAAAAAGGGCTTTCAGACATAACCCCATGACAACCAAGATGAATAAACACCTTCATCACAAGGTCAGGAAGACCAATCCAAGTACAAGGACAGATGCACATTAAAGTTGGCTTCATCCAGTGACTGTGTATTTCTGTAAAGTTTAAATATGTTTGATATATATAGGGAAAGGCATATTGAAGAATGAGTGGGTGTATGTGTCTGAATGGATGAATTAGTAGGTGTGTGACTGACTCTATAAGTGAGTGATTAAACGTATCTTACTGAATGCATGGGTTAGTGACTAAACTGTGTGAATGTCTGTATCCGTCTGTCTGTTGGTGTGTAACCGGCTACATGGGCTTGTGAATAGCTACATGAGTGTCTATATGTGTTATTGATTGGTTGTCTGAGTATCTGTATGGGTGCCTGAGTGTTTATGTTGGTGGGTGTGTGTGACTGTGCATAGATGTGTGAGTGGGAAATTCACTGGGTGCATGGTTTCAATAGTGCATCTGTGATGGACTGTATGGGAGGGTGACAGTGTGTATGGCCGTGTTAGTGAGTGAATGTATATCTCAGTGGTTCATGTGTGAGTAACTACATATGTGAAAGGCAGTATATATATGTGTTGGAGTATATAAATGGCTATAAGTGAGTGTGTGATTCTGAGAGTGGCTATATGGATGGGTGTGTGCTTGTATCAGTGATTGTATAAGAGCGTAAGTATGTGTCAACATTTGTATGAGTATTTGAGCTGGTGTGTAACTGTATAGTTGAGTAAATGGCAGTGTGATTAATTATTTGCATGACTGACTAGGTGTGTGAGTACCTCTATGGATGAGTGGTGGTGTGTGAGTGTTTATATAGGTGTATGAGTGCATATGATAGTCCTGTACTGAGTGACCATAAGTACGAGTAACTGTACAGGTGAGTGAGTGGCTGTGTGTGTAAACCTAAGAATCATTCAGTGTGTATGTAGTTATTGCTGTTGGAGTGTCTATGGTTTTGAGAATGGCAGTCTGTAATTTAGAGTGGGTGTATCAAAGGGTATATTAGGGTGTGAGAAGATGCATCAATTTATCAAATGTCATCAGTGATGTCATTTGAGATGTCATCCGTGATGTCACTGACCACGTCATCAGCAGTGCAGGGGCGCGAGTTATAGTTAGCAGAACTAACTATAACGGCGGACTTTCTCTGGTTTTGTATGAGTGAAATGCCCAGCTAACTATAGCACCCCTGAAACCTATGGTTTTTTCAGTGAATTTCTATGGTTTTTTCAAATGCTAATTTTTAACTATAAAGTGCCTGAAACCTATGGTTTTCTCAGTGAATTTCAAAGGTTTTTCAAATGCTAGTTTCTAACGTTGCCTACAGAGGTAGGACATGTGAAGAAAGAAGAAAAAACGCACACAAAAAGAAACAAAAGAAATGCAGAAAGAAGCAACAGAAGTCCACAAAGACAAAGAAAAGTGCAGGAAGAAGCAAGACATGTGCAGAAAGAACCAACAGAGGAGCAGAAAGAGGCCTTGTTACAAAATCATCCTGTGCCCACAACTTTTTCAGACGGGTACTAGTGGTAACTGACTCTGACTAACCAGGCCTAGAGCCAGTGGTATGCTAAAAGACACTTAGCATACAGTGAAAACACCTACATACACTAGGGAACACTATGCGTTGGGGTCCTCCTGTGATTAGCATGACCTCCTCTGTAAGGCCCTAGTACATAATAGGGCAGGGGGATTAAAACTACCTCTTAAAACGCGCTACGGGCGCGTTTGCACAGTGGTGAAGGGAGGGGGGCCTGAGGTGACATGTGTGCAAACACGCCCTGTGGCCGTTTCAAGTTGGTAGATTACGTCCCCTTGAATCCTGACAGTCCCTGGAGTCCAACTAGCCAACCAGGTTCCCCCAGTAAGCGCCACAGAGCTGCATTGCAGAGGTGTAAAAAAGGGGCGTGGTCATGACCACCTCTCTGCAATGCAGGCTTCTGGCACTTACTGGAGGTACCTGTTGGGCTAGTTGGCTCCCAGGGGCCCTCAGGATTGAATGGGAATAAATTCCACAACCTAAAAAGTGCCACAGGGCGTGTCTGCACACATCACCTCAGGCCCTGTCCCCTCCCTTCACCACTGTGGAAACACGCCCCGTGGCACGTTTTAAGTTAGGGATTAAGTCCCTTTGAATGCTGAGGGTCCCTGGGGTCCAACTACCCACCAGGTACCTCCAGTAAACACCACGGAGATGTGTTGCAGAGAGGTGTAAAAAGGAGCATGGCCTGGACCACCTCTGCAACGCAGGCCTCTGGCGCTTACTGGAGGTACCTGGTGGGCTACTTGGCCCCCAGGGGCCCTCAGGATTGCAGGGGAATTAATTCCCCAACTTAAAACGTGCCTCAGGGAGGGTTTGCACACATGTCCCTTCAGGCCCAGCCCCCTTCCTTCACCACTGTACAAACGCGCCCGTGGCGCGTTTTAAGTTGGGGGAATAAGTCCCCTTGAATCTTCAGGGTCCTTGGGGTCCAACTAGCCACGGGATGGCGCGAGTCGAGGAGAGGACTTCCTAACCACTAAATCATTGGCCAATTTCTCCGCCCCCGTAACAGAAGGCTCATGGAGCACTGACTCCTACCACTTCTAGCTTATTTTCAGAAATACTGACTGAGCTTACATGTTAACAATACCTGCACCAATTGATAGCAAGTGAGCACTGAAGGGATCATCTTTAGTCCTGATGAAGAAGCCTTGATTTTTCAAAACATGTTGACTTGCCCAGGAGTATCCACACATTAAAACGTGGGATATCTCCGAACTACCATTTTAACAGTACCAGCCTATGACCTATTAAATTCTGTAAGTCTATAAAGCCAGGTACCTTTTAACCCACTCACTTCATCCACCTCTGACCCTTCCTCTCACTACCCATACATCACACATAGCACTACAATAACAGTGCTCTAGCGTAGTCGCTAGTCGTAGCACGCCCGTCCTGCAGCGGGGTGGGAAGACCCCTATGATGAAACATGACACTCAGGGCCCTTTTGGTGTGTGAGGAGTATTTAAGCAAACACTGTGTATGCCCTACCAAGTTTGGGAACACTTTCCTCTGAGCCTCTTTGAGGTGGATTCTTTTGTATTGAATTAATCTAGTTGAGGAGGACGTATCCACCCCAGTGCCCGTGAGGGGCATTACCTCTTCACTCCCTAATCCTGTTTTTTTGTAGTCCAACTAGCCCACCGGGTATCTCCAGTAAGCGACACAGAGCTGCGTTGCAGAAAGATGGTCTGAGGCCACACCCCTTTTTACACCTGCCTTACCGTTTAAGTGGAAACGGACCATCAGAGTTCAACTAAGCTACTGCTTAGCATGTTCTGAATAATTTCTACATTTGCACAAACTGCCTGCAGAAATATCTGTGACAAACCTTTGAAAAAGGACTAAGGCATTTTCAGAGGTCTGAATGGAGGGCTCAAATATGTGACATAGCTCTAGTGAAATACTTTTCCTCAGTCTAGAGGCACTAAAACAAACTATGGTAAAAGCGAAACTGTGAAACTGCTAACAGACAGACATCTTTGTAAAGTAGGATACGAAACGAGGCACTGCATAAATTCCCCATCATGTAGGGGGTGTTGCTGGGGTAGTGGTTTAGGGTTGTGCAGTGGTATTTGTGTAGTTTAGGGGTTCGTGCTGGGGTAGTGTGTTAGGGTTTAGGGTAGCGCAGTGGTGTTTGGGTAGTGTAGGGGGTCGTGCTGGAGTAGTGTTTTAGGGTTTAGGGTAGAGTTGTGGTGTTTGTGTAGTGTAGGTGTAATACGACACCAATGAAACGCTAGATAGCGGTCTTAAACCAAAATTCAAATGGACGCCACAACTAGGTAGTGGTAACAATATAGATGCATTCTATATGGTGGTCACGAATGATTTGGACAAAACTGAAAGGAAGATTAATGATCATAGGACTATGAAACACATGGATAATCTAACTAGCAGTGATCGTAATGCATTGAAGATACTAACATCAAATAATGAAATAATAATTAAAAGAGCAGATAAAGGGGGAAACATAGTCATCTTAGATAAGGAATACTATGAAAATGAAATAATAGAACAACTGGGAAATGAGAATTTTTATGTGGAACTCCCTAATAACCCGATATTCAGGATCACAAAAGTGATCAATGATCAACTTAAACTTTGGTACTCTACAGGATTGTTAAATGAGGATGAGTACAAATATTTTACTGTAGATAGACCTAATTTTCCATGTCTATATTGTCTGCCTAAAATTCACAAAAATGCTACTAGACCACCAGGAAGACCCATAGTGTCGGGGGTGGGAGGACCGACCGAAAAAATTTCGGAATTTTTAGATACATATCTACAACCATATGTAGCTAATTTGCCCTCTACAATACAAGACACCAAGCATATTCTGAATATCATCGAAGATATGCCTTGGGATGAAACCATGATTATGGTCACAATAGATGTCGCCTTATATAACAACATACCTCATGAATTGGGACTAGAGTCATTGCGATACTATTTATATAAAAGACCAGTGGAACTACTGGATCACTCTAATATGCTGATTGATATGGCAAGAATTATCCTGGAATACAATGTTTTTTTGTTCAAAACAGATTGGTACCACAAAAATGTGGTTCGGCAATGGGCTCCAGATTTGTACCGTCATTTGCCTGTCTCTTTATGGGACGGTTTGAGGCGGTGCATATCTGGAGCCAATCAGGGGCAAAATGGCATGATCATATAATGTATTATGGTAGATACATTGATGATTGTCTTTTAATATGGACAGGTGGAGTAGCTAAACTTGGAGAATTTTTTGACTTTCTAAATGATAACACACATAATATCAAATTCACTATGAATCACAGTACTGAATATCTAGTCTTTTTAGATATAGAGTTATTTGTAGAGGACAATAAACTGAAGAGTAAAATGCATAGGAAAGAAACCTCCTGTAATTCATTACTACATGCTGTAAGCGCCCATCCAAAAATTCAGACAAATGCTATCCCTTATGGCGAGTTCTACAGAGCTCGTAGAAACTGTTCAAACGAGGATGACTTTACAAATGTAATAGCAGACATGGAAGAGATATTTCTATCTAGGGGTTATGATCAGAATGTCCTTAAAAAAGCCAAAAATCGAGCAAAGAGATTGAAGAGGTTGGACACATTAAAATCATGAGATAAGGAATCAGCCAAAGGGATACCTGTAAAACTTGTAACAGGATATCATCAGTGGTCACATAAAATATTTGGCATCCTTAAACGCCATTGGCATTTATTAACATCAGATGTGCAACTGCAGAAATTCATCCATAAATATCAGAGTGTAACATATAGGAAAGGGAAAACACTGGGCAATATTATCAGCCCTAGTTACCTTAAGTATAATAAAGTGAAACCGACTTGGCTACACACACACAATGTGGGTTCATTTAAATGCTATAATTGCAGTATGTGTAGAATGGCAAATAAAGAGAAAAAAGAGTTTGCATATAATGGATCAATGAAATACAGCATTAGACAGCATATTGATTGTTCAACGAAATATGTAGTCTATATTATAGTGTGCAAATGCCAAAAAATGTACGTAGGGAGTATGATTAGAAGCATGAAAGATCGTATTGCAGAACACTATCGAGCATTTGGAAATATGGACCAGAGATATCCCATAGGAGTACATGCAGCTACTTGCCCAATCAAAAGTTTCTCCTTTCAAGGACTTGAGAGTATCCCCGCGAGTGTGAGAGGGGGTAATAGAAAACTTAAAGTGAGACAAGCAGAAGTGCGTTGGATCATTAGATTGCGGGCAGTAGAACAGGGTATAAATATTGATAATGAAATGCAGTTTTTTCTGGGATGAGAAGCAAAAATTCAAAAGGTGATAAGGTCAATATAATAAAGAGAGAAGTGTATGATTAAAACCATCTTCAGTATATGCACTGGTTACGATATTGTATTGGTGTAATTTTGTAAAAACATAAATCTCAGAAAATGTCCTATTGTACTTAACTCAAAATATGATGATGTATACAGGTTTAGTTGATACAGCATTATGTAAAGAATAATATGTGATAAACTTGTTTATGTAAAGAATAATCTGTCATTTAATATATGTAAATATGAAGGTAAAAAAGGATAAAGTGTTCTGGAGACATATATCTAGAATGTAACTAGTTAGTACTAGAGATATAGATGAAATAGCAATGTGTCTGATCGATTACATGGTTTTTCTGAATTTTGGTGAAGTAAACATGAAGACAACTTAGATAAGATATTAACTTTCTCTGTATGACCCCAATATAAATTTCTTCCTTTTTAGTATGTTATTAATAGGGGTTTGAAGGATCTCATGTCAGGATGGCGCCTGCTATATTATTATTGGTTGCCCACGAGAAAGTCGCATTTAACAGTAATAAGAATCATTCCCTATTCTACCGGAATATAACCATTTAGCACGAATAATGAATGGTATCAAGGCACGGAAAGTACAAGTCGCCACAACTAGGTTGTATCACTCATTAAAGGATCATTGAGAATGTGTTGCACCATACCCAGACACTAGGTCAAGATGGCGACCGTTACTCTCACTTGTTGTTTTGGAAGAATAGAGCAATATTACTTAAATTACGGAATGAAGCGTATGGATATCTTTTTTATATTACATACGTATTCATAATTTTGTGTACTTATAATCTATATTATGCTCTACTACTCCAGTTAATATATTAATAATGGTGTATTAACCATATAATGACACCATGTTAAGATGGCGCCCGTTGTTCTCTTACTTATCGCCCTGTAATAATAGATATAATACACAAGCGTACGAGTACGTAGTACTGACGATTAAAAGGAATGTGGGATATAAACTATCATTATTATTAACTTATCCATAATGGAGAGTTCATATTATGAATTTAAGTTAATTATTCTAATTGGTCGTAACTCCTAAGAGAATTAAATTTGAATCTAAAATTACGAGAGTATAGTCCTCTTTCGTTAATGAAGTGGGAACTCGTATAAATAGCCTGCACAAAGATGGCGATGATGCTAGACGCCGAGATAAGAAGACTTTCTAATGCCAAGCTCTTTACTACTTTTCGGGTAAGCTAATATCGACGAACTTATTGTGTGTTCTTTATTCGGTCACAAAGGAGGCACAACTTGTTTTTTTTTACATGTTACTTTGTCCTGCAGATATACTCAGAGGTAATTTCCCCAGTCTTACGTGTGGAAGCGTCCGCTCCGGCGAACTATAATCAAAGCGGAGGTACTCATTGAAACCCTTTACTGTAGATAGAGTGTTGCCTTAATAACTTGAGGGCTGATGTCCAGGATAATTTTAAATATATTTATAAGTGTGTTTTTATATTTTTTGATGTCGTTGTAGAACGCGTTTAAATACCATACGCAGGCACTAATATACAGAAGCACATTAATATTGGAACTTCAGAACTCTTGACGATTTAGGTAAATAAATATGTTGTTTTTAACCTGTTAATCGATGGTAATGCTGAATTATATATCACTCAAGATGTCTAGTGATAATCTCATTAAAAAAGTAAATGGATATAGAGTTTATGAAATGGTTTATATTTGGTTATCTTAATTAAATTCCAGTAAAAAGATATTACCAACTTCGATCAAAGGAGGAATATAGTTGTCACTTAACTTATCCCTTATAACAGTTGGACAATAAGATGATCTAGTGGAGATAATAAATAGTTATAACTAAAATATAAATATATATTCTTTTAATAGGGTCAAAATATTTTAAGCACCTTTTCGTTTCACCAATCTACAGATCGTATAAAGAGAGATTGGTAAGTCTGGCATCAATTATATTTATAAATTCTATATGAGAAAGGTATACATAGATGCCCTAGATGTAACGCTTAAGGCATCCACCCACTTAGGTATTGACACCTCTTATAGGCATCCACATTCTCTGGCATAATTAATCTGTTATCTTGATGTTCTAATTCAATAGCTAGTTCAAGTTCAGAAATTTGTATAGCGCACTACTCACCCAGAGGGTCTCAAGGCGCTTGAGGGAGGGGGGGTGCTTTATTTATCGAATATCCAAGTTTTAAGTTGCTTTCTGAAGGAGAGGTGGTTTTGTGTAAGGCGGAGGTGGGTGGGTAGAGAGTTCCAGGTTTTGGCCGCTAAGTAGGAGAAGGATCTACCCCCCATGGTGGATTTATGGATGCGCGGAATATCGGCGAGGGCTTGATTGGACGATGGTAGATGGCGGGTGGGGGTGTAGAAGGACGCGTGTTGAGGCATTCGGGTCCTAGGTCGTAGAGGGCTTTGTGTGCGTGGGTAAGGAGACGGAATGTTATTCTCTTGTTGACAGGGAGCCAGTGGAGGTCTTTCAGGTGACCGGAAATGTGAGCTTGACGGGGGATGTCCAGTATGAGTCTGGCTGAGGCGTTTTGGATGCGTTGGAGTTTTTTCTGTAGTTTGGCTGTGGTTCCGGCGTAAAGGGTATTTCCGTAGTCCAGGCGGCTTGTGACCAGTGCGTGGGTGACCATCTTTCTTGTTTCGGTGGGGATCCAGCGGAAGATTTTTTTGAGCATGCGTAGGATGTTGAAACATGATGATGAGACGGCGTTGACTTGTCTGGTCGTCGAGAGGGAGGAGTCCAGGATGAAGCCCAGGTTACGTGGGTGATCCGTAGGAATGGGTGCGGTTCCCAGGGCCGGTGGCCACCATGAGTCATCCCAGGCAGAGGGGGATGATCCTAGGATGAGGACTTCCGTCTTGTCTGAGTTCAGTTTTAGGCGGCTGTTCTTCATCCACTCGGCTACTTCTTTCATTCCTTCGTGTAAGTTGGTTTTGGCGGTGTTTGGGTCTTTGGTGAGTGAGAGGATAAGCTGGGTGTCGTCTGCGTAGGAGATGATGTTGAGGTTGTGTTGGCGCGCGATGGATGTGAGGGGACTCATGTATACGTTGAATAGGGTGGGACTGAGTGATGATCCTTGTGGTACGCCGCAGATGAGTTCGGTGGCCTCTGATTTGAAAGGGGGGAGGCGGACTCTTTGTGTTCTTCCGGTGAGGAACGAGATGATCCAGTCTAATGCTTTTCCTTGTATTCCGACGTTGTTGAGGCGTTGTATGAGGGTGCTATGACAGACTGTGTCAAAGGCTGCGGAGAGGTCAAGTAGGATGAGGGCGGCAGTTTCTCCGTTGTCCACTAGAGTCCGAATGTCGTCTGTTGCTGCGATGAGGGCGGTTTCAGTGCTGTGTTTGGCTCGGAAGCCGGACTGTGAGGGGTCGAGGGATTTGTTGGATTCAAGGAAGGCGGCGAGCTGATTATTGACGGCTTTCTCAATGACTTTGGCAGGAAATGGGAGGAGCGAGATGGGGCGGTAGTTCTTAAGTTCAGTGGGGTCTGCTGTGGGTTTCTTCAGAAGGGCGCTGAGTTCGGCATGTTTCCAGCTTTCCGGGAAGGTGGCGGAGTTGAAGGAGCAGTTGATGACGTCTCGGAGATGGGGTGCGATAATGGAGTCTGCTTTGTTGAAAATGTGGTGGGGACATGGGTCGGTTGGCGATCCTGAATGGATGGAGTTCATCAGGCGGATGGTGTCTTCAGTGGTGATTGGGTTCCAGGCGCTAAGGTTGTTAGAGTGCGGTTTTGGTTCGGAGGTGGGTGGAGTGGGCTGGTCTTCGGACTGGTTTTCAAAGCTGTTATGTATGTCGACGATTTTGTTGTAGAAGAATGAGGATAGAGAGTCGCAGAGGTGTTGGGAGGGAGTGATGTCGTTGGTGCCGGCGGTGGGGTTGGTGAATTCTTTGACGATGTTGAATAGTTCCTTGCTGTTTTGGGCGTTGTTATCAAGTTGATCCTTGAATGCTGATTTCTTGGTGGATCGGATCAGTTGGTGGTGTTTGCGGGTGGCGTTCTTGAAGGTGCAGGGTTGTCCGCGGTTGGTTTTTTTTCCAGGCTTTCTCAAGGGTACGGCAGAACTTCTTGGATTTCTTAAGATCATCGTTGAACCAGGGGGCTTTTTTGCTACCTTGCTTGGTTTGATGGTTTTTCAGGGGTGCTAGTTCGTCGGCGCTGTGGGTGATCCATTGTGTGAGGTTGGTGGCTGCTTGGTTTGGATCCGATGATTTGGCAGGAGGGTTTTGGTGAAGCGATGTGAAGAGGTGGTCGGTGGTAATTTTGTTCCAGTTTCTTCGGGGAATATGTTGTGGGGGGTTGTGGGTCATGGTTTTTTTGTAGTTGAAGTGAACGCAGCTGTGGTCCGTCCAATGGAGAGCTGTGGTGTGATCGAAGGAGATGTGCTTGCTGGAGGTGAAGATTGGGTTGAGCGTGTGTCCGGCATAGTGGGTGGGGGTATTGACAAGTTGTTTGAGTCCGAGGTTGGCCAAGTTGTCCTGAAGGGTGGTGGAGTTGCTGCCGTTTTTCTTTTTTGCAGGTGGAAGTTGAGGTCTCCCAATAGAATGTAGTTCTCTGAGGGGAGGGCATGTGGGCTGATGAATTCAGCGATGTCTTCGCTGAATTGTGTGCGGGGTCCTGGTGGTCTGTAGATGAGGGTGCCTCTGAGTGTGGTCTTGGGGTCGGTGTGGATCTGGAAGTGAAGGTGTTCGGCGGTAGTGAGGTTGTCGTCGGAACTGGTCGAGACGCGGATGGTGTTCTTATGGACAATGGCGATTCCTCCTCCTGTTTGGTTGGTGCGGTCCTTTCGGATGATTTTGTAGCCGTCCGGGATGGCTATGGTGATGTCGGGAGCTGATGAGGCGTTATGCTGAGCATATTGATTTAAGTTTCCAGATCTTCCTTTTAAAAGATGAGATTATGTATCCCCCCCGTACTTATAGGCTCCCTTAATTAATGGCTAGCCAGTAAAGATGATGGATTACTGATGGTATTAATATCAAGGGTGATACATTGTAGTTAACAATTCATCTTTAATTTTTGATAATCATGTCCTTTTTAAGATCATATGATATGTATAATAATCTGTTTTGTAATAAATAGGAACTTTTGATTTCAATATTAGTAATCAAATGTATGTTCCACTTGTTTTTAGCCCTGACGAAGTCCTTAGGCTGTAAAGCCGGATGAAAGACACGTGTTGGCATTGGCAATGAACAATATATTATGAAAAGATTGGAAGATTAGTACTTAGTGACTGATAGAACATGAAGAAATAAAGAAGAAAACATTTGAAAAATACCTCTATTGATATTTATTGTTATTTGATTGAAAAGTATTCTTTTGTTGATTGATCCTCACGATATTTTCCTAGAATTGCTCAGGAGGAGAATTTCTATATGTGTTTGTGTAGTGTAGGGGGTAGTGTTTTAGGGTTTAGGGTAGTGCAGTGGTGTTTGGGTCGAATAGGGGATTGTGCTGGGGTAGATTTAAGGTTTAGGGTGGTGCAATGGTGTTTGTGCAGTGTAGGGGGTCGTGCTGGGGCTAGGGTTTAGGGTAGTGCAGTGGTGTTTGTGTAGTGTAGGGGGTAGTGTTTTAGGGTTTAGGGTAGTGCAGTGGTTTTTGGGGAGTGTAGGGGATTGTGCTGGGGTGGATTTAAGGTCCAGGGTGGTGCAGTGGTGTTTGGGTTGTGTAGGGGTCGTGCTGGGGGTAGTGTTTTAGGGTTTACGGTAATGTAGTGATGGTGTGTAGTGTAGGGGGTTGTGCTGGGGGTAGATTAAGGGTTTTGGGTAGTGCAGTGGTGTTTGTGTAGAGTAGGGGGTCGTGTTGGGGGTAGATTTAGGGTTTAGGGTAGTGCAGTGGTGTTTGTGTAGTGTAGGGGGTCGTGCTGGGGTAGTGTTTTAGGGTTTAGGGTAGTGCAGTAGTGTGTGGGTAGTGTAGGGGGTTGTGCAGGGGTAGATATAAGGTTTAGGGTAGTGCAGAGGGGTATGGGTAGTGTAGGGGGTCGTGCTGGGGTAGTGTTTAGGGTAGCGCAGTGGTGTTTGGGTAGTGTAGGGGGTCGTGCTGGGGTAGAGGTTTAGGGTTTAGGGTAGCGCAGTGGTGTTTGGGTAGTGTAGGGGTCGTGCTGGGGGTAGTGTTTTAGGGTTTAGGGTAGCGCTGTGGTGTTTGTGTAGTGTAGGGGGTCGTGTTGGGGGTAGTGTTTTAGTGTTTAGGGTAGCGCAGTGGTGTTTGGGTAGTGTAGGGGGTCGTGCGGGGGGGTAGTGTTTTAGTGTTTAGGGTAGTGCAGTGGTGTTTGGGTAGTGTAGGGGGTCGTGTGGGGTAGTGTTTTAGGGTTTAGGGAAGCACAGTGGTGCTTGGGTAGTGTAGGGGGTCATGCTGGGGTAGTGTTTTAGGGTTCAGGGAAGCGCAGTGGTGTCTGTGTAGTGTAGCGGGTCGTGCCTGGGTAGTGTGTTAGGGTTTAGGGTAGCGCAGTGGTGTTTGGGTAGTGTAGGGGGTCAACGCCGGGGGTAGTGTTTTAGGGTTTACGGTAGTGCAGTGGTGTTTAGGTAGTGTAGGGGGTCGTGCCGGGGGTAGTGCTTTAGGGATTACGGTAGTGCAGTGGTGTTTAGGTAGTGTAGGGGGTCATGCTGGGGGTAGATTTAAGGTTTAGGGTAGTGCAATGGTGTTTGTGTAGTGTAGGGGGTAGTGCTGGGGGTAGTGTTTTAGGGTTTAGGGTAGCGCAGTGGTGTTTGTGTAGTGTAGGACGTAGTGCTGGGTGTAGTGATTTAGGGTTTAGGGTGGTGCAGTGGTGTTTGTGTAGTGTAGGGGTAGTGTTTTAGGGTTTAGGGCAGTACAGTGGTGTTTATGTAGTGTAGGGGGTCGTACTGGGGGTAGTGTTTTAGGGTTTAGGATAGTGCAGTGGTGCTTGGTTAGTGTAGGGTGTCCTGCTGGGGGTAGTGTTTTAGGGTTTAGGGAAGTGCAGTGGTGTTTGTGTAATGCAGGGGTCGTGCTGGGGGTTATGTTTTAGGGTAGTGCAGTGGTGTTTATGTAGTGTAGGGGGTCGGTCTGAGGGTAGATTTAGAGTTTAGGGTAGTGCAGTGGTGTTTGTGTAGTGTAGGGAGTCATGCTGGGGTAGATTTAAGGTTCAGGGTAGTGAATGGTGTTTGGGTAGTGTAGGGGGTCGTGCTGGGGTAGTGCTTTAGGGTTTAGGTTAGTGCAGTGGTGGTTGAGTAGGGGGTCGTGCTGGGGGTAGATATAGGGTTTAGGGTAGTGCAGTGGTGTTTGTGTAGTGCAGGGGGTCGTGCTGGGGGTAGTGTTTTAGGGGTTAGGGTAGTGCAGTGGTGTTTGTGTAGTGTATAGGGGTAGTGTTTTAGGGTTTATGGTAGTGCAGTGGTGTTTGGGTAGTGTAGGGGTTCGTGCTGGGGGTCGATTTAGGGTTTAGGGTAGTGCAGTGGTGTTTGGGTAGTGTAGGGGGTCGTACTGGGGGTAGAGTTAGGGTTTAGGGTAGTGCAGTGGTGTTTGTGTAGTGTTTGCTGGTTCGTGTTGGGGGTAGTGATTTAGGGTTTAGGTAGTACAGTGGTGTTTGTGTACTGTAGGGGGTCATGCTGGGGGTAGTGTTTTAGGGTTTAGGGTAGTGCAGTGGTGTTTGTGTAGTTTAGGGGGTTGTGCTAGCGGGAAGTGTTTAGGGTTTAAGGTAGTGCAGTGGTTTTGTGTTGTGTAGAGGGTTGTGCTGGAGGTATATGTATGGTTTAGGGTAGTGCAGTGGTGTTTGGCTAGTGTAGGAGGTGGTGCTGGGGGTAGTATTTTAGGGTAGTGCAGTGGTGTTTGTGTAGTGTATGGGGTAGTGTTTTAGGAGTTATGGTAGTGCAGTGGTGTTTGGGTAGTGTAGGGGGTCGTGCTGGGGCTAGATTTAGGATTTAGGGTGGTGCAGTGGTATTTGTGTAGTGTTTGCTGGTTCATGCTGGGGGTAGTGTTTTAGGGTTTAGGCAGTACAGTGGTGTTTGTGTACTGTAGGGGTCATGCTGGGGGTAGTGTTTTAGGGTTTAAGGGAGTGCAGTGGTGTTTGTGTATTGTAGGGGGTAGTGTTTTAGGGTTTATGGTAGTGCAGTGGTGTTTGTGTAGGGGGTCGTGCTGGGGGTAGTGTTTAGGGTTAAGGGTAGTGCAGTGGTGTTGTGTAGTGTAGGGTGTTGTGCTGAGGTAGATTTATGGTTTAGGGTAGTGCAGTGGTGTTTGGGAAGTGTAGGAGGTCGTGCTGGGGTAGTGTTTTAGGACTTAGGGTAGTACAGAGGTATTTATGTAGTCTAGGGGTTTGTGCTGGGGGTAGTGTTTTAGGGTATAGGGTAGTGCAGCGGTGTTTGTGTAGTGTAGGGGTTGTGCTGGGGTAGTGGTTTAGGGTAGTGCAGCGGTGTTGGTGTAGTGTAGGGGATCGTTCTTGGGTAGATTTAGAGTTTAGGGTAGTAAAGTGGTGTTTGTGTAGTGTAGGGGGTCGTGCTGGGGGTAGTGTTTTAGGGTATAGGGTAGTGCACCGGTGTTTGTGTAGTGTAGGGTATCGTGCTGGGGTAGAGTTATGGTTTAGGGTAGTGCAATGGTGTTTGGGTGGTGTAGGGGGTCATGCTGGGGTAATGTTTTAGGGTTTAGGTTAGTGCAGTGGTGAATGGGTTGAGTAGGGGGTCAGGCTGGGAGTAGATTTGGGTTTAGGGTAGGGCAGTGGTGTTTGTGTAGTGTAGGGGGTCGTGCTGGGGGTAGATGTAGAGTTTATGGCAGTGCAGTGGTGTTTGTGTTAGGGTTTAGGGTAGTGCAGTGGAGTTTGGGTAGTGTAGGGGTTGTGCTGGGGTAGATGTAGGGTTTAGGGTAGTGCAGTGGTGTTTGGGTAGTGTAGGGGGTCGTGCTGGGGGTAGATTTGGGGTTTTGGGTAGTGCAGTGGTGTTTGTGTAGTGTTTGTGAGTTTGTGCTGGGGTAGTGTTTTAGGGTTTAGGGTAGTACAGTGGTGTTTGTGTAGTGTAGGTGGTCATGCTGGGGGTAGTGTTTTAGGGTTTAGGGTAGCGCAGTGGTGTTTGTGTAGGGTAGGGGGTAGTGTTTTAGAGTTTAGGGTAGTGCAGTGGTGTTTGTGTAGTGTAGGGTGGTCATGCTGGGGGGAGTGTTTTAGGACTAAGGGTAGTGCAGTGGTGTTTGTGTAGTGTAGGGGGTAGTGTTTTAGGGTTTAGTGTAGCGCAGTGGTCTTTGGGTAGTGTAGGGGTCATGCTGGGGGTGGGTTTAGGGTAGTGCAATTGAATTTGGGTAGTATAGGGGGTCGTGCTGTGGTAGTGTATTAGGGTTTAGGGTAGTGCAGTTGTGTTTGGATAGTGTAGGGGGTCGTGCTTGGGTAGTGTTTTACTGTTTAGGGTAGCGAAGTGGTGTTTGGGTAGTATAGGAGGTCATGCGGGGGGTAGTGTTTTAGGGTTTACGGAAGCGCAGTGGTGATTGTGTACTGTAGGGGGTAGTGTTTTAGGGTTTAGGGTAGTGCAGCGGTGATTGTGTAGTGTAGGGGGTTGTGCTGGTGGTAGTGTTTCAGGGTTTAGGGTAGTGCAGTGGTGTTTGGGTAGTGTAGGGGTTAGTGCTCACCACGGAGTTAACTGAAGTCTACTGCTGGTATTGAAAGTGATTGTTCAGTATGCATGTCAGAATTTTCAAATTAAATTGAAGAGGATTTGAGATCTCTCTTAAAACAAGTCCCTAATTTTTCTTTCTACAACACTAACCATAATTTCTATGACAAAATGAACCCCTGCATTTTGTTCCTTTGTAAATTAAATGTTTTAAGTGTTACCAGTTTATTCCAATCAAGATGGCTTCAGGTGTGCCATAATTTTTTCATAAGTAATACTGTTAGCGCTCTAGTTGTTCTTTAGAACCCTCTGGGTAGCTGCAGTAGAATACAAAGGAATCAACTGCCAGTCTGCTCCTGTTGAAATACAGCAGGAAGATACTTGAGATCTTACTTAAAACATGCCCTAATTTTTCTTTCTACAGCACTAACCATAATTTCTAGGACACAATAAACACCCTTATTTTGTTCCTTTTTAAATTCATGTTTTAAGTGTTAGCAGTTTATTCCAATCAAGATGGCTTCAGGTGTGCCATACTTTTGTCATTAGTAAGGCTGTTAGCACTCGAGTTGTTCTTTAGCACACTCTGGGAAGCTGCAGTAGAACACAAAGGAATCAACTGACAGTCTCTGCCCTTGTTGGATATACATGTTTTACTGAGAATGTCAGACTTCACTCTCACATGACTTTTAAAGATAATGTGAATTTACAGAAAATATGCTCTCATTTTAGCTTCTGGAGCACCTTCCAAACCTCTATGGGACAAGCATGAGAAAATAGTTTTCTCTCAAACATGATTCCTGATATCCCAGCAGAAGGTCTTTTCACATGGTAAAATCACCTTAGAACACACCACAATTCCTAAAATATGGTATCATCAACAAATGATTTATAATGTAACTAAAGTCTTAAAACCTTCTATTAACTGCAATGCTTTTTAATGAGCTGCTATCATGTATATTGGTCCCAAGATGGCTGCCAACACTTCTTGGATGAAGTTCTGACAGCCAATCAGATCTCACGATGAGATATGTTGTTAGGCTCCGCCCAGATATATGTGTATTTTTTTTCCTTTAATATCTAAAAAACGACTGAACGGATTTACACCGTTTAACCAAAAGGCATAACTCTGAACCAAGGGCTACCTTTTGGCCAAATTTGGTGTAATTCCGTTCAGCAGTTCGGGCTGTAGCTGCGACTCGAGGTTCCTATGGGAAATTGCATGGGGAAAACACGTTTTGGGACCCCCCCTTTTTTCTCGCCCCCTGCTTGACGAATCACCGTGAATCTTTCAGGATAGGAGCAGACCGGAGCTGCCCATAAGTTTAGAAAATTTTGCTAAGATTCGTCAATCGGCACCAAAGTTGTTGGGAATAGAATGTTGCGGATTTCCTATGGAAAATAGGTCCTAACTATAGCTACCTACTGGCGATCGCCCAAACTCCTCTTGACTCACAATAATTATTTATTCACCCATACCAGAACATCATTACGCATTTCGGTCACCAAGTGGCCTTGCTCATATAACGAAACGCTATACAATGCAATTATTTAAACATAACGTGATCTGCTCACATGACATACTGGAGCATAGGCATAGTAAGCAGAATATTAAATGACATAATCTCACTTTTGCAAGATGAGGAGACTGCCCATTTACTGATGAAAAAAACCATAATATGTATATATGTTTTTCCATGAGACAAAGCACACAAAATATATAAATAAATACATATATGTGCAAAAATTATCCATTTTGTACCTAATAATAACAATTTGCAACCACATAATTCTTTGACTGAGGGTACATTGCTTTCTAACGGCATAAATGCATTATTATTGTTGTGAGATCCGATCTGTTAGGCACCAATCAATCTTAACACTTTCAAGCATTAATGATTGTCTTGGACAGTTCTCCTATTCTCTGTCTCATTACCATTCTTTATTTTCTTATTCTGCCTAATTTACTTGCTCCCTTGTGCAAATGTACTGTTCTGTAAAATGTGCTTATCCATAAGTGCTTAAGTGCATAAAAAGTGCTAGGTGCTTAACTTGCAAAATATACAAAAATGTTACCTGATATCCTTCAATCAATCATATCATGTATAAAGCACACTACTTACCCGTGAGGGTCTCAAGGCGCTGGGAGGCGGAGGGTGCTGCTCAAAAGAGTTTTCTGAAGGTCAGGAGGTCTTGGGTCTGCCGTAGGTGGGTGGGGAGTGTGTTCCAGGTCTTGGCGGAGAGGTGGGAGAAAGATCTGCCGCCGGAGGTCGCTTGTCGGATGCAGGGGACTGTTGCAAGGGCGAGGTCGGCAGAACAGAGCTGGCGGGTGGGGGTGTAGAAGCTGAGTCGTCTGTTGTGGAGTGCCTTGTGTGCGTGGGTGAGGAGCTTGATGGTTATCCTCTTGTTGACGGGGAGCTGGCTGCGTTGAACCCGTCTCAGGAGTTTGGCTGAGGCTCCTGCGTAGAGGGCGTTTCCGTAGTCCAACCTGCTGATGATGAGGGCCTGGGTGACCGTTCTTCTCGTTTCGGGTGGGATTCACTTGTAGATCCTGCAGAGCATGTGGAGGGTGTTGAAACAGGAGGAGGAGACTGCGTTGACCTGCTTAGTCATGGAGAGGGTGGAGTCGAGGATGACCCCTAGAGGTTGCATGCGTGCTCGGTTGGTGTTGGAGCTGTTCCCACTGTGGTCGGACACCAGGAGTCGTCCCAGGCCGACGGGGTGGATCTGAGGATGAGGAACTCCGTCAGGTCCGAGTTCAGCTTCAGTCGGCTGTTCTTCAACCATTCGGCGATGGCCTTCTTTCCTTCATGTAGGTTGGTTTTGGCGGTGAGAGGGTCCTCGGTGAGGGAGAGGATCAGCTGGGTGTCATCGCGTAGGAGATGATGTTGAGGTCGTGTAGTCGGGCGACGTGGGCGAGCGGTGCCATCTAGATGTTAAACAGCGTAGGG
The DNA here is from genome assembly GCF_964261635.1 of Lissotriton helveticus. Classification (NCBI taxonomy): domain Eukaryota; kingdom Metazoa; phylum Chordata; class Amphibia; order Caudata; family Salamandridae; genus Lissotriton; species Lissotriton helveticus. The sequence continues at coordinate 537,327,042 of NC_136061.1, forward strand.
CTGAGGGATGAGCCCTGGAGTACACCGCAGATGATCTTGGTGGCTTCGGAGCAGAAGGGGGGAAGGCGGACGTTCTGTGTTCTGCAGGAGAGGAAGGAGGAGATCCACTCCAGGGCCTTCTCTTGGATCCCGGCTTCGTGTTCATAGTGTGCAGTGGCAGACCGTGTCGAAGGCGGCTGACAGGTCCAGGAGGTGATATCCTTATATCATAAAGTACTATTTATTTTTTATTAGTTAAAAGAAAGGGCTCGTGGGAGGTTGTTCTGCTAACATATTCTATATTTGTTGTATTTTCTAACGAAATACTATTCTCATTATCAACTTGTAGAGTTTTCTCATTATAGCCCCTAGTGCGGAATCTCTCTAAGGCTTTTGATAGCCACCTGTTGGTTTCCGCCTCAGTGCAGCATATTCTTTTTTTAACATGATAAACACCCCGTAGGGTATACTTTTAATCAAATGTTTGGGAAGCGCACTCTTGGCGTGCAACGTAGAGTTGCCGGCCTCGGGCTTTCGGTGCAGTGTGGTCTCAAGCTTCATGTTGTTAACAAAGACTTTCACATCCAAGAATTCAATATTGCTGTCACTAATGTTAGATGTGAATCTCAGATTTACGTCATTAATATTGATGGCCTGTATGAAGCTGTCTGCCCTCTCTCTATCCCCTTTGCAAACAATAAAGATATCATCTATAAAACTGAGCCAATGTACAATATGATTGTCATATGCTTGTTTATGCACCCTTTTGAGTACCTGCTTAGTCATGGAGAGGGTGGAGTCGAGGATGGCCCCTAGAGGTTGCATGCGTGGTCGGTTGGTGTTGGAGCTGTTCCCACTGCGGTCGGACACCAGGAGTCGTCCCAGGCCGACGGGGTGGATCTGAGGATGAGGAGCTCCGTCTTGTCAGAGTTCAGCTTCAGTCGGCTGTTCTTCATCCATTCGGCGATGGCCTTCTTTCCTTCGTGTAGGTTGGTTTTGGCGGTGAGAGGGTCCTCGGTGAGGGAGAGAATCAGCTGGGTGTCATCGCGTAGGAGATGATGTTGAGGTTGTGTAGCCGGGCGACGTGGGCGAGCGGTGCCATGTAGATGTTAAACAGCGTAGGGCTGAGGGATGAGCCCTGGGGTACGCCGCAGATGATCTCAGTGGCTTCGGAGCAGAAGGGGGGAAGGCGGACGTTCTGTGTTCTGCCGGAGAGGAAGGAGGAGATCCACTCCAGGGCCTTCTCTTGGATCCCGGAGTCGTGGTGGCGTGTTCATAGTGTGCAGTGGCAGACCGTGTCAAAGGCGGCTGACAGGTCCAGGAGGATGAGGGCCGCTGTTTCTTCGTTGTATAGCAGGGTCCTGATCGTTGGCGGCGATGAGCGCAGTTTAGGTGCTGTGGTTGCTGCGGAACCCAGATTGGGAAGGGTCCAGGATGCTGTTCCCCTCGAGGTAGCGGGTCAGTTATTTGCTGACGGTCTTCTCGATGACCTTTGCCGGGAACGGGAGCAGGGAGATGGGCTAGAAGTTCTTGAGGTCCTTGGGGTCTGCCTTGGGTTTCTTGAGTAAGGCGTTGATCTCGGCGTGCTTCCAGCTCTCCGGGAAGGTTGCTGTCTCGAAGGAGATGTTGATGACGTTCCGGAGATGGAGTGCGATGGCTGTGCTGGCTTTGTTGAAGATGTGATGTGGACATGGGTCTGATGGAGATCCGGAGTGGATGGTGTTCATGATCTTGATGGTGTCGTCGTTGTTGATGTTGGTCCAGGAGAGTATGCGGTTGGTGCGGGTGGTGGTCATGGGGGCAGAGGTCTCCGTGGTTGTCGGGTCGGTTGTGGCGTTGAAGCTATCATGGATGTCTGCGATCTTGCAGTGGAAGAAGATGACCAGCGAGTCGCACAGGTCTTGCGAGGGTGGGATGTCGTTGGTGTTGGAGCTGGGGTTGGAGAGTTCCTTCCCGATGTTGAAGAGCTCTTTGCTGTTGAGTGCGTTGTTGTCTAGGCGGTCTTTGAAGGAGGCCCTTTTAACAGATCTGATGAGGTGATGGTGTCTGCGGGTAGCGTTCTTGTGGGCTGTGTAGCTGTCCAATGTACGTTTGTTGAGCCATTTCTTCTCCAGTTTTCGGCAGATTTGCTTGTAGGCCTTCTGTGAACCAGCTGGCTTTCTTGCTGGTGTGACTGTTGGAGAGTTTCTTGAGCGGGGCGAGGGTGTTGGTGCAGTCGTTCATCTACTGTCTGAGGTTGCGGGCGGCGGTGTCTGGGTCGGCGGGTTTGGCGGGTGGGCTCAGGGCAAGGGTGGTGATTAGCTGGTCTTTGCTCAAGCAGCGGCAAAGCATCTGTTGGGTGAGGTGGTGCGTGGTGGACTTCTTGAAGGTGAAGTGCACGCAGCGGTGATCGGTCCGGTGGAGTTCAGTGGTGTGGTTGTAGGAGACGTGGGGGCTTGCGGAGAAGATGGGGTTGAGCGTGTGGCCGGTGGCATGGGAAGGTGTTGTGACGAGTTGTCTGAGTCCGAGGTTGACTAGGTTGTCGATCAGGGTGGTGGAGTTGGCGTCGTAGTTGTTCCCGAGGTGGAAGATCAGGTCCCCGAGAAGGATGAAGTCCGTGGAGGAGAGGGCGTGCGTGCTGACTAAGTCGGCGATGGAGTCGCTGAACTTTGGGTGGGTTCCGGGGGGGGTGTGTAGATGAGGGTTCCTCTGAGGGTGGTGTTGGGGTCGGTGTGGATCTGGAAGTGCATGTGTTTGGCGGTGCTGAGGGTGTCGTCGATGTTGTTCGAGACTCTGAGAGTGTTCCTGTGGATGATGGCGATTCCTCCTCCTACTCCGATGGTGTGGTTCCCGTGGGTGATCTTGTAGCCTTCCGGGACGGCTATGGCGATGTCAGGTGCCAAGGCGGGGTTCAGCCAGGTCTCCGTCAGGAAGGTGACGTCTGGGGACGTTGAGTCAAGTAGGTCCCAGAGTTCGACGGCGTGTTTGCGGGCGGAGTGGGTGTTGAGGAGGATGCATTGGAGGTAGTTGGGTTCTTTCCTGGTCGGCGGCTTGGCGGGGTGAATGCTGGTGAAGCTGCAGTTCCGACAGGTGAAAGGTCTGTGGGTGCGCTTTGGGGCAGCCCAGAAGCAGGTGTGTGATCATGCGGTGTTGAGTGTGTGGAGGGTGCTGGAGTTATAGTGGAGTCTGGTGTTGTGGCGTTTGCGGGGGCCAGGGGTTCTGGAGCTGGGCACGCTCCAGGTGCGGACGGGCGCAGACGGGCTTGCCTTAGGGGTGGTCGCTGCAAGGCCGCCATATAAGGGTTGTGGGAGTGAGGAGCAGCTGGGAGGTGGGAGCGGGACGGCCAATGGGTGTTCAGGAGGGCGGGGCTGCGGGGATGCAGCGGCGGGAACTGGGTACTGAGGGCAAAAAAGCAGGAATGGAACAGAGTTAAAGGGTAAGTTACAGAAGTAAAAAAGGCAAATTAAAATACATTTTTATACCAGAAGCAGAAACACAGTTTTCAGGGGAAAAAAGAAGGCAGGCGCAGGCAAGCGGAAGGGCAGGGATGAGCGGCGAACTTGTGGAGCAGAAAACTTGTGGAGCGGGGCAGCAGAGGCACGGACGCACAGGTGGTGCTGTGCGGCGTGGGGAGTGGCCTGACCTTCAAGCAGGTGATATCCTTATATCATAAAGTGCTATTTATTTTTTATTAGTTAAAAGAAAGGGCTCGTGGGCGGTTGTTCTTCTACCATATTCTATATTTTTTGTATTTTCAAACAAAATACTATTCACATTATCATCACTTATCCTGAGTGTATACTCTAACAAGTTGAATCAGATGGACCCTCTGTGTACTGTTGATGGCATTAACAGACTAATTTCATAAAGATTCCAAATGACTGTTCTGACCCCATTAATTAGAATTGATATTATATTACTGGGGGCTCTGTCCTGAATGTTAAAATTCCATCAAAAAATGTCTCAAAGATTTCATCAAAAATTCCAATAGAACACCTCATAAAAAATTCCAGAAAAGATTATATAAATATTTTACAAAAAAAATAAAGGTTGTGAAAATATTTTATAAGAAGTTGTGAAGGTCTTCATTATTATTTAAACCCATTGGTGTTTTGCTATCGAATTCTAATATCGTGTGTGACTCTAACTGCCTAAGCACGCGTTCCCTATTGCCTCCTCTACGTAATTTTGGGAAGGCTTGGACTACAAAGTACTTCAGGCAGTTGAGATCCTTCCTGTATACAGCTTTATAATGGTGAGCCAATGGGTATGATGCATCACTATTGACAATAGCTCTGAGATGCTGGAGGATTCTGACACAAACCTGCAGCTTGGTAATGCCCTCGTACCTCAAGCCGCAGGTGCATTCCAGTATATACACAGCATATTCTGTGCAGCCGTTGTAATTGCCAGAGATAACTATCTGTTTAAGGCTGAACGGTGTGATGTAGTGAGTAGTATTGATCCCAAACCTTCATGCCCGACACGAAGTACATTTGAAAAAACCTAGTTTTGGTTTTAACCAAATACTATCTTGGCCTATCTCAGGGATACTCTTGACAAGTTGTGTCCTCATAGAGGCTGCTCGTATGAATGTGAACGTTGGATTTCTTGGTAACTGCATAGCCATAACACTATCTGTAAGCAAAATCGGCCAATTCATATTGACGATGGTCCTGATCTGTCTTTCTTGGCCACTGTATGTAGTAATGAGTCTTATAGTTTTTTCCTCTACTATCTTAGATGATTCTGCGTCCTGTTCTGCAAATCTAATTACAGTGTTTCTCTCTAACAAAGATTCCCTAGACTTTGTTTTGATTTTATTCATGGCCTCTTGTAGAGTTTTCTCATTATAGCCCCAAGTGCGGAATCTCTCTAAGGCTTCTGATAGGCACCTGTTGGTTTCCGCCTCAGTGCAGCATATTCTTTTCTTAACCTGATAAACACCCCATAGGGTATACTTTTAATCAAATGTTTGGGATGCGCACTCTTGGCGTGCAACGTAGAGTTGCCGGCCTCGGGCTTTCGGTGCAGTGTGGTCTCTAGGTTCATGTTGTTAACAAAGACTTTCACATCCAAGAATTCAATATTGCTGTCACTAATGTTAGATGTGAATCTCAGATTTACGTCATTAATATTGATGGCCTGTATGAAGCTGTCTGCACTCTCTCTATCCCCTTTGCAAACAATAAAGATATCTACTATAAAACGGAGCCAAGGTACAATATGATCGTCATATGCTTGTTTATGCACCCTTTTGAGGACCTGCTCCTTCCACCAGCCTACATGAAGACATGCATAGCCTATACTAATCTTTTTTAAACAGAAAATTATTATTAATGTCATAAAGGCACCATTTGATGAGCTCTAAAATCATGAAGTTACATTTGTAACACATCATAGGTCGCATTGCTAGGAAATACTTGACCGCATTCAGTCCCACTGGATGCTCAATGCTCGTATATAACGATTCAATATCAAGCGTAATCAGTAAAAGTCCTTCAGTCCACATTATTGCATTTAGTTTAGTTAAAAAGTCCCCAGTATCTTTAATATAAGTTTGGAGTTTCTGGACATGATCTTGTAGGAAGTAGTCGAAGTACTGGCTGATGTTTTCACTTATGCTATTTAGAGCGGATATAATCAGCCTACCTAGTACCTGTTTGATCTTTTTATGTATTTTAGGTACAAAATAAATCGTAGGCAGTGTAGGCTGTTCTTTATACATGAAATTGTATTCATCATTTGATATTATCCCTTCTCTCTTCCACTGCATAAGTTTTTTTTTAAGAGTGTCCTTAACTTTATTAAATTCTTTCATATCAATTTTTTGTAGCATATTTTATCTCCCAACTGCTGTTCTGCTTCCTGAATATAATTGTTTTTAGGCCAAATCACAGTGCTTACCTCCTTGTCAGATTTATTTATGACAATCTCAAGATCACTTTTAAGTTGCCTCATGAGGTTCCTGTATGGTATATCCTGATATGTATTTGTTGGTTGGCCCTGTAGTATTCTATGATTGAAGTGCTTTAAGATCTTCTGTAACCCTCTCATGAAAGATGTCGATGGCATCTTTGGGCATCATTGTGAGAAAAGTAGATTTTGGTTTAAAAGGACTGCTTCCTGCTCCTGTCTGTATCACATTCAAAACTCTTAATCTGTCTTGGGTAGGGGCTGGAGAGTCTATATCTGGTTCATCACTCAGTTCTTGTAATGTTAAAAGTTTTGGCACATCTGAGGCTTGTAGATCTTCTTTTGATTCTTCGATGTTGGGTGGCTATTTACTGGTTTGATTGTTGCCCTCCTTGATTGTGAAGTACTTTTTTAACTTGAGTTTACGTATGAATTTGATTAGGTCTACTCTAGTGCGACCGTAATGGATATAGAAAGTAATGTAGAATCACTAGATCCAACCATCAGTCAAAGAATTGTGTGGTTGCAAATTGTTAAAATTGCTGAATATATTACGACTATTAGGTACAAAATGGATAATTTTTGCACATATATGTATTTATATATTTAGTGTGCTTTATCTCATGGAAAAACATATTATGTTTTTTTCATCAGTAAATGAACAGTCTCCTCGTCTTAAAAAAGTGAAATTATGCCATTTAATAGTTTGCTTACTATGCCCATGATCCAGTGTGTCACCTGAGGAGATCACATGTTATGTTTAAATAATGGGATTGTATAGCGTTTCGTTATGTGAGCAAGGTCACTCGGTGACCGAAAACGTGTAATGATGTTCTGGCAAGGGTGAATTAATAATTATTGCGAGTCAAGAGGAGTTTGTGCTCTGTTCGGACTGTCGTAACTGAGACGGCACGGGCGAATCCAGGAATCTGATAAGTTATTGAGATCAGCTGCCTCCGACAACAAACCCCCTCCTGGCAAGCAGGATACAGCGTCCAGCATCTGGCTGATAGATTGAAAAAACACGAAGAAAAAATAAAATTTAGAAAAGCCAACTATGAAAATGGACACACTTTTTCGCGCAAATTTGATTCAGCAAAGAGAGAACAGTACAGTGAGAAAATCAAGAGCATCGCCGCTAGTATTACCACTCATGCAGAGGTTAACAATGACTCCTGTAGTGTAGAAACAGTATTGCTAACAAGCAAATCAAGTGTTGAACTGGACCAACCGACTACAAGGAAAACCAAATTGAGCGTGGGTCAGGAACTTAATTTTTTAGTAGAGGAAAGACTGCAAACATTACGGCCGAGACAACAAAGGAGGCCAGTAGACAACGCAGAAACAAAAGAAGACACAACCAACGCAAAAGGTGGAAACAATAGGGGGGCGCTAGGTGGCGCACTTGCAAGATAGCTGCATGTAAGTGAGGCTCCTACTGCCCGGTGACCTTATCCTACAAATATCCTGCTAAATGGTCTCATCTGTGATACCTGGCACCGCCGACCGGTAGAGCTGACCCGCCTGCTACACCAGAGTGAAAATCAAGGGGATTGGCCGTCCGCTGCCCCCACAGGACGTTGCTGAAGTTGGTCCCGGGGAAGGCAACTGCGCTGCGGTGGAGCGGACATCGGCTGCAGTGATCACTCCAGCACGTGGTGCCTAGGCCGCGTGGGGTGCACTGGCTGGTGAAAGTAGCAGCGGGACCCCTGGCCCCCCCTGAGTGCTGATCGGAATTGGCGAGGGCTGCGGACGGGGGCACTAATCCTGTGGCAGCCGCACCGGTGCAGACCTCATGGCAGGGTTGAAAACGTAGATGGTGAGTGGAGAAGCCTGCACGTACCGGCCAGTGCGGTGGCCGGCCTGCGACAGGCCCGCGGTCTGAGGCGGAGGCGAAAAGAGCACTAATGAGAGGCCGTGCTGCAGAGGGGAACTAAATGTAATCAGCGCCCCCCCCTCCTGCATGGAATGGGTGTAATCGGAACCTGTTGACTGTTTGATTGCACTGCCCTGTGGTGATGGAGGAAGACAAGGCATCACCGGCTGTGATAGCCGCGGCTGATGCTCCTAGAGGGCCGCAAATTGAGCGCTAGCGAGTGACTTTAACACAGGGCCAGAGTATGACGAGCACCTGACTGAGCCTGTAGGCGGAAGTGAGCACCGTAATGAGGTGGTACCTGTGATGTGCATGGAAGAGAATACCCCTCTATGGGACGGGCTGCCTAGACGCTGTCTAGTGGAAAACTCGGAGGAATAAGGTAGCGGGGAACTCGGGGCGTCTGAATCCGAGCAGCTGCGAAGGGGCCCCCCGTTACCCAGGAAGTGCACTGGATAGACTGTTTCCCACTCCCCTCCCCTCGGGTGTTGAGTCGCCGGGCTGCACAGCATCGCCTGGATTGAGGAGAAGCGCCTGAACTAACACACTGCGCGGGGGGTGCCTGGAGGTCCTGTGGGGAGGCAGCCTAGCAAGGGAATATCGAGCTTGCTGCTGTGCCTGGGCTCAGGGAACTGTGAGTACCATCGGGGCATCACTGTTTGGAGTACCTGAGAACAGCTGTCTGGGCGCTACTGATTGCCTCTGAGCTGGAACTCTACTCTTCCTAGGTGCCACTAAGGCTTTCGATTCCATCAAGTGGAATTACACCTTTGGGATAATGCTCCGGATGGGGTTCCCACCACTTTTCCTGTCTTGGATTCAACTGTTGTATAATCGACCAGGGGCTAAGGTGCTCATAAATGGTCATGCGTCTCAAACCTTCTCGATTACTAGGGGTACCCAACAGGGATGCCCATTATCCCCCTTGCTGTTTGCCTTGGCCACAGAACCATTGGCGGCAAGGTTGTGACAGCACCATAATGACAAGGCTCTGCGGTGTAACATGAGGCAGATATTGATTTCCTTGTATGCCGATGATATCACCTTATATGTGAGAGACCCCCAACATAATCTGAACCCGCTCCTTCAGGAATTCATTGTATTTGGGAAACTTTCGGGGATCCAGATAAACTGGGGGAAGTCCTGCCTCTTTCCACTGACGGACTCAGTAGTGCGCTTTCCATTAGACTACCCATTGGAGTGGTGCGATGATGAGCTGTGGTACCTGAGTGTTAGAATCACCAGAAATAAGGAAGAACTTATTCAGCTTAATTATGGTGTTGCGCTGAACCGCATAACAAATAGCGTGACCCGCTGGATAGCACCTCCGCTCTCTATGGCAGGGCGGGCATCCCTAATTAAAATGGTGATACTACCCCAATTGCTCTATCTATTTTTAAATATTCCGTATTACCCGGGAAGGCATTTTTTTAAATCTCTTAACACAGAACTGATTAGATTGGTATGGGGGGGTAAGCAACCTAGGCGGTCCTAACAAGGCCATATTCGTCCCATTATATATACTGCTGGATAAATCAACCAAAATACATGCCGCCACTAGCGGCAAAACACTGGCTTGTAAACCCGATCCGATAGAGGGAGTCCTGTACGTTGCTCTAAATACCCAAGAGCGGACACAGAACACTGTTCATGCTACAATCACGGCATGGCGGCGCATTGAACACCTACTGGCGGCCCCCATGATTTATTCCCCGCTCCTACCACTTGCATATCACCCAAACATGCCCCTCCACCAAGAAACACTATTTCATAAATTTCAGGGTCGAGTGGCTATCAGAACCTGGGGTGACTTATATGAGGATGGACAGTTTCGGAAGTCGGAGAGTATATTTCAGGGTGTGCAACAAACCCCGTTGGACGCCTTTCTGTATAAACGGCTCAAACAGGGGGTCCGATCTCTGACTTTCGGGCTGAACCCCCATCACTTGCCCCACTGCACTTGATCCTTCAACAAGCAACACCCAAACACCTAGTCTCACTGATATATCGCACAGTCCACACACAGCGAGAGGTATCAGCTTCACAATCCCGCACACGATGGGGAGAGGAACTGGGATTTACACTGACGGATGACCAATGGGAATACTGTTGCTCACAATCCGAGCGGGTCTCTGCCAGCAGCAGGGTGCGTATTATACATTATAAATATTTACATAGATTGTATTATACACCAGTTAAGATGCACAGGTATCAGCTATGCAACACAGATAGATGTGTTAGATGCCATGCACCACAAAGCCGATTTTTTGCACCTGGCCTGGGACTGCCCAGGAGTGAATGAATACTGGGGACGCGTATTTGAAGCCCTGACTCTGATGACCAACACACATATTGAGCCTACGCCGTTACTGGCCTTGTTGAGTTATGTAAAAAAAGTGCCCGGGACACATCGCCAGTACGTAGCCCTTGCCCTGCTAATGGCCAAGAGACGGATAGCCTGTAGGTGGGGCAAGGGGGAGAGCACCCAAATTTAAGACCTGGCTCAACAATATGATTTTTTGTCAGGAACAACTCACCAATTATGCCGAATTGTTAACTAGCGCATCCAGACCCAGGGATATCTGGTCATCACTAACATCCTACTTACTGACGCAGCCCCGTGGGTCTCCAGAGGATACGCCGTCAGGTCTGGCACCGCAAAATACTCAGCCGGAAGGGTCTGGTATGGGGGGAATGTAACCACCTATAGTGACCCACCTGTAAGGTGTTCTGAGCTCGCCGCATTAACTGACATACACATGGGCACACGTCAATAATGGGCCTGTTTAGCCAATGACTCTTAAAGTGCACCGGAATGAGAGATATCTTGGTGGAAGACGGTGAGCCCTTTGACGATTATACAAAAACTAGTACTGTCATATGTAATGCACTACAATGTAATCAGAATTGTGTACTCGCTGAAATGTATGCATGAGCGGAATGTACCAATGTGGACAGTAATATAGCCTCTCTGGTTGTTTTGTATTAATAGTTAATTAGGAAAACAAGTAAATTCAAGACCAACTGATTCATTTGACGGGGCCGGCCCGAAGCGGTTGTAGGCGTCTTGCTGTTTATTTATATGCTGCTACTGACGATCTTTACTGAATGATCACTACGCTGCCAGCCGGAATGAGGTTGTAGGCACCAAGCCGTGTATAACAATGTATGCTACTAATAAAGGTCTTGGAAAACAAAAAAAAATACAAAAAATTAAAAAAGAAGGTGGAAACAAAACCATAAAAAAGAAACCACAATGGCAACAGAATAAATGGCGCTAAATGACAATAGTGTCATTAATTTATCAACAGTGGAGCTAACTAAAGCGGACGAACAGCTGCTAGCACTAGGATTGAATTTTTGCCCAGGTGATGATTTTAACTATGCACGTACGCACATTGATGTGTACTGTTACATCAGGAAACTCAAATTAAAGAAATTCTTTGCGCTCAAAACTTGTAAAGAAAAAATTGATAAAAATGCGGGGCAAGAAGAAGAGATGGGCCCAATGTTGGCAGCCTCTGACATTCCTAATTTGCTCATGTTACATGAGCTCAATGAACAAACCAATTCCCAAACATCGGTTGTGGACATTGATATGGTCACTCAAGAGAGATTGAGGAAAATCAATCATACACAGAAAGGGGCTGGGATCAGTCCCTTTAAGCCTAAATCTTGTTTTGTACCACTAATGCCTAAGGACGCTATCGATATATACCATGATATGATCACCAATGATTTGAAAAAATTAAACCACACTGTGGATAAAAACAGAAAGCAGAGGAATGTGTTTTTAGAAAACAGGCTTATAATAATCTGATGAAAAAACTTGGTGAAAATCATGATGTTGTCGTAAAAAAGTCAGATAAGGGGGGTAATTTAGTATTGTGGCCAAAAAAGGATTATATCTTAGAAGCACAGAGACAACTAAATGAGGAAAGCTGCTATACAAAATCTAACACTAAAGAGTATGATAAAGCTAAAGTAATACTCCAAAAACATCTGGCACAATGGAAAAGGGAAGGCCTCATATCCAACGAAGAATACAAGTTTATGTATAATGAATTCCCAGTATTACCTGTGTTATACTTAATTCCTAAAATGCATAAAAATGTTTTTCCAGTCCCCGGTAGTTCAATTATATTGGCCATAAACAGTGTAGGAGAAAAGGTTGGTCAGTATATTGACTACTTTTTACAGAACTTGGTAAAAGATTTGCTGAGTTATGTAAAAGATACCGGGGATTTCCTTAGGAAAATTGAAGACTTGACATGGACGGATGATCTATATCTAATTACTCTTGATATAGAATCATTATATATGAGCATAGACCGCATGCAAGGGCTAAGAGCAGTAAAACATTTTTGGGATACCAGGTCCAGGGAATTCTATGAGCACAACAAAGTCATTCTTGAGCTCATTACATGGTGCCTTAACAATAATTGTTTTCTTTTTGATAAAGATATATTTAAACAACTGAGGGGTGTGGCCATGGGGGCCTGTTTCTTCCCCAGCTATGCATGCTCGCATGTTGGCTGGTGGGAGGAGCAGGTCCTCAAGACAACCCATCAGGCACTATTTGAATCGCATGTTGTGACATATTTAAGATACATAGACGATGTTTTCATGTTGTGGATAGGTAGTGAGAATACGGCACATCATTTTATTGAAGAAATCAATAATAATTCCATGAACCTTAGATTTACATCCCACATTCATAAAACGCAGATTGAATTCTTAGATGTGAGGCTTCACATAAGTGATGGAAAATTAGAGAGTACTTTGTACAGAAAACCAACTTTAGGTAACATTACGTTGCATGGCAGTAGTTCCCACCCTAAACACCTGATTGCAAGTATACCATATGGAGAAATCCTTAGACTTAAAGGTATATGTAGCAATGAGGACGATTTTAATAGGTGTCAGATTGATATGGTGAACAGATTAAAAGCTAGAGGATACACAGACAGAGCCATCAGTGATGCTATAACAAAAGCCAGCACACGACCTAGACATATTCTGTTTGAAAATAACAAGAACGAAAAAGAGACAAAATCTGTTACTAGGTCCAAAAATATGGACAACTCCAGATTGATCACTACCTATTGCAACGAAGAACGTAGAATAAGAGCCATCATTAATAAACATTGGCCGATAGTGCTAACTCACAATGATTTCCGAAATAGACTAGCAGAAACCCCTATGATCAGATTCAGAAAAGGGAAATCTATGGGTACCATTCTGGATAATAATTCCCCTGAGACCAGAAAAGATGCTTCATGGTTGCAACCTACAAAAGGTTTTAGAAAATGTGCAACATGTAGGGCATGCAAATGTGGCTGCAACATGACACACTATTCCACTCCATTCAGTGAACTGCCTATTCCAATCCATGGCAATTACAACTGCAAGACCGAATATGCTGTGTACGTTCTGACGTGCACCTGCGGCCTTAACTACATCAGTAGGTAGTACGAAGCTGCAGGTGCACGTCAGAACTTTGCAGCATATAAGGGATATTCTCCACCGTGACCCAGCATACCCAGTGGCACGACATTTCAAATGAACTCATGCAAATTATATCGATTGTCTTTCCTATTATGTCATCAATGCTATCCCTAAATCCAGAAGGGGTGGCAATAGGGATCGTCTACTCAGACAATTAGAAACAAAAATAATTCTAGAGTTCGACAGTAAGTGGCCTAATGGGTTGAATAACACGGAGGATATGCACAACTTCTTATAATAACAAGTTATTTGGTGTTTATGGTTGTGCATGGAGGTTTGTGGCTGTATTCTAAGGTCATCACACCCTGTGGGCAATCAAGATGAATAACGTTTTATGCAAGATTTTCCCGGGTACATTTAGACTAGCACAATATAATGATATTAATTAAAGAATTTGAGTGCACTAGTCCAATAAAACCTACTGCCACTGAGAAGGAAACAGAGAAGAAAGAAAAAAACTTTTCCCTTTTTGTAGATCTGGTTTTAAGTATAATGGAGTTTTTAATGCAAACAATGTTTTTTATATGCCTTTTAATAGTACTTTCCCTCATTGGAAATTATCAATATAATTTCTTTTATATGTTTGCACTATATTTATACTATATCTGATCTATTTGTATATATTTCATATCACACGTTATATTTGCCTTTTTTGCACAATATGCACTATGTTGCACAAGAAATAATGTATTTATTTTCCGCTGCTCATCATATATGCGCTTTATTTCAATGTCACATATTGGATTTATCCTAAAAATAGTCTTTGATAATGTTGTGAACGTATCTAAAACCCTATTTTAAATATTCCCGATTTATGCCCTGATGTGGTTATAACAAATCATATCCTTATAAAGGCAGAAGAATCATATCCATATTTAGTCATAGCCAATGCAGTCCAAATACGGCAAGGCTACTCCCATAGACTCCTAGAAAGTACAACACGTTCTTGAAACAAACCAAGCCTCCAGCAGCCCGGGAATTCCCCCTGCTTCTGTTTTGATTTGTCCAAGAACTCCTGGAGTCCTGAAAGAACTGCAAGTTCTTAGTGACGTCTTATGTCCAACCTTACGTCAAACACGGCACCTTCCAGGTATAAATATACCAGCATCTGCCTTAGCAAACACACGGTGGTTTGGAGCAGATCGGCTATCTACTTACCCGATGCCCTGCTGAAACGAGTGCCGAAGGAAGCCGGCCCTCCCATTGACGCACTGAGAGAGACGCTGCCTTTTCTCCTGCCGAGAAATCCAGCTCCAGTGTTTCCAGTCACCCTTGCGGGTTTGCTGGGAGATCGTGTCCTGAGAAAAAGATACAAGACCTCCTTCATTCTATAACCAAAGTACGGAGCTGATTAGACCCTTAGAGAATTCTTGATTCAGATTCTTGGCAAAACTATCTTAACTAAACTATATCTCACTTACTCCTTCCCACGTACTAGGCTTAGGTTAGGTACACCTGGGTAGGCGTATTTTAAAAACACCAGTTGAGTACGTTTAGTCAACTTTTATCATTGTATGTATTTTATCGGTTTTAAGTATCTTATGGCTTAGAAACCATATAAATGCTTTCACAGTATTGTTTCATAATACTCCTTTTACTGTACGCACTTTACTTTATGACAAGTATTGCAATTGTGGCAATTCATTTCTCTTGCATGAGAAAGAAGACTGCTCAATAAATAACCACTTTTATTGAAAACGCCAGTCTCTCTATTTCTCTGCACTCCTGGTGAAACTAAGAATGCACGATTGACTGAGTGAAATAGCCCTCTATTGTTTCCGCGACTCTGGAGATACACTCCTTATTCTGGAGGGAGCAAAGTTGTCATGTTTATGCGGTTGTCAGAAACTAATCCCTTCTTGTCTATTCAGGAAAGTTAACACCTTCTTGTTTACTCGAGAAAGTTTCTAGTGACCTCTGAGCTAGCTGGCATTCATAATTAAGTCTAACATATTCAATAGAGACCTAGTCGACCTCAGTCCTACGTCTAAACTATCATTTATGTTATTCCAATGTGCAGATCCTATTGGGAATATAGGAACTACACTACAATAAGTAACTACAACTATCATACCAATGGATGTATTATGTGGATTTATCCAGCAATATTCATGTATCTGAATAATAGATCTTCTATTTTCAGATTTTGCGATTTTTGCACATAATTACGACATTAGCATGCATTAAAGCTGTGTTTAACTTAGAATGTCCAAATGATTGTATCACAGATGTTTTCGGCTATTCACACAAACTGCTGGGTAAATAGAGTCTTTTTTCCATGATTATGGACATGTGACTTGTAATGGTGAAGGGGATGGTCACTAGAGATATAAAAAAAAATGCAATGGCGAACAACTGAGACTGCATGCGAACAAGGGCTCTTGTGGCACGAAACGTGTCATGCGTGATGTTGTTTTGAAAAAATAAAACATCCCGCCTTAAGTCCTGTGGGGTCCGAATCTCCTTCTTAGCTGCCGCAGAGTGGGGTTGGAAGTAGCGGGAGCCGAACGTTGTGGAGATATATATATATACATATATATATACATACATACATATATATATATACATATATATATCCTGACTACTTCCCCAAAGAGAAACAGTGGAGGCCAGAGGGGGTTCCTTTGAGGGCACTTTAATTCTTGAATACACAGGTTAGTGGCGGCGAATGCATTTCGGCGTAAATGTTGCCTTCCTCAGCGCCCTGCACCAACAAGAGTCCTGCAATTAATCCAACAGTCCTGCTTCACTTGATATACTGCTGACAACACTGAGCTCCTCCCCAAGTGAAATCTGCTCACCTGTTGAAGATCGTATAACATTAGGCGAACTCCGAGTCGCAGCATGCATCATGTTTATGCATCTGGGCCATAGGTGTGGGAGGCAATTCCATGATGATACCGGCTCCAATGTCTTTTGCAGGCTCGGATGGCGTGACTCGTTCTTTTGCACCCAGGTACCAAAGTACCTCCTCGGGTCCCCTCGTACTGCTGCAGCCAAACAATTAAGGAAACCAATGTGCGGGGGCAGCTATGCAGCTACACAATGCCCTGACGGAGGTGAAATACCTCACACCGCACGTGTCTCCTGATCGTCGTAGCGAACACCGGATCTCCCGATCCCTCGAGCCTTTCAATCACTGCAGAGCAGTGTGATGCCAGTCTGTCCAGGTCGCTAACACAGCAGGGCCATCCGTACTGCGCTTCTGGCTAGGTGCAGAATATATCCCAAGACTACTTCCCCAAAGAGAAACAGCAGAGGCCAGAGGGGGTTCCTTTGAGGGCACTTTAATTCTTGAATACACAGGTTAGTGGCGGCGAATGCATTTCGGCGTAAATGTTACCTTCCTCAGCGCCCTGCACCAACAAGAGTCCTGCAATTAATCCGACAGACCTGCTTCACTTGATATACTGCTGACGACAGTGAGCTGCTCTCCAAGTGAAATCTGCTCACCTGTTGGAGATTGTATAACATTAGGCGAACTCCAACTCCCAGCATGCATCATGTTTATGCATCTGGCCTGGTGGTGTGGGGGGCAATTCCATGATGATACCGGCTTCAATGTCTTTTGCAGACTCGGATGGTGTGACTCGTTCTTTTGCACCCAGATACCAAAGCACCTCCTCGGGTCCGCTCGTACTGCTGCAGCCAAACAATTAAGGAAACCAATGTGCGGGGGCAGCTATGCAACTACACAACGCCCTGACGGCGGTGAAATACCTCACATCGCACGTGTCCCCTGATCGTCGCGGCGGACACCGGATCTCCCGATCCCTCAAGCCTTTCAATCACAGTGTGATGCCAGTCTGTCCGGGTCGCTTACACAGCAGGGACATCCGTACAGCGCTTCTGGCTAGGTGATATATATATATATATATATATATATATATATGTGTGTCACAGTTCACACTCCTTCCTACTTAGAAAGAAATCTAGCCCACAGGAGTCCACTGGGAAAAAGCACTCTTTTATTCAACACAGCATGACACATTTCGGCATAATGCCTTCTTCAAATGCCGCTCAATACTGAATATTTCAAAGTTCCAGCTTTTAAATGCAGAATGTCTCATTACGATTGGTTGGGGCATGCTGACAGGCAAGGGGGGATTGGAATGAGCTCGGCACTACGAGTCCACATGAAGCAGTCACTCAACGTCAGTACTTGCCCCAGTGGGAGGTGTCTGCTTCTTCCCCCAGTCAACCTGGATCTTGATAGGGGAAATCATGATTTTTCCGGGACCCTCACCCCACTGCTGGAATGCCATTTCATCCCTGGAAGCACAACTTCAGTAAGTAGCTCTATCTGCGTGAAGTCACACTCCAACAACAATTTTGGTAGGGTGAAATAGCGGAGTGCGGCAGTTCAGTGTCTTCCGAAACGTTTTTAGATGTGCAAAGTTGCCACTGTTGCCGCCGAACTGCTTGGGGGTGGGGGCTCTCGTGTGCTTGTGGCTGTACACTAATATCACTGTCAACACTCCTTCCCATTTAGAAATAAATCGAATCCACAGGAGTCCACTGAGAAAAATCACTCTTTTATTCAACATGGCATGACATGTTTTGGCGTAATGCCTTCTTGAAATGCCGCTCATTACTGAATAATTTAAAGTTCCCACTTTTAAATGCAGAATATCTCATTACGATTGTTTGAGGCGTGCTGACAGGCATGGGGGATTGGAACGAGCTTGGCACTCATATATGTGTATATATTCACTGAAAATATCACAGCTTTCAGGGACGTTAGAGTAAGGTTCACATTTCACTCTGCTGTGTTAACTATAACTTGTGCCCCCGCAAAGCACTGCTGATGACGTCACATTACATCACTCATGACATGGTCACTGGCATCTCAAATGACATCACTGACGATATCACTGATGACATCGACCATTGACTGAGTGTTTCTAAAAAGTTTAACTCCTTTCGGGTTTTGGAAGCCCAACAATGGAACAGACTGCCAATGAATCTCCGGCTGGAGACGTCAGAGATGGCTTTCCGCAAATAGCTGAAAACTCACCTATTCGCCAAAGAGTAGGGAGGGGCAAGGATGGTGAGGCAGATGAAAGAAACAGCAGCAGAGGTGCTCTGGCTTTACGCTGGCTTCTACAGCGCGGGGACACAGCAGTATGGTGTAACCAGGCGCTTTACAAATTCAATTATTATTATTATTATTAATATTGTTATTATTATTATTATTATTATTATTATTATTATTATTAAGAGCGTTATATATATGCCAAGATGTTTCGAAGAATGAGTGGGTGTATGGGTGTCTGAATGAATGATTTAGCGGGTGCGTGACTGACAGTAGTGCGTGATTAAACGTGTCTTAGTAAATGCATGAGTGAATGATTAATCTGTGTGAATGTCTGTATCAGACTGCCAGTTGGTGTGTAAGTGGCTGCCTGGGTTCCTGAGTAGCTAAATGAGTGTCGATATGGGTTAATGATTGGTTGTCTGAGTAGCCGTATGGGTGCCTGAGTGTCTGTATGGGTTCATGAGTGCATCTGTGAGGGGCTGTATGGCTGAGTGAGTGTGCATATGGCTGTGTTCGTGAAAGAATGGATGTTTCAGTGGTATATGGTTGAGTAACTACATATGTGAAAGGCAGGATATGTGAGTGTTGGAGTATATAAGTGACTATGTGAGAATGAGTGATTGTGAAAGTGGCTGTATGGATGAGTGTGTGCTAGTGCCAGTGATTGTAGAAGAGAATATGTATGTGCTAGTATCTTTATGAATAAGTGAGGTGGTGTGTGTATAACTCTATAGGTGAGTAAATGGCAGTGTGATTGATTGTTTGGGTGACTGAATAGAAGTGTGAGTAACTATGGGTGAGTGGTGGTGTCAGTGTCTGTATGGGTGTATGAGTGCATATATCAGTAGCTGCATTGATGAGTGACTGCATGTATGAGTGACGGTCTGGGTAAGTGAGTGGATGTGTGTGTAGACCTATGAATCAGTGAGTGGGTATATACTAACTGGTATTGGTGTGTCTATGGTTTCGAGGATGGTAGTCTGTATTTCAGAGTGGGTGTATGAAATGTTATATTAGGGTGTCAGGAGGTGCATCACATATTAAGCGGATGACATCTTTAGTGAAGTCATTTGATATGACATCAGTGATGTCACTGACCCTGTCATGCGCGATGTAACGTTACGTCATGAGCAGTGCATTAAAGGGGCGTGAGTTATAGTTAGCTCAGCTAACTATGACGGCTGAATTTTTCTGGTTTTGTACGAATGAAATGTCAGCCTAACTATAACATCCCTGCAACCTGTGGTTTTTCAGTGAATATCTAAGATTTATTAAATGCTAATCCCTAACTATAACGTTCCTGAAATATGGGTTATTTTCAGTGAATTTCTAAGGTTTTTTAAATGCTAATTACTAACTATAACATCCCTGAAACCTGAGGTTTTACAGTGAATTTCCAAGGTTTTTAATTGCTAATTTCTAACTATGCCTACATAGGTAGGACATGTACAGTAAGAGGGAGAAAGGTACAGAAAGAAGCAAGAGAAGTGCAGAAAGAAGCACAAGAGGTACAGAAAGAGGCGAGAGGTGCAGAAAAAGGGAAGAGGGCTACAGCAAGAGGCAAGAGGGGTGCAGAAAGAAAAAACAGAGGTGCAGAAAGAAACAAGAGAAGTACAGAAAGAACCGACAGAGGTGCAGAAAGAGGCAAGAGGGGTACAGATAGAGGAAAGAGAAGTACAGAAAGAAGTAACAGAGGCGCAGAAAGAGGAACGCGAACTGCAGAAAGAGGCATGTGAGGTGCAGAAAGAAGCAAAAGAGGTACAGAAAGAAGCAAGAGAAGTACAGAATGAAGCAAGGGAGGTGCAGAAAGAGGAAAAAACTACAGAAAGAGGTAAGAGGTGCCGAAAGACGCAAGAAAGGTGTAGAAAGAGGGAATGCGGGTGGAGAAAGAAGCAAGAGAGGTACAGAAAGAAGCAAGAGAAGTACAGAATGAAGCAACAGAAATGAACAAAGAGGCAAGAGAAGTGCAGAAAGAAGCAACAGAAATGCAGAAAGAGGCAAGAGAAGTGCAGAAAGAAGCAACAGAGGTACAGAAAAGGCAAGAGGGGTACAGAAACTAGGAAAAAAGTGCAGAAAGAAGCAACAGAGGTGCAGAAAGAGGAAAGAGAACTGCAGAAAAAGGCAAGAAGTGCAGAAAGATGCAAGAGAGGTGCAGAAAGAGGGAAGGTGGGTACAGAAAGAAGCAATTATTATGATTATTATTATATTTAAGCTTATATGGCGCAACAGCTACCCGAAGGTTTCCTGGCGCCTATAGACACATGCTAATCAGCAGAGCGGCCAGGGTTAAAAACTATAAATCAAATTACCAAGTTTTGATGCCTTTCCTAAATTTGATGTAATTCTGTTGCAAACGGAGGAGGAGAGCCATAAAATTCCACAGAGCAGGAGCAAGAGAGGAGATGGAGCGCCCCCCTATGCGAGTCAATTTAAATCTAGGGGTCACAAATCTGGCTTGTTTTGAAGATCTAAGGGAGCGAATTGGCTTATATTTGTGAACCAGAATGTTCAAGTACTGAGGGGCCGTAACGACATTGATTTTGTGCATATAGCACAAGGCTTTGAATTTAGAACGATTGTCAATTCTTAGCCAATGTAAGACCCGGAGTGATTTGGAAATGGAAGCCATACGAGGTTGCTGACATAGGAGTCTGGCTGCCGAGTTTTGGACCACTTGTAATCTATGGATTACATCTTTGTTTGCCCCTAAGTATAGGATATTTCCGTAATCCAATCTTGATATAACTAGGGCCTGGACGACGGTTTTCTGAGTTGTCTGGAACCCGTTTACCTACCCCAGCGGAGAGCAACCTGTCTGCGAGCATAGAGCAGTAAAAGTGCATGTAACTTTCGCCGTTTGGGTCTCGTGTCACGCACATATCCCAGAAGTCCCAGCATCGGGGAAGGTGGATCATCCCTACCAATTATTTGATTTACTGCATGAAAT
Organism: Lissotriton helveticus; assembly: GCF_964261635.1. Taxonomy (NCBI): domain Eukaryota; kingdom Metazoa; phylum Chordata; class Amphibia; order Caudata; family Salamandridae; genus Lissotriton; species Lissotriton helveticus. Next base: position 537,348,285 of record NC_136061.1, read on the forward strand.
ATCTCACCCCAAAACAATTGTAAGTGCGGGCATTCCCAAGCCACATGTAAAAAGGTAGCCTGCTCGTACCCACACCTCCAACATCTGGCATCCTCCCTTAATCGCATACGGTGCAGGCTAACCGGTGTTCGGTAATATCTGTGTAGGAACTTGAACTGAGTCAATCTCAGGCGATAGTTTGGGGACAAATCAGACAATTGACCACAACAATACCCCCACTGTTCCTCTGTCATCTGCAGGTTTAATTCACTATTCCTAAGCTCCATGGAATTTGGTTTTAGAATCGGATAAGCAGATTGCATTACTGTATAAAGCCTAGTGACCAACTTCCTAGACGACTGCGTTTTAAGAACATTTTCCAGTGCTAGCATTGTCGGGGGGCCTCAGGAAAACCTGTATACATCGCGCGACACGCTGTGCGTGTCTGGTGATATAAAAAAATGTCAGCAAATGGCACTATACGTTCGTCTGTATCTAGAGGGGGCGGTCTGAAAGTGCCCTCCGGGTAAAGATCAGCAAAAGTGTTCAGCTTCATTGCATCAAATAGGGCCTTACCAACACCTCTCTGCATGGTAGCATAGGGTTATGTTCCAATAACATTGATGACGCATAAAGCGTCGAAATACCCGCCCTCTTCTGCAGTTCGCGCCACACCCAGCACAATGGTCCAGCAGTGTCAACATCATCCCTTGGGCGACTCGCATTTCGAAACAACGCAACAGCCAGTGGCACCAGAGCCACCGCATCCCTCTCAACCGCTAAATGAGGCTGAAACCAAGTCTCGTGCACCCACAAATTAAGAAACTGAGCTTGCGCACATAGGGTATATAGTTGCATATCAGGGTCCCCAGTCCACCCTGTTTTAGGGGAAGGGTTAGAAGGTCCCAGGACACCATGGCCTGTCCATTTGCATACCAAGGACAACAGTTGCGAGCACAAGAGCCCAAAAAATGTTTGGTAAAAGAAACCGGCACGTTCACAAATAAATAAAGGAATTTAGGCAGGATGACCATCTTCGCCAGCGCCACCATACCTGCCACAGATAGAGGCAGCTTAGACCAAATAGCAACCTTCCCTTCCAGCCACGAATAGGCCAGACCAAAATTCAGGTTCCAAATGTCTTGAAGGTTTCTGCTTAGCCACACCCCCAAATATTTAACCTCAGTGGCCTCCCATCGTAGGGGGAACCCAGAACAAACCTCCCTTGTGCCATCAGTAAGCGGAAAATCACTGATTTTGTCCAGTTTATAGATATGGCTGCAAATCCCCCAAATCTTATAAACTCACGCAGCACTGGAGTAAGCTTCACCTCTGGGTTTAGAATGTATAGGGTGACATTGTCCGCATATAATGATATCAAGAGGGTACGAGTGCTAAATCCTATGCCTCTGGCGGTATGGTGTTGCCGTATCCTTGCTGCTAACGGTTCCATAGCTATGGCAAATAATAACGGCGACAAAGGACATCCCTGCCTCGTTCCCCTCGAGATTTCGACACCATGCCATTCACTCGAACACGGGCCCTAGGAGCATCATACAGCAACTTTATCCGCTTTATAAATAAAGGGCTGAACCCCATGCGCTGTAGCACCAAGAATAAATACGGCCACTCCAAGGAGTCAAACGCCTTAGTGGCATCTAGGAATATTGCCGCAGCCTGAACACTGAGATGCAGGTAATGTATAACTGAAAATAACGTGCGCAGATTGTGCGACGTCGACCTCCCTGGGATAAATCCCGATTGGTCAGGGAGTGCAACATTGGTAACATCGGCTGTAAACGGTTTGCCAGCAATTTGGCATAGATCTTGATATCGACATTTATCAGAGATATGGTCTATAGGAGTCTAATTCTATGTTCGCCTTTTCTGGCTTCAATAGTGTGATAATCATAGCCTCCCTCATGGATTGGGGCAAGATTTCCGCGTCCAAGGCCTCCTGGTACACTGCAAGTAACCTGGGTGCCAGCTCTTCAGCATATGATTTATAAAAAGCAGTGGTCAGGCCATCCGGACCCGGGGCCTTATTCAACGGAAGACTCTTAATCACTTGTGCCACATCTTCTTTCGTAATGGGCAAATCCATGTATAATGTGTGGTTATCATTAAACCATGCAAGTGCAATAGATTCCAGGAATTCCAACATGTTTTCGGTGTCTGATACCCCAGCCGTACTATACAGATTGGAGTAGAAATTATGAAACGCATTCAACACTCCCTTTTGGCCCCTAATGGTCTCACCATCCATATTATTGATCTTGTGCACAAATGTGATATCTCTCATTGGCCTAATCATAGTTGCCAGCGTGTGACCCGGCCTGTCACCCTCGCCATAGCGGCCTGTCACCTCCCTATTTGCTTCCAGCAGCTTAGCTTTTAAAAGGCCTGCCGTCATGAGGTATGTGTGTAAGTATAACTGACTCTCTAGATCTTTGATTTCTTTTTCTAGCATAGTCAATGTCCCTCTAAATGCCTTTAACACGCCCGCCTGCCTCGCTATACATTGCCCTCTTATAACGACCTTAAATGCATCCCATAAAGTAGCTTCAGTGTCCACTGAGCCCGTGTTCGTGCCAAAATAAGACTATGTCCGACCGTATCTCCTCCCTAAATGCCTCATCTAATAGCGCATTCTGGGGCAGTCGCCAGGCAAAAGCACGCGGAGGAACCCCGGGCAAGGACAGACGGAGGACACAAGGTGCATCATCCGACAGTGAGCGCGCCATATGGGACACCTTCACCGTCCAAGTCGAAACATCCCAGCGATATCAACCAGAAGTCCAGTCTGGACCAGGCCTGGTGTTGAGTGGATATACAGGTACACTCCCTAAAATCAGGATTTTGTTCTCTCCAAACATCCAAAAGCCCTCCATCCAGCATTATGTCATGCAGGGCTGTGCGCCTGGGGATGTAATGATCTAGCAGTGCCTTGTCTATCAGCAGTATCTGAAATCACAGCATTAAAGTCTCCCCCCCAGATCACAGTTTGACATTCTAGTGCTCTAATTCTAGACCATAGTTGTCTGAAAAAAATCAGGGGAGTCTGTATCGGGCCATACACCGCAGCAAACGTCACCTCTCTACCACCCAGCCTTCCATTTAGTATGACGAAACGACCTTCGGGGTCTACATATGAATACACACACTTCCAATCAGATCCTTTCTTTATAAGAATAGCAACCCCCCCTAACATAGCTAGAATATATTGCTGAGTATATCTCCCCCCATCTGCTATGCTTAAGTCTCTGCGACGGCGACACATTTATATGCGTTTCCTGCAAGAAACAGATATCTATAGCATGTCTCACTAAATATGCATGGACTAGTCTCGCCTTTCGGCCATCATTTAACCCTCTGACGTTCCAAGTTACAATATTTAGAGTCTGTACATGAGTCATTATTTAATCAAACAAGTCTTACATCGTTGCCCATTCCTGTTCTATCAATACTTCTGTGTTACGTTCATGGCTATGACATTCTGGCTCATAAAAAAAAAAAAAAAAAAACATTCCCACCCACCACCCACCACCCACACCAACCCCCCAATCAGGTTGTAGCATATCCCTCCCAGTAACAACTTCTGCGAACATCAAACAGACCATGGGGAACCTTCCCGAGGGGGCGAGGGTAGACCAGCGTACTCCCCCACTTTCGCAGGGTGGCCGGGGTTACTACAACATATGCTCCTCATACTTTATGGGAACAAGTGGAATTACTTAGTATGTCCCTTTTGAGGGGAGCCTACAGATATCTACGCCAACGCGCAGCTGTGCAATGTTCATGGGGAGTGTGGAATAATGTACCCCAGTAAATAGACCACCCAATACTGACATGTAAAGAAAATATATTTCAATCATTATCACTCAGCCTGTCCGTTGGTGGCCCGTCTCCATCTCCCCTCTTCTTGGGCACCTTGCCAGCAACATGTTTGGCAAATTTGAGCGCTGATTTTGCATCTGTGAAATAGTGCGCTGTTCCGTCGTGAGACACCTTCAATTTAGCTGGATACAACAGGGAGTATGGAATTTGCGCTTGTAACAAGAGTCGCTTAGCTGGTAGGAATTCCCTTTGAGCGGCCTGCACTAATGGGGTAAAGTCCGGGTAAAAGGATATGGAGTTCCCCTGGTGCGTGATCTGACCTTTCTCCCTCGCCAATCTCAAAATGGTGTCTCTATCTTGGTAATTCAATAACTTAATCAAAATAGGTCGCGGCGTACCTCCCACTGGTGGCTTCGGGCCCAAGGTTCTATGCGCCCTCTCCACAATGAACACCTTTGAGAGGTGCGGATCAAACAATGCGTGTAGGAGATCCGCCATGTAGTCCTCCATTTTAGACATCCCTGTCGTCTCTGGAATGCCAGTGACACGGAGATTATTCCTGCGAGATCTCGCCTCCAAATCATCGTACTTCGCTCTTATTACTCCCAATAGTTTATCCATGTGCAAAACCTGTTCTTTAGTCTCTGTCTGAAATTCGTGGAACTTCACATGCTGATTTTCCAGGCCGTCCAGCCGCGTCTCATGCACCGACACTTGAGTTTTCACAGTGTCCAATTGTTGAGTTAGTGTCCAGCTTAGAGTCAATACTCTTGAGACTAGTGTGCATTTCCAGCAGCAGGGCCTTCACATCATCGTCCACTGCTCCAGATTGCACATCCATATCGGACCCACCTTGTGCCCCAACCTCGGTGTCAGTCTGCCTGGTCGAGCATTAGTATGCTAGCCTCTCTCGCCTTATGGTTCCTGAACGTTGCAAGTTTCTTTAGCCGTCAGCCATTCACCAATCACCTCTAGCGCCTCTCTTCCTCTGCTCAAGATAACACACTGGTCGGGGCACCTGTCAAAATATGGCCGCCACTGCACCTCTAACCACCCGCAGCTCCTCACATGACACTTTGACAGCCAATTCACGTGCCTCTCCTGCCACGGCCATCAATTAGCAGCCAGGCTTGGCCAGGGGCACCACAGACGACATACAGGCCAAACCGCACTCGAGCCGCACCTTTTAATCTAAAATGGTGGCGCAGCACTCCTCCTCATGGGCCGATGGCAAAATACATCGCAGCCAGAAGCATCGTGTTGTATATGTCAGTACGCCCACCTATCGATCCAAGGCCATGACAGTCATTTGAGCGTGCATAAATTTCCCGCCGACATAAATGTCCGCTAACAGCAGTTCGGGCCAATATAGCGCTCCCTCCGCTGCGCGTCCCGGTCCAATTATTTAGCGCTAATGTTATCTGATCCGTACTCGTGTGTGGCAGCTCCACATAGAGCGTACCTCAGTTCCGTATGCTCACAAAGCCTCTGCACCTCGGGGAAGTCTACCTCCGGTCGAATGGCCTACAGGGCGCTGCCATTTTATCAATCCACCAGCCACTGTGGAACGTCTCTTGCCTCTCGTTTCTCGATATCCCAGCAGGTTACCACTCATAATACAGACAGGCGCAGCTCCGCAGCTCACATGATCCCGCCTCCTCACCTCCCGATATCGCGCAGCATCTGCAGCAGGTCGGCGAACTCATGGCCTCCAGCTGCACTACCCGCCCCGGGCTCAAGTTTGGGGGCAGTCCGGCGGCAGCTGGCTCCGGCGCTCGCGTCTCGGCCCTTCTCTTCTGCACTGCGCTCAGCTCCTCATCAAACCAGCACCGCTGTCTCTCGCTTCAGGCCCAGCTTGTGCAGCGACTTCTCCCCCACCGGGTTACAACTTTCAGCACACTCCCAGAAATATGTGGAGCAGGGTAAATGCAGGCCGAGCTCTCTCAGAAAGCGCCCATCACGCAGTCCGGCTAGCCATGCCCCCCACATCGACGTAACCTTAGTTGCTTGTTGGCGCATAGTCAGCTGGTCATCTATTATAATGCCCAGGTTACGGACTGATTGGGAGGGTTGGGGAAATACCCATTTGTTGAGACCAATGTTGAGGTCCCCATAGATCTTTATTGCCGCCTAAAATCAAAAGCAAGAGAGGTACAGTAAGAAGGAAGAGAATTGCAGAACAAAGCAACAGAGGTGCAGAAAGAGGCAAGAGGGGTGCAGAAAGAAGCAAAAGAAGTGCAGAAAGGAGCAACAGAAATGTCAAAAGAGGCAAGAGAATTGCTGAAAGGGACGCACACCTGCCTTTTAGGACCTGTCTTCGGACTGCTGCTGCTTTTCTAGCCAACTTCTTCTGCCCCTGGAAAACCCTCAGCACCTCGCCGGACCCGCTTCGCGGGTCCCGCAGCGCGTCTAACACCAGCGGGAGCTGCTGCTGGGAGAGGGGCGGTCTCCTGTGCCAGGACTTGGGGCGTGTTGGTGCTGGCAGGGCTGCGAGCACGTTAGCAGGGACTCCATCACCCAGGAGTCCCTGCGAGCCCAATCTGTTACACCTGGGCTGCTCTCCCTGCTGGCCCAGCCCCCCCCACACACGGAGTAAAAACAGGCTGCAGGACTCTGTTCGTGGGACGCTCACCTGCCTTTTTGGACCTGTCTTCGGACTGCTGCTGCTTTTCTAGCCAACTTCATCTGCCCCTGGAAAACCCTCAGCACCTCGCCGGACCCGCTTCGCGGGTCCCGCAGCGCATCTAACACCAGCGGGAGCTGCTGCTGGGAGAGGGGCGGTCTCCTGTGCCAGGACTTGGGGCGTGTTGGTGCTGGCAGGGCTGCGAGCACGTTAGCAGGGACTCCATCACCCAGGAGTCCCTGCGAGCCCAATCTGTTCCACCTGGGCTGCTCTCCCTGCTGGCCCAGTCCCCCCACACACGGAGTAAAAACAGGCTGCAGGACTCTGTTCGTGGGACGCTCACCTGCCTTTTTGGACCTGTCTTCGGACTGCTGCTGCTTTTCTAGCCAACTTCTTCTGCCCCAGGAAAACCCTCAGCACCTCGCCGGACCCGCTTCGCGGGTCCCGCAGCGCATCTAACACCAGCGGGAGCTGCTGCTGTGAGAGGGGCGGTCTCCTGTGCCAGGACTTGGGGCGTGTTGGTGCTGGCAGGGCTGCGAGCACGTTAGCAGGGACTCCATCACCCAGGAGTCCCTGCGAGCCCAATCTGTTCCTCCTGGGCTGCTCTCCCTACTGGCCCCGCCACCCCGCCCACGGAGTAAAAACAGGCTGCAGGACTCTGTTCGTGGGACGCTCACCTGCCTTTTTGGACCTGTCTTCGGACTGCTGCTGCTTTTCTAGCCAACTTCTTCTGCCACTGGAAAACCCTCAGCACCTCGCCGGACCCGCTTTGCGGGTCCTGCAGCGCGTCTAACACCAGCGGGAGCTGCTGCTGGGAGAGGGGCGGTCTCCTGTGCCAGGACTTGGGGCGTGTTGGTGCTGGCAGGGCTGCGAGCACGTTAGCAGGGACTCCATCACCCAGGAGTCCCTGCGAGCCCAATCTGTTCCACCTGGGCTGCTCTCCCTGCTGGCCCCGCCCACGGAGTAAAAACAGGCTGCAGGACTCTGTTCGTGGGACGCTCACCTGCCTTTTTGGACCTGTCTTCGGACTGCTGCTGCTTTTCTAGCCAACTTTTTCTGCCCCTGGAAAACCCTCAGCACCTCGCCGGACCCGCTTCGCGGGTCCCGCAGCGCGTCTAACACCAGCGGGAGCTGCTGCTGGGAGAGGGGCGGTCTCCTGTGCCAGGACTTCGGGCGTGTTGGTGCTGGCAGGGCTGCGAGCACATTAGCAGGGACTCCATCACCCAGGAGTCCCTGCGAGCCCAATCTGTTCCTCCTGGGCTGCTCTCCCTGCTGGCCCCGCCCCCCCGCCCATCAATCCTCCCTTTTACTATTTTAGAAGGTTGAACGGCTGCTGCGCGGGAGCGTGCGGGAGCGCCTGGGGCGAAGCCCGGGCAAAGGGCGGGCCGTTTGAGGCCGTTCGAGGACCGGAGAGACTGGACTGGGCCATCTCCCTTTCCCCTTACCTCGCTCACTTCTTTGTCACCTTTTAGGCAATATGGTAATGACCAGAGGAAATAAAACTAAGGCCCCGGGTAGTGTGGGTAAATTGCTAGGTCCTATGGATGATTTTATCACAAAGGCCAACACATTCATAGATCAAAGTATTTCACTGATGGAGGAAAGGGTGTCCCTGGATTTAGCATTCGCCAAAAGATCCTCCATGGGTAATCTGGCGGATGCTAGAACACCCGCTCCTGGTAACAATAATGAAGGGCCGATGGTGCTTTGTGAGGGCAGACGTAGTCTGCCTAACAATGTGGATCTGTCAGCTTCTCAGCTCTCAGATTCACAGATAAGCTCTGACCTCGAAGGAACACCTGAGCTATTACCCCTAAGCCTCCCACTAACGGCATCACAGGAAAGAATCCTAGCCAGAGGGAGGAGGGAGGGTGCAATAAGTAAAAGAAAGATTGATCCGAAACACCCTATCCTTGATCTGACGGAACATACCTCTAGTATCGCCCAGAACCTACCCCCTAGAGTAGAACAGTTGGTAGTTCCCGTGTTGATCCATCATGTTGTTCATGAAACTCCTACCCCTATTGATTTGGAATCGTCCATTCACCTATCCACCAGTAAGGGTTTAACAGAGAGTAATAACTCACAGCTGCTAAACAAGATTGCTGACCTCTTTAAACTATATTTACAACCAGTAGAACAAAAGTTAGCGCAGTTGGAGATTCAGATATCTAAGGTGGTTAACCTCCCTCACCATAAACAACCGGGAGGCGTCCAAAAAATTGGAGGAAATAATCATAATAAACAACTTTCCCTGAAGCCAGTAAATACCCTTCCGAAACCTGCTACCACCCAAAAGAATGTATCCCGGGCTGTAACACCTATAATAACGAACACTAAGAGCACATTGAATCCAATTACCAATGTAGCCACTACCCTTTCATAGGGAAACGCCCTGTCAACAACAACACCTGTATCGAAGACAGTGCAAGCAAATAAAGTAACACCTAAAACTCCGGTGACTCAAACTCTGGCCCCTAATCCTCCGGTTCCAATAGGTAATAGAAATGTTTCTAGAGGACCCGGGGAGATTAGATTTCCTTTTGATCTGCCACCGGACGCATCACCCTACGTAGTGGTAATGACGGGCGTCCCGGAGCTAGCGGACCACAACGCTGAACCTATGTGGTCCCTGAAAAACAAGGCACAACACTGGCTACACACTAATCGCCCCATGCCTCCAACCTGGCATGGAAGGATCCTGACAGTACGTAGGACTCCATGGGTGGGTAAAGGCAGAAAAACGATTCCAGGGGACTGTGTTGTGATTACTTTTGAAGACCCCCGCGTAGCAGATTATATCTGCTCTTGGGATCACACGAATGCAAACGGAGGCATAGGGATTAAACCACTCTCCTTTTTCTACCCCTCAAGACAATCAAATGGCTTTTTTTACGATTATGATTCATCCTGGCATGCACCACCTCCTCGTCAGATCGACTTTTCTAACACAAGACAATATGGAGGCCCTCGTCATCGTGAGTATGATAACTCTTGGCACTTTGCGGGATCACGTTATCAGGGTGGAGGTTGGGAAGAATGGGGCCCACATACACACAGGACGGCTCACAGAGAACCGCCCCGCTGGGACCCCTGGTATAACATCCCGCTGAGCAACAGATTTAGCGGACTCGAAATAGTCGATTGACCATCAACGGAAACTGATTCTGCTAACCCTAATTCACCCAAGCCGCACCCCAAAATAGGAACGACCCCAGGAATTAGATCACCCGCGGTAACTACTGAAACCGTTGCACTAAAAGCTGATACCTTGCCTATACCCACCCTCTTTTGGAATGTGGCGGGTTTACGCCCGAAGATCGAGGATGGGACGGCCTCGTATTATTTGGCATCATGTAAAATAATCTGTCTCCAAGAGACATGGTCCATAACAGAGCTTCATCCCTTGGGCTTTAAAACTTTCTTTATCCCAGCCGTGCGTAGCTCAATTGGTAGGCCTAAAGGAGGGTTAATAACATACATAGCTAATACAGTGAATCATCTAAAAGTGTCCATGGTTTATTCTGACTCAAATTGTCAAATCCTCTCTCTCCTATTTGCGAATAAGGAGTCTATCCTTTTGGTCAACTCTTACAACAACTTAGAGGATGATCAATTTTTGACTCTTTTGCGTAACGTTCAAGAGAGATTAATGCAACTCTATCAGTTGAAGGATGGACACGGGCCAATTCATCTTTTATGGGGAGGGGATTTCAACCTCCATCCATGCCCACAGGCGAATTCACAGTGCTGCGGGATAGTGGACGAATCTGAGGCTCCATTAGCCCACTTTGTACATACTAAGGTGGGGAACGCCATGAATAATCTGCTCTCAGACTTGGACCTTGTAATAGCTAATCGCCCAAGTCTGGATCAAAACTCCCTTCAACCGACCTATGTGGGCAGAGGTCACCAAACGACAGTTGATTATATCTTTTTGTCTCCTGGATTGCTTAACATGGCTAAAACTTTCCAGGTTATTGCCAACTCATTGAGTGACCATTTTGCGTTGAGGTTGGATCTTTACTTAACTGATTATAAGCCCCGAAATATAGAAATAGCGAAAACTCTTGCCCAGAATAAACTAGAACTAGGAAAACAGAATCGCTACACAATAAAATGGGGTAAAATTAATCCAAATGAAATCACAAAAAAACTGGTCGAAGTGGCTTATCCCAATATAATAAAATGCTTGGATCTCTCGGTCAACCATCAAGAAGTCCTAAATAACTTCAGTCAAATCTTAGAGAAAATCAAGGGACTACTCACTGCAAAATCAGTGCCCAAGAATCCAACGAAAAAAGGATGGTTTAACCATAGCTGTACCACAGCCCTTTCTAAACTAAAACTCGCCCTACATAACAAACCTAGAGACGCGGGGCAGATCCAACTTCTTAGGCGCCAATACACCAAGGAACGCAGGCTAAGAACCCAAGAACTGAAACAGAAACTCTGGGAAGACCTGCATACGAGCGCTCTCTCAAAAAATAGCGAGGCTTTTTGGAGAACTGTTAGATCTCCCTATTTTACTGATCACAACAGCCCTAAGATTGAAGTGGCCATAGACGAAGAAACATGGGTCGCCCACTTCACTAATATTTTTAAAAACAACGTAAATATAGGTGAGACTGCGAATATACTTCCAAAAGTACAATACCCAATTCCGCTGCTTTTTGACATACCCGACTTAATAGTGGCCCTGGAAGTAAGTAAGACTGGAAAAGTCCCAGGTCCAGATGGGGTCCCGGTGGACCTATTTAAACATAATTTGGACCTCTGGGCCCCAATCCTTACTAGAGTGTGCACAGCCGCCGCAAATGTGGGAGTGCTAAATTCCTGGATCAAGTCTATTATGGTCCCCATTTTTAAAAAAGGGGATCGTCAGGATGTGAAATGCTACCGCCCCATCTCATTGCTGGACTCACTCGGCAAAGTCGTTGGGAGAGTAATCCTCGAGCGACTTCAGCAATGGGGTGAGGAGAGGGGCATTATCTCTGATCTCCAGTTTGGTTTCCGAGAGGGGTTCGGAACGGTAGAGCAGGCCCTTAACCTCAGTTTAATTATGGGAAAATATATACAGGCAAAGAAGAACATGCTCTATATGGTCTACGTAGACCTGTCCGCAGCTTTTGACTGCGTTTCGCATTCAAAACTGTGGACGGTCCTAAGTCTAATGGGAGTGGATTCCTTCCTTTTAGATTTTCTGGGGGAACTCTATTCTAGTGCCTCGGCAAGAGTGCGCTTTGGCCTGAATGGAGAGCTGACGGCATCTTTTGGTGTAGAGCGTGGAGTCAGGCAGGGGTGTGACCTGGCCCCCTTTCTTTTCTCATTATACACCAACGGCCTGGAGCCAGAGATGTTGAGGGGGGGCCCAGGACCTCCCACGTGTAAAACAGCGCCTGATTCCCGCTCTGCTCTATGCGGATGATGCCGTCATTCTCGCGCGCACACCGCGCGAACTCCAGAAATCTATGAATAAATACACGACCTTTATAGGCGGTCTGGATCTACAAGTAAATGTCAAAAAAACGTTTGTCATGGTCTCAGGCACAGGGAGAAAAGGAGCAAAAGACATCTATCTTGACAACCAAAAACTCGAGGTTACTGCCCAGTACCCATATCTTGGCATCATGATAGATGATAGATTGACTTGGAAGACAGCAGTAGAGACTAGGTGCCTTCTGTTCAGAAGATCCATGGCGGCACTGATGAGTTTTTCCCAGAGATTGGGGAGGAGGGCACCAGCGGAGCTACTGAAAATTTATAGCGCCAAGTGCCAGGCCATTGCCCTATACGGAGCGGGAGTCTGGGGACACACTGACACCAGCGCCCTCCAGGTAGCAGAAAACACTTTCTTAAGATTTATTTTAGCTGCCCCAAGAGGCACCTCAACTTACGCCTCTCATTTGGAACTAGGAATTCCCTACTTAGAGGACTTGCTCAAGATTCAACCACTGATGCTGTGGCGGCGCATTTGGACTTCTGTCAAAAATGCACTGACGCAGGCAATTGTAGTTGACACAATGGCTCTTGACCAGTCCTCAAAAGTAAAGTGGCTCTGCTACATTAGAAACTTTTTTAAAGACCTTGGCCTAGAGAAATATTATTTCCACCCGGAGTCAATAGCTGACCTCCCAAAAAAAGCCTTAAAGCAACAAGCCCTCTGTCATTTAGAGACATTGAGATTGACTTCCGAGGCGACAAAATCTTCGGTCCTCCATGCGAACATGGTTCAGCTAACTTATGGCATTCAGCCGTATTTAACCCTTCAGGTCACAACCTACGAGAGAATGTTGTTGACCAGATTCAGATTAGATATTTTTTTTAGACTGGTAGCTTTCCCTGTGACTAACAGCTGGGACCTAAGCCTTCCCCATGTCCCTGCGATGGGGAATCAAACCAGTCAAATTTACATGTTATCATGCTTTGTAAATTCTACCACCCACACAGGAAAATTTGGCTATTACCAACACTGAAGTGCTGGGGTCTTAGACATTGCCGGCCTGTTTTCCTTCGCCTTAAAATGTTGGAATCTGAATCTGTTTGTTACATTGTTCTTAATTTCCTATAATGTATCATGAAGCATAGGAAAAACCAGTAAAAAGCCCTCTGGAACTTAATCTCTATGAATCGAAATGTTTTGATATTCTCTTTTTATTCGTAAAACTGTCTTTGTATGAATCTCTTTGGAACCTATTTTAGTTATTTGTATATTTGTGAAAACATGTAAATTGTATTTTTAATGTTCCTTTTATGGTTTTCCTTTGCGAAAAACCGAATAAAGAAATTTATATAATTGCTGAAAGAAGCAACACAGGTGCAGAAAGAGGCAAGAGAGGCGTAAAAAGGCAAGAGATGTACAGAAAGACACGTGAGGTACAGAAACAGGCAAAAGGGATTCAGAAAGAAGCGAGAGGTAGCAGCAACAGAGGTGCAGGAGGAGGCAACAGAACTGCAGAAACAGGCAAGAGAGTTGCAGAAACAGGCAAGAGAGGTGTAGAAAGAGGGAAGGCAGGTGGAGAAAGAAGCAAGAGAGGTACAGAAAGAAGCAAGATAAGTACAGAAAGAAGCAACAGAAATTAACAAAGAGGCAAGAGAAGTGCAGAAAGAAGCAACAGAAATGCAGAAAGAGGCAAGAGAAGTGCAGGAAGAAGCAACATAGGTGCAGAAAAGGCAAGAGGGGTACAGAAACTGGCAAAAGAAGTGCAGAAAGAAGTAACAGAGGTGCAGAAAGATGCAAGAGAACTGCAGAAAAAGGCAAGAGGTGCCGAAAGAGGCATGTGAGGTACAGAAGAGGAAAGAGGGGTGCAGAAAGAGACAAGAGGGGAGCAGAAAAATGCAAGAGGTCTAGAATGAGAAAAGTGAGGTGCAGAAACAGACAAGAGGGGTGCAGAAAGAGGCAAGAGATCTGCAGAAAGACGCAAGAGCGGTACAGAAAGAAGAAGGCAGGTGCAGAAAGAGGTAAGAGAAGTGCAAAAAGAAGCAACAGAGGTGCAGAAGCACGCAATAGAACTGCAGAAAGAGGCAAGAGAGTTGCAGAAACAGGCAAGAGAGGTGCAGAAACAGGGAACAGGGGTGAAGAAAGAGGCAAGAGAGGTACAGAAAGAGGGAAGAGGGGTGCTGAAAGAAGCAAAAGAAGTGCAGAAAGAAGCAAAAGAGGTGCAGAACGAGGGAAGAGGACGACAGAAAGAGGTGATAGGGGTGCAGAAAAGCAAGAGAGGTACAGAAAGAAGCAAGAGAAGTGCAGAAAGGAGTAACAGGGGTGCAGAAAGAGGCTAGAGAAGTGATGAAAGACAAGAGGGTTGCAGAAAGGGGCAAGTGAGGTACAGAAAGTGGGAAGAGGGGTGCAGAAAGAGTCTAGAGGGATGCAGAAACAGACAACAGGGGTGTAGAAAGAGGCAAGAGGAGTGCATAAAGAAGGAATGAAGAAAGAGGCAAGAGAGGTACAGAAAGAGGGACGGGGGTGCAGAAAAAAACAAGAGAGGTGTAGAAAGAGGCAAGAGAAGTGCTGAAAGAGGTGAGAGAGTTGCAGAAACAGGCAAAAGAGGTGCAGAAAAAGGCAAGAGAAGTACAGAAAGAGGCAAGAGAGTTGCAGAAAGAGGCAAGTGAGGTACAGAAAGAAGGACAAGAGGTGCAGAAAAAAGCAAAAGAGCTGTAGAAAGAGGCACGTGAGGTGCAGAAACAGGCAAGAGGGGTGCAGAAAGAGGCAAGGGAAGTGCAAAAAGAAGGAACAGCAATGCAGAAAGGGGCAAGAGAACTGCAGATACAGGCCAGAGAGCTGCAGAAACAGGCAAGAGAGTTGCAGAAAAATGGAACAGGGGTGCAGAAAGAGGCAAGCGAGGTGCAGATAGAGTGAAGAGGGATGCAGAAAGAGGCAAGTGGGGAGCAGAAAGAGGTAAGAGAAGTGCTGACTGAAAGAAGCAACAGAGGTGTAGAAAGAGGCAAGAGAAGTGCAGAAAGAAGGAACAAATGCAAAAAGAGGCAAGGGAAGTGCAGGAAGAAGCAACAGAAATACAGAAAAGGCAAACAAAGTACAGAAAGAAGCATCAGAGGTGAAGAAAGAGGCATCAAATGTGCAGAAAGAGGCAAGAGAGGTGCAAAATGAGACCATGACAGGTACACAAAGAGACAAGCGAGGTGCAGAATGAGGGAAGACAGGTGCATAAAGAGGCAACAGGGGTTCAGGAAGAAGCAACAAAGGTGCAGATGCAAGAGAAGTGATGAAAGAGACAAGAGTGTTACAGCAAGACACAAGAGAGGTGCAGAAAGAGGGTAGGCGTGTGTAGAAAGAAGCAAGAGAGGTACAGTAAGAAGAAAGAGAAGTGCAGAACAAAGCAACAGAGGTACAGAAAGAGGCAATAGGGGTGCAGCAAGAAGCAGGAGAAGTGCAGAAAGAAGCAACAGAAATGTAAAAAGAGGCAAGAGAAGTGCAGAAAGAAGAAACAGAGGTGCAGGAAGAGGCAAGAGAGGTGTAAAAAGGCAGATGTACAGAAAGAGGCAAGTGAGGTGCAGGACCAGGCAAGAGGGATGTAGAAAGAGGCAAGAGTTGTAGAAACAAGCAAGAGAGGTGCAGAAAGAGGCAAGAGGTGCAGAAAAAAGGAAGAGAGCTGTAGAGACAGGTAAGAGAGGTGCAGAAAGAGGGAACAGGGGTACAGAAAGAGGCAAAAGAGATGCAGGAAGAGGGAAGAGGCTTGCAGAACGAGCCAATAGGGGTACAGAGAGAGGCAAAAGGGTGCAAAAAGAAGCAACAGAGGTGCAGAAAGAGCCAAGAGAGTTGCAGAAGGAGGCAGGAGAGGTGCAGAAAGAAGTAAGAGAAGTACAGAAAGAAGTAACCAAGGTGCAGAAAGAAGCAAGAGAAGTGATGAAAGAGACAAGAGAGTTGCAGAAAGAGGCAAGTGAGGTACAGAAAGAGGGAAGAGGGATGCAGAAGGAGACAAGAGGAGTCCAGAAAAAAGCAAGAGAGGTGCTGAAAGAAGCAAGAAAAGTGCAGAAAGAGGCACGTGAGGTGCACAAACAGACAAGAGGGGTGCAGAAAGAGGCAAGAAAGGTGCAGAAAGACACAAGAGGTGCAGAAAGAGTGAAGGGAGGTGCAAAAATAAGTAATAGAGGTGTAGAAAGAGGCAAAAGAAGTGCTGAAATAAGCAACAGAGGTGCAGAAAGAACCAAGAGAAGTGCAGAAAGGAGCAACAGGGGTGCAGAAATTAGCAAAAGAGGTGCGGGAAGAGGGGGGCAGAAAGAGGCAAGAGAGGTAAAGAAAGAAGCAAAAATGGTACAGAAGGAAGCACGATTAGTGCAGAAAGGAGCAACAGGGGTGCATAAAGAGGCTAGCGGACTGCAGAAAAAGGTAAGAGAAGTGCAGAAAGAAGCAATAAAGGTTCCGGAGGAGGCAAGTGAATTGCAGAAAGAGGTGAGAGAGTTACAGAAACAGGCAAAAGAGGTGCAGAAAAAGGCAAGAGAAGTACAGAAAGAGACAAGAGAAGTGCTGAAATAAGCAACAGGGGTGCAGAAAGAAGAGTGAGGTACAGAAAGAGAGAAGAGAGGTGCAGAAAGAGGCAAGTGAGGTGCAGAAACAGACAAGAGGGGCGCAGAAAGAGGCAAGAGAAGTGTAGGAAAAAGGAACAGATATGCAGAAAGAGGCAAGAGAACTGCAGAAACAGGCAAGAGAACTGCAGAAAGAGGCAAGAGAGGTATAGAAAGAGGGAAGAGGAAGCAGAAAGAGGCAAGAGGGGTGCTAGAAAAAAGCAAGACAGGTGCAGAAAGAAGCAAGAGAAGTGCAGAAAGAAGCAAGAGAAATGCAGAAAGAAGCAACAGGTGCAGAAAGAAGCAAGAAAAGTTCAGAAAGAAGCAACAGAGGTGTAGAAAGAGGCAAGAGAAGTGCAGGAAGAAGCAACAGAAATTCAGAAAGAGGCAAAAGAAGTACGGAAAGAAGCATCAGAGGTACAGAAAGAGGCACCAGAAATGCAGAAAGAGGTAAGAGAGGTGAACATAGAAACAAGAGAGGTGCTGTATGAGAGAAGACGAGTGCAGAAAGAAGCAACAGGAGTGCAGCAAGAAGCAAGAAAGGTGCAGAAAAGGGGAAGAGGGGTGCAGAAACATGCAGGAGAGGTGTAGAAAGAAGCAAGACAAGTACAGAAAGAAGAAACAGAAGTGCAGAAAGAGGCAAGAGGTGTGCAGAAAGAGGCAAGAGAGTTGCAGAAACAGCCAAAAGAGGTGTGTGCAGAAACAGACAAGAGAAGTATAAAAGAAGCAACAGAGGTGCAGAAAGAAGCTATGAAAGAGACAAGAGAGTTGAAGAAAGAGGGCAGAGAAGTGTGGCTCAGGGGTTAGAGGCAGCAGACCCGGAAGCTGAGATCGGTCCTGGACCAGGGTTCAATTCCCCGCCTCGGCGGGTCTTGGGCTAAAAATTCCACGGACTCGATAATTCTCGCCCCGGTGCCTCCTCGACTCACGGGTTCACACTCTGCGACTCTGGGCAATAGCTTGCTTAATCTCCACAACGGCCCCTAGCAGCGGGATGCTTGACTTTCACCTTGTGGATACCCTGCTATCTCACAGGGGAATACCAGGAAGGGTTCCCTAAGCAAGCGCCGGGACACCCACTGCGGGTAGCTGTGCGCTATATAAGCTCAACTACATATAAGCTCAACTACAGAGGGGTGCTGAAAGAGGTAAGTGGGTGCAGAGAAAAGCAAGAGAGGTGCAGAAAGAAGAAAGAGAAGTGCAGGAAGAGGCAAGAGGGTACAGAAAGAGGGAAAAGGGTGCAGAAAGAGGGAAGAGGGGTGTAGAAAGAAGCAAGAAAAGTGTAGAAAGAAGAAAGAGGTGCAGAAAGAGGCAAGAGGGGTAAAGAAAAAAGGGGGTTAAGACAGAGGCAATAAAAGTACTGAAAGAGGCAACAGAGGGGGCAGCAAGAGGGAGGAGAAGTGCAGAAAAAAGAAACAGAAATGCAGAAAGAGGCAAGAGAAGTGCAGAAAGAAGCAATACAGGTGCATAAAGAGGCAAGAGAGGAGTGCAGAAAGAGGAAACAAATGTGCCAAATGAAGCAGCAGGGGTCCAGAAAGAGGCAAGAGGGGACTAAAGAAGCAAGAGAAGTGCAGAAAGAATCAACACAGGTGCAGAGGAGGCAGGAGAACTGCAAAAAGATACAAGAGAGTTACAGAAACAGGCAAAAGAGGTGCATAAAGAGGGAAGAGGGGTGCAGACAGTGGCAAGAGAGGTACAGAAAGAGGGAAGAGGAGTGCCAAAAGAGGGAAGAGGCATGCATAAATCTGTACGAGAGGTACAGAAAGAAGTAAGGGCAGTGCTGAAAGAACCAACAGAGGTGCAGAAAGAGGCAAGAGGGGTGAAGAAAAAGGCAAGAGAAGTGCAGAACGAAGCAAAAGAGATGCAGAAAGAGGCAAGAGAGGTGCAGAAAATCAAGAGAAGTACAGAAAGAGGCAAGCGAGGTGCAGAAAGAGGTAACAGGGGTACAGAAAGAGGTATGAGAGGTACAGGAAGAGAGGTGCAGGAAGAGAGTTACAGAAAGAGGCAAGAGGGCTGCAGAAAGAAGCAACAGAGGTGCAGAAAGAAGCTATGAAAGAGACAAGAGAGTTGAAGAAAGAGGGCAGAGGGGTGCTGAAAGAGGTAAGTGGGTGCAGAGAAAAGCAAGAGAGGTGCAGAAAGAAGAAAGAGAAGTGCAGGAAGAGGCAAGAGGGTACAGAAAGAGGGAAAAGGGTGCAGAAAGAGGGAAGAGGGGTGTAGAAAGAAGCAAGAAAAGTGTAGAAAGAAGAAAGAGGTGCAGAAAGAGGCAAGAGGGGTGAAGAAAGAAAAAAGGGGGTTAAGACAGAGGCAATAAAAGTACTGAAAGAGGCAACAGAGGGGGCAGCAAGAGGGAGGAGAAGTGCAGAAAAAAGAAACAGAAATGCAGAAAGAGGCAAGAGAAGTGCAGAAAGAAGCAATACAGGTGCATAAAGAGGCAAGAGAGGAGTGCAGAAAGAGGAAACAAATGTGCCAAATGAAGCAGCAGGGGTCCAGAAAGAGGCAAGAGGGGACTAAAGAAGCAAGAGAAGTGCAGAAAGAATTAACACAGGTGCAGAGGAGGCAGGAGAACTGCAAAAAGAGGCAAGAGAGTTACAGAAACAGGCAAAAGAGGTGCATAAAGAGGGAAGAGGGGTGCAGACAGTGGCAAGAGAGGTACAGAAAGAGGGAAGAGGAGTGCCAAAAGAGGGAAGAGGCATGCATAAAGCTGTACGAGAGGTGCAGAAAGAAGTAAGGGCAGTGCAGAAAGAACCAACAGAGGTGCAGAAAGAGGCAAGAGGGGTGAAGAAAGAGGCAAGAGAAGTGCAGAACGAAGCAAAAGAGATGCAGAAAGAGGCAAGAGGGGTGCAGAAAATCAAGAGAAGTATAGAAAGAGGCAAGCGAGGTGCAGAAAGGGGTAACAGGGGTACAGAAAGAGGTATGAGAGGTACAGGAAGAGAGGTGCAGGAAGAGAGTTACAGAAAGAGGCAAGAGGGCTGCAGAAAGAAGCAACACAGGTGCAAAAGGGGGCAAGAGAACTGCAGAAAGAGGTTAGACAGTTGCAGAAACAGGGGCTAGAGAGTAGAGTGGTGCAGAAAGAGGTAAGAGGGGTATAGAAAGAAGCAAGAGAGGTATCGAAAAAATCAAGAGAAGTGCAGAAAGGAGCAAAAGGGATGCAGAAAGAGGCTAGAGGGCTGTAGAAAAAGGCAAGAGAAGTGCAGAAAGAAGCAACCGTGGTACAAAAGGAGGCAAAAGAACTGCAGAAAGAGGCAAGAGGGTTGCAGAAACAGGAAAAAGAGGTACAGAAAGAGTGTAAAGGGGTGCAGACTGTGGGAAGAGAGGTGCAGAAAGAGGGAAGAGTAGTGCCAAAAGAGGGAAGAGGGATGCAGAGATTTGCAAGAGAGGTGCAGAAAGAGGCAAGAGCAGTGCAGAGAGAACCAACAGAGGTGCAGAAAGAGGCAAGAGGGGTGTAGAAAAAGACAAGAGAAGTGCAGAAAGAAGCAAAAGAGGTGCAGAAAGTGGCAAGAAAACTGCAGAAAGAGGCAAGACAGTTGCAGAAAGTAGCAAGAGAGGTACACAAAGAGGGAACCGGGGTACAGAAAGAGTCAAGAGGGGTACAGAAAGAAGCAAGTGAGGTACAGAAAGAGGCAACTGGGGTCGAGATAGAGGCAAGAGAGGTGCAGAAATAGGCAAGAGAATTGCAGAAAGAGGCAAGAAAAGTGCTAAAAGAAGCAAGAGGTGTAGAAAGAAGCAAGAGAAGTGATAAAAGACAAGAGAGTTGCAGAATGAAACAAGAGAGGTGCAGAAAAAAAGCAAGAGAAGTGCAGACAGAGGCAAGTGAGGTGGAGAAAGAGGCAAGAGGGCTGCAGAAAGAAGCAAGAAAGGTACAGAAAGAAGCTAGAGAAGAGCAGAAAGAAGCAATAAAGGTGCACAAAGAGGCAAGAGGGGTGCAGAAAGAAGAAACAAAATGGTTATTTACCAGTAGTAGTAGTAGTTTTGCAGCTTGAAGAGTTTTCTGGATTCACGTGCATCATTCTGCCATCTAGTGCTTAGGTCCAGAATTGTCTGTTTTTTTCTTTTTTCTTTGTCTTGTTTTGGTCGCTTTCATTTGGTGTCAGTTACGTCCCCCTGTATGATCTCAGATGGCATCCTGGAGGTCGACGTGCGTGGTGGCCATCTTTGGATTCTTTTTTCTGTTTTTTGCTGTTTAATCCTTGTGATGGTCCTTATTTTAAGTTTTTAACGTTGTACTTTGCTTCCCCACCTGTTTGTGTTCCTTCTAGTGGAAGGCTGGGTGGGTCGCATGTGAATCCAGAAATCTCTCCAAGATGCAAAACTACTCCCACTGGTAAGTAACCATTGCGTTTTGCAGCATGAATCCTTTTCTGGATTCACAAGCTGTGCATCAGATTATGTAGCGGGTTCTTGGGTTTTTGGGAGGCTGTGGTGAGAGGAAGTCTTAGAAAACAGGTGTTGAAGCACCCTTTGTCCAATTTGAGCTTCCTTATTCATCTGTATGCGCACACAATGATGCTTTGTAAATGTGTGTGATGATGCCCATGTTGCTGCTGCATAGATGGCATTGATAGGAATATTTGCCATGAAGGCTAGCGTTGCTCCTTTCTTCCTAGTGGAGTGAGCTGTTGGTGTATTGTTAGTTTTTTGGGCATTGGTATAGCTTAGTTTTATAGCTTTTACTATCCATCTTGCAATGGTTGCTTTAGTGACAGCTAATCCTGTGTTGGTATGTGAATAAGCAACAAACAACAGTTTTGTTTTCCTCACTTGTTCTGTCCTTTGTAGATAGTACAGTAGAGCTCTCCTAACATCCAGGGTGTGGAGGCTTCTTCTGTTTCAGTTTTTGATTACTTGAAGAAAACTGGCAAGATGATGTTTTGATTCAAGTGATACTTAGTTACCACCATTAGTAAAAACTGTGGGTTGGTTTTTAAAATTACCTTATCCTTGTGGATTTGTAAATAGGGTTCTTGTATAGCTAATGCCTGTGGTTCACTGACTCTCCGTAGTGATGTTATTGCAATCAGAAATGCTGTCTTGAGTGTAATGTATTTGATATCGGCTGTATGCATGGGTTCAAACGGTTTTCCCATTAGCTGAGACAGCACTGTATTTAAACTCCATGTTGGTAGAGAAGCAGTTCTTGGTGGAGCCATTCTTTTGGCTCCTTCCAAAAATCTTTTCATGAGTGTTCTACTAAAGAAGCTTTTGCATGTTTTCCCTCGTGTGTATGCCACTATGGCCGCGAGGTGCACTTTTAGGCTGGAAACATTGATGTTGCTGTCTAAAAGGTAGGTAAGATATGGGACTACTGGTTACTGTGTATTTATTGTATTAGTACTGTTGTTAGTGGTGCACCCTGTGGTACTTAGCTTCCATTTAGCCGTATAGCATTTTCTTGTTGGCTGTTTTCTTGCCTCCTTAGAATCTCCATGGTTCTGGACCGCAGTTCGAGGTATCCAAAATTTCATGTATTCAGGCACCAGGCTACTAGTTGTAGTGTTGATGGTTCTGGATGAGAGATTTGGCCCTGTTGAATTGTTAACAGGTCCTTGTTTGCTTTGATCCTGATCATCTCTCCTTTGTAGAGTTCTAGGAGAGTTGAGTACCATGTCTGTCTTGGCCAAAGGGGGGCAATGAGAATCATTTTTGTACCTGGTCTGCTTGCTTTTTGTAGTACTGCATCAGAAGAAATGGTGGAAAGGCTTAGACAAATGTCTGAGACCAATTGAGTGAAAGTGCATTTCCCATTGACAGGTGGTGTGAAAACCTGGATGCAAAGTTTTGGCATTTCTTGTTCGGCACTGTTGCAAAGAGATCCAACACTGGCATTCCCCAGATGTTGAACAGATATTGTATTGTTTGCTTTAGCTCCCATTTGTGTGAGCAACTGTTTTGTCTGCTTAGCTGGTCTGCTGTGACGTTGTCTACCCCTGGTAGATGTACTGTTTACAGATTGATTTGCTGTGGTATCGCTCATTGCCAGATTTCTTGTGCAAGTTAGCTCGGGGGAAGGATTTATTCCACCCTGTTAGTTAACGTAAAATAGTGTAGGTATGTTGTCTGTTGTATTAGAATGGTCTTCCCCTGAATCTGTTTCAGGAATGCTTTGAGTTCCAGAAGAACAGTTTTCATTTCTAAGAAATTGATGTGTTTTATGGAGTCTTCTTCGCTCCATCGCCCATGAATCTGTAGTTGGTTTAGGTGTGCTCCCCAACCATTGAGGGCTGCATCCGAGGTGATTGTCACAGATGGAGTTGTCGTCCTGAACCACTGTAACAACCACTAGATTTTCCAAATCCCTTGTGGCTTGTGACCAGCTGTTGGTGATCCATTCTTGGCATGGACGCATATGTAGGCGAGGGGGAGGGATGAGTTGGATGCATGATGCCAACATGCCCATTAGTTTCATTACCTTCCTCACTGTCAGAGACTGTCCCTTCTGATAGAGGGCTGTTTCTTTGTAGATAGCTTCTATCCTTTTCTGTGTGGGATAAGCTGTTGCATTCCTTGTATTTACTCTTGCCCCCATTAAGGTTTTTTCCTTTTCTGGGTTTGTTGATGATTCTTTGTGATTTATTGAGACCTTGAAGTGTTTAGATTGTCTTCTGAACCTGATTGTGGCATATTTGTTTTGTGCGTCCCCTTATTAGCCAATCGTCCAGATAGGGATATACATGATTTTTCCTTTACTTAGGATGGTGGCCACTGCGACCAGACACTTTGTGAACATCTGTGGAGCTGATTTCATTCCAAACGGGAGTACCTTGAATTGGTAGTGTGTTCCCTTGTGTAGGAATCTTAGGTACTTTGTGTTTTTTGTTCATTGGAATATGTAAATAGGTGTCCTTGAGGTCTATTGTTGCTAGGAAATCTCCTTTTTGGATTTGTGGGATTATTTCTTGAAGGGTACACATTTTGAAGTGTTGTGTCCGTATGAACTTAAGTCCAAAATTGGCATCAGTATTAGGTCTTGTTTTGGTACAAGGAAGTATGGTGAGTAGTTTCCTTTGTGCTGTCTTGCCTGTTTTGGTACTGTTTCTATTGCTTGTTTTAGATACAGTTCTTTGATCTCTGCGTTTAGCGGTGCTTGTTCCGATTTGGATAATTTGCTTATCCTTAGCGGATTTGCAGGTGGTGTCTTTCTTAGCTCTATGCAGTATCCGTGTTGTACCAAATGTAATATCCATTTGTCCGTTGTGATCCTTTCCCACTGGTTGTGGAAAAGGGATATTCTTCCTATCAATGGTGTGGGTCCTTTTTTGTGTGGAAGTCTGTTAGAGGTATTACCTCTTCCTCTTGAGGTTTGGCCTCTTCCTCTGCCATTTCCTCGCCCTCCAATGGGCTGCTTCTGTTGTTGCCAGCCCTGGTAACCAGATTGTTGACCAATTTGCTGGTTTGTGTTTAGCCCCTGAGACTGTTGTGGCATCTGCTGAGTTTGGACGAAGCTGCCTCTTCCTGTGGTCTTTCTGTTAAAGAAACCTCCTCTTTTGAAAAATCCTCTTTGTTGTAGGGCCCCCATTGCCCTAGCTGTTTCATTATCCTTTTTGATCTATTGAAGGGATTCATACACTTCCTTCCCAAATAACTCTTGTCAATTAAGAGGCCTTTTGATAATTGATGACTGAACTTCTTGTTTGAATCTAGAGATCCTGAGCCAGGCATGTCTTCGGAGTATGGTTCCCGTGCACATTTGCCTGCTTACGGTATCTGCAGCATCCAGTGCAGCTTTTAGGCAGG
This sequence comes from Lissotriton helveticus, assembly GCF_964261635.1. Classification (NCBI taxonomy): domain Eukaryota; kingdom Metazoa; phylum Chordata; class Amphibia; order Caudata; family Salamandridae; genus Lissotriton; species Lissotriton helveticus. Next base: position 537,372,475 of record NC_136061.1, read on the forward strand.
TATTAGCTACATTCTTACACTCCTGGACCACTGCTCTTGCTCTTTTCTTGTTCTTCACTGGGAGTTTGTTTATAAACTCTTTCATTTCATCCCACTGTTGGTGGCCATATCTGTTCAGCAGAGCATTTGAGTTGGCAAAGCGCCACTGTGTTGCTGCTTCTTTCTCCATTCTTCTGCCCACCAAGTCCATCCTTTTGCTCTCCTTTTCTGGTGGAGGTCCTGTGTTGGAGACTGTGTTAGCTCTCCTTTTGGCTGTTGTTACGATGATAGAATCTGGTGTAACATTTACCTGTATATATTTTGGGTCCTTTGAAGAGGGTTTATATTTTTTCTCCACTCTAGGAGTTACCTCTCTGTTAGATGCTGGCTCCTTGAAGGCTTCCTTGCCTTGATTCAGAATACTTAGCAACATGGGTAGATATTGTGTTCCCTTTGTTGCAGGTGCCAGGGTTTCCAGCAGGAAACATGTATCCCCGTTTCTTCCTCTAGGGGCACCCCAAACTGGTTTGCAGCCCTTTTAACGATTTCATTGTAGGAGGCAATGTCATCTGGGGGAGATGCCTTCGAGGGATAGTTGCAGATCTCCTCTTCCGGACTCTCGGTGTCAAGATCGTTCCAGTCGTCCCAGGAGTTTTCTTCATTTTCCTCTTCCTCCGGTACGTTATCATAATCCTCGGAATCTTTGCCTCAAGGTTCCGGCATTGGTGGGGATTTGAGGATACCATCGCCCTCTTCTTTGGTGTCTTCCGCCTCTTCGGCGTTGACGGTTTCCGGTTCGACTTCAGGAGCCTTAGGGATTCGATACTCCTTTAATGAATCGTCGAACTCCCTTTTCCTTCGTAATAGCACAGACATTTCTTCCTAGAGTCTTCTTTTCTTCTTTTTGACTTTGAGGGCCCTTACGGCGTTGGATGCCGGGATCTTCCTTTTCTTTTCGACGTTGGCGTTCGTTTTCGGTGTTGAGGCCTTTTTTGCAGGTACGTTGTCGTTGACCCTTGGCTTTGGAGCCTTGTGCGAATTCCCCTCTTCTGCAACCTTTGGGTGGGTGCCATGTGTTTCTATTGGTCGTGGCTGACCTTCGATTGCCTTTTTATTCGGCGTTGGGTCTGATTTGGCTGTTTTTGGTTTGTGGCCCTTCGGTTCCGATGGATCTTTGGTTCTTACCTTGTCCATCTTTTTCTTCGACTCCTTTGGCTTCTTTTCGGTGCTGCTTTTTTCTGTGTCTTTTTCTATAACTTGGACGTCTGATCCTTCATGTGTGGATTCCACAGGAGCTGCATGTTCCTCTTCCTCGCTCAAGAAACCCATCTCCCTCATGGAAGGTTTCTTTGTTGGCATTGACGTTGTGGCGTAGTGGGCCTGTCTCTGATTTCGGTGTGTCCTGGAAGTTTACAGCAGAAACGCTGCACAGGCCTCACAGTCTTTATCCTGGTGATCCTTGGGTAGGCAGATGTTGCACACAGTCTGTTGATCACGCTGTGTGTATTTGTGATGGCACTTAGGGCAGAATTTAAAAGAGGTCTTCTCCATGGCTCCTACCTCGCCATTTGTGTCCCGGAGAAGTCCTCTGGTGTTGAAAAACCTGCGCCGCTGTGATTCTTTCTGTGACTCTGCTTCTATGATCGATCTCTTCTCGTTGATCCCATCGATGACGATCTTCTTTTCGTGATGTTTTTTGAGGAAAAATAAACTTTTCTTCAGAGCTTCCAGTCTTGCTTCCAGACCCAAGGGCGGGGGAAAAAAATCTGAAGATGGCCACCAAGCACATTGACCTCCGGGATGCCGTCTGATGTCATACATGGAACATATCTGACCAAATGGCGGCCGACAGCGACCAAAACATGAAAAAAAACCTGCAATTCCGGACCCAACCACTAGATGGCGGAATGATGCACAGCATGTAAATCCAGATAAGGATTCACGCTGCAAAACAGAGGTGCAGAAAGAAGCAAGAGAAGTGCAGAAAGAGGTAAGAGAGGTGCGCAAAATGCAAAAGACGTGCAAAAAGAAGGAAGGGGTTTCAAAAGCAAGCAAGAGAGGTACAGAAAGAAGCAAGAGAAGTGCAGAAAGAGGCAATTGAGGTACATGAAGAGGCTAGGGGGTGCAGAAAGAGCCAAGAGAAGTACTGATAGAAGCAACAGAGGTACAGAAGGAGGCAAGCGAACTGCAGAAAGAGGCAAGGGATTTGCAGAACAGGCAAAAGAGGTGCAGGAAGAGGGAACAGGGGTGCAGACAGAGGCAAGAGAGGTGCTGAAAGAGAAGAGGGGTGCTAAAAGAGGCAAGAGGGTTGAAAAAATTTGCAAGAGAGGTGCAGAAAGAAGGAAGAGAGGTGCAGAAAGAAGGAAGAAAAGTGCAGAAAGAAGCAACACAGATGAAGAAAGAGGCAAGAGAAATGCAGGAAGAAGCAACACAGGTGCAGAAAGAGGCAAGAGACATGCAGAAAGAGGCATGAAAGGTGCAGAAACAGGCAAGAGAGGTACAGAAAGAGGGAAGAGGGGTACAGAAAGAAGCAAGTGCGGTGCAGAAAGCGGCAAGAAAGATGGAGAAAGAGGCAAGAGAGATGGAGAAGGAGGCAAGAAAAGTGCAGAAGTGCAGAAAGAGGCAAGAGAAGTGCAGAAAGTTGCAAGAGAGGTGCAGAGAGAGGCCTCGGACCACCTCTCAAGAATCCCACTGCAAGTGAATAAAATGTGTATATGCAAAAAACCTTATCTTACATTAACAAACAATCACATCCCCGACGGCTCTTGGTACCACCAGAGGTACCGACGGACAGAGCGGTGCCTCCTATATCCTGAGCCGTGGCCAGGTGAGGCGAGGTCTTATCCTCTCAAAAGACGGAAATTGTCATTTTCAGAGGAATCGTTATCCAGAACCACAGGTAAAGAGGTTGTATCGATTCCATATCTTTACACATGTGATTTTTTTGTTAATGTAAGATATGTTTTTTTTCATATATACATTATATTCACTTGCAGTAGCAATATCACTGGTCCTGACAAAGGCATAGGATGAACTATCCATATTGCTGAAACATGTTGACCTTGCTTATCTAGACAGTTATCAATTCCAGACTGTCTTTTTTGCACTGTTTTTTAAAGTTGATTGGTAGGAAGCATGAATAAACAATTTCGCTTCCTATTGGTCAATTTTACTACACACACATTCACTTGTCATTGCACTGCAATAATGATTCCCACATAATTCATTATTCACATCGAGAGGTCCAACTAGTGTTTGTTTTCAGTTGACAACTTTCACTAGCCCCCCTCTTTTCTCTTCATGAATGGTTATCCTTGAGTGTCACAAATGTGAGTTTGAGGTGGAGACCCAGATGATGAAATATGTCACCATTTGGTGACTGATGGGAATCCAGTTGTTATAAAGAAATTTTCTGTTTCTATTTTTTGAAAAACTAGGAGGGATCCAATTGTTCAGCTCCATTTGTGTTATTATGTTCTAGACCTGTGGATATTTGTGTTGTTAAGCAGACAAGAAAACAGCCACTTTCTAATAGTGCTGTTTTCAAACACAGGATTTAAAAAAACATTCCTCCTAAAAGATGGGTTATTACATTCTGAGTTCAGGGATACCAGACTTTTATTTTATATCTTGCTCCTATGGAAAGATTTGCAGGTAAACATTATACACAGCATTCCCCATTATTGCCTATGGGCAAGATAGCCTTTCAATTGTGAAAAACGAAAATGGGTGTAATTCACTACCAGAGCATGTCACCCACACTAGTACAAGCTCTACCTTTCACATACACTGCACCCTGCCCAGGGGGGTACCTAGGGCCTTCCATAGGGGTGGGTAGTGGGAGCAATCCAGTCCATGATGGTCTGAATTCTGCTCTCCAAGGGTTGAACTTGGTTTCTACCAACAGGGTGGCCCAAGTACACAACCTTGCTCTGCCCTATCTGGCCCCTACTGACCTTGAATGTGAGGCCTGCCTTTTTGTAGGGCTTCTAGTACATTTATGAGGTGGACCAGGTGATCCTCCCAGGTGGAGCTAAAGAGAGCTATATCCTCTAGATATGATGCAATATAGGGATTTTTCAAACAGCTATATCCTCTAGATATGATGTAGTATAGGCATTTTTCAAACCAAAGTGCATTACAACAAATTGATAAGGCCCACTGGGGGGGTGAAAAAGCTGTTTTTGGTTTGGTGTCCCCAGAGAGTCTGATTTGCCAATAACCTGCAGTCAGGTCACTGTACTGAGATACTTGGCAGAGGCCAGAGTATTAATCCATGCATCTGCCCTTTGGTATTGGAGACCTTAGCAGTCAACACAAAACCTCATCTCTCTCTTACCATCTTGGGTGTGAAGTTTTGGCACAAGGACTACGGGACTAGCCCAAGGGCTACCTGAAGGCTCAATGACCCCCAACCCCAGCATCCTTTGGACCTCTGTTCTTATGCAATCTCTGACATGGCCAGGCTGTCTGTAGACTTTGCTCTTTACAGGCAGGTTGTCACCTGTGTCCACTTCATGGGTGCACCAGGTGGTCTGACTGGGTGTCAAAGAAAAGAGCCTATAGGAAACTGAGTGAAAACCTGTCTGCAATCAGCTTGGTGTTGATCAATGAGGCTGTCTGCCAAGACTACTCCTTTAACAGTGTTGTGTGATAGGAGATCAGGGTGAGGGTCACTCTCTTCCTCCTCTCCCTCATCTGTGGCCATGAGCACGCTCATGACAGCCATGTCAACAAAAGGTTTCAGGCGGTTCACATGAAGTGCCCGGTGGGAACTTTTATGAGTACCTAGGTCAACTAAGTAGATGTCTTTACCTTTCTTTTCCAGTATGGTGTGGGGGCCACTCCACCTGTCCTGGAGATTTGCTGGGGCCACAGTCTCCAATGTCCACACTTTCTGTCCTGGCTGGTAAACATTCAGTACAGCCTTTTTGTCATGCCAAGCTTTCTGAAGCTCCTGGCTGGACTCAAGGTTTTTGGTGGCCTTCTTCTCAGCCAATGCGAGAACGCAGGTCCAGTACATAGTCTACAATGTGTCTTTAGGATTTTTTAGATATTGCTTCCATCCTTATTTAACTCAACATAATGTCCAAACAGGAGTTTGGGCTGTAGCCTACCTACGTCTGGGGAACCTCTCAAAGAGACAGGCAAGGTAGTAAGACATCCCATTTTCTTCTCAGTTTCTCTATAAGTCCCATGATCATACCTTTGAGGGTCTTATTGGCGCTTTCAACAAGCCCATTGTTTTGTGATAGTAGGGTGTGGTGAACTTGTAGTTAACACCACACTCTTTCCACAAAGTTCTGATGTAGCCAGACATGAAGTTAGTACCTCTGTCTGACAACACCTCCTTAGGGAACCCAGCTCTGCAAACTCACGACTTCCCTGGAAGGTCACCCTAGTAGCTCTGCTGTGTCAGGCCCAAGTTCCTCTGGGACAGTTCCTTCACAGGTACTGAGATCATTCCCTCATGAGACGGATTCTCACTGGGAGTATGAGAGGAGGGTAAATCTTTACCCTTCCTGCTCCTTCTCTTAGCAGCTGGCTGGTCCATGTTTTCAGGATCCAGGATTCCAGGGCTCCCTCAGTGCTTATCTTTTCGGCCTGGGCACTGGTGGTAGTAAAGTTTGCACAGAAATGGACCGCATTGCATCTCTTTGCAATCGGCAGTGAAGGTCATCTAATGGTGTCTCATTTCCAGTTTCTCTCTCTGGTCTGGTCTCATTCCCAGTTTCTCTCTCTGAGATAGAAACTGGGAATGAGACACCATTAGATGACCTTCACAGTCGATTGCAAAGAGATGCCATGTGATCCGTCTCTGTACAAACTTTAAAGGAAGCAACTCTTTTTACCGATTTGTGAAATTGGCAGCGATGCGGCGCTGTTCAAGCTGTATGTTGAACCGACAGAGCTGAAAGGAATCATTAAAGAAAACATCAAAGGCATGGCGAAAATCGCCAAAGCAAAGTACAACTAGGTTTCCATTTAACCAACAGCAAGCATTCTTATACCCTTGGTAAAAGCACCGCCTGTCTTGCGCAAATCGTGCCATCCACATTTTAACCTGCCTCTCCTCGCCTGCAATGTGCAAATTTATTTTTCTATTCAATCAGATAAACCAGTCCACACCCTGAAGAGAACCCCACAAACCCCCATGGGAATGGAAACGCGTCGGCATTACTCAATGCAGGGACTTTCATTTTTAATTAAGTTTTCCCTAGTAGAAATTTTATTTGAATTGTCTCACTATTGGGCCACATGTTTCTCTTTTCCCCATGGGTAGCAGCTCCTTGAATTTGTTGCACAATGTGGATACTAATGGTAGCCCTAGTAGCTGTTCCGTTTGTGAACTAAGACTGGTGTTATAATGTGTAGATACATGTATCATGCTTCATGTATTGTTTGTTACATCATATTGTTTTATCACAAAGTTTGTACATCTTTGTTTTATTTGTTGCCTTAATATGTATAATTTGTTCTTGAATGAAACGTATCTGCACTTACCTGACCCATGATTAAATGTGGAGTAAAGTGCACAAACCGAAGTAGTAAATAAATGCTTATAGTCCATATCAATTGAATTGATGGCCTTTAGTTTTTTAAATTGGTTTAGCAGAATTTGAATGTGACAGCTAAGACAAACCCCCACCCCTTTCTCTAAATTTTACACTTATGTTAGAGTAGCACCCTGCACTAATCTAGACAACCCTTATGGTGACTTTAGTGGTCTTGGACAACGTTAGAAAGCTCTCTAAGTGGTAGCTGTGCAGAGCATCCTTCAGGCTTAGTCCAGAAGGAGTGTAAAGCAGCTTGTTTTACCTGTACTTAATCTAATGGTATAGGTTAAGTGAAAAACAAATCACACAGTGTAGTTATAAAAATATGTATTTTATTACAAACACTCACTAACACATTTGTACTATCTCCTTTCCGGAGAGAGAAACACAATACACACAATACTTAAGAAATAGAGAATGTAAGTAGACCAACCACACAGTGGTCTCCAGGGGGAAACCAAACCATATACTAAAATAGTGGAATGCGAACCGAGACTCAAGTCAAGAATGGACCCGGAAGACATTAAAGAGCAGGGGACCCAATGTACCACCCAAGGTGAGTATCTAGGAACCCCACGGACGTTGTGTGCAGAGTGGGAACACAACAGCATGCACGTTAGTCAATAGGTAAGTCGCCGTTGCAATTTTAAAGAACAAGGATCCTTCCCCGCGAACCCTTAAGAAACCCAGTGGAAGATGGAAGGTTGGAGAGTCACCCCACCCATGGATACCCCAGGAACCAAGATACCTAGACAAGGAAAGCCAGGTCCATAGGTGTCAAGTGACGTTGGAAACCGCCGTAGACCACAATAGAGGACTTCAGAAAAGATGCCCCTGGAGAAGAAGACGAAGAAGCCCGGTGGAACCCAAAGGTGGATTCAAGATTAGAGGTACCTACAAGCAGAGCAGACAGAGTCTATGCCACTCAAGAGTGACCAGGAGGCATGGAAGACGAATGCCCACTGATGTTAGGGATGCATGAGAGGTTGACGGTGACCTTCAAGTTGCAGCTCTGCAGACCAGACAATGCTGTGGAAGACCAAGAGCCATTTACGAGCTGTCCATTTCGGATGTCGAGAGCCAAAACGTCAGTGTCCGGCAGGGGTACCAACAAGCCTTGGCAAAAACAACCAACGTAGTCGATGAAAAAGGTGCCGTGTCGGGACCAGCAAGGTCCAAGTGACTCACCACAAGCAGGTAAGTCAGATAAGGCCCTGAGCAAGCAAGGGAGCCCACTGAAGCAAAAAGAAAGACCCTCAAGAGGACCCACGAGCCAAAGGCAGAGGAGTCACAAGAGAACCTTGAGCAGCTCGCCAATGAAAAAGGCCCACAGTACAGGGAAAGCAGCAAGGGTGAAGATCTTGGCTGCAGAAATTGCTTGAGGTTGGAGCTTGTTGGAGCCCGAACATCTCTGGAGGACAGAGTCAACAAGCCTTGGCAACAACGAGTTGACGCAGTTCATAGGGGTTCTATTCCAGCAGTTCCAACGAGGGACAGTGGCCTCAAACTCAGTATGAAGACAGTGTAGATCTCGAGGGAGTTGCAGAACCACAACCTGCATTTCTGTGTCTTTCAGATTCTGTGGGAACCCTGGATCAGCAGACCGGTCAGCTGCATTGTGGTGCCTGCAAATGCAGGGGAGTGACTCCTTCACTCCTAGGGAGATTCCTTTGGGTGTCTTGGATGTCCTTAGGCCTGATAAAGAAGCTGTATGGGGCACAGATGTTGCAGAAGACCAGCAGGATGACGAGACCAGGAGCAGCAGAAATGTTCCCCGGTGCAGTCTTGGTTCCCAAAGCGAAGTCCAGCGAGGTCCAGGGGGTCCAGACGGTCAAATTTGAACAGGTGTGTGATCAGAATCTTGTTCCACAACAAATTTAGGGACCCATCCACTGGTAAGTACCCTTAGGAAAGGGTCAGTCGATTCAGGGGTCCCTCCCAGAGAAGGGGCCGGACAGTGGGGAGGATACTCCCATGTCTTTTGTCCAGTTTTGCGCCAGAGCGGGAATCATTGGCTCTCAGGACTAGTGTGACCTGGAGTGTGACCAAATGTGCCCTTCAAGCAGTCTAAGTTGCACTGGCGAGCACCCCCACCCCGTCTTAATACATGAAAGCCTGTCTGACACCTATCTTTTGTTCTGCCTTCCTCTGCTCTAGCTTGGCTCAGCAGCAGGAGGGCAGAATGTGTCTCTGTCAGCAGCAGCCCTAGCTTGCTGTCCAGTTCTGGAAGGCTGGTACTGGGAGCACTGAGGGCCTCCCAGAGGACCTTTACAGTGCATAGAATCATACCCCCACACCATTTACGGTGTGGGGGTATGATTCCAACATGTTTGATATATGGAGAGGAGTTGGCCTAATGGCTAGAGCGGTCGACCTCAAATCTGGGGAACTGGTTTCGAGTCTCGGCAATGATGCTGAACATCCTGTGAATCTGGGAAAATCACTTAATCTCCCTGTGCCTAACAAAAATGAATCTGTCCTCATGTAATGCAACTGGTGCCATGTAACGCGCTCTGATGCCCGATTCAGGTCAAGTTCACGCTATATAAAACTCTGTAAAATAAAAAAAAAATATATTTTTTTTTAAATACCAAACATGACAGGGTTTGTTACAGCCAGTTTAGAGATGTCATTGTGTAATGACGCATTGCCACTCTATATGCCATAATAGCAACCTGGAACCTAGGGAAACCTATATCTATTGTAAGTGGTGTTAGTACCAGCTTATACAGGCTGCAATGGCAGGCCTGGCGTCACAATTTGAGTGGTCTCTCATGGGTGGCTTAATACCTGCTTCAGCCCATGGGAGACCTCTGGGGTACCTATGGCCTGGGTACCTTGGTACCATATACTAGGGACTTACAAGGGTACCACAGTAGCCAATAAATCTGGAGTGTACCCATGTCCAATTTAGGGAAGAAGCACAGAGACTGAGGTCCTGATTAGCAGGATCCCAGTCAGACTAGTCATAAACCACAGTAACACCAGGTAAAAAAAGGGAGTAAACATGCAGAAGGATCCTACCTTTCTACAGGACCCACCTCCAGAGGCAGATTTTTGGAGCCCTGCAGAAGACTTTCTTTTATTTAGATTTCTCCTTACCTTTCTCTTAAAATAATCTTGCTTCTTCTGTTCACCACCACCATGAGACTTTTGTTTCACCCTAGTTCAAACCCATTTCTCTGCCTTATTTCCCAATTCTTGGTGAGAGGTTTACCAGGTACTGGTGCAGTAGCTGTTAATTATGACATTTATCAAGGATGTGCTCCTCATAGGTAAATTGTACAGTCCTATATAATTATGCACATTACTCCCATGAAGCCCTAATAGAACTATCAAAACAATCTACCCAGTCTTGAGTGTGTGCCTTCTGGGTGTCTCTAAACATATCCCTGTATTGATCAGTGGTTAACCCAAACCCATCTTAGTCATTATCTGCCTCTTCTTCCCTCACAGTCAAGAGTTTGTCTTTACCTTTGTTAGCAAAGTATAGCTGCCCACTGCCCCAGAGGAACCTTCTGAACTTGACATGCCCTCGATAAATGAGTAATCCACTTATGGATGTCATCACCCTCCTAGTCAGGAGGGGCTATCGTGTTCAGGTTCCTAGTGTCAAAGGAGTATTCCCTAACCTTAGATTCAGCAGTGCTGCCATCATGGGATTCTAATCACAAATTCTTTCTAGCTCTCTGGACTTCTAGGGTCTTCTTATCTAGGGCAAACTGTTCTTTCTTGATCCTGAGCTTGGCTCTCTCGAGCTTGAGTAGGTGGCATTCCCTTTCTAAGGAGTCCACCCTCTTGCTAGAGATGGAGATACCTATTGAAGTGACAGAGGAGGTTGAATTAACTGAGGAGAAGCTAGATCTCCCCTGAACTCTTTGTTCCCTCCCACGAAGAATAAAAACGGGTCCTACCTCTAGGATATCCCTCTGCGTCACTAGTACTATTCCCTGAGGGACTAGAGTTATCCAGTAAGGGTTCGTCACACTCCTCAAGGACACTTTCATAGCCATGGGTGTTGGACACCCCTGGTTCCTCTTATGGAGCATCAACACCCCTACCCTTGTTGTCCTGCCCATCTGACCTATCAGAATTTTGGAGGTCATCCTGCAGAAGCATCTCTAAGAGCTGCTCTTTGGATTTCTAACAGTCCCAAGTCTTCTACCTGCAGCCAGGGTCCTACGTTGTTGGAACGTAAGACCACTGAATCTGGAGGGTTCAGCCCCACTGAACTCACCAACCTGAGACATGGTACTAGGTGTAGTGTGGTGTATGCACCTATCTACCCTAGTGATCCTAAACTCTCAAAGATCGGAGATACGGTGGTGCTAAGACCCTTGGCAACCAATCCAAACAGTTCAGTAGAACTTACTTGATAAAGTATTTTATATATGCCTAGCTAGTGGTGGTTTTTCTTTTAACCTTCACTTGATAAAGTTGTATAGCAATTTAGGCTTTAATCCTAACTGCTGCACACCAATGTACGAGGCTGGCTTAGTATATGGTGCACACTTAAAGGCGTGATGAACCTTGCACTAATCTAGGCAACCCTTATGGTGATTTTAGTGGGCTTTGATACCTTTGAAAGCTCTCAAAGTGGTAGCTGTGGAGAGCAGCCTTTCGTGCTTACATTGAAGGAGTGTAAAGCAGATTGTTTTACCACATTTAATCAACAGTGTAGATTAGATGAAAAGGAACCACGTAGTGTTTAGAAAAATAGGTATATTTCTTACGCAACATGTTCACTAACACATTGTTATGTCACCTACCCGGAGAAATCAACAATACACAAAAAAATACTCAAAAGAAATCAGGTAAGTAGTGCTAATATGCACCGGTCTCCACGGGGAGGCCAAACCAGAAACTGAGAAAGTGGAATGCGAACTGCAAGGAAGAAAAGGACTTGGACCAGAGGGCTCAGAGAAGCTGGGAGAACAAGGAACAACCCCAGGTAAGTACCCAGGAACTTCACAGAGGCTGTGTGCAGAGTGGAAACATAGCTTCAAGCTCAATGGAAGTCTATGAAGAAGCTGTGGTTGCTATTTTAAAGAAAAAGGACCCTTCCCAGTGGACTCAGAAGAAACCCTTTAGAGAACTGAAGGTTAGAAAGCCTTCCCGCCCGTGGATGCCCCAAGAACCAGGTCACCTGCATCAGGGAAACCAGGTGCATAGGGTGAAGTGACATTGGAACCTCCTATAGACGACAATTGAAGACTTAGGAGAAAAGGCTTCTGAAAAGTTTGCGAAGTGGAACCAAGGATGGATTCTTGAAGAGGGGAACCTGGAAGTAAACAAGCGGTACACAGGGGTTTGGTCCCAGCAGCTCTGAGGAGGGATACTGTCCTCCAAATTGCAGGGAAGACAGTGCAGGCCTCTGGAGAGCTGCAGAACCACTAGGGGCTATGGAACTCTCTCCCTCCTGCATTACAACAGGCCCCTTCTGAAACTTGTTTTAAACGACTGCTAAAAACCTGGCTATTTACTACACTATGCTAAGATCTGCCACCTCACATATGGCTAGTATGTTCTCATAGCGCCAGGACACCTCCATGTGAGGTAGCTGTTCGCGCTTTACAAGACTCATTATTATTATTATTATTATTATTATTATTACCTGTGTTGCTAGGCCTCGGGAGGTCCGTAGGACGACAGGAGCAGCAGACAGGTTGGCTTTGTTGTGATGCCTGCAGATGCATGGGAGTGACTCATGCACTCCAAGGGAGATTTCTCCGGATGTCCTTGATGTCCACAGGTCTTATGGAGAAACTAAGCAAAGCACAGACACCAACAAGGCAGAAGACTGGAAGAACAGCGAGACCAGAAGCAGCAGTAGTCTTCTTTAAAGCAGTCTCGGTTTTAGTCGAAGTCCAAGTGTCCAGACGGGCAAAGAGTGTCTTGGTTTCAGAGGTGAGGCTGCTTTCCATTATGAATAAAGAGCATCCCAAAAGATTAGCAGAGGAGGCACTTCAGCTGACACCGAGGGTCCCTTCATGCTGAGAATTCTTCATGCAGCGGTCTGACATTTCAGTGAAGGGGTATCCAGTTTGAGACCAAGACGAACTCCTACATTCTCTCCCGCCAGGTAATGGGGTTGGATCATCCCTTGGGGGTATTCTTGGCCTACACACACTCTAGGTACACTCAGAGTAGGGTTTACATAGTAGGAATACACCTGATTACTGCCTTGTTTATATGCCTGCATATATTGACTGTTTCTGCACCATGGTAAAACTGTATCCACTATTTACTCTTTTGGTACTTGTGATCACTTTCATCTGCTTCTGCCTACTGATCATCACACCACATGTATTCTATACAAGAATAACGTTGGTTCAATAAATATACTGTAAATGTTCCACTATGTATTCTGTATAATTCTCTGAAGCACAAGTGACTGAGCAAAAGGTCCTGATCTGTTTCCACGATCCCTGAGGGATCAGAGTTGACATGTTCAGTGGCTGCCAGAAACCATTTGATCCCAGGTACGGTTAGGGTGGTTTATGGTGGCACAGTGATCTAGCTGGTCTCTAGGCCAACATTTCCAGCAGGGGTACCCAGAATCCGTCTAGGCACTTTGCTCAACGTTTATGTTGTCCAACAACCGCACAGATCCTACGGACTAGTAGGAACTACACAACATGGTGCCTAAGGTGGGACTGGATCCTGAAATCTTTGTACAGCAGTCCCTCTGCATGCCGGTAGTGGGCGTCAAGCGACTCCATAGTTAACCTCCGGATGCAACGTCAACAGAGTCCATATAAGCCCATATAAGCCCTCCTCCCACGCGCCATCAGTTTTTTCTGTGACTACCTACTTATAGAAACTGCATATGGAAACAGGGTGCCAAAAAATAAATAACGTTTTGATAAACAAATACAAAGTCCTGAAACGATGCATTAGATTGTCAAGGAAAGGATCATGAGGGCAACAGAACTAGCAGTTCGCAGAGTGGAGAGGATGGGTGGGTTGTTATGGAATCTGAGGATAGACACTGTCTCTACCAGATAAGGTGTTACCGAAGGAAAGTAACTTATTCATCTGATAGAGACATTTAGCTACAGATTCTATATCTTAGAATTAGATACCCTAGCAACACCATCCTTGGAGGCAGGTCTATGAACTAAACTGACAAGCCAAGATCCCTAATTAGGACTAGCAATTAAACTGTCTTAAAAAAATCACTGGCAAAGTAAAGAAGATGCTGCACCAGAACAATTGTGGGAAGCCCTAATGAGAAACATGTGGACAACATAACCCACAACAGAAGGATAAGGAAGCGTTGGTGAAAACACTTCATACAAATAATAGTATGTATGTGTCCCTCTCAAAGAGGCAATCAGCCCATGACAGTGCAAGGACAAGAGTCCAAAGACATCAACCCGTGCTACTAACGTGGCACATCAGTTCTATGCCATAAAAACTAAAACGTGATCGGACCCTAATTCCCCAGAAATGAACAAAATCAGGGGCCAAGGACATTAACCCTACCCCTGAATTAAATTAATAGCCTTATGTTATGGAATATAACGCCTCCCTGAGAACCAGAGCAGAGAGGATTCTCAGAGCACACCCACACGAGAGAAAGAGAGTATGAGAAAGACACAGCTACAATGCCGAACATAAGCATTTAAAAGAATAGCACAATAGATGGCAGAGGCCCCTCTCAGACAGAGAAAGCCCCCACACTGAGAAAACCACCCTCCAAAACTACCTAACGCCAGAGCCCATCGAATAAGGGAGTGGAAATGCATATAGTAATACCCAGTTCAAGGGCGATCTAAAGTCTCAAAAAGGTGTGCAGTAACACAAGCAGACAAACAATCCACATGGACGGAGAAACCCCCACAGAGAGAAAACCATCCTCCAGAACTATGGAACTCAGGCGCCCCTAGAATAAGGGAGTGGAAAGGCATGTAGCAACAACCAGTTTAAGGGCGATCTAAAGTCTCAAAATGGTGTGCAGTAACAAAAGCCGACAAACACTCCACATGGACATACTTATAACACATACCTGCATATACATGATCAATATGTAAACAAATATAGAAATATAAACCCCTACTCACAAGACCATCAGGATACCACGAGTATCATCATCCCTATCTGGAAGTGAACCCCCAGTCTCCCTCGACAGGCTGGGAGATGAACCAGTGTAAGAACAAGAAACCCTCTAATAATAGAGGTATCCTTTGAAAGGTAGATATGACTACCAACAATAATGGTAATATACCAAGACTGCAACAGCACAGAGTGAAAACTATTAATATATAGATATTGCCAATAAGCTGGATAACCAGCTATCATAATGCCATGTAAGAGTAGTGAGGGAGTGTGAGAAACATCACCCATCCCATAACAGCCATGACAATCACTTATAAGAAAACCTCACTGCCTGACTAAGCTGTCAAGAGGCAGTTATCCAAAAGCAATAAAAAGAAAACAGCAGTTGGAAATACTACTGCCATAAAGGGGAAATAAGACCATCAGCAAGGTCTATTTGGCTATCGTTGAAATAAAGGCTCAAATCAATCAATGATTTCAGGTAGCCAAATCTGAGAAACATTCTTGACAAAAGATGAAGCATCACCGTCATAAAGGGAGAATTCCCTATGAAACAGAAAGGTGGATGGCAGTGGTAGATCCACCACAAGGACTGAGGCCCAAAAGTAATGTCCCAACCTGAGACATGATGTACCCTTTACTAAAAAAGGGAATACCGACCTCATCCTCTGAAGGAAAGAAAGGGAAGAAGAAGAAGAAGAAAAACTTAATCCAATCAGACAAAGTTCATAATTAAGGTAACAAATGTTTAACAGACCTTTAACAGTACAAAATAGAATCGGTCCGAGTTGCAAATTAATAATATCATACAGTACTAGGATATTTGTTTCAACACACAGTCACCATCAACTCTGAATTGATTGAAGGGAAAGTTTTTTCGCAAAATTATAAATGATTCAATTCACTTTCATTGGCATTTATTCACGCAACGTCATTGTTTGATCAAATTTGCAGCAAATAGTTCATCATGTGAAACAAAATTACTTCCATGTAATTGTGAAATCATTACATTCGACATCTTAATCAAGTGCTCTCAGTGAAGAAGGGAAGGGGTATGTGAAAGATGTGAAGGACAGGGTAAAGGTGCTGTGACATATTCATAACATCATGTTGAAATCGAAAAAGCCTTTACAGTCAAATTAATGAGCAAAGGTTCCCAAATTGCATCACACATAGAAAAGAGTCAATCTCGTATTTAGATCCTATGGTGTGTCGAAAATAGGCGTAGTTCTACGTTTCGACCCCCGAATACGCTAAAGGGTTGATTCAAGCCTCATGTTGGGGTCTTCATCAGGAGGTGAGGAGAGCCTATGAAATAACGTAAAGCTGAGTTCAGTAACTATGGGTGATAGAGCATTGCTTGTTAATGGGAGAGAGAATGGGGTTTACCTAAATCAAGGGACGGTCGCCATCCATATCGTCTGGGAGTGGGCCTTGGCAAAGCTCCAAAGGTTTCTGAAATAAATTAGGAAATACTATCAGGGCGCTAGTTCTAAGTAACTGCCAGGGGTGGAGAGACTAAAAGATGAGGGGACTTACTTTTGCGATGTACTTGCGATCACTAGGCCGATAAGCGCCGTGGGATCATTCTTCCCGCCTCATGTAGTGAAGCGCTTCTTACTGAAAGTTAAAAAGAAGTGCGCTGTCAGATGCGAGTTCGGGCGTGGGTGGTTAAACAAAACGTAATTTGTCTGATCGGGTCAGAGAGACCACTTAGTGATCGAGCAGCTCTGTGAACGAGACCTGAATTGTGCTCTGATTCTATTACCTTAAGGTCGGGACCTCATCGGCGGGTTACCGCTCTGCTGGCGTGCTGCATCATAGTGAGCTCGCGGTGCAGCCGCAGGATGCTAATAGGCAAAAGGGCTCGTCTTGTGCGGCCCAATCAGGATGGGCAAACCTGTGGAGGAATGACGTGTGGGCTCAAAAGGCTTAGGGAGCGTGTGTAAAGGTTTAGGAAGGGATTCCTTTTGGAAACAAAGGGTGTCAGGCCTCCCAATTCGCATGTCGGATCGGCACGGGGGAGAAACTCACCATCTTTGGATGCTCGGAGAGCAAGCCCAAGTCGGAATCAGAGATGTATAGATGTGTAATTCACAAACACAGAGTTATTCAGCCGGTATGGTGGAAACCATAAACAACAAACATATTATTTACAAAACATAAGTCAAATGTCACGTATGTCCCTGGCCATTGTATGATGGACAAAAAACATATTATTTACAATGTGTAGATCGAGTGTAACTGGTCAAGTGTGTCCATGACCATGTGACAATGAGTGGTCTGTCCATGGATAGCATGCACTGGGAACATTTAGGATGTACTTTGTCTATTCCGGATTAAGTCCGGCCATTTGGGAAAAATTGGCATCGAGTTCATTCAACCCCCCACTTATGGTCTGGAATTTCTGCATCCATTTGCACTCCCTAATATCGAGGATGGAGTTCAAATTTCCCCCCCGTGGTCCGAGAGAAATTTTTTCAAGTACTAAGCATCTGAGGGACTCAGGTGCATGGTTTTTGTCTTTGAAATGGTCGACCAGGGGTGCCCCCACTGTGGAGCAACGGATCCTGCTGCAGTGTTGGAATATACGATTTTTGACTTTTTGCTGTGTTTGTCCAACATACATGAGGCCACATGGGCACAGAATCGCATAGATGACACCACTCGAGTTGCAATTTGTGAAGGACTTGAGATCTATTGCGAGGTTGTTATAACGTACTTGTTTGGTTTCCCAACACATGGAGCATGCTTTGCATGTGGTACATTTATAGTGGCCCACAATTTCCGGTAGTTTCCATAGACTCTGAATCGTAGGTGCCTTTGGGGTATCAAGCATTGATCGTACCACATAGTCTCTAACATTTCTGGCCTTTTTAAAGGCATGCATAGGAGGTTCAGGGACCTCAAGAGTGTCTGCTACTAACCCCCAATGTTTGTTTACAATTCTTCGTATCGCATTGCTTTGGGTACAGAATGTGGTAACGCATATCATGCATTCCTGTGATGTTATTCGTATCTTGGGTTCGAGTAAGGTTGATCTATCCTGGAACCATGCTCTTTTTCGGGATCTCTTGACTAGGCGCTTGGGGTAGCCTCTGTCTATCAGACGATTGATAAGGTCATCCGATTCCTTAAAGAAATCTTCTTTGAGGGAGCAGTTTCTTCGGAGGCGGAGAAATTGTCCGAAGGGCAAGTTGTCCCTCAATCCTCTTGTGTGGTGACTTGTGTAGCGTAAAAGGGAGTTTCTTTCTGATGGTTTCCTGAAGAGAGTGGTGTACAGGTATCCATCCTTCTCCTTAATGCTGATGTCTAGGAAGTCAATCGACTCTTTGTTCATGTGCATCGTGAACTTGATGTCTTCTGATTGGTTGTTCAACCAGGTCAGAAATGCATGAAGGGTGTCCTCTTCTCCTGTCCATAACATGAGGACATCGTCAATGTATCGATGCCATGTTGTAATCATCTTCCTGTATGGATTATGTTGCGATAGAATGCAATCCTGTTCAAATTCCGACATGTAGAGAATGGCCAGGTCTGGGGCGAAGGCAGCGCCCATAGCTACTCCTTTACTCTGTATGAAGAAATTATTCTGAAAAATGAAAAAGTTCTTAGTCATTGCAATTTCCAGAAGTTCCACAAGGAAATCAGTTGGTACCGACACAGGTTGCTCCCGTCTGTTTAGTATTCTCCTCATACACTCTAAAGCTGGTCTCTGGGGGATGCTGGTGTATAGGGAAACAATGTCCATGGTTACCAGGATCTGATTGTGTTTATTGAATGGTTTCTGATCGATGAAATTGATGACTTGCATGGTGTCCCTTAGATACGTAGGGGTGGCCTCCGCTATAGGCTTCAAGAATATATCAATGTATTTGCAGAGTGGTTCTAGCAGTGATCCGCATCCGGATATGATGGGTCGTCCCGGTGGCTTATCTGGGTTCTTGTGTACTTTGGGTAGAACATATATGGTTGGTGTTCTGGGTTGTTCCACGTTGAGGTACTGAAATTCCTTTTTGGTCAGAAATCCCATCTCTAAGGCTTTGGTGGTGATGGCTATGATGTCTGTTCGTGTTTCCTTGGTGGGGTCTCGCATTGTTGGTCTATAGCTGACACCATCCGTTAGTTGGGATTGGATCTCTGTCTTATAATCCTCCACATCCAAAATAACTATTGATCCACCCTTATCAGCTGGCTTGATCACTACTGACTTGTTGTTTTTCAAGGATTCCAGCGCACTTCTCTCACCCATACTGATGTTGTGTCTCACATAATGTTTTTTGTCAATAGTTTTGAGGACGTCTCTCATGACTACACTTTCATATGTCAGTATTTCATGGGATACTGATGACATCATGGGCATGAAGGTAGATGGAGGTCGTAAGTTTGTGAAAGCCGTCATGGCTGTGGAAGGTTTGTTCCTGAAGAAATACTTCAACCTCAGTTTTCTAAAAAACCTGGTCAGTTCAGTTTGTATATTGAATCTGTTGGGATGAGAGGTTGGTACAAAAGAGAGGCCTTTGCAGAGTATACTTGTCTCATCTGTGGTGAGTGTATGTTTGGACAGATTAATTATGGGGCTGGAGAGGGGGTTGGTCCTGTCAGGTGCATTCGTTACCATCTGTAGGTCTTCCTCCTGGTGCTCCTCTCCCCGTGGTCTTCCGGTTGGAAACAAACTTGTTTGGTGGTGTTGCCTTGCTGTCTCCCACTGTCCCAATTCGGTTGGTTGTGACCTCGATTGGGGCGATTGTTCCAGGATCCTCCTCTGCCTCTCCCTCTCGGTGGTCTCCATTGGCTGTCCCCTAAAAAAGTCGGTTGGTGTTCGTGCATGGGTTGCTGTGGTGGTTGGTACCATTGGTCCTGTTGCTGATAGTTAACGCTGGATGTGGTCTGGTCGTTCTCGCTGTCTCCACTGTAGGATGAATCCGAAAAGTTTGTGTACCTCCTAGTGCCTCTGTAGCCCCCTCTGCCCCTGTTGGAGAAACGACCTTGGTTGTCTTGCCTATAGTAGTCTGGCTGTAGGTAAGGATAGGTCTTTTTTCTGTCGTAATATTGGATGTCTTTGGCCAGTTTGTCCAATTTTTTAGTTTGAGTATCCACATCAAAATCTTTCAAGGTCTTTTTCAGTCTTTCCAAAGTCTCTTTAGCATCTGCAAAAGCTGAATGGTTTGCAATTTCCACCTTAAGGTCTTCGATTTCTTTGGTGAGTTGTTCCACCTGGTCCCTGGCTGTCTCCACTCCCAGCACCATCCAGTGCCGGGAGCAGTTGTTGGCCACGAAGCTGAAACCTTCCTTGAATTTTGGATTATCGACGAAAATGGCGGGTTCGTTACGGACTTGGAGTCCGGTTGGAATGATGTTCGCTCTAACATACCCTGTTAATAAATGTCCATGCAGTTTGGTTCTTACCAATTTTTTCTCGATGCAGCACGCCAGCAGAGCGGTAACCCGCCGATGAGGTCCCGACCTTAAGGTAATAGAATCAGAGCACAATTCAGGTCTCGTTCACAGAGCTGCTCGATCACTAAGTGGTCTCTCTGACCCGATCAGACAAATTACGTTTTGTTTAACCACCCACGCCCGAACTCGCATCTGACAGCGCACTTCTTTTTAACTTTCAGTAAGAAGCGCTTCACTACATGAGGCGGGAAGAATGATCCCACGGCGCTTATCGGCCAAGTGATCGCAAGTACATCGCAAAAGTAAGTCCCCTCATCTTTTAGTCTCTCCACTCCTGGCAGTTACTTAGAACTAGCGCCCTGATTGTATTTCCTAATTTATTTCAGAAACCTTTGGAGCTTTGCCAAGGCCCACTCCCAGACGGTATGGATGGCGACCGTCCCTTGATTTAGGTAAACCCCATTCTCTCTCCCATTAACAAGCAATGCTCAATCACCCATAGTTACTGAACTCAGCTTTACGTTATTTCATAGGCTCTCCTCACCTCCTGATGAAGACCCCAACATGAGGCTTGAATCAACCCTTTAGCGTATTCGGGGGTCGAAACGTAGAACTACGCCTATTTTCGACACACCATAGGATCTAAATACGAGATTGACTCTTTTCTATGTGTGATGCAATTTGGGAACCTTTGCTCATTAATTTGACTGTAAAGGCTTTTTCGATTTCAACATGATGTTATGAATATGTCACAGCACCTTTACCCTGTCCTTCACATCTTTCACATACCCCTTCCCTTCTTCACTGAGAGCACTTGATTAAGATGTCGAATGTAATGATTTCACAATTACATGGAAGTAATTTTGTTTCACATGATGAACTATTTGCTGCAAATTTGATCAAACAATGACGTTGCGTGAATAAATGCCAATGAAAGTGAATTGAATCATTTATAATTTTGCGAAAAAACTTTCCCTTCAATCAATTCAGAGTTGATGGTGACTGTGTGTTGAAACAAATATCCTAATACTGTATGATATTATTAATTTGCAACTCGGACCGATTCTATTCTGTACTGTTCTATGGACCCAGGTCCTGAGTTTTTTTAGGGCCAACCCCTTTATTACTCACACTAACAGACCTTTAAGGGACAAAATTCCCCATAAAGAGGGAAAAGAATCTTTAGGGAAAGCATTGGAAATAACACATCTGCTTCCTCAAATAACGTGAAAGACAGGAACTATAACGTTAAAGTAACGCATTCCAGAAGGAAATCTAAGATGATAATTAGCCACCGACTATCGACAATGAGGAGTAAGATGGCTACATCTAAGAACAACCGCAAGAAAATGCCCCGGTTGCATCCAGAATCGGTAATTGGAAAGCAAGAAATATAAAGCAGTCCAGAAATGAGAAGAAATTACAGCTTCTCAGAGAGGAGGAAGAGAAAAGGTGACAAGGACAGAGGCACCAGACCAAGGACATCTCTAGGCAGAGGTGAGATTTGAAACATTGCATTAGGAAGACCTGCACCCCTCATAACCTCTCGTCAGAGAAGCTTGATGCCAAAACAAAGCAAAACAGAAACTGCCATAAAAGTCGAGGTCCAGGCTAAATCCTGTCCAGCCACGGATTTTGATTCTCTCCCCAAAACTTCCCATAGGGAATGAACATAGTGAAAGGGTAAAATTGCCCCATAGTTAGAAGAAGGAGAAATAAATATTTCACTGGTGTGTAGCGAAACTACTAACACTTTGTGTTGAAACATAGATAATTGAACTCCCTATAAGGGAAATTAAGAATACAGAAAAAAAACAAAGTGCCCACAAGGCATACCAAGGTTAATCCCTGCAGAGCATGGACAAAGGTCACAGTGCATCCGTAGAACTCACACGAAATACTCATACTAGAAATCGCACTCGGGTAGAAACCCTGTCCAGTAAGAAACCCCTTAGTACGGGTGTACATAGAGTTAAAATATAACATATGTCACATATTACTGGAAACTTAACATGCCACTGACAGAATAACTGAACAAAAGTATCTGCAGCAAGCAGGAATACCTAGCGGGTAGCACCCTATAAAGGGACGTTTGAAAGGAAAAACCAATAGGCATCGCCCCATGAATGGCTCATACCGTAATAGAGGTTTTCCCATATAAACCATTACAAGAAAACCAGGAAACAGTCGGCAGAGTTACACTTTGCTGCACTCCTCAACTATTGCTAAATCTCCGCAAAGCATAGTCAGCATGCACACCAAAAAGACATGTGGCATCAAACGGCATATCAAGCAAAGTGGCTCGAACTGCATCGGAAAATCCTGAAGTGCGCAACCAGGTACAACAATGTAGTGTTACTGAAGAGGCCATTGCCCAACCTACAGAATCCGTAGTCTACATACCACAATGAATGATTAGATTAGCAGCCTGCTGGCTATCCTGTACCAACGGGACAAGAACGTTCCGTGTCTCCTCCAGAAGGGAGGACAGCAGGTGCTCTACCGAGTCCCATAATGCATGGGAGAAGCGTCCACTTCTGTACCCAAATCAGGAGGTGACAGAAGGCCCGTGGCCAGAGAAGACTCCAAACCACTAGCTTCCCCTAAGTCAACCAACCAACTGGACTCTGTATGAGGTTGAATTGTATCAGAAATGGGCTGGAAACATTCTCCATTAACCCAACAACATGTTCCTCTGCAAGAAAACCAAGAGGAAGGATGGACAGCTCCATCAACGCAGCATTAGTTGCCGCATCGGATGCAGTTTGGCACAGAATAGGCAATGCCTCCGTGTCAGAGTGGAAAGAAGGTGGAGCACCAAGTGGCACCATCATCAAAGTCATCAAGTCAGACATGGACGCCGTTGCCAGAGGATCAGACCCTGACGTCAAAGGTGGTAACCTCGAAGGTCTGTGGACCGGTATCGGAATGGATTTCGAACCTGGCAACCGGACTCATGCAGAGGGCAAACCCGCAGATGTGACACAGTCACGGATTTGTAGACCTCCTAGGGGCCCAAGGACACTCCAGGGGACGGTGTAGACCCAAAGAAACTATGGAGAGAGTTGTAATATTCTCTCATCTGGGTCATAGTCAACCCAGCTCCAGGGTAGGTTGGGAGGCGCGGGGTAGACTCATGCACCGAGTCTTCAGCGGGGACCAGTTGTAGGCCTAATGTGACAGAGCCGGTCGATGCTGTGATTCCGATCTCCTGTGTAGAGAGTCACCTTTGGATATTGAGGGAGAGTGGCGTCCACGGGAACTGCTCCTGGACTGGACCAGAGGTTGGTCCTTGGAGAGCGAAGAGGACTGAGGATGATGGGACGTCTTCGAAGACTGCGACAACCGTGCCACAAGAAGCTTCATCCGATGTTCCTTCATCACCTTCAGTCAAAGCCGTTGACATGAGTCACACTTCTTGGAGTCATAGTGCTGTTCTAAGTACCACATACAAATAGAGTGGGGGGTCTGTGGACGACATTTGCCATCTACAGGACCCACAGGGTTTAAACCCAGAAGTTATAGAAGAGGCACACTGTTCCTTTCCACGAAATCATCGAGGTAGGCCAGAAAACGGTCAGAGGAACCGTTGATCGGATCCGTGTTGTAAGCACAGAAAACAAGAAAACTGACATCAGTGCATCGGAGGAGGACTTATATGGACTACTACGTTGATGTCACATCTGGAGGGCGATATCGCTACAGTCACTTGACGCCTACTACCGACGTCAGCAGTACTGCTGTAAATAAAATTCCAGAACAAGTCTGGCGTCCGGGGAAAATTCTAAGATAAGGAATCTGCTCTAGATGTCCCTATCAGATCCATGTTTTAACTAAGTCTTAGGGCCTGATTTAGAGTTCGGCGGACAGGTTACTCCCTCACAAACGTGATGGATATCTAGTCCACCGTATTACAGGTGCATTATATCCAATGGCACTTGGAATACGGCGGAAATCTGTCACGTGTGTGACAAAGTAGCCTGTCCACCGAACTCTAAATGAGGCCCTTAATCTCTGAAATGAAGGAAAAATCTTTCAGTAGGGTAAAGTCCATGGCTGAGTCCGGCACAGGTCCCTTGAAGTCAGATACATCGTTGACAAGCTTTCGCTGAAACCAATAATTTTGGTGCCTAAAACTCCATGCAAATTAAATTGATTTCATAGCTGAGAGGTCACTTCGTCACTGGTATGGATCTACTACCTTGCCCTAGTTCAAAGGTTTTTCCTTCACTTTTTCAGGTCTCAGAAACCTTTACTAGGGCAAGGCTGGAAGCTATGCCTTGGAAGGACCCCACAAGAGTGCATACCTTCACTGGTCGTTCCTGTTAAGACCCTTTCCAGTACAACAAAAAGCTCAGAGTGCGACAAACCAAACTGAATTTTATAGTCCACTTGGGGAGGGTGACCTTCGTGAGCACGCCTCATCACCTTGTTCTGTTCTTTTAGAGGTCGAACTATTTCTAAGTCCCACTTCTTTCCAGCTGTTGGGAAAGTTTATTCTGGTTATTCCTGGAGGCCCTCGGGTCACTCTTCTAGGCACCAGGTCTCCCTCCAATAACAGTCATACTGGGCCCTGTCCTCTGCAGTCAGCTGTGACTTCTTGGAGTCAGCAGTCCTGCTTTTTGTGTCCCTGGAGCAAGCAAATAGGAGGCCAATCATCCGACCAGAGGAGAGTAGTTCTAGCCCCCTTGTTCAGCAGAAGTCATTAATCAGGAGATTTATTTCTAACAGCTGGGCCTTCTTCTTCGGAACTGTGCATCCCAAGACCAGGAATATTCTGAGGAGATGGTGGTGAGATGCCAGCTCTGGTCATTAGCCAATAAACGAAGAATTTTCCAAACTAAAACATTCTATTTTCCCACCCTAAATCTACCTCCTTTGCAGCATTTCTTCTTTGCCTTCCGGTACACATTCACAGACAATGGCACTCTAAGATGGATCAAACCTTTTTCCACAAGTAGTGTCTGTTTTATAAAGTTATTTCAACTTAAGTTATCAAAACGCTGAATTCACCCTTAAATCTGATTTGAAAACGAAATGAAAAAATAATGTAATTACACTTAAACCTGTCAATTGGAAATCTAGCCTAAACCTTCAAAATGAAAATCGCTTTTAGGATTCTAGTCACTGTGCAGACAGCTACTTCAAATATGCAGTGTGCCACTTTTTTTTTATACATCACGAACCCTGCCCTTTGGCCCTACAAGTCACACTTTAGGGGTGACAGATTGATGAATACAAATAGTATTTTGTTTACATAGTAAAGACATTCTTATTTTCCAGTTGTCACTGCAGTGTATTTAAACAGTAGCCTAGCCGGAGCACAGTGGTGCTCCTGGCAGCCATATAAAAAAGTCCACATTTGTAAAGCGCACAATCACCCGTAAGGGTCTCTAGGCGCTGGGGGCCGTCGGGAAGATTAAGCAAGCTATTGCCCAGAGTCACATGGTGCTGGGCTAACCTGCCGCCGGAGCCGGGGATCGAACCGTGGTCCCCAGATTCCAGCGTCAGTCGCCCTGGCCGCGGCGCCACACCTCTCCCCCGCGGCGCCACACCTCTCTTTTGTCATATATGTGGGTTGTGTAAATACACATTAGAGTCCACATATAACATTTAACAGCTATACCAGTGAGGTACATTCTGCACCATCTACTATGGCCTTACAGGAAAGAAGCAGGGTAATTAGGTGAAACATTTAACAGTATCATATTCAAGCCAAACCGCATGTACTGCGGCACTGAATAGCAGTGTGACAGTACAGAGTCCTAATACCAGTCAAAAATAGGATCCAGAGAAAAGCAAAAAATCGAAAAAGCAGGGGTGACAATGTAGAAAAGCAGACCTTGACCATATTTTTACTCCCACATCAGCCTTCCCATGAATATATATCAGAAGCTCATGTACCAATGGCCCAGAGTTGTCCACTACCTTTACTACACCTTCTTCTGCAGTGTTGGAGTATAATTAGGTTTTCCTGCTTGCAGTTACTGTTTGCTGTGAATTTCAGAGGAGCCTTTTCAGGTTTTTTCAAGTATTCTAAAAACTCGTAATTCTAAAAACTAGTCATAAATTATGATGGAACAGTGATTTCCAGTATAAAAATTGCTTTAATTAATTTTGTCAACTCTTCCTTCTTTTCTGCTTCTCAGTCCCTTCTTTACATCCGTTCCTTGCATTAGCTATTTCATGTAAAAAAAAAGTTGATAATTAAATACTTCATCCTGCTGCTCTTTGTTTACATCAAATGGCACTAATTAGCAGAAATAAGATGAGCTACATGTTGTGGGACATTCCGTGCCCCCTTAGTGCAAGTCACTGTGTTACTTTGCCGAGTTGTTTGTCTGAAGATGCAAATAAAGAAACGTGCTAATTAACATATTTCTATTGTCTGATTTGGCCCTTTTTCTGTTTTTCTAGCCTTGGGGGAGATGCCTTCAAAGGAATTATTATGCATACTAAAGGCTAAAAGGCCTCTAGCAATAGCACAGTGTGCTACCTTCTGAAGAAAACAGTTGAAGTAAAAAAAACGTTGTGACGGCATGAGGCTTAGGGTCGTCTACCGGTGTAGGTGACACATAGGCCTGGGCGGAGTTCTCTGAGTTCTACTCAACAGAACACCGCGAAGTGCTACAAAAACTGTGACGCGCTCTGCAGAGTTCGGCCAGCGGCAGAGTCTATTAAGTCGTGCTGCTCACACTGATTTTAAGTACCAGGAGAGAGCAACAACACTCCACGTTGCACCAGAGGGAGCTGCTGCTTTCAGCTGTTCGAGTAGACATTCTACTCGAGCGGCAGCTTCCTCAGCACGAGCGGCCGTGACCTGCTGCGACTGTCCACATTGAGAAATCTCGCTGGGAGGAGGTCTAGCGCACAATTATTTGTGCATTACAAAAAGTTCACTATGAACGTCAACCATATTATAACAATGATCTGAATATTTAGCAATGATTAAATGCTCTTACAATTAAGGGATGGAACAAGTGATGGAACAAGTGATAGCTGTTCCTCGTGGCTTGCTTCCAGGCCATGCATGATGTCTCCAATGAGGGAGCCAGTGGATTCTTCCCACCCTTGCTTTGGTTCTATTTCCTTTGTTGCTGGCAGGATGGCAGTCGCAGAGGGTCAGTATGTATTTTCAGGGCGAAAGGTGGCTACATACATGGAGAGCCTGGCAACTAATTCATTTTTGATCTCCGTGGGTTAGCAGTGACACGTTTGCTTCCATTACAAGATCCTTGTATTTTACTGCAGGCACTCATGGGGAATACAATATCCAAGTCTGGTCAGCAGCCCTGCATCTTTATTTGAGGATTAAATGCTATTTCCCTACGAGGTTAAAATTCTCCGGTTTTTCACCCACTGGTGGTTGTAACGCAGCATAGTCATACACATTTACCATTTGCTTGGTGCAGGCAGTACATGTGTGGATGGGCTCCTCCATAATCTAATGGCATTATGATTGCCCTTAATGGTCTGCGTCCCTGCCAAAGTCAGGTCGTGACAGTTTGTGTATGTGGGATTTGCTCTAGTTTTCATCTACATAATCAAGTAGGCAGAGTATTGAGCAGATACATCCCATTTTGGTAATGTGGGCACGGTTTTACACAAACGTTTCTGGAAAAGATTAGATATTTTAGATATACAAACAGCCCACACTTTATAACATCTGCTGCAGGGGTTTATTATGGTAGAGACATTCTGGAGAACTGATACAGCTGACTATGCCCTTATACAATAAGAACCGTAATGAGGGACACTGATGATGGGCTAATAGAGACTCATTGCTTTCCACTATTAATAATTACAATTTTGCTCATCACAATTTTGCTTCACTCCGTTTCATTTCTGTGGTTGAGTTATTCCTTACGCACATGGTTTAAGCTTGGCTTTGAACAGCAGGACGAGAACGGGACATGGGATCTTTTGCAGACATATGGGGTGGTGTCTAGGAACGAAAAAAAACAAGCATTGGCACAGACATTATGCCTAACTTGTTTCTTGTTCATCTGTTCTTTGCTATAATGGATGGATGTTGGTGTGTGATATGCTTGTTTTTACAAACAGAACTCACATATATGCACGTATACACACATATAGGGGGTCATTATGATGGCGGATTTCCCGCATACTCCGGGCCGGCGGAAGCCACCGCCGGCCCGGAGTATGCGGGAAATCCGCCGAGGAGGCCTGAAAGACCCACCGCCAAATCAGGATGGCTGGTGGGTCTCACAATGTGTCCGCCGCTTTTCCGCCGCGGTCGGAAGGCGACCACGGCGGAAAAGCACTAACATGGCTGGCGGTGTCTATCAGACACCGCCAGCCATATTAGGATGTAGGGAAAGTAATGCTTTTCCGCGGCGGCTTTTCCGCCGTGGAAAAGCATACGGACAATCACTTTGGGGGCCCGTTGCGGGCCCCCTGGGTGAAGGTTGCGTGGGGGGTGCACATGGGGAGTACCTATGGTACCCCCCTGCCTTTGCGTGCACGAAGCGGCAGGCACCGCGCGGTGCCTGCCGCTTTGTGCATGCAAATGCACAGCTTTCGTTTTTTTACATTGCGGCGGGTGCTGCTTCAAGCAGCACCCGCCGCAATGTAAAACATACAGGATGTGACCGCCAGGGTGGCGGTCACATCCTAATTGCCATGGAGGGACCGCCGCTGCCCATGCGGACGGTCCCTCCTACTCAGGGGTGGCGGACGGACGCAAGTCCGTCCGCCATCCTAATCGGCTCCATAGTCAGGCAATACACATACAGGCACATACAGACACAGGTTGATGTTGGATTGATGCATGGATGCACTGATAACGTCTGCTGATAGATGAAGAGATGGTTGGACAATGGTTGCACAGAGAGGCGAGTGGGTCTGGGTGGATAGATGATTGTCTGTAGTTGCACAAGTGATAGACACAAGTGTGGGTAGATGGGTGAATACTTGAGTGTGGATAGATAGGCATATACTTGAATACGGGTAGATGGTGGAAGCATGGAGATTTAAGGATGCACTGATGTAGTTGATTTGGAAGGACAAATGGAACAGTTCATAGGTGGATATGTGTGAGCAGAAAGGTGCATGGACAGATGACTGTGGTTAGTTAAATGTGTGCATAAGTGCAAGTAGAAAGGTACATGAATGTCAGTGCATGGAATAGGCTATTTCTAACTACAATGGTCGGCCAGTGAGTAATTAAAATTAAATACATTTATTTAAGAGAATTCTATATCCACTTTGACACTGTGTTTGGAAAAGACAAGCTTACTACATCACTCCTTTAGCTCTACTCGGAAAGCATTGCAAGTCTTACTTCTCATGGACTAGCTAGTTAGAATGTTCCCTGTACACCTGCATCACTGCTACTGTCAGATGACTGTAGGGAATTATTAAAACACGCAAGAAGTTACATGGTTACCTGATGAACTAACAAGACTAATCGAAAATCACAAAGGATTATTGTTGTCAATAAACTTCAATGAGCCCAAAACTCCTCCAGAAAATGTCACCCCTCTTTGTCCTGGCCAAGGCCATATGATCTAGCAAATCTTCCTAAACACACAACAGACAAACAGGCAAAAATGATTAAAAAAACACTGAGTACCTGTAGAGATCAACTATAGAACAAGATGGGCCAGCCGCTCAGAATCTGGACACACAACCATAGCTCCAAGACAGAGCAATTAACTAATATTTCTGTAGGCAGCCTTGAAACAGGAACTCTGAACACATCAAAAGTTTCAGGTCCTTCACTGTACCATCACCCAAAATTTTGATCTATCCTGAGCAACAACCGAGCACCAGGTTCTGAAACAGACTGTGTATAAGAATAAGGGCAAGCCATTAAGACATTTAAAATGTGCATAGACTTTAATGGACATGCTGGGGATCTTTATGAATTCTTAGAAACGCAGAAGGGCCTATACATTGCCATGAATAGAATGGCTAAGCACTGTGACAGAAGAGCTCCATTGTAGATACACATTCTGCAAAGAACACTAAGAGAATGATGGTTTAAACTTCTTTACACACTATATTGGAACGAATGACAAACACACTTTTTGTATGTTTGAATTCTGTGAATCTCTCATTTTTCTCAGCTATGACATCCATTTAATAGTTCTTCTAGAGAGCAAAGAATGACACCATCTGTGCTTAACTGAGCTCCATCTGTGGATGTGCAGGTAAACTATTCATCAACAATGTAAAAACAGATATATTACAACTAGGGATGGCTAAATCATCTGCATCTCTGTTTCCTGGCCTGAAGTCCTAGTGACAGCACTGCGAGCCAGTTCTTATGTTAAGAATCTATGTGTCAATCCGGACCAACGACTGCCTATGTGAATCCAAATTACCTTGGTGAGAAAAAACTGTAAATTCCAGTAAAGACTTACCAGACACATCCCATTCTTTGACTCTGCAAATAGTTCCCCACTTATCATGGTCATCATTCTGTCCTGTCTGAGCATTCTAATGCCCATTCCATGGGGACCTCTGCCGATCACTCTGTAGACTTAAAGAACAAGTTACTTACCTTCGGTAAGGATATATCTGTAAGAAACATAGGTTAGATATAGATTCCTTACCTTAGAATTACCCCCAGGAGTCAGACTGGATCCGGAAAGTTTTTCATCAGCAGTACTCCTGCGCATCGGAAGGTGGCGTTGGTCGACTCCGCGTCTGTCTTTGGCATTGTGGTCGCAGGTATGACGTCGCAGAAGTTACTTAGACGCCACCTGTGCACGCTGACGTCAGTTCTGTACATGTCTTTCGCAACAGAAACACAGAGCCATGCAAGACACTGACCAATCCAGGGCGCTGAAAGGATGTCCTTAACCCTAGAAGTCAGTTCACAGAACGGGGAGCATGGGTGCGGCGGTAAGGAATCTATAACTAACCTATGTTTCTTACAGATATATCGTTACCGAAGGTAAGTAACTTGTTCATCTGAAAGAAACAGTTGTAGATTCCTTACCTTAGAATAGATACCCCAGCAATACCAACCCCGGAGGTGGGTCTGGCAACTAAGTTCATACCAGAAAGTCCTGGAGAACAGAACGGCCAAAGAAGCCATCTCTCTGGACTTGGCTGTCCAGGCAGTAGTGCTTGGTGAACATGTGCAGAGACGCCCACGTAGCTGCCTGACAGATGTCATTCAGGGGGACTCCCCGTCCCAAATCAGTAGTAGCTGCCGTCGCCCTGGTGGAATGGGTGCGCAGCCCCACTGGAGGCTCCTTCTTTGCCAAAGTTAGCAGGCCTTGATGCACAGAATGACCCACTTGGAGATGGTCCATTTGTGCATGACCCGACCTTTCTTAGAGTCCACCTAACCAAAAAAGAGCTGGTCGCCCACCTGAAATTGTTTGGTGCGATCCAAATAAAAGGAGAGCGCACATTTTGGATCTAGACGGTGGAGCCTCTCTTTCTCTTTTGAAGGACGCAGAGGCGGAAAGAAGTTGGGCAAAGTAATGGTTTGGCCAATATGAAATTAAGTGATCACCTTTGGAAGAAAGGAAGGTCGAGTTCTGAGGACGACCGTGTCTGGATAAACAGCCAGAAAAGGCGGCTTGGAAGACAGAGCTTGTAACTCACTCACCCTGCGTGCAGAGGTGATGGCCACCAGAAAACCAGCTTTCAGAGTGAGGAGTCTGAGAGGACAGTTATGTAACAGTTCAAATGGAGCACATATCGGATAAGTAAGAACCAAGTTCAAGTCCCACTGAGGCATTACGAAGGAACAGGAGAAAAAAGAGGAGTAATGCATTTGAGAAATCTATTCACAACAGGGGACTTAAAAAGAGAAGGCTGATCAGGAAGCCTGAGGAAGGCTGAAATGGCCGAGAGGTAGCCCTTAAGAGTGCCCAGAGCAGAGCCCTGCTGGGCCAAAGACAGGAGAAACCAGAGAACCTCAGAAAGAGGGGAAGAAAGGGGATCCACAGCCTTTCATGTGCATCATGCCACAAATGTATTCCATCTGCAGCCGTATACCATCTTAGTGGAGGGACGCCTGGCTGCCAAGATTACATCACAGACTTCGGTAGGCAAGTCAAATGAAGTCAACTGCCGCCGCACAATCTCCATGCAAGGAGGTAGTGGCTGGACAGGTTTGGGTGGAGGACCGTCCCCTGCTGCTGCGACAGAAGACCCTCCCAAAGAGGCAGTCGGATCGGAGGATCGATGGCCATGTTGAGCAGCTCGGGATACCAGACTCTACTTGCCCAATTCGGAGCCACATGATTGACTTGGGCCCGGTCGAGCTTGATCTTCTTCAGCACTCTGGGCAGAAGTGGTATAGGCGGAAAGGCGTATAGAAGACTATAGCGTATAGAGCTGGCAATGCCTGGCCCTAAGATGGCCGCCGCCCAGGACATATAGCTTCTGAGAGGAAGACTTTTGAGGTTCTTTCCACCTTACTGATTCTTACAGCAAGCTTGGGCAAGGCCCCCCCCCTTCCTGTC
The DNA here is from genome assembly GCF_964261635.1 of Lissotriton helveticus. Classification (NCBI taxonomy): domain Eukaryota; kingdom Metazoa; phylum Chordata; class Amphibia; order Caudata; family Salamandridae; genus Lissotriton; species Lissotriton helveticus. The sequence continues at coordinate 537,404,924 of NC_136061.1, forward strand.
GACATGATGGGCTCCTCAGGCCTAATTCATCATTCTAGTGAGCTGCAATCGGCTGACTAATGATGCCTGACCCTAAGATGTCCGCTAGTCTGGACAGAAAGTGACACATTGCCCCCCATCATTGCCAGATCGCGTTGCGGGCCGAGGAAAGGCCCCCCCACACATCTGCTGCTCATGGTTGGCTCCCCTGGCCTACAAATTCAACAACAGCATGGAGCTAGGCTTGGACAGATGGATAACACCGGGCCCGAAATTGGTTATCTCCTAGGATGCGGTTACAGCAAGAGTCCGCTCCCGCGCAAACTGGGAAGTGGCCCTTCCCCACCTGCTCCCATATCATAATGGATAGCTCCCCCGCCCCTCAGGTAACTTCCCTTGTCAAATCTCAAGTAGAATGGTTATCAATAAGGTCTATCCTCTGTCTACTACATTGAGGTTAGCATCTTAAAGACAGTTCTAAGATACCAACACCTGCAACCTTACACCTAGTCTACTCATTGTCTCCTAAATCACGGCCCCTTTTCAAGACAAACCCTCCAGTCCCCTCGTTCAGCCCCCCCCCCCCCAGCCCGCAACTATGCCACCAGGCCCCTCACCCTCTGTCTTACCTCCTACCTTGTCCCACATGAAACCGCATGGCGTTAACTCCTTCGTGATTAGCTTCCCACCTAATCTCTCCCCCAAAGCGAGAAGAAACCACAAACACAACTTAATCAGACAACATCCAGAAACTCTATTTGCCGACACATACCACTGCTCCTCTAAAGGCCAGTTAAAAATGGACCTCATCTTCCACACAGATAGTCCGGAAAGCTGGAACTCCGTATTGAGAATACAACTTCACATTTCCAAAACGACGACCACCTCACACAGCTGTAAATTGACAACCTCCCTACCTAATCAAGCAAATAGAAAAGGGAATACTTCAGTGACCATTTACTCAAATGGCACAGTTTTGATACAGGCCAATAATGAGAACCTAGAGGCCTTCGATTCCTTCTTCCCCACCCTGTGCTCAGCACACCTTCAGTCACGGCGCCCTGCTCCACCCCATCCTAATGCCCCGAGTAACCGCCCTCTGCAGGAGTCGGAAAAACCTTCCTCCCCCCTCCTGATGGGACACCCCAGCCCCCCCCTCCGAAACTCCCCCAACCACGCTTTTCCTGGGAACCCTATCCTTCAGGTCTCTAAAGACGACCAACGCCCACTTCCCCCGCTATCTTTTCTCCCTCGCCATCACTCTAGCTTCCCACGAGAGCAGCCCTCTTACCCCCAGCAACATACCAGAGAAGACCAAGCCCCACCACCCCAGCTATCTTGCCCATGCCAACATCATTACTCCCTCCCTAGAGCCCGGTCTACGGACCCACGCATCACTCCAACCGACCCTCGGAGGATGAGCTCAAGACCTAACCCCCGACCGAGGGCTTCTTATACGAACAGCCCGGTTGACCTGCCCAGCATTAATCCCCTAATGGGGATCTGGCCCCCCTTTCCGCGAGATGCCCCTACCCAAAACTGCTCATCAGCAGCCTTGGATAATATGGCGCACCGGTTGTCCCTACTAGAGAGGCAGCTTGAAATGATATGCAGTGGCCTAGATGACATCCTTGCCAATCTTGATAAAACTCGTAAGCCCCGACATGTCCAACACAGGGCCTCCGATTCGACTGACTCTTTTACTCTCAATTTCTGTGCTGGAAACTTACCTACTCCCGAGAAACGACCGCCAAGGCCCCCTAGAACTGACGAGGGGATCCCTCTTCATTCTCCCTCAAGATCTTTACCCACCACATCTGAAGCTCAGACATACACTAATAAAGATGTGGAGACCCAATCTAATAGACCTCTCAGATCTGCAGCAGCAATGTCAGAGGAAGAAGCTAAGGAACTAGCCTCCACCTATGTTTCCCATCCCTCAACTGCCACCAACGCCAAGATTCAAGTAATCACGGGCTTTGGAAGAGATTTCACACCTGTGACACTTACCAGACCCCCACCCGCCCTCACCTTCATACCGAGGGCGCCTCTAGAAAAGCAGTCGTCCAAAAAGAACATTCCTACCAACTGCATGCTCATTAACTGTCGATCTGCCCTCAAGCATGCAACGGAACTTGCCGAAGCCATCCTCTCTCAGGACTTAGACATTGCATTCATCACGGAGACTTGGCTAAAGGAATGCTCCCCACCTTGCTTCGACATGTTAGTGCCCCCGGGTTTCAAACTCATCAATAAAGACAGAATAGACCAACGCGGTGGAGGGATAGCCATCATCCACAAAGAGGATATTTCCATCACTGTAATGGACCCTTGCGAATATAGCTCCTTTGAATGTCTATCGGTCTCTATTAAGCTTAAGGACAACAGCCCTTTAGTTGGTCACCTTCTCTATCACCCACCCGGCAACACTCCTACTTTTGGGGAACATCTTTCTGACCTAATTGCCAACTGCGCACTCAAAGACATTATCCACATAATTCTGGGTGATCTCAACCTACGATGGAATGAATCCAACAACGCCCTAATCCAATCGCTTAATTCTCTCCTTTGTGACAATAACCTTTTCCAACATTGCTCCGAAGAAACCCACAACAAAGGAGCGATCTTGGATGCCATCATTGCACAACAAGACACAATTACAATCGACAACATCCTCCCTGTGGACTGGTCGGATCACCACATGATCTTATTCCACTATAATCAAAGAGTCCTATCTCTGCCTCCGGTGCAGGATCCCCCCAAATGGACAAGAAATTTCTCCCAGATTCCCCTGGAAGTCATGGAAGATAGGCTAAAGCTACTCCTTCCGAACGACAAAAATCTATCCACAACCGACCTTACCTCACTCTACAACATCAATATGCTAAACCTCCTCGACCAACTAGCACCACTGAAACAAAGAAAGAACAGAGCCATTCCATCTAGATCCTGGTTCGACTCTGACACCAATGAAGAAAGGAGACAATTAAGAGCTGCAGAAAGACAATGGAGAAGTGTACCTACTATCTCCCACAGAGACAAACTTAGATCCATCCGGAAGAAGTACAACAACCATATCAAGAACAAGAAATCCATGTATTTCTGATCTGCTCTAGACAACGCAAAGAACAGACCCAAGGAGCTCTTCAGTATTATTAAACAACAAACCTCCAAGCCGGATTCCTCCCTCGGACAGGCCTCCAAAGAACGTTGCGACAACTTTGCCAACTTCTTTAATGACAAGGTCTCCAAAATCGAGCGCTCTCTGGTCATCAACTGCGCTCCACGACCACATAGCAGCCTGGGGAGGGTGCTTGGTAGCGCTCCACCACCAAACTCTAAACCATGGTCACTCTTCCAGCCCATTCTAGAAGAGGAAATAGTCAAACTTATCTCCACCTCGAAACCTTCATCTCACACCCTTGACCCCTGTCCTGCTCTGCTAACCAAAAAACTGAAAATCTCCCTAGCCCCACTGTGGTGCAGGATCATTAATAGCTCCTTACAAACCGGAAATGTCCCAGATTGCCTGAAAGTAGGACAAGTCACTCCATTGCTAAAGAAACCTGGCCTTGATACAAACGACTTAAATAACTTCAGACCCGTCTCCAATCTTCCTCTCCTTTCCAAAATACTAGAAAGGTGTGTTCTCCAACAACTAACACAGCACTTCACCAATACCAACCTCCTTGACTCACATCAGTCAGGATTCAGGAAAGGGTGTAGCACGGAAACTGCAATCCTTAACATAATTGATGACATACACAAATCACTGGACCAAGACCAATGCTGCCTCCTCATTCTCCTTGATCTATCTGCAGCATTCGACACAGTTGACCATATTCTTCTCCTCAAAGCCCTCGAAGAAAGGGCTGGACTAGATGATATGGTGCTCAATTGGTTCTCCTCTTTCCTGCATAATCGCTCACAAAGAATCAAAATGAGAAGCTTTGAATCCGACCTTCATCCAGTCAATAGAGGAGTTCCACAAGGTTCAGTGCTCTCCCCTCAACTCTTCAACATCTACATGGAACCCCTCTCCAACTTACTTAGAAAAGCTAACATCCCCTTCCACCTTTACGCAGATGATACCCAAATCTATCTGGAAATCTCCTCGGCTCAAGACATTCACAGACTCAACGAAACACTAAATGAAGTCCAATGCTGGCTGTCTAGCAACCATCTAAAGCTGAACCCTGACAAAACTGAATTACTCCTCATCTCGAACAAAGAAGAGAACCCACAAATGATCGAATGGCTAAAAGATATTGACGCGCTAAATAAGAATCTCTCCCTAGCGGACTCTATCAAATCACTAGGCATCACACTTGACTCCAAACTAGATCTAAACAAACACATCAAGATCTCGGCTAAGAGCGCCTTCCTTAATCTGAAGCTACTAAGCAAAATAAAACCTTTCATTCCACCCAGTGATCTCAAACAAGCCACCCAAGCACTGGTGTTATCAAGGCTTGACTATGGAATTGCAATCCTCTCTGAAAATATATCTGGCTCCTCTGTAAACAACCCTCAACGCGGCTGCCAGAATGGTCACTGGAACAAAGAAATTTGACCACATCTCTCCGGCACTAAAAGAACTCAAATGGTTTCCAATAGAATTGCGGGCGAACTTTAGAACAGCCTGACTCACCCACAAAGCCCTTCACACTGGCAAACCTGAATATCTGGCATCCAAACTTAAAAAAGCGGGTCAGAACAGGAACCTCAGAAGCTCTAACACCCTACTTCTCATCCCACAAAAAACTCGAAAACAAAAAACCAAGGATCGGTCCTTAGCCAGGAATGCACCCACGATTTGGAACTCTATACTCCCTGACATCAGAACTATTCCTTCTTTCCCTAAATTCAAGAGTCAGCTCAAAACCCTGTTCCTTGATCGTTCCTTAACTATCAGATAGGTTCACCCTGGAGTGCACCTCAAATGTCTCTTTGCACTGTATTGTACTTTGCTATGCTATGTTGGCTTTCTTTTGCACCGCCTTGTACTTATGTGAAGCGCTCCGATACCTTGCGGTCTGGCTAGCGCTATACAAAACTTCCTAAATAAAAAAATAAAAAAATAAAGACTGCAACTCCACTAGCGACCAAAGGCGTCGCCTAGCAAGTGCTGCCTTGGAAATTCCAACACGCAGAATTGCTGACATTGCGCATTCTCTTTGGTGGCGAATAGATTTAACCAAGGCTCTCCCCACTGTTGAAAGAGACCTTGCACCACCTCCAAGTGAAGAAGCCATTCGTGATCCATCATGCACCTGCGGCTGAGTTTGTCCTCCTTGGCATTCAGAGAACCTGCCAGGTGTTGAACCACCAGTGTTATGCCCTGCTGTTCCAGCCATGCCCAGAGATGCAGTGCCTCTCAACTAAGGGTCCACAACCCCAACCCGCCCTGCTTGTTGCAGTGCCACATAGTGGTAGTGTTGTCCGTGAACACCTGCACCACTTTCTCCTTGACATAGGGAAGAAATGACTTCAGTACCAATCGAATCGCTCGAAGCTCCAACAAATTGATGTGGAGCCCCTACTATGCTTGGGACCAGTGTCTCCAGATCTCCACCTCTCCCAGATGTCCGCCCCTTCCCAGGAGTGACGTCTCTTTCACGACTGAGAGATCTGGTTGGGGAAGGGAGAGGGGGTCTGCCGTGGACCAAATTGCTTTTCATCAACCACCACTGCAGATCTCTGGCAGTTCCTTCCGAGATCAGGACCACACCAGTGAGATTTCCCTGATGCTGCACCCACTGGAACTTCAGGTCCCGCAGCAGAGCCCGCACCACCTGGCATGCTTTACCAACAGGATGCATGAGGCTATGAGTCCTAGCAGCCTCAAAGTCAGTCTCTCCAAAATCGGGGATAGAAGCTTAAACATCGGAATCGTAACCTGAATATCCTTGACTCGCTGCCTGGGAGAATCAGCCCAAAACTGCACTGTGTCCAGAAGAGTCTTGAGGAAAGGGAATGTCTGAGAAGGAGTCAGGTGTGACTTCTGCACGTTTATAGAGAACCCCAGTGAATGCAGGAGGTTTGCCGTATCCTGAAGCTGGAAGGCGACAGCCAGTGGCGAGGACGCCTTCAACAGCCAGTCGTCGAGGTTAGGGAAGACTGACACCCATAACCTGCGCAGAAGAGCTGCGACTACCACCGTCACCTTGGTGAACAGCCAAGGGGCACTGGTAAGGCCAAAGGGGAGCACGGTAAACTGAAAATGCTTGTGGCCTACCTTGAACTGCAGGTAACCCCTGTGGCCCGGCAGGATCGGGATGTGAAAATGCGCATCCTGCAAGTCCACTGCTACCATCTAGTCTTCTTGGTCTAGGGCAGACCAGAACTGAGCTAAAGTAAGCATCTTGAACTTCTCCTTCTTGAGGAAGAGATTGATGGTCCAGAAACCTAAATGGGCCACAACGCTTTGTTCTTCTACGGAATCAGAGAGTAGTGGGAATAACATCCACAGCCTACTTCTGAATCCAGGATCCTCTCTACAGCTCCCTTGGCAAGGAGAGCTGTAACTTCTTCCTCTTGGAGCAATTTTAAATGACCCTCCTCCAGTCATGTTTGATATGGCAGAATTAGAGGAGGAAAAGAAAGGAAAGGCCGAGAATAGCTCTCCTAAATGGGGGAGATGATGATGGATTCTCCCACCAACTGGAGTGGTCTGGTCTTGCAGAGACAGAATAGGAGTGCTTGGAGGCTGAGGCTGCCAAGGCAGGGTGGATGACGACTCCTGGCTTCCATTCCTTGGTCGGAGTGAACCGCATCCAAGTCCCCGCACAACTTGGGAAGGTTGGCAGGACAGTGGCTATGATAGGGCTGACATGGCTGGAAACCCCTTCCATTGCCATGAAAGGGACGAAAGCTACACTGGTCACGAGGTGTAGAAGAGAGGTCCTAGGATCTGGCTGTAGCTGGAGAGCCCTTGAACCGAATTAGGGCAGAGTCTGCCTTCTTTCCAAAATGACGAGATTCATAATTTCCATCAAGTTTGCCTGGACATCCCCCAAGGATCCAGTTGGTACAAGCCAGGCATGCCGCCGCAAGGCCACTGTCAATGAAATTGCTCTGCCCAGTGAATCAGTTGTGTCAAGGCTACACCTTATGGAGAATTTTGCTGCATCTCCCCCATACTTAACCACCTGAGAGAGCACAGCTCGAGCCTTCTTTGGGCCTTGTGAAGCACTTGCGGGAGTGGGAGAAATGGCAGATTAAGCATGCGGTATTCACCAACAGCAATGTCAGTCTGGAGGAAGAAAACATTCTTCCCAATCGATTCCAGCCCCTTGGATTTCCCATCTAGATTGGTGGAAGGGAAGGCATCCTGGGAGGTAGAAGCCAGCACCACCAAGCTTTGAGGGGTGGGGTGTTAGCTGAGGAACTTTGGGTCGCCTGGTGTGAGGCGATGGCGGTGAGCAATTGTCCTATGCACAAGAGCCCCTGTGCTAGGCTTGGACCAGGTGCCTAGAAGGACATCAGTAAGTGCCTCATTGAAGGGTAAAAGGGGTTCAGAGGTTGAAGCCCCAGGCTGAAGCACTTCGGTTACTCATGACCTGCACAGAGGCCAACTCCAGTCCGAGGACCTCGGCTGCTCTCTAGACTACCATGGCATAAGATGCCCCCTCCTAGCTACTGTTGGTGAAGAGAGCATGCTAACATCAGGGGGAGTCTCCAGTCCACTGGCCCCCCCAAGTTCCCCATACCAGTCAATCTGCTATGCAGAAACATCTTGGTGTTACAAAGGGTCCATAGACCCCTCCCAATCCTCTTCCGAGCCTAAAACATCATCAAAATGTTCAAGCGACAACATAAAACCCCCGGATTCTATCGACATCGGAATCGGCATTGAGTGACGCCGTTCAGACTCCTGGTCGTTGGGGATAAGGATGGGGCTGGAACTGCCAGTGGGCACCAGCAGCCCCGAAGGCACCGACTTCGGGTCCAATGCCAGGGAAGATAGCGATGGCATGACAGGCGCCATCCCAAATCCAGAATGGAATCCCTTAGGTCCCACCAGCGCTGTGGCTGGAGCCGATGGTGTTGAATAAGATGGGGCCTCACGCCACCCCGTGGGGCCCAAGGGCTCACCAGAGGGGTCTCTCAAACAAGCGGCCCGTGGCCTCTGAAAAATCTCTCATTTGAGAGCGGGTCACTACAGCTCCTGGAAAGGGAGGGAGGCGCAAAGCCAACCCTGGCTCCAGCTCCGCAGAACCGTGTCTAGAGCGTCAGTGCTCCTTACCTTTTTTGTAGACAGATGACAGTCGAGGTGATAATGAAGTCTGCTTGGGCTTCTTCTTCTTGTGCCTCTTCCACAAGATTCCAGATGGCCTCGAGTGGGACAAAGAGGACTTAGGGCTCCAGGAGTAGTCCTGCTATCTCCTCTTCTTTGATAGGGACCGGGACCTCTGTGGAGTCTTACTGGATGCCAGGCTGCAAGGAGCATCATAGCCCGCTCCTGCAAGGCCTTCAGAGTCATAGCCGGGTACTACTTTGAGTCGTGGTCACACTCGAGATACCATACAGTAAGGGGTCGGTAACCGACATCATGACGCGATAGGCACCGCACGGTTTGAACTCTATCTTCCTTGAAGACATCCTCGCACACTATGAAAAAATACGAATTCAACATAAGTTGAAAAAAGGCCTGTCAAAAAGCAACCAAGGGGCAGCTCATCTCCTGAACGGCGCTTAGCTGGCGAGGAAAGAAAATAACTGAGGTCCTTGTGCCTGGGTAGTGCATATATAGGTGACCACAACGTCATAACCGACACTAATGATGCTGACGATGTAATGCAGAGCAGAATGGAGCCACATGATGGTGCACACAAGTGGTATTGCGCGAGCAAAAGTTTCTGGATCCAGTCTGATGCCTGGGAAAAGGTAAGGCATCTGCAGGTAGAAGTCTCTATTAAATCCCTGCATTAAAGTAACAGTATTGTTTCATTTTTAATTCAGTGACACTAGATTACTTACAATACCAATGCTCCCTGCCTCTGTATTTCCACTAGTTCACCTCACAGGGTCTCACTAAACCTAGCTGTTCACCCAATAATGAGATGGAGTGTTGCTCACCTGTGTAGACTTGTCTATTTAAAGCATACTGAAGCAATGCTCATGTCATCCTTGAAATTTAGGAAGCATTAGAACAGAGCACTAAATAACACAACATATCAAGCGATCAAAAACGAAAACAAAGAATGTAAAGCACCATATGTACCAGTTATGTATCTGCCAACAGCACTGCACCATACACTGCAATACCGCACAACTCACTCGCCAAAATAGCTTAAAATGTATAATATGATTAACAATAAAAAACACAGCACAATGTACATAAATGTTACTTTTGAAATTGACCACAGGGAAAACATGCAGTAATACCACATAATTACCCCTGTTCTGACGAACAGGACCCGGAATCTTGTTGGTATTCTCCACTAACACTTTATCAGGATCAAATCACAATGTTGATTTGGGTGCCAAATCCTGTTTTCACAGCTTTACCTGGCCCACATCTGCTTGCTTAAGTTGACATATCAGGTTTTCAGTTGATCGCACGGTATCAAGATTCTTAACAGATTATGCTTATGAGCAGACACAGCATTTAATAACATGGTGAATTGAATTGAGTCTGAGTTGTATAATAAATGTTACAGAAAACTTAAAATACTATAACGGCACACAATAGAATCGATTCACAAAGGTAAATCTACATGTGTAGGTTGCTACTAGTAATTTTGTAGACGAACATGTTTCCACCTCTTGAAACAGGAGCTAGAGCCAAATTTACATGCTATTGCAAAACAGAAGCAGTAGCAAGTTCAGGAGCACACATGGCCCACCACATTTACTGCAACACCCTCCCATGGAAAATAGGGGCATAAAACAAAACCCCATAGGAAATAATGTTAACTTCCTTTAAATAATTTCAACATTTTAAATACATATACCAAATTAATTTCATGTTAAAGATTGTAAATATAGCATTTTATTGTTAATTATTGCAATCTAATTTTTAATACAAAAAATAAAGGTAACTTTATTAAAAGAAACTAATTTAAATTAGTACTATACGTATGGTTTCATAGTTTTTAATACATATTAAATAAATATGAACATTTTACTTTAGCTGGGAATGTCCTTTAAACAAATGTGTATTTGTTAATTTAATTCCATATATATAGATTAACTAACTAATTCATTAAAATTAAGTTAAAAGTTCTAAAGCTTTTTTGATTTAGTTCTTTATTTAAAATAAATATATACAAGTATTTCCAATATTATTTAAATAAGTTTAAATATTTTACAATATAAAAGCATTAAAAATGCTACAACATTAAAAGGGTAACATACAGTTACAGTTTAATTATTTTAATATGTTTAAATTAAAGACTATTCCACGTAAAGTTAAAAAAATGTATCGTTTATATGTATTAATAATGAATAAAAGTGTTATATAGAATTTATTTATTAAAAGCAAATTAATAATATTCCAATTAAAATATTGTTACATTACATTTTGTTTTATTCAAAAAAGTATTTGCAATATGTGAAAATAATCTAAAAATATGATTTATTTGTAGATAAGTTTTAATATTAAATAAAAATTATTTATATTTTTACTACTTCAAATACTTGTAATTCAACGTAATGTTCTAAGGGGTTATATTTTCAGTCCCTACCTCCATTATCTTCTGGTTGATGGTGCTGCATTACCATTGGTTGCCCTAGTGTGGTACTAGACATTCTCCATCTCTGAGCTGGACGACATTTACTACTATTTTGGGTCCCTTATGGCTGTAGCAACTTTGGAAATGCGGTATATGGATAGCAATGGGTTCACTGTTTTGAGATTTGTTGCATCTCCCTCCCTAAACGCCTTCCTAACCCTCCAAAAAACCCTCCATACTCTTAGCTATACACCTTCTATTTATTAGTAAGTATGCTCCTTTTTCCAACCTTTCTTCTTCCTGTCACAATTACTACAAAGGGCTCGATTCTGATGCCGTTTGGAAAGCTTCCCGATCGAATGGGTTAGGAAATGGTTTCCGAATTAATTGGCTCAGGAGAGTCCAAACCGAGTACAATGCATCTGGATGCTTTTAGATACGATTTGGTTGGACTCCCATTGACTTCAATGAGAACCTTCGTTCTGACGTAATGCATAGGCTCTCATTGAAGAAAGGGGTGGCTGAGGAAAATCGGGCACCCTGTGGCGGGCACCCTCCTGGTGCCTGCCACACTGTGCATGGCTGGTAAGGTGGGCCCATGGATATCCCCATGGGCCCAATTGGGAATGCTCCGGGTGCAGGGAGGCTCACTTGAGGCCACCAAAGTCTGATTCCGACTTCTGATTCGAGTCGAACGGCACGATTCGGAAAGGCTGTCCAAATCCAGCATCATACTCGGTCGTTCGGAAAGGTGGCATGTCTAATCGTGCGATTCTGCTCCGTACTGCGCGGAAATTCCAAATGCTGTCGGGTTCGGATTGGGATATTCCTAACGCCTAACTCGCATCGTACTCGGTCGGAAACCTTTCCGAGTCGGTCAGAAAGACACGTTCCCGATCCGATTTGGACGGAGCAAATGCCGTTAGGTGGCATTCCTAACTGCATCGTAATCAGGCCCAGAGTAGTAAACATTTATGTGTGGGGATCTTCTCACAGAAAATAGAGTGGAGATTTAAACTTTTAGGTTTGCGAATATCCTTTTATAGTACTTTTAGTAGTAGTTTCCAAATGTACTACAAAATGCAGTTTTTTATAGTCCCCAAAGTGTGTTTCCAAGGTTTTGAAATAATGCAAAAACTAAATATAAATAAAATAGAGTACCTGAAACCAGTCAATGGTGCAACAGTTGACAAGTGCTGGAAATTTTCGCAGGCGATTTCGGAAAGCATCTCCAATTGGACTCATAGCCAAGACTACATGGAGCTGATCACGGCAACGATCAATGAACATGTTGAAGAGCGCCAAGGGGCTGCCGTCAGTTTGCTTTGTCTTGTCCCTTTGGCGATCTAGCTGACGCATTTTCTCACAAATTTCCTGCTTCTCGTCAACTGGAAAGAGGTTTGGTACTTCTCCAGCATTCAACAAGTTGTTAATATCTTCTAAAAATGACTCTGTTTTAATTTGTGTGTCAGTAAACAGGAAAACCCCTTGCATCTCACCCTCTGTAGACTTCCTCAGGATTAATTTTAAATCTTCCCGCCACTCAGTGGTTCCATAGCTTTTAGAAATCTCCACATGGAACAATCTGTAATCTGCCATATGTGCGGCTAATCGGGTAAGGGACTGACGGCCACTGCCTCCAACACCGACCAGAAGGGCATGGCTGCGAGGCTGCTTCAGAATCCGTGAAATTCTACACACGTGCTCTATTGCAAATCGGAACAACACAAGATTCATTGTTTTTTTACTGATAGTATTAAATTCTTCCAGGTGGCTTTCAACCACTAATCGCAGTTTGTCCACCTCATGGACCTCGCGGTAGTTTGTATCCTCCCGTTTTATATCATGAAAATCACAGAACATTAAACTGCGAAGGTCATCCTCCTCTACCTTGCCATCACCATTAAAGTCCAAGTGCTGGAAGAGTAGATTGAAATCTTCATGCATATGACTTTTCATCACATCTGCAATGTAAGCAATAAGCCAAGTCCGATCCCCGTCATCTACTAGGCGATCATAGTATATTCGTAGTACCTATAGGATAAGTAAAAGGAGTAACAGGTTAGCAGTGACATACTAAATGTTGGTTGCTAACAGTAAGTAGTTATTGAAAGGTGTTCTGTGTGGAAAAGCACTGCATAGTTTACCACAATTGTAATATCTCCAGCCTGCACAACTAGTAAGTAGCCCCATTTCAATGTGGCCCCCTTTTCTGTTCTGTGACTCGTATTTTAACTTTTCAAATGGTATGCATTAGAGTACAAGTCCCTCTATACAAATTGTTGGATAAAACAAGTCTCACACGCACTATGCTCTACTTGGCAACTATGTAACATTCATTAAGCGGAATTGATTTTTTCAAAAAGAATAAGTTCCCTACAATCTGTGTCAATCATTATGATGGATACTACCCTGTCCTCCAGAGATTCTTTCATTGTGAAAGGCTAAGACCTACGAATATTTGTGTTACTCAGAAGGCTGAGATCTTCTTTGCCTTTGGTCTAAAGACCATAGTTGCTTACATGGCATTTAAATATTTCACAATTTGCACAATCAAAATATTTTAGCTAAGATGTGTAGATATAGCCCTGGAAGATACCCACCGTTTGGCAATATTACTCTCTGGACGAGTCTTCTCCACACATCATATACGTTTGCCATTTCCATTTCCAGCAATTTGGAATGGCCTTCATTTTCCTTTCAATTACAGTTTTTATTCTCCTTTCCTCCATTTAGAAATGGCTAAACCTCTCTCACTTGTTTAGCTAAAATGTGCACTATTTGTGCACAATGTCTAAAGATGGTCCAGACGGCTAAGCGAACAATGTTTTCTATCAATCATAAAACAAGCCGCAAAGATAGGTTTACAACAAGTTGTACCCACCACTATTTTACATGCCAGGCTATTCTGCTGAGACTTTTGAGGTAGTCCAATAGGAATCCATAAATTTGTTTTTCATTTATCTTTAATCAGTTAAGTAAGTAGGAGCGAGCCATATCATTGTTAAAAAGTTGTGCATCAGAGCAACCTAAGTGAGTAGGGCAACTAAAAACCCTAATACCCTCTTGAAATGAAGTCTGAACCCAAGGCTTTGGTTGTTGAATGACAATTTTTCATCATGCATAATCACGCACAAATTGACTCTGTGACCTGTACAAAAATTCATGCTTTATAAGTTACATGTAAAATAAACATGTTAGAGGACTGATATATATTTTGCATTATGGAAAACTGACTTATTACAATAAATGCTAGATATATGTACCTCATGAACCCACAGTCGCTTTATTATTGCAGGAGAGTCTGCAGTTTCGGGCCGAGACAGACAGATACCCTGGATAACGCGAGAGAAGTCTCGGAGATTGAATAAATAGTGTGATTTGGCAGGAGTGGGCAGCAGATTCTTCATTGCTTCTTTATATACAGCCATAGTGCCGTGGATGATCTGTGGGGTTAGATCTGCAAACTCATTCGAGAAACTATACCTAAGGAAAAAAAAACAACAGGTTAAGAAATGTTACATTGTTATCTAAGAAATCAAAGTTAGCAACAGAAAGCAAATGGGCTGATTTAGATTAAGCAGTTCATGATTTAGGGCCTGAGTACAATGTCGGACGGACCGGAATCCTCCGACATTGTTTGAGAACTGGAACCGAATGACCTTCGGTCATCGGTTCCAGCCCAACAAGTAGGATGTGTCCTAACACTGTTCGGTCACAATTCTATTCTTTCCAATGAGAACATGCAGTCCGAATGGAATGCATGCTCTCATTGTAAAGAGTAGAGGTGCAGTTCATCCCTGCACCCGGTGGCAGGCACCTCAAGGTGCCTGCCACCGGGTGCAGGGATCAACGGGGGAGGCAACATAGGGGCCCCCAAAGTCGGATTTCTACAGCCTTTCTTTGTCGGAAAGGCTGGCACAGAAAGGCTGTGGGAATCTTCCATAGTAATCCCTCAGCCGGAAAGAGCCACCCGAGGGATTGATGGAGGATTGCCGAATGGCAGCCGGGTTCTCCGAGCCCATCGGAGGCCATTCGAAAATCCGGTTTGGATTCCTTTCCAACCAACCCCATTAAAATGGGTAAGTCAGAAAGGAATCAGAGCAAGACAAATCGACCCCTTAGTCTGTCGGAAAAAAGGAGTATTTTACACGGTCTGCCTGCTAGGGCAATGCTACTTCAGAGTTAGAGATGTCTGTCGCCCCAGTGAACATCTCTTACATTGGCAGGAATTGCTGTCACTGTAGTTCCTGTCAATGCATTGAAAATGTGCAAAGCAGCTTCATCAACATGAAGGTGGGGTACGGCACACTTTCAATATCTTTTTTTATTTTCAAAAGAAAAATCCCAAAGTGGGATTTTCTTTTTGAAAATAAAAAAGTCAATGACTCCCCATGCCATAAGTGTTTTCTTTCATGGAGTGGGGGGGATCATTAACCTGTTTTACTTTCACTTACTACCATGTTTTAGATGGAGGTGTGTAGAACTAAAAACTGGCCATTTGTCCACTCACTATAAATACGGGAAGTGGACAAATGGGCAAACCTTCGATTGCCCTTTCTCTGTCGGACCACTGGAGGTGTATGTAAGTGGCGGAGACAGAGTTGCCTTCATGGCTGACATATTCTAAATGTGGTATGTCGAACTACAATTCGGGGGAGAGGAAACTCTACATCAGGCCCTAAAGGGAAACTGATGCAGCTATTTTATTAATAACTCTTTCATAAAGATTTCTTTTGTGCACTGCAATCCAATTGTTCATGGTTTAGGAACCTAAATTGCTATTTAAGTAAAAAGAGAAGATGCAGAAAACCTTTACGATGTCTCAATGGTAATACATGTCATAAATTAATGATTAAATGCATTTATTGTAGAAAACAATATAACATGCTTGTTTGCTTAGAAGTTGAAAAGGGGGATTCTTACTAGATAGTAACATTGACATTAAATAAAATATACTGAAAATATTAAAATAAATATAATGTCCTGCTCAAATTACATGCAAAAAGCTAAAATAATTCAAACAGAGCTTGATAAATGACATTGTATGCATCGTAAATGGTAAGTAATTCTCTTCTCTCTTCCTCCACTTTGCACCAAAAATCCACCACCTCATTCCTCGTTTAACAATACATTTATCCCTTTTCACCATTAAAAATACAGTTTCGAATACAATTTCATCACCATTAAAAGGCACACAAAAAGACTACTTGTCCATTATATTTAATGCGATTTCAAAATATATCAGTCATGCTCTATTACATTAAAAATACTCCAATAAAGTCCATGAGAAAAATGTTAGCAATTTTTTTCCAACACTCCTAATAGAATGGTAGTCATAACGAATTAGATAGCAGTTGACATTCGTGCCTGGAAATATGGCCATTGGACATGCTTGCTGTTACACCAGGTGCCACAACAAACATATATGTTGGAATCATTATGAAAATGAAACCAAAGGAATCACAGCAAAAATAAATAAAATATATAACATAAAGTGCATAATAAAATGTTTAATACTGATCTGCTCTCTTGACTACACCCTATCTCGCTGGAAATGTATAATTAGTTTATGAAACAAAACCAAAGGACACACTGCAATAAAATAATGTGGATTTCCGCATTTTAGTACAAAGAAGAATGGAAGGTATGTGCTACAAATAAAGTGAGCTGATATTATAGAGTGGAAGAATGTTTCAAAATATAATTAAATAATAAATGAATGTAATGAAAAAGAACGGGAGACCACTACTTCAACCAGTAAAAAACAAAAAACGAAATAATGAAACGGTCCTATGTTAGAAACAAACATTTACATTTTTTCAACATCTCAATGCAAAGTACAGTTAAAGAAAAGGAAAATCAGATAAATCAGCACTCTTCTGGCAAATGCCCAGGAAAGAAACATTGCTAGGACTGGGGGCCTATATTACTGATAAATTAATGAATACGTTAATAAAAAAGTACATAGTTCTATCTCAGAAATGTAGGAACTAGTACAAGAAAATCAGTGGTGTCTGATATAGTTTAGCAGGGTGCAATTAAGATGCTAAGAAGTAGTATTCAGGGTGCTACTTCCAGCTTATGCCAGCAGTTAGACCTGGCATTCTTGATTAGTTTCCCCAGACTTTTTGCCTTCTGACCCCCTGTTTTACTGACTTCATTTTTGTTGGCTTTAGGATCCCAGGCACTTTACAAGTGGTAACCTGTGGTAAAGTGCATATGCTCTGCACTCAAAACATGATTACATTGGCTTACCGACAATTGGTATATTTAATTTATTTATAAGTTCCTAGTAATTAGCACGATATGGGCCCAGGGCATGTAATTTAAATGCTAATAGTGGGCCTGCTGCACTTATTGTGCAGCTCACCTACGTAGCCCTTCAAACATGGCTCAGGCCTGCCATTGAAGAGCCTGTGTGTGCAGTTTTAAAATGCCATTTCGACTTGGCAAGGCAACCTATTAGCCAGGCCCAAACCTTCCCTTTTACTACAAATGTCACCCCTAAGGTAAGCGCCAGGCAACACTATGGGCAGGGTGCAATGTATTTAAAAGGTAGAACATGTACTTTTGAGTTTTACATGTCCTGGTAGAAAAAAACTGCTAAATTAATTTTTCAATACTACAAGACCTATCTCTCCCATATGTAATTAGGAAAAGATAGAGATTTTGAGTTTGGTGCCTCTGGACTCACAATTTAAAATCATAACTTATGGTGAAGTCGAATTTTAAAATGTATGTCTGAAAATGCCACTTTTGAAACGTTGCCATTTTCTTACTTTAACCTTTCTGTGCCTCTGCCTGTCTCTGAATACACATCTGGGTTGGGTGATAGCTGGGCTTTGTGCATTCCCTCTAGACAGTCACACAAAGGGAGATGGGGTGTGACATTTGCATCCGGATGACCCATCACCTGGATGATTAGCCTTCCTGAGGTAGATTGAGAGGGAGGATTGAGAGGGAGGAGCAGACACTTGCACCTCAATATGGCTGTGCCTGTTAACACACAACGAGCTTCATGCCTCCTCTCCACCCTGGGTGATTCTGTAGCCAGGGCAGTAAAGGGAGGGAGCTTGTGATCTTCAAAGGGCTCTGTGATGTCTACCCCACTTCAAAGGTTCATTTGGGTATAAGTACTGGCCCAATTGACACCACCAAATCAAAACTCTACTGGAACCATGGACCTTCTGCCGCGAAACATAGCTGCTGTGCTGTAGGAGGGACTGCCACTTTGCAACTGCATTGCTGTACTGGCCTGCTGTCTGCTGATTGCTGTACTGTAAAAGGGGCTGCCACTTTGGTACCTGCTCTACTGTGTTTGCCAGCTGCTTCTTGCCTGGGTGTGGGAAGGATTGGACCTGTTGAGAGATGGCATGAGTCAAACAAGTTTAAGTCTCTGACAGGTTTGTGGAGGTTCAAGAATCAAAATTAACTGAGCCATATCAGGGCAAACCGGATCACAGGCACAATTTTTATTTTATTGAATGTGAGACAGTCCTCCAAGAAAGACTGCCACGGACCTTCTGTGAGAATCATACACAGAATGAGTATTTGGAATCTGCCATTGAGGAACTCAAAGAGGAATGTGAATGTGTACATCTCAAAATACATTACCAGTAACGGTGTACAAAACTGAAGAGTATGGGTCAATTGTTCCACGTACAGACAATGACAAAACTTCATTGTTAAAGATCTATCCTGGGTTAGTCTGATTAAGGTATTTATGGCAAAGTACTTATTTCAGCTTGAGGATATGAATTAGATGTTATGAAAAAACATAGATTTTTCCAATCTGTTGTATCTCTCGAAACTGCTCACCTAATGGGTGGGTTGGAGCCAAATCGTTTTAAGGTCTGGTGTAAACTGCAGCTGTCACCACATCATATGTCATCACCAGAAAAAGAGCTTTAAGAAGCAATACTCGGAGGAGGCTTAGATGCGTCCACATTTTGACCTGCCTCTCTCCAAGATTTTGATTGGGCACAGCATGTGAGCTGCCACTCTAACTAAGGGCCTGATTTGGACGGGTTACCTTGTCACAACTGTGACAGATATCTTGCCCGCGGAAATAAAAATCCCATTATATCCTATGGGATTTATTTTTAGGAGGACAGGATATCCATCACTGTTGTCATGGAGAAACATGTCCACCGAGATCTAAATCAGGTCCTAATTGTTAATATTCCACTTTGAGTTTTGACAAAACTCAATATAGTAGGTTAAATTAGTTATGGTAACAAGCAATGATCTGTTGATAATGAAATGATACCACATTGAAAGTAGGCCTGAAATATTTGTTTATGAAAATGAATGTTAAAGGCACAAGGCCTTTAAGGGTACATTGCTATTACGTAATGCTATACGTTACAGTGTACATTTTACAGTTTAGGGAAAGGGTTTTAGTGTTGGCGACTCCCCTGGCTAACCTGAGAGGGTTTGAATAATGAACATGCAAGTTATTGTGGTGAATTGCCTGGGCTGATTATGGTGACAGGCCAATGATGAAGGCTGTAGACTTGACTGATTCATTGGAAAAAAGGTATGCTAGGCGCAATAAATATGATCTGTTCATTATTAAAAGTTACGGTGATTTAAGCTCCCTTCACCCAGTGAGGAGCCAAAATCACACAGTGCCAGAGAAAATACGCTGGAAACCACTGCACAAAGTGGTATTTCAGCTCGTCTTTCGAAGTTCTGGGAAGTTGATGCCCACTAAGGGGTGTGAAATCATCCCAGGACATTGACGACAGTCTCCCAACCCTCGGAGGGTGTGGGGTCTTGGTGAGGGGCAGAGTGTCTCTTCGGTAGCTCTAGGCCAGGCAACCTAATTACACTGTGAAACAGTTTTATAGGTTGACAGGTCTGCAGTGGATTGTTATTCTATGATTTAAACCCTGCATACATGTATCTTGTTGCATGGAAACTCACAGATTACCTTGGTAGGCCAGGGTTTTGGTGTTGGTTTTCCCCTCTGACAAAGACTAGGAGTACAAGATTTGCACTGTAAAATTCCTTACTAGCCCTTTTGGGAGGGGTTGTACATAATTTTGACAACTGTAAGTTAGAACATATTTTTGTGACTGAACCTCTGATGGCTGTCTTGCGGGAAACTTTAAGCCCAATGAACAAGTAACTTACCTTCGGTAATGCATTATCTGGTACAGACAATATTTAGCTGTAGATTCCTTACCTTTGAATTTACCAGGCATCAGACTGGATCCGGAAACTTTTGCATGAGCAGTACCACTGTGCGCCATCGGGCGGCTTCGTTCGGTTCCGCGTGGTGTCGTTGGCTCTGAGTACGATGGTGCGTCACCTATAGTGGCGTCACCCAGGCGGGCAGATGTCAGTTTTTTTTTTTTATTTGTCTTTTTATCAAACAAGGCATAACAGAGGATAGCAACCTCAAGGGTACCAGGGGGCGTGCAGTTTCCGGGGCTGCAATACAGATAGCTATGATGGGGTCAGCTTCACATAATCCCCATGACTGCTACATCCCTGTACAAAGTGAATGATGCTAGTTTAAAGAACATATCACACCCCTCCCCCAAAACAAACCAAGTCCCCCCACCCGGTGGTGACTAAATGATAATGAAAACAGTATGAAAATAATACAGCTGAGGCAGAATTGGACATTGGCACATTAACTAGTGGTGAAATTCAGGCAGACCCATAATATAGCTAAGGAGCCCCCTGTAGGCAACGAGTCAAAGAGGGAGAACCTATAGTTGGAAGAGGTGCATGGCCCACACCGTCGGTGGACAGACCGCAGAAGGCAGACCCTGAGACAAAAAGGTCACCAGAGGGCCCCAGCGGAGCACAAAGTCTTCATAGTCATTCCGGAAAATGTCCGCCAGACGCTCCATGGAAAGTATCCACCATAGTCGGGAATGCCACAACGATATTGCTGGGGCTTCTGTCTTCTTCCATGCAGCTGCTAATGTGAGTTTGGCTGC
Organism: Lissotriton helveticus; assembly: GCF_964261635.1. NCBI lineage: Eukaryota > Metazoa > Chordata > Amphibia > Caudata > Salamandridae > Lissotriton > Lissotriton helveticus. The sequence goes on from NC_136061.1 coordinate 537,425,541, forward strand.
CCCCAGACACGTCCACATAATCGCTTTATCAGCCTTAGCTTGCCTGATCAGGATGGGGTCTCTAAGGCCAAGGAGATCAAAGTCAATGGAAACCGGAATTGGGTAGCCAAATATGTCTTTGATATGAGATAAAATCTCGTCCCAAAAAGGTCGAATTTTAGGGCAGTCCCACCATATATGCCTGAAGTCCCCCTGGAGCCCACATCCCCACCAACAAAGATCTGAGGTGTCTGGAAATGCGAGAGATTGGCGTGACAGACACAGTGTTGGCATGGGTAAAATCTTTCCTGTTTAACAGGTCCCAAACTGTGTCATTGGGTCCCTACCTATCCAGCGAAAAACCCATTACATCAGGAGTACCCCAGGGGTCCATATTAAGCCCACTTTTCTTTAACATCTATATGGCTCCCCTCCCCGCTGTGATAGAGTCTCATGGGATCCTCGTCACGTCATACGCCGACGACACCCAACTTGTCGTCACCATCGATAAAAAGTGTACGGACGCAGACTTGCGATTTCGGAACTGTCTCACTGATGTATTCCAGTGGTTGAACAAAAACCACTTGAGGTGCAACAGTGCGAAGACCGAAATCATACCGCTGGGTAAAGACCTATCTTTCTGCCCGAAAGAATGGTGGCCCAAAGGATCAGAGGCCCCACCCAGTGCAGTGTCTTCCGCTCGGAACCTAGGCGTGCAATTTGACTCATCCCTCTCTTTCGATGACCACGTCAGGATCACTGCTGGGCGCTGCTTCGGACTTATTAAATCCTTAAAGAAATTCTTTGACTTCCTCCCCATTGCAGCTAGAAAATCGGTCGCGGTAGCTTTAATACTCTCCCGACTCGACTACTGCAATGGTTTAATGGCTGGTGTGAAGAAGTCCACTCTTAGGAAGTTACAAAGTATACAGCACGAGGCTGCCAGATTGGTACTGAAACTCCCTAGAAGGTCATCAGCCTCAGCAGCACTAGACTCCCTCCGCTGGCTGCCACTCCACCAAAGAATCCTTTTCAAACTTCTACTGACTGTGTTTAATTCCACGAAAAATTCAGGGCCCCATTACCTTGCTAATCGTTTCACGCATTACAACCCCACAAGATGTCTGAGATCCTCAGGGACCAATCTCATCACAATCCCGAGGTTCAAGTATAAAACTAGGGGTGGGAAAACTTTCACCGTCCTGGCAGCAAGGGCGTGGAACAACTTGCCCGTCAACCTCAGACTAATTGAAAAGGAGAGTCTCTTCAGGAAACTCCTGAAGACATGGGTGTATCAACAATCAGACACCTCTGTACTGGCAGCAATCTAGATTCTCACCATGTATCATTTACACGCATGCTCAGCGCCAAGATGCTCCTTCCGGAGCGAAAGTTCGCGCTTTACAAATATCCATAAATAAATAACAAATGCGTTGAAGCTTAGTAGGGTATAGGTACCAATCATATAAGGGTTTATAGTGGGCTTCTTGGAGAGCCATAGACTTATTGTGCTCGGGGATGTCTCTCCATATATGAGCCCATTCCCCGTCTGAAATGTCCCTACCTAAAACTTGCTCCCAAAAAGTCATGTAACGTGCCCGTGGGGAATATGTAGTGTGGAGCAACATATCATGGAACCCGCCCTATGGGCCACAAACGTCTCCATTTCCGTAAGGTCCCTAGTAGCCGCCTCTCGAATGGGAGGTATTGAGACCCAATGTTTGAGCTGAAAATAGTGGTACTGTTCACTCTGCGGAAGCGTGAATTCTTTCCTACATTCGGCAAACGTCAAGACCTCCCCATAGCGGAACAGATCAGATATTTTGAGGCAATCCCCCTTCCTCCAGCAGTCAAAGGGCCCCTCATGTAACTCCGGGGGGAAATCTGGATTAAAATGAATGGGCGTGTACGGGGAGGGGAAAGAAGTCCACCCCTCCCTCTTGGTAACCTTGTCCCAAATGATCAGAGTCGTGCGAGTGGGGGTGCTAAGATAGGCATTGGGAGGACAATCTCTTCTGGCTTTCCACAGCACATCCCATATATATCGCCCCACATCGGCGCGGTCCATGTCGAGCCAATGCTTATTGGATTCCCTGGCTAACCACTCAGTTGCTACTCGGAACTGAGCAGCCTGGTAATATAAGGTGAAGTCAGGTAGGGCTAAACCACCTTTAGCACATGGACGTCTGAGTACATGATGGGGAAGGCGCGCCCTCCCCCTTGCCAGATGAATTTGGTGATCAAAGTGCGGAGGGTCGGTAACATAGTATTCTCCAATTCAATAGGGAATGCCTGAAATAAGTATAAAAATGTAGGTATTACCGTAATTTTTTTTGCATTTATTCGCCCCAGCCAAGAAATGCAGAGAGGCGACCATCGTTTAAAGTCTTGCTGGAGTTGGGACAGCAGAAGTGGGTAATTCATTTTATACAGATCGCCCAGTCTAGCCGCGAGTCGCACTCCCAGGTAGAGTAAAGAGTTCTTAGCCCATTGAAAAGGCATCACGTGTTTCAAGCGAAGCCCCTCAGCAGGGGAGAGGGTAAGATGAAGTATAAAGGATTTTGTGTAATTTATCTTTAACCCAGCCACTTGCTCAAAGTTGCGTAGTTCTCGTTGTACCACCTGCAACGATTTTGCTGGATCCACAAGTGAAAGGAGGATGTCATCGGCGAACAAGGAGGCCTTATGCTCAATACCGCCAAAAGGGATGCCCCGGATCTCATTGTTGGACCGAAACCTGACCGCCAGGGGTTCGATACTTAGGGCAAACAAAAGGGGTGAGAGGGGACACCCCTGACGGGTGCCTCTGCTCAGAGCGAAGGGGGAGGAGGAACAGCCGTTTTCCCATCACGCGAGAGGTGGGATGGTGATAGTTGGCCTTCACCATATTAATAAAAGTGTGGTCAAACCCGAATTTCCGCATGGTTAAAAAGAAGAAGGCACCGTCCACCCGATCAAAGGCCTTTTTCCGTGTCGAGGCCCACTAACACTGCGGGGATCCGAAATCTCATATCCTTCTCGATCAGATGGACTGTACGCCAGATGTTGTCATGCGTTTACCTACCCTTTATAAAGCCCGACTGGTCGGGATGGAATAACAACGGCATCAGAGTATCTAACGCGCTGCTAAAATCGCGGAATAAAGCTTGCCATCCAGATTGAGAAGTGCGATGGGTCTATAGGAGCCGCAGAGTTGCGGATTCTTACCAGGTTTGGGGATCACTGTAATTACAGCTTCCGCCATAGAGCTAGAGACCTGCTCATCGGAGGCCTGAAATAAAACCGTAAGGTGAGGAATGAGCTCTGTCGAAAAAAATGAGCCGAAAGGCCATCAGGTTCTGGAGCTTTATGCAATTTGAGTCTCGAGATAGCCTCCCTAACCTCCTCCTGTGTGATGGGGGAATCCAACTCTACAGCCGACGCCCTTGATAACTGCGGGAGGGCAAGGTTATCTAAAAATTGTTGTTGCTGCGCCGTGTCTGGAGTAGTGCCCTGATAAATCTGACTATAGAACTCCCCCAAATATGTTTGCTTTAGCGGTGTCGGAGTGTGTGAGGTACCCCTGATGGTCTAAAATCCCCCCAATTAAGTCCCTTTCCCTTTGTACCCTAAGCTGGAGTGCTAAGTGCGAGCCCACCTTATTGCCCTGTGTGAAGGAAGACTGACGAATTTCTAGCAGGGTGAATTCCGCCCGATTAGAATATATAGATCTTAATTTACCCCTGAGAACAGTGAGTTGTCTCTGAAGAACTCAGGTTAGGTTGGCTTTGTGTGCTTGCTCCCCGATCTCCAATTCTTTCTCCAGAGCCTCCCTTTCCCTCGTCCTTTGCTTGTTTATGGTCGAGTTACGTTGGATACATTTCCCTCGATTCATGGCCTTTAAGAGATACCAGGTGTTCTGAGGGGTTGTGTCCTGTGGATCATTATGTATAAAAAAGTCAGCAATGGCTGCTTTCAGGTCTTCTCTGGCCACTGGATCTCGGGTAAGAGCTAACGGGAAATACCACCGAGCAGACCTTGGAGAGGTCTCATTCCAGTGGAGGCCCCGTGTAATCAAGCTATGGTCTGAGACTGATATCGGGAGTATCTGAGCAGCCTGGAGAGCCCCTAACAAGGATTGGCTAATAAAAATATAATCAATTCTGGAGTACTTCCTATGGACATGAGAGAAATGTGTATAATCTTTGGTATTGGGATGGAGGGAGCGCCAGGCATCAAGTAACCCCAGGTCAGTGATTTTCTGATACACTCTGCTTGAGAAAGTACTCGTGGCAGCCCTATTGGAACTGGAACTATCCAGAGACCCGTGCCATGTAAGATTAAAATCCCCCAAAAGCACAATGGGACCTTCGGCAAATCCCCCTATTTGGTCAAGAGCATGTGAAAGGAAGGCAGATTGCCCAGAGTTTGGTGCGTATAATGAGACAAAGGTACAGAGCTTGCCCCTCAAGCGGCCCATGACTAACAGCCTCCCCTCCCTATCGGATTTGACAGTCTCGAGTTGGAAATTCGCTGAGACATGGAAAAGTAAGGCCACCCCATTGTGGTTTGTGGCGGCAGAGGAGGTATAAATCATTGGGTAGCCCTTGTGGTGCAACCTAGAGACCTCTGCCCGCTTAAGATGAGTCTCTTGCAATGCTACCACCTCAAATTTGTGATCATTCAAATACTTCCAAATTTTTGGGTGTTTCTGTGGGGGGTTCAATCCCTTAACATTCCAAGAAGCAATGTTAACCATCAGAAAAGAGTACCCCCTCCCCTCTCCCCAGACTACCGCAGTGACCCCCACCCCTCCGAACAAACCTTTTAACACTGATTGCATGGCCATCTCCACCACCCCAGTCCTCCGCTCGCCCCTCCCACCACTAGAAGGTTATAAGCCTGTCTCACAAAAAAGAGAAAACAAAATGCAAAGATTCACCCCCAACAGTCACCACCAAGCTCCCTCCCTCCCTCAAACCCCCCCAACAAACCCAAAAACCCACAGCCATAGGACCAGAAGGCCCACGGCTCATACACCCTCCCAAACTCAAAGGGAGGAATAATGGGTGCCACGGACAAGGCCCGCACATCCTGATCGTAAAGCTAAGAAAACTAGGGAACAGTAAAATGACAGGTAAGGGAGTCTGGGAGTCTTCCTGAGTCTCTGTTGACAACAGCTAAGCGGGAATCCCCTTTGGCCAAGACAATCCCAGAGACAGAAAGAAAATCTCAAAGGCCATGATGAGCAAGACCAGTATCTCCTGACATCTCCGGGGCCCCATCTGACGAACCAACCAACCATGAACTGTCGACAGCAGGCTCCGACTGGAAGGCCCATCGAACACAAAGCAGACATCCATGAGCCTAGGAACTCCCCTATAGGCAATGAAACTTCAACGATTTCTTGTGACGGTGTGCCAAGGGTTGGTGCTACCCCGTGATGTTACTGCTGCTGCTGAAGACCCGTGTCAGAAGACTCTTCTGGAAGGGGAAGCCCCAGAACCCGCAGCCCCTCCGATAGATCGGAGATGTGGTGAGTTTTGTTGCCGTGCTCAAAGATGTGCCCAAAGGGGAAGGACCACCTATAGCGAATCTTATTCTCTTGCAGTTTTTGCGGTGATAAGTCGCAGCGCTTGCCAGCGGGACAGGGTAGCAGATGCAAGGACTTGAAATAGAGAGCAACCATGGCCCTGAAAAGATACGTCCTTCTTTTTCCTGGTGGCAGAGAGGATGGCTTCTTTCACCCCAAAGGAATGGAGCTTGACCAAGACATCTCGAGGGTGCTTGCGACTCCCCGTCTGTAGCGATCCCACGCGATGAACTCTGTTTATTTTGATTTTGAGCTGTTGAGGCGCGAGTATCTCAGCGAAGAGACCAGATACAAAGGCTTCCAGGTCAGGCCCCTCTGCCCCCTCCTCCAAATTCCTGATCCGAATATTTTCCCTCCGGGTCCTGTTCTCCAAGTCCTCTGCTTTAAGCATAACTTGCTGGAGCCGGGCTTGAAGGGTCTGTTGTTTATCCTGCATTGTGGCCTGAGTCGCCGCCAGGTTCTGCATTTACCCCTCCACCTCCAGGATTCGGGATCCCACTGCATCCACATCCTGCCGCAGAGTGGTAAGCTTTTCAGTGAGATCGGCCTTCAGTTGGTCTACAGAGGTTCGAAGGTCCTGATGAATTCCCGACATAGCTCCACCTTAAAATCTCAGAGGGTAGCCACCAGGTCTTCACGCATGAGCGCCATATCGGGCGGATGTGTGGTGTCCCCCAAGGAAGGTGTCTTCTCAGAGGCCTTGAAGTATTGAGAGACTTTATTGGAGTGCTTCTTAGGAGGCATAGGGTCCCCTCCTCAGACCTGCGCGCTTCCCAGTGAGTGCCAAATCCTGACAAAGGACAAGACGACTCTAAGACCGTCCCTCAAGGGGTGCTCTCTATATCCAAAGAACGCAAAGCCTCACAAGGGAACTCCAAAGCAAGCAGCGTGATGGGGTCACCCACGGAAAAGGCATGCCCCGCTGGAACCCCCTCTGAAGCCTTAGACCTCCTTCAGGCCAATGTGCGAAGCCCCTGGTAATGCTCGTTGTCTTGGCTCCTCACCGCCCTACTACAGGTGCTGCTTCATCTGTGCCATGTTCCCCACGCTGCCGCCGCCATTACCGGGACCACAACTGCCGTCATCTTGAGATCAGGCATGTGAAATAGGCACTTCTAGCTCGTGGGGAAGGACACCATGTTGCGCCGCCCGCGAACGGAGAGGGGGGCACAACCGCAATGTCTCACAAGCCCATGAGACGCCTTCCGCTGCCGCCTCGCCCCGCTAGAGCTTCTGCAGCGCATCACTGTAGAGGCGGCGCCACTGCCGGATCACGTCTCACCGTCTGCGTTATTATCTATCAGCGGCGCCAATCCACTCAGCGCCTATCGCCAAACGAGAGGCCCCCCTCAATGTCAGACTGGGGCCTCCCGATCCGTTCCAGTGCTCCAAATCTGGTACGGGACTCCCGGCACAGGCGCCTACAAAATGACGCCCGGATCCCGCAAACTCCTCCGACTCGCCACTCGGTCACCCGCCACACCTGTCTCCCGGCTCTGCAAACATCACCCTCCGGCCAGACAGCACACAGGAGGCAACGACACCTAGGAGGCCAGAAGCACCGTCCCTAGACACCAGGTAAGGCCATTAGTCGATCGGTAGTGTGCGGAGCTGAGCAAGTTCACGACTGCTCCGCCATCTTACTTGGCCACGCCCCCTGTCAGTTATTTTTCACAACTTTCCACGCTTGAAACACAGAGGCAAGAAGTGAACTGACTAGTGTGTGTCCAAACTAAGGTGCTGAAAAGGGAGCAACCATAGCCCTATAAATATGTCAGCAGAGCAGGGAGTCATGGGTGGGTCTGTAAGGAATCTGCGGCAAGATATTATCTCAACCAGATAATGTTTTATCAAAGGTAAGTAACTTGCTCATCTGAGACTTCTAGCAGCACATTCCTTACCTTTGAATAGCTATCCAAGTCATAGCATCCATGTGGTGGGCTGCGCACAATTTGACTAAACTAAGAAGTCCTGCAGGAACGAATAAGTAAAATGCCCATCCATGCGGATCTGACTGTCCAGGCCGTAGTGCTTGGCAAACGTGTTCAGCGACGCCCACATTGCTGCCTGGCAGATATCCAGGACTGGCCCACCACGAGCCAATGCCATGGTCGCAGCTTTACCCTGGTGGAATGGGCCTGTAAACCCTCAGGAGGCTAGTTTTTTAGGCAGGGCATAGCAAATCTTAATACAGAAAACGACCCAGCTGGAAATAGCTTCTGAACTGCCCGAACTTTTTAGCTCCTACATAGCCCACAAAGAGTTGTTTGTCCACCCAGAACTCTTTTGTGCAATCAAGGTAGAAGGACAGTGCTCTTTTTGTGTCCAAGTGGTGAAGTCATTCCTTGTTTTTAAAGGGATGTGGAGGAGCATAAATTGTGGGCAGGATGACAGATTGTCCAAATGGAATGGGGACACCACCTTAGGGAAGAAAGAAGTTCGGGTGCGAAGCACCACCTTATCTGGAATATCATGAGCTAGGTAGGGTTGGATGACAAAGCCTGAAACTCACTAACAGTCCTGGCAGATGTTATCGCCACTAGAAAGCAGCCGGTGGGGACAATTGTAAAGAGGCTCAAAGGGAGCACACATGAGATAAGTGAGAACCAGTTTCAGATCCCATTGAGGCATTATGAAGGGAAAAAGGGGAAAACATATGTACAAGCCCTTTCAGGAACCTATTTACAATAGGGGAATTAAATACAGAGGGTTGGACAGGCAGTCGCAAGAAAGTGGACAGAGAGCAGCCCTTGAGAGTACCCAGAGCAGAGCTATCCTGGGCAAGGGTAAGAAGCAAGAGAAGAATGTCAGAAAGAGAGGCAGAAAGAGGGCCAATAGACTTTGCAAAAGTCTGCCAATGGCAGGCTTACGCTGTGTTAGTGTTAGTGGATGGCCACCAAGGTAACTTGGCAAACTTTGGGAGGAAGGTTCAAAAGATATCCAATGTTGCCGCTCAATATCCACGCAAGGAGGTGCAGGGTTGACAGTTTTCAGGTGGAGGACCCTCCCCTGCGATAGAAGATCCTCCCGAAGGATGATCGATGCTCATTTGGAGAAGCTCGGGATACCAAATTCTCTGTGACTAGTCCGTAGCCAAAAGAATGACTTGGACCCAATCGTTCATGATCTTCTTGAGAACTCTGGGCAGAAGTAGTATAGGTGGAAAGGCGTACAGAAGACCTGAGCTCCACTCATGAAGCAAAGCGTTGATGAGCGATAGCCGCCTTGCAAAGTCCAACACACAGAACTACTGATATTGTGTGCTCTCTTCGGTGGCTAACAGATCCTACCAAGGCTCTCTCCACTGCTGAAAGAGACCTTGGCCATCTCCAGATGGAGGCACCATTCATGATCCGCTAGGCATCAACGGCAGAGTTCATGCAGGTGTTGAACCACCAGGGTTATCACATGCTGTTCCAGCCATGTCCAGAGATGCAGGGTCTCTTGACAAAGGGTCCATAAACCCACCCGCCTTGCTTGTTGAAGTACCACATGGTGGTAGTGTTGTTCATGAACACTTGCACTAACTTCCCCTTGACAAAGGGAATAAATGCTTTCAACGCTAGGCAGATCACTCGGAGCTCCAACAGATTGATGTGGAGTCCAGATTCTGCCCCATCCCAGGAGAGATGCATCTGACACTACTGTGTGATCTATTTGGGGCAGGGAGAGGGGTCTGCCTCTGACTCAATCGCAATTCTTTAACCACCACTTCAGGTACTTTGCAGTTTCCTCTGAGGTCTGAACCATGCCGGAGATATTCCCCTGATGCTGTGCTCACTGAAGCTTCAGGTTCCACTGCAGAGCTCGCATACGCCATCAGCCATGATTTCCGGATGCAGGAGGCCATGAGGCCCAGCAACCTCATAGTCATTTTCACCAAAATCTAGGATAGAGGCTGAAACATTGGTATCATAACCTGAATATCCTGGCCTGAAACTGCCCTGTGTCCAGAACAACTCCGATGAAAGGGAGCATCTGAGAAGGAGTCAGATTTGACTTTGGCACATTTATAGTGAACGCCAGCAAATTCAGAATGTCCGCCATAGTCTGGATGTGGGAGACAATAGTCTGGGAAGAGGCCGCCTTCAACAGCCAGTCGTCGAGGCAGCGTAAGACTGAAACTCCAAACCCACGCAAATTAGCTACTGCCACCGCCATCACCTTGGTGAACACCCAAGGGGCGCTGGGAAGACATATTGTAGCATAGTGAACTGAAAGTGCTTGTGGCCTACTTTGAACTGCAGGCAACACCTGTGGGAAGGCAAGTAGGGGATGTGAAAATACGCATCTTGCAAATCTAACGCTATGAGCTAGCAGTCTAGGACAGACAAAACCTAAGCCAAAGTGAGAATCTTGGATTTCTCCTTTTTGAGGAAGAGATGGATGGTTCAAAGATCTAGAATGGGATGAAGACCTTAGTTCTTTTTTGGGTATCAGAAAGTAGCGGGGCTAACAGCCACTGCCTACTTTTGATATTGGAAGCATAACAAAAAAGTGGAAAAGGAGGAATAAATATCTATAACTTTCTCTAATAGGGGACTGTTAATTCTCCTATACTGGGACACTGTCCACTCATTCACTATTATATAAATGTAAATACCATCACATATCATTGAAGATGTGATTACATATTTTATTTATTGTAATCAAAGGGAATTGTTATCCTCTAATTTTGTGTAAATTTCAGATTTACATTATACACATATATACATACATATATACACAAATATATACAACAAGAAGAAACAAATAAACAGAATTCATACAGTTGAAACTTAATCACAAAATTCATTTTAACCCAGAAAAAATTAAAGCAAAAACTGATTGCCCTCCTATTCATTCTACGAGGTGCACCTCGAGGTAGTCAAACACAATCAGTTCAGTTAGATGTAGAACCTAAATGTGAGGATTGTGTCAATAAATAATTCCAAATTGATATTATAAATTGATCAGACTCCTCTTTGTGTAAAGTGACGACGTGGTTTCGTTTTGGCCTTCTGACCATCTTGGCCTCCTCAGGACAGGGTGATTTAAGGTCTTATGCCACACAGATCTGGATGAACCGTTCGTGTCACATCGCCGTATGAAAGACACTCCAATAAGACAAAAACACCTCTCGGGGGCACTGCCTCGAGCAGCTATATTGGTAATAACTTTTGATATTGCAACACTTTCTATAGCCCCCTTGGCCAGGAGAGATGCAACTTCCTCTTGGAGCAAGATACGATGATCCCCCATCAGCTGTTTGAAAGATGGCAGTAAAGGGGGAGGAAAAGATTGGAAAGGAAGGGAATAACCCTGATCTGCAAAACCCATTTGTCTAATGTGATTGACTGCAGGTGGAAGGGATGATGTACAATTATCAACGAAATGAAACAAAAGGCAGACTGGGGGTGAGGTGTCACTGAGAGGCCCAAGGACGTGGCTGTAGCCTGCGAGTCCTTGAAGTACTCCAGCACCAAGCCTGCCTTCTCTCCGAAGAGACAAGTCCCATCAAAGGGGATGTCAATCAGGTCGGCTTGACCAACCCCCGAAAAGCCAGATGTTCTCAGCCAGGTGTGGTGCCTTAAGGGCAACGTTGATAAAACTGCTTTCCCCAGTGAGTCCATCATATCCAGACCACATTTATTGGAGAACTTTGCAGCATCCCTCCCATTTTTCACTGCTCGGTCGAGGATGGCCCGGGCCTCCTCCCGGTCCTTTGGCAGCACTTGCACAACCGTTTTCCATTGAGTATGGGAGTAACAGCCCAAAAGGCATGCAGTATTCACTGATCGCAATGCTAGGCTGGCAGAAGACAACATCTATTTCCTAAGTGTGTCCAGCCTCTTGGATTCCCTGTCTGGGGGATTGGCAGGGAACGTGCCAGGGAAAGTCAAGGCTTGGACTACAACACTCGCAGGGGTAGGTTGCTGGCTGATGAAACTAGGATCTCCTGGGGCAGGGTAATGGTGGCGGCCTATTGTCCTGTTCACAGGAGTCCCTTTGCTAAGCTTGGACCAAGTGCATAGAAGGACATCAGTCAGAGCTTCATTAAAGGGCAAGAGGAATTCAGATAAAGAAGCCCCGGGTTAAAGCACTTCAGCCAAGAGGTTATTCTTAATTGCCACAGATGGAAGTTCTAGGTCAAGGATCACTGCTGCCCTCTTCAACACCACTGCATAAGATGATTTTTCCTCTGTAGCCACGGTAGGTGGGGAGAGCATACCAGTACCAGGAGACATGTCCAGTCCACAGGCCTCTGCTAGTTTCACATACCAGTCCAAATTCTCACCAGGGGTGTATAACTGGTATTCTAAAGGGTCAAGTGACCCCTCCCACTGTTCCCCCATGCCTGTCTGCTCCTCAAAAGGCTCAGGCAATGACCTAACTTCACTGGGCCCTGTCGGCGCAGGAATTGGCGTCAACCAATTAAGTTCCGACTCCAAGTTGTTGGGGATGAGAATGAGGCTAACTCCGCTGGTGGACTTCAGCAACACCGGGACATTCAACATCAAGACCAGTGCTGGAGTAGGTAGCGTTGGCACAACTGGCAATGTTGCGGATCCAGGATTGGATCCATGACTCCCCATCGGAGCTGAAGCCAGAGCCAAACGCGTGGAACCAGATCAGGCTTCCTCCGACCCCATGGGCCAAGGAACATCGAAGGGGGTTAGCCTGCTCAAATACTCAATGCATGACCTCATAAAACTTTTTAATTTGAGCGGGTCACTCCAGGAGAGGCGCTCCGTAGAACAGTGCCTGGAAAGTCGATGTTCACCACATAAATCCTCAATGTACGAGGTGAAGTCAAATTCCACCTAGACTTCTTCTTCTTGTGCTTCTTCCCTGAATGTTACACAAACCTCAAGTGCAATAAAAAAGACTTTTCTTCCTCCATCGGGACCAAGAGCACCTAGGAGTTGTGCTAAATGGCGTCGACTGCTGGGCCACATGCAGCTTTAAGGACCGCTCTCTCAAAGCATTTAGCACCATGGCCCATCTGTCCGAGCATGACTTCAAGTCATGGTCGTGCGCAAGACACCATAAGAACACAAGGGGCGGGTTGATAACTAACATGGCATGGTGACAAATGCCACAAAGCTTACACCCTACCTTTCTAGTTGTCATCCTCGACACACAAGAAAACATCTTCAACAAAACAACGAAAAAAGTCTGTCAAAAAGAGAGTGGGGTAGCTCTTCTCCAGATAACCACTAACTGACATGGAAAGAAAAGAACGGAGATCCAAGAACCTGGGGCGCCAATATAGGTGACCGCAACATCACATCGGGCGCCAACGACACCACGAGGAACCGAACTGACGGTGCGCAGGGGTACTGCTCACACAAAAGTTTCTGTATCCAGTCGATGCCTGGGAAATTCAAAGGTAAGGAATCTGCAGCTAGAAGTCTCTATCAGATTCTATAGATACTTATAGTGACAAGCCAATGATAGGGTTTAAGGCCTCCTTGGTTCACTAGGAATTTTTATGTTAGTTGCCATATGCCTTATTTTCGGATTATTATGGAACCTTATGTAAAAGGCAGTAGGCCTATCTTGTCATTGTGAAAAGCATATGTTGAATGCAATAAGCCTTAATGAGTGGATTATTGTTACATCATGGAAAAGCCTGTAGACTAGCATTTTTCTTACATGAAAGTTCACAGTTTACCAGGGTAGGTAAAAGTTTTGGGTACTGTCAAGAATCATCACACCCTCAACATCAAATCCATGGACCATCAAACCAAACTGCATAGACACAGTGAGGGAAACTTACATGGCTATTGTACATGCTGCTATTCCTGTTACATGCCCTACAAGATTAGGGTCTTGCACTAAAGAGTCAAACTTCAACTTTTAAGCCTAAACTATGATTATATAATGAAAGCAATATTTCTGAATTGCAATATAATTAAAACATTTTATTTAGAAAAAATACATTTACTTCTGCGTGGCAAATGAGGCATCTGCTTTTCCTGCGTTTTGGAAAGGGCAGCTCTTCCTACTCAAACATATGCCATGGAGAAACAAATCCATTTGCATCATTTTTGCTTCTTGTGTAGCAGACAATGAGGCAAATGGCAGTTGCTTTACATCAAACATGGCACAAGCTGATTTTGTTGTCTTGTTGCAGTGTTTAAACAATAAAATGCATAGAAAATATATTCTCTCCAATTTGAAAATGTCAGGGTTGGACCATGAGGCCAAACAGTTTGTTACATGTTTACATTACCAACCTAAAAAGTAATATAACATTGATTTCCTTTTTAGGTCTTGCCTGTGACAGGGCTTGCACTGTTGCTCGTGAGACATTTTGTTAGCCCAAAGGGGTCCCTGAACCTTTGCATTGCTTGTCAATGTTTGACTACACCATCCCTCTTATTTCGATGTTTTTGTTTGGTTAGTGCCTGATGGTTTTATTTCCTCTTTGTGTGTTTGTCCCTCTCATGGCACATGGCCAAAGTACTGCTTTTATTCCCACCGACTGTCCTTCAGCTTCCCACGCTTTGACTGCGGCCCTGTGCTAGGAAACACTCCGAAATGCTGCATGTTTTCAGGCTGTTTATTTCCATCCTGTTCCCCTTCACTGCGGCAGGGAGTTTATTTTCAGGCTGTGCATCTTCATTATATTATCCTGAAATGTGGTATTTTAGTTGTATGACAGACATGTCTTTCTGTATTGCCTTTGCACCCTCTCTTTCACACTCCTTCCCTCAACTCCATGTTGCCTGTGCCCCCATTCATCCCACCCTCTATCGCTTTGGCTTTTGACCCCCTCTCCATATATCTGTCTCTGGTACTGCTTCAAACATGCCATACTTGATAAAATTTAAGTGCGAGTCACTTACATTTTTCTGACTTTTGATGTTTAGTGGTATTGTAGACATGACATTCTTTCATGGGGCCCCACTCTCCGTCCGTCCAGGTTGCCTGTAACCGTGAACTCCCTTCCACTCTTTGTATGGGTGCCTTTGCCCCACTCCCTCCCGCTTTCTTCCTTTGGTCCGGGTTGACTTTGCCCCCTTCCATCCTATACTCCACCCCAATGGCTTTTGAACTCTCAATTTGTCTTTGTTACTGCTTCAATCACGTTCCACCATAGTTGAGAAAGTTTATTTTCGGAGTGCGGGTCACATATTTTTCTGACTTTTTTTTTTAGTTTTATTGGAGACATGATATTCCTTTGTTTTGCCCTCTCTCCCTTTGTTAGTCCATGCAGACTTTACCCCCTCCCACCCTCCATCCGTGTGCCTTTGCCCCCTTCTTCCACCATCCTTCCCTGTGGCTTTTGACTCCTCTCTCCGTTACCATACCATACCATACACCATGGCATACCTTACACCATACCAAACCATGACAGGCCATACTAACTATTCGAAAGGCCATACCATAAAATGAAAGCCCATACAATACATACCATATTATACACTGATAGGTCATACCATACCATACCATACTATACAATGACAAGCCACAGCATACTATACCATACCATACAATGACAGGCTATACCACACAACACCATAACATACCATGACAGACCATACCATCCAGTATCCCACCATACCATGACAAGCCATACTATACCATACCATGCCAGGCCATACCATACCATACCATATCAAGCCATACCAGACAATGACAGGAAGTACCATACCATACAATGACAGGCCACACCATAGCCAACAATACCATACCATACAATACCATACCATACTATCCAATTTCAGGCCAACAATACCAAACTATGCCTTTTACAGCAGCTGTGCTATTGTTCAAAATGGCTAGAAAAAAACATTGACAAAGCCAAAGGATCTTGCATAGGCCAGTACTGATGACTTTGCCAATGCTTCTTTTTAAAAGAGGGTGGTTCACTCATTCTGTTGTTTTCATTAAAATTTCTGTGAGGTATGCACCTTTAAATTATTAGCAAAAGAAAGGATCCGGCATTGGTTTTACAACTTATCCTTTCATTTTTGTGCTGTTGCATTGTGGACTATCAAGAACTTTCTTCGCCAAATTACCTATCAGAGAAGTAGCAAAGCACTTCAAAATGGGATTGCAATGGTATTTTTTTTGCCAGTGCAAACTTTCTATAACACTGTGCAGGATATGTGATAGGACATAAATTACATACAAAACAGGATGCAGTATAAATGAGACTTGGTCCAGTCAAAACCATGTTGGGTATGGTATTACGTACAAAATTCCTTTGCAGACACTGTTCAAGTGGAGCATCTACGACAGGCAAATTAATGCTGCCAGAAATGCAGTGCTTAATTTGGGCTAGTGGTTACAGGGAGGCTCAGCCTCACTATTTTCTGGCGACAGGAACTTATTTTCAGTCAGCATTGTCAGAACCTCTTTCAGAGGAACACAGGGCAAATAGGAGTTACTGGGCCCTACCATTGGGATTGAGGCCTTTTACTCCTGATCTCTCTTGCCGACCCACTATGGACTCTGAGCAACTAGGCGAAGAGCACCTTCTGCATTTGACCCTCAGTAGTCGCATGGCTGAGCAGTCTGGGCTCCCTCGGGGAAGGTGTGGATATAGGGAGTGAATAAAGGCTTCCACAATGAATCAGTCTTCAGCCAAAAAGTCACTTTTATGAACAAAGAGAAGTATTTTATTTCTACCCCTACCCACACAGGAAAATTACGACATTAAGGGGGGCACTAGAAAGCTGCTGACAAGATGGCCTTGGTTAGAAGACACTGATGCTGAAAAAATAGCGAAATGACTCCGTAACCACTGGCAAACCATGCTGTAATAGGTTCTTGGTGGTGGGGTCCTTGCTAGGAGCAGAGGCAGGCAGATCCCAACTCTGCACTACAGGCTAGGGGTCACACTGTGCCAGAGGCCTACATCAGGCCACGGCCTGGAGTTTTCGGAGTAGCAGCAGAGGGTGGATCTTCAAGCTGGGGCAATTGCTCAGAGGAGCCACTGCATTGGGGGTCTCCCAGGCTGCTGGGCCCTGGGGACTGCTGGCAGTGCCTGAGAAGAGGAAGGATCAGATGCAAATAAGAGGCCTCCCCTTGCGGGCTTGCTGCTTTCAGCTGGACGAGCCTGGGACTTTGAGCTGCTGCGGTGAGGAGGGAGTGGCCATGTAAGGTATGGCTAGAGAAGGAAATTAAAACCGATGTCTAGTTGGCCGGTGTTGCAGATTCGGGGCCCCACAATATTATATCACAACCACCAGACTGAAAAGTGGTGATAAAGCCAAGAGTTGGGACACTACTTAGATGCTGAAGTATATTGACGCTGGTGAGCTGCCCCAACAAACCTCTGCTGTAGGAGTGCTAGCAATGCACCCGTTGCAAAGTAGCTGAGGGTATTGGTGGGCTGCTGAACCCTGACAATGGGGAAATCTGATCTATGGAAGACCCGACTGCAGTTGAGGCTAAGAAATCTACAAAACCATAGGGAAAAGGAGAGGAGGGGGTAGACCCAGTTGTAAGAGATGCTTCAGATGAAGACTTAGATATGAGAGCACTAATGCTAGAAGTTCATAATAGCCTGTCTACAATAAACGGCAAAATTGATGATCTCACCTGGCCTGGATGGCCTGAAAGAGCAGATAGGTAAGCAAACAACAAAGAATAGGCACAGTGCAACAGTGCGTATCCAACGTGGAGGACGAGTCTGTGAAAATGGCAAATGCACAAAAAGAAAGGGCTAAAGACACCAAGAGACTCAAATTCCATAGTGGGGACCTAGAACTGTGATCTGGCAAACGTAATCTATGCATTCTGGGAACACGAGAGACAACAGAAACTGGGAGAATGGAGGGCTACAGAGGAGAGATGGTGGCCTAACAGTTCGGCTAAGGCAATCTGCCCCACATGTACATGCTAGAAAGGGCCCATGGGTCGCTAGTGCCTCGGGCCCCCATGCCCCGTCATCGCAAAACTACTGAGGCACTATTATCATGACACAATTCTCTGGCTGGCTAGAGGAAAAGGGGACTTTATGCACTCCAAATTGAGAGTATCAATCTACCTAGACTTTACAATGGCAGTGCAGCAGGTGAGACAGAAGTTTCTACCAGCAAAGAAATGACTGCGTGAGGCAGATATCAAATATTCCATGCTGCACCCCACCCAGCTGTGCTTCAACTGGGTCAGGAAAGTCCACATCTTCGCAGGACCCCAGGCCGCAGCACTATTCCTAAATAAAACTGTTTAGACGATAAACCTCAAGAGCCAACCACGGAATGCACATGAACATAGAATGCTTAGAGACACAGAATGAGGAAGATGGGACCCAGCGTGGCCTGGCCCTGAAGATGGAGAACAGTTGGGATCCCGAGCTGACCCTGCTACAAACTGTGATTCCCCCAGAATGGGGAGGGGACATTGAGTTACACTCTTGCTGGAGGAGGACAAAATGGGGATGGATGTGAAGTCTCTGGGATGGGCTTCTTGGGGTGACTCAATATCCTAAGGGAACTGCGTGGGGGTTCTTGGGAGCTGCTTGAGAGGGGTGTGTGACCAGGGCTGGCCCGCCTTGCTTAATTATCCACTGCTTCAGGACCTCCACTAGACGCAGGGAAGAAATACACACAGGGGAATGTATAATCAGAGCTCCTTCGAAACTAGCTGCTATTACTGGCAGAGACAAGAAATACTCCCCTGGGTTCCCCATGAAGAATAATCCACAATTACAGGTCACTAGTAAACCGGCTGCCTAGAAATAACTGATAAACAGGAAGCTCTATACTATGGGAGATCTGTAAAAGGAGGGCTCTTTGCTTACACTACAAGACTATAAGGAACAGGACAATTACAATGTGTTAGATGTTTACTTATACCAACGGTTATCCCGATCGATTAGAGTCAGATTCAGGGCACCCTGCTGAACCCACCAACTGGAAACTTCTGATACTTTGATATCCTGTGCCCTCCCGACCTGACTGATATCTCTTATGTATGCTACAGCGATGCAGACTATGCCTGGTACAGAGCTATAGCATAAGGCCCAGCTGTCTTAGAGTTGAAATACAGGGGAAGAAGGTGGTAACGTTACCCGGACATATTGCTGCACCCAAACCCAAGAAATTCAGCTAACGGTAGACACTGACTAGTGTACTATAAATACCTATATCACATATACAATGCATCACTCAGCCTATTCAGGAGAAAAGGTTTGAGACAGATCCTAGATGCAGGAGATGCAGGGCCCCTGATGCAGATTTTCTGAATCTAGTGTGGGCATGCCTGGCAATAAACCAAGGCTGGGAAAAGATCTATAAGTAAGTGAATAACATGGTGGAAGACCACATACAGAAAACACTGTTAATAGCACTAATGGGTTATGTTCAAGATAAATCTAAACAAGTCAGGAAATTCATGGCAATAACGTTACTGTTGGCTAAGTGACTGGGTGCAGAACCTTGTCTGGTGTAATACGTAATCTGAGAATTACGGCACGCTGCTAGTGATAAGGTCTCGTCCAGAGAAATATCGGGCCCTCTAAGACACTATTTGCCCCACAAGGATGAAAACAGGGCTGCAAACAATGAATAGATGCTAACCGCTGGTACCCTCGCCACTTTATGTAACAAATATGTCTGCGATATTACTAGATAGACATGATCGTTGTACAAATATACCCATGATGAGTATTTCTGATAGCCTAAATGATCATATTAATGTTATACTGGAGAAGATACACGTGTCAAATAACTTGAACCAATGTACTTTCTACTGAGTTTTGTTATATGATGACACCGTAAATATATGAAAAAAGAAAAAAAAATAGAACTAGAAACAACTACACAGTCCCCATGAGGTCAGGGATGTAGTTTTTCACTAGGCAATCCCCTGGTTCCTCTCCCGCCTTGCTTATAGCAGTTGTGGTTATTTCCAAATTACTATAGGCAACATCCAGGGTAAGCCCTACTAGTAGCTTGAGTCTCAAGAGCCCACAATGACTCCATTTTTAAAGTCAACAGTGTTCCAGTGCTGCAGAGCTAATTAGCAGTAAGTTCCCCCGGGGCTGACTGGCTGGGATTAGTCTTACACACACCTCGCAGGATCGGAGCGACAAGAGTTCAAGGAGCGCCCCTTGCATGGGCACTGGAGCGGCAGGTGAGTTCCCTGCACATGGCCCCAATCGGATTGCACTCAGCGATTAGAGAGTTCCCACACATGGTCGCGCGCCTCCACAGTGACCAGAGGTTATCGGTGGCTCCTCTTTCCACTGATCAGTAATGTACTAACCCTGTAATATGGTCTTTTTCAGGAACAAATACACCACTCATGCATGGCACAGCACTACACACCAAACTGATGTAGGCCAAGCGTGAGTTAAGCACACAGCAGGGAAACTATAAAAATGAACGAGTCTGTAGGCCTCACTCCAGTGACACAGGTTAAAAAGGACATATTCACTACTACTGATCACTATACAGTATGCTGCCACCACTGCACTCATCCTACTTATCTCCTGGTGAAGACAGCAGCCTATCACCACTGTGAGGGTAGCACTTTGGGCACCCTTTCCGATCCAATAAGACCGCAATCCGTAAGACACAGTGTCTCGGCGCGCATGTATGATCCATGCTTGCCTATGACAACAAAAATCAACATTAGAGAGTGTAAGTCCATTATAATGTAAAAGATGTTTCCATCTGAGACAAAAAGTTAGCAACGGAAGTACGAAGGAGGAAGAGAGCTGGAAAATCACTGGCAAAAGGAGAAAGAATTTATGAAAAGGAACCTACAAGAGTGAGATTTAGGTCCAGGGATAGTATATTGATGGATGAGAGAGGCATGAGTTGAAATCAAGTCTAGACACCATTGGGATTTGGCAACCACAACATTCAAAAGTAGAGCCAGAGGGCATCTGAAAATTGTTTTGGTCCCTGTTCTTATTGTTTTACAAGCTAAGCAATGCCAAGACGTGTACTATTTGGAGTCAAGATGGAAATTTATCTTTTGCTGAATGTCAGTAACATTACCATGATCTTCATAACTTGCTGACTATCCTTTCTCCTGCAAAGCATAACATTTGGGGCAAAGCCAATTAGAATATTGGTATGCTAAAGTTTCAATATTCATTTTACTAAATAACTTTTTACAGCATTCACCCATGATAACCCTAAAAAACAAATGTATATACCACCACTTACCTTATTGTCAGATGCCAGGTTAGGATTCTGGAGAAAATTGTGTACATAGAATTATCATCAAATTCATTAATCGTGACAGTATTAAAATGTCGTAGGAATCGAGGTGTAACCGGGTTTCTGCCACCACCTACAGGGTAAAAATGTAAATCATTGGAGGAAAACACAAATATAGAATTGTCTTTGAAAAATGGAGGAAATGTCAAATGTACCTGTTATTTGTGACTTATTACAAGGGGATGACAAAATATCTAGTCATATACTTAAGTAATATACACAATATGATCCACAAACAAATTCAATAACCTAGTGATAATTGCTGCTTACTTTGAAAGATGCAGTTAAGTATCATGAATTTTCCTGCATTTTTCCTATCATCACACAATTAATTATCTACAAGAGTTCCATTTCTGATACTCTCCTCTTTAGCTTTAGTTAAGGACTAGGGCCATATTTTCCAAGGTGCAGCACCATTAAATGAACTGTCTGGGTGAAGTGGCTCAGATGAGCCCATAGTAGGAATTGAACGGTTGTCATCACAACACAAATACTGGCACCTCCCCTCTCCATTAAGCTTTCAGAATTTTTTATATTCCAGACAGCAAATGCGGATGGATCAGAACAACTTTGCAGAAAATAACACAGTATACATCAGATATGTCATTTGGTCTTGAGGCTGCTGAAAGTACTTCAGCAAATAGTTCCAAGTTCACCTTGCTCTATATAATGTCTTGGAGCCAGTGCTTGTGATTAGGAGCTGTTCTTTTCCCCCAAAACATGGCTACCCGACTTTTGGGCAGTAATAGCGCTCCTGCTATAAATGTGGGTATCCCCAGTTTCAAATTCAAAAACAGACCTAACAAGCACACATGTGGGTTACATTGTATATCCTTTGACGGCATAGATCTCAGGTCTTGAAACACAGTTTCCCAAAAGTCCCTAATCAACAAACATTCCCATTCCTGATGTACAACATCTGCTCCTCCCCTCTCACACCACTGACATAAATCATTGTCTTTAAGACCATTTATTTAGTGTTTTATAGAGCGCGAATGTGACCCATTAGGGTATCAGAGCGCTTTCAAGGAAAAAACACGTTGTATACAAGTATGAAAAAGTCAAAGAAAATAAAACAAAAAGATAAGTAGGAGTAGAAGGAGGTGAAACATTTGGGGAATAACCAGGTGTATACAATGTTCAGACCAAAATGCTGAGTAATCCAGGAAATACATTGGTGGGAGTACAAGGTTAGTACAAGATGGATAGCAGCCAGTCAGTCCAAACTCTAGCGGCAACAAAAATAAGCAAAGCCACTGAGCGGTGTGTGCAATGTATGATTTATGGCAGAAAGTTGCCCATTAGGAAGGTTTTGACTGCCTTTTTAAATATTGACAGAGCGGGAATCTTTCTGATGAAAGACGGCAGCAAGTTCCAGATTCTTGGTGCGGCCCCAGAGAAAGCACAATTTTAAGTTTTTTCCTTTTGGAAACAGGGTGACTGGAGCACAAAGTCTCTGGCGGACCTGGAGTTTCTGGCTCCTCCAAAAACCATGATTTTCTGGGCAAGATATGCTGGGGATTTCGTGTGTATTGCTACATACCAGTTTTAGTAGGATTCTGGCTTCAACAGGAAACCAGTTCAGGGCCTTCAGATATGGTGCGATGTGGTCACATTTTTTGGATCCTGCTAAGAGTCTGGCAGCGGTGTTAAGGCAAGCTTTTAAGAGGCTGTGGAGATCTTGGGCAGGCCAGAAAGGGTTTAGCATCCGAATTTGTTTCTGGAGATAACTAATGCCTGGACTGCCATTTTTAGGTCCGAGACATCAAGGAAAACTTTTAGTTTCCTCAGGTAGCTCAGGTGAAATCTGACAGTTTTAGCCATCGAGTTGATGTGGTCTCACATATTCAGGTTGCTGTCTAGGATTATTCGGAGAGATTTGGCAGATTCCACTATGGTTGGTGTGCAGTTTAGTGCTGTGATCGACTTGGTCCATTCCCGGATGTCAGTGTTACTTTTGGGGAGGGGGAGATTAGAAGGAACTCCGTTTTTTGTGCATTTGGTTTGAGCTGGTTGCAGGCGAGCCATTGAACAGTCAGATTTAGGGCCTCATTCAAAGAGTAGATCTCCTCTAGAGATGAGATTTTGATGTAGAGCTGGGTATCAACCGTTCATGGTAGAGATTGAAGAGGGTTGGGGAAAGAGTTGATTGATCCTTGGGGGACTCCGATCATTATCTGGAAAGGAACAGATAGATTACTGTTGACTAAGAATCTTTGGGTGTGGTTCCACAGGAAGGATCTAAACCATTCAAGAATGGTTCCCCTTACTCCCATCCTGAATTCGAGGCGTTCAAGTTGTTTCTGTTGGTTGACTGTGTCGAATGCCGAGGATAAATCCAGTAGAATTAGGAGACATCTTTTGCCTTGGTCAAGGGCTTGGAGAGCATCATCCACAATATGGAGAATAGTAGTTTCCGTGCTGTGCCCAGGCCTGTACCCAGATTGGAATTTGTCTAGCAGATTAAAGTTGGAGAAGTGTTGGCTCAGTTGAAGTTGCACACTTTTCTCGAGAGCTTTCGCTAGAAGTGGGATATTGGATATTGGTCTGAAATTGTCTGGATTAGCAGGATTTATGGGGTTTTTAAGATGGGGACGACTTGACCGGCTTTTAGAGAATTAGGTATGGACCCTTGCAGTTGGGAAGCGTTGATTAGTATAGTCCAAATGGGAATGATAAATTGAGAGGTTGCGGCCACGCAGCTGGAGGGGAGTGGGTCATTAAAGTGGTTATTTGGATTTAGGGAGGATAGTATTTTCGAGATGGAAAGGTTGTCATATAGCTTGAAGATGGACCAGTGCGCTTGGTTCTTGGGTGTTGTCTGGTGGAGGAAGAGAGGAGAGATGGGACCCAGCAGGAAGAGGTCGGATGTTGGTAGCGGAATTAAGTTCTTTTCCTAGGGAGGTAAATTTGTCTGTAAAGAAAGAGGAGGACTCCTCACAGGTTATTGGGGATTGTGAGGTTTCTTTGGAAGTGCTAGCCAGTTTGTTAGATTGGTGTTTGACCATTTCAAAGAGCTTATTAGGTCTGTTCTTAGCATTTTCCAGTTCTGATCTAAAGAACGCTTTTTTTGATTTGAGGATGTTCCTGTTGGAAGCATTTCTGGTCTTTCGGAGAAGTTTTAGTTGGGAGGCTAAGGGATGCTGTCTCCAGGTTCTTTCTGTTAGCGAGAGGGTTCTCCTTTCATTGTTGAGGGATTTGTTGAACCAGGTTGTTTTTGTCTTTAACTCTGGAACTTTTTAGCTTTAGTGGGGCAAGATCATCAATTATGTCAAACATAGTCGAGTGGTAGTGTTTTGTAAGGTCGTTGATCTATGAGAGATTTGGGGGGAGGGAGGTCAGTTTTGCAATGTGCAGCCAGCTTCTTGAGATCTAGGCTCTTTGTGTCCCTGAGCCAGCATTTCGGTTTCACAGGGTGCGCTGGCCTAGTCTTGTGGGTGCCAGGCAATAGGAAGGTAATAGCGTGGTGGTCAGACCAGTCGCATGGATCTATTGAGTTAAGCCTGACAGCCGTTGCCTTAGCAATGATCCAATCCAGTGTGGTGTCTTTCTTGTGAGTTGGTAATGTGCAGGCTTGAGTAAGTGATTGGTCAGCAAGCAAGTCTTTGAGGGCGTTAACCTGAGGGTAATTGAGGTCATTCGAGTGCTGATTGAAGTCTCCAATGAAAATGTAATCGGAGTGGGGGAAACCTTTGCTGTAATGATTTCAATGAGGAGGTCGATGAAGGTGTAATTTTTGCCTAGGGGGTGGATGAAGATGTGCAGTTTGCACAACTGGGTAGCATTGTTACATATGGAGAACAATATATTTACAGGAGTCGGTGGGGTCAGCATGAAGTTCAGTGATGAGGAGGTCTGAGCGGTAAATGCAAGCAATGCCTCCCCCCTTTTTTTAATTGCTTGTCAAGTCTTACAATGCAATAATTTGAAGGGACCAATAAATCTAGGTAAGGTGCCAATAAGTCATTTGCCATGATTCGGTAAGGATTGCTCCGTCAGATTTTTGGCTCTGGATGAGAGCAGCGATGTCGGAGGCATGCTTTGCTGCTGATCGGCAGTTAATTAGGAGGCCGGAGAGAGGAGGGTCGGTGCATGTCTTGTGAGTTAGGGAAGATAAGGGTACACTTGCGCTAAGTTGTTGCTGTTTACTCTGTTATGGAGAGCTGATGGTCTATTAGAGTTGATTGCAACCGTGTGAATTAAGTATTCATCTTTCTTGTCTGGAGTACTGGGGGCGTCAGGAGAGGACTTATAGGATAAGAGGAGGGTTTGAATTTCGTCCTCCAAGAGGTAGTTGAGATGCTTGTGAGGACGAAGGTGCCTAAATGCTAGTGGCAAGGGTTAAAGAAAGGGCTGGTGAGTGGGGGGAAGAACTGAGTTCTGGGAGAGCTTGATATTCAATGTACTTGTGCAGTCTAGCTGTGTATAATACATTTGCTGCATTTGTTTAAAATTAATAATATGTATATTACAGTTGGATGTTAATATTCTGTCAAACCACAACAGAACTACCATTCCTCCAGTGTTATCTAAGGGACTAACACTTCATTCCAGCACTCGAGGGCTTTAATGGAAGTTCAATGCCGCTACTCAAGAGCCGTCTTGTATAATTTAATGACTAATTGACATTGTGTGGGGCTAGCAAGAAGTACCTGGCATGTACGGAGCATTGAGGGTTCCTTTGGAAATGAAGGATACAGTCCCTGCATAGCCAGACAAAGTCGATAAAATATGAATGTGAATAGTGCCATTTTGGTCTTTCTGTAATGTAAATTATCAATGGTTAAAAATGACCCTTCTGGGTATACATCACTCATCTTCTCTATTTCTACCTGTTATAATACTGTAAGTGATCCCTACTCTTGCATAACTGAAAGGGCATGGTGGTGCCCTATGGGGAGTTACAGTGCATATAATGCAAGCTTATTAGATCTCGCACCTAAAGCCTGCCGAGTGGAAGTTGTGCTATGTATCGTGTTTGTCTCAGTGCGTGGTATACCGATTCTCTTATGTGGTAGCATGTATCGGAGTGGTGTGGGGTAAGCATCTCCATCTTCTACCACTAAATGTGGTATGTACATGTGGAGATTATACCAATAATATGCAAAATCTGCCTGTGTGCAGAGACAATATAAATACAGATCTGGTAACCCAAACCCTCCCGGTTAGTAGGACATAGTCATGACTTCCCACGTAATGCAGAGTTGTTTCCCTTTGCATATAAACCTTATCAAAAGAGTGCGTATTGTGTTAAAAAGGGAGCAGGCAATACAAAGGGTATATTAACCAGACCCCCCAGGACACTGTGGCATAGATTTGCAATTTTTGCAGCACAAAAATAGAAATTTTGCGACACACATATGGAAATTCTGCGGCATTTCATTTTATTTGTAATCATTTATTTTCAGCCTTAAATCAACAGAAACTGGTTTAGTAGAGTATCCCACAATGACATAGGCATGTTTAAAGTTTCTGAGAATGTTTGTTTGCTATATTCTCCTCTGTAACATTCTGGATTACAGGTTAAGCCAGCACAGTAGCACAGGGTTTTATTTATTTATTTATTTTTGAAGCTTGTAAAGCACGCGGCTACCCCCAACGGGGGTAGTGAACAACCAGGTTTTCAATTTACTACGGAACACTGATTCAGAGGAGATAAACCTAAGATCCAATGGGAGGCTGTTCCAAAGCTTAGTGGTCATAATGCCGAATGCTCTGCCACCCATTCTGGATCGGCGAAAGCGTGGGGTAACCAGGAGGCGCAAATTGTTCGACCTCAGAGATCTGATAGACTAGGACAATTTAAGCCTATTTCCTAGATATCCCGGGCCCAGCCCGTTGAGGGCCCCAAAGGCAAAGATCAGAGCCTTGAACTGGATGCGACGGGCAATAGGAAGCCAATGTAGCTTCCTTAGATAAGATGCGACCGAGTGGCGATAGGGAATATTGCCAATCAGTCTAGCCGCCGCATTTTGAACAATCTGCAGGCGTACAATTTGGTACAAGGGGGCGCCTACATAGAGACTGTTGGCGTAATCTAAATGTGAGGTGATCAGGGCATGTATGATGGTTCTGCGGGAATCCAGCGGGAGGTAGGGAAAGATTTTCCTAATCATGCGCAGTTTGCCCAAACAAGCTGCAGTGACCTTATTAATTTGCGATTTGCAGGAAAGTGCATTATCAAATTGAAAGCCCAAATTACGGACTGTTTGGACTGGGACCGGGGGAGGATCAAGCTCAGTCGGCCACCACAGAGTGGTAGGCAGAGGGGTTTTCTGATTAAAAAATAAGACCTCCGTCTTATCCGTGTTTAGCTTAAGATGATTAACGGTCATCCAGGAGCCAATATTGCTGAGACAATGGCGGAGATTAGTGAAGTTGATGTCAGAGTGATCTCTAAATGAAAACACAAGCTGAGTATCATCAGCATAGGAGATCACTCTGACCCCCCAGGATTCCACCACTTTCACCAGAGGTGCAAGATAAACATTAAAAAACAGAGGGCTCAAAGCAGAGCCCTGTGGCACACCACAAAGTAGGGGTTTACCTTCTGATTCAAAAGGTCGGAGAAAGACCTTCTGAGTCCGGCCTTTAAGAAAGGATCTGATCCAGGTCAATACAGAACCTCCAATTCCAATCTGGCCCAGAGGATCCAACAATATCTCATGAGATATCATGTCGAAAGCGGCGGATAGGTCGAGGAGGACCAACATGGCCTCCTCGCCCCTATCCACACACTCACGGATCGTCTCCGACACCTCTAGAAGAGCGGTCTCGGTGCTAAAACCAGCTCTAAAACCAGACTGCGAATCATGCAGAAGTTGATTAGCTTCTAAGTATCCTGCCAATTGTTTCTGGACAGCCTTTTCCAAGATTTTAGCAGGTTTAGGAAGGAGAGAAATCGGAGGATAATTACAAAATTGCGAAGGGTCAGCGTCCGCTTTCTTCATAATTGGGACTAGCATGGCTTGTTTCCAAGCAGTCGGGAATTGGCCAATGCGTAACGAGGTGTTCCAAATAGTAAGGAGTGGGTTAATTAGTGAAGGAGCAAGATTGCCCATCACCTTAGCAGGGACGGGATCTAGAGGAGACCCAGATTTACATTGGGCAAACAATCTAGAAGCAGTCTCAGTAGTAAGCTCTTTGAAGGAAGTAAATGACCCTTTCTGTAAGTCAAGGTCATTATGAGTGGGGGAATCCCTAACAGGAATAAATAAAGAAGATATTTAGTAATTTTTTCCCTGAAAGTAATCAGAGAGGCCATTACATAAGACCTGACTGGGCTGTTCGTACCTCGGTGGAGGCGAATGCTGTGTGGATGTTCGCAGGTCGATGTATCACGATCGACCTGCTGGAATTTCAGTGCCCACATATAAGTTCTGGTGGTTCTCATATTTTGTATGGCCAAAAACATTAGAAACCGAAGCGGGTAACAGTTCTAGCAGACCCTCAGTTCTGATTCCCACAGGAGATTATCCTGATAGATCAGAAATTCTTCTTCTTCATGAAGCAGAGCTGAAATACATTCTTATGGCGTCCGCATCATCAATATCTTCCACTTCCAACTACTAACATATAAAAAAAGAAGACTTAGCCCAGGCCTTTCATAAATATAAGCACACATTCATTTGGGGTTATTACCTTTTGGAAAGGCGCGATACGGATTTCCAACTTTGAAGATACCAATTGGAAGGATCATTTCTCAATTCAAAAGCCCTGAAAAAGTCCCATAGGGACGAAACGCGTCGGCTGTTTGGTGCTTACGTTGAAAAATAAAGATTGAAAATACAAGAAAGACATCATCTTCGCATGTTTTATGCGATCAGAACAATTCTGTGGTGCACCTTTGCGTATGTTTACTTGTACTTAGTTCCTTAGGGAAAAGGCACAGTAACGGTGGGTGCCATACAGTGTGCACACAAATCCCGATTATAATTTGAGGGATAGTTACATTTGTTCAGGGGGGGACAGGAGATCAGGTGCTGCCAGCAGAAAGGGTCCATCGTTATGGTTCAGCTCCTGACTGGGTGTACTCTGAGCCACCATGGCTGGGGGATTAACAAAATCTTTTACGATATTAAAGAGGGTTTTAGCTTATTCTTGATTTGTTGGGCAAAGAAATCCCTCATAGTGAACCGTTTGAGTTTCTGAATTTTTTTTTGAGCTGTCTTATAAATAATTTTTGACTCAGAATCATATGTTAGCCGCCATTTGCGTTCCAACTTTTTACAACAGCTCTTTTCCTCGCGTAAAGCCAGGGAAAACCAAGGTGCAGATGGCCGAGATCTAGCGGAGGCAATAGGTTGTAATGGAGCAATAGCGTCAATGGCAAGCAGAAGGGAGGAATTCAATTTTGCCACTTCTTTATTAAGATCATTCGAAGAAGATTCAAACTGATAGGAAAAGATGGGGTCCAAGGCAGCACATGTAACTTTATGCCATTTTCTCCCACAGTCCCTGCTAGGTGCTGAAGATCTAGGTACTAGAGGTAAAGTTAGATCAAACGGGAGGAAGTAATGATCTGACCATGTGAGGGGAAGTGAGGGATGAATTATGATCCCAGGATGATTTGTAAATATCAAATCAAGGGTATGGCCCGCTATGTGGGTGGTGCCCTGAACTAGTTGGATCAAGTTCAAGCCCTGCATGGTCTCTAACAAATGGGTAGCTTGTGTGCATAAGGAGTTTTCAACATGGAGATTAAAGTCACCTAGCACAATGAAGTGCGTATGTCTGAGGGAGAGATCCGCTATCATATGTAACAGTGCTGCTAATGAAGAGGTTAGTGCGTTGGGGGGATTGTATACTAAGATACCAGCCAGAATAACTGAAGCCGAATCTAAGATGGTAAAGTACATGGCTTCAATAAGACCAATTTTTGTAATTTTCCTAATGGTCATATCGTAATGTGATCTTAGGATGACAGCTAGTCCTCCTCCTGTTTTTATGCTCTCTCGATTTATTCCCACTAATCGATACCCTGAGGGTGTTGCTAGGTGAATGTCAGGTTTAGAAGTTTCTTTTATCCAGGTCTCTGTAAGAAGCAGGATATCGCATGCATGGGTGGAAAGTGTCATCCAGATCTCGCTAGCGTGGCGCGGAAGAGAGCGGCAGTTGATCAACCCCGCCTTCAGCGTCACGGGGTGGCTAGAACGTATGGCCTGATTCGAAAGGTGGTAGGCCCGTTTCCTCCACGGGGTTAAAATATGGTCACAGTGTGGGCATTTAAAAGAATGTCCCTCAAGGCTGAATGGGCAACAGCGAATATCTGGCGAACATGTACCAAGTCTCATCTCTAAGAGCTGAGTTCTGGGCCAGCCGATCTGTCCAGAGTTGGAGCAACCGACAAGGGGGCTGGTGCTGGTCGCGGGCCAGGCGCGGACGGGCGTAGACGGGCTTGCCTTTGGCACGCCACCGGCGCGCCCGCTGCACCCGCCCGCTGCGCGGACGGGAAGTCATACTGTTTTTATACATAAAGGAGGAGGGCGATAGGCGTCCAGCAACTGGACTGCTACCCTGCCTCCCACTAAAATGGTGGCTAGCCCTCAGACTCCCGGCGTCAGCGCCTCAATCGGCTGCGCCGGAAGGAATCGAGTGCAGGGAGCCTTGGTGCGACGCTAGTCTCGCAAACAAGAGTCGGAAAAGTTGGTAATTAAAAAAAGCACTATTTAAAATATTTACAATCTTAAAATCGATATTCCCAGCAAAATACACTAGATAGATTGAGGGATAGCAGAGAGAACCCCCGGCTTCCGCCTCAGGGGAGAGTTAGCATTAGTCTGAGTGCGAGCAGGGAATTACTCCTTAAATATCCAGGGTGGGCGGTAGGCGTCCAACAACTGGACCGCTACCCTGCCTCCCACTAAGATGGCGGCTAGCCCTCAGACTCCCGGCGTCAGCGCCTCAATCGGCTGCGCCGGAAGGAATCGAGTGCAGGGAGCCTTGGTGCGACGCTAGTCTCGCAAACAAGAGTCGGAAAAGTTGGTAATTAAAAATAGCACTATTTAAAATATTTACAATCTTAAAATTGATATTCCCAGCAAAATACACTAGATAGGTTGAGGGATAGCAGAGAGAACCCCCGGCTTCCGCCTCAGGGGAGAGTTAGCATTAGTCTGAGTGCGAGCAGGGAATTACTCCTTAAATATCCAGGGAGGGCGGTAGGCGTCCAACAACTGGACCGCTACCCTGCCTCCCACTAAGATGGCGGCTAGCCCTCAGACTCCTGGCGTCAGCGCCTCAATCGGCTGCGCCGGAAGGAATCGAGTGCAGGGAGCCTTAGTGCAACGCTAGTCTTGCAAACAAGAGTCGGAAAAGTTGGTAATTAAAAAAAGCACTATTTAAAATATTTACAATCTTAAAATCGATATTCCCAGCAAAATACACTAGATAGGTTGAGGGATAGCAGAGAGAACCCCCGGCTTCCGCCTCAGGGGAGAGTTAGCATTAGTCTCATTAGGGTTGCTAATCATCCTGTTTTTTGTGGCTTTGTGCTGTCTTGGGGCTAGCAGTTCCAAGTCCCAGAGCTACTTGCTGTAGGACACTGTTTTGATATTCCCATTATGTGCAAAAGCCAAACTCAGGGTTTTCCAGCAGCTGCCCTGCGATTACCCTAGATTACCCTTCCACCTCTTCTTCACCTGGCCTCTCACTGCCACGATATTTGAAGAGCCCTAGTAGGACATTGGAATCCCACTGTGACATCTTTCACCAGAGGTTCTGTTTATCAGCCATGTATCCTCATTAATGAGGATAAAAGAATGTTGCTTTGTATGATGGCATCTGAGTTAGTTTTGAAACCTGATGGAACAAGTTTTGCGCAAAAGGAAACCTGCTCAGAATGAACACCCCCGTAATACATATTAACAGTGTGCGGTGTGAACTAACATACAAAAACACCTGAAACTCGAGGGAAACCACTTTGCACATGTTAGTACTAATGTGAACTATTGCATGCAAGAACTAAGTCGCATTTACATTGCGCTTGGAACGAAGCCAAAAAAAATGCATGACTAAGCCACATTTCATATTTATGCATGTTGCTTAAAAAATTAAAAACAATTAATGCCACTTTTACCTAAAGCTTTGCTAAGAAAACATTAACATGGGATAGTGCAAAGGTGGGTGGTAAAAAGTGAAAAGTGCATTTCTGTGTAATTAATGAATGTTTATGTTCCGTTTGCCATAGTGAGCCGAATGGGCATCCATTATTCTGAAATTGGCCTGATAGATGAGGGGCTGGGAAGTGAGCAAGAATGGCCTGACAAAGCAGACAGAAGCGCTGAGCGCTGCAGAGGAAGAATAAGAGGTCAAGGTTGTTCAGCTCGAAGTGCATTGTTCGCCTGTCAAAAGATGAGACTGGCCTTGGGACCCAAGATTTCTTCCGCGGACGTAGCTGAAAAATACATGTGAATTATTGTGAAAGTATTAAGTATTGAATTAAACGAACGAGCCAAACATGATGTAATGAGAGAAGTTATAGAACAATGAGTATACAGATTTGTGAATGGGTACCTGATGGTGTAACAGACCACCTCCCAAATCCACCAATGAGCTGTCGAATTTCGTAAATTGTTTCAACTAACTGATGTGGGATGGACATGTAGGTTTTGGGGTATAAATGGGGTGCCTTTAGGGGTGTGGTTTTTGCGTGATCTTCCGGCAGCAGAGAGCACGTAGGTAGGAGAGAGAAGAGAGGGGTGCTGCGTCGCTGTCCATCAGTTTGGAGAGAGGCCATACCTGGGTTATGAAGTCTTTGCTCCCTGACTCTATTTCAGGGGCCCCCACTATCTCCTTGGCCAGGGGTGTTGTGTTTCACCAATTCTTTGGGTTAGTATTTCCGTCTGACTTGCACTTTGCATAATTATTTGCAAATTTGTTTTTGTCTCTGAAACTTATGTCTCTTCATCTATCCCTCCGTCCTATGAATATCGTTTTACATTATTTTTCTGAAAGTGATCTCTTAATCTAGCCACATCTTCATGTGCATTTCATATATTGATGATGAGCATGACACTATTTGCATTGCTGATGTTTTTTTCTCCCTCTTGTGAATGTCATTATTTGCATTTGTAACCGTATGCAATGAGCATTTCTCATACACAATTAATAAATAAACCTTATTAATCTTACAGAGAGTCTGTGTTTATTTAGCTGACTAAATAGTTAGTTAGATAATACTAATATTACCATCAACTTCTCAACCAATTGGTCCATCGACCAGAGGAAAGAGAGTTGATACACAGGTTTAGTTATGTATTTAGAAGTGGTAAACATGAAACTGTGAAGAGAACGAATTTCTAACGTCATTAAAACTTGATCCCCAGTGCATCAGGGATTTGGGTGACTGTGTATGGGCCATTTGTATGTGATGTTATCGAGTATTGATCCCTGATTAGTTGGTTAGCGCTGGATCAGTTTTCTGGTAGCAGAGGACATTTTAATTATTGATAAGTTTGGTAATAATTAGGGTTATGTGTTCTTAACATGAAAAGTTAGTGTCCTGTTCTATGTTATCTAGAAGTACAGGGACAGAGTAACCTGAGGGATCCCAGGAATGGAATTTAGCCAGAAGTAGGTAGAAAAAGAGTGTGGATAAAGAAATCACACTGCAGAAGTACTTTGTTGTTATAATACCGAAGCTACGCAGGGTTGTAGGAGTTATATTTAGGAAACATTTTGTATGTTTCCTAAATAGCGAAGGGTCCACTTCCGAAACTCTAGCCTTATCCACAGGGGAGTAACAAGACCGCTAAAATAAAGTCCGCTTGTGAAAATTTGGCCTTATTCCAAGAGGATTATTAGGTCCTCCTGGAGATTGTTTGAAAGGTTAAAATAACGCTGGTCGTTATTGTTGCTTGCAGTGTAAAGAACTTCTCTTTGAAAAGTGAAGACTATATCTTTATTTAGTGGCGAAGACAAAGCAGCATTGTTTTGTGTTGTTACTAAGAGAAATTTTGATGATGAAAACTATTGCAGTAATATTTTGTAAGGGGAGGGTCAGTAGTAGGAATAATACTAGCGTCACAAAAAGGCCCCGCTGGCATTGGTCATGCAGCGGGCGTGTACTGAGCTCTGATTGGTTGGTTAGTGTGAGTCACGCTAGCATTGGTCGAGATAGCAGATATGTAGAGAGCTGTGATTAGACATTTGGTGTGAGTCGCGCTGGTTTAGGAAGAGAACTGACAAATAGAATAGGTAGAATTACGGAAAGGTTTCCTTGTTTGTTTGCTGAAATACATTAGCGTAAAGAGTTAGAAAATGAAGTTGCTTAAGAAAATAAAGAATTTATTTAACAGGTATAAACCTATTGTGACTAGAGAGGGACCACCTATTCCACCTCCAAGAGCGCCTGCTTCTTTTATGATGTTGAAGCGAGGATACCATACCTGTACTTGGGTAGAGAATTGGGTGGAATATGCAAAGGATGATGGTGTTCTAGCTTTTCCCCAGCACGGTTAATTTAATGTAAGGATATTGCAGAATCTGAGAGCGAATGAATTCACTAGAGCCGAACCCTAGACTTGCACAGTATGAACCATTAGAGGAATGGGAAGCTGAGGCATTCAAAAGAGAGAACTTTAGAGGTAACAGAAGATATAGAAATATGATGTTTGAATATCCTTTTGAGAAGAGGGAAGATAAATTGTAAAGATGGAGAAGAGCTGTAGTAACGAAAGGTTTGTACCCAGTTTTAGTTGCAGAAGAACAGACAGGAGGCAAATGTGAAGAGAAAAAGAAAAATATAGGAACTTCAAGTGTAAGATATGATCCAAACAATTCTGATGAAGAGTTGTTAGATGATGAGTTGTTAGAGGACATTATGACTAAAATACCACCGCCATATGAAGAAAATACAGGGGAGGTAACTCTAAGTGCGCCACAAATGGGAACCCCATTAACTCCACGAGTCAGTGAAATAGCTAGAGTACTACAGAAAAATGAAGTGAATTTATTGAATAAGGCAAGAAAAGAGCAGATCCAGAAAATAAATCAATTAAGTCTGAATGCAGAAGCATTGATGGTACCGGTAACAATTGGTCCCGTAGTTCCACTATATGGAAAAAAAGAATCTATCAAAAGTACATACAATGGCAGTTCCAAGAAGTAGTGACAGGAGTGAAATGATGACTGTAGAGAATGAGAATAGACAGGCTGACACAAATACTACATTGTTAGATCTTCCGGTTTGTGAGATGATAACAGAAACCCCTAGAAGAAGTATACAAGAAGACCCAAGGAGAATAGGGCCAAATGTCACTCCTATGACAGGGAGTTCAGCAGGTCCTTCACCAGAGGAATTAAAAGATTGGATAAAAGATATGGTAAAGTCGAAACCTCAACCACAGAGTATAAATGTGAGCCAATTGAAAGTAGATTTGGAAGAGATGATTATTGGTATAATGAATCCAGACAGATTAGAGACTTATCGAAATGAAGAGCTGTTGTTTTTGTGTAAAAGTATTACTTGGAGAGCGAGAAATCTACATGAGAAAATTGCGGAGGCTGCTAGGGAGTATGGAACAGACATAGAGAAGTCAAAGTAGTAACAAAAATCATACAGATTGGATTTTACTGAAAAGGAGAGTTTGAATGCGTCTGGAAAAAGGTTGCAGATAAAGGAGTTGAGTAAGATTTTGAAGAAATGGGGAGATGTAGAACAATGGAAAGGTAGATGGACGAAAAAGAAAGAAGAAGCAGCTGGCAAAGGAACGTCTATGTTCCGTTGAAAGAGACAGAACAAGTTGAGAGGGTGTGTCCAATGAGAGAAGTTCCAAGTGGTGGATATGTTCACGTTCCTTGAACAAGACAGGATATATTATCTTTCATGAATGATTTTCCTAGGTTAAGGGAGAAACCAGTTGAATGGTACAAACAGGTAGAGAGGTTTGTGAAAGTTTCAAAAGTTTTGGTAAAGGATCTAGATGCTGAACCTGTGAATTTCCCTTGGAGTGGTGCGATGATTCAACCAAATATCTGGTCATGCATATTCATCTGGATACTGTCCAAATAATCTGATTAAATTATGGCCAACCCGTGCTTAAACTGGAGAAGCAGGTTGAAAAATGGCTGTGACTTCCCCTTTCGATTGCCGACTGAGTTGAGTTAATTAAAATGAAGGTCCTACCGAAATTTCTTTACCTGTTTAATAACATACCAATACCGCTTCCTAACAGTTTCTTCTCAACACTGCACACTCACCTTATAAGACTTACCTGGGGTGGTAAGAGACCCAGGGCACATTGGGAAGTTATGACACTTCCATACAGTAGAGGCAGAATCGGGGCTCCCAATCTACATCTATACTATCTGGTAGCCCAGAGCAGCTACGCACACTCCTGGTTAAACCCTGATGCCAGAATCCCGTACCAGCGCCCGGAGCCTGACCTGGTCCTCCCCGACTCTTTAAACACAGTGGTCCCTCGTGGCTTTCCCAGAGACTCCAATGATAAACAAACTGTCTCAACCACCAGCCGGGCTAGGCATAAACTGGTTAGATACATGTGGGTTCCCATACTAAACTCACCTGGGCTCCTGATTATTTACAAGAAATGGATCCCTATCACAGGAGAACTGCTGGTTCAAAAAACTCTTCTTAAGTACAACATCAATAAAGGTGGAGAGTTCTTCACCATTACAGAGGATGAGAAATTCAGGGAGGCGACTTTCATGGACAGGTTTATTCTAAATCGATTGCGCTCAGCGATGCCGCCGCTACTGCCAAACTTCCCACTTGACCCAGACCCATTTGTACCACTCTCAACAGTCATTGATAGCAAAGGGATGAACATCTCACGTACAAGCTATACAGGGCATGCGCAGACGCTATGCCAGTTGATGATACCAAAGTTCAGGGACAATGGGAGGCCGAATTGGGTCATTTAATCTTACACGATCAATGGGCACCGTGCTGTGTTCAGACAAATGAAATCTCCCTAAATAGCTGTCACACGCTAATACACTTAAAATTCCTTCGTAGGTTATACGTCACTCCAGAGAAACTCCATAAGATAGACAGGAACATAGGATTGTCCCAACGGGAGTAGGTTGAAAGACGGGGGAAATACACAATTCAACAACGCATTACGAAGAACCACATTGGCCCGCACGCCCTGGCACCGCCCTGTTGATATTACTGCAAAATACAAGATAGACATGAGGGAGAAGGGTAGGGGAGTCGGAGAAAAACTGTTGATAGGTTATCACAGTCTGCAACTGATGTCGGGTTTGGTTGACAGTGGAGAAGTACCCTTTCGAATTATTTCTATATGTTTTTTAACAACCCTGGTCTTCATATTGTATTATGCACGAAAGCAATGTTTACTTAAGTCATTTACTGTTTTGTTCGAGAAACTAGCAAATAATTTTTTTTTTTTTTAAAAAGGATCTAGATGGTTTGTTTGAAATTGTCGTTTCAGCAGATTTGTGGACAAAGTGTAAGATCACTGCTGATCGGCAAAAGATGAATATCCTAGAGATCCTAAAACAGGTGCACCATCTGAGGAGGTGATGAAAAAGTATAATCAGGTAATCATTTTTTTTAAAGGAAAAATTTCCCCAAAAGAAACAGATTGGGTTAATATTGACAGGACGACCCAAGAACCAGAGGAATCACTACATGCCTATTATGAAAGGCTGTTGCAGGTATTCAACCAATACAGTGGGTTTGGGAATATTGAAGACAAAGACATGGGACATTTTGTGTATCGTTTTGTGTTTGGATTGAAACCAGAGATTAGTAACATGATTCAGCAGCATTTGATCTGCTGGCAGAGCAAAACAATTGATGAAATTGTACGGTATGCTAAGTATTGCAGTGATGACATTGACTCGAGACATAACAAGTTAAAAGAGAAAATGATTTGGGCGTAAGTAAAGGTAGCAGAGCAGCAAGAACCAAACAATAGTTCTCAAACAGGTTATCAGATGAACGGTCAAAATCAAAATGGTCAAATACCCAGTGGAGTTAGAGGTTGAGGTACAATGAGTAGGGAGAAAGATTAGAAGAAATTTCCTTGTCATATGTGCGGAAAATTTGGACATTGGAAGAACAAGTGTAGATCTGCTCAAAAAAATAATCGGGTAAATCAAAATGTAAATCCACTGATGCAGAACGAGGTGGTTGTTAATCAACAGCAGCAGCAGCAGGTAGTTACTCTACAGTTACAGGTGCCACAAGCTCTCATGCCAAATAATGTGAATGCTCAAGTGCAGATGTACAGTGCGAACACTGGATTTCACAGTGGGGATCAAGTTAGTAAGAATGAAACTGTGCAAATAGTTCCGCAATATTTGTAGAAGTGCAATGAGAGTGATTCAGACTCATCTCAATGAAGGTGCCTGAGGGGGGAGGAAAAGTGCGTACTTGACGCATCTTTGGCGGTAGCTCAGTCAGGTCCATTTGTTGACGGAAAGGTGGAAGGTAATGATATTACATTCTTAGTGGATACTGGTGCTACTTGTTCTACTGTGAGAACAGCAGAAATTCTGAACGTACCCCTCTCGGGAGAAACTATCCAAGTTGTAGGAGTCTCAAATAAGCATATTAGAACAACAGTCACAAATCTAATAGAAGTGCATATTGGGAGTTTCAGAGACATGCATCGTTTTGTGGTATGTGTCTCGAGTCCAGTAATTCTCTTGGGCAGAGAGGTATTGTGCAAAATGAATTGCACCATCTATTGTACGGCAGATGGTATTACGGTTCAGACACCTGATAAGGATGTTGCATTTAAAATGATGTTAGCGAAGCAAGGGACATAAGTGGATGAAGTTGTTTTCACTTCTCACAGACGAGAATCTGCCCGAAGAATTAAAAAGTGCAGTGAGTTCGGATGTATGGGATTTTACAGGAAAAGAAATTAGCCTAATGACAAATGTAGATCCAATTCATATTACAGTGAAAGAAGGTGTCATATATCCAAACACCCATCTGGAGGTAATTGCAGGAGTCACTCCTGTGATTGACCAAATGATTAAAATGGTAATTCTGAAAGAAATACTGTGCAGTCCTTGTAATTCTTCAATTCTAGTAATTAAGAAGCCCAGTGGAAAATATAGAATAGTGCAGGATTTGAGAAAAATAAATAAAATTGTAGTACACTGTTGTCCAGTAGTGCAAAATCCAGCAGTAGTCCTTTACCAAATTCCCTGTGATGCTAAATGGTACACAGTGATTGATTTGTGCCAAGCATTTTTCTCGATTCCTTTACATCCGGAAAGCCAGTATTTATTTACATTCCAGTTTGGAGACCGTGTTTCTCAAGGGTACACAGAGAGTCCTTTAATTTTTAATCAGATTCTGAAAAAATGTTTGGAGACTTTAATCATGCCAGGAAATTCAGCTTTGGTTCTATACATTGATGGCCTGCTAGTGGCATCAAAGACACGAGAGGCATTGCCTTATTGAACCATTTGGCAGAAGGAGGACACAAAGTGTCACCAGCAAAATTGCAATTTTGTAAACAGGAAGTCCAGTACCTAGGACACAAAATAGAAAAAGGAGTCAGAAAGGTGACACCAGAAAGGATTAGTGTGATTAAACAAATGAGTCCACCTAAAACTCAGAAAAGAAGCTCGAATGATTTTGGGAATGGTTGGATACTGTAGACAGTGGATAAGTGGCTTTTCACTGATTGCAAATCCTCTACAAAGGTTAACACGAAAAGATGTGAAAGATCCGATTGTTCTGGATTATGAAAGTATGGAAGCTTCTAATAAATTGTAAAACAGTCTTTGTCGAGCACCTGCATTGGAATGCCAGATTATGTACTGCTGTGAAAGAGATGGGCGTGCACTTTCAGTCCTAACTCAAAAGCATGGAATGGCACGATGTCCAGTAGCATATTTTTCTGCTACTTTGGATTTGGTTGCCAGGCTGTTTAAAAGCAGTAGCTGCTACTTGTGTGAGTCTGGAACAAAGTGAAGCGATTGTGATGGCACATCCAGGCAAGGTATTTGTGCCACCTTCGGTTGAGATCCTTTTGACAGGAACAAGGACGCAACACATGACCTCTAGTCGGCTGACTAGGTACGAAACAGTGATTTTGGGTGCTGAAAATGTGACTGAGGTGCACTACGGTAAATTCAGCGACTTTGTTGTAAAATTCATATTGTGAGGAAGCGACAGAGGAAGCGGATCACAATTGTTTAGATGTGACAGAATTGTGCACAAAACCCAGGCCTGACATTGAGGACATCCCATTGGAAGAATCAGACTGTGTAATGTTTGTTGATGGATCATATTAGAGGAATGAGAAAGGTGAATTATGCACTGCCTATGCTGTTTGCACCATAGAGGGAGTTTTAGAAGCATCCTGTCTAAAAGGGGTAATCTCTGCCCAAATTGCTGAATTGATAGCTCTGATTAGAGCATGCAAAATTGGCAAAAGCCTGAGGGCAACCATATTTACTGATAGGCAATATGGTTTTGGGGTGGTCATGACTTCGGTCAGCTATGGATTCAAAGGGGATTTCTAACTTCTTCAGGTTCCCCTATAAGAAACAGCCAAACTGTAAAGGATTTATTGGATGCTTTACAAATGCCCAAAAGGATTGCAGTAGTCAAATGTTCAGCACATAAGTCAGGAAATGATTATGTGACAAAGGGCAAGAGATACACCGATCAAGTAGCGCTTTTCTGTGCATGAAATTTAATAGCCCTAAACAGAGGGATGGAAAAAGAAAATATCAGTTGCCATCTTATGTTCTCATCTTCATTTAAAACTTGGGATGAGATTAGGCAGTTACAGGACAAGGCAAGTGATGAGGAAAAGGAAATTTGGAGAAATTCAGGTTGCAGAAAGAGAGCAGAAGATGAAGTGTGGGTTTACCTAGATGAGAGACCGGTCATGCCATATTCTTTACTTTCCCAGATGGCCAGGGTGTACCATGGAATTGCACATGTTGGAAGAGATGCAATGATCAGGCTCTTCAAGCAGTCATGGTATAACCGGAAATTCAGGGTCATTGCAGAGAGTCTATGCCAGAGGTGTGTCACCTGTCAGGAGCAAAGTCTAGGCAGAACAACTGTTGTTAGTTGGGATACAAATGGAAAAGCAGCAGGCCCATTTACTCGCCTCTATTTGGATTTCACTGATCTCCCCCCGTGCAATGGACTGAAGAACAAGTTACTTACCTTCGGTAACGCTTTTTCTGGTGGAAACAGTATCTGCCTGTGGATTCCTCACCTTGTGAATATCCCCCTGCGTCAGCAACGTTCAGAAAATTCTTTTGTAGCACGCCAGAGTGGACGACGTCAAAGGAGCACGGCATCGCGCGCGACTCCGACTGACATCACTGACTCCTTATTAGGCCTACATCGACGTGATGACATCAGTTCCTCCCTTTTTTCTGTGCTTTCTAGGCACCCCGACAGACCAATGATAGAAGATATATACATATACAGTGTACACAGTACATAATATCCAAAATTACACACATAGTGTGTAAACAATGTATGAAAAACAATTTATATACAAATATATATATGTATATGTATATATATATATATACATATATATATATATGCATCCAGTTAGCCGGCTCGACACCGGTTAGTAAGGAGACACTCACTCAGGCAAAGCAGTTTTAGACCAACAGCTTTATTTTAGCTTTCTCGTCGAAAACCGAAAATACATACACATATAAATACATTTAAATATTGTCAAACTCAGGTATAGAAGAGTGGACAACGGGGAGCCGGGTGGGCATGTGAGGAATCCACAGGCAGATATTGTATCCACCAGAAAAAGCATTACCGAAGGTAAGTAACTTGTTCTTCTGCTGGATACATTTGCCAGTGGATTCCTCACCTTGTGAATAGAGTCCCACAGCAGTCCCCACTCCCAGAGGAGGGTGTTCACTCTCCTATACCAGAAAATCCTGAATGACAGAACACGCAAAGTGGCCGTCTCTCCTCACTTCGGAATCTAAGCAGTAATGCTTTGCGAAAGTGTGGAGGGAAGCCCAAGTTGCAGCTCTACAAATGTCCTCTACAGGTACACCCCTAGACAAAGCAGATGTAGAAGACGTTGCTCTAGTAGAATGAGCTTTTATACCCTCTGGAGGATCCTTACCCGCCAGGGAGTAGCAGATCTTGATGCATAGTATAATCCATCTTGAAAGTGTGCACTTGTGCACAGCTCTTCCTTTTCTGCAGCCAGCAAATATAACATAGAGCTGGTCATCCACTCGATAGTCTCTTATCCTATCAAGATAAAAGCTCACCGCCCACTTAGGGTCCAGGCAGTGAAGTCTCTCCTCCTCCTTGGAAGGGTGAGGGGGAGGATAGAATGTAGGTAGGGTAAAGGACTGTCCTAGATGGAAGGGAGTTACAACCATAGGCAGAAAAGCAACCCCGGTCCTAAGAACCATTCGTTCAGCATGAATGGTCAAGAATGGGGGCTTTGAACTAAGAGCTTGAAGCTCACTTACCTTCCTTGCCGAGGTAATTGCAACCAGGAAGACCATCTTAAAAGATAAAAGTCTCATGGGACACTTTTGCAAAGGTTCGAAAGGAGAACCCATCAGAAAAGTAAGCACAAGATTCAAGTCCCATTGAGGCACAATAAAGGGAGTAGGAGGAAATTTATTTGTAAGACCCTTTAGAAACCTTAGAACCACAGGAGACTTAAATAAGGATGGCTGATCTGGCAGGCAGAGAAAAGCCGACAAGGCCGAAAGATAACCTTTGACCGTAGCCACAGCA
Organism: Lissotriton helveticus; assembly: GCF_964261635.1. NCBI lineage: Eukaryota > Metazoa > Chordata > Amphibia > Caudata > Salamandridae > Lissotriton > Lissotriton helveticus. Next base: position 537,467,974 of record NC_136061.1, read on the forward strand.
AAACCTTACTGAGCCAAAGTAAGTGCAAACTGAAGAATATCAGACAACCGAGCCCTCAAAGGATCTACGGACTTCTCCCCATACCAAGTAACAAATTTAGACCATCAATAAGAATAGATAGACCTGGTGGACTCACGCCTGGCCGATAGAATGACATCTACAACATCATGTGGGAGAGAAAAGGAATTCAGGTTGCCCCGTTCAATCCCCAGGCATGAAGGTGTAAGGTCTGGAGGTGGGGGTGTAGAACCTGCCCCTCCATCTGAGAGAGGAGGTCTGCCCTGAGAAGGAGACGGAGCGGCGGGCATGAGGAGAGGTGGAGAAGATCTGTGTACCACACCCTTCTTGGCCAATCCGGGGCAATCAAAATAACTTGGCCCCAGTCTTGGCGAATCTTCCTCAGAACCCGAGGAATCAAGGGTATGGGAGGAAACGCGTAAAGGAGTTGTGAGTCCCAACTCAACTGAAACGCATCCCCCAAGGCTCCCTGCATCGGAAACTGGAGACTGCAGAATGACGGGCAGTGAGCATTCTCGTGAGTGGCGAACAGGTCCACCCGAGGAGTTCTCCACATCCGAAAGACGTGACAAACTACCTCTGGATGAAGCCTCCACTCGTGGTCGGCTGAGAACTGCCGACTGAGACTGTCTGCACGCATGTTCAGAACTCCGCCCAGATGATTTGCCATCAGACAAATCTGATGATCCTGAACCCAGGACCAGAGACGCAGAGCCTCTCTGCAGAGACACCGTGACCCTACTCCTCCCTGCTTGTTGACATACCACATCGCGGTGGTGTTGTCCGTGAGGACCTGAACCGACCGACCACGAAGGGAAGGGAGGAAGGCCTTGAGCACTAGATGTATCGCCTGCAACTCTAGAAGGTTGATGTGAAGCAACCTTTCCTCTGGAGACCAAAGACCCTTGATCTCCAGATCCCCCAGATGAGCACCCCACTCTAGAGTGGATGCATCCGTTATCACCGTGGCCACCTATGGCGGTAGTTGTAAGGGCTTTCCTTGAGACAGATTGCCCTCCACGCTCCACCAAGACAGATCCGCTGCAGTTTCTCTGGAGATCCTGATCGACTCCCTGAGATCTCCTTTGTGTTGATACCACTGCCTGCGGAGGCACCACTGGAGTGCCCTCATGGGCCAGCGAGCATGGTTAACCAGCAGAATGCAGGAAGCCATCAGACCGAGCAGACGAAGGACCTTCAGGACTGGAACGACCGCTCCATTGTGAAATAAAGGAATCATTTCCTGTATGTCGCGAATCCGTTGTGGAGGAGGGAATGCCCGACATACAGTTGTATCCAGTACCGCACCAATGAACAGGTTGCGCTGGGAGGGCACCAGGTGAGATTTGGGTACATTTATCGAAAACCCCAACCTGTACAACAACTGAGTTGTGACTTGCAGATGATGGAGCACTTTCTCTGGAGATTCCGCCTTGATTAGCCAATCATCAAAATAAGGGAATACTGGAATCCCTGACCTTCTGAGATGTGCCGCCACCACAGCCATCACCTTGGTAAAGACTCGAGGCTCAGTAGTAAGACCAAACGAAAGGACCACAAACTGGTAATGCTGCGATCCCACCGTAAAACGGAGATACTACCTGTGTGACTTCAGGATTGGGATGTGAAAATACGCATCCTGCAAATCGACAACACCATCCAGTCTTCTTCCAGCAGCGCTTGAAGAACCTGCTCAAGGGTGAGCATCTTGAAATTCTCCTGCTTTCGGTAAAGGTTCAAGATCCTGAGATCCAGGATTGGACGAAGTCTGCCATCCTTCTTGGGGATCAGGAAATACCGGGAGTAGCATCCCTGACCCCTTTCTTGCTCCGGAACCACCTCTATCGCACCCTTTCTCAACAATGCCAGGACTTACTCCTGCAGAAGTAGCAGGTGGTCCTCCGAGCAAAAACCTTGGCAAGGAGGGTAATTCGGAGGGAATTCCCGAAAGGGAAGAGCATACCCATTCTCCACGAGATTGAGAACCCAAAGGTCCGACGTGACCGATTCCCAATCCCGTAGAAAATATGTAAGCCGACCCCCTACAGGACCCGCATGATCCGGAATGGCGGATCTAGTGCTGCTTTGCTGTAGTAGGAGGGGGGTGGGTAGAGGAAGAGGAGGAAGAGACTTGACGTCCTCGAGGACAACCTCTTTGTTTTCCCCTGTAAGATTTATACAACAGATTTTGTTGCTGCTGCTGTTGCTGTGATTGCTTGTAAGGGACGAAAAGAAGATCTTCCAAAGCCCCTATATCTTTTGCCCACAGATCCTCTAGTTTGCAAACCTAAAGATCTGGCTGTAGCCCTGCTGTCCTTGAACCTCTCCAATGCAGCATCAGCTTTTTTACCGAAAAGGCTTGAACCATCAAAGGGCAAATCCATTAAAGCAGCCTGAACATCCACAGAGAACTCGGAAGTCTTCAGCCAGGCAGCTCTTCTGGTGGCAATCGAAGACCCCATGACTCTAGCCACTGAATCCGCTGTGTCCATACCACTCTGTATGACCTGCTGAGCAGCAGCCTGCGTGTCAGAAACCACTTCATCAAAAAAATTTCTGTCTTCCTCAGGAAGCTTAGGAGACAGCTTTTTAACAGTATCCATTAAAGCATGTATATATCGACCCAGCAAACAAGTGGCATTTGTAGATTTTAGTGCCATACTGCCTGACGAAAACACTTTTTTTGCATTTTGGTCCTGATTTTTGGTATCTTTATCACCAGGTACCTGGGGAAAAACACCCGAGATGGGATCAGTTAGAGCTTCAGTAAAAGGAAGTATAGGCTCAACCACAGATGAAGGAGAATGGAGGACTTCAGTCAGAATGTTCGACTTCTACTCAATAGATGGCAAAGTCAAATTCAACAGATCTGCAGCCTTTTTAATTACCACATGGTAGGGAGCCACATCTTTAGAAGGAGCATCAGACACCGTGGCCAACTCCCAATCAGGAGACAGTTCTAGACCACTTGCATCTCGTAGATCGTCACAATATTCCTCCTGATCTTGAAGCTCACCTTCTTCAATTTCAGCTTCCCCATAACTCTTCTCCTCCAAAAGGCGCTGCGCTTTACACCTCGACCACTCCACTCAAATCGACGTCGTCGGATCCGGTATCGACTCCGAAGGAGCCGGAGCCGGCGTCGAATGTGGAGCTGATGCCGGCGTTGAATGCGGAGCTGGAGTCGACGTCGAACATGGAGCTGGAGCCGGTGTCGAACTTCGAGTTGGATCTCGAGGTTGTTCCGGAGCCGGTGAAGCCGTAAGCGGCGTTGATGACTTCGGCGGAGACGAGAGATGCCAAGGTGGAGCCGGAGCATAGACTTGGGGAACCCCCAAATTGTATGCCAATGGACCCATGGGATCAGCCGGTGCTCCAGAGGGGTACATAGCTCTCGCTTAAACACCATACATGGTGTTTAAAAAATGCAAAGGGTCCTGTCCTGGACCCGGAAAAGGAGGGTATGAACCCACCGGCTGCTCCTGAGGAGGCTGCACTGGAATCGACTCCTCTTGTTCCTCGGGTTGGTAAACCGGAGTCGTCGAACCCTGAGCAACAGGAACTTCTTCTTCTTCTTCCTCATGTCCCGAAGACTGAGACGGATCCGGAGACGGATTCAACACTGGAGCCGGTGAATGCCCCCGTGACTCCAAAGGCGAGGCCTCACCTACAGGACTCTGAACTAGAGAGGGAGATACCATGTAATTACGGTGTCTTTTAGAAGACGACTTTGTTTTCAACTCTGACTCCTTACCGGAATGGTGCCTTGAACTATGCTTCCTTCTCTTATGCTTCTTCTTAGATGATCTGGAAGCATGTCCCGAAGTCGACTTCGAAGTCGACCTCGACCGGGACCAAGACCTCATCTTTGACTTCGGGCGTCTTGATCTCTACCTCGAACTCTTCCTGGCATCCTTACCCTTCATTTTGACAACAAGAAGTTTTGCCTCACGTTCCCGAAGAGCCTTTGGGTTCATCTTCAAACAGGATCGACAACCCTGGACGTCGTGATCCGAACCCAGAATATAGAGCAGTGAGCAACCCAAAATACCCTTGAGGGCTTGGGTGATTACGTGGAAGGGTAAAGGTGCCTTCAAGGGAATTTAATTAAATCACTATTGATAGTTCAAGTTTGACTAAGAAGGATGACTTAATGATCTACTGAAATTGAAAATTTATCGTTGTGGCTCTTCGCTGACACAGGATTACATTTGGTTATTATACAGTTTCCAATTGACAACAGTCCTGAAGATGGTCTCACAAATGACTCTCTAGGAGACCGAAACGTCGACCTTCGCCTTATCCATATTCTATGATATATACTAGTTTTTTGGATAGGTGTATTTTAGGTTCATTAATATATTGTCCGTGTACCTGCAGACCTAATCAACTTCGAAGCATTTATATCTGTATATGAAACTAATCGTTTTACTATTTGATAAATTCTATTTTTCCTATACACCTTTGTGTTTGTGTTTGTTATCCATGTATTCTTTCTGTGTTTTGATGTACGGTTTTTGATAATTATTAATTGATTTCTGATGAATTAATTTCTTACAAGGATCATTAAGCCATCCTTCTTAGTCAAACTTGAACTATCAATTGTGATTCAAATAAATTCCCTTGAAGGCACCTTTACCCTTCCACATGATCCGAACCCAGACACCATAGACAGTCACCATGCGGATCTGTAATGGACATCATCTTTCGGCATGAATCACACGGCATAAACCCAGTCTTCTTCGACGACATCACGACTGAAGACAGCAACACCGAAGAGATACAGAAAACTCACAATAGTAACAAAGTTACTATCAACTCAACAGAAGATCCCTCGAAACCGTTAGCGTCGACGGCACGTAAAAAAGGGAACTGATATCATCACGCCGACGTAGGCCGAATAAGGAGTCAGTGACGTCAGTCTGAGTCGCGCACGATGCCGTGCTCCTATGACGTCGTCCACGCCGGCGGGCTACAAAAGAATTTTCCGAACGTTGCTGACACAGGGGGATATTCACAAGGTGAGGAATCCACTGGCAGATGTATGCATCAGAAATATGTAATGGTTGTTGTTTGTTTGTTCTCTCGCTGGGTGGAAGCCTATCCCACAAGATGAAACAGCAGCCTTACTGTAGCCAAACTACTTTTGAGAGAACTGACTCCTAGATTTGGATTTCCAGTCACTTTAGAAACAGATAGAGGAATACACTTTAGTAATGAGATAATTCGGATGATTTGTGCAGCATTGCAAATTGAACAGAAGCTACATTGTGCTTATCGATCCGAAGCATCTGGAGTGGTCGAGCAGATCAATGACACTATAAAATCTAGGTTAGGGAAAGTGTGTGTGCATCCACAACACTGAAATGGCCTGACGCTTTACCCCTTGTATTGATGAGTCTGAGAAGTATTCCTGACAAAAAGACGGGATTGAGTCCTTACAAAATCTTAATGGGAAGAGCAATGAGACAAGCATATGTGTCAGCGAACAAACTGATGAATATATCTGATGATCTAGTGCTTGATTATTGCATAGGACTGGCTGATCTGGTGCGTTCTGTGTCTCACCAGGTTGGAGAGAATGCTTATACAGCACAGAAGAATCAAGCTCATGATCTGAGTTCTGGCAAATGGGATCTTGTGAAGAAACAAGTGAGGAAATCGTGTTTAGAAGCCAGATGAAATGGACCCTACCAAGTGATTCTGGTAACAACGACAGCAGAGAAGTGTGGTGGTCTGCCAAGTTGGATTTATGCGAGCCATACCAGACGAGTCCAAAGTCCACTTGAAAGACAAGAAGAGCAGCAACTGGTAAACAAAAGTCAAGAACCAGAGGCTGAAGTGTGTGAAGCTGAAGAATCTAAAGTGACATATTCTGAAGAACAAACAGATAATGAACAGCCGAGCACAAGTCAAAAAGAGTGGGCACCAGCTACTGGGTCTCAAGAGACTGCTGTAGAACCAGAAGAAAGGGAAAATACTGAATGTAAGGAAGAAAAACCAATAAGAAAAGGGCCAAGTAAAAGAACCTGTGAACCAGAAGAAGTTGTTGAAGAAGTTGTTCAATTTAAGAGAGCAAGAAAAGGTGATAATAGGCCAAGTGGAGTGAAAAGACTGAAATACACTTGTGTGAGGAGAAATTCCTCACACCTTGAGCAAATTAACAAGGTCTCAAGTCAAACAGAACAAGAAGAGTCAGAAGAAGAAAATTCAGTAAGAAAAACAAGGAGAGTAAGAATTCCAAGCAAGAAATACACTGCACCAGAATGGATTTACGTGATCTTGGAAGAAATTGAAAGCTCAGATCCAAGTGAAGAAAAAGCCACTTGTGACAATGAGCAAGTTGATGAAAGCAAACTGAATCTGCCTTACGAGAAATGTGAAAAATTAAGGTGCAACCAAGTCAGTCAAATTGAATTGAAAGACTCAGAAAACTTGAAGAAATAAATAAAAGAAAGGAGTAAAGAAGAAAGCCTTGAAGAATAGGATTACATTGGGGGATTTTGTGAAAAAAATTAGAGTTAATAGGTTTAGATTTTAAAGATTTGTTATATTTTTATAGATTACAAAATGGCCGAAGCAGAAGTGACTGAACATCCAAAATCTAGTCTAAAACGTAGATGTATTAAAGCTTGCTTATGTAGTTTTGTTAACATTTATGTGGATATTATTAACTGTCATTGTAACTATTCTAATGGTAACAAATAATGGAAACAATACTAATGATGCAACAAGTGAAAGAGTGAGCGATGTCACTAAAGAAACCACTAATACTAACATCGAACCGATAGATGGAAGAATCCTTCATCATGATAAATTAATTAATGATTTCTCGTTAAATGGCTTTACTAAATTGTTGTATGAGTATATTAATACAATGAATGTGAGTGATTGCTATGTGTGCATGCATTTACCTTCGTCTGTCTCAGAGGGGGTGGCTTATCATCACCTACCTTTAACATATGGTGTGTCTTGCAGTGTCTTAACCAGCTTATTTTATATGACGGTGAAGTTGGAGTATAATTTTTCCAATATAGACTTAGTACGTTTAGAAATACCGGTTATAAAGGAGCTGAACAATGTTTTAAGTAGTAAAAATGCACGTTATATGGGAGAGTTCTTCCATATTACCAAAACTTTAGATATAGAATATGCTTATAAAAATAATCAATATGTAGTGTGCGGGTTGAAGAAAAAGTGTTCATAAAAATCGTGGAAAATAGAAGAGAAAGTTTCCAAAGAAAAGCTGCTAAACAGATGTCACAGGTACGACCATGGGCCCTTAGCGAAGGAAATTATGAAAAAGGCGAGACATATGCTGCAATGTCCCTGGATTGGTATCAAAAAGGGAAAAAGTGCTTGCTTAGATCAAAAACTAACTATAATATTTATTTCATTGGTACTAATGAATGTGAGCATATTTTCCAAATTACTGGAGGTTAGGGATTAAAAGGTGGAACTGATCCTGTTTTCCCAGGAGTTAATTATGTGTGTGGTAAGAAAGCCTATTACAGGTTACCTGCACTTTGGTATGGTAGTTGTTACTTTACAATCGTTTTCCCATAGGTCTACCATGTAGACAGAAACAGTAACAAGATTAACAAAATAAAACAAGGACTAACACATAAGAAGAGAGCGAGTTTCTCAGAAATAATAGGTGATATTTTCGGTGCACTGATAACATCAGTTGGAGTCGTTCTGAATTCACATAGAATTCAAAAATTGTCCACAGTGGTTGATAGTTTATCAATAGATACTGCTGGTGGGTTCTTGATGATTGACACACAATGGTTGCAATCAGATAAATGGTTTCGCAAAATTTACTTGCCCTCGATATCTTATTGGCAAAAGAGGGTAAAGTCTGTGGCATGTTAAAAATCCAACACTGCTGTACTTATATCCCTGACAAAAGGTATTGAGGGATATATTAAGAAATTTGCGAAATTACATGAAGATTTGACCCAACTGGAGGTTGACGGTGTCTGGGACAGACTTGGTAAGAGTTTCTCCTCTATAGGTAAATGGTTTACTACCTTTGGAAGTAGCTTATTAGGAAAAATATTGATGCCAATCATTTCAGTAGCCATAGTAGCCTTAGGAATAATGACAATATACAAATGTTCTAAGTGTAGATGTGAAAGAATAGAGGCGACAGAATCAAAGAATAAACAAAAAACAAGAAAGAGAAAAAGAGATGAGATAGAACTAGAAGATATGAAAGGAGACTACTATAATATGATGAAATATTTAGACAAAAATGCAATAAAAAGAGAAAAGTGCACTGAATGTTAGATAAATGAAGATGGCACTTGGCATGGTGGGTATTTTCTGATGGCTCCAGGAAACCATCAGAGGGGGGGGGGTTGATGGAGCAGATTTTTCACAAAAAGAAACCTGCTTGGAATGAACACCCCCGTAATACATACTAACACTATGTGGTGTGAACTAACATACAAAAACACCTGAAACACGAGGGAAACCGCTTTGCACATGTATGTACTAATGTGAACTAATGCATGAAAGAACTAAGTTGCATTAACATTGCTCTTCGAACGAAGCAAGAAATAATGCAGGACTAGGCCACATTTCACATTTATGCATGTTGCTTAAAAAAATTAATAATGAATAATGCCCCTTTACCTAAAGCTTTGCGAAGAAAACATTAACATGGTTTAGTGCAAAGGTGGGTGGGAAACCGTGAAAAGTGAATTTCTGTGTAATTAATGAATGTTTATGTTCCATTTGCCATATTGAGCCGAATAGGTCTCCATTATTCTTAAATTGGCCTGATAGATGAGGGGATGAGCAGTGAGCAGAATGCCCTGAAAAAGCTGAAAGAAGCACTGAGCGCTGCAGAGAAAGAATAACAGTTCAAGGTTGTTCAGCTTGAAGTGCATTGTTTGCCTGCCAAAAGATGAGACTGGCCGTGGGACCCAAGATTTCTTCCACGGACGTAGCTGAAAAAATACATATGAATTATTGTGAAAGTATCAAGTATTCAATTAAACTAACTGAGCACGTTGGTAGGGGCGAGAAGAGAGGGGTGATGAGTCGCTGTCCGTCGGTTTGCAGAGAGGCCTAGCTTTTCCTGTCCCTGGCCCATACCTGGGTTCTGCAGTCTTTGTTCCCTGACTCTATTTCAGAGGACCCCCACTATTCTCCTTGGCCAGGGGGGTGGTTTTTCACCAATTCTTTTTTTGTTAGTATTTCCGTCTGACTCGTACTTTGCATAAATATTTGCAATTTTTTGTCTCTGAAACTTATCTCTCTTCATATATCCCCCTCCTTCATATGTATATTGTTTCAGATGTTTTTGCTGAAACTTGTCTCTTCATCTATCCCCTCCGTCATATGAATATAGTTTTACATTATTTTGCTGTAACTGATGTCTCTTATTCTATCCACTCCTTCATGTACATTTCATATATTGATGAGGAGTATGACACTGTTTGCATTGCTGATGTTTTTCTCTCCCTCTTGTGATTTTCATTGTTTGCATGTGTAACTGTATGCATTGAGCATTTCTTATACACAATTAATTGAGATAAACTTTATTAATCTTACCAAGAGTGTGTTTATTTAGCTGACTAAATAGTTAGTTAGATAGTACTATTTTTACCATCAACTTCTCAACCAATTGGTCCATTGACCAGAGGAAAGAGAGTTGATGTACATGTTTAGTTATGTATTTAGAAGTGCTAAACATGAACCTGTGAAGAGAACGAATTTCTAACGTCATTAAAACTTGACCCCCTGTGCATCAGGGATATGGGTGAATGTGTATGGGCCATTTGTATGTGATGTTATCGAGTATGGATCCCTGATTAGTTGGTGAGCGCTGGATCAAACCCACATGGCAAAATTCAGAAGATTATTCCGTAACCATTCCTGAATCACCAACAACAAGGACATCAGAGTGTCCCTTGTCTGGTTCGACAAGGGAGACACATAATGATGTCATCCAATTCTTGGTCTGATAACCATTCATGTACCACTAACAATGAGGTCATCAGAGTTGCCTTGTTTGATCAGATCTGGTTCCACAAGAGAGACCCAGTATGACATCACTCACAACTTGAGCCATTAACCATTGATGCACCAACAATGAGGCCATCAGAATGTTGCTTTATTTGATCAAGTTTGAGTCGACAATTGAGACTTATTGTGACATCATCCACTACTAGGGCTGTTAACCATCCATGTACCACCAACAATGGGTGTGTCAGAATGTCACTGATTGACCGGGCTTGTCTTTCGGTATTTTATGAATCACACACCTCAGCAGGACATCGCGGGATCGACTGCCACATTTTACAACAAAACAAAATGTGAATTTAATTTACTGTATATGCAGCAGAACAAATATATATATATATATATATATATATATATATATATATATATTCACTGAAAAAACCATAGGTTATAGACCATATATAGTTAGGAATTAGCATTTAAAAAACCTTATTTTACTCACACAAAACCATTGAAATTCCATATATAGTTAGTTGTACTAACTATATATCGCGCACCCGCAATCCACTGCTGATCATGTCACATATTACATCATTCATGACATGGTCAGTGACATCACTGATGACATCACTGATGACAACATCCAGTGACTGTATTTTTCTGTAAAGTTAAAATATGTCTTGAGTGGATGTATAAGTGTCTGGATGAAGGATTTAGTAGGTGCATGACTGACTGTATGAGTGAGTGATTAAATGTGTCTCACTGAGTGCATGGGTTAGTGACTAAACTGTCTTAATTTGTGCATCATTATGTCTGTTCTGAAAACTGCTGCATGTGTTGTTCAGTAGCTATATGAGTAACTATATGGGTTATTGATTGGTTGCCCAAGTATTTGTATGGGAGACTGAGTGTGTGTGTGGGTGGCTGGGAGGTGTATGACTCTGTGCATAGATGTGTGAGCAGTTGATTCACTAGATGTATGGGTTCAAAAGTGCATGTGGAAACAGCTGTATGGGCGGTTGACTGTGTGCATCAGTGTATTGGTGAGTGAATGGATATCTCAGTGCTACATGTCAAAGTAAGTACATATGTAAAACACAGTACATGTGAGACTTGACATATATAAATAACTGTGCATAAGAGCCAGTGAATGTGTGAGTGGCTGTATGCATCATTGTGAACTTGTATCCGGGATTGTATAAGAGAGTAAATATGTTTTAGTATATGTTTGAATAAGTAAGGTGTGTATAACTGTATAGTTGGGAAAATGGAGGTGTGATTGATTGTTTGCATGACTGACTAGGTGTGTGTGTAACTTCATGGATGAATGACAATCTGTGAGTGTGTTTACACTGAGTGTATCTAAGGTTATATTAGAGTCTGAAGAGGTTCATCGTATTATCACATGAATGATGTCATCAGTGATGTGATCAGTAATGTCAAATGAGATGTCATCAGTGATGTCATCAGTGATGTCATTTGAGATGTCATCAGTGATGTCATCAGTGATGTCATTTGAGATGTCATCAGTGATGTCATCAGTGATGTCACTGACCATGTCATGAATGATGTAATATGTGACATGATCAGCAGTGGATTGCGGGTGTGCGATATATAGTTAGTACAACTAACTATATATGGAATTTCAATGGTTTTGTGTGAGTAAAATAAGGTTTTTTAAATGCTAATTCCTAACTATATATGGTCTATAACCTATGGTTTTTTCAGTGAATTTTCAAGGTTTTGTAAATGCTAATTCCTAACTATATATGGTCTATAACCTATGGTTTTTTCAGTGAATTTCAATGGTTTTTTAATAGCAAATATCATAAGCTGTCGAATGTCAAGTACGTGGTAAGTAAAAACATTTTCGTGTTTATGCACACTGATCTGCTTTGAATGCTGCCCCCCCCCTCATTTCTATTAGGAGTACTCTCTCTTTGCAGATAGTGAAGGGTAGTTAACGCAGGCCTTTGCCCCCGTTGTAATCCGTCGTGCCTGCTTCTCTCTCCATTTCATTGATTGTTCTCTTTGGTTCATTCTCTATTTACAAACAAGCACAGAGTCGCAATACTCTGTTTAGTCTTTGCAGATAGCGAAAAATCGTGTAAAAAAACAAAAGGAATCGAGCAAAATCAGTAGGCCACTAATGGGATCTCTTTTTGACCTGGCTAAAATAGAAACATTAGGAACAACCTGTTGAAAATAGCAATGTGTATGTACATAAGCGGCGTTCATTTGTGTTCACAGTACCCCTTGTTGATTGTTTGAATCGAGCATTGAATTGTTCGAAGTTGGTTCTCTTAAGGATCTTCTCTGCCTGCAAACGAGGAATAATAGGAATATTCTCTCTCCCTTTGCAGATAGTGAAAGGTAGGTAACGCAAACCTTTAACACGTCGTGCCTATTTCGTTCCTCATTGATTGATTGTTTGCCCGAACATTGACTGTTTGGGAATTGGTTCTTTTTGGAGGTATTCCCTGTTTGCAAATAAACGTAGGAAAATCTTTGCAAGTAGTGAAAGGGTAGGTAATGCGGACCTTTGTCCCCCGTTGTAATCTGTCATGCCTATCTACTCCCCACTGATTGATGCACCTGTTTCACCCGGACCATTTACTAGAGATAGGTCATCTGGCCCGACCAGAGAGCACCCCTAGTGAAAAGGACATATGCAATAATAACGAAGTGATCACTGTATCCTGTTAACAGAAACTTTAGCATGAAACAACCTGGAAAGAAAGGAATAGGAAAACGAAAATCAGTAGGCCACTGATGAACTTTTTATTAAATAACAAACAAAGAAACGATAACAATACGTAATGATAAAACCTATTATTGTCCTAGAAACAAGAAACGTTAGAAGTAAGCCCGTAATAAGAAACCTGAAAACAGTAAGAGAAACCAAGTGTGACATTGCAACGGCCACAAGGCAACGAGGCTTCATCGCCCCTCACTGCCCCAAAACGTGTCTGTCCCACCGCCTGCCACGCCCAAATAACGGCAAACTGGGAAAGATACAAGTCAGCAGACATCCGCCCCATTCTGGAAACTTTATCGGGATTGTACTTGATTGAGTGTGATGTCACAAACATTTGTGCGGATCTAGATTGTGTTAAGGAATACAATAGGTTAAGAAGAGAGTATGCGCCACATTTGCCTCAATATCCTTTGTTTGAGAAACAGGTTTCCGGCTACGCCCAGCCGGAAGCAACACATATAAGGCGGGTCCTGCTGCCAACCGTCGGCCAGGAGATCATCACGTAGGGTGTAGCCGGAGGAGAGGCCGAGGCCAGCGGGACCCGGCCAGGGGGATTGCTACGACCACCCTGGAGAGTTGCAGGGGGGGGAATGTCCGTGTCCTCGACCCTCCCCTCTCTCTCCTAGTCCGGCCACCATCAACCAGAGGCCGAGGCCGACGGGATCCGGCCGCGGTGGCGGTAACCCTGGAGAATTGCAGGTTAGACCCTCTCTCTCCCAGTCTGGGCCAGCATCCATGGAGGGCCTGGGAGTGGAGAGGCCACTGCACGAAAGGCCCAGGAGAGGCACCACACGCCAAGGCCTGCCCCACCGGATGAGCCAAGGAACCCGTTCATGGGGCCAGAGCAAAGGGCGTCCGGCCGCCATCCACCGGAGGTCCGGCCCAAAGGCGGACGGGACATTTCTTCTTTTTTTTATAATGGCTGCGACAACACTGGGGGGGGATGTCTTGCACATGCCTCCGACCCCCCCCCCCCCTCGTCCTCATCGCCTGGTCCGGCCATAACAAATGTCAAGCGAGACGCCGTGGGGTGCACTGGGTGGGAGAGACGGTGCGAACAGGCCTCTCCCGCCTCCCCAGGTGGAGGCTTCCCAGCTGCACCCTCAGCGCTCCAGGCGCCCGGAAAAGGGTTCTTCCACTGTGGCGATGCTGCAACGTCTCGCCCGGCAGGGTGGAGCCCGTCCGCACCATTTGACCCCGCGATCGCCAGTAGCTACCGAAATCTCAAAATGGCGGTCGACCTGGCAAGAGCGAGCCCAGCATGAAGAAATGGCCCGGTCACTGGTTGACTCCACCACCGTAGTCCTCCACGACCTTGAAGATTCTAGAGGAGCCGCGGGAGTCCCCGACCCCCGCAGACACCCCCGATGGGGAATGACTGCCATGATCGCCCGTGGAGTGACTAAACTGTAGCCGCGGGACGTCGGCGCTCCCATGCTGGCGCCAGCCTCAGTTTGAATGACTAGAAACCTGCAGACCTCAGTTCCGGTGAAAGCACAGTGTGACCCGGTAGGAAAAATTGTTGCACCCCCTCCCCTTTTTGACTGATGGTTCAAACCACCGATCCTTTCCTTTGCCCTTTTAACGGAACTTTGGACTGCCTCCCCCCCGCCCCCCGCGGCGCCCCACGCCGTTATTTGCTGGGCGGCAACTTACTAGACATCACCTTCGTGCCATCCAGATTTCAGCGCGTTCTGCTGCCTTGGAACTATTCGCACAACAGACCGCTACTGACAACCCACCCCCCGGGACGCCCCACGCCAGATACCCAAATCAGTGCGGCACCCAGGCAACATCTTCTGAATTTTCATAATTTGAAAGAACTAGTAACATGTCCTCATCAGGAATTTCCTCTTCAATCATCTCATCAGGAATCTCCTCATGAAAAGTCTGCAATGATGATTCTTGTAACTCTATGGTCTCCAAACATTCGATAAATTCGCCATCAAGAGATTGATCAAAAAAATCATTCAAGTCATCTCCTCCTTGTGAGAATATTTCATTATTGGTGCTGTCAATTTCATTAAATGTAGTGGATAATTCAAAAGAAATTGCCACGGTCTCTTCATTGTTTAAATGTTTTTACTGTTTTTGTTTTGTTGTATATATTTATAAGTTATTAAAGTTTTATATTCCTACTACTTTGTTGGAGTGCTATACATTTTTAATGTGACACATAATTGTAAAAACTTTGATGTACAAAGAGTCATCCCTGGAATCTTCCGCTTCAGGCTCGGTCCCCTCCCCAATCACAATACAGGATGGTTTTCAGATAGTAGGAACGCGTGTGGTTTGACGGATCTCATCGGGTGTGGGCCTTGATCTACTATAACTCCTTTGAAGAGGGGTGATTCTTTACAGCTGGGGCCATAAACTACATCTGCAGGGCTAGCTGATAGCCTGGACAATCGGACACAGAGGAAGAGGAGTGTCAGAGGGTGCGGTAGTGAATAGGGCGAAAGGGAGGTGTCGGGCGGGCACAGAGTGTGATTCTCAGGGAAGAGCAGCGCAGATGGGGGGAGGTTTATTGCCGATGCATAAGACAGAGAGCTGGGGTGACCAGTGCCTGGGGAAGATGCTTGCGAGGGTGGGGAGCCATGCTACGGATCAACAGCGTGCAGAGAGTGGGTCTGGTCACGGCATCTAAAATGGCTGCCGTGCACGACAAAAGTGTGGCATTTCAAAAAAGGCAAGATGGCGCAGACAATGTTTTTCAACACTTCCTCATTTCCTTCGAATCGAACGTTAACAGACGTTGGTGCATATTACCAAAGTTAAGCGATATTTATCGCTAACGATGCTTAGCAACGAATTTTTTACCGCTAAGCATCGTCAGAAATTATCGCAGATAAACCTTGCTATTATCAAGGTTTATCGCAAATGCGATAAAAAACGGCCGCAAAGCATGAATATCGCTAAAAAGTCAGCGATATTCATGCATTACCGAGCTAATGCTCTTAGCCATGTTATCCACCTCCCATTGGATAACATGGATAAGAACTGCTCAGGGCAGGTGTTAGTTTTTGGAGATATTCGCGCTTAGCGCGAATATCTCCAAACTTGGTAATAGGAGATAGATATCTTGCATGTTGTAATGCAAGTTATTGTGGTATATGGAACTCATACCATAATCTCTCAGGAAAACAGAAACTGATCCTTTTGGGACCGCCTGAGAAGGCCTAGGGGGTGAGGGGTACTCTACTTTGCCCCCTTTTCACGTTCCGAACTATTTTATTTTACTCTCTTCTGTAATTACACAAAATGGCAGCGATAAGATGCATCAGACACAGACAGTGAGAGAAAGGAGGCCGGAGATGAAGAAGAGATGTCAAATACACATTGGAGATAATATAGTGGGAGAAGGAAAGTAAATATGAGTAAACTTACCATGTAACATAAAAATGTTGCACTCTATACTATAAGTCTCATTTTATACTACAATCACTTCGCTACAACCTCATAAATTAAAAATAAAAATGAATAATGTCTCAAACAATTTTTGATTTCTAAATATAAATTTATTCTTCTGAATTTTCAAAATTTGAAAGAACTAGTAACATGTCCTCATCAGGAATTTCCTCTTCAATCATCTCATCAGGAATCTCCTCATGAAAAGTCTGCAATGATGATTCTTGTAACTCTATGGTCTCCAAACATTCGATAAATTCGCCATCAAGAGATTGATCAAAAAAATCAATCAAGTCATCTCCTCCTTGTGAGAATATTTCATTATTGGTGCTGTCAATTTCAATAAATGTAGTGGATAATTCAAAAGAAATTGCCACGGTCTCTTCATTGTGAGCCATTTTATTTTGAAATTGCTTGCTGTAAATTGCAGAAAAAAATAATCACTTTCATTTATCGTTTTTAGTAATACATAATATAAAACTAACTTTATCAAGTATTTAGTATAACAGAAGGACTGTAAATAAATAACAGAAAACATTTTTCAAATTATCTTAAAGTGTACAACATAGTTCCCCTTACAAATTAACAACTCACCTTTTTAAAAGTAGGAGAAGTGTTAGTACTGTGTAAATCAAACACCAGAAATTGAGCACCAAAAATTCCTCACAAATATACCTCAGACAGTAGTATAACAAAATGGCTGTGGTTTCCTCTCATTTTAGATATATACATAACCAATTAACTTTCATCACACACAAATACAAAACCAAAGTAACATTTTAATTGGTTCTAAATTTCAACACTTTCAAATGTGTTTTCCCCATGCAATTTTCCATAGGACATTTAGATACGTCTACAGCCTGAATGGCTGAACGGAATTACACCAAACTTGGCAAAATGGTACATCAAACCTGAGAGGTCAGGGAGGATCTACTATGCCCCCTTATGGTCACTTGCCCCTTCGCTTTGGCCTCCTCTTGTCTCTCGATCCTACCGAGAGACAAGATGGCGGCCGCTACGGACTGTTTGGAATGTTTACAGACGCCGGAGAACCAATCAGCTTCGCAAAGCTCCGTAACGCGAAAAGTACGCGAAGCGGAGCGCTGTTACAGATATATATCTTTTTTTGAACGTTAATTTCTCAAAATCCACTGGAGCACATATATTGAGACCTAGCAAAGGCACATCGGGCTACCAGTCCCTAATATTTTGCCAAGTTTCGTGCAAATCCATTCAGCCGTTCGATTATTATTATTTTTTATTTTTTTTGCCCCGCGGGGCCCTTTTAAAACCTCCACATCAAACCTAGGGGGTCAGGGAGGATCTACTATGCCCCCTTATGGTCATTTGCCCCTTCGCTTTGGCCTCCTCTTGTCTCTCGATCCTACCGAGAGACAAGATGGCGGCCGCTACGGACTGTTTGGAATGTTTACAGACGCCGGAGAACCAATCAGCTTCGCTTCACAAAGCTCCGTAACGCGAAAAGTACGCGAACTGGAGCGCTGCCCGGTCCGCTGTTACAGATATATATCTTTTTTTGAACGGTAATTTCTCAAAATCCACTGCAGCACATATATTGAGACCTAGCAAAGGCACATCGGGCTACCAGTCCCTACAATTTTGCCAAGTTTCGTGCAAATCCATTCAGCCGTTCGGGCTAAAAGTGAGGCCAACATGTATGCTAATGGTAAACATGCAAAGCTGTTCAAATTAAAAAGTGTGGTGGGCACTGTAGGTTTAAGTTTAAATGCAGCGCATGGGAAACAAGATCTTTCTAGAAAGGAAAAACAGGGAACGGAAAGTAGCTCCTCGAAGCTGTGTAACCAGAGGACATGGTGCTTCGAGTATCGGATATTCATATCTGTCAACTGCATACACCCAATTAAAATGAATCAAGAGTGAAAAATAATAAATTTTGAGCCTTTTTGGCAGCATTTCCTAAATTTTTCAAACTTTTATTTCATTTTAACTCACATGGTGAAATGATTCGGTCAGAGCCTCGGGCCGGTAGTAGTCCCTGTGATCACATGTAATGTGCTGACGGTATTAAGGCCCAATTTTGAAAAGGGCGGCCCTGAACTCAACCCCACCACTCCATACTCTGCAGGACTCGAGCACTTCTGCACAGGAGACCAGAACCACAGGGCAATTTTAGCCAGGGTCCCTCACATGACTTGGTGAAATAAATAAAACAAGACAAAGTGGCCAGATCGGTTTTATTCACACTCAAATACATGCGAGCCACTTTACAGAGTTTGCCAGTAAAATGTTACTTTTGTTTTCTTGTCTCGCCTTCTACAGCATTGCTTTCCCTTCATTCTGTGATGCACGTGCAGCTCTGAATCCACATGCCGAGCCACACACCAGAGAATGCTAGCTGTGAATGCATGTCCTGCAGGGCTGTACGGCATTTTGCAGTCGAAAAGATAAATATCGCAGTCATCGCCCTCCTCAGCTGATTTCACAATAATTTCACAGATCGCAAAATTGCAAAATGCTGGAGGGTCTGATTAAAAAACAAATAAGGAAATCATGGGAGAACTATCATTTTTATGAGAGCTATCCTGTTCACTAGTGACAGTGGCATTCTGATCCATCCTGCCATCTGATTCTCCAGTTTAGTAATTGCTCTGCCATAGTTTTTCCGTATTGCCAACTCAGGATCTCTGTGTATCCATATTCCTAAATATTTCACGGGGTCCATGGACCATTCTGGGGGTAATCTATTGTGTGTGGTGAAGTATGTAGTGTCGGCGGGAATATCGTTGACTTCGACCAGTTTATACTAAACCCTGAATATTGTTCAAAGTGGATATATTCCTGAAGACTCCGGGCAAGGTGTGATTCAGTGTCCCTGACATAAAGGACCATGTACACACGTATATAGTGAAATATTTATTGGTCTCTGTCAAAAGAGCAGTGCTGACGCCCCGTGCCTTTGTCATATGACACATGCCATTGGTTCCAGAATCAATGAGGGTAACCCTGTCTGGTACCCTCGTATGAATAGATAGCGTCTCTGAAGTATGCCCATCTAGGCGCACTCTCGCCTCAGGTGAGGTATGCAGCAGACCTATCCACATACGAAAATCCTCAGAAAACCCCATTTGTTGTAGTATCTGGAATCTGTAGTTCCATTCTATGGAATCAAAGAACTTACCGACATCCAACAATACCGCCGCAGCCCTGAGATCTGGATTGAGTTGATAGCAGAGCACAAAAAGCGTACGCAAATTATGCATAGTGGATATGTTTGGTAGGAATCCTTACTGGTCAGGGAGGATCATGGTCATCAATAAGGGTTGTAATCTAGTAGCTAAAAGTCTCGCTAGGATCTCTGCATCTATATTAATGAGGGCTAGAGTGCGATATGACTTGCAGCATGTCAGTGGTTTGTCTGGTTTTTATGTGACAATTATTATGGCTTCACGAAATGTGCAAGGAAGGATGGCATTAACAAAGGCCTCCCTCTACATCTCTAAGATATGTGGTGTTAATAAGTCCACAAATTGTAGAATTCGCTAGTTGGTCCTTCTGGGCCTGGTGATTATCCATTTGGAAAGGAGCGTATGGCCTCTTGTATCTCTGCTTCTTCTATAGGTTGACTGAGATATTCACTCCATTTGACAACCATGGGAGCGCTATGTCTCTTAAATAAGCATCTAAACCTTCTATATTTGTCAGCCCCTGGGAGACAAAGTCCCTCATAAAATAGTTTAAAATGTGCCAGTATCTCAGATGAATCATGATGGACTCCATCACTACCACTAATCTTGATCAGGGGACATGGGATGTTGCCTCTTACCTGAGGTTATTCTAGTAGCTAGGTTATGACTAGGACTCCCTCCCTCTCCATACCCTCTCTCGCGATGTGTCAAAAGGCCATATACTGCACTTCCTTTTGCACTAGGGCATTATATTATTTTACTTGTTCTCTTATAATTGCCAGGGTCTTTGGACATGACTTGGTTTCATAATCAGTTTCCAAGTGCTTTAGGGTGTCTTCTATGCTTTTAATTGCATATGGATATCTTTTAATATTCCTGCACTCATGCTAATACATATACCCCATTTTGTGGCCTTAAATACCTCCCATACTGAGACCTTATTTATGTGAAAGTAGTTGACAATGGCCTGACTCAATAGTGTTCTTATATACCGGGTCTAGTAGAGCGTCCGCCCTAATCCTCCATGTAAATTGCTGAGGTGTATATTCTGGCATCTTAATATGGTGGTTGTGGTGAGAGAGGGTTCATGTCAGATGTCCCACCTCTGTCACCCAGGCATTTGCCCCCACTGTCACATACAAGTAATCTAAGCGGGACCAGGTTCCAAAGACAGATGAAGTGTGAGTACCCTCCAACAGGTATGGGTTGCGGATTATCTACGCGTCCACCATACCGAATTCCTCCAGTCCCTCTCTTATAATTTGGGTTCAGTGCCTACCCTGTCCACTGTGCATAGCCGAGTTGTCTTTACTTTAATCAAGGTGTCTGTTTAGATCCCCACTCCATAGTATTTCCAACATTTAGAGAGAGCACACCACATTCCATATGCCTATGTAAAATGCAGAGTTATCTACATTCGACCATAAACATTCACAATTGTGAGTCACATGCTATATAAACTACCTTGGTTTATAAATAACATATCAAACTTGGTCATCTGTAATTGCCTGTGTATTCACAAACGGTGTACCTTTTTTAACTAGAGTCAGTACTCCTCTGGCGTACGTTGAGTAAAAGGAGGCCAGTCTAATCTGTGCCCACAGTGTGCCCGCCTTCGCCTCTGTGCGCTTTGTCAGGTGTGTTTCTTGGAGGAGCGCAATTTCAATATGGTATTGATTGAGGTAGGCTATTAATGGTCTTATCTTCCTGGGGTCATGAAGACCGCTTATATTCCATGTTATAAGAGATATTTATGCGATTGTACAAGATCCGTCTTTAATCATCTAGGCTCATGGGTTGAATTTGAGCTGTTTGCAATGTAATCATTAATATGTCTACTATATCTAGTGTTAGTGAGCCATGATAATACCAATGGAAAATATAACCCCCTCCCAACCCACTCTCCCCCACTTCAGCATCCCAATCCTGCCACAGACAGGGTCCTAAATAATCTCAAACAAATTGCTATCTACAATTCCAACAATGCTAATACAGTCAGTATTCCTATCAGAACAGTCGGGGTACCCCCTTGCAGGGGCTGCCAGAGTCCTATCATCCCTCCAGTAGTACAGAGGTGGCTGGTTGTCCTAGTTAACCAGTTATGGTTGGTGGTGCCAGGAGATGGAGGCCTAGACCCGTTCATCGCCTTCTGCATGGCATGGCACAGTATGTTTAATTATTAGTCTCTTTTCTCAATAGTTAATGTTCCAGGTCTGTATTACTTGTCAGAGATTTCTTTTTCCGCTGATCATTTGTTTTGTTTTTGATGTGTGATTGACTTCAGAAAATCTTTGGCTGCCTTCAGAGTTGCGCTGATTTTTGTTGACCATTTGATGGGTAGGTATTCTCTACTCAGTGGTAGGTATTCTCTAGATCAGTGATCTACGAGCACACTCAACTACTAGTATGTTTGACATATTATCTTGGTCAAAGAGTGCGGTGAGCATCTGTTCCCCGAAAATCTCGATCTGCCCTTAATTTGCCAATTCTAGAACTCCTGTGATGCGCAGATTATTGCACCTTGAGCACGCTTCTAAATCTTTGCTTTTCGCTTGTATGACCGCTAAGATTTTCCCAATGTCGGAGCATTTTCTGGTCACAGTGTAACTCGTCTTCCGCTGTTGAGATCCTTGGCTCTGATTCCTCAAGTCTGGACGATTGCTTATCCAATTTGTCAGAGATGTTATTTATTCGCAGGTTTAGAGATTCTAGTTTGCCATCTATGGAGTAAAGCCTTTGCTGAATGGCTTACAATGTTAATTCAAGTGCTGATGCCTCCTGCATTTCAGTATCCTAATTGGAGTCTCTTTGTGCATTCTGCGTAGCTCTGACAGTTCTCTTGCCTTCAAATGAGAGGCATGTTGGTTTTTGTCTGTTTTACCCATGCTTATATCTAAGCTGTGCCTACACTTCCATCACCATGCCCTTAAAGGACTGACCTCTGTGATTCTGCAGGCAGAGTCAGTGCCTTTGACAGTTTGTTCCCCAGAACTCTGGTGCTAGTGTCAGACCAGAGCACCTCATGCATTTAACCTGCTATGGCAGCAATAATAATAATTCCTATTTGTAAAGCGCGAACATATCATCCATAAGAGTTTCAAGGCACTGGGGATCATCATGGAGATTAAGTGAGCGATTACCCAGAGTCACATGAGGCTGAGCTGAGCTGAGCTGAGGCTGTATCTCCTCATGCTACCCCACTACCATTCCAGTTAACAGCGGCATTGTCCCCAAAACGCTTGCCAATTGTTAACTTTACAGTCATCCATACTTCTTCGTGTCTTCACCGCAATTATCGCCGCATGGTTATATTCTTTTAATTACAGATTATGGTGGCTTCCCATATACCACCTTCCTCTTCCTCATCAAATTCAGCATGCTTCACTACATGTTACAGCATGTTTTTTCACGAATCCGCCGCAGTGCATGGTCACGTTTAGGATCTGACAGATAAAACTGAAAAAACTTTTTCTTTTTCTTACTTCATTTCCTCTTCCTTTTCTCCACTTTCTTTCTCTGCAGGCAGCGTTCTAATTATTCAGGCATGTCTATAGAACCGTCCTGATGATGATCCCAGCATTCATATAAGGGATCGAAACGTCGACGACCTTTGGAATAGTTACACACAGTCTACCATTGTGTTTTATTAGTGTGTTAACTTACAAGGACAGCTTTGTGCTTTATTTTCATTTACCTTGAAGCTTCCTTTCTTTGTTTGCCTGAAAAGCTCCAATTCACTGTATGCTTTGTCTTCGTTTTTCATGTTCTGGGTGCAGGATTGTATCCCACTTTAATGTTGTTTGCCTTTGAAAATATTGAAAACTTTTGACTAATTAAACTATATGTCCGGCTGGACATCACTGAATATAGTACTTACTATGGACTATATTTATATAAATTTTCTTATTCATTTGTTAAGGACCATTGTTGCAAAGTATTATATATGATGGAGAGCAGAAGCTAAGGTCCCACAAAGTACAATTCATTTCTTCTTAAACCTCCTTTTCAGAGGTAGCCCTTGTAGAAGAATAAGACAACACCAGGGAAGTTGGCAAGAATTCCAGAATAAAAGCAAATATGTTTATTTTTAAAGGCAAGGAAGTTAGAGGATCCTTGAATGAAACTCCAGGCAGATTATAGAAAATAGGGTTTAATTCAAAAAGTTCTTTTCAACTATAAACATAATTTTACAGCTGAACGTAGATCATTTACCTGTGCCAGTAATTCACAAACGGATTCCTTTCAGACTAAATACGTTTATTACTTAAGGACTTCTTTGCCACAAGAGCAGTGAAATGGGCAGAAGTAAATCCAATGTAGTGGTTAGGAAGTGGCGTTACTAGGGACAGATTATTTGTAAATTTGGGAAGGCTCATATTGTGAGCATTCAAAAACTGAAACCCAAACCCTTTTGTTCCTGGAAGTGTTTGCAAAGCAGCTGGAGTAACTCATATTTCAACATAGGAAGGAGAACAGCTCATCCCAGGTGCATTTATAAAAGGGGGCTCCATTTATGGAAATGTACGCTATAAAGATTGCTCGGCAGTGGAAATAGTAACCCAGGGAATGTGCCATGTGACATTGATAAAAGTATGCCTAGAAATCTGCACCTGTAACAGTTTCTCAGGGAATGTTTGCGAATTGAAAAAATGGAAAAGTATATTCTTGGAGCAGAACTAAATCTCCACCCGTACGTTTTTTTCCATGAACATGGCCCCGAAGATTTAGCGACTGTAAATCATTACACTGCTAACACCGTCAAGAAAACAGGAACAATGTTCAGCTGTGGCTAAATATAGGACATCCTTGCTTGAAAAGTATTTCTCGTTTTTGGTTACTTAAGCAAAAGAGGTCCAAGAAATGGAACTTCAAGTTGTAAACAGGCAAAATGAGATTCATATTTACCGAGATGTAATGCAAAAGTATAGGCCGGTGTTCCATCCAGTACATATTGTTGGGCATCATTCGACTGGTATTCCGTCTGTCTTATTGCAAATGCATTATGTGCTAATGTACTTGTAATAAGGTGGACGGGATAGCCATCATGTTGGTGATGGAGTACCCATCGTCCAAACTCTAAATCAAAACCTTAGAATCTACTTTTTTGTATAGGTCACATAGACTGTAAAAGAAGAAACTAACAGTTTAAAACTTTAAAAACAGAAACATATGTGTCAATATAGGAATCTATTAATGGCGGCTTTATTGTAAAAAGCGGTGCTGCCATATTTAGAGTAATCGAGTACAAAGAAAATTGATTTAGTTAGAGGCATAAGAGATGGAGAAATGCCTCAATCAATCGAAAAGTCAGCACCTTCTGGTATAAATGGGTTCATGATAGTAAATCAGTAGTACAGTAAAATCAGTTGCATGCAATGTAAAATCTATGAGCAAATTTGTTATGAAATATGTTCATGCCCAGTTTTCTAGTCAAATAAAGTGCTCAATCAATGGAGCACCTATTGTTACCTTTTCAGCAGGACTAATAGGAATTTTATTGTTAATTCAATAAATTAGGAAAACAGTGATGCACGTACTGCATATATTTGAACATTACCTGGTGGCCCCATAGCACACATGATCTGAATGTCGATAAGTTTGATCATGGAGCAGTCTTTCAAGTCATACCAATTCCAGTGATCCAACCACTGACGAAGCAACTCAACTGGTGGTTGGGCACCATAGACCTCCCTGGCAGGCATGTTAATGTCATCTACAAATACAACCTGAGAAGGCAATTAAATACATTTTCAATTAATATGGTTCAGCACCCTTTTTTTCGTAGAAAACCTTATTGTTTTTCAGATATGACAATTCAACACCGAGCTCATACTGTATACAGTTTAAAATTCTTATTCTTCAATAAAAATATTACGCACAAATATCATTTATTCTTTTTCAAATTCTTCTTCCTTTAAAATTGAAAGCCACAGTAGTCAACACGTTTCACCCTAAGGGACTTATTCATTGCTTCACTGTAAGCTGTTCTTATTAAAGACAGTAAGTCAACATGTGTTTTATCAATTTTCATGAAGGTTGGTTTATTTCTTAAATCCTGTGGTGCATGTACGAATTCTCAAAGGACCGCTTTTTATTTAGCATAGACATTTCTGTCACGGCTCATTAGTATGTTTCCTGTGACATTTTGAGGAGTACGAGATCTCCGGAACATGAGTCTTGTTGCACAGCGTAACCAGACTCCATGTTCCGGAGCACCACATGATTTAATACATAAACCAAACTTCATAAAATATGATAAAACACATGAGGATATGGACCCAAGCATTTTATTTCCACATTATGCCGATATATATATCCTTTTCCTAATTCTTTAGAAGTCTTTTACATGACTGTACTATAATTCTGAAGGCATGCTAGATTCATGGCCATTCTAGACATCCCCAGATTGCTGATGCTGCAGTAGTTCTTAGCAACACAGGACCAGCCTCTACGGGATAGCATTAGATACTACTCAAGCTCCTTTTTGGCTCTACTACCCAGCATTTCTTTAATACATTTCACATAGATTCTTGGGATAATTTGTATCCACAAGGCACACTTCATGTAATTGTGTTTTTTCGAGATGTGAAGGCACCTTTGGGAGGTCCACTACAAGCCGCCGGAAAGGGGTTAAGGACTCCATGCACTCCTAAGCACTCATGTGATTAGTAGAGAAGCCTGCTGAGCCTGCCTGTTCTAGTATTTTCAATCCATGCAATGCCACATGCCTAGTTTCAGTCCACTCTCACTGAGACACTGCTAGACCACAGAGGTGTGGGGATTGAATGCCTTCTTGTTTCTGGATAAAGAAGAGGACTGCCACCACCCTAAATATCAAATCAGAAGAAAGGCATTTAACACCAAAAATGTCCCCTTCATTCCCAACAAATTCTTTTGTAGGCACATTTCTACTTTGTCCCACAAGGCACTAATGGAGAGCTCACTACAAGGTGCCAGAGTAATAATCTGTTAAATTGATGGAGACCATGAGCTACGGAAAGGGTAGATGTAAACGGCCTTTATCAGTAGGGTAGGAGAGTTCCCCCTCCATTCTAGTATTGGAACCAAAGGTTGCTCGACTTGGATGAGTTTCAACAGCTCTTCTAATTGCTGATTCCACTACTCGACCAGGTGTAACAGCACACCACAGCTGTGAAATGTTGCTTAGGGTACTATGCCAATTTAGGATAGTTGCAATCCCAGAAACTTTGGAACCACCTAGATAATGTCATTTTGTTGGTCAAAAACGGCCCACTTTTCAGCTGATGATCTATACAGTTCAAGGGAAAATACCTTTCCAGGTAAAACTCAAAAATGATCCCCATGAAATAGGAACCAGGAAGAATTCTGAGTAGTTTAATACAACCTAAATTATATACGTAGAGCCTTTCCAGGGAACTACTCAAATGAGACTGTTGTCTACATATGGGTAGTAGTGCACACTTTCCTCTGATGCATAAAGGCCACCAAGAGGGCCAGGAGCTTGACAAAAAACCATATGATATCACTGAGGCCTAATGGTAGGGCCCTATCATGGGAAAGTTGGTTTTCGTCCGTAAATACAAAACACTTTGTGCACCTCCGGGAGCAGAGGAAACTGTATTTACAAAGCACATACAGTTTTTGCATTGTCCAGCTTCCAGAACATAGGGCAAAGCTAGCACTTGGAACTTTTTCAGGGGGAAGAACTACTTGATATAATGAAGATCCAGACTGCTGTATAGTGGCTCTGTATTTTAACTTAGAATGAAGCAGTGGGATTCATATGCTTATCCTGGTTGCGGGGGTAGAACTGCCTCAATTGCTCATGAGAGGAAGATCCTCCTTAGGATGCCAATTGCTGTCAAGCTGGGATGGATCAAGAAGGCTGCAGCAGCTGTAGAGCATAGCAATTCTTCACCTCGAGAAAGCCCATCTGTTTTTGGCTGCATGGATCCAGTGATGGTAGTGAAGTGAAAGTCTTCACCTCATTGAAATGGATTGGGCTATTTGAGTCAGGAGCAATGGATGGATGTTCCTAAAGCCTCAAGATCTGTTGTGTAGTTCCTATAAAACCTATATAGGATCTGCGCGTTTAGACAACATACACTGTGGGATTGGTATTTTACTGATTCCAGACACCCCACCGGGAATGTAGGCCTGTGTACCAGCTAGCTCACAGTCCCACTAGAAACTCCTCTTTTCAGGGAGAGAATAGTTCTTGGCAACTATCGAACATGATAACTGGGGTACACCTTTTTGCTCAGTCACTCGTGCTCACCTAGTCTCAGAGAGATACACAGAATAAACGGTATGGACATTTTTCAATAACATTTTATTGAACAGTTGTTATTCTAGTTTAGAATAGGTGTGCTGAAAAAAACCATTGGACGGTAACAGATATAAATTATTAGACGCACTAAGAAAGTAAAAGGATGGTAGATTTCTACAATTTTTCTTTAATAATAAATACAGGCAAGTATATAAAATACATGACATAAAATGCATACTCCTTCGATGCTACCCTTACAAGATGTACCGAAGTGTACCTAGCATGTATGTAGGAGTTAATCCAAGAATCCCTCTAGGATAAAGTCAACACCATTACCTGAAGTGAGAGACTGTGGGACCCTGTCTTGGTCTTGAGTTGGACACACCACAAGGGATGTTAGACCACTGCAACCTGGAGTATCTGCATGCAGGAACCTCACCGTCTTGCGTCAGTGTGTCGGTAGGGAAGTCTTGATCTCCTCTACTTGTCTCAGCAAGATGTGATGTTTATGTACCCAAAGGTGTCCCCGGGGGTTCTACCTTGCTGTGCCACTTGTCGGACTTAGGAAGACGTTGGGCATGAACTTTGCATATAGTTAATATACAGGAGATGGTAGTCCTGCTGAGGTTCCAAGAATCCTCATGCATAATGTATACAGTATGAGTCTCTTACCAGGGAAAATCCTGCGTTTTGTATGCAGTGTTGTATCTAGGTAAAAGGTCAGTCCCCATGAACCGTTATGTGTGTAATGTAGTGGGGAGTATAGGTGAAAGGTTACGATGTTACCTGAGCCTATATTGGGGTACCTGTATGGAATATAACAGAGCTGCATAGGGAAAAAAAAGGACCAGCACTAGCATGATGATCTGTATCGAGTCTGTGAGAGGTATATGGGGACTTTGATCAAAGGAAGCCTGCACAAATTTCATACGGAGCAGCAAGGAACAAGTCTGAAGAAAGTATGGGGGACAGCATGGTGGGAAATACTGTTGCCGGATCAGGAGGAGACTGAATTGCGGGTGACTGAAGAGAGCACGCTGTATTGGAGAACCCATTGCTAAGTTATCTTCTTTGAGCAAGTGCAGTAACAGAGCAGGAAGCGAGGTTGAGTACTCTCAGGTGTGGTAGTGGTGTGCCTCCAGAGCCAGGTGACCTCCAAAAAGGACTGGGGCAGAACTTCCAGGGGGCAACCGTAGAGGGGGACAACCATGGCAGGGGCTAATGCTTCCTGGTATTTCTGCTTTATCATGGGCCTTTGGTGCTTTAGAAAGCAGTCTTGATGTAACCGAGCACTAGGGGAGGCAAAACCTTGAATACCCTTGTAGTACACTCCTTCTCAACATCTAGCTTACAAGTGTGGCTGATTTCCCAATGTGGGAGCAAGTCAGAACACGGCCAGACTACAAAGAGACTAAAATTCTTGGTGTGGTGAATCTGCAGCCCCATGCCCAGAAGATAGTACTGGCACAACCCTTTGTTACAACATGGGCTTGAGGTTCTGGGTACGAATGAGGCGCTGGCTTGACTCCACAATGTAACAGAGTTTCCAGAGCAGGGGATTTAGGCCTGGGGGATAATCCCCTCCAGGAAACTTCATACCCTTCCCTGGGACCATGACAACAGGGTCTGGCTGGGATAGGTCATCAAGCACCAAGAGGTGGATTTTTTTACCTGTGCTTTTATCTTCACAGAGATTACAGGGCCCCCTTGCAAAAGACCAGTGACACTGACGTCTGCAAGGCAGCGGAAGGGTGCTTGGGGCATGTCTCAATAATTAATTGCCAGAAAGGGTGCTCAGCACTATGCCCAGAGGAATATACTCCATACTTAGTTCCTGATTCATCTGCAATTAAAGAGTAGATTTCTCATGTCAAGCAAGCGTAACCAAAGGGAAAAGGGACTGCACACCTGATTTTGAAGACCAGGTGACCGGAGGGCCAACACTCACTTTCTCATTGTCCTGAGCTCATACTGCAGAGTAGGAGAGACGGTTGTTCTGGGAGCTCCAAGCTGTCCCCCTGGAGTTGCTGTTTGCCAGGGATCAGCAACTGTGAAACACTTGCAGCACTTCCTGGATACACCATTGTTGTTACCAGAAATGCCATGATACTGCATGACAGAAGACAACATAAGGGGCGGTGCTAGTACTTGAAAGGAGTGGTAGCCAAGCTGTTGCCCTAGCCTGCTGCTGCATCCTAGCATATAAGGGAAGGGCTCGAACCGAAAACGTTGGACACCTCAATGGCCTTGTGTCTAGCATTTTGTGACCAGAGAGCACTGTGCGTGGGGACTGGTTTGGGTGCATAGTGTAATGCAGTGTCCTGTCTGTGACCCCACTGCATATGACTGAGGGTCAGACAGGGGGTTTCTGGGAATGTCCGGATTTCAGAGCCTGCTGTCCATGGCTCTTGGTCATTTTGTACAGCTGAGACTAGGGCAGCACAGACTGGGAGCAGTGTGTGGCAAAAAAGACCATCCTTATACCACTAGCATTCCAAAGGCTGGGCACATGAGGTTCGTGAGCACAGGGATTAAGAGTACGGCATGGCCAGAGGTCATTGGCTGTGCTTGGAAACAACTATGAGCAGCCACATTAGGCCTAAAGTAGGCTCCTGCTTTGATCAGAGGCAATAACCTTCCGCCCCCTCCTTTCAGATTAACTGGAAAGCATTGCTAAAAGGAAACAATGATTCTTCAATCAAAAGAGAAAATATAAAAAACATATTAAAAAAACAAAAGGTGGGCCGTTTGCCTAACATTTTCCCCAAAAGAAAGGACCCATGCCGGGAACAAACCAGAATGAGTACACAAAGGGGTGAGGGAAGGTAGTTCAAACATTAGGTTTTAATGTATGACATGCACCCAGAGCTTTCTGGTCTTAATGATCTATTATTTACACTGCTGGTCAACACAGTGGACAAGGATGTGAACAACTAATTGAATATTGTGTGAATAGAACTGCTGAACACTGTTTATTAGATGAAACTAGCAAGAATACTAATGCCTGCCCTACTTGATATGTCCAAAGACGTCCAAAAGAACAAGTTACTTACCTTCGGTAACGCTTTTTCTGGTAGATACAATATCTGCCTTTGGATTCCTCACTTTGTGAATATCCCCCTGCGTCAGCAACATTCGGAAATTCTTTTTGTAGCTTCGCGCCGACGTGGACTCGGACGTCACAGAGGCACGGCATCGCTCGCGACTCCGCTGACGTCACCGACGCCTACAATAGGCCCACGCCGGCGTGATGACATCAGTTCCACCTTTTTTTCCGTGCCTTCGAGGCACACGGACGGACCAATGACAGTAGACATATACACAGTATACACAATAACAATATCAAGGTAACACACACAGTGTGAAGCAAATGCAATAAAACATTTTACAACAAAATAAATATATAACAGAAACACTGGTATAGAAGAGTGGACAACGGGGAGGCGGGTGGGTCAGTGAGGAATCCACAGGCAGATATTGTATCTACCAGAAAAAGCGTTACCGAAGGTAAGTAACTTGTTCTTCTGATAGACACATCTGCCGTGTGGATTCCTCACCTTGTGAATAGAGTCCCACAGCAGTCCCCACTCCCGGAGGAGGGTGTCCACTCTTCTAAACCAGAAAATCCTGGAGGACAGAACGCGCGAAGTGGCCGTCCCTCCTCACCTCGGAATCCAAGCAGTAATGCTTCGCGAAAGTGTGGAGGGAGGCCCAAGTCGCCGCTCTGCAAATGTCCTCAACTGGAACACCTCTAGACAAAGCAGATGTTGCAGACTTTGCTCTAGTTGAATGTGCTCTAATACCCTCAGGAGGGTCCTTACCCGCCAGAGAGTAGCAAATCTTGATGCACAAGATTATCCATCTGGAAAGTGTGCGCTTGTGCACCGCTCTGCCCTTCTTGCAGCCAGCAAAACCCACAAAGAGCTGATTGTCAATACGATAGTCTTTAGTCCTATCAAGATAGAAACTAACAGCTCTCTTTGGGTCCAAGCGATGAAGCCTCTCCTCCTCCTTGGAAGGGTGTGGGGGAGGATAGAAGGTAGGAAGGGTAATGGACTGTCCTAGATGGAAGGCAGTCACCACCTTAGGCAGAAAAGCAGCCCTGGTCCTAAGAACCATTCTTTCAGCATGAATGGACAAGAATGGAGGCTTGGAACTAAGAGCTTGAAGCTCACTCACCCTCCTTGCCGAGGTGATTGCAACCAAGAAGACCGTTTTAAAAGAAAGAAGCCTCAAGGGACACTTGTGCAAGGGTTCGAAGGGAGAACCCATCAAATAGGTCAACACAAGATTCAAATCCCACTGAGGAACAATAAAAGGAGTAGGAGGGAACTTATTTGTGAGGCCCTTCAAAAATCTTAAAACCACAGGAGATTTGAAAAGAGAAGGCTGATCAGGCAAACAGAGAAATGCCGACAGCACTGAAAGATAGCCCTTCACTGTAGCAACGGCAATACCCTGTTGCGCCAGAGAAAGGGCAAACTGGAGAACATCAGACAAATGGGCTCTCAAAGGGTCTATAGATTTCTCCCCACACCAAGTGACAAATTTTGACCACCTATAAGAATAGATGGACTTAGTGGAGTCACGCCTGGCTGACAAGATGACATCCACCACATCAGGCGTGAGAGAAAAAGAACTCAGGTTGCCCTCAGAACCCGAGGAATCAAAGGTATGGGAGGAAACGCATAAAGGAGTTGCAAGCTCCAACTCAACTGAAACGCGTCCCCCAAGGCTCCTTGCATCGGATACTGGAGACTGCAGATTGACAGGCAGTGAGCGTTCTCGCGAGTAGCGAACAGGTCCACCTGAGGAGTCCCCCACGTCCGAAAGACATGACGAACCACCTCTGGGTAAAGCCTCCACTCGTGGTCGGCCGAGAACTGCCGACTGAGACTGTCCGCTCGCACGTTTAGAACTCCGGCCAGATGATTTGCCATCAGACAAATCTGGTGGTCCTGAACCCAGGACCAGAGACGCAGAGCCTCTTTGCAGAGACACTGCGACCCCACTCCTCCCTGCTTGTTGACATACCACATCGCGGTCATGTTGTCCGTCAGGACCTGAACCGACTGACCGCGAAGGGAAGGGAGGAAGGCCTTGAGCGCCAGACGTATTGCCCGTAATTCCAGAAGGTTGATGTGAAGCAACCTTTCCTCTGGAGACCAAAGACCCTTGACCTCCAGGTCCCCCAGATGAGCACCCCACCCGAGAGTGGATGCATCCGCAATTACCGTGGCCACCGATGGAGGAAGTTGAAAAGGCTTTCCCTGTGACAGATTGCCTTCCACGCTCCACCAAGTCAAATCCGCTGCAGTTTCTCTGGAGATCCTCACAGACTCCCTGAGATCTCCGTTGTGCTGATACCACTGTCTGCGGAGGCACCACTGGAGTGCCCTCATATGCCAGCGTGCATGGTTGACCAATAGAATGCAAGAAGCCATCAGACCGAGCAGGCGAAGTACCGTCAGGACTGGAACGACCGCTCCATTGTAGAACAAAGGAATCATTTCCTGTATGTCGTGAATCCTTTGAGGTGGAGGGAATTCACGTCATACAGTTGTGTCCAGTACAGCACCTATGAACAGGTTGCGCTGGGAGGGCACCAGGTGAGATTTGGGTACATTTATCGAAAAACCCAACCTGTGTAACAACTGAGTTGTCTCTTGCAGATGATGGAGCACCTTCTCCGGCGACTCCGCTTTGATCAACCAGTCGTCCAGATACGGGAACACATGTATCCCCGACCTCCTGAGATGTGCTGCCACCACCGCCATCACCTTGGTGAAGACTCGAGGCGCAGTAGTAAGACCAAACGGAAGGACCGCAAACTGGTAATGTTGCGACCCAACCGTAAAACGGAGATACTTTCTGTGCGACTTCAAGATGAGAATATGAAAATACGCATCTTGCAAGTCGATCGACACCATCCAATCTTCTTCCAGCAGCGCTTGAAGAACCTGTGCAAGAGTGAGCATCTTGAACTTTTCCTGTTTCAGGTAAAGGTTCAAGATCCTAAGATCCAGAATTGGCCGAAGCCTGCCATCCTTTTTGGGGATCAGGAAGTACCGGGAGTAGCATTCCTGACCCCTCTCCTGCTCCGGAACCACCTCTATCGCACATTTTCGAAACAAAGCCAGGACTTCTTCTTGCAGGAGAAGCAGGTGGTCCTCCGAACAATAACCTTGGCAAGGAGGGTAATTGGGAGGGAACTCCTGGAAAGGAAGCGCATACCCATTCTCCACAAGATTGAGAACCCAAAGATCCGATGTTATCAATTCCCAATCTTGTAGAAAATGGGTAAGCCGGCCCCCCACTGGGCCCACATGATCCAGAATGGTGGATCTAGGGCTGCTTTGCTGCTGTGGCTGGGGGCTGGGATGGGGAAGAGGAGGAAAAGGAGGAAACATTACGACCCCGAGCTCGGGCCCTTTGTTCTGATGCTGCTGTGGCTGCTGTTGGGTTGATTTATAGTTTTGAAAAGAAGATCTGCCAAATCCTCTTGAACGTCTTACAAAAGTGCCCCTGGTCTGAAGGCCCAACGACTTTGCTGTTGCTGTGCTATCTTTAAAGCGTTCCAATGCAGTGTCTGCCTTCTTCCCAAACAATCCAGACCCGTCAAAAGGAAGATCCATCAATGCAGCTTGGACATCAGTGGAAAATTCACTAGATTTAAGCCATGCGACTCTCCTTGTTGCAACTGAAGAACCCACTCCTTTTCCGCTGGGACCTGCGGAAACGCACCCGTAGATCTCTTGGAACAGGCAGCCTGCACCACCAAACTCTCCGGTAGAGGATGAGATGTTAAAAATTCAGGGTCTTCAGGAGCTGCTCTATACCTCCTAGCCACAGCTCTAGATACAGCAGGAGCTGATACAGGATTTTTCCAAATTTCTAAAAATTGGTTCCTTTAAGGCATCATTAAAAGGTAGTAAAGGTTCAGTCACTGAAGAAGGAGAATGAAGGACCTCTGTGAGCAGATTAGATTTAAACTCTGCAGATGGTAGAGACATATTCAATACATTTGCAGCTTTCTTTATCACCACATGATAAGGTGTTATATCTTTTGAGGGTTCATTAGAAACCGAAACAAGGTCCCATTCAGGTGACAGTTCAAGGCCACTAGCTACAGATAGGTCCTCAAAAGGGTCCTCAGGATCCTGAAGCTCGCCTTCCTCTAGATTTTCCTCTCTATATCTCTCCTCTTCCATCAATCTTTGGGCTTCACGCCTAGATCTTATCTTCACATTCGAAGCCGTCGGATCCGCAATCGACTCCGACGGAGCCGGAGCCGGCGTCGAACTCGACGTCGGACGAGGGAGAGATTCACGACGTCGCTCAGGGTTCGGCATCATAGTTGATGGAACTGGAGTCGAAGGAATCGGAGTCATCGATCTCGGCGTCGATGGCTTCGGTGTCGAAGGCCTCGCCGGAGTCGGATAATGCCAATGCGGCGCCAGAGCCGGCATAAAAGGCATAAAGGGCGCAGGTGCATAGGAATGAGGAACACCCAAACCATATGCCATAGGACCGATAGGACCAGTAGGAGCCCCAGAGGGATACATAGCCCTTGAATAAATTCCGAACATCGCATTCAGGAAATGCGAAGGATCTTGACCTGGAGCCGGGAAGGCTGGGTATGAACCCCCAGGTTGCTCTTGAGGGCGTGGAGTCGAAACGACGTCGACCTCTTCTTCGGGCTGGTGTACCGGAGTCGTACTACCTTCGGGCATCCGAGCTCCACCCTCACCAACCTCCTCCTCCTCCTCACCTTCATCCTCCCGACCTGAAGGATGGGATGGGTCCGGAGATGGAACATTCTTCTGCTTCGGTGAACTCTGTGAGTTCGCATGCGACGCCTCAACCTCGACATCGTGATCCTCCGAAGCCGACGAAACTACCTACTCGATCAGTTTCACTTGCGACTTCGGCTTGGAACCCGACTCCTTTCTCGATCGATGTCGGGATTCATGGGTTCTCTTTTTATGCTTCTTTCTAGAAGACCTTGAAGCATGGGCCGAGGACGAATCCGACCGCGACCTCGATCGAGATCTCGACTTCGAACGACGAGTTCGCGATCTTGACTTTTTCTTTTCTTTTCCTCCTTTAAACTTAGCAACTAGAAGTTTTGCTTCTCTCTCCCGGAGGGCCTTTGGTGTCATCTTCTTGCAGGATTGGCAGTCCTCGACGTCGTGGTCGGAGCTCAGACACCACAAACAGCATTCATGTGGATCAGTAATGGACATTATTTTGTTACATTCTCCACAAGCTTTAAATCCAGTCTTCTTCGAGGTCATGATGAAAACGAGAAGACAAAGATACTAGAAATTTAGATAGTAACAAAGTTACAGTAAAGGCTACAGACGATCCCAGAAAACCGTTAGCGTCGACGACGCGGAAAAAAGGGAACTGATGTCATCACGCCGGCGTGGGCCTATTGTAGGCATCGGTGACGTCAGCGGAGTCGCGAGCGATGCCGTGCCTCTGTGACGTCCGAGTCCACGTCGGCGCGAAGCTACAAAAAGAATTTCCGAATGTTGCTGACGCAGGGGGATATTCACAAGGTGAGGAATCCACACGGCAGATGTATCTATCAGAATGAAGAGACTTGGAGGCAGGACTCACACCATGGGTTGATCTGTTTGCCAACCAGGATAGTCATCATGGTCTATTGGATAGTTGCCTTTAAGGGACTTTGTCACAGGCAAGTGGCGATCATCATCAAAACCACTACCTGAATAAGTGCTACTGCAGACAAAAGGGTCACTGCCCTTCGCCAATCTGCTGCATGAGAAACCTGTGTTTCGGACTACACTGAATCTTTAAAAGCTACATGCTATGTTATTCAAAACTCCCCAAAGAGTAAAGAAAATCTCACTCCAGGGTAGATGATTTTGGTAGGATCAATTAGAGATGTAAATGTTATTATTACTTAGGAACCTTTACTCAAGGCAGCTTCTTGATAAACATCTAATATCATACACATATAGAAACAAAGTGAAATTCATAACAAAACAATAATGACTTTCTATATTGTGATGTATCAAAATACCTAAGGAGCGTCATCAAACCTACTTTACCATTTTTTTAGCTAACTTACCGTCTTCTTTCCAAGAGGAGGGCCATATAGACCCTTTCTCCTTTTATCGAGCTTTGACATAATGATGCTCTGAGTTTGAGATGCTGTGGTTTGGGCTGAGAAGTTGATGAGCAAAGGTTTGTAGATCTCCTTGTCCAGATGCCTTAACAGAAAATCCTACAGGGAAACACATGATGTTGTGGTTACTTATGGGTTCTTGGCTTGTTGAAAGGTGTTTTGTTGTCCATGCCTCTGTGCTATCACGCACAACAAGTGGTATAGGTTTTATGCAGATTACTTATGTACTCTGTAGCTCAGTCTGCAAATAATGCTTTGTATAGTTAACTGATATGTGATTCGATTCTATGTGAACTGTCCTAATATGACAAAAAATGACAGAAAAACAATGATTTTAGGATACTACAAAAACATGACTGTGAATTAATAGCATTTCAAGATCTCTCACAGCTCATTAGAACACTGATTAGAACACTAGGTTTTAGGATAGGCTATATGTATTGTTAATTCAATAGACTTAGAGGATTGAGATAAAGGAAAGCCTAAGTGATGGTATGAGACACAGTGGAATGAGTCAAGGTATACACATGCTCTTTCATTCTAACAAATCCCACAGAAGCAAATTATATGATTGACTTGCCTCTGCAAAGAACATTTGATCATAGATTTTATAAATAATGCAGATTTAGGGCATGATTTTGAGTTTGGCAGACGGGTTGCTCTGCCACAACACAACGAATATCCTTTTCACCTTATGTTGCATACTGTTAGATCTGGGGGTCTCTAGTTGGCAGAGGTAGGTACCACTGTCCAAATAGGGACCCTTGCTTCTAGTCAGGGCAAGGAGATAACCCTCTGAGATAACCCCTGCTCACCCTCTAGGTAGCTTGGCACGAGCAGTCTAGGCTAACCAGAGGCAATGCGTAAAGTATTTGTACCAACACTCACAGTAACACAGTGAAAACACCACAGACTGACTCCACAACAGTTTAGAAAAATAAAGGTATTTTTAATCTAAACTACACAAGACCAAAACGACAAAAATCCAACATACACAGTTCAAGAATATGGTTTCAAAAAGAGTTCTTAAGGTTGCGTTAGAATTCTCTACGTTGCGATAGAATTCTCTACTGATGCGTGAAAAGTTCACAGTTGCGTCACGTTTTACTCACAGTACCTTTTAGTTGCAACAAAGTTCCAAAAGCAGAAGCTGGTGCGGTGGAAAACAAGCGATGCGTTGCTCCTGAGACCCTGGGGAGGCGATGCGACAGCCCCGCTGCAGCAGCGGGCGTGTTGCGACGAATCCGGTCTGTATGGGGAGGAAGGCCACTTGTATGGATTCCGGTGCGTAGGTTCCGTAGGAAGTCTGTTCTCGCAAAGGCACGATGCGACGATCTCGTAGGGGCTGCGACGATCTCCGGGGCGACGATGCGCGGTCCAGCGGGGATCCTCTCTCTCGCAGCTCCTCGATGCGTTGATTCTGCGACGATGCTCGAAGCGACGTGATGCGGTCCGCAAGCAAGCGGTGCGGCGTTCTCACCCAGCGACGACAGGCTCTGCGTCGATACTCGCAGCGATGTTCGATTCTCCCGCACCGGTCTGGTGCATCCCGCAAACGAAGGATGCGACGTCTCAGGCAGCGGCATCAGGCGCTGCGATGATCTCGACCTCCGTAGCGGCGGGAAACTTCTCGCACTGTCGGGGATGCGCTCCGCAAGCGAGCGATGCGACACTTTTCAGATTCAAAAGTCACTCAAGCTTAGTTTCAAGCTTCCCTGCTCAGGTACAACTTCCAGAGGCCCCACAACTGGATCAAGCACTCTAGGAAGGACAGAACTCTCTCAGCAGAGTTCAGGGAAGCTGGGGGTGAAGTCCTTTTGTTCCTGGGACTTCAAAACAGGGAGCCAGCTCTTCTCAGGCCCTTGGAGATTCCTTCAAGACAGGGGACACAGCACACA
The DNA here is from genome assembly GCF_964261635.1 of Lissotriton helveticus. NCBI lineage: Eukaryota > Metazoa > Chordata > Amphibia > Caudata > Salamandridae > Lissotriton > Lissotriton helveticus. Next base: position 537,506,606 of record NC_136061.1, read on the forward strand.
GCAAAGTCCTTCCCCTCTCCTTGGCAGCAAAGCAACAGCTGGTCAGTCCAGCAGAGCAACAGCAGGACAATCTTCCTTCTTCAGTTTCAGCTTTCTCCTTGGCAGAGGTTCCTTCTTGATTTCCAGGATGATCTAATTTTCTGTTGTCAGGGGTCCTGTACTTATACCCCTAAAGTCTTTGTTCTCTGGGTGCATGTGGGCCCTGAGCCCGGTCTGAACCAGTTCTGGGTGGTTCCTGAGTACTTTGTTTTGCTGGCTGCATCTTTCCTTTCAGAGTGAGGGGTAGGGTCCTCAGCCGCCCAGCAGGGGGGTGGAGCCAGCATTGTGGAAGGCAGGCACAGCCCTATTCAGCCCAGGTGCTAACTCCTCCCACCACTCCAGTTGCAATTGCAGTCATTCAGCCTAGTGCTGACTCATCCAGCCTCCTGGGGAATTCCCCAGCCCCTGTCACTCTCAAACCAGACAGTCAATACACAAACAGGCCCAGGCACACAGAAGGGTCAGACAAGAGAACAGCAACTTTCTAAAAGTGCTGTTCTCAAACACAGGATTTAAAAACAACCTTTCCTAAAAGATGTGTTATTAAATTCTGAGTTCAGGGATACTAGATACTTATGTCCTATCTTGTTCCTATGGGAAGAAATGCTGTTAACCACTGTAGCCAGCATCCCCCATGTTAACCTATGGAGCAAGATACCCTTACAGTAGTGAAAAACGAAAATGGCTGGCATTCACTACCAGAGCATGTCACCTGCACTAGTACATGCTCTACCTTTTACATACACTGCACCCTGCCCAGGGGGGTACCTTGGGCCTTCCATAGGGGTGACTGATGTGCACAAAAAGGGAAGGGTTAGGCCTGGTCAGTGGGGACCCTGACCAGGAAGACATGGCAGTTCTAAACTGCACACAGGCACTGCAGTGTCAGGCCTGAGACATCATTTTAGGGCTACTCCTGTGGGTGGCACAATCAGTGCTGCAGGCCCACTAGTAGCATTTGTCATCACCAGCCCTGGCACACCCAGTGCACTTTACTAGGGACTTCATGGTGATACAAATATGCCAAACATGTATATTCAATCAGAATAACAATTTACACAGAGAGCATATGCACTTTAGCACTGATCAGCAGTGGTAAAGTGCGTAGAGTCCTATTGCCAACAGCCACGGGTCAGGAAAAATAAGGGAGGAAGAAGCAAAAAGTTTGAGGATGACCCTGCAAGAAGGGCCAGTTCCAACACATACCATAAGATATAATGCACTATTACAGTGAACAGGTTATCTGCCACATTTGTGTCGGAGATTCTCAGCATTCCACTCTCTAAATAAGGCCCTTAATTTCCAGGAGAATACCTACCTCAATATTGAATGCCAGTTCATTCGGAAGGTGAGTGGTGCAGAGTCCTGACAGCCTCTCACAACACAATGCAGTGACTTCAGTAATAAGTTAGTCCTTCATAAACAATTAATTAAATAAATGTCTGATATGGAACATGAGGCACTTGAACAAATCAGCTTCATGTAACCAAGAATGTTAGTCTTGGGTGTCTTTTGGACCTTAAGTTGTTCAATGTGCTATTTAATTAATTACTTGATGTTTACGTCCCTTTCTTGTCATGCAAATGATCCAGTGTTGGGGGTTTTCCAATACACCATGTCTGTTTTACGCAGATGATGCATTCCTGCCAGCAAGAACTGAAAATCCCATGTGTAGGAAAGTAGGATCTGCTTTCATGGTTATCCCCACTTTTTGCCTGGTGTCAGTGTGTTTTAACTGTAGTTTGCTGGGATCATGCTAACCAGGACTTCATAATCTGTGTTCTCTCTCTCAAAATGGCTTTGGTGAACGTACTTACCTTCAGTAACGCATTATCTGGTTGAGACTCTATTTAGCTGCAGATTCCTTATCTTTGAATTTCCCAGACATCAGGCTGGATCTGGAAACTTTTGCTGAGCAATACCCCTTGTGCCCACCAGAAGTGCAGAGCCAAGAAGTAACTGACGTACTTGTGTGCAAAATTAGGGCCCTGAAAAGGGGGAGTAACTCTACCCCTACAACATTAGTCCGCAAACCGGAGAGGCATGGGTGGGGCTGTATGGAATCTGCAGCAAGATAGTCTCTACCAGATAATGCGTTACCAAAGGTAAGTAACTTATTCATCTGATAGAGACTTCTAGCTGCAGAGTCCTTACCTTTGAATTGGATACCAAAGCCATACCATCCCGGTGGTGGGTTTCGAACCAATACCTCAAACTAGGAAGTCCTGCAGGACTCAACGGGCAAAATGCCCGTCCCTGCAGACCTGACTGTCCAGGCAGCAGTGTTTGTCAAACGTGTGTAAAGATGTCCACGTTGCTGCCTGGCAGATGTCCAGGATTGGGACAACCCGAGACAAGGCCATAGTCGCAGCCTTTTCCCTGGTGGAAAGGGCCTCTAATCCCTCATGGGGCTGCTTCTTTGTCAAGGCATAGCAGATCTTAATGCAGAGAACAACCCAGAGAGAGATGGTCCTTTTCTGCACTGCCCTTCCCTTTGTAGCTCCCACATACCCCACAAAGAGTTGGTCAAACACCCAAGACTCTTTTGTGCGGTCAAGGAATAATGACAATGCTCAGTCAGTGGAGATGCCCCTCCTCTTCAGAGGGGTGCGGGGGAGCAAATAAGGTGGGCTACATGAGGGATTAACCCAGATGGAATGGGGTCACAACCTTTGGTAAAAAAGGAAGCCCAGGTGCGCAGCACCACTTTGCCTGAAAAAGACATGAGATAGGGAGGCGAGCAAGATAACACCTGCAACTCACTCACCCTCTGGCCAGATGTAATCGCCACTAAAAAGACTGAATTGATGGTGAAAAGGAAGAGGGGACAGTTATGTAAAGGTTCAAAGGGAGCACACATTAGGTAGGTGAGGATCAAAGTAAGGTCTCACTATGTCATAACAAAGGGCATGGTGGGAAACAAGTGGACCAGCCCTTTTAGAAACCTATGTACAATTGGAGACTTAAAGAAAGAGGACAGCCGCAAAAAAGCAGACAGAGCAGAAAGGTAACCCTTAATAGTTTCCAAAGCAGAGACCTGCTGAGCAAGTGTCAGAATGAATAAAAGAACAGTGGAAAGAGAAGCAGAAAGAGGGTCAATAGACTTTTCTGTACAGTGTAATACACATTTCTGCCAATGGCAGGTGTATGCTGTCTTAGTGGAGGGCTACCTGGCTGCCAAAATAACGTTGTATAATTTGGAAGGAAGGTCAAAAGCCATCAACTGCCGCTGCTCAATCTCCACGCATGGAGGTGCAGAGTTGGCAGGTTTGGGTGGAGAACTCTCCTCTGCGGCGACAGAAGATCCTCCCGATGCTGCAGCCTGATCGGAGGATCGATGCTCATATTCAGAATCTCTGAATACCAGACTCTCCTTGCCAAGTCCAGAGCCACAAGAATGATTTGGGCCAGGTCACTCCTGATCTTCTTCAGAACGCTGGGCAGGAGTGGTATGGGCGGAAAGGTGTACAGTGGGCCTCAGCTCCACTTGCGAAAAAAGCGTTGCCGAGCAATGGACACCTAGGACATTCCAGCGCACAGTATTGCTAACACTGCGCATTCTCTTCAGAGGCAAACAATTCTAACCAACTGGAGTGGTTAGGTCTTTCAGAGTCAGACTAGAAGTGCTTGGCGGCTGCGGCTGCCGAGGGCAGAGTGGCCGATGACTTCTGGTTTTCATTCCTAGGTCGTAATGAACAGCGTCCACGTCCCCTTCCGGCTTGGGAAGCCTGCGGAGGACCCTGGCTGGGATAGGGCTCACACAGCTGGAAACCCCTTCCGATGCCAAGAAAGGGGCAAAACGTAACCCGGCCACAAAAAGCAGAAGATATGCCCCAAAAAAATCTGGCAGTAGCGCGAGAGTTCTTGAACCTCTCTAGGGCTGAATCTGCCTTTTTCCCAAAATGGCGGGTTCCATCAAAGGATATGTCCATGAGATTTGCACGGACATCACTTGAGAAGCCAGTTGTTCTAAGCTAGGAGTGGTGCTTCAAGGCCACTGTCATGGAAATCGATCTGCCCAGAGAATCTGGTGTATCAAGGCCACACCTTATGGTGAATTGTACTGCTTCCTTAACTACCTGAGGAAGCGCAGCCCAGGCCTCCAGCAGACCGAGTGGGAGAAATGGCTCAATAAGCACGCAGTATTCAACGACTGCAAAGCCAGGTTGGCAATTTCTTCCCAAATGAATCCAGCCTCTTGGATTCCCTATCTGGAGGAATGGAAGGGAATGCACCATGTGACTTAGAGGACTCCACCACCAAAACTTCTGGGGTAGAATGGCTGAGGAACTTTGGGTCACCCCGTGCTGGTCAATGGCGCAGTGCAATCATCCTATTCACAGGAGCTCCTGTGCTAGGCTTGGACCACATGCCTCGAACGACATCAGACAATGCATCATTAAAGGGCAAAAGGGGTTCAGAGGTGGATGCCCCAGGTGGAATCACTTCCGTCAGAAGAATAGTCCTGACCTGAACAGAGGGCAGTTCTAGTCCTAGGATCTCAGCTGTCCTTTCTACCACTGTTGGCGGAGAGAGCATGCCTGAATCTGTAGAAGTGTCCAGTTCACTTGCTTCCGGCAGTTCACCATACCAGTCCAAATGCTCTGCGGAGTCATCCTGGTGTTACAGAGGGTCCAAAGACCCCTCCCATTCCTCTCCCGAGCACATCCTTAAAGTGCTCAGGTGACAACACAGAACCCATGGGTTCAATTGGCACCGGAATCTGAGTCGAGCGACGTCATTCTGACTCTGTGTAATCAGGGATAAGGATGGGGTTGGAGCTGCAGGTGGGCACCGGAGGCACCGACTTCAGGTCCGATCCCGGAGGAGGTAGCGTTGGCATGACCAGGGTCGACCTGGATCTGGAATCGGATCAATGAGACGCCCCGCGCCATGGCCGGAGCCGACGGCACTGAACCTGATGGGGCCCCTTCCTACTCCAGGGGATCCCATCGGGGTAGGTCCACTCAAATATGCGGTGCATGGCCTCGTAAAATTCTTTTATGTGAGCGGGGGACGCTCCGGTTCCCAAAAAGGGAGGGATGCATGAAGTCGACCCTGGCTCTGGCTCTGCTGAACCGTGGCTAGAGCATTGGGGATCCTTACCTCTCTCATCGACATACGACAGCCGAGGTGAAGATGAAGTCTGCTTAGACTTCCTCTTCATCTTGTGTCTCTCTCCCAGAGTGTTCCAAAGACTTCTAGATGGATGAAGAGGACTTTGGACTCTCAGAGCGGTCCTGCAACCTCCTCTTCTTCAATCGGGACCAGGATCTCCACTGAGTCTCGCTGGATGGTGTTAACTGCCAGGCTGCAAGGAGCTTCATCGCCTGCTCCAGCAAGGCCTTCGGAGCCATGGCCCAGCAGTCCAAGAACGACTTCTAATCGTGGTCGCGCTTGGGACATCAGAGACAGATGAGGTGGGGGTCAGTAACAGACATCATGCGGTGATAGGAACCGCATGGCTTTAATCCTGTCTTCCTCGAAGACATCCTTGCATATGAAGTTCGAAAGATTTCGGAATTCAACAAAAAGTCGGGAAGAAACCCATCAAAAAGCGTCAGAGTGGTAGCTCTTCCTGGATCTGCACTAAACTGGTGCGGAAAGAAAAGAGCGGATGTCCACGCCCCTAGGTGGCACCTATATAGGTACCACAATGTCATTACCAAAGCTACCTATGCCGACGATGTGACGTGGAGCCCAATGGAGCCACCCAACAGTGCGCACAACATGTATTGTTCAGCAAAAGTTTCCGGATTCAGTCTGACACTTGGGAAATTCAAAGATAAGGACTCTGAAGCTAGAAGTCTCTATCCGAAACATGGTGTTCTGTTGCTCATTATCTCATTACTTCTGGTAAAGAGGAACATATTGCCATTTTCAGTACCCAATTTTTGTATGTAGAAAGGGTGAAGGGTGAAGGCTAAAGGCGGCATTACCTGGATTGATACACATATCCTACATTGTGACTCAATGAATTAAGTATATGGTGGCAAAGGTAGAGGGGGACATACTGGATGAAAGCATCTGACCAAGTTTATATGACTGTAAATTAATTTCATTTTCTTGGCTTGAATCGGGTGGGCCTACAGGTAAATGAGAACTTTGGCACCCTACCTTAAGGGCATTACCCATTACCGGCTAGAAAATGAGGGGTGAATTTCTGATGTGCCTCATATGTTCAATTTAAACATTACGACACCTTATTTCTGAATACTGTAAAGTTCCTCCTACTATACAATCATGTTTGAATGAGAAGATAGAGTGGTTTAAACCCAGGTAGATTAGTTCAGACACTGCTAGTTATTTTAATACGAAAGATGTCTAAGGCATCTGTGTACTAGGCTATGTCTTCAGAACACAATAACTTTAAGAGGACTTTCATCAATGGGGAGACAGTTAACTCATTACACAAAATTAACTATTTGAAAAGTAATGGCACATCCATGAGTATTCTCCCATGCAATTATGCCGCACCTCAAGCAATCCACTCTGTATTGAAATACCCAGATCGTATTTTATTCTTATCATGCCAACCAGAGTCTACGTATCCTATACACTGTTAATTCATATGCTTCTCAATTAGGCTTTTCCAAAAACTGATGTGCTTAAAAACTTCCCTTCATTATCTACTTTTTGTATTAACCCTATTACTGTACTCCAAGCTACCCACAAGCTGTCCTGTACACTTCCAGTAGAAGGATAGATATTACTGAAAATACATCAATAGTTGTTCAGATGCGAGCAGCATTTCGACATTGCTATGTACAAAGCAACATAATTCCATTGAGAAGCAACAAAAACATCCACAGAATACACTAGACAGAACACTGAGCACACACCCCATACAGTTCAGATGCTCCACATAGTTGAGCATCACCAAGCTCAAAAGTGTTCCAACCATAATAATAAACAATCACAGCCTACAAAAAAACATAACAATTCACACTCATCCAGCACAATTCAAATATTTTATATAGGTGGTTTATGTTCTTTAGTTTGATTTACACGGAGTGTTCAGCAAACATTCACAAATAGCTAGACAGAGATAAAGATGAAACAATTAGTCAACATATACACTCCAAGCAGAATTTGACAGCCAACGTAAGAGGCAACTTATACAGTTCTAACCCCATACCATCAATGATTGTTCAGCAACAGAGCGATGCATCTGGCACTTAGACTTAAAATTCACAGGCAGTAGCACTACTAGAGAGTGTGAAAAAGAGAGGGAAATGATGGTGAAAGTGAGCGTGAACAGTGAGAGAAGAGTAAAGCAAGCAAGGGCTTGCTAGCTAAGAGAAAGAAGTGATGGTGAAAAGAGAAAAGTTGATAACTGAAGAATATGGAGCAGAGAAAAGAGCAAGAAACAGATACATAAAGATGGTGAGAGTGACAGAGAGAAGGTTGAAAAGAGAAAAAAAGGTAGAGGGAACATATAAAAGGCGAGGTAGGGGGAACTGAGAGAAAGCACGTGGGATGAGAGAGGCAGATATGAATGGCTAGATAGAGGAGAGGAGGGAATAGAGAAAAAGCGAACCAAGAGGGGAAGAGGTTGAATAGGGAGTGAACAAAGATTATGTGAGGTTCACTTTGTAACTTGCATGTCAGACTTTTCAATCCCAATTCTAATGCACGATATCTTTGAAAATATGGTGCTACTCTACTCTTTCCCTTTGACGCAACGCAGCACAATAACTTCATGTACTGCGCTGTGTTGTGTGAAATGTTGGCAAGTATAACCCTCAAAGATTTGGTACAGATGTCCAGACTTTTACAGTACTCCACTGCCTTTTGGCTAGGGTCCCGCTACAGAAATGGCAGATAAATACACACAGACAGAAAATCACTGTTTAAGAAAATGCTATTTTTCAAAGAATGGGGGAGAAATCCAACCACCTAGCGCCATATTTGTTTAACCTCTTTACAGCGGATTTATCCACCCACCAGGATCAACTCAACTCACATGCTCCAAGGTTAAGCCCACTAACAATATGCCATCTATTAGATGCCGATGATATTGTGCTGCTGAGTCACACAGAAATTGGACTTCAAAGATTGATTAAAGAAACTGAGGCATATACAAAACTCAATAAATTGGAAATTAACATTGCCAAGACAAAATTCATGCTTATTGGGAATAATCTCCATGCCTCACTAAAGATCAAGCTGGATAATGTAATCATAGAAGAAGTTATTACTTATAAATATTTAGGTTTTAATTTTGATAAAAATTTTAACTTTCATGCACATCAACAGTATACGGTTAGGAAATATAATGGTCTAATACATTCATTCAGTTTACTTGCAAAAAACCTAGACGGCCCCTCCTATCAACCATTGCTCTCTGTTATCAAAGCAAAATTGCTTCCATCTTTAACTTACGCAAGTACAGTGATGCATGGTAGGGACTCCAAAATGTTGGATAGATTACAAATCAAAACATACAAACACGTCTTTTGTCTGCCCTGTAATGCTTCCCCACTCAAATTCGTTTTGAATTTGGATTAACAGAGCAAAACATAGCAAGAAGGTATCATTTCATCAAATCCATGCATAAAATACGAAATACTCAGTCCAGACCTTTAATCAATGCTTTATGGGAATCTGTGAATACTGATGTGAATTCAAGTTACAACAAATATTTATCATCTCTACAATTAACAAATGCGGGGGACTTATGGGACCTGAATTTATCGTATTGTACTTTTTGCCAACCCATGAATTAAGCAGCAAAAATTAATTCGCTAGTTGAGGATAAAAGCATATTATCGAGGCGATCCCACGCTTGGATGATAATTCAAACATATGTCACATTGCAACCGGCAACTTACCTACATATAAGCTATCCAGCGTATTTCAAGAAAAAACTACTGGCTATGATCTTAGGTGAACTGCCATCTTTGTCAGACAAACAGGTTTGGCAATAAAAAGGACCAAAAATGTGCAGACTATGTGATGCCCCAAACGAGGATTTTGTGCATTTGGTCAGCATATGTCACAAACTGAGCAATGTACGCTGTACGCTTTTAAAGCCCTTATTTAATGAGAGAGGGATCCGTACGTGCAGAACAGCTATCACGAGAAGTCTGGACCCTATAGATCCTCAGCTACACTGCGAACTTCTGAAGTTTTTACAATTTCATGAGAAAGCAATCAAACAGATTTGTAAGCTGCATACAACAGCATAAGGAATTTGTCCCGTCATATGAGCACAAGACATTGATATGACGTTAAAACAAGTAGCAGGATGTTGACATTTGGAGCTGTAGAATTTTATACTGATAGATATGCCACTTTATAATAAATGGTGAAGAGTATCCACAATTATGAATTGAAGGAATTTTATAATGTCATGTTTTAAATAAGACCAAGATATTTACATGTGTTGTAGCAATATTAATCTAAGTTTTTAAGAAAACTGATTATTTTAAAAAGGATTTCTTTTATATGTACATCTAATTTGTTTTGTGATGGTGTTTATTAACTAATAAACCTGCTATCCATCAAAGGTTCCAGCCCAGAGCAGTTGTCTTGCAGGTTATAGTGCGGCACTAGAAGATTCTGGGATCAGAGCACATCGATCATGTTGTGTAGGTATTTCTACTTGTGCTCTTTGTTTTCCATTAACTGGAAATGTTGAAATAAAATTGTTGGAGAAAAAACGACTACAAATAAAATTAAATCCATTCGTTCATAGACTATGCCTTCCTACCAGCCGTGCCACAATCAACTGCTGAAGTGCTTTTACCTCATGGCCTGGGGCACTGCAAACGCTATAGAAATTATAGTTGCGCCCCGACAAAGCTAGCTTTAGTGCTGGTGCCAGATGGCGTGAGAACATGTGTTGTTCCCCCTCCCCCCAAGACCTCCAAGGATTCAATCAATACAATCCTCCAATGGTGCCCATCATCTCTACATAGATTCGCTCTCATGCGTAGTTAATTTCTTTTTCACTGCTACTCATTCCAAGTATGTAGGGTAGAGAAGGGTGTTGGAGTGTGTTATATCACACACATATTTTACAGACACAATGGCTTGTATAACTGTGTAAGCCAATGTATACTAAATGTTACTTGAGACCAGGGCCTCTGGAATAATACAACTGTCCAGCCACTGCAATTTTTGCATAATTATAGATTTGCTGCATTTGCTTCATAAACCATCATATTTTGCATATTTTAGCTTAAATGATTCAAAAGTTACTAAAATGCAGCAACACATTTCCACGTAGTGGAAGGCCCTTTGCAAAGGGTGACTGGTCACCTTTCTGTTGCTTATTGCTATATTCGGGAGTTAAACTGGTACTAATGAGGTGCAATCTATGCCCAGACAATGTTACCAAGTTAACACATGTCAAAATAATAAAGTAAAACTATTTCAAAATGTGGTGCATTACGCCACATAATTCGACTTCTCGTGCTGCATAATTTACTCATCCCTACCGTATTATTATCCAAAGGAACCTTATTTATCAATGAAAGATTATAGAAAAACAATAAGGCTGTAAACCTGTGCTTTGCAGTTTCCATGCTGCTATTTGATTTTGGTTAATAGCGCACTGTGCTATATTAGGATTGTATGTTATGAACTGCAATTAAACAAAAGGGTCCCTTTGACAAAAACAGCAACCCAATTAACTGTCTACATTAAAAAAAAACAGTTCTATCATCCACATGTTACACATTGTGCTACGCTGGAGGAACACTATTCCTCTGCCCTACTTTATTTTATAAGTTTTATATCACGCTAGCTAGACCAGTGGGTATCAGAGCCCTTTACAACAAGAAAGAATAGAGTAGAGAAAAGCATGGTATAAGGATACATGAGGAGATATGCATAACAATAAACATTTAGAGACAATACATTAGAGGGGTGAGTCAAGGGGTAGGTTAGGTTGGTGAAACCGTCAGAAGACCGCCAATTCTTGAAGGTCTACATAGTAAGGAGAGTCAACTGCGTTGTCCGAGTCTGGCTCAGTTGGCTTTGTCTGTAAAGTATTTGTCGAGGAGATGGAGTTTCAGGTCCCTTTTGAAGCAGGAGAAGGAGGGGTTGCATCTGAGTTCAATAGGGAGTGCATTCCACAACATGGTACGTTACCCGAAAAGGACCTGGACTGGGTGGGTTTCTTTTTGGAAGGATGAGAAGAAGTGAGTTACAGCGTATCAGAGTTCTGGCTTTTCCTGCTTTCACGAGTTTGCTGTTTAGGTAGTTGTGGGGATGAGTGTGAAGGGTTTTGTGTGTAATCCATGAAGACTTGTAGATACATCTACCTTCAATAGGAAGCCATTTGAGTGATTTAATGGTTGGTGTGATGTGTTCAAACCGTTTAATGCCTGTGAAGAGTCTGGCTCACACAAGAGAAAACTCACGACTCGCAAACATATTTATTTTTTCTCAAACAGAAACATTGATCACCAGAGCTAAAGTGACATTTTTAGCATATAAAATGCTGGCAAACAAGGGATCTAAAGGCTGTGCCTTTAACCCGGTAAGAAGTGCAAAAATGCAACCTCTGACTCCCCAGAGCTTGACCCCTGGTGAGATGACAGGAGCCCCTAAACAAAAGCAGAATACCCTGCCCTTGGCCCAGACAGGAGGAGGCCCAGGAAAGGCTGGAACTGCACAGTGAGGCCCATTATCATTCTGTATGTAATAAGTAGGCTGATAGCAGTCTGTGCCAAGTCAGGGAGGGGCTGCTGCACACCCTTGAGTTCACAGCAGCAGCACAAGCAGCTGGCCCCTGCAGTGAGAATTGGAGAACTCTGAGGTTGCTAGCAGGGGGACCGCTCCCTCCAATGTCCAGATTTACAGACAAAAAGGCATTAATGAAAGAAATCATCATGGACAATGGACAAAAGGCCCAAATAACGGGCAGTCTATGAAATTTCCGAAAGGTTGGTCACCCTAGCATACAATGGTAAATCTCCAGGGGCGTAATTCAGGCCCGCAGCTTCCGCTTTGTGTGGTGTGGGGAGAGGCAGGGCCCACCCCCCAACAACCCTTCAAGCTCCCCAATTGAGCCTAAGGCTGATAGTAGCTGTTATCTAGAACATTATAAACTTCAAATCTGCAGTAGTAAGCACTTGGAAAATAAACACGTTTTAATTATTTCAAGCTGTTTTCCAATATCATATCACCAATGGAAATATAGAGGTAACTGTACTCATTCTTTAGTGTACCTGTTGGATCCTGAGAAGTCCTGTTACTCTCCCATGTTTTGTTTCACCCCCTCCCTTCTCCCCACTCAATCTTTTGTGTTCCTTCTGATGTGTTCATTTGAATGAACCCATTTGTAGAACATTCACTGCAAAAAGAAACAAAAAACACTACAACACGGCCAATGATGGCAGTGTTATAACACTTTTTTGGTTTACGTTATGCCATGTTATGCAGCAACTCAACTGCTGTGCAACATGGAAAAAAAGAATTACAAAGCCAATAGATTTTTCATAGGCGAAACCTATTGCCGTTGCCAATGCTTGTTTAATTCGTGCTCCGTCGCGCGACTGTAGGTGAAATTTGTTTTCACTCAATCCATTTCACCATTTCTGTTGTTTTTATATTAGCCTGCCGCAGATAAAAAATTGTGAAGTGTAGGTGGATTAGATTTACTGAACAATAATACCTAATTCCACAGAGTCAGGAATGCATGGGACTAGCACTACTAGGGTGAGAAGAGTATGTAGACAAACTTAATAATAAGTATGTTATGTTAAATATAGAGGGTGGCCCCTTACAGTGCTTTTCAAAAGTGACTTCCAAAGCAGGGAAGCCTGTCTGTGGAGCCTGTCTAGAAAACTCGCCAGAAGGGACCTTCCAGCCAGATGCCGCAACAGACTTCCCTGCTGAGAAAGTTGCTGTGCAATGTCGGGGGTCCAGGAAAAGTATTTACTTCAATGCAGGTAAATAAATTTTCTGGCCCCTCACAGACCTTTTTGGGTTTTTGCCACACATGAAAAAGTGGATAAGCCCCAGTTCTAGTCTGTATGCAAGAAAAAAAATCGGTGGATTTCATTTGTTTGGAAATTTGCCAAAAATCTCCATCTACTTCTGCTTGCAGCTCGGAACAAATTTAACGTCTCATTTCATGGAAAAAAACTTTATGTTTTTGATGGTCCTTGTTGGACTTGGCCCTCTCTGCAGGGTCACCCCAAACTGTTTTGCCTCCACTCCTATTTTTGCTGAATAAAGTTTGTATTGGTCCCAGAACACTGTGCACTTTACTACTGCTAACCAGTGATAAAGTGATTGTGCTCACTCCCTAAAACGTGGTACAGTTGGCTTACACCTAAAAGCATATTTAATGTACTTGTAAGTCCCAAGTAAAGTGCCATACCATATACACAGGGCCTGTAAATAAGTAAAAGCTAATAGTGGACCTGCCTCCAGCACTCATGGTGACAGCCAGTTAAGTAACACCTTAAAATATGTCCCAGGTCTACCATTGCAGTCTGAATGCAGTTTTAAATGTCCAATTCGATCTGGGAAAATGAACTTGTTGCCAAGTCTTAAACTGCCCATTTATTATATATGAATCATCCCTCAGGTATGCCATTGGTAGCCCAAAGGGAAGGGTGAATTATGATGAAAAGGTTGGTCTTACATGTCCTAGTAGTGAAAAACTCCTAAATTCGTTTTTCACTGCTGTGAGGTCTACCTCTCTGATAGGATAACATTGGGTTGCTGTTTCATGTTTGATGTCTGACAAATTGTAATTTAAAACCATCTTTAACGGTAAAGTCGGATTTTGAGATACAATTTTGAAAATGCCACTTTTAGAAAGTAGACATTTTCCTGCCCTAGCTATTTGGTCCCTGCAGCCTGTTCCTGGGTCACTTGACCAGATGTAATTGGGAGTTGGACTTTGTTTATTCCTCCCAGGAGTAGCTGGGCCCACTTGCAACTGAATAGGCTGTGCCCTGCCTTCACTCAAAGGACTTGTTACCACTACTATGTTCATGCAGCCAGCTTGGAGCCAGGGCAGGGGAGGCAAGAAACTTCAAGCACTTCTATGTGAATTCTTTGGAAACGTGTCCTACTGCAAAGAAGGCGGCAGGTATAAAAATAGGACCCTCAGACCCACTCTTCAGTTCACTTTCTGGACCTATGGAATGACTCTCCAAGGACTGCCTGCTGCTGTGCCTGTTGTATATATCAGAAGACTCCTTGATGCACCTGGAAGGACTGCTCTGCTACCGGAAGCCTGCCTTGAACCCTCAGAGGCCTACCCTGTTGCCTGATCCATGCTCCACTGCTGAGCCCAGAATTACCAGAGTGACTCCAAGGGTTAGTTGGCTGGCGTCAGGGACAGAAAAGCTCCAACCATCTTGAACCTGTACCTGGACCCAGCGTGCGTGAGTCCTAACCACCTAAGTTGTGCCCCTTCAGTGCTGGACCCTTGGTGGTGGTGTTAAAGATACCCAGATAGCCAACATCTCAAACTTGGGACTTTGAAAAGTTTTGGCTAGAAACTACTCTGAGAACCAAGTGAAGTCCATGACCAACCTTCTCATCTATTCCCTTCAAGGAGCACTGCCAGTCAGTCCGACTTCGCAGCAGCACCTGCTATGTTCTTCAGCAGCAAATCCTGTTCTGCGGTCCTTCACAAAAGGAGTATCTGGCCTTGTGGAACTTTCATTAGCTACAGCCTCCAACGTCGCCTGTACGTATTAATCTTCACTGCAACTATTTACAGCATCCCCCAGGAGGTCTTCTCCTCGGAAACCAACTGCAGCCTTGCAAGCTAAACTTTACCTTCTCAGGCAACTTTTTGCTGACATTTTTTCTAAGTCCGAAGGTAAGTGCCAACCAGGCCCAATTCACTTTTTGTATTCAAGTCACGCTCAATCACGATCAGCAATATTTTTCGAATTTGACCTTGTCTTGTGACACAAGATATTTTAGGTGCTCGTTTTTACTCTAAACTTTAAGAATTCATAACTCCAGTTCTGCCAATTGGATTTTTGTCATTTTGGTGTCAAATAATTTATTAAAATTGATTCTATTTTCTTAATTGACGAGGGTTTTTTCTTGTGGTGTGTTTTCACTTTATTACTGTTTATGTGCTGCATACAGATTTTACACATATTCTTTAAGTTAAGCCTGACTGCTTTTGTGCCAGGCTACCAGAGGGCTAAGCATAGGTTCAGTTAGTTACTTTAGTGGTTCACCCTGATGGGGATTGTGACTGTTGCTTGAGCAGGGTTAATACCGTTCATTCAACAACCCAATTTCTCACAGCCATTCTCAAGTGTAGATCTTTTACTATTAGGTCTTATGTAATACCAATCATTCATGTTAAACTACTTTCTTTTTCAAAGTCTTAATTTTACTGAGGTCTTGAAACATAATGCAGTTCAATTAAAAATTCATACATATATTCTTGCACATTATAACATGGAATTGCCTTTAAATCAAAACAAACAGGAGATTAGTGGGCATTCAATAAAAAGAAAAAAAAGCACATATGTAAATCTACAAAAGCAAAGTAGTAAAACGATACACAAATTAATGGGGAACTTTTCCTTGGTTGTTTGGGTGTACTCACCACTCCAGTTTAAGAATCACTGGGTTTCTTGATACACCATGGGATATAAGAGCTCAGAAGTGTGCAAGTGTAACATATTTAATTTCACTTTGCAAATGAATCCTGCATTATCACATCTTGCCTTTGGGGTGACAGCACAAATCCCTAATGGATCCTACAGTTCTTAGCAGAAGTTCCTCGGTTGGAATCTCCCCACACCCCCCATCCCATATACCCGTCCTCAGAGCTATATTTAGGAGGAAATGTGAAGGTGGGGGGAGATTACTTTGATTAGGGTGGAAATGTCACACTAGAGAAATTAAATGATCATAGAAATTAATAATAAACCAATAAAATGTGCCCTAAATAAAAGTAATTATTTTATTTCTGCACGTATGTACGCTGGGACCAGCATATTCCCAAAGAAAAACGGGCTCCCTGAGCCTAGGATGACTGAGTAAACGTATACCCCCAAACTACAATGGCGCTGTGAGCTATTGTGCCAGTGAACGTCTTGCACTAATTTAAAACAAATTGTTATATTAAAATCATTCTGCTCAAATTTGCCCGTATAGCTTCAGCTCAAAATAGTCTGCTCACAACTTGCAATAAAAAGAACTTTAAAGGAAATTTGGAAATTCATTAAAAAATGGATAAATTGCTTTGAAAAAATCAATTTGCTTGCACACTTTGCATGGCCTCCACTCATGTTCTTTGAAGCTAACTTTTACAGATGAGCAATTACTTACGATTATGTAGACACTCTTCCCTGTCCCAGTAGGGCCCACAAATATTGAAGGTTTGGTATGTGTCGTCAGCAAACTCATTAAACAGGAGTATCGCACGGTGTCCAGAGTTGGTACAATAATTTCATTAAACATCATATCACGTGGAATGGGAGGTGCAGAGTTCAGGGCTTCAATCCACAATTCCCATCTTCCTTCATCCTGTTTAAAGACAGCAGATACATAAACTGTGGCAGCAGAAAACTGGAAATAATTTGAGAAAGCCCTATTCAAATGAGTGCATCATTGTTTCAGTATCAATTTTTCTTTTCCTATTAGAAATGAGAGAGAAGCAAGTAATTTGCAAGATGTCTGTAAATGCCGATCGAACCAGGTGAAAAATATGATGTTCTTAATATCTGGAAGCTTGGGGTTCAAGTGTATTTTATCCAGGTTAAGGGAACACACCCTCTAATCTAAGAATGACAGATTTATTTTCCCAGGAGCAATCCTAATGCTAGCTTTAGAGATTCAATAGTGTGTGGCATTATTAGTCCATGTAATTAAAGAGGACACTTATTTTATTTACTTCAAAGCATTCTATTTTGAACTGTAATATACTTTCAGCAGGGACTCGACATGCCTGCTCCACGTGCAGACGTTTCACCAGTCAATGCTTGTAATCCATGCTCTCCACCCTCACTCTAACCACACCTCTCCACCATCTGCATACATATCACTATTGACGCACCCTGGACCAACTACTTTCAATCTGTTAACAGTTTCAAGATTCAGGTTCTTCTCGGTACTATTATCAGCACAGATTGACCCCTCACAACAAGAATACTACTTCTAAAAGTCCGGTTTGATCTTGGGCACCTCAGGAAGGGTCGTCGCTTAAAAGACCAGCAATCAGTTGTTTCCTCATCATGTTAGAAGCCACAAAGAAAGTACATTCCACGATCTGTTGGCCCATGAATTATTCATAGGCACTACAACTTTTGTTGCATGTAATCTCCATTTTGACTCTCTTTACGATGTGATTCATCATAACCCTGCCTTGTTTAGACTTTCTCTCCAGAGTAATCCCAAATCTTGTAGGATTATACACTTAGGACTGTCTAGTACTAGGCAACACATCACTCGCGTGATCGGACCCAGGAGCTCCATCTAAACCCTAGACAGAAGAACGTCCATTTACACAGGTCATGTCTTCCCTCCCTTGTATGTTGGAAAACCAACTCATCCCTGACCACTCTGATCCCTAAACCTCCCTTTGTGAGTTCAAACGTGCCCTTTCGGGTATCCTTTTTGTAGTGAACTAGCTGATAAGGAATGTCCTCATGCGGGCTATGATTGTGGCATTAGTATTGGACGCCATTGAGGCAAAGTGTAATTCATTATAAATACTAGGGCACAAAAAGTAAGCCCCTCGCCATCCAGTTTGTTCAAGTATCAACACTGTTTTCAGTTATATGTGTCCATACGTTATTCATTTTAACAGGTGATCTTAATCCCTTAAAATATGTTGAGAGTATTATAAAAATGTATGAGCATTGTAAAGAGTGTCCTGCTGTTCAGTGTAAATGATGTGACAAAATGGGATTCTTTCCCTGCGTCAATGGTGGTTCAAATAAGGACACCCATTGCCATGCCAAAATCCAGGCTCACTACTCCCACCGTTATATAGAAAGGATTATTTTATGACGTCACAATGATATATTTTATGATGTAGCATGATATATTGCTACCTTTGAATATTGGGCTTTCAAGGTTACCAAGACCCATTTTTCTATTTACATCGTTTATCTCTGACAGAGCCAACAACACAAGAAATAAATAACACTTGGGGCGAAAATTCCCAAACATTCCCTAAAGGAGAAATTGGCACTAATCAAAATTGTGATAGCCTATACAAATTGTCATAGACCTTTGGATCTGGTGCAAGAGTTGAGATAATAATGGACGCTCAAGAAAAGTACAAAGTTACTGCCCTAGAAACCTCATTACCAGAGAACTCTCAAAATCAGTTGTTTCCCTCCACTGGATGTATCACCATTGGGGGTCATGGTAATTTTGGAGGAGAGAAATAATCGGGATTATGAGTTTGTGGGGATTAACATGTGGAAATTACGGTTTACTGTGCCAATTTCCACTTGTTTTCCTCAGTATTCCAGTGGGACACTCAATATCTTCACGTGGAATAGCACGGAGCAGCTCGGTTCCATTCTAAACTCATAATGCTGATGGGCCTGGTTAACTCTGGTTACTGGGCCCTTACAAACTGATGGGTTACTTGTAATAAAGACCTAAGAGGCAAAGGAAAAGCGCTGTTACCAGATAAACAAAAACTGCTGCCTCCTTGTTCGTCAATGCTCAAAGTTTCCCAGAGCATCAGCACCTCTGTCTCGAGCATATCAAGTCCCTCAATATGCAACTCCTTGAAAAGTTACTTTAGGACTTAGCATGGTGTCAGTTGTCAGACTGAACCACAGAAATACCACACAAACATAAAGTCACTATACTTTCGCTAAGTAACTCTGGGTAAAATTAATCACATAGGTGGAAGAAATGTTTATGGAAGAACTCCTTTAAATTCAAGAGCAGCACGTAAGTGTAGATGCATGAGTAGAGGGCCCAGCTCTGTTGTTGTCAGTTGTGTGTACTGCTCAAGTGCTCTGCTGCAGGCTTGCAGACAACTGCAGGGTGTTTTCAAATGAAATAAAAAATATTGAACAGTAAGATTTTGAAATCTAGTTAAGCACAATATTCTTCTGTATTCAGCACTTTGCAGCACTCACCTCTTTGATAAACCGGTAATCATACATTGTAGATTCCTCAGGAAGTGGGACAGTTACAGGCTTTTCTGGTGGACCAACAGGATCAAGGATTTTGAACTTGGTTCGCGTCTCTTCACTGAGTGGCCCAGCAACTATTTCTCTCAATAGTTTGTCAAATTTGAGCCTGTCATCCTCTCTGCAGCTTGCTCCAATAGACCAGGTAAGGGAAAATATGAAAATACCCTGTAACAGATAATAAAGAGAGCTAGCATCACCTTCATGCATGGTATCACAAATGCAAATGGTGAATAGAGCCAATAAAGTTGTCACTTGTGCAGATAGCTCAGCTCACTGTGTGTGAGGACGTTACATTGTCCTACACATATAGATCACCTTACACACCAGAAGGTGCCATGTCACAATCACTTACCAGAAATTCATTATCTCAGACACATTGTTGGAGATTGGGTCACCCACAGTGAATAACCACTGCCACCACACGTTAGATCTGAAAATGAAATTCTAAATGGATGGTACAATGTTACTGTATCTTCATTGGTCACTGTAAAAGTAGTGTGTCCTGCCCTTACAATATATTCCATCTGAGGAAACTGTAGAGTGTAAGCAGTTTTGTAGGAGAGGAAAAATTCTGGGAATGAGCCGCAGCATAAAACTCACCTGTATGTGTTCTACACAGTGATGGTAAAACATTTGCATGATGTCTGCTCTCTAGCCCATCTAGACCAAACCTTTGGTTACGCACATATCAAAGTTCAGGCTAGCATCATGCCCGATGCTGAAAAGAGGGGATCCATCAAAATTCCAGATCCAGCAGCTGTTACTGAGCTGGATCCGGATCTCTGTGGGCCCAGTGAAATATGCTTACACCTGGACACGTTCAGTAGCACCCACACTTTGCGTTAAAATCAGCCTTCCACTGCAGAGCAACACGTTGCTGCATTTTTCGTAACTTTGAATCCATTGGCATTAAAAGAATTTCTGAGCAAATCTGCAGATTATGCTGGAATATGTGGCAAATGCAGCACCTTTAATTATGTGGAAAAGTACACTGCCGCAAAATTGCATAATTCCATTGGCTCTCATTATAATATACAACAGCATTATTTATGCAACACAAAATATATATATCAGAGGTGGTGGAGCATTGGTGAGAAGTCATCCAGGCTTGAAGCATCGGTAAACAGCATCAATTCGATACCCTGAGTCACTAAGGCATTAGGAGAGGAAGGTCACATTGAGGAGAACCTATAGCACCGAAAAGGCTGACCTGAAAGAATCTTACTCTGTTGGACGCCTCTTGCACCGGGAAGTCAATTCTAGGACCAGCAAGCACTAGTCAGGATCCCAAATCACTGGGAAATCACTGCTGAAGGAAATTATGAAAGATTCCTAGAAAGATTATTTTGTGGCTCCTGAAGAAGGCGTTCTTTTAACGCCGAAACGCGTGTCGAGTACATTAATTGCCCCTCTTTTTTAATTAATATGGTTGTTATTTGATTTGTTTATAATCCATTGTATGTTTTTAACTAAATTGTGTATTCATTGTTGAGTATTATGTGATATATGACCTGTTGATTTTATTATGTATGTTTAATAAATAAGAACCCCTTTAATGATAGATTGTTTTTTTGCATGTTTTTCTATTTTGAAACCTCGTCCCTTCTACTGTTATGTTGTTGCCTAGGATTTGATACACACATCCAACTCAAGATCCTGCCATTGGCAGTTATCATAGGTGCACTCCTGTAAGCGACGCCCAGAGCAGCACTGACTATAAATGCCCAGATGAGCTTTCAAAACACTTAGATTCATTATTTCTATTGATCAATTTATTATTGATTCAAAAAATAACGAATCTTTGCATGGCAAGCTTTTGAAAGCTCATTTGGGCATTTATAGTCAGTGCAACTCACAGGAGTATAGCGATAGATGACTGATAATGTGGTGCCTCGGTTTGGAGGATAGGGAAAGGCAGCACAAATGTAATGTGTTAAATCATTTTCTAAACAGTATTAGCACTGTTTGAGAGGTGAATGCAAGAAGCTTTAATCCTTCATGTCATTTAGTTATCATGTTTGAGCCATGGTCGAACAATCACAGCATCAAGTGACATCATCTTAGTAGGAGCCATAGGCCTCAGCAAGAGGACTGACCTAAACCCTAAGCCACAACAAAGGAGACTCTAAGCTTGCAATCTAAAAACTATCTGGAATGGTTAGCTCAATTTTTGAGGCAATTACCCGAGTACCTTGTGGGAGTTTTAATAACAACCATTGGTACCTACTTTCAGCTTCAGCAATATAATTATGCCCAAACCAGAGAATGCTGCTCCTTAAAGAGCAGCAGCTACAGGTTTAACCTGCTTTAGTGTTTATGATTTATCGTTTACCAAATAACTGTACAGTTTTAGGACACTTTCCGAAGATAAAAGCAAAACAACTACTCCAAGTGTCACCACATTCTCAGAATACTAGAGGATCTTATTCTCTTGTTAGTGTAACCTCCTTTCCGTGCAATATACCTGTGGGAAAACGTTAATCTTGCAACATTAATTAAATACTTCAATTTTAAGTTACATGCTCAGGTCTCCCATTTTTAAATATTTGCACATTCTTGGACCATCTCTATGATAAGGGAATCTTACATGGTAAACAAAATAGCGTAAAAATGGAGCATGAACTTGAACTTGAATACAAACCTCTATTTAATTTGCGAACAGATCCAAAAGGATACACTCTAATATGAAGGGGGGACAGAGTTGACCCATGAGGGAGTTGGAGCTGCCCAATATGGCTCTGAGGGCCAAGCAAGACTGGAGGGGCAAGGATAGACTTTTAGACCCTATACATGAACCATAGCATACAGCACAAAAACACTGCTACCCATGCCGAACCAGAACAAAGTCAACAGGCTGTGGAAACACAGCATTGGAGAGCGACCTTATTGTTTTTGCCGCAGGGAAGGCGTCTCCTGACCAGAATGGACTCAGTACAGCCTGACACTGCAGTCTCCTTGGGGCCTCCAGCAAAGGTTGGGAAAACTTCTGCCTGATGAAGACCGTAAGAGGTAGGCTTGTGCTCCAACGGTATAGGTACAGGCAGGGTGAGGGTCATCAGTCCTGTGAACATTACATTATAACCTTGGTCCTGGAACAACGCAGGTGGCTTGTGCCTTGCTCGAAGCCAGTAAAGTGATTGTTATAGAGCAAATCAAGTGCTGGGAAGCTCTTGCATCTTGCCCAAGTTCTGTACACAAATGAATTTGGTCACGTGATGTCCATGACCATGAACAACCTTTGGTACTGAATCAATGTCCTATGGTATTCATGGGTTACCAGAATTCTCAGACCCCTTCTTCAGATACCTCTAAGCACACTGGTTTATGTCACACATTGCAACACTGCATGTGTAACTGCTGGTGAGAATGTCGGAGACTGTGCCATACCTACATGACCTGATGGGTAGACTACTTCCCACTATGTCTTCAGAAGCCACACAGTTGCCCCTGAACATGACAATGATGGGACACAGGGGGGAAAGGGAACACTATGTGACAAACAAGATTGTCTCCAATAGCACAGAGAAAGAGCCCAACAACTGTAGCTCCGCCTCTCTGAAGGGGCTCCCACCAAATGGGATGTACTCTAGGAGTTACACAAAGTCAAACAGTAACTCTTCTTTCAGAAGATAAAATCTGAGTTATACACTGTCTGAGCGGACCTGAATTTTAGTATCAACAGTAGATGAACTTGAGTGGCTGGTGGAAGAAGAGCCACAATTGTGGGCAAGGATGAAGGCATTGAAAAATAGAACATAGAACTTCAAACATGCTAAGAAGACTTGGATAATCACTCTAGACACACTAATGTGAGGACTAATGGCACAGAATGCGATGACATCCTGCAATTGTCCAGGGTTCGCTGCACATTATCAGGAATTTTCAAGATAACCCACCTATTAATTTAGATTGTATACATAAAGGTATGCCCTTTGGCATATGCAAAGACTATCACCTACAAACACCAACAGAATCCACTTATTTGAGGGAAAGGAATAAATTATGAAAGCAAGGTACTCAGAAGCAGCTGTCATGTACAAGTATAGCAACCTTCACCTGTCCCAAGGCCATTCTGGAATGAAAATTTGAAAACAAAGTTTCAACGCAGAACTATATCACTCATCAACCTGAATGTAAAAATCTTCACGGGCATCTTGCCTTGTTTGCCCCGTTCAATCCACTGATGCCCCAGTTAGCAGATCTCAACCTGTCAGGATTTATGAAGGGTAGGTAGGCTGGGAATAACACCAGAAAGTTTTTACATTGCATAGAGAATATCGGTCATACATAAAAGAAATCCATCCTTCTCACACCTCACACTTCATTTTACTTGGCTGGATGAGAATCCCTTGAGCAAACAGTGGAGACAATATGCCAGGATTTTTAGACTGAGGTAGTGGCTAGTGACTGTTCACCTTGCACTAGGTTCAGGGCAAACATAAGGTGGGCTCAAATGTTCTGCATTAGGAAAGGAACCCTTCAGTTCAGTTCGAGGATAAAAAGTATCAAAACTTTTAAAAATGACAATGTATGTTGACAATATATTAGTAAAGGTCTATGGCTCACTATAGTCGATGCCCCCACCCAAGGCTGAACTGATGAACTACTATAAAAGTTACATATCTTTGGCCTCTGAATGACAAGCCATCATCAATCTTTTAGAATCCACCACAGTGCTGGCCCCAACTGTGACTTTCAAGCCAGTGGCAGCATCTTGGATATTGGTAATGACATCAAAGGTACCATCAGATGGCAAAGCGGTTTCATCAAGTCCACACATGACCCACTATCCTGGTTCGCAGGCAGTGGAGCCTTAGCTCCCTACAATGCTCCTGGTACCAAGGTGGAAACCCAGGCATATTTTCCATCAGTGCATCAATATTAAGCATCAGGAATGCTGCTGAGCTCTCTGACAATCAGGGCACCGGTATCCTGGATCTACACTGTGGCACAAGGCATAGAGGACAGTAAAAGGCTAGACACTCTCACTTGGGTCACAACTCTCCACATCTCCTGAATGGTCCTGAATTTGCTCTGAAAGCCACTTGTGACCCCACAATGAGCACACACTTCATGCCAGAAGCGAGATTAAAAGCCCGAACACTCAGCAGTACATTTAATAGTCATGTGTGCAATTCTTAGGCATCACCTTCTTTTCAAAAGTCTATGGTGCATGTTGAGAAATATGAATTATAATAAGGCAAATCAAAATTGAACTTGAGTGACCGCTGCAACCACTGGACATGGCTGCCAGTGCATTCAATAGTTCCAAAACATGGGCCCAGAAAAGGGTGGGCAAGGGGTGCTGCTCGTTATGTATGATTTTAGGGTGTCGTCACATCCGGTCGATGTTGCACATCAGGGTGGCATAACTGGTGCCCTTGTGTGCCGCAATTGTATGTTAGAAAGGCGCAAGGATAAAATACTTCTGACAGGATATTTCAAAGAAAGAATTGGTAGAAGGAAGAGTAGCCATTAGAATATGACCATATTTCCCAGATCAGCAACTTCAAAAGTGTGCCAAAGGAACAATTCACGAAAAGTAATTTAGAATTATTTGTAAATTATTTAGATGCTGGGTGCATAACCATTCCAAAAAATGTAAATTCCTTCGATACACACCTATACACTAAAGAGATTGATCAATCAAGCAGCCTACACAGCCTTTTTATTAAAAAATGGCAAAAGCTTCACTTAATCGACAACATAAAACATATATAATCACAAAAGAAAGGGATATACAAACACTATTTGATTTAAAGGTCATCATTTGTCATCATCTTGACACGACATTGATATGTGAATATGCACAATATTTTCCAGATTGCACACTTGCAAACTATATGAACAAAATGCTTTCTTTAAGAACTTTTTTACTTCATTTTAGAAAGACCTGTGTCAAGTAAGCATGTGTATAATAGGGAAATGTTTCCTACCTCCAGCCATGAGCAAATGTCTCTTTCCGTCATCTTTTTAATTATTGATTCATCTGAAAACTCATCCATTAGGCAATCCATGAGATTCATGAGGGAACGGGCTAGATTTGTGTTTGTAGTTGGTGACAGCTCCTAAAAGAATAGTCAAAAGCAAACCTGGAATTAGACCTTTTATACTTACGTCTATACGTCCATGTGGACGCTGCACATGGCTCATCATAAACGACTGCATTATTAAAGCAGTGGCTGGTATACGGGTATTCTTGTCATAAATTATTAAAGCAGACTTCACAGAGGCTTTATATGATACAAGAAATCATGGTAACACGCTTTGTAGATTTGTCTTCAGAACCCGACCCAGGAATAGGCTTTCTAGACCCACTAGAACTAAGGACTTTGTCACTATGCCAACCCGAGACAGAAAGCCAATTGGACTGCAATCCCACTGAGCAGTATTTGAGTGAGATGCATTTCAGGTAAGCACCAATCCCTGAAGATGTCACAGGCATAATTCGTGGAACGCAAACCCTTTTTGATTATGGAAAGACACACAAATGAACACTAGAAACAGGGATGCATTTTAAAGATGTATGTATTAAATCAAACCCCACCCTAGTGATTTCAATGTGAACAGGAAAGCCCCTAGCACTTGGAAACACTATCCTAACGATGATCAAGCCTCTCCTTTCTGTGGGACTGCACGTACCATTTCCACACCAATGGGTAACTAAGGGTTCTTGGCTACATTGGGAGGTCGGATGGGCACACTGGGAACTTGGTGTCCACGGACACTTGGGCAGACAGTAACACAACAAAGCAGACACTTTTACAGTTTCTAAAGGCATCAGACATCTTTAGATACTAGGACCTGAGTAACTTTCTATCACATTACACATCACTGCTCGATTTGCTGAAATCTTCATCAGATCTGTCAAGACCATTCTTCTAGCAATATTTAACTTCCCATCACCACCAATTCTCTTTCTACACACCAATATGCCACCCTTATACATAGTTTTACTTCTCTCAATTCTGAATCTTTGTAGTCTCTTTCATTCTTGATACTAATGAAATATAGCGGTCTTATCATCTGCTGGGATCTGGTCTTTGCTGACAAACTAATGTAATAAACAAAAAGAGACTCAGAGGTTTATGCGCACCCTCGCCATGTGCTACTCACAGTCTAGTGCAAATGTTCTAATGTACAAAAATAAAGCTGACAATTACGGTTGTATATGATCCATGTTAATAGGAACTTTGGATTTTACACTGATAATTGCAAAATATGGCAGCCACTTTCTATCTGCTCAGTATACAGTACCTTGGCGGTTTTTCTAATCATGGTGAGACATGGTGGAACCATTCGATCAAATAGTCCTTCAATAAACTTCTTATGCACTGGAGTGACACTCGAGGGCATGAGATTCATCCAAGATACCATCAGTGGTCTCCAACCCAGCATATGAGGTTCCATGTAGATCATACCACATCTGGAAACCTAAAATGGGAAAAATAAATCTGTCACTGTAGGGAAACTGTAAGCAATACCACTGTTACGATGAGGGAATTGTATAATGTCATTTTCGACTAATGAGTAATTAAGAGTCAGTCAAGATCGGAATTCCCTCTGGAAATACAACTTTAAAAGACAATGCATTATAAGACAGTTATAGAAAGGGTGATACCAAACTGATAATATTACTATTGTGACAAACGTCTAAGGTCTAATTCACAAAGCCATTAATTTTGAGTAGATGTATCTAACGTTAGTCTCAAGGATGAGTTTCTCGTGAATTTCCAGGAGTAGGAACATCTTACTAATGTTTTCTATGAGTAAGCCTGTCTTCCAGAAAATGCTTTGTGAATGAGGCCTGCGTATGTGTGAGTAACTCACATCTAACACATGAGTAAAATACAACTGTTCATAGCAAAAGCTTTGTGCATTGGGCAGTCACAGCCTAATGTCAGATCTCCTTTAAGAGGACCATGGGGCACAGAGGGGCTCCTGGGCCCAAACGTGGCTGTTGAGGCCTTTTATTACTCCCGATGTACCAGAGCCCGACCTACTATAGGTCCTGAGCAACTGTGCCAAGTATCCCTTCTGCACTTGACTCTCAGTGGCATGTGTGGTCGAGCAGTCAAGGCTCCCTCAGGGCGATGTAGATACAGGTCGGTGAGTATGACTCATAACTCAAAATGCAAACAGTGCACAAAATAAATCAATGAGCAGTCCAGTACTCACTTTGCTAGAAAAATATATATATATTTCTAACTCTGCACTTGAAATGGTATACAACATTTAGAAGCAATAACACAATTCCCCTTGAGGTTGGGGCTCTAGTAGTTATTAGGAAGATCCCTGTAACACCCTTCTTGTGTAAGATGTTTCCCGTATTTCCTCATTCACTAGTGACCGCATCCAAGGAATGCAAACTATTAGGCCATACTCAAGAATTCTCCCTCTGACTCTTTAGTAATTAGTCAAAAATGTTGATGGTGCAGCAGCACTGCTATCAGCAAGTCTACTGGAGCCTCGAAGGCCCAGTTCCAGTCTTACCAGCTCTGGAAGTTTGGTTGTATTCAGCAGATCAGCAAGTGCCCTCTCCTTGGGCACTCACAAGTCCGGATCCTGTACAGCAAAGTCGGCCCACTGGTGATGGATGCCGCAGCACCCAGCGGTGCAAGTTCTCCCTGTCGAACTGCGCTGCTGCCCCGTTTTCAGTAATCAGAACTGCTTACGGTCATTTGAGACAAATGGTAATCTTCTTTTCCCCTTAGTAGGTGGGTGCTGGTGTGATCCTCTGCCTCCCGACCGAAGGGTGTGATGTCCTTGGTGGTGTCTTGGTGAACCTCGAAGACTTACTGGTCACAGCAGTACTCCTTCGGCATGGGCAACGACTCTAACCCTAAGCCAAAGTAGTACCGGCAGCCCCAACTGGTATACAGGATTGCTGCAGTAACCATGATCCGGGTGCAGACTCTCCTTATGCTATAGCTCTCAATACAGCGACCCTTCCTGGCATACGGGGTCACTGATTTTGGCAGTCACAAGTATTGTGCTCCTAACTAACAATCAGTTCACCAATGACTCCCTCTGGCATACGGGGTCACCACGGTGCGGCAGTTTGGCTTGACGCGGAGATATTACATGGGGTGTGAGTGGCTGTGCGAGTGGTTCGGTGGAAGATGTCATCAGTGATGTAAATTTAAGATGTCATCAGTGATGTCACCAACCATGTCATGAGTGATGTAATATGTGAGGCCATAAACAGTGCATTCCAGGGGCGAAACATATACTTATCTCAGGTAACTATAACTGCTTAATTTCTATGGTTTTGTACGTGCAAATCAGAGCCTAACTATAATGTCCCTGTAACCTTTGATTTTTTTTTGGGATATATATATTAACTGGAAAAAAGAAGCGTTAAAGTAATGTGACAGGTGAATATTTAACCTAAAAAACATCACATTTATACATAAATTCAGCAGTTTTAGGCTTAAAGGCTTTAAATGCAACTGCTACTTTACAACAAAATGGCGTTCAGGAGTACCTCACTTTTGTCTTGAACACAAAATGTTAGTGCTCTAGTTTTTCTTTAGAACTATATGGAGTTGTTGCAATTGATTACTAGGGAGTTAGTTGACAGAATGCTGCAGATTTTGGAAACACGTTTCATTCCACATGTCCGACAGTTTTACTGAAATGTGTGAGAAAGACATTTGTGAACTAATAGAAAATGTGTCCTCCTTTTAGCTTCCCACAGCACTAACCATAATTTTCCAACCAAAAAGATCCCCCTTATTGTGTTAATTTACTGCAATACTCCTGTTGGAAATTCTTTTAGTTTTACAGCTTTGATTAGAACTGTGGTGAAAATGCAGCGGCCCACTGGAGAGTTAGCTGACAGACTGCATCTGGTGTTGGAAGTACATATTTCTCTCTGCATTTTAGAATGATTTACTGACATGGATTAGGAAGACACTTAAGAAGTCATAGAAAATATGTCCTCGTGTTAACTTTCTAGAGAGCACACCATCATTCCTATGACAAAAGAGCCCCCTAATAGTGTCCCTTTTCTGCACTGTCCTTTGTAAGAAATGCTGCTAGTTTTACAGCTTTCAATTCATCAAGTTGGCATTTAGGTGTGCCTCACCTGTGTCATAAATATAGAATGTTAGTGCTATATTGCTCATTAGAATTCTGCGGCGACGCTGCAGTTGATCAGAGAGACAGATGCTGGTACTGAAAGTACATGTTTGAGTCTGCATGTCAGAATATTTTACTGACTTGAATGAGAAACATATATAACCCCTTCGACGCTCATGACGAGCTGGGCTCGTCATGGCGTAGCCTCCTCGCACGCTCATGACGAGCCCAGCTCGTCACGTAAAGTGCGATTTTTAAAAACCCAGGGTACGGGCGGAATTCCGCCCGCACGCATGCGGTTAAGAACTGATAAAACATGCATCCTGAAACTCATAGAACTTGCGTTCTCATTTTAGGTTCTTAGAGCATCAACCATAGTTTCTCTGAAAAAATAAATGACCTCATATTGTTCATTTCTAAAGGAAAAGCATTAGGTTTTACAGATTTAATGCCATCAAGATGGCATTCAGGTGGGCCACAATTTTGACATAAATTAAAACATTAGCACTCTAATTGTTCCGTAGAGCATTGTGGGAAGCTGTAGTAGAACACTGGGGAATCAAATGACAGGCTTCTGCTCAAAGTACATGATTTACTCCGAATATCAAATTTAATTCTGACCTAGCAGAGATAGATAGCATGAAATTATACAAAATGTGCCCTCATGTTATATCTGGACTGCCTTCCATAACGTTTAAGTGAAAATCATGAGAGAAACCATTTTCTCTCAAGCATGGTACAACAAATCCAAGCAGAGGGTCAGCATTTTTCACAGGGTAAAATCACCTAGGAACTCACCAGAATTCCTCATATGAGTATAAATGATTATATTGTGACTAAAATCTGTTATCATCCTTCATATATGCTTTTTGGGACCCTCAAAAATAGGCTTTCACTACATTGAATTTAAATGGGGACCATGACTCCAAATACTGTAATGACTGGTATAAGATGTTACCCATGTTGTGGGCAGCCATCAAGGGAAATTCACCTGCCACCCTTGGCCCCCCCCCCACTATATGCCTTGGGATTCAGGGTGTGCACCCTTATTTTATTTATTCATTTTCAGGATGCAGGGACTATGTCCCTGAGCCCCGTAAAGGCTGCCACATCATATTCCTCATGTTGTGGTCAGTCAATCAGTGTTGAATAGTCCTCTTAAAATTGACTAATCAATCAGAGCATATTTGGACACCAACATTATAGGTATACCTGCTTTTTATCCCCTCTGTGCCCAACTCAAGCCCCTCTTTAAATCTAATGTGCCAGATGTACTAAGATAGGATTCACAAAAGGTAGACGCAATTTGCCCACTGACTTTTTTCAAATCCTATGGTATTTTGCAAACCGACCTGTGTACTTATAGGATAGTTCACAAAATACCACATCGCAGTGAGTCGCAATTCGACCTACCTCTTGAATATTAACGAGGCAGGTTGCAAAGTTCTCCCCACTCTGATTCGCTGCCACCACAGATGTAGAGGCCTGCTGCGGTCAGCAGACCTCCATGTCTGTGATTACTTTTAAATAAATCAATTTCTTTTAATGCAGCCCAATTTCCTTAAAAGAAAATGGAATGGTTTTTAAAGAAAAAGAAAAGATTGCAAAACTATATTTCAAGAATAGGCAGTGGTCCAAAGGGCCACTTCCCACTCCTAAAATATGTTTCGTTGACCACTCGTAAAAGGAGAGAGGTGTTTTGGGGACTCCTTGACGTATGCAAACAGGTTCCCACCTCCTTTGAGGTGCTGGTAAAAAAAAAAATGTTTTGAGACAGAATATCAGTCACAAAATATTAATACATATTATAAGGAATTGCTATTTGAAAGAGGCTTCAAATAAAAATTCCAAATAGCGATTCCTTATGATTTCCCAAACTTATTTACCGATTTGGTAACATGTTTCCAAATCACTTAATGTGTTTAGTACATTTGAAAAACACATTTTCTAGTCTCAAACCTTGAGATTTACCGAATTTGGCCTTATTTTCTCAAAAATAGCCGAACAGATTCACACCAAATAACAAAAAGCCCACTTTCTAAGTACATTTCTAACTTTTTACCAAATGTGTTGTTAACTCGGTCCAGCCATTTTTTAGGTATCTGAGAGCACGTTTTTGTATGGAAATACACATGGGATATCACATTTTTGGGAGCCCCATTTTGCTTGTCTTCGTTTGACAGTCAGTGCAAAACTCAATGTTGTCACAGAAGATTTCATGAAAGATGTAATATGTGGAATAATTAGCAATGCACAATGAGGGTGGGAGCTATAATTAGCTCAGGGCACAAGTTATAGTTACCAGAACTACTATAACTGGTGGAATTTCAGTTGTTTTGTACGTATAAAACTTTACGTTGCCACTAAAATTCTCACCTAACAATAACATTACTTTAACTTTTGTTTTTTAAGTGAATTTCTAGGTTTTTATTTAAGGTAATTAATATTTTCTTACCATACGTTGAAGGAAGTGACCCGATTTAGGGTCACTAGGGTCACCAATGACCACCTCTCACCCTTCCATACCAAACGAAGAGTAGGTCAAACCTACTTTGTTTATTAATATATACTGAGAGCAGAGCCCTGTCTGCCCAGTCGCTAAGAGGGCTTCAGAGGGGACTTAAATCAACAAGCATAGAGATACAATATGTACATTTTGTAACTGGGCTAAAACACGCCCACAGTTGGAATTTTCCAGGCAGGTGCAGCTAAAGAGTGAAATACGAAGAAAACGGTTTCAGCGCTTCTATCGCTCACAAGGTATCTCAATTCCGAAGACGTTCCATTCGGGCCTGCCACTTGAGAAGTGGCAGAGGGCCTCCGTCTAGAGAAAAAGGTATGCCCTAATGGAACAGTGTATCCATTACTGGAACAGAACAGGAGTGAAGGACACAAAACTCTAAGGGGAGCATTTCTCGGAATTTAAACAAGATCAGTTTCGAACAGCTAATTTGGCGCCTAGGAAGAAAATGGAGCTCCGAATACTAACTAACATGGGGTAATGAGCTAACATGAACATTTCTATTCTAACAACGTAAAGCCAACCCCCACCAGGCAGACAACCCCACACTGTGAGGTTGGCCGCAGGGGCTGGTCTGCGGCCAGGCCCTGTGGCAAATCCAACTGCTTGCAGGCTGCCAACCTCACACTGCACATGGCCTTTGGCCTTGTGTAGCAAGGGGTTGGCCGCAGGCAACCAACCCCATGCTGCACACAGTCTTCAACAGTGCACAAGTGGGTTGAACACAGCGCCTGGCTTTTGGCATGAAATATACACAGTTTGTTTAGCATTAATTGCTCAAAAACTACTGGATGGATTTACACCAAAACACAAAAAGCATTCTTTCTGGACAAAGATCTAGCTTTCGGCAAAATATGGAGTAAATCTGTTGAGCACTTTTGGCTGTAGCTATGTCTAAAATATCTATGGAGAAGTGAATGGGGAAAATGCGTTTTGGGACCCCCGCTGCATTTTTCTCGGCCCCAGCTTGACACATCACCCCAAAACTTTCTATGCACAAAAGTAATCAAAAGTAGCACTTTTTTTGGTACGTTTTGTGGAGATTCGTAAAATATTATCAAAGTTTTTAGCAACACAAAAAAGTATATTCCTATGGAAGCACAATCCTAATGACCGCCAGTAGGATATATATATATTTTTTTTTCGTGAGGAGTTCCAACTTATGAGACAGACGTGGCAAAGAGGCAGCAGGGGCAAACCCCCAGAAAGAAGACCAGAAAGACGCGAACAGGGGGCTTCTGCAGAGGGAAACCAAGGAGTGGCCTCACAAACACGCAGCAAATAGGGGAACAAGAAGAGAAATCTTGTGGAAGATTTAACTATCATCAACCTAACTACACACAAACTGACAAAACCTGAAGAAATGGTACTCAAAAAAGAATCGACCTTTTGTCCTTCTCAGAATTTTGAATTTACCTAGACAAGAATTGACCTGTATTTCTTTACGTAAAAATAAAAACTCTTCAAATTCTTCAAAATGAAAAACGTGCAAGGTCAAAGTGAAAATACAGTGAGAACTGCAGGATCCAGTGAAATAATGGACAATCTTTCTGGGGAAGTCCTGCAAACTTTGCAAATATTGACAAGTCAACAAATTGAAAGTTCTCAGGAGCAAGAATTGAACTCTATTTTAACCGCTGAAAGTTTTGGAATTGCACAAAAAATTGTGAAGACAAATTTCAGACCACGATCGGTATTCACACCAAAGACATCTTTTGATACCATGGTTACTTTTGAAGAAGCGGTAAAGAATGATCTGTTACTAATGAGGACAACAAAATCTAAAAAATTCAAAGAGGGACAGGCAAATCGCACAACAGAGCAACGACAAGCCCCAGCAAAGATACGGGCAAACACCAACATAATTTGCAAACCTTAAGGAGGGAACATTGTGCTTATAAGACATGACTTTTACTGCACTGAGGCTTTAAGGCAGTTATCAGACACCACCTGCTACAGTAAAATCCCCAAGGAGGAGTACACTAGAAGTATTTTGGAATATCATGATATGATTAAAAAATGGCTGAATCACGGAATGATTGATGTAAATGAACACAAATTTTTAAGTTGTCAGCAACCAGTCACTCTGACATTTAATCATCTACCCATAAGAGTTCTGCAGCACCGCCGGGTAGACCAATCATTTCATCCAAAGGCAGCCTGACAGAAGCTATGTCACAATACTTGGATTTCTTCTTGATTGACTTTGCAAAAATGTTACCATCATATATCTGTGACATGACAGATTTTATACGGATAATTTCAAATATCATTTGGGAACCAGACATGTTTATGATTGTTTTAGACATAACTAGTCTTTACACATGTATTTCTCATCAGCACGGTATCAATGCAGTCAAATATTTCCTTAAGGGCAGGTCCGTAAAATTCTTGGAACATAACGCAATGTTGATTGAATTTTTAAAGTTTTGCCTGACCAATAATATTTTCCTCTTCCAGCAACTGTATTTCAGACAGTTCAAAGGTACGGCGATGGGCACCTGCTTCACCCCCAGTTATGCGAACTTGTTCGTAGGCTGGTGGGAGAAGCAGGTGACCTGGGTCCAAGAGAACAACCAGTCGGTAGCATCTGTCATTGGATGGTATTGTTACATCGATGATCTTTTCATCCTTTGGAAGGGTACAAAAGTGAGGCGGAATTGTACATTAATCAGTTGAATACCAATATAGTAAACCTTCACTTCAGTGGACAAATAAGCAACACAGGGGTCAATTTTCGAGATCTAAAAGTTTTCATTAGGGATGGTCAAATTTGTATCTCCCTTTTTAGAAAAGTCACAGCAGGAAAATCAGTCCTGGAAGCTAGCAGCAGTCACCCTAGACCTCCTAAAAAAAGTATCCTGTATGGGGAATTGCTGCGACTTAAGAGAAAGTGCTACAGAAACAAGGACTTTTTGGAAGCAGCAAATGAAGGTTCATGATACAAGGGTATTTGAGTCGACTTCTCCAGAAGAATCTAGATAAAGTGAGTAAAATTCCTAGAACTTGTCTTCTGAGAGATAGATTGAAACTAGGTTAAAAACAAACCAACACCTTCAGATTCATTACTACCTTCACAAGAGATTCCAGGAGACTGCAACACGTACTCACACGTAACTGGCATATTTTGAAATCTGACTCTGTCATTTTGAAGGACATACCAGACCATCCCAAAACGACATATAGACGCTGTCGTTCCTTAAGAGACTCCCTAGTTCAGAGACATTTTGACACAATCCCGTATAATCCCAGGATGAGCAATCTGGCTGATGTTTCCCATGCAACAGGTGCAAATCCTGTGAAAATAGTGTAACGACAACAACATATCAAATACTGGGGATGGTGGGTCCTAAATGAATCACCAAGTTTCTAACCTACACAACACCATTCTGTGTGTATAATTTGGTTTGCCCGTGCAACCTGC
Organism: Lissotriton helveticus; assembly: GCF_964261635.1. NCBI lineage: Eukaryota > Metazoa > Chordata > Amphibia > Caudata > Salamandridae > Lissotriton > Lissotriton helveticus. The sequence continues at coordinate 537,541,785 of NC_136061.1, forward strand.
AGTATATAGGCAGCACGATACACCCTACCAAATGCAGGATTTTAGAACATGCCAGGACCATTGAAAGAAATTATGTAACTTACCCAGTAGCCAGGCATTTCACCCGTTCCATCAGTGCAATAGAAATCTGCTCAAGTTCTACTGTCTAGACCACGTTCCAGCTCATGAGAGTGGAGGAAATAGAGAACTTAAATTGCGAAGACTTGAATCTAGATTCATAGTAGATCTACAGACTAAAGCACTAGTTGGCCTCAATACAAAAGAGTTAGCTATACATCTAGGCTGGTGGCTCCAGAATCACTGTATTCCATGGATAGATGATGTCTTCCTCATACTTCTAGAAAATCTCCCCCCCCCCGCAAAATGGTACATATATCACTGTAAATATTGCACTAAAATGATTGGAAGCTGGACTCACAGCAGCCTAGTTGTGTATAAAACTGTAAATAAATGTATTTGTTTTGGATGAACTTGATCGTAATATGCCAGAATGGCTATAGTTTAGGCAATTTTCTTGGTATTTCCTTTAATAATTAATTTTGAATGAGCAATTGTTGAACCGAAAATGTCAATCATGTCAGCTTGGTGAAAAAAACTCTTTGCACTAACAATCGGGTATAATGTAGTCTGAATCATTGAATACTGTATCTAGAACACTAGTGTGAAACCATATGTATCAGAAATTACCTAAGCCAAATTATAAATGTTGCATTATCATTAATGCCCCTCCAGGGCGAAATAGCATATTCTATGGAGCAGTAACAGATCGTAAACAAATTAATTTGATTATTGGAAAAGGAATTAATTTTTTCCACATCTGCTGCATGCATGCTTTAATACAATGCATATCGCAATTTTAAATCTCAATATAGGTAATGATTGAAAATAAAACTGTAAATATCTTTGCACAGGAATGTATGCCCATTCAGGGCAAGCATTCTCACAGACTAAATAGAACTGATGCTCATCCTTTGTGTTACCGACTGTTAATAGGAATGAACATTATGATTGCATATAATGTAAATATGAATGTAAATATATTTTTGTTCACCGCGCCGAAATGCACATTTAAAGCGAGACTTAATGACATTGTTGAATCATAATATGAATGGATATCAGGTTCTAACTTTGCAGTGAAACTTCTCAAACATGGACGCCATGAATTATAGCATGTGTCCATCCTTTATTTTCATTTCTGTTTACGATATTGACCCCGGAAGTACTTTTCTTATGATTGGGTTTAAGTATGGCGATGTTTTCTGTCTTTGGTAAACAGTAGGAAAAAGGCGCGAAGCCAAAACGCGTCTTGTTCACTTGTGTGCGGTAAATAAAAAAACACTGTATATTCACCTTCATCTGTGTGCGGTCTCTTTGCTTGCCTTGTGGGGTATTGAGGTGTATGTATGTATGTATGTATGTATGTATGTATGTATGTATGTATATATATATATATATATATATATATATATATATATATATATATATGAATGGATATCAGGTTCTAACTTTGCAGTGAAACTTCTCAAACATGGACGCCATGAATTATAGCATGTGTCCATCCTTTATTTTCATTTCTGTTTACGATATTGACCCCGGAAGTACTTTTCTTATGATTGGGTTTAAGTATGGCGATGTTTTCTGTCTTTGGTAAACAGTAGGAAAAAGGCGCGAAGCCAAAACGCGTCTTGTTCACTTGTGTGCGGTAAATAAAAAAACACTGTATATTCACCTTCATCTGTGTGCGGTCTCTTTGCTTGCCTTGTGGGGTATTGAGGTGTATGTATGTATGTATGTATGTATGTATGTATATATATATATATTGCTACCAATCCTGTTTCCATACAAACAGGTCTGACACATGCTCGGTTTGCCAAATAGAAATTTAATACCTCCAGTGCACATTTGCCAATAACCACGATGTCCACAATTCCAGCGTCTGGCAGACGCGTTTCGGCGTGTGCCTCATCAGTGCCAGTTCCTTGCTGAAAGTGTCAAGATGCTTCCTTCGCGGGGCTGATGTTTAAATAACACACGAGTGACCTCATTGGCTGGGAGTCGTTGTTATAGAAAGCAGACAGGGAAAGTTCCTCCGATGGTTAATGTCGCTATACTCCCAGCTGTGAGCCCTCGGTTAATGCGCACTGAGTCGCGCTTTCAGAAACCAACACACAAAACAGAACAGTCCGATGTAGGTACAGTGACCCATCTTCGCATAAGGTAATGCTTTCTGTTTCTTTGTGGGCTCCTTTTCAATTGCGGGAAACATGAAGGTGAATTACTTCTCTGCTGGGCATTCCTTAAGCAGACAACTTGCCTGCTCCCTCTCCTCAGTATCTTCAAGACACTCCAGGCTGGGGGGGCGCCGCAATGTGCCTTCCAAGCACTTCATACCAAAGTTCGTCGGTTCATTTTTGCGGTGCTCCTGAACGAGGGGCGTGTCAGTATCAGCGGAGCCGACCTCCGTTTCCACATACTGCTACCAATCCTGTTTCCATACAAACAGGTCTGACACATGCTCGGTTTGCCAAATAGAAATTTAATACCTCCAGTGCACATTTGCCAATAACCACGATGTCCACAATTCCAGCGTCTGGCAGACGCGTTTCGGCGTGTGCCTCATCAGTGCCAGTTCCTTGCTGAAAGTGTCAAGATGCTTCCTTCGCGGGGCTGATGTTTAAATAACACACGTGTGACCTCATTGGCTGGGAGTCGTTGTTATAGAAAGCAGACAGGGAAAGTTCCTCCGATGGTTAATGTCGCTATACTCCCAGCTGTGAGCCCTCGGTTAATGCGCACTGAGTCCCGCTTTCAGAAACCAACACACAAAACAGAACAGTCCGATGTAGGTACAGTGACCCATCTTCGCATAAGGTAATGCTTTCTGTTTCTTTGTGGGCTCCTTTTCAATTGCGGGAAACATGAAGGTGAATTACTTCTTTGCTGGGCATTCCTTAAGCAGACAACTTGCCTGCTCCCTCTCCCCAGTATCTTCAAGACACTCCAGGCTGGGGGGGCGCCGCAATGTGCCTTCCAAGCACTTCATACCAAAGTTCGTCGGTTCATTTTTGCGGTGCTCCTGAACGAGGGGCGTGTCAGTATCAGCGGAGCCGACCTCCGTTTCCACATACTGCTACCAATCCTGTTTCCATACAAACAGGTCTGACACATGCTCGGTTTGCCAAATAGAAATTTAATACCTCCAGTGCACATTTGCCAATAACCACGATGTCCACAATTCCAGCGTCTGGCAGACGCGTTTCGGCGTGTGCCTCATCAGTGCCAGTTCCTTGCTGTATATATATATATATATGTATATTTTAGGTTGGGGATCATGGCAATTAAATATTACTTAACTTAACATTTAAAAAACCCTAGAAATTCACTGATAAAACCAAATGTTACAGGACGTTATAGTTAGGAAATATAATTTAAAGAACCTTTGAAATTCACATTTTACACACACAAAACCATAGAAATTGAGCACTTACAGTTAGAGATACCTGAAGAAAATATAACTCGTGCCCAAAGGTAACTATAACCAGTGGCCTAACCATGCACTGCTAATTACCTAACACATTACATCACTCATGAAATCATTGATAATATCACTGCAACATTTGCTGTAAAATATTGATGAATATAAGTGTGCATGGCAGGGGTACAAGTTATAGTTACCTTAGGGCACAAGTTTCTACAGTTTTGTGTGTATAAAACGTGAACCTAACTATAAGGTCCCTATAACCTTTGGCTTTTACAGTGAATTTCTAAAGTTTCTTTAGTTCCATTTCCTAACTTTAATATTCATGTAATCTTTGGTTTTTTGAGTGATATTGAGTATATATATATATATATATATATATATATATATATATATATATATATATATATATATATATATATTTGAATCTACACACAAAGTTGGGGGTTGGCGATAGTGACTGTACAATAATTATAGTTAAGTCCCACATGGCCGTGTTCAAACTGGAATGGCATGGGGAGCAAAAAAACTATGAATTTAGGCCCAACTCTTTGTACTGGGGTGAATGTATGACATTGTTCTGCATTCTGTCCATCAATTGTTGTTTTTTGCATTTCTCACCCAAGTAGGACGTGTATGCCCAGGCGTAGGTCCCGGGCTCACTGTGCGACTGGATTCAAGCTATCCTGGCTGATGAGGGGTGAAACCCAGAAACCGGTCCTCGGATGCTTGTTTCCGTTCTAGGGAGGACCTGGCGTGGCAGATCGGTCTGGACTGTTCCCATGAGGCACAGGGTCAAGTCTGATCTGCATATGGCCAGGACTAAACTGGGGTGACATGGTGAGCAAAATAATGATGGATTTAACCAACATCGCTTGACTGGAGGTGAATCTTTTGATTTGTTCTGCATTTTGTTTATTAATTGTGTGTCTTTTACTTTTAGAAAGTTGGCGTTTTCTTACTGTAACCATTCTGTGCCTCTACCTGTCTCTGAATACACATCTGGGGTGGGTGACAACTAGGCATTGTGAATTCGCTGTAGGCAGTCCCACACAAAGGGAGCTGAGGTTAGCCTGATAGGCTATTCACAGCCTGATGGCACATCACCAGGTTGATAGAGATAGATAGATAGATAGATAGATAGATAGATAGATAGATAGATAGATAGATAGATAGATAGATAGATAGATAGATAGATAGATAGATAGATAGATAGATAGATAGATAGATAGATAGATTCTTTAGTGTACAGTTAATTACAATCATTACTATGGAGCTCCAGATACCTGGTAAGCAACACATTATTGGCAGATGACAAGTAATTGCTAAAAGGGCATGCATCAAAATAGCAGTTAAAACTAACAGTTAAAAGAGAGAAAGAGAGAGAACCCTTTCAATCCGGGGTCTGAAAATGCTGGCTTTTGCCCCCAATGTACCTTCCAATACTGGGCCAATGTAAAGTGCATTACGTTAGGGTGCTTTCAAAGCCTAAAGGGCCAACTTTACCTCAAGGGTGGGTTCCGAGGCTCGGCCCACAAGAAGTGAAAGTGTTTTTAAAGAATGCAATGTTTTAATTGTCTATTATGTTTAGGGGACCTGCGTAAGGAAATGAGGTTTACTAACCTCCCGGGGTCGGGGCTGCTCTGAAAGTGCATATTAAGTGCAATGCTTTTGGTCTTTTTTAGTTTTTAGCAGCATGTTAGGGATTCAGATTCTAATGCAGTGTTTGGAAGTGCTAGTGCAATTTTCATAAATTTCAGATATCGAACCACTAGCGGCGGCGAATCAGGCCTGTAGCGAATCTGGAGCCAAGGCAGGCAGAGCAGGGATCTTGTGCACTTCAAAGGCCTCTCTTTGAACTCTTCCCCCACTTTAAAGGCACAACTGGTTAAAAGTATTCGACCCCTGACACCACCAACTGCCAAGAAGAAGGATTCATGTGCTGTTGAAAGAACTGTCACTCTGCTGGACTCCTGCTCTGCTGTGCCTGCCCTGCTGCCGCCTTGCCTGGAAGCAAGAAGGACTGGACCAGAATCTTTACATCCCCAGAAGCAAGCGACTCCAAGGGCTTGCTGGCTTGCCTCCTGTTTTTAAGTCTCAGGACCATCAAAGACTTCATTCAACCCTGCTACAGCCTCTAGGCTCTGCTACCTGTGAGCCATGCCCTGCCAAGTGGTGCCAATCCAGTCGTAGGCCCTTGGAGATGGGATTTATGGATGTTTCTGCCAGAATCCACGCAGTGCTGACTTTATGCAGGTTGGAACAGATGCATTCATCTCAACGCATCACCACTTCGTGGACACCACGGCGTCGGTTGCACATTTCGATGACAATGCATTGCCTTTACTGCAGACGGTAAGCCAACGATGCATCAGCGAACTGCACAATATGAAACTGATGCATCACCTACAATCCGACAAATTGGCGACAGCTCATCACCTCTGACAGTTCCTTGCAGTAACCCTCAACAAAGACGCTTCCTCTGTGAAGGTACTCTTTTCAGGAGCCCTGCGTGAATCTTAAATACGCCCCACGCTCTATCACTGTCGGCTTAACTTTTCAGATTTGACCCAATCCACCGCGACCAGATTGCACCGGTTGGTGCTTTAAGCAGTATATTTCAAGATATTTTTACAAATTCATAACTACGGTTCGACTTATTTAATTTTTTGGGTCATTTTCGTCTTGTTTTGATCATTAAATTAAGCTCTCACCTGGTGTGGATTATTTTTGTGTTTTACTGTAATAGGTTTTGCAAAAACACTTTACAAATTGCCTCTTAAGTAAAGCCGGTCTACTCTGTGCCAAGCTACCAAAGGGTAAGCACAGGTTAATTTTGGGTGCATGTCTGATTTATTCTGGCTAGAATTGTGGTGCCAGCGTGGACAGGGTGCATACCTCTACCAACTAGAGACCTAATTTCTTACAGTTCCCTAAACTTTGTTTTTTTCAGTAAATGCCTCTGAGTTTTTTAAACTAATGTTGATGTCTCATGAACGAGATTAACCATATCTTATATAATGTTTTTTCAATTAAAATATGCATATACCTATATAAGACACTGTAACACAGGTCCAAAACTGTTTGCTCATATTACTAATCAGGCAGGTTGAAAAACGACACTCAGTATCCAGCACTACAGCATATTTGCCTGTATTTTTTCATGGGTTTAAATAGCCTCATAACTATTCTCCCTAGCGTAAATGCCCTAGCGTAAATGTAAGCCCACTTAAGCTGCAAATGGGGATATTCGCCACAGAAATATACTTTCCAATTGTGCGTACCTAGCACTGATGCGTCTTGACTAAGATAGAGTAGATGTGCAGTGATGCACTTAAAAAATCCCTACCACAGCATGCAATACAAAATGACTTTTCCTAGAAGGGTTTTGTTTAACCCCTAAAGTGGGTGGATGCAGTGCTCTCTATAAACCTTCTTGTGCATGTTTTTGCCCCACAGGAAATTATGCCATGGCAGCTTCAACACTGGGAAACGGTCTTTAACAGAGGTGTTTCGGGAATATATGATGGTACATCTTTAGAGGCCCATCTACAGGGATGTTTACATGGACAGCACAATCTAGGCATGGGTGTCTACTAACATTGCAGGTCTCAAACAAGATCCCTCAGCAGCAAACGGCCAAACATAGCTCAAGTATTTAGAGGCTGTGAGTACAAGTGGCACTAGAACACCCATGAGAGTACCAGCAGTGCTACATCTGCTTCCACAAGACCCACCTCCTCAACTTAAGGGTGTGAATACATTTTGTTTGCAGAGTAGGAGGTACTCATGCTCAAGATTTGTTAATGTACTTCATATTAGGATATGATTACAAATTATTGTAGGAGAATGTGGCACTTGACAGATGACACTTTTAGAAACGAACACATAACCAAGTTATGGGAATCAGTAATGGATTTCAATGAATGGTTTCATGCCAGATAATGAAGATACTTACAGTAGCAGGTGAGGCCACTTCTAAATCCATGGGCTCAAAGATAAGGCTCATTTGTGAAGACATCTGGATGATCTCACCACTCATAAGGCAGAGCTTCTTGTTGTCGTCCAACACTGTGTTCATATTTTCAATCCACACTGCATCGACTGGGCCATCAAAAATTAGCCATTTCCTGTCTGGACTCTGTTTGGTAGATATTTCGGTTTACAACTTTAGTTGAATAAACATTAATATTTATAAATACGTTGTTTATTTCGATCATCAAGATCATAAGACCTCCTAAATTACATAATATCCTTTTCCTCAAGATTGGACACAAGCACCTCCTTTATAGGGCCTGATAAATACTTAATAATAAATAAAATGCTTTATGGACTCCAGCTCCCCAGGGCATCCTGTTGCATATTACGTAGGAGCCAGGCATTTAGGAAACTCACAAACTCCAGAAAACCAGGTTAAATTGTGTAAAAAGCACTCACTTCTGTCAAGAGTAGACCTAGCCCAGTTGCTGATCTATACCCAGTGCACTGGTTATGAGAATGAAAGCCCTCATTGTAGGTTTAATCACTTCATATTTTGTTCTCTTTCAGAAATGGTTTACTAAACTAAGTACTAAACGTTTATGGTTTAATTTTTTTGCAGACGGAGGCATCACTGCAAGTACTTACCTTGTCCTTCCCTCCCCTATGCTCCAATCCACTTCCATCCACTTCCACCTCACACAGATGCTGCTGCCTACATTAGCCACTGCTAAGAGCAGCTGGTAAATATATGTGTTAGACTCCACGGAATTGAGAATTCCATGTGGTTTTACAACCAGTAGATCTAGTTTCAAAGTTAAATCCCCATTTCATGGGGTACAGCTTGTAATTGCACTGTACCGGTACGGTGTTAAATAAAGGTAATGTACATTTCACATTTGAGACCTATGCCCTATGGTCTTCAGGATATTGAGAAGATAAATATATCAAATTCGAATTTGCAGTAGATAATGTAAAGCAAATCCTTAAGAATAGGACAGTGTCAAAATCAACCATAACTTATGTGATGTTTTGTACACTGAATTGTTTAATGCAGCCTCATGTTTAACAGTTTGAAATACTAAAAACGTGAACACAAAGGGCCTGATTATGATGATGGTCGGACAAGCGCCCGACCGCCATCCTTTCGGGAACAGGAACGACCGTCAGGCAGTCCCACCAGACAGATGCCGATCCGCCTTCTGTGGAGGCAGTCGGAAACATGCCTCTTAGCATTAAGGCTTGTGCTGCGACCCGAAAAAGGGCTGCAGCACAAGCCTCACTGGTAAGAGGCATGTTTGTAAACATCCTGGCACCTTGTGACAGGCACCATGCAGACCCTGCCAGATGGTACATGAATGTTAAGGGGAGCACCATAGGTGCCCCCTAGTACCCATAGCTGAAGGCCAAGGGGGAAACGGGGACCCCTAGGCTAAGTCCCTTTCTGCTTGACTTTTAATGGCAGGCGGACTGTCATGAATTGGCAGGTGGAAAGGGACATTGTAATCCCTATGGCAGTGCCTGAGCAGGCAACACCATTATTGTAGGAACTGAAGTCCCTCCGGCGGTCCAACGGGCTCCTCGAACCCATCAGATGTGTGGCGGATGGTCTCTCCGCCAGACCTCTATCCGTCCGCCATCCTAATGCGGTGTGCGGTCCTGCAGAATTCGATGGCGGTGGGACCGCCACCGATGGCTAGATAGTAGCCATTCACGGCCATGGTAATCAGGCCCAAAGTTTCTTAGCATCTGTAAGACAGTATTAATATTGAAATTTTTGTTAAACGTAAAAAAATATTTTTTAAAAAGGAGCAAGGGAGAAAATAAATAAATAGAGAGGACTAGAAGCAACAAAGAAATTGAACATTTAATCAGTTCAGCATTATATCTATGTCAAGCATTGAATAGTTGAATATGTTTTAAAAAAAAAAATTTAGGAACAGAGCTCTCACCAAGGTGACGTTTGACAAAGATTCACCTGTTTTTCATCTCTCTCACACACTCACACACATGCACACATATACACACACACACACACACACACACACACACACACACACAGTGAGGCCCATCCCCAATGCATTTTGTTATACATAAATGAGAATGTCTGTAGCACTCTTTCACATACTTTTACAATCCTTTGTAAATTGGCCCCAAAACATCTAAAATAGTACTAAAGTGGAACTAGTCAGAGAATATTCATATACAATTGGTACAAACAGAAAGGGTTGTGCCATGTTGCCACTTTCACTAATACTAAACTGGACATTTTGGGATCAATTCACAAAGGAATGTAAGAGTACATAAGAGAATCGTTCTGTAGTCCCATTTCCTGTAATCACAAATGCCTTTGTGAATAGGCCCCATTAGAGCTGAAAAATGGAGACTATTCTTAGACAAAAGAACAAGTTACTTGACTTCCGTTACGCTATTTCTGGTGGATAATCGATCTAACCTCAGATTCCTCACCTTGTGAATTTTCCCCGAGGTGTCAGACTGGATCCAAAAACTTTTCAAAATCTCTTGAATTTATTGCTCACATTCCTAATGTGTACTCCCTTTAAGATACAACACATCTGTACTCACTCTCAAGAAAGCTTTCTTCATTTACATTACATCGGTACAGAATGTGAGTAAACTCTGTCAACCCAACGTACATAAAAGTCTTTCTGGACAAGCTGATGTTAAGAAAGTGAGCTTCTTTTCTACCAAAAGTAATCCCTTCTTTTCATGTCAGAAAAATGATCACCCTCTCCTCGCCATTCCAAGAGGGAAGAGAACCTCGATCGGCTGCATCCTAAAAGACCTACAAGTTTCTACATTGATTGTACATGGAACATGGTGTAGAAAATCAGCTCTTTGTTGGATTCGCTGTGGCAAAGAAGAGGAAGGCAGTGCAGAAAAGGATCATCTCTTGCTGGAACATCTCCTGTATCAAAGCCTATTATACATTGGCTAAGAAGTAGCCCCCAGATGGCTTTCAGGTTCAGTCAAGCCTGCTACCAGCACTGCGTTGGCACACAGAATGGCTGTTCAAGGAATTTCGCGTGCGGTTATATGGGCGTCAGTTCATACATTCACAAAGCACTACTGCCTAGACAACTAGGTCAGTCGAAATGGGCATTTTGCCAATTGGTTCCTAAAGGACTTTTTTATCTGAGCCATCTCACAGACCCACCACATATGAGGTACTACTTTACTATCTATTCACAAGGTGAGGAATCTGTGGTTAGAAGTATCCATCAGAAGAACAAGTTACTGGTGGATACTCTATCTAACTGCAGATTCTTCACCAATCATCCCACCATCCCTTTCTGTGAACTGGACTCATTTTCCATCTAAAAATGTCCCAGTTCCAAGACTAGAGATCTGCACTCTAGTCCAACCAATCTGCTGCTGTGCTTTGTGTCTAGTTGTGCAACACTCTAAAAAACAATTAACTTCTGCATGCATAGGCTGCACTTCTATGCAGATCCGCATGACACCTAAGGAGTAGAACAATGTTGACAGGGTGCCGCATGATGCCAGCTACGGGAATGCAGAGCCACTGCTGAAAAGTTTTCGGATCAAGTCTGATAACTGATTAATATTCACAAGGTGAAGAATCTGAGGCTGGAAGTATTCACCAGAAGGCATGTGTGAGTCACAATAGCATGGATACACTATTAACTAAATAAAATGCTTCTGACTAAACTTGGTTGATTGAAAGTGATAAGGAGCAAAGATGGTTCATTTAGCTGTGGAAGCAGACCCTGACAGTATGCACCCTCCTACAAAACTGGATGAAAGAGTAAATGCATCTATGTCACTTTGTCCCTTGTGCCTGCTGTGAGAGTGAGCAACTCAAATTGCCAGGGAAATGTCATAAATCAGAATAGCCTAGAAGAAATTGTTGCTTTAAAACACTAGGAGTCTTGACATTTAAAAAGATTTCTGTACTTGATGAACAAGTTGCTTACCTTCGGTAACGCTTTTTCTGGTGGATACCGCATCTGCCTGTGGATTCCTCACCTTTTGAATTACCCTGCACACAGCATTCCACTGAAACTTTTTTCATAGCTCTCCCACATCGACGAGGACATCACAATAGCATGGCTCCACTCGCAACTCCGCTTGATGTAATTGGAGCCATGCGAAAACCTCGTCGGCATGCTGGCGTCAGTTCCACCCACTTTGTTCCGTGCCTTCGAGTTGAATGGGTGAACCAACAACATTTCACAAGTATATAAAGAATATAAATATATATACAACTACTCAAGAAGAAAGGAAACTGGAAATTCTAAAACATAGATGTTTCCTGACAACAAGCATCATGTATCTCCAATGCCAATGAACACAAGACTGAAATACTCAAAATTCTTTTCAGTATAAGTAGGTAGACAACGGGGTGGCAGGTGGCTCAGTGAGGAATCAAGAGGCAGATACTGTATCCACCAGAAAAAGCGTTACCGAAGGTAAGTAACTTGTTCTTCTGATGGATACATCTGCCTGAGGATTCCTCACCTTTTGCATTGAATCTCCAAGCAGTCCCGCTCCAGGGAAAAGAGTGTACACCTACCTACACCAAAAGGTCCTGCAGCACAGAGCATGCAAAATGGCCATCCCCCTCACCTCTGAATCTAAGCATAAGTGTGGAGGGAGGCTCAATTTGCCGCCTTGCAGATGTTAACAGCATGGACACCTCTAGCCAAAGCCGAAGAAGACTTAGCTCTATTAGAATGAGCTCTAATACCTTCAGACGGCTCTTTCTTGGCCAAGATGTAGCAGATCTTGTTACACAGGGTGATCCACCTGGACAACATTCGCTTGTTGACAGTCTTGCCCTTCATTTTTCCCACATAACCAATGAAGAGCTGGTTGTCTAGCCTGAAGTCCTTAGTCCTGTCGAGGTAGAAGCTGACCGCCCTCTTAGAGTCTAGGAGGTGAAGTCTCTCCTCCTCCTTAGAAGGATGAGGGGGAAGATAGAAAGTGGGTAAAGTGATGGACTGCCCCAGTTGAAAAGGAGTAACCACTTTGGACAGGAAAGCAGGTCTGCTCCAGAGAACCATCTTTTCTGCATGAATAGAGCTGAAAGGAGGCTTAGAACTAGGAGCCTGCAGCTCACTAACCCTCCTGGCAGAGGTAATCGCAATCAGCAAAATAGTTTTAAATGAGAGAAGCCTAAATGGACACATATGTAGAGGCTCAAAAGGAGATTCCATCAGGAAAGTAAGAACTACATTTAAATCCTACTGAGGCATAATAAAAGGAGTGAGGGGAAATCTATTAATGAGACCCTTAATGAATCTCATGACTATGAGAGACTTAAACAACGATGGTTGGTCTGGCAAACAAAGAAAGGCTGACAAGGCCGACAAGTAGCCATTAACAGTCACTACAGCCAAAGAAAGAGAAAAACTAAGAATATCAAACAAATGGGCATTTAAAGGATCAATTGAACTTCCTCCACACCATTTACCAAACCTGGCCCACCTAGTGGAATAGACAGATTTGGTGAAGTGTCTTCTGGGCAATAAAATAGCATCCACCACATCCGGAGGGAGAACGAAAGAGCTTAGGTTGCCTGTTCAATCTTCAGGCACAAAAGTGCAGGCTCTGGTGGTGGGGGTGTAGAACCTGCCCCTGCAAGAGGAGTGCTGCCCTGAGAGCGAGACGGAGCTGAGGGTGCAATAAGAAGTGAAGGTCTGTGTAGCACACCCTCCTGGGCCAATCTGGGGCAATCAATATGACTTCGGCCTGGTCTTGGCAAATCTTCCTCAGAACCCGTGGAATCAAGGATATAGGAGGAACCATGTAAAGAAGCTGTGAGCCCCAATCTAACTGAAACGCGTTCCCCAGCCCTGTCCGCTTCAGATACTGGAGACTGTGGAACGACGGGCAGTGCGCACACTCGTGAGTGGAAAACAGGTTCAACTGAGGAAACCCCCACATCCTGAAAATGTGATGGACTATCTCCGAATGAAGACACCACGCACGATCGGCTGAGTATTGCCAACTGAGACTGTCTGCTGCACATACAGCACCCCAACCAGATGATTTGCAATCACGCAAATCCGATGGGCCTTAGCCCAGGACCAGAGTTGCAGAGCCTCTCTACAGAAACGACCCTACTCCTCCCTGTTTGTTGATCGCGGTAGTTTTGTCCTCAGGACCAGAAGACCAAGTTAATTACCTTCGGCAACGCTTTTTCTGGTTGGTACAGTATCTCCCTGTGGATTCCTCACCTTTTGAATTACCCCTGTGACCAGCATTTCACAGAAACTTTTTGATAGCCCTCCCACATCGATGAGGATGTCACAATAGCACGGCTCTGCTCGCGACTAGGTATGAGCTCACCGAAGCTTCATCGGCATGCGGAAGTCAGTTCCACCCATTTTTTCCGTGCCTTCAAGACGAACGGGTGAACTGACAACCTATTGCGAGTTTACACAGTATACAATATATACACAAATATACCCAATATATAAATTAAATAAATAGGAAAATACAGGAAAGACATTTCCTAAAAACAAGCATCTAAGCAAGGCAAATGACATAGACATAGTAAAATGTCAAGCACAAAAATCTTTTTGGTATACGTAGGTAGACAACAGGGAGGAGGGTGGGTCAGTGAGGAATCCACAGGCAGATACTGTATCCAACAGAAAAAGCATTACCAAAGGTAAGTACCTTGTTCTTCTGATGGATACATCTGTCTGTGGATTCCACACTATTTGAATTGAATCCCCAAGCAGCCCCTCTCCCGGCGGAGGGTGCCCAACTACTCATACCAAAAAGTCCTGCAGCACAGAACATGCACAATGGCCATCCCTCCTCACCCCTGAATCCTAGCAATAATGCTTCGCGAAGGTGTGGAGGGAGGCACACGTTGCCGCCTTACAGATAGCCGCAACAGATACACCTCTAGCCAAATCAGAATTTGAAGACTTTCACTCTAGTTGAATGAGTTCTAATACCTTCAGGCAGCTCCTTATTGGCCAAGGCATAGTAGATCTTGATGTACAAGATGATCAACCTGGAAAGCGTTCTCTTATGAACAGCTGTGCCCTTCATTTGTCCCACGTAACCAACAAAGTGCTGGTAGTCCAGCCTCAAGTCCTTGGTTCTGTCCAAGTAGAATCTGACCACCATTCGAGGATCAAGGCAGTGAAGTCTCTCCTCCTCCTTGGAAGGTTATGGGGAATTACAGAATGTAGGTAAGGTGATAGCCTGCCCTAGATAAAAAGGTGTAACCACCTTAGGCATGAATGCAGCTCTGGTCCTAAGAACCATCTTGTCTGCATGGATGGTTATAAAAGGAGGCTTAGAACTAAGAACCAGAAGCTCACTTACCCTCCTAGCAGAGGTAATACCAACCAGAAGAGACGTTTTGAATGTGAGAAGCCTCAACGGGCAACTATGCAGAGGCTCAAAAGGAGAACCCATCAGGAAAGTCAGAACCAAATTTAAGTCCCACTGGGGCATAATGAAGGGAGTAGGAGGAAATGTATTAAGAAGGCCCTTGATGAACCTTATAACTATTGGGGACTTGAACAAAGAAGGCTGGTCAGGCAAACAAAGTGACAAAGCCGACAACTAACCTTTAACAGTAGCCACAGAACAACCTTACTGGGCTAGGAAAAGCGAAAAGCTAAGCACATTAGATAAATGGGCCTTCAAAGGATCAATTTACCTCTCTCCACACCTTTTCACAAAGCTGGCCCATCTACAGGAGTAAACAGATTTGGTAGAGTGTCTTCTGGCCGGTAAAATAACATCCACCATTCGGTGGGAGAGAGAAAGAACTCAATTTGCACCCTTCAAACTCCAGGCATGAAAGTGCAGGCTCTGAAGGTGGGGTTAAGAACCTGTACCTGCGACTGCAAGAGGAGGTCTACCCTGAGAAGGAGACAGAGCAGAAGGTGCGCTGAAAGGTGAAGGAGGTCTGTGTACCACACCCTTCTTGGCCAATCCGGGGCAACCAATATGACTTGGGCCTGGTATTGGCGAATCTTCCTCAGAACGCGAGGAATCAAGGGTATGGGAAGAAACGCCAACCAAGGATCCAACTGAAACATGTCCCCCAATGCTCCTCACATCCAATACTGGAGACTGCAGAACGACGGGCAGTGCGCATTCTCGTGAGTGTCAAATAGGCCCAACCGAGGAAACCCCCGCATCTTGAAGACATGATGGACCACCTCTAGATGAAGACGCCACTCAGGATCGGCCAAGAATTGCCAACTGAGACTGTCCGCACGAACATTTAGTACTGGGGCTAGATGATTTGCGATCACACAAATGTTATGGTCCGGAGCCCAGTACCAGAGCCGAGGAGCCTTTCTGCAGAGACAATATGACCCTACTCCTCCCTGTTTGTTCGTGTACCAAATCGCGGTAGTGTTGTCCGTGAGGACTAGAACTGACTGACCACGAAGGGAGGGAAGAAATGCCTTGAGTGCCAAAAGTATCACCCGCAATTCCAGAAGATTGATATGAAGCAATCTTTCCTCTAGAGACCAAAGACACTTGACATCCAGGTCCATCAGATGAGCACCCCACCCTAGAGTGGAGGCATCTGTTATTACAGTGGCCACTGGAGAAGGAGGTTGAAATGGCTTCCCTTGAGACAGGTTGCCTGAAACACTCCACCATAACAGATCTGCTGCAGTGACCACCTGCCTGCGATCTCTGTTGTGTTGAAACTACTGCTTGTGGAGGCACCACTAGAGGGCCCTCATATGCCAGGTTGCATGGCTGATCAACTGTATGCAGGAAGCAAACAGACAGAGCAGGCGCAAGACCTTCAGGACTGGAACTTCGCCCATACCTGAAACAATGGAATCAGAGTCTGGATATCTAAAATCCTCTGTGGAGGCGGAAAGGCACAATTCACAGTAGTGTCCAGTACTGCACCTATGAACAGGTTGCACTGAGAGGGCACTAGGTGAGATTTGGGTACATTTATCAAAAAACCCAAGTCAAACAACAGTTGAGCTGTTAACTGCAGATGATGCAGCACCAACTCTGGAGACTTCGCCTTGAGCAGCCAGTCGTCCAGATAGGGGAATACCGGGATCCCCGACCTTCTGAAATGAGCTGCAACCACCGCCATCACCTTTGTGAAGAGTAGCGGTGCGGAAGTAAGCCCGAAGAACAAGTTACTTACCTTTGGTAACGCTTTTTCTGGTAGATACAGTATCTGCCTGTGGATTCCTCACCTTGTGAATATCCCCCTTGCGTCAGCAACATTCAGAAATTCTTTCGTAGCTTTGCGCCGACGTGGGCGACATCATAGAGGCACGGCATTGCACGCGACTCCGCTGACGTCACCGACACCATAATAGGCCCACGCCGGCGTGATGACATCAGTTCCGCCCTTTTTTCCGTGCCTTCGAGGCACACGGACGGACCGATGACAGTAGATATATATATATATATATATATACAGTATACACAGTACTCAAATGTCAAGATAAAACACACACACAGTGTGAAGTCACTGCAGGAAAACATTTAAAATAAAACATTTCCTTTGAAAATAATATATACATATATATATACAAATCACAAATACCCTGGTATAGAAGAGTGGACAACGGGGAGGCAGGTGGGTCAGTGAGGAATCCACAGGCAGATACTGTATCTACCAGAAAAAGCATTACCGAAGGTAAGTAACTTGTTCTTCTGATAAATACATCTGCCAGTGGATTCCTCACCTTGTGAATAGATTCCCACAGCAGTCCCCACTCCCGGAGGAGGGTGTCCACTCTGCTATACCAAGAAAACTTGTAGGACAGAGCACGCAAAGTGGCCGTCCCTCCTCACTTCGGAATCCAAGCAGTAATGCTTCGCGAAAGTGTGGAGGGAGGCCCAAGTCACGGCTCTGCAAATGTCCTCAACAGGCACACCTCTATAAAGAGCAGATGTTGCAGACTTAGCTCTAGTGGAATGAGCCCTTATACACTCTGGAGGTTCCTTACCCGCCAGGGAGTAGCAGATCTTGATGCATAAAATTATCCATCTTGAGAGCGTGCGCTTGTGCACAGCCTTCCCCTTCCTACAGCCAGCAAATCCAACAAACAGCTGGTCATCCGACCTGAACTCCCTCGTCCTGTCCAGGTAAAAGGTCACCGCCCTCTTAGGGCCCAAGCGGTGAAGTCTCTCCTCCTCCTTGGAAGGGTGAGGGGGAGGATAAAAGGTAGGAAGGGTAACGGACTGCCCCAGGTGGAAAGGAGTTACCACCTTCGGCAGAAAAGCAACCCTGGTCCTGAGAACAATTCGGTCAGCATGAATGGATACAAACGGGGGCTTAGAACTAAGAGCTTGAAGCTCACTTACCCTCCTTGCCGAGGTAATTGTGATCAGGAAGACCGTTTTGAAAGACAAAAGTCTCAAGGGACATGAGTGTAAGGGCTCAAAAGGCGAACCCATCAAAAATGTAAGAACAAGGTTCAAGTCCCATTGAGGCACAATAAAAGGAGTAGGAGGAAATTTATTGGTAAGACCCTTGATGAATCGTAAAACAATAGGTGACTTAAACAAAGAGGGCTGGTCAGGCAAACAAAGGAAAGCCGATAAGGCCGACAAATAACCCTTAATAGTTGCCACCGGAAAACTCTACTGGGCCAAGGAAAAAGCAAATTGAAGAATATTGGACAAACGTGCCCATAAAGGGTCGATGGACTTCTCCCCACACCAAACAACGAACGTAGACCATCTATAGGAATAAATGGACTTAGTGGAGTCACGCCTGGCTGACAAAATGACATCCACCACATCGTGTGGGAGAGAAAAGGAACTCAGGTTGCCCCGTTCAATTTCCAGGCATGAAGGTGTAAGGTCTGGAGGTGGGGGTGTAGAACCTGCCCCTCCATCTGGGAGAGGAGATCTGCCCTGTGAGGGAGATGGAGCGGCGACCACGAGGAGAGGTGGAGAAGATCTGTGTACCACACCCTTCTTGGCCAAACCGGGGCGATCAATAGGACATGGGCCTGGTCTTGGCGAACCTTCCTCAGAACCCGAGGAATCAAAGGTATGGGAGGAAACGCGTAAAGGAGTTGTGAGTCCCAACTCAACTGAAAGGCGTCCCCCAAGGCTCCCTGCATCGGAAACTGGAGGCTGCATAATGACGGGCAGTGAGCATTCTCGTGAGTGGCAAACAGATCCACCAGAGGAGTCCCCCAAGTCCGAAAGACCTGACAAACTACCTCTGGATGGAGCCTCCACTCATGGTCGGCAGAGAACTGCCGACAGAGTGTCTGCACGAACATTCAGAACTCCGGCCTGATGATTTGCCATCAGACAAATCTGATGGTCCTGAACCCAGGACCAGAGACGCAGAGCCTCTCTGCAGAGACACTGCGACCCCACTCCTCCCTGCTTGGTGACATACCACATCGCGGTCGTGTTGTCCGTCAGGACCTGAACTGATTGACCGCGAAGGGAAGGGAGGAAGCCCTTGAATGCTAAACGTATCGCCCGCAACTCTCGAAGGTTGATATGAAGCAACCTTTCCTCTGGAGACCAAAGACCCTTTATCTCCAGATCCCCCAGATGAGCACCCCACCCTAGATTGGATGCATCAGTTATCACTGTGGCCACAGATGGAGGTAGATGAAAAGGCTTTCCTTGTGACAGATTGCCTTCCACACTGCACCAAGTCAGATCCGCTGCAGTTTCTCTGGAGATCCTCACTGACTCCCTGAGATCTTCGTTGTGTTGATAGCACTGCGTGCGGAGGCACCACTGGAGTGCCCTCATGTGCCAGCGTGCATGGTTGACCAGCAGAATGCAAGAAGCCATCAGAGCGAGCAAGCGAAGGACCTTCAGGACTGGAACGACCGCTCCATTGAAAAACAAAGGAATCATTTCCTGTATGTCGCGAATCCTTTGAGGAGGAGGGAATGCACGACATACAGCAGTGTCCAGTACCGCACCTATGAACAGGTTGCGCAGGGAGGGCACCAGGTGAGATTTGGGTAAATTTATCGAAAAACCCAACCTGTGCAACAACTGAGTTGTCTCCTGCAAGTGATGGAGCACCTTCTCCGGCGACTCTGCTTTGATCAGCCAGTCGTCGAGATATGGAAATACAGGTATCCCCGACCGCCTGAGATGCGCTGCCACCACTGCCATCACCTTGGTGAAGACTCGAGGCGCAGTAGTAAGACCAAACGGAAGGACCGCAAACAGGTAGTGTTGCGACCCAACCGTGAAACGGAGATACTTTCTGTGCGACTTCAAGATGGGAATATGAAAATACGCATCCTGCAAATCGATTGACACCATCCAGTCTTCTTACATCAGCGCCTGAAGAACCTGTGCAAGGGTGAGCATCTTGAACTTCTCCTGCTTCAGATACAAGTTCAAGATCCTGAGATCCAGGATTGGCCGAAGCCTGCCATCCTTCTTGGGAATCAGAAAATACCGGGAGTAGCACCCCTGACCCCTTTCCTGCTCCGGAACCACCTCTATCGCACCTTTTCTGAACAGAGCCAAGACTTCTTCCTGCAGGAGAAGCAGGTGGTCCTCCGAACAATAACCCTGGCAAGGAGGGTAATTTGGGGGAAACTCCCGAAAGGGAAGAGCATACCCATTCCCCACGTGATTGAGAACCCAAAGATCCGATGTTATCAATTCCAAATCTCGTAAGAAATGGGTAAGCCGGCCCCCCACTGGGCCCGCATGATCCGGAATGGCGAATCTAGGGCTGCTTTGCTGCGTTGGCGGGGGGCTGGAAAGGGGAAGAGGAAGAAGAGGAGGAGGCGACTTGACGACCTCTGGGACGAGCCCTCTGTCTGCCCCTGTACACCTTGTACAGTGTGTTTTGCTGCTGCGGGGCTGTTGCTGAGTTGACTTGTAGGAATGAAATGAAGATCTGCCAAACCCTCTAAAGCGTCTCCCAAAGGTGCCCCTGGTCTGAAGGCCCAACGACTTAGCAGTCGGCCTGCTGTCTTTAAAACGTTCTAAAGCAGCATCTGCCCTTTTGCCAAACAAACCAGATCCATCGAATGGTAGATCCATTAATGCAAACTGGACATCTGTCGAAAACTCAGACGATTTCAGCCATGCAGCTTGCCTTGTAGCCACCGAAGAGCCCATGACCCTTGCCACAGAATCTGCTGTGTCCAAACCACTCCGTATCACCTGCCTTGCTGCAGCCTGAGTGTCCGAGATAACCTCCTGGAAGTCCTTTCTATCATCTTACGGTATCTTTGGCACCAACTGTTTTACAGTATCCATTAGGGCGTGAATTTAACGCCCCATCAGGCAGGTCGCATTTGTGGACTTCAATGCCATGCTGGCGGAGGAGAAAACCTTTTTAGCAGCCTGATCCTGTTTCCTCGACTCCTTTTCTGCAGGAACCTGTGGAAAAGCTCCAGTTGATCTCTTGGAACAGGCCGCCTGCACCACCAAACTCTCAGGTAGACGGTGAGTGAACAAAATTTCCGGGTCATCAAGAGCCACTCTGTATCTCCTGGCAACAGCCCTAGATACCGCAGGAGCTGACAAAGGCTTCTTCCAAACCTCTAAAATTGGCTCTGCTAGGGCATCATTAAATGGCAGTATAGGTTCAATCACTGAAGATGGTGAGTGAAGGACCTCTGTGAGAAGGTCCGACTTAAACTCTGCAGTTGGCAAAGTAATGTTCAATAAGTTCGCCGCCTTCCTTATCACGACATGGTAAGGAGCCACATCTTTCGAGGGTGCATCCGAAACGGAGACTAAATCCCACTCAGGGGACAGTTCAAGGCCACTAGCCACCGTCAGGTCATCAAATGGGTCCTCAGACTCCTGCAGCTCACCCTCCTCCAAATTAGCCTCACGAAATCTCTCTATAGGCCTCTGGGCTTCACACCTCGACCTGTGCTTCACATACGAAGCCGACGGATCCACTGTCGACTCCGTCGGAGCCGGTGCCAGCGCCGATCCAGACGTCGGACAAGGATGTTTTACACTAGGTTGTTCAGGGTTCGGCATCGGAGTTGAAGGATTCGGCGTGAAGGATTCGGCGTCGACGGCTTCGGGGTCGATGGCTTCGGAGTCGAAGGCCTCGCCGGTGTCGGAAAAGGCCAATGCGGCGTTGGAGCTGGCATAAAGGGCATAAAGGGCGCAGGAGCAAAGGCCTGGGGAACACCCAGACTAAACGCCATCGGACCCGTGGGACCAGAAGGAGCTCCAGTGGGGTACATAGCCCTGGAGTATATTCCAAACATTGCATTCAGGAACTGCGTCGGATCCTGACCTGGAGCCGGGAAGGCTGGGTACGAACCCCCGGGCTGCTCATGAGGGTGTGGAGTCGATACAACCTCGACCTCCTATTCGGGAAGGTGCACCGGAGTCGACAGACCTTCGGGTTAACGGAGCCTCTCCCTCACCAACCACCTCCTCATCACCTTCATCCTCCCGACCAGAAGGATGGGACAGAACCGGAGATGGATCCGTTATCTGCCTTGGTGAACCTGGCGAATTCGCATGTGACACTTCACCCTCGGCGCCCTGCTCTTCCGAAGCCGAAGACACCACTACCTTCTCAACCAGCTTCACCTGCGACTTCGGCTTCAAACAAGAGTCCTTCCTCGAGCGATGTCGGGATTCATGGGTCCTCTTCTTATGCTTCTTTTTTGAAGATCTCGAAGCATGGGCCGAGGACGAGTCCGAGCGCGACCTCGAACGAGACCTTGACCTCGATCGCCGAGTTCGCGACCTCGAACCTTTCTTCTGTTTTCTTCCTTTAAGCTTTGCCAGGAGAAGCTTGGTTTCTCTCTCCCGGAGGGCCTTAGGTGTCATCTTCTTACAAGACTGGCAGTCTTCGACGTCATGGTCGGAGCTTAGACACCATACACAGCATTCATGAGGATCCGTAATGGACATGGTTTTGCCACATTCCCCACAAGCTTTAAACCCGGTCTTCTTCGAAGACATGTCGAGAAAGAAGACAAAGAAGCACAATTTAAACACTGTAACAAGGTTACAGCAACAGCTACGGACGATCCCTAGAAAACCGTTAGCGTCGACGACGCGGAAAAAAGGGAACTGATGTCATCACGCCGGCGTGAGCCTATTATGGCGTCAGTGACGTCAGCGGAGTCGTGCGCGATGCCGTGCCTCTATGACATCACCCACGTCGGCGCGAAGCTACGAAAGAATTTCCGAATGTTGCTGACGCAAGGGGATATCAACAAGGTGAGGAATCCACTGGCAGATGTATCTATCAGAACAGAAGAACCGCAAATTGGTAGTGTAGGGATCCCACCATAAAACGGAGATACTTCCGATGCGACTTCAAGATGAGAATATGGAATTACGCATCCTGCAAATCGATCAGCAGCTGTCAAGAGTCTTACTTACTTGAGGTTTCCCAGGTACTTCACAGGAGCAGAATGTTGCTGATTCCCAATGCCTCTCCGAATTTCCCCCACACTCCTGAAGAATCTTTCTAGGGATTATGTAGGGACTCTCGGGGGGTGAAAGGGGGCATGGGACAGAGAAGTGACAGCCTCGTCTTCAATTACTGGTGTTGTCTATCAGCAACTACTCTATCTTGCTTCTTGCACTGTTTCTGTAGTTTTGACACTGTAAAAAAACACTGTAAAAACGAAGGTACGCAATCTGGATGTTGTCTTTGATAACAAGCTATCATTCCAGCAACACGCCAATGCGGTGGTTTCTTCGTCCTTCCACATAATAAAAAGGATAAAAAAATTAATTCCATATCTACCCTCATATGCAGGCAAAACACTGATCAGTACACTAGTATTCTCCAAAACTGACTACTGCAATGCACTGCTACTTAATGCACAACAAAAAGTCCTCAACAAACTGCAAACAGTGCAAAATGCAGAAGCCAGGACACTGCTGTCCATCTCCAAATTTGCATCGGTCTCCCCTTACATTCGACAGCTACACTGGCTACCGGTGAGAAGCCGTGTCAAATTCAAAGCTCTATGCATAGCATATAAAGCTATCCACAATCACGGCCCTTTATTCCTAAAAAAAGCTTTCCGACCGCTTGAACACACAAGAACCCTACGGTCATCCTCAGCGCACCTACTCATAGTCCCCCGCACAAGGAGGGCCAACTGGGGCGACAAACGCTTCTCCGTGGCCACAGCTAAATTATGGAACACACTTCCTTTGCACATCAAGTGTGCACCGACCCTACTCAACTTCAGGAAAAAACTAAAGACATGGTTATTCCTTGCCTAAACCCCCCATCCACCTGAGAGTTCTGCAACTTCAGCGCCGAGACACCCATGGGTATTTGCGCGCTCTAAAAATCGCCAAAATAAATAAATAAATAAATAAATAAAACAAATGACACAATTACTAAGTTCCTCTCTAGGGTTCTACTAATCCTCAATATTTTCTTATTCCAATAGTAACATACCCTTTTTAGATGAGGCTATTGTCTCTGTTCTATAAAAGGAGTCTTAGGTAAGGTCTCCAAAACGATGTCCAAAATATGTGACTTTCTTGTAGGAATACAATACAATTTAATGTAACTAATATAATGCCTATTAACTAATGTATTTCTTTAACAAATTCTGTTAGTTGAGCTATTAACCTTTTTTTTCTTTTAATGCATTGAGGCACAATAAAAGGAGTAGGAGGAAATTTATTGGTAAGACCCTTGATGAATCGTAAAACAATAGGTGACTTAAACAAAGAGGGCTGGTCAGGCAAACAAAGGAAAGCCGATAAGGCCGACAAATAACCCTTAATAGTTGCCACCGGAAAACTCTACTGGGCCAAGGAAAAAGCAAATTGAAGAATATTGGACAAACGTGCCCATAAAGGGTCGATGGACTTCTCCCCACACCAAACAACGAACGTAGACCATCTATAGGAATAAATGGACTTAGTGGAGTCACGCCTGGCTGACAAAATGACATCCACCACATCGTGTGGGAGAGAAAAGGAACTCAGGTTGCCCCGTTCAATTTCCAGGCATGAAGGTGTAAGGTCTGGAGGTGGGGGTGTAGAACCTGCCCCTCCATCTGGGAGAGGAGATCTGCCCTGTGAGGGAGATGGAGCGGCGACCACGAGGAGAGGTGGAGAAGATCTGTGTACCACACCCTACTTGGCCAAACCGGGGCGATCAATATGACATGGGCCTGGTCTTGGCGAACCTTCCTCAGAACCCGAGGAATCAAAGGTATGGGAGGAAACGCGTAAAGGAGTTGTGAGTCCCAACTCAACTGAAAGGCGTCCCCCAAGGCTCCCTGCATCGGAAACTGGAGGCTGCATAATGACGGGCAGTGAGCATTCTCGTGAGTGGCAAACAGATCCACCAGAGGAGTCCCCCAAGTCCGAAAGACCTGACAAACTACCTCTGGATGGAGCCTCCACTCATGGTCGGCAGAGAACTGCCGACAGAGTGTCTGCACGAACATTCAGAACTCCGGCCTGATGATTTGCCATCAGACAAATCTGATGGTCCTGAACCCAGGACCAGAGACGCAGAGCCTCTCTGCAGAGACACTGCGACCCCACTCCTCCCTGCTTGGTGACATACCACATCGCGGTCGTGTTGTCCGTCAGGACCTGAACTGATTGACCGCGAAGGGAAGGGAGGAAGGCCTTGAATGCTAAACGTATCGCCCGCAACTCTCGAAGGTTGATATGAAGCAACCTTTCCTCTGGAGACCAAAGACCCTTTATCTCCAGATCCCCCAGATGAGCACCCCACCCTAGATTGGATGCATCAGTTATCACTGTGGCCACAGATGGAGGTAGATGAAAAGGCTTTCCTTGTGACAGATTGCCTTCCACACTGCACCAAGTCAGATCCACTGCAGTTTCTCTGGAGATCCTCACTGACTCCCTGAGATCTTCGTTGTGTTGATAGCACTGCGTGCGGAGGCACCACTGGAGTGCCCTCATGTGCCAGCGTGCATGGTTGACCAGCAGAATGCAAGAAGCCATCAGAGCGAGCAAGCGAAGGACCTTCAGGACTGGAACGACCGCTCCATTGAAAAACAAAGGAATCATTTCCTGTATGTCGCGAATCCTTTGAGGAGGAGGGACTGCACGACATACAGCAGTGTCCAGTACCGCACCTATGAACAGGTTGCGCAGGGAGGGCACCAGGTGAGATTTGGGTAAATTTATCGAAAAACCCAACCTGTGCAACAACTGAGTTGTCTCCTGCAAGTGATGGAGCACCTTCTCCGGCGACTCTGCTTTGATCAGCCAGTCGTCGAGATATGGAAATACAGGTATCCCCGACCGCCTGAGATGCGCTGCCACCACTGCCATCACCTTGGTGAAGACTCGAGGCGCAGTAGTAAGACCAAACGGAAGGACCGCAAACAGGTAGTGTTGCGACCCAACCGTGAAACGGAGATACTTTCTGTGCGACTTCAAGATGGGAATATGAAAATACGCATCCTGCAAATCGATTGACACCATCCAGTCTTCTTACATCAGCGCCTGAAGAACCTGTGCAAGGGTGAGCATCTTGAACTTCTCCTGCTTCAGATACAAGTTCAAGATCCTGAGATCCAGGATTGGCCGAAGCCTGCCATCCTTCTTGGGAATCAGAAAATACCGGGAGTAGCACCCCTGACCCCTTTCCTGCTCCGGAACCACCTCTATCGCACTTTTTCTGAACAGAGCCAAGACTTCTTCCTGCAGGAGAAGCAGGTGGTCCTCCGAACAATAACCCTGGCAAGGAGGGTAATTTGGGGGAAACTCCCGAAAGGGAAGAGCATACCCATTCCCCACGTGATTGAGAACCCAAAGATCCGATGTTATCAATTCCAAATCTCGTAAGAAATGGGTAAGCCGGCCCCCCACTGGGCCCGCATGATCCGGAATGGCGAATCTAGGGCTGCTTTGCTGCGTTGGCGGGGGGCTGGAAAGGGGAAGAGGAAGAAGAGGAGGAGGCGACTTGATGACCTCTGGGACGAGCCCTCTGTCTGCCCCTGTACACCTTGTACAGTGTGTTTTGCTGCTGCGGGGCTGTTGCTGAGTTGACTTGTAGGAATGAAATGAAGATCTGCCAAATCCTCTAAAGCGTCTCCCAAAGGTGCCCCTGGTCTGAAGGCCCAACGACTTAGCAGTCGGCCTGCTGTCTTTAAAACGTTCTAAAGCAGCATCTGCCCTTTTGCCAAACAAACCAGATCCGTCGAATGGTAGATCCATTAATGCAAACTGGACATCTGTCGAAAACTCAGACGATTTCAGCCATGCAGCTTGCCTTGTAGCCACCGAAGAGCCCATGACCCTTGCCACAGAATCTGCTGTGTCCAAACCACTCCGTATCACCTGCCTTGCTGCAGCCTGAGTGTCCGAGATAACCTCCTGGAAGTCCTTTCTATCATCTTATGGTATCTTTGGCACCAACTGTTTTACAGTATCCATTAGGGCGTGAATTTAACGCCCCATCAGGCAGGTCGCATTTGTGGACTTCAATGCCATGCTGGCGGAGGAGAAAACCTTTTTAGCAGCCTGATCCTGTTTCCTCGACTCCTTTTCTGCAGGAACCTGTGGAAAAGCTCCAGTTGATCTCTTGGAACAGGCCGCCTGCACCACCAAACTCTCAGGTAGAGGGTGAGTGAACAAAATTTCCGGGTCATCAAGAGCCACTCTGTATCTCCTGGCAACAGCCCTAGATACCGCAGGAGCTGACAAAGGCTTCTTCCAAACCTCTAAAATTGGCTCTGCTAGGGCATCATTAAATGGCAGTATAGGTTCAATCACTGAAGATGGTGAGTGAAGGACCTCTGTGAGAAGGTCCGACTTAAACTCTGCAGTTGGCAAAGTAATGTTCAATAAGTTCGCCGCCTTCCTTATCACGACATGGTAAGGAGCCACATCTTTCGAGGGTGCATCCGAAACGGAGACTAAATCCCACTCAGGGGACAGTTCAAGGCCACTAGCCACCGTCAGGTCATCAAATGGGTCCTCAGACTCCTGCAGCTCACCCTCCTCCAAATTAGCCTCACGAAATCTCTCTATAGGCCTCTGGGCTTCACACCTCGACCTGTGCTTCACATACGAAGCCGACGGATCCACTGTCGACTCCGTCGGAGCCGGTGCCAGCGCCGATCCAGACGTCGGACAAGGATGTTTTACACTAGGTTGTTCAGGGTTCGGCATCGGAGTTGAAGGATTCGGCGCGAAGGATTCGGCGTCGACGGCTTCGGGGTCGATGGCTTCGGAGTCGAAGGCCTCGCCGGTGTCGGAAAAGGCCAATGCGGCGTTGGAGCCGGCATAAAGGGCATAAAGGGCGCAGGAGCAAAGGCCTGGGGAACACCCAGACTAAACGCCATCGGACCCGTGGGACCAGAAGGAGCTCCAGTGGGGTACATAGCCCTGGAGTATATTCCAAACATTGCATTCAGGAACTGCGTCGGATCCTGACCTGGAGCCGGGAAGGCTGGGTACGAACCCCCGGGCTGCTCATGAGGGTGTGGAGTCGATACAACCTCGACCTCCTATTCGGGAAGGTGCACCGGAGTCGACAGACCTTCGGGTTAACGGAGCCTCTCCCTCACCAACCACCTCCTCATCACCTTCATCCTCCCGACCAGAAGGATGGGACAGAACCGGAGATGGATCCGTTATCTGCCTTGGTGAACCTGGCGAATTCGCATGTGACACTTCACCCTCGGCGCCCTGCTCTTCCGAAGCCGAAGACACCACTACCTTCTCAACCAGCTTCACCTGCGACTTCGGCTTCAAACAAGAGTCCTTCCTCGAGCGATGTCGGGATTCATGGGTCCTCTTCTTATGCTTCTTTTTTGAAGATCTCGAAGCATGGGCCGAGGACGAGTCCGAGCGCGACCTCGAACGAGACCTTGACCTCGATCGCCGAGTTCGCGACCTCGAACCTTTCTTCTGTTTTCTTCCTTTAAGCTTTGCCAGGAGAAGCTTGGTTTCTCTCTCCCGGAGGGCCTTAGGTGTCATCTTCTTACAAGACTGGCAGTCTTCGACGTCATGGTCGGAGCTTAGACACCATACACAGCATTCATGAGGCTCCGTAATGGACATGGTTTTGCCACATTCCCCACAAGCTTTAAACCCGGTCTTCTTCGAAGACATGTCGAGAAAGAAGACAAAGAAGCACAATTTAAACAATGTAACAAGGTTACAGCAACAGCTACGGACGATCCCTAGAAAACCGTTAGCGTCGACGACGCGGAAAAAAGGGAACTGATGTCATCACGCCGGCGTGGGCCTATTATGGCGTCAGTGACGTCAGCGGAGTCGTGCGCGATGCCGTGCCTCTATGACATCACCCACGTCGGCGCGAAGCTACGAAAGAATTTCCGAATGTTGCTGACGCAAGGGGATATCAACAAGGTGAGGAATCCACTGGCAGATGTATCTATCAGAACAGAAGAACCGCAAATTGGTAGTGTAGGGATCCCACCATAAAACGGAGATACTTCCGATGCGACTTCAGGATGAGAATATGGAATTACGCATCCTGCAAATCGATCAGCAGCTGTCAAGAGTCTTACTTACTTGAGGTTTCCCAGGTACTTCACAGGAGCAGAATGTTGCTGATTCCCAATGCCTCTCCGAATTTCCCCCACACTCCTGAAGAATCTTTCTAGGGATTATGTAGGGACTCTCGGGGGGTGAAAGGGGGCATGGGACAGAGAAGTGACAGCCTCGTCCTCAATTACTGGTGTTGTCTATCAGCAACTACTCTATCTTGCTTCTTGCACTGTTTCTGTAGTTTTGACACTGTAAAAAAACACTGTAAAAACGAAGGTACGCAATCTGGATGTTGTCTTTGATAACAAGCTATCATTCCAGCAACACGCCATTGCGGTGGTTTCTTCGTCCTTCCACATAATAAAAAGGATAAAAAAATTAATTCCATATCTACCCTCATATGCAGGCAAAACACTGATCAGTACACTAGTATTCTCCAAAACTGACTACTGCAATGCACTGCTACTTAATGCACAACAAAAAGTCCTCAACAAACTGCAAACAGTGCAAAATGCAGCAGCCAGGACACTGCTGTCCATCCCCAAATTTGCATCGGTCTCCCCTTACATTCGACAGCTACACTGGCTACCGGTGAGAAGCCGTGTCAAATTCAAAGCTCTATGCATAGCATATAAAGCTATCCACAATCACGGCCCTTTATTCCTAAAAAAAGCTTTCCGACCGCTTGAACACACAAGAACCCTACGGTCATCCTCAGCGCACCTACTCATAGTCCCCCGCACAAGGAGGGCCAACTGGGGCGACAAACGCTTCTCCGTGGCCACAGCTAAATTATGGAACACACTTCCTTTGCACATCAAGTGTGCACCGACCCTACTCAACTTCAGGAAAAAACTAAAGACATGGTTATTCCTTGCCTAAACCCCCCATCCACCTGAGAGTTCTGCAACTTCAGCGCCGAGACACCCATGGGTATTTGCACGCTCTAAAAATCGCCAAAATAAATAAATAAATAAATAAATAAAACAAATGACACAATTACTAAGTTCCTCTCTAGGGTTCTACTAATCCTCAATATTTTCTTATTCCAATAGTAACATACCCTTTTTAGATGAGGCTATTGTCTCTGTTCTATAAAAGGAGTCTTAGGTAAGGTCTCCAAAACGATGTCCAAAATATGTGACTTTCTTGTAGGAATACAATACAATTTAATGTAACTAATATAATGCCTATTAACTAATGTATTTCTTTAACAAATTCTGTTAGTTGAGCTATTAACCTTTTTTTTCTTTTAATGCAGGTAGAATTCACAAAGCCTTTTCACTCTACTGGATAAACAACTCTCTGGTAAGTAGTATATCTAAATCTTACATAATTAAACCTAAAATTGTTTATTTTTGCCTTTTTGAGAGAGCTAAACTGTTTGCTAAGGCTAAAAGCAAACGGAGGGCTGAGGTCATATGCAGGGTTTTCAAATATAAACTACTGTGAACTGAGTCTTTTTATATTTAGGAATTATCAGCTTCCAGAGCTGCACTTGAGTGACTGTAACTGCGCTGACAAACACTTCTGACTGGAACGAAGCCGGTAACGAGCTGCCAGTACCGTGACAGCTCGTAAATCTTCTGCGTCTAACTTCTAGGAAACCAGTCGCATAGCTTTTCTGAAGACTACCGACGGTAGAAATGAAACAAATTCTCTCCTACACTACCTCTATGAGCACAAACGAAGCACCAAGCGCTGCTGAACCAGCAACGGACTTGCTGAAGTGTGCACAGCTGAGGGCAAGCGCGAGCCTCTGCAGTGCTGGGAATTTCACACGTTCATTGTTGAAAGGCTAAAGAGCTAACCTTAACACTTCCAACCATCTTTAGTGACAGCACTTTAATCAGTTCGGTCCTGGCCTTGTCAGGTGGCCTAACAGGGGGCATGAAGCCTTAGTAAACCTTCTTCTGCAAAATGTAGAAATAGAGCCCACAAGCTGGAATCCATTCCACCAAAGTCTTAGGTTCCTAACAGCACCATCCAGTCTTCCTGCGGCAGCATCAAAAGAACCTGAGCTAGGGTCAACATCTTGAACTTCTATTGCCGGAGGTACAAATTCAAGACCCTGAGGTCTAGGATCGGCCTCAACTGACCGTCTTTTTTTGGGGATCAAGAAACACCAAGAGTAGCATCCCTGACCCCTTTTCTGCTCTGGAACCACCTCTATCGCACCTTTCTGAAGCAAAGTTAGAATCTCCTGTTGCAGGAGCAACAGATGGTCCTCCAAACACCAGCATTGGCGAGGAAGGTAAGAAGGGTTTTAACTCCTGGAAAGGAAGGGTGTACACATTTTTTACAAGATGCAAAACCTAAAGATCTGATGTAACAGATTTCCAATTTTTTAGAAAATGGGACACCCGGCCTCCTACGGGACCAACATGCTCCTAGATGGGGGAACAAGAGCTGCTTCCCTGTAAAACCCGAGGGGGCAACAGGAGAGGTGGAAGAGGAGGACTGATGTCGAGAGGCCCGTCCCCCACATATGGCCTCATCCCCTGCCTCTCTAAGACTTGTACAGTGGGTTCTGCTGCTGCTGTTGCTGCGGACACCCTCGAAAGGAAGCCTCCTTTCCAAACTCACAAAATATTCTATATCCATAGCCCCTAGATTAGGACTACAGGCATGAGAACCTTGCAGTGGCCCTGCTATTCTTGTTGTAGAGCAGAAACTGCCTTTGTCCCAAAGAGCCTGGATCCATCTGAAGCCAGATAAAGCAGAGTGACCTGCACATCCGGAGAAAATCTAGATCTCAACCAGGCATGCCTCCTGGTAGTCACTGAGGATCCCATCACTCTGGAGACTGAGTCCGCCGTATCCAGGCCTGACTGAATCACCTGACAGGCTGCAGCTTGTGTATCAGCCAAGACCTCCAGAAAAGTCCTTGTATGCCATCAGACAGTTTAGGAGCCACCTCATTGGCTGAGTCCATCAACGTACGGATATACCTTCCCAACAAGCATGTAGCATTTGTTGCTTTTAAGGCCATACCTGCCGAGTAGAAAATCTTTTTGGCTGATTGTTCAAGCTTTTTTGAGTCCCTATCCCCCAGCGTGGTGGGAAAGGATTCTGCCAACTGTTTGGTAGAACATGAAGCTTGAACCACCAAGCCCTCTGGTGAATGGTCAGAGGTTAGAAAAGCTGCATACCCCTGAGCGGGCTTATAGCACATTGCCACTGCTCTCGAAACCGCCAGAGCAGACACAGACTTCTGCCACACTTCCAGAATTGGTTTAGTTAAATCCTCATGAATGGTAGTAAAGGCTCAACCACTGAAGAAGGATAGTGCAAGACTTCACTCAAGATATTAGACCTGACGTTAGCTGTAGGTAGGTGCAGATCCAACAGGTCAGCTGCCTTTCTGATTACAGTATGATAAGGAGCCACATCCTGAGAAGGCATTGTGAAAGAAAGTTCCCACTCAGGGGAAGTGTCCAAGCCATTGGCCTCCTGAAGGCCTTCAAAGTCATCTACAGAGTCAAGAATGTCCCCTTCTTCTTCTTGATCCTGCTGTCCCTGGTATTCCTCTTCTTGCAGCAGCCTCTGGGCCTCCCTTCTGGAGCGCATCATCAGGATCGGCATCAGCGACACCAGGTGCCGGCATCGGAGGTCCCTCAGTGGCAGTTAGCATGCCACTTGAAGCCGGGAAGGAATTGGCCCAAAACCAGATGGCACCAGAGACTCGAATCGGCATTGAGAATCTCTGCAATGGGAGATGCCATGAAGATGCCATGGGCATAAATGGCACGAAAGGTGCCTCAACATATTGCTGAGGTACGCTCAAATAGAAAGCAAGCAGACCCACAGGGCAAACCGGCACACCAGATGGGTTCACTTTGGCAAACATGCCAAACATCCTATTTAGAAAATGCATCAGATCCACACCCGGACCTGGAAAGGGTGGATCAGGATCCGGAACCGCCTGGTCTGGATCCAACCGAGGCCTTGTGGCGGGCCGTGGTGCAGCTTAGGGTACTCCGGAGAAGGGGCAGGCAAAGTCAGAGGAGCAGGAGAAGACTTCCTGGGCGCTCGCAAATCCCTTGGTGCGGAAGAATGGATCGGAGTAGCCTGTGGAGAAGGAGAAGGCAAGATGTCATCTTTACCATGACGCCGATGAACAGGAGAAGCTGACCTCAAAGACTTGCCTTTCGAAGACTGACGTCGGGATCCATGACAACACTTCTTTTTGTGCTTCTTCGACGACCTCAAGGTGTGTGGGTTCATTGACTTCGACTTGGATCTTTTACGGCCTCTCCTCTCCTTTCTCGTCTTGGCCATGAATAACTTCGCCTCCCGCTCTTAACGTGCCTTCGGATTCATCCTCCGACAAGATGAACATCCTTTGTCATTGTGATCCGACAACAGACATCAAAGGCAATATTCGTGGGAGTCCGTGATAGACATATATAACCCCCACACTCCCTACAGGGCTTGAACCCTGACTTCTTTTGTGCAGCCATAACACAGTTATACAGAAACAGGCAACTGTAACAAAGTAATATCCAAAGGAAATGGAGAGTCCCAGAAAAACTGTTATGTGTCGATGGTGCGGAAAAAAGGGAACGGACATCAGCACGCCGACGAGGTCTTCTTATGGCTCTGGTGACGTCCTACGGAGTCGCGATCAGGTCCATCATATTGTGACGTCCTTGTCGATGTGGGAGAGCTAAGAAAAAGTTTCTGTGGAATGCTTGTGCAGGATAATTCAAAAAGTGAGGAATCCACAGGCAGATGTAGCCATCAGAACTGACTGACCGAGAAGAGAGGGAAGAAAGGCCTTGAGAGCCAAACATATCGCCTGCAATTCCAGAAGAATGATGTGAAGCAATCTTGCCTCTGGAGATCAGCACCCTACCCCAGAGTGGAGGCATCCGTTATCACTGTGGCCACCAGAGAAGGAGGTTGAAACAGCTTCCCTTGTGACAGGTTGCCTGAAACACTCCACCATAAAAGATTAACTGCAGAGTCTCTAGAGATTCTGACCACCT
This sequence comes from Lissotriton helveticus, assembly GCF_964261635.1. Classification (NCBI taxonomy): domain Eukaryota; kingdom Metazoa; phylum Chordata; class Amphibia; order Caudata; family Salamandridae; genus Lissotriton; species Lissotriton helveticus. Next base: position 537,575,667 of record NC_136061.1, read on the forward strand.
GCCTGAGATCCCCGTTGTGTTGAAACCACCACCTCTGGAGGCACCACTGAAGTGCCCTCGTGTGCCAGCGTGCATGGTTGGCCAACATTATGCAGGAAGGGAACAGACCGAGCAGGTATAAAACCTTCAGGACTAGAACAGCTGCTCTATCTCGAAGCATTGGGATCATAGCTTAGATGTCTATAATCTTCTGAGGAGGTGGTAAAGCACAACTCAGAGTAGTATCCAGTACTGCCCCTATGAACAGAGTGCACTGAGAGGGCACTATGTGAGATTTGGGTACATTTATCGAATAACCCAAGTCAAACAACAGTCGAGTTGTTAATTGCAGATGATGAAGCACCATCTCTGGTGACTTTGCTTTGAGCAGCCAGTCGTCCAGATAGGGAGAAAACATGAATCCCTGAACTTCTAAGATGCGCTGCCACCACCGCCACCACCTTCATGAAGACCCATTGCGCAGATGTAAGACCAAACGGAAGGACCGCAAACTGATAATGTTGAGACCCCACTGTAAAACAGAGATATTTCCGGTGCGACTTCTGAATGGGAATGTGAAAATACCTATCCTGTAGATCAATCGCACCATCCAGTCTTCATGCTGCAGCACCAGAAGAACCTGAGCTAGGGTCAACATCTTGAACTTCTCCTGCTTGACATAAAAAAATCAAGACCCTGAGGTCTAGGATCGGTCTCAATCACCCATACATTTTGGGGATCAGGAAATACCGGGAGTAACATCCCTGACCCCTTTCCTGCTCTGGAACAACCTCTTGCGCACCTTTATGTAACAAGGACAGGACCTCCTGTTGCAGAAGCAACAGATGGTTCTCTGAACACCAGCCCTGGTGAAGAGGATTATGTGGGGAAACTCCTGGAAAAGAAGGGTTTACCCATTTTCTACAAGATTCAAAACCCAAAGATCTGACGTAACAGATTTCTAATTTTGTAGAAAATAGGACACCCGACCTCCAACTGGTCCAACATGCTCCAAGATGGGGAATCTAAAGCTGCTTCCCTGTGGAGCCAGCGGTGGGGTTAGGGCAGGAGGAGGAGGAGACCTGTTGGCATGCAGAACCTTGCAAATGACCTCTTCCCTTCCCTCTGTATGATCTATACGGTGGTGTCTGTTGTTGCTGGTGCTAATGTCCCCGAAATGGAGCAGCTTTCCCAAAGCCCTGAAATCTCTGGTAACCAATACCTCTAGAATGGGATTGCAAGCCTATGGATCTAGCAGTAGCTCTGCTATCCTTAAACTGTTGTAGAGCTGAGTCAGCCTTGGTCCCAAACAGTCTAGAGCCATCAAAGGGAAGATTCAACAGTGTGCCCTGGATGTCCAGAGAGAATCCTGACCCTTTCAACCAGGTATGTCTCCTAGTTGCCATCAACCAGCCCATTACCCTGGCAATGGAGTCAGCCATATCAAGCCCGGACTGGATCACCTGTCTGGCCGCAGCCTGCGTGTCTGACAGTACCTCAGCAAAGTGACACTGGACATCTTCTGGAAGCTTAGGTATCACCTCCTTAGAGTCCATTAATGCTGGCATGTAATGCCTCATCAGGCACGGGGCCTATGTTGACTTCAAGGCCATGCTGGCTGATGAAAACACCTTTTTAGCAGATTGTTCCAATTTCTTGGAGTCTCTATCCACTGGAGTGGAGGGGAAGAAACCTGCAGATTGCTTAGAGGAACAAGAAGCTTGAACCACCAAGTTTTCAGGTGAAAGGTGCGATGATAAAAATGCTGTATCCTCAGGCGCAACCTTATAAAGCTTTGCCACCGTTCTCAACACAGCAGGGGCAGACATTGGCTTCTGCCAAACTTCCAAGATTGGATCTGTCAGAGCTTCGATTAACGGAAGTAAGGGTTCCACCTCTGATGAAGGGGAGTGCAGTAGATCAGTTAAAATATTAGATTTGACCTCCACAGTTGGCAACTGCAAATCCAGAAAGTCAGCCACCTTCCTTATGACTGAATGGTATGAGGCCACATCCTGAGAAGGAGGAAATTTGGGAGAACAGTGCTCCCACTCTGGTGATGTGTCCAACCCACTGGCTTCTTGAAGACCTTCAAAGTCATCCATGGAATCCAGTATCTCACCCTCCTCCACTTGCTCCCTCTGCTCCTGGAGTTCCTCCTCTTCCTGAAGCCTCTAAGACTCCCTCCTAGATTATATCTTCTGCATTGGCAGCACCAGATGCGGCACTGGTGACCTCGGAGCCTGCGTCGATGGAGGTCCTTCAGCGATGGTCAGCAACCCCGCACAAAGTAGAGACGGCACCAGACCGGAGCCTGATGGTGCCGGAGAAAAGTCCATCCTTCCCTCCTGGGACGGGATCAGCGTCAAGTACCTTGGCGTTGGGAGAGACCAAGATGGAGTTATTGGCATGAACGGCACAAATGGAGCCTGGGCATAATGTTGAGGAACGCCCAAATTATAGGAAAGCAGTCCCACAGGGCCAGCCGGTGCACCAGATGGGTTAACCAGCCTGGCAAATGTGCCATACATCGCATTACAAAAATGGGATGCATCCACACCTGGAGCCATAAAAGGAGGGTCCGGTTCCAGAGCCACCTGCTCTGTAATAGGCTGAGGTAGTAAGGCATGTCCTGGCTGCGGGAGTGGAGAAACCGGATCCGGGATAGGAGAAGCCAGAGGCACAGGAGATGCTTCCCTGGGCGCCGGAGAGTCCCTGGGCGCCAGAGTCACCTATGGTGAAGGAGATGGTGAGATGTCTTCCTTCCTATGACACCGCTGGACCAGAGACACTGACATCGATAACTTGTCCTTCGAAGAGTGACGCTTGGACCCATGACGCCGCTTCTTCATATGCTTTTTGGATGACCTCGAGGTGTGCAGAGTCCTTTTCTGACCTCCCTTCTCCTATCTCGCCCGGGCCATAAACAATTTCGCTTCCCTCTCTTTAAGGGCCTTTGGATTCATCTGACGACACAACCAACATCCCTCAACGTCATGGTCAGACGACAGGCACCAAAAACAATCTTGGTGGGGGTCCGTGGCAGACATATGGCCCCCACATTTCCTAAAGGTTTTAAAACCAGGCTTCTTCTGAGTAGCAATCATACAGAAACAGTTTACAGGCAACTGCAAAAAAGTAGACTACAAAGATTTAGAGAGTCCTAAAAAAACGTTACCCGTTAACGGCGTGGAAAAAAGGGAACGGACGTCACTACACCGACGAGGTCTTCTTATTGCTACGATGACGTCAAGCGGAATCATGAGCAGTGCCGTTCTATTTTGACGTCCTCATCGATGTGGGAGAGCTATGAATTTTTTTTCTGTGGAATGCTGTGCAAGGGACCATTCAAAAGGTGAGGAATCCACAGGAAGATATATTCATCAGAATATGTTTTTGTCAGTAGAAAATTATGCAGTTTGCAATGCTCGAAACATATTGCACCATATATTCTGTTATTCATTCTTGCCAATTGTCATTTAATAAATACCAAATTTGGAAACAAAATAAAATAAGGTGGACAGGTCCTACCACCAAAACAAATCAGCTTATGTAACAGCAATACTGTTGACAAAGTCAAATACCAGTGACACAAACTGTTTACTTGATTACCTGACAGCTACTCAAGCTTTAGTACTCTCAGAGTAGCTTTGCAATGAACACCACATGGAGCTGTGCTACAAGGTAAAGCGCAAATACATTAAGTCATACTTCAGGGCAGAAACTTGTCTGCTTGTGCACCTTCATTTAAAAATATTTTAAAATTTAGAATGATGGGAGGTTCACTGATGACTATGGAGTGGCCAACAACCAATAATACCTGGCATAGACCTTGGGCTCCAACATTCAATACGAACATAAGTTACTTACCTGTAAACAGTTGTTCTCCATTATTGGTGTCTTTCATAGATTCACATGCTTAATTCATTCCCCGTCGTCGAAGTGGGAGTCCCGCGGTACATAAAATAGCAATATATATACCTATATACATAGTATAACAATAGCATAGGTAAAACATTCCATAGGAAGTATTGTAACATAGCAATCAATAGGAAAAAACGTGTCACTTTATTTGCTCGTCCAAGTCATTAGATAAAGTCCGAACCCCAGCCAATCAGGCGTCAACACCCACTAGAACATTCTCGCCGAGGCTCAGAACTCTCAGATTTTCTAGCACAAGAGTGACATAAGAGTCAAGGAAATGAGGGGAGCCTCTGAGGGGAGGTGGGTGGGTTGCATGTGAATCTGTGATAGACACCAATACTGGAGAACCACAGTTTACAAGTAAGTTACTTATGTTCTTCTCCAGTATTGGGGTGTCTTTCATAGATTCACATGCTTGAATCAGAGTAGATCGCAGTAATACCAGAATTGTACATAGCAAGTTATATATCATCATAGTAATATGTAAATATAAATATATATATATATAAACATTCTGTGTAGGAGGAGGGAAGTAACAGAGGTTCACCTTGTTTCAAAAGATTACGTATCACTGCTTGCCCCATGGCTGTGTACGCATTGTCTGCAGCTTCCAGATAGTAATAATTGGTAAAGGTGTGTCTGCTGTACCATTTTGCAGCTCTACAAATTTGGTAAAGAGGCACACCGGCAAAGAGTGCAGTCGAATAGGAGACTGCTCTGGTAGAGTGTGCCTTAACCGTTGTCTGAAGTGTCTTTCCCGCTTGTAGATGACAAAAGGAAATTGTACTAGATATCCAACGTGCAATAGTCTGTTTGGTTACTGGACATCATGCCGTAAGCCACAAATGGTTGATCAGTATTTCAAACACTAGCTGTCTTTTGCAGATAGAATTTTAGACATTGTTTGACATCTAAAGAGTGTAAAGCCTTTTCCCCTGATGACTGTGGATTTGGGGAAAAAGTCTTTAAGATGACCAGCTCATTTCAGTGGAAATCAGAAGGCATTTTTGAGATAAATGCTGGGTTAGTGCGGAGCACCACTGAGTCTTTATTGAATTGAAGAAAAGGTGGTTTAATAGTAAAAGCCTGTATGTTGCAGACTCGTCGAGCAGACGTCAGAGCCAAAAGCAATGAAGTCTTCCAAGAGATAAATTTCAGATCAGCCCTATGAATGGGCTCAAATGGGGACTTCATGAGTTGAGCAAATACAGCGTTTAAATGCCAAGAAGGAGGTGGACGTCGAATTGGTGGGTACATCCAAAATAAACCCTTGAAGAATTGTTGCATTATTCTAGAAGAATAAAGAGAGTTGGAACCATCTTGTCAAAACCTGGAAATTAAAGCCATAAAAATCTTGAGGGTAGCATGAGATAGCCCTGATTTTGCTAATTGTAAGAAAAAAGGCCGAAGTTTCTCTGGCGTAGAATGAACCAGGTGAACATTTGAAGCTTCACACCAAAGGCAAAACTGTTTCCACTTAAGCTTGTAGGTTATGATAGTGGAAGGTGGCTTGGCGTTAGCAAGGACTTCCCTGCAGTCCGAAGGAATCCCTAAATTGGCAAACTCATTAAGGAGCCAAGCAGCCAATTTCAGAGATGCAGGATCCGGATGGCAGACTTGTCCTTGGTCTGTCGTCAGAAGATCCGAAGCACAATGGGATCACCTACCGACAGAAGGAGCAGCTCTGAAAACCAAATCTGGCGAGGCCATCTGAGGGCTATGAGAAGAATGAGACATGGCTCCCTCTACATCTCCCAAAGCACCCTTGGGACTAGAGGGATCGGAGGAAAAGCGCAAGCATACATTTTTGACTAGTTCATCAAAAGGGCATTCCCGTACGATCCTGGTTGGGGAAGCCAGCTTGCGTAAAATGGGCATTTGGGGTTCTGACCGGTCGCAAACAGATCCACAGCTGAAAGATGCTGTTCAGCGTTGGCTGATGAAGTTCCCACTCGTGATTGGACGAGATTGACCTGCTCAAGGAGTCCGCTAGAATGTTGGACACACCCGGAACATGAACTGCTGTTAAAGTTATTTGATGTTGAATTTTCCAGTTCCAAATCTGCTGGGCATGCAGGGACAGCAAAGTGGACTTTGTGCCTCCTTGTTTGTTCACATAATGCATGATTGTCGTGTTGTCCGTCCGGATCAACACTGAAGCACCTTGAAGTAGGTTGCGAAAAAATGGTAGCGCCAGGAATATTGCTAGTAGTTCCAAAAGGTATATGTGCCAAGTTCTTTGCTGAGCATCCCATTTTCCTTTGACTGTGAGACCTGAAGATGCGTCCTCCCCATCCCTCTCGAAGGAAGCATCTGTTGTAAGGATGAAACTTGAGCGGCCTGTTAGGATGTTTGACCTGTGAGTCCACCATAGCAAAGCTGTGTGCATCCAAGATGTGATGACGATTACATCGCCGAAAGACCCTGAGATCTGTTGCCATTGTTTGTCGTTTCCTCCTGTAAAGGCCTCATTTTTAGATGACAGTTGGGAATTAGAGGAATGCAGAATGTGTTGGTTGCCTTTCGTTTGAAACATACGCCTTTGCTGTCTGGGTGTTTACCATGGTTCCCAAGAAAGTCCAAGTTTGAGAGGGGGTGAAATGCGATTTCTCCAGATTTATGGACAGGCCCAGTGACTGGAACAGAGACCGGGATGTCTGAGTGTGTCTCATTGCAACTGTAAACGACTGCGCCTGTACAAGGCAGTCGTCGAGGTAGGGAAATGTGTGGACGCCAGCTTGACGAAGGTGTTCTGCCATCGGTGCCAAAACCTTGGTGAACACTCGGGCGCAGAGCAGAGGCCGAAGGGAAGGACTTTGGAGTGGAAATCTCTGCTAGCCACTCTGAAGTGCAGGAATTTTCTGCGTCTGGGTTGGATGAGGACATGAAAATAGGCGTCTTGGAGGTCCAATGTTGTCATGTAATCTCCTTGAGATAGAAATTTAAAGTACTTCTTGGTGAGACAGCATCAGAAATGATTGCTTTTTGAGAAACTTGTTGAGGGAACGAAGGTCCAGTATGGGGCACCAATCCCCTGACTTTATCTTTCTGAGGAAGAATCTCGAATAGAAACCTACGCCCCTTTGTATGTTTGGAACTACTTCGATCGCTCCTTTTTGTAACATGACCTTGATTTGGCATAAGAGATCTTTCAGATTGGCAGGAGGAGGACCTCTGGGAGGAGAAATTGGAGGAAATTTTACAAATCATCTAATGTGTCCTCGGGATACTATGTCCAAACCCCAACGATCTGTAGTGATGGCAGACCAGTTTGAGAAGAAATGGGAGATTCGTCCTCCAACTTTGGCGGCGTTGTTGGGTAGAGTGGTCGGCAGGTGGTGGCTGTCACTGCTTTTTTTAGGAGTCTCTGCCTCTGTACGAAGATTTTCCTCTGTACTGCTTATAAGAGGCAGCTGGTGGTTGAGGGTACGTCTGCTGTTGCTGTGAGGAAGAGTACTGTTGTTGTCTCTGATAAGGCTGGTACTGTCAGTTCTGATTGTAAACTCCTCAAAAGGAATAGGAGGAACCACGACCCCTCACACCACGAAAAGGCTGTTTCTTAAATTTTAAAGTGCCAAGAGCATGTGCAGTGTCAGTATCTTTTTAATTGCTTGGAGGGCATCATCTATGTGCTGTCCGAAAAGTGACTCGCCATCGAAAGGCATATCGATAATTTTTGTTTGCACTTCTTGGCAAAAAGAAGTAGCTCTTAACCAGCCCTGCCTTCAGAGGACTGCTGCTCCTGGCAGCTGGTGCAAACCCATAGAAGAGATATCCACTGCGCAGTCAATGATCTTGGCAGAGAGCCTCTCACCCTCCTGGAAAATCTTTAAAGCTTCGGTTTTTGCGTCTTATGGCAACAGATAGATAAAAGGAGAAATGTCCGACCACATTTGCCTACCATAGTGGCCTAGAATGGCCAGGGAATTAGCCGCCCGGACAGTAGTTGCCGCCATGGCCATACATTTTTTCCCGACGGCATCAAGGCGTCTGCCCTCTCGATCAGGAGGAGCCGACAAAGGAGGGGTAGGATTCCTGGCATGACATTGAGCCGTCTGTCTAGTGTCTTGTATTTTTTATCCAAGCCAGGCAGGACTGCAGGGGTCTTCCCAATGACATTAAGGCGTCTGCCCTCTCGATCAGGGGGAGCCGACAAAGGAGAGGAAGAATTCCTGGCACAATGTTGAGCCGCCTGTCAAACCCTCCTGCCCGGTGAAATTAATTATAGATATCACCCGAACCTGTTTCTGTGGTTGACTTTTGAAACCGTATAAAAAACAATCCTTGTCCTTTGAGACCTTAGGGAGGTGACATTTTTTGGCTGCTCTGTCCATGATGATATGAAATCCACCAATATCCACAGGTGGAGAATTAACAGGAGTAGGAGTAGTAGGCGACAGAGTCTGGATCTGGTAATTGTCCCACTCAGTAAGTAGGGATCTATCATCTAATTTCCCTTCTTCTCTGTCCTCATCAGTTGTATGAGTGTTCTCTATGTTTTGAGCAGTCGATGGCACAGGAGAAGCAGAAGGAGGCAGCCGAATGAATGATGAAGGAGGAGGAATCGACGTTTGAGGTATCAAAGAGGCTGGTTCAGAAGGTGGAAAACGGCAGTAGTAGTCTTCCAATATATGTTACAAATTTGAAATGAATGACAAAGGCATCTGTACAGCCGGATTTTCAAACTGTGATTGAATATTTGGATTCAAATAATAGTCATAGTCTTGTTCATCATCTATGCCCTGGCACTTAATGAGGAGCTCGGAAGGACTACTAGCTGCTCGGAACCTATCATCCTCTTCTGAATCCTCCTCACCGGCCCCATAATCAAACAGCTGCACTGGAAGATTAGGAGAAGCTTGTATTGGCAAAAAAAGATCCATTGAAGACTGTCTACGTTGAAGCAAAGAGACCTTCCTTGGTTCAGAAGTTGGCAAAAGAGCACCTGAAGGCTTCAAAGGCACTAGAGGTATCAAACCTGGAAGAGTTACCAGAGATTCTGCTGACGAAGCTGCAGCCATCAACAAAAAACATGCTTGCTCCTCCATTTGCAAAGGCTTCACTGTCGTCGACGAAGCAAAGTAGCAACCGTCGACGAAGCAACTATCGACGAAGCGGACGTCGAAAAGCAGGGATCAACAAAGCAGGCATCGATGAGACAACCGTCGACGGGACAGGTGTCGATGAGACAACCGTCGACGGGACAGGTGTCGATGAGGCAGGCGTCGACGAGGTAAGCGTCGACAGAACCAATGGATTTTTGGAGGATCCCGTCAACGAAGAAGGGTCCATCGACGAAGATTTCTTTTTTTTCCATTGACGACTAAGAGAGAGAGACAGTAGAAGACTTAGGCCTCACCGTCACTGAGAAAAGCGCCGACGGAGAAGACGCCGACAACATCATCATCATAGCAGGTTTTGGCGAAGAGAAGGTAGCGGTCGACGTCGTAGTTGTGACGACAGGGCACTTCGTCGACGGCTGAATCAAAGACAAGCTTGTCGGCGAGGTGCCAGTTTTCTGAGGTAAAGGTCTCTCAGAGAGAGTTTTTGACGCCTGAGACTTAGATCATGGAGGCGTAGACGGTGGAGAGTGAACCTTAGGGAAAGCTGGTCCCTTTAAATGAGGAAGGCTGGTCTTCATGCCTAGAAGAGTGATATTTTTTTAAGCACCTTAGCCTTAGGAGATGTCATCTCTTCCTCACGAGCCCTTTTCTTAGAGGCAACAGTCTCCACATCAGATAGAGGGTCATCCCTCATCTTGAGCTTCTGTACCAGAGAAGTAGTCTCTTTCTCTGTCCCTTAAGGTCTTTTGAGGAAAAGTCCTGCATATCTTACAATTTCTCACCTGATGGTCAAGATGTAGGCAGTAAATACACTTCTTGTGTGGGTCCTCAAAGTGAAGTCCAAATTTCTCACAAGACTCACAATGTCTGATGAGTGATCTTTTATTAGTACACATTATAATGAAGATGTAAGCAGAATTCTTGAAGAGAAAAGTTAAAGTACTGAGCAGGGCTCAGGGAGACTCCTTTCACACGATGTGCAGTAGAAACTCTGAGGGTCTGAGCCTCTGGGGAGAAGGTTCTAGTGGGTGCTATGCCTAATTGGCTGGAGTTTGGACTATATATAATGAATTGGAAGAGCTAATAAAGTAACAAGTTTTTCCTATTGATCGATGTGTTACAATACTTCCTTTAGCTTTTTTAGCTATGCTAATATTATACTATGTATATGGGTATATATATATATATATATATATATATATATATATATATATATATATATATATATATATATATATATTGCTCTTTTATGTACCGTGGGACTCCCACTTCGACGACGGACAATGATTCAAGCATGTGAATCTATGAAAGACAGCCCAATACTGGCAAATTGTAGTTCATGTTTCTTGCTAATTATTTAATAACATACTATCCTCAGTGGTATTACAGCCCTTCAGCCTGGGCTACAGTAATTGTTAAAGGTCCTTTCCCTCATTGAGGCCCTCACATGTGGCTCTTACCTATAACCCAGGTTTAGGGCCTTTAACAACCATTGTAGTCCCAGAGAGCAAGTTACAATGCTTAATTAGAACATTGAGAGGTTGGTAGCTCCATTTAATACAATAAAATGCCCCATGGCCAATAACGGCTGGTATGGACGTTCAGCCTCAGTGTTCCAATGTTTGTCTTTCTTTTTTCCCTGTTTAATAGAACAGTCTTCCTTCAGTATGTGTGTGCTCAAACAGCTTTTTGTTAAAGGCTACCTTCGTCGTTATAGATCCTAATCTGAGGCGCAGGCTCTAACTCGAGTAGAGGTCCTTTAATGGATGCTTAAAATGTATGTCTCCCAATATGTGGGTGTTGTTAGTGAAAACATTATCTCACTCGCTGCTGATTCTGGATAGTTTATTGAATATTTTGGGGTACTTACTGTAGAAGAAGCAAATGCCCTAAAGCTGACAGCAAGGATTCCATCTGACCATTCATGAGACACAAGATCGAACTGTCCATAGAGCTGGCCCATGGTGATGGACTTGGGATTTAACACGGTGATCTGAACTTTTTCTTCTTCTAGCAGCCCCTAGGCAAAAACAAGCATATGTGAATCATTGTATAATGTCTTATCTGATTTAATTTTATAATAATAGCACAACTCAAAATATTGTACTTCCAATGAAAAATGAGTAAACACCTATAACTCTATAGAGACCCACCATTGAAGGGCACTGATTTTACACTTATTTTTATCCAAAACAGATATTTTCCTGATTATGTGGCATGACAAAAAGTAAAATATGTGGTATTAGGTACATTTTGTGATAGCATGAGGCATTGTGTTATTTTTACACATTACAAACACACTGGGAAAAGGTTTTCACCCCAATTAGTACCATCTTAGCACCAAAATGCAGTAATACGCAACTAAAAGGTGACCAGTCCATATCTACCAAGAGCCTTCCACTGCGTGACAACACGTCATCATGCTTTAGTAAAGTGTAATACTAGTTGGAGTTACAAGCAAGCAATTAATTTTGTTACAATCTGCAAATTAGGAAGTAGATAATGAACTATGTGGCAAATCCATATCAATGAGGAAAACAACAAAGCAGCAGAAGCACATAATTCAAGAAGATGGCGATACTACAAGTAACGCCAAAGTGACACAGACTTAAAAAAGACCTTCTTATGGTCACAGAAATACTCACTGTTTTGCAATGTCGTATTCTGAACCTAATTACGTTAATAATAATAATGATAACACCACAACTGGGAATAACTACTATTATTATTATTATCAGCATAACTTGCATTGTTGTTGATACTTCCAGTAGAACAAGTTACTTACTTTCGGTAATGGGTAATCTGATAGAGACTCTATCTAGCTGCACATTCCTTACCTTTGAATTTCCCGAGCGTCAGGCTGGTTCTGGAAACTTTTGCTGAGCAATACAACTTGCGCGTGATGTCGGGTGGCTCCATTCAGCTGCGCGTGATGTCGTCAGCGTCGGTAGCATCAGTTAGGACATTGTGGTGCCTATATAGGTGCCTCATAGGCGCGCGGACGTAAGTACTTTTTGTATTTTCCATGCCAGAAGCGCAGGGCCACGAAGTAACTGAGGTACTTGTGTACAAAGGAAGGGCCCTGAAAGGGGGAACACCCTAGTCCTACTACATCAGTCCGCAAAGCGGGGAGGCATGGGTGAGCCTGTAAGGAATCTGCAGCTAGATAGACTCTCTACCAGATAATGTGTTACCAAAGTTAACTTGTTCTATTGGAAGTATATATATATTGTATATATTGTATTTATATATTATATATATTATCTATATATATATTGTATATATATATATATATATTAGATCTATATATAAGTATATATATTGTTTGCCCGATAGAGACTTCTAGCTGCAGATTCCTTACCTTTGAATCAGACACCTGAGCCATACCATACCGGCGGTGTGTTGCGGACTCATGATCTAAGCTAAGAAGTCTTACAGGACTGAACGGGCAAAGTGACCTTCCCTGCGCACTTGATGATCAAGGCAATAATGAATTGCGAATGTGTGTAATGATGCCCACGTTGCTGCCTGACAGATGTCTTTGACTGGGACACCCCAAGCCAAGGCCAAAGTTGCAGCCTTTCCCCTGGTGGAGTGGGTCCTTAATCCCTCAGGGGGCTGCTTCTTCGCCAGGCCGTAATGACCCAGTGAGAAATGGTCTTTTTCTGCAATGCCCTTCCCTTCTTTGTTCCCACATACCCCACAAAAAGTTGGTCATCCACCTGGAACTCTTTTGTATGGTAAAGGTAGAATAACAACGCTCTTTTTGAGTCCAGTCAGTTGAGACGCTCCTCTTCCTTAGAGGGATGTGGGGGAGCAAAGAAGGTGGGCAAGTAATGGACTGACCCAGATGGAATGGTGTCACCACCTCTGGTAAGAATGATGTCCGGGTTCAAAGCACTACCTTGTCCAGAAAGGACATAAGATAAGGAGGCGAGCTGGATAATGCCTGCAGTTCACTTCCCCTCCAGGTCGATGTAATCGCCACCAAGAAGGCTGTTTTGATGGTCAACAGCCGGAGGGGACCATTGTTCAAAGGCTCGAAAGGAGAGCACATCAGGTAAGTGAGGACCAAATTAAGGTCCCATTGTGGCATAACAAAGAGCGCAGGTAGAAAAAAATTGCCCATCCCTTTCAGACATCTATTTACAATAGGAGATTTAAAAAGAGAAGGTTGGTCTGGCAGCCACAAACAAGCAGACAGAGCAGAGAGGTAACCTTTGAGAGTTCCCAAAGCAGAATCCTGCTGGGCAAGAGTCAGAATGAATAAAAAGGCAGTAGAATGAGATGCAGAAAGAGGATAAATGGACCTTTGTATACAGTATAGTACAAATTTCTACCAACGTCAGACGTATACCGTCTTAGTGGAGGTCTGCCTGGCTGCCAGAATAACATTACAGACTTAGGGAGGAAGGTAAAAAGCTATCAATTGTCGCCGCTCAATCTCCAGGCATGAAGGCGCAAAGTAGACAGGTTCGTGTGAGGAACCCTCCCCTGCTGCTGCGACAGAAGATCCTCCCGAAGGGGCAGCCTGATTAGAGGATCAACACTCATGCTCAGAAGATTTTGATACCAGACTCCCCTTGTCCAGTCCTGTGCCACAAGAATGACTTGGGCCCAGTCACTCCTTATCTTCTTCAGAACCCTGGGCAGCAGTGGTATGGGCAGAAAGGCGTACAAGAGACCAGAGCTCCACTTGTGACAAAACGCATCGCAGAGTGCTAGCCGCCTTGGAAACTCCAGTGCGCAGTACAGTTGACACTGTGCATTCTCTTCGGTGGCGAACAAATCTCATCAAGGTTCTCCCCACAGCTGAAAGAGACCTTGCTCCACCTTCGACTGGAGACGCCATTTGTGATCCGGAAGGCATCGACCGATGAGATTGTCCGCCCTGGCATTTAGAGAACCTGCCAGGAGTTCAACCACCATGGATATGCCCTGCTGTTCCAGCCATGTCGACAGGCGCAGGGGCCTCTCAAAAAAGAGTCCACGACCCCACCGCGCACCTACTAGTTGCAGTACCACATGGCGGTGGTGTTGTCCATGAACACCTGCACCAGCTTCCCCTTGACAGAAGAAATTATTTCACCGCCAGCTGAATCGCTCGGAGGTCCAACAAGTTTATGTGGAGCCCCGTCTCCTCCGAAGACCAATGACCCCTGATCTACACCTCTCCTATGTGGCCGTCCCATCCTAGAAGTGACGCATCCATCACGACTGTGAAATCTGATTGGGGAAGGGAGAGAGGTTTGCCGTTGACCCAATCGCGGTTCATTAACCACCACTGCAGATCCTTCGCAGTTCCTTCCGAGATCTGAGCCATGTCGGTGAGATTTCCCCAATGCTGTGCCCATTGGAGCTTCAAGGCCCACAGGAGAGCCCAAATACGCCATCTGGCATGTCTTACCAACAGGATGCAGGAGGCCATGAGACCCAACAGCCTCAGAGTCAACCTCACTGAAATCCAGGATAGAGGCTGAAACATCGGAATCATAACCTGAATATCCTGGACTCACTGCTTGAGAGGATAAGCCCACACTGCACTGTGTCCAGAACAGGTCAGATGAAAGGGAGATTCTGAGAAGGAATCGGGTGTGACTTTGGCACGTTTATAGAGAGCCCCAGTGAAAGCAAGAGGTTTGCCGTAGTCTAAAGGTAGGAGACAACTGTCTGGGGCGAGGGCACCTTCGACAGCCAGTCGTCGAGGTAGGGGAAGACTAGAACCCCTAACCTGTGCAGATGAGCTGCAACCACCGCCATCACCTTGGTGAACACCAGAGGGGCACTGGTAAGACCGAAGGGGAGGACGGTAAATTGAAAGTGCCCTTTGGCCTACCTTGAACCGCAGGTAACACCTTTGGCCCGGCATGATAGGAATTTGAAAATACGCATCCTGCAGGTCCAACGCCACCATCCAGTCTCCTTGGTCTAGGGCAGACAAGACCTGAGCTAAAGTGAGAATTTTGAATTTCTCCTTTTTGAGGAAGAGATTGAAAGTCCAAAGATCCAAAATGAGCTGGAGCCCCCTGTTATTTTGTTCTTTATTTTTTTATTGAAACAAACCGTCAGCGAGATACAAGTGATCATTCAGTAAGTACAGTAAAGTACATTATCATCATGAGCAGGTTAGGTATTGCAATCATCAAATGAGGAACCTTGTCATTCAAAGTAGAGAGATATCAAAGCGCGACAAGATACATTGCAAGCATTTAACAGTAGTATGTTTAACGATGGCATAGCATTCTATGCATTTCAACACAAGCAACACGACAGAAGTGATTTTTACACAGCAGGTTTCACAACTACAGAAGGCAAATAAGGAACATATAACAAGTGTGTGGGCTTATGAGTCAGCAGCGACAGGGTGTTCCAACAAGTATGCCTGCAGCGGACCCCATATGTCACGGGGCGTGAGGAGCAGGGGAGCAATTCAGCATATGTACAGATTTGCTCTTGTCAAAGGATCATATCGCCTAGACACTCCTTAAATTTAGGTGCACGTCCGCGACCCCACCTGCAGGCCACGCGACGCTTAGCCGAAAAAAAGACAAAAGGACACAAATTTTCTGTACGTAACAGGAATGTGTGCAGTATAGCCTAGAAGTGTAATAAGTGGAGACCTGGGAATAGATGTGGAAGTCATGGAGTCCAGGGCCTCCAGAACTTGTTGCCAGTAGTCATACACTCCAGGGCATGTCCACGCTAGATGTAGGAAATCTGCTTGTCCTGCTCGACATTTAACACAGCTGTCGGAGTCACGCAGACCATACCTGTGCAGCTGGGATCACTGAAATAATATCGACTACCAAAATATCGACTACCCAAAATATCTACGAGAAAATATCTACAACCAAAATATCGAGTTTGTATGTACAAACAGGTAAGTACAAAAATATTGAGTACAAAATATCGTTAACAAAAATATAGTTGTAAAAAATATCGACTTTAATAAAAACAATGTTTAAATACATTAATATAAAAAATTAATTACTAAAATATAATTAACAATACTTAAAATAACTTTTAATAATTAAATAATTAATGAAAGTAAAAAAATAATATTTTTTTAATCATATTTCTTAAAACATATATATATATATATATATATATATATATAGTAACAAAATGTAATTAAATAATAGCCAATATTATTAACGTACAAATACAAAAGAGTAAAAATTACTATTCCCACTGCAAAGAGTGCAACAGTGGATATATGACGTTACAACGCAACTTTTACAACGCACTACCATTACAACGTAAGTATTGGTAAGTATATAATAATTTTTTTTTATTTAAATTATTTAAAATTATTTAAATATAATTTAATTTAATTTAATTTCATTAAATTAAATTAATGTAAATTTAATTTTACTTTATTTTTACACTGTACCCCTGTACCCCTGTACCCCAAAACTGACCCTGAACCCTAAAAAAACCCTTTACCCAAAAACCCAAAACTGACCCTGAACCCTAAAAATACCCCTTTACCCAAAAACTGACCCTGAACCCTAAAAATACCCCTTTACCCAAAAACTAAAAACTGACCCTGAACCCTAAAAATACCCCTTTACCCAAAAAACCAAAACTGACCCTGAACCCTAAAAATGCCCCTTTACCCAAAAACTAAAAACTGACCCTGAACCCTAAAAAGACCCCTTTACCCAAAAACTAAAAACTGACCCTGAACCCTAAAAATACCCCTTTACCCAAAAACTAAAAACTGATCCTGAACCCTAAAAATACCCCTTTACCCAAAAACTAAAAACTGACCCTGAACCCTAAATATACCCCTTTACCCAAAAACTAAAACCTGACCCTGAACCCTAAAAATACCCTTTACCCAAAAACTAAAAACGGACCCTGAACCCTAAAAATACCCCTTTAATTTAACATAATTAGCAATTAATCAATTAAATTAAATTAATTACCAATTACATTTTAATTAATTAACAAATATTATTTAATTACCAATTAATTAAATATTACTACCAATTAATACATTTACATATTTAATAAATAATAATTAAATTACTTCCCACCCTATTCCCCTATAAACCCACAACCCGCTACAGGAAATACATTATTTTAATTTACATAATTAGCAATTAATAAATTAAATTAAATTAATTACCAATTAAATTTTAAATAATTAACATATAATATTTAATTACCAATTAATTAATTATTACTACCAATTAATACATTTACATATTTAATTAATTATAATTAAATTACTTCCCACCCTATTCCCCTATAAACCCACAACCCGCTACAGAATAAAATTACACAATAATTAAAAAAAAATCATTAATTGAAAATAATTATAACATACAATGACACTTTTCACACATATTATAACATAAAAACACTATAAATAATTACATATTATATAAAAAACGATATTTTTTACTTTCGATATTATTTACAGTCGATATTACTTCACTTACCTTAAAAACGATATTTTTGCTGTCGATATTCTGTCCAGTCGATATTTTCTCCAAACGATATTTAAAACTCGATATTCTGTCCAAACGATATTTTGGAGTCGATATTATGTCTGTGCACCGTGCAGCTGCATTGGGGTATAGTAGCTGTGCTGGAGATATTTGTAGTGAATGATACGCAGCCTACTATTCGAAGAGTCTTTTTTGGTCTGTTGACAGCAGTAGATCCACTGTTCATCAGTTAACTCCTGGCCCAGCTCTGCCCCCATCAAGTTCGAGAGGCACAAAGCGGGTAGACGTGGTCAACATACAGTGAGTGGTAAAGCGCCGTAGCCCCTTGTTATTCTTTGGAATCAGAAAGTAGAGGGAATAACAGCCACTGCCCAATCTGAAACTAGGTTGGTCCCCATACCTCCTTTGGCCAAAAGAGCTATAACTTCCTATGGGAGCAACTTTAAATGATCCTCTGCCAGCCGTTCCTGACTTGGAGGAAATTGGAGGAGGAAAAGAAAGGAAAGGAAAGGAAGAGAATAGCCCTTCTGGACAATCTGCAAGACCCACTTGTCTGTTGTTATAGATGTCCAGCGGGGGAGATGATGACAAATTCTCTCTTGCACTGGAGTAATGTGGTACTGCAGAATCAGCCTAGGAGTGGTAGAAGGGTGCAGCTGTGGTAGACGACTTCTGGCCTTGATTCCAAAGACTAAATGTACAGCGTCCATGGCCACGCACGGCTGGGGTAGTCTGAGCGGGACGGTGGCTAGGATAGGACTGACGCTTCTGGAAACCCCTTCCGTTGCCACGAAAGTGGTGAAAGGAAGACTGGCCACGTGGAGTGGAGGAGAGGCCCAGAGATCTAGTTACAGCTCAAGAGTCCATGAACCTGACCAGGGCCTAGTCTGCCTTTTCTCCAAAAAGGCAGGTTCCATCAAAGGGCATGTCCATCAAATTGGCTTGGACATCCCCCCAAGAAGCCAGTTGTACGAAGTCAGGCGTGGCGTCTCTGGGCCACCGGCGTTGAAATCGATCTGCTCAGTGATTCGTTTGTGTCTAAACCGCATGGTATAGTGCATTTTGCTGCATCTCTCCCGTCCTTGACAGCTTGGGAGAGCGCAGCCCGGGCCTCCTCTAGGACTTGCGGCAGCACCTGCGCAACCGTCTCCCAAAGGGAGTGGGGAAACGGCCCAATAAGCACGTGGTATTCACCGACCACATGCCAGACTGGAGGAAGAAAATATTTTCAAATGAGTCCAGTCTCTTGGATTCCCTAACCGTAGGGGTGGAAGGGAATGTGCCTTGGATGTAGAGGCCTGCATCACCAAACTTTCTGGGGTGGGGTGTTGGCTGAGGAACTTTGGGTCGCCCGGAGCTGGGCGATGGCGCTGTGCAATCGTCCTATTCACAGGAGCCCCTGTGCTAGGCTTGGACCATTTTCCTAGAAGGACATCCGTAAGTGCCTCATTAAAGGGCAATAGGGGTTCAGAAGTGAAAAAACCCAGGTTGAAGCACTTCGGTCAAGGAGATTAGTCCTGACCTGCACTGCGGACAGCTCCAGTCCAAGGACCTCAGCTGCACTCTTAACCACCATGGCATAGGACGCCCCCTCCTCCGTAGCAACTGTAGGCAGGGTGAGCATGCCAGTGTCTGAGGAAGTATCCAGACCACTGGCTTCCCCAGGTTACCCATACCAGTCCATTGTCTCCTGAGAGACATGCTGGTTCTTAAGAGGGTCTCCAGACTCCTCCCATTCCTCTCCTGAGCCCAGCACATCCACAAAGTGCTCTGGCGACAACATAGAACCCCTGGGTTCTGTCGACGTCGGAATCTACATCGTTCAACTCTGTTCTGGCTCCGTGGTATCGGGGATGAGGATGTGACTTGCGTCACCGATGGGCATTGGCGATGTCGCAGGCAGCGACTTCGGATTCGATGCCGGGGAAGGTCGCGTTGGCATGACCGGTGTCGACTCAGATCCGGGATCAGATCCCTGAGGCCCCACCAGCACCCGAGCCGACTCCACAGGGCCTGAGGGCTCACCAACGTGGTAATTTCCACTCAAAACACATTTTGAGCGGGAGTCCCTCTGGCTCCCAGAAAGGGTGGGAGGCTCAAAGTCGACTCTGGCTCCGGCTCCGCAGAACCATGCCTAGTGCGTTGGTGTTCCTTACCTTTCTCAATGATAGACACCAGTTGAGGTGAAGTCGAAGTCTGCTTCTTCTTCTTCTTGTGCCTCTTCCCCGAGTACCCACAGTACCTCAAATGGGAGAAAGAGGACTTAGGGCTCCGTGAGCGGTGCCGTGACCTCCTCTTCTTCAAACGGGACCATGACCTCCTCGGAGTCTCGCCTGATAGTGTTGACTGCCGGGCCGCAAGCAACTTCATGGCTGGCTCCCTCAAGGGCTTCGGGCCATCGCCTGACAGTCTGAACACAACCTCACATTGTGGTCCTGTTCAGGAGGACAACACAGACAAACGCGGTGGGGATTGGTGACTGGCATCATGACAAGTTCTGCATGGTTTGAAACCTGTCTTTCTCGAAGACATCCCGTGCACACAAAGTCGAATCCAAAAATATTGACAAGAGTCGTGAAAATGTCTGCCAAAAAGCGGCAGAGGGGTAGCTCTTCCCTGATCGGCGCTTAACTGTCACGGAAAGAAAAGAAGTGACATCCACACTCAAGGCTGGCACCTATATGGGAACATCGACATCATAACCGACGCTACCGACTTCACACAGAGCCGAAAGGAGTCACTCGACGTCGAGTGCAAGGGGTATTGCTCAGCAAAAGTTTCCAGATCCAGTCTGACACTTGGAAAATTCCAAATCCAGCCTGATGCCTGGGAAATGAAAAGGTAAGGTATCTTCAGCTAGAAGTCTCTATCAGATAAGTATTTATACCATGCAGGTGACAATGGTAGATGGTTTCATGACACATAGTACGGGGGGAGGAGTCCACAAAGTGACTTCGGGCTCAATTAAGTTATTATGTCTCAGTGGGACCAGCATGCGCTGCAGAAATCTGTGAAGTTTTCCACATTATCCTGGCAGCTATGTGCTAAAATAAAACAAGCAATCAGTGTAGTATAAATAATGTGGATCAATGGAGTAATAGAGGACCATATTATGTTGCAGCGTTTACTGATTAACTGTTTTTTTCTTTATATAGCACTCTCCTGCCCCTTGTGAGGTTCAAAGGTTTTTAATTATGAATCAAGGAAGAGCTAATTATGTGATACCAGACGCCATTAAAGACAGATTCACCATATTCTCTGGCAACAATAATCACCCTAGCATAATTTTTATTAAGCAAACATATTTCCGCATTAATCCCACTTTTTGAGCTACCAATGTCATGTGTAGTTGCTTGCTTTCCTCACGGTTATGTCAACTGCATACATTGTCTCTCAGGAGAGGTGGTATGAACAGAAATGCCACATGAGAATAACAGCCTCGATGGAAGGTTGTGTAGGGTAACTTCTGCTTTTAGTGTTGCCTATTCACTTCTTAGGTGCAGCCTCTTTTCTTTGCCTTTTTCTCACTAGTGAAGTGCATCAAAAGCTCTGTATTGCCCTCGTTGAAGTTTTTGTTGTTCTTTAAAGCCCCTGCTTGGTGTATGCTGGGAGTTTGTTTTGTCAGATTGTTCAATTGCATGTGATGTAGCTACAACATGTGCTTTCTTCTTTCACCACACAATGTCGCCATGTTGTAACATTTTGCAGACTGTGACCACAGGCTACTCAAGTTACCATAATTAAGTGGGTGGAAACCAGTGTGAAAGAAAATACTACAGCGAAAATCCACAGAGTGAGATAGCTATGAAATTGCTTTAGTCAATATGACTGTGGGGGTGGCATAACGTCATAGATTCTGTACAAATTACTTTAATGTCCCATACCAAAAAAAATTATTATGAATGCATATAATGTAACTAGTGTTCAAGTAAAGGGCTCACTGAGCAGCATAGAACCCCATCACAGCAGCTCTGATCGGAGCACTACGGCTGGTCTTTTCAGGCTATGGGCGATGAGGAAATTTAAGGGGACGGAGTTAAAGGCGAAGCGGAGTACGAGGATTGTTAAAGGGGCAGTAAAAACCAAGTGAAGTAGTCAGTCATGGTGGATGTAACCATCACTGTAAAGTCCATATTGTCAGGAGTCCAAAGTCCAACAGACTACTCCCATCAGATGTGGAAAGTGACAAGGGATTGAAAAGAAGGGACAAATAGGAAAGATTGACCACTAGCACGCAAGTATTTTTTAAGGACACTGAAACAAACCACTGAAAAGCAGTCAGTCCACAAAGAAGTATATACTAAAGTACATGAAGTATGTACTAAAGCATATACAAGAGGTCTTGAAAGCTAGACCTAAAAATAGGATCCTCAGACTGACTGTTCGGTTCAATTTATGGACATGAGGAGGAACTCTCAGAGGACTGCCTGTTGTTTTTTCGCTTATTACTGTTTGTGTACTCCATAAATACTTAAGACTTTGCCTCTAGGTATACCCGACTGCTTTTGTGCCAAGCTACCATTGGGTTAAGCACAGGCTAATTTAGTGGCATTTGTGGTTCACCCTGACAGGGATTGTGGCTGTTGCTTGAGCAGGGTTAACAGCCCACTCAAGCAACAACCTAATTTCTCAAAGTTTTTTAGGTCTCGCGTGGGCGGAGCAGCAAAGCTGCCACGCCTCTGCGAGAGATATTGTTAGCCCCGCCCCTCTTTTCCATTGGGTAGCGTCAGCGTTTATGTTAAACGCTGGCTTCCCAATGGAAAGGAGTGTTTTCAGGTGCCACGCTGTCTGCTTGTCAGACAGCCCCTATAGACACCATGGCCTGCTTTATGGCTGTGGTAAAGAACTTTCTTATAAGTAGAGGCATGTGATATTACTCTGTTTACTACTACGGCCAGGCACGGAGCTCACAGGAGCAGGGTTTCACGGAGAGGACAGGGGATTCCCTCCCCTCGTTACTCTACCTCCACCCCACTCTCTGCTGTTCCTCCCCCTCCCTCGAGTGCTCTGTGGAGCAGCCGTATCGTACTTTCAGTGTTTGTACACACCCCCCACCCTCCCCCGCTTTCCCCTCCTGTGAACGCTGCACCTTTCACACAGCGAGCAGCTTTCATGCTCCACTGGCACGATGAGACCTTCTTTTTTGTGTTCTGCCCTCAGCTGCCTTGCTATTTGATTACTATAGACAATCTATTGTGTGAAGGAATGTTTTGTGTTGTCTACGACGCTTAACCCCGCACAGGGTAAGTGACACCCCAAGATGGCTGGTGATTCAGTGCCACAGGTGGGTTCTGTATTCACACACAGCCTCTCCTGGCCACAGCCCTGAGCAGCTGTGCTTGGTGTACAGGTCTGTAACTTGAGCCTGGAGAGGGGGAGGCACGCTGAAATCTCGCCATGGAATCCGGGGAATCTCCGAGAAAGGAGAACTGGCAAAGCAAGGAGGGGGCAAGGACAGTCCAGGGTAGCGGTCTCCTGCCTATGCTCTCAGAGTGCAGCCACAATAACAAGGACCCCCTACCCTGCCAGCTGGAGAGAATGAACTCTGCGGGCAGCGCTGTTCAGCAAGTGCACAGCACTCAAAGCGGCATGTCATTTGATTACAAACAATTGAATAAACTCCGAACTCGCTGTCTGGCTCAGTTCATACACATAAATGCAGAAGAAATAGTTGATTTCACTGATGAGGTTTGAACTGCCCATTCTAACAAAGGTCTCTACCCGTGAGGTCAGACGCATCCCAAGGTGATGCACGACCTTCCGACCACGTCAGATCGGCATGTCACTCAGACAACCTTATCCATCCCGGCCCCGAGATTATAAACTCGAGAGAATGCCCGGATCACGATATTTAGAGATTTTGCAAATGACCCCCAAAAACTCCAGGGAAATTCAAACCCCGACACCCATGGGTCCCAGATCAAGATCCACCCATCAAGCGCCCTCCGTCTCCAGGTGCGCTCCTCAAAGTCTCCTCCCACGTACTCACGGGGCTTATGAAGTGGTATCCTAGCTACAAAGCAATGAAGCGCTGCACACCATAGGGATATAAATGAGAGCAAGAGGGGCCCTGTTGCTGCTCTGCTGGCGCCTCCTGTTTACTGCCTCTCAAATGATGCCTCAACTGCCCCCAGCCCCGGTCCCCAGCCAAGCCCCCTCCATTCCTACCCTCCCCCCCGCGCTAAAGCCCCGGCCCCCAGTCCCACCTGGCACCTCTTCCTGCACTCCTTTTTGTCATCTGTTCCCTGCTGCCACTGTCCTAGTACAACTTCTGCTCTGCTGGCACCCCTCGCTGCAAACCCTACTGTGGCACCTCTTCCCTGCTGCCCATCTAGCAGTACCTATTTTCCTGCCCTTCTACGGGTGCCCTCATCTTTGTGGTCATCTTTCGGACACGTCTTCCCTGCTGCCCGCTGTGGCACCTCTTTTTCCACCCCGCAAATGCCTCTCCCCCCCCTTTCTGGTGCCCTCTCCCAGCCTTCTTTTCCCTCAGTGTGTGATCTTGGCATGTGCAGAATGCATTTCTCTTAGTAGTCGCATCGGTACACCTCGTCCCGCAACCCACACCACCCAAATGAAACACAGACAAGTATTTTGGGAAGAAGTTGCAGGTTTATTTGTGATACAAATAACAGAGCGGGTTAACTGACAGGTGACCCCCCTACCCCGCAACCCCTTGTTGCAGGGCGCCTGAAGTTGAGCCAAGACAGACACCAGTGGCCATAGCCCGGTGTGTAACCTGGGTGGAAAAACCACCCACCGGTGGACCTATCGTCCACCTGCAACACCCTCCGGACCAGGGAGAGTCAACTCACACCTTGACCCGTCAGGCGAGGCATTATTAGCAAACCCCCGGTTGCACAGGCTTACAACCGCCCTCAGGACTAACGGGGTGCCGTCGGAACCAAGTCCCCAAGAAGGGCCCCTTGGATTAGGTATGACTCAGCAGTGTGCGTTTCGCACTAGGGCCTCAGGTCCTGTTCCTGCGCCTGTCCTGATGGGGGTCACCTTGTAACTCCTCCTGCAACCTGAAAGAACACAAATACATCGTTAATATTCACCCCCTCCCCACTTCCCCCCTTTCAGCGGGTGAGCGGTAGGGAGGGGAGCGGAAAGCACGGGCCTCGCGTCCGACGTTGTGGGGGGGAATGTGGGAGAGGGGTGGGGGGCAGGGGGGATCTAATGCCTGAGGCTGGCGAGGAGCAGCCTGGCACGTCCAGCTATCAAGAGGGGAGCAGCAAAGAGGGCGCAACCTGGGAGGGGCTCCCCTATATCAGGTCCCGGGAAAAGGGGGGCGGCCTCCCTCGTGTGACCCCGCCCTACCCCACCCCTCCTCCCAACGCTCCCCTGCCCTGTCCTTTGGTTCCCCACGCCCTACTACGGGGTTTGCCCTCCTACGGGGTCCCCTGCAGGGACTTCGGGCCTCCCTCATAGTAGTCGCATCGGTACACCTCGTCCCGCAACCCACACCACCCAAATGAAACACAGACAAGTATTTTGGGAAGAAGAAGTTGCAGGTTTATTTGTAATACAAATAACAGAGCGGGTTAACTGACTGGTGACCCCCCTACCCCGCAACCCCTTGTTGCAGGGCGCCTGAAGTTGAGCCAAGACAGACACCAGTGGCCATAGCCCGGTGTGTAACCTGGGTGGAAAAACCACCCACCGGTGGACCTATCGTCCACCTGCAACACCCTACCCTCCGGACCAGGGAGAGTCAACTCACACCTTGACCCGTCAAGCGAGGCATTATTAGCAAACCCCCGGTTGCACAGGCTTACAACCGCCCTCAGGACTAACGGGGTGCCGTCGGAACCAAGTCCCCAAGAAGGGCCCCTTGGATTAGGTACGACTCAGCAGTGTGCGTTTCGCACTAGGGCCTCAGGTCCTGTTCCTGCGCCTGTCCTGATGGGGGTCACCTTGTAACTCCTCCACAGCCCTGGGCGTGGCCTCCGCTGCGCCCAGAGCCCCCACTACCTAGCCCTAGCCGTCTCCTATCTGCACCCAGCTAATTCTAGCGCCTCCCCTAGGTCTAATAGGAAAATTGCCATGCCTACTTTGGACAAGTGTACCCCGTCGGTTTCCCAGCATCCAATGGATGTTGCGTGCAGGAAGCCATGCCTAATGAAACCTATCCCTCTCTGTTCACAGAATTTGCGCATTGCTGCATTTACGCGCCTGCGCGAGACTTCTATTGCCTCCTGCGCTATTGCCCCATGCCAAATTGGCCTAGGAGAAATTTCTGACCAATATATGTTGCACTGTCCCAGTTCACCACTCAAGATGCTCAGGTCTTTCCTCATTGCGTCCAGCAGTCGCCTTTTGCCTGCCGTGACCAGATCGTTCCCCCCTAGGTGCACTACCAGGATGTTTGGCTTTTGCCTGTTTTCCTTCAGTAATCTGCGGAGCGTCCCTATCAGAGCCACCCAGTGCATCCCAGGGAAACCAAACCATGATATATTGGTGCTGTTAAAGCCGTGCTTCCAGGAGTTGGCGCACACCCATCTCGCCAGTCTCGTGACATAAGAGTGCCCCATCACCCATACCTCTGTCCCTGCAATGAAACACAGTATGTTGTAAGATTATAATTTTATTGACACACTTAAAATGCACTGTAACCAAAACAACCACTGAGTGGCCACCACAACTTGAATATACATCGTGTTACCTTGTCATGGCTTACTGAAATATGTACTTTATTTACACGTTGTCAACTGTAAGTCTGCTCACCGGGTGAATTATACTCATTGGCCTCACATATCTCTTGAAGCAATTGGAATCCCATCTGCCCACTTTTTTAATTGCTTCGGCTGGGAGTCCTACTCTGTATGCCGTGGTAGCTGCACCTATCCTAAAAGAATGTGAGCTATACTTGACCCCTGATGTTGCGTAGCCTGCCAGAAATAGGCATCCCTGCATCACATGGTCAACCTGGTACTTTGTGACAGGGGAACCATCGAGGTGGATCAGTAATAAACCATCACTGTGCGGGCGGCAGGACAGGAAAGTGGCCAGCAGTGCCACCGGGCAATAATTGTCGTTGCCCAGCCGCTGTAATGAAATATTCCTCCCCTTGCCTCCCTGATCTGTCTTGAAGCATTGCAGCAGGATCTCAACTGACTCTGCAGACAAGCGGACGTCCTCCATCAAAAGAGCCCTGGAGTTGACCTCCTTTTTGGACCGGGCTACCAGTTCTCCTATCCTAAAGGCTCCAAAAATGCTAAGCTAAAAGTCACAGAAAAGAGGGCCGCCTCGTAGGCGGAATGTGTAACCTTGGGCAGGGCGTCTATGATGTTTTTTTAAATATCATAGTCTATGGGGGCCCTTTGATCCGCCCGTTTCGGCATCACTCTTGCCCAGCCTTTGAGTGCCGCCCTAGTCGGGAATAAAATCGTTGGGTCCTTCTGACCTAACTGCTGGGCATGATGCCCGATAGCGGACAAGTGCCCGGCCATCCATGAGTGGCTCTTCCCCTCATCCGTCGCCCAGACCATGAATGCCTGCACTTTTTCAACTTGTCTCACAGCCTCCCGCTCCCATGGGCCCATAATTTCACAGAATGTTTTAACACAAGTCTGATATCTCCTCATAGTCCGGGGAGCTAAATACATCTCGCCTAGTTCTCTGATGCGCTGCGCCACCGCAGCAGATGCCAAAGCCTGGCCGGGAAAGGCGTCATCTCTTCCCTCGCTCTCGGCCACGCCTCTCGGAACCTCTGCCAATGGAAACGTGAGAGTGCGTCAGCAGCCGAGTTCTGTACTCCCGGAATGTGCCTAGCCTTGCATTCCACATTATTGTATAAACATACTTTGACCAGCTCTCTTAGTAAACCTAAAACAAGTGCACAGGAGGCCGACTGGGTGTTGATGGCTTGGACTACCGCCATGTTATCCGACCATAAAACCACTCTTTTTGCAGACAGTAGGGCGGGCCACAGGTGGAAAGCCACCACTATTGGGAACAGTTCTAACACCGTTATGTTGTTGGTGATCCTTTTCTTCCTCCAAGCATTAGGCCACCCCGCCGCACACCAGTCCCTGTCGAGTATGGCCCCAAAACCTTCCCTACCTGACGCGTCTGTAAACAGCGTCAGTTCCTGGCTGCTGGTCCAGGGTTCCCTCCATATCACGGAGCCATTAAACTGTTTGAGGAAGTCCCCCCATACCTTAAGATCTTCTTTGACCCCAAAACTCAACCTCACTTGATGATGCCTGCGCTTTATCTTTGATGCTGTCCTGGCCAGCCTGCGTGCGAATGCCCTACCAGCAGGAATTACTTTGGTGGCAAAGCTTAGTCTCCCATGAAGGCTCTGTAAATCGTCCAGTGACACCTTATCCTGTCCCCGCACCAGTTTGATCTGCGCTGCTAATTCTGCGACCTTGTCTGCTGGGAGCCTGGCCTCACCTGCTATTGTATCAATTTCTATGCCCAAGAAAATTAACGCCTGTGCAGGCCCCACGGTCTTCCCCGGAGCCAGTGGCACCCCCAGGTAGTTTGTCATTTTAAAAAAAAATTTCAGCACCTCAGCATAGGCTGCTGTCTCTGCTCTGCCTACGAAGAGGAAATCGTCAAGGTAATGAGTTACGCTCGCCACCCCTTCCACCTCTTGAAGTACCCATTGCAAAA
The DNA here is from genome assembly GCF_964261635.1 of Lissotriton helveticus. Lineage (NCBI taxonomy): Eukaryota > Metazoa > Chordata > Amphibia > Caudata > Salamandridae > Lissotriton > Lissotriton helveticus. Next base: position 537,603,718 of record NC_136061.1, read on the forward strand.
AGGTGCTGAAAGCTTCGAAGAATGCGCAGGAGATGGAGCAACCCATGGGCATGCACCTGTCATAGTAATATTCATCGTCCAGCCTGAAACCTAGTAAGTTTTGGCTGCTAGGGTGCACCGGCAAGAGGCAAAACGCAGATTCGATATCAGCTTTGGCCAGCCAGGCCCCTTTTCCCGCTCGTCGCACCAGGTCCAAGGCCACATCAAAAGAGCAGTATGAGACAGAGCACACCCCTTCCTCTAAGTTGTGATTGACTGACTCTCCGTCTGGGTAGGACAAGTGGTGGATCAGCCTGAACGCCCGAGCTCTTTTTTGGGTACTATCCCCAGTGGGGATACCACGAAGTTGTCTAATGGAGGACGAGAAAAAGGCCCAGCAACCCTCCCCATTTCCAGTTCCTTACCCACTTTTGCTCTCACCACCTCCGGATTGGCCTTTGCTGATTTGAGGTTGTCTGCCTCTCTCGTGGCAGGAACCCCTACGTATGGAATAACAAAACCTTCTGCAAACCCCCCCCCAAAAGCAATCTCCCATCAATTCTGTTGGGATATTTGTTCAGCAGTGGAACCAATCGTTCCAATTTTATAGGTGAGGGCCCTTTCACTGCGCCTACCCCTGGTGAAGTTGGAGACATTGCTTGAGAAATGGAGGCAGGGAGGGTAGAAGGGGTGCAGGGGGGGGGCATGAGCATTGGGGGGGGTGAGAGTGCGGGGTGTGTGGCCCCTTTACTTGTTCTGCCAGGACCCTCCCCTCCCCCCTTGATAATTGCCTTGCTTTTGACCCTTGTTTGACCTACACGTTCCTGCCTGATGCTGTCCTCCACAATTACTGCATGTATGCGTGAATCTGCAGGATCTCCCCCAATGGCAGTGCCCACCATTAAATAATCTGCAAGACCCTGGGGATGACCTCCCGCCTCCCCTCTTTTTGCCTCTCCCCTTCTGGCCCCCTCGAAAGGGCACTAACCTTTGTTCTGTCTGTGTCGCACTGCCGCCTTTGTCATTGGGCACCACCTGCGTATCCTGAGTTTTACTGTTCGCAGTTGTGCCATGGAGCGCCCTGGACCCCATATGGTCCATCCACAGCTGTACCTCTTTATGGTCCCAGCGCATCTTGGGACATTTTGACATTTTCTTTCTGAATTCCCTATCATAGTCTAGCCAACCCAGGCCTCCCCACTTTTTCGCTTCAATATGAATGAGTCTCCCGTACTGAACTAACCCTGGTCCTTGATCACCAAACTTCTCCATGATAACAGAGGACAGTATCGCAAAGGCTTCCAACTAAGTGTCAATGTTCTTTTCTGGCCAAGGCTGGAATCTAACCTTCTTTTCATCTTCTTTTAACCCTGCCTTGCGTACGTCAGCCCCCTGTTGGCCTAGCATGAGTAACGAGAAGATATCTATAAATTCCCGTTTCCATATTAATTCCTTAGCTGCCAGCGGGACCTCCCAGGACAAGGAGGAACGGCCTGACAGTAAAGGGGCGTCGTGCACCACCTCTTCCTCCTCGCTTGGCAGCGCTGACGAAGGAGCAGGTAACGAGGCAGGCATCGTTGTACTTGGGGTAGGCGGTGGCACCACCGGGGGCGGGGGGGCGGGGTTCGGTGCCTGCGGTGCCGTGGGCGCTGGTAAAGAAGGACCCCCAGGCGACACGTGCGGTACCAGGGGAGCTGCAGGTAACGCCGGCCCCGGAGGCGTGCTTGACAAGTTGGACAGATCGGTACCATCCGGCACCCCACCCGGTGATCCGGATGCGCCAGGGGTGGCGGCGCCGTTACTCCAGACATTGGACGGAGATACCCCGCCATGAGCACCATGTGTCACACTCTAATGAAGACATGATCTTACCCAGATCGCTTTTAGTAGCGTACTCCATTGTCTGTTGGCCGTTAAGTTCGATGGACCAGGAAACTCCTGAACCACTTCCGGCAAATCCGAAAGGCCTGCAGCGTCATGTATTACTGCGACCGTGGTCTTAACGCTGGCCTTCTTTTTGGGCGGCATCGGGAAGTCTTTGTTAGTAGGCACCTTTGTCCTTTTAGACGCTCTAACGAGTCCTGCACTACTCATATCCTCCTCCTCCAATGCAACAATATCGTTATTTACACAGACGTTCGCCGGGTTGCCTTTAAGTAAATTGGTGGCCCATGCCACACCGTTCGTTTCCAGTTACCAGTAGTTGTAAGAAAATCGCCGCGTGTGCTGCTTGAGCTTCCGAAACCCTGTTTGCACCTGCACCAGCTGTTCCCCTTTCCGACATCTTGTGTTGTCTCCCTGCAAGAATTTTTTTTTTTGTGACTACTGAGCCCTTTCCCCTCCCGTTTCTTTTGTCTTACTCTTCACATTGGCACACTTGTTCCCTATAATACTTACTCCGTCACTCGTTAATGGGGGGGGGTGTATTCCACGAATACGGTGCGTCTGCGTCGTTCTGTGCCACGATCCTGTATTAAGTGATACAAAATTATTTAGGCTTGGCCCTACCCTATGCCCTACTAAACTGGGTGGACCAGCCCCTAATTGCCAGTCCCCAGTGCAGGGCCCACTCATCGTCCCTACTATAACGTAGGCCCAGGGGAACCAGACCATGAACACTGGCCCCCCTGGTAACACTCTTAACCCTTACAATGGCCAGCCCCACCACCTTTTGATTCTTACCTTCCACTTGGCGGGGGGGCACCGTGCTCTTGCTGCTTTATGTCGCGATCCTTTTTTGCCTAAGATGGATGAACCCTCCGTGCAACCTGCAGCAAGAAGACGCCCATAAAGTCATCACATACCCCTGATCGCATATTATGTACTTCACATCCCTTCTGCAGCTGTTTCTGCCAGTGACATCACCCTGCCTCCCCCATACCCCTTTTGCTCGCCTGATTTGTACCTCACCTCCCTTCCGCAGCTGTTTCTGCCAGTGACGGCACCCTGCCTCCCACCTGCAGTATTTCCACCTGTGCCACGGTGTACCAGAGAAGGCAGTGCCCACACCTGCTGGGGGGTCAATAGGGATCGCTGCGAATTACGCGAGTCGTGTCCTAACTGTATACTGAATATTGGGGGGAGGGGGGACAGTCATCTGACCCCAAGCATTGTAATTTAAAACTTATCTGTTCATTTACCAATGTCCCTGCATCCTGACTGCGGGATCGAACCTGCCCATCTTCCATTAATTACTTCGTACAGCGCCGCACGCGTAGAGCCCATCATGCTTTGGAAAGATACATTTATGCTGGCCACATCGCTTTCTTCTCCCCCTCATCCCTGAACATTGCCTTGTGTCGTAATCGACCACTGGAGCCATTGTGATATCAACCGCGCATCGTCAATCGTCTTCCTAACGGACACCTTTGTCTTTGTTAGGCACGTGGAGTCTCGGCGAATTACCCCAACATCACGGGAATTCCGCGTCAACGCCAGGACTCTGACCCACTTTCCCACACCTAGCCTAAAAGTGCGGTGTGCACTTGCCCCGGAGGAGGTGCCTTATGACGCTAGGTGGACTGACAAAAGGGGGGGTGAGCGCTTGCCCCGGAGAGGTGCCTTCTGAGGCTGGGACGGTGGGTGGTCGCACAACAGACGTGTTCATGTGGCATCCCCCCATGTTGCGCGACGGGGGGAGGGAGGAGGCGAGGGGGGGGGAGCTCGGCCCAGGGGGCATGACCCCATCCGCGGCCAATTGTGACGGCCCCCCACCAGCGACAGTGAATGCTGCCCTCGCAGAACCGAGGCCGAATTCCAGCCACCCCGGGCTAGCCCGCTGGGGCCAACCATGCTAAGCCTCCAGAGTAAAGGCCGCTGCGGAGGAGCCACGAGCGATACTCCTAAGCCCCGCCCGCCGAACATTGTCCCCCGACGCGACCGCCATGCGCTACTGCCGGATGGAGGCCCATGCCGCTCCCCGCCCTGCTGCAGCACCCAGCCGAATTCCAGCCACCCCGGACTAGCCCGCTGGGGCCAACCATGCTGAGCCTCCAGAGTAAAGGCCGCTGCGGAGGAGCCACGAGCGATACTCCTATCCCCCGCCCGCCGAACATTGACCCCGGACGCGACCGCCATGCGCTACTGCCTGGTGGGGGGCAGTGCAGCTCCCCGCCACTGATGCAGCACCCCGCCCCGAAGGTCGACGTACAGGCCTTTCCCCGCGTTCAAGCTGGGGCGCCCGCGCACCACATTAGCGTTATTTCCCTCGCCCCGAGGATGCACTCGCCTCGCCTCTCCCTCGCTCGAACATTCACAGCTTCCGTGGCTCGGTGCCCGACCACGTTAGCGCTGGACTCCCCTCGCCCCGAGGATGCTCATGACCTCGACTCTCCCCAGCTCCAAACCAGCAAACCACATACCCCGGATCTATGGGCTCCCCTGTGGTAGAACCACGCGGCCCTGTCGACTCGGGTGACCGAGGACGGGGCCCAGGGGGGAGGCCTATTGATCCCTTACCTCAATATGAGCGGAGAGCACGGGCCTCGCGTCCGACGTCGTGGGGGGGAATGTGGGAGAGGGGTGGGGGGCAGGGGGGATCTAATGCCTGAGGCTGGCGAGGAGCAGCCTGGCACGTCCAGCTATCAAGAGGGGAGCAGCAAAGAGGGCGCAACCTGGGAGGGGCTCCCCTATATCAGGTCCCGGGAAAAGGGGGGCGGCCTCCCTCGTGTGACCCCGCCTTACCCCACCCCTCCTCCCAACGCTCCCCTGCCCTGTCCTTTGGTTCCCCACGCCCTACTACGGGGTTTGCCCTCCTACGGGGTCCCCTGCAGGGACCTCGGGCCTCCCTCATTGTCTTGCAAAATCAGGTGTTATGGGCATGAACACTTCAGGTGAAAGCAGGACCTGGGGGAACGCCACCGCTTCCACACCACCCACCCTCTTTTCAATAACAGCCACCCACCTCCCCCTTTTCAGGGAGGATGAGGTCTCGGCTCCTGCACCACCCCTGCTCGGGAGACGCGATGTGAGATAGTGCCTCAACTATTTTATCCATTGTGTCCCGCTACACAAATGTGCTGTTCTGTTTGCTGGCCGCCTCCAGCCGCTCGGGGTGCAGCTCAAGGAGGTGATTTGGGTGGAGGATTCAAGGCGGGCGTCGGTATGCGGGAATCTGCGAGGATGCATCGGCCGTGGCACTCAGACAGGAGGTGGGATCAGATGGAGTGGGGCGCACGACTCCCAGGCGCCCATGACAGTGCAAAGTGTAGCGCCAACATTTACAGCGCGAAGATCTCGGGGGAACAATGGAGCACTGAGAAGCGAGGACGCAAGGCACCCAAATAGCAAATGTGTTTGAATTGCAGAAGGTGTATGTTTCTAGGCCTCAAAAATAGTCATAGAAGCACCCCAAACCCGAGCGTGGGCCTGTGCCAGCGCGCCTGTCCATGAGAACAGCCTCTAAACGCAATAATGGAGATCTAATTTATTTGTTTTAAGGTACGTGATTATAAAGCGCCGCGTGACTGTGAGGTGTGTAACAAAACACTTTGAGAGTATCACTCTTAAAGTAAAACATTATTAACTGTAGAAATAAACGATAGACCTTGCAACCTTGGGGACATCATCGACAACTTGAAGATCAGATCAGACACTGCAAACCGAGCAGCCGTCTGTGATTAAGGACTTCAGCTCTGAAGGGTTTTCCCCAGTGTTCCGCAATGATGTTCAGAGTCTTCCTTTTTTGTTCATGTTTGCTGTTTTTCCCCCTTGCTCATGTAATTAATCCTCCGTCCTTTGTGTTTCAGCCTGTATCCCCTTTTCTTGTGTTTCATCCTGTCTCTATTGTCCTTGTGCTTCAGCCTGTGTCTCTCCTTCTTTCCCTTGTGTTTCAGCCTGTATCCCTTTTTCTTGGATTTCATCCTATCTCTAATATAGTCCTTGTGCTTCAGCCTGTGTCTCTCTTTCCCTTGTGCTTCAGCCAGTGTCTCTTTCCCTTGTGCTTCAGCCTGTGTCTCTCTTTTCCTTGTGTTTCAGCCTGTCTCTCTTTCCCTTGCGTTTCAGCTGTTTTTTTTTTACTTTAATAAGCGCGGTGCCGTCTTCGCGGACAGCGCTCTATACAATGCAATAGGTGTTGCTGTTGATATTGTAAATAACAATGCCTTTAATTGTTTTTAAAGGCATTGCCATTTACAATGTCAATAGCTCAAAATATTGTAATTGCGAGACCTATTGCATTGTAATTGCTTGTTCATAGACGGGCAGAGGCATTTGGCTAGGTCTCATGCAGTTCAGGGTAGGAGAGAGAAAAGGTATTTGAACCTGGGTTTGAGAGAGGCAATGTCTAAGGAAGAAGTGAGGAGCCATGACGATTAAACAAATTGTGTTTCAGCTGAAACTTGAGAGTAGACGTGGAAATATTGGTGCAGGTGGGATTGAACTTCAAAATATTAAAGTGCCACCAGTGAAGAATTGATTCATGATTTTTTAATGGAAAATTTGTGTCTTCAAGTGTACATATTTCAAGAGTGTGTCACGAGGAGCACACAAGATGGCTGTGGGACTTTTGCCCTCCCCGTTGTCTCTGGTGAACACTTAGGTCCAAGGTGCTTCTTCCTTAAGAAGCCTCCTCCAAAGTCTGGATTTTGACGTCAGAAGGTTGGCACCTTCCTTACCAACCTTCTTTTTCACTACCAGTGCACACCATTAGTATAGAACTCATGTGTTCCTTGAAGCACTTCAGAAGATGTTGCCATGCTGGATTCCTGTGAGGAATTATACGATGCACCAAGTCTGCTACAGCCATCCTCTTCTCCAGCTTTGGTTAATGCCACATCAATGTTCCTGTCATAGTAAGAGACTTTCTTTATTTTTTAAAGGGCACTACGTTTATCTTTGGACTTCTTTGCCTTGTTACCATCCCAAATTTCTGGACATGTTGCTAGTGTTAGGAGGTGCTGCCTTATGAGACTTTCATGCGTACCTAAGTGGAATTATGCCAAGTCATGGCGGCTATAGTCATTTTCCTCATCTCCTCTACTTTGGCAGCTTCGTATACATTCTTTGGTCCTAGAAAAGGGCATCCTTGGATTTGTTTCAAGGAACATTCATTTTTCATGCTGTCTTTTGCACTTGTGTTTCGTTCTTAGTGGTCTTACTTGCTGACTCTTAATTACTGCAATCAGCCAAGACATGCTCTTTTCTGCCACGTGAGCCATAATTGGGTCTTCGGCTTCGGATTCGGCTTTTTACCTCTCTAGTGGGCACAGTGCACATCACTCTGGCAATCCGACTAAGACTCACTACAGGATTTGAACCGTATATTGGTCCTCCTCATCTTCCATCAAGATCCTCATACGGCCTACAATGAATCAGCGGGACCTTGCTCTACTGTTGCATGCAGAGCATTGCAAAGGAAACTCTCTGCTCCAGTTAAAAGACTCAAGAAACTCAAGAAAGACTAAGATTCTTCTTCTGAGTCACATCCTCCGTTCTCCTTGGATGATGGAGTGGAAGAATTAAGAGCTTTAAAACCCTTTGTTGTGGAAACTAATGTGTACCTGTTTTGATCAACAAATCACAGTTGTAGAGCAAGGGATTAGTGATGTGGAAGACTCGCTCCCCGTGGATTCTCGGCTGACAAAGGAAATAGAGCTACTCAAACGGGCTACCAAAGACCTGGAAAACAGGAATTGGAGAAATAACTTATCTTTATGGTATTCCGTAGAACTCAGAGGGAACTAATATGATTTCCTTTTTTGCAAAGGATAAGCCATACTATCATTCGCTTACCTGACCACAGTCAGCTTAATATTTAAGGAATCTCATCACCATAGTCCCAAACCAACTGCCACAACTTCTCATCACAGACCTAGAGGCATTGTTATCCTTTACTTGCAGCACACTGATTTAATCCACATCCTCTCTGTGGCTACACAAGCAGGTCATCTCCAATGTTCTGGTCACAGGATCAATTTCTTGCAGAATGTTTCAAATGTGATTGCCAAAAGGAAGAAACATTTTCTTGAACTTCGTCCGCAACTAAAATCCATGAATATCAGATAAAGTCTTGTTGATCCATGCTTTTTTTGAAATCACTTTTAAAGAGAACTCTTAAACTTTTGAGGACCCAGCTCAATTGCAGGACTTTCTTCAACAGCATCGCCTTGAGGATATGGAAATTGGTGCTGCGGGAAAAACAGGATTGCTATTGTAGCCTTTTTGGTTTGTTTCCTCTACCAACAAAATGTTCTATTTTATTTAGGTACCGTGTTTTTTTGGATTATGTACTCTGTATGACCTGCTGCTGTCCCATTGTTTTTCAGCTCCAGAGTATTATATGGCATCTGTCTCCTGTATTAGTGCATTCTGCTCCATTGTTGTGTGCCTTTCCCACTGCCTTCCACCCAACCCAGTCCATGGAAAGTTTATTGGCACACTATTTATCCTCTTGTATTCTACCCTCCTATAAATTGTTTACCATCATACTACCTCTTCATTCCTGTGTTTTTCACTCTAATGGCTGTTTCTGATGTTTTACATTTTAATGTTTGCTGTGTTTCCTTGTGTTTGCTGAAACTAAGTCTGGTCCCAACTTTTGTTAGGTGTTCCACACTCTCCTCATCCCTTTCGATGTCCTATTTTTCACGTAATTATATTACTGCAATTAAGGTTCTTTCTTCCAGTGTTGCCTTTATGTGTTGCTTATTTTTCATGGAGTTTTCACCCCCTTTTCTTCTTTTTCCTTTCCTTTTCTTTACTTTACTTTACTTCTCTTCTAATTCCGTTTTCCTTTTCCTTCTTTGATTTCACAGTTTAAACTTCGTTCATAAACTATTATTAAGCTTATATATTTCCTTGATGTTCAATAATGACTTTTTCTCACATGCCACTTAGAATAACACATTGAAATGTAAAAGGCTTGACAAAATCCCATTAAACTCCTATGTGTATTGTCTCACTTATCTAGATTACATTGCCAACTCGCATTACTTCAGGAAACCCACCGTACTGAAGCGGATATTAAAAAGCTTAAAAAAAAAATGGGTGGGTGAACTCTACTTTTCCCCATCTGTACAACATAAGAACAGGTAAGCCATCCTATGTCATAAAGGTCTAAGTAGTTCATTTGTTACCCAGGAAAATGATGGCAAGGGTAAATGGGTTTTGGTACAACCTAAAATCTATGGTATCCTTTTTACTATTCTTAAGGTTTATGGTCCAACTCATCCCACTTTTTAGAAGATTATTTCTCAATAGATAACTCAAACCTTGACTGAAAACTTTATCTTGGGGGTGATTGCAATCAAATTACTGACCCATTTTTTTACCGACACTCATACACAAGAATTCTTCCTTATAAAGTCCACAAAGCATTTAAGTATGCTATCAGACACAAAGCCCTTTCGTATTTATGGAGACTAGCACACTGCTCTCTACAATAATTCTCATTCTACTCTGCCCCTCATGGATCACAGACTAGAATAGACTATGTCTTCCTCAGAAAACCTCACACAACACCTGGTTCATTTGGAGATAAGCTCAATTTTGCTTTTAAACCATGCCCCTGTTTGTACCTATCTAGATGCTCTTCGGGATACCCCACCTTGATCCCGCTGGAGTCCTAATAACCACCTACTTTCCAATAAAGCTTTCATCACTTCTTGTGAGGCGTTCGTTCATGAATATTTTGAGATTAATGATATAGGAGAGACCTCTTTTCACTTTGTTTGAGGCTCATTTAAAGCTGCTTCCAGAGGATTCATTATTAGCTACGTTTCTAACAAACAAAAGACTATGGAGTAAGAATCTGATTACATCCCAAGTGAAATCAAGTGATTGGAGCACAAATACTTAATGTCTAAGAATAATAAAACTGACCTTTATGGGCTGATGGCAGCTAAGATTCAAATCAATAAATTAACTACGCTAGAAAGCATGTGGAGCCCTCCTTAAGATCAATGTTAGATACTATGGGGGTAGAAATAAAACTGGATCCCTGTTAGCTAATTACCTATGATGTAGAAAGGAAAACTCCGCAATTAAATCAATTACAAATCAATTTGGCATCAACCTATTTCATGATCCGGACATTGCTCAGTATTTTGTTGATTATAATCAAACCTTATATACCCCTGAATCAGCGCTTTTTGGATTCTCACTACTATTTTTTTCTCTCACCTTTCAATATGTAAGTCCTCACAAATTGATCTGGCTCCTCTCGAGAACCCATTACGAGTGGAAGAATTGTTCTCAGCAATAAAAAGTCTTCCAATAGTTAAAGCACCTGGACCAGATGGGTTCACGTTCTAATTTTACCTTCAGTTTTCTAAATTACTTTTCCCTAAGTTATTTAAACTAATTACTCATTTTCTCTCCCTGAATAAATCATCTGGCTCTTTTACAGTAGCTATGGTTTGTTGTATTCTGGAAAAAAACACAGATCCCTCCCAATGCAAGAATTACTACCCCCTTATCGCTGTTAAATATAGACTGTAAAATATTCGCTAAAGCACTGGCCCTCAGACTTAATGACTTCATCCCTGATCTAGTTGACATTGAGCAGTCAGGTTTTGTTAAAAATAGGAATATAGTAGATAATTTACAGGTCTTTCTGAATATTCTCAGTAAAGCAACTAAACTTAAACACTCCCTGGCGGCTGTAGTTTTGGATGCTGAAACGGCATTTGATCCGATTGACTCACAATTTTTAATGCACGCTCTTCATTTGCGTGGGTTTAGCCGTGCCATAACTAGTTTATTTATTATATTCCCCACCTTGTTCTTCTGTCCTGGCCAATGGAGTACAATCTTCATACATCTATCTTCACAAAGGTACAAGGCAGGGTCACCCTCTATTGCCCTTGCTGTTTATTCTAGCACTTGAGTCTTTCTTATATAGGCTGAAGCATTCTGATGCCTTTTCTGGTTTACAGCTAAATAAAGCACACATTAAATTTACAGAATATGTGCATTACATTCTTCTTACTATCTCCATACCAAAAACATCTGTTCCTCACTGCTTTGAAGAGCTTCGTGCACATTTGAAGGTGTCTGATAAAAAACTTAACATAGGGAGGTTATGTTATGTTCCATATAGGTAACGCAATAGGCTCAGGTAGAAACCTAACCTTTCACCTATATTCTCACCTACCATTGTTATGTTAAAAAATGTTATACCGCGCTCGGTCACCAAAACGGTTTCATGGCGCTCATAACAAATGCGAGGGGCAGGTAGGTGTGTTTACTCGAAGGCTAACTGGAAAAGGTAGGTTTTTAACATCCTACGGAAGCAGTCATAGGTAGGGCAGTGTCGGAGAGCGGACGGGAAAGAATTCCAGGTCTTAGGGGCCAAAAAAGAGAAGCAGGAACCACCGTGTTTTTTCCGTTTAATTTTGGGAATAACTAACAGGTTCTGGTGGGAGGAACGGAGATCTCTGGAGGGGACATAACGCTTCAGGTTGGAAGAAATGAAGGCAGGGGCCAGGTCAGACAGAGCTTTAAAAATCGTGCAGCCCAATTTGAAAGTGCAACACTAAGCCACCGGGAGCCAATGCAGGCTCCGCAGTAGCGGCGAGACATGCTGGTGCTTAGGTTGATGGTAGACCAGGTGTGCTGCCTGATTTTGCACCAGTTGCAGCCTGTGGAGAAGGTATGCAGGAATTCCTGCATACAGAGTGTTGGCGTAGTCAATTCTCGACGTGATGAGGGCCATGATGACAAGGATAAGTGCGTCTCTGGTAAGAAATCTACAGATTTTGCGTATCCTGCGTAGATGAAAGAAGCAGGATGACGTAACCGCACTGATCTGGGGCCTCATAGATAGGTCACTGGAGATGACGACGCCAAGACTCTTCACGGAATTGACGGGGCAGGGAGAAAGCCCTAGCGAGGGAGGCCAAAAACTGTCGTTCCATGGGTTGGCTACTCCACCCACCAGTACAAGCTTAGTCTTGGTGGGGTTCAATTTAAGCTGGCTGTGGTTCATCCATTCCGAGATCTCAAGCATGGTGGACTGAAAACTGGTGCGGGAGGAAAGGGAAGTGTCAATGGGAAAAATTAACTGTAAATCGTCCGCGTAATTAAAGATAGTGGCTGCGGAATTGCGGAGGGAAACAATCAGAGGCTGCATGTATAAATTAAATAATAAAGGGGATAGAGCGGAGCCCTGTGGGACACTGCAGGAAAGGGGAGAGTAAGAAGCGCAAAAGGTAGACAGGTGCACTGCCGGGGAACGCCTGTCCAGAAAGGATCTAACTCACTCGAGAGCTATGCCCTGAATTCCGGCATTTCTGACACGATCGATCAATATTGCATGATCGACCGTGTCAAAAGCCGCCGATAGCTCCAACAAGATAAGTGCTTGGGAGATGTTATTATCGGCGCCCTTCTTAGAGTATCCATAACAGCCACGATGACTGCCTCGGTGGAGTGGAGGGGGCGGAAACTGGCTTGCTGGACCTCCAGGAAGGATGAACTCTCATTGAAAGAGCTCAGGCAGCGAGTGACATAGGTCTCCAAAATTTTCCCCAAATAGGGGAGAAGGGAGATGGGCCTGTAATTGCTCAAGACCATAGGGTCGGCATTGGTCTTTTTCAGGATCAGTATCATGGCTGCCTGTTTAAAGAAATCCGGGACCACCCCCATCGCCAGCGAGTTGTTAAGTAATGCCAGGGGAGGGTCGGGACAGGTCAAAAGGACCTGAGGGGGGCAACAATCATTGGGGAGCCAGAGCTCACTATATACAGCAGTGAACAAAACTCCGAAAGGGAGATTGGGGGAAAAACGTCCAGGCAGTGAAGATTTCTAGGAGGGAAAGGGGATGAGGGCAAGGGGATATTGTTTTTAATGATGGTGATTTTATCCATAAAAAAAGTGTTAAGTGAGTCGCACAAGGACTGTGAAGGTTGGGGTTGGGGGGTAACACAATCCGGCAAAGCGAGCTCATTCACAATGGAGAAAATATCCTTTGACTTAGAGGCAGACTCCATGATTTTTGGGGAGAAATAAGTTGTTTTTGCCAATAAGATGGATTTTTTATAGGCTCTCAGACGATCCACAAACCTGATTTTCAACTGATGTTCGTAGTTGCGCCTCCAGCGGCGCTCCGCCTGGCGTAAAGCAAGTTTATCCAACTTTAGTTGGTCCGTAAACCATCGCTGGGCGTCATGGGGGCGCCTAGTTTTAATAGTTTTCAAAGGGGCGACTGTATTACAGGCAGATTGCAGCCATTGATCAAGGAGGGGTGCCTGGTGAGTCACCAGGGCAGAAGTCGGGGGGACTGTAGAGGCCACTATAGAATGAAGTTCCACCAGATTGGCTCTCTTCCAGTTCCGAGCAGTGAAATTAGTCGGGAGAGAAGGCCGACTAGGGATAATCAAGTTAAGGGAAAAGGAAATAAAACAATGATCTGACCAAGAGCAAGGGGTCACAATGGGGGACGAAATTTCAAGATTGGCCGTCCACACTTGATCTAAGATGTGGCCTTTGCAGTGAGTAGGCACCATTACACTACATAATGGTTCTTAGTATTGACCTTTTACCTAGTTATGGTAATGTCCGAAGATGACATGGGGATTTCTCCGAAAAGCTTAAGCCTCATTCATTATGCATGAGGATTCTTGGAATCACAGGATAGCAGGCCTACCATCTCCTGCATAATAACTATGTATAACGGGCATTCTATCCGTCATCCCAGTTCAACATGACACTGCAAGGTATATCCCCAGGGGGTACCACTCTGGATATATATGCACCACATCTTGCTGAGGTAGTCACAGGAGAAAAGGACTTCCAGGATGACACACTGAAGCCAGACGCTGAGGCTCCTGCGTGCAGACACTCCAGCTCGCAGTGGTCTGACATTCCTTGCGGGGTGTCCATCTCGAGAACAAGACAGGGTCCCACATTCTCTCACTTCAGGTAATGGGGTTGACGCTATCCTAGAGGGATTCTTGGCTTTAAACCCACAAACATGCTAGGTACACTTAGGTATATCTAGTTAGGGTTGCATCGTAGGAGTACGTATTTTATGGTCATGTATTTTATATACTTGTCTATATTCATTGTTCTAGCACAATGGTAGAACTCTACCATCCTTATACTCTTAGTGCTTATAATCATTTATATCTGTTACTGTCTTATGTTTGTTTCAGCACACCTATTTTACACTAAAATGATGCTGGTTTAATAAATGCTTATTGAGAAACGTCCCCACCTTTTATTTTGTGTATCTCTCTGAGACGAAGTGAGCACGAGTGACTAAGTGAAAAGTCATACACTGTTTCAAAGATCTTGAGGGATTTATTTTCCACATTTGTTAAGCGCGCTGTTACCGAAACGGTGTCCTGGCGCTGAGATCAGGATCAGGGTTGTCATGAAAGATAGTTGCCAATAACTATTCTCTCCGTGGTAAGAGGGGTTTCTAGTGGCACTGTGAGCTAGCTGGTATACACGCTAACATACCCGGTAGGGGTGTCTAGAATCAGTCTGACACCAATCCTATAGTGTATGTTGTCTAAACCTGCAGATCCTATGTAGGTTTATTTGAACTACACGACAGTCAGAAGTGATGCCTTCAAATAAGTTCTGATTTAAAATCCCTTTTGCTTTTATGGGTCTTTCCTGGAAACCTGATAAAATTAAATGCCTAGGAATCCTGTTTCACTTAGAGTTATTATCATGTTATGCTTTGCGTCCTGCTGGTTTGAGGCAAGCGGGGAGGTGGTGCTGCTCTGCTCTCTGAGCAATGGAGGAATGGTTTACCTAATCCTAAGTGCGCAATGACTGTTTGGTCGGCCCTCTCGGGCAGCCCACACAAGTCATGCACACTTTCCCCGTTCTCCAAGCAAGCTGTTTTACAGCCTGCATGGAGAACCTGCCCATCCTTCTAGCCCCTGGATGAGCGCCATATCACGGCGCTCAGACCAATCACAATGCTTCATTGCAGCATTATGATTGACTTAGGGGAAGGAGACTGCCTGCCTGCTTCCTGTTCCTGTCCGAGTTGGAAGAGGGTGAGCAGGAGCTGAGAAGATGCAGGACCCGGCCTCAAAGTAATTTTTTTAAAATTCCGATTCCCCCCTGCGCGGCACCCCACTGCCACCAACCTCCTACCTCCTGCACCCGCCGCACCACCAGCGAGCCATGCCGGCCGCCACTGATCGCAACAGTCTCAGAGACACACTTGCAAAAATCCCAAAACTAACGCAAAGCTGGTTACCTCTATTTTTGGCATGGTGGGGCTGCCTTGACACTATCAAAATGATGGTACTTTCTATTATTAATTTCTATCTTACGATGCTATCTATTAAAATCCCAGGTAAATACTTCATAGATATTGCTAAGTTCTTATCTAGATTGTTATGGAACAAGAAACCATCTTGTATTTCTTTACAATGCCTAAAATTACCCAAATATTCAGGCGTGGTCAACTTCCCCGACTTCTTTCTTTATCACATAACCTTTGGTATTAACTTCTTCGCTGCCAGGCATTCCCCCCAACCCTGTACCACGACGTATTTGGGCTATTTGATGTAGTTCGCACTTAGGCCCCAAAAATGTTTTGTGCACATAAGGTATCCACGCCAAATTTGTGAACTTTTTTCCAACATTCTGGGGATTCTAAAGGTACCTAGGATTTGTTGATTCCCCAAGACAGGACTAAGAAATTAGCCAGAATATGGCTAAATTTCGGAGTTTTGGGGAAAAATGGGACAAAAGTGCTGCAGAAGAAAGCACCTCATTTTTCCCCTGGAAACGTTATCAACAAACGTTTTTCAGTGCTAAAATCACCATCTGTCTAGCTTTCAGCAACAAGCAGACTTATCTCAGAAAAAAATCTTTTACCATAATTTGGGCATTTTACAGGGGCATAGCCCATTCTTGCTATTTTTCATGCTTTCAACCTCCTTTCAGTAAGTGGTAGAAATGGGTGTGAAACTAATGTTGATCCCGTGAAGCTATACATTTCTGAAACGTAGACAACATTCTAAATTCAGCAAGTAATTTTTGTCAATCCATCAAGATTTTCCTCCAGAAAGTAACAACTAAAATTAAAAAAATTGAAATTGGAGTTGAAAAAACTGTCTTTTGTGCCTATATTTTCACCTGAAACTTCTTCTAACGGTGGCAGGTTTTCAAAAGCAATACACTAACATTCGCTGGACTATTCTGGTTGCAGGATATATAGGGTTTGTGGGTTCACCACGAACCCGAGGTACCCAGAGCCAATAACTGAGCAGCTATACCTTGCCATGGTTTTTCATAGTGCACCGGGCATACAGTAATTAGTTTGGTAAAATATAAAAAGTTAAAAATAGGTATCAAGGAAAGCTATGTATTTCCAAAATTGAAACAAGATATGGAGTTTAGAACCAGTAGTTATTTGCACATCTTTTAACTTGTGGAGTACCCTTACTAGCATGTGAATTAGATGGCATTTTTAGAATTACTTCTTTTTTACACAGTCTTACATTTGGAAGGCTCAAATGCAGTGAAAGACAATCGGAAATAATATTTCTTCTTCTATTCTTTATTTCCCTAGGTCTCCTAATAAAAATGATACCTCACTTGTGTGGGTAGGCCTAGTGTCCCGGCAGGAAACGGCCAAAAATGCATTGTAGACACATCACATTTTTCGACGGAAAGCTGATCCTTTTTAGGTCGAGCTGGCGTTGGAGCGCGAAGCGCTCCCGCCAGCGAGTTCTATAGTCGCCGTGTTCACTGGCAAGGGCGTCTAGAGCTGTGCACGAGCCGCTACTGGCCTGTGCACGAGCCGACTCAGCTCTGTGGATGCGCACGTCTCCGGGAGACGTGCTGCGCCCGAGCCGCCTCCCGCTTGTTCTTTCAGCAAATATTCTCGGAGCCGTAGGGCAAAATTACCAAACAGCACAACAGGTAGGCTTTTTACATTTATGAAGACAGTATGATAGGCCTCGTACACACACCTCCCCTTCCAGTGCCATACTAAATCAATCTAGCAGTGTACCCTAGGTATTGTTGGGTACAGAGTATTTGAGATCTTGTTGTTGGCTATGGGCTATTAACGATGAAAGTATTCTCAAGCTTTGTCTGCGCAATTACATATTTTGTGATGATCATCGTGATTTCCTGTTTGGGTTTTTCGGATCCAAGAGAGGTGTTAACAGTCGATAAAGTTGATGTTTATAAAACTGTAATAAAGCGTCCTGTCTCTTTTTTGTGTTAAGCTTTTTTTTGTTTTCTACACGTAGTATATATATATATATATATATATATATATATATATATATATATATATATATATATATATATATATATATATATATATATATATATATATATATATATATAGTCCAGGGCAGACAACCAAAGGAAGAAAATAATTTCGCGAAAGGCGTGTATTGTATTGTAGCTGAATGTATATAGTGCTTCTTACCTCTGAGGAAGTGCACTAGAAGAGGGGTAAGCACACTTACAGAGTGCAGTTTCAGAGTGCAGTTTCAGAGTGCAGTTTCAGAGTGCAGAGAGTGCAGATTGAGAGTGCAGATTGAGAGTGCAGATTGAGAGTGCAGATTGGGAGTGCAGAGTGTGAGTGCAGATTGTGAGTGAAGAGTGCAGATTCAGAGTGCAGATTGTGAGTGCAGAGTGCAGATTCAGAGTGCAGATTGTGAGTGCAGATTGTGAGTGCAGAGTGCAGATTCAGAGTGCAGATTCAGAGTGCAGATTCAGAGTGCAGATTCAGAGTGCAGATTCAGAGTGCAGATTCAGAGTGCAGATTCAGAGTGCAGATTCAGAGTGCAGATTCAGAGTGCAGATTGTGAGTGCAGAGTGCAGATTGAGAGTGCAGATTGAGAGTGCAGATTCAGAGTGCAGATTCAGAGTGCAGATTCAGAGTGCAGATTCAGAGTGCAGATTGTGAGTGCAGAGTGCCGATTCAGAGTGCAGATTCAGAGTGCAGATTCAGAGTGCAGATTCAGAGTGCAGATTCAGAGTGCAGATTCAGAGTGCAGATTGTGAGTGCAGATTGAGAGTGCAGATTGAGAGTGCAGATTGTGAGTGCAGATTGTGAGTGCAGATTGTGAGTGCAGATTGTGAGTGAAGAGTGCAGATTCAGAGTGCAGATTGTGAGTGCAGAGTGCAGATTCAGAGTGCAGATTGTGAGTGCAGATTGTGAGTGCAGATTGTGAGTGCAGAGTGCAGATTCAGAGTGCAGATTCAGAGTGCAGATTCAGAGTGCAGATTGTGAGTGCAGATTGTGAGTGCAGATTGTGAGTGCAGATTCAGAGTGCAGATTCAGAGTGCAGATTCAGAGTGCAGATTGTGAGTGCAGATTCAGAGTTCAGAGTGCAGATTCAGAGTGCAGATTCAGAGTGCAGATTGTGAGTGCAGATTCAGAGTTCAGAGTGCAGATTCAGAGTGCAGATTCAGAGTGCAGATTGAGAGTGCAGATTCAGAGTGCAGATTCAGAGTGCAGATTGTGAGTGCAGAATGTGAGTGCAGATTGTGAGTGCAGATTGTGAGTGCAGAGTGCAGATTCAGAGTGCAGATTCAGAGTGCAGATTGTGAGTGCAGATTCAGAGTGCAGATTCAGAGTGCAGATTCAGAGTGCAGATTCAGAGTGCAGATTCAGAGTGCAGATTCAGAGTGCAGATTCAGAGTGCAGATTCAGAGTGCAGATTCAGAGTGCAGATTCAGAGTGCAGATTCAGAGTGCAGATTCAGAGTGCAGATTCAGAGTGCAGATTGTGAGTGCAGATTGTGAGTGCAGAGTGCAGATTCAGAGTGCAGATTCAGGGTGCAGATTCAGAGTGCAGATTCAGAGTGCAGATTCAGAGTGCAGATTCAGAGTGCAGATTCAGAGTGCAGATTCAGAGTGCAGATTCAGAGTGCAGATTCAGAGTGCAGATTCAGAGTGCATATTCAGAGTGCAGATTGTGAGTGCAGATTGTGAGTGCAGATTGTGAGTGCAGATTCAGAGTGCAGATTCAGAGTGCAGATTCAGAGTGCAGATTCAGAGTGCAGATTGTGAGTGCAGAGTGCAGATTCAGAGTGCAGATTCAGAGTGCAGATTCAGAGTGCAGATTGTGAGTGCAGATTGTGAGTGCAGATTGTGAGTGCAGAGTGCAGATTCAGAGTGCAGATTCAGGGTGCAGATTCAGAGTGCAGATTCAGAGTGCAGATTCAGAGTGCAGATTCAGAGTGCAGATTCGGAGTGCAGATTGTGAGTGCAGATTGTGAGTGCAGAGTGCAGATTCAGAGTGCAGATTCAGGGTGCAGATTCAGAGTGCAGATTCAGAGTGCAGATTCAGAGTGCAGATTCAGAGTGCAGATTCAGAGTGCAGATTCAGAGTGCAGATTCAGAGTGCAGATTGTGAGTGCAGATTGTGAGTGCAGATTGTGAGTGCAGATTGTGAGTGCAGATTGTGAGTGCAGATTCAGAGTGCAGATTCAGAGTGCAGATTGTGAGTGCAGAGTGCAGATTCAGAGTGCAGATTCAGAGTGCAGATTCAGAGTGCAGATTGTGAGTGCAGATTGTGAGTGCAGATTGTGAGTGCAGAGTGCAGATTCAGAGTGCAGATTGTGAGTGCAGAGTGCAGATTCAGAGTGCAGATTGTGAGTGCAGAGTGCAGATTCAGAGTGCAGATTGTGAGTGCAGATTGTGAGTGCAGATTGAGAGTGCAGATTGTGAGTGCAGATTGAGAGTGCAGATTGAGAGTGCAGATTCAGAGTGCAGATTCAGAGTGCAGATTCAGAGTGCAGATTCAGAGTGCAGATTCAGAGTGCAGATTCAGAGTGCAGATTGTGAGTGCAGAGTGCAGATTGTGAGTGCAGATTCAGAGTGCAGATTCAGAGTGCAAATTCAGAGTGCAGATTCAGAGTGCAGATTGTGAGTGCAGAGTGCAGATTCAGAGTGCAGATTGTGAGTGCAGATTCAGAGTGCAGATTCAGAGTGCAGATTGTGAGTGCAGATTGTGAGTGCAGATTCAGAGTGCAGATTCAGAGTGCAGATTCAGAGTGCAGATTCAGAGTGCAGATTGTGAGTGCAGATTGTGAGTGCAGAGTGCAGATTGTGAGTGCAGATTCAGAGTGCATATTCAGAGTGCAGATTCAGAGTGCAGATTCAGAGTGCAGATTCAGAGTGCAGATTGTGAGTGCAGATTGTGAGTGCAGATTGTGAGTGCAGATTGTGCGTGCAGATTGTGAGTGCAGATTGTGAGTGCAGATTCAGAGTGCAGATTCAGAGTGCAGATTCAGAGTGCAGATTCAGAGTGCAGATTCAGAGTGCAGATTCAGAGTGCAGATTCAGAGTGCAGATTCAGAGTGCAGATTCAGAGTGCAGATTCAGAGTGCAGATTCAGAGTGCAGATTGTGAGTGCAGAGTGCAGATTGTGAGTGCAGAGTGCAGATTCAGAGTGCAGATTCAGAGTGCAGATTCAGAGTGCAGATTCAGAGTGCAGATTCAGAGTGCAGATTCAGAGTGCAGATTCAGAGTGCAGATTCAGAGTGCAGGTTCAGAGTGCAGGTTCAGAGTGCAGGTTCAGAGTGCAGGTTCAGAGTGCAGGTTCAGAGTGCAGGTTCAGAGTGCAGGTTCAGAGTGCAGGTTCAGAGTGCAGGTTCAGAGTGCAGATTGTGAGTGCAGATTGTGAGTGCAGATTGTGAGTGCAGATTGTGAGTGCAGATTGTGAGTGCAGATTGTGAGCGCAGAGTGCAGATTCAGAGTGCAGATTGTGAGTGCAGATTTTGAGTGCAGATTGTGAGTGCAGATTGTGAGTGCAGAGTGCAGATTCAGAGTGCAGATTCAGAGTGCAGATTGTGAGTGCAGATTGTGAGTGCAGATTGTGAGTGCAGAGTGTGAGTGCAGAGTGTGAGTGCAGAGTGTGAGTGCAGAGTGTGAGTGCAGAGTGTGAGTGCAGAGTGTGAGTGCAGATTGTGAGTGCAGAGTGTGAGTGCAGAGTGTGAGTGCAGAGTGTGAGTGCAGAGTGTGAGTGCAGAGTGTGAGTGCAGAGTGTGAGTGCAGATTCAGAGTGCAGATTCAGAGTGCAGATTCAGAGTGCAGATTCAGAGTGCAGATTCAGAGTGCAGATTCAGAGTGCAGATTCAGAGTTCCAGATTCAGAGTGCAGATTCAGAGTACAGATTCAGAGTGCAGATTCAGAGTGCAGATTCAGAGTGCAGATTCAGAGTGCAGATTCAGAGTGCAGATTCAGAGTGCAGATTCAGAGTGCAGATTCAGAGTGCAGATTGTGAGTGCAGATTGTGAGTGCAGAGTGTAGATTCAGAGTGCAGATTCAGAGTGCAGATTCAGAGTGCAGATTGTGAGTGCAGATTGTAAGTGCAGAGTGCAGATTCAGAGTGCAGATTCAGAGTGCAGATTCAGAGTGCAGATTCAGAGTGCAGATTCAGAGTGCAGATTCAGAGTGCAGATTCAGAGTGCAGATTCAGAGTGCAGATTGTGAGTGCAGAGTGCAGATTCAGAGTGCAGATTCAGAGTGCAGATTGTGAGTGCAGATTCAGAGTGCAGATTGTGAGTGCAGATTGTGAGTGCAGATTGTGAGTGCAGATTGTGAGTGCAGAGTGCAGATTCAGAGTGCAGATTGTGAGTGCAGATTGTGAGTGCAGATTCAGAGTGCAGATTCAGAGTGCAGATTCAGAGTGCAGATTCAGAGTGCAGATTCAGAGTGCAGATTCAGAGTGCAGATTCAGAGTGCAGATTCAGAGTGCAGATTCAGAGTGCAGATTCAGAGTGCAGATTCAGAGTGCAGATTCAGAGTGCAGATTCAGAGTGCAGATTCAGAGTGCAGATTCTGAGTGCAGATTCTGAGTGCAGATTGAGAGTGCAGATTGGGAGTGCAGAGTGCAGATTGTGAGTGCAGATTGTGAGTGCAGATTGTGAGTGCAGATTGTGAGTGCAGAGTGTAGATTCAGAGTGCAGATTCAGAGTGCAGATTCAGAGTGCAGATTGTGAGTGCAGATTGTGAGTGCAGAGTGTGAGTGCAGAGTGTGAGTGCAGAGTGTGAGTGCAGATTGTGAGTGCAGAGTGTGAGTGCAGAGTGTGAGTGCAGAGTGTGAGTGCAGAGTGTGAGTGCAGAGTGTGAGTGCAGAGTGTGAGTGCAGAGTGTGAGTGCAGATTCAGAGTGCAGATTCAGAGTGCAGATTCAGAGTGCAGATTCAGAGTGCAGATTCAGAGTGTAGATTCAGAGTGTAGATTCAGAGTGCAGATTCAGAGTGCAGATTCAGAGTGCAGATTCAGAGTGCAGATTCAGAGTGCAGATTCAGAGTGCAGATTCAGAGTGCAGATTCAGAGTGCAGATTCAGAGTGCAGATTGTGAGTGCAGATTGTGAGTGCAGATTGTGAGTGCAGATTCAGAGTGCAGATTCAGAGTGCAGATTGTGAGTGCAGATTGTGAGTGCAGATTGTGAGTGCAGATTGTGAGTGCAGATTGTGAGTGCAGAGTGTAGATTCAGAGTGCAGATTCAGAGTGCAGATTCAGAGTGCAGATTCAGAGTGCAGATTGTGAGTGCAGATTGTGAGTGCAGAGTGCAGATTCAGAGTGCAGATTCAGAGTGCAGATTCAGAGTGCAGATTCAGAGTGCAGATTCAGAGTGCAGATTCAGAGTGCAGATTCAGAGTGCAGATTCAGAGTGCAGATTCAGAGTGCAGATTCAGAGTGCAGATTGTGAGTGCAGATTGTGAGTGCAGATTGTGAGTGCAGATTGTGAGTGCAGAGTGCAGATTCAGAGTGCAGATTCAGAGTGCAGATTGTGAGTGCAGAGTGTGAGTGCAGAGTGTGAGTGCTGAGTGTGAGTGCAGAGTGTGAGTGCAGAGTGTGAGTGCAGAGTGTGAGTGCAGAGTGTGAGTGCAGATTCAGAGTGCAGATTCAGAGTGCAGATTCAGAGTGCAGATTCAGAGTGCAGCTTCAGAGTGCAGATTCAGAGTGCAGATTCAGAGTGCAGAGTGTAGATTCAGAGTGCAGATTCAGAGTGTAGATTCAGAGTGCAGATTCAGAGTGCAGATTCAGAGTGCAGATTCAGAGTGCAGATTCAGAGTGCAGATTCAGAGTGCAGATTGTGAGTGCAGATTGTGAGTGCAGAGTGCAGATTCAGAGTGCAGATTAAGAGTGCAGATTCAGAGTGCAGATTCAGAGTGCAGATTCAGAGTGCAGATTCAGAGTGCAGATTCAGAGTGCAGATTGTGAGTGCAGAGTGCAGATTCAGAGTGCAGATTCAGAGTGCAGATTCAGAGTGCAGGTTCAGAGTGCAGGTTCAGAGTGCAGGTTCAGAGTGCAGGTTCAGAGTGCAGATTCAGAGTGCAGATTCAGAGTGCAGATTCAGAGTGCAGATTCAGAGTGCTGATTCAGAGTGCAGATTCAGAGTGCAGATTCAGAGTGCAGATTGTGAGTGCAGAGTGCAGATTCAGAGTGCAGATTCAGAGTGCAGATTCAGAGTGCAGATTGTGAGTGCAGATTGTGAGTGCAGATTGTGAGTGCAGAGTGCAGATTCAGAGTGCAGATTCAGAGTGCAGATTCAGATTGCAGATTCAGAGTGCAGATTGTGAGTGCAGATTGTGAGTGCAGATTGTGAGTGCAGATTGTGAGTGCAGAGTGCAGATTCAGAGTGCAGATTCAGAGTGCAGATTCAGAGTGCAGATTCAGAGTGCAGATTCAGAGTGCAGATTCAGAGTGCAGATTCAGAGTGCAGATTGTGAGTGCAGATTGTGAGTGCAGATTGTGAGTGCAGATTGTGAGTGCAGATTGTGAGTGCAGAGTGCAGATTCAGAGTGCAGATTCAGAGTGCAGATTCAGAGTGCAGATTCAGAGTGCAGAATCAGAGTGCAGAATCAGAGTGCAGATTCAGAGTGCAGATTCAGAGTGCAGATTGTGAGTGCAGAGTGCAGATTCAGAGTGCAGATTGTGAGTGCAGATTGTGAGTGCAGATTGTGAGTGCAGATTGTGAGTGCAGATTGTGAGTGCAGATTGTGAGTGCAGATTGTGAGTGCAGAGTGCAGATTCAGAGTGCAGATTCAGAGTGCAGATTCAGAGTGCAGATTCAGAGTGCAGATTCAGAGTGCAGATTCAGAGTGCAGATTCAGAGTGCAGATTGTGAGTGCAGAATGCAGATTCAGAGTGCAGATTCAGAGTGCAGATTGTGAGTGCAGATTGTGAGTGCAGATTGTGAGTGCAGATTGTGAGTGCAGATTGTGAGTGCAGATTGTGAGTGCAGAGTGCAGATTCAGAGTGCAGATTCAGAGTGCAGGTTCAGAGTGCAGGTTCAGAGTGCAGGTTCAGAGTGCAGGTTCAGAGTGCAGGTTCAGAGTGCAGGTTCAGAGTGCAGGTTCAGAGTGCAGGTTCAGAGTGCAGGTTCAGAGTGCAGGTTCAGAGTGCAGGTTCAGAGTGCAGGTTCAGAGTGCAGATTGTGAGTGCAGATTGTGAGTGCAGATTGTGAGTGCAGATTGTGAGTGCAGAGTGCAGTTTCAGAGTGCAGATTCAGAGTGCAGATTCAGAGTGCAGATTCAGAGTGCAGATTCAGAGTGCAGATTGTGAGTGCAGAGTGCAGATTCAGAGTGCAGATTCAGAGTGCAGATTCAGAGTGCAGATTCAGAGTGCAGATTAAGAGTGCAGATTCAGAGTGCAGATTCAGAGTGCAGAGTGCAGATTCAGAGTGCAGATTGTGAGTGCAGATTGTGAGTGCAGATTGTGAGTGCAGATTGTGAGTGCAGAGTGCAGATTCAGAGTGCAGATTCAGAGTGCAGATTCAGAGTGCAGATTCAGAGTGCAGATTCAGAGTGCAGATTCAGAGTGCAGATTGTGAGTGCAGATTGTGAGTGCAGAGTGCAGATTCAGAGTGCAGATTCAGAGTGCAGATTCAGAGTGCAGATTAAGAGTGCAGATTCAGAGTGCAGATTGTGAGTGCAGAGTGCAGATTCAGAGTGCAGATTGTGAGTGCAGATTGTGAGTGCAGATTGTGAGTGCAGATTGTGAGTGCAGATTGTGAGTGCAGAGTGCAGATTCAGAGTGCAGCTTCAGAGTGCAGATTCAGAGTGCAGAGTGTAGATTCAGAGTGCAGATTCAGAGTGCAGATTCAGAGTGCAGATTCAGAGTGCAGATTCAGAGTGCAGATTCAGAGTGCAGATTCAGAGTGCAGATTCAGAGTGCAGATTGTGAGTGCAGATTGTGAGTGCAGATTGTGAGTGCAGAGTGCAGATTCAGAGTGCAGATTAAGAGTGCAGATTCAGAGTGCAGATTCAGAGTGCAGATTCAGAGTGCAGATTCAGAGTGCAGATTCAGAGTGCAGATTGTGAGTGCAGAGTGCAGATTCAGAGTGCAGATTCAGAGTGCAGATTCAGAGTGCAGATTCAGAGTGCAGGTTCAGAGTGCAGGTTCAGAGTGCAGGTTCAGAGTGCAGGTTCAGAGTGCAGGTTCAGAGTGCAGGTTCAGAGTGCAGGTTCAGAGTGCAGATTCAGAGTGCAGATTCAGAGTGCAGATTCAGAGTGCTGATTCAGAGTGCAGATTCAGAGTGCAGATTGTGAGTGCAGAGTGCAGATTCAGAGTGCAGATTCAGAGTGCAGATTCAGAGTGCAGATTGTGAGTGCAGATTGTGAGTGCAGATTGTGAGTGCAGAGTGCAGATTCAGAGTGCAGATTCAGAGTGCAGATTCAGAGTGCAGATTCAGAGTGCAGATTGTGAGTGCAGATTGTGAGTGCAGATTGTGAGTGCAGATTGTGAGTGCAGAGTGTAGATTCAGAGTGCAGATTCAGAGTGCAGATTCAGAGTGCAGATTCAGAGTGCAGATTCAGAGTGCAGATTCAGAGTGCAGATTGTGAGTGCAGATTGTGAGTGCAGATTGTGAGTGCAGATTGTGAGTGCAGATTGTGAGTGCAGAGTGCAGATTCAGAGTGCAGATTCAGAGTGCAGATTCAGAGTGCAGATTCAGAGTGCAGATTCAGAGTGCAGAATCAGAGTGCAGATTCAGAGTGCAGATTCAGAGTGCAGATTGTGAGTGCAGAGTGCAGATTCAGAGTGCAGATTGTGAGTGCAGATTGTGAGTGCAGATTGTGAGTGCAGATTGTGAGTGCAGATTGTGAGTGAAGATTGTGAGTGCAGATTGTGAGTGCAGATTGTGAGTGCAGATTGTGAGTGCAGAGTGCAGATTCAGAGTGCAGATTCAGAGTGCAGATTCAGAGTGCAGATTCAGAGTGCAGATTCAGAGTGCAGATTCAGAGTGCAGATTGTGAGTGCAGAATGCAGATTCAGAGTGCAGATTCAGAGTGCAGATTGTGAGTGCAGATTGTGAGTGCAGATTGTGAGTGCAGATTGTGAGTGCAGAGTGCAGATTCAGAGTGCAGATTCAGAGTGCAGATTCAGAGTGCAGGTTCAGAGTGCAGGTTCAGAGTGCAGGTTCAGAGTGCAGGTTCAGAGTGCAGGTTCAGAGTGCAGGTTCAGAGTGCAGGTTCAGAGTGCAGGTTCAGAGTGCAGGTTCAGAGTGCAGGTTCAGAGTGCAGGTTCAGAGTGCAGGTTCAGAGTGCAGGTTCAGAGTGCAGGTTCAGAGTGCAGGTTCAGAGTGCAGGTTCAGAGTGCAGGTTCAGAGTGCAGGTTCAGAGTGCAGGTTCAGAGTGCAGGTTCAGAGTGCAGATTGTGAGTGCAGATTCAGAGTGCAGATTCAGAGTGCAGATTCAGAGTGCAGATTCAGAGTGCAGATTCAGAGTGCAGATTCAGAGTGCAGATTGAGAGTGCAGATTGAGAGTGCAGATTCAGAGTGCAGATTCAGAGTGCAGATTCAGAGTACAGATTCAGAGTGCAGATTCAGAGTGCAGATTCAGAGTGCAGATTCAGAGTGCAGATTGTGAGTGCAGAGTGCAGATTCAGAGTGCAGATTCAGAGTGCAGATTCAGAGTGCAGATTCAGAGTGCAGATTGTGAGTGCAGATTGTGAGTGCAGATTGTGAGTGCAGAGTGCAGATTCAGAGGGCAGATTCAGAGTGCAGATTCAGAGTGCAGATTCAGAGTGCAGATTCAGAGTGCAGATTCAAAATGCAGATTCAGAGTGCAGGTTCAGAGTGCAGGTTCAGAGTGCAGGTTCAGAGTGCAGATTGTGAGTGCAGATTGTGAGTGCAGATTGTGAGTGCAGATTGTGAGCGCAGAGTGCAGATTCAGAGTGCAGATTGTGAGTGCAGATTTTGAGTGCAGATTGTGAGTGCAGATTGTGAGTGCAGATTGTGAGTGCAGAGTGCAGATTCAGAGTGCAGATTGTGAGTGCAGATTGTGAGTGCAGATTGTGAGTGCAGATTGTGAGTGCAGATTGTGAGTGCAGAGTGTGAGTGCAGAGTGTGAGTGCAGAATGTGAGTGCAGAGTGTGAGTGCAGATTCAGAGTGCAGATTCAGAGTGCAGATTCAGAGTGCAGATTCAGAGTGCAGATTCAGAGTCCAGATTCAGAGTGCAGATTCAGAGTGCAGATTCAGAGTTCCAGATTCAGAGTTCCAGATTCAGAGTTCCAGATTCAGAGTTCCAGATTCAGAGTGCAGATTCAGAGTGCAGATTCAGAGTGCAGATTCAGAGTGCAGATTCAGAGTGCAGATTCAGAGTGCAGATTCAGAGTGCAGATTGTGAGTGCAGATTGTGAGTGCAGATTGTGAGTGCAGAGTGTAGATTCAGAGTGCAGATTCAGAGTGCAGATTCAGAGTGCAGATTCAGAGTGCAGATTCAGAGTGCAGATTGTGAGTGCAGATTGTGAGTGCAGAGTGCAGATTCAGAGTGCAGATTCAGAGTGCAGATTCAGAGTGCAGATTCAGAGTGCAGATTCAGAGTGCAGATTCAGAGTGCAGATTGTGAGTGCAGAGTGCAGATTCAGAGTGCAGATTCAGAGTGCAGATTCAGAGTGCAGATTCAGAGTGCAGATTGTGAGTGCAGAGTGCAGATTCAGAGTGCAGATTGTGAGTGCAGATTGTGAGTGCAGATTGTGAGTGCAGATTGTGAGTGCAGATTGTGAGTGCAGATTGTGAGCGCAGAGTGCAGATTGTGAGTGCAGATTGCGAGTGCAGATTTTGAGTGCAGATTGTGAGTGCAGATTGTGAGTGCAGATTGTGAGTGCAGAGTGCAGATTCAGAGTGCAGATTGTGAGTGCAGATTGTGAGTGCAGATTGTGAGTGCAGATTGTGAGTGCAGATTGTGAGTGCAGATTGTGAGTGCAGATTGTGAGTGCAGAGTGTGAGTGCAGAATGTGAGTGCAGAGTGTGAGTGCAGATTCAGAGTGCAGATTCAGAGTGCAGATTCAGAGTGCAGATTCAGAGTGCAGATTCAGAGTTCCAGATTCAGAGTTCCAGATTCAGAGTTCCAGATTCAGAGTTCCAGATTCAGAGTGCAGATTCAGAGTGCAGATTGTGAGTGCAGATTCAGAGTGCAGATTCAGAGTGCAGATTCAGAGTGCAGATTGTGAGTGCAGATTGTGAGTGCAGATTGTGAGTGCAGAGTGTAGATTCAGAGTGCAGATTCAGAGTGCAGATTCAGAGTGCAGATTCAGAGTGCAGATTGTGAGTGCAGATTGTGAGTGCAGAGTGCAGATTCAGAGTGCAGATTCAGAGTGCAGATTCAGAGTGCAGATTCAGAGTGCAGATTCAGAGTGCAGATTCAGAGTGCAGATTGTGAGTGCAGATTGTGAGTGCAGAGTGCAGATTCAGAGTGC
The DNA here is from genome assembly GCF_964261635.1 of Lissotriton helveticus. Classification (NCBI taxonomy): domain Eukaryota; kingdom Metazoa; phylum Chordata; class Amphibia; order Caudata; family Salamandridae; genus Lissotriton; species Lissotriton helveticus. The sequence goes on from NC_136061.1 coordinate 537,632,291, forward strand.
AGATTCAGAGTGCAGATTCAGAGTGCAGATTCAGAGTGCAGATTGTGAGTGCAGAGTGCAGATTCAGAGTGCAGATTGTGAGTGCAGATTGTGAGTGCAGATTGTGAGTGCAGATTGTGAGTGCAGATTGTGAGTGCAGAGTGCAGATTCAGAGTGCAGATTCAGAGTGCAGATTCAGAGTGCAGATTCAGAGTGCAGATTCAGAGTGCAGATTCAGAGTGCAGATTCAGAGTGCAGATTGTGAGTGCAGATTCAGAGTGCAGATTCAGAGTGCAGATTCAGAGTGCAGATTCAGAGTGCAGATTCAGAGTGCAGATTCAGAGTGCAGATTCAGAGTGCAGATTCAGAGTGCAGATTCAGAGTGCAGATTCAGAGTGCAGATTCAGAGTGCAGATTCAGAGTGCAGGTTCAGAGTGCAGGTTCAGAGTGCAGGTTCAGAGTGCAGGTTCAGAGTGCAGGTTCAGAGTGCAGGTTCAGAGTGCAGGTTCAGAGTGCAGATTGTGAGTGCAGATTGTGAGTGCAGATTGTGAGTGCAGATTGTGAGTGCAGATTGTGAGTGCAGATTGTGAGTGCAGATTGTGAGCGCAGAGTGCAGATTCAGAGTGCAGATTCAGAGTGCAGATCCAGAGTGCAGATTGTGAGTGCAGATTGTGAGTGCAGATTGTGAGTGCAGATTGTGAGCGCAGAGTGCAGATTCAGAGTGCAGATTGTGAGTGCAGATTGTGAGTGCAGATTGTGAGTGCAGATTGTGAGTGCAGATTGTGAGTGCAGAGTGCAGATTCAGAGTGCAGATTGTGAGTGCAGATTGTGAGTGCAGATTGTGAGTGCAGATTGTGAGTGCAGAGTGTGAGTGCAGAGTGTGAATGCAGATTCAGAGTGCAGAGTGTGAGTGCAGATTCAGAGTGCAGATTCAGAGTGCAGATTCAGAGTGCAGATTCAGAGTGCAGATTCAGAGTGCAGATTCAGAGTACAGATTCAGAGTACAGATTCAGAGTACAGATTCAGAGTGCAGATTCAGAGTGCAGATTCAGAGTGCAGATTCAGAGTGCAGATTGTGAGTGCAGATTCAGAGTGCAGATTGTGAGTGCAGATTGTGAGTGCAGAGTGTACATTCAGAGTGCAGATTCAGAGTGCAGATTGTGAGTGCAGATTGTGAGTGCAGATTGTGAGTGCAGATTGTGAGTGCAGATTGTGAGTGCAGAGTGCAGATTCAGAGTGCAGATTCAGTGTGCAGATTCAGTGTGCAGATTCAGAGTGCAGATTCAGAGTGCAGATTCAGAGTGCAGATTCAGAGTGCAGATTCAGAGTGCAGATTCAGAGTGCAGATTCAGAGTGCAGATTCAGAGTGCAGATTCAGAGTGCAGATTGTGAGTGCAGATTCAGAGTGCAGATTCAGAGTGCAGATTCAGAGTGCAGATTCAGAGTGCAGATTCAGAGTGCAGATTCAGAGTGCAGATTCAGAGTGCAGATTGTGAGTGCAGATTGTGAGTGCAGAGTGCAGATTCAGAGTGCAGATTCAGAGTGCAGATTGTGAGTGCAGATTGTGAGTGCAGATTGTGAGTGCAGAGTGCAGATTCAGAGTGCAGATTGTGAGTGCAGATTGTGAGTGCAGATTGTGAGTGCAGAGTGTGAGTGCAGAGTGTGAGTGCAGAGTGTGAGTGCAGAGTGTGAGTGCAGAGTTTGAGTGCAGAGTGTGAGTGCAGTGTGAGTGCAGAGTGTGAGTGCAGAGTGTGAGTCCAGATTCAGAGTGCAGATTCAGAGTGCAGGTTCAGAGTGCAGATTGTGAGTGCAGATTGTGAGTGCAGATTGTGAGCGCAGAGTGCAGATTCAGAGTGCAGATTGTGAGTGCAGATTTTGAGTGCAGATTGTGAGTGCAGATTGTGAGTGCAGAGTGCAGATTCAGAGTGCAGATTGTGAGTGCAGATTGTGAGTGCAGATTGTGAGTGCAGATTGTGAGTGCAGATTGTGAGTGCAGAGTGTGAGTGCAGAGTGTGAGTGCAGAGTGTGAGTGCAGATTGTGAGTGCAGATTCAGAGTGTAGATTCAGAGTGCAGATTCAGAGCGCAGATTCAGAGCGCAGATTCAGAGTGCAGATTCAGAGTGCAGATTCAGAGTGCAGATTCAGAGTGCAGATTCAGAGTGCAGATTCAGAGTGCAGATTCAGAGTGCAGAGTGCAGATTGTGAGTGCAGATTGTGAGTGCAGATTGTGAGTGCAGATTGTGAGTGCAGAGTGCAGATTGTGAGTGCAGATTGTGAGTGCAGATTGTGAGTGCAGATTGTGAGTGCAGATTGTGAGTGCAGATTGTGAGTGCAGATTGTGAGTGCAGATTGTGAGTGCAGAGTGCAGATTCAGAGTGCAGATTCAGAGTGCAGATTCAGAGTGCAGATTGTGAGTGCAGATTCAGAATGCAGATTCAGAGTGCAGATTCAGAGTGCAGATTCAGAGTGCAGATTCAGAGTGCAGATTCAGAGTGCAGATTCAGAGTGCAGATTCAGAGTGCAGATTGTGAGTGCAGATTGTGAGTGCAGAGTGCAGATTCAGAGTGCAGATTCAGAGTGCAGATTCAGAGTGCATATTGTGAGTGCAGATTGTGAGTGCAGATTGTGAGTGCAGATTGTGAGTGCAGATTGTGAGTGCAGATTCAGAGTGCAGATTCAGAGTGCAGATTCAGAGTGCAGATTCAGAGTGCAGATTCAGAGTGCAGATTCAGAGTGCAGATTGTGAGTGCAGAGTGCAGATTCAGAGTGCAGATTCAGAGTGCAGATTGTGAGTGCAGATTCTGAGTGCAGATTGTGAGTGCAGATTGTGAGTGCAGATTGTGAGTGCAGATTGTGAGTGCAGATTGTAAGTGCAGAGTGCAGATTCAGAGTGCAGATTCAGAGTGCAGATTGTGAGTGCAGAGTGCAGATTCAGAGTGCAGATTCAGAGTGCAGATTGTGAGTGCAGATTCAGAGTGCAGATTCAGAGTGCAGATTCAGAGTGCAGATTCAGAGTGCAGATTGTGAGTGCAGATTGTGAGTGCAGATTGTAAGTGCAGAGTACAGATTCAGAGTGCAGATTCAGAGTGCAGATTGTGAGTGCAGATTCAGAGTGCAGATTGTGAGTGCAGATTGTGAGTGCAGATTGTGAGTGCAGATTGTGAGTGCAGATTGTGAGTGCAGATTGTAAGTGCAGAGTGCAGATTCAGAGTGCAGATTCAGAGTGCAGATTGTGAGTGCAGATTCAGAGTGCAGATTGTGAGTGCAGATTGTGAGTGCAGATTGTGAGTGCAGATTGTGAGTGCAGATTGTAAGTGCAGAGTGCAGACTCAGAGTGCAGATTCAGAGTGCAGATTCAGAGTGCAGATTGTGAGTGCAGAGTGCAGATTCAGAGTGCAGATTGTGAGTGCAGATTCAGAGTGCAGATTGTGAGTGCAGATTGTGAGTGCAGATTGTGAGTGCAGATTGTGAGTGCAGAGTGTGAGTGCAGAGTGTGAGTGCAGAGTGTGAGTGCAGAGTGTGAGTGCAGATTCAGAGTGCAGATTCAGAGTGCAGATTCAGAGTGCAGATTCAGAGTGCAGATTCAGAGTGCAGATTCAGAGTGCAGATTCAGAGTGCAGATTCAGAGTGCAGATTCAGAGTGCAGATTGTGAGTGCAGATTGTGAGTGCAGATTGTGAGTGCAGATTGTGAGTGCAGATTGTAAGTGCAGAGTGCAGACTCAGAGTGCAGATTCAGAGTGCAGATTCAGAGTGCAGATTGTGAGTGCAGAGTGCAGATTCAGAGTGCAGATTGTGAGTGCAGATTGTGAGTGCAGATTCAGAGTGCAGATTCAGAGTGCAGATTCAGAGTGCAGATTCAGAGTGCAGATTCAGAGTGCAGATTCAGAGTGCAGATTCAGAGTGCAGATTCAGAGTGCAGATTCAGAGTGCAGATTCAGAGTGCAGATTCTGAGTGCAGATTCTGAGTGCAGAGTGTGAGTGCAGAGTGTGAGTGCAGAGTGTGAGTGCAGAGTGTGAGTGCAGATTCAGAGTGCAGATTCAGAGTGCAGATTCAGAGTGCAGATTCAGAGTGCAGATTCAGAGTGCAGATTCAGAGTGCAGATTGTGAGTGCAGATTGTGAGTGCAGAGTGTAGATTCAGAGTGCAGATTCAGAGTGCAGATTCAGAGTGCAGATTCAGAGTGCAGATTCAGAGTGCAGATTCAGAGTGCAGATTCAGAGTGCAGATTCAGAGTGCAGATTCAGAGTGCAGATTGTGAGTGCAGATTGTGAGTGCAGATTGTGAGTGCAGAGTGCAGATTCAGAGTGCAGATTCAGAGTGCAGATTCAGAGTGCAGATTCAGAGTGCAGATTCAGAGTGCAGATTCAGAGTGCAGATTCAGAGTGCAGATTCAGAGTGCAGATTCAGAGTGCAGATTGTGAGTGCAGATTGTGAGTGCAGATTGTGAGTGCAGATTGTGAGTGCAGATTGTGAGTGCAGATTGTGAGTGCAGAGTGCAAATTCAGAGTGCAGATTCAGAGTGCAGATTGTGAGTGCAGAGTGTGAGTGCAGAGTGTGAGTGCAGAGTGTGAGTGCAGAGTGTGAGTGCAGAGTGTGAGTGCAGAGTGTGAGTGCAGAGTGTGAGTGCAGAGTGTGAGTGCAGATTCAGAGTGCAGATTCAGAGTGCAGATTCAGAGTGCAGATTCAGAGTGCAGATTCAGAGTGCAGATTCAGAGTGCAGATTCAGAGTGCAGAGTGTAGATTCAGAGTGCAGATTCAGAGTGCAGATTCAGAGTGCAGATTCAGAGTGCAGATTCAGAGTGCAGATTCAGAGTGCAGATTCAGAGTGCAGATTCAGAGTGCAGATTAAGAGTGCAGATTCAGAGTGCAGATTCAGAGTGCAGATTCAGAGTGCAGATTCAGAGTGCAGATTGTGAGTGCAGATTGTGAGTGCAGAGTGCAGATTCAGAGTGCAGATTAAGAGTGCAGATTCAGAGTGCAGATTCAGAGTGCAGATTCAGAGTGCAGATTCAGAGTGCAGATTCAGAGTGCAGATTGTGAGTGCAGAGTGCAGATTCAGAGTGCAGATTCAGAGTGCAGATTCAGAGTGCAGATTCAGAGTGCAGGTTCAGAGTGCAGGTTCAGAGTGCAGGTTCAGAGTGCAGGTTCAGAGTGCAGATTCAGAGTGCAGATTCAGAGTGCAGATTCAGAGTGCAGATTCAGAGTGCAGATTGTGAGTGCAGAGTGCAGATTCAGAGTGCAGATTCAGAGTGCAGATTCAGAGTGCAGATTCAGAGTGCAGATTCAGAGTGCAGATTGTGAGTGCAGATTGTGAGTGCAGATTGTGAGTGCAGATTGTGAGTGCAGATTGTGAGTGCAGAGTGCAGATTCAGAGTGCAGATTCAGAGTGCAGGTTCAGAGTGCAGGTTCAGAGTGCAGGTTCAGAGTGCAGGTTCAGAGTGCAGGTTCAGAGTGCAGGTTCAGAGTGCAGGTTCAGAGTGCAGGTTCAGAGTGCAGGTTCAGAGTGCAGGTTCAGAGTGCAGGTTCAGAGTGCAGGTTCAGAGTGCAGGTTCAGAGTGCAGATTGTGAGTGCAGATTGTGAGCGCAGAGTGCAGATTCAGAGTGCAGATTGTGAGTGCAGATTGTGAGTGCAGATTGTGAGTGCAGAGTGCAGATTCAGAGTGCAGATTGTGAGTGCAGATTGTGAGTGCAGATTGTGAGTGCAGAGTGTGAGTGCAGAGTGTGAGTGCAGAGTGTGAGTGCAGAGTGTGAGTGCAGAGTGTGAGTGCAGAGTGTGAGTGCAGAGTGTGAGTGCAGAGTGTGAGTGCAGATTCAGAGTGCAGATTGTGAGTGCAGATTCAGAGTGCAGATTCAGAGTGCAGATTCAGAGTGCAGATTCAGAGTGCAGATTGTGAGTGCAGATTGTGAGTGCAGATTGTGAGTGCAGATTGTGAGTGCAGATTGTGAGTGCAGAGTGTAGATTCAGAGTGCAGATTCAGAGTGCAGATTCAGAGTGCAGATTCAGAGTGTAGATTCAGAGTGCAGATTCAGAGTGCAGATTCAGAGTGCAGATTCAGAGTGCAGATTCAGAGTGCAGATTCAGAGTGCAGATTGTGAGTGCAGATTGTGAGTGCAGATTGTGAGTGCAGATTGTGAGTGCAGATTGTGAGTGCAGAGTGTAGATTCAGAGTGCAGATTCAGAGTGCAGATTCAGAGTGTAGATTCAGAGTGCAGATTCAGAGTGCAGATTCAGAGTGCAGATTGTGAGTGCAGATTGTGAGTGCAGATTGTGAGTGCAGAGTGCAGATTCAGAGTGCAGATTCAGAGTGCAGATTCAGAGTGCAGATTCAGAGTGCAGATTCAGAGTGCAGATTCAGAGTGCAGATTCAGAGTGCAGATTGTGAGTGCAGAGTGCAGATTCAGAGTGCAGATTGTGAGTGCAGATTGTGAGTGCAGATTGTGAGTGCAGATTGTGAGTGCAGATTGTGAGTGCAGATTGTGAGTGCAGATTGTGAGTGCAGAGTGCAGATTCAGAGTGCAGATTCAGAGTGCAGATTGTGAGTGCAGATTCAGAGTGCAGATTCAGAGTGCAGATTCAGAGTGCAGATTCAGAGTGCAGATTCAGAGTGCAGATTCAGAGTGCAGATTCAGAGTGCAGATTCAGAGTGCAGATTCAGAGTGCAGATTCAGAGTGCAGATTGTGAGTGCAGATTGTGAGTGCAGATTGTGAGTGCAGATTGTGAGTGCAGAGTGCAGATTCAGAGTGCAGATTCAGAGTGCAGATTCAGAGTGCAGATTCAGAGTGCAGATTCAGAGTGTAGATTCAGAGTGCAGATTCAGAGTGCAGATTCAGAGTGCAGATTCAGAGTGCAGATTGTGAGTGCAGAGTGCAGATTCAGAGTGCAGATTGTGAGTGCAGATTGTGAGTGCAGATTGTGAGTGCAGATTGTGAGTGCAGATTGTGAGTGAAGATTGTGAGTGCAGATTGTGAGTGCAGATTGTGAGTGCAGAGTGCAGATTCAGAGTGCAGATTCAGAGTGCAGATTCAGAGTGCAGATTCAGAGTGCAGATTCAGAGTGCAGATTCAGAGTGCAGATTCAGAGTGCAGATTCAGAGTGCAGATTCAGAGTGCAGATTGTGAGTGCAGAATGCAGATTCAGAGTGCAGATTCAGAGTGCAGATTGTGAGTGCAGATTGTGAGTGCAGATTGTGAGTGCAGATTGTGTGCAGATTGTGAGTGCAGATTGTGAGTGCAGAGTGCAGATTCAGAGTGCAGATTCAGAGTGCAGATTGTGAGTGCAGATTCAGAGTGCAGATTCAGAGTGCAGATTCAGAGTGCAGATTCAGAGTGCAGGTTCAGAGTGCAGATTGTGAGTGCAGAATGCAGATTCAGAGTGCAGATTCAGAGTGCAGATTGTGAGTGCAGATTGTGAGTGCAGTTTGTGAGTGCAGATTGTGAGTGCAGATTGTGAGTGCAGATTGTGAGTGCAGAGTGCAGATTCAGAGTGCAGATTGTGAGTGCAGATTCAGAGTGCAGATTCAGAGTGCAGATTCAGAGTGCAGATTCAGAGTGCAGATTCAGAGTGCAGATTCAGAGTGCAGGTTCAGAGTGCAGGTTCAGAGTGCAGGTTCAGAGTGCAGGTTCAGAGTGCAGGTTCAGAGTGCAGGTTCAGAGTGCAGGTTCAGAGTGCAGGTTCAGAGTGCAGGTTCAGAGTGCAGGTTCAGAGTGCAGGTTCAGAGTGCAGGTTCAGAGTGCAGGTTCAGAGTGCAGGTTCAGAGTGCAGATTGTGAGTGCAGATTCAGAGTGCAGATCAGATTGTGAGTGCAGATTGTGAGTGCAGAGTGCAGATTCAGAGTGCAGATTCAGAGTGCAGATTCAGAGTGCAGATTCAGAGTGCAGATTCAGAGTGCAGATTGTGAGTGCAGAGTGCAGATTCAGAGTGCAGATTGTGAGTGCAGATTGTGAGTGCAGATTGTGAGTGCAGATTGTGAGTGCAGATTGTGAGTGCAGAGTGCAGATTCAGAGTGCAGATTCAGAGTGCAGGTTCAGAGTGCAGGTTCAGAGTGCAGGTTCAGAGTGCAGGTTCAGAGTGCAGGTTCAGAGTGCAGGTTCAGAGTGCAGGTTCAGAGTGCAGGTTCAGAGTGCAGGTTCAGAGTGCAGGTTCAGAGTGCAGGTTCAGAGTGCAGGTTCAGAGTGCAGATTGTGAGTGCAGATTGTGAGTGCAGATTGTGAGTGCAGATTGTGAGTGCAGATTGTGAGCGCAGAGTGCAGATTCAGAGTGCAGATTGTGAGTGCAGATTTTGAGTGCAGATTGTGAGTGCAGATTGTGAGTGCAGATTGTGAGTGCAGAGTGCAGATTCAGAGTGCAGATTGTGAGTGCAGATTGTGAGTGCAGATTGTGAGTGCAGATTGTGAGTGCAGAGTGTGAGTGCAGAGTGTGAGTGCAGATTCAGAGTGCAGAGTGTGAGTGCAGATTCAGAGTGCAGATTCAGAGTGCAGATTCAGAGTGCAGATTCAGAGTGCAGATTCAGAGTACAGATTCAGAGTGCAGATTCAGAGTGCAGATTGTGAGTGCAGATTCAGAGTGCAGATTGTGAGTGCAGATTGTGAGTGCAGAGTGTAGATTCAGAGTGCAGATTCAGAGTGCAGATTCAGAGTGCAGATTGTGAGTGCAGATTGTGAGTGCAGAGTGCAGATTCAGAGTGCAGATTCAGTGTGCAGATTCAGTGTGCAGATTCAGAGTGCAGATTCAGAGTGCAGATACAGAGTGCAGATTCAGAGTGCAGATTCAGAGTGCAGATTCAGAGTGCAGATTGTGAGTGCAGAGTGCAGATTCAGAGTGCAGATTCAGAGTGCAGATTGTGAGTGCAGATTGTGAGTGCAGATTGTGAGTGCAGATTGTGAGTGCAGTGCAGATTGTGAGTGCAGAGTGCAGATTCAGAGTGCAGATTCAGAGTGCAGATTGTGAGTGCAGATTGTGAGTGCAGATTCAGAGTGCAGATTCAGAGTGCAGATTCAGAGTGCAGATTCAGAGTGCAGATTCAGAGTGCAGATTCAGAGTGCAGAGTGCAGATTCAGAGTGCAGATTCAGAGTGCAGATTCAGAGTGCAGATTGTGAGTGCAGAGTGCAGATTCAGAGTGCAGATTGTGAGTGCAGATTGTGAGTGCAGATTGTGAGTGCAGATTGTGAGTGCAGATTGTGAGTGCAGATTGTGAGTGCAGATTGTGAGTGCAGAGTGTGAGTGCAGAGTGTGAGTGCAGAGTGTGAGTGCAGAGTGTGAGTGCAGAGTGTGAGTGCAGAGTGTGAGTGCAGAGTGTGAGTGCAGAGTGTGAGTCCAGATTCAGAGTGCAGGTTCAGAGTGCAGGTTCAGAGTGCAGATTGTGAGTGCAGATTGTGAGCGCAGAGTGCAGATTCAGAGTGCAGATTGTGAGTGCAGATTTTGAGTGCAGATTGTGAGTGCAGATTGTGAGTGCAGAGTGCAGATTCAGAGTGCAGATTGTGAGTGCAGATTCAGAGTGCAGATTGTGAGTGCAGATTGTGAGTGCAGAGTGTGAGTGCAGAGTGTGAGTGCAGATTGTGAGTGCAGATTCAGAGTGCAGATTCAGAGTGCAGATTCAGAGTGCAGATTCAGAGCGCAGATTCAGAGCGCAGATTCAGAGTGCAGATTCAGAGTGCAGATTCAGAGTGCAGATTCAGAGTGCAGAGTGCAGATTGTGAGTGCAGATTGTGAGTGCAGATTGTGAGTGCAGATTGTGAGTGCAGATTGTGAGTGCAGATTGTGAGTGCAGAGTGCAGATTGTGAGTGCAGATTGTGAGTGCAGATTGTGAGTGCAGATTGTGAGTGCAGATTGTGAGTGCAGAGTGCAGATTCAGAGTGCAGATTCAGAGTGCAGATTCAGAGTGCAGATTCAGAGTGCAGATTCAGAGTGCAGATTCAGAGTGCAGATTCAGAGTGCAGATTCAGAGTGCAGATTGTGAGTGCAGAGTGCAGATTCAGAGTGCAGATTCAGAGTGCAGATTGTGAGTGCATATTGTGAGTGCAGATTGTGAGTGCAGATTGTGAGGGCAGATTGTGAGGGCAGATTGTGAGTGCAGAGTGTAGATTCAGAGTGCAGATTCAGAGTGCAGATTCAGAGTGCAGATTCAGAGTGCAGATTCAGAGTGCAGATTCAGAGTGCAGATTCAGAGTGCAGATTCAGAGTGCAGATTGTGAGTGCAGATTGTGAGTGCAGATTGTGAGTGCAGAGTGCAGTTTCAGAGTGCAGATTCAGAGTGCAGATTCAGAGTGCAGATTCAGAGTGCAGATTCAGAGTGCAGATTGTGAGTGCAGATTCAGAGTGCAGATTCAGAGTGCAGATTCAGAGTGCAGATTCAGAGTGCAGATTAAGAGTGCAGATTCAGAGTGCAGATTGTGAGTGCAGAGTGCAGATTCAGAGTGCAGATTGTGAGTGCAGATTGTGAGTGCAGATTGTGAGTGCAGATTGTGAGTGCAGATTGTGAGTGCAGAGTGCAGATTCAGAGTGCAGATTCAGAGTGCAGATTCAGAGTGCAGATTCAGAGTGCAGATTCAGAGTGCAGATTGTGAGTGCAGATTGTGAGTGCAGAGTGCAGATTCAGAGTGCAGATTCAGAGTGCAGATTCAGAGTGCAGATTAAGAGTGCAGATTCAGAGTGCAGATTGTGAGTGCAGAGTGCAGATTCAGAGTGCAGATTGTGAGTGCAGATTGTGAGTGCAGATTGTGAGTGCAGATTGTGAGTGCAGATTGTGAGTGCAGAGTGCAGATTCAGAGTGCAGATTCAGAGTGCAGATTCAGAGTGCAGATTGTGAGTGCAGATTCAGAGTGCAGATTCAGAGTGCAGATTCAGAGTGCAGATTCAGAGTGCAGGTTCAGAGTGCAGGTTCAGAGTGCAGGTTCAGAGTGCATGTTGGACAGGCCACATGAAGGGCTCGCTCCCTCCCCGCAGGATAGGGCCCGGGCCACCGTCAGCACCATTGCCCGGCCCAGCCGCCATCTTGGACACGGCACCACGCGGCCGCGCGGCCTCAGCCCGACCCCAACCCTGGGCCTGGCCAGGCCCGACATCCCGGCACCACCCTCCACCCAGGAGGTGAACGGCCCACTTGGCAGGTCAATGGGAGTACGAAGTGTCGATGGCTCTCCCCCGCCAGGTGCCGAGCACCCCAAGCCTCCTCGGGCGCTGGCTCCACCCCCCTGCTGGGTGTCTGGACTCCCTCATCCCAGACCTCCCGACCTCCAAGAGCGAGGGTCCGGACATCAAAGGGCGCCAGACCTATAACTGAGGCAGCCCCAGGACAGGAAGGCAGTTGTATCCTGGAGTCGAGAGACACCACGACGAACTCATCCTTGACGGACTGTTGGCGCTGCCACAGCCCTGCCTTGTGAACTATTGTCCTGCCTGCTGGCGCTGCCGCGGCCCTCTGCAACCTTCATCCTCGTGGGACCTGCTGGCGCTGCCGCGGCCCTCTGCAACCTTCATCCTCGTGGGACCTGCTGGCGCTGCCGCGGCCCTCTGCAACCTGCATTCTCGTGGGACCTGCTGGCGCTGCCGCGGCCCGTTGTAACCTTCATCCTCGTGGGACCTGCTGGCGCTGCCGCGGCCCGTTGCAACCTGCATTCTCGTGGGACCTGCTGGCGCTGCCGCGGCCCGTTGTAACCTTCATCCTCGCTGGGACCTGCTGGCGCTGCCGCGGCCCGTTGCCACCTACGACCTCTGCGGGACCTGCCGGCGCTGCCGCTGTCTGACCCATCCGAACACCGAGCTCGAGGATTGTGAGCTATCACCGTTACACACCCGTACCCGTGGGTACCAAGACTGTCCCGCTACCCCCTTCCCTTACTAGAGACTAGAATTGAGAGGATCATCGTGTCCTGATCGCCCTGTATCGTACCACTCCACTACCCGAAGTGCCTATAAAAGGTGTTACCATAATCTTTGTGTGGTGTCCATCTGTGGGGGGGAAGTTACCTGTCTGTGCGATCACTGTGCTCGGCCGACCCTCCAGGTCCCCGTCTAACATTGGTGGCTAGCGGCGCGATCCGAACCAACGCGTACCGTACAGACAGTAACTCACCCTACGACTAAAACCACAATGACGACCAAAGAGAGCGGATCGGCGGAGAAGTTCAAGATGGAAAAGCTGGAAGAATACAACCACCGAGAGCTCAAACAATTTTGCATGGACTTAGGCATTGCTACCACCGGGCTAAGCACAAAAGAAGACTTCAAAAACGCCCTAGAGGCCTGGACAGAGACAAATACCGCAACCCCCCGGGACCCCGCAGCCCCGGAAGTCAACACCACCCGGACGGAGGAACGGAGAACAGGCCCCTCCCATGAAGAGATCCAGGAGCGGGAAAAAAATAGATTACACGAGTTAGACTTGGCACGACTCAGATTAGACGGAGAATTGAAACTGGCGGAACAAAAAATAAACTTAGAACACTTACGGCTCAGAGAAGAGCGAGAGGAAAAACAGAGACAGAGAGACCTCGAAGAAAAAAGACTGGCATACGAGCACGAGTGCAAACTAGCGGAGATAGAAATACGCAAACAGAACAAAAACCTAGGGGTGCCCGAGCAACCGCACTCCCCGGGTCCTACCGAGCAGAAGGTCCACATCCCCAAGGATGTGGTCCGAGAATATCACCGGAACGACGACATACAGCAGTGGTTCAAAGCCTATGAGATTGCCATGACCGCCCACCGGGTCGCTCGAAGTGACTGGGGAGCCGGTCTATGGGGGAGATTCGTCAACGAGGGTCGTGATGCCCTGCTGCAGCTTCCGGACCATCACATGACGTCCTATGACCACATGAAGGCCGCCCTCCTCAGTCGATATGGACTTACACCCGAAATGTACCGCCAGAGGTTCCGCAACTGCACCCGGATCCCAGGTACGACGTGGTTGGAATACGTGAACTATTTCAGCCGAGCCTTCGAGGGGTGGATCAAGGGGAACAACGTAACCACTTACGAACAACTCTTCAATCTCATTGTATGGGAGCACCTCTCCAACAACTGCTTTGTCGAGCTCAGGCAGCACCTCCTCGACAGTAAATTGACTGAACCCCGGCAGCTCGCCACCGAGGCTGACCGGTGGGAGAGCACCCGAGTGGCCCGGAGTGGGCCGAATGAGCAGAACAGAACCAACCAAGGTCACCATCGCCCCCGGGGAGGAGGAGGAGGCCCGGGCCGGGGCAGAGACGCCGCCCCGGCCGCACCCACTAACGCCACCCCGGCCCCAGCAGGCCGGGGAAACCCCCCGATGCGCCCGGGGTTCCGAGCTAACGTGACATGTCATCGATGCCAGCGAGTCGGCCACTATGCCAGTGACCCGACCTGCCCGAAGAACCAGGCCCCCGGGCCCCGCCAGATGGCGGCCGCCGCCCTGGGAGAAGAACAAGTCTCCGAAGACACGGAGACCTATGAGTCGGAGCAGTTCGAGTGGGAACCCGCCGCCATGACCCTGGCATGCCTGGGAGGAAGAGACATGGTCCCGCGGACTCCCCTGCCCGCCAACACTCGGAAGTACAGCCAATGGGTGAGCATCAATGGGCGCAAGGCCGAGGCCCTACGTGACACCGGGGCCAGTGTGACGGCCGTCCGCTGTCACCTGGTGACCCCAGAACAAATCCTACCAAACGTACTTTGCCCCGTCCGATCGGCAGATAACTCGGAGAGCCTGTGTCGGATGGCCTGCGTCCCCTTCGAATGGGGAGGAGTGTCCGGCATGCTGAAAGTAACCGTCCGTGACGATGCCCCCGTAGACTGCCTCCTGGGGAACGATCTCGAGAGCTCCCCGTGGGCCGCTGTGGAAAGAAGAGAGCATCTGGGGATGTTGGGTCTCCCGGAATGGGCATGCGTAACCACCCGGTCCATGGCCACCCGCACCATCCCTAGACCAGAAGAACCAGAATGGGCAGCACCTCCGCCCTCGATCACTCCAGAAGAAGACTTCCTCCAGACCGACCACCCGGACCCCACCCCAGAGGGGTCCACACAGCCCCCCGAGCTTCCCGACCTGGCTCAGTGGCGTCAAGAAGGGGGGCCCACCCAGGAACAATTCCGGCAGGAGCAAAAGACCTGCCCCTCCCTCGAGGGATTGCGACAGCAAGCGCTCGCCCAGAGCCAAGGAGACACCACCGGGGCCCACTGGGTTTATTGGGACAATGATCTCTTGTACAGCGAACAGAAAATCGCAGAACTGGGGGCCGGGCGAGTGCTGGTGGTGCCCCTCCACTTCAGAGACTTCCTGTTGAACCTAGCCCATGATGTCCCCCTGGCCGGGCACCTGGGCCAAGACAAGACCTACCACCGCCTGGTGACTCACTTTTTTTGGCCCAAAATGAGGAATGACGTATCCAACCATTGCCGGTCCTGCCCGACCTGCCAGGCCAGTGGGAAGAGCGGCCGCAAACTCAAGGCACCCCTACAACCATTCCCCGTGGTGACCACCCCGTTCGAAAGGGTGGGAATAGACATTGTGGGGCCCCTGGACCCCCGAACAGCACAGGGACATCGCTTCATCCTGGTCCTGGTGGATCACGCTACCCGCTATCCTGAGGCGGTCCCCCTTCGTACGATAACAGCCCCAGTAGTGGGTCGAGCCTTGATGGGGATCTTCTCTCGAGTGGGCTTTCCCCGGGAAGTCGTCAGCGACAGGGGTACGAACTTTATCTCAAAATACATGAAGTCCCTCTGGCAACAGTGTGGGGTCACCTACCGATTCACGACCCCCTATCACCCTCAAGGGAACGGACTGGTTGAGCGGTTCAACCGCACGCTCAAAGGGATGATTGGGGGGTTGGAAGAGCCCCTCCGTCGCCAGTGGGATGTGCTACTACCGTGCCTTCTCTTTGCCTACCGAGAAGTCCCCCAGAAGTCCCTCGGCTTCAGCCCTTTCGAACTCTTGTATGGACACCCGGTGCGAGGCCCGCTCAGCCTAGTCAAAGAAGGCTGGGAAATGCCCCCTCTAAAGAACCCTCCAGATGTTTTCAAGTACCTCCTAACCCTCCGCAACCAGACCAGAAGGTTCAGAGAGATGGCCAAAGCAAACCTGGAGGCCAGTCAGGAGGACATGAAAAGGTGGTACGATCAAAATACCTCCTCCATCGAATTTGAACCCGGCCAACAAGTGTGGGTAATGTGTTGGACAGGCCGCATGTTCGAGCTGTACCCCCTCCCCGCAATGGGACCAGGACCCTGGCTCTCCCTGCATCCCCAGCCAGAGTCCACCAACGACCACCCGAAGTACCCTGCAATCCCTCCACTACAAGACACCAGCTCCGGACCCCGCTGGCCCGGGTCACCATCTACCCCACGACATCGACCCGGCCGCCATCTTGGGGCGCTGCAGCACGAGGCCGCGTGGCCTCAACTCGACCCTCACCCTGGGCCCGGCCGGGCCCGACATCGAGGCACCAACCTCCCCCCAGGAGGCAGAGTGACCACTTGGCGAGTCAATGGGAGAAGGAATCGTCAACGGCTCTCCTCCGCCAGGTGTCGATCACCCCAGGCCGCCTGGGCGCTGGCTCCACCCCCCTGCTGGGTGTCTGGACTCCCTCATCCCGGACCTCCCGGCCCCCAGGCGCGAGGGTCCGGACATCAAAGGGGACCAGACCTATAACTGGGGCAGGACCAGACCAGGAAGGCAGTTGTATCCTGGAGTCGAGAGACCCGAGAAGAACTCATCCGTGACTTGGCCTGCTGGCGCTGCCGCGGCCCTCTGCCTCGTGAAACCATCTCGGCCTGCTGGCGCTGCCGCGGCCCTCTGCCTCGTGAAACCATCGTCTTGGCCTGCTGGCGCTGCCGCGGCCCTCTGCCTCGTGAAACCCTCTTGGCCTGCTGGCGCTGCCGCGGCCCTCTGCCTCGTGAAACCATCTTGGCCTGCTGGTGCTGCCGCGGCCCTCTGCCTCGTGAAACCATCGTCTTGGCCTGCTGGCGCTGCCGCGGCCCTCTGCCTCGTGAAACCATCTTGGCCTGCTGGCGCTGCCGCGGCCCGATCCACAGACCCTCCAGCTCGAGGATTGTGAGCTCGCCTTTTACCACCACCTGTACCGATCCGATACTAAGACTGTCCCGCTACCCCCTTTCCCTACAGAGACTAGAAGTGAGAGGACCCCCGGGTCCAAGTTATCCTGTATCGCTGATATCCTTGCCTTAAGAACCTTATATAAAGCCTTGAACTCGACTTGGTGTGGTGCCTGTTTGTGGGGAGGGAGGGTACTTGTCTGTACGATCACCGGAGACGGTCCCCCTCGGGGATCTCTCCCTCGGTATCCGGCCGACCCTCAGGGTCCCCGTCTAACATTGGTGGCCAGCGACGGGATCCGAACCTACGCATAATCGTACAGAAAGTCACTCGCCCCACCACACACAACAACCATGTCAATAGAGTGCGGAACGACGGAAAAATTTCAGATGGAAAAATTGGAAGACTACAACCACCGGGAACTGAAGCAATATTGCATAGAACTTGGACTTCCAACCACAGGTCTTAGCACAAAGGAAGACTTCAAACGAGCCCTAGAAGCTTGGGCAGAAACGGGTACGGCCGTACCCCGAACACAAACAACCGAAACGAGCCCCGCACCAACTAAAGAAAGAACGGATCTCTCCCTGGAAGAGATCCGAGAAAGAGAAAAAACCAGACTCCACGAATTAGAACTTGCCCGACTTCGCTTGGATGGGGAACTCAAGCTGGCAGAACAAAAAATAACCCTGGAACACTTACGACTCAGGGAAGAGCGGGAAGACAAGCAAAGACAGAGGGAGCTAGAGGAAAAGAGACTAGAATACGAACATGAGCGCAATCTCAAAGCACTGGAGATTCAGAAACAGAATAAGGACCTCGGGCTCCCCGAACGACCGACCCCGTCTGCCTCGACCGAACCCAAGGTTCACATCCCCAAAGATGTCATCCGGGAATACCACAAGAACGATGATATCCAGCAGTGGTTTAAAGCCTATGAGGTGGCAATGACCTCCCACCGGATTCCCCGAAGCGATTGGGGAGCCGGATTATGGGGGAGGTTTGTCAACGAAGGGCGGGACGCCCTGCTGCAACTCCCGGACCAGCTGATGACCTCCTACGACCACATGAAGGCCGCCCTCCTCACTCGATACGGGCTCACACCTGAGATGTACCGCCAACGGTTCCGCGACTGCAAACGGATTCCGGGTACAACTTGGGTGGAGTACGTGAACTTTTTTAGCCGAGCCTTCGAGGGGTGGATCAAGGGCAACAAAGTAACCACCTACGACCAACTCTTTGACCTTATCGTATGGGAACACCTGTCGAACAACTGCTTCGTGGAGCTCCGGCAACACCTCCTGGACAGCAAGCTAACCGACCCTCGACAACTCGCCGCCGAAGCCGACCGGTGGGAAAGCACCCGAGTTGGCCGGAGCGCACCCAGCGAAGTATCCAGATCGTATCGCCCCCGAGGGGGAGGAGGAAGTCAGGGTCGGGGGAGAGACCCCGGCCCCTCGTCACCCCCCAGAAACCCCTCGACCCCGGTTGGCCGGGGAAGCCCTGCCGTCCGGGCCGGTTTCCGGGCCAACATTACGTGCCACAGGTGCCAGCGACCCGGCCACTACGCCAGTGATCCCAACTGCCCAAAGAATCCGAACACTACTCCCCGCCAAGTTGCAGCGGCGGCCCTAGGGGAAGAAATAATCCCGGAAGACCAAGAGGAGTACGAGACCGATCCCTCTGAATGGGCACCCGCCGCCATGGCACTGGTCTGCTTAGGGGAGAGAGACATGATTCCGCGGGCCCCCCTTCCCGCCAACACACAGAAGTACGGTCAATGGGTCAACATCAATGGCCGCCGGGCGGAAGCCCTCCGCGACACCGGGGCCAGTGTAACGGCGGTCCGACGCCACCTCGTCACTCCAGACCAAATCTTGCCGAACATTCTTTGCCCTGTTCGATCAGCCGACAACTCCGAAAGCCTATGCCACATGGCCTGCGTCCCCTTCGAGTGGGGAGGAGTAACAGGGATGCTAAAAGTAACTGTCCGCGATGATGCCCCCGTGGACTGCCTCCTAGGAAACGACCTTGAAAGCTCTCCCTGGGCAGCTGTCGAACGGAGGGAGCACCTGGGGATGCTTGGCCTCCCCGAATGGGTCTGCGTCACGACCCGGTCCATGACCGCCCGCGCGGTCCCCAGCCCAGAAGAGCCCGAGTGGCCAGAACCTCCTCCCGCGCTCATCCCAGAGGAGGCCGCCCCAGAAGCCATTCCCTTGACCCAAACCGAAGAAGGACCCGACCAGCTTCGGGACGTCCCTGACCTGGCACAATGGCGGCAGGAGGGAGGCCCCACGCAGGAACAATTCCGGGCCGAGCAACAAACCTGTCCTTCTCTCGAAGGACTCCGGCAGCAAGCCCTGGCCCAGAGCACCGGGGATACCTCGGGGGCCCACTGGATCTACTGGGACCAAGACCTGCTCTACAGCGAGCAGAAAATTGCAGAACTAGGGGCCAGTCGGGTGCTGGTGGTGCCCCTTCGCTTCCGAGACTTCCTCCTGAACTTAGCCCACGATGTCCCCCTTGCCGGACACCTGGGGCAGGACAAAACCTACGACCGCCTGGTGACCCATTTTTTCTGGCCCCACATGCGGAAGGATGTCACCAACCACTGCAAGGCCTGCCCCACCTGCCAGGCCAGCGGAAAAAGTGGCCGAAAAATCAAAGCACCATTACAACCCTTTCCTGTCGTCACCACCCCGTTTGAACGAGTGGGAATAGACATTGTGGGGCCCCTCGACCCTCGAACAGCCCAAGGACACCGGTTCATCCTGGTCCTGGTAGACCACGCCACCCGCTATCCCGAGGCCATCCCTCTTCGGACTGTGACGGCCCCCGTGGTGGGCCGGGCCCTGATGGGGATCTTCTCCCGGGTGGGGTTCCCCCGGGAGGTCGTCAGTGACAGGGGCACGAACTTTATCTCCAGATATATGAAGTCCCTCTGGCAGCAATGCGGGGTCACCTACAAATTCACGACCCCCTATCACCCGCAAGGAAACGGACTGGTCGAGAGATTCAACCGCACCCTCAAGGGGATGATTATGGGTCTAGAAGAACCCCTTCGACGCCAGTGGGACGTACTGCTGCCATGCCTCCTGTTTGCCTATCGGGAGGTCCCGCAGAAGTCCCTCGGCTTCAGCCCCTTTGAACTACTGTACGGACACCCCGTCCGGGGCCCCCTCAGCCTAGTCAAGGAAGGTTGGGAGCAGCCTCCCCAGAAAACGCCCCCGGACATCTACCGGTATCTCCTGGCTCTCCGCAACCAGACCCGGCGGTTCCGAGACACCGCCAAAGCCAACCTCGAGGCCAGTCAGGAGGACGTGAAGAGGTGGTACGATCAGCACACGTCCTCCATTGAGTTCGAACCTGGACAACAGGTCTGGGTGATGTCCCCGGTTGAGCCCTGTGCCCTCCAAGACAGATGGTCCGGGCCCTTCAAGGTAATCGAACGCAAGGGGCCCGTCACCTATTTAATCGACATGGAGACTGCCCGGAACCCCCTACGGGTCCTCCATGCCAACAGGCTCAAACCCCATTTTGTGCGATCCGAACTCAGCCTCCTAATGGCTACCGATACTGGGACAGAAGAAGACTCCGAACCCCTTCCGGACTTACTGAGGGCCTTCGAGCAGGATGGCTCAGTGGAAGGGGTCCAGCTCTCCGAGGCCCTGTCCCCGGAGCAACGCCAAGACTGCCAAACGCTCCTGAGGCAGTTCGCCTCCCTGTTCTCCCTCACCCCCGGAGTCACCCCCTGGTGCCTCCACGATGTGGACACCGGGGACAGCCCTCCTATTCGACACCGAGCGTACCGCGTACCAGACCGGGTACGAGCCTGCATCCAGACCGAGGTGTCCAAGATGCTGACCCTAGGAGTGATCGAACCCTCAGACAGTCCCTGGGCGAGCCCAGTCGTCCTGGTTCCCAAGGCAGCTGCCCCGGGCGTTGCCCCTGAGCTCCGGTTCTGCGTGGACTATCGAGGGCTGAATGCAGTTACCCGGACCGACGCTCATCCCATCCCCCGGGCAGACGAGCTAATTGACCGGATGGGGGCCGCCCGCTACCTGAGCATCTTCGACTTAACAGCGGGCTACTGGCAGATCGGCCTCACCCCTAGGGCCCAAGAACGATCCGCCTTCTCTACCCCAGACGGGCACTACCACTTTAAAGTCATGCCCTTCGGCATGAAAAACGCCCCGGCAACGTTCCAACGGCTGGTAAACCAGGTACTGGCGGGCCTGGAAGACTTCAGCGCCGCCTACCTGGACGACATTGCTGTGTACAGCCACCAGTGGACCGACCACCTCCGCCACCTGCGGGAGGTTCTACTCGCCCTCCAGCAAGCCGGGCTCACCATCAAGGCCAGCAAGTGCCAAGTTGGCCAAGGGTCCGTGACCTACCTGGGACACCAAGTGGGAAGCGGGCTGGTGGCCCCTCTCCAACTCAAGATTGCTGCCATCCAGGCCTGGCAACCCCCTACGAGCCAAACGGAGGTCCGGGCCTTCCTGGGGCTCACCGGATACTACCGGCGGTTCGTGAAGGACTATGGCAGCATCGTGGGGCCCCTCACAGAGCTCACCTCCAAAAAGAGCCCCAAAACCGTCAACTGGACCCCGGGCTGCCAATCAGCCTTCGAGAAGCTAAAGACCGCCATGTGCACGGCCCCCGTGCTCCAGGCTCCCGACTACAGCCGGGAATTCATTGTGCAGACGGACGCCTCCGATCATGGTGTGGGGGCCGTCCTCTCCCAACTCAACGCCGAAGGGGTCGACCATCCGGTGGTCTTCATCAGCCGACGCCTCTTGCCCCGAGAACAGCGCTGGAGCACCATTGAGAGGGAGGCCTTCGCCGTAGTCTGGGCACTCAAGAAGCTCCGGCCATACCTCTTCGGCACCCACTTCCGGGTGCAAACAGACCACCGACCCCTGCAATGGCTGATGCAAATGCGGGGGGAGAACCCGAAGCTGTTGCGCTGGTCCATCTCCCTGCAGGCGATGGACTTCACGGTGGAACATCGTCCAGGCCAGGACCACGCCAACGCCGACGGCCTGTCACGCTTTTTCCGCCTCAGCGAGGAGAGTCCCCAGGAAGATGGCTGACTCTCCCCGCCTTCAGCTGGGGGGGACGCATGTTGGACAGGCCGCATGTTCGAGCTGTACCCCCTCCCCGCAATGGGACCAGGACCCTGGCTCTCCCTGCATCCCCAGCCAGAGTCCACCAACGACCACCCGAAGTACCCTGCAATCCCTCACTACAAGACACCAGCTCCGGACCCCGCTGGCCCGGGTCACCATCTACCCCACGACATCGACCCGGCCGCCATCTTGGGGCGCTGCAGCACGAGGCCGCGTGGCCTCAACTCGACCCTCACCCTGGGCCCGGCCGGGCCCGACATCGAGGCACCAACCTCCCCCCAGGAGGCAGAGTGACCACTTGGCGAGTCAATGGGAGAAGGAATCGTCAACGGCTCTCCTCCGCCAGGTGTCGATCACCCCAGGCCGCCTGGGCGCTGGCTCCACCCCCCTGCTGGGTGTCTGGACTCCCTCATCCCGGACCTCCCGGCCCCCAGGCGCGAGGGTCCGGACATCAAAGGGGACCAGACCTATAACTGGGGCAGGACCAGACCAGGAAGGCAGTTGTATCCTGGAGTCGAGAGACCCGAGAAGAACTCATCCGTGACTTGGCCTGCTGGCGCTGCCGCGGCCCTCTGCCTCGTGAAACCATCTCGGCCTGCTGGCGCTGCCGCGGCCCTCTGCCTCGTGAAACCATCGTCTTGGCCTGCTGGTGCTGCCGCGGCCCTCTGCCTCGTGAAACCCTCTTGGCCTGCTGGCGCTGCCGCGGCCCTCTGCCTCGTGAAACCATCTTGGCCTGCTGGCGCTGCCGCGGCCCTCTGCCTCGTGAAACCATCGTCTTGGCCTGCTGGCGCTGCCGCGGCCCTCTGCCTCGTGAAACCATCTTGGCCTGCTGGCGCTGCCGCGGCCCGATCCACAGACCCTCCAGCTCGAGGATTGTGAGCTCGCCTTTTACCACCACCTGTACCGATCCGATACTAAGACTGTCCCGCTACCCCCTTTCCCTACAGAGACTAGAAGTGAGAGGACCCCCGGGTCCAAGTTATCCTGTATCGCTGATATCCTTGCCTTAAGAACCTTATATAAAGCCTTGAACTCGACTTGGTGTGGTGCCTGTTTGTGGGGAGGGAGGGTACTTGTCTGTACGATCACCGGAGACGGTCCCCCTCGGGGATCTCTCCCTCGGTATCCGGCCGACCCTCAGGGTCCCCGTCTAACATAATGTCTCCCACCGAACCATGCGCCCTGCAAGACAAATGGACGGGGCCCTTCAAAGTAATCGAGCGCAAGAGCCCTGTCACCTATCTCATCGATATGAAATCTTCCCGAAACCCTCTCCGGGTCCTCCACGCTAATAGACTGAAACCCCACTTTGTACGCTCCGAACTCAGCCTCCTGATGGCAACCGACAATGGAACCAAGGAGGACTCCG
The DNA here is from genome assembly GCF_964261635.1 of Lissotriton helveticus. NCBI lineage: Eukaryota > Metazoa > Chordata > Amphibia > Caudata > Salamandridae > Lissotriton > Lissotriton helveticus. The sequence goes on from NC_136061.1 coordinate 537,654,806, forward strand.
AACCCCTCCCTGACCTCCTACGGTCACGGGAGAAGGACGGCTCCGTGGACGGGGTCCGACTCTCGGAGGCCCTCACCCTGGAACAGCGCCAAGGCTGCCGAGTCCTCCTGCTACAGTTCTCCACCCTGTTCTCCCTCACCCCAGGAGTCACCCCCTGGTGCTTACACGACGTGGACACTGGAGACAGTCCCCCTATCCGCCATCGGGCCTACCGCGTACCAGGTCGGGTACGGGCCTGCATCCAAGAGGAGGTGGCCAAGATGCTCACACTCGGGATCATCGAGCCCTCAGACAGCCCATGGGCCAGCCCAGTGGTACTGGTCCCCAAAGCGGCCGCCCCCGGCGCCACGCCGGAGCTCCGGTTCTGCGTCGACTACCGGGGCTTGAATGCGGTCACCAGAACAGACGCACACCCCATCCCCCGAGCAGATGAACTATTCGACCGCATGGGAGCTGCCCGCTACTTCAGCATCTTCGACCTGACAGCGGGCTACTGGCAGATCGGTCTCACACCCCGGGCCCAAGAACGATCTGCATTCTCTACCCCGGATGGCCACTATCACTTCAAGGTCATGCCATTCGGCATGAAGAATGCCCCCGCAACCTTTCAGCGGCTAGTAAACCAGGTCCTGGCAGGACTCGAAGGATTCAGCGCCGCCTACCTGGACGATATCGCTGTGTACAGCCACCACTGGTCCGACCACCTCCACCACCTCCGAGAGGTGCTACAGGCCCTCCAACGAGCTGGCCTCACGATCAAGGCCAGCAAATGCCAAATTGGCCAGGGGTCCGTGACCTATCTCGGGCACCAGGTGGGAAGCGGTCTGGTGGCCCCTCTGCAACTCAAGATCGCTGCCATCCAGTCGTGGCAGTCCCCCATCACCCAGACCGAGGTCCGCGCCTTCTTGGGACTCACAGGCTACTACCGACGGTTCGTGAGGGACTATGGCAGCATCGTAGGGCCCCTCACGGAACTCACCTCCAAAAACCAACCAAAGAAGGTCAACTGGACCCCAGACTGTCAAGCGGCCTTCGAGAAGCTGAAGGCCGCCATGTGCTCCGCCCCGGTGCTCCAGGCCCCCGACTACAGTCGGGAATTTATCGTCCAAACAGATGCCTCCGACCATGGCGTTGGGGCCGTCCTTTCCCAGCTGAACCCCGAAGGACTTGACCAGCCAGTGGCTTTCATCAGCAGACGGCTCCTGGCCCGAGAACGACGCTGGAGCACCATCGAGAGGGAGGCCTTCGCCGTGGTGTGGGCCCTCAAAAAGCTCCGGCCTTATCTCTTCGGCACCCACTTCCGGGTCCAGACCGATCATCGACCCCTGCAATGGCTCATGCAGATGCGGGGGGAAAACCCGAAACTACTACGTTGGTCCATCTCCCTGCAGGGGATGGACTTCACTGTGGAACATCGACCCGGCCAAGACCACGCCAACGCGGATGGCCTGTCCCGCTTTTTCCGCCTCGACGAGGAAAGTCCCCAAGAGGATGGGTGACTCTCCCCGCCTTCAGCTGGGGGGGACGCATGTTGGACAGGCCACATGAAGGGCTCGCTCCCTCCCCGCAGGATAGGGCCCGGGCCACCGTCAGCACCATTGCCCGGCCCAGCCGCCATCTTGGACATGGCACCACGCGGCCGCGCGGCCTCAGCCCGACCCCAACCCTGGGCCTGGCCAGGCCCCGACATCCCGGCACCACCCTCCACCCAGGAGGTGAACGGCCCACTTGGCAGGTCAATGGGAGTACGAAGTGTCGATGGCTCTCCCCCGCCAGGTGCCGAGCACCCCAAGCCTCCTCGGGCGCTGGCTCCACCCCCCTGCTGGGTGTCTGGACTCCCTCATCCCAGACCTCCCGACCTCCAAGAGCGAGGGTCCGGACATCAAAGGGCGCCAGACCTATAACTGAGGCAGCCCCAGGACAGGAAGGCAGTTGTATCCTGGAGTCGAGAGACACCACGACGAACTCATCCTTGACGGACTGTTGGCGCTGCCACAGCCCTGCCTTGTGAACTATTGTCCTGCCTGCTGGCGCTGCCGCGGCCCTCTGCAACCTTCATCCTCGTGGGACCTGCTGGCGCTGCCGCGGCCCTCTGCAACCTTCATCCTCGTGGGACCTGCTGGCGCTGCCGCGGCCCTCTGCAACCTGCATTCTCGTGGGACCTGCTGGCGCTGCCGCGGCCCGTTGTAACCTTCATCCTCGTGGGACCTGCTGGCGCTGCCGCGGCCCGTTGCAACCTGCATTCTCGTGGGACCTGCTGGCGCTGCCGCGGCCCGTTGTAACCTTCATCCTCGCTGGGACCTGCTGGCGCTGCCGCGGCCCGTTGCCACCTACGACCTCTGCGGGACCTGCCGGCGCTGCCGCGGTCTGACCCATCCGAACACCGAGCTCGAGGATTGTGAGCTATCACCGTTACACACCCGTACCCGTGGGTACCAAGACTGTCCCGCTACCCCCTTCCCTTACTAGAGACTAGAATTGAGAGGATCATCGTGTCCTGATCGCCCTGTATCGTACCACTCCACTACCCGAAGTGCCTATAAAAGGTGTTACCATAATCTTTGTGTGGTGTCCATCTGTGGGGGGGAAGTTACCTGTCTGTGCGATCACTGTGCTCGGCCGACCCTCCAGGTCCCCGTCTAACAGTGCAGGTTCAGAGTGCAGGTTCAGAGTGCAGGTTCAGAGTGCAGGTTCAGAGTGCAGGTTCAGAGTGCAGGTTCAGAGTGCAGGTTCAAAGTGCAGATTGTGAGTGCAGATTGTGAGTGCAGATTGTGAGTGCAGATTGTGAGTGCAGATTGTGAGCGCAGAGTGCAGATTGTGAGTGCAGATTTTGAGTGCAGATTGTGAGTGCAGATTGTGAGTGCAGATTGTGAGTGCAGATTGTGAGTGCAGATTGTGAGTGCAGAGTGCAGATTCAGAGTGCAGATTGTGAGTGCAGATTGTGAGTGCAGAGTGTGAGTGCAGAGTGTGAGTGCAGATTCAGAGTGCAGAGTGTGAGTGCAGATTCAGAGTGCAGATTCAGAGTGCAGATTCAGAGTGCAGATTCAGAGTGCAGATTCAGAGTGCAGATTCAGAGTGCAGATTCAGAGTGCAGATTCAGAGTGCAGATTGTGAGTGCAGATTCAGAGTGCAGATTGTGAGTGCAGATTGTGAGTGCAGAGTGTAGATTCAGAGTGCAGATTCAGAGTGCAGATTCAGAGTGCAGATTGTGAGTGCAGATTGTGAGTGCAGAGTGCAGATTCAGAGTGCAGATTCAGAGTGCAGATTCAGTGTGCAGATTCAGAGTGCAGATTCAGAGTGCAGATTCAGAGTGCAGATTCAGAGTGCAGATTCAGAGTGCAGATTCAGAGTGCAGATTCAGAGTGCAGATTCAGAGTGCAGATTGTGAGTGCAGAGTGCAGATTCAGAGTGCAGATTCAGAGTGCAGATTGTGAGTGCAGATTGTGAGTGCAGATTGTGAGTGCAGTGCAGATTGTGAGTGCAGAGTGCAGATTCAGAGTGCAGATTGTGAGTGCAGATTGTGAGTGCAGATTCAGAGTGCAGATTCAGAGTGCAGATTCAGAGTGCAGATTCAGAGTGCAGATTCAGAGTGCAGATTCAGAGTGCAGATTGTGAGTGCAGAGTGCAGATTCAGAGTGCAGATTCAGAGTGCAGATTCAGAGTGCAGATTGTGAGTGCAGATTGTGAGTGCAGAGTGCAGATTCAGAGTGCAGATTGTGAGTGCAGATTGTGAGTGCAGATTGTGAGTGCAGAGTGTGAGTGCAGAGTGTGAGTGCAGAGTGTGAGTGCAGAGTGTGAGTGCAGATTCAGAGTGCAGGTTCAGAGTGCAGGTTCAGAGTGCAGGTTCAGAGTGCAGGTTCAGAGTGCAGGTTCAGAGTGCAGATTGTGAGTGCAGATTGTGAGTGCAGATTGTGAGTGCAGATTGTGAGTGCAGATTGTGAGCGCAGAGTGCAGATTCAGAGTGCAGATTGTGAGTGCAGATTTTGAGTGCAGATTGTGAGTGCAGATTGTGAGTGCAGATTGTGAGTGCAGAGTGCAGATTCAGAGTGCAGATTGTGAGTGCAGATTGTGAGTGCAGATTGTGAGTGCAGATTGTGAGTGCAGATTGTGAGTGCAGAGTGTGAGTGCAGAGTGTGAGTGCAGAGTGTGAGTGCAGAGTGTGAGTGCAGAGTGCAGATTGTGAGTGCAGATTGTGAGTGCAGATTGTGAGTGCAGATTGTGAGTGCAGATTGTGAGTGCAGATTGTGAGTGCAGATTGTGAGTGCAGATTGTGAGTGCAAAGTGCAGATTCAGAGTGCAGATTGTGAGTGCAGATTGTGAGTGCAGATTGTGAGTGCAGAGTGCAGATTCAGAGTGCAGATTCAGAGTGCAGATTCAGAGTGCAGAGTGCAGATTCAGAGTGCAGATTGTGAGTGCAGATTGTGAGTGCAGATTGTGAGTGCAGATTGTGAGTGCAGATTGTGAGTGCAGATTGTGAGTGCAGATTGTGAGTGCAGAGTGCAGATTGTGAGTGCAGATTGTGAGTGCAGATTGTGAGTGCAGATTGTGAGTGCAGATTGTGAGTGCAGAGTGCAGATTCAGAGTGCAGATTCAGAGTGCAGATTGTGAGTGCAGATTCAGAGTGCAGATTCAGAGTGCAGATTCAGAGTGCAGATTCAGAGTGCAGATTCAGAGTGCAGATTCAGAGTGCAGATTCAGAGTGCAGATTGTGAGTGCAGAGTGCAGATTCAGAGTGCAGATTCAGAGTGCAGATTGTGAGTGCATATTGTGAGTGCAGATTGTGAGTGCAGATTGTGAGTGCAGATTGCAGATTCAGAGTGCAGATTGTGAGTGCAGATTGTGAGTGCAGATTGTGAGTGCAGAGTGCAGATTCAGAGTGCAGATTCAGTGTGCAGATTCAGTGTGCAGATTCAGAGTGCAGATTCAGATTGCAGATTCAGAGTGCAGATTCAGAGTGCAGATTCAGAGTGCAGATTGTGAGTGCAGATTCAGAGTGCAGATTGTGAGTGCAGATTGTGAGTGCAGAGTGTAGATTCAGAGTGCAGATTCAGAGTGCAGATTCAGAGTGCAGATTGTGAGTGCAGATTGTGAGTGCAGAGTGCAGATTCAGAGTGCAGATTCAGTGTGCAGATTCAGTGTGCAGATTCAGAGTGCAGATTCAGAGTGCAGATTCAGAGTGCAGATTCAGAGTGCAGATTCAGAGTGCAGATTCAGAGTGCAGATTCAGAGTGCAGATTGTGAGTGCAGAGTGCAGATTCAGAGTGCAGATTCAGAGTGCAGATTGTGAGTGCAGATTGTGAGTGCAGATTGTGAGTGCAGATTGTGAGTGCAGTGCAGATTGTGAGTGCAGTGCAGATTGTGAGTGCAGAGTGCAGATTCAGAGTGCAGATTGTGAGTGCAGATTGTGAGTGCAGATTCAGAGTGCAGATTCAGAGTGCAGATTCAGAGTGCAGATTCAGAGTGCAGATTCAGAGTGCAGATTCAGAGTGCAGATTCAGAGTGCAGATTCAGAGTGCAGATTCAGAGTGCAGATTCAGAGTGCAGATTGTGAGTGCAGAGTGCAGATTGTGAGTGCAGAGTGCAGATTCAGAGTGCAGATTCAGAGTGCAGATTGTGAGTGCAGATTGTGAGTGCAGATTGTGAGTGCAGAGTGCAGATTCAGAGTGCAGATTGTGAGTGCAGATTGTGAGTGCAGAGTGTGAGTGCAGAGTGTGAGTGCAGAGTGTGAGTGCAGAGTGTGAGTGCAGAGTGTGAGTACAGAGTGTGAGTGCAGAGTGTGAGTCCAGATTCAGAGTGCAGATTCAGAGTGCAGGTTCAGAGTGCAGATTGTGAGTGCAGATTGTGAGTGCAGATTGTGAGTGCAGATTGTGAGTGCAGATTGTGAGCGCAGAGTGCAGATTCAGAGTGCAGATTGTGAGTGCAGATTTTGAGTGCAGATTGTGAGTGCAGATTGTGAGTGCAGAGTGCAGATTCAGAGTGCAGATTGTGAGTGCAGATTGTGAGTGCAGATTGTGAGTGCAGATTGTGAGTGCAGAGTGTGAGTGCAGAGTGTGAGTGCAGAGTGTGAGTGCAGATTGTGAGTGCAGATTCAGAGTGCAGATTCAGAGTGCAGATTCAGAGTGCAGATTCAGAGCGCAGATTCAGAGCGCAGATTCAGAGCGCAGATTCAGAGTGCAGATTCAGAGCGCAGATTCAGAGCGCAGATTCAGAGCGCAGATTCAGAGTGCAGATTCAGAGTGCAGATTCAGAGTGCAGATTCAGAGTGCAGATTCAGAGTGCAGATTGTGAGTGCAGATTGTGAGTGCAGATTGTGAGTGCAGATTGTGAGTGCAGAGTGCAGATTCAGAGTGCAGATTGTGAGTGCAGATTGTGAGTGCAGATTGTGAGTGCAGATTGTGAGTGCAGATTGTGAGTGCAGATTGTGAGTGCAGATTGTGAGTGCAGATTGTGAGTGCAGTGCAGATTGTGAGTGCAGAGTGCAGATTCAGAGTGCAGATTGTGAGTGCAGATTGTGAGTGCAGATTCAGAGTGCAGATTCAGAGTGCAGATTCAGAGTGCAGATTCAGAGTGCAGATTCAGAGTGCAGATTCAGAGTGCAGATTGTGAGTGCAGATTGTGAGTGCAGAGTGCAGATTCAGAGTGCAGATTCAGAGTGCAGATTCAGAGTGCAGATTGTGAGTGCAGATTGTGAGTGCAGAGTGCAGATTCAGAGTGCAGATTGTGAGTGCAGAGTGTGAGTGCAGAGTGTGAGTGCAGAGTGTGAGTGCAGAGTGTGAGTGCAGAGTGTGAGTGCAGAGTGTGAGTGCAGAGTGTGAGTGCAGAGTGTGAGTGCAGAGTGTGAGTCCAGATTCAGAGTGCAGATTCAGAGTGCAGGTTCAGAGTGCAGATTGTGAGTGCAGATTGTGAGTGCAGATTGTGAGTGCAGATTGTGAGCGCAGAGTGCAGATTCAGAGTGCAGATTATGAGTGCAGATTTTGAGTGCAGATTGTGAGTGCAGATTGTGAGTGCAGATTCAGAGTGCAGATTCAGAGTGCAGATTGTGAGTGCAGATTGTGAGTGCAGATCGTGAGTGCAGATCGTGAGTGCAGATCGTGAGTGCAGATTGTGAGTGCAGATTGTGAGTGCAGAGTGTGAGTGCAGAGTGTGAGTGCAGAGTGTGAGTGCAGATTGTGAGTGCAGATTCAGAGTGCAGATTCAGAGTGCAGATTCAGAGTGCAGATTCAGAGTGCAGATTCAGAGCGCAGATTCAGAGCGCAGATTCAGAGCGCAGATTCAGAGCGCAGATTCAGAGCGCAGATTCAGAGTGCAGATTCAGAGCGCAGATTCAGAGCGCAGATTCAGAGCGCAGATTCAGAGTGCAGATTCAGAGTGCAGATTCAGAGTGCAGATTCAGAGTGCAGATTCAGAGTGCAGATTCAGAGTGCAGATTGTGAGTGCAGATTGTGAGTGCAGATTGTGAGTGCAGATTGTGAGTGCAGATTGTGAGTGCAGATTGTGAGTGCAGAGTGCAGATTCAGAGTGCAGATTGTGAGTGCAGATTGTGAGTGCAGATTGTGAGTGCAGATTGTGAGTGCAGAGTGCAGATTCAGAGTGCAGATTCAGAGTGCAGATTCAGAGTGCAGATTCAGAGTGCAGATTCAGAGTGCAGATTCAGAGTGCAGATTGTGAGTGCAGAGTGCAGATTCAGAGTGCAGATTCAGAGTGCAGATTGTGAGTGCAGAGTGCAGATTCAGAGTGCAGATTCAGAGTGCAGATTCAGAGTGCAGATTCAGAGTGCAGATTGTGAGTGCAGAGTGCAGATTCAGAGTGCAGATTCAGAGTGCAGATTGTGAGTGCATATTGTGAGTGCAGATTGTGAGTGCAGATTGTGAGTGCAGATTGTGAGTGCAGATTGTGAGTGCAGATTGTGAGTGCAGAGTGCAGATTCAGAGTGCAGATTGTGAGTGCAGATTGTGAGTGCAGATTGTGAGTGCAGATTGTGAGTGCAGATTCAGAGTGCAGATTCAGAGTGCAGATTCAGAGTGCAGATTCAGAGAGCAGATTCAGAGTGCAGATTCAGAGTGCAGATTCAGAGTGCAGATTCAGAGTGCAGATTCAGAGTGCAGGTTCAGAGTGCAGGTTCAGAGTGCAGGTTCAGAGTGCAGGTTCAGAGTGCAGGTTCAGAGTGCAGGTTCAGAGTGCAGGTTCAGAGTGCAGGTTCAGAGTGCAGGTTCAGAGTGCAGGTTCAGAGTGCAGGTTCAGAGTGCAGGTTCAGAGTGCAGGTTCAGAGTGCAGGTTCAGAGTGCAGGTTCAGAGTGCAGGTTCAGAGTGCAGATTCAGAGTGCAGATTCAGAGTGCAGATTCAGAGTGCAGATTCAGAGTGCAGATTCAGAGTGCAGATTCAGAGTGCAGATTCAGAGTGCAGATTCAGAATGCAGATTCAGAGTACAGATTCAGAGTGCAGATTCAGAGTGCAGATTGTGAGTGCAGAGTGCAGATTCAGAGTGCAGATTCAGAGTGCAGATTCAGAGTGCAGATTCAGAGTGCAGATTCAGAGTGCAGATTGTGAGTGCAGATTGTGAGTGCAGATTGTGAGTGCAGAGTGCAGATTCAGAGTGCAGATTCAGAGTGCAGATTCAGAGTGCAGATTCAGAGTGCAGATTCAGAGTGCAGATTCAGAGTGCAGATTCAGAGTGCAGGTTCAGAGTGCAGGTTCAGAGTGCAGGTTCAGAGTGCAGGTTCAGAGTGCAGGTTCAGAGTGCAGGTTCAGAGTGCAGGTTCAGAGTGCAGGTTCAGAGTGCAGGTTCAGAGTGCAGGTTCAGAGTGCAGGTTCAGAGTGCAGGTTCAGAGTGCAGGTTCAGAGTGCAGGTTCAGAGTGCAGATTGTGAGTGCAGATTGTGAGTGCAGATTGTGAGTGCAGATTGTGAGTGCAGATTGTGAGTGCAGATTGTGAGCGCAGAGTGCAGATTCAGAGTGCAGATTGTGAGTGCAGATTGTGAGTGCAGAGTGCAGATTCAGAGTGCAGATAGTGAGTGCAGATAGTGAGTGCAGATTGTGAGTGCAGATTGTGAGTGCAGATTGTGAGTGCAGATTGTGAGTGCAGATTGTGAGTGCAGAGTGTGAGTGCAGAGTGTGAGTGCAGAGTGTGAGTGCAGAGTGTGAGTGCAGATTCAGAGTGCAGATTCAGAGTGCAGATTCAGAGTGCAGATTCAGAGTGCAGATTCAGAGTGCAGATTCAGAGTGCAGATTCAGAGTGCAGATTTAGAGTTCCAGATTCAGAGTGCAGATTTAGAGTTCCAGATTCAGAGTGCAGATTCAGAGTGCAGATTCAGAGTGCAGATTCAGAGTGCAGATTCAGAGTGCAGATTCAGAGTGCAGATTCAGAGTGCAGATTCAGAATGCAGATTGTGAGTGCAGATTGTGAGTGCAGATTGTGAGTGCAGATTGTGAGTGCAGAGTGTAGATTCAGAGTGCAGATTCAGAGTGCAGATTCAGAGTGCAGATTCAGAGTGCAGATTCAGAGTGCAGATTCAGAGTGCAGATTGTGAGTGCAGATTGTGAGTGCAGATTGTGAGTGCAGAGTGCAGATTCAGAGTGCAGATTCAGAGTGCAGATTCAGAGTGCAGATTCAGAGTGCAGATTCAGAGTGCAGATTCAGAGTGCAGATTCAGAGTGCAGATTCAGAGTGCAGATTCAGAGTGCAGATTGTGAGTGCAGATTGTGAGTGCAGATTGTGATTGTGAGTGCAGATTCAGAGTGCAGATTCAGAGTGCAGATTCAGAGTGCAGATTCAGAGTGCAGATTCAGAGTGCAGATTCAGAGTGCAGATTCAGAGTGCAGATTGTGAGTGCAGATTGTGAGTGCAGATTGTGAGTGCAGATTGTGAGTGCAGATTGTGAGTGCAGATTCAGAGTGCAGATTCAGAGTGCAGATTGTGAGTGCAGAGTGCAGATTCAGAGTGCAGATTCAGAGTGCAGATTGTGAGTGCAGATTGTGAGTGCAGATTGTGAGTGCAGAGTGCAGATTCAGAGTGCAGATTGTGAGTGCAGAGTGCAGATTCAGAGTGCAGATTGTGAGTGCAGAGTGCAGATTCAGAGTGCAGATTGTGAGTGCAGATTGTGAGTGCAGATTGAGAGTGCAGATTGTGAGTGCAGATTGAGAGTGCAGATTCAGAGTGCAGATTCAGAGTGCAGATTCAGAGTGCAGATTCAGAGTGCAGATTCAGAGTGCAGATTCAGAGTGCAGATTCAGAGTGCAGATTGTGAGTGCAGAGTGCAGATTGTGAGTGCAGATTCAGAGTGCAGATTCAGAGTGCAAATTCAGAGTGCAGATTCAGAGTGCAGATTGTGAGTGCAGAGTGCAGATTCAGAGTGCAGATTGTGAGTGCAGATTCAGAGTGCAGATTCAGAGTGCAGATTGTGAGTGCAGATTGTGAGTGCAGATTCAGAGTGCAGATTCAGAGTGCAGATTCAGAGTGCAGATTGTGAGTGCAGATTGTGAGTGCAGAGTGCAGATTGTGAGTGCAGATTCAGAGTGCATATTCAGAGTGCAGATTCAGAGTGCAGATTCAGAGTGCAGATTCAGAGTGCAGATTCAGAGTGCAGATTGTGAGTGCAGATTGTGAGTGCAGATTCAGAGTGCAGATTCAGAGTGCAGATTCAGAGTGCAGATTGTGAGTGCAGATTGTGAGTGCAGAGTGCAGATTGTGAGTGCAGATTCAGAGTGCATATTCAGAGTGCAGATTCAGAGTGCAGATTCAGAGTGCAGATTCAGAGTGCAGATTCAGAGTGCAGATTGTGAGTGCAGATTGTGAGTGCAGATTGTGAGTGCAGATTCAGAGTGCAGATTCAGAGTGCAGATTCAGAGTGCAGATTCAGAGTGCAGATTCAGAGTGCAGATTCAGAGTGCAGATTCAGAGTGCAGATTCAGAGTGCAGATTCAGAGTGCAGATTCAGAGTGCAGATTCAGAGTGCAGATTCAGAGTGCAGATTCAGAGTGCAGATTGTGAGTGCAGAGTGCAGATTGTGAGTGCAGAGTGCAGATTCAGAGTGCAGATTCAGAGTGCAGATTCAGAGTGCAGATTCAGAGTGCAGATTCAGAGTGCAGATTCAGAGTGCAGATTCAGAGTGCAGATTCAGAGTGCAGATTCAGAGTGCAGATTCAGAGTGCAGGTTCAGAGTGCAGGTTCAGAGTGCAGGTTCAGAGTGCAGGTTCAGAGTGCAGGTTCAGAGTGCAGGTTCAGAGTGCAGGTTCAGAGTGCAGGTTCAGAGTGCAGGTTCAGAGTGCAGGTTCAGAGTGCAGGTTCAGAGTGCAGGTTCAGAGTGCAGGTTCAGAGTGCAGATTGTGAGTGCAGATTGTGAGTGCAGATTGTGAGTGCAGATTGTGAGTGCAGATTGTGAGTGCAGATTGTGAGTGCAGATTGTGAGCGCAGAGTGCAGATTCAGAGTGCAGATTGTGAGTGCAGATTTTGAGTGCAGATTGTGAGTGCAGATTGTGAGTGCAGAGTGCAGATTCAGAGTGCAGATTCAGAGTGCAGATTGTGAGTGCAGATTGTGAGTGCAGATTGTGAGTGCAGAGTGTGAGTGCAGAGTGTGAGTGCAGAGTGTGAGTGCAGAGTGTGAGTGCAGAGTGTGAGTGCAGAGTGTGAGTGCAGATTGTGAGTGCAGAGTGTGAGTGCAGAGTGTGAGTGCAGAGTGTGAGTGCAGAGTGTGAGTGCAGAGTGTGAGTGCAGATTCAGAGTGCAGATTCAGAGTGCAGATTCAGAGTGCAGATTCAGAGTGCAGATTCAGAGTGCAGATTCAGAGTGCAGATTCAGAGTGCAGATTCAGAGTGCAGATTCAGAGTTCCAGATTCAGAGTGCAGATTCAGAGTACAGATTCAGAGTGCAGATTCAGAGTGCAGATTCAGAGTGCAGATTCAGAGTGCAGATTCAGAGTGCAGATTCAGAGTGCAGATTCAGAGTGCAGATTCAGAGTGCAGATTGTGAGTGCAGATTGTGAGTGCAGAGTGTAGATTCAGAGTGCAGATTCAGAGTGCAGATTCAGAGTGCAGATTGTGAGTGCAGATTGTGAGTGCAGAGTGCAGATTCAGAGTGCAGATTCAGAGTGCAGATTCAGAGTGCAGATTCAGAGTGCAGATTCAGAGTGCAGATTCAGAGTGCAGATTCAGAGTGCAGATTCAGAGTGCAGATTGTGAGTGCAGAGTGCAGATTCAGAGTGCAGATTCAGAGTGCAGATTGTGAGTGCAGATTCAGAGTGCAGATTGTGAGTGCAGATTGTGAGTGCAGATTGTGAGTGCAGATTGTGAGTGCAGAGTGCAGATTCAGAGTGCAGATTCAGAGTGCAGATTGTGAGTGCAGATTCAGAGTGCAGATTCAGAGTGCAGATTCAGAGTGCAGATTCAGAGTGCAGATTCAGAGTGCAGATTCAGAGTGCAGATTCAGAGTGCAGATTCAGAGTGCAGATTGTGAGTGCAGATTCAGAGTGCAGATTCAGAGTGCAGATTCTGAGTGCAGATTCTGAGTGCAGATTGAGAGTGCAGATTGGGAGTGCAGAGTGCAGATTCAGAGTGCAGATTGTGAGTGCAGATTGTGAGTGCAGAGTGTGAGTGCAGAGTGTGAGTGCAGAGTGTGAGTGCAGATTGTGAGTGCAGAGTGTGAGTGCAGAGTGTGAGTGCAGAGTGTGAGTGCAGAGTGTGAGTGCAGAGTGTGAGTGCAGAGTGTGAGTGCAGAGTGTGAGTGCAGATTCAGAGTGCAGATTCAGAGTGCAGATTCAGAGTGCAGATTCAGAGTGCAGATTCAGAGTGCAGATTCAGAGTGTAGATTCAGAGTGTAGATTCAGAGTGCAGATTCAGAGTGCAGATTCAGAGTGCAGATTCAGAGTGCAGATTCAGAGTGCAGATTCAGAGTGCAGATTCAGAGTGCAGATTCAGAGTGCAGATTGTGAGTGCAGATTGTGAGTGCAGATTGTGAGTGCAGATTCAGAGTGCAGATTCAGAGTGCAGATTGTGAGTGCAGATTCAGAGTGCAGATTCAGAGTGCAGATTGTGAGTGCAGATTGTGAGTGCAGATTGTGAGTGCAGATTGTGAGTGCAGATTGTGAGTGCAGAGTGTAGATTCAGAGTGCAGATTCAGAGTGCAGATTCAGAGTGCAGATTCAGAGTGCAGATTGTGAGTGCAGATTGTGAGTGCAGAGTGCAGATTCAGAGTGCAGATTCAGAGTGCAGATTCAGAGTGCAGATTCAGAGTGCAGATTCAGAGTGCAGATTCAGAGTGCAGATTCAGAGTGCAGATTCAGAGTGCAGATTCAGAGTGCAGATTCAGAGTGCAGATTGTGAGTGCAGATTGTGAGTGCAGATTGTGAGTGCAGATTGTGAGTGCAGATTGTGAGTGCAGAGTGCAGATTCAGAGTGCAGATTCAGAGTGCAGATTGTGAGTGCAGAGTGTGAGTGCAGAGTGTGAGTGCAGAGTGTGAGTGCAGAGTGTGAGTGCAGAGTGTGAGTGCAGAGTGTGAGTGCAGAGTGTGAGTGCAGATTCAGAGTGCAGATTCAGAGTGCAGATTCAGAGTGCAGCTTCAGAGTGCAGATTCAGAGTGCAGAGTGTAGATTCAGAGTGCAGATTCAGAGTGTAGATTCAGAGTGCAGATTCAGAGTGCAGATTCAGAGTGCAGATTCAGAGTGCAGATTCAGAGTGCAGATTCAGAGTGCAGATTCAGAGTGCAGATTCAGAGTGCAGATTCAGAGTGCAGATTCAGAGTGCAGATTGTGAGTGCAGATTGTGAGTGCAGAGTGCAGATTCAGAGTGCAGATTAAGAGTGCAGATTCAGAGTGCAGATTCAGAGTGCAGATTCAGAGTGCAGATTCAGAGTGCAGATTCAGAGTGCAGATTGTGAGTGCAGAGTGCAGATTCAGAGTGCAGATTCAGAGTGCAGATTCAGAGTGCAGATTCAGAGTGCAGATTCAGAGTGCAGATTCAGAGTGCAGGTTCAGAGTGCAGGTTCAGAGTGCAGGTTCAGAGTGCAGATTCAGAGTGCAGATTCAGAGTGCAGATTCAGAGTGCAGATTCAGAGTGCTGATTCAGAGTGCAGATTCAGAGTGCAGATTGTGAGTGCAGAGTGCAGATTCAGAGTGCAGATTCAGAGTGCAGATTCAGAGTGCAGATTGTGAGTGCAGATTGTGAGTGCAGATTGTGAGTGCAGAGTGCAGATTCAGAGTGCAGATTCAGAGTGCAGATTCAGATTGCAGATTCAGAGTGCAGATTGTGAGTGCAGATTGTGAGTGCAGATTGTGAGTGCAGATTGTGAGTGCAGAGTGTAGATTCAGAGTGCAGATTCAGAGTGCAGATTCAGAGTGCAGATTCAGAGTGCAGATTCAGAGTGCAGATTCAGAGTGCAGATTCAGAGTGCAGATTGTGAGTGCAGATTGTGAGTGCAGATTGTGAGTGCAGATTGTGAGTGCAGAGTGCAGATTCAGAGTGCAGATTCAGAGTGCAGATTCAGAGTGCAGATTCAGAGTGCAGAATCAGAGTGCAGATTCAGAGTGCAGATTCAGAGTGCAGATTGTGAGTGCAGAGTGCAGATTCAGAGTGCAGATTGTGAGTGCAGATTGTGAGTGCAGATTGTGAGTGCAGATTGTGAGTGCAGATTGTGAGTGCAGATTGTGAGTGCAGATTGTGAGTGCAGATTGTGAGTGCAGAGTGCAGATTCAGAGTGCAGATTCAGAGTGCAGATTCAGAGTGCAGATTCAGAGTGCAGATTCAGAGTGCAGATTCAGAGTGCAGATTCAGAGTGCAGATTGTGAGTGCAGAATGCAGATTCAGAGTGCAGATTCAGAGTGCAGATTGTGAGTGCAGATTGTGAGTGCAGATTGTGAGTGCAGATTGTGAGTGCAGATTGTGAGTGCAGAGTGCAGATTCAGAGTGCAGATTCAGAGTGCAGATTCAGAGTGCAGGTTCAGAGTGCAGGTTCAGAGTGCAGGTTCAGAGTGCAGGTTCAGAGTGCAGGTTCAGAGTGCAGGTTCAGAGTGCAGGTTCAGAGTGCAGGTTCAGAGTGCAGGTTCAGAGTGCAGGTTCAGAGTGCAGGTTCAGAGTGCAGGTTCAGAGTGCAGGTTCAGAGTGCAGGTTCAGAGTGCAGGTTCAGAGTGCAGGTTCAGAGTGCAGGTTCAGAGTGCAGGTTCAGAGTGCAGATTGTGAGTGCAGATTGTGAGTGCAGATTGTGAGTGCAGATTGTGAGTGCAGATTGTGAGTGCAGAGTGCAGTTTCAGAGTGCAGATTCAGAGTGCAGATTCAGAGTGCAGATTCAGAGTGCAGATTCAGAGTGCAGATTGTGAGTGCAGAGTGCAGATTCAGAGTGCAGATTCAGAGTGCAGATTCAGAGTGCAGATTAAGAGTGCAGATTCAGAGTGCAGATTGTGAGTGCAGAGTGCAGATTCAGAGTGCAGATTGTGAGTGCAGATTGTGAGTGCAGATTGTGAGTGCAGATTGTGAGTGCAGAGTGCAGATTCAGAGTGCAGATTCAGAGTGCAGATTCAGAGTGCAGATTCAGAGTGCAGATTCAGAGTGCAGATTCAGAGTGCAGATTGTGAGTGCAGAGTGCAGATTCAGAGTGCAGATTCAGAGTGCAGATTCAGAGTGCAGATTAAGAGTGCAGATTCAGAGTGCAGATTGTGAGTGCAGAGTGCAGATTCAGAGTGCAGATTGTGAGTGCAGATTGTGAGTGCAGATTGTGAGTGCAGATTGTGAGTGCAGATTGTGAGTGCAGAGTGCAGATTCAGAGTGCAGCTTCAGAGTGCAGATTCAGAGTGCAGAGTGTAGATTCAGAGTGCAGATTCAGAGTGTAGATTCAGAGTGCAGATTCAGAGTGCAGATTCAGAGTGCAGATTCAGAGTGCAGATTCAGAGTGCAGATTCAGAGTGCAGATTGTGAGTGCAGATTGTGAGTGCAGATTGTGAGTGCAGAGTGCAGATTCAGAGTGCAGATTAAGAGTGCAGATTAAGAGTGCAGATTCAGAGTGCAGATTCAGAGTGCAGATTCAGAGTGCAGATTCAGAGTGCAGATTGTGAGTGCAGAGTGCAGATTCAGAGTGCAGATTCAGAGTGCAGATTCAGAGTGCAGATTCAGAGTGCAGGTTCAGAGTGCAGATTCAGAGTGCAGGTTCAGAGTGCAGGTTCAGAGTGCAGGTTCAGAGTGCAGGTTCAGAGTGCAGGTTCAGAGTGCAGATTCAGAGTGCAGATTCAGAGTGCAGATTCAGAGTGCAGATTCAGAGTGCTGATTCAGAGTGCAGATTCAGAGTGCAGATTGTGAGTGCAGAGTGCAGATTCAGAGTGCAGATTCAGAGTGCAGATTCAGAGTGCAGATTGTGAGTGCAGATTGTGAGTGCAGATTGTGAGTGCAGAGTGCAGATTCAGAGTGCAGATTCAGAGTGCAGATTCAGATTGCAGATTCAGAGTGCAGATTGTGAGTGCAGATTGTGAGTGCAGATTGTGAGTGCAGATTGTGAGTGCAGATTGTGAGTGCAGAGTGTAGATTCAGAGTGCAGATTCAGAGTGCAGATTCAGAGTGCAGATTCAGAGTGCAGATTCAGAGTGCAGATTCAGAGTGCAGATTGTGAGTGCAGATTGTGAGTGCAGATTGTGAGTGCAGATTGTGAGTGCAGAGTGCAGATTCAGAGTGCAGATTCAGAGTGCAGATTCAGAGTGCAGATTCAGAGTGCAGATTCAGAGTGCAGAATCAGAGTGCAGATTCAGAGTGCAGATTCAGAGTGCAGATTGTGAGTGCAGAGTGCAGATTCAGAGTGCAGATTGTGAGTGCAGATTGTGAGTGCAGATTGTGAGTGCAGATTGTGAGTGCAGATTGTGAGTGAAGATTGTGAGTGCAGATTGTGAGTGCAGATTGTGAGTGCAGATTGTGAGTGCAGAGTGCAGATTCAGAGTGCAGATTCAGAGTGCAGATTCAGAGTGCAGATTCAGAGTGCAGATTCAGAGTGCAGATTCAGAGTGCAGATTGTGAGTGCAGAATGCAGATTCAGAGTGCAGATTCAGAGTGCAGATTGTGAGTGCAGATTGTGAGTGCAGATTGTGAGTGCAGATTGTGAGTGCAGATTGTGAGTGCAGATTGTGAGTGCAGAGTGCAGATTCAGAGTGCAGATTCAGAGTGCAGATTCAGAGTGCAGGTTCAGAGTGCAGGTTCAGAGTGCAGGTTCAGAGTGCAGGTTCAGAGTGCAGGTTCAGAGTGCAGGTTCAGAGTGCAGGTTCAGAGTGCAGGTTCAGAGTGCAGGTTCAGAGTGCAGGTTCAGAGTGCAGGTTCAGAGTGCAGGTTCAGAGTGCAGGTTCAGAGTGCAGGTTCAGAGTGCAGATTGTGAGTGCAGATTGTGAGTGCAGATTCAGAGTGCAGATTCAGAGTGCAGATTCAGAGTGCAGATTCAGAGTGCAGATTCAGAGTGCAGATTCAGAGTGCAGATTGAGAGTGCAGATTCAGAGTGCAGATTCAGAGTGCAGATTCAGAGTGCAGATTCAGAGTACAGATTCAGAGTGCAGATTCAGAGTGCAGATTCAGAGTGCAGATTCAGAGTGCAGATTGTGAGTGCAGAGTGCAGATTCAGAGTGCAGATTCAGAGTGCAGATTCAGAGTGCAGATTCAGAGTGCAGATTGTGAGTGCAGATTGTGAATGCAGATTGTGAGTGCAGATTGTGAGTGCAGATTGTGAGTGCAGACTGTGAGTGCAGATTGTGAGTGCAGAGTGCAGATTCAGAGGGCAGATTCAGAGTGCAGATTCAGAGTGCAGATTCAGAGTGCAGATTCAAAATGCAGATTCAGAGTGCAGGTTCAGAGTGCAGGTTCAGAGTGCAGGTTCAGAGTGCAGATTGTGAGTGCAGATTGTGAGTGCAGATTGTGAGCGCAGAGTGCAGATTCAGAGTGCAGATTGTGAGTGCAGATTGTGAGTGCAGATTGTGAGTGCAGAGTGCAGATTCAGAGTGCAGATTGTGAGTGCAGATTGTGAGTGCAGATTGTGAGTGCAGATTGTGAGTGCAGAGTGTGAGTGCAGAGTGTGAGTGCAGAATGTGAGTGCAGAGTGTGAGTGCAGATTCAGAGTGCAGATTCAGAGTGCAGATTCAGAGTGCAGATTCAGAGTGCAGATTCAGAGTGCAGATTCAGAGTGCAGATTCAGAGTTCCAGATTCAGAGTTCCAGATTCAGAGTTCCAGATTCAGAGTTCCAGATTCAGAGTGCAGATTCAGAGTGCAGATTGTGAGTGCAGATTCAGAGTGCAGATTCAGAGTGCAGATTCAGAGTGCAGATTCAGAGTGCAGATTGTGAGTGCAGATTGTGAGTGCAGATTGTGAGTGCAGAGTGTAGATTCAGAGTGCAGATTCAGAGTGCAGATTCAGAGTGCAGATTCAGAGTGCAGATTCAGAGTGCAGATTGTGAGTGCAGATTGTGAGTGCAGAGTGCAGATTCAGAGTGCAGATTCAGAGTGCAGATTCAGAGTGCAGATTCAGAGTGCAGATTCAGAGTGCAGATTCAGAGTGCAGATTGTGAGTGCAGATTGTGAGTGCAGAGTGCAGATTCAGAGTGCAGATTCAGAGTGCAGATTCAGAGTGCAGATTCAGAGTGCAGATTGTGAGTGCAGAGTGCAGATTCAGAGTGCAGATTGTGAGTGCAGATTGTGAGTGCAGATTGTGAGTGCAGATTGTGAGTGCAGATTGTGAGCGCAGAGTGCAGATTGTGAGTGCAGATTGTGAGTGCAGATTTTGAGTGCAGATTGTGAGTGCAGATTGTGAGTGCAGATTGTGAGTGCAGAGTGCAGATTCAGAGTGCAGATTGTGAGTGCAGATTGTGAGTGCAGATTGTGAGTGCAGATTGTGAGTGCAGATTGTGAGTGCAGATTGTGAGTGCAGAGTGTGAGTGCAGAGTGTGAGTGCAGAATGTGAGTGCAGAGTGTGAGTGCAGATTCAGAGTGCAGATTCAGAGTGCAGATTCAGAGTGCAGATTCAGAGTGCAGATTCAGAGTTCCAGATTCAGAGTTCCAGATTCAGAGTTCCAGATTCAGAGTGCAGATTCAGAGTGCAGATTGTGAGTGCAGATTCAGAGTGCAGATTCAGAGTGCAGATTCAGAGTGCAGATTGTGAGTGCAGATTGTGAGTGCAGATTGTGAGTGCAGAGTGTAGATTCAGAGTGCAGATTCAGAGTGCAGATTCAGAGTGCAGATTCAGAGTGCAGATTGTGAGTGCAGATTGTGAGTGCAGATTGTGAGTGCAGAGTGCAGATTCAGAGTGCAGATTCAGAGTGCAGATTCAGAGTGCAGATTCAGAGTGCAGATTCAGAGTGCAGATTCAGAGTGCAGATTCAGAGTGCAGATTGTGAGTGCAGATTGTGAGTGCAGAGTGCAGATTCAGAGTGCAGATTCAGAGTGCAGATTCAGAGTGCAGATTCAGAGTGCAGATTGTGAGTGCAGAGTGCAGATTCAGAGTGCAGATTGTGAGTGCAGATTGTGAGTGCAGATTGTGAGTGCAGATTGTGAGTGCAGATTGTGAGTGCAGATTGTGAGTGCAGATTGTGAGTGCAGAGTGCAGATTCAGAGTGCAGATTCAGAGTGCAGATTCAGAGTGCAGATTCAGAGTGCAGATTCAGAGTGCAGATTCAGAGTGCAGATTCAGAGTGCAGATTGTGAGTGCAGATTCAGAGTGCAGATTCAGAGTGCAGATTCAGAGTGCAGATTCAGAGTGCAGATTCAGAGTGCAGATTCAGAGTGCAGATTCAGAGTGCAGATTAGGAGTGCAGGTTCAGAGTGCAGGTTCAGAGTGCAGGTTCAGAGTGCAGGTTCAGAGTGCAGGTTCAGAGTGCAGGTTCAGAGTGCAGGTTCAGAGTGCAGGTTCAGAGTGCAGATTGTGAGTGCAGATTGTGAGTGCAGATTGTGAGTGCAGATTGTGAGTGCAGATTGTGAGTGCAGATTGTGAGTGCAGATTCAGAGTGCAGATTCAGAGTGCAGATTCAGAGTGCAGATTCAGAGTGCAGATTGTGAGTGCAGATTGTGAGTGCAGATTGTGAGCGCAGAGTGCAGATTCAGAGTGCAGATTCAGAGTGCAGATTGTGAGTGCAGATTGTGAGTGCAGATTGTGAGTGCAGATTGTGAGTGCAGATTGTGAGTGCAGAGTGCAGATTCAGAGTGCAGATTGTGAGTGCAGATTGTGAGTGCAGATTGTGAGTGCAGATTGTGAGTGCAGAGTGTGAGTGCAGAGTGTGAATGCAGATTCAGAGTGCAGAGTGTGAGTGCAGATTCAGAGTGCAGATTCAGAGTGCAGATTCAGAGTGCAGATTCAGAGTGCAGATTCAGAGTGCAGATTCAGAGTGCAGATTCAGAGTACAGATTCAGAGTACAGATTCAGAGTACAGATTCAGAGTGCAGATTCAGAGTGCAGATTCAGAGTGCAGATTCAGAGTGCAGATTGTGAGTGCAGATTCAGAGTGCAGATTCAGAGTGCAGATTGTGAGTGCAGAGTGTAGATTCAGAGTGCAGATTCAGAGTGCAGATTGTGAGTGCAGATTGTGAGTGCAGATTGTGAGTGCAGATTGTGAGTGCAGATTGTGAGTGCAGAGTGCAGATTCAGAGTGCAGATTCAGTGTGCAGATTCAGTGTGCAGATTCAGAGTGCAGATTCAGAGTGCAGATTCAGAGTGCAGATTCAGAGTGCAGATTCAGAGTGCAGATTCAGAGTGCAGATTCAGAGTGCAGATTCAGAGTGCAGATTCAGAGTGCAGATTCAGAGTGCAGATTGTGAGTGCAGATTCAGAGTGCAGATTCAGAGTGCAGATTCAGAGTGCAGATTCAGAGTGCAGATTCAGAGTGCAGATTCAGAGTGCAGATTCAGAGTGCAGATTCAGAGTGCAGATTCAGAGTGCAGATTCAGAGTGCAGATTGTGAGTGCAGAGTGCAGATTCAGAGTGCAGATTCAGAGTGCAGATTGTGAGTGCAGATTGTGAGTGCAGATTGTGAGTGCAGATTGTGAGTGCAGATTGTGAGTGCAGTGCAGATTGTGAGTGCAGAGTGCAGATTCAGAGTGCAGATTCAGAGTGCAGATTCAGAGTGCAGATTCAGAGTGCAGATTCAGAGTGCAGATTCAGAGTGCAGATTCAGAGTGCAGATTGTGAGTGCAGATTGTGAGTGCAGAGTGCAGATTCAGAGTGCAGATTCAGAGTGCAGATTGTGAGTGCAGATTGTGAGTGCAGATTGTGAGTGCAGAGTGCAGATTCAGAGTGCAGATTGTGAGTGCAGATTGTGAGTGCAGATTGTGAGTGCAGATTGTGAGTGCAGAGTGTGAGTGCAGAGTGTGAGTGCAGAGTTTGAGTGCAGAGTGTGAGTGCAGTGTGAGTGCAGAGTGTGAGTGCAGAGTGTGAGTCCAGATTCAGAGTGCAGATTCAGAGTGCAGGTTCAGAGTGCAGATTGTGAGTGCAGATTGTGAGTGCAGATTGTGAGCGCAGAGTGCAGATTCAGAGTGCAGATTGTGAGTGCAGATTTTGAGTGCAGATTGTGAGTGCAGATTGTGAGTGCAGAGTGCAGATTCAGAGTGCAGATTGTGAGTGCAGATTGTGAGTGCAGATTGTGAGTGCAGATTGTGAGTGCAGAGTGTGAGTGCAGAGTGTGAGTGCAGAGTGTGAGTGCAGATTGTGAGTGCAGATTCAGAGTGTAGATTCAGAGTGCAGATTCAGAGCGCAGATTCAGAGCGCAGATTCAGAGTGCAGATTCAGAGTGCAGATTCAGAGTGCAGATTCAGAGTGCAGATTCAGAGTGCAGATTCAGAGTGCAGATTCAGAGTGCAGATTCAGAGTGCAGAGTGCAGATTGTGAGTGCAGATTGTGAGTGCAGATTGTGAGTGCAGATTGTGAGTGCAGAGTGCAGATTGTGAGTGCAGATTGTGAGTGCAGATTGTGAGTGCAGATTGTGAGTGCAGATTGTGAGTGCAGATTGTGAGTGCAGAGTGCAGATTCAGAGTGCAGATTCAGAGTGCAGATTGTGAGTGCAGATTCAGAATGCAGATTCAGAGTGCAGATTCAGAGTGCAGATTCAGAGTGCAGATTCAGAGTGCAGATTCAGAGTGCAGATTCAGAGTGCAGATTCAGAGTGCAGATTGTGAGTGCAGATTGTGAGTGCAGAGTGCAGATTCAGAGTGCAGATTCAGAGTGCAGATTCAGAGTGCATATTGTGAGTGCAGATTGTGAGTGCAGATTGTGAGTGCAGATTGTGAGTGCAGATTGTGAGTGCAGATTGTGAGTGCAGATTCAGAGTGCAGATTCAGAGTGCAGATTCAGAGTGCAGATTCAGAGTGCAGATTCAGAGTGCAGATTCAGAGTGCAGATTGTGAGTGCAGAGTGCAGATTCAGAGTGCAGATTCAGAGTGCAGATTGTGAGTGCAGATTCTGAGTGCAGATTGTGAGTGCAGATTGTGAGTGCAGATTGTGAGTGCAGATTGTGAGTGCAGATTGTAAGTGCAGAGTGCAGATTCAGAGTGCAGGTTCAGAGTGCAGGTTCAGAGTGCAGGTTCAGAGTGCAGGTTCAGAGTGCAGGTTCAGAGTGCAGGTTCAGAGTGCAGGTTCAGAGTGCAGGTTCAGAGTGCAGGTTCAGAGTGCAGGTTCAGAGTGCAGGTTCAGAGTGCAGGTTCAGAGTGCAGGTTCAGAGTGCAGGTTCAGAGTGCAGGTTCAGAGTGCAGATTGTGAGTGCAGATTGTGAGTGCAGATTGTGAGTGCAGATTGTGAGTGCAGATTGTGAGTGCAGATTGTGAGCGCAGAGTGCAGATTCAGAGTGCAGATTGTGAGTGCAGATTGTGAGTGCAGAGTGCAGATTCAGAGTGCAGATAGTGAGTGCAGATAGTGAGTGCAGATTGTGAGTGCAGATTGTGAGTGCAGATTGTGAGTGCAGATTGTGAGTGCAGATTGTGAGTGCAGAGTGTGAGTGCAGAGTGTGAGTGCAGAGTGTGAGTGCAGAGTGTGAGTGCAGAGTGTGAGTGCAGAGTGTGAGTGCAGATTCAGAGTGCAGATTCAGAGTGCAGATTCAGAGTGCAGATTCAGAGTGCAGATTCAGAGTGCAGATTCAGAGTGCAGATTCAGAGTGCAGATTTAGAGTTCCAGATTCAGAGTGCAGATTTAGA
The DNA here is from genome assembly GCF_964261635.1 of Lissotriton helveticus. NCBI lineage: Eukaryota > Metazoa > Chordata > Amphibia > Caudata > Salamandridae > Lissotriton > Lissotriton helveticus. Next base: position 537,677,919 of record NC_136061.1, read on the forward strand.
GTTCCAGATTCAGAGTGCAGATTCAGAGTGCAGATTCAGAGTGCAGATTCAGAGTGCAGATTCAGAGTGCAGATTCAGAGTGCAGATTCAGAGTGCAGATTCAGAATGCAGATTGTGAGTGCAGATTGTGAGTGCAGATTGTGAGTGCAGATTGTGAGTGCAGAGTGTAGATTCAGAGTGCAGATTCAGAGTGCAGATTCAGAGTGCAGATTCAGAGTGCAGATTCAGAGTGCAGATTCAGAGTGCAGATTGTGAGTGCAGATTGTGAGTGCAGATTGTGAGTGCAGAGTGCAGATTCAGAGTGCAGATTCAGAGTGCAGATTCAGAGTGCAGATTCAGAGTGCAGATTCAGAGTGCAGATTCAGAGTGCAGATTCAGAGTGCAGATTCAGAGTGCAGATTGTGAGTGCAGATTGTGAGTGCAGATTGTGATTGTGAGTGCAGATTCAGAGTGCAGATTCAGAGTGCAGATTCAGAGTGCAGATTCAGAGTGCAGATTCAGAGTGCAGATTCAGAGTGCAGATTCAGAGTGCAGATTGTGAGTGCAGATTGTGAGTGCAGATTGTGAGTGCAGATTGTGAGTGCAGATTGTGAGTGCAGATTCAGAGTGCAGATTCAGAGTGCAGATTGTGAGTGCAGAGTGCAGATTCAGAGTGCAGATTCAGAGTGCAGATTCAGAGTGCAGATTGTGAGTGCAGATTGTGAGTGCAGATTGTGAGTGCAGAGTGCAGATTCAGAGTGCAGATTGTGAGTGCAGAGTGCAGATTCAGAGTGCAGATTGTGAGTGCAGAGTGCAGATTCAGAGTGCAGATTGTGAGTGCAGATTGTGAGTGCAGATTGAGAGTGCAGATTGTGAGTGCAGATTGAGAGTGCAGATTCAGAGTGCAGATTCAGAGTGCAGATTCAGAGTGCAGATTCAGAGTGCAGATTCAGAGTGCAGATTCAGAGTGCAGATTCAGAGTGCAGATTGTGAGTGCAGAGTGCAGATTGTGAGTGCAGATTCAGAGTGCAGATTCAGAGTGCAAATTCAGAGTGCAGATTCAGAGTGCAGATTGTGAGTGCAGAGTGCAGATTCAGAGTGCAGATTGTGAGTGCAGATTCAGAGTGCAGATTCAGAGTGCAGATTGTGAGTGCAGATTGTGAGTGCAGATTCAGAGTGCAGATTCAGAGTGCAGATTCAGAGTGCAGATTGTGAGTGCAGATTGTGAGTGCAGAGTGCAGATTGTGAGTGCAGATTCAGAGTGCATATTCAGAGTGCAGATTCAGAGTGCAGATTCAGAGTGCAGATTCAGAGTGCAGATTCAGAGTGCAGATTGTGAGTGCAGATTGTGAGTGCAGATTGTGAGTGCAGATTGTGAGTGCAGATTCAGAGTGCAGATTCAGAGTGCAGATTCAGAGTGCAGATTCAGAGTGCAGATTCAGAGTGCAGATTCAGAGTGCAGATTCAGAGTGCAGATTCAGAGTGCAGATTCAGAGTGCAGATTCAGAGTGCAGATTCAGAGTGCAGATTGTGAGTGCAGAGTGCAGATTGTGAGTGCAGAGTGCAGATTCAGAGTGCAGATTCAGAGTGCAGATTCAGAGTGCAGATTCAGAGTGCAGATTCAGAGTGCAGATTCAGAGTGCAGATTCAGAGTGCAGATTCAGAGTGCAGGTTCAGAGTGCAGGTTCAGAGTGCAGGTTCAGAGTGCAGGTTCAGAGTGCAGGTTCAGAGTGCAGGTTCAGAGTGCAGGTTCAGAGTGCAGGTTCAGAGTGCAGGTTCAGAGTGCAGGTTCAGAGTGCAGGTTCAGAGTGCAGATTGTGAGTGCAGATTGTGAGTGCAGATTGTGAGTGCAAATTGTGAGTGCAGATTGTGAGTGCAGATTGTGAGTGCAGATTGTGAGCGCAGAGTGCAGATTCAGAGTGCAGATTGTGAGTGCAGATTTTGAGTGCAGATTGTGAGTGCAGAGTGCAGATTCAGAGTGCAGATTCAGAGTGCAGATTGTGAGTGCAGATTGTGAGTGCAGATTGTGAGTGCAGAGTGTGAGTGCAGAGTGTGAGTGCAGAGTGTGAGTGCAGAGTGTGAGTGCAGAGTGTGAGTGCAGAGTGTGAGTGCAGATTGTGAGTGCAGAGTGTGAGTGCAGAGTGTGAGTGCAGAGTGTGAGTGCAGAGTGTGAGTGCAGATTCAGAGTGCAGATTCAGAGTGCAGATTCAGAGTGCAGATTCAGAGTGCAGATTCAGAGTGCAGATTCAGAGTGCAGATTCAGAGTTCCAGATTCAGAGTGCAGATTCAGAGTACAGATTCAGAGTGCAGATTCAGAGTGCAGATTCAGAGTGCAGATTCAGAGTGCAGATTCAGAGTGCAGATTCAGAGTGCAGATTCAGAGTGCAGATTCAGAGTGCAGATTGTGAGTGCAGATTGTGAGTGCAGAGTGTAGATTCAGAGTGCAGATTCAGAGTGCAGATTCAGAGTGCAGATTGTGAGTGCAGATTGTGAGTGCAGAGTGCAGATTCAGAGTGCAGATTCAGAGTGCAGATTCAGAGTGCAGATTCAGAGTGCAGATTCAGAGTGCAGATTCAGAGTGCAGATTCAGAGTGCAGATTCAGAGTGCAGATTGTGAGTGCAGAGTGCAGATTCAGAGTGCAGATTCAGAGTGCAGATTGTGAGTGCAGATTCAGAGTGCAGATTGTGAGTGCAGATTGTGAGTGCAGATTGTGAGTGCAGATTGTGAGTGCAGAGTGCAGATTCAGAGTGCAGATTCAGAGTGCAGATTGTGAGTGCAGATTGTGAGTGCAGATTCAGAGTGCAGATTCAGAGTGCAGATTCAGAGTGCAGATTCAGAGTGCAGATTCAGAGTGCAGATTCAGAGTGCAGATTCAGAGTGCAGATTGTGAGTGCAGATTCAGAGTGCAGATTCAGAGTGCAGATTCTGAGTGCAGATTCTGAGTGCAGATTGAGAGTGCAGATTGGGAGTGCAGAGTGCAGATTCAGAGTGCAGATTGTGAGTGCAGATTGTGAGTGCAGAGTGTGAGTGCAGAGTGTGAGTGCAGAGTGTGAGTGCAGATTGTGAGTGCAGAGTGTGAGTGCAGAGTGTGAGTGCAGAGTGTGAGTGCAGAGTGTGAGTGCAGAGTGTGAGTGCAGAGTGTGAGTGCAGATTCAGAGTGCAGATTCAGAGTGCAGATTCAGAGTGCAGATTCAGAGTGCAGATTCAGAGTGCAGATTCAGAGTGCAGATTCAGAGTGTAGATTCAGAGTGTAGATTCAGAGTGCAGATTCAGAGTGCAGATTCAGAGTGCAGATTCAGAGTGCAGATTCAGAGTGCAGATTCAGAGTGCAGATTCAGAGTGCAGATTCAGAGTGCAGATTCAGAGTGCAGATTCAGAGTGCAGATTGTGAGTGCAGATTGTGAGTGCAGATTCAGAGTGCAGATTCAGAGTGCAGATTGTGAGTGCAGATTCAGAGTGCAGATTCAGAGTGCAGATTGTGAGTGCAGATTGTGAGTGCAGATTGTGAGTGCAGATTGTGAGTGCAGATTGTGAGTGCAGAGTGTAGATTCAGAGTGCAGATTCAGAGTGCAGATTCAGAGTGCAGATTCAGAGTGCAGATTGTGAGTGCAGATTGTGAGTGCAGAGTGCAGATTCAGAGTGCAGATTCAGAGTGCAGATTCAGAGTGCAGATTCAGAGTGCAGATTCAGAGTGCAGATTCAGAGTGCAGATTCAGAGTGCAGATTCAGAGTGCAGATTCAGAGTGCAGATTCAGAGTGCAGATTCAGAGTGCAGATTGTGAGTGCAGATTGTGAGTGCAGATTGTGAGTGCAGAGTGCAGATTCAGAGTGCAGATTCAGAGTGCAGATTGTGAGTGCAGAGTGTGAGTGCAGAGTGTGAGTGCAGAGTGTGAGTGCAGAGTGTGAGTGCAGAGTGTGAGTGCAGAGTGTGAGTGCAGAGTGTGAGTGCAGATTCAGAGTGCAGATTCAGAGTGCAGATTCAGAGTGCAGATTCAGAGTGCAGCTTCAGAGTGCAGATTCAGAGTGCAGAGTGTAGATTCAGAGTGCAGATTCAGAGTGTAGATTCAGAGTGCAGATTCAGAGTGCAGATTCAGAGTGCAGATTCAGAGTGCAGATTCAGAGTGCAGATTCAGAGTGCAGATTCAGAGTGCAGATTCAGAGTGCAGATTGTGAGTGCAGATTGTGAGTGCAGAGTGCAGATTCAGAGTGCAGATTAAGAGTGCAGATTCAGAGTGCAGATTCAGAGTGCAGATTCAGAGTGCAGATTCAGAGTGCAGATTCAGAGTGCAGATTGTGAGTGCAGAGTGCAGATTCAGAGTGCAGATTCAGAGTGCAGATTCAGAGTGCAGATTCAGAGTGCAGGTTCAGAGTGCAGGTTCAGAGTGCAGGTTCAGAGTGCAGATTCAGAGTGCAGATTCAGAGTGCAGATTCAGAGTGCAGATTCAGAGTGCTGATTCAGAGTGCAGATTCAGAGTGCAGATTGTGAGTGCAGAGTGCAGATTCAGAGTGCAGATTCAGAGTGCAGATTCAGAGTGCAGATTGTGAGTGCAGATTGTGAGTGCAGAGTGCAGATTCAGAGTGCAGATTCAGAGTGCAGATTCAGATTGCAGATTCAGAGTGCAGATTGTGAGTGCAGATTGTGAGTGCAGATTGTGAGTGCAGATTGTGAGTGCAGAGTGTAGATTCAGAGTGCAGATTCAGAGTGCAGATTCAGAGTGCAGATTCAGAGTGCAGATTGTGAGTGCAGATTGTGAGTGCAGATTGTGAGTGCAGATTGTGAGTGCAGATTGTGAGTGCAGAGTGCAGATTCAGAGTGCAGATTCAGAGTGCAGATTCAGAGTGCAGATTCAGAGTGCAGATTCAGAGTGCAGATTCAGAGTGCAGAATCAGAGTGCAGATTCAGAGTGCAGATTCAGAGTGCAGATTGTGAGTGCAGAGTGCAGATTCAGAGTGCAGATTGTGAGTGCAGATTGTGAGTGCAGATTGTGAGTGCAGATTGTGAGTGCAGATTGTGAGTGCAGATTGTGAGTGCAGATTGTGAGTGCAGATTGTGAGTGCAGAGTGCAGATTCAGAGTGCAGATTCAGAGTGCAGATTCAGAGTGCAGATTCAGAGTGCAGATTCAGAGTGCAGATTCAGAGTGCAGATTGTGAGTGCAGAATGCAGATTCAGAGTGCAGATTCAGAGTGCAGATTGTGAGTGCAGATTGTGAGTGCAGATTGTGAGTGCAGATTGTGAGTGCAGATTGTGAGTGCAGATTGTGAGTGCAGATTGTGAGTGCAGAGTGCAGATTCAGAGTGCAGATTCAGAGTGCAGGTTCAGAGTGCAGGTTCAGAGTGCAGGTTCAGAGTGCAGGTTCAGAGTGCAGGTTCAGAGTGCAGGTTCAGAGTGCAGGTTCAGAGTGCAGGTTCAGAGTGCAGGTTCAGAGTGCAGGTTCAGAGTGCAGGTTCAGAGTGCAGGTTCAGAGTGCAGGTTCAGAGTGCAGGTTCAGAGTGCAGGTTCAGAGTGCAGATTGTGAGTGCAGATTGTGAGTGCAGATTGTGAGTGCAGATTGTGAGTGCAGAGTGCAGTTTCAGAGTGCAGATTCAGAGTGCAGATTCAGAGTGCAGATTCAGAGTGCAGATTCAGAGTGCAGATTGTGAGTGCAGAGTGCAGATTCAGAGTGCAGATTCAGAGTGCACATTCAGAGTGCAGATTCAGAGTGCAGATTAAGAGTGCAGATTCAGAGTGCAGATTCAGAGTGCAGATTGTGAGTGCAGAGTGCAGATTCAGAGTGCAGATTGTGAGTGCAGATTGTGAGTGCAGATTGTGAGTGCAGAGTGCAGATTCAGAGTGCAGATTCAGAGTGCAGATTCAGAGTGCAGATTCAGAGTGCAGATTCAGAGTGCAGATTCAGAGTGCAGATTGTGAGTGCAGATTGTGAGTGCAGAGTGCAGATTCAGAGTGCAGATTCAGAGTGCAGATTCAGAGTGCAGATTAAGAGTGCAGATTCAGAGTGCAGATTGTGAGTGCAGAGTGCAGATTCAGAGTGCAGATTGTGAGTGCAGATTGTGAGTGCAGATTGTGAGTGCAGATTGTGAGTGCAGATTGTGAGTGCAGAGTGCAGATTCAGAGTGCAGCTTCAGAGTGCAGATTCAGAGTGCAGAGTGTAGATTCAGAGTGCAGATTCAGAGTGTAGATTCAGAGTGCAGATTCAGAGTGCAGATTCAGAGTGCAGATTCAGAGTGCAGATTCAGAGTGCAGATTCAGAGTGCAGATTCAGAGTGCAGATTCAGAGTGCAGATTGTGAGTGCAGATTGTGAGTGCAGATTGTGAGTGCAGAGTGCAGATTCAGAGTGCAGATTAAGAGTGCAGATTCAGAGTGCAGATTCAGAGTGCAGATTCAGAGTGCAGATTCAGAGTGCAGATTCAGAGTGCAGATTGTGAGTGCAGAGTGCAGATTCAGAGTGCAGATTCAGAGTGCAGATTCAGAGTGCAGATTCAGAGTGCAGGTTCAGAGTGCAGGTTCAGAGTGCAGGTTCAGAGTGCAGGTTCAGAGTGCAGGTTCAGAGTGCAGATTCAGAGTGCAGATTCAGAGTGCAGATTCAGAGTGCTGATTCAGAGTGCAGATTCAGAGTGCAGATTGTGAGTGCAGAGTGCAGATTCAGAGTGCAGATTCAGAGTGCAGATTCAGAGTGCAGATTGTGAGTGCAGATTGTGAGTGCAGATTGTGAGTGCAGAGTGCAGATTCAGAGTGCAGATTCAGAGTGCAGATTCAGATTGCAGATTCAGAGTGCAGATTGTGAGTGCAGATTGTGAGTGCAGATTGTGAGTGCAGATTGTGAGTGCAGAGTGTAGATTCAGAGTGCAGATTCAGAGTGCAGATTCAGAGTGCAGATTCAGAGTGCAGATTCAGAGTGCAGATTCAGAGTGCAGATTCAGAGTGCAGATTGTGAGTGCAGATTGTGAGTGCAGATTGTGAGTGCAGATTGTGAGTGCAGAGTGCAGATTCAGAGTGCAGATTCAGAGTGCAGATTCAGAGTGCAGATTCAGAGTGCAGATTCAGAGTGCAGAATCAGAGTGCAGATTCAGAGTGCAGATTCAGAGTGCAGATTGTGAGTGCAGAGTGCAGATTCAGAGTGCAGATTGTGAGTGCAGATTGTGAGTGCAGATTGTGAGTGCAGATTGTGAGTGCAGATTGTGAGTGAAGATTGTGAGTGCAGATTGTGAGTGCAGATTGTGAGTGCAGATTGTGAGTGCAGAGTGCAGATTCAGAGTGCAGATTCAGAGTGCAGATTCAGAGTGCAGATTCAGAGTGCAGATTCAGAGTGCAGATTCAGAGTGCAGATTGTGAGTGCAGAATGCAGATTCAGAGTGCAGATTCAGAGTGCAGATTGTGAGTGCAGATTGTGAGTGCAGATTGTGAGTGCAGATTGTGAGTGCAGATTGTGAGTGCAGATTGTGAGTGCAGAGTGCAGATTCAGAGTGCAGATTCAGAGTGCAGATTCAGAGTGCAGATTGTGAGTGCAGATTGTGAGTGCAGAGTGCAGATTCAGAGTGCAGATTCAGAGTGCAGATTCAGATTGCAGATTCAGAGTGCAGATTGTGAGTGCAGATTGTGAGTGCAGATTGTGAGTGCAGATTGTGAGTGCAGAGTGTAGATTCAGAGTGCAGATTCAGAGTGCAGATTCAGAGTGCAGATTCAGAGTGCAGATTGTGAGTGCAGATTGTGAGTGCAGATTGTGAGTGCAGATTGTGAGTGCAGATTGTGAGTGCAGATTGTGAGTGCAGAGTGCAGATTCAGAGTGCAGATTCAGAGTGCAGATTCAGAGTGCAGATTCAGAGTGCAGATTCAGAGTGCAGAATCAGAGTGCAGATTCAGAGTGCAGATTCAGAGTGCAGATTGTGAGTGCAGAGTGCAGATTCAGAGTGCAGATTGTGAGTGCAGATTGTGAGTGCAGATTGTGAGTGCAGATTGTGAGTGCAGATTGTGAGTGCAGATTGTGAGTGCAGATTGTGAGTGCAGATTGTGAGTGCAGAGTGCAGATTCAGAGTGCAGATTCAGAGTGCAGATTCAGAGTGCAGATTCAGAGTGCAGATTCAGAGTGCAGATTCAGAGTGCAGATTGTGAGTGCAGAATGCAGATTCAGAGTGCAGATTCAGAGTGCAGATTGTGAGTGCAGATTGTGAGTGCAGATTGTGAGTGCAGATTGTGAGTGCAGATTGTGAGTGCAGATTGCGAGTGCAGAGTGCAGATTCAGAGTGCAGATTCAGAGTGCAGATTCAGAGTGCAGGTTCAGAGTGCAGGTTCAGAGTGCAGGTTCAGAGTGCAGGTTCAGAGTGCAGGTTCAGAGTGCAGGTTCAGAGTGCAGGTTCAGAGTGCAGGTTCAGAGTGCAGGTTCAGAGTGCAGGTTCAGAGTGCAGGTTCAGAGTGCAGATTGTGAGTGCAGATTGTGAGTGCAGATTGTGAGTGCAGATTGTGAGTGCAGAGTGCAGTTTCAGAGTGCAGATTCAGAGTGCAGATTCAGAGTGCAGATTCAGAGTGCAGATTCAGAGTGCAGATTGTGAGTGCAGAGTGCAGATTCAGAGTGCAGATTCAGAGTGCAGATTCAGAGTGCAGATTCAGAGTGCAGATTAAGAGTGCAGATTCAGAGTGCAGATTGTGAGTGCAGAGTGCAGATTCAGAGTGCAGATTGTGAGTGCAGATTGTGAGTGCAGATTGTGAGTGCAGATTGTGAGTGCAGAGTGCAGATTCAGAGTGCAGATTCAGAGTGCAGATTCAGAGTGCAGATTCAGAGTGCAGATTCAGAGTGCAGATTCAGAGTGCAGATTGTGAGTGCAGATTGTGAGTGCAGAGTGCAGATTCAGAGTGCAGATTCAGAGTGCAGATTCAGAGTGCAGATTAAGAGTGCAGATTCAGAGTGCAGATTGTGAGTGCAGAGTGCAGATTCAGAGTGCAGATTGTGAGTGCAGATTGTGAGTGCAGATTGTGAGTGCAGATTGTGAGTGCAGATTGTGAGTGCAGAGTGCAGATTCAGAGTGCAGCTTCAGAGTGCAGATTCAGAGTGCAGAGTGTAGATTCAGAGTGCAGATTCAGAGTGTAGATTCAGAGTGCAGATTCAGAGTGCAGATTCAGAGTGCAGATTCAGAGTGCAGATTCAGAGTGCAGATTCAGAGTGCAGATTCAGAGTGCAGATTCAGAGTGCAGATTGTGAGTGCAGATTGTGAGTGCAGATTGTGAGTGCAGAGTGCAGATTCAGAGTGCAGATTAAGAGTGCAGATTCAGAGTGCAGATTCAGAGTGCAGATTCAGAGTGCAGATTCAGAGTGCAGATTCAGAGTGCAGATTGTGAGTGCAGAGTGCAGATTCAGAGTGCAGATTCAGAGTGCAGATTCAGAGTGCAGATTCAGAGTGCAGGTTCAGAGTGCAGGTTCAGAGTGCAGGTTCAGAGTGCAGGTTCAGAGTGCAGGTTCAGAGTGCAGGTTCAGAGTGCAGGTTCAGAGTGCAGATTCAGAGTGCAGATTCAGAGTGCAGATTCAGAGTGCTGATTCAGAGTGCAGATTCAGAGTGCAGATTGTGAGTGCAGAGTGCAGATTCAGAGTGCAGATTCAGAGTGCAGATTCAGAGTGCAGATTGTGAGTGCAGATTGTGAGTGCAGATTGTGAGTGCAGAGTGCAGATTCAGAGTGCAGATTCAGAGTGCAGATTCAGATTGCAGATTCAGAGTGCAGATTGTGAGTGCAGATTGTGAGTGCAGATTGTGAGTGCAGATTGTGAGTGCAGAGTGTAGATTCAGAGTGCAGATTCAGAGTGCAGATTCAGAGTGCAGATTCAGAGTGCAGATTCAGAGTGCAGATTCAGAGTGCAGATTCAGAGTGCAGATTGTGAGTGCAGATTGTGAGTGCAGATTGTGAGTGCAGATTGTGAGTGCAGAGTGCAGATTCAGAGTGCAGATTCAGAGTGCAGATTCAGAGTGCAGATTCAGAGTGCAGATTCAGAGTGCAGAATCAGAGTGCAGATTCAGAGTGCAGATTCAGAGTGCAGATTGTGAGTGCAGAGTGCAGATTCAGAGTGCAGATTGTGAGTGCAGATTGTGAGTGCAGATTGTGAGTGCAGATTGTGAGTGCAGATTGTGAGTGAAGATTGTGAGTGCAGATTGTGAGTGCAGATTGTGAGTGCAGATTGTGAGTGCAGAGTGCAGATTCAGAGTGCAGATTCAGAGTGCAGATTCAGAGTGCAGATTCAGAGTGCAGATTCAGAGTGCAGATTCAGAGTGCAGATTGTGAGTGCAGAATGCAGATTCAGAGTGCAGATTCAGAGTGCAGATTGTGAGTGCAGATTGTGAGTGCAGATTGTGAGTGCAGATTGTGAGTGCAGATTGTGAGTGCAGATTGTGAGTGCAGAGTGCAGATTCAGAGTGCAGATTCAGAGTGCAGGTTCAGAGTGCAGGTTCAGAGTGCAGGTTCAGAGTGCAGGTTCAGAGTGCAGGTTCAGAGTGCAGGTTCAGAGTGCAGGTTCAGAGTGCAGGTTCAGAGTGCAGGTTCAGAGTGCAGGTTCAGAGTGCAGGTTCAGAGTGCAGGTTCAGAGTGCAGATTGTGAGTGCAGATTGTGAGTGCAGATTCAGAGTGCAGATTCAGAGTGCAGATTCAGAGTGCAGATTCAGAGTGCAGATTCAGAGTGCAGATTCAGAGTGCAGATTCAGAGTGCAGATTCAGAGTGCAGATTGAGAGTGCAGATTCAGAGTGCAGATTCAGAGTGCAGATTCAGAGTGCAGATTCAGAGTGCAGATTCAGAGTACAGATTCAGAGTGCAGATTCAGAGTGCAGATTCAGAGTGCAGATTCAGAGTGCAGATTGTGAGTGCAGAGTGCAGATTCAGAGTGCAGATTCAGAGTGCAGATTCAGAGTGCAGATTCAGAGTGCAGATTGTGAGTGCAGATTGTGAGTGCAGATTGTGAGTGCAGATTGTGAGTGCAGATTGTGAGTGCAGATTGTGAGTGCAGATTGTGAGTGCAGAGTGCAGATTCAGAGGGCAGATTCAGAGTGCAGATTCAGAGTGCAGATTCAGAGTGCAGATTCAAAATGCAGATTCAGAGTGCAGGTTCAGAGTGCAGGTTCAGAGTGCAGGTTCAGAGTGCAGATTGTGAGTGCAGATTGTGAGTGCAGATTGTGAGTGCAGATTGTGAGCGCAGAGTGCAGATTCAGAGTGCAGATTGTGAGTGCAGATTTTGAGTGCAGATTGTGAGTGCAGATTGTGAGTGCAGATTGTGAGTGCAGAGTGCAGATTCAGAGTGCAGATTGTGAGTGCAGATTGTGAGTGCAGATTGTGAGTGCAGATTGTGAGTGCAGATTGTGAGTGCAGAGTGTGAGTGCAGAGTGTGAGTGCAGAATGTGAGTGCAGAGTGTGAGTGCAGATTCAGAGTGCAGATTCAGAGTGCAGATTCAGAGTGCAGATTCAGAGTGCAGATTCAGAGTGCAGATTCAGAGTGCAGATTCAGAGTGCAGATTCAGAGTGCAGATTCAGAGTTCCAGATTCAGAGTTCCAGATTCAGAGTTCCAGATTCAGAGTTCCAGATTCAGAGTGCAGATTCAGAGTGCAGATTGTGAGTGCAGATTCAGAGTGCAGATTCAGAGTGCAGATTCAGAGTGCAGATTCAGAGTGCAGATTGTGAGTGCAGATTGTGAGTGCAGATTGTGAGTGCAGAGTGTAGATTCAGAGTGCAGATTCAGAGTGCAGATTCAGAGTGCAGATTCAGAGTGCAGATTCAGAGTGCAGATTCAGAGTGCAGATTGTGAGTGCAGATTGTGAGTGCAGAGTGCAGATTCAGAGTGCAGATTCAGAGTGCAGATTCAGAGTGCAGATTCAGAGTGCAGATTCAGAGTGCAGATTCAGAGTGCAGATTGTGAGTGCAGATTGTGAGTGCAGAGTGCAGATTCAGATTGCAGATTCAGAGTGCAGATTCAGAGTGCAGATTGTGAGTGCAGAGTGCAGATTCAGAGTGCAGATTGTGAGTGCAGATTGTGAGTGCAGATTGTGAGTGCAGATTGTGAGCGCAGAGTGCAGATTGTGAGTGCAGATTGTGAGTGCAGATTTTGAGTGCAGATTGTGAGTGCAGATTGTGAGTGCAGATTGTGAGTGCAGAGTGCAGATTCAGAGTGCAGATTGTGAGTGCAGATTGTGAGTGCAGATTGTGAGTGCAGATTGTGAGTGCAGATTGTGAGTGCAGATTGTGAGTGCAGATTGTGAGTGCAGAGTGTGAGTGCAGAGTGTGAGTGCAGAATGTGAGTGCAGAGTGTGAGTGCAGATTCAGAGTGCAGATTCAGAGTGCAGATTCAGAGTGCAGATTCAGAGTGCAGATTCAGAGTTCCAGATTCAGAGTTCCAGATTCAGAGTTCCAGATTCAGAGTGCAGATTCAGAGTGCAGATTGTGAGTGCAGATTCAGAGTGCAGATTCAGAGTGCAGATTCAGAGTGCAGATTGTGAGTGCAGATTGTGAGTGCAGATTGTGAGTGCAGAGTGTAGATTCAGAGTGCAGATTCAGAGTGCAGATTCAGAGTGCAGATTCAGAGTGCAGATTGTGAGTGCAGATTGTGAGTGCAGATTGTGAGTGCAGAGTGCAGATTCAGAGTGCAGATTCAGAGTGCAGATTCAGAGTGCAGATTCAGAGTGCAGATTCAGAGTGCAGATTGTGAGTGCAGATTGTGAGTGCAGAGTGCAGATTCAGAGTGCAGATTCAGAGTGCAGATTCAGAGTGCAGATTCAGAGTGCAGATTGTGAGTGCAGAGTGCAGATTCAGAGTGCAGATTGTGAGTGCAGATTGTGAGTGCAGATTGTGAGTGCAGATTGTGAGTGCAGATTGTGAGTGCAGATTGTGAGTGCAGATTGTGAGTGCAGATTGTGAGTGCAGAGTGCAGATTCAGAGTGCAGATTCAGAGTGCAGATTCAGAGTGCAGATTCAGAGTGCAGATTCAGAGTGCAGATTCAGAGTGCAGATTGTGAGTGCAGATTCAGAGTGCAGATTCAGAGTGCAGATTCAGAGTGCAGATTCAGAGTGCAGATTCAGAGTGCAGATTCAGAGTGCAGATTCAGAGTGCAGATTCAGAGTGCAGATTCAGAGTGCAGATTCAGAGTGCAGATTCAGAGTGCAGATTCAGAGTGCAGGTTCAGAGTGCAGGTTCAGAGTGCAGGTTCAGAGTGCAGGTTCAGAGTGCAGGTTCAGAGTGCAGGTTCAGAGTGCAGGTTCAGAGTGCAGGTTCAGAGTGCAGGTTCAGAGTGCAGATTGTGAGTGCAGATTGTGAGTGCAGATTGTGAGTGCAGATTGTGAGTGCAGATTGTGAGTGCAGATTGTGAGTGCAGATTGTGAGCGCAGAGTGCAGATTCAGAGTGCAGATTCAGAGTGCAGATTCAGAGTGCAGATTGTGAGTGCAGATTGTGAGTGCAGATTGTGAGCGCAGAGTGCAGATTCAGAGTGCAGATTCAGAGTGCAGATTGTGAGTGCAGATTGTGAGTGCAGATTGTGAGTGCAGATTGTGAGTGCAGATTGTGAGTGCAGATTGTGAGTGCAGAGTGCAGATTCAGAGTGCAGATTGTGAGTGCAGATTGTGAGTGCAGATTGTGAGTGCAGATTGTGAGTGCAGAGTGTGAGTGCAGAGTGTGAATGCAGATCCAGAGTGCAGAGTGTGAGTGCAGATTCAGAGTGCAGATTCAGAGTGCAGATTCAGAGTGCAGATTCAGAGTGCAGATTCAGAGTGCAGATTCAGAGTACAGATTCAGAGTACAGATTCAGAGTACAGATTCAGAGTGCAGATTCAGAGTGCAGATTCAGAGTGCAGATTCAGAGTGCAGATTGTGAGTGCAGATTCAGAGTGCAGATTGTGAGTGCAGATTGTGAGTGCAGAGTGTAGATTCAGAGTGCAGATTCAGAGTGCAGATTGTGAGTGCAGATTGTGAGTGCAGATTGTGAGTGCAGATTGTGAGTGCAGATTGTGAGTGCAGAGTGCAGATTCAGAGTGCAGATTCAGTGTGCAGATTCAGTGTGCAGATTCAGAGTGCAGATTCAGAGTGCAGATTCAGAGTGCAGATTCAGAGTGCAGATTCAGAGTGCAGATTCAGAGTGCAGATTCAGAGTGCAGATTCAGAGTGCAGATTCAGAGTGCAGATTCAGAGTGCAGATTGTGAGTGCAGATTCAGAGTGCAGATTCAGAGTGCAGATTCAGAGTGCAGATTCAGAGTGCAGATTCAGAGTGCAGATTCAGAGTGCAGATTCAGAGTGCAGATTCAGAGTGCAGATTCAGAGTGCAGATTGTGAGTGCAGAGTGCAGATTCAGAGTGCAGATTCAGAGTGCAGATTGTGAGTGCAGATTGTGAGTGCAGATTGTGAGTGCAGATTGTGAGTGCAGTGCAGATTGTGAGTGCAGAGTGCAGATTCAGAGTGCAGATTCAGAGTGCAGATTCAGAGTGCAGATTCAGAGTGCAGATTCAGAGTGCAGATTCAGAGTGCAGATTCAGAGTGCAGATTCAGAGTGCAGATTCAGAGTGCAGATTCAGAGTGCAGATTGTGAGTGCAGATTGTGAGTGCAGAGTGCAGATTCAGAGTGCAGATTCAGAGTGCAGATTGTGAGTGCAGATTGTGAGTGCAGATTGTGAGTGCAGAGTGCAGATTCAGAGTGCAGATTGTGAGTGCAGATTGTGAGTGCAGATTGTGAGTGCAGATTGTGAGTGCAGAGTGTGAGTGCAGAGTGTGAGTGCAGAGTTTGAGTGCAGAGTGTGAGTGCAGTGTGAGTGCAGAGTGTGAGTGCAGAGTGTGAGTCCAGATTCAGAGTGCAGATTCAGAGTGCAGGTTCAGAGTGCAGATTGTGAGTGCAGATTGTGAGTGCAGATTGTGAGCGCAGAGTGCAGATTCAGAGTGCAGATTGTGAGTGCAGATTTTGAGTGCAGATTGTGAGTGCAGATTGTGAGTGCAGAGTGCAGATTCAGAGTGCAGATTGTGAGTGCAGATTGTGAGTGCAGATTGTGAGTGCAGATTGTGAGTGCAGAGTGTGAGTGCAGAGTGTGAGTGCAGAGTGTGAGTGCAGATTGTGAGTGCAGATTCAGAGTGTAGATTCAGAGTGCAGATTCAGAGCGCAGATTCAGAGCGCAGATTCAGAGTGCAGATTCAGAGTGCAGATTCAGAGTGCAGATTCAGAGTGCAGATTCAGAGTGCAGATTCAGAGTGCAGATTCAGAGTGCAGAGTGCAGATTGTGAGTGCAGATTGTGAGTGCAGATTGTGAGTGCAGATTGTGAGTGCAGAGTGCAGATTGTGAGTGCAGATTGTGAGTGCAGATTGTGAGTGCAGATTGTGAGTGCAGATTGTGAGTGCAGATTGTGAGTGCAGAGTGCAGATTCAGAGTGCAGATTCAGAGTGCAGATTCAGAGTGCAGATTGTGAGTGCAGATTCAGAATGCAGATTCAGAGTGCAGATTCAGAGTGCAGATTCAGAGTGCAGATTCAGAGTGCAGATTCAGAGTGCAGATTCAGAGTGCAGATTCAGAGTGCAGATTGTGAGTGCAGATTGTGAGTGCAGAGTGCAGATTCAGAGTGCAGATTCAGAGTGCAGATTCAGAGTGCATATTGTGAGTGCAGATTGTGAGTGCAGATTGTGAGTGCAGATTGTGAGTGCAGATTGTGAGTGCAGATTGTGAGTGCAGATTCAGAGTGCAGATTCAGAGTGCAGATTCAGAGTGCAGATTCAGAGTGCAGATTCAGAGTGCAGATTCAGAGTGCAGATTCAGAGTGCAGATTGTGAGTGCAGAGTGCAGATTCAGAGTGCAGATTCAGAGTGCAGATTGTGAGTGCAGATTCTGAGTGCAGATTGTGAGTGCAGATTGTGAGTGCAGATTGTGAGTGCAGATTGTGAGTGCAGATTGTAAGTGCAGAGTGCAGATTCAGAGTGCAGATTCAGAGTGCAGATTGTGAGTGCAGAGTGCAGATTCAGAGTGCAGATTCAGAGTGCAGATTGTGAGTGCAGATTCAGAGTGCAGATTCAGAGTGCAGATTCAGAGTGCAGATTCAGAGTGCAGATTGTGAGTGCAGATTGTGAGTGCAGATTGTAAGTGCAGAGTACAGATTCAGAGTGCAGATTCAGAGTGCAGATTGTGAGTGCAGATTCAGAGTGCAGATTGTGAGTGCAGATTGTGAGTGCAGATTGTGAGTGCAGATTGTGAGTGCAGATTGTGAGTGCAGATTGTAAGTGCAGAGTGCAGATTCAGAGTGCAGATTCAGAGTGCAGATTGTGAGTGCAGATTCAGAGTGCAGATTGTGAGTGCAGATTGTGAGTGCAGATTGTGAGTGCAGATTGTGAGTGCAGATTGTAAGTGCAGAGTGCAGACTCAGAGTGCAGATTCAGAGTGCAGATTCAGAGTGCAGATTGTGAGTGCAGAGTGCAGATTCAGAGTGCAGATTGTGAGTGCAGAGTGCAGATTCAGAGTGCAGATTGTGAGTGCAGATTCAGAGTGCAGATTGTGAGTGCAGATTGTGAGTGCAGATTGTGAGTGCAGATTGTGAGTGCAGAGTGTGAGTGCAGAGTGTGAGTGCAGAGTGTGAGTGCAGAGTGTGAGTGCAGAGTGTGAGTGCAGAGTGTGAGTGCAGAGTGTGAGTGCAGATTCAGAGTGCAGATTCAGAGTGCAGATTCAGAGTGCAGATTCAGAGTGCAGATTCAGAGTGCAGATTCAGAGTGCAGATTCAGAGTGCAGATTCAGAGTGCAGATTCAGAGTGCAGATTCAGAGTGCAGATTGTGAGTGCAGATTGTGAGTGCAGATTGTGAGTGCAGATTCAGAGTGCAGATTCAGAGTGCAGATTCAGAGTGCAGATTCAGAGTGCAGATTCAGAGTGCAGATTCAGAGTGCAGATTCAGAGTGCAGATTCAGAGTGCAGATTCTGAGTGCAGAGTGTGAGTGCAGAGTGTGAGTGCAGAGTGTGAGTGCAGAGTGTGAGTGCAGAGTGTGAGTGCAGATTCAGAGTGCAGATTCAGAGTGCAGATTCAGAGTGCAGATTCAGAGTGCAGATTCAGAGTGCAGATTCAGAGTGCAGATTGTGAGTGCAGATTGTGAGTGCAGAGTGTAGATTCAGAGTGCAGATTCAGAGTGCAGATTCAGAGTGCAGATTCAGAGTGCAGATTCAGAGTGCAGATTCAGAGTGCAGATTCAGAGTGCAGATTCAGAGTGCAGATTCAGAGTGCAGATTCAGAGTGCAGATTCAGAGTGCAGATTGTGAGTGCAGATTGTGAGTGCAGATTGTGAGTGCAGAGTGCAGATTCAGAGTGCAGATTCAGAGTGCAGATTCAGAGTGCAGATTCAGAGTGCAGATTCAGAGTGCAGATTCAGAGTGCAGATTCAGAGTGCAGATTCAGAGTGCAGATTCAGAGTGCAGATTGTGAGTGCAGATTGTGAGTGCAGATTGTGAGTGCAGATTGTGAGTGCAGATTGTGAGTGCAGAGTGCAAATTCAGAGTGCAGATTCAGAGTGCAGATTGTGAGTGCAGATTGTGAGTGCAGAGTGTGAGTGCAGAGTGTGAGTGCAGAGTGTGAGTGCAGAGTGTGAGTGCAGAGTGTGAGTGCAGAGTGTGAGTGCAGAGTGTGAGTGCAGAGTGTGAGTGCAGATTCAGAGTGCAGATTCAGAGTGCAGATTCAGAGTGCAGATTCAGAGTGCAGATTCAGAGTGCAGAGTGTAGATTCAGAGTGCAGATTCAGAGTGCAGATTCAGAGTGCAGATTCAGAGTGCAGATTCAGAGTGCAGATTCAGAGTGCAGATTCAGAGTGCAGATTCAGAGTGCAGATTAAGAGTGCAGATTCAGAGTGCAGATTCAGAGTGCAGATTCAGAGTGCAGATTGTGAGTGCAGATTGTGAGTGCAGATTGTGAGTGCAGATTGTGAGTGCAGAGTGCAGATTCAGAGTGCAGGTTCAGAGTGCAGGTTCAGAGTGCAGGTTCAGAGTGCAGGTTCAGAGTGCAGGTTCAGAGTGCAGGTTCAGAGTGCAGGTTCAGAGTGCAGGTTCAGAGTGCAGGTTCAGAGTGCAGGTTCAGAGTGCAGGTTCAGAGTGCAGGTTCAGAGTGCAGGTTCAGAGTGCAGATTGTGAGTGCAGATTGTGAGCGCAGAGTGCAGATTCAGAGTGCAGATTGTGAGTGCAGATTGTGAGTGCAGATTGTGAGTGCAGAGTGCAGATTCAGAGTGCAGATTGTGAGTGCAGATTGTGAGTGCAGATTGTGAGTGCAGAGTGTGAGTGCAGAGTGTGAGTGCAGAGTGTGAGTGCAGAGTGTGAGTGCAGAGTGTGAGTGCAGAGTGTGAGTGCAGAGTGTGAGTGCAGAGTGTGAGTGCAGAGTGTGAGTGCAGATTCAGAGTGCAGATTCAGAGTGCAGATTCAGAGTGCAGATTCAGAGTGCAGATTCAGAGTGCAGATTGTGAGTGCAGATTGTGAGTGCAGAGTGTAGATTCAGAGTGCAGATTCAGAGTGCAGATTCAGAGTGCAGATTCAGAGTGCAGATTCAGAGTGCAGATTCAGAGTGCAGATTCAGAGTGCAGATTGTGAGTGCAGATTGTGAGTGCAGATTGTGAGTGCAGAGTGCAGATTCAGAGTGCAGATTCAGAGTGCAGATTCAGAGTGCAGATTCAGAGTGCAGATTCAGAGTGCAGATTCAGAGTGCAGATTCAGAGTGCAGATTCAGAGTGCAGATTCAGAGTGCAGATTCAGAGTGCAGATTCAGAGTGCAGATTCAGAGTGCAGATTGTGAGTGCAGATTGTGAGTGCAGATTGTGAGTGCAGATTGTGAGTGCAGATTGTGAGTGCAGATTGTGAGTGCAGATTGTGAGTGCAGAGTGCAAATTCAGAGTGCAGATTCAGAGTGCAGATTGTGAGTGCAGATTGTGAGTGCAGAGTGTGAGTGCAGAGTGTGAGTGCAGAGTGTGAGTGCAGAGTGTGAGTGCAGAGTGTGAGTGCAGAGTGTGAGTGCAGAGTGTGAGTGCAGAGTGTGAGTGCAGAGTGTGAGTGCAGATTCAGAGTGCAGATTCAGAGTGCAGATTCAGAGTGCAGATTCAGAGTGCAGATTCAGAGTGCAGAGTGTAGATTCAGAGTGCAGATTCAGAGTGCAGATTCAGAGTGCAGATTCAGAGTGCAGATTCAGAGTGCAGATTCAGAGTGCAGATTCAGAGTGCAGATTCAGAGTGCAGATTCAGAGTGCAGATTAAGAGTGCAGATTCAGAGTGCAGATTCAGAGTGCAGATTCAGAGTGCAGATTGTGAGTGCAGATTGTGAGTGCAGATTGTGAGTGCAGAGTGCAGATTCAGAGTGCAGATTAAGAGTGCAGATTCAGAGTGCAGATTCAGAGTGCAGATTCAGAGTGCAGATTCAGAGTGCAGATTCAGAGTGCAGATTCAGAGTGCAGATTGTGAGTGCAGAGTGCAGATTCAGAGTGCAGATTCAGAGTGCAGATTCAGAGTGCAGATTCAGAGTGCAGGTTCAGAGTGCAGGTTCAGAGTGCAGGTTCAGAGTGCAGGTTCAGAGTGCAGGTTCAGAGTGCAGATTCAGAGTGCAGATTCAGAGTGCAGATTCAGAGTGCAGATTCAGAGTGCAGATTGTGAGTGCAGAGTGCAGATTCAGAGTGCAGATTCAGAGTGCAGATTCAGAGTGCAGATTCAGAGTGCAGATTCAGAGTGCAGATTCAGAGTGCAGATTGTGAGTGCAGATTGTGAGTGCAGATTGTGAGTGCAGATTGTGAGTGCAGATTGTGAGTGCAGATTGTGAGTGCAGATTGTGAGTGCAGAGTGCAGATTCAGAGTGCAGATTCAGAGTGCAGGTTCAGAGTGCAGGTTCAGAGTGCAGGTTCAGAGTGCAGGTTCAGAGTGCAGGTTCAGAGTGCAGGTTCAGAGTGCAGGTTCAGAGTGCAGGTTCAGAGTGCAGGTTCAGAGTGCAGGTTCAGAGTGCAGGTTCAGAGTGCAGGTTCAGAGTGCAGGTTCAGAGTGCAGGTTCAGAGTGCAGATTGTGAGTGCAGATTGTGAGCGCAGAGTGCAGATTCAGAGTGCAGATTGTGAGTGCAGATTGTGAGTGCAGATTGTGAGTGCAGAGTGCAGATTCAGAGTGCAGATTGTGAGTGCAGGTTCAGAGTGCAGATTGTGAGTGCAGAGTGTGAGTGCAGAGTGTGAGTGCAGAGTGTGAGTGCAGAGTGTGAGTGCAGAGTGTGAGTGCAGAGTGTGAGTGCAGAGTGTGAGTGCAGAGTGTGAGTGCAGAGTGTGAGTGCAGATTCAGAGTGCAGATTCAGAGTGCAGATTCAGAGTGCAGATTCAGAGTGCAGATTCAGAGTGCAGATTCAGAGTGCAGATTGTGAGTGCAGATTGTGAGTGCAGATTGTGAGTGCAGATTGTGAGTGCAGATTGTGAGTGCAGAGTGTAGATTCAGAGTGCAGATTCAGAGTGCAGATTCAGAGTGTAGATTCAGAGTGCAGATTCAGAGTGCAGATTCAGAGTGCAGATTGTGAGTGCAGATTGTGAGTGCAGATTGTGAGTGCAGATTCAGAGTGCAGATTCAGAGTGCAGATTCAGAGTGCAGATTCAGAGTGCAGATTCAGAGTGCAGATTCAGAGTGCAGATTCAGAGTGCAGATTGTGAGTGCAGAGTGCAGATTCAGAGTGCAGATTGTGAGTGCAGATTGTGAGTGCAGATTGTGAGTGCAGATTGTGAGTGCAGATTGTGAGTGCAGATTGTGAGTGCAGATTGTGAGTGCAGATTGTGAGTGCAGAGTGCAGATTCAGAGTGCAGATTCAGAGTGCAGATTGTGAGTGCAGATTCAGAGTGCAGATTCAGAGTGCAGATTCAGAGTGCAGATTCAGAGTGCAGATTCAGAGTGCAGATTCAGAGTGCAGATTCAGAGTGCAGATTCAGAGTGCAGATTCAGAGTGCAGATTCAGAGTGCAGATTCAGAGTGCAGATTCAGAGTGCAGATTCAGAGTGCAGATTGTGAGTGCAGATTGTGAGTGCAGATTGTGAGTGCAGATTGTGAGTGCAGAGTGCAGATTCAGAGTGCAGATTCAGAGTGCAGATTCAGAGTGCAGATTCAGAGTGCAGATTCAGAGTGTAGATTCAGAGTGCAGATTCAGAGTGCAGATTCAGAGTGCAGATTCAGAGTGCAGATTGTGAGTGCAGAGTGCAGATTCAGAGTGCAGATTGTGAGTGCAGATTGTGAGTGCAGATTGTGAGTGCAGATTGTGAGTGCAGATTGTGAGTGCAGATTGTGAGTGAAGATTGTGAGTGCAGATTGTGAGTGCAGATTGTGAGTGCAGAGTGCAGATTCAGAGTGCAGATTCAGAGTGCAGATTCAGAGTGCAGATTCAGAGTGCAGATTCAGAGTGCAGATTCAGAGTGCAGATTCAGAGTGCAGATGCAGAGTGCAGATTCAGAGTGCAGATTCAGAGTGCAGATTCAGAGTGCAGATTCAGAGTGCAGATTGTGAGTGCAGAATGCAGATTCAGAGTGCAGATTCAGAGTGCAGATTGTGAGTGCAGATTGTGAGTGCAGATTGTGAGTGCAGATTGTGTGCAGATTGTGAGTGCAGATTGTGAGTGCAGAGTGCAGATTCAGAGTGCAGATTCAGAGTGCAGATTGTGAGTGCAGATTCAGAGTGCAGATTCAGAGTGCAGATTCAGAGTGCAGATTCAGAGTGCAGGTTCAGAGTGCAGATTGTCAGTGCAGAATGCAGATTCAGAGTGCAGATTCAGAGTGCAGATTGTGAGTGCAGATTGTGAGTGCAGTTTGTGAGTGCAGATTGTGAGTGCAGATTGTGAGTGCAGATTGTGAGTGCAGAGTGCAGATTCAGAGTGCAGATTGTGAGTGCAGATTCAGAGTGCAGATTCAGAGTGCAGATTCAGAGTGCAGATTCAGAGTGCAGGTTCAGAGTGCAGGTTCAGAGTGCAGGTTCAGAGTGCAGGTTCAGAGTGCAGGTTCAGAGTGCAGGTTCAGAGTGCAGGTTCAGAGTGCAGGTTCAGAGTGCAGGTTCAGAGTGCAGGTTCAGAGTGCAGGTTCAGAGTGCAGGTTCAGAGTGCAGGTTCAGAGTGCAGGTTCAGAGTGCAGGTTCAGAGTGCAGATTGTGAGTGCAGATTCAGAGTGCAGATCAGATTGTGAGTGCAGATTGTGAGTGCAGAGTGCAGATTCAGAGTGCAGATTCAGAGTGCAGATTCAGAGTGCAGATTCAGAGTGCAGATTCAGAGTGCAGATTGTGAGTGCAGAGTGCAGATTCAGAGTGCAGATTGTGAGTGCAGATTGTGAGTGCAGATTGTGAGTGCAGATTGTGAGTGCAGATTGTGAGTGCAGATTGTGAGTGCAGAGTGCAGATTCAGAGTGCAGATTCAGAGTGCAGGTTCAGAGTGCAGGTTCAGAGTGCAGGTTCAGAGTGCAGGTTCAGAGTGCAGGTTCAGAGTGCAGGTTCAGAGTGCAGGTTCAGAGTGCAGGTTCAGAGTGCAGGTTCAGAGTGCAGGTTCAGAGTGCAGATTGTGAGTGCAGATTGTGAGTGCAGATTGTGAGTGCAGATTGTGAGTGCAGATTGTGAGCGCAGAGTGCAGATTCAGAGTGCAGATTGTGAGTGCAGATTTTGAGTGCAGATTGTGAGTGCAGATTGTGAGTGCAGAGTGCAGATTCAGAGTGCAGATTGTGAGTGCAGATTGTGAGTGCAGATTGTGAGTGCAGATTGTGAGTGCAGAGTGTGAGTGCAGAGTGTGAGTGCAGATTCAGAGTGCAGAGTGTGAGTGCAGATTCAGAGTGCAGATTCAGAGTGCAGATTCAGAGTGCAGATTCAGAGTGCAGATTCAGAGTACAGATTCAGAGTGCAGATTCAGAGTGCAGATTGTGAGTGCAGATTCAGAGTGCAGATTGTGAGTGCAGATTGTGAGTGCAGAGTGTAGATTCAGAGTGCAGATTCAGAGTGCAGATTCAGAGTGCAGATTGTGAGTGCAGATTGTGAGTGCAGAGTGCAGATTCAGAGTGCAGATTCAGTGTGCAGATTCAGTGTGCAGATTCAGAGTGCAGATTCAGAGTGCAGATACAGAGTGCAGATTCAGAGTGCAGATTCAGAGTGCAGATTCAGAGTGCAGATTGTGAGTGCAGAGTGCAGATTCAGAGTGCAGATTCAGAGTGCAGATTGTGAGTGCAGATTGTGAGTGCAGATTGTGAGTGCAGATTGTGAGTGCAGTGCAGATTGTGAGTGCAGAGTGCAGATTCAGAGTGCAGATTCAGAGTGCAGATTGTGAGTGCAGATTGTGAGTGCAGATTCAGAGTGCAGATTCAGAGTGCAGATTCAGAGTGCAGATTCAGAGTGCAGATTCAGAGTGCAGATTCAGAGTGCAGAGTGCAGATTCAGAGTGCAGATTCAGAGTGCAGATTCAGAGTGCAGATTGTGAGTGCAGAGTGCAGATTCAGAGTGCAGATTGTGAGTGCAGATTGTGAGTGCAGATTGTGAGTGCAGATTGTGAGTGCAGATTGTGAGTGCAGAGTGTGAGTGCAGAGTGTGAGTGCAGAGTGTGAGTGCAGAGTGTGAGTGCAGAGTGTGAGTGCAGAGTGTGAGTGCAGAGTGTGAGTACAGAGTGTGAGTGCAGAGTGTGAGTCCAGATTCAGAGTGCAGGTTCAGAGTGCAGGTTCAGAGTGCAGATTGTGAGTGCAGATTGTGAGCGCAGAGTGCAGATTCAGAGTGCAGATTGTGAGTGCAGATTTTGAGTGCAGATTGTGAGTGCAGATTGTGAGTGCAGAGTGCAGATTCAGAGTGCAGATTGTGAGTGCAGATTCAGAGTGCAGATTGTGAGTGCAGATTGTGAGTGCAGAGTGTGAGTGCAGAGTGTGAGTGCAGATTGTGAGTGCAGATTCAGAGTGCAGATTCAGAGTGCAGATTCAGAGTGCAGATTCAGAGTGCAGATTCAGAGCGCAGATTCAGAGCGCAGATTCAGAGTGCAGATTCAGAGTGCAGATTCAGAGTGCAGATTCAGAGTGCAGAGTGCAGATTGTGAGTGCAGATTGTGAGTGCAGATTGTGAGTGCAGATTGTGAGTGCAGATTGTGAGTGCAGATTGTGAGTGCAGAGTGCAGATTGTGAGTGCAGATTGTGAGTGCAGATTGTGAGTGCAGATTGTGAGTGCAGATTGTGAGTGCAGATTGTGAGTGCAGAGTGCAGATTCAGAGTGCAGATTCAGAGTGCAGATTCAGAGTGCAGATTCAGAGTGCAGATTCAGAGTGCAGATTCAGAGTGCAGATTCAGAGTGCAGATTCAGAGTGCAGATTGTGAGTGCAGAGTGCAGATTCAGAGTGCAGATTCAGAGTGCAGATTGTGAGTGCATATTGTGAGTGCAGATTGTGAGTGCAGATTGTGAGTGCAGATTGTGAGGGCAGATTGTGAGGGCAGATTGTGAGGGCAGATTGTGAGTGCAGAGTGTAGATTCAGAGTGCAGATTCAGAGTGCAGATTCAGAGTGCAGATTCAGAGTGCAGATTCAGAGTGCAGATTCAGAGTGCAGATTCAGAGTGCAGATTCAGAGTGCAGATTCAGAGTGCAGATTGTGAGTGCAGATTGTGAGTGCAGATTGTGAGTGCAGAGTGCAGTTTCAGAGTGCAGATTCAGAGTGCAGATTCAGAGTGCAGATTCAGAGTGCAGATTCAGAGTGCAGATTGTGAGTGCAGAGTGCAGATTCAGAGTGCAGATTCAGAGTGCAGATTAAGAGTGCAGATTCAGAGTGCAGATTGTGAGTGCAGAGTGCAGATTCAGAGTGCAGATTGTGAGTGCAGATTGTGAGTGCAGATTGTGAGTGCAGATTGTGAGTGCAGAGTGCAGATTCAGAGTGCAGATTCAGAGTGCAGATTCAGAGTGCAGATTCAGAGTGCAGATTGTGAGTGCAGATTGTGAGTGCAGAGTGCAGATTCAGAGTGCAGATTCAGAGTGCAGATTCAGAGTGCAGATTAAGAGTGCAGATTCAGAGTGCAGATTGTGAGTGCAGAGTGCAGATTCAGAGTGCAGATTGTGAGTGCAGATTGTGAGTGCAGATTGTGAGTGCAGATTGTGAGTGCAGATTGTGAGTGCAGAGTGCAGATTCAGAGTGCAGATTCAGAGTGCAGATTCAGAGTGCAGATTGTGAGTGCAGATTCAGAGTGCAGATTCAGAGTGCAGATTCAGAGTGCAGATTCAGAGTGCAGGTTCAGAGTGCAGGTTCAGAGTGCAGGTTCAGAGTGCATGTTGGACAGGCCACATGAAGGGCTCGCTCCCTCCCCGCAGGATAGGGCCCGGGCCACCGTCAGCACCATTGCCCGGCCCAGCCGCCATCTTGGACACGGCACCACGCGGCCGCGCGGCCTCAGCCCGACCCCAACCCTGGGCCTGGCCAGGCCCGACATCCCGGCACCACCCTCCACCCAGGAGGTGAACGGCCCACTTGGCAGGTCAATGGGAGTACGAAGTGTCGATGGCTCTCCCCCGCCAGGTGCCGAGCACCCCAAGCCTCCTCGGGCGCTGGCTCCACCCCCCTGCTGGGTGTCTGGACTCCCTCATCCCAGACCTCCCGACCTCCAAGAGCGAGGGTCCGGACATCAAAGGGCGCCAGACCTATAACTGAGGCAGCCCCAGGACAGGAAGGCAGTTGTATCCTGGAGTCGAGAGACACCACGACAAACTCATCCTTGACGGACTGTTGGCGCTGCCACAGCCCTGCCTTGTGAACTATTGTCCTGCCTGCTGGCGCTGCCGCGGCCCTCTGCAACCTTCATCCTCGTGGGACCTGCTGGCGCTGCCGCGGCCCTCTGCAACCTTCATCCTCGTGGGACCTGCTGGCGCTGCCGCGGCCCTCTGCAACCTGCATTCTCGTGGGACCTGCTGGCGCTGCCGCGGCCCGTTGTAACCTTCATCCTCGTGGGACCTGCTGGCGCTGCCGCGGCCCGTTGCAACCTGCATTCTCGTGGGACCTGCTGGCGCTGCCGCGGCCCGTTGTAACCTTCATCCTCGCTGGGACCTGCTGGCGCTGCCGCGGCCCGTTGCCACCTACGACCTCTGCGGGACCTGCCGGCGCTGCCGCTGTCTGACCCATCCGAACACCGAGCTCGAGGATTGTGAGCTATCACCGTTACACACCCGTACCCGTGGGTACCAAGACTGTCCCGCTACCCCCTTCCCTTACTAGAGACTAGAATTGAGAGGATCATCGTGTCCTGATCGCCCTGTATCGTACCACTCCACTACCCGAAGTGCCTATAAAAGGTGTTACCATAATCTTTGTGTGGTGTCCATCTGTGGGGGGGAAGTTACCTGTCTGTGCGATCACTGTGCTCGGCCGACCCTCCAGGTCCCCGTCTAACATTGGTGGCTAGCGGCGCGATCCGAACCAACGCGTACCGTACAGACAGTAACTCACCCTACGACTAAAACCACAATGACGACCAAAGAGAGCGGATCGGCGGAGAAGTTCAAGATGGAAAAGCTGGAAGAATACAACCACCGAGAGCTCAAACAATTTTGCATGGACTTAGGCATTGCTACCACCGGGCTAAGCACAAAAGAAGACTTCAAAAACGCCCTAGAGGCCTGGACAGAGACAAATACCGCAACCCCCCGGGACCCCGCAGCCCCGGAAGTCAACACCACCCGGACGGAGGAACGGAGAACAGGCCCCTCCCATGAAGAGATCCAGGAGCGGGAAAAAAATAGATTACACGAGTTAGACTTGGCACGACTCAGATTAGACGGAGAATTGAAACTGGCGGAACAAAAAATAAACTTAGAACACTTACGGCTCAGAGAAGAGCGAGAGGAAAAACAGAGACAGAGAGACCTCGAAGAAAAAAGACTGGCATACGAGCACGAGTGCAAACTAGCGGAGATAGAAATACGCAAACAGAACAAAAACCTAGGGGTGCCCGAGCAACCGCACTCCCCGGGTCCTACCGAGCAGAAGGTCCACATCCCCAAGGATGTGGTCCGAGAATATCACCGGAACGACGACATACAGCAGTGGTTCAAAGCCTATGAGATTGCCATGACCGCCCACCGGGTCGCTCGAAGTGACTGGGGAGCCGGTCTATGGGGGAGATTCGTCAACGAGGGTCGTGATGCCCTGCTGCAGCTTCCGGACCATCACATGACGTCCTATGACCACATGAAGGCCGCCCTCCTCAGTCGATATGGACTTACACCCGAAATGTACCGCCAGAGGTTCCGCAACTGCACCCGGATCCCAGGTACGACGTGGTTGGAATACGTGAACTATTTCAGCCGAGCCTTCGAGGGGTGGATCAAGGGGAACAACGTAACCACTTACGAACAACTCTTCAATCTCATTGTATGGGAGCACCTCTCCAACAACTGCTTTGTCGAGCTCAGGCAGCACCTCCTCGACAGTAAATTGACTGAACCCCGGCAGCTCGCCACCGAGGCTGACCGGTGGGAGAGCACCCGAGTGGCCCGGAGTGGGCCGAATGAGCAGAACAGAACCAACCAAGGTCACCATCGCCCCCGGGGAGGAGGAGGAGGCCCGGGCCGGGGCAGAGACGCCGCCCCGGCCGCACCCACTAACGCCACCCCGGCCCCAGCAGGCCGGGGAAACCCCCCGATGCGCCCGGGGTTCCGAGCTAACGTGACATGTCATCGATGCCAGCGAGTCGGCCACTATGCCAGTGACCCGACCTGCCCGAAGAACCAGGCCCCCGGGCCCCGCCAGATGGCGGCCGCCGCCCTGGGAGAAGAACAAGTCTCCGAAGACACGGAGACCTATGAGTCGGAGCAGTTCGAGTGGGAACCCGCCGCCATGACCCTGGCATGCCTGGGAGGAAGAGACATGGTCCCGCGGACTCCCCTGCCCGCCAACACTCGGAAGTACAGCCAATGGGTGAGCATCAATGGGCGCAAGGCCGAGGCCCTACGTGACACCGGGGCCAGTGTGACGGCCGTCCGCTGTCACCTGGTGACCCCAGAACAAATCCTACCAAACGTACTTTGCCCCGTCCGATCGGCAGATAACTCGGAGAGCCTGTGTCGGATGGCCTGCGTCCCCTTCGAATGGGGAGGAGTGTCCGGCATGCTGAAAGTAACCGTCCGTGACGATGCCCCCGTAGACTGCCTCCTGGGGAACGATCTCGAGAGCTCCCCGTGGGCCGCTGTGGAAAGAAGAGAGCATCTGGGGATGTTGGGTCTCCCGGAATGGGCATGCGTAACCACCCGGTCCATGGCCACCCGCACCATCCCTAGACCAGAAGAACCAGAATGGGCAGCACCTCCGCCCTCGATCACTCCAGAAGAAGACTTCCTCCAGACCGACCACCCGGACCCCACCCCAGAGGGGTCCACACAGCCCCCCGAGCTTCCCGACCTGGCTCAGTGGCGTCAAGAAGGGGGGCCCACCCAGGAACAATTCCGGCAGGAGCAAAAGACCTGCCCCTCCCTCGAGGGATTGCGACAGCAAGCGCTCGCCCAGAGCCAAGGAGACACCACCGGGGCCCACTGGGTTTATTGGGACAATGATCTCTTGTACAGCGAACAGAAAATCGCAGAACTGGGGGCCGGGCGAGTGCTGGTGGTGCCCCTCCACTTCAGAGACTTCCTGTTGAACCTAGCCCATGATGTCCCCCTGGCCGGGCACCTGGGCCAAGACAAGACCTACCACCGCCTGGTGACTCACTTTTTTTGGCCCAAAATGAGGAATGACGTATCCAACCATTGCCGGTCCTGCCCGACCTGCCAGGCCAGTGGGAAGAGCGGCCGCAAACTCAAGGCACCCCTACAACCATTCCCCGTGGTGACCACCCCGTTCGAAAGGGTGGGAATAGACATTGTGGGGCCCCTGGACCCCCGAACAGCACAGGGACATCGCTTCATCCTGGTCCTGGTGGATCACGCTACCCGCTATCCTGAGGC
Source organism: Lissotriton helveticus (assembly GCF_964261635.1). Lineage (NCBI taxonomy): Eukaryota > Metazoa > Chordata > Amphibia > Caudata > Salamandridae > Lissotriton > Lissotriton helveticus. The sequence goes on from NC_136061.1 coordinate 537,706,768, forward strand.
GGTCCCCCTTCGTACGATAACAGCCCCAGTAGTGGGTCGAGCCTTGATGGGGATCTTCTCTCGAGTGGGCTTTCCCCGGGAAGTCGTCAGCGACAGGGGTACGAACTTTATCTCAAAATACATGAAGTCCCTCTGGCAACAGTGTGGGGTCACCTACCGATTCACGACCCCCTATCACCCTCAAGGGAACGGACTGGTTGAGCGGTTCAACCGCACGCTCAAAGGGATGATTGGGGGGTTGGAAGAGCCCCTCCGTCGCCAGTGGGATGTGCTACTACCGTGCCTTCTCTTTGCCTACCGAGAAGTCCCCCAGAAGTCCCTCGGCTTCAGCCCTTTCGAACTCTTGTATGGACACCCGGTGCGAGGCCCGCTCAGCCTAGTCAAAGAAGGCTGGGAAATGCCCCCTCTAAAGAACCCTCCAGATGTTTTCAAGTACCTCCTAACCCTCCGCAACCAGACCAGAAGGTTCAGAGAGATGGCCAAAGCAAACCTGGAGGCCAGTCAGGAGGACATGAAAAGGTGGTACGATCAAAATACCTCCTCCATCGAATTTGAACCCGGCCAACAAGTGTGGGTAATGTGTTGGACAGGCCGCATGTTCGAGCTGTACCCCCTCCCCGCAATGGGACCAGGACCCTGGCTCTCCCTGCATCCCCAGCCAGAGTCCACCAACGACCACCCGAAGTACCCTGCAATCCCTCCACTACAAGACACCAGCTCCGGACCCCGCTGGCCCGGGTCACCATCTACCCCACGACATCGACCCGGCCGCCATCTTGGGGCGCTGCAGCACGAGGCCGCGTGGCCTCAACTCGACCCTCACCCTGGGCCCGGCCGGGCCCGACATCGAGGCACCAACCTCCCCCCAGGAGGCAGAGTGACCACTTGGCGAGTCAATGGGAGAAGGAATCGTCAACGGCTCTCCTCCGCCAGGTGTCGATCACCCCAGGCCGCCTGGGCGCTGGCTCCACCCCCCTGCTGGGTGTCTGGACTCCCTCATCCCGGACCTCCCGGCCCCCAGGCGCGAGGGTCCGGACATCAAAGGGGACCAGACCTATAACTGGGGCAGGACCAGACCAGGAAGGCAGTTGTATCCTGGAGTCGAGAGACCCGAGAAGAACTCATCCGTGACTTGGCCTGCTGGCGCTGCCGCGGCCCTCTGCCTCGTGAAACCATCTCGGCCTGCTGGCGCTGCCGCGGCCCTCTGCCTCGTGAAACCATCGTCTTGGCCTGCTGGCGCTGCCGCGGCCCTCTGCCTCGTGAAACCCTCTTGGCCTGCTGGCGCTGCCGCGGTCCTCTGCCTCGTGAAACCATCTTGGCCTGCTGGTGCTGCCGCGGCCCTCTGCCTCGTGAAACCATCGTCTTGGCCTGCTGGCGCTGCCGCGGCCCTCTGCCTCGTGAAACCATCTTGGCCTGCTGGCGCTGCCGCGGCCCGATCCACAGACCCTCCAGCTCGAGGATTGTGAGCTCGCCTTTTACCACCACCTGTACCGATCCGATACTAAGACTGTCCCGCTACCCCCTTTCCCTACAGAGACTAGAAGTGAGAGGACCCCCGGGTCCAAGTTATCCTGTATCGCTGATATCCTTGCCTTAAGAACCTTATATAAAGCCTTGAACTCGACTTGGTGTGGTGCCTGTTTGTGGGGAGGGAGGGTACTTGTCTGTACGATCACCGGAGACGGTCCCCCTCGGGGATCTCTCCCTCGGTATCCGGCCGACCCTCAGGGTCCCCGTCTAACATTGGTGGCCAGCGACGGGATCCGAACCTACGCATAATCGTACAGAAAGTCACTCGCCCCACCACACACAACAACCATGTCAATAGAGAGCGGAACGACGGAAAAATTTCAGATGGAAAAATTGGAAGACTACAACCACCGGGAACTGAAGCAATATTGCATAGAACTTGGACTTCCAACCACAGGTCTTAGCACAAAGGAAGACTTCAAACGAGCCCTAGAAGCTTGGGCAGAAACGGGTACGGCCGTACCCCGAACACAAACAACCGAAACGAGCCCCGCACCAACTAAAGAAAGAACGGATCTCTCCCTGGAAGAGATCCGAGAAAGAGAAAAAACCAGACTCCACGAATTAGAACTTGCCCGACTTCGCTTGGATGGGGAACTCAAGCTGGCAGAACAAAAAATAACCCTGGAACACTTACGACTCAGGGAAGAGCGGGAAGACAAGCAAAGACAGAGGGAGCTAGAGGAAAAGAGACTAGAATACGAACATGAGCGCAATCTCAAAGCACTGGAGATTCAGAAACAGAATAAGGACCTCGGGCTCCCCGAACGACCGACCCCGTCTGCCTCGACCGAACCCAAGGTTCACATCCCCAAAGATGTCATCCGGGAATACCACAAGAACGATGATATCCAGCAGTGGTTTAAAGCCTATGAGGTGGCAATGACCTCCCACCGGATTCCCCGAAGCGATTGGGGAGCCGGATTATGGGGGAGGTTTGTCAACGAAGGGCGGGACGCCCTGCTGCAACTCCCGGACCAGCTGATGACCTCCTACGACCACATGAAGGCCGCCCTCCTCACTCGATACGGGCTCACACCTGAGATGTACCGCCAACGGTTCCGCGACTGCAAACGGATTCCGGGTACAACTTGGGTGGAGTACGTGAACTTTTTTAGCCGAGCCTTCGAGGGGTGGATCAAGGGCAACAAAGTAACCACCTACGACCAACTCTTTGACCTTATCGTATGGGAACACCTGTCGAACAACTGCTTCGTGGAGCTCCGGCAACACCTCCTGGACAGCAAGCTAACCGACCCTCGACAACTCGCCGCCGAAGCCGACCGGTGGGAAAGCACCCGAGTTGGCCGGAGCGCACCCAGCGAAGTATCCAGATCGTATCGCCCCCGAGGGGGAGGAGGAAGTCAGGGTCGGGGGAGAGACCCCGGCCCCTCGTCACCCCCCAGAAACCCCTCGACCCCGGTTGGCCGGGGAAGCCCTGCCGTCCGGGCCGGTTTCCGGGCCAACATTACGTGCCACAGGTGCCAGCGACCCGGCCACTACGCCAGTGATCCCAACTGCCCAAAGAATCCGAACACTACTCCCCGCCAAGTTGCAGCGGCGGCCCTAGGGGAAGAAATAATCCCGGAAGACCAAGAGGAGTACGAGACCGATCCCTCTGAATGGGCACCCGCCGCCATGGCACTGGTCTGCTTAGGGGAGAGAGACATGATTCCGCGGGCCCCCCTTCCCGCCAACACACAGAAGTACGGTCAATGGGTCAACATCAATGGCCGCCGGGCGGAAGCCCTCCGCGACACCGGGGCCAGTGTAACGGCGGTCCGACGCCACCTCGTCACTCCAGACCAAATCTTGCCGAACATTCTTTGCCCTGTTCGATCAGCCGACAACTCCGAAAGCCTATGCCACATGGCCTGCGTCCCCTTCGAGTGGGGAGGAGTAACAGGGATGCTAAAAGTAACTGTCCGCGATGATGCCCCCGTGGACTGCCTCCTAGGAAACGACCTTGAAAGCTCTCCCTGGGCAGCTGTCGAACGGAGGGAGCACCTGGGGATGCTTGGCCTCCCCGAATGGGTCTGCGTCACGACCCGGTCCATGACCGCCCGCGCGGTCCCCAGCCCAGAAGAGCCCGAGTGGCCAGAACCTCCTCCCGCGCTCATCCCAGAGGAGGCCGCCCCAGAAGCCATTCCCTTGACCCAAACCGAAGAAGGACCCGACCAGCTTCGGGACGTCCCTGACCTGGCACAATGGCGGCAGGAGGGAGGCCCCACGCAGGAACAATTCCGGGCCGAGCAACAAACCTGTCCTTCTCTCGAAGGACTCCGGCAGCAAGCCCTGGCCCAGAGCACCGGGGATACCTCGGGGGCCCACTGGATCTACTGGGACCAAGACCTGCTCTACAGCGAGCAGAAAATTGCAGAACTAGGGGCCAGTCGGGTGCTGGTGGTGCCCCTTCGCTTCCGAGACTTCCTCCTGAACTTAGCCCACGATGTCCCCCTTGCCGGACACCTGGGGCAGGACAAAACCTACGACCGCCTGGTGACCCATTTTTTCTGGCCCCACATGCGGAAGGATGTCACCAACCACTGCAAGGCCTGCCCCACCTGCCAGGCCAGCGGAAAAAGTGGCCGAAAAATCAAAGCACCATTACAACCCTTTCCTGTCGTCACCACCCCGTTTGAACGAGTGGGAATAGACATTGTGGGGCCCCTCGACCCTCGAACAGCCCAAGGACACCGGTTCATCCTGGTCCTGGTAGACCACGCCACCCGCTATCCCGAGGCCATCCCTCTTCGGACTGTGACGGCCCCCGTGGTGGGCCGGGCCCTGATGGGGATCTTCTCCCGGGTGGGGTTCCCCCGGGAGGTCGTCAGTGACAGGGGCACGAACTTTATCTCCAGATATATGAAGTCCCTCTGGCAGCAATGCGGGGTCACCTACAAATTCACGACCCCCTATCACCCGCAAGGAAACGGACTGGTCGAGAGATTCAACCGCACCCTCAAGGGGATGATTATGGGTCTAGAAGAACCCCTTCGACGCCAGTGGGACGTACTGCTGCCATGCCTCCTGTTTGCCTATCGGGAGGTCCCGCAGAAGTCCCTCGGCTTCAGCCCCTTTGAACTACTGTACGGACACCCCGTCCGGGGCCCCCTCAGCCTAGTCAAGGAAGGTTGGGAGCAGCCTCCCCAGAAAACGCCCCCGGACATCTACCGGTATCTCCTGGCTCTCCGCAACCAGACCCGGCGGTTCCGAGACACCGCCAAAGCCAACCTCGAGGCCAGTCAGGAGGACGTGAAGAGGTGGTACGATCAGCACACGTCCTCCATTGAGTTCGAACCTGGACAACAGGTCTGGGTGATGTCCCCGGTTGAGCCCTGTGCCCTCCAAGACAGATGGTCCGGGCCCTTCAAGGTAATCGAACGCAAGGGGCCCGTCACCTATTTAATCGACATGGAGACTGCCCGGAAACCCCTACGGGTCCTCCATGCCAACAGGCTCAAACCCCATTTTGTGCAATCCGAACTCAGCCTCCTAATGGCTACCGATACTGGGACAGAAGAAGACTCCGAACCCCTTCCGGACTTACTGAGGGCCTTCGAGCAGGATGGCTCAGTGGAAGGGGTCCAGCTCTCCGAGGCCCTGTCCCCGGAGCAACGCCAAGACTGCCAAACGCTCCTGAGGCAGTTCGCCTCCCTGTTCTCCCTCACCCCCGGAGTCACCCCCTGGTGCCTCCACGATGTGGACACCGGGGACAGCCCTCCTATTCGACACCGAGCGTACCGCGTACCAGACCGGGTACGAGCCTGCATCCAGACCGAGGTGTCCAAGATGCTGACCCTAGGAGTGATCGAACCCTCAGACAGTCCCTGGGCGAGCCCAGTCGTCCTGGTTCCCAAGGCAGCTGCCCCGGGCGTTGCCCCTGAGCTCCGGTTCTGCGTGGACTATCGAGGGCTGAATGCAGTTACCCGGACCGACGCTCATCCCATCCCCCGGGCAGACGAGCTAATTGACCGGATGGGGGCCGCCCGCTACCTGAGCATCTTCGACTTAACAGCGGGCTACTGGCAGATCGGCCTCACCCCTAGGGCCCAAGAACGATCCGCCTTCTCTACCCCAGACGGGCACTACCACTTTAAAGTCATGCCCTTCGGCATGAAAAACGCCCCGGCAACGTTCCAACGGCTGGTAAACCAGGTACTGGCGGGCCTGGAAGACTTCAGCGCCGCCTACCTGGACGACATTGCTGTGTACAGCCACCAGTGGACCGACCACCTCCGCCACCTGCGGGAGGTTCTACTCGCCCTCCAGCAAGCCGGGCTCACCATCAAGGCCAGCAAGTGCCAAGTTGGCCAAGGGTCCGTGACCTACCTGGGACACCAAGTGGGAAGCGGGCTGGTGGCCCCTCTCCAACTCAAGATTGCTGCCATCCAGGCCTGGCAACCCCCTACGAGCCAAACGGAGGTCCGGGCCTTCCTGGGGCTCACCGGATACTACCGGCGGTTCGTGAAGGACTATGGCAGCATCGTGGGGCCCCTCACAGAGCTCACCTCCAAAAAGAGCCCCAAAACCGTCAACTGGACCCCGGGCTGCCAATCAGCCTTCGAGAAGCTAAAGACCGCCATGTGCACGGCCCCCGTGCTCCAGGCTCCCGACTACAGCCGGGAATTCATTGTGCAGACGGACGCCTCCGATCATGGTGTGGGGGCCGTCCTCTCCCAACTCAACGCCGAAGGGGTCGACCATCCGGTGGTCTTCATCAGCCGACGCCTCTTGCCCCGAGAACAGCGCTGGAGCACCATTGAGAGGGAGGCCTTCGCCGTAGTCTGGGCACTCAAGAAGCTCCGGCCATACCTCTTCGGCACCCACTTCCGGGTGCAAACAGACCACCGACCCCTGCAATGGCTGATGCAAATGCGGGGGGAGAACCCGAAGCTGTTGCGCTGGTCCATCTCCCTGCAGGCGATGGACTTCACGGTGGAACATCGTCCAGGCCAGGACCACGCCAACGCCGACGGCCTGTCACGCTTTTTCCGCCTCAGCGAGGAGAGTCCCCAGGAAGATGGCTGACTCTCCCCGCCTTCAGCTGGGGGGGACGCATGTTGGACAGGCCGCATGTTCGAGCTGTACCCCCTCCCCGCAATGGGACCAGGACCCTGGCTCTCCCTGCATCCCCAGCCAGAGTCCACCAACGACCACCCGAAGTACCCTGCAATCCCTCACTACAAGACACCAGCTCCGGACCCCGCTGGCCCGGGTCACCATCTACCCCACGACATCGACCCGGCCGCCATCTTGGGGCGCTGCAGCACGAGGCCGCGTGGCCTCAACTCGACCCTCACCCTGGGCCCGGCCGGGCCCGACATCGAGGCACCAACCTCCCCCCAGGAGGCAGAGTGACCACTTGGCGAGTCAATGGGAGAAGGAATCGTCAACGGCTCTCCTCCGCCAGGTGTCGATCACCCCAGGCCGCCTGGGCGCTGGCTCCACCCCCCTGCTGGGTGTCTGGACTCCCTCATCCCGGACCTCCCGGCCCCCAGGCGCGAGGGTCCGGACATCAAAGGGGACCAGACCTATAACTGGGGCAGGACCAGACCAGGAAGGCAGTTGTATCCTGGAGTCGAGAGACCCGAGAAGAACTCATCCGTGACTTGGCCTGCTGGCGCTGCCGCGGCCCTCTGCCTCGTGAAACCATCTCGGCCTGCTGGCGCTGCCGCGGCCCTCTGCCTCGTGAAACCATCGTCTTGGCCTGCTGGTGCTGCCGCGGCCCTCTGCCTCGTGAAACCCTCTTGGCCTGCTGGCGCTGCCGCGGCCCTCTGCCTCGTGAAACCATCTTGGCCTGCTGGCGCTGCCGCGGCCCTCTGCCTCGTGAAACCATCGTCTTGGCCTGCTGGCGCTGCCGCGGCCCTCTGCCTCGTGAAACCATCTTGGCCTGCTGGCGCTGCCGCGGCCCGATCCACAGACCCTCCAGCTCGAGGATTGTGAGCTCGCCTTTTACCACCACCTGTACCGATCCGATACTAAGACTGTCCCGCTACCCCCTTTCCCTACAGAGACTAGAAGTGAGAGGACCCCCGGGTCCAAGTTATCCTGTATCGCTGATATCCTTGCCTTAAGAACCTTATATAAAGCCTTGAACTCGACTTGGTGTGGTGCCTGTTTGTGGGGAGGGAGGGTACTTGTCTGTACGATCACCGGAGACGGTCCCCCTCGGGGATCTCTCCCTCGGTATCCGGCCGACCCTCAGGGTCCCCGTCTAACATAATGTCTCCCACCGAACCATGCGCCCTGCAAGACAAATGGACGGGGCCCTTCAAAGTAATCGAGCGCAAGAGCCCTGTCACCTATCTCATCGATATGAAATCTTCCCGAAACCCTCTCCGGGTCCTCCACGCTAATAGACTGAAACCCCACTTTGTACGCTCCGAACTCAGCCTCCTGATGGCAACCGACAATGGAACCAAGGAGGACTCCGAACCCCTCCCTGACCTCCTACGGTCACGGGAGAAGGACGGCTCCGTGGACGGGGTCCGACTCTCGGAGGCCCTCACCCTGGAACAGCGCCAAGGCTGCCGAGTCCTCCTGCTACAGTTCTCCACCCTGTTCTCCCTCACCCCAGGAGTCACCCCCTGGTGCTTACACGACGTGGACACTGGAGACAGTCCCCCTATCCGCCATCGGGCCTACCGCGTACCAGGTCGGGTACGGGCCTGCATCCAAGAGGAGGTGGCCAAGATGCTCACACTCGGGATCATCGAGCCCTCAGACAGCCCATGGGCCAGCCCAGTGGTACTGGTCCCCAAAGCGGCCGCCCCCGGCGCCACGCCGGAGCTCCGGTTCTGCGTCGACTACCGGGGCTTGAATGCGGTCACCAGAACAGACGCACACCCCATCCCCCGAGCAGATGAACTATTCGACCGCATGGGAGCTGCCCGCTACTTCAGCATCTTCGACCTGACAGCGGGCTACTGGCAGATCGGTCTCACACCCCGGGCCCAAGAACGATCTGCATTCTCTACCCCGGATGGCCACTATCACTTCAAGGTCATGCCATTCGGCATGAAGAATGCCCCCGCAACCTTTCAGCGGCTAGTAAACCAGGTCCTGGCAGGACTCGAAGGATTCAGCGCCGCCTACCTGGACGATATCGCTGTGTACAGCCACCACTGGTCCGACCACCTCCACCACCTCCGAGAGGTGCTACAGGCCCTCCAACGAGCTGGCCTCACGATCAAGGCCAGCAAATGCCAAATTGGCCAGGGGTCCGTGACCTATCTCGGGCACCAGGTGGGAAGCGGTCTGGTGGCCCCTCTGCAACTCAAGATCGCTGCCATCCAGTCGTGGCAGTCCCCCATCACCCAGACCGAGGTCCGCGCCTTCTTGGGACTCACAGGCTACTACCGACGGTTCGTGAGGGACTATGGCAGCATCGTAGGGCCCCTCACGGAACTCACCTCCAAAAACCAACCAAAGAAGGTCAACTGGACCCCAGACTGTCAAGCGGCCTTCGAGAAGCTGAAGGCCGCCATGTGCTCCGCCCCGGTGCTCCAGGCCCCCGACTACAGTCGGGAATTTATCGTCCAAACAGATGCCTCCGACCATGGCGTTGGGGCCGTCCTTTCCCAGCTGAACCCCGAAGGACTTGACCAGCCAGTGGCTTTCATCAGCAGACGGCTCCTGGCCCGAGAACGACGCTGGAGCACCATCGAGAGGGAGGCCTTCGCCGTGGTGTGGGCCCTCAAAAAGCTCCGGCCTTATCTCTTCGGCACCCACTTCCGGGTCCAGACCGATCATCGACCCCTGCAATGGCTCATGCAGATGCGGGGGGAAAACCCGAAACTACTACGTTGGTCCATCTCCCTGCAGGGGATGGACTTCACTGTGGAACATCGACCCGGCCAAGACCACGCCAACGCGGATGGCCTGTCCCGCTTTTTCCGCCTCGACGAGGAAAGTCCCCAAGAGGATGGGTGACTCTCCCCGCCTTCAGCTGGGGGGGACGCATGTTGGACAGGCCACATGAAGGGCTCGCTCCCTCCCCGCAGGATAGGGCCCGGGCCACCGTCAGCACCATTGCCCGGCCCAGCCGCCATCTTGGACATGGCACCACGCGACCGCGCGGCCTCAGCCCGACCCCAACCCTGGGCCTGGCCAGGCCCCGACATCCCGGCACCACCCTCCACCCAGGAGGTGAACGGCCCACTTGGCAGGTCAATGGGAGTACGAAGTGTCGATGGCTCTCCCCCGCCAGGTGCCGAGCACCCCAAGCCTCCTCGGGCGCTGGCTCCACCCCCCTGCTGGGTGTCTGGACTCCCTCATCCCAGACCTCCCGACCTCCAAGAGCGAGGGTCCGGACATCAAAGGGCGCCAGACCTATAACTGAGGCAGCCCCAGGACAGGAAGGCAGTTGTATCCTGGAGTCGAGAGACACCACGACGAACTCATCCTTGACGGACTGTTGGCGCTGCCACAGCCCTGCCTTGTGAACTATTGTCCTGCCTGCTGGCGCTGCCGCGGCCCTCTGCAACCTTCATCCTCGTGGGACCTGCTGGCGCTGCCGCGGCCCTCTGCAACCTTCATCCTCGTGGGACCTGCTGGCGCTGCCGCGGCCCTCTGCAACCTGCATTCTCGTGGGACCTGCTGGCGCTGCCGCGGCCCGTTGTAACCTTCATCCTCGTGGGACCTGCTGGCGCTGCCGCGGCCCGTTGCAACCTGCATTCTCGTGGGACCTGCTGGCGCTGCCGCGGCCCGTTGTAACCTTCATCCTCGCTGGGACCTGCTGGCGCTGCCGCGGCCCGTTGCCACCTACGACCTCTGCGGGACCTGCCGGCGCTGCCGCGGTCTGACCCATCCGAACACCGAGCTCGAGGATTGTGAGCTATCACCGTTACACACCCGTACCCGTGGGTACCAAGACTGTCCCGCTACCCCCTTCCCTTACTAGAGACTAGAATTGAGAGGATCATCGTGTCCTGATCGCCCTGTATCGTACCACTCCACTACCCGAAGTGCCTATAAAAGGTGTTACCATAATCTTTGTGTGGTGTCCATCTGTGGGGGGGAAGTTACCTGTCTGTGCGATCACTGTGCTCGGCCGACCCTCCAGGTCCCCGTCTAACAGTGCAGGTTCAGAGTGCAGGTTCAGAGTGCAGGTTCAGAGTGCAGGTTCAGAGTGCAGGTTCAGAGTGCAGGTTCAAAGTGCAGATTGTGAGTGCAGATTGTGAGTGCAGATTGTGAGTGCAGATTGTGAGTGCAGATTGTGAGCGCAGAGTGCAGATTGTGAGTGCAGATTTTGAGTGCAGATTGTGAGTGCAGATTGTGAGTGCAGATTGTGAGTGCAGATTGTGAGTGCAGATTGTGAGTGCAGAGTGCAGATTCAGAGTGCAGATTGTGAGTGCAGATTGTGAGTGCAGAGTGTGAGTGCAGAGTGTGAGTGCAGATTCAGAGTGCAGAGTGTGAGTGCAGATTCAGAGTGCAGATTCAGAGTGCAGATTCAGAGTGCAGATTCAGAGTGCAGATTCAGAGTGCAGATTCAGAGTGCAGATTGTGAGTGCAGATTCAGAGTGCAGATTGTGAGTGCAGATTGTGAGTGCAGAGTGTAGATTCAGAGTGCAGATTCAGAGTGCAGATTCAGAGTGCAGATTGTGAGTGCAGATTGTGAGTGCAGAGTGCAGATTCAGAGTGCAGATTCAGAGTGCAGATTCAGTGTGCAGATTCAGAGTGCAGATTCAGAGTGCAGATTCAGAGTGCAGATTCAGAGTGCAGATTCAGAGTGCAGATTCAGAGTGCAGATTGTGAGTGCAGAGTGCAGATTCAGAGTGCAGATTCAGAGTGCAGATTGTGAGTGCAGATTGTGAGTGCAGATTGTGAGTGCAGATTGTGAGTGCAGTGCAGATTGTGAGTGCAGAGTGCAGATTCAGAGTGCAGATTGTGAGTGCAGATTGTGAGTGCAGATTCAGAGTGCAGATTCAGAGTGCAGATTCAGAGTGCAGATTCAGAGTGCAGATTCAGAGTGCAGATTCAGAGTGCAGATTGTGAGTGCAGAGTGCAGATTCAGAGTGCAGATTCAGAGTGCAGATTGTGAGTGCAGATTGTGAGTGCAGAGTGCAGATTCAGAGTGCAGATTGTGAGTGCAGATTGTGAGTGCAGAATGTGAGTGCAGAGTGTGAGTGCAGAGTGTGAGTGCAGAGTGTGAGTGCAGAGTGTGAGTGCAGATTCAGAGTGCAGGTTCAGAGTGCAGGTTCAGAGTGCAGGTTCAGAGTGCAGGTTCAGAGTGCAGGTTCAGAGTGCAGATTGTGAGTGCAGATTGTGAGTGCAGATTGTGAGTGCAGATTGTGAGCGCAGAGTGCAGATTCAGAGTGCAGATTGTGAGTGCAGATTTTGAGTGCAGATTGTGAGTGCAGATTGTGAGTGCAGATTGTGAGTGCAGAGTGCAGATTCAGAGTGCAGATTGTGAGTGCAGATTGTGAGTGCAGATTGTGAGTGCAGATTGTGAGTGCAGATTGTGAGTGCAGAGTGTGAGTGCAGAGTGTGAGTGCAGAGTGTGAGTGCAGAGTGCAGATTGTGAGTGCAGATTGTGAGTGCAGATTGTGAGTGCAGATTGTGAGTGCAGATTGTGAGTGCAGATTGTGAGTGCAGATTGTGAGTGCAAAGTGCAGATTCAGAGTGCAGATTGTGAGTGCAGATTGTGAGTGCAGATTGTGAGTGCAGAGTGCAGATTCAGAGTGCAGATTCAGAGTGCAGATTCAGAGTGCAGAGTGCAGATTCAGAGTGCAGATTGTGAGTGCAGATTGTGAGTGCAGATTGTGAGTGCAGATTGTGAGTGCAGATTGTGAGTGCAGATTGTGAGTGCAGATTGTGAGTGCAGAGTGCAGATTGTGAGTGCAGATTGTGAGTGCAGATTGTGAGTGCAGAATGTGAGTGCAGATTGTGAGTGCAGAGTGCAGATTCAGAGTGCAGATTCAGAGTGCAGATTGTGAGTGCAGATTCAGAGTGCAGATTCAGAGTGCAGATTCAGAGTGCAGATTCAGAGTGCAGATTCAGAGTGCAGATTCAGAGTGCAGATTCAGAGTGCAGATTGTGAGTGCAGAGTGCAGATTCAGAGTGCAGATTCAGAGTGCAGATTGTGAGTGCATATTGTGAGTGCAGATTGTGAGTGCAGATTGCAGATTCAGAGTGCAGATTGTGAGTGCAGATTGTGAGTGCAGATTGTGAGTGCAGAGTGCAGATTCAGAGTGCAGATTCAGTGTGCAGATTCAGTGTGCAGATTCAGAGTGCAGATTCAGATTGCAGATTCAGAGTGCAGATTCAGAGTGCAGATTCAGAGTGCAGATTGTGAGTGCAGATTCAGAGTGCAGATTGTGAGTGCAGATTGTGAGTGCAGAGTGTAGATTCAGAGTGCAGATTCAGAGTGCAGATTCAGAGTGCAGATTGTGAGTGCAGATTGTGAGTGCAGAGTGCAGATTCAGAGTGCAGATTCAGTGTGCAGATTCAGTGTGCAGATTCAGAGTGCAGATTCAGAGTGCAGATTCAGAGTGCAGATTCAGAGTGCAGATTCAGAGTGCAGATTCAGAGTGCAGATTCAGAGTGCAGATTGTGAGTGCAGAGTGCAGATTCAGAGTGCAGATTCAGAGTGCAGATTGTGAGTGCAGATTGTGAGTGCAGATTGTGAGTGCAGATTGTGAGTGCAGTGCAGATTGTGAGTGCAGTGCAGATTGTGAGTGCAGAGTGCAGATTCAGAGTGCAGATTGTGAGTGCAGATTGTGAGTGCAGATTCAGAGTGCAGATTCAGAGTGCAGATTCAGAGTGCAGATTCAGAGTGCAGATTCAGAGTGCAGATTCAGAGTGCAGATTGTGAGTGCAGAGTGCAGATTGTGAGTGCAGAGTGCAGATTCAGAGTGCAGATTCAGAGTGCAGATTGTGAGTGCAGATTGTGAGTGCAGATTGTGAGTGCAGAGTGCAGATTCAGAGTGCAGATTGTGAGTGCAGATTGTGAGTGCAGAGTGTGAGTGCAGAGTGTGAGTGCAGAGTGTGAGTGCAGAGTGTGAGTGCAGAGTGTGAGTACAGAGTGTGAGTGCAGAGTGTGAGTGCAGAGTGTGAGTCCAGATTCAGAGTGCAGATTCAGAGTGCAGGTTCAGAGTGCAGATTGTGAGTGCAGATTGTGAGTGCAGATTGTGAGTGCAGATTCAGAGTGCAGATTCAGAGTGCAGATTCAGAGTGCAGATTCAGAGTGCAGATTGTGAGTGCAGATTGTGAGTGCAGAGTGCAGATTGTGAGTGCAGAGTGCAGATTCAGAGTGCAGATTCAGAGTGCAGATTGTGAGCGCAGAGTGCAGATTCAGAGTGCAGATTGTGAGTGCAGAGTGCAGATTCAGAGTGCAGATTCAGAGTGCAGATTGTGAGCGCAGAGTGCAGATTCAGAGTGCAGATTGTGAGTGCAGATTTTGAGTGCAGATTGTGAGTGCAGATTGTGAGTGCAGAGTGCAGATTCAGAGTGCAGATTGTGAGTGCAGATTGTGAGTGCAGATTGTGAGTGCAGATTGTGAGTGCAGAGTGTGAGTGCAGAGTGTGAGTGCAGAGTGTGAGTGCAGATTGTGAGTGCAGATTCAGAGTGCAGATTCAGAGTGCAGATTCAGAGTGCAGATTCAGAGCGCAGATTCAGAGCGCAGATTCAGAGCGCAGATTCAGAGTGCAGATTCAGAGCGCAGATTCAGAGCGCAGATTCAGAGCGCAGATTCAGAGTGCAGATTCAGAGTGCAGATTCAGAGTGCAGATTCAGAGTGCAGATTCAGAGTGCAGATTCAGAGTGCAGATTGTGAGTGCAGATTGTGAGTGCAGATTGTGAGTGCAGATTGTGAGTGCAGAGTGCAGATTCAGAGTGCAGATTGTGAGTGCAGATTGTGAGTGCAGATTGTGAGTGCAGATTGTGAGTGCAGATTGTGAGTGCAGATTGTGAGTGCAGATTGTGAGTGCAGTGCAGATTGTGAGTGCAGAGTGCAGATTCAGAGTGCAGATTGTGAGTGCAGATTGTGAGTGCAGATTCAGAGTGCAGATTCAGAGTGCAGATTCAGAGTGCAGATTCAGAGTGCAGATTCAGAGTGCAGATTCAGAGTGCAGATTGTGAGTGCAGAGTGCAGATTCAGAGTGCAGATTCAGAGTGCAGATTCAGAGTGCAGATTGTGAGTGCAGATTGTGAGTGCAGAGTGCAGATTCAGAGTGCAGATTGTGAGTGCAGAGTGTGAGTGCAGAGTGTGAGTGCAGAGTGTGAGTGCAGAGTGTGAGTGCAGAGTGTGAGTGCAGAGTGTGAGTGCAGAGTGTGAGTGCAGAGTGTGAGTCCAGATTCAGAGTGCAGATTCAGAGTGCAGGTTCAGAGTGCAGATTGTGAGTGCAGATTGTGAGTGCAGATTGTGAGTGCAGATTGTGAGCGCAGATTGTGAGCGCAGAGTGCAGATTCAGAGTGCAGATTGTGAGTGCAGATTTTGAGTGCAGATTGTGAGTGCAGATTGTGAGTGCAGATTCAGAGTGCAGATTGTGAGTGCAGATTGTGAGTGCAGATCGTGAGTGCAGATTGTGAGTGCAGATTGTGAGTGCAGAGTGTGAGTGCAGAGTGTGAGTGCAGAGTGTGAGTGCAGATTGTGAGTGCAGATTCAGAGTGCAGATTCAGAGTGCAGATTCAGAGTGCAGATTCAGAGTGCAGATTCAGAGCGCAGATTCAGAGCGCAGATTCAGAGCGCAGATTCAGAGCGCAGATTCAGAGCGCAGATTCAGAGCGCAGATTCAGAGCGCAGATTCAGAGCGCAGATTCAGAGCGCAGATTCAGAGTGCAGATTCAGAGCGCAGATTCAGAGCGCAGATTCAGAGTGCAGATTCAGAGTGCAGATTCAGAGTGCAGATTCAGAGTGCAGATTCAGAGTGCAGATTCAGAGTGCAGATTCAGAGTGCAGATTGTGAGTGCAGATTGTGAGTGCAGATTGTGAGTGCAGATTGTGAGTGCAGATTGTGAGTGCAGATTGTGAGTGCAGAGTGCAGATTCAGAGTGCAGATTGTGAGTGCAGATTGTGAGTGCAGATTGTGAGTGCAGATTGTGAGTGCAGATTGTGAGTGCAGAGTGCAGATTCAGAGTGCAGATTCAGAGTGCAGATTCAGAGTGCAGATTCAGAGTGCAGATTCAGAGTGCAGATTCAGAGTGCAGATTGTGAGTGCAGATTCAGAGTGCAGAGTGCAGATTCAGAGTGCAGATTCAGAGTGCAGATTGTGAGTGCAGAGTGCAGATTCAGAGTGCAGATTCAGAGTGCAGATTCAGAGTGCAGATTGTGAGTGCAGAGTGCAGATTCAGAGTGCAGATTCAGAGTGCAGATTGTGAGTGCATATTGTGAGTGCAGATTGTGAGTGCAGATTGTGAGTGCAGATTGTGAGTGCAGATTGTGAGTGCAGATTGTGAGTGCAGATTGTGAGTGCAGAGTGCAGATTCAGAGTGCAGATTGTGAGTGCAGATTGTGAGTGCAGATTGTGAGTGCAGATTCAGAGTGCAGATTCAGAGTGCAGATTCAGAGTGCAGATTCAGAGTGCAGATTCAGAGAGCAGATTCAGAGTGCAGATTCAGAGTGCAGATTCAGAGTGCAGATTCAGAGTGCAGATTCAGAGTGCAGATTCAGAGTGCAGGTTCAGAGTGCAGGTTCAGAGTGCAGGTTCAGAGTGCAGGTTCAGAGTGCAGGTTCAGAGTGCAGGTTCAGAGTGCAGGTTCAGAGTGCAGGTTCAGAGTGCAGGTTCAGAGTGCAGGTTCAGAGTGCAGGTTCAGAGTGCAGGTTCAGAGTGCAGATTCAGAGTGCAGATTCAGAGTGCAGATTCAGAGTGCAGATTCAGAGTGCAGATTCAGAGTGCAGATTCAGAGTACAGATTCAGAGTGCAGATTCAGAGTGCAGATTCAGAGTGCAGATTCAGAGTGCAGATTCAGAGTGCAGATTCAGAGTGCAGATTGTGAGTGCAGAGTGCAGATTCAGAGTGCAGATTCAGAGTGCAGATTCAGAGTGCAGATTCAGAGTGCAGATTCAGAGTGCAGATTGTGAGTGCAGATTGTGAGTGCAGATTGTGAGTGCAGATTGTGAGTGCAGAGTGCAGATTCAGAGTGCAGATTCAGAGTGCAGATTCAGAGTGCAGATTCAGAGTGCAGATTCAGAGTGCAGATTCAGAGTGCAGGTTCAGAGTGCAGGTTCAGAGTGCAGGTTCAGAGTGCAGGTTCAGAGTGCAGGTTCAGAGTGCAGGTTCAGAGTGCAGGTTCAGAGTGCAGGTTCAGAGTGCAGGTTCAGAGTGCAGGTTCAGAGTGCAGGTTCAGAGTGCAGATTGTGAGTGCAGATTGTGAGTGCAGATTGTGAGTGCAGATTGTGAGCGCAGAGTGCAGATTCAGAGTGCAGATTGTGAGTGCAGATTGTGAGTGCAGAGTGCAGATTCAGAGTGCAGATAGTGAGTGCAGATAGTGAGTGCAGATTGTGAGTGCAGATTGTGAGTGCAGATTGTGAGTGCAGATTGTGAGTGCAGATTGTGAGTGCAGAGTGTGAGTGCAGAGTGTGAGTGCAGAGTGTGAGTGCAGATTCAGAGTGCAGATTCAGAGTGCAGATTCAGAGTGCAGATTCAGAGTGCAGATTCAGAGTGCAGATTCAGAGTGCAGATTTAGAGTTCCAGATTCAGAGTGCAGATTTAGAGTTCCAGATTCAGAGTGCAGATTCAGAGTGCAGATTCAGAGTGCAGATTCAGAGTGCAGATTCAGAGTGCAGATTCAGAGTGCAGATTCAGAGTGCAGATTCAGAGTGCAGATTCAGAATGCAGATTGTGAGTGCAGATTGTGAGTGCAGATTGTGAGTGCAGATTGTGAGTGCAGAGTGTAGATTCAGAGTGCAGATTCAGAGTGCAGATTCAGAGTGCAGATTCAGAGTGCAGATTCAGAGTGCAGATTCAGAGTGCAGATTGTGAGTGCAGATTGTGAGTGCAGATTGTGAGTGCAGAGTGCAGATTCAGAGTGCAGATTCAGAGTGCAGATTCAGAGTGCAGATTCAGAGTGCAGATTCAGAGTGCAGATTCAGAGTGCAGATTCAGAGTGCAGATTCAGAGTGCAGATTCAGAGTGCAGATTGTGAGTGCAGATTGTGAGTGCAGATTGTGAGTGCAGATTGTGATTGTGAGTGCAGATTCAGAGTGCAGATTCAGAGTGCAGATTCAGAGTGCAGGTTCAGAGTGCAGGTTCAGAGTGCAGGTTCAGAGTGCAGGTTCAGAGTGCAGGTTCAGAGTGCAGGTTCAGAGTGCAGGTTCAGAGTGCAGGTTCAGAGTGCAGGTTCAGAGTGCAGGTTCAGAGTGCAGGTTCAGAGTGCAGATTGTGAGTGCAGATTGTGAGCGCAGAGTGCAGATTCAGAGTGCAGATTGTGAGTGCAGATTTTGAGTGCAGATTGTGAGTGCAGATTGTGAGTGCAGATTGTGAGTGCAGAGTGCAGATTCAGAGTGCAGATTGTGAGTGCAGATTGTGAGTGCAGATTGTGAGTGCAGATTGTGAGTGCAGATTGTGAGTGCAGAGTGTGAGTGCAGATTCAGAGTGCAGATTCAGAGTGCAGATTCAGAGTGCAGATTCAGAGTGCAGATTCAGAGTGCAGATTCAGAGTGCAGATTCAGAGTGCAGATTCAGAGTTCCAGATTCAGAGTTCCAGATTCAGAGTTCCAGATTCAGAGTTCCAGATTCAGAGTTCCAGATTCAGAGTTCCAGATTCAGAGTGCAGATTCAGAGTGCAGATTCAGAGTGCAGATTCAGAGTGCAGATTCAGAGTGCAGATTGTGAGTGCAGATTGTGAGTGCAGATTGTGAGTGCAGAGTGTAGATTCAGAGTGCAGATTCAGAGTGCAGATTCAGAGTGCAGATTCAGAGTGCAGATTCAGAGTGCAGATTCAGAGTGCAGATTCAGAGTGCAGATTCAGAGTGCAGATTCAGAGTGCAGATTCAGAGTGCAGATTCAGAGTGCAGATTGTGAGTGCAGATTGTGAGTGCAGATTGTGAGTGCAGATTGTGAGTGCAGATTGTGAGTGCAGAGTGCAGATTCAGAGTGCAGATTCAGAGTGCAGATTCAGAGTGCAGATTCAGAGTGCAGATTCAGAGTGCAGATTCAGAGTGCAGATTGTGAGTGCAGATTGTGAGTGCAGATTGTGATTGTGAGTGCAGATTCAGAGTGCAGATTCAGAGTGCAGGTTCAGAGTGCAGGTTCAGAGTGCAGGTTCAGAGTGCAGGTTCAGAGTGCAGGTTCAGAGTGCAGGTTCAGAGTGCAGGTTCAGAGTGCAGGTTCAGAGTGCAGGTTCAGAGTGCAGGTTGTGAGTGCAGGTTGTGAGTGCAGATTGTGAGTGCAGATTGTGAGTGCAGATTTTGAGTGCAGATTGTGAGTGCAGATTGTGAGTGCAGAGTGCAGATTCAGAGTGCAGATTGTGAGTGCAGAGTGCAGATTCAGAGTGCAGAGTGTGAGTGCAGAGTGTGAGTGCAGAGTGTGAGTGCAGAGTGTGAGTGCAGAGTGTGAGTGCAGAGTGTGAGTGCAGAGTGTGAGTGCAGAGTGTGAGTGCAGAGTGTGAGTGCAGATTCAGAGTGCAGATTCAGAGTGCAGATTCAGAGTGCAGATTCAGAGTGCAGATTCAGAGTGCAGATTCAGAGTGCAGATTCAGAGTGCAGATTCAGAGTGCAGATTCAGAGTTCAGAGTGCAGATTGTGAGTGCAGATTGTGAGTGCAGATTCAGAGTGCAGATTCAGAGTGCAGATTCAGAGTGCAGATTCAGAGTGCAGATTGTGAGTGCAGATTGTGAGTGCAGATTGTGAGTGCAGATTGTGAGTGCAGATTGTGAGTGCAGATTGTGAGTGTAGATTGTGAGTGCAGAGTGTAGATTCAGAGTTCAGATTCAGAGTGCAGATTCAGAGTGCAGATTGTGAGTGCAGATTGTGAGTGCAGAGTGCAGATTCAGAGTGCAGATTCAGTGTGCAGATTCAGAGTGCAGATTCAGAGTGCAGATTCAGAGTGCAGATTCAGAGTGCAGATTCAGAGTGCAGATTCAGAGTGCAGATTGTGAGTGCAGATTCAGAGTGCAGATTGTGAGTGCAGAGTGCAGATTCAGGGTGCAGATTCAGAGTGCAGATTGTGAGTGCAGATTGTGAGTGCAGATTGTGAGTGCAGATTGTGAGTGCAGATTGTGAGTGCAGATTGTGAGTGCAGATTGTGAGTGCAGATTGTGAGTGCAGATTGTGAGTGCAGAGTGCAGATTCAGAGTGCAGATTGTGAGTGCAGATTCAGAGTGCAGATTCAGAGTGCAGATTCAGAGTGCAGATTCAGAGTGCAGATTCAGAGTGCAGATTCAGAGTGCAGATTCAGAGTGCAGATTCAGAGTGCAGATTCAGAGTGCAGATTCAGAGTGCAGATTCAGAGTGCAGATTGTGAGTGCAGATTGTGAGTGCAGATTGTGAGTGCAGATTGTGAGTGCAGAGTGCAGATTCAGAGTGCAGATTCAGAGTGCAGATTCAGAGTGCAGATTCAGAGTGCAGATTCAGAGTGCAGATTCAGAGTGCAGATTCAGAGTGCAGATTCAGAGTGCAGGTTCAGAGTGCAGGTTCAGAGTGCAGGTTCAGAGTGCAGGTTCAGAGTGCAGGTTCAGAGTGCAGGTTCAGAGTGCAGGTTCAGAGTGCAGGTTCAGAGTGCAGGTTCAGAGTGCAGGTTCAGAGTGCAGGTTCAGAGTGCAGGTTCAGAGTGCAGATTGTGAGTGCAGATTGTGAGTGCAGATTGTGAGTGCAGATTGTGAGTGCAGATTGTGAGCGCAGAGTGCAGATTCAGAGTGCAGATTGTGAGTGCAGATTGTGAGTGCAGAGTGCAGATTCAGAGTGCAGATAGTGAGTGCAGATAGTGAGTGCAGATTGTGAGTGCAGATTGTGAGTGCAGAGTGTGAGTGCAGATTGTGAGTGCAGAGTGTGAGTGCAGAGTGTGAGTGCAGAGTGTGAGTGCAGAGTGTGAGTGCAGATTCAGAGTGCAGATTCAGAGTGCAGATTCAGAGTGCAGATTCAGAGTGCAGATTCAGAGTGCAGATTCAGAGTGCAGATTCAGAGTGCAGATTCAGAGTGCAGATTTAGAGTTCCAGATTCAGAGTGCAGATTTAGAGTTCCAGATTCAGAGTGCAGATTCAGAGTGCAGATTCAGAGTGCAGATTCAGAGTGCAGATTCAGAGTGCAGATTCAGAGTGCAGATTCAGAATGCAGATTGTGAGTGCAGATTGTGAGTGCAGATTGTGAGTGCAGATTGTGAGTGCAGAGTGTAGATTCAGAGTGCAGATTCAGAGTGCAGATTCAGAGTGCAGATTCAGAGTGCAGATTCAGAGTGCAGATTCAGAGTGCAGATTGTGAGTGCAGATTGTGAGTGCAGAGTGCAGATTCAGAGTGCAGATTCAGAGTGCAGATTCAGAGTGCAGATTCAGAGTGCAGATTCAGAGTGCAGATTCAGAGTGCAGATTCAGAGTGCAGATTCAGAGTGCAGATTGTGAGTGCAGATTGTGAGTGCAGATTGTGATTGTGAGTGCAGATTCATAGTGCAGATTCAGAGTGCAGATTCAGAGTGCAGATTCAGAGTGCAGGTTCAGAGTGCAGGTTCAGAGTGCAGGTTCAGAGTGCAGGTTCAGAGTGCAGGTTCAGAGTGCAGGTTCAGAGTGCAGGTTCAGAGTGCAGGTTCAGAGTGCAGGTTCAGAGTGCAGGTTCAGAGTGCAGGTTCAGAGTGCAGGTTCAGAGTGCAGATTGTGAGTGCAGATTGTGAGCGCAGAGTGCAGATTCAGAGTGCAGATTGTGAGTGCAGATTTTGAGTGCAGATTGTGAGTGCAGATTGTGAGTGCAGATTGTGAGTGCAGATTGTGAGTGCAGAGTGTAGATTCAGAGTGCAGATTCAGAGTGCAGATTCAGAGTGCAGATTCAGAGTGCAGATTCAGAGTGCAGATTCAGAGTGCAGATTCAGAGTGCAGATTCAGAGTGCAGATTCAGAGTGCAGATTCAGAGTGCAGATTCAGAGTGCAGATTGTGAGTGCAGATTGTGAGTGCAGATTGTGAGTGCAGATTGTGAGTGCAGAGTGCAGATTCAGAGTGCAGATTCAGAGTGCAGATTCAGAGTGCAGATTCAGAGTGCAGATTCAGAGTGCAGATTCAGAGTGCAGATTGTGAGTGCAGATTGTGAGTGCAGATTGTGATTGTGAGTGCAGATTCAGAGTGCAGGTTCAGAGTGCAGGTTCAGAGTGCAGGTTCAGAGTGCAGGTTCAGAGTGCAGGTTCAGAGTGCAGGTTCAGAGTGCAGGTTCAGAGTGCAGGTTCAGAGTGCAGGTTCAGAGTGCAGGTTGTGAGTGCAGGTTGTGAGTGCAGATTGTGAGTGCAGATTGTGAGTGCAGATTTTGAGTGCAGATTGTGAGTGCAGATTGTGAGTGCAGAGTGCAGATTCAGAGTGCAGATTGTGAGTGCAGAGTGCAGATTCAGAGTGCAGAGTGTGAGTGCAGAGTGTGAGTGCAGAGTGTGAGTGCAGAGTGTGAGTGCAGAGTGTGAGTGCAGAGTGTGAGTGCAGAGTGTGAGTGCAGAGTGTGAGTGCAGATTCAGAGTGCAGATTCAGAGTGCAGATTCAGAGTGCAGATTCAGAGTGCAGATTCAGAGTGCAGATTCAGAGTGCAGATTCAGAGTGCAGATTCAGAGTGCAGATTCAGAGTGCAGATTCAGAGTGCAGATTCAGAGTGCAGATTCAGAGTGCAGATTCAGAGTGCAGATTCAGAGTGCAGATTCAGAGTTCAGAGTGCAGATTGTGAGTGCAGATTGTGAGTGCAGATTCAGAGTGCAGATTCAGAGTGCAGATTCAGAGTGCAGATTCAGAGTGCAGATTGTGAGTGCAGATTGTGAGTGCAGATTGTGAGTGCAGATTGTGAGTGCAGATTGTGAGTGCAGATTGTGAGTGCAGATTGTGAGTGTAGATTGTGAGTGCAGAGTGTAGATTCAGAGTTCAGATTCAGAGTGCAGATTCAGAGTGCAGATTGTGAGTGCAGATTGTGAGTGCAGAGTGCAGATTCAGAGTGCAGATTCAGTGTGCAGATTCAGAGTGCAGATTCAGAGTGCAGATTCAGAGTGCAGATTCAGAGTGCAGATTCAGAGTGCAGATTCAGAGTGCAGATTCAGAGTGCAGATTGTGAGTGCAGATTCAGAGTGCAGATTGTGAGTGCAGAGTGCAGATTCAGGGTGCAGATTCAGAGTGCAGATTGTGAGTGCAGATTGTGAGTGCAGATTGTGAGTGCAGATTGTGAGTGCAGATTGTGAGTGCAGATTGTGAGTGCAGATTGTGAGTGCAGAGTGCAGATTCAGAGTGCAGATTGTGAGTGCAGATTCAGAGTGCAGATTCAGAGTGCAGATTCAGAGTGCAGATTCAGAGTGCAGATTCAGAGTGCAGATTCAGAGTGCAGATTCAGAGTGCAGATTCAGAGTGCAGATTCAGAGTGCAGATTCAGAGTGCAGATTCAGAGTGCAGATTGTGAGTGCAGATTGTGAGTGCAGATTGTGAGTGCAGATTGTGAGTGCAGAGTGCAGATTCAGAGTGCAGATTCAGAGTGCAGATTCAGAGTGCAGATTCAGAGTGCAGATTCAGAGTGCAGATTCAGAGTGCAGATTCAGAGTGCAGGTTCAGAGTGCAGGTTCAGAGTGCAGGTTCAGAGTGCAGGTTCAGAGTGCAGGTTCAGAGTGCAGGTTCAGAGTGCAGGTTCAGAGTGCAGGTTCAGAGTGCAGGTTCAGAGTGCAGGTTCAGAGTGCAGGTTCAGAGTGCAGGTTCAGAGTGCAGGTTCAGAGTGCAGGTTCAGAGTGCAGATTGTGAGTGCAGATTGTGAGTGCAGATTGTGAGTGCAGATTCAGAGTGCAGGTTCAGAGTGCAGGTTCAGAGTGCAGATTGTGAGTGCAGATTGTGAGTGCAGATTGTGAGTGCAGATTGTGAGTGCAGATTGTGAGCGCAGAGTGCAGATTCAGAGTGCAGATTGTGAGTGCAGATTGTGAGTGCAGAGTGCAGATTCAGAGTGCAGATAGTGAGTGCAGATAGTGAGTGCAGATTGTGAGTGCAGATTGTGAGTGCAGAGTGTGAGTGCAGATTGTGAGTGCAGAGTGTGAGTGCAGAGTGTGAGTGCAGAGTGTGAGTGCAGAGTGTGAGTGCAGATTCAGAGTGCAGATTCAGAGTGCAGATTCAGAGTGCAGATTCAGAGTGCAGATTCAGAGTGCAGATTCAGAGTGCAGATTCAGAGTGCAGATTTAGAGTTCCAGATTCAGAGTGCAGATTTAGAGTTCCAGATTCAGAGTGCAGATTCAGAGTGCAGATTCAGAGTGCAGATTCAGAGTGCAGATTCAGAGTGCAGATTCAGAGTGCAGATTCAGAATGCAGATTGTGAGTGCAGATTGTGAGTGCAGATTGTGAGTGCAGATTGTGAGTGCAGAGTGTAGATTCAGAGTGCAGATTCAGAGTGCAGATTCAGAGTGCAGATTCAGAGTGCAGATTCAGAGTGCAGATTCAGAGTGCAGATTGTGAGTGCAGATTGTGAGTGCAGAGTGCAGATTCAGAGTGCAGATTCAGAGTGCAGATTCAGAGTGCAGATTCAGAGTGCAGATTCAGAGTGCAGATTCAGAGTGCAGATTCAGAGTGCAGATTCAGAGTGCAGATTGTGAGTGCAGATTGTGAGTGCAGATTGTGATTGTGAGTGGAGATTCAGAGTGCAGATTCAGAGTGCAGATTCAGAGTGCAGATTCAGAGTGCAGGTTCAGAGTGCAGGTTCAGAGTGCAGGTTCAGAGTGCAGGTTCAGAGTGCAGGTTCAGAGTGCAGGTTCAGAGTGCAGGTTCAGAGTGCAGGTTCAGAGTGCAGGTTCAGAGTGCAGGTTCAGAGTGCAGATTGTGAGTGCAGATTGTGAGCGCAGAGTGCAGATTCAGAGTGCAGATTGTGAGTGCAGATTTTGAGTGCAGATTGTGAGTGCAGATTGTGAGTGCAGATTGTGAGTGCAGATTGTGAGTGCAGAGTGCAGATTCAGAGTGCAGATTGTGAGTGCAGATTGTGAGTGCAGATTGTGAGTGCAGATTGTGAGTGCAGAGTGTGAGTGCAGATTCAGAGTGCAGATTCAGAGTGCAGATTCAGAGTGCAGATTCAGAGTGCAGATTCAGAGTGCAGATTCAGAGTGCAGATTCAGAGTGCAGATTCAGAGTGCAGATTCAGAGTGCAGATTCAGAGTGCAGATTCAGAGTTCCAGATTCAGAGTTCCAGATTCAGAGTTCCAGATTCAGAGTTCCAGATTCAGAGTTCCAGATTCAGAGTTCCAGATTCAGAGTGCAGATTCAGAGTGCAGATTCAGAGTGCAGATTCAGAGTGCAGATTCAGAGTGCAGATTGTGAGTGCAGATTGTGAGTGCAGATTGTGAGTGCAGAGTGTAGATTCAGAGTGCAGATTCAGAGTGCAGATTCAGAGTGCAGATTCAGAGTGCAGATTCAGAGTGCAGATTCAGAGTGCAGATTCAGAGTGCAGATTCAGAGTGCAGATTCAGAGTGCAGATTCAGAGTGCAGATTCAGAGTGCAGATTGTGAGTGCAGATTGTGAGTGCAGATTGTGAGTGCAGATTGTGAGTGCAGAGTGCAGATTCAGAGTGCAGATTCAGAGTGCAGATTCAGAGTGCAGATTCAGAGTGCAGATTCAGAGTGCAGATTCAGAGTGCAGATTGTGAGTGCAGATTGTGAGTGCAGATTGTGATTGTGAGTGCAGATTCAGAGTGCAGATTCAGAGTGCAGGTTCAGAGTGCAGGTTCAGAGTGCAGGTTCAGAGTGCAGGTTCAGAGTGCAGGTTCAGAGTGCAGGTTCAGAGTGCAGGTTCAGAGTGCAGGTTCAGAGTGCAGGTTCAGAGTGCAGGTTCAGAGTGCAGGTTGTGAGTGCAGGTTGTGAGTGCAGATTGTGAGTGCAGATTGTGAGTGCAGATTTTGAGTGCAGATTGTGAGTGCAGATTGTGAGTGCAGAGTGCAGATTCAGAGTGTAGATTGTGAGTGCAGATTGTGAGTGCAGATTGTGAGTGCAGAGTGCAGATTCAGAGTGCAGATTGTGAGTGCAGATTCAGAGTGCAGATTCAGAGTGCAGATTCAGAGTGCAGATTCAGAGTGCAGATTCAGAGTGCAGATTCAGAGTGCAGATTCAGAGTGCAGATTCAGAGTGCAGATTCAGAGTGCAGATTGGGAGTGCAGATTCAGAGTGCAGATTGTGAGTGCAGATTGTGAGTGCAGATTGTGAGTGCAGATTGTGAGTGCAGAGTGTGAGTGCAGAGTGTGAGTGCAGAGTGTGAGTGCAGAGTGTGAGTGCAGAGTGTGAGTGCAGATTCAGAGTGCAGATTCAGAGTGCAGATTCAGAGTGCAGATTCAGAGTGCAGATTCAGAGTGCAGATTCAGAGTGCAGATTCAGAGTGCAGATTCAGAGTGCAGATTCAGAGTGCAGATTCAGAGTGCAGATTCAGAGTGCACATTGTGAGTGCAGATTCAGAGTGCAGATTGTGAGTGCAGATTGTGAGTGCAGAGTGTAGATTCAGAGTGCAGATTCAGAGTGCAGATTCAGAGTGCAGATTCAGAGTGCAGATTCAGAGTGCAGATTCAGAGTGCAGATTCAGAGTGCAGATTGTGAGTGCAGATTGTGAGTGCAGATTGTGAGTGCAGATTGTGAGTGCAGATTGTGAGTGCAGATTGTGAGTGCAGAGTGCAGATTCAGAGTGCAGATTCAGAGTGCAGATTCAGAGTGCAGGTTCAGAGTGCAGGTTCAGAGTGCAGGTTCAGAGTGCAGGTTCAGAGTGCAGGTTCAGAGTGCAGGTTCAGAGTGCAGGTTCAGAGTGCAGGTTCAGAGTGCAGGTTCAGAGTGCAGGTTCAGAGTGCAGGTTCAGAGTGCAGGTTCAGAGTGCAGGTTCAGAGTGCAGGTTCAGAGTGCAGGTTCAGAGTGCAGATTGTGAGTGCAGATTGTGAGTGCAGATTGTGAGTGCAGATTGTGAGTGCAGATTGTGAGTGCAGATTGTGAGCGCAGAGTGCAGATTCAGAGTGCAGATTGTGAGTGCAGATTGTGAGTGCAGATTGTGAGTGCAGATTGTGAGTGCAGATTGTGAGTGCAGATTGTGAGTGCAGAGTGCAGATTCAGAGTGCAGATTGTGAGTGCAGATTGTGAGTGCAGATTGTGAGTGCAGATTGTGAGTGCAGATTGTGAGTGCAGATTTTGAGTGCAGAGTGTGAGTGCAGAGTGTGAGTGCAGAGTGTGAGTGCAGATTCAGAGTGCAGAGTGTGAGTGCAGATTCAGAGTGCAGATTCAGAGTGCAGATTCAGAGTGCAGATTCAGAGTGCAGATTCAGAGTGCAGATTCAGAGTGCAGATTCAGAGTGCAGATTCAGAGTGCAGATTCAGAGTGCAGATTCAGAGTGCAGATTGTGAGTGCAGATTCAGAGTGCAGATTCAGAGTGCAGATTCAGAGTGCAGATTGTGAGTGCAGAGTGTAGATTCAGAGTGCAGATTCAGAGTGCAGATTCAGAGTGCAGATTCAGAGTGCAGATTGTGAGTGCAGATTCAGAGTGCAGATTCAGAGTGCAGATTCAGTGTGCAGATTCAGAGTGCAGATTCAGAGTGCAGATTCAGAGTGCAGATTCAGAGTGCAGATTCAGAGTGCAGATTCAGAGTGCAGATTCAGAGTGCAGATTCAGAGTGCAGATTCAGAGTGCATGTTGGACAGGCCACATGAAGGGCTCGCTCCCTCCCCGCAGGACAGGGCCCGGGCCACCGTCAGCACCATTGCCCGGCCCAGCCGCCATCTTGGACACGGCACCACGCGGCCGTGCGGCCTCAGCCCGACCCCAACCCTGGGCCTGGCCAGGCCCCGACATCCCGGCACCACCCTCCACCCAGGAGGTGAACGGCCCACTTGGCAGGTCAATGGGAGTACGAAGTGTCGATGGCTCTCCCCCGCCAGGTGCCGAGCACCCCCAGCCTCCTCGGGCGCTGGCTCCACCCCCCTGCTGGGTGTCTGGACTCCCTCATCCCAGACCTCCCGACCTCCAAGAGCGAGGGTCCGGACATCAAAGGGCGCCAGACCTATAACTGAGGCAGCCCCAGGACAGGAAGGCAGTTGTATCCTGGAGTCGAGAGACACCGCGACGAACTCATCCTTGACGGACTGTTGGCGCTGCCACAGCCCTGCCTTGTGAACTATTGTCCTGCCTGCTGGCGCTGCCGCGGCCCTCTGCAACCTTCATCCTCGTGGGACCTGCTGGCACTGCCGCGGCCCTCTGCAACCTTCATCCTCGTGGGACCTGCTGGCGCTGCCGCGGCCCTCTGCAACCTTCATCCTCGTGGGACCTGCTGGCGCTGCCGCGGGCATCTGCAACCTGCATTCTCGTGGGACCTGCTGGCGCTGCCGCGGCCCGTTGTAACCTTCATCCTCGTGGGACCTGCTGGCGCTGCCGCGGCCCGTTGCAACCTGCATTCTCGTGGGACCTGCTGGCGCTGCCGCGGCCCGTTGTAACCTTCATCCTCGTTGGGACCTGCTGGCGCTGCCGCGGCCCGTGCCACCTACGACCTCCTCGGGACCTGCCGGCGCTGCCGCGGCCTGACCCATCCGAACACCGAGCTCGAGGATTGTGAGCTATCACCGTTACACACCCGTACCCGTGGGTACCAAGACTGTCCCGCTACCCCTTCCCTTACTAGAGACTAGAATTGAGAGGATCATCGTGTCCTGATCGCCCTGTATCGTACCACTCTACTACCCGAAGTGCCTATAAAGGTGTTACCATAAGCTTTGTGTGGTGTCCATCTGTGGGGGGGAAGTTACCTGTCTGTGCGATCACTGTGCTCGGCCGACCCTCCAAGTCCCCGTCTAACATTGGTGGCTAGCGGCGCGATCCGAACCAACGCGTACCGTACAGACAGTAACTCACCCTACGACTAAAACCACAATGACGACCAAAGAGAGCGGATCGGCGGAGAAGTTCCAGATGGAAAAGCTGGAAGAATACAACCACCGAGAGCTCAAACAATTTTGCATGGACTTAGGCATTGCTACCACCGGGCTAAGCACAAAAGAAGACTTCAAAAACGCCCTAGAGGCCTGGACAGAGACAAATACCGCAACCCCCCGGGACCCCGCAGCCCCGGAAGTCAACACCACCCGGACGGAGGAACGGAGAACAGGCCCCTCCCATGAAGAGATCCAAGAGCGGGAAAAAAATAGATTACACGAGTTAGACTTGGCACGACTCAGATTAGACGGAGAATTGAAACTGGCGGAACAAAAAATAAACTTAGAACACTTACGGCTCAGAGAAGAGCGAGAGGAAAAACAGAGACAGAGAGACCTCGAAGAAAAAAGACTGGCATACGAGCACGAGTGCAAACTAGCGGAGATAGAAATGCGCAAACTGAACAAAAACCTAGGGGTGCCCGAGCAACCGCACTCCCCGGGTCCTACCGAGCAGAAGGTCCACATCCCCAAGGATGTGGTCCGAGAATATCACCGGAACGACGACATACAGCAGTGGTTCAAGGCCTATGAAATTGCCATGACCGCCCACCGGGTCGCTCGAAGTGACTGGGGAGCCGGTCTATGGGGGAGATTCGTCAACGAGGGTCGTGATGCCCTGCTGCAGCTTCCGGACCATCAAATGACGTCCTATGACCACATGAAGGCCGCCCTCCTCAGTCGATATGGACTTACACCCGAAATGTACCGCCAGAGGTTCCGCAACTGCACCAGGATCCCAGGTACGACGTGGTTGGAATACGTGAACTATTTCAGCCGAGCCTTCGAGGGGTGGATCAAGGGTAACAACGTAACCACTTACGAACAGCTCTTCAATCTCATTGTGTGGGAGCACCTCTCCAACAACTGCTTTGTCGAGCTCAGGCAGCACCTCCTCGACAGTAAATTGACTGAACCCCGGCAGCTCGCCACCGAGGCTGACCGGTGGGAGAGCACCCGAGTGGCCCGGAGTGGGCCGAACGAGCAGAACAGAACCAACCAAGGTCACCATCGTCCCCGAGGAGGAGGAGGAGGCCCGGGCCGGGGCAGAGACGCCGCCCCGGCCGCACCCACTAACGCCACCCCGGCCCCAGCAGGCCGGGGAAACCCCCCGATGCGCCCGGGGTTCCGAGCTAACGTGACGTGTCATCGATGCCAGCGAGTCGGCCACTATGCCAGTGACCCGACCTGCCCGAAGAACCAGGCCCCCGGGCCCCGCCAGATGGCGGCCGCCGCCCTGGGAGAAGAACAAGTCTCCGAAGACACGGAGACCTATGAGTCGGAGCAGTTCGAGTGGGAACCCGCCGCCATGACCCTGGCATGCCTAGGAGGGAGAGACATGGTCCCGCGGACTCCCCTGCCCGCCAACACTCGGAAGTACAGCCAATGGGTGAGCATCAATGGGCGCAAGGCCGAGGCCCTGCGTGACACCGGGGCCAGTGTGACGGCCGTCCGCTGTCACCTGGTGACCCCAGAACAAATCCTACCAAACGTACTTTGCCCCGGCCGATCGGCAGATAACTCGGAGAGCCTGTGTCGGATGGCCTGCGTCCCCTTCGAATGGGGAGGAGTGTCCGGCATGCTGAAAGTAACTGTCCGTGACGATGCCCCCGTAGACTGCCTCCTGGGGAACGATCTCGAGAGCTCCCCGTGGGCCGCTGTGGAAAGAAGAGAGCATCTGGGGATGTTGGGTCTCCCGGACTGGGCGTGCGTAACCACCCGGTCCATGGCCACCCGCACCATCCCTAGACCAGAAGAACCAGAATGGGCAGCACCTCCGCCCTCGATCACTCCAGAAGAAGACTTCCTCCAGACCGACCACCCGGACCCCACCCCAGAGGGGTCCACACAGCCCCCCGAGCTTCCTGACCTGGCTCAGTGGCGTCAAGAAGGGGGGCCCACCCAGGAACAATTCCGGCAGGAGCAAAAGACCTGCCCCTCCCTCGAGGGATTGCGACAGCAAGCGCTCGCCCAGAGCCAAGGAGACACCACCGGGGCCCACTGGGTTTATTGGGACAATGATCTCTTGCACAGCGAACAGAAAATCGCAGAACTGGGGGCCGGGCGAGTGCTGGTGGTGCCCCTCCACTTCAGAGACTTCCTGTTGAACCTAGCCCATGATGTCCCCCTGGCTGGGCACCTGGGCCAAGACAAGACCTACCACCGCCTGGTGACTCACTTTTTTTGGCCCAAAATGAGAAATGACGTATCCAACCATTGCCGGTCCTGCCCGACCTGCCAGGCCAGTGGGAAGAGCGGCCGCAAACTCAAGGCACCCCTACAACCATTCCCCGTGGTGACCACCCCGTTCGAAAGGGTGGGAATAGACATTGTGGGGCCCCTGGACCCCCGAACAGCACAGGGACATCGCTTCATCCTGGTCCTGGTGGATCACGCTACCCGCTATCCTGAGGCGGTCCCCCTTCGTACGATAACAGCCCCAGTAGTGGGTCGAGCCTTGATGGGGATCTTCTCTCGAGTGGGCTTCCCCCGGGAAGTCGTCAGCGACAGGGGTACGAACTTTATCTCAAAATACATGAAGTCCCTCTGGCAACAGTGTGGGGTCACCTACCGATTCACGACCCCCTATCACCCTCAAGGGAACGGACTGGTTGAGCGGTTCAACCGCACGCTCAAAGGGATGATTGGGGGGTTGGAAGAGCCCCTCCGTCGCCAGTGGGATGTGCTACTACCGTGCCTTCTCTTTGCCTACCGAGAAGTCCCCCAGAAGTCCCTCGGCTTCAGCCCTTTCGAACTCTTGTATGGACACCCGGTGCGAGGCCCGCTCAGCCTAGTCAAAGAAGGCTGGGAAATGCCCCCTCTAAAGGACACTCCAGATGTTTTCAAGTACCTCCTAACCCTCCGCAACCAGACCAGAAGGTTCAGAGAGATGGCAAAAGCAAACCTGGAGGCCAGTCAGGAGGACATGAAAAGGTGGTACGATCAAAATGCATCCTCCATCGAATTTGAACCCGGCCAACAAGTGTGGGTAATGTCTCCCACCGAACCATGCGCCCTGCAAGACAAATGGACGGGGCCCTTCAAAGTAATCGAGCGCAAGAGCCCTGTCACCTATCTCATCGATATGGAATCTTCCCGAAACCCTCTCCGGGTCCTCCACGCTAATAGACTGAAACCCCACTTTGTACGCTCCGAACTCAGTCTCCTGATGGCAACCGACAATGGAACCGAGGAGGACTCCGAGCCCCTTCCTGACCTCCTACGGTCACGGGAGAAGGACGGCTCCGTGGACGGGGTCCGACTCTCGGAGGCCCTCACCCTGGAACAGCGCCAAGACTGCCGAGTCCTCCTGCTCCAGTTCTCCACCCTGTTCTCCCTCACCCCAGGGGTCACCCCCTGGTGCTTACACGACGTGGACACTGGAGACAGTCCCCCTATCCGCCATCGGGCCTACCGCGTACCAGATCGGGTACGGGCCTGCATCCAAGAGGAGGTGGCCAAGATGCTCACACTCGGGATCATCGAGCCCTCAGACAGCCCCTGGGCCAGCCCAGTGGTACTGGTCCCCAAAGCGGCCGCCCCCGGCGCCACGCCGGAGCTCCGGTTCTGCGTCGACTACCGGGGCTTGAATGCGGTCACCAGAACAGACGCACACCCCATCCCCCGAGCAGATGAACTAATCGACCGCATGGGAGCTGCCCGCTACCTCAGCATCTTCGACCTGACAGCGGGCTACTGGCAGATCGGTCTCACACCCCGGGCCCAAGAACGATCGGCATTCTCTACCCCTGATGGCCACTATCACTTCAAGGTCATGCCATTCGGCATGAAGAATGCGCCAGCAACATTTCAGCGGCTAGTAAACCAGGTCCTGGCAGGACTCGAAGGATTCAGCGCCGCCTACCTGGACGATATCGCTGTGTACAGCCACCACTGGTCTGACCACCTCCACCACCTCCGAGAGGTGCTACAGGCCCTCCAACGAGCTGGCCTCACGATCAAGGCCAGCAAATGCCAAATTGGCCAGGGGTCCGTGACCTATCTCGGGCACCAGGTGGGAAGCGGTCTGGTGGCCCCTCTGCAACTCAAGATCGCTGCCATCCAGTCGTGGCAGTCCCCCATCACCCAGACCGAGGTCCGCGCCTTCTTGGGACTCACAGGCTACTACCGACGGTTCGTGAGGGACTATGGCAGCATCGTAGGGCCCCTCACGGAACTCACCTCCAAAAACCAACCAAAGAAGGTCAACTGGACCCCAGACTGTCAAGCGGCCTTCGAGAAGCTGAAGGCCGCCATGTGCTCCGCCCCGGTGCTCCAGGCCCCCGACTACAGCCGGGAATTTATCGTCCAAACAGATGCCTCCGACCATGGCGTTGGGGCAGTCCTTTCCCAGCTGAACACCGAAGGACTTGACCAGCCAGTGGCTTTCATCAGCAGACGGCTCCTGGCCCGAGAACGACGCTGGAGCACCATCGAGAGGGAGGCCTTCGCCGTGGTGTGGGCCCTCAAAAAGCTCCGGCCTTATCTCTTCGGCACCCACTTCCGGGTCCAGACCGATCATCGACCCCTGCAATGGCTCATGCAGATGCGGGGGGAAAACCCGAAACTACTACGTTGGTCCATCTCCCTGCAGGGGATGGACTTCACTGTGGAACATCGACCCGGCCAAGACCACGCCAACGCGGATGGCCTGTCCCGCTTTTTCCGCCTCGACGAGGAAAGTCCCCAAGAAGATGGGTGACTCTCCCCGCCTTCAGCTGGGGGGGACGCATGTTGGACAGGCCACATGAAGGGCTCGCTCCCTCCCCGCAGGACAGGGCCCGGGCCACCGTCAGCACCATTGCCCGGCCCAGCCGCCATCTTGGACACGGCACCACGCGGCCGTGCGGCCTCAGCCCGACCCCAACCCTGGGCCTGGCCAGGCCCCGACATCCCGGCACCACCCTCCACCCAGGAGGTGAACGGCCCACTTGGCAGGTCAATGGGAGTACGAAGTGTCGATGGCTCTCACCCGCCAGGTGCCGAGCACCCCCAGCCTCCTCGGGCGCTGGCTCCACCCCCCTGCTGGGTGTCTGGACTCCCTCATCCCAGACCTCCCGACCTCCAAGAGCGAGGGTCCGGACATCAAAGGGCGCCAGACCTATAACTGAGGCAGCCCCAGGACAGGAAGGCAGTTGTATCCTGGAGTCGAGAGACACCGCGACGAACTCATCCTTGACGGACTGTTGGCGCTGCCACAGCCCTGCCTTGTGAACTATTGTCCTGCCTGCTGGCGCTGCCGCGGCCCTCTGCAACCTTCATCCTCGTGGGACCTGCTGGCGCTGCCGCGGCCCTCTGCAACCTTCATCCTCGTGGGACCTGCTGGCGCTGCCGCGGCCCTCTGCAACCTTCATCCTCGTGGGACCTGCTGGCGCTGCCGCGGCCCTCTGCAACCTGCATTCTCGTGGGACCTGCTGGCGCTGCCGCGGCCCGTTGTAACCTTCATCCTCGTGGGACCTGCTGGCGCTGCCGCGGCCCGTTGCAACCTGCATTCTCGTGGGACCTGCTGGCGCTGCCGCGGCCCGTTGTAACCGTCATCCTCGTTGGGACCTGCTGGCGCTGCCGCGGCCCGTGCCACCTACGACCTCCTCGGGACCTGCCGGCGCTGCCGCGGCCTGACCCATCCGAACACCGAGCTCGAGGATTGTGAGCTATCACCGTTACACACCCGTACCCGTGGGTACCAAGACTGTCCCGCTACCCCCTTCCCTTACTAGAGACTAGAATTGAGAGGATCATCGTGTCCTGATCGCCCTGTATCGTACCACTCTACTACCCGAAGTGCCTATAAAGGTGTTACCATAAGCTTTGTGTGGTGTCCATCTGTGGGGGGGAAGTTACCTGTCTGTGCGATCACTGTGCTCGGCCGACCCTCCAGGTCCCCGTCTAACAGTGCAGATTCAGAGTGCAGAGTGCAGATTCAGAGTGCAGATTGTGAGTGCAGATTGTGAGTGCAGATTGTGAGTGCAGTGCAGATTGTGAGTGCAGAGTGCAGATTCAGAGTGCAGATTCAGAGTGCAGATTCGGAGTGCAGATTCGGAGTGCAGATTCGGAGTGCAGATTCAGAGTGCAGATTCAGAGTGCAGATTCAGAGTGCAGATTCAGAGTGCAGATTCAGAGTGCAGATTCAGAGTGCAGATTCAGAGTGCAGATTGTGAGTGCAGAGTGTGAGTGCAGAGTGTGAGTGCAGAGTGTGAGTGCAGAGTGTGAGTGCAGAGTGTGAGTGCAGAGTGTGAGTGCAGAGTGTGAGTGCAGAGTGTGAGTGCAGAGTGTGAGTGCAGAGTGTGAGTGCAGATTCAGAGTGCAGATTCAGAGTGCAGATTCAGAGTGCAGATTCAGAGTGCAGATTCAGAGTGCAGATTCAGAGTGCAGATTCAGAGTGCAGATTCAGAGTGCAGATTGTGAGTGCAGATTCAGAGTGCAGATTCAGAGTGCAGATTCAGAGTGCAGATTCAGAGTGCAGATTCAGAGTGCAGATTCAGAGTGCAGATTCAGAGTGCAGATTCAGAGTGCAGATTCAGAGTGCAGATTCAGAGTGCAGATTCAGAGTGCAGATTGTGAGTGCAGATTGTGAGTGCAGATTGTGAGTGCAGAGAGCAGATTAAGAGTGCAGATTGTGAGTGCAGATTGTGAGTGCAGATTGTGAGTGCAGATTGTGAGTGCAGATTGTGAGTGCAGATTGTGAGTGCAGAGTGCAGATTCAGAGTGCAGATTGTGAGTGCAGATTGTGAGTGCAGAGTGTGAGTGCAGAGTGTGAGTGCAGAGTGTGAGTGCAGATTGTGAGTGCAGATTGTGAGTGCAGATTCAGAGTGCAGATTCAGAGTGCAGATTCAGAGTGCAGATTCAGAGTGCAGATTCAGAGTGCAGATTCAGAGTGCAGATTCAGAGTGCAGATTCAGAGTGCAGATTCAGAGTGCAGATTGTGAGTGCAGATTGTGAGTGCAGATTCAGAGTGCAGATTCAGAGTGCAGATTGTGAGTGCAGATTGTGAGTGCAGAGTGTAGATTCAGAGTGCAGATTCAGAGTGCAGATTCAGAGTGCAGATTCAGAGTGCAGATTCAGAGTGCAGATTCAGAGTGCAGATTGTGAGTCCAGATTGTGAGTGCAGAGTGCAGATTCAGAGTGCAGATTCAGAGTGCAGATTCAGAGTGCAGATTCAGAGTGCAGATTCAGAGTGCAGATTCAGAGTGCAGATTCAGAGTGCAGATTGTGAGTGCAGATTGTGAGTGCAGATTGTGAGTGCAGATTGTGAGTGCAGAGTGCAGATTCAGAGTGCAGATTGTGAGTGCAGATTGTGAGTGCAGAGTGTAGATTCAGAGTGCAGATTCAGAGTGCAGATTCAGAGTGCAGATTGTGAGTGCAGATTGTGAGTGCAGATTGTGAGTGCAGAGTGCAGATTCAGAGTGCAGATTCAGAGTGCAGATTGTGAGTGCAGATTGTGAGTGCAGATTGTGAGTGCAGAGTGTAGATTCAAAGTGCAGATTCAGAGTGCAGATTCAGAGTGCAGATTCAGAGTGCAGATTCAGAGTGCAGATTCAGAGTGCAGATTCAGAGTGCAGATTTAGAGTGCAGATTGTGAGTGCAGAGTGCAGATTGTGAGTGCAGATTGTGAGTGCAGATTGTGAGTGCAGATTGTGAGTGCAGAGTGTAGATTGAAAGTGCAGATTCAGAGTGCAGATTCAGAGTGCAGATTCAGAGTGCAGATTCAGAGTGCAGATTCAGAGTGCAGATTCAGAGTGCAGATTGTGAGTGCAGATTGTGAGTGCAGATTGTGAGTGCAGATTGTGAGTGCAGAGTGTGAGTGCAGATTGTGAGTGCAGATTGTGAGTGCAGATTGTGAGTGCAGATTGTGAGTGCAGATTGTGAGTGCAGAGTGCAGATTCAGAGTGCAGATTGTGAGTGCAGATTGTGAGTGCAGATTGTGAGTGCAGATTGTGAGTGCAGATTCAGAGTGCAGATTCAGAGTGCAGATTCAGAGTGCAGATTCAGAGTGCAGATTCAGAGTGCAGATTCAGAGTGCAGATTCAGAGTGCAGATTCAGAGTGCAGATTCAGAGTGCAGATTCAGAGTGCAGATTCAGAGTGCAGATTCAGAGTGCAGATTGTGAGTGCAGATTGTGAGTGCAGATTGTGAGTGCAGATTCAGAGCGCAGATTCAGAGCGCAGATTGTGAGTGCAGAGTGTAGATTCAGAGTGCAGATTCGGAGTGCAGATTCGGAGTGCAGATTCGGAGTGCAGATTCGGAGTGCAGATTCAAAGTGCAGATTCAAAGTGCAGATTCAGAGTGCAGATTCAGAGTGCAGATTCAGAGTGCAGATTCAGAGTGCAGATTCAGAGTGCAGATTCAGAGTGCAGATTCAGAGTGCAGATTCAGAGTGCAGATTCAGAGTGCAGATTGTGAGTGCAGAGTGCAGATTCAGAGTGCAGATTCAGAGTGCAGATTCAGAGTGCAGATTCAGAGTGCAGATTCAGAGTGCAGATTGTGAGTGCAGATTGTGAGTGCAGATTGTGAGTGCAGATTGTGAGTGCAGATTGTGAGTGCAGATTGTGAGTGCAGATTCAGAGCGCAGATTCAGAGCGCAGATTCAGAGTGCAGATTGTGAGTGCAGATTCAGAGTGCAGATTCAGAGTGCAGATTGTGAGTGCAGATTGTGAGTGCAGATTGTGAGTGCAGATTGTGAGTGCAGATTGTGAGTGCAGATTCAGAGCGCAGATTCAGAGCGCAGATTCAGAGTGCAGATTCAGAGTGCAGATTCAGAGTGCAGATTGTGAGTGCAGATTGTGAGTGCAGAGTGCAGATTCAGAGTGCAGATTCAGAGTGCAGATTCAGAGTGCAGATTCAGAGTGCCGATTCAGAGTGCAGATTTAGAGTGCAGATTCAGAGTGCAGATTCAGAGTGCAGATTCAGAGTGCAGATTCAGAGTGCAGATTCAGAGTGCAGATTCAGAGTGCAGATTCAGAGTGCAGATTCAGAGTGCACATTGTGAGTGCAGATTCAGAGTGCAGATTCAGAGTGCAGATTCAGAGTGCAGATTCAGAGTGCAGATTCAGAGTGCAGATTCAGAGTGCAGATTCAGAGTGCAGATTGTGAGTGCAGATTGTGAGTGCAGATTGTGAGTGCAGATTCAGAGTGCAGATTGTGAGTGCAGATTGTGAGTGCAGAGTGTGAGTGCAGATTGTGAGTGCAGATTGTGAGTGCAGAGTGCAGATTGTGAGTGCAGATTGTGAGTGCAGAGTGTGAGTGCAGAGTGTGAGTGCAGAGTGTGAGTGCAGAGTGTGAGTGCAGAGTGTGAGTGCAGAGTGTGAGTGCAGAGTGTGAGTGCAGATTGTGAGTGCAGATTGTGAGTGTAGATTCAGAGTGCAGATTCAGAGTGCAGATTCAGAGTGCAGATTCAGAGTGCAGATTCAGAGTGCAGATTCAGAGTGCAGATTCAGAGTGCAGATTGTGAGTGCAGATTGTGAGTGCAGAGTGCAGATTCAGAGTGCAGATTCAGAGTGCAGATTGTGAGTGCAGATTGTGAGTGCAGATTGTGAGTGCAGATTGTGAGTGCAGATTCAGAGCGCAGATTCAGAGTGCAGATTCAGAGTGCAGATTCAGAGTGCAGATTGTGAGTGCAGATTGTGAGTGCAGATTGTGAGTGCAGATTGTGAGTGCAGATTCAGAGTGCAGATTCAGAGTGCAGATTGTGAGTGCAGATTGTGAGTGCAGATTCAGAGTGCAGATTCAGAGTGCAGATTGTGAGTGCAGATTGTGAGTGCAGATTGTGAGTGCAGATTCAGAGTGCAGATTCAGAGTGCAGATTCAGAGTGCAGGTTCAGAGTGCAGGTTCAGAGTGCAGGTTCAGAGTGCAGGTTCAGAGTGCAGGTTCAGAGTGCAGGTTCAGAGTGCAGGTTCAGAGTGCAGGTTCAGAGTGCAGGTTCAGAGTGCAGGTTCAGAGTGCAGGTTCAGAGTGCAGGTTCAGAGTGCAGGTTCAGAGTGCAGGTTCAGAGTGCAGGTTCAGAGTGCAGGTTCAGAGTGCAGATTCAGAGTGCAGATTCAGAGTGCAGATTCAGAGTGCAGATTCAGAGTGCAGATTCAGAGTGCAGATTCAGAGTGCAGATTCAGAGTGCAGATTCAGAGTGCAGATTCAGAGTGCAGATTGTGAGTGCAGATTCAGAGTGCAGATTGTGAGTGCAGATTGTGAGTGCAGATTGTGAGTGCAGATTGTGAGTGCAGATTGTGAGTGCAGAGTGCAGATTCAGAGTGCAGATTCAGAGTGCAGATTCAGAGTGCAGATTGTGAGTGCAGATTGTGAGTGCAGATTGTGAGTGCAGAGTGCAGATTCAGAGTGCAGATTCAGTGTGCAGATTCAGTGTGCAGATTCAGAGTGCAGATTCAGAGTGCAGATTCAGAGTGCAGATTCAGAGTGCAGATTCAGAGTGCAGATTCAGTGTGCAGATTCAGTGTGCAGATTCAGTGTGCAGATTCAGTGTGCAGATTCAGAGTGCAGATTCAGAGTGCAGATTCAGAGTGCAGATTCAGAGTGCAGATTCAGAGTGCAGATTCAGAGTGCAGATTCAGAGTGCAGATTCAGAGTGCAGATTGTGAGTGCAGAGTGCAGATTCAGAGTGCAGATTCAGAGTGCAGATTGTGAGTGCAGATTGTGAGTGCAGATTGTGAGTGCAGATTGTGAGTGCAGATTGTGAGTGCAGTGCAGATTGTGAGTGCAGAGTGCAGATTCAGAGTGCAGATTCAGAGTGCAGATTGTGAGTGCAGATTCAGAGTGCAGATTCAGAGTGCAGATTCAGAGTGCAGATTCAGAGTGCAGATTCAGAGTGCAGATTCAGAGTGCAGATTGTGAGTGCAGAGTGTGAGTGCAGAGTGTGAGTGCAGAGTGTGAGTGCAGAGTGTGAGTGCAGAGTGTGAGTGCAGAGTGTGAGTGCAGATTCAGAGTGCAGATTCAGAGTGCAGATTCAGAGTGCAGATTCAGAGTGCAGATTCAGAGTGCAGATTGTGAGTGCAGATTGTGAGTGCAGAGTGCAGATTCAGAGTGCAGATTCAGAGTGCAGATTCAGAGTGCAGATTCAGAGTGCAGATTCAGAGTGCAGATTCAGAGTGCAGATTCAGAGTGCAGATTCAGAGTGCAGATTCAGAGTGCAGATTCAGAGTGCAGATTCAGAGTGCAGATTCAGAGTGCAGATTGTGAGTGCAGATTGTGAGTGCAGATTGTGAGTGCAGATTGTGAGTGCAGAGAGCAGATTAAGAGTGCAGATTGTGAGTGCAGATTTTGAGTGCAGATTGTGAGTGCAGATTGTGAGTGCAGATTGTGAGTGCAGAGTGCAGATTCAGAGTGCAGATTGTGAGTGCAGATTGTGAGTGCAGAGTGTGAGTGCAGAGTGTGAGTGCAGATTGTGAGTGCAGATTGTGAGTGCAGATTGTGAGTGCAGAGTGCAGAGTGTGAGTGCAGAGTGTGAGTGCAGAGTGTGAGTGCAGAGTGTGAGTGCAGAGTGTGAGTGCAGAGTGTGAGTGCAGAGTGTGAGTGCAGATTCAGAGTGCAGATTCAGAGTGCAGATTCAGAGTGCAGATTCAGAGTGCAGATTCAGAGTGCAGATTCAGAGTGCAGATTCAGAGTGCAGATTCAGAGTGCAGATTCAGAGTGCAGATTCAGAGTGCAGATTGTGAGTGCAGATTGTGAGTGCAGATTGTGAGTGCAGATTCAGAGTGCAGATTGTGAGTGCAGATTCAGAGTGCAGATTCAGAGTGCAGATTCAGAGTGCAGATTCAGAGTGCAGATTCAGAGTGCAGATTGTGAGTGCAGAGTGTAGATTCAGAGTGCAGATTCAGAGTGCAGATTCAGAGTGCAGATTCAGAGTGCAGATTCAGAGTGCAGATTGTGAGTCCAGATTGTGAGTGCAGAGTGCAGATTCAGAGTGCAGATTCAGAGTGCAGATTCAGAGTGCAGATTCAGAGTGCAGATTCAGAGTGCAGATTCAGAGTGCAGATTCAGAGTGCAGATTGTGAGTGCAGATTCAGAGTGCAGATTGTGAGTGCAGAGTGCAGATTCAGAGTGCAGATTGTGAGTGCAGATTCAGAGTGCAGATTCAGAGTGCAGATTCAGAGTGCAGATTCAGAGTGCAGATTGTGAGTGCAGATTGTGAGTGCAGATTGTGAGTGCAGATTGTGAGTGCAGATTGTGAGTGCAGAGTGCAGATTCAGAGTGCAGATTCAGAGTGCAGATTCAGAGTGCAGATTCAGAGTGCAGATTGTGAGTGCAGATTGTGAGTGCAGATTGTGAGTGCAGATT
Source organism: Lissotriton helveticus (assembly GCF_964261635.1). Lineage (NCBI taxonomy): Eukaryota > Metazoa > Chordata > Amphibia > Caudata > Salamandridae > Lissotriton > Lissotriton helveticus. Next base: position 537,747,597 of record NC_136061.1, read on the forward strand.
GTGAGTGCAGAGTGTAGATTCAAAGTGCAGATTCAGAGTGCAGATTCAGAGTGCAGATTCAGAGTGCAGATTCAGAGTGCAGATTCAGAGTGCAGATTCAGAGTGCAGATTCAGAGTGCAGATTCAGAGTGCAGATTTAGAGTGCAGATTGTGAGTGCAGAGTGCAGATTCAGAGTGCAGATTGTGAGTGCAGATTGTGAGTGCAGATTGTGAGTGCAGATTGTGAGTGCAGAGTGTAGATTCAAAGTGCAGATTCAGAGTGCAGATTCAGAGTGCAGATTCAGAGTGCAGATTCAGAGTGCAGATTCAGAGTGCAGATTCAGAGTGCAGATTCAGAGTGCAGATTCAGAGTGCAGATTTAGAGTGCAGATTTAGAGTGCAGATTTAGAGTGCAGATTGTGAGTGCAGATTGTGAGTGCAGAGTGCAGATTCAGAGTGCAGATTCAGAGTGCAGATTCAGAGTGCAGATTCAGAGTGCAGATTCAGAGTGCAGATTCAGAGTGCAGATTCAGAGTGCAGATTCAGAGTGCAGATTGTGAGTGCAGATTGTGAGTGCAGATTGTGAGTGCAGATTGTGAGTGCAGATTGTGAGTGCAGAGTGCAGATTCAGAGTGCAGATTCAGAGTGCAGATTCAGAGTGCAGATTCAGAGTGCAGATTGTGAGTGCAGATTGTGAGTGCAGATTGTGAGTGCAGATTGTGAGTGCAGAGTGTAGATTCAAAGTGCAGATTCAGAGTGCAGATTCAGAGTGCAGATTCAGAGTGCAGATTCAGAGTGCAGATTCAGAGTGCAGATTCAGAGTGCAGATTCAGAGTGCAGATTGTGAGTGCAGAGTGCAGATTCAGAGTGCAGATTGTGAGTGCAGATTGTGAGTGCAGATTGTGAGTGCAGATTGTGAGTGCAGAGTGTAGATTCAAAGTGCAGATTCAGAGTGCAGATTCAGAGTGCAGATTCAGAGTGCAGATTCAGAGTGCAGATTCAGAGTGCAGATTCAGAGTGCAGATTCAGAGTGCAGATTCAGAGTGAAGATTTAGAGTGCAGATTTAGAGTGCAGATTTAGAGTGCAGATTGTGAGTGCAGAGTGCAGATTCAGAGTGCAGATTCAGAGTGCAGATTCAGAGTGCAGATTCAGAGTGCAGATTCAGAGTGCAGATTCAGAGTGCAGATTCAGAGTGCAGATTCAGAGTGCAGATTGTGAGTGCAGATTCAGAGTGCAGATTGTGAGTGCAGATTGTGAGTGCAGATTGTGAGTGCAGATTGTGAGTGCAGAGTGCAGATTGTGAGTGCAGATTTTGAGTGCAGATTGTGAGTGCAGATTGTGAGTGCAGATTGTGAGTGCAGATTGTGAGTGCAGATTGTGAGTGCAGAGTGCAGATTCAGAGTGCAGATTGTGAGTGCAGATTGTGAGTGCAGATTGTGAGTGCAGATTGTGAGTACAGAGTGTGAGTGCAGAGTGTGAGTGCAGAGTGTGAGTACAGAGTGTGAGTGCAGAGTGTGAGTACAGAGTGTGAGTGCAGAGTGTGAGTACAGAGTGTGAGTACAGAGTGTGAGTGCAGATTCAGAGTGCAGATTCAGAGTGCAGATTCAGAGTGCAGATTCAGAGTGCAGATTCAGAGTGCAGATTCAGAGTGCAGATTCAGAGTGCAGATTCACAGTGCAGATTCACAGTGCAGATTCACAGTGCAGATTCACAGTGCAGATTCACAGTGCAGATTCACAGTGCAGATTCAGAGTGCAGATTCAGAGTGCAGATTCAGAGTGCAGATTCAGAGTGCAGATTCAGAGTGCAGATTCAGAGTGCAGATTCACAGTGCAGATTCACAGTGCAGATTCAGATTCAGAGTGCAGATTCACAGTGCAGATTCACAGTGCAGATTGTGAGTGCAGATTCAGAGTGCAGATTCAGAGTGCAGATTCAGAGTGCAGATTCAGAGTGCAGATTCAGAGTGCAGATTCAGAGTGCAGATTCAGAGTGCAGATTCAGAGTGCAGATTGTGAGTGCAGATTCAGAGTGCAGATTGTGAGTGCAGATTCAGAGTGCAGATTGTGAGTGCAGATTGTGAGTGCAGATTGTGAGTGCAGATTGTGAGTGCAGATTGTGAGTGCAGATTGTGAGTGCAGATTGTGAGTGCAGATTGAGAGTGCAGATTGAGAGTGCAGATTGAGAGTGCAGATTGAGAGTGCAGATTCAGAGTGCAGGTTCAGAGTGCAGATTCAGAGTGCAGATTCAGAGTGCAGATTCAGAGTGCAGATTCAGAGTGCAGATTCAGAGTACAGATTCAGAATGCAGATTCAGATTCAGAGTGCAGATTCAGAGTGCAGATTCAGATTCAGAGTGCAGATTCAGAATGCAGAGTGTGAGTGCAGCGTGCAGATTCAGAGTGCAGAGTGTGAGTGCAGCGTGCAGATTCAAGATTCAGAGTGCAGAGTGCAGATTTAGAGTGCAGATGCAGAGTGCAGTTAAAATGTTGCTAGGCTAGGGCTTTAAAGACACCCCAAACGTGGAAAAGACTGCTGTTTTTCTTTGGTTTTGTCCAATCTTGTCCAGACGGTCACGCCTAGTATTTATTTGCAACTATCTTTTCTCCTAAAACATTAATATGCAGGATTGCTGAGGGGTCTCCCCTGTCAGTCCTCGTGGTTGTTTTTTGTGAAGCCCCTGCAAGAAATGGCCATAAAACAATTGGCTGTTTCAGTTGTCTAGAAACACCACAGATTCTGCTTGACCTGGGCGTGCTCCATGACTTGCAAGTGGAACTTCACAGACAACTACATAAAAAAAGCATTTGCAATGCAATAGGTCTCGCATTTGCGAGAGTTTAACCTATTGGCATTGTAAATGACAATGCCTTTTATTTATGTTTTAAAAACCAACACATAAATAAAAGACATTGCCATTTACAATGCCAATAGCTCAAACTCTAACAACTGCGAGACCTATTGCATTGTAAATGCTTCTTTTAAAAATGTGCCTAGCTGTAGATTTTGGGCCCTAGCTCAGACAGTACCATGGGAAACCTAGAAAACCTGTAAATGTTTTTAAACTAGACACCTAGGGGAATCAAGGATAGGCTGGCATGTGTGGCTGTCTCCACGTTTTGTTTATACGGAATCCCATACAATCCTCAAAAGTTGTCTAAAAAACACCTTTTCCTCACATTGCTGTGATGGAAAGTTCTGGAAACTGGGGGTGGGGGGACACAAACTTCCAGCCACCCAGCTTTCCCTCAAGTGTCCTGATAAAAATGGTTCCTCACTTCTGTGAGTACACCTAGTGCCTGCGACAGGAAACTGCCTAAAACGCAACGTGGATACATCACTTTTTTCCACTGAAAACTGGCCCTTTTTTTGCAATGTGACCAGCTTTGGATTTTGGGCCCTAGCTCAGCCGGCATCTAAGGAAACCTAGGAAAACTGTAAATTTTGAAAAACCAGACACCCTGGGGAATCTAGGGTGTGCTGACCTGTCTGGCTCTCGCCAGATTCTGTTACCCAGAATCCCTTGCAAACCTCAAAATTTGTCTAGAAAAACCCATTTTCCTCATAGTTCTGTGATAGAAAGTTCTGGAATCTGTGGGGAGCCACAAACTTCCACACACCCAGCATTCTCCCATGTCTCCCGATAAAAATGGTACCTCTCTTGAGTGGGTAGGCCTAGTCCCCCAACAGAAAATGGCCCAAAACTCAACGTGTACACATCACATTTTCCCACTGAAAATTGACTCTTTTTTTGCTATGTGCCTCGATGTGGATTTTCGGCACTAGCTCAGCCGGAATCAATGGAAACATAGCAAACCTGACACCTAGGGGTATGCAGAGTGGGCTGACTTGCATGGCTCTCACCACGTGTTTTTACTCAGAATTCCTTGCAAACATCAAACTTGGACTTAAAAAAAACATTTTCATCATATTTCTGTAACAGAAAGTTCTGGAATCATTGAGGAGCCAAAAACTTCCATCCACCTGGCATTCCCCCAAGTATCTCAATACAAATGGTATCTCACTTGTGTGGGTAGGCCAGGTGCCTGCGACAAGCCCAAAGAGTATTGTGGAGACATCCAAATTATCTATCAGAAAATGAGTTGGTTTTGCAAGGGGGTCATCCATCTGTGGGAAGCTATCAAACCTAGACATTTCTGAAAACTATACACCTGGGGGAGTCCAGGGAGGTGTGTGTGGATCGCCCAATGTTTTCTTACCCAGAATACCCTGCAAACCTCAAATGTAGCAGAAAACAAAAATCACATTTCCTTCACATTCTTAATTTTAGATTTGCAGGGGATTCTGGGTGAGTACAATTTGTGGGATCCACACGTCTCATCTCCCTGATCTTCCCCAGATGTCTAGTTTTCAGAAACGTCTGAGTTTGGTAGGTTTCCCTGGATGGCCGCCAAGCCTCGGACCAAAAATGCAGGTGACCCCCTTGCAAATCGTTCTTGTGGAGGAATTGGTTAAATAAGGATAGATTTACTCTTGCCTCTTCTTTCAACCTTTCCCTGAACCATCTAAAAAATATCAGATTTGAAATATTTGCTTGTTCCCACACTGGTTTCACTTGCTACCTCTTCCATTCAGGGGCGTGGTCCACAATCCTCCCATGGACCTATCATCCCTACTTCCAAGGCGGCACTGATATATATAAAACTGATAACACTTCTATTAGAAAGACCTAATTCCATACTGGAACTTTTATGGGAATCTGATTTGCTCTCCAGCTGGCCAATACCAATTTGGCAGAAATCATGGGGCAAGATTCATCCTACTGCACATCCTGACTCAAACCCTATAATACTTTTATAACAGACTCTGTCACACACCAGAATATCTGTTTTACGTTAAAATTGCTCAAAAAGGATACTTGCTGATGTTGTAGTGCCAAACCTGGTACCTGCCTTCACATGTTCTTCCTATTTCGTAAGTGCTCTCTTTTTTGGGAGCAGCTATGAACAAGAATAAGGGACATCATTGATGGTCACACTCCATTCTCCATTGCAGTTTTGTTTCTTGGTGCGTTGAGTATTACATGACGTTAGAATAAATTAATGTGCAAACTGATTCAGCTGTTGATTGCGACTGGCTTCCAGGTGATTACCTTTAATTAGAATCTACAGACAATATAACCCTTCAACAGAGGTGAAACTCGTTTGTCACAACCGTTGTCTTAATCGTTGTAATTTACTTTCTGCATCTTTGTAGGCAAAACGTGAAAAACCGTGGGGACCACTGACTCGATATCGGAATTTGCATGCAGGAAATACAGCTAAATTACCTAGTGCGTTCAAATATATTGATTATAGGCTATTGTTTTGCATCTTTCTCCGCTGACTATATTGTTCTTTTTATCATATAATGTGTTTATGCATGTTTTTATGGAAGATCTTTTTTTATATATTACAAAGTTTACAGTTTTCGCCTCTTCTTCTCTCTTTCTTCTCTATTTCCTCTCTTTCTCTTTACTTTGCTCTCCCTTTAACTGGGTCCTTATAATTTTTCCTTAGACTACCCTCGGTTCAGTCCAGTTATAAGTTCAATAGTATTGTCTCTATTCTCGATAGTAGCATGAGTTGAACTACTTATTTGCTTTATTGTATCTAATCTAATTAATGGACAGATTTAGCGTAATTGATGTATATATCTTTTATTGCTTCAATAAAAATACTAAACTTTAAAAATAAAAAGTACAGATTTCGTGCTGTGCGGGGATTGAGCTCTCCTTGCAATTTTCATTTTCTGTGCCAGATAATGAGGAATTGAGGAGCCAGTATGCCCAAAGGTTTTGTATTCACGAAGACTGCAATTCACAAAATCATGGGTTCACGACTACAAAACTACAAGTTGTAATGTACCAGAGACACAGTGCGAATAGGAGAGGCAAACCCGGCTAGTATGAAGTGTATTTCCTATTTCAAATGTGCACTTTACAACACATATGGATTAGGAAGGAAGGGGTGTGAAAGGGGCATACCTTCCATATAACTGCAATGACATATCTCAAAGCTTTGTAGCCGTAATTGTAGCGATAAACTACTGCAGCCATACATCTCCTTAAAGAAGGAGGTGTCAGTTTCACAAAGTGAAGGCTGTCCATGATGGAAAGCATCTACTTTCTGAGTGTGGTCTCAGGTATCTCAGCTACTGCTGGCCTCGCCCAGCAGCCCATGGAACCACGGTAGGCTCCCACCAATGCCACAGATCGAAAGGAGGCGCAATCTGATTCTCACCACATTAAAATTACTGTGGGGGGAGGTTTGCAATTGTTATGACCTGTCCGTTTGCATTAGGGCTTTTTAAATTTTCTCGAGCTACAAATGGAGAGACAGATCACAGGGCAATGCAAACATTGTGCTACAACGAGCTTCTTTTACACATCAGGCCCTCAGAGTTTAAAATCTTGTGGAATGAGCAAGCCATGTTATAGATGCATCTTTCATCAAGAGATGCACACAGGCGTGATGAGCTCAAATGTTTTGCTCCTCGACATTAATCAGGGAGTGACAACCCAGGAACAAGATTCAGGGACCCTTGTGAGAAAGGAGTTCCTGAGTTAAGCCTCTAGAAGATGGCATGGAACACTTCATTAATGCACAGGTGAGAGAGATTGTGCCCCTTATGTACGCCTACGGCTTCAATTACAACAAAGGAAATATTCCCGTTTTGTGCACAAACTCCAGTTCGCACTCAAAACAGGACTAAGTCGGTGAAAATTGTGCCTCACGTAGTTAATTCCGCTCCTGATTTCCTCCATGTAAAACTTGCTGAGTCAATGTGTTTGTGGAGGTTGAAGTCTTTCTCACGTGTGAAGCCACAGTGATAGCAGCTTCAAGTTTTCTCAAATCAGGCTATCATGAAGAATTCCTTAATACGCAATACGACGACTATATCCCTGTGTCTTCAACATCATATTATTTGCCAGTGGCAGGATATAAAAAGCATGATACTTGTTTTCAGAGCAAAAAGACAGAAAAGGCAAGGCAATCCGAATGTTTCGATGCCGGGTGGAACAGCTGATGGGCTCCTTCGGCACATCAGCTCTGTTAATACCGGTCTGTCATCATGTCGAGTGTGACACTGTCTTCAGTCTCTGTACCAAGTGACGTGGATGCTTCAAAAATGATTTTGGGTTGGCAGTACAGTAGCTGGGGTATTTGAAGGAGGACTCAAAAGCATCCTGTATATTTATATGTTTTACCATGAAACTTATTCAGCTGGAGGAAACATTCAAGTGTTCACGATGTTTTAAGGTGTTGCTGGTTTGTTGAGAGTTTGCTTGTGTCTCAGATACTGTAGAGCCTTAAAACTATTTAAATGTCCTTAGTTAGAAAACTGAAGCATTCATGGGCCTTGCGCGTTTCCACAACATTTCAAAACTGTTTGTAGAACTCCACTTCAAGTTTAATTTATACGTACCTTTTCACAGATGTCACCTAAAGCTGCTGCTAAAACTCGATATGCAGCAGTTTTACCACCAAATGGCTCTCCAACAATCATAAAACCATGGCGCACAATCATCATCTCGTAAATCTGCAAAATCTTGTCAACAAAGAAGTCGGTCATTTGTAAATTCATTTGGTCGCAGTTGTTTTTGATTGCCTCCATAAAGACGGTGTAATCTGCCTTGGGCAGCTTCACGCCCGGAAACAGATCTGATGTAATACCCTGTGAAAACACAAAATGGGGACTTCTATGAAATATAATTACACATGCTCAAAGAAAAGATTACTAATAGACAAACGCGTAAGGATTGATACTCATTATTAGAAATGGGGTCTCTAGTTGGCAGGGGTTTGCACCCTGTCCAAGTAGGGACCCTCAATCTTGTCAGGGTAAGGGAGTCTCAGATATGCCCTGCTCACCCAACTTGGTAGCTGGGTACGAGCAATCAGGCTTTTCTCCGAGGCAATGTGTAAAGTAATTGTGTGTGTGTACACACAAACACACACACACACACCTACAAAATGAACCCACACCTTTTTAGAAAAAAGTACAATATTTATCTGTTAGACATGGGATCTCTGGTTGGCTAAGCCTTGTGCCAAAGCCAGTCAGAGACCACCACTCTAGTCAGGGCAAGGGAGTTACATGCCAAAGATAACCCCTGCTCACCCCCTTGATTGCTTCCAGATAGGCCTGACTGCTCGTGCCAAGCTATGTGTAAAGCGTTTGCGCACGCACACAGCAACAACATACCAGGCAAACCACAAAAGGAACGCCACACAAGGTTATATCAAACATAGCCTTTGTATTCTCATAAAAAATTAGAATAGTAAAGAACAAGTTACTTACCTTCGGTAACGCTTTTTCTGGTAGATACTATATCTGCCTGTGGATTCCTCACTTTGTGAATATCCCCTTGCGTCAGCAACATTCGGAAATTCTTTTTGTAGCTTCGCGCCGACGTGGATCCGGACGTCACAGAGGCACGACTCCGCTGACGTCACCGACGCCTATAACAGGCCCACGCCGGCGTGATGACATCAGTTCCGCCCTTTTTTCCGTGCCTTCGAGGCACACGGACGGACCGATGACAGTAGGCATATACACAGTATACGCAGTATAGAAATCAAGGTAACACACACAGTGTGAAGCAAATGCAATAAAACATTTGAAATAAACAACCCCTTGACAATAAAATAATACATTACATAAACTCCGGTATAGAAGAGTGGACAACGGGGAGGCGGGTGGGTCAGTGAGGAATCCACAGGCAGATATAGTATCTACCAGAAAAAGCGTTACCGAAGGTAAGTAACTTGTTCTTCTGATAGATACATCTGCCGTGTGGATTCCTCACCTTGTGAATAGAGTCCCACAGCAGTCCCCACTCCCGGAGGAGGGTGTCCACTCTTCTAGACCAGGAAATCCTGAAGGACAGAGCGTGCAAAATGACCGTCCCTCCTCACTTCGGAATCCAAGCAGTAATGCTTCGCGAAAGTGTGGAGGGAAGACCAAGTTGCCGCTCTAAAAATATCCTCAACAGGCACACCTCTAGCCAACGCTGAGGTTGATGACTTAGCTCTCGTAGAATGAGCCCTTATACCCTCTGGAGGTTCCTTACCGGCCAAAGAGTAGCAGATCTTAATGCAGAGGACGATCCATCTCGACAAAGTCCTCTTATGGACCGCTCTTCCTTTCTTGCAGCCAGCAAAGCCAATAAAGAGCTGGTCATCCAAACAACAGTCTTTAGTCCTGTCCAAGTAAAAAGACACCGCCCTCTTGGGGTCAAGACGGTGTAATCTCTCCTCCTCCTTGGAAGGGTGTGGGGGAGGATAAAAGGTAGGAAGGGTAATGGATTGACCAAGGTGGAAAGAAGTCACCACCTTTGGCAGAAAAGCAGCCCTGGTCCTAAGAACCATTCGATCAGCATGAATGGACAAGAAAGGGGGCTCGTGACTAAGAGCTTGAAGCTCACTTACCCTCCTTGCCGAGGTTATTGCAACGAGGAAAACCGTTTTGAAAGTCAGAAGCCTCATAGGACATTTGTGAAGAGGCTCAAAAGGAGCACCCATTAAAAATGTCAAAACAAGATTTAAATCCCACTGAGGCACAATAAAAGGGGTAGGAGGGAACTTATTCGTGAGGCCCTTCAAAAACCTTAAAACTATAGGAGATTTAAAAAGAGAAGGCTGGTCAGGCAAACAGATAAAAGCAGACAGCGCAGAAAGATAACCCTTCACCGTGGCAACAGCAAGCCCTTGCTGTGCCAGAGAAAGGGCAAACTGGAGAACATCCGATAAATGGGCCCTCAAAGGGTCTATAGACTTCTCCCTGCACCAAGTAACAAATTTAGACCACCTATAAGAATAGATGGACTTAGTGGAGTCACGCCTGGCTGACAAAATGACATCCACCACATCGTGAGGGAGAGAAAAAGAAATCAGGTTGCCCCGTTCAATCTCCAGGCATGAAGGTGTAAGGTCTGGAGGTGGGGGTGTAGAACCTGTCCCTCCATCTGAGAGAGGAGATCTGCCCTGTGAGGGAGATGGAGCGGCGGGTGAGAGGAGAGGTGGAGAAGGTCTGAATACCACACCCTTCTTGGCAATCTGGGGCAATCAATATGACTTGGGCCCGGTCTTGGCGAATTTTCCTCAGAACCCGAGGAATCAATGGTATGGGAGGAAACGCGTAAAGGAGTTGCGAGCTCCAACTCAACTGAAACACGTCCCCCAAGGCTCCTTGTATCGGATACTGGAGACTGCAGAATGACAGGCAGTGAGCATTCTCGCGAGTGGCGAACAGGTCCACCCGAGGAGTCCCCCACATCTGAAAGATGTTGTGAACTACCCCCGGATGGAGCCTCCACTCGTGATCGGCAGAGAACTGCCGACTGAGACTGTCTGCACGAACGTTCTGAACTCCGGCCAGATGATTTGCCATCAGACAAATCCGATGGTCCTGAACCCAGGACCAGAGACGCAGAGCCTCTCTGCAGAGACACTGCGACCCTACTCCTCCCTGCTTGTTGATGTACCACATCGCGGTCGTATTGTCCGTCAGGACCTGAACCGACTGACCGCGAAGGGAAGGGAGGAAGGCCTTGAGCGCCAGATGTATCGCCCGCAATTCTAAAAGGTTGATGTGAAGCAACCTTTCCTCTGGAGACCAAAGACCCTTGACCTCCAGGTCCCCCAGATGAGCACCCCACCCGAGAGTGGACGCATCCGATATCACTGTGGCAACCGATGGAGGAATCTGGAAAGGCTTCCCTTGAGACAGATTGCCTTCCACGCTCCACCAAGACAGATCCGCTGCAGTTTCTCTGGAGATCTTCACTGACTCCCTGAGATCTCCGTTGTGCTGATACCACTGCCTGCGGAGGCACCACTGGAGCGCCCTCATATGCCAGCGTGCATGGTTGACCAACAGAATGCATGAAGCCATCAGACCGAGCAGGCGAAGGACCTTCAGGACTGGAACGACCGCTCCATTGTAAAACAAAGGAATCATCTCCTGTATGTCGCGAATCCTTAGAGAAGGAGGGAATGCACGACACACAGTAGTGTCCAGTACCGCACCTATGAACAGGTTGCGCTGTGAGGGCACCAGGTGAGACTTGGGTACATTTATCGAAAAACCCAACCTGTGCAACAACTGAGTTGTCTCTTGCAGATGATGGAGCACCTTCTCTGGCGACTCTGCTTTGATCAGCCAGTCGTCTAGATACGGAAACACATGTATCCCCGTTCTCCTGAGATGAGCTGCCACCACTGCCATCACCTTGGTGAAGACTCGAGGCGTAAGACCAAACGGAAGGACCACAAACTGGTAGTGTTGTGACCCAACCGTAAAACGGAGATACTTTCTGTGCGACTTCAAGATGGGAATATGAAAATGCGCATCCTGCAAGTCGATCGACACCATCCAGTCTTCTTCTAGCAGCGCTTGAAGAACCTGCGCAAGAGTGAGCATCTTGAACTTTTCCTGTTTCAGGTAAAGGTTCAAATCCTGAGGTCCAGGAATGGCCGAAGCCTGCCATCTTTCTTGGGGATCAGGAAATACCGGGAGTAGCACCCCTGACCCCTTTCCTGCTCTGGAACCACCTCTATCGCACCTTTTCGGAACAAAGCCAGGACTTCTTCCTGCAGGAGAAGCAGGTGGTCCTCCGAACAATAACCCTGGCAAGGAGGGTAATTGGGAGGGAATTCCTGGAAAGGAAGTGCATACCCATTCTCTACAAGGTTGAGAACCCAAAGATCCGATGTTATTAATTCCCAATCTTGTAGAAAATGTGTAAGCCGACCCCCCACTGGGCCCATATGATCCGGAATGGCGGATCTAGGGCTGCTTTGCTGCGTTGGCCGGGGGTTGGGAAGGGGAGGAGGAAGAGGAGGAGGAAGCTTGATGCCCTCTAGGGCGGGATCTTTGCCTGCCCCTGTACGACTTGTACAGCGTATTCTGCTGCTGTTGTGGCTGCTGCTGAGATGGTCTGTAAGAACGAAAGGAAGATCTTCCAAACCCCCTGAAGCGTCTTCCAGTAGTACCTCTGGACTGGAGACCCAAAGATTTTGCAGTGGCCCTACTGTCCTTAAAACGTTCCAAGGCAGCATCAGCCTTCTGCCAAACAATCCTGAGCCATCAAAAGGCAAGTCCATCAAAACAGACTGAACGTCTGCAGAGAACTCCGACGATTTAAGCCAGGCAGCCCTCCTAGTGGCCACGGAAGAGCTCATGACTCTCGCCACTGAATCAGCAGTGTCCAGACCACTCTGAATCACCTGTCTCGCAGCTGCTTGAGTGTCCGATATCACCTCCTGAAAATCCTTTCTGTCATCCTCAGGGATTTTCGGAATCAACTGTTTGACAGAATCCATCAAGGCATGGATATACCTTCCCATCAGACACGTTGCGTTGGTTGACTTTAACGCCATACTGGCTGAGGAGAAAACCTTCTTGGCAGTTTGATCCTGCTTTCTGGATTCTTTATCCCCAGGAACCTGTGGAAAAGCACCAGCAGATCTCTTTGAGCAGGCAGCCTGCACAACCAAACTCTCAGGTAGGGGATGTGTTGATAAAAATTCAGGGTCCCCAGTTGCAACTCTGTATCTCCTCGCCACTGTTCTAGAAACGGCCGGAGCAGATGAAGGTTTCTTCCAAACCTCATAGATGGGCTCAGATAAGGCATCATTGAAGGGTAACATAGGTTCAATAACAGACGAGGGTGAATGAAGAACCTCAGTTAAAATATTCGGTTTATAATCAGCAGTGGGCAGAGTAATATTCAATAAACTCGCTGCCTTCACAGTGTGATAAGGCACCACATCCTTCGATGGTACATTTGACACCGAAGCCAAGTCCCACTCAGGAGACAGCTCAAGTCCACTGGCCTCACCCAAGTCCTCAAAAGGATCCTCAGAATCCTGTAACTTCCCCTTCTTCAGTATCTGAATATTGACATCTTTCCTCTTCCAGAAGTCTCTGGGCCTCTCTCCGAGATCTTTCCTTCACAACAGAAGCCAATGGATTCGGAATCGACTCCGACGGGGTCGGTGCCGGCGTCGAACCCGAAGTCGGATGAGGTCTTTTTATACGAGGTCGAGCAGAATCCTGCCTCGGAGTCGTAGGTATCGGCGTCGATGGGACCGGCGTCGACGGAGTCGGCGTCGTGCGCTTCGGCGTCGACGACACCGGTGGTGTCGGAAAATGCCAATGCGGTGGTATAGCCGGCATAAAAGGCATGAAGGGCGCAGGGGCATAAGCCTGGGGAACACCCAAGTTAAAAGCCATAGGACCCGTGGGACCAACAGGTGCACCAGATGGGAACATTGCCCTGGAATAGACACCAAACATGGCGTTCAGGAACTGAGAAGGATCCTGACCTGGAGTTGGAAAATCAGGATATGGACCTCTGGGTTGTTCCTGAGGAGGTGGAGTCGATACGACGTCGACCTCTTCATCGAGTCCAGGAACCGGAGTCGACGAACCCGCAGGCACCGGAACTTCGACATCACCAGCCCCCTGCTCCTCACCTTCATCCTCCTGAACAGAAGGATTGGATGGAACCAGAGAATGGACCTGTTTCTGAGATTCGGGTGAATTCGGATGTGAAGCCTCACCAACAGAGTTATGACCTTCCGACTCTGAAACTTCCACTTCCTTACTCAGAAGCTTGATTTGGGACTTCGGTCTTGAACCAGAGTCCTTTCCAGAGTGTTGACGTGACTCATGGCTCCTCTTCTTGTGCTTCTTCCTCGAAGACTTCGAAGCGTGAGCTGAAGACGACTCTGAGCGTGACCTCGAACGAGACCTCGACCTCGACCGTCGAGATCGAGACTGCGAAGACTTTTTAACTTTCTTATTTTTAAGTTTTGCCACGAGGAGTTTCGTCTCTCTCTCTCTTAAAGCCTTCGGAGTCATCTTCTTGCAGCAAGGACAATCCTCGACGTCATGGTCGGAACTTAAGCACCAGACACAGCATTCATGAGGATCGGTGATAGACATAGTCTTGCCACATTCGCCGCAAGCTTTAAACCCAGTTTTCTTCGACGACATTTCGAAGAATATCAAGATAGACACTAATAATAGGATAATAGAAACAAAGTTACTGTAAAGCTACAGTACGATCCCAGAAACCGTTAGCGTCGACGACGCGGAAAAAAGGGAACTGATGTCATCACGCCGGCGTGGGCCTGTTATAGGCGTCGGTGATGTCAGCGGAGTCGCGAGCGGTGCCGTGCCTCTGTGACGTCCAGATCCACGTCAGCGCGAAGCTACAAAAAGAATTTCCGAATGTTGCTGACGCAAGGGGATATTCACAAGGTGAGGAATCCACACGGCAGATGTATCTATCAGAACACATAATATACATTGTGCCACCTGGCACTAGGTAATATCTACAAGGGATTATGTACATCTGACAGGGCCCACTGGACCACTGTCAGAACCATCACAAAGTGAATTTAGTAAATGTAGGACATATCATAAATGTAGAACACAACCAGTAATCACTGGCATAAATCACAGTGCCTAAATCTCAGGACATGAATCACATTTCCTAGCACCACATAGATCACATTAGGGCTTGGGCCCTACAAACCTAACAGCCCCCCTGGCCAACTGGCCTTCTCAATGGGGCTTAAATGCCCTATGTCTAAAATGTCAGGGCGGCTGCCAATATAGCTGTATCCACAAGCGCAATTGCGCTGGGGCACAGGAGTGTACCTCACTCCTATCTCACTCACAAAAAATGCCCCCAGAGAACTGTTGGCCTAAAAGTAGAGAGAAAATAACTCTGGGTGTGGGCTTCCCACAGTAAGGCCAAGCCTCCTTATCAATAAACAACAAAACAGAAGCCAATACTGCAACTTCTAATTTAAGAAGGAAATAGATTACTACGCGCGAAGAACTAAACTAAGTGCGAGTGTGGACAAATTTGTCAGAAATTAATCATATTTATTATTCATCAAGATTTTTCAGCATATTTGTTGGTTAAAGTTCACCAGACAATTGACGACAATTTATCAAAAGACAGATAGTACAAAATGCAAAATTTCATAAAAATGACATTTACAAAAGACAAGTACACATTAGTGGGGGAATAGAGCAAACAACCGTAGCTGATCAACTTTCACATTCGAATCTCACTCTCTCACACAAACCATAAATACATGAATAAATATTTACAATTTTAAATGTCACAAAATAATTTTTCAAAAACACCAAAGGGACCTATTTGGTAAGATTACAATATTTTTTCTACTCAGAATGAGCTATTTGAATAATAGCATCCTTATGGTGTGCATAGGCGGTCTACGCGTTTCGAACCCCTATTAAGTGGGGGGTTCTCATCAGGACCTCATAACTGTAGGGAAAAGAAATGAGATCGGGGTCACTGTATGTGAAACAATGCTTAGGAGAACAAGCTGCCACCTCTGATTTAGCCTCTTACCTATGGTATGAGTGTGCACCATTGAGATGGGGGGGGGGGAAGGGTAGAAACCGGGCGACGACAAACTGCAGAGAGAATTCACAAAAACGTAAAAAAGTCAACCCCTGAATCAACTCCAATTCAATGTGTAACTACCAAGTACAAAATGAGACACTGAAGTTGCACTTACATGTTCTTTTTCGTGATGTTTTAATTGTTTGTCTGAAAAGGAGAGGAAACGGGTCAGTTTCTGGTGTTTCGAGGAGGGTTGGGTTGACGGGGAGGCGGAGGAGTTAAAACTTACTTGTTTAGAATTTGGGATGAAGGTGAAACTGAGGGGTGGCCAGGAATTAATCCAGGGCCTGTAAGGAGAGGGAACAGCTGTAAGCGTTTGGGTTCGCAGAACACTTTGGTAAGCCTGCATGGTTGTTCGATTGCCGGGCTTACCTTGCGCTCCGCGGCGTCTTGGCTCAGTTGGTGTCTGGTCGGTGTCGGCAAAAAATGGCACGAATGTCAAGCTGGCGTGGAAAGCACCTCTAAGAACGCAATCACGCTTCCGGGTTGCAATGCTTCCGGGAGTTGTAGTTCAGGTTGGCTGTTTGACATCGATGTGTGTTTTGGGGCTAGATTCCATAAGAAGCTGATGCGTGCAGCTAGGCAGTAATAAGGATGGTGGAAAGGCTTAAGTGAGTCGATACAATTCCGACATTTCATTCAGGCCTTCAACTGCCGAGTTAAATTTCAAAATAAGCATTGCTTCTCGCTGGAGTAGTTTTTTATCCAAATCGCCGCCTCTTTGGTCGTTATCGACCTTCAATATCACTGTCCATTTTAGATCTGACTCCTTATGGTCCATGGCTTGCCAGTGATTTACTAATTGCGCTGTCAGGGTCTTCATTCTTATACGTGACTTATGCTGCGTTATACGCGCTCTGACTTCCTGGTTTGTTTTTCCTATATATAGGAGATCACATGGGCACTTGATCCCATATATCACATTCCATGATTAGCAGTTAGTAAAGGAATTATGTCTCCAATATATGTTTTTATATTCGAAGACTGATCCTTCTTCTGTGGAAGAACAACATAGACAAGTTCCGCACTTCTTGTGCCCCACTACTGGAGGCAGGCCAACATAGGATCTGACTGACATCACTTCTTTCTGAGGCATTGCTGCCTGGACCAAATGATTACCAATGGTCCGATTTTTCCGGAAGGTGAAAAATGGCTTCACATTGAGTGTTGTGTGTAGGTTTTTTTATCAAATGCCAATTACTGGCTACCACTTTTTCAAGCAGGTTGGAATTTGGGCAATATGTTGAGACGAACACTATCCTGTCTGTTTCCTTTTTTGTTTTCCGTTCTAACAAGCTTTCGCGTGGTGTCCACAATGCTCGTTTCATCGATCTCTTCAGGAGTTTTTTGGGGTAGCCACGTTCTAACAGGTTATTCGTCAATTTGGTTGCATTATCAAGGAATTAGTCTTTAAAATGGCAGTTGCGGCGAGTCCGTAAATATTGCCCGTAAGGTAGGTTGTCTTTCATGCTCCTTGGGTGGTTACTTTTAAAATGGATAGATTTATTGTGATCCGTCTCCTTCTTATATAAAGTGGTTACCAGTCCTCCTTCAGCTGGGTACACTTCCACGTCTAGAAAGGGCATTCTATATTTTGAAAAGTTCAGACTGAATTGGATCTCTTGTGTCCGATGGTTGAGCCATAGATGGAATGCTTTTAATTGATCTTCCTGCCCCAAAAAAAAAGACATCATCTATATATCTACTCCAATGTTCAATATATTTGAGATAGGGGTTGTTTTTGTAGATGAAGGTCTCCTCATATGTTGCCATAAACAATACGGCAAGCTGCGGAGCAAATGGGCAACCCATTGCCACTCCGTTTATTTGGTAGTAGAAATCTCCGTCAAAGTTAAAACAATTCTTCTTAAGGGCAAAACTGGCCAGTTTAAGAATGAACTCAGTCGGTACTCGATGGGGTCTTGTTCTGGTGTTTAGGTAGTATTCGAGTACATGTATTCCATCTTCTTGAGGTATTTGAGTGTACAAAGACACTACGTCCATTGTTACTAGAAAATGGCTGTGTTCCTCAAATTTGATTTCACTGATTTTATTTATGAAATCCGTGGTGTCCTTTAAGAAGGATTTCACATCTCCCATGAAGGGTTTCAAAAAATGATCCACAAACTTCGATGCTGGTTCCGTGAGAGATTCACAACCTGAGACGTTTGGTCTCCCCGGAGGTTGTGTTTCACTTTTGTGGACTTTGGGCAGTATATAAAAGAGTGGAATTTGCAGGTTTTTTATTTTCAAATATTCCATCTCTTTCTTGCCCAGGAAACATTCCTCATATCCCTCATTGACAATTGAATAGAGGATGTTCTTAAGTTCAGTGGTTGGATCTTGATTTATTTTTCTGTAACAGCGTACATCGTCTAGCTGACGTTTGACTTCCAAAACGTAGAGTGATCTATCCCAAAGGACAATGGCTCCACCTTTATCCGCTTGTTTGTAGATCACAGATGTATCATTTCTTAGAGTCATAAGGGCAAGGGACTCATTTTTTGTTGTATTAAATTTGGTCCATTTTTTCTTTTTTCTTGATGAATAATAAATATGATTCATTTCTGAAAAATGTGTCCACACTCGCACTTAGTTTAGTTCTTCGCGCGTAGTAATCTATTTCCTTCTTAAATTAGAAGTTGCAGTATTGGCTTCTGTTTTGTTGTTTATTGGCCTAAAAGTAGCAGCTGACGGTACTTGCCGTGCAGCTGTGAAGTAAAGAAGTGTGAGTTGTAAAGGGGTGTGCCCTTAAACTCCTAGACCTGGGTCAATAGATCAGTTCAAAAAAGAAGTGGTCCGAGTTAGAAATCAATTAATTTACAGGTTATTCTGTATTGCTCCATACAGACAAATACCACACATTTGTTTCGCTAAATATAACTGAACAATTTAAAGGATGAAATGTACAATGTTCAAATACAAATTGCATTTATTTCTGCAATCGATTATTTCTGTGGTTTGTTCAAGATATTGGATCACATATATTCAACAATATTCAAAGTAATTGTAAATTCATTACATTTAAAGTGCTCTCAGTGAAAAAGGGAAGGGAAGTGCACGAGGTTGTGAGGGACTGGGTAAACGTGGTGTGACATTAGCAACATCGCGTTAAAATCAGAGACGCCTTTACACTCAAGATATTGTCAATGTTCCCAAATTACATCACGCATAGGTTAAGTACATTTTTTCTTTAAATCCTATGGTGTGTGTCGTTTGGCGTAGTCTACGTTTCGACCCCCATGTGGACTTAAGGGTTATTCATGCCTCATGTTGGGGTCTTCGTCAGGACAGCGAATAGAGAGCCTATTAAATAATGAGAACGCTGTAATTAAATTACTGTGTGGTGAGCTGTCTGAAAAATGGAGAAGAGAATGCAGGAGATACCTACATCAGATAAAAAATAAAAAATAATAAAACATTTATTAAGCGCCTGGCTGCACAAAACTGTGTATCCCCGCGCTAACTGCAAGTGCAAACCAATCCAGAGGAGCAGAATCTGAGACTCGGCATAGGGATTCCTATTTAGGGAATAGGTGAGTTTTTAATCTAGCTCTGAATCTCAATTCGGAGGGCTTCATTCGCAAATGGATCGGCAGAGCATTCCAGTACTTAGTGGCCAAATAGCGGAAAGACTTTCCTCCCATTTTAGCTCTTGTGATGCGAGGGATTTTAAATAGCATCATGCCCGATGATCTCAAATCTCTCGTCAGACTGTGAATGGTAATGAGACTTATTCAGGTAGTCAGGGCCTCTGTTCTGGGCAATATGGTGGGCATAGCAGAGAGTCTTGAATATAATTCTCTCTTTAACCACTTGGATGCTAAGCACCTTGATGAACTTCAATGTAATTTCCATTGAAATGAATGGGCACTCCATGACGAGCTGAGCTCGTCATGAGCGTCCAAGGGGTTAATAGGGAGCCAATGGAGTTTGACTAATGCATTTTTGATGGAGGCTTTTCTAGGGAGACCAAGCACCAGCCGCGCAGCTGAATTCTGAACACATTGTAACTGGTGCAGTCCCTTCTGATTTAGGCCTAACAGGAGAGCATTACCATAGTCCAGATGAGGTGATATCAAAGCATGAACTATGGTTTTTCTGGCTTCGGTGGGCAAAAGATCGAGTACTTTACGAAGTACTTTTAATATGCCAAAGCATTTACTTGTCACCTTATTCACATGGGTTTTGCCAGAGAGGTCAGCGTCCAGCATAACGCCTAGATTTTTCACCGTTTCCACTGGAGTAGGCAGTTCCCCTAATTCGCTAGGCCACCATGCATGAGACCATACAGAGACATCTCTTCCTACTATCAGCACCTCTGTCTTGTCTCCGTTTAAACGGAGGCAATTATTATTCATCCACGTGGCTATCGCTGACATACAGTTTGAGAAGTTGATAGCTAATTCACTGCTGTCTGGGGTTAATTTAAACACCAACTGGGTGTCGTCAGCGTAGCTGACAATGCCCACCCCAAACTCCTCCGCAATGTGTGCCAGGGGTTCCATGTAGATGTTAAATAATGTTGGGCTCAAACTAGAGCCCTGTGGAACCCCATGGCTCACACTGCGAGGCGACGATTTAAAGGGTGGGCAGTGAAGTTGGAACGTTCTGTCAGTCAAGAAGGACTGGAACCAGGTAAGAGCTAGGCCCTTTACTCCCATGTTCGAGAGCCGAGACAGCAGCGTTGAGTGCAGCACGGTATCAAACGCTGCACTTAGGTCCAATAGGACCAACGCTGCTGTCTCTCCCTCGTCCACCATTTTTCGGGTATGTTCATCAAAAGCGGATCGCCCAGGGACCCTGCCCCGCTACGTATCCTCAAGAAAGTAGCACCAACTATCGTTCCCCCCCCTTACCCATCTCATCAACGCCTCATTTCAGCAGGGAGTCGTTCCATCCAGTTGGAAAGCGGCAGTCGTTAAGGCCCTATTGAAGAAACCATCTTTGGATCCCCTGGATTTAGCCAACTACAGGCCAATCTCTCTCCTTCCTGGGACGAGTAAGATCGCCGAAAAACTTGTGAATAGGAAACTATCACAATTTCTAGAAACCAATGACCGACTAAAAAGTTCACAGACAGGTTTCCGCCCAGGGCAGGGCACGGACATCGCCCTCCTTGCGGCAGTGGAGGAGGCCAGAGCAATTTTGGACGCAGGG
The DNA here is from genome assembly GCF_964261635.1 of Lissotriton helveticus. Lineage (NCBI taxonomy): Eukaryota > Metazoa > Chordata > Amphibia > Caudata > Salamandridae > Lissotriton > Lissotriton helveticus. The sequence continues at coordinate 537,768,193 of NC_136061.1, forward strand.
GGATCAGTGGCAGTGATCCTCCTCGACCTTAGTGCGGCCTTCGACACCGTCAACCACCAGATCCTTATCCATCGGCTTAGGAGGGTCGGTGTGGAAGGCACCGCACTGTCTTGGCTTTCGTCTTTCCTGGGCCAACGCTCCTTCCAGATCTGGGAGAATAATGCCTGCTGCTCCGAAACACCCCTCCAATGTGGCGTACCTCAGGGCTCCTCTCTGAGCCCTACTTTATTCAATATCTATATGTCCCCATTGGAGGAGGTCGTTAAACCTTTCGGAGTGAGTATCGTCAGCTATGCTGATGACACCCAATTAGTGGTGGCCTTATCTCACCCAAGCCAACAACCTGCGGACTTATACAACTGTCTGACGCAGATACACGGTTGGATGAATAGCTCAGCTTTAAAACTAAATGGCTCAAAAACTGACATTCTTCTCCCTGGTCGGAAAGGGCTCTCCCTCCCACAGGACATCTGGCCAACCTGCCTTGGTCCCCCCCCAGACCCGAAACCCGAGGTAAAAAGCTTGGGTGTATGGCTCGAAACCGACTTAACTTTTACCACACAAGCAAAAAAAGTAGCCGGGACCTGCTTTGGCCTTCTCAAATCAATGAGGAAGATTCTGCCCCTACTTCCTCCCACCTCTCAAAAACTCTTAATCCAAGGCCTAATACTATCCAGGCTAGACTACAGCAACTCCATCTACCTAGGTGCCCCTGAAGCAACTTTGAATAAACTACAAAGAATCCAAAACTCAGCTGCCCGAATCCTCACCAATACCCCCGCCAGAAGTTCGGCCAAACTAGCCTTGAAGCTTCTCCACTGGCTCCCGGTGAGGGAGCGAGTGAAGTTCAAAGCCCTTTGTCTGGCCCACAGACTACTTCAAAACAAAGGCCCCCCTATCCTAAGAAAATTTATCAGACCGTACAAAGCCCCAAGATCCCTCCGATCTGATCACGAGTGCCTCATTATCATCCCCAGAGTCAAGAAGGCACGTTCGGGCGGAAGGCGCTTTTCGGTCCACACCGCACGCCTCTGGAACGCTCTTCCCTGCAACCTGAGAACAGAATCAAACTACCTAGGTTTCAGGAAGCGGCTTAAAACCCATCTTTTTCCCTAAACTCTGACTCCCCCCTGTCTGCCCCCGTCCCACCCCCCCCCCGCCGCCCCCCGTTCTCACGCTCAGGTGCTTGGATCTTTAGCGCTGGGATACCCACGGGTGACTACGCGCTCTATAAAAATTTTTAATAATAATAATGTTCAGTCGAATACAGGACTGCCGATTCGGTTGAGTGGCCAGATCTAAACCCTGACTGGGAGGGATGAAGGAGAGCTTCTTTCTCCAGAAACTCCATAAGTTGTATATTTGCAACCTTTTCTAAGATTTTGGCACAAAAAGGAAGAAGCGAGATCGGTCTTAGGTTTTGCAATCGAGAAATTGGGATGTTTGGTTTCTTTTTTAGAGGTATTACCTGAGCAGATTTCCAGCTTTTCAGGACATGGCCTTCCTGGAACGATAAGGTAATCATGTTACTGATTTGATCTATTAATATATTTTCCATGACAGATTGTTCCGGGGGGCAGGCATCCATAGGGGAGCCAGAGCGTATTCCATTAATAATTTTCATTAGGTCCTGTTTGTTAGGAGTCCTGAATCTGGTACCGTCTGTACCGTCGTGTCTTGGGCCTGTGCGCGCTCCTTGAAATTCTACAATGAAAAACATAGGGAGATGGGGTCTCAAAGGACTCTCTTTGGCTAAGGAGCCGTGGAATCAATTTGTATGATGGACCGGGGAGGACTTACTTGGAGAGTATTCTTTATCCGAGGATTGGAAACAGCATGTCACGTGTGTTATTCGTGATCATTCTTCGGGTTCAGTGCACAGTACGCACCGTTCTAGGGAATTAACATAATAAGCCAGTGGGTCAAAAAGCTTAAAAAACCGCAATTGGAAAAACTCGCAGTATATTGCGGTAGAAACCAGAGAAGCTGGATTCGGACATTAAGTTCGGACGGGGATCGGGTATGTCGATAAAGTCGACTCAGATGTTAAAAAGGGATTGATTTCCTACCTGTACTGCGTTAAGCAGCAGCCGTCAGTACACGTAGCTGCCTCGATGCATCTGCTCGCGGTGACGCCGCTGGATGCTAGGTGTATGGAAAGGGCTCGACTACTCTAGCCCAATCAGAAGTGTATCTCGGAACGCCCTTTCGTCATGGGACGCGTCCGTCGGGGATCGTTTGTAAAGATCCCTGGTAGTGCCAAAAGATCTGGGGCCTCAAGGGAGCATGGTCAAAGGATGAATCGTAACAGAAGAGGGAACCCTCATTCTGATGAGTCTTCGAGTTGTGAATGTATGTTGCATAAGTACGGCCTCATGGACAATAAGCGGTGGTGATGCGGGTATGTAATGAGCCATTGTAAGGGTGCCCTTCAGGTAGAGGTGATCCGGTGCGTGACCTACGTTAAGCCACACAGGCTTGACATATTTCATGAAAGTAGTAGTTAGGAATAAACAAATTTGGTGGAATCATCACAATGTGCTGGAATAGCAATGTGGTATCTTAATAAACATACAAAACAATCTCTCATGTAATTAATAGAATCATCTCAATGTGTTAGAATAGCATTATTACATATAAATAACATATAAAGCAATCGATCATGCAATTAATAATTCTGCATTAGAATAAATACGATTATTGTTCAATGATATCATGATATGCCCAACATGTCAAACGCCTGCCAAAGTTGCTAGCATTGTATCGTGTCCTCTGACTCAGGCAGTGTGGGGAGTAAGAAACCCGCTGTAATGTGACCCCCTTGTGCTCTGTGAGATCCTGTCAATGGCACTAAGGGATCACTCTGGGTCGAATCCTGCCATTTGGGCAAAGTTGGCATCTAGTTCATTCAACCCTCTGTTAACAGTCTTAAACTTGTTCATCCATTTGCACTCCCTAATGTTCAAAATGGAATGCAGGTTGCCTCCTCGTGGTCCCAAGGTGATTTTTTCGAGTACCACCCATCTTATGGATTCTGGGGTATGGTTCTTGTCCCTGAAATGATCCACAAGTGGTGCACCTGCTGTCGAGCAGCGAATCCTGCTGCAATGTTGGAAAATTTGTTTTTTTACTTTTTGTTTGGTTTGCCCTATGTACATCTGGTCACATGGGCATAGAATTGCGTAGATCACTCCACTGGTATTGCAGTTTGTGAAGGATTTAAGGTCCACAGTGAGATTGTTGTGGATCACTTGCTTCGTTTCCCAACATGTTGGACATGCTTTACACGTAGTGCATCTAAAGTGGCCTACCACTTCCGGTAAATTCCATAGTCCTTGGATGGTCGGTGCCTGCGGCGTGTCCAGCAATGATCGGATCACATGGTCTCTTATACTTTTTGCCTTTTTGAAGGCGTGCATCGGTGGATCGGGACTGTCTAAAATGTCTGCAACCAAGCCGCAATGTTTATTCACAATTTTCTTTATTTCATTGCTTTTGGTACCATAGGTCGTTACGCAAATCATTCGGTCGTGAGATCTTGGGCGTGTCTTGGGCATCAATAGTGTTGACCTGTCTTGAAACCATGCTCTTTTCCTAGATCTTTTCACAAGTCGCTGGGGATAGCCCCTATCTATCAAGCGATTAATGAGGTCTTCAGATTCTTTAAAATAATCCTCTTTCAGAGAGCAATTTCTCCGAATGCGGAGAAATTGGCCGAAAGGCAAGTTGTCACGTAATCCTCTGGTATGATGGCTCGTGTACCTTAAGAGGGAGTTTCTTTCCGATGGTTTTCTGAAAAGGGTGATGTAGAGATTCCCTTCCATCTCTTTAATGCTGATATCCAGAAAGTTGATTGATTCCCTACTCATATGCATCGTGAACTTATTGTCGTCTGACTGAGTGTTCAGCCATTCCATGAAGTCCTGTAAATCCTTTTCCTCACCTGTCCATATCATGAGGACGTCGTCGATATACCGATGCCAGGTGGAAATCATGTTTCGGTATGGGTTGTCTTGTGATAAAATACAGTGCTGTTCATATTCAGACATGAATAGGATCGCCAGATCCAGGGCGAAGGCAGCGCCCATTGCCACTCCTTTGCTTTGAATATAGGACTTATTTTGAAAGACAAAGAAATTTTTGGTCATTGCGATTTCCAGTAGATCAATGATGAACTCAGTGGGAACTCCTGCTGGTTGATCCCTCTTTTGTAGAACTCGTTTCATGCAGTCCAGGGCTGGTCTCTGTGGTATACTGGTATTTAAGGAGACAATGTCCATTGTCACCAGGATTTGACTGTTTTTATTGAAAGGGATCTGGTCCACTAGGTTAATAACTTGCATAGTATCCCTGAGGTAAGTAGGTGTTGCTTCAGCTAATGGTTTCAAGAATACATCCACATATTTATAGAGAGGTTCAAGGAGGGAGCCACAGCCAGATATAATAGGTCGTCCTGGTGGTTTGACTGTGTTCCTGTGTACTTTGGGTAGTACATATATGGTTGGTACTCTGGGTTGTTCAACCTTCAAGTAGTCAAATTCCTTTTTGGTCAAAAAACCCATCTCTAGTGCTTTGTTGGTAATTGCTGAGATCTCCGTTCTTATCTCCTTTGTAGGGTTGAGTGCTACCGGTCTGTAGATAACCCCATCCATTAGTTGAGAATGGATTTCAGTCTTGTAATCCTCCACATCCAGCACAACTATAGATCCCCCTTTATCAGCTGATTTAATCACCACTGATTTGTTGTTCTTTAGTGCATCCAATGCTGTCCGTTCACCAGCGCTGATGTTGTGCTTTACATATGATCTTTTCTCACATGTTTTGAGGACATCCCTAAGTACCACGCTCTCATACGTCAGTACCTTATGAGAGACTGATGCCATAGTAGGCATAAATGTTGATGGTGGTCGTAAATTTGTGAAGGCAGACATGGCACTTGATGGTCGGTTGATGAAAAAGTTTTTTAATCTTAATTTGCGAAAAAACCTGGTGAGTTCCGCTTGGATGTTGAATCTGTTGGGCTGCGATGTGGGTACAAAGGATAGTCCCTTACAAAGTACACTAGTTTCCTCAGATGTTAGTGTGTAGCTTGATAGATTGATTATCGGGCTGGATCTGGGCGTTGTCCTAGCGGTCCCCCCAACTACCATCTGTACGTCTTCCTCCTGGTGCTCCTCTCCCCGTGGTCTTCTTGTTGGAATCTGACCTGTTTGGTATTCTGGCCCTGTTGTCTCCCTCCGTCCCAGTTCTGCTGGTTCTGTCCCCGGTTGGGGCGGTTGTTCCATGACCCTCCTCTTTCTCTCCCTCTCGGTGGTCTCCACTAGGTGTCCCCTAAAAAAGGTGATTGTGGTCCCCTCGGGTTTTGTAAATTATCTGATTAATTCTATTTGGTATAGTGAGGGTTACATCAGTATGGAACTTGAGACCCTTTCGTATACAGAAGATTACATAAAAAATCTAATTGAGGGAGATACGGGGGACTGCTTTTCTCACTGCCAACAGTACCAGTGTAGATCATTCCCTAAATGAAAAAATAAACAAACTCGAACGTCTTGAAAAAAAGCTGGTACGAACAAAACTTCACGGACACCTCCTAACCGGTTACCTACGATCTAATATCATCCCTACTGGACTCCAAGTCCACAACGAACCGGCCATATTCGTTGACAATCCCAAGTTCAAAGAAGGCTTCAGCTTCGTGGCAAACAACTGCTCCCGGCACTGGATGGTGCTGGGAGTGGAGACGGCCAAAGAACAAGTGGAGCAGCTAACAAAAGAGATTGACGAACTTAAAGCGGAAATAGCCAGTCATTCAGCCTTTGCAGATGCCAAAGAAACCTTAGAAAGATTAAATAAAACTTTGAAAGACTTTGACGTGAAGACACAAACAAAGAAACTGGATAAACTAGCAAAAGACATCCAGTATTACGACATGAAAAAAACTACCCTTACCTGCAGGCTGATTACTACAGACGGGACACCCAAGGGCGTTTCTTCTATAGAGGCAGAGGAGGTTATAGAGGAACACGCAGATTCACCAACTTCTCAGATTCATCGTATAGCGGCGAAAGTGAAAACGATCAGGCCGGACCAAGTGGAAACTACCCACAACAAGACCAATGTGTCAGGCCAGATGTCGTTGCTCCTCAGGGTTGGATCGATGCAATAAAAGGGGCCCACCTCTAGATCATCCCAAGTCTGGATTATAGAACACAGACTATTAAGGAGATCAAGCGGGGGAAAAATAAGGATGTCCGGAGGGGAACAGCTGGGCAACTGGAGCTGGATACCTGTGAATATATAAAGCATGGAATCAATGGGAGAAGCACCCTAAGCCTAAATGTTCTCTATCAGATATGTTATGCTTTACACCCACCTGATAAATCATATAGGTATAATGGAACGAAGAAGAACAGAAACAGGCTTCTTCTCAACTCCTCGACTCTCCTGCTTAAATATATAACAAAAGACCATCAATACGCCCCTTCCTGCCCACCTCTGTAAGTATGGATCAAAAAATACACTATGTGGAAAACAAAGATAACACCTACCCTACTGGGAATTGAAGGAGACCTGAAGCCAGTAAGGGGTCAAGTTATAATCACTCTAAACAGAGCAATAACAAAAACTACCTCCCCTCCGATTTGGAGATATTAATGTACAAGTAAGTGCACTGAGCACCCTATGTCTCTCAACCACCAATACGGGGAGTCTATAGGGTATCTCTCCAACAGATATGAACCAAACAATATGAAAGTACAGCCCAGCCTGATTCATAGAGTGTCACGAACTCAATTCCCCCAGCAGATACGTCTCTGCAAGGAAAAGCAGGAAGCACACAGTGTTATCAGCACAAGAAACTCAATTTCCCCAGCAGATACGTCTCTGCAAGGAAAAGCAGGAAGCACACAGTGTTATCAGCACAAGGATACTTTAGCCTCAGTATCCAACCGACACAGATCCAAGAAAGCGTGGAGGTTAGCACACACCCACACTGAGGAAAACTGTAGCGTAAAACAAGCACCTCCCCAGAAAGGGGAAACCTTAATATGCTGGTCTCCGAACTTGAATGTGGGCGCTTCCTAAGCCCCTCCCAATATAATCCAAAAGGGCGGTGAGCCCCGGGTTCCGGAATTGGCACACCAGAATTCCGATGCGGGCGTTTCCTAAGCCCCACCAAAATATATCCAACAGAGATCGTAATGCGCTTGGTGAGCTTACCGCAGTCCACCAAGGACAGGACAAGACAAAGAACAAGGTACGAACAATCTACCTTGCTCGCCGGGAACGAATAATCGGCAAGGCGTCTCTTCACTGACGCCGAGATATCCCCTTCCTGGTCGCATAGCGTCATTACCACGCGACGCTCAAGGAGTCATGGGAAATGTAGTTTTTTCTGCTCAAGTAGATTCCGCGCTGCAGGCAGTGATTTACCAGCGGCCGGGGAGTTCTGACAGAACACCCCCCCTCCCGCAAGGTTCACTGACTGCCACCTGGCTTGCCCGGATGGGTCTGATGGAATCTCCTAACCAGCCTAGGGGCATGAACATTGCCAACAGGTTCCCAGGAGTCCTCCTCCGGCCCATATCCTTTCCATGCTACCAAATACTGGAGTTTGCCCCGCACCCTGCGAGCGTCTAAAATGCTCCGTACTTCATACTCAACATCCTGACGAACCATCACAGGCACAGGGGCTTTAGAACGGGGACTCAATGCTGGCTTGAGTAGAGACACATGGAACACCGGATGGATCCGAAAATGCACCGGAAGGCGCAGCTTCACAGCCACAGGGTTAATGTGTCGGATTACCTGGTAAGGGCCTATAAACCGAGGGTTGAATACACTATATCTGCGAAAGCGGATATTTCTGGTAGACAACCATACCCAGTCTCCTTTAGCGTAAAGAGGACAAGACCTGCGGTGTTTATCGGCCTGGGCTTTATAGGATTTTTTCGCTTTCTCCAGGTTCTTTCTGGCCTGCATTACCGTGTCCCTCAACTGAACCAAACGAGTCTGTAACTGAGGGATCTGAACTTCTGTTAAGGGGATACTCAAAGGGGCGAATCTAGGATGAAACCCGTAAGTACAGAAAAACGGCGTGTAAGAGGTAGAGGAATGGATAGCATCATTATATGACACTTCTGCAGTCCATAACCAGTCAACCCATGCCTCAGTAGTGGTGTCAACAAAGCATCTCAGGTATTGCTTGAGTGTCTGATTTAGCCTTTCTGTTTGCCCGTCAGTTTGGGGATGGAAACTGGTGGATAAGGAGGAAGCAATGCCTAGTTTCTTACACCAAACCCTCCAAAACTTAGCAGTGAACTGGGCTCCCCTGTCCGAAACAATGACCAACGGTAGTCCATGTAATCTGACTATATGAAGCAGTAACAACTGGGCAAGCTGGCCGGCTGTTGGAACCCCTTTGCAGGCTATAAAGTGACCCAGTTTAGTTAAATAGTCCACGACTACCACAATAGCTGTCATACCCCGATCTTTAGGGAGACCAACTACAAAGTCCACAGAAAAGCTCTCCCAAGGACTCACAGGAGTTGGCATGCTCTGTAACAGTCCCTGTGTTGGACGATGATCAGTCTTGGCCTGAGAACAAATGTCACAGCGTTGCACCCAAGCAAAAACATCAGGACGGATAGTAGGCCACCAGTACATACGTAACAGTTTCTCCAGGGTCTTCTTTCCTCCTGTGTGACCAGCACACGGCAGATCGTGACACCATTTGAAGGCCTGTTGTCTTAATGCTTGCGTCGGAAGGAGCAGCTGCTTGCCTTTTCTTGGCAACCCTTGTCTTATTTTCCATTCGGGATGTAGGCGGATCCATGTTTTCCAAACAAAGGTTTGTATTCCTCTCTTGACTCTTTGAAGAAACTCCTCCGAGTGTATCACTCCTACCACTTTCATGGGATCAATGATGCTTTTCTCCGACACCACTGGTACTGCTGGGCTGTTTTCTGGACGGGAGAGAGCGTCTGCCTTCCGATTGTCACAACCTGGACGAAAAGTGACCATGAAATGAAATTCGGCAAAAAACAACATCCAGCGTAACTGCCGGGGAGTAAGGTGACGCGCTGCTCGCATGAATTGTAAGTTACGGTGGTCGGTGTATACCGTAATCTGGTGAGAGGCTCCCATCAACCAATGCCTCCATTCAGTGAAGGCATCCTTTATTGCTAGCAGTTCTTTTTCCGCAACGGTGTAGTTGCACTCTGCGTTGTTCAATTTACGAGACATGAATGCGACTGGATGGAGATGACCTGTACTCTCATTCCTTTGAGAAAGTATTGCTCCGACAGCCAGTTCGGAAGCATCCGCTTCGACTACAAAAGGTAGTTTCGGATCTGCGTGGGTTAACACCGGTGCAGTGGTGAAAGCCGTCTTCAGTCGTTCAAAAGCGTTCTGCTCTGCTACACCCCACACAAAGGGAGTGTTCTTCCTGGTCAGTTTAGTGAGTGGCGTTACCATGTCGGAGAAGTGGGCGATAAACCTTCTATAGAAGTTCGCAAAACCAAGGAGTTTTTGAATGTCTTTCACGTTGTGCGGTTTCGGCCACTCCACTATAGCACGTATCTTTCGTTCCGCCATTACTTGACCTGAAGGGGTGAGCATGACCCCTAAGAATTCGACAGTGGTGGCATGGAACTCACACTTCGTTAATTTGCAGTATAGATGATTCTGCTGCAGGGCGTGAAGGACTTGACCTACATGTCTTTGATGTTCTCTCTCCCCGTTGGAATAAATCAGGATGTCGTCAATATATACGACTACGAAGATGTCTAAAAAGTCTCTTAACACCTCATTAAGAAAAAACTGAAAAGAGGCTGGGGCATTACAGAGCCCAAAGGGCATCACCATGTACTCAAAAAGCCCGTACCGTGTTTTAAAAGCGGTCTTCCATTCATCGCCACTTCTCATTCTCACTAAATGATAAGCCCCTCGAAGGTCCAATTTGGTGTAGATGGTGGCGGATCGGACTTGCTCCAGTAATACAGGTATCAAAGGGAGCGGATACTGATTTTTTATTGTTATGGCGTTTAACGCCCTATAATCGATGCAGCAGCGTAGTTCCCCATTCGCTTTAGGGATAAAAAAGAGTGGGGAAGCCGCTGGAGACCTGGAGGGCCGAATGAATCCCAACTTCAGGAGGTCGTCCAAGTATTCTCGGAGATGATCGGTTTCAGGTTGGGATAGAGCGTAGATTCTGCCGCAGGGAATCACAGACCCCGGTTTTAAATCTATACGGCAGTCGTATTCACGATGAGGGGGGAGCACCTCAGCCTTGATTTTACTGAACACCTCTTCATATTCTTGGTAGCAATGAGGTAGCTCTACATCCTTCTCTGCAGCCGTGGAGATGTGGTGGGTAGCCGCTAGAACCCTAGAAGGTCGTGAATTCTCTCGGAGGCAGTGTTCTTGGCAATAATCGGAGCAGAAAATCAAAGACTGATCCGTCCACCCGATGGTGGGCTCATGTTTTTTCAACCATGGGAGTCCTAATATAACCCCGTAAGAAGGGGCGTGGATGAGATTGAACGATATGACTTCCGTATGAGAATCCCCATACCACATCTCGTAATCCGGCGTGTGTTGATTGATAGGGCCGGATTCCAATTCATGTCCGTCCACGGCAAAGACGACCTCAGGAACAAGCTTGGTGACCGGAGTCACCCCCAAACGTCGTGCCTCTGCGAGATCCATGAAACAGCCAGTGGCTCCTGAGTCTATCATCGCTCTGATGTTCTTGGGGTTGTGATCTATCCACAACTCCATGTCCAGAAAGAAGAGGTGGTTTCCTCCGGGGTTTATTTCTGTCACTGAAGGGATGAATTGATTGCTCGAGTTACTCCCTTCTGGTACACTCAAGCGTTGGAGTTTTCCGACCCCTTTTCTACTGTGGACACTGCAGTCTGTCCTGAACGGAACCGACCCCCCTTAGGTTTCACAGGGCATTCTCTTAAGAAGTGTCCCTTCTTTCCACAATAAAGGCAGAGCCCGAATTTACGGCGATGTTCCCTTTCGTTTGGGGTTAAGGATGCCCGCACTACCCCAATGTCCATTGGTTCTGCTTTTCCTTCTGGTTTGTCCCCAGTAGCTGGTTTTTCACCCAAAAGAAGTGGTCTGTCCTTTCTTCCTTGTTCTCCTTTTCTTTCCCGCAGTCTGTGGTCCAAACGTAAAGCCAAATCGATAAAGGCAGCACATGTGGTGGGCTGTGGGTCGACCTGGGCAATGACATCTTTCAGGTTTTCTGTGAGTCCTTGGTAGAACAGAACCATTCGCTTTGCCTCGGGCCATTCAGTTTCCGCTACCAACCTTCTAAAATGATTCAGGTAAGTTACCAAATCGGAAGAGCCCTGTTTAAGGACAAGCAATTCCTTATCGGCTGAAAACGTGTCAGCCCTCCTATCAAAGGTTCTTTCAAACTCGGCTTTGAACAAATCCCAATCATAGAGAATTGCATCATTATTCTTCACTATGGGCACCGCCCACTGAGCCGCCTCTCCACCCAGATAGGAAATCAGGAAAGAAACTCTGGCTTGGTTGGTTAAGAAACATTTAGGTTTACAAGTGAAATGTAACATCACCTGGGTCATGAATACTTGTACCTTCTTTCTATCACCCATAAATCGTTCAGGGGGGGCCAAGGGAACAGGGGAAGGCATTTCTACCACTACTGAGGCAGGTTGAGGGGCAGGGGCCCCTGCATCAAAAGGGTTACGCTGTGAGGCATCAAACCGCGCCTGCAGTGCGGCGGTCGCTTGCTGCGAGGCGGCTAATTCTGTTTGGACTAAGGCTAGAGCTGCCAGGACATCATCTAAGGTGGCCATACCTTCTATCGATACAACCAGGAGGAGAAGAACTCGTGGGCCGATTATTCTGTCAGGCCAGATGTCGTTGCTCCTCAGGGTTGGATCGATGCAATAAAAGGGGCCCACCTCTAGATCATCCCAAGTCTGGATTATAGAACACAGACTATTAAGGAGATCAAGCGGGGGAAAAATAAGGATGTCCGGAGGGGAACAGCTGGGCAACTGGAGCTGGATACCTGTGAATATATAAAGCATGGAATCAATGGGAGAAGCACCCTAAGCCTAAATGTTCTCTATCAGATATGTTATGCTTTACACCCACCTGATAAATCATATAGGTATAATGGAACGAAGAAGAACAGAAACAGGCTTCTTCTCAACTCCTCGACTCTCCTGCTTAAATATATAACAAAAGACCATCAATACGCCCCTTCCTGCCCACCTCTGTAAGTATGGATCAAAAAATACACTATGTGGAAAACAAAGATAACACCTACCCTACTGGGAATTGAAGGAGACCTGAAGCCAGTAAGGGGTCAAGTTATAATCACTCTAAACAGAGCAATAACAAAAACTACCTCCCCTCCGATTTGGAGATATTAATGTACAAGTAAGTGCACTGAGCACCCTATGTCTCTCAACCACCAATACGGGGAGTCTATAGGGTATCTCTCCAACAGATATGAACCAAACAATATGAAAGTACAGCCCAGCCTGATTCATAGAGTGTCACGAACTCAATTCCCCCAGCAGATACGTCTCTGCAAGGAAAAGCAGGAAGCACACAGTGTTATCAGCACAAGAAACTCAATTTCCCCAGCAGATACGTCTCTGCAAGGAAAAGCAGGAAGCACACAGTGTTATCAGCACAAGGATACTTTAGCCTCAGTATCCAACCGACACAGATCCAAGAAAGCGTGGAGGTTAGCACACACCCACACTGAGGAAAACTGTAGCGTAAAACAAGCACCTCCCCAGAAAGGGGAAACCTTAATATGCTGGTCTCCGAACTTGAATGTGGGCGCTTCCTAAGCCCCTCCCAATATAATCCAAAAGGGCGGTGAGCCCCGGGTTCCGGAATTGGCACACCAGAATTCCGATGCGGGCGTTTCCTAAGCCCCACCAAAATATATCCAACAGAGATCGTAATGCGCTTGGTGAGCTTACCGCAGTCCACCAAGGACAGGACAAGACAAAGAACAAGGTACGAACAATCTACCTTGCTCGCCGGGAACGAATAATCGGCAAGGCGTCTCTTCACTGACGCCGAGATATCCCCTTCCTGGTCGCATAGCGTCATTACCACGCGACGCTCAAGGAGTCATGGGAAATGTAGTTTTTTCTGCTCAAGTAGATTCCGCGCTGCAGGCAGTGATTTACCAGCGGCCGGGGAGTTCTGACACAATGGTACCAACCACCCTAACAAAACCAGAGCGGACCACAATCACCTTTTTTAGGGGACACCCAGTGGAGACCACCGAGAGGGAGAGGCAGAGGAGGGTCATGGAACAACCGCCCCAACCGGGGACAGAACCAGCAGAACTGGGACGGAGGGAGACAACAGGGCCAGAATACCAAACAAGTCAGATTCCAACAAGAAGACCACGGGGTGAGGAGCACCTGGAGGAAGACGTACAGATGGTAGTTGGGGGGACCGCTAGGACAATGCCCAGATCCAGCCCGATAATCAATCTATCAAGCTACACACTAACATCTGAGGAAACTAGTGTACTTTGTAAGGGACTATCCTTTGTACCCACATCGCAGCCCAACAGATTCAACATCCAAGCGGAACTCACCAGGTTTTTTCGCAAATTAAGATTAAAAAACTTTTTCATCAACCGACCATCAAGTGCCATGTCTGCCTTCACAAATTTACGACCACCATCAACATTTATGCCTACTATGGCATCAGTCTCTCATAAGGTACTAACGTATGAGAGCGTGGTACTTAGGGATGTCCTCAAAACATGTGAGAAAAGATCATATGTGAAGCACAACATCAGCGCTGGTGAACGGACAGCGTTGGATGCACTAAAGAACAACAAATCAGTGGTGATTAAACCAGCTGATAAAGGGGGATCTATAGTTGTGCTGGATGTGGAGGATTACAAGACTGAAATCCATTCTCAACTAATGGATGGGGTTAGCTACAGACCGGTAGCACTCAACCCTACAAAGGAGATAAGAACGGAGATCTCAGCAATTACCAACAAAGCACTCGAGATGGGTTTTTTGACCAAAAAGGAATTTGACTACTTGAACGTTGAACAACCCAGAGTACCAACCATATATGTACTACCCAAAGTACACAAGAACCCAGTCAAACCACCAGGACGACCTATTATATCTGGCTGTGGCTCCCTCCTTGAACCTCTCTGTAAATATGTGGATGTATTCTTGAAACCATTAGCTGAAGCAACACCTACTTACCTCAGGGATACTATGCAAGTTATTAACCCAGTGGACCAGATCCCTTTCAATAAAAACAGTCAAATCCTGGTGACAATGGACATTGTCTCCTTATATACCAGTATACCACAGAGACCAGCCCTGGACTGCATGAAACGAGTTCTACAAAAGAGGGATCAACCAGCAGGAGTTCCCACTGAGTTCATCATTGATCTACTGGAAATCGCAATGACCAAAAATTTCTTTGTCTTTCAAAATAAGTTCTATATTCAAAGCAAAGGAGTGGCAATGGGCGCTGCTTTCGCCCCGGATCTGGCGATCCTATTCATGCCAGAATATGAAAAGCACTGTATTTTATCACAAGACAACCCATACTGAAACATGATTTCCACCTGGCATCGGTATATCGACGACGTCCTCATGATATGGACAGGTGAGGAAAAGGATTTACAGGACTTCATGGAATGGCTGAACACTCAGTCAGACGACATTAAGTTCACGATGCATATGAGTAGGGAATCAATCGACTTTCTGGATATCAGCATTAAAGAGATGGAAGGGAATCTCTATACCACCCTTTTCAGAAAACCATCGGAAAGAAACTCTCTCTTAAGGTACACGAGCCATCATACCAGAGGATTACGTGACAACTTGCCTTTCGGCCAATTTCTCCGCATTCGGAGAAATTGCTCTCTGAAAGAGGATTATTTTAAAGAATCTGAAGTCCTCATTAATCGCTTGATAGATAGGGGCTATCCCCAGCGACTTGTGAAAAGATCTAGGAAAAGAGCATGGTTCCAAGACAGGTCAACACTATTGATGCCCAAGACACGCCCAACATCTCACGACCGAATGATTTGCGTAACGACCTATTGTACCAAAAGCAATGAAATAAAGAAAATTGTGAATAAACATTGGGGCTTGGTTGCGGACATTTTAGACAGTCCCGAGCCACCGATGCACGCCTTCAAAAAGGCAAAAAGTATAAGGGACCCTGTGGTCCGATCATTGCTGGACACGCTGCAGGCACCGACCATCCAAGGACTATGGAATTTACCAGAAGTGGTAGGCCACTTTAGATGCACTACGTGTAAAGCATGTCCAACATGTTGGGAAACGAAGCAAGTGATCCACAACAATCTCACTGTGGACCTTAAATCCTTCACAAACTGCACTACCAGTGGAGTGATCTACGCAATTCTATGCCCATGTGACCAGATGTACATAGGGCAAACCAAACAAAAAGTAGAAAAACGAATTTTCCAACATTGCAGCAGGATTCGCTGCTCGACAGCAGGTGCACCACTTGTGGATCATTTCAGGGACAAGAACCATACCCCAGAATCCATAAGATGGGTGGTACTCGAAAAAATCACCTTGGGACCACGAGGAGGCAACCTGATTTCCATTTTGAACATTAGGGAGTGCAAATGGATGAACAAGTTTAAGACTGTTAACAGAGGGTTGAATGAACTAGATGCCAACTTTGCCCAAATGGCAGGATTAGACCCAGAGTGATCCCTTAGTCCCATTGACCGGATCTCACAGAGCACAAGGGGGTCACAATACAGCGGGTTTCTTACTCCCCACACTGCCTGAGTCAGAGGACACGATACAATGCTAGCAACTTTGGCAGGCGTTTGACATGTTGGGCATATCATGATATCATTGAACAATAATCGTATTTATTCTAATGCAGAATTATTAATTGCATGATCGATTGCTTTATATGTTATTTATATGTCATAATGCTATTCTAACACATTGAGATGATTCTATTAATTACATGAGAGATTGTTTTGTATGTTTATTAAGATATCACATTGCTATTCCAGCACATTGTGATGATTCCACCAAATTTGTTTATTCCTAACTACTACTTTCATGAAATATGTCAAGACTGTGTGGCTTAACGTAGGTCACGCACCGGATCAAATCTACCTGAAGGGCACCCTTACAATGGCTCATTACATACCTGCATCACCACCGCTTATTGTCCATGAGGCCGTACTTATGCAGCATACATTCACAACTCGAAGACTCATCAGAATGAGGGTTCCCTCATCTGTTACGATTCATCCTTTGACCATGCTCCCTTGAGGCCCCAGGTCTTTTGGCACTACCAGGGATCTTTACAAACGATCCCCGACGGACGCGTCCCATGACGAAAGGGCGTTCCGAGATACACACTTCTGATTGGGCTAGAGTAGTCGAACCCTTTCCACACACCTAGCATCCAGCGGCGGCACCGCGAGCAGATGCATCGAGGCAGCTACGTGTACTGACGGCTGCTGCTTAACGCAGTTAAGGTAGGAAATCGATCCCTTTTTAACATCTGAGTCGACTGTATCGACATACCCGATCCCCGTCTGAACTTAATGTCCGAATCCAGCTTCTCTGGTTTCTACCGCAATATACTGCGAGTTTTTCCGATTGCGGTTTTTAAAGCTTTTTGACTCACTGGCTTATTATGTTAATTCCCTCGAACGGTGCGTACTGTGCACTGAACCCGAAGAATGATCACGAATAACACACGTGACATGCTGTTTCCAATCCTCGGATAAAGAATACTCTCCAAGTAAGTCCTCCCCGGTCCATCATACAAATTGATTCCACGGCTCCTTAGCCAAAGACAGTCCTTTGAGACCCCATCTCCCTATGTTTTTCATTGTAGAATTTCAAGGAGCCCGCACAGGCCCAAGACACGACGGTACAGACGTTGACCGTCATCTGATGTAGGTATCTCCTGCATTCTCTTCTCCATTTTTCAGACAGCTCACCACACAGTAATTTAATTACAGCGTTCTCATTATTTAATAGGCTCTCTATTCGCTGTCCTGACGAAGACCCCAACATGAGGCATGAATAACCCTTAAGAGCACATGGGGGTCGAAACGTAGACTACGCCAACCGACACACATCATAGGATTTAAAGAAAAAATGGACTTAACCTATGCGTGATGTAATTTGGGAACATTGACAATATCTTGAGTGTAAAGGCGTCGCTGATTTTAACGCGATGTTGCTAATGTCACACCACCTTTACCCAGTCCCTCACAACCTCGTGCACTTCCCTTCCCTTTTTCACTGAGAGCACTTTAAATGTAATGAATTTACAATTACTTTGAATATTGTTGAATATATGTGATCCAATATCTTGAACAAACCACAGAAATAATCGATTGCAGAAATAAATGCAATTTGAATTTGAACATTGTACATTTCAACCTTTAAATTGTTCAGTTATATTTAGCAAAACAAATGTGTGGTATTTGTCTGTATGGAGCAATACAGAATAACCTGTAGTTCAAGTTCAAAAGACCTTTATTCGAATTTCATAAAATTCATAAAAGTACCGATCACAACAGCAAACCATTTCAATATATATACAAACAAATAAAAGGTGTTATACAGAAAAACATTTCATAATATCATAATATTGGATTCCATACAGTGACAGTGCAGTACATTTCATATCATTATATCATTATATATTATTTTCATTGTAACACCATTAAAACTAATTACTATATTTCGGGATTTTCCATCGTTTTGCCTGCTCGTGTGTCCAATCTTAGAAAAGTGCTGGTGCGAAAAGTTAGTTCATCGGTGTCCAGAGCAACCAACATGCTATATGATTCTTTGAGTGTAAGTGGTCTGTGTTTTTTAAAATAAGGAGTTAAAAACCATTTGATAAATTTAAGATAAAATTTGCAGAGAAATAAGAAGTGCAAATCATCCTGTATACTCACACCATCACAAGGACATGGAGTGAAATCAGCACTGTGACGATACCCCAAAGGAAAAGACAACAACAATTTTACAGTACCCGCCCTTAAGCGGAACAATAATGATCGCTCCCAACTAGTCATGGGGAGGGAGAGATAGGGCGGCAAGGTTTGTCTACACAATTCATTTCCTATATATTTCATTACACTTGATTTCTGCGTTTCACTTCTTAACCGTTCATTATTGTAAAGTGCATACAGTGCATTTTTGACCTCCACTTTATCCTTTGTTTCAATTATCATGGGATCGGTGAACAAAGTAGCTCTGTCAACTTCATTAAGTGATTTAAAAACTTCTGAGAGCCATGGGATCTCCATTCCATGGTCACAGTTTAAACAGTCCTTTATAATATTTTGTGTAAGGACAGCAGCATCGTTCCTCCAGATTCTAATCCAGAAAAGTGCTGGTCTTGCTCTAATAAAATCACTTATATAAGGAAGGTTTAATTCGCTATGGCAGATAAAATCAGATGAGGAGATCGGTGCGCCCAACACTTTTCTGCAAAAGCGATTTTCCTCCCTTTGAATGCAAAGGCTGCTTCCCGATCCCCATACCTCTGCTCCATACGTGGCAACAGGTGAGCACTGCAATTTAAAAATCTTTAAAATAGCCTTAGTGGCACCAATTTTCTTTGGGCAAGGGAGGCTCAAAACAGAATTGTTGGCTTTCGAGAACTTGCTCGTGGCGTGGGCCAAATGCCCACTCCACGAGCCGTTCGCAGCGAAAGCCAACCCTAAATAGGGGAATTTTGGAACAGATTCTAGTTTATCTGTACCTATCTGTATAGTATTGAGTTTCCTTTTGCCTGGGCCACAGGACATAATAAAAGATTTTTTTTAATTTACCCTCAAATCCAGACCCTCCATAAAATTAACAAAACTATATACAAGCAGACGAAGAGCGTTAGGAGTGCGGGCCATAAGCAGCGCATCGTCTGCGTATAAAAGCACTGGAAGTGGTTTCCCTAAAATTACTGGGACATCTGTAGTGACTTTTTTCAGACACTTAGATAAACCATTAATGTAAATGATGAACAACAGGGGTGCTAAAACGCACCCCTGTCTCACCCCCCTCCCTATATCAATGGCTCCTGAGACCTCTCCACCTATTTGGTACAAAATAAGGAACCAGTGGTGGACAGTGTTTAACGGGGTCCAGAGTATATGTCCAGATAACTTATAAGCAAAAAGAATACTAAGTTCCCCGGAGATAGGAAGGAGGTATGGGATTGTGGAGACAAAAACAAAGTCAGGGAACAGGGCGTTCCCTTGTTGGAACTAGGGGACCTCACACACCCAGATACCTAGGTGTCATGCTTCATCATTGGTCTCCTGCTCCTCGTCAGACTGGCGCTGCAATGTCTGACGGGCGCCGTAGGCGCTCTTTGTTGGAGATCTTTTGTTCCAGCCAATAGTTTGAGTGCGTGTGAGGGGTCTGGTGATAGTGTAGTCGTGAGGGAAACGTGAGGTTTAAAAGGATGTGAGTCAGTCCACAAGGGACTTTTATTCGGGTGGCTGACTCCCTTATTAAAAGGGGTGGGAGGGGAGAAAGGAACTGCTTAATTGACAGTGGACTGACTCAACCCTCTAAAAGGTCGACATGTTTCATGCCTGTCTGGCAATTCTTCAGGACCTCGATTGTTATGTACTACACAGTGAAAGTATTAACAAAAAAATTAGAAGTAAAAGATACAACCTCACTGGGTCAATCAAGGAGCAAGCCAACAGGTCCTACTCTAAAGGGGAACCCTAAAAAACAATCCTAAAGGGCCCCGCAGTCTGTTCCCGTGGGGCTGTTCGAGGAGGTTGAAAACCTGTCGCGACGAACAGCAAGGGTGGAAAGACCTACCCCCACGCGAGGCGCTCCTACCGGTACCTAACCTCTCCACCTATCCCAATGCGTACCCGTGCTTTCAGGTCAGTATGGAGATAGGCTAAAAAACTTACAAGAGTATCATCAAGGCCATTGATTGATAGGATGAACCAGAGCTTGGATCTGTTCACAAGATCAAAAGCGGATGAAAGATCCATAAAAGCAAGATAGGTGGGAGAGGAACGGGCAACACTATATTTATCGATTATTAGTTTCAAATTTAAACATTGCTCCACTGTTCCTACCCCGCTCCGGAATCCCATCTGACAAGGATCTAAAAAGTCTGTGTCAACCGCCCATTCCAATACTCTATTATAAATTATACAGCCCAACACTTTTAAGGTGTTATCCAAAAGGGAGATAGGACGATAGTTCGCAGGATCTGACCTGTCTTCCTTTTTATAGATTGGAACGATAATGCTGGTTGCCCATGTGGTCGGCATGGCTGCTTTTGGAAGACTATTAAAAATGTTAAGAAGTATTGGTGTCCATAGATCGGCGTTATGTTTAATAATATCTATGGGAAGACCATCAGGTCCGGGCGCCTTATTTCCCAGACTCTCTTTTATAGCTGTTTTAACTTCATAATCCAGAATTTGTAGACCACCTGATTGTCCTAGAATAGGGAGAGGATGCTCCTCTAAGGGGGCTGCATAAATTCTAGAAAAGTGGGTCTCCCATACTGCACTTGTTATATTACAACTAATTTGGGTGAGCTTCTTTCCCATTTCCCTCGTTTTTCTGACAGCGGACCAAAATAGGCCACTGCCGCCCAAATTCGCGCTAATTACCAAAGAGTCCTATTGTTCAGAAAGTAAATTAGCCTTCCTTTCAAATATTTTGGCTTTATAGTTTTTGCTGGCAGATTGAATGGTGGCTTTACACCTAGGTTTGGCATAAAGTGCCTTTCTTAGCTCCCTATTTGCCAAGGAGCAAGATGAATCAAACCACCTTGGCTCTTTGCCTTCTTTGGGTAATGGAACTGACAGAAGGGTTTTAATGGTTGAGCACAATACTTAAAAATCAGCAATTAATTTGTCATGATTACCACTTGGGGACAAACGAGAATCAATCAAG
Source organism: Lissotriton helveticus (assembly GCF_964261635.1). Classification (NCBI taxonomy): domain Eukaryota; kingdom Metazoa; phylum Chordata; class Amphibia; order Caudata; family Salamandridae; genus Lissotriton; species Lissotriton helveticus. The sequence continues at coordinate 537,789,162 of NC_136061.1, forward strand.
TGTGAATGTAACGTTTGTAGACTATCTAAAATGGCCCCACAGTCAACTCCCCTCCATTTTAACCGAAGGCCGTCAATTGTCGGAGTAATGTCCCTTGCACCATTTAGATTCATAAAGATAGGACTTGGTGCAAAATTCAAAATTACGACCAGTGGATTATGATCACTAAAGGATGTTTGTACCACAGAAGTTTTTACTATACAATCTGTTAGCAGTGGTGACGTGAATACATAATCAATAGTAGAGCTGCTACCCTTTTCTTTGATCGGCCTGATTCTGTGAATGACTGGCTGGACTCCCTGCCGGACCGACCTCCTGCGGCTGAGTCCGCCGCCCACCCGGGTGGTGCTGAGGGTGGTGTAGAGAGCTGAACTATTTGTTTATGCCCGGGTCCTCGTGTACAGTAACTTTATTTGGGATTCTTTGCCTAAGTGCCTCTGCTGTCTGAGTGTTTTCCTCGTTATTTTTCTTGTTGGGGTGGCGGGTGGGTCAGAGCCTTTCCTCCTCCGGGGTCTTTTTGTAGAATGGGGGTTCTTGGGCGACAGGCACACTGCATGTTGGGGTGGCTTTTTGGCTTCTTGCAGGGGTGCAGGGTGGGGGGTGTTTCCTCGATTGTTGGGGGGTGGGTGGATGGGAAGTTTGATGTTTGTGTGTTGTGTTCTCAAGGTGAATTTATCTTGCTAAAGGTGTTTTTGATGTCATGCTCATTGGAGGGGGGTTGCGGCGTTGATGTGTGGGGTGGGGGGTAGTGGGTTGAGGTTTATTTCGTGGAATGTTAATGGTCTGGGGGATCGTATTAAGCGGGGTGTGGTGTTGCGCTGTATACGACGTTTGTCTCCGGATATTGTTTTTCTACAGGAGACTCATTTGGTAGGCAATACGTGTCGTGCAATGAATAGGTGGGGCTACCGCCTCGCCGCACATTCGGGGTTTACCACGGGTTCCAGGGGGGTGGGTATCCTTGTTCGAGCTTCCCTCCCCCTAGCTATTGATGATGTGATCCTTGATGATCGGGGGCGTTACGCCGTCCTCGTGGGTCGCTATGAGGGTCGAACCCTTTCCTTGTTTGCCGTTTATGTGCCCCCCGGTCTGCAGACCTCTACCTTTTCCGATTTGGGCCGTGTGTTGTTGGACCTCCCTGATAGTACTCTCTTCATAGCAGGTGACTTTAATTCTGTGCTCTCCGGTCTACATGATCGTCACCCCCCTAGGGACACCCCTTTGGCCCAACAATGGCTAGGTGGGTTTCTGGATACATTCGGCTTGGTGGATTGCTGGAGACTTCTGCATCCTACTCAGCTTCAATACACTTTCCACTCTGGGGCCCATGGGAGTCTGTCTAGACTGGATTACTTCCTGATGCCTGCGGCGCAGTCGCCAGCGGTTCGTGAGATTAGACACCTCCCCCGGGGCATCTCTGATCATTCCCCGCTCTGGCTTTGTTTTGAGGTGGGGGTGGAGGCGGCAGGCCGGGTGGCTCCTATTAACCCATGGTACCTCACCTCCCCCGAGACCCGCAATCTCTTGATTAAGTCTTTGGACAATTATTTTTGGGACAATGAGGGGTCCGTCTCCTCTGCGGTATCCCTGTGGGAGGCCTTTAAGACAGTGATTCGCGGGCAGGCCCTTTCCCTTATTGCTGAATCCAAAAAGGCGAGGAATCGGGAGGTGGTGGTTCTTGAGAGGGAGATTGCTGACATTGAGGCTGACCTAGAATCGGATGTTACGTCTGGTAAACTCCACGCCCTGGGTCTGAAACAATTTGCCTACAGGTCTTTGGTCACAGATGCAGCTAAACTGATGTTTCGGGAGCAACAGGGTCGTTTGTATGATGTGGGGGACAAAGCGGGTAAATTATTGGCATGGTTGGATAAGAAGGAGAGGGCGAATCGTGTGGTGCCTGTGATTCAAACTTCGAATGGTGTGAGAGTGACAGACCCGGTTGGAATAGTTGAATGTTTTGCGGATTATTTTCGTGTGGTTTATACCCCTGTGTCTGAACGGGATGTCGATGACTCTCGCCTTTTGTTGCGTGATATAGCTCTGCCCAGTGTTTCCGATTTAGACCGAATCTCTTTGGAGTCCCCTTTCACTACGGACGAGATAGCGACGGCTATCCGCTCACTCCGTTCGGGCAAAGCTTTGGGCCCGAATGGATTGCCAATTGAATTGTACAAGCTACGTCCTGATAAGGTGGCGCCTTATCTTCGTACCATGTTTTTGGAATCCCGGGAGCGGGGTATTCTACCATATGATCAGCGTCTGGCTACGGTAGTTGTTATTCCCAAAGAAGGTAAACCTCGGGACCTTTGTTCGTCTTACAGGCCCATTTCCCTGTTGAATGTTGAACCCAAGGTCCTGGCTAAGCTCCTGGCGACCCGCCTCTTGACGGTCATTAGTGGCTTGGTTCATCCGGATCAGTCTGGATTTATCCAGCATCGCAACACGGCTCTTAACCTACGTCGTCTCCACAGAGCTGTTGAAAGGGCGGGGCTTCTGACGGAGCCGGCCATTTTGGCTTCGCTGGACGCCTCGATGGCCTTTGACACGGTGGAGTGGCCCTATCTTTGGGCAACTCTTGAGAAATTCGGTTTTGGCCCTGAGTTTATTGGTTGGGTGCAGTTGTTATACACCGAACCCTTGGCACAGGTGGTGGTAAACGGTCGGGTCTCTGTCCCCTTCTGTCTTGGTAGGGGGACCCGTCAGGGGTGCCCCCTGTCTCCGTTGCTTTTCGCGCTTGCTCTGGAACCGTTGGCTGCGTGGCTTCGCTGGGAACCTTCACTCAAAGGGATCCGTTGGTCACCAGATTTTGAGGACCGTGTATCGCTTTACGCGGATGACATTCTTCTGTATCTTACTTCCCCGCGTAAATCTTTAAATGTCTTATTTGACGTTCTTACTTCGTTTGGCGCTAACTCGGGTCTGGTTATTAATTGGGCTAAGTCCTGTGTATATGTTCTCTCGGGTGTTTTGCCCCCATTACCGGACAGGTTTCCTATCCAGGTTGTCCACTCTGGCTTCAAGTATTTGGGGATCTTTATTACGCTGGACTCCTCACTCCGGTTCGAGCGTAACCTCCTCCCCCCGCTTCTTAGACTGCGACTGGATGTGGCCCGTTGGCGTAAGCTAACCCTGTCTCCTCTGGGCCGGGCTGCCCTTTTTAAAATGATGTCTTTGCCGCGATTCCTATACGCGCTTCAAAATTCTTATGACGACATTCCCGCTACCTATTTCCGGGAGATCGAGAGTCTTCAAAGGCAACTGATCTGGGACGGACGTCCACGTATCGCCCTTGCGAAACTTACCATCCCTTGGTATGACGGGGGCATGGCGCTCCCCGATATCAAGAGATATTATTGGGCTGCCCAGCTGTCTGCCATTAACCACGTAATGTATTCCCCGGGTCGAGATCCGGCCTTTGAGATGGATAGACTCCAGCTGCCGGGAGGGAATTTTAATAGAGCGCTTTATTCCAGATCGGCAGGGCGCCTTCTTGCGGGCCCGTCCAGGATCGCAGTCAATGTGTGGCGCGCCGCGAATGTGAGTTTGGGATGGGAGAATCGATTGACAATGGCGACCCCGCTTTTTACTTCCGAACGTTTGGGGTGTCTCTGGTCTACTAAGGGCTTTGACCGCTGGGATATGATTGGGATATGTAAAGTGGGTGATGTCTGTGTGAAGGGTAGAGTGAAGTCTTTCCAGGCCCTTAAGGCAGAATATGACTTGAGTGATAGGGAGTTTTTTCGGTATTTGCAGGTCCGGCATGCCCTGGCCTCAGTTCTGACTCCTGATGAGACCCTGCCCGAGTCCTCCCCCCTTGAGGATCGTATACTGGATGGACACTTGCCCGATAGCACTATCTCCCTTATTTACAAGAAACTGATTCATAATCGCGCTGACTTATTGTTCCTACTTAGGGAGGTTTGGGTCGGTGACGGATTGGACTTGGATGACGAGGATTGGCAGTCGGCACTCTCTTCTCCGAAAGAGGTCGCCATCCCCGCCCGTCTCCGTTTGGTCCAACTTAAGATCCTCCACCGGGTGTATGTGACTGGTCCGCGTTTGGTTGTGATGGGTTTTTCCCCGGATGGCTTATGCAAGCGTGGTTGTGGGATGAGTGCTACATTTCTACATATTCTTTGGGAATGCCCGGTGGTAGCAGCCTACTGGATTGATGTGCTTGCGGTGATAACTGTCGTTACTGGTATTACCCTGCGGCCCGAGGCCCGACGATGCCTGTTGAATGTGTGGGAACCCACCGACTATTCTGTGGCCCAGACCAGATGGGCGACCTTGGGATACATGGTCGCAAAGCGGGACATTGTACAACTCTGGGGCGCATCCAGACCTCCCGCAGTTTCGGTGTGGGAGGATAATATGGACTGGTCCATGTTCCGAGAGAAGACTGTCTATGTGGCTAGGGGCAGACCCAGGGCGTGGTTGAAGATCTGGGGTCAGTGGAATGCATATCGTGGAGATATTTGTACCCCTCCCTTGGTTGACACTCCCGATGTTACCCTGTCTCCCTAGGCTGACATTCCCGAATAATTTTTCATATTGTTTTAGGATTTTCCTGCCCTCCCCGCTGCCCCCCCCCCCCCGGCCATGCCGGGTTTCATTGATCTGTTTTTTGTCTTCCTGATTAGTTGCTTTCCCCTCCGCCTTCTGGGCTGACTTGATTACTGTGCACTCGCCTTGTTTAGTGTTTGTTGTTTTTATGATTAGTATAAAATTGTTCTGTCCTGTCCTATGCTTCGAGCGATAATTGGTATATGTTCTGTGCCTAGCCACGGGAATGATCGTTTGCTATTTATGTTGTGCGTTGCAATTAGCGGCCAGCCCGTGTGGTTGTAGGCCCATCTTTGTAACTCTTATTTTATTGCTCAATAAAAGTCTTTAATTAAAAAAATAAAAATAAAAAAAAATAGTAGAGCTGCTATCCCTGGTAATGAACGTCGGGGCATAAGGGGAGTTAGGGTTATACCCTATTCTCATGGCGTCAGCAAGGTCAAATTCGTTTAATATTTTAGACAGTTCCGAACCCCTGCGTTCCGCTGCATCAGAATAGGTCTGATTTTCAGACCCATGACTCTCTGTTAGTTTGGCATTAAAATCACCCCCTATTAAAATACCTGACTCGGTGTCTGCTGATAGGGAACATTCCAATTTGCTTAAAACCTTTGATAATGCCAAAAGATTCTTGTTCGGTACATAATAAAAATCATTATTATAAAAGTTAATTAAATAAACTGTGGTCTTTGACTTTGACTTATATTCAAGAATTTGAATATTGGGGTTATCGGGGTTATCACTCTGCAGGTCTCTAATTGTACCATCTGCCAAGATCTTAATCCCAATGAATAGACCGCCCACTGCTCGGCCAAAACTGGGTTTAGGTGATGTTAAACTAAAACAGTGGTAGCCCTCTATATACAGATTCCCAACAGCCCATGTTTCTTGGAACATAAGAATGTCCACATCATTAATTATCTCAATCCATGCAGGGTCCAATAACTTAGATTCCAGTCCTGCAACATTCCAGCTTAGAATTGATAGACCGTGAGTATTACAACATTTGCCTGGCCTACCCCCAGTACTCCCTGTTTTATCATGGATTGTGTTGACAACAACAAGCAAAATACTGTTAGCGGGCATGATTTCCATAATTTCCACAGGCCCATACAGATCCTGACAGTCTACAGCTAGTGCTGGATGTCCCTCTTGTTTACTGACTGTGGCTTGGCTATGAGTATTATTATTAGCCATTGTGTCCAGTCAGTCCTGCTCATCTAGATTGGAAAAATATTCAAACCGATTATATGTAGGAATGTTAAATGTTGACCTGGCTTCAATTATCGGTGTGAACTGATGGGGGTCAGGGACTGGGTAAGACCTATCTCTATAATTGTATTGGTACATAGTTGAGAATTGCGGGTGGTGCGAGGGGTGGGAAAAAGGTACTGACATTGGGATCTGGTTCCAACAGTTGCGGCCATTCAAATGACCAAAATCCTGATTTTGGGAAAAAAGCGGTGATGTAATCCTTGCACCAAAATTCAAATCCTGATAAGAAGTTGTGGGGTGATTCACCATAACTTGTTTTGGGGGTATCAAGTGTCTATAAAAATAGCCTAGTGGAAGGAGTGTAGTATTGAATTCCCATGGTGAGGGTAATGGGGCACTTGCTAGTGTTTTCTCTGCCCATTGGGGATTCTTAAAATTTATTGTAACACAGTCACCCTCAAACTTTTTCCTGAGTGGGCCTATCCAGCCCACTCTCTGGGTATTAATGATCTCCCTTGCACCTTCTATAGGAAAATTGCAATTTGCAATTAACCAATGTAAGGTTTTGTTTTTAAGGGATGTGGGAGTTCCCTCTTGGTCCTTCCTTAATTTAGAAACGTTTACTAGAACCAGCACATAAGCCCCGCATTCTGGTGGAAGGTTAATACGGGAAGGAGCTTGTCTAGTTGTTTTTTGTGGCGGTTGGACCATGGGGGAACTACTTGCAGGATTCAGAAATTGACCCACAGTGGGCCCATTCAATTGTTTAATGTTCTGATCCTTCCTTATAACTGAGGCTACATTATTAGTATTAGAATTGGCTATTGGCTGGCTAGCAATTGTCCCTTTAGGTGGGACTGATGGGGGTTAAGGTACAGTGTTTATATTAGTAGTTGGTGCTTGTGAGGTGGTGCCTACTATTTTGATGGAAGTAGGTTTGGTTGCCCCATTTACAGCACTGTCTTTAGATAGACTCTTGATGGGGATACTTAATTCGGCTATTTGCTTTTCTATCCGAGTGAGCCTACTTTCAATAGGGGACAGATAGATACTAAGTAGCTCACCCAATTTTGCCAACATGCAATCGTTTACAGTTTCAGTGTTATCATCAGTTTTACCATCCTTAACTGATGTCCCACCTTGCTGCTCCTCCTCTCTTTCATCATCCCCTCTTTCATCACCCTCAATAGTCTCCTTTGTCCTACTCATATTTTGATATGAGTTGGAGTTTATACCTTTCCCAGTTTCCCTTTGGGGCAAGACATGTTTTCTGACCTTTAGAGACCGGGGCTTGGGTGCATGTTGTTTTTGTTTTTGGATGGCACCCTCACGTCTGCCTCTTAATTGCCTCGTGTTGTCTGCTAATATAACTTCAGGGGTAGGGTTAATATGCAAGTCTGGGGTCTTCTCCAAGTCCATGCTAATATCTGTATCAGAGTCTCTCAGGGGAATTGAGGCAGATAAGTTTACCTCACTTGGGATGCTATGAATATCAGCGCATGTATTTATTAAAGGTCTAATATTGATAGGCATAACCTGGGTAGGTGTGGTAGCGGAAGCAATAAGACCAAGGGATGAACGTTTTGCATGGGCCAGATCTTGTGAGACCCTACGTTCTAAAAGAGAAATACCTTGGTTTATAGCATCGTTGGCCTTAATTATGAAGTTATCAATAGGGCCAGTTACTGAACCACTCCCGGCAGCTGCTGTTCTACTGTGACTGCCCCTTGGAGACATAATAGTGATGGCAGGTAATGTACTAAACCTATCACAAAATGGGGTCAAGTGTCAGATCTATTAGGCACTTCAATAAACAAATACGTGGGGCAAAATGTAAGTTGCCACACAAACTACAAAGCAAAGCAGAACAGATAACTATATATCAATATGTTAGTGCTCCCAACGAAAGTGTAGAACAATAGAGTCATTAATCCTCAGTACATCTGCCCGGGCGCATGATCAGGTAACAATCAGGTACCTTGGAATGAAAATGTTAGGGGGCTACGTCCGTCCCGTTCTCCTTCGGCCTCTGAGGGCCACAGAGGGCCCGCCCTTTGCCCGGGCTTAGCCCGGCGTCCCGCCGCGTCCCGCGAGGCGGGGTCCCTGGCGTCTTTATGCGCCTCCTGGCGCTTTGGTGGCGTCACTGGGAGCGCGCCGCCGCAGAGGCTGCCAGGATTAGCAGTCCCGGGGCAGCTGCGCTGCTTGCAATGGTGTCCTCGTGTTCCCCCGCTCAAAGTGACTCTTGGCGGTGGACTCGGCGTGCAAAGCCTCCCCTGTCTGCTGCCAAACCGGCTGGTAAGTTCCCCCAGTGCTCGCCGGGTCTCTGGCGTCTTTATGCGCCTCCTGGCGCTTTGGTGGCGTCACTGGGAGCGCGCCGCCGCAGAGGCTGCCGGGATTAGCAGTCCCTGGGCGGCTGCGCTGCTTGCAATGGTGTCCTCGTGTTCCCCCGCTCAAAGTGACTCTTGGCGGTGGACTCGGCGTGCAAAGCCTCCCCTGTCTGCTGCCAAACCGGCTGGTAAGTTCCCCATCATACAAATTGATTCCACGGCTCCTTAGCCAAAGACAGTCCTTTGAGACCCCATCTCCCTATGTTTTTCATTGTAGAATTTCAAGGAGCGCGCACAGGCCCAAGACACGACGGTACAGACGTTGACCGCCATCTGATGTAGGTATCTCCTGCATTCTCTTCTCCATTTTTCAGACAGCTCACCACACAGTAATTTAATTACAGCGTTCTCATTATTTAATAGGCTCTCTATTCGCTGTCCTGACGACGACCCCAACATGAGGCATGAATAACCCTTAAGAGCACATGGGGGTCGAAACGTAGACTACGCCAACCGACACACATCATAGGATTTAAAGAAAAAATGGACTTAACCTATGCGTGATGTAATTTGGGAACATTGACAATATCTTGAGTGTAAAGGCGTCTCTGATTTTAACGCGATGTTGCTAATGTCACACCACCTTTACCCAGTCCCTCACAACCTCGTGCACTTCCCTTCCCTTTTTCACTGAGAGCACTTTAAATGTAATGAATTTACAATTACTTTGAATATTGTTGAATATATGTGATCCAATATCTTGAACAAACCACAGAAATAATCGATTGCAGAAATAAATGCAATTTGAATTTGAACATTGTACATTTCAACCTTTAAATTGTTCAGTTATATTTAGCAAAACAAATGTGTGGTATTTGTCTGTATGGAGCAATACAGAATAACCTGTAAATTAATTGATTTCTAACTCGGACCACTTCTTATTTGAACTGTGAAGTAAAGAAGGGCTGGCACCTCTGTGCCCTCTCCTGTCCCACTCGGGGACTCTGATTCAAAGATGCGCCAAATGTTGCAGCTTCCCACTGTCAGGTGGACCAGCTGGGAAAAGAAATCCGCACTGGCACCACTGTGCCTCTTCTGTCCCCCTCAGGGACTCTACAACCAAAATGCCCCGTAAGGCGCTAACACGGGCACTCATTGTGCCCTCAGGAGTCCTCTCTGGGACTTGGGACGCACATGGGGCCAACGTTGCAGCTGTCTGTCACACCGGTACAGCTGTGAGCAAAAATGGACCACCAGCACTTGAGCACGTTGGAGCCCCCCTCTGGGGGGCTCTCTAATTGAACTGTCTCCATCACTGCAACTGCCTTTTATCAAGCGGGGCAGCTGTAACACGAAGCAAAAACGGGGGAAGGCATGGGCAACACTGGCCCTCGGGATCCCCAATGGGCTCCCCAAAGACAAACACAAACATGCCCCCACGGTTGGAGCGGCTCGCAACAGGTGGTATGCTCATGGCATAGGCACTTACAATGTGCCAGGACAAGCCCTCACTTACCGGGCTCTTGACACGTCTTCTCCTCTCCTTGCTCCTCTTCCGGCACAGCCCAGCATGGGGTGGTCTCCCGCCTGGAGTCTGCCCTCACTTCATTGGTCACCCAGCGGTCCCCAGGCACTGGAAATGTGCCTTGCGGGTCCCGGCGACTGGGGACCTCTCTCCTCATGTCTCCAGACATTGCGGGGCTCTCTCCCCCTCACTTCACCCGGCCCACCTCCTGGGACCCGGAACTTTGTTTCCGAGCTCTTGGAGGCGGGTTTGCTCCCGTCCTCCTTTCCGCCCGCAGTTCGCTTCCGTTGCGCTTCCTCCGACAGGCCCCGTCCACAGTCAGGCGAGGATGCCTGACTTCCTGTATGGCGGCCTTACTTGCTCGGGCCGCGGCGGTGATTTCTCAGCCACAGAACGTGGGGCGGGCACCCGCCAAAGGTGCCTGAGAGTGGGGTGGGCTCCCGCTCTGGGCAAATAAGCAAAAGAACGCGGGGGTGGGCACCCGCAATAACCCATAAACATAACCTCTCAATTAGGGAGAATCCCCATGTCGGGATTCCCTCTGGTGACATCGCAGCTCAGCGCTGCCGAGCCCTTGTGCGCCTTTTCGAGGGGAATTTGAAATATAGCGCTTCCCAGGCGCTAGATGCTGCATAGAAATCTTTGAAGTCCTTAGAGGATAAAAAGCAGCCAAAGGTCCCTGGGGCATAGCTGGGCCCAGGGAGGAAAGCCCTCATGGCGGTTCCTCCTGGGCCCCAGCAGCAGCACACCCCAGCAGGATCAGGACCAGCACCAGACTGAACAACTTCATTGGGGTCACAGCCCCTCTACTTATACCACTAAATCCTTTGTCAGTAGTGCAGGGCATGGGGAAAATCGATGCAACTGGTTCAGTGGGGAATTGGAGCACTTTGTTTTGTAAGCTCCTCTTCCCCTTTGTCAGGTGGGGGCTAGGTGATCAGACACACCACAGGGAGCGGAGCCAGCATTCACTAGGGCAGGCACCATCCTATTGAGAGTCAGGGGATTACCCCTCCCAGTACTCCCAGCCCACATGTCCTATTCAGCCCACCACTGACTCACCCTGCCCCTCCTGGATCCGCACACACCTCCCAGCCCCTACCACTCACAGGTCAGACAGGCAATTCACATTAGGTAGGTAGACACATAGCACACAGAAATGCCAACTTCTAAAAGTGGCATTTCCCCAACATTCATAATAAATCTGTGCACACCATTGTGCAGCATTTATTCTCACAATTTCAAACATACTAAATTCGACCACGCTGCTCCTCCCATTCAGGAATTACCACTGACACACTTAGTCAGGGAATCTCCAATGCATTCCTATGGGAGGGCAGGCCAACCTTACCAAAGGCACCCAGACAGCGCTCGCACTTTACACTGAGCCACAGTGCTAAAGTGCCCAGAGGCTAAAAGCCACCAACACCATGTCAGAACTTAAGGCAAAAAAGTTTAGGGGTGAACCTGCCAAAAAGGGCCAAGTCCAACATTATCTGAATAAAACAAGACCAAAACGAGAAAAAACCACCACACACAAATCAAAATACCACTTTTAAAAGATTGAGCACGTTTTAGTCCATATAAATCAAGCAAGTGTTTCTTTAGCACAAAGGGCAAGATGTACAAAGCCATTTAGCATTTCCTAACGGGCCGAATGACTATGAGAGAGCTATTGGCTTTAGCAATGTATTTTAGCTGTGTTGTACACCAGTGTGGTGCTGTTCGGAATTAAAAGTTAGTGGAATGGGGTACATTGGAGTGAGGTAGATTGGGCTTTAGTGGAACTGGGTAGAGAGGGGTGGAACTGAGTGAGTTAGATTGGGGTAGAGTTGAGTGTGGTAGATTGGCGTGGAGTGTCTAGATTGGTGTATAGCAGTGTGGGGTAGATTAGATGGATTGGAGTTGGGTTGGAAGGAGCAGTGGGGTAGATTGTGATAGATTGGAGGGGGTAGATTGGATTGGAGTGGGGTAGATTGGAGTGAGTGCAGTGGGATAGATTGGAGTTGAGTGGGGTAGATTGTGGTAGATTGGAGTGGGTTAGAGTGGAGTGGGTAGATTGGAGTGGAGTAGGTTAAATTGGAATTGAGTTGGGAAATTGAAGTGGGGTACATTGGAGCGAAGTGGAGTAGATTGGGGTGGAGCAGGGTAGATTCGGGTGGACTGGGGTAGATTGGAGTGGAGTTGTGCAGATTGGAGTTGAGTGGGGTGGGGTGAATTGGTGTGGAGTAGGTTGGATTGGGTAGATTGGAATGGTATGGATTGGGGTAAATTAGAGTGGAGTAGGTTGAGTGGGGTAGACTGGGGTAGTTTGGAGTAGGGTAAAGTAGATTGGGGCAGACTGGAGTGGAGTGGGGTAGATTTAAGTGGGGTGGGGTAGATTGGAGTGGGGTATATAAGGTTAGGGAATACTGATCGGGGAAGGGTGGTGTCGATTGGGGTGGAGTGGGGTAGATTGGGGTGGATTGGGGTAGACTGGGATGGAGTGGGGTAGATTGGGATAGAGTTGTGCAGATTGGAGTTTGGTGGGGTGGATTGGTGTGGAGTAGGTTGGATTGGGGTAGATTGGAGTGGTATGGATTGGGGCAGATTAGAGTGGAGTAGGTTGGAGTGGGTTAGACTGGGGTAGTTTGGTGGAGGGTAGAGTAGATTGGGGGCAGAGTGTAGTGGATTTAAGTGGGGTGGGGTAGATTGGAGGGGGTATAGTGGTGGTTGGGATATATTGAAGTGGGGAAGGGTGGTGTAGATTAGAGTGGGGTGGAATTGGGGTGGAGGGGGCTAGATTGGAGTGAAGTGGGGTAGATTGGAGTGGAGTGGGCGGATTCAGGAAGAGTGGAGTGTCGCAGATTGGGTAGATGAGAGTGAGGTAGATTTAACTGGGGTTGAGTAGATTGGAGTGGGATATATTGGAGTGGGGTGGGATAGATTGGAGTGGAGTGGATTGGAGTGGGGTGGGGAGTAGGTTGTGGTAGATTGGAGTGGGGTGGATTGGGATAGATTGGGTTAGACTGGAGTGGGGTCGATTGGAGTAGATTAGAAATGAGTGGGGTAGAGTTGATTGGAGTGGGGTAGATTCAGGTAGACTGGAGTGGAGTGGGGTAGATTGAGGTAGATTGTAGTTGGGTAGATTGGAGTGGTATAGGTTGGTGTAGATTTCGGGTGGAGTGGGCTAGACCGGTTTGGATTGGGATGGATTGGGGTAGATTGGAGTGGAGTGGGGTAGATTGTGATAGATTGTAGTGGAGAATATTGGTGTAGATTGGAGTGATGCAGGTCAGATTGGGGTAGATTGGAGTGGATTAGGGTAGATTGGAGTGGAGTAGATTGGGGTAGATTGAGTGAAGTGAGGCACATTGTAGTGGATTGGGTAGATTGAAGTGGAGTGGGGTAGACTGAGGTGCAGTGTGATAGATTAGGTGGAGTAGAGTTGGGTAGATTGGAGTGGAGTAGGGTAAACTGGAGAGGTGTGGAGTGGAGTGGTGTAGACTCGTGGAGTGGCGTATTGTACATTGGAGGAGCATGGCATACAGTGGAAAGGCATAGTGGAGTAGAGTGTTGTAGAGTGGAGTGGCGTAAAGTGGTGTGGGCAGTTTGGAGTATGCATGGTGTGGTAGTGCACTGCCATTACAGATAAAACATTTTCAATTGAAATGACCATTACATTTGCCCAGACTTACAGCTTTACAGCGCACAAATGATAATGTGTGGAATAGTCATCACCTTGTGTATTTATGTGTTTTGATCATATTCATATATTTGTTTCCACCACACTTTAGAATTACAAAAAAGTGCTTCATTTGTACTTTCCCAATCCCGATATATTCTGAAATATCAGCACAGTTCATTTTTGTTGTGAGCTGGAAAAAATAACATCCTGCAGCCTCTCCTCTCACATGAGAACCCAGCAGGACTGTCATATAAATTCTATTACTTTGAAGACAGAAAAAGAAAAGAGAAGACCAAGTTCCCTCGGAAGACAGAATCTGACATTTGACCTCTGTCTTTGAATGCACAGCAAATGTGATAAACTAACAACAAGTTTTAAAGGCTGGTTTACAGAAAGCGAGTACACCGGACAACACAGTAAACAAGGTATGCTCCACAAGAGGGACATAATCCATCTGGAAAGCCTAAAACAAATAAAGCCAGCAAATGGAAAGGAAGCAACTGTGAATTACAAACCACCAAGCCAGCAGAAAGCAATGGACGAAATGCATTCCCAGTATTAATCTGTGTGTACTAAAAAAGCAACCAAACCAGTTCTGAAATTAGGTTTCCTCGGTAGAGGAAGTTTGCTCCAAAATGTTAAGAATAGTTTGGGCAGCGACGGAGAACACTGTGCCAGATTGGTTGTGGAAGTGAGAATATGGAACTTATTTGTTCGAGACCCCCATTGTTGAGCTACATATTGGCAAGCACAAGGCTAGGAATAACAGGTGACGGCTACCCTTGAAGTAGTGGTATAGAACCGAAAAAAATAGCAAGGCTAAATGTGCCACATTTCTTATTTAAGACGATAAGATAAAAAAGTTGGAAGTGGCAACTGTTTTGTCTCGTTTTACTTTGAGCGGCCAGAAACTGATAGCCCCGGTTGGCATCCAAAGGTCATTCAAATTGATATAAACCAATGCCGATAACACATGTAAATCTGTGATAGTCCATTGGAAAACTGGCAGGGATAGAAATATGACTATTTGCCACATATGCTCATAATACACCTGATAAAGTTTCCAATGGGCTAGGGTGATATTTCTTGACGGTGAAAACAGAGGGTGGACCGGTCATACACCTTTAACCCTGTGCCATTGCACCTGCTATGCTGTTTATAGCTAAGCCCCTAACCATGTTTCCGTTTAAAAGTAAGATTGATTTACTTTTAAAAAACTGCTTTTTACAGTCGATAATGTGTAGGGATATCTATTTTTCACGCATTTTATCTCAAGCAAACTGTATGATGTTATTGGTCAGGGTTTGCATACAACTATTTATGACTTATTAAAATATTGTATATTACCTGCAGAGAATTGCTTACCTCAAAAAGCGGCAAATCATGGGCTAAAAACTTAGGAAGGTTTACATCGATGATGGATCGTAGTAGTAAAACCTCTTCATTTTCAGAAGGAAATTTCAGCTATTAAAAAAGAAAGCATCTTCATTAATGGTTAATGTCTAGGACCATTACGTTTAAAGTATATTGAAAAGAAACACCAGTCACATTCACCCAAGGACATTCGAACTTTCACATCTGCATCGATGACGCATAGAAATGGTATCACCGGTGAAGGGACCTTTTGTATACCAAATCTTTACAAATGTTCATCAATTCAGCACATAAACGCACTTAATTCTGCAAAATTACCCTGATGCTGTAACTACTATAGTCACCACAGCCATTGCTATATGTGGCATATATGAAATTATTCTATCGGTGCTTTGAATAGGAGTGTACTTGAAAATGTAAGTCTCTTAGTTGCCCTGTGTTGTATTCAAATAGTTTACATAAATCGAATACAGCCTCTCAACTGACATTCCCTATTTCTATATACAAAAAAACAATAACATTATAGTAAATACACCACAAACAGAAGGCAGAACAGTGTTACTTGTAATGTATTGCTGTGAATGAAAGGTGTGGGGGGACGGGCAGTGGCTTTGGTATATCTCCTGGTACTATACTGTACCTTTTTGAAGTATCTTAAGATCAAAAGAGGCATAACGTTCTATATGTAGAACTGTTGGCAAGAAATCAACATTGACTCTACCCAGCGCTGGGCCACCCATCTCCAAATTTGCCTTTCGGATCTCGGATTGCTTGAAGCATGGAACAAAAAAATTGACCAGGCTAGTTTTTGTAAAATTGCCAACTTAAATACAAAACTGAAGTCATTATTGGTAGACAAACAAACATTGACCCTACGACGCCATGCCTGGACCGTTATTTCTTCCTACCAACTTCAACAGCCCCAGGCTTACTTGGCAACACACTTTAGCCAACACTTAAAAAAGATTCTCATCAACCTCCGCATGGGCCTTCATGAGTCCAAGTACCTAAGACTCTCCTGGAAATCTCAAGACAACTGCCCAAAATGTAGACTCTGCGGTTACCAAAACGAATCTTTAATTCACTTATTTTGTGTGTGCCCATTCCTCATGGTAGCCAGAAAACAGTTTTTACGGGACATATTAAACAAAATGAACATAAGAACATGTCGCCAGGCCGTTATAATTTGGCTGGGAGGTTGATCACCAATCCTGACTTGTAGGGGTCTTAAATTTATGATTGAGATTGGAAAGCAGCTACAGGCCCGTGCATGATCTTGTTACATATTGTCTGAGGCTACTCCCTCATAACGTTCGCGACGGGACCCGGCAAAGTTTTAACCTTTTTTTAATTTTTAATTTTGATATTAACTCTTGTTTTAGCAATTTCATGAAATTTGTTATGTGTATTTAGGCCAATTGTACCTCTGCTATTGTAAGGATTTTTATTAATTCAACAATACAAAAATTCTGAATTCTGATTCAATATGTAGAATTATAATAGCCCAAGAATGGGAAAACGCTTTGGAATTCGTGCCTGTGCACTGTTTACTGAATGTTTTTCCACATTCCACCTGGGTACGTTGCCAGAATTTTCCTGGTGAAATGTGCATTGCGTATGGAACTAGAAAGGTGATATTCCCGTACCATTCTGAGTCCTGAATCACCAGCAAACTCTATTTTTCAGCTGACATTCTAATAATGAGGAAAGAAAAAAGACAGGTGGGCATATGTATTTGTATGTGCGCCTGTAAGAAATTGGGTTACATGTTGAGGGGATGAAACCCTCCTCCATTAGAAACCACAATTCTTGTCAGGGTGAAACACTGACCAACTCTAAATTAACCTGTCCGTAATCATCTGGTAGCATGGCACATAAGCAGTCAGTCTTAATTTAGAGGCATGTGTAAAGTATGTATGCACACACAAACAGTAAACAAAGTGAAATCACAACACAATAAAAATGTTAAACCAATTTAGAAAAATATAGCAAAATGTAATAAATTATTTGAGACCAAAACAACAAAGATTCAATCAATAGAAGCAGAGATATGCAATTTTAATGATTTACGTGAAATAGTGCCTAAAAGCATAAAGCGATAGCTGTGGTTGTCTAGTCACGCCAGACTGGAACAAAGTCACAAGTTCAGGCCAACTTCGATGGTGCATGGACCAAATACAGCAACTAAGTTAGGCCAGCTAAAGAAAGTACCTTAAATCATCGTTGCGCTGAATTGCCAGATCCTGCGTAGAAGTTCCGAGAAGCTGCAGGCTTTGAGGCAAGGTCTTGCTTCAGAAATGTGTCACACAGTAGCAGTCCTGATAAAGCTATCGACGAGGCTTGTGATGCTAGGTACTACATCGTTGTCAAGTATGCCATAGATGAAGGCTTGCAATGTGAAGTTCTGTGTTGGGGATGCGTCATGTAGAGAAGTTTCTGAGTTTTTAGTTGCAAGGCGAGGTTTTGCACCTGGGATGCATCAAGCAGTGTCGGTTCCGATGCAGAGCTCTGCCTAGGACACCCCAGCTGGGATGGCAGAGCACCTTCAGGCCCACTTCCATGAGTCCAGTACTGGGGCGGCACCACTAGGGGGCGTGGGGGGGGAGACTCACAGCAGACAGAGTCCATGTGCTGGCGTCAAGGTGGTTGGAGCCTTTTCTGTACCTGAGGCTCTGATCAGGAGGCCAGCCAACTAGCCCTTGGAGTCACTATGGTAGTCCAGGGTTTAAGATGGAGGTACAGTCCTCTTCACTCAGGAAGCAGGGCAGCAGAGAAGTAGTCCTTCTTGCAGCAGAGCAGGACAGCAGTCGTTCTGAGTCTTCCACAGGTCAAGAGGTGTACTGAAGTGTTAGGTCTGAGAGTCCAAGATGTATACCTGATAACAGTTTTGAAGTAGGGGAAGGTTATGAAGTTTTCCACCCCAGGGGTGTTTGGAATTTTTTGCTTTCATGTCCTGGTCCCAGCTTGACACAAAAGACTAGTGTGCAACCCTTTGTGAGTGTATTGAGGTAGAGCCTTTGTGAGGTTCTGGTTGGATTGGTGACAGTCCTCTTCACCCAAGCAAGTTAGAGATGGCCAATCCTGCCAATACCTAGTCCCCCTTTGTCTGTCTGTGAGTAATACGCAAAGACCAGCTGCAAGCTACCCCTAGTCATGTGATGCAGGATACAAACTGCAGTCACCAAATGGTTGGGACAAGAAAATGCTACCTTTCTAAAGGTGTTACGCAGACAAATGGTGGATGGAATGCTGAATAGAATATACATTCACCCCCAGTGAAGAGATCTGGGTTAAATCCATCATTCTTTTGCTCACCATGTCACCCCAGTTTACACTCAGCCATATGCAAACCAGTCTTGACCCTGTGCCTAATGGGAACAGTCCAGACCGAACAGCAAACCAGGTCCTCACTGGACCGGAAACAAGCATCCTGGAGAGAATGTTTGAATCATTCAGCATTCTGTCCATTATTTTTTGCAGTTACACCTTTCTAAAGCTGGCATTTTCAAAATTGTGAGAAAAAATCCCTATTTACCATTAAAGAGGGTTTTACATTACAATTTTTTAGATACCAAACTAGAAATTTACACCTGCTCCTAATTGAAACTTATCACTTATTAATAGTAATAAGGTAACTCAATGTTATGCTATGGGAGAGGTAGGCCATGCAGCAGTCAAAACGAATGTAAGAGTTTTTTCACTACCAGGACACGTAAAATGTAAAAGTGCATGCCTAGCTTTTTAATACAATTCACCCTTCCCTCTTGGCTGTTTAGACCCTATCCTGGAGATGACTTCTATGTATTAAAAAAAAATGTTTAGGCCTCACAAAAGTTTTATTTTACCAGGTCGAAATGGTAGTTAAAAACTACACACAGAGGCTGCAATGGCAGGCCTGAGGCTTGCTTGACAAGCAACTTAAGTGGGTAGCACAATTAGTGCAGCAGGACAACTAGTAGCATTTACTTTACAGGCCCTGGGTACATATAGAACCCCTTTACTGGAGACCTGTAAGTAAATTAAATGTGCCAATTGGATGTAAGCCAATGTTGCCATAATTTAGGGAGTGAGCAATGGTTAGCAGCAGTAAAGTACACAGAATCCTAAGGCTAACAAAAAGGAGAAATAAGGCACATAATTTGGGGGAAGACCACCCTAAGGCTGACAAGTCTAACAGTGTCATTATTAGAAATATGTGGATTTGGCACATTAGAGAGTGCAAAGACATGGCACAGAATGACTTTTCAAAGAGGCAGGAGACTTACTAGAACCAATGCCCAAACAGAAATGAAATGTAAAGAAACACTCCAACATCACACATATAGTAGATACACATATCACATTTGTAGGGTATTGAATTCAAGAAGAACAATCTTAGTAGGAGAGCATCATCATCATTTTCCAAAATCAAACTATTATAAAGCTCATCTGAACTATTCAGCCTTGACAAGATCGCATGCCTTACACTGTCCAGACAGGGGTCAAAAACAAATAGACCACACTATGGAGGAGCCCATGAATATTGTAGACATGCAATGATAGAGAGCAAAGATGTGAAACTAGCTAAATAACTGAGCTGACTTTATTTCCTCTTTTGGTACATCTTGAAATGACAACGCAGCACAGCACATTACATCTTGACAACCTGGAGGTTGTGAATGGGAACAACAGTCAAGACACCTTCTGCTGGAGACACTCTTTCAATCACTTAATTTTGCATTAATATTTGTACCTCTTCTTGAGTGACCTTGTGTTGTAAAGATATGTTTTGAGGAGAAACGGAGGCAGAGGAGAGAGAGTGTCCTGTCTAGTAAAAATATACAAGACCCTATTTCCTGAGGTTGTTAAGTGACAATTCACAAACAGACCAAATTGAGCTCCTGCCCAATGACAAAAAGTGTTAAAAACACACGCAGCCAATAATGCAGTGGGTTCCGGTTTCTGTGCATAAAGATTCTGTATACTTGCTGCAAGAAAGGAATTCAGACTTAAAAACCAAGCGTACATGATGTGTTTTGCTTTGCTTGAGTATACCAAGTCCTTGCCAAAAAACACACTTTTGAAGTTTTGATAATAGCAAAAATTCCTGGCCCATTCAGTCAGTGATCCTATCCCCACATATATGGCAACCAAGTTGGGAGTTAACTCCAGCACATGTCATGTAATTTGCTGTCCCCTTCCAATTCTAAGTCAGTTTACAGAAGCCCAAGCTCTTCCAATACCACCAGGTCAAAACATAACAGGTGATCTAAATAATATAACAGACTGCAGAAAGCACTGGGGCATTTTAGGTCCTACCACCCCAAGGCAAAGGTATTTCAAATAAAAGGACCTCTCATTAATATGTTTGGCAGGGAAGAAAAGAGATTCTTTTTGGATCATTATATATTTTGCTTCTTGGATACAAAAATATGCTAGAACGGTACCAGGAGGTTGGTTAAGCTACAGCCACACGTATCATGACAATGGTATTTGTTATCTTTTTCTGATAATGAATAAAGGCATGAGACCTACAGTAACCATTAGGGAATCACCAAAATACTTATTAGGATCAAGATTATTCCAAATGTGTAAGCATCAGAAAGGTGACGTGGCCGACCACCGATGCTGTAGGATGAGGCTGGGTGGAAGCTCCCGCCCAGTGATCCCCCACCCAATGCTATCCTGATTCAATCTCTGGAACTAGGGTCTCCCAAAACCTTCAGGAGAACCCAGCATCTGTTACCTGGCTCATCCATGTTTGAACTTCTTCAAGGGGCAGCAAACTGTGGCTGACTACATTTTAACGGCCCTAGCATGCAGGTGAGATCAAAATGGCAACCATGCTCTCCTGAGCACTACGCTCTCAATGTGGCTTTTCTCAATGCACCCACCAGGTGGGCCTGGAGCACAAAATATCAGGACCAAGCCAAGCAGCTGCTGAGCGTTGATCGGAGCTGCAACATCCGTCGTGCACTGACTCCGGCGGGTCATAAGAGGCCAGCTACGTGAACCCCACCCCTGCGGTTCAGCCATACTGCCTCGGCTGTACGGCAGAAACCCCCTCTGATTCTCTGTGGAGGACAAGCTGAGCTGAGGCCTGCCCCGAGGTAAAGAGCACTATTGTTAACAAGCTCAGTCAGCGGGGTGTGAGGATTGCTGGTGAATTCCCGATGCCCTAGGGGCTTCTGTATTGCTTGTGGCTACCTTGTGGTCTGGTAATGCTAATGAATCTGAGAGACTGGAGAACTGGCTCTCGTGGCAGCAGGGTGCAGTAGGGCCTGACCGACACGGCCTTCATCTGGCCTACTGTGAGACCTATCTATATGTGTGTGCCCTGTCCCCACCTAAAATGCTAGACCAGACTGTACTCTTGAGTGGGGCAATCAAATTGTGGGCAGGACAATGAAAACTGGAGGGACTAGCTGAAGGATCATAACCATGGGGACCCCGACCTAAAGGCGGGCATCTGCAGAATTGCAGACTACTTGATAGAGCCTGAACACCTGGCCTAAGGCCTATTAGTTGGTGAGCAATTCCTTACCTGTTGGCTTGGCACTATCTGGGGAGTAGGTCTCTATGAGCCCTACTTGGACACTCAAACTTGACTCCTCAAAAACTATACTAGGAGCTGTGCAAACTTGGGGTACTGGCCCATATGGCGATGAAGGGTGAAACAATCTGACCGAGACCGGGTGAAACGATCTGACCGAGACTCTCTTTGCCTGGCCTGATTTGTAGCCCAGTCCCACACACACACAACCCACTCCCAACCCAGACAATGCATATGTGGCGCTTGAGCTAAGCCGGGCCCTTTCACAGCGCAGGCAAGAAGTGACCAACGCCCTGACCTACTGAGAAGCTACTGGACTTTCTGTAGTTTGAGATGCCTGAGGACACTGGCTGGGGACCCCAACATCAGGACTGAACTATATTGCACCAATATTTGCTTGGCGATGCCTGGGAGACTGCCCAAAGGCCCACTGACTAAGGAACAGTGCCCTGCCTCCTGAGATAAGGATGTTGAACCCTACTTAGGAGACTTGAACGTTGTTGACACATAGTCTGGGGGAGACATCCGGTTCCTTGTGCCTCCACCTTCTGTCATCTGCACAGGGAGCCCTCTGCACCGCACATGAGCCCCTCTCTGAATCATGATATCGCTGGGCCCTCACAATGAGAGCAGTAGCTTTCTCCCTGCGGTGCACGTTGTCCACCGCTTATTCTCAGACATGGGTAAAGTTACCAAAAGAAAAAAAGCCCTAGATGTGGTTACCCAGGTCTCGCCTAATATGACAGCCAGTGCACTCATGGTCCACACTCCACTCATGCAAGTGGGACCCCAAGAAGGGCCCACACTACAGGATATTCTACAGGCCATCACTGCATCTAGAGAGGTGCTAGAAACGAAGATTGACACATTGGGGGGCAGATCTGAGCTTCCTTAAGCATGATCATCACTACTTAGCAGAGAAGGTCACAACAACAGAGCGACTAGTGGTGGATCTCCCCTCGGACGTGGAGGAGATGAGGGAAAGGCTCACACACATGGTGAGTAAAGTGCAGACCATGGAGATCAGAGTGGAGGATGCTGAAAATAGGCCCCGGAGTAATAATGTTCAGGTGATTGGGCTCCCCAAGCACATTGAAGGATCCAGCATGCTAACTTATCTAGAACAATGGTTGAATGAAGAGGTGGCCCCGGAAGGACTGTCACCATTCTATGCCCTTAAGGCGGCACACAGGGTTCCAGCATGCCCCCATCTGCAGGGCACACCCCCATGACCAGTGGTAGGCATACTTCTGTATTATAAAGACTGTAACCACATACTAGAGCAAGCCAGGAAAAAGGGGAAACCCAGATAGATAACAGCAAAGTCATGATATTCCTAGATTTCACAAGGGCAATGCAAAAGCAGTCCTCTTCCTTTATTGGGTCTAAATGTTGCCTCCGCCACCTGGCCATGCTATTTCCAACCAGACTGTGAGTAGCAACAATAGAGGTAGTGCAGTTTTTCTGGACTCCGCCGGAAGTGTGGGACTGGCTTGAGTCTCATTCACATGCTGACCCCAATTAGGAGTCCCTGCGACACATGCCCTACAATAAAAGACTGCAAAGCAAAAATGAAGGTGCCCCTGAAATGACTCCCTTGGGGGAGGAGACCCAACGAACAAGTTACTTACCTTCGGTAACGCTTTTTCTGGTAGATACTATATCTGCCTGTGGATTCCTCACCTTGTGAATATCCCCTTGCATCAGCAACATTCGGAAATTCTTTTTGTAGCTTCGCGCCGACGTGGATCCGGACGTCACAGAGGCACGGCACCGCACGTGACCTCGCTGACGTCACCAGCGCCTATAACAGCCCACGCCGGCGTGATGACATCAGTTCCGCCCTTTTTTCCGTGCCATCGAGGCACACGGACGGACCGATGATAGTAGAAGTACACACAGTATACATAGTACAGAAACCAAGGTAACACACACAGTGTGAAGCAAATGCAATAACAACATTTGAAATAAACATTTCCATGACAATAAAATAATACATCATAGAAACTCTGGCATAGAAGAGTGGACAACGGGGAGGCGGGTGGGTCAGTGAGGAATCCACAGGCAGATATAGTATCTACCAGAAAAAGCGTTACCGAAGGTAAGTAACTTGTTCTTCTGATAGATACATCTGCCGTGTGGATTCCTCACCTTGTGAATAGAGTCCCACAGCAGTCCCCACTCCCGGAGGAGGGTGTCCACTCTGCTATACCAGGAAATCATGGAGGACAGAGCGCGCGAAGTGGCCGTCCCTCCTCACCTCGGTATCCAAGCAGTAGTGCTTCGCGAAAGTGTGGAGGGAGGCCCAAGTCGCGGCTCTGCAAATGTCCTCAACAGGAACACCTCTAGACAAAGCAGATGTTGCAGACTTTGCTCTAGTCGAATGTGCTCTAATACCCTCTGGAGGGTCCTTACCAGCCAAAGAGTAGCAGATCTTAATGCAGAGCACGATCCACCTCGACAGAGTCCTCTTATGGACCGCTCTTCCTTTCTTGCAGCCAGCAAAGCCAACGAAGAGCTGGTCGTCCATTCGACAGTCTTTAGTCCTGTCCAAGTAGAAAGACACCGCCCTCTTGGGGTCAAGACGGTGTAATCTCTCCTCCTCCTTGGAAGGGTGAGGGGGAGGATAAAAGGTAGGAAGGGTAATGGATTGACCAAGGTGGAAAGGAGTCACCACCTTAGGCAGAAAAGCAGCCCTGGTCCTAAGAACCATTCGTTCAGCATGAATGGTCAGGAATGGGGGCTTGGAACTAAGAGCTTGAAGCTCACTTACCCTCCTTGCCGAGGTGATTGCAACGAGAAAAACCGTTTTCAAGGTCAGAAGCCTCATGGGACACTTGTGAAGAGGCTCAAAGGGAGCCCCCATCAAAAATGTCAAAACTAGATTCAAATCCCACTGAGGCACAACAAAGGGTGTAGGAGGGAACCTATTAGGAAGGCCCTTCAAAAACCTTAAAACAATGGGAGACTTAAAAAGAGAAGGCTGGTCAGGCATACAGATAAACGCCGACAGCGCAGACAGATAACCCTTCACCGTGGCAACAGCAAGCCCCTGCTGGGCCAGGGAAAGGGCAAACTGGAGCACATCAGATAAATGGGACCTCAAAGGGTCTATAGATTTCTCCCTGCACCAAACAACAAATTTAGACCACCTATAAGAATAGATGGACTTAGTGGAGTCACGCCTGGCTGACAAAATGACATCCACCACATCGTGAGGGAGAGAAAAAGAAATCAGGTTGCCCCGTTCAATCTCCAGGCATGAAGGTGTAAGGTCTGGAGGTGGGGGTGTAGAACCTGCCCCTCCATCTGAGAGAGGAGATCTGCCCTGTGAGGGAGACGGAGCGGCGGGTGAGAGGAGAGGTGGAGAAGGTCTGAATACCACACCCTTCTTGGCCAATCCGGGGCGATCAATATGACTTGGGCCCGGTCTTGGCGAATTTTCCTCAGAACCCGAGGAATCAAGGGTATGGGAGGAAACGCGTAAAGGAGTTGACTTTTCCAACTCAACTGAAACGCGTCCCCCAAGGCTCCTTGCATCGGATACTGGAGACTGCAGAATGACAGGCAGTGAGCATTCTCGTGAGTGGCGAACAGGTCCACCCGAGGTGTCCCCCACATCCGAAAGATGTCGTGAACCACCTCCGGGTGAAGCCTCCACTCGTGATCGGCAGAGAACTGCCGACTGAGACTGTCTGCACGAACGTTCAGAACCCCGGCCAGATGATTTGCCATCAGACAAATCTGATGGTCCTGAACCCAGGACCAGAGCCGCAGAGCCTCTCTGCAGAGACACTGCGACCCCACTCCTCCCTGCTTGTTGATGTACCACATCGCGGTCGTGTTGTCCGTCAGGATCTGGACTGACTGACCGCGAAGGGAAGGGAGGAAGGCCTTGAGCGCCAAACGTATCGCCCGCAATTCTAGAAGGTTGATGTGAAGCAACCTTTCCTCTGGAGACCAAAGACCCTTGACCTCCAGGTCTCCCAGATGAGCACCCCACCCGAGAGTGGATGCATCCGTTATCACTGTGGCCATCGATGGAGGAAGTTGAAAAGGCTTTCCTTGTGACAGATTGCCTTCCACGCTCCACCAAGACAGATCCGCTGCAGCTTCTCTGGAGATCCTCACTGACTCCCCGAGATCTCCGTTGTGCTGATACCACTGCCTGCGGAGGCACCACTGGAGTGCCCTCATGTGCCAGCGTGCATGGTTGACCAACAGAATGCATGAAGCCATCAGACCGAGTAGGCGAAGGACCTTCAGAACTGGAACGACCGCTCCATTGTAAAATAAAGGAATCATCTCCCGTATGTCGCGAATTCTTTGAGGGGGAGGGAATGCACGACATACGGTTGTGTCCAGTACCGCACCTATGAACAGGTTGCGCTGTGAGGGCACCAGGTGAGACTTGGGTACATTTATCGAAAAACCCAACCTGTGCAACAACTGAGTTGTCTCTTGCAGATGATGGAGCACCTTCTCTGGCGACTCCGCTTTGATCAGCCAGTCGTCTAGATACGGAAATACATGAATCCCCGTTCTCCTGAGATGAGCTGCCACCACTGCCATCACCTTGGTGAAGACTCGAGGTGCAGTAGTAAGGCCAAACGGAAGGACCACAAACTGGTAATGCTGTGACCCAACCGTGAAACGCAGATACTTTCTGTGAGACTTCAAGATGGGAATATGAAAATATGCATCTTGCAAGTCGATCGACACCATCCAGTCCTCTTCCAACAGCGCCTGAAGAACCTGTGCAAGAGTGAGCATTTTGAACTTTTCCTGCTTCAGGTAAAGGTTCAAAATCCTGAGGTCCAGGATTGGCCGAAGTCTGCCATCTTTCTTGGGGATCAGGAAATACCGGGAGTAGCACCCCTGACCCCTTTCCTGCTCTGGAACCACCTCTATTGCACCCTTTCGAAATAATGCCAGGACTTCTTCCTGCAAGAGAAGCAGGTGGTCTTCCGAACAATAACCCTGGCAAGGAGGGTAATTGGGAGGGAATTCCTGGAAAGGAAGAGCATACCCATTCTCTACAAGATTGAGAACCCAAAGATCCGATGTTATAAATTCCCAATCTTGTAGAAAATGAGTAAGCCGACCCCCTACTGGGCCCACATGATCCGGAATGGCGGATCTAGGGCTGCTTTGCTGCGTTGGCCGGGGGTTGGGAAGGAGAGGAGGAGGAGGAGGAGGAGGAAGCTTGACGACCTCTAGGACGGGGTCTTTGTCTGCCTCTGTACGACTTGTACAGCGTGTTCTGCTGCTGCTGAGGCTGCTGCTGCTGGAATGATCTGTAAGATCGAAAGGAAGATCGGCCAAATCCTCTGAAGCGTCTTCCGGTAGTACCTCTGGATTGAAGGCCTAAAGATTTTGCAGTGGCCCTACTGTCCTTAAAACGCTCCAAGGCAGTATCAGCTTTTTTTCCAAACAGACCTGAACCATCAAAGGGTAAGTCCATTAAAGCAGACTGGACATCAGCAGAAAACTCTGAAGATTTGAGCCAAGCAGCTCTCCTAGTAGCCACAGAGGAACCCATGACTCTTGCCACCGAGTCTGCAGTGTCCAAACCACTCTGGATGACCTGTCTCGCAGCTGCTTGGGTGTCCGAGATTACTTCTTGAAAATCCTTCCTGGCATCCTCAGGAACCTTTGGAATAAGTTGTTTGACAGAGTCCATCAAAGCATGGATATATCTCCCCATCAAACACGTAGCATTGGTTGATTTCAATGCCATGCTGGCTGATGAAAAAACCTTTTTTGCATTTTGGTCCTGTTTCCTGGATTCCTTGTCTCCAGGAACCTGTGGAAATGCCCCAGCAGATTTTTTAGAACAGGCAGCCTGCACTACCAAACTCTCAGGAAGAGGATGCGTTGTTAAAAATGCAGGATCATCCGGTGCAGCTCTATATCTTCTCGCCACCGTTCTAGAAACCGCTGGAGCAGACAAGGGTTTCTTCCAGACCTCATAGACAGGTTCAGACAACGCCTCGTTGAATGGTAACATAGGCTCGATCACAGATGAGGGTGAATGAAGTACCTCAGTTAAAATATTGGGTTTATAATCAGCCGTAGGCAGAGTTATGTTTAGTAAACTCGCTGCCTTCTTAATCACAGTGTGGTAAGGCACCACATCCTTAGATGGAGCATTCGATACAGAAGCCAACTCCCATTCAGGTGACAGTTCAAGACCACTGGCTTCACATAAGTCATCAAAAGGATCCTCAGAATCCTGTAATTCTCCTTCCTCAGTGTCAGAATACCCATATTTCTCCTCTTCTAAAAGTCTCTGGGCCTTTCTCCGAGACCTTTCTTTCACAATCGAAGTCAAAGGATTCGGAATCGACTCCGACGGGGTCGCTGCCGGCGTCGAACCCGACGTCGGACGAGGCTTCTCGACACGAGGTCGGACAGAATCTTGCCTCGGAGTCACGGGTATCGGCGTCGATGGGATCGGCGTCGATGGAGCCGGCGTCGTGCGCTTCGGCGTCGACGACACCGGTGGTGTCGGAAAATGCCAATGCGGCGGTAGAGCCGGCATAAAGGGCATGAAGGGTGCAGGGGCATAAGCCTGCGGAACCCCTAGGTTAAAGGCCATAGGACCCGTGGGACCAACAGGTGCACCAGACGGGAACATTGCCCTTGAATATACACCATACATGGCGTTCAGGAACTGGGAAGGATCCTGACCTGGAGTCGGAAACTCAGGATACGGACCTCTCGGTTGTTCCCGGGGAGGCGGAGTCGATACAACGTCGACCTCTTCTTCGGGCGCCGGAACCGGAGTCGATGAACCATCGGGTGCCGGAACTTCGGCTCCACCAGCCCCCTGCTCCTCACCTTCATCCTCCTGACCAGAAGGATTGGATGGAATCGGAGAATGGACCTGTTCCTGAGGTTCGGGTGAAACCGGATGCACAGTCTCTTCATGATCCGACTCCGAAACCTCCACTTCTTTACTCACGAGCTTGATCTGGGACTTCGGTTTCGAGCTAGAGTCCTTCCCAGAGTGATGACGTGACTCATGGGACTTCCTTCTGTGTTTCTTCTTCGATGACTTCGAAGCGTGTGCTGACGATGACTCCGAGTGTGACCTCGAACGAGACCTCGACCTCGATCAGCGAGATCGAGATTTTGACGACTTCTTAGCTTTTTTGCTCTTGAGTTTCGCCATAAGGAGCTTTGTCTCCCTCTCTCTTAAGGCTTTTGGAGTCATCTTTTTGCAGCAGGAACAGTCCTCGACATCATGGTCGGAGCTCAAACACCATACACAACATTCGTGGGGGTCGGTGATTGACATGGTCTTGCCACATTCACCGCAGGCTTTAAATCCCGTCTTCTTCGACGACATCTCGAAGAGAATGTAAGAAAGACACAATTACGAAGAAATAGTAACAAAGTTACTGTAAGCTACTACACGATCCCTGAAAACCGTTAGCGTCGACGACGCGGAAAAAAGGGAACTGATGTCATCACGCCGGCGTGGGCCTGTTATAGGCCCCGGTGACGTCAGCGAGGTCGCGTGCGGTGCCGTGCCTCTGTGACGTCCGGATCCACGTCGGCGCGAAGCTACAAAAAGAATTTCCGAATGTTGCTGACGCAAGGGGATATTCACAAGGTGAGGATTCCACACGGCAGATGTATCTATCAGAAAAGAAAGACAATGAGCAGTGGAGGTGCTGTCGGCCATGAGCGGGGGTAGAGCAAGCGCGCTCTCCTTGGTGCTCGGAAAGAAAGATGCCCATCTGTCACACCCTGATTGTGACATCAGTTCCCCCGAACACAGTTGATGAACTGCCCAAAGTGACTCCTGTCACTGTGGATGAGCATATTTGAGCTGCAAAAGAAGGTGAGATGTGGGGGTAGTATCTACTGACTGTTAGTTATCAAACTGCTAGTATGGACCTCCTGGCCCTATGGCGTTACTCCCGCATTCTAATTGGGTGGGGGATGCCAGACGTGGGGCTTTCAAGTGGCCACCTGCCCCTCTTTTGCACTAAAGGTTTCTATGGGTTCACCCAAGAATACATGTTTGCTGGATGATAGTTTGGATGGGAGGAACTAACCTGCTTGTCCTTAGAGCGAGAGCTGCAAAGTTTATTGTTTGATCATTAAGATGGGGAGTTCGGATGATGCCCTGGAGAGCAGATCCTTACTTACTGAAATATGGGTGGTTTCTTATGCTTGAGCTCTAATAGCCCTGAGATGTCCCCACTCTTGCCCTAGCTCCACACAATGGCGATCCCCATGACCTTTAAAAAAAATATCTTGGAACGTCAGGGGGATGCTTACCATGGCCAAGAGATATAAAAGCTATTCCCATCTTAACAGGCGAATGGTCCAAATTGCACTTCCTCAAGAGACACCTCTTTGCCAAAGACGAAGAGGGTCTGCAACGTAGGTGGAGAGGGAAGGCTTACCATACCGCATATTCAACCACGCCAGTGGAGTTCTCTTGTGGATAAGCCCAGGAATTCCCTTCCAACACACAGGTCACTTAATATACAGAGCAGGCAGATTTGTTGTGGTTAATGGGTGGTTAAACAACGTGACATAACTATAGGGGGAATCCATGGCCCCAATGTAAATCATACTGCGTTCTTTGCAGAACTCTTGAGGAGTCTAGCCCCCCATCTAGTGGCTTCCATACGACTTGGAGGAGATTACAATTGTGTAGCTGACCCAGTGTTTGATCGATTGCACCTCTGCTAATAGATTCTTCAACACTTAGACTAGTCCGCGCGTTCCTCAACTGACAAACGAAATGGGGACTGGCAGCATCATGGTACTTAAACCATCTAGGGGAATGAGACTATTCCTTCTTTTCAACCAGTCATGACCTACACATATGTTTAGATGCATTTCTTAGTACACCAGACATACATGATATTGTGTGTAGCACAGAATTCCTCTCCAGAACTTTATCTGACCACAACCTATTGCTGCTGCAACTTGGTTCGGATAGGGTGCGACCTGCTATCCCATCATGGCGGTTGAAACCAGAGTTGTTGATGGACCCTGTCTTCCAGGGCTCTGTGGTAGACTTCATTCTTCGTACTTTGGGGACAATGCTGGCTCAGCATCCTCCCTACAGGTAGAATGAGACGTCTTCAAAGCAGTGATCAGGTGTAAATGCATTGCTGAGTCGGCAGGGGTCCGCCGAACGTTACTGATGGAGGTACTGTCCTCTGAAGAGACCCTGCGGACCATTGAACACCTTAGGCCTGGACACTAATAAATCTATACATATACCATGTCACACACACCTCAAACAAAATACACAGTCATACTAACATGCATTCAAATTAGCACATACATTCATACTATACAACAAACAATATCATAGCAGCAACAGGTTCATCAAATGGTGAAACTGCCACACGATGGTTGGATGACAAGTTCTCATATATCATCCTAGTGGTAGGGGTGGTTACAATATAACTACCCGAAACACTTTATACGCCAACGCGCATTTCGGTGTCTAGCCCCAGCCGGGTCAACACCTTCATCAGGGCGTGGATGGCCAAACGGTGTGGGACAAACACACCTGTACATCAAAAGCAGACACAATTCTCACAGGCACAGTCATGATACGGAAAGAAGGAATCCACTCCGGTTAGATCAGGAGTCGTCCGGATTAACCCCAATCAGGCCTCCAATCCAACGGATGACGGTAGAGGGCTGCCAAGAGAGCCACGCGTTAATGTTTATCCAGGCACTATGGCGGAAGGCTTAGGCACAGCTCATGTCTCCAAAGGGTTTAGTTATTTCAGGATATGAAGATAACTCCTTCCAAAATGGTTTCTTTCGGGGTACGACGTAGCGGAAATCCTTGGTAGTCGTAACCACGTAATACAACCCAGGATACCTGCAGGGTGACAGTGGGTTTTATAAATAGACGTAACATAACCCCAGTACTCAATTGTGAAAGTACCAAAGTACTTACAGTCTCAGTTTAGGGGAGAAAGCACAGTTGCTGGGGGACTGATTAGCAGGATCTCAGCAGACCGTGTCAAAAACACACTGACACCAGTCAAAAAGTGGAGGTAACCATGTAAGAAGGATTCTACCTTCCTACAGTGCACATATTAGAAAAGATCCAGTAAGTCTCAAGGAACCCCAGATTTCAACATATCAACCTATATGTACTACATAGGGCGTATCTCACATCCGGTAGAATTAATAGACACTTTGCAAGCGGGCGGCATTATGTCCAATTTGAGGGAAAATAGGTGCTGAGTTCAAACACATGTTCGGGATGTGCCAGAAAAACGGAAATCAATGGGAGAAAGAAATCACAGTAGTACTAGCTGAGGTTATGAACAGGTAGATCCCATGTACACCCAGGCATTGTTTACTAAGTTGGTTCCCTCACACATCCAAAACTAAAACCACAAGCAAATTCCAGGACCTAGCCTTTGTCTTAGCGGATCAAGAGATCATTAGGAATTAGAAGGCTTCGATGGGACCCCGGGTGGCGGTCTGGCGGAGCGAGCCTATGAGATGGGCAGGCTACGAGAGCATAATCATGCTTCTTGAAGCCAGACGCGGAGAAGGTTCCCTAGATATTGCCAGGGCGTGGAAGGCCTTAATAGACTCATTGACACACACCGACCCCTCAACACCGGAAGAGATGCCTGGTACCCCCTAGACCTGTTACCAGTCTATCCGACTAACTCTCCTTAGCAGAACGATTGAAGAGGGACATATGACAATGACGCCCCATGGGGACCCACAGACATATTGCAAAGATGGGGAAATGTTAGCATGGAAAGGCCACCCTTCCTAATTCCTACAATCAAACTGACAGCTCAAGGTGCACCCTGGGCGGGGGGAGAAGAGGAGACCTTACATTTTTCTGTTCATAACTGTTTACTTGGCTGATGCTATGTCTTTCACATATGATGTATAAGATAATATGACATGACAGCAAACTCAATTTTATAGTCAAATGCCAATACGATTTGTTAAAAAAGAAAAAATATGTAAGTGGCACCAGAAACAGTGCTCTTCAGGGTATCCACGTTACAACTTAAAGCGCAGCTTTTTTGAACTGGTAGAGGTCTAGAAAGAATAAGTATGTCTTTGTTAGTTCCAAGTCAACATTCTCTTTGGTAGGGCTAGGGCTTTTATTGGATGTAGAGATCGGATTTTTGAACTGATTGGGTGCTTGGACTAGGGCTAAGATTGGCTGTAAGGTCCTAGGTTCTCCTATTGGTTCTAGATTTTAGGGCTAGTGTTGTGATTGGATAGTGTTAGGGCTAGGGTTCCCATTGGCTGAAGGGGTCACCTGATTACTAGGGCTATAAAAAAGGCAAGGGTTAGGGTGTCTCAGCCCAGGCGTCTCAGCTAAGCTCTGAGAGGACAAGGGCAGTTGCCTGTTTGAGCCTGTTCGGGACAAGGGACAGAAATGCTGCCCTTTTTCTCATTTAGCAATACCCAGCCTACACCATCCACAGAGCAATACACTCACACCAAATGTACACCACGCACAACACTATGCACAGATTAATGTACCAGCATGCACCACAAAGCCAACCAAACCACATCTACACACCCTACTATCCCAATTACCACACATATCCACCATCACCTACAAACAGTACACAACTCTATCCTATACCACTAACCAATACACTCATCACTAACACAATGCCAATCAACACCATACATAACTACATCCCATTCTGACACACTCTCCCTGCCGTAATTACACCTAACAGACCACCTTTAATCACTAACAAACATATAATGATCCTTCCATCAGTTGCCAACAAACACCCTCCTCTCCCTTCTACCATAATAACACTAACACCCGTGACGCCCAAGGGTAATTGTACGCGCTCTACAAATGGCATTAATAAATAAATAAATAAATAAATAATAAATAACACACAACACACACTGCACACCACCACACTTTGTGACTCTTGCAACAAACCAGTCTAAGATACAGTCTAAGATAAACACTCACACCTCTACTTCATTCCCTCCTACACACAACATACACTCTACTCATAAACACATCACCACCCCCTCTATGTTACAACCTCCTCTCACAAACCATACTACACAACCAAATCTATTGCATGAAACATATATATTAGCACCCTTTTTCGCTACTCCTCAAAAGCAAAACATATCACACACACCAGCACAACAAGATCTTCAAAGTGCAACACCTCGTAATACTTACCATCACACAATACAAACATATACCCACCTTTCAAACCACACAAAGGAACAAACTCCAATGCCAAGCTTTCACTCTTCCACCACACCTAACACAGATACAGCACCTCTCTTCTAACTGCCTCTCATCCATTGGACAATTTAGAACATTACTACATGACCCACATGCTTCACCACTTCCCCTGACTCATACACCTTCCGCCTTAAACACACGCAAAAAAAATATAAGCAACATGCCACACCTCACAACTTTGTGAGGTGTGTTACACCACAAAAGCAATACAGCACTCCCACTCACTCTCAAACACCATCTCCAATACATACACATGCAGACACATCAAAATGCCTTCTTAGCATGCTGGATGAGGAACACGATACAGAAGAGCTACACGATTGCTATTCTAATACAGCTAATACCAGCACTAAAAACACACCTGCTACAAACGCACACAATACTGATCACTCTTCTACCAAACAAAGTCCCACTATCACCAAGGCAACTCGCTAAACTGTCTACTAATAAATGCTCGATCCCTCTCTAAAAACAAGCATCAAATCTACGACCTTCTCACCGATGCAAAACCAGACATACTATTCATAACCGAATCATGGTTGGGAGAAGATATGGCTATAGTCCTGCATGAAGCCATTCCTCTAGGCTATCAAATAATCATCCAAAATTGTATAGCCAAAAAAGGAGGTGGTCTAGCTGTTGTATTTAGGCAAACAATACATATCACTAAAACTGACAACATCTCCATAAAGAATTGTGAGGATCTTCAAACAAGATGCAATCCTACACCGTCTTCCTCGTGTAACTTCATGCTCCTTTACAGACCTCCACCTAGCAAGGCAACATTCCCAGATGCACTTCTAAACACAGTTTCAAACCTGATAACAATAAGCTCCAACCTATGCGTTCTGGGTGACCTTAACATTTGGTTTGATAAACCAAATATGACCCATCCTAAAACTATAATCACCGGCCTAGATGCATTGAACCTGCATCAGATTATCCACAATCCGACACACACCGCTGGACATATCCTAGAAGTTCATTTTTGCCAATACTGTAATAGTTACCTTTCAAACTATAACTCCAGTCACATGGTCAGACCACCACTTGCTTGCCTTCCAACATAAAATGCTAAGTGACTCACCTATAATATAATCCACATTTGTAAAGCGCACAATCACCCGTAAGGGTCTCTAGGCGCTGGAGGCCGTCGGGAAGATTGAGCAAGCTATTGCCCAGAGTCACATGGTGCTGGACTAATCTGCCGCCGGTGCCGGGGATCGAACCGTGATCCCCAGATTCCGGAGTCAGTCGCCCTAGCGACGGCGCCACACCTCTTCCGCTACCTTACATCCATCCACCTATCGGCCGTGGAACAAACTCAATTTGAAACACAACTAACATCAAGTACAAATCTGGAAACCATAAATTCTGTTCAAAATATATATGAGTGGCTACAGGAAGCTTTTGACATCCTGATACCACTCAAAACCACATAACATAACAAAGAAAAAAAGCGACTTGGAGAAACATAGAAATAAAAGACATAAAACAACAAATTAGAAATCTGCAACGTAACAGGCTCAAAGCATGCCAAGCAAGACAAACTTCACCTACAGAAAATTAACAGATTATACAAGTCTGCTATCCAAAAAGCTAAGAAAAGGTATTATTCGGACAGAATTCAAAATGCTAAATGTGCAAATAAAGAATTCTATAAAATACTCAATGAATTTCGCAAACCAAATTGCCTAGAAGGAACTCATTCTGTTACTCAAGATTTCACAGACAAAGTGGCAAATCATTACACGGACAAAAGCAGACACGTTGGAATCGTACTTAAAACAGAAACAAAGCACCAGCACTAACCCTTGTGAAAAACAACAATCCAAGAATGCTCTAATCAAGCCTCTCCGTTCCTTCCAACACATCGCACACAATTAATTTATGGACCTGGTCAAAGCAAGCAGGCCTGTCGGCAGCCCTTCTGACCCCTGCCCGCCACAAACTTTCAAGACAATTCTTTTAACAACCTCTGCTGCCACTCCAGTAAGAAGAATCATCAACGATTTCTTAACTACTGGAATATTTCCAGAAGAACTCAAAAAGTCATACATACGCCCTTTACTGAAGAAAACAAACTTGGACCCGCTGAACCCTGACAACTACAGACCCATTACAAATTGACCATTTTGGGCAAACTGAGAGAAAGAGCATCGTTCGCCCAGATGTCATAATTCAGTGAAGAGAACAACATACTTTCAGACTTCCAAACAGGATTCTGTCCGGGAAGAGGCACTGAATCTGCTCTCCTTGTCATCTGGGATGACCTAAAGAATACAGTTGACCGCAACGGGGTTGCTGCGCTACTCCTCTTGGACCTCTCAGCTGCCTTTGACACGGTTGACCATGACACTCTGAAACAAAGACTCTATGAAGCCGGCTTAGAGGGAACTGCTATAGACTGGATCGCATCCTTCCTTCGAAACAGAACTAATGTCATCCATTCCCCACCTTTCTCGTCCAAACCATACTCCACGAAAGCAGGGGTCCCTAAAGGTTCTATCATCTCACCCATGCATTTCAACATCTACATGAAGTCATTACCAGTACTGATCAATAAAATTCACCTTACGTACTATAACTATGCAGATCAACCTAATCACAAACTGTGTAGTTTGTTAAAGTCGCGCACTGTTCACATGGTGAGTTACCACTGTACAATAATCATGAACATCACAATGTTGAGTTTCACACTGTTATATTTCTTACTTTTATGTTTAACAGAGTAACAATCTGTTATCGAAAAATGTACATAACATTGACATGAATCAATTTTTATCATATACAAGTCTCGCTGTTATGCATGATCCAATATACATAAAATAAAGATTATTCATAAGAATTCCATTTCCATTGCCTAATGCATTTCGGAACCTTATGGTTCCTTCGTCAGGGGCTGATCTGTAACAAAAAGCATATTATAATAATGTGTTAGCGTCCATGGGGATCAAAAAACAAGTCTATGTATGTTCAAACAGCATTCAGTATGTGCCTACCTTATGGGTTTGTTGTGTGGTGACCTAAAGGTTCACAATAATCTAAATGAGCACTGTAACTCTTTACTGATAAACTTTCATTCTAACTCGTGCATCACAATAGCAAAATGGCAGGGGGTCTGACAAACACCCCTATAAAATCACCGCTTACCATCAACGGCCGAATTACAGGACTAGATACAACTGAAAAAACAAACATCAAAAAAATCGTCAGATTCCATCTTCTCAAAAGGAGTAATGAATCCCATAAAGGGAACATCACAACTGACGTACCTTGATTGTCAATAGTCAAAGCGTGATGCTGAAAAACATATGATAAGAAAAGGCATCTAAGTTACAAATCGCCACTTTGATGCACAGACTGTAAAGATCATGGTAACAAACAATAAAGAGGTCTTACCACAATGAGCTGCAGTTACGCTCATCTACAAAAAACGAGAGAAACGATCATTATGACTATGAGCAGGTTATGAACGGGATTTTGATAAGCTATAAATCAGGGCCATAACAGTAGCCGCGTCCCATAGAAGCATACCTGTTTACAATGTGAAATCCCAGAGAATCAACCCGCTCTCAACGCGCTACAACACGCCGAAGAGACCGCGTCGCTTCTTAACTGGTCATGAGGAAAAAAGAAATCAATGATGGACTCGAGAACACACAAGTGCCCGGTATTGGCGGCCATCTTACAGTGTGTTAAGGAAACGACAAGGTTACAATGGTTGGCTCATACGTGGAACGGGGACTCGATATACATGCCTTTAGATCATAAAGATCCCTACTTATGCCTCCAACCACATACTATGAACAAGTTGCCAAACCGCCTCCTAATAAATCTCGGAACATAAACATGCGTTAAACTGGTGTGATCACCAACTGATAAATCCGGATGTTTGACGCGCATTTCCACATGCTAAACTCATGTTTGCCCGATCGCACTCTGATGTCACGAGAGTTGTAAAAGTAAATGACGGACTATATGTAATGAAGTATCAATTCTCCTAGTCTAACCGGAGGACATCTTAGTTCGGGAAACATATCCAGGGACATAGTATCAGAAATGCTATATAAGTAACTGTGCCAAAGAAATATACTCCGGGAAGTATATTAATACTGTGGAGTATAGAATCAAAAAATGCTCAAATGTTGATGTGCTTCAAATAAACTCCAAAGTCACTCATAATGCGTGAGTTTAAACCACAATCTGTCCTCATTTGTTTTTTATGAACCTGCCTGAAAATATCATAGGTACCCCGATATCGCCTAGTTCCTGCTCAATTAGAAACCTCTTCTATGTGGGTGTTTATACAACCCTGTGTTAATGTAATCCAAGCATGCGTAATCTAATACAAATGCCTTGTGTGAAAAATGATAACACAATTAAATGTTACAAAATAAAATGTTATATATATATAGAACACATTCAATGTACAAAGTAGAGAAGAAAACCAGCATGTTCTGAACACATGAACTATGTAAAAAAGTGTTTTAAATAAAACATGAGAAATCTATCCTGACATTTAACCCCATTGATATCAGTGTTAAGGAATCTGATCCAATATGTCTCTCGTTGAAGCAATCTTTTATGCTCATCTAACCCACTTTAGAGGGGCACTTGCTCAATAACCATAATGCGTAATTGGGAGATGGTGCGTTTACCTTCCAGCCAATGGACTGCTAGAGGGGAAGTAGTGCTTTGTGTTCGTATCCGGCTTTTATGTTCAGTTATTCTCACTTTTAATTTTCGTTCCGTTTTCCCAACATACATCTTGCCACATGGGCATTTGATACCATATATGACATTTTGTGAGTTGCAATCCGTCGTATGTCTGAGACTAATTGTGGCTCCTGTAGTTGGATGAGTGAAAGTATTACCCAGTACTATGTTGTTACAATGGGTACAGTTATAACATTTTAAGGTTCCTTTAAACTGATGTGTGCTACTTGGTTCAGGGGGTCAAAAATTGAACCACACCCTGAAACTATGGGCCTGAAGGGTGGATTCAAAATGCTCTTGTGAATTTTTGGGATCATATATAATCATGGACGTCGTG
Organism: Lissotriton helveticus; assembly: GCF_964261635.1. NCBI lineage: Eukaryota > Metazoa > Chordata > Amphibia > Caudata > Salamandridae > Lissotriton > Lissotriton helveticus. The sequence continues at coordinate 537,827,695 of NC_136061.1, forward strand.
GGAAGGAAGTGATAAGGTATTGTTTAGTTGGCTTGTCTATCCAGTCAAGATCCAGTGTGTTTTGTAGAATTTGTGTTAACAATGTTTGTAGCTCATCAGTTGGGTCTACTTCCAATGGTAGATAGGTATTGGTATCCATTACATGGAGATCCACATTATGCGTGTAGAAGGATGTGTCCATGAGGACCATGGCTTCCCCGTTGTCAGCTGGTTGGATTGTAAGTTCCTTGTTGTTAGCTATGGCTCTTATGATGTTTTTATCTGATTTCATGAGATTATGTTTTTTCACTTTCCTCAAATCCAATGCTTTGATGTCCTTTTTAACCATATTTTCAAAGGTGTCAAGCATCTTGTGTGATACCGGTGGTTGAAATGTACTTTTTGGTTTAAATTTCTTATCCTTGTTAATTTCTGCTGATTGATCAGGTACAATAACATTTGAAAAGAAATGCTTTAAACGCAATGTCCGCATAAACCGGTGGATGCTAACTTCAAGTTGGATTTCATTAGGTGTGTTTGTTGGTACGAATGATAATCCTTTAGTTAGTACCCTTACTTCTTGGGATGAAAGTTGTTTGGATGATATATTAACAATTAAGTTACTGTTTTCCCGCTCCTTAGACTTCTGCCTCCTTTTTCCGCGTCTTGTTGAGCTTGTCCTCCTGAAGTTGCTTTCTGTTGTGGTGGTGGTAATCCTTGGTCCTGGACCTGGGATAAAAAAGCAACCGAGCTTGGTGTTGTTGTTTGATCTGTGATGGTCCTGCGGTTGAGGTAACTCTTGATGTTAATATCTGGACAGGTGGTCTTGTGGAAGAAGTGTCTTTGTCTGAAACCAGACTCTCCTCAGAAGATTGATTTGTCGGTTTCTTATGAGCTAGATTAAACGAGTGCACCTCATACCCACACTATAGGATTATATAACTATGCAGATGACACGCAAATACTCCTTAAACTGGAATGCCCCAAAGACATTTGAAAATCACCAATTTTCAGCTGTCCCAGAGCCGTGGATCAGTGGATGACCAGGAGCCATCTCAAATTGAATGCTTCAAAAACTGAAATACTCACTTGTGGTGATTGGAAACATTACAATCCGCTTGCCGCATGGCCTGATGAACTGGGATCACTGCCTAAAGTATCGAAGGAAGGAAGAAACCTTGGAATGACCATGGACTCCAAGCTGTCGATGACTGCCCAAGTGGATAAACTAGCAAGATCAAGTTTTGCTAATATAAAAACGCTGCGATGAATTTTCCCTCATTTGGGATTTCCACACAAGGTCCAAGCTACCATCTCCCTTCTTCTGTCCAAACTCGATTACGCCAATAGCCTCTACCACAGGTCACCTTTAACGACCATGAAAAGATTACAACGAATTCAGAACTCGGCTGCCAGACTACTCTTGCATATTAAACTGCGAGACCACATCTCCCCTGCCTTAAAAGCCCTGCATTGGTTACCGGTTGCCAGGAGATCCAAATTCAAGCTGCTTTGTATCACCCACAAAGCAAAACATGGAATGGGACCACTCTTCATCAGGAATAAAATCACCAAACACATTCAAAAAAGGAACCTCCGCTCTAAAGGAGCATCTCGCCTCAAAATCCCACCAATCAAGAAAAAAAACATGGGTGGCACATCCTTCTCTGTTCAAGCTGCAAAAATATGGAACTCTTTACCCCCCACCATAAGGTCCACCGACAACCACTTTATCTTCAGAAAACTACTCAAGATTTGGCTCTTTCCCACATAAGCACCATAGGCAAACAGAAATTTACAGCATATCCCTCTGTATACAAGCATTTTTTTCACTATAGATATGTACCTATCTTTGTGCATTACTTCGTATAAACATGTAAAATAATTATGTTGAGAGAAAAAATAATAATAATAATAATAATAATAATAAATAAAATTCATCTTTGGTCTACATGTACATGCTTCCATTGTACATCTATGTACCTTCCATGTACTTGGATCTGTGTGTCTGTTACTATTCTACTGAAAAAGCATACCCAATGCACTACCCTATTTATCATCCTGTGCCTTTATCAATATCTTTAATCTACATATACTTACCTCCTTTATGTAGCTATATACTTTCAATGCAAATATGGATCTATATATTTATCACTTTCTTCTAATTTAGCATTTCCAATGCACTACCCTATTTCTCAGCCTATACTTCGCTCAATATATCTCCTAGCCCAACCTTCTGACTCATCTCATACTTCTTCTACTACTCCTTCCAATGCACTACCCTATCTCTCATCCTATACATCTATCAATATATCTTCTACATCCACTCTCTCATTTATCCCAAACCCCATACCATTACTATGATTGCCAAAATAACCCTTTCTAGACTCTCTCCTACTCTACCCCTCCTTGCATCATCTGACACCTCTTTTACTATACCGATCCCCTAAAAAAACCTTTCTAAACTCTTCCCTCTGAGTCCTCTCCTCCAAAACTCCTTTTTACTCATCCAAAAGCCACCTCCTTCTGATAAGACCGAAAAAAAATCCTTCCCTATTTTATCCCCCCACTATCCTTTTCAATCGAAATTAACAGACTAACATGTTCACTTCTCAAATTCCATATTAAACTATACTAATATACTACCCAAATAACTGAATAACATCCACTATTCAAATTACTTCATATTTTTTTTACTATACTAATTTTCAACAGTAATCCTTTATGGATAAATAAAGTGGCATGCTACTCGCCAGAAAAGCGCTTCAACACCCATCAGGGGTAACAAGTGCTATATGAATGCAAATCTTTCTTCCCCCTTTATCCCTCCACTATCCTTCTCACTCAAAATAACTGACTAATATCCACCACTGAAATGACTTCATATTTCGCCAAAATAATTCACTTCTAATCCTTTGTAGGCTTCCTGAATAGCGTGCGTCAACACAGCGATATATAAATACAAACCTTTGTCCTCCTCTACCCTTCTGCTATCATTCCAAATCCAATTAACTGACTAACCTATCCACCACTTAAAATGTACTTGCATGTTTCACTATCCTAATTCAACACTAATCCCCTATGGGTCCCGGAGTAGCATGCTACTCGCCGAAAAAGCGCTTTGACACCTCGTCAGGGGTAGTAAGTGCTATATAAATGCAATTATAATACAATACAATACAATACATTTGATGAAACGGCTTACTGAAGACATAAAAATCCCTCTTCTTTGTCGCTGTAATTGTGCCACTTCCTCATGAGGTTTGCAATGTACCAAGCAAACCTGTAACCAGTGACCACACAGTTATCATTCTGGGGTGCAACAATAACTGATTCCCAGAGCCCCCTTCGTGTTACAGCTGGCTTCACTAGGCTCCCTCATATGAAAATGTAAAGTAGGGTGAACATGACTTCAGGCATCAGATCAGTAAAGAGCTAAATTTAGTATTTTGATCCAGGCTTTTACATATAGTAAGATATTATAGCATCAACAAACATGCTTACTAGCTGAATACGCTGAAAGCATTTATAGATTAAAGCAGCCTACATGTTTAATAATCAAAACTTGGATAACTTCTCACTAGAACAAGAAAAACTTTAATCTGAAATTGCATTCACAGCCATACTTCAGGTTGAATTGACTTGCATTACATATTTAGCAGAATTCATAAAGTATCTCATCTGAAGGCAAGACTTCCTAAATGTTTTTTTTTTATTATACAAACTGAAATCTCCCCGTGGAAAACGTTAACAACACAGGTGTAAAACATGAATATTTTATAATACCCTGTAGCATCCATTCAGGAAATGTAGGCAGTAATGAAGGTTAAGTGAAAATCAACCTTTCAACAAGAGTTACCTTTAGATTTCCGGCTGCAGTTAACACCGACTTCACAGCTCTCATTCCATAGTCATAGTGAGCCTGCATGGACAGCTGCTCTGAGCACAGTCGGTATGTAGCTACAATTTTCACTGAGAGGGGCCGAGCGGTGACGAACCCGCAGGAGTACAGCACGATTTCTGCAATCATGGCATAGTCTGGCACCATCATGGCCACTGTCCGGAAGAGAGCCTGAAGAAAGGAATGACAGCAGGATGAACACTTTAAAATATATATTCTGCTACTAGAGAGCGAATTTGGTATTGCTGACCTGCCGGCAACTACCCAATAAAAACAGGGTCAATACAGAGTAATGTTGCAGATTTACCACGGTGGAATACCAGTCATTGTTTAACTTGAAGAATACCCGAACTAAAAGCGGACATTTTATGCGGGTCTCATAAAACAACATTCATATTATTAGACACGAGACAATGGCTAGGTTGTGATTCAACTAAAAAGCCTAATATCTACAAGGACAGCGTTCACAGGTGGCTTCAATAAAGAAGGCAGGAAGGGACCATGGATCACAGATAATAGGCTTGTGGTGACTGAAGATATTCTAGTTTAGGGGAGCTGAACTGTGGTCGAGGGCACACAGCCAGGCCAGGTTTTTAGGATTTTCACAGTATGGTTATTGTACAAACAATTCCCCTTAAAAAGAATCATTCATAATTTTGGGTTCCGGAGTAACGTGCTAGTCACCGACAAGAGGGCTATATAAATGCGATTACAATTACAGTATATTAGCCTGAAAATCAGCCATGGTTTTGACCCTCTTGGAACTACGATAAACTACTTTCCCTTAGTGAAAACGGCTCTCCTTTCTGATGATGAGAAAGTCAGGGGATCAAAGGCTTGAGACTCATTCTTTTTTTAACAAAGGTGGTGATATGAAGACCAGGAAAACCACGAAAGGATCGAAAAAGAAAGAAGAAAGCATAGTGGAAAGAAAAAATACTTACTAATAATCTTAGTTCTTCACCATGGGTAGACTCTATGAATTTATAAAGGTAGAATATCTCTGCAGATGTATGAGACCCCGGAACACAACTACTCGATTATTTTTCTTTCCAGTAATGCAAATAAACGCAAAACATGCCAAAAAGGCAACAATTATATCTTACAACCACCTTACTACACATAATACATTTGGATGAACACCACTCTATAAAGAGGAAAGCATACAAACAAACAGGAATGATACTCCCTAAAGGTATCACTAACTAGAGAGGAAAAAATGTACTCTGCTCCTTTAAGAATATTAGAAGTTGCACAATCCTAGCATGGTGACAATTATGCTGTTCGCTTTTGGAGCACATAGAACACTTACATTCTACGGATATTATCACTTTTTATTGCTCCTAAAGCTGTGAGGTGTGCAAGTCTTTTATTAATTCAGGGGACTACCCATGGTGAAGAACTGGAATTACAAGTACGTACATATTTCTTCTTCATCAATGGATTTCCGATGAGATTCATAAAAGGTAGAACACTATCTAAGCAAATAACTTACAAAGACACTCCTGACCCACTGAGGTATCTGTCTTTGAGTCATGCTTCAGACAATGCTTAGGAAAAGTGTGGACTGACCTTCAGGTAGCAGTCTTACGGCTGTCAGATATGGCTACATTTCTCATCAAAGTGGTAGTAGCTGTCTTCCCTATCAAAGAGTGGGACACAGGTGTGCAAGATAAAGGCCTATGAGCTTTCCGTTATCAGGCAATAATGCAACAAAAAATTCAACTGTCTATGGTCTGTTTAGAAGAAGCTAGACCTATCCAAATGGCCCCATAATTTACAAAGAGTTGTTTGACCGTCCCTCCTCAACTGTGGTGAAACTACAGCCCTCATCCTACTGGACTTCTCGGCCACTTTCAACACTGTCTCCCACCGCACCCTGAGTGCCCAATATTCTGGAAAGCAGGTCCGGCCTCATCAGCTGTTTGCTGCTTGGCAGAATGGACATCCACAGAAGGTATGGATACCACCATTTGTAAGGCCAATTTAGTGCAATTAGTATCACTTTTGCTGAGCTAAACTAGGTGAACACCTTGAGAAGAAGTGATATAGGAGAAAAGGGTAGAAACATTCTCTCATCCAACTCTTTGAAAGCACATTTGCAAGAGACTGAGTATGTGGAAATGTGAAGGTGTAGGTAGGGCATTTTGCAATTCCCTCTCATGCAAGTAAATCTATTTCTGGATGACACCAGCAAGAGAAGATGTCTGCCAGTACCTTGTTGTTTAATGCCAAAATGACAGCTATGTTTGTCTGCTTCTCTGTTCTGAAATCTTGGAAGCCAAACCATAGTCAGTCAAATGCTCGTCACTAGCATTTCATGTCAAATGGTTTGAAGTTCCTGAGGGAGCATTCTCAGTTCCCATTCCTCCCTGCTTGTTCAAGTAATACATGGTGGCCATGCTATCTGTCTGTAGAAGAGGAGGGCCATCTTCGATCCCAGGCAGGAAGAATTTTAGAGTCTGTGAACTGCTTGTAATTCCAACAAGTAGATATAGAATCCTCTCTCTACTTGAACTGTGAGATTGCTCATATAAGTTCCCCACCCCTCAGGAGAAGCATCTCTTACCAATGCCTGAAAGATTTAGTAGTAACCAAAAGATGAAATGGAACACCTATGACAAGATTGTCCCTCCTGCACCTCTGGCTTCTAGCTTAAACAGTGTTCAAAGTGAAGTGAATCTTGCCATTCAAGTTGTCTGACTTCTGTCATGACTAATCCTTCAAACATTTATGTAACAGTCTCATATGTAGCATTGCAGACAAGAGAGATGCACTAAGCCATGCATATCAGAAGAAAGTACACCTGATGAACTGAAGCAACCCAGAGGAATAGATATTGCTGGTGGATAGACAGAGATCTTGCCTGAAAAACACAAACATTTCATTTTTTCAGGTCTAGCACCACATCTATTTATAGAATGCTTTGAGCAGGAACCAATGTTAACTTCCTAAAAACTGACACGAAGACCAATTTTGAAGAGCAAGACTATTGTTGGTTAAACATCTTGAATGAATAAACGTGATATGGGGAATGTGGCGGATTTGTAGACGGAATTGGGTGAGACTTTTAATTGAACCATGTGACACGGTGAACAATGTTGTTGCTCAAAAGAAGGGAAAAATGGATAAGGGGGCGGGGGGATGGGTGTGTTGCTCGACATTGACATGCTTAATGTTTGTTTCCATGATGCAAAATGCTAATAAAAATGTTTCCCAAAAAAAAAAAATATCTTGAATGAATGAAAAGACTTTTATATAGCGCATGGCTACCCGGGGGCATCCCAGCGCTGCAGCAGGACTGCGATAGGGAGGGGGGGGGAGCACTCGGGGAAAAAGCCAGGTTTTCAACTGCTTCTGGAAGACCAGGTAATTGGGTTCTTTCCTATGGGCTAGAGGAAGGGAATTCCAGAGCTTGGAAGAGTTGTATGAAAAAAGGCGGCCCCCCGATCTAGACCTTCTGATTCTGGGGACCGTTGCTAGATAGAGGTCGTCCGAGCGGAGACATATAAAGGTCTTATGGGGTCTGACTAGATCCTTGATAAGGGAGGGACCAGTTCCCTTCGGAGATTTGTGGGCAATACACAGTGCCTTAAAGTGGATTCTCTCCTGTACCAGGAGCCAATGGAGGGATCGAAGGGCGGGTTTCGCTGAACATCGGCGGCTCGTACCAGTGAGCAGTCGTGCCGCTGAATTCTGCACAACTTGTAGCTTGTTGATGACAGAAGTAGGGGCACCCAAATAGAGAGAGTTGTTGAGATCTAGCCTAGACAGGACCAGGGCCTGGATCAGAATTTTTTTAGCATGAATGGGAAGCAAGGGGAGGATTTTTTGTGTTGTTCTAAGAATGCCATAGCATGCTGCAGCGGTCTTGCGTGCTTGGGTTTTGAATGAAAGTTCATAGTCCAGCCAAATTCCCAAACTCTTTATTTCAGTTGTGGGGATGGGGGCCGGACCCATTCATGCTGGCCACATGGTGTTTGATTTGAAACTCAGCTGGTTGCCTAACACCATCAGTTCGGTTTTGTCTCCGTTTAGCTTCAGATGGGAGATGCACATCCAGTTGGTGACTTCCTTGAGGCAGGAGTGGAGGTCGATGGGTGACTGTTTGGTCTGATTTAGTTCTACAACCAGCTGAGTATCGTCTGCGTATGTGACAATATGGACCCCATAGGGGGATACAATATCCGCCAACGGGGCCATGTACACATTAAAGAGAGTGGGGCTCAGGGAGGAGCCCTGAGGAACTCCACATTGAAGGGAGAGGGGTTTGGAGAGGGTGTCTCCTTTAAAAACTTGAAAAGGGCTATTTTCAAGAAGACTGTAGCCATGCCAAGGCTAACCCTGAAACTCCAGTTTTCTTGAGACGGTGAACCAGAATGTGGTGGTTCACAGTGTCAAAGGCTGTGCTGAGGTCAAGGAGTATAATGGCAGAGGACCCTCCCTGGTCAATCATTTTCCTGGCGTTCTCCACCACTGAAAGAAGAGCGGTTTCGGTACCCTGATGGGGCCGAAAGCCAGTTTGGGAGGAGTGAAGATGACCTTGGGATTCGAGAAAAGCTGAGAGTGAGTTGTTGACGTGTTTTTATGCCAGTTTACTGATGCAGGGGAGAAGCGAAATGGGGCGATCGTTGCCCAGTTCCGCAGGGTCAAGGTGAGTTTTTTTTAGAAGAGCCTTGACCAGAGCGTTTTTCCATTCTGCAGGAACTGAGCCGGCTGCTAGTGAGATGTTAATTAGGTGGGTAATGAAGGGAGTGATAGTGGGTAGAACTTTTTGAGAATGTTGAGTGGTGCGGGGTCAATTGGAGACTTTTAACAGCAGATAGTATAGGAAAGAGAGATTACTGTGTGAGAGGGGTGAGGATGTCTAAGCCAGTGTGGTTTTCGTTATGTTCCGAGTCTCTGCGTTGGGGTAGGGAAGGAGTGTCAAGGAGAGGGATATGCTTCAAAATGTTTTGAATTTTAGACTGGAAGAAGTCTGCTATTTTATTGCAGAATTTGCCCGAAGGATCGGGCGCAGTTTTAGTATCTGAAAGTTTTAATAGCTGTTTAACGATGAGGAACGATTCTCTGGAGGGGTTGGTTGATTGAGATCGTTTTTGTTCGTAGTAGGTGGCCTGGGCAGTCTTTATCTTGGCTTTATAAGTTGCTATGGCTGACCTATACTCTGCTTTTTTTCCGGGAGCGAAGTCTTTCCTCCAAGTTCTTTCTAATCTTTTTGCGTTTTGTTTCAACTGACAAAGCTTGGGCGTAAACCAGGCATGTTTGTTGGGACCAGGTTTCTCCCGGATTTATATTTTGGGGAGCACGGTGTTTAGGGAATTTTCAATCCAATTAGTGAAGTCCTTGTAGGAGGTGGAAGGGTTATCATTGAAGGTAGGTCTAGTGTTTTCTGTGAGGGTCCATTCTTCTACCGAGAGTTTTGACCAGGGACGAGTTTTAGTGGGCACTGACAATATTGGGGGAGGGGAAGACATTTTTGGAGGGTTCCAAAGGAAAGGGACTAGAAAGTGATCGGACTAGATGTATCTTCTGAAATAGCTGGTAGGATGCAAGATCTGAGACTAAGTCGGTTGCATGATGGTCCAACGGATCATCAAAGTGGAGATTAAGGTCTCCAAGGATGGTGAAGAACAAGTTACTTACCTTCGGTAACGCTGTTTCTGGTAGATACAATATCTGCCTGTGGATTCCTCACTTTGTGAATATCCCCCTGCGCCAGCAACATTCGGAAATTCTTTTTGTAGCTTCGCGCCGACGTGGACTCGGACGTCATAGAGGCACAGCATCGCTCGCGACTCCGCTGACGTCACCAACACCTATATTAGGCCCACGCCGGCGTGATGACATCAATTCCGCCCTTTTTTTCGTGCCTTCGAGGCACACGGATGGACCAATGACAGTAGACATATACACAGTATACGCAGTACAAATTTCAAGGTAACACACACAGTGTGAAGCAAATGCAATAAAACATTTAAAATAAACAACTCCTTGACAATAAAATAAATACATAATAAAAACACTGGCATAGAAGAGTGGACAACAGGGAGGCGGGTGGGTCAGTGAGGAATCCACAGGCAGATATTGTATCTACCAGAAAAAGCGTTACCGAAGGTAAGTAACTTGTCCTTCTGATAGATACATCTGCTGTGTGGATTCCTCACCTTGTGAATAGAGTCCCACAGCAGTCCCCACTCCCGGAGGAGGGTATCCACTCTTCTAGACCAAGAAATCCTGGAGAACAGAGCGTGCAAAGTGACCGTCCCTCCTCACCTCGGAATCCAAGCAGTAATGCTTCGCGAAAGTGTGGAGGGAAGACCAAGTTGCCGCCCTACAAATATCCTCTACAGGAACACCTCTAGCCAATGCAGAGGTTGACGACTTAGCTCTAGTAGAATGAGCCCTTATACCCTCTGGAGGTTCCTTACCGGCCAAAGAGTAGCAGATCTTTATACAGAGGACGATCCATCTTGATAAAGTTCTTTTATGGACCGCTCTTCCTCTCTTGCAGCCAGCAAAGCCAATGAAGAGCTGGTCATCCAACGACAATCTTTAGATCTGTCCAGATAAAAAGATACCACCCTCTTGGGGTCCAGACGGTGTAATCTCTCCTCCTCCTTGGAAGGGTGTGGGGGAGGATAAAAGGTAGGGAGGGTAACAGATTGCCCAAGGTGGAAAGGAGTCACCACCTTAGGCAGAAAAGCAGCCCTGGTCCTAAGAACCATTCGATCAGCATGAATGGACAAGAAAGGGGGCTTGGAACTAAGAGCTTGAAGCTCACTTACCCTCCTTCCCGAGGTTATTGCAACGAGGAAAACTGTCTTAAGAGTCAAAAGCCTCATAGGACATTCATGGAGAGGCTCAAAGGGAGCACCCATCAGAAAGGTCAAAACAAGATTTAAGTCCCACTGAGGCACAATAAAAGGAGTAGGAGGGAACTTATTCGTGAGGCCCTTCAAAAACCTTAAAACCACAGGAGATTTAAAAAGAGATGGCTGGTCAGGCAAACAGAGAAATGCCGACAGCGCTGAAAGATAGCCCTTCACTGTGGCAACAGCAAGCACCTGTTGCGCCAGAGAAAGGGCAAACTGGAGAACATCAGACAAATGGGCTCTCAAAGGGTCTATAGATTTCTCCCCACACTAAACGACAAATTTTGACCACCTATAAGAATAGATGGACTTAGTGGAGTCACGCCTGGCTGACAAGATGACATCCACCACGTCAGGAGGGAGAGAAAAAGAACTCAGGTTTCCCCGTTCAATCTCCAGGCATGAAGGTGTAAGGTCTGGAGGTGGGGCTGTAGAACCTGCCCCTCCATCTGGGAGAGGAGGTCTGCCCTGTGAGGGAGACGGAGCGGCGGGTGAGAGGAGAGGTGGAGAAGGTCTGAGTACCACACCCTTCTTGGCCAATCCGGGGCGACCAATATGACTTGGGCCCGGTCTTGGCGAATTTTCCTCAGAACCCAAGGAATCAAAGGTATGGGAGGAAACGCATAAAGGAGTTGCGAGCCCCAACTCAACTGAAACGCGTCCCCCAAGGCTCCTTGCATCGGATACTGGATACTGCAGAATAACGGGCAGTGAGCATTCTCTTGAGTGACAAAAAGGTCCACCTGAGGAGTCCCCCACGTCCGAAAGACGTGACGAACTACCTCCGTATGAAGCCTTCACTCGTGGTCAGCAGAGAACTGCCGACTGAGACTGTCTGCCTGAACGTTCTGAACTCCTGCCAGATGATTTGCCATCAGACAAATCTGATGGTCCTCAACCCAGGACCAGAGACGCAGAGCCTCTCTGCAGAGACACTGCAACCCCACTCCTCCCTGCTTGTTGATGTACCACATCGCGGTCGTGTTGTCCGTCCGGACCTGAACTGACCGCCCGCGAAGGGAAGGGAGGAAGGCCTTGAGTGCCAGACGTATCGCCCGTAATTTCAGCAGGTTGATGTGAAGCAACCTTTCCTCTGGAGACCAAAGACCCTTGACCTCCAGGTCTCCCAGATGAGCACCCCACCCTAGAGTGGATGCATCCGTTATTACCGTGGCCACCGATGGAGGAAGTTGAAAAGGCTTTCCTTGCGACAGATTGCCTTCCACGCTCCACCAAGACAGATCCACTGCAGTTTCTCTGGAGATCCTCACTGACTCCCTGAGATCTCCGTTGTACTGATACCACTGCCTGCGGAGGCACCACTGGAGTGCCCTCATGTGCCAGCGTGCATGGTTGACCAACAGAATGCAAAAAGCCATCAGACCAAGCAGGCGAAGAACCTTCAGGACTGGAACGACCGCTCCATTGTAGAACAAAGGAATCATTTCCTGAATGTCGCGAATCCTTTGAGGTGGAGGGAATGCACGACAAACAGTAGTGTCCAGTACCGCACCTATGAACAGGTTGCGCTGGGAGGGCACCAGGTGAGACTTGGGTACATTTATCGAAAAACCCAACTTGTGCAACATCTGAGTTGTCTCCTGCAGATGATGGAGCTGCTTCTCCGGCGACTCCGCTTTGATCAGCCAGTCGTCCAGATACAGAAATACAGGTATCCCCGACCTCCTGAGATGTGCTGCCACCACAGCCATCACCTTGGTGAAGACTCGAGGCGCAGTAGTAAGACCGAACAGAAGGACCACAAACTGGTAGTGTTGCGACCCAACTGTAAAACGGAGATACTTTCTGTGCGACTTCAAGATGGGAATATGAAAATACGCATCCAGCAAGTCGATCGACACCATCCAGTCTTTTTCTAGCAGCGCTTGAAGAACCTGTGCAAGAGTGAGCCTCTTGAACTTTTCCTGTTTCAGGTAAAGGTTCAAGATCCTGAGATCCAGAATTGGCCGAAGCCCGCCATCCTTCTTGGGGATCAGGAAATACCGGGAGTAGCACCCCTGACCCCTTTCCTGCTCTGGAACCACCTCTATCGCACCTTTTCGAAACAGTGCCAGGACTTCTTCCTGCAGGAGAAGCAGGTGGTCCTCCGAACAATAACCCTGGCAAGGAGGGTAATTTGGGGGAAACTCCCGAAAGGGAAGAGCATACCCACATTCCCTACAAGATTGAGAACCCAAAGATCCAATGTTATCAATTCCCAATCTTGTAGGAAATGGGTAAGCCGGCCCCCCACTGGGCCCACATGATCCGGAATAGCGGATCTAGGGCTGCTTTGCTGCGTTGGCAGGGGGCTGGGACGGGGAAGAGGAGGAGATTTGACGGCCTCGAGAACGGCCTCTCTGCTTGTCCCTATAAGATCTGCACAGCGTGTTCTGCTGCTGCTGAGGTTGTTGCTACGTAGATTTGTAGGATCGAAATGAAGATCTACTAAATCCTCTAGTACGCCTTCCAAAAGTACCCCTGGTCTGAAGGCCCAACGACTTAGCAGTCGCCCTGCTGTCTTTAAAACGTTCTAAAGCAGCATCTGCCTTCTTCCCAAACAAACCAGATTAGTCGAATGGTAGATCCATCAATGCAGACTGGACATCAGTTGAAAATTCAGACAATTTCAGCCATGCAGCTCTCCTCGTGGCAACCGAAGAGCCTATGATCCTCGCCACAGAATCTGCAGTGTCTAAACCACTCTGTATCACTTGCCTTGCTGCAGCCTGAGTGTCAGAGATAACCTCCTGGAAGTCCTTTCTATCATATCCCGGTATCTTTGGCACTAACTGCTTTACAGTGTCCATTAGTGCGTGAATGTAACGACCCATCAGACTGGTCACGTTTGTGGACTTTAATGCCATGCTGGCAGAAGAGAAAACTTTTTTAGCAGCCTGATCCTGCTTTCTCGACTTCTTTTCAGCTGGAACTTGAGGAAAAGCTCCTATTGATCGTTTGGAACAGGCAGCTTGTACCACCAAACTCTCAGGTAGAGGGTGAGTGGATACAAATTCTGGGTCATCTGGAGCAGTCCTGTACCTTCTGGCAACAGCTCTAGACACAGCTGGAGTTGACAATGGTTTCTTCCAAACCTCTAAAATAGGATCTCTAAGGGCATCATTAAAGGGCAGCAATGGTTCAGTCACCGATGAGGGAGAGTGAAGAACCTCTGTGAGTAGATGTGATTTGAACTCAGCAGTAGGTAAAGCAATGTTCAACAAATTTGCTGCTTTTTTAATTACAACGTGGTAAGGAGCCACATCTTTAGAGGGTTCGTCAGTCACTGAAACCAAATCCCACTCAGGGGACAGTTCAAGACCACTGGCCACCGAAAGATCCTCATAAGGGTCCTCAGGATCCTGAAGCTCACCCTCCTCCAAATACTCCTCACGATAGCTCTCTTCTTCCATCAGCCTCTGAGCTTCACGTCTCGACCTATGCTTCACTTTCGAAGCCGTCGGATCCACTATCGACTCCGTCTAAGCCGGAGCTGGCGCCGAGCCCGACGACGGCCGAGGAAGACTTCCACGACGTCGTTCTGGATTCGGCATCTGAGATGATGGAATCGGCGTCTAAGATTCGGTGTCGTCGACTTCGGCGTCGATGGCTTCGGAGTCGAAGGCCTCGCCGGTGTCGGAAGATGCCAATGCGGCGCCGGAGCCGGCATAAATGGCATAAAGGGCGCAGGGGCATAGGTTTGAGGGACACCCAAACCAAATGCCATCGGACCCGTGGGACCAACAGGAATCCCAGAGGGGTACATAGCCCTGGAGTAGATGCCATACATTGCATTCAGAAAATGCGTCGGATCCTGACCTGGAGCCGGGAAGGCCGGGTACGAACCCCCAGGCGGCTCTTGAGGGCATGGAGTCGATACGACATCGACCTCCTCTTCCGGCTGGTGCACCGGAGTCGATAGACCTTCAGGCAACGGAGCCTCTCCCTCTCCAACCATCTCCTCCTCACCTTCATCCTCCCGATCCGGAGAATGGGATGGAACCGGAGACGGATTCGCTGTTTGCTTCGGAGAACCAGGCGAATTCGCATGCGACGCCTCACCTCCGGCGTCATGTTCTTCTGAAGCCGAAGACATCACTTCTTTTTCTACCAGCTTCACCTGCGCCTTCAGTTTAGAACCTGAGTCCTTCTTTGAACGATGTCGGGATTCATGAGATCTTTTTCTATGCTTCTTTTTTGATGATTTTGAAGCATGAGCCGAGGATGAATCCGAACGCGACCTCGAGTGAGATCTTGACCTCGAGCGTCGAGTCCGCGACTTCGATTTCTTCTTTTCTTTACTTCCTTTAAGCTTAGCAACGATAAGCTTAGCTTCTCTCTCCCGGAGGGCCTTAGGAGTCATCTTTTTACAGGATCAGCAGTCTTCGACATCGTGGTCGGAGCTAAGACACCATAAACAGCATTCATGCGGATCCGTAATGGACATGGTCCTGCCGCATTCTCCACAGGCTTTAAAACCAGTTTTCTTCGAAGACATGATGAAAGAAGAAATAAAGGAATACTAACAATACAGAGTAACAAACTTTCAGTAAAAGCTATGGACGATCCCTAGAAAACCGTTAGCGTCGACGACGCGGAAAAAAGGGAACTGATGTCATCACGCCGGCGTGGGCCTAATATAGGCGTCGGTGACGTCAGCTGAGTCGCGAGCGATGCCGTGCCTCTATGATGTCCGAGTCCACGTCGGCGCGAAGCTACGAAAAGAATTTCCGAATGTTGCTGGCGCAGGGGGATATTCACAAGGTGAGGAATCCACACGGCAGATGTATCTATCAGAAATTAGCTGTACTACTGGCAATGGAGATTACTGCTTCTATTAGTGACTGAGAAGACTGGTTCAGAGCTCCGGGAGGACGATATATGAGAAGGCCTGAGAAGGTGAGTGTGGGGGAGAAATGGACATTCTCACAATCTAATAGGGGACTGCCCAGTAGCTGACAGGTCAACTGGTCCTTATGGATAATAGCAATCCCGGCCTAGCAATAATAGCAATCTAGGGCTTGTATAATGTCAGGGTCTGAGCAAGGGGTAAGCCACATCTCTGTGAGAAAGAGTACCTCGGGTGATAGGTCCTCCAGGAGTAAGGAGATTTCTATGTTGTGTTTAGGTAGGGATCTGCAGTTGAGCAAATGAAATTTGAAAGGTATTCCAGGGTCTGAATTGGGCAAGCCCAAGGGAGTGCATTTATAGGAGCAGAGAGTGCACTTGCTGTAGTCTTTTGTGAGGGATAGTGGGTGGGTGCGTGTGTGTTTATTCATATGTTTCAGCTCTTCACTGGTATGATGTCGGCCCTTGATGGTGGGGCAAACAGGGATCCTGGCCCGAGGACCCGGCCTAGCATGGACGGGCACAGATGGGCTTGCCTTTGGCGCGCCTTCGGTGTGCAAGCGGCGCGCCCGCTGGGTGTGTCCGCTGCGCGTCGAGGAGTGCATTGGCTATTATCCGCTTTGTGAGCAGCTAGACTGCTAACCTGCGTGAACCGTAAGTGGAGTCCTTCCGGGGTGTCTGGTCGGGTCTTTGATGTAAAGGTGCCTTCATCAGCCAGTCCACAAGGTAAGGATAAATGTACATCTACAGCGTGTGCAGAAACACTGGAACCACTGCTTTGACATTGGAGACATTTCTGGGAACTGACTTCAGGCCAAAAGACTGTATCTTGTACTGGAAACATCTCTTTCAGATCTTGAAGCATAGAAAAGCTCTGTGTTTTGTGAAAACGAGTACTTGATAATATGTATCTTGACAGTCTAAAGCACCCATCCAATTCCCTTGCTGCTGGTGAGGAAAGAAGCAATTGTTGCTTTATCCCTTTGCTTACCTTCTTGAGGTATAAGTTGAAACTCTTGCTTCCAACCCATCCTCTTGATTAGGAAACAGTCAGAATATACACCTTTGTTATGGTGCCTTTTGGAAACAAGTTATATTACCTTCTTCTTCAGCAGTGATTGAAATTCCTGTGTCATTTATTCAGGTCTAGCATCACATCTATTTATAGAATGCTTTGAGCAGGAACCAATGTTAACTTCCTAAAAACTAAAATGTAGTAGAACACGCACAACACGGTGAATGAAGTTTTCAACAAATTGTAGCGTGCCTCGGAGGTATCAATCTCTGGTCATATGTGTGTACTAAAATGAATTGAAGCATAGCATTTCCTGAATTAGGAAATGTCCCTCTAAGCACAGCTGAAAGAGATCGCTGGAAACGATATTTGCAAGTTTGATCCAAAACGTTTTCAAACGAAAGAATAAGATAATCCAAGGTGAGTTGTAATTGCTTGTAGATTTATTTATATGTGAATTCTCAGGTGACGATATTCAATTCAACATATCGTATTTATGCTTCAAAAATTACATATATCCAACATTCTTAGTTGTCCCAATGCATTTCGGGCAATGATGCGCCCTTCATCAGGGGAAATCTAAACAAGAAGATAATATGGACATAATGAAGGACCACTAGGTTATTAATGTAATTGCCCACTGCTCAATAGTGCTCAAAAAAAGTGTGCCAGGTGAAGAGTGTCATTATCAAAGTGTGCTCGGCATTCACGGTGTGTTAAGTGCTAAATCGTGAATCATGCTAGTCTGTACCAACAGATACTTCAATATGTGTCTGGAAACCGAGTTGTGAAAGGTCAAAACAGGCAGAAAGTGAAAAATTAAAAGCACGTGCTGACGAAGTAAAAGCACATGTGGTGTGAAAGATATAATCGGAAACTGTGATCTGGTAACCAAGTGACAGACGTTTACCCAACTTCTCAATGCTTAAATGCGATTAAACGCAAAGACGCGTTAATGGTGTGTCAAAAACAAGCAAAATGTAAAAAATGAAAAGAGAGTGCCAACTAAGTTAAAAACACAGGTGGTGTAAATCATATGAACGGTAACTGTAATCTGTTAACCAAGGGGCGGACGTTTACCGTCCTTCTCGATGCTTCATGAGGTATTAGAGCGTAAGTGTGCTTAAACACGAGAACGTGTTAATGGTGCAAGCATGCTGTTGTGAATTCCAAAAGTTTACGACTGCAAGAGGCTTACCTAGGGTGTCCGGGGGACCCGGTGCTTATCATGTGACTGGTGCCGACTGTGCTTCAGTGCGGTCTTGCAAAACTCGAATGAGACGGAAGGGAATAAAATAAACAAACATGAACATGGAAAGCAGACAGGTGTATGTGCCTGAGGCGTAAAAACAGGGCCATCTTGACAAGGTGATAGGAACAAAAGTGAAAAGTAAAACAGAACCACGCATGAAAATGGGAACCATATTGACGGCGGTTGAGTAAAACAGAAGTTAAAGATGTAACAGACTAGTGCACATGAATCATACCGAACAACTAAAATCAGTGATCAAAAAGTAGGGCGACATCACCGTTGATAGTAAACATGTGGCGGGAATGATGGTACAAAGAAATAGGTGCGCTCCCTAATGCGGGTTTACGTAAGTATGTGTAGCACAGTGGGTTCAAAAAACACCACAAGGGTAACAAAGTCTGATAAACATAAAAGCAACCAAGTTTCAGAACAACAAGCTGGCTGTTGTGTGTAAAAATACACGCAGTAGAATCATGTATGGTGGATCATAAATAGCAAGTAAATTCCATTCGGTCATTGAGACCCCTGGGTTTTATGATGTCCAAAAAATTAATCCAATAGTTCTCTTTGTAACAAAAAATTATTGTTGGCTCTACCTTCAATTTTGGCAAATACTTCCAAAACCGTGAATTTCAACTGTGCAATGTTATGATTGTTCTCTGCAAAATGAACAGCTATCACAGACGACTTAAGATTTTTGGTGCGGATGTTACTTTTGTGTTTGTGTATACGGGTTTTGATTTTCCTCTCAGTTTTGCCCACATATGCAAGGCCACATGGGCATTTAAGCAAATAAATTACGTTTGTCATGTCGTAATTAGCAGTCACTTGTAGATGGATTGGAGTGCCCTTCATGGGATGCATGATGATTGTGCCCTTGATAAGGTTGTTGCAATTGCTACAGTTGTAACAAGGTGACAAGCCTTTGTAAACTGTCCTTGTACGCTCGCTTGTCAGGGGTTGTCTGATCAATTCTTGAATGTTTTTACCTCTAGTGTATGCGAACATGGGCGTGTCTTTGAAGATCCCTTTGAAGTTCGGTTCTAAGGCTAAGATGGACCAGTGTTTGCGAATGGATTGTTTGAAAAATGGCTCATGGTCGAATACTTAGATACTATTACCGTTCGTTGGTGATCTTGTTTAGTAGCTTGAGACAACAGGTCAGTCCAGGTTTTGTTTGAAATTCTCGCCTTAGCTAGTTCGAGGATTTTAACGGGATATCCACATTATTGGAATCTTTGAAGCATGGTGTTATGCAATCTGGTAAAACTACCTTATGGTTGGTTCCCTCATATTATCATTGCTTTATCATTGTTTGTAGATTTTCTCCCCTGACGAAAGGCTATTATAGCCAGAAATGCATTGGGAGAAATATGTAAAACGCTTTGATTGTCGCAGTCAAAGTTACATTTGATGTCCTGATATAAAGACAACAATATCAATCATTGAATAAATGATCTATGTATGCATCGTACTATTGAAGATTAAAGCATTTGTTTACATGTTTTATCAAACAATTTAAATACCCATTTCGGGGGCTCTACGCCACACATATATTGTCAGCTCAAATAGATTGACAGATAAAAAAAAAAATTACAGTACAATACAAACATTACTGAACATAATACGCTTTTGATAACAAGTGAAAAGATCTATTATACTTAAAATGGTTGGCACCTTTTTTCAGGCCTAGAGTTAAACAAGTTCTTGCACACTTGAAACTTCTTCATGTATTATTTAAGCCCCTCATTGAACAGTATCACAATGAGATACCTACTCATTTCCTACAATTAGGTTACAGTTTGAAGATGGCACACAGGAAGAATAAAAGATGCACCCTCTTGGAGGAGAGCGAGATACTTCCTCTAGTAAAGGACAGTGTTGGTTCGCACAGGTAAACCCAGTGAGGCAGTGAAGTGAGGCATGGGCGGGTCCGGCGGGATAGTGGAATTCGACAGACGACGGGATAGTGAGAAGTAAATAAAACCACATACCTTGCGCTCGCCGCATCACCGAGTCAGCGATATGGTGAGAGCAAGGCAAGTGGTTTTATTTATTTATTTTTGACCATCCCGTCATATGTCAAATTCCACTATTTTTTGAGAATCGCAATTTGAGAATTGCAAAAAGGGACGTACGTAGAAAATCGAAATTTTTTAGGAAAATGTCTTAGTTTTCCTTAATTGCGATTCGCAAATTGCGAAATCGCAATTAGGGAATACTTTCCCATTCATTTCTATGGGCCAGGAGGCCCATAGGAATGAATGTGAAGTAATTCTCAATTTGCGATTCGCAATTTGAGAATTGCAAATTGAGAATAATTTCAAGGGTGCAAGGATGTCATAAGGACACCCTGATGCACCCCTGAAATAAACATGTGTGCGCATATGGCGCACATACATGGCATAAGGGCATGTATGTGCACCACATGGCATCTTTACAAATGCAAAAAAGTGCATTTGTGAAAGAAATCGCAAATTACCACCAACTTGAAGTTGGTGGTAATTGGAAATGAAGTTATTGTCATTCAGTCTTCTATGTATGAATGCGTCTGTGCAGTATCTGCGGCCCATAAGTTACATGACTCTCCTGTAGAAAAACTCGTTTGCAGTACAGAGGAGGTACGGGGCTTCCAATTTCAGGCCACAACGCCACCCTTCTACTGTGATTTACTAGTTCCATTCCCTCCTTTCTTAAATTATAAGGTTGTGACAATAGAAAGAGCCCAAATAAATCACATCGTGGAACTCCCTTTACCAAGTCAAACCCGCTCATGGTCGACAACAAAAGAAGTACTGGTTTGGTGTGCTCTGGCAAGCATGTCAGAGCGAGACCCTTTGGGGAGGAATCATAGGTCTAATGGCTTCAAAGCCCACATAAGGTATTTCTTCCCATTTAATGAAATGTGTACAGTATGAAATCTGTTGAATGTCAGGTGCTATGCGCTAATGAAATGCGAACCCTTACCCACAGGCTAATGCCATCCACTTGTTCTTAGTGGGTTTTTTTTTAAAAGAAAGGTAAAATACACAATGGAATATAGGGCACCAAACATCTTGTGTGGACAAACAACATGATCGTATATTTGTAGGTGGTGAGTCTTGCCCAGGAGCTAGTAATGGACACGTTGGACACACATTGCAAAGAAACATGGACTCTTGAGAGCTGGTTCAGTTTAAAGCCAGGTACATGTACACTATGACATGAGTAATTATTTTTCTCGAGTCTCTCGTAAAAGCTGAGGTTCATTTCTCTTTGAGAACCAGACCCCTGTCCAATTACCCTTCAGCCCCATCTCTCCAGGGCAGGAGGCTGATGACCTCTATGTTTAGACCTCGAGGAGTTATACCATGAAGGTGGTGCTACAAGGAGCTTCACGAGTCCGCCTCTGCAGTTGTTCTTGTGATGTGCACGCTGGTTTGACCCATTTCATCCAGGAATGCTTCCAAAAGTGAAGCTGTGAAACTTCTTTATAAATATCCTTTTTAGGGACATTGTTGATTTGGTGAAATCAAAGAAATGAAAAAAACGCATTTGGGGAGAACTACATAGTGCTAAATAAGATAGAAGAAAGTGAAAATCAGTAAGAATGAAAATAAACCTATTTCAAACGTGGCATGCCACTTCTTTCTGGGGCAGATTATCCATGGACTATGTAACATAATAAATACAGTAACATTTGTTCTAACATTTACAACCTAATAGAGCAGTAGAGGGAGGACAGTATTTTAAACGAATGTCACATTTAAACAATTTTGCGTTAAGTGGACACACACATATATTCTAATGTGAATATTGAGCTCCTATACTGATAAACAATGCTTAAACAGCTGTTAGGATTACTCTGAAAAAAGATAGCCACACTGCCCCTACCTTGAGATTGTCCGGAAGCTCTGAACGCCCAGCATACCCGGGATTCATTGTTATGAAGACCGCACACGTGGGATTCAGTTTCAGTTCGGTTCCTTCAAACACCAATAAGGAAGACCCTGCACTGATACCTAGAAACAGAGATTAAATCAGTGTCAAGTGTCTACACAAAACTACCTTTTGTTGTATGCAAAGTAGTACTGCAGTGATACTACTCACTACAAAATGCATTTTAAAGATCTACAGGTGGAATCTCCACCTCCATCTCTCCTTTTTTTTTTTTTTTTTTATCTTTTTTTTTTTTTTTTTTTTTAGTCCTCATATCCACCATGGTTTTTGAAAGCCAT
This sequence comes from Lissotriton helveticus, assembly GCF_964261635.1. Taxonomy (NCBI): domain Eukaryota; kingdom Metazoa; phylum Chordata; class Amphibia; order Caudata; family Salamandridae; genus Lissotriton; species Lissotriton helveticus. The sequence goes on from NC_136061.1 coordinate 537,849,782, forward strand.
TTAGAATAAGCATCAGACAAGTTTACACAGTATAGTAACTGGAAGGAATCATTTCATTCGAGAGGAGAGCCACAGATCCCGCAACTGTCTCAGCTTGAAATTCTTTTAGGCTACCAGTGGGGAGGCCTACTGCTGGGCCAGGGCCGGGATATAACCGGATACGATTGAGTTGGCACCATAGTAGTATAATCATTGGACCCGGGGGGGAAAAAAAAAAAATAAAAAAAAAAAAACCCCGGGTCTTTATTGAGACCATACAATCGAATGCCAAAAGGTCCTTTTGCATTGGTTTCCTGATCTGGCTAGATCTATGCGTGCAGTCTGTAGCGTTGATGTCAGCCAGTCCCCGTGGGAAGGGGGGATGGAATCCTTCCATCTCCTGCAGATCTCTCTTCTTGCTAAAAGGATCGTGTAGAAGACCAGGTTTCTAGCTATGTTTTTAGTTGTCCTCAAAACTCCAAAGATCGCTAATGGTAAATCTATACTAATTGGGGTACCTAATGATGCCGTGAGAGTCTTACCTATGGCCTCCCAATAAGGTGTTATACGGGGACACTCAAAAAACATATGGATATCTGAGGCTGCCATCAAACCACATCTTGCACATGCCGCTGAGGTTCCTGAGGTAAATTTAGATAATCTTTGGGGGGAATAATACGCCCTGTGAAGGGTAAAGAGATGGTTTCTACGTAACCATGAGGGTTTCACCAAATTTATTAAAAGTTCAAATGAGGTAGACCAGAGTTCTTGTACGTCTTGAGTCAAAATTACATCGGCCCAAAGTTGAGTTGGTAACTCAAATTCCCCATCAGATTCATCTAGAAGGAGTCTATACCATTGTGAAATCTCATGTTTTGCTGGGGGGGTACCAACCAGGTTAGTTATTAGTTGGCTGTGCCCTCCAAGTGGAAACTTGTTGCGTTTGGATTGTGGATCGTTATATGTCTGTGTCCAACTTCTGATTTGTATGTATTTAAACCTTGAAAAGGTTGGACCTATTTTGTTCTGTAAATACTCCCACGAAAGCAGATCCCCCTCATAAAAGAGATCCCCCCATTCTTTGAGGCCTGCTTCTCTCAAGGGATTAGCTAAGGAATCTTCCAACCAGGCTGGACTATCCGGCAGCCCCCAAAGTGGTGTTTTATCGCAGTAGTATCCCTGTTTAATAGGTTTAATTAGCTCAGACCAGGTTTTAGCCAAGCCATACAGGACCTTCAACTTGATCTTCTTGAAGAACTTCTGGTTGCCGAATTTAAATAAAAATCCCGTCTGACTGAGGCCTTCCCCATTTAGCATTGCCGAAAACATTAATCCTATCCCATAATCAGCAGGTTTATTTAGAAGCATTCGTATGTGAGATAGCTGAAAAGCCCACAAGTATAATTTTAAATCTGGTGCGGCTATTCCTCCCTTCTTCCAACGCCGTCTAAGCTTTTTCCAGGCTATTCTAGGTAGTTTTTTATTCCAAATGAAAGAGGTGATTTCTGATTGTATTTTGGTTATTTGAGTTTGGTTAAAGTAAAGGGGAATAGTATTAAAAAGAAAAGAAATTTTAGGCAAAATGACCATTTTCACAAGATTAGCCCTCCCTATCAAGGATAATTGCAGGTGCGACCATGCTTGCAATAATTTTCTACATTGTTTAATGATTGCTGTAATATTTACTGTGGCGAGGGTATTGATATCTTTTGTGATATTCACGCCTAAATATCGAAGCGACTCGCTCTCCTGTATTTCCAAGGAGCTAGGGTTGTCATTCCAGACCAACATCTCTGTTTTTGATGTGTTGATCTGGTAGCCTGATAGTTTCCCGAACCCCTTGGCAATTTCAAATATAACCGGGAGTGCAGTTGTCACGTCTGATGTGAGAACAAGTAGGTCATCAGCATATAATGCTACCTTCTTTTCCCAGCCACTATGATGAAAAGGGACAATCGCATTCTCTCTTCTCAGTTGCTGTGCGAGAGGTTCAATGTAAAAGTCGAACAGAAGCGGGGAAAGCGGACATCCCTGCCGCGTCCCTCGTGTTATATTAAAGGGGTCTGACAATTCACCATTAATCAATAGGATAGCTGATGGATTGGTATACAATAGACTTACAGTATGACGAAATCTCCTCCCCACTCCAAATTTAGCCAGGGCCCTCGACAGGTACACCCAATTAACCCTGTCGAAGGCCTTGGTCGCATCCAGAGTGAGGGCGGTCAAGGGTAAACTATGTGTCACTGCTATATCCATAGCCCCTATAAGTTCGTATGTCAATTCATAGAGCTGTCGGCCTTTGACAAATCCTTTTTGATCCGCATGTAGAACTGCAGGGGCTACCAAGGCTAATCTAGAGGCTAATATAGTGGTAAAAATTTTATAATCCACATTCAGGATTGATATGGGCCTATAAGATTCGCAGGCGTCTCTAGGCTTCCCAGGTTTTAATATAAGTGTGATGGATGCTTTGTCCCATGATGAAGGGGGAGTCTGGCCTTCAAGAAGGATCTTATTAAACATCTCAGTAAGGAACGGGGCAATCTCATCTTCTAACAATCTGTAAATCTCTGCTGGTAAGCAGTCAGGCCCCGCTGCCTTCCCCTTCTTGCTTTTTTTTATAGCGGCCCTAACTTCACCTTCCGTGATAGAGTCATCCAATGCTTGAGACTGAGCCTGTGTAAGTCTAGGTAGGTTAATATGGCTTAGCCAATCATCGACCTCCTCAGATCGAGTTACAATATCCTCTTTATAGATAGACTCAAAAAAAGCCTTAAAGGCCCTTCTAATTTCAGTATCTGATGTTAAGGAATCATTGCCTACCTTGATTTTTGAAATATTGTTCCTGACCCGATCGGATTTAGACTTCCATGCAAGCATTTTTCCAGCGCCTTCACTATACTCGAAATGGGCTAATTTACTTGCTTCCCATCTCTGCTGTAGTCTAAGATTCAGTACTGATCCCAGATTGGCCTTCAAAGTCGCCATTTCTTTCCTATAATTGTTTATAACGGATTCATCCAGCCCGGAATTACTATCAATTACACCTTGGAGATTTATTATCCTTTCCTCTATAGACAGGATTTGTTCTTTATATTGCTTCCTTTTGTGAGATACTTTCGTTGTAATAAGACCCCTTAAAAATGCTTTGAACGAGTCCCAGACAATTCTTGTTGCTGCTGAATCATTATTGATTGAAAAGAAAAAGTGTGCTTCTCTTTTCAGATATAATATGTCTTCAGATGAAGAAAGAAGAGAACGATCAAAGGACCATCTGGAGGGCAATCTCTCCATTACATAGGTTAGGTCCATTAGTACAGCAGAATGGTCTGAAAGATGAAGAGGTAAATATTCAATGGATTTCACCTGTTCAACCAGCCGTTGGCTAATCAAGATAAAGTCGATCCTTGATTGGTGTTTATATTTATAGTTTCGGAAAGACACTCCTTGCTGATCCCCAGACCTTTCCCTCCATATGTCTACATAACCGTAGGTTCTCATTGCAGATTGCAGCACTGACCTGGACTTGGACAAAGGTAAGGATCGACTATTAGGGGATTTGTCCAAAGCTGGATTTAGGACGATATTAAAATCACCTGCTATAATAGTTGGCTCAGGAAAGGAGAGTAAATGTGAAAACATAGTCTCCATTACCGTAGGATCATCCTGATTCGGCCCGTAGTATCCTAGAATTGTGGTTTGAGATCCCGCTATTACTACGGAGGCTATGGCCCATCTTCCTCCTGTGTCGACCTGCTGGGATATAAGCCTTGCTTTAGCTACTTTTTTAAAGATTATAGATACCCCTCTAATATTACTTGTCTGAGTAGTGGAAACCACAAATTCTATCCACTTATTTCTTTTAAATAAATCAATCGACTCAGAGTTTGTTAAATGAGTCTCTTGCAGAACAATGACCTGCGCATCCAGATCTCGTATATATTGCATCATTTTATTTGCCCTTGGTTTGGTGCGCAGGCCATTAACGTTCCATGAGAAATATTTTATGTTAATCATCTTCAACATAAATATTTAACAAAAAGGACAAAAGAGAGAGATAAAAAGATAAGGCTAGACCAACCCATACTTGTCTAAAGCTTGTTACATAAAGTGGTGATTTCGGATTTTTACTATCAAGACTATTATACCTTGGCTTTTTGAGGACATTTTTACTTTTTTTCCACCCCCCACCACCTACCCTAACTATGTGCCATCCACCCTCCCCCCTCCCTTTCCCTGGAAAACCCTTGCGATATCTAACCGGTGCAATGTCCGGTTGATAGCGCCCCTCCATGAACTCCCGGATAGAGACCCCACCCATTTAGTTGCAAAACATATAAGTTAATTAGACCTAACTAATAGTGACTCTGAAATAATTATATTGATTGATAACTCGAGGGGAGAAAGTGTTGTTTTTTTTTTTTTTTTTTTTTTTTTCCCTTCTGCTTCTTCACTTTTTTCCCCTATTTATTTATTCATATATATATATATATATATACACATATACATACATATATATATACATATTTTTTTTTTCTTTTTTCTCCCTTTCCCCTTTTTTTTAAAAATAACATTTATGCAAAGAACTCAGAGAAATCGAGAGGTGGCCGTGAGTCATTAACACATTGACTGAATCCTAAGATTTCTTACTGCTTCCCATCTGCATTAGTAATTCATCCGCTGCCTGTACTGTTCTAATGTTAGTCATTTTATTATTATACATTATTTTCATACCAGCAGGGAATGTTAATTGAGCTGAGGCACCCGCTGCTCTGAACGCTTCCAGGCGCCTCCCAAACTCCCATTGCTTCTCCAGGGTAATTCTTGAGAGATCAGACCTTACTAGGAAAGTAACCCCCTTCGCAACCAGCGATTTTTGCTTTAGAGCAAGATTAAGAATTCGTTCTTTCAGAACATATGTGTGAAAATTTACAAGAATTTTACGGGGTTTGGATCTCTGGGGATTTTGTCTAAAGGGATCCCTGTGGATTCTTTGAATGTCCAGTGCTATTTCTTCCATAGAGAGGTCTAAATTCAGGGACTCTTTTAACAAGCCTGTTACATATTGTTTTAAGTCTGAGCCCTCTGAACCTTCAGGCACATTCAAGATTCGTAGGTTCCCCCTCCTCGCGTTGTTTTCCAAGGTCTCCATCCTATCACTGAGCGCTTGCTCCTCTCTGGAGAGCTTCTGGATGTCTACTTTAGCCTGGTCCAAGTACATTGAGAGTGTTCCTGTAGTCTCCTCCAGTACTCCCGTTCTTATAGTAAGTCCCTCAATTTTATTTTCTAGGGATTCGCAGTAGCTTCTTATTTCTGCTTGATGCGCAGCCAAGTTTGCTGAAGACTCTGCAAAGCCCTTCCTTATTTCTAACGTGAGGGCTGAAAACATACCTAGTATAGCAGCTGGCGTTATGTCACCATTGTCTGCAAACTTGGTTTGATCAGTGAGGGAGTCTAGAGAATAGTTCATTTGATTGGGAAGATCTCCCCCAATTGCTCCGGCTCCGGCTTCATTAAAGCTGCCGAGAGGTACCTCAATATCAGACAAATCTTCTGAGTCTTGTAATATGGGGCCTGATATCACCTCCACCCGGGCTAACGAAGATTGTGAGCCTGATCCTCCTTCGTTATCTCCGTCTCTTACTCCATCTTGTAGGCATAGACCTCTAGCTTCATGTTCTATACCCGCTTCTTCTGTTCTTTGATCCATAGCCTTTATTGCGTCTATAAGGTCAGAATCCTGTGCCAGAGACATCTTATCCATTTGGGGAGAAGTTACCACTTCAGAGCCAGCTGACATAGCGTGATCCCCTGGTAGATGTAGTATTTGGGGAATGACTTTGAAGTAGGATCGTAGGGAAGGGGTAATCTTAGCTTTTTTCTCAGCTCTGTTGTTTTCCTGCGTCTTAGATTTTGTCTTATTTTTGGGCTTCAAACCATATTTGGTACCTCTTCCTTTGACCTCTGTGTGTAGGTAAGAGGAGGACTTTTTATTTTCAACTGCGGGGGTATAGTCACCCAAACCACTAGATACAGCTGATATCTCAACCTTATCATCTAACAAAGCAATTTTCTTCTTCCGCCCTCTTTTGTTGGTAACTTTAGTCTTACTGAGAGAGGCCTGTATTTTTGGGATAGTATCGGAAGTGACTGATACTTTTATTGGCACCCCTTGTCCTGCCAAGGTTGTAATATAGGGGTCAGAAGAAATTAAACTCCCCTTGTCTGCCCCCTCTACAGCTTCCAGGTCCGGAGATACTGCAGGTACAGGAATATGAAATGGCTGTACTTGCAGCTGTTTAGATGCAAGTTCTGGGGGTTTATGCAGAATTTTATCCGAAGTCACTGCGTGGTGTGGCTGCCCCAGACTTCTAAGCAGCCTCCCTCTCCTCAGCTCCAGCGCTGCTAACTGTATACGGAGTAGTGGAAGTTGTAATTGCTCAGGATGTTTAAATACACCAGTTAATTCAAATAACTGTGGCTGCAGAAACCTCCCAGAAAGATCCCAGTGCTGTATGAGGGGCCACTGTTCCCCAAAAAAAAGGCTTACCGCTTTAGAGACTTCCTTGAGATTAATACCCAGATTACTTATCTCACGCTGTAAATGCTTCCAAAGCTCTTGCTCCTGCCGCTGTAAAATTGCTGGTGTTTCCAAAGCAATACTGCTTTCAGGACAGAGTTCAATGCTGCCAAACAGCCGACGGCAGCCCGCGCTCACCCCGCCCTCAGCTTCAGCTCTGCACTCGAACAGAGAGCGGACTGACGGCGACTTGGAAACAGCCTCAGACTCGATGAACCGGGAGAACATCCCCCGTGACAAAAAGCCTCCGGTTCGATTCGGCGAGGGAAAGGAAAAAGAAACAGCCGTTTATGCCAGGTCTCAGCTATCGGAAAGTGTGCAGACGTTATTCTGCATTTCTTTGTTTAACCGAGGGTCTCCACCGGGAGCTCGTTACGGAGCACTACGGCCGCTTAACCAGCGGCCGCCATGTTTTCCTCGCAATCACCCACCACCTCCATCTCTCCTATATATTCTATGGGGAGAGTTAGTAGTAAATACGGAAAAAAAACAAGGGAGAGGACGTAAAAATAGGGAAGAATATCTACTACTAAATAGGAGGGGTTTAGGGAGGAGTAAGAAGTGGTTTAGAGGAGTGCTAAGGAGGCGTTTAAGGAGGAACATGCACCCATCCACATAAGAGTAAGCCCATTCCTATTAACAAGCTACACTTCTAAACTTTCTACACTCAAAAAACGACCCAAAGGAGATATACTTCAGCTGAGACCGGGAGGAAGTCCAGCACCACTTATGCCCACCCACTGGTATGGCAACACCCTAATGGAGGCAGGGCCTTAAAAAAGAACCCCATAGGAAATCATGTTAAAATAATTGATTTTGATTATTTAAAAGTTTATAAATAAATTGCATTTCTTTTTAAAATATTATGTAACTAAAGATATTATAATAACCTTTTTTTAATTAAAATAAACGTATCTATTTTGTAAATGAATTTTAATTCAATATATCATGTTTTATCATTTTTAATGTATAACATAAAAAATAAACGTTTTACTTGAGGTGAGATTGTTATAACAAAACATCTAAAAAAATCATTTTCTTTTAATATATTAAAGTTAATTGTATATTGAAATCAAAATGATACTAATACTGCAGTCACATTTCTTTTATTTTGTTCTACATTTAAATAAATATATAGAAAGATCTACATTATTATACATTAATGTTTACAATTAAAAAAATATACAATTCTTTTAAAAATGGATACATTTTAAAATGTTACCTCTATTTTCCCATGATCTCCGTCCCAGTGAGGGAGAACTCCACCTACACGGGACAACCTACTAATAGGTACTTTAAACTTGTAAATTTGTCTCCACTCCTTGTTTTATCATGTGGCGACATGCATGTCTACATTATGTACTAAATATACACTTGGAAATGGTGAACAGCCAAAAGTAGTACATTTACTACCAAGTGTAAGAGTATGCTTACTTATTTAGATTTCCTCAAATGCAAATGTACCTTTGTGAATAGGCCCCTTTGTTTTGAAAACATTTATTTTATTGAGTTGATATGGTTCATTTAATGCTGGGCTGAAAATAAAAATCAGCCTTAGCAAAAATGTCATAACCAGCAGCACACTGAAGGAGGCTGTGTTTAGGATTGGGACATCCATGGGTCATTGCAGCCCAACCAGCTCTGAAAGCAGCCCCAAACATGCAGCCTACACTACCAGGGAAATGCCAGACAGTCAAAATGGCCAGTCTGGCTTGAGAGGCATATTAAACCCCTGAGAGCAGGTAAACATTTACGAAGGTTAGCGAGATACATGCTGAAATGTGCAGATCAGCACGTCAAAGGCAACAATATTATACAGAGCAAATGGTACACGCAGTAGGTGGATTGCAATGCCGGCCAGCAGTCCAAACAGCGGCAAAGTTCAGGAGGAGGGTGTGTCAGAAGGAAAAGGGATCAGGAAAGCAGAGCTGGATGAAAAGAACAGAGTTAACATTAGGTGATGCAATTAAGGGTAACAATGAAACAACAACACAAATGTACCTCTTTGGATAGTGAGAATTTGTTGTGCAACCACTGAAAGTACTTCCAGGTCAATTCTGTTAAACTCATCAAAGCATGCCCAGGCTCCACAGGAAAGCAACCCCTGGAAAAGAAATTTGTGAAACACAGCTCCACTTATTATCAAGCCAAGTCGGTAGAAGTTTAAGCAACTGATGTAAAGTAATATCAAAAAAAGCGCATTCAACGTAAAATAAAGGAAGGTTTTTGCCAACAATTTGAATAATTTTGAGGAACCCAGAGAAGACCAGAAGAACTTGTAAAATGAACAATTGCCATTTATGGACGGATGTATATGCACTACTTTTCTCAGATGCTTTGTGCCCTTGCCTCTACAAACTCCACACGCACACACCTCCGTTTCAGTAGTGAGTCTGAGTTTTGAATCAAGCATCAATGGCACAGCCAAACAGCTTGAATATTGAGTAGTGCACACCAACAGACAAAAAGCAAAGAGACACATATGCAGACACACATACGTGTATTAAAAAGATCAAAACCTTACAGTCATCTAAGCCCTCAGACCAATAGATGTACACACATATCCACACACAAACTAATAGACATACAGACACACAGGCCATAAAGGCATTCTTGCACACAACTCAACAAAAATACAGTCAACCGTCAATACAAACCATCAGAGACTCCCATTAAAACAAGACAAAACACATATAGGCATTCACACACACACAAACAAACATGCATTGACCAGCCATACGGACTAACAGGCATAAAGATGCATGTCCCCATAAACCAACAAACATATGGGGCACAAAACATACACACAGTCACAAACACACACAGCAATGAACAGAGGTGGCACAAACAAAGAGACGGTGGAATTCACAGATGTGGGAGACATGATAAATGAGTGCCTGGATGGATGGATCGATGTGTAAATAATTCTGGAGAGTTGCAGTCTTAATCTCTAGGCCTCCAGCAAAAAATATTCCATGTGAAAAGGAGAAAGGAGTGGAATGATAACACCCATTGGCTTGGCTATACCTTCGAGATGAATGTCAACACCTATTTCATCCTTGCTTTCTTCTAGAAGAAAATGTCTCTGATGGACGCTAACAAGGACACCATTGCACACAGACCAAAAGATATGCAAGGACCCATACACACAGACCAAAATATATAAGTGCAAACATGTATAGACCCCATTGAGCAAACCGGCAGTTAAAGTAAGCAGGCAAACGTACAGAGTAGGCGCACAGAATAGCAAACAGATCAACAAACGTCCGTACACAATCCACATACAAAGTCTCCCAATGGGCACTGTCACATACACCAGACATGTAACCACAGACAACAGGCATCGACACACAGACAGGCAGTTGGACAGATGGAGTGACTCATACAGATTACACACCTGCAGGAGGCCAGGCAAACACACACCAACCCACTAGCAAACACAAATGCACACAGACCAACATACATGCAGGTGTGTATGCTAATAGAAATTAGGATGTAGGTTGACTGGAGTATGAGCTCTAGTCAAGCAGCAACCACAATCCCAGTAAGGGTAATAGGCAGGAAAACCCTAAAATAGTCTGTGCTTACCCTCTGATAGCTTGTTACAGAGCAGGCAGGCTTAACTTAGAGTCAATGTGTAAAGTATTTGTGCAACCCTTCAAACAGTACAACAGGGAAAACACCACACAAAAAGATTCTACAACAGGTTAGAAAAATAGTCTTCATTTAATAAATAAATCAAGGCCAAAACAACAAAAATACAATAGGTAGAATTTGAGTTATACATTTTTAAAGAATAGTCTGTAAAATAGTGCCTAGAAGCAATGAGCGCTTACTTGGGATATTTGGTTGCGCCGGATCTGTACAAAGTCAAAAGTTCAGACCCACCACATTGGAGAGTGAGCCAGATACAAGGACCCAGTGAGTCCCTCTGAACAAAAGTATCTTGATCATGGCTGTGTCGAGGTCAAAGCTGCGTGGAGCAGTCTAAGCGACGTGTTGAGTCATGCAGTGGCAGCGATGCGCCGGTCCTGATCCGCGCAGCAGCGACGATGCATCAGACCCAATGAGTGAAGAGCTGCAATTCGAAGTTTAGGCATAGTCGTCAATGATGCCATAAATGGGGATCTGAAGGCCTTGCACTGGGTAGAGCATTGCACAGTGGTGATTCCGAAGGCGATGCATCGGGGCTGATTCATGCAGCTTTGACGATGCAAGGTTTCTGATCCACGCAATAGAAGCAATGACCAATTCTGATCCATGCAACAGGAGCAATGTGCTGATTTTGGTCCGCACAACAGGGGCAATGAGCCAGTTCTGATCCACACAACAGCAGCGATGTGCCAGTTCGACAGAGGATATGTTTTTGTTTTTTTTTAAGCAAGAACATCAGGCCCAATTCCAAGGGCCCAGGACTGGGTTGGCACCACTTGGCAGAGCAGACTCACTGATGGCAGACTCCAGGTGCAGAAGCAGATTGGTTGAAAGTCTTTTATATCCCTGAGACTTCTGATCAGGATACCAGCCAGCAAGCCCTTGGAATTACTCTGGGTTCAAGTGATGCAGGTCCAGGTATTCTTCCGCTAGCAGGGGAGCAGCAGGCAGCAGGGTAGCACAGCAAGGCAGGAATCGAGAATCACAACAATCCAGCAGAGTGGCAGTCCTTCAGCATTGCAGCAGTCCTTCCTGGCAGTGTTGTCACAGGACCAAAAGTGGTGGTGTCTGAGGTCCTGCACTTATACTCATTTGTGCATTTGATGTGGGGGAATCTTCAAAGAGATGCCTCTGGAGCGCACAGAGGTCCTCCATTCCTACCTTGGCTCCAGACACACTACAGGGGGTGTATGTAATCCTTTGTGTGGTGACAGGATAGAGCCTAATCAGGTGTAAGTGATGCTGGGTCTTGCACCACTTGCTGATCCTACCCGGATGGTCCATCAAGTCACACCTAAGAACCCATTGTGTGTGACTGTGTAAGGGGAACATACAAAGACCAACTGTCACCCCACCCCCCAAGACATGTATCAGAGACAGCCAGCGTGCACCAGATGGCTAAAATTGGAAAATGCCCACTTTCTAGAAGTGCCATTTTCTGAATTGCAATTTAAAATCAGACTTCACCCTACGTTGTGGTTTTTAATTGTGATTCCAGAGACACCAGATTTGAAAAGTCTATCTCTTCACACTTGGAAATTACACTGGTGAAATGTAATATGGTAATCCCAATGTTATCCTATGGGGCAAATAGGCCATGCAGGAGTGAAAAGCGAATTTGAGAGTTTTTCACTACCAGGACAGGTAAAACTTAAAAGTACATGTCCTGCCTTTTAAATACATTGCATGCTGCTCTCTTGGTTGTCCAGGGCCTACCTTAAGGGTGACTTACATGTATAAACAGTGAAGGTTTTGACATGGCAAGAAGGTCATCTTGTCAGGTTGAAATTGTAGTGCAACTGTACACAGATCTAGATTCACTTCTCCTGCAATAGTTTGTATTCCTTGTTTTGTTGGAGCTCACTCTAGGCTTGATGGGCTCATACAGCTCTCCTGGGGCATTCTAGACACAATATGGAATGAGCCACCATTACTCTTTTCTCTGGTGTGAAAACATTCAAACTCCCACTTGAATCCCAAGACTTCTTTTGATCATCGCTTCAGCCAGATTTTGTGCATGTGATTTGGAACTATTATAATAAACCCATAGCAGCAGTGTGTTCTGATAGCTTCTTGAGAACATCTCATGTAACTGCTTTGCATTTGGTTCCATAGTGGTTATCTTTTTTTTTTCCATAGCGGTTATGTTTGATGCCTTTATGAGGTTAGTTTCAGGGTCACATGCCTCAGCTGGGCTTAGTGTTCAAATGGTGTTTCTGTTACACAGGCACTGGTAGACATTTGAGGCCCAACTTTGCGACCTGTATATGCTGGTACAGTAGAAAGTGATATCCATGGGCCTTCTTGGTTCCAGAATTACTGGAAAGATGCAATATGATTGACACTTTTGCTGTGTCTTTACAATAGCTGGGCATTTCCCAAACCGGGCACGAATTAGAAGCACCTGTTAGTAACCTGATCTCTTCAGCTTAAATATGCAGGATCTTTCAGAGCTCATACATCTACTCATTCTGTACCACCACCATCTCGGGTCACACTTCTTAAGATGGTAAGCCCTAGAGGTTCACCGTTCACTCTACTCGTATGCTCTGTTGGCAAGGATTACCTCTCGTTCTTAATAAGAACCCTAGGAGCAAGGTGGCCCACTTCCTACTATGTCTACATTCTGTTGGCAATCACCCCAGACTCATCTTCACAATCTGTAGGCATCGCTTGGGGCATGGGAACATTTGTTGAGTGTAGGTGAGGAGATTCACCAGTAAGCTCCGGATTCCGATGGTCATCAGTTCATATCAGGAAACTGTTGATAGACTCCTGACGGACCAGCTGATAGAATAATCCTTTTCATTTTACAATCATTTATTAGAAGATGGAAACACTGTGTTTAATTTACAATAGGTATTTGTGACAGAAAACATAGCGCTTACGCTAGCTTTCTTACATTTGTGAAAAAGTCAATTATAGTGAAAAAATAGATGGCAAATGAGAAATGAGTAAAAGTGATTAGAAGCTGCGAACAGTATGTCGAAAGAAACCAATATCTTGAAGTAAAATAAAGCAATAAGTCAATTCTATATAGCTGTTGGTGTGTAATTAAAAACGGACACTTGACCACAGAATATAATTGTAGCAGGCCTAATTAAATGGCAAATTGTACAGTTGTACTCCTGTGAGAGGGTAATTATACAAATAATGCAGAGTTTATGGTTTTGGAAAGGTTCTGCCTAGATTTTTAAAAAGCAATCGTTAGTAATCTTAAAGTTTTCTTAGACGTTCCCCGAGGGGCGACTGTGGATTTTCTAAAAACACTGGAGAAATTTGCATACATATTTGTAAAACAACGAATAGCAGAACTGCCTGGATACAAATTCTAGAATTTGTGGTGTTTTCTTGCACAAACCTTAAAGAATTTCCCTAAAGCAAGATAATCGAGTCCGTCGGAGCAGTTGAAAACCACACACTGCTTCGCTACGGCCTTTGCTAAGTCTTTGGTTGTTTCCGTCTTTCCGGTGCCGGCAGGGCCCTCGGGCGCTCCTCCGAGGTGTAGATTAAGAGCTCCGAACAGAGTCCTGAAAATATAACGAACATCGTGTTACTGCTCCGGGACCTCAAGGAAGTACACTTAATGCCCCCCGTTCATTGGGAATGTTAATAATTCCACAGCTGCCAAGGTTTCAGATTGCTATGTGTGACATTTTCATAATTTCATTGTAATTATGAGTGACATTTCAATGACTATGAGTGACACTTTCTCGTGGGCAAAAGGAAGATGAGCGGGAAACATAAATATCAGAAATTGCACCCATTTGAGCAACTGTAAACTCTAAGGATATCTTAAAACTGCTGTAAAGCACCAGAAATGGAAGGGCACCAGTAACCTGGCTCGCTGAGTCTACAGCAAGCCCACCAGACAGCACGGCATTGGGGAAGCCTCAGGAGAGTGAGGCTGATGCACACACAGCGATCACAGCCATTCTGCATGTATTCAAAAACAAATTGTCTCGTTATCTTCAACCCTGTAAAACTCATTAGAGTGGTCCACCGCACCGCACACTACCTGTCCAGCCCCACTGGCAGCAGCAGAGATCATATGAGCCGCAGCCTGTCACAGAGCTGTACACTCCAAGGTCTGCTGACTTAGTGATGCTCAGCACGCTGAGTTCAAAAGCTAAAGTTGCACCACAGAAGGTGGCTCTCACCGAGCCACTCCCAAGACGAGTATAGTGCAACTAACCTCCACAGTTGAAAATTGAGCAGACTCACTGACCCTGCCTGTCGGCGTGAGACATGCATGCACTCATGCAGTCAGAATAAGAGACCTACAGACAATCCACAACTCTTAAGTGAACATTCTATCATTGGCCTCTTTGCTATAATCATACGTAAGTAGCATTACAAATACCTTCAAGGTCTACATTGCTAACATGAGGCACAATTGGGTCTGATGGTAGACCACTTCGTCCAGACCAAACACTTTGAATCCAGTTCTGGACTTTGTTGTTGTAAATGATTACCAGATGTATTAGTTGATCGAAGCAAACGTAGGCTACAACTCACAGAATGCATTAATTTCTTAAGGGAACACCCACGAGTAAAAACACAGTGCTTGCCATACCTGAAGCAAATAAGCAGTAACTTTCTTATTTTCACATTCCTGCTTTCAAAGCATTTAGAATATTCTATTTGACTACAAGCTGTAAACGTGTTGAAAATAATATACTTTTAGTCATTTGTGTGTCAACCGAATTTGCGGGTGGGGGGTGACATTCGTATGTCTGACTTAGCTAACATGACACACACCTGCCTCAAACTACTCCCTAATCAGTCAGTCAAAATATCTTTATTCGATTTAGTTAAAAATCATACAAAGAGATAAAAACATTTCATGCAATTTAAAATATAAAAACTATTTACAATATCATACAAGTCAGAGCATACATAGGGTTAATAAGAAGACAAATTAAGTTCATCTAGTGTTACACAAAGATCAAGTACAATAATTAACGCAGTTTTAAAGGGGGAGCCCATTGTTCTGATGTGTTTTTTTAGTTCTAACCGCTGCCACCAAGAAATTAGCCATACAGAATGTGATGCGTATGTTGTTCAATGATTGTAGGTAGAGCAGGGCTGGTCTCACTTGTGTGAAGCCAGCCTCCTTTAAAACAGGAAACAGATATTTTTTCCTTGGCTCTAAATAAAACCCACAAAACATAACAAAGTGCATGGTATCTTGGGTAGAAAAGTGATCACAACAACAGGGAGGGGCTAAATCAGGTTTTTCCCACGTTTTAAAATTTCCCAAATAAAAATGTAACAAATTAAACCTAAACTTAGTCAAGAGAAACCTATGAAATGGGATTGTAACTAAACCAAGATAAGGTGCTAGAGCAAATGAATTTACAAGCAGATAATGTCTCCTCACTGCCGGTTTCACTAGTTCCTTTTCCTCACGACTTGCTCTTGCCCTACCCATGAATTGCTTCTTAATCAGGTCAATATCCTGGGTCTTGATGTCCCGGGGGGATGTGAAGAGTTCTGGTCGTCCCAAGTCTGAGAACGCCTTCATCAGATAGGCCAACCATGGCACCCTTTTAAGTGGTCCAAAGACAAGACATCAGCCATGATCTTGTGGTTGAGGGGCAGTTCTTCATTGAGCCAGGTCTTTAGCCAAAAGATCAAGGGTGCCATGTTCAGCCCGTCAGTGACGAAATCTAAGCCCACCTCCATATGTATGGAAAAAGTCGGAGTAGACTGTGGGACAGACAGGAGGGTCCGTATAAATCTATTTTCCGCCTTCTGAATCGGTTCCAAGTTTACATAACCCCAAAGGGGTGAACCATATGAAGCTAAAGCAACCGATTTACTTTTATAAATCTTCAGAAGGGCTTCCATAGGCCTAGTGCCCAACCTGCCCGCAAAACCCATAAGGGCTGCTGATGATCTAATCACCGCCAACATCTTCGCCCTAACCTGAGGACCCCAAGATCCTCTCTGGTCAAAAAGAACCCCCAGATATGGGAACGTGGAGACTCTAGAGACGACCTTGCCCTTACATTCAAAGATTTTAGTTTTCCTCTTGCTAATTTGGCGCCCCACGACCATAGTATGGGACTTGTTTGTATTTATTTTTAAGTCCAGCTGGTCCATGAATGTGCCAAAAGCATCCAGGAGACGTTGCAGGCAGACGCCAGTGCACGCTATCAGCACAGCGTCGTCCGCGTACAGGAGCGCGGGGATCTTAACTGCTCCTGCACGCGGAACATCGCCCTCGACCTCCTCCAGGTAGGCGCCCAATCCATTAATGTAGATGGTAAAAAGCAACGGGGCCAGTATGCAGCCCTGCCTGACCCCCCGCATGGACTTAAAACGGGACGTACACCTTCCCTCATTGGTGACCCGCACAGCAGCAAAAAGCTCTTGGTGAAGAGACGCCATGAACTTGACCAGTGCCTCATCTATCCCCATATTCAGGAGGGTCGTCCATAACTTAGACCTGTTCACCAAATCGAAGGCCGAGGAGAGGTCCATAAATGCTAAAAACAGGGACCCCTCCTTGGCCACCGTATATTTTGAGATCAACAGGTGTAAGTTAGAGCATTGCTCAACCATTCCTTTCTTCTCTTTAAACCCGTACTGAATGTCGGCCAGCCCTCCACAACACTCTACGTTATCCCTCAGTTTGGTCAAAAGGACTCTGCCCAAGATCTTTACTGCAGAGTCCAAGAGGGATATTGGCCTATAGCACCCGGGATCCTCCCGCTGGCCCTTCTTAAAAATAGGGACGATGGTGGAAATAGACCAGGTGGATGGTATGGGGTTGCCATTGACGGCAGTTAAGACATTGGCCAAGACCCCCGCCCATAACTTTGGAGAATGTATGAAAAAGTCAGCCGGCACCCCGTCGGGTCCCGGGGCCTTGTGCTTAGCAGTGGCCAAGATAGCTTTCTCCACTTCTGATCTGAAAAAATAGATAGGAGCGGCGTCCGGGGCCACCAGGGGGCATACTTGACCAGCCGTTTCAATGTCTCCATACACCTTTTTAAAGTGATCTAGCCATTTGTCATCATGGATGACACAATCCATGACCTCGTTAGTTTGATCAGAGAAGAATGGCTGTTTGATTACTTCCCAAAATTGCCTGCTATCCTTCAGGACGGCCACGGAAAGGAGACTCTCCCAGGCTTCACGTTTGATATTATCTTGTCTGGTCCTGATGGCTAGCTTGTAGTTCTTCCTCAACGTTACAATATCATCCCTTATCCTGGCTGTTTTCTTCAAGCTTGTCATTAGGGACTTATGTGCTTTCGAGCAGGAAGCGCCAAACCAGCGCTGCTTATTAGACACTCCCTTCCTGGGTTTTGCCAAAAGATCATGTGAGACCTGCCCACATATGGTCTCAAAGGCCCCTATAATTTCACAATCCTGAGCATTTGGATTTTGGCACACCGCCACCTGGGCCTCAGTTTTCGGGAAAACGTCCGCATAAAAGTTCTCCGGAACCACCTTGGCCCATTTAAGTCTTCTACCCTGGTCGGATGTGCGCAAGGTATGCTCTAATCTAGCTGGCCCCGGGATTGGCCCCATGTAATCTCCCCAGACTACCTCGAGTAAAACGGGATTGTGGTCACTGTAATGGGAGGGCACTGTACAATAGGTAATGACCCTGTTTAGGATGCCTGGTGTTACAAAGATATAATCAATTACTGTTCCGGGGTCGGTACCCGTAAAGGTGGCTATTCTTGTTCCCCCCTCCGGTTCATAAAGGTTGAAGCTAGCCAGAAAGTCTTCTAGCTTCTCACCTAGGGTAGTATGCTCGAAGTGGGGTCCCTCGGGACCTTCTCCCCCTTTTTTGTTATTTGAACCACACACTAGCTTACAAGGGTGGATATTAAAATCTCCCAGTAGTATGTACTCTGAGTCGAAGTGAGTATTCTGACTGACTGACATTAAAACAGCATCTAAACTGGCAATGTTATTGTCACTATTGTCCCTGTTCCAGGAATTATAAAAATTAATATATAAAGTCCTACTAGTGGGGCTGATTTCCCTTTCAACAATAAGGATGTTAGGGGAGACAGTATTAATCTGTCTTAAAGATCCCTTAAGTTCTAGGGAAAATAAAATAAGAAGACCTCCCTTAGCTCTACCAGCACAGCTAGGGGTAGCCGCTTTGGCAAAGCTGGAAAACCCATCCAGCCAGAAATTAACAGAAGTGTCCCATGTTTCCTGTAAGGCAGTAACCTTGTGTCCAGAGGCAAAACTAATCCACTCCTTGTCGTTGCGTTTGGAGTGAATTCCTGCCACGTTCCAGCTTACTCCCTAATCAAATTACACTTTGTTTTTGTCAGTAAACCACGAATACAAGCAACTGATATTTATTTCAACCAAACAAGCAGCAGCAATTCTAAAAGCAATCTCTGAGGCTCTTCGTGCAAGATATATACAACAATTTACCATGAATAGTGAAAACGCCATTCACACCCCCATGCAGAATTTTTTGTTGGAAGCCTGATTTTTACATATTAATGGTTTGACTTCTCAGTGCGTTGAGCACCTGCTGCAGCAATCAGTAAGCAGTCTGCGGGTCACGTCACCAGATTCGAGCAGCTAACGAACTCCTAGTTCCCTCTTTGCATCCTGGTACTTAACGTTATGCTATGCATTTCTAATGGGTGAAATACAACCACACGCTACAGAGAGAAATAAGAATTCAATTAAGTTCTCAATTTGAGGACCTGATAGCTCTATCTTTTATCCATATGATGGGACTACACAAGATTAATACTAATCAGCTGGGAAAGAAATGCTGACAAGTTTAGTTTTCCAAGCATAACTAGTTAGGCCACCACGTTTTTTTACGCAGAATTCTGGAACTTGTAGACTTTGTTTTATGCTGGGTATTCCCAGATTTCAAGAAAAAAGCCCAAACTGGCCT
Source organism: Lissotriton helveticus (assembly GCF_964261635.1). NCBI lineage: Eukaryota > Metazoa > Chordata > Amphibia > Caudata > Salamandridae > Lissotriton > Lissotriton helveticus. The sequence goes on from NC_136061.1 coordinate 537,868,894, forward strand.
AAATAGCCGCTCATGGACCTAGGACACTTGGCTGCTGACGGGCACCTTCAATGCAGGTTATTTAGTCTGTGGTCTGCAAGATAGTTAATATTGTTATTAATTTTAAATTGTATTCGACTGCCGCCTGGGCTTGCCTCGCCCCCCCCCCCCCAATTGTTCACCATCGAAGCACAAACACAAACAAGCAGATACTGAAAGAACAAATCCGAAGCCGAAAGCTGCAGAATACGAAAGAAAAGCAAATTGAGGCTGGAGAGAGAGGGGGGCCCTGAAAGCCGGAACTCCACACCAGCGCAAAGACCTGGAACAAGGGGAGCCTGCCTGAAGAAACAACTCGGTGCCTCTACAAATACTGGAAGCAGCAGCGGGACTGGGACATTTTATTTAACACATAGAATTAATACATTAGAACTAAATCACTTTCAGGGAGACTGTCAGGACCCGCAGCCGCACAGCTGCACCCTGCATGCTCTCAGCAGTCTTCTTCCAGACTGAGTCACTGACTCGTCCCCCGCCCGGCCGCCCCACTTTGTGCCCGCAAATGATCCACATCACCACGCTGTCCATGCCTCTGATGCGCGGCGGCTATTAGTGTCTCTGTGTTTGACAACAATTAATCCGTCACAAACACTCACACTTGTCGCCCTCGCTGGTCCAGCAATGGGGGGGGGTCAAAGGGGTGTTCTATTGTTCTATTGCGCGGCAGACAGCAGTGCACTGAGGACTTGACTCTAAGATTGAGTCCCCCGCCGTTTCTGTTCTGACCTACCTCACTTCCCGACCCCTTCCTCGAGGACGTGAGGAGGCACTATGGCGGTCACCTCCAGATTTTATCCCGGGCCCCCTCGTGAGCCAGAGCCAGTAGCAACCACTGCTGAGGGCAGAGCCCCGGGGGTCTTGGTAATTGCTGGAGCACAGTCAGTGAGTCATGACTGTCTCAGTGTTGCGTGCGCCTGAAAGCCGCGCAGCGCCGTGGGGCTGGCGCCCGGCAGATTTGTTACAATGTAGCACCTCAGCCACTCTAGAGCTGATCGCAAACATTTAACTATTAACTTACTGAGCCCACCTGCTGGCAGCACATCTTCGGGGAGCAGCAGAGCCTGTGACACGCGCTGGCACCCTGCGTAGCATAGAGTAGCAAAGTGGCATTAAATGCGTGACAATGCATTTCAGTGCGGTGAGGCGGAACACCGCACTGAAATGCGTGAGTGTCACACCTGAAGCGTGATACTTGGCAGGCCTGTAATTCACGTTTCCGAATAGAGCAGGTGTAGATTAAGGGAGTAACTGCGTATAGTAGTACTCTTAGCAATTACCAATGACAACACACACCACACTTCGGGTTAATAATTGCTCTGCTAAAACTTTTGAACTCATTGTTCTCAGCTAGGACGGGAACCATGAAGCCCAGTCAGTTTTGCTTGGGAATGTATACATAATTATCTTCATCCACGAACGTGATCTTAAAAAGGGGACAATGTGCAAGTGAACGTGGGTTCTTTTAGGAAAGATGATCTGGGTGCCCAAGAGTGCTGCTGGCACCGTCATCCAGACCAGGTTTGTAAGTCTGCCTGTGACCGCATGCCTCCCTTGGGTGTGGATGTAGCTGAAATGGCGGGGAGATGATAGAAACAGCCCTGGCAAAGCCAAAGGTCCAAAGGTTCTGGCGTTGGCTGCCAGGCTTTTGGCTTGGTCAATGCATATTTTGTTTGTCATGTTTTCTGTTAAATTGTTGGGGGAGCTGCCGGGGATTGTCACGAAAAAAAATGGCTAAAAGAAAAAATATTTTGACATAGTAGTTCCTGGCATAGTGTATGGCTGTGCTTTTGTGATTGAGCAGAATGCTATAATTACGTATGGTAATCCCCATTAATCTTAGTCCTACTCGTCCTCGACCCAGTCATCACTCATGAGGTATTCCACAGACAGGAAACAAAACAGGAAACCCTTTTAGGCTCCACCCCCCCTCCTGCCAGGTGCTATATTACACTCAACCACTAGAAGCACATCCTGACACACTAAGCAACAAAGGCCTGGACAGGCAGGGAGGGCGGGAAGTATGACTGGGTCGAGGACGAGTAGGACTAAGAGTAATGGGGATTACCATACGTAATCATAGCATTACCTCTACGTCCCTCGTCCTCGACTCATCACTCATGAGGCATACCAAAGCAACGCCCAAACAGGCCTTTGGCAACCCAAACACAGCAAAACACAGACCAGACACAAAGGAGTGCAGCAAGAGAAATAGTTTAATACACAAACAGAACTCAGAGCGGAGGGGGAACCCCCACAGCTTGCAACACCCCACAACCAAAATTGGTCCGGTCAGGCAGGACACAATTCAACCTGTAGTGCCTCACAAACGTGGACTCGGAGGCCCAGGTCCCAGCACAACAAATCTCATCAAGAGACACACCATGGTAAGCAGCCCAGGAGGCAGACACGCCCGAGTGGAACGTGCCTGAACCCCCGCCGGACAAGGCAAACCAGCACCACTATAGCCAAGAGTGATGACAGCCTTAATCCAACGACCCAAGGTGAGCCTGGAAGCAGCCTTACCCTTACCAGCCAAACAAAAGGTGACAAAGAGAGAGTCAGAAGAGCGAAACTCCCCAGAACGAGCCACATAAATGGACAAGGCACGCCTCAGGTCCAAAGAATGAAGCAACAGCTCAGAAGGAGAAGAGGGAGAAGGACACAAAGAAGGAAGAACCAGCTCCTGAGAGGAATGGAAACGGGAGCGGACTTTGGGGACAAAACCAGGATCCAAAGAGAGCACCACAGCGTCATCCAGAAAACGCAAAAACGGGGGGAAACAACGCAAGGCCGTAAGCTCCCCCAACCGCCTCGCAGAAGTGATGGCCACCAGAAAAGCCACTTTGTAGGACAGAAACTTAAGGTCCACAGTCTCCAAAGGCTCAAAGGGGGAAGACTGCAAAACACCCAACACCAAGGAGAGATCCCAAGGAGGCACCAGAGAACGAACAGAAGGGGAAGAAAGAGAAAAGCTACGAAACAGACGAGAAACCATAAGGCCATCTGAAGAAAGAAAAGAATCCGGGTCCCGGAAGGCCCGGATAGCAGCCCACTGGCCCCTCAAGGTAGACACAGCAAAGTGCTTCTGAAAGCCATCCAGAAAAAACTGAAGGACAGAAGACACAGGGCAAGAGGTAGGAGACAAACCAGAAGAGGAACACCACCCCGAGAAAGAAGACCAGTGCTTCGAGTAGGAAGACAAAGTAGACGGCCTACGAGAGGCCTGCATCACAGAAATGATGTGGTCGGGCAGACCACGGACCCCAAGAGACAACCGTTCAACCTCCAGACCGCCAAGGAGAGGGGAACCAGAAGAGGGGACAGGGACCTCAGAGGAGAGGGGTAGTGGGGCAGAAGCCAAGGAGGGCCCACCGCCAGGCCCAGCAGCAGAGGAAACCAGGACCTCCTTGGCCAGTGCGGAAGAACAGCCACCAACTGAGTCCCCTCCCGCTGAACCTTCAGCAAGAAGGCAGGAATCAGAGGAAAGGGAGGAAAGGCATAAAGAAGCCAAGGAGGCCACCGGAGAGACAAGGCATCCACTCCCCAAGCGCCCACCTCCGGAGACCTGGAGCGGAACAGGGAAACCAGGGCATTTGACCGGGAGGCGAACAGGTCCAGACCCAGAGTCCCGAACCTCCGGCAAAGCAAGTGAAAAGTCCAGGGAGCCAGGCACAGGGACAGAGACGATGAAGGCCACAGACACGGTGTTGTCCGATCTCACCAGGACATGGCAACCCCTCAGATGAAGATGGAAAAAACGGAGCGCCCTCTCCACCGCAGACAACTCCCTCCAACTCCCTCCAGTTGGACGACCTGCGAGACTCCCCCGGGAGCAAACAAGCCTGCACAGCCCAATGGTCCAGAGTCGCCCCCCAGCCAGAAGCGCTGGCATCCGTGGTCCCAACCAGAGGAGGAGGCAGACGGAACAACACCCCCACTGAAAGGTGGAAAGGATCCAGCCACCACTGAAGAGCAGACACAATGTCCAGAGACACGGGCACAGGAACTGCATAATCCAGGACAGGAAAGGGGACCCATCGCTGCACATGCCACATCAGAGGAACCCTGGCCCAGGGCACGGTGAAGACAGAAGCAGCCATGTGGCCCTGAACCTCCAGCCACTGAAGGAGGGGAGCCGAGGCTTGCGACAACAACTTCCTCAGCAAAGACTGAAGACGACGAATCCGGGCCTCCGGCAGGAACACTTTGCCCAACACAGAATCGAACAGAGCTCCGATGAAGGTCCTCCGAGTGGCAGGCTCCAGGTGGCACTTCGGCAAGTTGATCAAGAACCCGTGTTCCCTGAGCGTAGTCATGGTCAAGAGAAGGTGGCGAGACATGACCTCCAGGGACGGAACCTGAACCATCCAGTCGTCGAGATACGGGAACACCGACACCCCCAGGAGATGGAGATGGGCCACCACCTTGGTGAACACCCTGGGGGCTGACCGAAGATGAAAGGGAAGGACGCAGAACTGCCACTGCTGGCCCTCCAGGCAGAAGCGCAGGAAACGCTGATCCCTCACAGCCACCGGGACATGTAGGTACGCATCCTGGAGGTCCAGAGTGGAGAACACCCAACCGGACTGGATCAGCGGGATAATCTTCTGGAGAGTCTCCATCTTGAACGGGATCTTCCTCACGAACAAGTTCAGACCCCAAAGGTTGATGACAACCCGGAAGCCCCCCGTGATCTTCGGCACCACAAAGATGATGGAGTAGACGCCCAACCCCCCCTCCGCCATTGGAACAGGGACAATCGCAAGCTTGCTGACCAAAGAACGAACCCCGTCCGACAAGGCCAGACGGCGGGAGGCATCCCGAGGAGAAGGGGTCACCACCACCCCGGAGCGGGGAGGGAGGGACAGGAACTCGATCCTGTAGCCCCGCGACAAAACATCCAGCACCCATCTGTCGGAGGTCGTCAGGCGCCAAGCAGGAAGGAACTGGCGAAGCCTCCCACCAACCGGAGGCGGACCACCAGCGAGAACGTCCCCTAGGCTGGCATAGTCAGGAACGCTGCGGACCAGACCCGGCACCCCTTTGGGACTTCTGCTGAAACTTCCGGGTAAAAGACCGGCCAGTGCCACGGTGACTCCGAAACGAGGACTGCTGAAATCTGGAAGGCTGGCGGAAAGACCTGGCACCAGAGAAGGAGGAACCCCTACGGGGCGGAAGACCACGAAAGGACAAAGAATGCTTGCGCTCCTTGAAGACCTTGTGCAGTTTCTCCTCCAGCGAGTCACCAAACAGACGGGCACCATTGAAAGGCAGCCTCAAAGCCATGGAACGCTGGGCCGCGTCAGTCTTCCAATCCCTCAGCAATAGGTTACGACGGGCAGCAACAGAGGAACCACAGGACATAGCAGAAGCCCTCACAGAATCAAAGGCGATGTCCGACAGGAACTCCGCCTGGCGCTCCATAGACTCCAGCAACTCCGGACAACTGGCACCCTCCTGCATAGATGAAAACAGGGACTTGAAATCGGTCAGCAGAGACTGGGCAACATACGCCCCATAAACGCCAGAACGAATAGCCAGGTGCGAGGCGGCATAAGACTTCTTCAGGGCAGAATCCACCTTCTTGTTCACGTCGTCCTTCAGAATGTTATCATCCGCCAGAGAAGGACGACCCACAAGACTGGCCACAACAGAGTCCACAGGAACGGAATCAGGCAAATTTTCCGCCATATCCTGCAAGGGATAAAGCTTGGACATAAACCTGGGCATGGAAATATGTAAATGTAAATGTAAATGTAAAGCGTTTCTTATATAGCGCGGACTACACTCCAGGGAGCATCTTTGCGCTTTTAATGAAAGAGATCTGAGAAACGTACAGCCAGGGGTCTAGGGAGTTGATACATATTAGATTAAAGATATACATTGTGTTTCGGGTAGGGCAAAGATCCAGGTTTTAAGGGTCTTTCTAAAACTAGCCTCAGTGGAGATTAAACGGAAGTGTGGTGGAAGCATATTCCAAGCTTTAGAGCCCTGAACTGCTAGGGCTTTCCCTCCTCTCGTCTTGAATCTAAACTTAGGGATGGTGAGAAGGTTGGCAGTTTGGGATCTAAGACATCGTGAGGGGATGTAATGCTTGAACATACTCTGTATGTAGCTCGGTCCTCTACCATTGAAGGCTCTGTAGGTGATCAAAAGAATTTTGAAAAGCACCCGTTTGTGGATTGGCAGCCAGTGTAAGATGTTCAATGCTGCTGTGGCTGATGTTCTCTTTTTCCATCCCAACACCAATCTGGCTGCAGCGTGCTGCACCATTTGTAGTTTATGGCAGATTTCTTTATTGGTCCCTGCATAGAGACTGTTGCAGTAGTCAATGCGGGAAGTTATAAGGGCTACTGCAACCATTTTCCTTGCTGATAAAGGAATCAGGTCGAAAAATTTTCTAAGCCCTTTTATGATGCCAAAGCAAGTCCCTGCTACGGCCACTGCTTGTTGTTTGAAACTAAGGGAGGGGTCGAATTTAACCCCTAGGTTATGGACCGAAAGGGCAGTATTGGGAGGGGCAGTGGCATCCTCTGGCCACCAAGATTCGGGATTGAATAGATTTCCCTTACCGAAAGGTAAAATCTCAGTTTTACCCGAGTTACATTTCAGGTGATTCATATCCATCCATTTAAAGATCGCTTTAAGGCAGTTCTTAAGTTTCAATTCAGCTTCACCGGTATTGTCTTCCATGACCAAGATGAGCTGTCTGTCATCTGCGTAGGATATAGTATCTATGCCGTAAGATGATATAAGGGCAATTAAGGGGGCCATATATAAGTTGAAGAGCGTAGGGCTCAAACAGGAGCCCTGGGGCACTCCTGTTCCTAGTAATTTTTCTTCTGACTTATATTGGCCTAAGATGACCACCTGTTGTCTATTTTCTAGGAAGCTTTTAAGCCAGTTCAGCACATTCCCAGTGATCCCTGCCGCGGCTAGACGGTTTATCAGGATGGTATGTGACACCGTATCAAAAGCCGCGGACAGGTCCAGCAGCACCAAGACTGCTTTCTTACCCTGGTCTAATGCAGCTCTGAGCGTTTCAGATGTAAATATCAAAGCCGATTCGGTTGAGTGCTGAGCTCTAAAACCGGCTTGATTGGGGTGCCAGATGTTGTTGGCTTCCAAAAAAGCGGTGAGCTGTTTATTAACTGCCTTCTCAGTTAGTTTGCAGAAGATAGGAAGGAGAGAAATGGGGCGGAGGTTCGTGAGGATTGCAGGATCAGGTAGTGGCTTTTTCTGCAGGGGCTTCACTGCTGCGAGCTTCCATTCCTCAGGGACTGAGCCTAAATTAAGTGATGAATTAATAATGTTATTAATGAATGGGTTTGTGATCTCTATTAATGTATGAAGGACAAAAGGAGGGCAGGGGTCAAAGGGTGAGCCTGATTTGAGCTTTAGGATCTCAGTCTGAGATTCCTCTTGACTGACAGGTAAAAAGGAGGACAGAGTGTTCTTCTTTGAGTTGACACTGTCCATCGGGTTCTCCTCTTGGAAAAAGGGTTGAGGGAAATCTTTGATAAGCATTTGGATTTTAGTATCGAAGAAATCCGCTATGGTGTCACATAGGCTTTGGGAAGGGGGAATGTCCCTTTGCATGGATTTAGAGTTAGTAAAAGTATTCACGATGTTGAAAATTTCTTTCTGCCTATTATTGCTTTTAATAGCTTCTGTGAAATACTCTCTTTTAGCTGTTTTAATCATCCCATGATAAAGGCGGCGGGCGGCTTTATAGTTGTTACGATCTAGATCAGCATAATTGAGGCGCCACCTCCGCTCGAGAGCTCTAACCTTCCTCTGTTCTGTTTTTAAGGTTGGGGAGAACCAGGGGGCAGAGGATCTCTGTTTCCTACTAGGCATTAAACTAGGAATGGCCGATCCCTCTCCTGCGCCAAGTGTATTTATCCATTTTCTAAAAGACTGACTGTCTTTGTCGGGGTCTCCCATCGCAGGGGGTCTAGATGCTGTTGCTCTAGTCAGATCTTTCCAAATATGATCAGGGTCCTTCCATTCCTTCAGCAGGACATCAGAGACAAAGGGATGGACCGGCAAGGAAGAGGCAACAGGCTTCCTAAACTGCGGCAAGAGCGAATCCTGAGAGGTACTGGGCGCAGAATCATCAGGAAACCTCATGTTAACTCGCACATGGGAAAGGACGTCAGGCAAGAGATCCCTGGAAATGTATTTGCCCTGAAGCTCAACTGCAGCTGAAGAAGACTCATCAGACTCAGAAGAAGATGAAATATCAGAATAAAGCGCAGCAGAACCAGAAAGACCAGCAGCATCCTTCCTGGTCGCCTTCAAATCGGAAAGAGTCTCCAGGATAAGGCGCTTAAGCCGATCATCATCAACTCCCTTGACACATTTCACAGGAGGAGGAGAGGAGGCAACCCTGGAACCAGAGGTAGAGGGAGGCACAGGAGAGGAATGCTTCCTCTTGCGATGGTGTTTGCCCATAATGAACACACAACGCACAAAGCAGGAACAAATGTATGTACACCACAAGGGCACACAAACACCCCCCAGAGGCCGCCTATATATACATATACTGGGCACACCCAAATCAACCCCCCACAGGGAGGACCGTAATAGGCCAAAAACGGCCGAAACAACCAAGAAAGCCTCAAAAACCAACCAGGGAGGCAAGCCCACGACCCCCTAGCCAACCAACAAACCAGGCCGGAAAAGAGGGAGGGGCAGGCAAAGCAAAAAGAGAAGCAAACAGCCCTCGCGGTAAACAAAGAAGAAAATAAAGGAGCGACTCACCAAGGCTCCGCCAGCGCCAGAACCACCACCAGAATCGGGACGCAGGACCGCCGAACCTGGAGGGGGCGGCACAAACCAAAATTGCCCCCCAAGGACCGGAGCGCCCGGAGCCCACCCAGGCGTCTGTCCAAACAGTTGTCCGGGAAGAAATGCCAACCGCGCATGCGCGGAACTACACAGGCATCGCGAGAGGAGGGCGGGCTTCCATACACCATCACAGAGGAAGCCCGGCCAAAGGAAACAGCGCAGTGGCGCAGGCTGTCTCGTGTTCGAAACAGCGCCCAGCAGCGCCTCCACACCGGGCCCCCACACCACAGAGAGGCCCGGGGGGAAGAGATGAACACACGGGGAGGAGCGCGCAAAACCCAGCGCTCCTCGACCCATGCTCCAAGACAACGAAGCCCAATGGAAACATCCCCGGGCCCCCACAACCACAGAGAGGCCCGGGGGGCCCGAGGAACAACATGGGGAGGGGCGCGCAAACAGCAAACCAGCGCTCCCAACCCCTACCTGCCAACAGGTGAGCCCCGGCATCCATCCAGGCACAGCAGCAGCGAACAGGGCATGAAGAAGGAGGAAGACCAGAGAAGCCCAGCAGCCCAGGTCAACCTAGCCCAGGAGGAGACAGGGAAGCCCAGCAGCCCTACTCCAAAGAATCTCACGATGGTCCATGGGATCCCCCCAGAGCCCAGCAGAGGAGGAGCCACAGGACAAATATGGAGGTAAGTGCCCGGCACCCACCCCAGCGTCTCCCATCAAGTAATCCACCAACAGGAAACAAAACAGGTTGTGCTTCTAGTGGTTGAGTGTAATATAGCACCTGGCAGGAGGGGGGGTGGAGCCTAAAAGTGTTTCCTGTTTTGTTTCCTGTCTGTGGAATACCTCATGAGTGATGACTGGGTCGAGGACGAGGGACGTAGAGGTAATGCCTTCTCTCACAGTGAAGCTAGCAATGTCTCATGTTGTATGCAGCAGTGGGAAAAACGAAATCAGACCAGTGGATGAAGAGGGCTGTCTGTCTGAAAGTCTCTAGATGTATATTATATATCGAAGTTTAGGCAAAATCAAAAGGTCTTAGCTGACGCCAGACCTTCAAACTCCATCTTCAGGATGTCTACGAATAGGGGAAGTCTATAGGTTACAGTTACTTGGTGTGTGTTTTAATATTGACAAGACTCAGTCTTTCATCCTTTGCTATTCATATGTTGAGTATTAATTAGACTACCAGTAGCACAATGTATTAACAAACTCTGGTATGAACTCCGGTATGAAGCACTATATATATCATTTTACTATTACCCATACTTAATAGGCCAAAAAAGTACAAGTTGATGACTCTTGTAACCCGCCTGATAATAGTAATGATGTTTTTCCAATAGCACTTCAAACCATATCTGTCATTCCTAAGCACTCTAAACACCAGATGAGTGGTAGTCATGGTCAAAGGCATGTCATCACCTGCATGGGAGAGACCTGCAGCATTTAGGAAAATAGTGTGAGAAGCTGAAGCATCTCCATGGATTCGCCAGTGCCCAAGATTAACTCCCCATCAAGTGCCTTGTTTTTCTCAAAGGTGAACTCAGCAACAGCTAGTTATGTTCACACAAGTATCCCTAACTATCGACGTAAACATGAGTGAGAAGGCCAGTGCTAAACTCAAAGGAGAGTGTAAGTACAGTGCAACACAAAAATGGAAACTGCAAAAAAAGTATGACCTGCCAGCCAGAGCTGTGTTTAACACAATACTTGAATAATATTTCCAATATTTTAAATATATTTACTGCGTCCAGAGTCATCTAAGCACTGGAAAACACAAAACATTACAAAACACACTATGTTAATGTAACAGAGTACTGGTACAAACAACTGGTAACTTCACAATGAGAACAGTAATCTCATGTGGGAACTGGCCAACAGTTTAAAAAGAATGTTGTTACTATATGGCACTCAGAGGGAGCCTGGCTCAACGCACAACATGAGGTCTGCATTCAGTTAATGTTTAGTCTATCCCAGTGTTTTCAAAGACTGGGAAAAAAACAGTGGTGATCAGTGTTTACTCTTTTTGTGATGCTTAAAAATCACAGGGTTGGTGTTTATCCAGTACTTATAAAAATGTTTCCTTTTATTTCCTTCCTTTTGTTAGCTTTATCTTCCTTCTATACTGCTCCCCACTCTCCTCTTTGTACTATTTCCTTGAATGTGCTCCTTCAAGTAAAGTTTCATTATTTCTCTTGCCACCCTGACTGTCTCATTTCACACCAGTCACACAGCTCTTTTCAGCACTTCAGTCCCACCCCATATGAAGGATGTTCATGGATGGAGACAGGTTTGCACTTCAATGAGATTTGAATATAGCAGATGAAAGGTTATATAATAGGCATTTAACACATCTTCCTGAAAATGTGCTGTTCAGACAATGATAGAGATCGGCTCAATGAAAATGTCCTCCTTGGGACATGAGATAAATATTGTGGGGCGCCTGGTGCTCCGTTATGCCAGTGTCACACGGCTCTGTTCTTTGTCTCAGGTCACCAAGAAGGTACTGAGCTAATACATGTATTGCTACAACCAGATGTGGGCCGTGGGCATACACAAGAGGCCTGCTAATAAATGAATATGCATGCTGTAAATTATTGGTCTTTTGGGAACAACAAGCTGTGCAGTTATATGAAGCATCAACTGATGTAATAACAAACCTTGTCCTAAAGCAACTTTAGATGGTTTGCCTGTGCAATTCACAGCATGAATGAAGATTTTTGTTGGGCTGTGCCTATCAGACTTTGCATTTATTTGAAAGTCAGCATGACAACCACTGAGCATTCATTAGTCTCAAGCATATGGGTATTTATTTGAAAGCAAGCAGGGACTGATCTCATGCCAGGAATACATGAGAGAAGGCCCTTTATCTTTGTGTTGAAAGCAGCGGGAACTGTTCTAGTGCAATTTACGCCTCATGAGGAAGAACGAGCATACTTCAATACGCTTCCATTAAATGCAGTCACCGTGGTTTGTATGGGCCCCTTTACCAAGTGAAAAGCCTTGTTTCGGCAATGTAAGATCCAAGCTTCCTTTTGACATGAAGGAAGAAGCAATGGATGTTAAACCTGGTGACTATGGGCTGTAACATCAGTGTGCAGCCTCACAATGGGTCCATGCATCCATTTTTGTTGAAATTGCCCTGCCTGAAACACATCCTAGAGAGCACAGAGCAGTGATTGCCTTTACATGCTTCTGAACTGTACTGTATACAGCTCATATACAGCGGAGTTAGTGTATGCAATGTAGGCAGAGCAGACAGCAAAACCTGCACACGACCCTTCGAGGCCTGTATATGGGAGCGGAATATGTTCACGATATGTCCACCGATTGATCAGTAAGACGGGATTTGATTCTTCAAGCATGCTTTTCAGACCATCACAATGTAACCTATGAGAAGTAGTGCTTCGTGCGTCACTTTTGGAGGACATTGATTCAGGAGGTATCCCTAAGCAAAGTGATCTTTGTTGCCACACACCTGACGCCCAAGCTTTCAGAAGGAAAGCCCTGTCCCGTTCTCAGTGCAGAAAGATGACGGATGAAAAGATGGAATGAGACCCTGCTCAGAGGTCATTTGGGAACCTGTTGGCCACTAAACGCCAACGTACAGTGAAGTGAAGTCATATAAAGTGGGCCATGCTTCTAAGTAACGTTAGTTTATACTCCTGTGATCTCACTATGTAGCATCCACTGCTTCAGATAAAGCATTACTTCCACCATGCCAGAGGCTTGGTATGACTCGGACATGTGCTGTGTGGAAATGTTTTCCAGGGTGTTAACTTACTCCTGTTGACCTATTGGTTGAGCAGTATGATATCCCTGCGGGAAATTTTCTGACATCTAAAGGCCATCTGGTGACTTTTACACACATTTGGGAAATAACCCGCAACCCGCTCTCTCATACAAACAATATTCACAATACGAACAAGTGAAAGATGGGTCTTTAGGCTGGTTGGAGCCCTTCCAAACTGTTCCCATCCACCCCACACACACACTTCTGAGCTAAATGAGCAGCTGATGGGAGATGCACCTTTACACAAATGGAATGGGACACTATCATTTATCACAACCCCTCAAGAGATCACCAAATTCCAAATTTCAATGTATTCAATTGAACATTCTACAAAGGGCTTACCTGACCATGGCACACTTAGGGAAAATCTACAATACTGCGAACATTATGTGTCCTTGATGTCAGGCTGGTGCAGAAGGCATTAAGCATGTTTTGGGTTTGCACAACTGCTACCACCTTCTGGTTTGAAATTACTAATATATTTACACTTGTCACAAGCCACTGTGACTTGCACAGCCTGGAAAGTAGTATACTCTGTCTCAACATGCATCCCAAAGCTGTAAAAGTTAACAGTCGGTTCCAGGACTTGACTGTCTTCCTCACATAAAGAACACTCGTCATGCACTGAAATGCCCCCTCTCTTTCAGGAATCACTTAGGGCCTAATTATGATGTCGGGAGGATCGCCACTGACAGGCCATCGGTGGCAGTCTGTCTGACATCTGAGGCAGCAGCCTGACTGCTGGATAAGTATACCGGCAGTCAGAGTGCCTTTGGCGGAAAGGCGGCTGCCTCCGACAGACTCAAGCAGCCCGTTGGGGCGCCGGTCACAGCCTAATCCCTACAATGGGGATGGGGCCTGTGGAGGCACCACAGTATGGATTAGGATGTCCCTTTCCCTCTGCCTTTACATAGTGGTTCAACTGCCATGTATAGGCAGGCAGAAAGGGACTTTGGTGGCCCCTAAGCAGGGCCCCTGTCCCACGTGGGCCTCTGCTATGGGGCCACGGTAGCATCCCTAACATCCATGCACTGTGTGCCAAGCACTACCTGGTGCCTGGCACACGGTGCATGGATGTTTGAAAACATCCCTTTTTCCATTGTGGCTTGTGCTGCGGCCCGAAAAAAAAAAAGAACAAGAGCACCCCATATGTCCATGTGAACAGGGGAATGAAGGCAACCTTAGCAAGTGTTCACATGGAACACACTTATAGAAACAAGTTTTTTTCCCACATCCTTTTCTGTGCAGAACGAATCTATTAAAAAGCTTTAGAAATTACATCAAAACTAAGATTCCAGAGCAGCCGGTATTTTTAAACAACTATGGTTCAGCTGAACCAAGTTTATTTGAGCAAGGAATAATAGTTTCGACAAACAGATGTGGGCATTTCTCAAGGAAAGTAGGGAGAGTGAGTATCCCCAGGTGAATAAACAAACCAAAACCGAATTTGAAGACGAGAAGGTAACGTGAAAATGTTAACATAACGGTATATTGACAGTTTTGTTTCCATTCAATAAAATTCGAGACACAGAAAATAAATCATTGTATCTCAGTTCAAAGAAACAATCTGTCTTTGTTCATTTGTCGACATTTCGACCTTAGGAAAAATAAATAAGGTCTCATCAGTACTGAAATGACTGGGGTTGGCTGAGGAAGTGGAGGCCCAGTCTGGGAAGGATAGGTAGTGACGATAGTGGTGCTCAGTTGAGCAAAATCCTGTTTACGATTGGTTCAGGTGGCAATCCCCTAATATGTCCCTTAATTGGAGAGGAATATCTTTAATGGGCTCTCTTCCAAGGTGAAGGGATCTTGCATGCCTTGAGATAGCACATCAATTAGTTATCAGCAAAATATACGGATTGGGCAGTGAATGCTCCCAAGCAGACCGCTGTGCGGTTCTGGGTGAAGTCGGCTGGTATCAAATAGCTAATTATGTATCGTCACTACCTATAGTGCCCCTCCCTTCCCAGTTTAATTTGTTATTTCTGTTTCTTTGTTCACATTGACACAAAAGTATTGCTGTTGTGAATTTCGCATCTTCCTTTACTAATATATATATATATATATATAGTTCTGAGATAAACCAACTTCACCCTGAAATGATGAGCAATGCCAAGAATATATTGCGTCAATGATTACTTTCATATAAACTCAATAAGTGACGAGGTTACCAAAACAGGAGTGTAAGTAAATCCTGGGGCCTCAGGGACATTTTGGATGGTCACAAGGGCATCTTTTTATGCAACTTACCATGACCCGAGTGGGTTTTAGTGGGAGTATCCATCATAAAAAAAGTGCATAGATGTAGAGGCTGTACTTATAAAACTTTGGTAAAAGAGTAGCAAAGTTAAATGTTTTCTAGTTTCTACAGAAAAGCAACTGTTGCCTTTGGTGGTTCTTTATTGATTATAATCAGTTTTAATTGTAATGGGTCTGCTTCCGTTTTACCTTTGCCAACCACTGCTTATGCCATGCTTACAGTGGCTGGAGTGTGCATTGTTTTATTGTGTGCACCTGTAATCTTTATTTGTATACTGTTCATTTGGTACTCGGTATTGTCATAATTGTATGCTTGTAATATATTCATGAGACTATTTAATGATCTGTTTTTGTTCTGCAATTGCTGACAGTCTGCTGCCAAATGAAGTTTAATGTTACAACATGCATGCACCTTACCATCTTCACCTTTGAGAAATCGAGATTAAGTTATTTGCTCATAATTTGTGGATGCGGAGGTCATCCTCACGATTATATATTTGCATACCATATGTTTTCTCACTCTGCTTGTTAGGATCCCGTGCAACCTATTTGATTGCTGTGCTGCTATAGTAATATCTTGGGGCAGCCTGTACGATTATGGCTTAGATGGCCGGGTAGTGCCCCTTGTATGCTTTGAAGTATGTACAGATGTTCTGACCCTTTTGAAGCAGGATTTCCCTTTGGGTAGTGCTGCAGGGTGATGGTATTCCGGTCCAGCAGAGGCACGGTAATAATTATGCTGCAAAGAGCTAATGAGAAGAAATGGAACTAGTTCCAGTGGTTCCTGAAGATTCTCCAATGGAATCTCTTGTTGTTTCTACATTCAAGGTCAGTTATGTAGTGCACGACACTGAAGCTCTCCATGACGTATGTTTCCCGGTCAAAGACTCTGATGTTGAGGAATACCTCAATAGTGAAAGCTGTCTCAGGGTCAAGCATTTTGCTACTTGAATCACACAACATTTCATTTCAATGGTGCTGAGACCTTGATGGACCACTGGCGATGTCAGTGTGGGTCGCTGGAAGATTTAAATTATGGAGCCTGTGGTACAAAACCCATTTGCTGAGATGGGACAGTGATATGGACCTAAAAAGACTCTTTTCTGCAGGAGATCTGGAGTCCTTAGTTTCAGAATACCATGCTTGATCTGAAACGGAGTTCCTGAACTACTCCTCAGCGTTGTAGCTCACAACTGTTTTAGGGTCATCGGAACCTCAGCTCAGTGGAACAGTCCAAGAAACAAACCTTTGCAATGCAATTGGTCTTGCCTTTGGGACCTTACATGTATGTAGCTAGGTAGCACATTGGCCTGGGTGCTGAAACATCTACTGTTCTTTAACATACAGGGAAAGTAAGCACCAAACTGTGTGACACGCCAGTATGGGAAGACATGGAGAGAAATATTGCCTTTCAGCGGGAAATGGTGTAGTCCAAAGCTCTGTTTTTAATATAAAATCAGGACCTTCGGTAGTCATATCACTGAGAATATAAGATTTGAAAAACATATTATTGTCTTCGAATGCACAGGCAGATACTGTATCTACCAGAAAAACCGTTACCGAAGGTAAGTAACTTGTTCTTCTGGTAGATACAGTATCTGCCTGTGGATTCCTCACCTTGTGAATATCCCCCTTGCGTCAGCAACGTTCGGAAAATTCTTTGTAGCACTTCGGCGTGGACGACGTCAGGAGCACGGCATCGCGCGCAACTCCGTCTGACGTCACCGACTCCTTATTAGGCCCACGTCGGCGTGATGACGTCAGTTCCGCCTTTTTTTTCGTGCCTTCGAGGCACCCGGACGGACCAACGATAGCAAATATACATATAAACAGTGTACAAAGTACATACAAATCATAAACTGCACACATGGTGCTTAGCAGAGGTTTCAAAAACCCAAAATATATACAAATATAAACACATAAACTCAGGTATAGCAGAGCGGACAACTGGGAAGCGGGTGGGTCATTGAGGAATCCACAGCCAGATACTGTATCTACCAGAAAAAGCGTTACCGAAGGTAAGTAACTTGTTCTTCTGATAGATACATCTGCCTTGTGGATTCCTCACCTTGTGAATAGAGTCCCACAGCAGTCCCCACTCCCAGAGGAGGGCGTACACTCTGCTATACCAAGAAATCTTCGAGGACAGAGCGCGCGAAGTGGCCGTCCCTCCTCACCTCGGTATCCAAGCAGAAGTGCTTCCCGAAAGTGTGGAGGGAGGTCCAAGTCGCGGCTCTGCAAATGTCCTCAACAGGAACACCTCTAGACAAAGCGGATGTTGCAGACTTTGCTCTAGTTGAATGAGCTCTGATACCCTCAGGAGGGTCCTTACCAGCCAGAGAGTAGCAAATCTTGATGCACAGGATTATCCATCTGGAAAGTGTGCGCTTGTTCACCGCTCTGCCCTTTTTGCTGCCAGCAAAACCCACGAAGAGCTGATCATCCACACGATAGTCTCTAGTCCTATCGAGATAGAAACTGACTGCCCTCTTAGGGTCCAAGCGATGAAGCCTCTCCTCCTCCTTGGAAGGGTGAGGGGGAGGATAAAAGGTAGGAAGGGTAATGGATTGTCCTAGATGGAAGGGAGTTACCATCTTAGGAAGAAAAGCAGCCCTGGTCCTGAGAACCATTCTTTCAGCATGAATGGTCAAGAACGGGGGGCTTGGAACAAGGTGAGGAATCCACAAGGCAGATGTATCTATCAGAAAAGACTCTTTTCTGCAGGAGATCTGGAGTCCTTAGTTTCAGAATACCATGCTTGATCTGAAACTGAGTTCCTGAACTACTCATCAGCGTTGTAGCTCACAACTGTTTTAGGGTCATCGGAACCTCAGCTCAGTGGAACAGTCCAAGAAACAAACCTTTGCAATACAATTGGTCTTGCCTTTGGGACCTTACATGTATGTAGCTAGGTAGCACATTGGCCTGGGTGCTGAAACATCTACTGTTCTTTAACATACAGGGAAAGTAAGCACCAAACTGTGTGACACGCCGGTATGGGAAGACATGGAGAGAAATATTGCCTTTCAGCGGGAAATGGTGTAGTCCAAAGCTCTGTTTTTAATATAAAATCAGGACCTTCGGTAGTCATATCACTGAGAATACAAGATTTTAAAAACATATTATTGTCTACGAGTGCTCGTGGAAGACAATTTCTATGGACTGGAATCTAGAGAATGCTAAAGTGATTTGGGTATTTTACGAAACTCTGCTGGTCGTTTCTATCAAGACAGTTAAATAGAGGCAGTTGAACAAGCAGAAAGCAATTCTGGTATTTTACTGACCTCTACTGGTCGTTTTCTATCAAGACAGTTAAATAGAGACAGTTGAACAGAAAGAAAGTTCCTACGCGGTAGCAGACGAGTCATAGGGCTGTTCTCCAGAGCCCACAAAGTACGTACACATATGAGTATATACTAAAGTATATACAAGCGGTCTCGAATGCTCGACCTAAAAAGACTTAGCACAAGGCAGGATCATCTCTTTAGACATTTTTACTACTGCAATATGAACATTTGATTAATGGTAGCTGAGAGAACAGTTAAGACAATACAGTTGAGGTGAAATGGTTGGGGGAAAAAATGACTGCCTTCATATAAAAAAAACTTGAAAATCTGCTGACACTCAAAAGCATTCAATGAAAATCTGCTCCATAATCCAATTAGTAAAAGGAAAAGGATCAATATTACTGTTCTAAAAAGCGTGCTTCACATAGCTGAATTAGGAAAGGCTGACAGTGTCAGAAGGGGAGATGTAAGTTCAAACAGCCCAGCTGGTGTTTGAGCCTAGTTAATTTCTAAGGAGCTTTACAAATGGATCAAGTAGGGAAGCGGGCACTGCCAAAAATATCAATGATGTCTTCCAATACATTTATTACATGCACATACATACGTTGAGATTTGCTAGTGTTTATAAATACTAATGTAAATCCAATCACCATGAAATATACGTACAATGGGATGGATGTAGTGAATAGAAAAGTATTTGCACCTAGATAGGCTGTGTGATATTCATACACTGTGACAGTCGAGGGAAGGATAGGTTATTTGAAGAGAGTGGAGAAACACACAGAGACTTGAATGGGAAGGTTGAGTGGAAGCAGGCATGCACAAACTAAGACTGACAAAAGAAGCAGGGAGGCTGTACAATAGTTATATAAGCTCACATGGACTCACATCAGAGGTAGGGAGATCTTCCCTTTCCGAGAAATTGACTTTGCCATGCAAGTTTTCCTTTAAACTTCAAATTGATGGGTTGTCCCACATGGTAATGATAAATATATTTGAAAGGCCCACTGGTGCTGTCTAGTCTATACTGTTAAAATACCTAGCCCATATTTGTAATGCTATCATATATTAAAAGTTTTTCTTTTACCTGTAGCATCTGTCTGTGAGGGGCGTAATTACAAGTCTTGGAGTGTTGCCAAGATACTCATATCCATACAGCAGACCTGCATTGATCATTTTTGTTTGCAACTGGTTTTCCTATGGAGAAGACGTGAAATTAAGACAGTTAGAGCCAGCACAATGTTTAAGGCTAAGTCCCCTGGTTGTTAATATCAGAATAATGTTAGAATTAGAATGTTTGAGAAAGCTTGTAATTTTTAGCATTAAAAAAACAATTATGCAGGTCAATTATGTCTCACTTATTGCCACCATGTGTCCTTTACAAACCATCAACAATATTCAATAATAGATACTCTGGTACCCAAAGCAAGATTCTGAATCTTATAAAAGTCATCAAAGTCAGATGGTGAAACTGTTGTCTTTGGAAGACGGCATGGCTTTATCTAACCGGCGTTCCTGCAAAGGTGCCCAATATGCACCTTCGCACCTTGACTAACAGTTGAACATTAATATTCTTGGCTCCTTTGACATTGCAAATGTAATAATATATTCATCCGGTGCATCAACATCTAAATTTGATCTTTCTAGTCTTGTTTTGCTCATTAAACTTCTAATTCAGAATTGTAACAAGTGGATTCTTGTTTAGCTTCCACATTAATGCTCAGCACACATTTCACGGAACAAAATCAGTTTGTGTGTGCCACAGCTTCCAGGGTGAAAAAAGTTTAATTATTCCAAAAAGTATATACTTAACAAGGCACTGTTCATTAAATTTGTGAGGTTTTAGGTCTTGGACTCCTTCAGTCAATAAACTTGAAACATGTAATATTGTTCTCTACAACAGCACAGTATAAAATCAATATGTTGACTAAAAGTTACTGCTTATACATTTGACAAGGCACAGCTGAGATTTGGCTGCAGCCCTTGAGAACACTCTTTCTGCTTCTCATGGTCCCACTGTCATGGAATATAACAAATTGATATACGTGGCTTTCATACTAGGTCATTTAAAATGTCATGAGTGATCTAATATGTGAGGTCATAAGCAGTGCATATTGGGGGCGCAAGTTATGGTTCACTAAACTGTAACTGGAGTATTCTAGTGGCATCTGGGCTTTAAAACATTAGCTATTGTCTCATTCTAACACCTAACTATTTTATTACTTTAATCATTGCTTTTTCAGTGAATGCTTGCTTCACTTGTTTATTTAACAAAGTTAAGGTCTTACCATCTAACTTTACTATAAAATCACTTTAATCTTTGGGTTTTTTTGATGACTAGGAAGGATAATGTACCCACTCTTTGCGACCTTTTTATTTTATATAAAATTACCTCCATCAAGTTTTGAGGGCCAGATGGAATGTCTCTCAAAGGGGTGGTGACCAAACTGTGCCTGTCCTTCTCTACGCAGATGATGCAGTGCTTATTTCTCACACCGCAAATGGCCTACAGCAGTTACTTGACTGTTTACTGCATTCATGGGTGCATTAAAATTAAAGGTTAACCATTGAAAATCATGGGGGGCGTGGCTAGAAGTCGAGCATGCCAGACGTGAGCTGACCTAGCTCCGTCTTAAAACCCCCGTTTTGCTATTTATCCTGAAAACTTGGTGCCAAACAACCCCATCCCCGAACATACCTGGAAAGGGGTATCTACCGAGGGTGAGAAGTGGAAGCTCCGATTTTCGCAAGCTGCCTCACGACAGTCCGGCTTCAGAGCGGCGGCGGGGCCTGGAGGCAGTAGACCATCCCCGGCCCACAGTGACAGAAGCGGCGGCCTGGAAGTGAGTCGAGGCCGGGGGGGTGGTGTTTGCCCGCGCCCCCCTCTCCACGCATTTTAAGAGGAGGCTCTGGCCGGACCACGGCTGGGGCAGTGACACGGGCCCCGCATTCTTCCCCGTTCGCTCGATCAGGAGCACCGATCGCGCTGCCTCGCAGCCGAGCAACGAGAAACCGCAGGCCTCAGTGTAGTTGGGGACCGACACCGGAGGCGCGGCACAGAGAAGAGTGATCCCCCCACGAGGGGACCAGACCTCCAGGTCCCTGCCCGTGTCAGGGTAACAGTGCCTGGCCCTCCCCGAGCGGCACGGAGCAGGCCCGGTGAGCGTGGGAGAACCTTGGCGGGCTGCTCGCCCAAGACATGCCCACGGACGACGGAGGCGGCCATTGCTCTGCATCGGAGGTGAGCTCTCCCTGACTCCTGGGCGCAGGAGATCGACGGTGCTGCATCCCCTTAAGGTCTTTACCCGAGGCGTCCCTTCCTGATGGCAGAGACATAAGTGGCATTGCGGGGGCCGGCGGTGGAGGAGCGGCGGCGGCGGCGCTCATGGGGCCGGGGTGTGCACGGAAAGCTTATAGCCTATTCCCCCCCTCCCCGCCATCCCCCCTCTACTACGGAGCTGACAGCGGACGAGGCCCTCACACACGGACACTGCGGTCCACAAGGGCTTGATAGGGGTGATATCCTGAGCATTGACCAACGTCGGAATACCCCACAGGGGTTTTCTACCCAGGAACCTGATAGTCCTTTTGCGTTTGATGGCAGACTTTACCAGGCAGTAAGACCAAAAATGGTGACATCACGAGCACAGAACGCCCTTTGAAGACACTGGGAGCATCCCCTTAGGCGCTATCACTCTGTCAGTTATAAGCACACCAGGGACTTCTACGAGCGCTTGGTATCGTCAACAGGCGAGGCGGCTGCTGGACTGTGGCGAGAGGTAGGGCGCCCCCCTCCCCCTCCGGATCAAGCACGGGCGTGCGCACGGTCGGGTCGCCTCCCAGAGGAATAGTGAACCTGCACGTCGCGGTATCTCGACATAGCGCAAAGAGACCAGTCACACCATGGTGAGAAACAAAACCCGTCCACCAGACCCAGTGTCACGCGCGGTGGTTCATTCCTCTGGTTCGGGGGATCCCCTGGCCTCTTCCAATGAAGACATGATTCCTCCGACAGGTCTGGGGATGCAGGAAGCCAAGCTGGACCTTATTCTCACGGAAATCAGGGCCTCCAGGGAAGCGCTAGAAACACTGATGGACACGATGTCAACGGGCCTCTCACTGTTGAAAGATGACCACAAAAATATTGTCGGAAAGAGTAGCTGAACACAAACTTGCATTGGCTGATCTGATCCCCCAACAGACTGAACATTCCACAAGACTTGAGGAACTGGAACGCCAAATTAAAGGTTTGCGTTAGAGGGTGGATGACGCTGAAGGGCGCTCTCGCCGTAACAATGTACGCATTTTAGGCGTGCCGGAACGCAGTGAGGGGACGAACCCAACTAAATTCGTGGAAGAATGGCTGAGGACAATTATGAACCCAGAGGACCTCACCCCAATGTACAGTGTGGAGAGAGCCCACAGGGTGCCCCCTAGACCGCCGAAACCAGGAGCCCCTCCGCGTCCGCTTATAGCAAGACTCTTGCACTTCAAAGACCGGGACGCAATATTGAAAACCGCACGGGAGAGAACCCCAATAAAATATGAGAACAAAACAATTTCCGTCTACCCGGATTTTACCCAAGCGGTACAGAAAGCCCGGGCGTCCTTTTGGGAAGTGAAACGAACATTGCGGGAGCGTAACATGAAATATTCACTCTTTTTCCCTGCACGGCTCAAAATCATCCACGACCGCAAGACCTTTTTCTTCTACACCCCGGAGGAGGCCTCGGAATGGATGGAGGTGACCCTCACGCCGCCCCAGTCCCAAGACGATCGACCGAGCGAGGCCAACGATTGAGACCCAGTCACTTGGAGAACGCACCCCGACCAACGTGCAGCTACGGAGGTGGAGGTCTCGCAACCTGGAAGGCGAGCTCAGGCGGCTGTGGGGAGCTCTTCGGAAATTGCAGTTTTGACGGCAGATGCACTGGCTGCACACGATGCAAATAATGACATGGACATGACCAGTCAAGCCAGCTCCCACACGGCTGCATCGGATACAGACGCTAGCGTGCAATTGTTCCCACGCATCACGGCTCAGATGGCGGAAGACCTATGAACAGTAACACTGCGGATACAGTTTGGTAAAGTAGAAATGCACCAGCCTGACTGTTTGGAGGGAGGGGAAAGGTACCACGTTACTCATTGATAGTGGGAGGTCCAACGAGTGGGACCTTTGGTGGATAGCCGCCAGTAGGACACGACTGGGCGCACCCCCCTAGGCAAAGGCAATATTGTGATCTGTTTCTACCCCAGTTGGGTACTCTGGTTTGGTCCTTCACAGTTTAGGAGGAGGGACCTTAAAGTTGGGGAGTTCAGCACAAATGTAACACTTACAGTATATAACGGAATGATGTCTATGATGAGATTCAGGGTAATGACTCATGTGCGAAATACTCTTTGTCATGTCGACTCCTAATAATTATAAAATCTGCACCTGGAATGTGAGAGGCCTAGGCTCAGTGCACAAACGACAGAGTTCTGGCACAGCTGAATAGGCGTCATGTTTCAATAGCATACCTTCAGGAAACTCACTTGAATAGAGAGGAGGGGGTTAAACTGCTGCGTAAATGGAGGGGCCAACTATATGCTACGGAATACTCGGCATTCTCCTGAGGGGCAGCCATTTGGATTAGGAACACTGTCCCATTCAAAGTCTTAGAGCATAAGGTTGACAAGGAAGGGAGATTTGTGTTTATACGAGGGCTATTAGATGGTTTAAGCATCATCCTGGGCTGTATATACGCACCCAAATCAGAGCAATCGAAGTTTTTTCAGGATGTAAGTGGAGTATTATCAGGATGGGTAACACATGACTGGGTGATAGGAGGGGACTGCAATGTGGTGTTTGATATCACACTTGATAGGTCACACCCCCCACTTCATGCAACTGACAGTAGAAGACAGGCTGAGGCGCTGGTGACCTGGGCAGATGGGTGGGAACTTGTTGACACTTGGAGGACAATGAACACGACTAATAGGGAATACACATTTTATTCCCCGCCACACAAATTACACACTAGAATTGACCGTATATTCTCTTCACGGTCGCTGACTGGGTCCGTGGTGTCGGTGCTGCATATGGGTAAGACACTATCGGACCATAATCCAGTGGAATTAACGTTACAATGGGGGAGGCTTCCAATCCCCATACCAACGTGGCGCTTACAGCCAGGCTTGTTGGAAGACTCGGTCTTTAAATCCGCTTTGCTGGATGCCAGCACAAAGTACTTTAACGAAAATGAGAACACGGCCAGTTCCAGACCAATTGAATGGGATGCGTTTAAGGCAACTATGCACGGGATAGCGATGGGCACGAAAGTGGGGGTTAAACATATGGTATTGGACAAACTCAAGGCTGTGGAGGGCAGCCTGACGATGCTCGAAAGCGAAGCTGCGGGTACGGATGACAACCTTACTCAACTACAAGACGCGCATATTCAACATGCACAACTATTAGAGGAACTCCGCGTGATAGATTATAGGGAATACACTCACAGACAGCACACGCAGGCTGACAGGGCAGGCCCTCTACTGGCGCGCTTGACACGCAACGCTCCAGAGAGCACTCCTATAATGGAGGTGAAAGACCAAGGCGGGAGGATAACACAAACTCAATTGGATATAAATAACACGTTCAAAAATTATTACACTGATTTATACAGCCCACATACCCCACTTTTGGAACAAAATTTTGAATACTTCCTTTCAGACATACAACTCCCTCAACTGACACCTACACAACGGACTGAGCTTTCGAAACCCGTAACACTAACGGAAATTAGACAGGCCATTAAAGCGATGCCACGTAACAAGGCTCCTGGGTCGGAAGGCCTACCGGCTGAATTTTACCTGACGTATATTGATACTCTGGCCCCAAGATTGCACACCACGTACAGGGAAGCCCTAGAAGGAAACACATTGCCAGAAACGACATTGCAGGCATTGATAGTGTCCCTGTTGAAGCCGGGTAGGGACGCACTAAGACTGGAGAACTACCGTCCACTGTCCTTATTAAATACGGATTACAAAATCCTCAGTAAACTACTGGCGACCCGACTCTCCCAATGCAGCGCGGACATCATACACCCTGACCAATGTGGTTTTGTACCGGGTAGGAGCACCACACTGAACTTGCGGAGACTGAGTCAGTTGATGACGCAGGATGGTAGGGATGGCGGCACCGAAGGGTGTATCTCCCTGGACCTTAGACAGGCCTTTGACTCCCTGAGATGGGACTACATGTTTGCAGTGATGGGCAAATTCGGCATAACACCCGAATACGTTGCATGGGTGAAATTACTTTACCATGGCCCCACAGCACGTGTCCGAACCAATAAGTGTATTTCTGGGCAATTTGAAGTAGCGAAGGGTACTAGACATGGCTGCCCACTATCGCCCTTGCTCTTCATTATCGCCTTAGAACCCTTGCTGATAAAGGTTAGGACTGTGGCAGTTAACAAAGGAATAATCAGTCTAAATACTCACCATATTATCTCCGCTTATGCGGACAACATATTATTGTTCCTTAAAGATATGACGAGCCCACTAACACCGCTACCAGAGATTTTTGACGATTTCCGGGGTCTGTCGGGCCTCACGATCAATGAGGGCAAATTCTATGGGTACTGTTTTCATGGATCTCTTGAGGACACACATTTACAGTTCATACCGTACAGCTTCCAGATTGCTCCCGAGACTTTCAAATACTTGGGTGTACAGATCTATAGACAGCCGCAGGATCTACTGGAGGGTAACCTTGGTAGAGCCCTTAGCACCCTTAAGACACAAGTCCGCTTCTGGAACACATTGCCGCTCTCAGTGGCGGGTAGAGTAACGATCTCAAAAATGGTAGTGCTGCCCAGACTAATATTATTTCACGAACATACCAATACTGATACCCATGCCCTTTTTTAAAGCTTTAAACACGGTCTTAACGGAACTAGTGTGGGGGACCGGGAGGCGACGCATCGGCCTAGTGAAATTACAACTGCCGACGGACGGGGGCGGCATGGGAGTGCCGGACCTGATTGCATATGGCTACGCTTGCCAGCTTAGAGGAGCTATCCACCGTTTACTGCTCCCGCGCGCTAAGATACCGGACTCTACGCCACCTTTGCTCAGACTGGCACTGAGACACTGGAAGGCGGCAATCAAATACACTAATAACCGCTCTACATACGCACCCTTAATACCATTACTGGGAATTCCCCTGGGGACTGGCACACTCACGGAGCGCAGGCTGAAACCTTGGCTCGAAGCAGGAGTGTTATGTGTGGGGGATTTCTTCTCGGAGGGAAGCCTTTTGTCCTGTGCAGACTTCACCAGGTTACACCAGACCCCGAGGGCGCTGTTCCTCACGCATGCGCAGCGGACACATTACATAACCACTCACTGGGCACGAGACGGAAAGGAACCAGTTATAAACACGTTACTTACCATGCAATACCTAATGGGGACGAGCAGTCACCTGACGAAATGGCTCACCAACGGAATACGACAAGACAGAGCGGTGTCACTACAGCCCCTCCGGACCCGCTGGGAGGTAGACGCAGGCAAGGCCCTCAGGGACAAAGAATGGGAAAAGGTACTGAAATACCCCAAGAAAGTAGCACGTAATCCGAAATTCAAATTTATCCAGTTAATGATAGTCCATAGAGCATACCTAACCCCACACAGAATACATGCAATGTTCCCGGAGTCAGCGAACAAATGCCCTAGATGTAGCATAGACGATGCAGGTCTGTTACATATGTTCTGGGACTGCCCTAAGCTCGGGCACTACTGGGTTACAATCCATGAAACTTTGAGGACAGTTGCCCCGAACAGATCCTATACGTCCCTGCTGTACGGCATCCTGGGTCTGGGCCACAAAGAAAAGAAAAGGAGTGTTGCTACTAGATTTGTGGACCTAGCGCTGCTGTTGGCAAAACGAGCGATAGCGATGAGATGGAAGTCACCGAGGCTGCCTGACATTGAGAGCTGGCACGGAGAGGTAGTGAGATGGGGGAAGGCGGAAGGTCTGGAACTACAAAGGGAGGAACGCAGGGGCCTTAGGAAAATGCACATTTCTTTAGATTGGAATTTGATACTGACGGAGATTGAGACATGCGCCACAGCGCACTTTGGATGAGTATCAACACTAAAACACCACGCCTGGCGCTATGTACCCGGGCCCAACGAGAAATGCGTCCCTGGTTCACTTACAGGACGGGATGCGGAACCAGATATCATGTAATGTAACATACGCAATGTAAAGGAAAGAAAGTCGACAGTTAGGATAATCATAAGGATACAAAGACATGGGTCTATGCCAGGAAATTTAAGAATTGTGTGTTCAATAAGTGCTGAGGGTGGGAGGGGGGGAGTTTGTAGAAGTTTCTAATAAATAGAAGAGAGAAGGGTAAACAAGAAAATTGCACTGTTTACTTGTATATGTTCATATTACAGGAAAAATGTGCTATAACATGTTGCTATAATGAATGTCTGTATATGTTTGGAGTATATATGCATCAATAAAAACAATTTAAAAAAAAACTAAAAAACATTGAGAATCATACACCATGACCTGTGGGCCAAAGAATACTAATTTGCGCAGCTTCACTACTGGTGAGATCCCTATTACAAAGGTCGCTCATTTTAATTGTTTTCAAAATGGGAGTTACTGTTCCTGGTAAGAAACAAAGAGTGTCAAGAAAAAGAGAGAAATAACTGCAAGGTGCTAAACCAGTTTATGAAGGACAGTCAACAAGAGTATTTCTTGTTGCCCTCACATATCCCTGGGTATGTCATGCTTCATCATCGGGTATGTGCTCCTCGTCGAGTCGGCGCAGCAATGCCCTACAGGTCCCCTGAAGGGTCACTTTAGCGGAGATCTTTTGTTTTTTCTTGCCATGTGATGAGTGTGAGGGTGTCCTAGAGAGGGTGTTCCAGAGAGGTGGTGAAAAGTGAGTGTGAAACTAGATAAATCTGGCTTGGAGATATCACTCTGAGTTTAATAGAAGAATTTCCCTGTCAGATTAAAAAACCCACAGGTTGGTGTTACTATGGGATTAAAAATGTCCTCTAGTAGCTGAAAAAAGAGGTCAACATGTTTTACTTCTTAAATGGTCAAGTTAATCCTTGGCGCTTCATCAGGACCAGAAAGCAGTGGGAAGGTGGTAAGCCAGCCCCACGTCATCTTCATAACAAACTTTATTCGGTTTATTAAAATAGACCACAAAAGTACGAAGAAAGGAAATATTACAATAAAATAAATAGATGACAATATAATTTTCAGTACATTATAAAAATGCTTCATAAAATGATATTAAATCTTTCTTTGCTCCCCTTTCTAAGATATACTAATAATAGTTTTACATTCGGAGCTAAGGTCTTATGGGAGGGGGAAAAACAAAAACCTCAGCTCGAGGTCCGCTGCACAGTCCTACCTACCTGCATTTCTCCTAAGATAATCAATATTAATTTGAAACTATGTACAATGTTCACAACGAAAAATGAATACAATAATACATTAAGTTAAAACTGCACAGTATACAGCATATAAAAGACTTGTAGTGGTACAGGTAGTTTACCCTATCCCATAATTTACAAAAATAATGTGCCAGGTTATATCCAAAAAGGTAGAGCCAGGGATGGGTTAAGATCTAACCGCCTGATTCATCAAGCTAAATTGCACTCGCAGAGGGCAAGATTCTCAGAATCTTGCCTTTTGTGAGTGCAATTTTTGCATTTGGGATTCATCATCCCAAATGCAAAATTCAGCAGTTCGGGCTGTAGCTGCGATTAAAGGTTCCTATGGAAAATTGCATGGGGGAAAACACGTTTTGGGACCCCTCTTTTTTCTTGGCCCCCGCTTGACGAATCACCCCAGGACTTTCAGAATAGGAGCGGAGCTGGCCATAAGGTTTGAAAATTTCGCAAAGATTCGTCGACCGGCGCCAAAGTTATTCCAAATAGAATGTTGCTGATATATATGTATATATATACATATATATACATATACATATATATACATATACATATATATACATATACATATATATATATACATACATATATATACATACATACATATATATATATATATATATACATATATATATATATATACAATATATATATATATATATATATATATATATATATATATAAAACAAAGTGCCCTGAAGCAATGGAAGGTCACACAAAAGCACTCCGCCCACCGGCTTTTAATTACAAAACAACATTTGAACTTACTTGAAGGAATACTTTATGCTCGCAATGGGACTCCGTGTCCCATCATGCATCAAAGAGACAACATTGAGCATACGCCTACTGGGGGCAGTTATACTAACAAATAAAGCTGGAAATGAGAGAAAAAAAGCGAGCCTCAGGTGTTGGTTTTTGTGGCCCAGGAAGAAGAGGTTTACATACCTTGAAACGCGTTGGCATGCAAATTACAAAGTGGAGCAGAGAGGCAGGCTGCATCATCAAAGCCGGTGGGCAGAGTGCTGTCGTGTGACCTTCCATTGCTTCAGGGCACTTTGTTATCTATATCTATATATCTATATATATATATCTATCTATATCTATATCTATATCTATATCTATATCTATATCTATATCTATATATATATATATATATATATATATATATATATATATATATATCTTACCTTTGGTAAGGGATGGGTCCCTACTTGTAATCCTCATTCTCCCTCGTGGAAAGTTTCTTTGCTTTTCTCTGTCCTACCTTGATCCCCTGCCCCCCCTTTACCATTCACTGATCCCTCTTGTACTCGGTCCCTGATCCCATCTTGCATAAGGTGCCAGCTCAATTGTGCCAGTCGTTGTGACTTTAGTATTATGGAAATGTGTCCACTTGGTGCCATCCCAGTCCTGTACCCTTGAAAGTGCGTCTGAAAGTACTCTACCTGCCCACAGAACTTCCCGACTAAGATTAGGGTACTGTGTTCAGCAGGCTGAAGTGGGTCCCTGTAGCCAGACAATGCTCCATCATGGTCAACCTGAACTTGCGGTCCAGTGCAACCCTGTAACCTTAGTTGGCGCTTTGTGCTTTTTGCCACCATTTTCACATAAATCTTTAAAATTGCAGATTTTCAGCTCTATTGATTGGATTTTTATTGTTTTGGCTGTGATTTATTTATTAAAATTAGCACTATTGTTGTAAATTGGCGTGAGCCTTTTTTGGTGTTGTATTTTCACTTTGTTATTGTTTGAAGTTCTGCATACATACTTTACGCATTGCCTCCGAGTCAAGCCTAACTGCTTTGTGCCAAGCTACCAGTGGGTTGAGCACACTTTAATTTGCGGTTTGCTTGTGACTTCACACTCACACTCACAAGAATTGTGGTTGCAGCATGAGTAGGGTTTCACCCCCTTCAACCAACAACCCAATTTCTTACACAGAGATCAGTGGGGAGGATTAGGGCATATGTTTGTGCAGTGCCATATAGTGATTTTGTGTTACACTGAAATCTAAGATAAATAGTGTAAGATCAATTTGAGTTAAAATTTCTCCTTGGTATCCTTTATGCTTTTTTGCAAATTCACTCTTACTCTATCCGAATGTTTGGGTTTGTCTTCCCCTGCAAAAATGGAATTTGAGCTCCTCAATCTGGAGAGCTACGCTGTGGCTGAGCCAAATTATTTTTGTGAGGAGAGGGGGCTGCCTGCCAAAAAGGAGCACCAGAACGGCAGAGCTCCAAAAGGCTTTGAGGCCATGGGCAGAGCACAAATATTTACCAGTCAACAGATGACCAGGATGGAGAGGATGCTGTGGATGGGCCAGAGAGGAGCCCAGATGAGGGTCCTGAGATGCAGCAGTCAGCTGAAAGGATTGACTTGTCTCCTGAGTTAGAGCTCCATGCCAGAGAAAATAGGAGTGGGTCATCTTAAGGTCTATCCCCAGAGGAGCTGGCATACTGGAAGGCCAAAAGGGAGTTTATGGTCCAGTTAAAAATGGTAGGGATAAAACGGACTATGGAGGCCGAACAAAAGAAACTGGGCATGGAAGAAAAGAAACTGGCAATGGAGGCAGAGCAAAACAAACTGGCCTAGGAGGAAAATAAATTGGCCCTGGAGGCAGAGGAGAGGAAAATGGCCCATGAGCGGAGCCTCAGAGAGCTGGACATAAGAGCTAGACAGGCTGAGTTC
The DNA here is from genome assembly GCF_964261635.1 of Lissotriton helveticus. NCBI lineage: Eukaryota > Metazoa > Chordata > Amphibia > Caudata > Salamandridae > Lissotriton > Lissotriton helveticus. Next base: position 537,900,235 of record NC_136061.1, read on the forward strand.
AGCGATGTTGGTGGGGCAGCATTCCTACAGTGCCCTCTGGAGACAAGAGGGTCAACATTCCTAAACGTCTGGTGCCTGACTTTGTTGTGGGGAACAACATGGAAGAATATGCCTGGTGAGGAGAGCAACACCCTACTGGCCCAAGAGAAGGGGGACACAATGAGGTGTTCTGCCTGAAGGAAACCCTTGTCAGGAAGTATGGTCTCACCCCTGAAAAGTATAGTCAAACGTTTAGTGACAGCCAGAAGCTGGTCCATCAGTCCTGGAGGAATTGTGTAGATTCCTTTGTCAAAGAACTGGTTGGTTGGGTGAAGGGCAGTGATGTGAAGGATTACCTGGGGCTGTATAACCTGATTGCAAAAGAGCACATGTTCAGTCTTTGTTTTGCAGATCTGCACCAACACCTGACTGATTATAAGCTCACTGGACCAAGGGAGCTTTCAAAAGAGGCAAACCACTGGCTCAGAAACAGGTTCCATAAGAAGGTACCTGGGATTGACTCTAAGAAGGGTGGGTTCAGGTTCCCTCCAAGCCAAGTGAGGGTTAGGTCAGCCAAGGAAGACACAGGCGAGTCCCAGAATAAGGGGAGAGGAAAGGGTTCCCATGCCCCTTCTGAGAAACAGGGAGGAGGGTCTGGTGGGTGGTGGCCCAGGGTGCACCATTTCCAATTCTGCTGCTTTGATTGTTACCATCTATGACACAAGCAGGGTGCCTTTGTCTGTCTTAAGAAACCACCCACTGGTGAGACCTCTACAGGGGTGGCTAATGTAGTCTTATGGGTAAGTAGCCCCCAAGGGCAGGTCATGGACCATGCCACGATCTCCCTTAGCTGGGAGGTAGACTCAGAGGGATTGTGATCCCAGAGGGTGGGAGTCATCACTTCCACCAGATTGAAGTGAATGGGATCCCTGTCTCTGTTCTGAGGGATTCTGGACCTAGCCAGACCAAGTAGCGGAAAGGCTGTTTTCCCCAGAGCAGGCCAGGTCCAAGGGCAGGACCTTTTTGCACCCCATGGCCACAGTATCCCTAGAGTGGGGTGGGCAGATTCATCAGGAAAGGATCCTAGTTAGTCCCCAGATACCCATGGACTGTGTTCTGGGGAATGAGTTGCCCCAGGTGTCAGGAGAACTGGGAGGGATGGCTGCCCAGGGTGCCCTGATAGTTCAGTGTTCTGGGAGTACTGTTACGTGGCCCATAAGGACATTGTCGTCTTAACTAAGTTAGCATGAGCAGGTTGCAGCTTGCCTTCTGCATTGCGCACGTTACTACACGTCTTTATTTTTTGCAATAATTTATACGGCTCTTTTCACATGAGAACTCATTGCCTTGTTTACTCTGTATGTTCCTGGGATTTTGACAGAACATTATGTGCAAGGTGAACAAGAATGCCCCTTGTTATTTTGTTCTGGCCAGGCCTTAGCACTTAGACAAAACATATTGATGCAGCTGTTGTGTGGACAACGTACTTTAGTTTTTAGTGGGATACACGAATAGGTAGCACACACTTAGAGAGGGACCTTTCCAGGTAGAAGAGCAAGACAGCACCCATTATGTAGATTTACCATCTATAGGCTAAGGTATGGGGTCTGCTGACAAAGCCCAGAGATATTCCAATTTATAATTATACTACTTCTTAGCAAGGGGAGGGAGGTTAGGCTCCATTGTCTTTCCATGAAGACATCTCCCTTCATGATTTATGGACTGTATTTGTACTATGCATGTTCCTGCTTGTTGTGGCACGTATACTGTATGTTAGGGCACGTTAGTTAAAATAAATATTTTAAACTGTTTCGTGTCTCTGTCAGATCTTATTGTGGACAAGTACAAGAGTGCAAGAGAAAGGGTGAGTCTTGTTCCCGAGATTCCTGAGAGATCTGGGAGTGTTGTGTTCTGGGGTGTCTAATCATTTGTTTCTCTGTAAGTAATTAGCAGAGCAAGTGAGACACTATAGCTAGTCAGTCCGAGGCTTATGGGTACTAAGGTGGTAGGATGACTCAGTCCCTATACACCAAGGTTCTATAATCCTGCTCATAGTTCTGTTTTTGGGCAGAATCCCTGCACCAGTACTACTCCCAAAAAGAGAGTACAGAGGTAATATGGAGGGGCAGGAGGTGGAAACAGTCCACAGTGGGAGAACCAGTGGATCATGGGTTACACACTCTGAGAACAGAGCACCGAACGACTGGCCCTGGTGAGGACACTTCTGACCAGGAGGTGCTCCTTACTCTGTCACAGAGACAGAGTGCTGGAGACCGGCACCAGGCAAACCCCTACATGACACAGACCGAGTTTGTCACCCTTGAGGGGAGTGGTCCCCGCCCCCTCCGAAGTCCCAGCTTGCCAGGCACCTGTTCAGTCTCTGGGTGCAGACCCTGAGCTGTAGCCAGCCTCAGCAACCACTCCTGGACTGGTGGGAAGGCGAGTGGAAGAAGGATGACTAACACCCAGGTTAAGTTGCCCCTCACTTTGAAAAACCTTGGAGGCCAGAGACCCCTAGGTGGTCTGGGGCTTGGTTCTTGACACAGACAGTTGTCAGTGGCCTCTGTTGATTACTGTCTTTATGGGCAGAGTATTCCTTGGGATGAGGACAAAAGTCTGATCCAAGGGGTGGAGTGGGCCACATCACTTTGTTGGCCATGGTGGTACTGTTGAACAGGTTAAGGTTAGGAGCTGCACAAATATGGTCCACAAAGGATTCCCCATGGTTCATTCTAATGGCTCATTAGATTTAGACAGAGAGATACAAATGATTTCAGAGAGGCGTCGAACTGACAAGTGTCCCTGCATAACAGGGCCTTTGTCCATGTTCTATCACCTAAACATGGAAACCCATCAAGGTATTGATTGATCTACCCTGGCTTTTGGTTGGAGGGGTGGCATTCACTGTTCTCCCTTGCACTCTGTCCTGTTCCCAACTTGCATACTGTGCCAGCTCAATTGTTCAAGTAGTGGTGACTTTTGTACTATGAAAAAAGTGTCCATCAAGTTCAACTAATATAGAATACAGGTACTACATTGGCAGTAACAGTGTACACTTCCATTCCTATACCTATTGTAACAGTTTAGAGTATAGATGCACGTTAGACTTGTCCCTTACTACAGAGGCATCCACATTTTATTTACTTTGCCGTTCTGTTTTCTGAACCTATTTTTGTTGGCCTTTACCATTGATAACCAATGCTAAAGTGCTTGTGCTCTCTCCTTTAAAACAAGGTAAATTGGCTTACACCCAATTAGTCTACTTAATTTACTTTTAAGTCCCTATTAAAGCTGTACTACATATACCCAAGGCCTGTAAATTAAATGCTACTAATGGGCCTGCAGCACTGATTGTGCCACCCACTCAAATAGCCCTTAAGCCTGTATCTGGCCTGCTATTGCAGCCTGTGGGTGCAATTGTTAACTGCCATTTCAACCTGGCAAAATAAACCTTTTACTAGGCCCTAACCTTCCTTTTTCACACATATTTCAGCCATAGGACAGTTCCTGATACCTTGGGGGTGCAAATCTTAAAAAACTTCCTTTACCTCAAAGTGGACACCGACTAAAAAATATTAGGCCTCAGACCCCAACTCTTCAGCACACTTCTGTACCTGTACACTCTGCCAGGAAGAAGGACTGTTGTGCTGCTGAAAGGACTGCCATTCTGCTGGACTGCTGCCCTTTTGCCTGGGTGAGAAGGACTGGAACTACAGCTCTAAACCCAGGCCCCCAGAATGACTCCAAGGGTTAGTTAGCCTGCCTCCTGATCCAAAGCTTCAGGGACATAACAGGCGTCCAACAATATTTAACACAGCACCTGGACTCTGCCATCTGTGAGTCTTGCCCTCACAAGTGGTGCCATCCCAGTCTTGGACTCTTGGAACTGGGCCTGAAGATGCTCTTCCAGCTCATCTGTGGACTCAGCAGGACTAACACAACTCCTCCACAGTGTGGTGCATCTTCTGCAGAACAGCCACATGGCCTTTGCTGCTCGATGCATCACCCACAGAACCGATGCATCATCGTATGCTGTGCGGACTTCCCTAATGCAAGAACTTTGCATCTCACCCTACTCACCGGTCTATACATCTCTTTGCAACCAGGATTGATATTCTGTGTTCGGTGAGACTAAGTGGGTCCCTGTAGCCAGCCCGTGCTCCATCATGGTCAGCCTGAACTTGTGACTTTGTTCCAGTCTGCTGAAACCCAGATAACCACAGTTTGTGCTTTTTGGCCCTATTTTCACTTAAAATATTTACATTGCACATCTCTGGTTCCACTGTTTGAAACTTTGTTGTTTTAGTCTTGATTTATTTATTATAAGTTACTCTATTATTCCAAAAGGGTGCAGGACTTTTTTGGTGTTGTGTTTTCACATTTTTTAATGCTTGAAGTGCTGCATAAATACTTTGAACATTGCCTGTGAGTTAAAACGGACTTCTCTATTCCAAGCTACCAGAGGGTTGAGGACAGGTTAATTTGGTGTTTGCTTGTGACCACACACTGACAAGATTTGTGGTGGCTGCTTGAGTCAGGTGTTAGCTTTCTCAACCAGTAATCCAATTTCGTACAATGCCTTTAATGCAACCTTCCTCTCACACAAACAACAGGTGCATGTGCAGCAGCACAATAAGATTCCATGTATGCAGGAAGTAAGCATCAGGGTGTTACCTGCCATTTATCTAATTGGGCACTGCACCATTGAAAGCTGTTTTTTGTAGGGCTATGGCCACCTCTTTTTCCTCTCCAGGATTTAGAACAGAAAGCACAATGGGAGTCTAAGCAAAGAGAGTGAGAAGAGGGAAACAGAGAAAGAGATGAGGGAAAGAGTAAAATGAAAAAACGCAGATAGATATCAGAAAGAGAAAGAGAGAAGCGAGTCAGCAAATGTATAACTGAAAAGAAGAAGAAAAGGAGAAAATGGAGTAGGGACAGCATGGACATTAGTACCAGGAATGCTTGAGTTTCTCAGTCTGGCGCTGGTAAGCGTTACCAGTGTGACTCAAGTGCTACCTCTTCTTTGCATTGCTCATGCTTGGGAACACATTTTCAATACACAAAAGACGAAATGAATGTAATCGGCAATGCTTTTTCTTCAAACCTACAGTATCGTAGGTTCTGATATAAATCAAACACTGTGGGCCATTATGAGTGGCAAGAAAATTCTACACCTGCCCCTTCCTACTGTACCAATACCACAGCTACCGGTAACCCCAGGGGGCAAAGTTACTGGCCAATTGCAAGTGGTGCTCGGAGCGTCCCCTTGAAAATGAGGAATTACCATAGGAAATTGGCGATTCCAATCCGGATTCCCATGGTTATTTCTCATTCTTATTAACCCGTCTGTAGTTCACCAGGAAACTGCGCCTGCCTTCGGGGGACATGTCCAAGTCTGTGGGGCTGCCTCTGAACGTGTCATTCCGATGGAGATAATAACCAGCCCCATCAATATTTAATGCAAGACTCGTAATCTAGATCTGCATGTGCATAGAGGAGACTAGTGGGCACAAAGTTTCCTTCTTCTGTCAACGTTTGAGTGCCTTTGGAAATTTAAGGTGCATAGAGATGTTAAAGAAATAAATGTGTTTTATGGAGAGATGTTTTAAATGTTTTTAAAAGAGAAAGTTAGATTGTCAAAGAAATTAGAATTCTTCAAGCATAATAATGTGTTTATGAATAAAATAATCCTGCAATTTAATTTTAGACACATGCAAGTGGATTTAATAAATCAAGGATTTGATCTGTTGTTTTAATCTATGATAGGAACATAGACAATCACGGTACATGAACCAGACGTGAACAAATGATTAAAACACTTACTTCCCAGTAGTATCTCAGCTGACTTAGCCATTCAAAGTCATTTTCATCACTGACTTGCTTATTGACGAGTGACGTGAGGACATCTCTGGCATGGACATCGAGCACCACCAGTGCTCCCAGAGTTACGCGGTTCTGCTTGGACAGCTGGCCACGCACCAAACCCACAATATCGTCAATCTGTCTGTTGTTCTGCTCCAGATAGTTCTGAAGATCCTGAGAGACAGGATACACAAGGCATGACGGGATAGGCTACATTTCTTCACAATATAATGCTCTTAATTCTTTTTTCATTATTCCATTCACCAGGCCCCATTCATTAAAATAAGGAGGGCATTTGCCTATGTAAAAGTACACATTCTACCGGATGCAGGCTCACTACTTTTAGCAACCAAAAATATTATCAGTAATGCATCTGGAAATCTGGGCTAACTGCAGGTTTCCAGGTGTCTACTTGCAATCTCATGTGACATTTTTAAGAGCTGCTATTTTCTCAATACGGAAATATCTGAAATGTTTCCCTTTGAAGAAACTGGCAACCCCACTCCTATGCATCGTCATGAGTCTTTGGGGTATTCTATTCCCCTCCCCATCTTAGAAATTAATTTACTGCCGCCTTTTACTGGAGCAATGCTCTTACCATTTTTAGGGTGGAAAAGCATCAGAGAAGAATTAGGGAAAGTCCACACGCTGACAAGTTTGTAGGCATTCACAAATTCCCAAGGCAAACCAAACCTTGATCAGCCTGAACCAAAGTCTGTTCCTGGAGTTTACTACTGTATAATTTTACAGAAGGGAAATGGGAGCACACAGCCTCACCTTCCAGCACAGTTCGTCCCTTAGCATGGCTGTAGTGTTTCACCAAAGTTGGTGCAGATAAGTGCTGAATCTCATTTTTTAGGTCTTGCCTAGGCAGCGCTTGAGCTGTCTCTTCAAGACATGCTGTATTCCGGATATGTGCATAAAGCTCTTCCCACTTTCCCATCTTTTTAATTGCCTCTTGTCCCTGTCCTCTGTAAATGGTGGCTTTTCATTGGTCAATAGGCTTAGTATTCCCTTCTTAGTACTGCCTTGTCTCTTCTTTTAACCTCTCATGAGGACACCCTGTTACATGTGTTGCTACTCCCTAGGTTTTAATTACAGCCTCAAGGCACTATTTTCTTAAAACGCTTCAGGCAAGACTCACACTTGGTCCTAAGCTAGGCTGGCAGTGGTTACGTTGCTTACTAGAACATCTCATATATATATGAGAAAGTCTATAAATGTTGCTTAATCACCTCCACACAGAGTACAACCTAATCAGAAATTAATGTAATAATTCTTTTGTCACATTTCAAAGCTTATGTCTGTATATATGGACATAGCTATTTGAATGTACTCTTAGTACTGTCTTGCATGAAATGCATTATGGGTAGGGTGGATTTCCGAAATCTTCTGCCAGGTGCAGTATCATAAATGACCAAAAGAGGTCTGTAGTGCAGAAGCCTTGCTCACTAGAGACTTCTAGGAGCAGCTTGCGGTACTGCACCTAGACATGCAGGGCTGTGCCTTGCTCACTAGGGACCTCTAAGAGCACCTTGTGGTACTGCACCTAGACATGTAGTGCTGGTGCCTTGCTCACTAGGGACCTCTAGGAGCAGCTTGCGGTATTGCGCCGAGGCATGCAGTGCTGTTGCCTTGCTCACTAAGGACCTCTAGGAGCAGCTTGCGGTACTGCACTGATACATGCAGTGCTGGTGCCTTGCTCACCTGGGAATTCTAGGACCAGTTGAGGTACTGCACTGAGACATACAATGCTGTTTCCTGGCTCACTACGCAAGCGTTTGCAATGCTCTAGGTCTCGCATTACTGAAAGTATGAGCTATTGGCGTTGTAATATTATTTGCAACACCAATTCCTCAGACTATCAGTAATGCGAGACCTATTGCATTGCAAATGCTTGGTATCTCTACTGATGAAGAGTAATATCTAGAAAAATGTGTCTAGAGATTTACAGCACTAACCTGAACTGACTTTGGTGAAACACTACAGCTAATACGTAAGCATTTATTGTAAACTTCATTTACTACACTACTAAAGGACGAACTATGCTCAGAGGTGAGGCAGTGTGCTCCCATCCCCCTTCTGTTTGAAAAGACTCCCTTGAGCCATTAAGCTGGCGAGCTTTTGGAGATGCACCTGTGCGCCAGAGAGAGGTACTGGGGTCTGAGAGGATTGTGGCAGCTTTCTCTGCACTCCTGATTAATGTTTTTCTTTTAACTCTACTGATGAAGGATAATATCTAGAAACACGTTTCTAGAGATTTACAGCACTAACCTTAACCACCTTTGGTGAAACACTACAGCAAATATTCAAGTAATCACTTTCTGTGAACTGCATTTATCACAATGCTAAGGGGGGGACAGCGTTGGAAGGCAAGGCAGTGTGCTCCTATCCCCCTCCTACAGTATAACTGTATACAGTACTAGTGACAAAGAATTACACAATATTAAATGCATTTAGCCATAAATGTAGGCTTATAGTAAAAAATGGCTTTGTGTTTTTTGCCCAGAGTGTTTTAAGACTACAGAGCCTCAAGCAACAAAACACTACTCTTTCAGCAGCGTTCTTTCTTTCATCTCAAGACACATTGAATATTGGTATACCTAGGTTACCAGTTTGATTATATCCGAAGTGATCTATCCCATAACATCACAGGTAAAACATTGTATTGCATGGTAGTATTTATTTAGTGCTTTAAACACCTAAGGTGGCCGCAAAACGCTTCAATTGGCATATGGTTTCTGGCACTCTTTCGGAACATATGTAAAAAGATCTTGCTAACTTCATAATTTGACTAAGCTGTGTTGACTGCCACAAAGAAAACCTCTCATGCCCACCAACCAGAAAAAAAACACTACGAGCTTTACTAGTTCTTTCTTAAATCCAACTTTTCTTGACATTTTTACTGTGAGAACGCCTCTTTAGTTATGCAGAATCAATGAAATTGTAAGTTAAACACCTTGAAGCTTTTATAAAATGGTTTTAACAAATAATTATCTAGCCAAAAAAAACATTAATTTAAATAGCAACACTGGGTCACCTTCCATCGTTGGCGCTTTATGACAGGTAGTGAGTTGGGATATTCTGACTCCAAATATTGGCGCTTCCAGTAAGATTCTGAAATTATCCCACCCAAGATTGAAAAATTTGAAAAGAATGTCTGGCTCACATGAAATCAAGCATTATGGTAGGGAGTTTGCCTTAATCTCCCTTCATGCTTTTGTGTACGTAGAAGAAAATGATTGGTAGCCCAACAGAACAAGTTACTTACCTTCGGTAACGCTTTTTTCTGGTGGATACAGTCCCTGCCTGTGGATTCCTCACCTTGTGAATATCCCTTTGCGTCAGCATCATTCGGAAATTCTTTTTGTAGCATTGCGCCGACGTGGACGACGTCACAGTAGCACGGCATCGCGCGCGGCTCCGCTGACGTCACCGACTCCATAATAGGCCCACGTCGGCGTGATGACATCAGTTCCGCCCTTTTTTCCGTGCCTTCGAGGCACATGGACGGACCGACCACAGTATATATATATACACAGTATACACAATAGTCAAGGTAACACACACAGTGTGAAGACAATGAAGCTAATCAAGTAGAATAACACACCACTTTTGAAAGCAACAAACATTGCCAATAACTTGGGGATAGAAGAGTGGACAACGGGGAGGTGGGTGGGTCAGTGAAGAATCCACAGGCAGATACTGTATCACCAGAAAAAGCGTTACCGAAGGTAAGTAACTTGTTCTTCTGATGGATACATCTGCCAGTGGATTCCTCACCTTGTGAATAGAGTCCCACAGCAGTCCCCTCTCCTGGAGGAGGGTGTCCACTCTACTATACCAAGAAATCCTGTAGGACAGAAAGCGCAAAGTGACAATCCCTCCTCACTTCGGAATCTAAGCAGTAATGCTTCGCGAAAGTGTGGAAGAAGGCCCAAGTTGCCGCTCTACAAATGTCCTCCACAGGTACACCCTTAGACAAAGCAGAAGTAGCAGATCTTGCTCTAGTTGAATGATCTCGTAAACCTTCAGGAGGTTCCTGACCCGCCAGTGAGTAGCATATCTTGATGCACAAGACAATCCATCTTGAAAGTGTGCGCTTGTGCACCACCTTGCCTCTTCTGGCTCCAACAAAACCCACAAAGAGCAGGTCATCCACTCTGAACTATCAGGTTCTGTCCAAGTAGAAGCTCACCGCCCTCTTTGGGTCCAAGCGGTGAAGTCTCTCCTCCTCCTTGGAAGGTTGAGGGGTAGGATAGAAGGTAGGAAGGGTAACAGACTGTCCTAGATGGAAGGGAGTTACCACCTTAGGCAGAAAAGCAGCCCTGGTCCTGAGTACCTTTCGTTCAGCATGAATGGTCAAGAATGGGGGGTTTGAACTAAGAGCTTAAAGCTCACTTACCCTCCTTTCCAAGGTAATTGCAACCAGAAAGACCGTCTTAAAAGACAACAGTCTCAAGGGACACTTGTGTAAAGGTTCAAAAGGGGAACCCATTAAAAATGTAAGAACAAGGTTCAAGTCCCATTGAGGTACAATAAAGGGAGTAGGAGGAAATCTATTTATAAAACCCCTTTAAAAATCTTAAAACAACAGGAGATTTAAATAAAGTCGACTAATCAGGCAAACAGAGAAATTCCAATAATGCCGAAAGATAACCTTTCACTGTAGCCACAGCAAACCCTTGCTGAGCCAAAGAAAGTGCAAACTGAAGTATGTCTGACAAACAAGCCCTCAAAGGTTCGATGGATTTCTCTCCACACCAAGAAACAAATTTAGACCACCTATAAAAGTAGATAGACTTGGTGGAATCACGCCTGGCCGATAAAATGACATCCACCACATCATGTGGAAGAGAAAAGGAATTCAGATTGCCCTGTTCAATCTCAAGGCATGAAGGTGTAAGGTCTGGAGGTGGGGTGTAGAACCTGCCCCTCCATTTGAGAGAGGAGATCTGCCCTGAGAGGGAGACGGAGAGGCGGGCACGAGGAGAGGTGGAGAAGATCTGTGTACAACACCCTTCTTGGCCAATCCGGAGCGACCAATATGACTTGGGCCTGGTCTTGACAAATCTTCCACAGAACCCGAGGAATCAAGGGTATGGGAGGAAACGCGTAAAGGAGTTGTGAGTCCCATCTCAACTGAAACGCATCCCCCAACGCTCCCTGCATCGGATACTGGAGGCTGCAGAATAACGGACAGTGAGCATTCTCGTGAGTGGCAAACAGGTCCACCTGAGGAGTCCCCCACGTTCGAAAGATGTGACAAACTACTTCTGGATGAAGCCTCCACTCGTGGTCGGCTGAGACCTGCCGGCTGAGACTGTCTGCACATACGTTCAGAACTCCGTCCAGATGATTTGCCATAAGACAAATCTGATGTTCCTGAACCCAGGACCAGAGACGCAGAGCCTCTCTGCAGAGACACTGCGACCCCACTCCTCTCTGCTTGTTGACATACCACATCGCGGTCATGTTGTCCGTTAGGATCTGAACCGACTGACCACGAAGGGAAGGGAGGAAGGCCTTGAGCGCCAAACGTATCGCTCGCAACTCTAGAAGGTTGATGTGAAACAACCTTTCCTCTGGAGACCAAAGACCCTTGATCTCCATATGCCCCAGATGAGCACCCTACCCTAGAGTGGATGCATCATGTATCACTGGGGCAACCGATGGAGGCAGATGGAAGGGCTTTCCTTGAGACAGATTGCCTTCCACGCTCCGCCAAGACAGATCCGTCACAGCTTCTCTGGAGATCCTCACAGACTCCCTGAGATCTCCGTTGTGCTGATACCACTGCCTGCGGAGGCACCACTGGAGTGCCCTCATGTGCCAGCTTGCATGGTTGACCAACACAATGCAGGAAGCCATCAGACCGAGCAGACGAAGGACCTTCAGGACTGGAACGAGAGCTCCATTGTAAAATAAAGGAATCATTTCCTGTATGTCGAGAATCCTTTGAGGAGGTTGGATTGCTCGACATACAGTTGTGTCCAGTACGGCACCTATGAACAGGTTGCGCTGGGAGGGCACCAGGTGAGATTTGGGCACATTTATCTAAAAACCCAACCTGTACAACAACTGAATTGTGACTTGCAGATGATGGAGCACTTTCTCTGGAGATTCCGCTTTGATAAGCCAATCGTCCAGATAAGGGAATACTGGAATCCCTGACCTTCTGAGATGTGCAGCCACCACAGCCATCACCTTGGTGAAGACTCGAGGCACAGTAGTAAGACCAAACGGAAGGACCGCAAACTGGTAGTGTTTCAAACCCACCGTAAAACGGAGATACTTCCTGTGCGACTTCAGGATTGGGATGTGAAAATACGCATCCTGCAAGTCAATCGACACCATCCAGTCTTCTTCCAGCACGGCTTGAAGAACCTGTGCAAGGGTGAGCATCTTGAACTTTTCCTGTTTCAGATACAAGTTCAAGATCCTGAGATCCAGGATTGGACGAAGTCTGCCATCCTTCTTGGAAATCAGGAAATACCGGGAGTAGGATCCCTGACCCCTTTCCTGCTCCGGAACCACCTCTATTGCGCCTTTTCTTAATAATGCCAGGACTTCCTCCTGCAGAAGTAGCAGATGGTCCTCTGAGCAAAACCCTTAACAAGGAGGGTAATTCGGAGGGAATTCCCGAAAGGGAAGTGCATACCCATTCTCTACGAGATCGAGAACCCAAAGGTCCGAAGTGACTGATTGCCAATCCCGTAGAAAATAGGTAATCCGACCCCCTACAGGACCCACATGATCCGGAATAGCGGATCTAGGGCTGCTTTGCTGATGTTGGAGGGGGTTGGGAAGAGGAAGAGGAGGAGGAGGAGACCTGACGTCCTCGAGGACGAGCTTTCTGCCTACCCCTGTATGACTTATACAGTGGATTTTGTTGCTGTTGTTGCTGCTGCTGTCGAGACTGTCTATGGGGACAAAAGGAGGAGCTTCCAAAACCCCTATATCTTTTGTTCACAGTTCCTCTGGACTGTAGACCCAAAGATCTGGCTGTAGCCCTGCTGTCCTTAAACCTCTCCAAAGCTGCATCAGCCTTTTTTCCAAAAAGGTCTGAGCCATCAAAGGGCAGATTTAATAATGCAGCTTGGACGTCCGCAGAGAATTCAGATGACTTCAACCAGGCTGCTCTTCTCGTAGCAATTGAAGTCCCCATAACTCTTGCTACCGAGTCAGCAGTGTCTAGTCCACTTTGTACGACTTGCCTTGCAGCAGCTTGAGTGCCAGCCAACATTTCATTAACATTTTTTCTATCCTCTTCCAGAATTTTTGGGGCCAATTGTCTTACAGAGTCCGTCAAGGCATATATATAGCCCCCCAAGAGACATGTGGCATTCGTGGACTTAAGAGCCATACTCGCCGATGAAAACACTTTCTTAGCAGTTTGGTCCTGCTTTTTTGACTCTTTGTCCCCAGGCACCTGAGGGAAAGCCCCCACAGATTTCTTTGAACAGGCTGCCTGTATTACCAAGCTCTCTGGCAAAGGGTGAGATGATAAAAAGTCTGGGTCACCAGGAGCCACCCTGTACCTCGTTGCAACACCTTTTGCAACAGCAGGAGCCGTGAGAGGTCTATTCCATACATCCAAAATAGGTTCCGTCAAAGCCTCATTGAAAGGAAACATTGGTTCCACATCAGAAGACGGGGAATGGAGGACTTCAGTTAACAAATTAGACTTGAACTCAGCAGTAGGCAGAGTTAAATTCAAAAGTTCTGCTGCCTTTTTGATGACCACATGGTACGGTGCATTATCCTTTGAAGAGGCATCTGCAATTACAATACAATACAATTCTTCAGGTTGATGAGCCGGAGTCGTCGAACCCTCTGGTAAGGGAGCCTCTTCTTCCTCTCGAACTGGAGAATGAGACGGCGCCCGAGAGAGATTCGACACTGGAGCCGGTGAATGCTCCGGCGACTCCACAGGCGAAACCTCACCAACCGGATCCACAACTGGAGAAGGGAAACGCTCTTTACGACGTCTCCTACCTGGCGACTTTGCTCTCGAATCTGAATTCTTGCCTGAGTGATGTCGAGACTCATGCCTTCTCTTCTTGTGCTTCTTCTTTGTTGATCTAGAAGCATGCCCCGACCATGACTTCGAAGGCGACGCCATGCGAGACCTCGACCTCGTCTTCGACCTTGACCACCTCGAACGCGACCTCGAAGACTTCTTCTCCTTTTTACCTTGGCTACCAGAAGCTTAGCCTCTCTTTCACGAAGGGCCTTCGGGTTCATTTTCCTGCAGGAAGAGCAACCTTGAACATCAGGGTCCGAACTCAGGCACCAGATGCAATCCTCATGCGGATTCGCGATCGACATCATCTTCCCGCATTCTCTGCACGGCTTGAACCCGGTCTTCTTCGAGGACATCTCGACAGGTGAAAAAGAAGCAAGAAGACACCAGTAGAAACAAACAGTAACAAAGTTACTAAACAGCCACAGAGGATCCCTCGAAAACCGTTAGCGTCGACGACGCGGAAAAAAGGGAACTGATGTCATCACGCCAACGTGGGCCTATAATGGAGTCGGTGACGTCAGCGGAGCCGCGCGCGATGCCGTGTTACTGTGACGTCGTCCACGTCAGTGCGAAGCTACAAAAAGAATTTCCAAATGTTGCTGACGCAAGGGGATATGCACAAGGTGAGGAATCCACTGGCAGATGTATTCATCAGAATGAAAATTACTGCACTTCTCATTTTATATACTTCAGGTCAATTACGTTTACTTTACATATAGAAGATGCAAATAACAGAAGCAACTTACAAAGAGCTTATCCACTGTCATTTTTGAGAGTGACACCAAGACACTCGAGCGTTGTACAAACATTGAGTGTCATATGATAGTTGGAGATGTTTTTTATTTTTTATTAACTTATTGGTATTTTCAACAAGATATAATAACACTGATACATCCCATCAACATCATCAAAAGAGGGTACATGTATGTGCACAAATTGCTACTTTTTTTTAATATCCCGCACATATAGGCCCATTTAGCCATCGCCTACTTTCGATTCAAGGCCATAGTGCGTAGGGAGGGGGGTGACACTTTGACCGTTCAGTGGTCGGGCTCTGCGAAAATCTGACTGTCAGTTCCTCGTAAATTACCCATCTTTCTGCCGCCCCTCTCATTCCAATCAGCATTGCCCCAGTTCTCTCATCTCAGGGGTAAGCAGGCGTATCACCCTCTCCCGCTTCCAGAGGGCTGGATCAGCATATACAGTTTCAAGGGGTCCCAAAAGTCCTTATGTCTGGAGAACAGTGGAAACAGTTCAGAGTATATAGACATTTGTTCTTGGCACAGTAAATCTTAGATTCAGTCCTTGAATTTGGGAGCCCACCCCCATCCCACGCCGCCCTGCGCTTGGCTAGCAGTAATCCAAGTGAAGTGTAACGCCTGACCAATGCCTCCATATTTTCGGTGTACCAAGCAGTGCCACAAGTCGGGTGAGTTGCAGCTGTGAGCTCGTCATTTGGGTCAGGGCATCGGACACCTGTGTCCAATAGTTATTAACCGAGTGACAGGACCACGCCAAATGGAGGAAGTCAGCTCCCACTGCCCCGCATCTATCGCACATATCAATGGTGTGCACGCAGCAGCGAAGTAACCTAGCTGAAGTAAAGTAAATGCGGTATAAAAATGTATAGTGTATGTTGCGTAATCGTCTGCTAGCCGTTATCTTGCCAGTCTGTTGACAGCAATATTGCCATTTTGGATCACTAAAGCTGTCGCCCAAGTTGGCCTCCCATCCCGACCATGCCCCCACCTCTATCCTCGTCTGTTCTGCTTGGACACTACGGTATGGTATCAAAATTATGTGTGTGAAGTCAGGTGTTTGGAGAATCACATGCAAGGAGGTGAGTGTAGGGAGCTCCTTTGGGAAATCAGGAGTAGCTGCCTTGACATTGTGCTGCAGACAAACATACAAGAATATGTCCATTGGAGTTGGGGCAATGTCCCAGAAGAAAAACACACTGCTGGCAAAGCTCCCCTCCCTATACAGGTCTCCCCATGTGTGGGCTCCAACCTCCAAAAGCATCTGTTTGCACTACACCTCACGCGGCACCGGAAGCAGGCGATGATTTGATATCCGCAAGAGCAAGGAACATATCGTTGACTCACTGGGCTAGCTTCCACCAGGCTTTAGTGGTGCAGGGCACCGTTATGGCATCCGTCCCTGCCTCCTGGGGGGTACGACCCCAAAAAAGCAGTCGCTGGGATTGGCGCCACGTATCCCTGCTCGACTGCCAGGTAGGGCATGTAGGGCGTGATGGAACCAATATGCAGCGAAATGTGCTTGAGCACAAAGGAAATACAATTTAGAATCTGGGGCTTCAAGTCCTCCCATCGAAAAAAGGGTGCTCCAAAAGCTCCAAGCGGAGTCTGGGCTGTTTGCCCCCCCCAAGCAAGCTGAACAAGTTGCATCTTTAGCAGTCGGAAGAACTGATGGTCAGGACAGTATGAGATGTTGATAAACAGATATAATAGTTTAGGCAGAATGACCATCTTCATGAAGGATATACAACCTGTGAGCAACAAGGGCACAGAAATCCATCAGGTAATGGAATTGGTAAAGTTGCATCATAATATGCGCACATTAAGTCTGTTCTATCTCTGGAGATCATTTATTCTCTGAATTGCACCACTTCAAAGGGTAGTCACGAATATATCAGCGGGTGTTGGGGGTAAGGGGAAAGATCTGGGATTCCTCCCAAGTAATCATGACTCCCCGAATACTCTCCAAAGCCGATGAACTCTTGGAGAATGGGATTGAGACTCACCTTGGGGTTCCGTATGTATAAAGTGATATCGTCAGCGTATAGGGATACCAACAGGTGGAAGAAAGTGCCCTCTTTTTGCATGGTTGCCCCCACTTTTTGTTAAACTGCTGATGTACTTTGAGCCTGGGCTCCTGCCAAACAGGTACCCAGGGCCTATGTTTTATCCCTTAAACTGAATTGAAAACAAAACCAAATTGGCACTCTCTGACCACAGGTCAGCCCTTTGTAAATGGTACCACAGGTACCAAGGACTCTGTAGCCAGGGAAGGCCTCTAAGAGCTGCAGCACTTAGTGTGCCACCCTTGGAGGCCCTGTACCTTTACACACACACTGCCTTTGCAGGCTATATGTCTTGGAGCAGAACAAAGTGAAGAGTCGAAATGGAACACATCCCTGTGTGCCATGCCTACAACCCACTGCCCTGGCATTGATCAGCCACCCCTCTAGCTGGGTGCACTATATCAGTGGTGAGGGTACAGGTGCATGAGCCCTGTCCCCCTAAAGTGTCTTAACACATTCCTAGACATTTTAAGTGCAGTAAATCCATTAAGAGTATATGGTGCTGGGAGTTTGTCATTACAAACTCCACAGTACCATAATGGCTTTACTGAAAACTGGGAAGTTTGGTATCAAACTTCTCAGCAAATTAAACCCACATTGATTCTAGTGTGGGATTTAATGACAAATGCACACAGAGGGCATCTTAGAGATGCCCCCTGAAAAATGACCTAACACTAGTGTCCAGGTTGAGTGGCTGCTCGCCAGCTGCCACCACCAGACATTTTTCTGGACCCCTGGGTTGAGAGCCTGCTGCTTCCAGCAACTGGTCCCCACTGGTTCTGACACTCACTTTGGGTGGGAGAATCGGTGAAAAAACCAAGTGAGGAAGGGAGGTGTGCCCCCCTTTGCCAACTCCACCCCTCAGGTGGGGGAGGCAAGGTGAAGCACAAATCTAAGTCCCCGCTATCTTGCAGATGGGGAGACCCATCCAACCAGAGTCAGGCATATGCCCCCCTCCCACTGGAGGGTGGCATAATAGGGGGTGTACCTACCCCAAGGAAGCGACCCATTGGTCCCAACATTTACTTACCTGTAATGCCCCTAAATCTACTATTTGGGGACGACCCTGAACCTTGCTTCCTCAGACAAGAACTGACCAAGAAGAAAATAAGAAGAAGGAACGAAGAGCTGTGCTGAAGCTAAGAAGAGGAGGACACCCACTGACTTGGCCCCTGCCCTACCGGCATGTCCCCGCCTCGAACCTGCAGAAGCGAAATTCTGGTGTGTCCTGCAGCCAGCAACCTCAAGAACTCCGAGGACCTGCCCTGCCTTCCACAGAAAAGTCTCTGTCTCCCATGAGCACCAGAGTTGTTCACTCACAGACTCCGTTGAAATCCACAAGTCTGCACCACTCTGCACCCGACACCCACGGCCCGAATTCGAGTGGCCCAACATCACGAGGATGTTACCTTCCTAATAATGGGGCGATGAGGACTAAAAGAAGGAACTGATCCTGTATTTCCAGGAATTTTATATGTAATCGGAAAAAATGCCTATTACAGGTTACCAGCAAGATGGTATGACAGTTTTTACATTGCCATTGTATTCCCAAAGGTATATCACATTACTAAGAACAATGAAATGAGTGACAGAAATAAAGGACTAACAAGAAATAAGAGAGCAAGTTTTACTGGAATAGTAGGTGACATATTTGGTGCATTGATACCGTCTGTTGGAGTCACATTAAATTCTCATAAAATACGTCTGTTGTCCACTGTAGTTGATCAATTATCATCTGATACTGCTGGAGGATTCTTAATGATCAATACTGAAATGGTTGCAATCAGATCTATGGTTCGAAAAAATAGACTTGCCCTTGATATTCTTTTGGCTATAGAGGGTGGAGTCTGTGGCATGTTGAAAGTTCAACATTGCTGTATATATATATCCCAGATCAAAGTAAAGGTATTGAGGGATAGATCAAGAATATTTTGAAGATTCATAATGTTTTGACCCTACTGGAGATTGACAGTGCATGGGAAAGATTTAGTAAATCTCTTTCTAAATTAGGTAGTTGGTTTTCCATCTTTGGAAAAAGTTTATTAGGGAAAATAGTAATACCAATTATTTCAATAGCATTAGTGATATTAATGGTAGTAATAACCTATAAATGTTGCAAGAGAAGATTAAAGACAAAGTAAATGATTGAAATGATGAACAAAAGAATGGGAAGAAAGAAAAAAATGGGAAGAGGTTGAATTAGAAGAGATGTCATGATTTCCCAGACACTGTTCCCTTCTTAAATGTATAATCCTGAGGTACACCTTTAAAAAGGTATGATTCAAGACTTTCTTCTTTATTGAAACCCACCCCTGTCCCGTGCACCCAGCACTCCAGTTATTCATGTATTTAGTTATTTTGTAAATATGTTTGGTACCAATGCTTGTTGTTTCTAAATCATGTCAATGTCTGAGAAGGTGCAGGTTTTATATCAAAGTATTTGTGCCAGTGACTGATCTTGGCATATGATAACTGCGAGCTATGTTCTGGGCATAAAAAGGTCGAAATAGGCAAAAAACGGCAAAAAGAAAAAAAGATGCACTTTTAAATTCTGCACGTGTTCATGAGGAAAGCTCTCACGCTGTGTGCTGTGCAACACTGCGTAAGGACAAAAGTCATGCGTGCATCTTTTAGAATATCCTGGGGTGTGGCAGGGCTATAAAAGCCACACCCAGGAGTCCAGAAGGTGCTTAGTCTTCCAGCTTCAGCCTCGGAGGAACATCGCGCTTGAAGACTTCTCCAGCAGAAACCCACGAACCGGAATTCAGGCCTAAGACTTCAGTGATTCATCTGGAAATCGTCTTGCAGTAATTCTTCCTTTGACAAGAAGAAAAGCTAAGTAGCAATTATTCTTTTTTTTGAGAAAATAAGAAAAGGCGCCCAACGCTAGCAAAAGAACACTTGTTAGACATTTTAACTGAAGAAAGAAAATTTCGACATGGATATTTTTTGAGACCTATTTCCTGAGAATAAAATTCAACGTTGTTAAAGGATAATATGTTTAGAAGCCATAATGTTGATTTTGATTAAGCACTAAGAGAAAACTTGTGTAGGCATGGTGTATAGAATTTGTACAATTTCTTTATTCCTAAAGAGAGAAGTCGTGAGAACATCAACAGGGGATTGTGAAGTGAGTAGATTTAAAGGAAGCTTTGATTTTTAGGTAAAAACTATTCTAAGGGAAAGTGCAAATTATTTCTTTTGTTATTTTATGCAGAATATTTTACATTCAGTCTAAAGATCGGGGGCGGACAGTCCAACCACCTTCGGACTTAAGAGAACAGCATCTCTTCAAAGCAGACTTCACCAAAAGACGACTTCCAGGACGCGAAGCCAAGTCTAGTAGATCGCAGGTAGGAATTTACAACTTGACGTAGAACTATTTAAAAGAGAGCTAAAAGAAGTAGGAAAGAGAACAAAGGAGGAACTATGTCTAAGGAATTTCTTGTTGCTTCGCAGGTCGACTACAAGAACATAATAGCATCAGATTCCGGCCTCTCTCCCTGATTTCTATCCATCACCCTGCTGTACTAAGAAAGATCACAGGTTGTAAGGTAGGGTTTCTGGGAGTTTGGCCCATAGCGTCTCTGCAAAACCGATCAAAGCACCTTACAGGTAAGAGATCGTGAGAACACAGGTAAGAGTGCTTTGATCCGCCTGACAAGAGATGAAAGACAATCTTTATGGTAGAATGAAAGAGATGCATATAAAAGAAGAAATGAAGAAAGTAATAAAACCAATGAAGACACTAAAATCTAATTGGCAGTTGGTAATGATGGGTATTTTATGATGGCTCAAAAATGCCATCAGAGGGGAATTGATGGAGCAAGGATCCAAAGAAACGAAACTTACTCAAATCAATCTCTCGTTAACATGTACCAACAAGTAAGAATAGAGATATAAAAGAAAATTAACACAATACGATATTCATACACGGGGAAAAGGCTTTCTGCTTGCTTAAATAACAAATAATATTTTGCCATGCAACTAAATTCCCGCTTGAAACCAAAATTTGCTTTGCTCATGTGCAAACCTGTCCAGGGTAAGTAACCACATGATGAACCCATGTGAGAGTAAAACACTCACGCATGCGCAGAGTTGCTAACTGTAGGTCTCGAAGTACCGCATGCGGGGCATATGCTTGCCTGAATCTTAAAAGAAGCTTTTCGCTGCTAACGCTTCGCTTAACAAAAAAGAAAATAACATGGGATAGAGTAGAAGGGGGCGGTAAACAGTGATAATATCATATTTGAGAAATTAACATCTGTTTATGATTCTTTCGTCAATAGTGAACGTTTTTGGTCTGATATGCTAAGCCGAAAGAAAGATGGTGGGTGAAACGTAACGCAAGCTTAGTCTGCGCATTAGAAACCCGGAGTGACCCGCTAACCGGGACATTGATCGTCTGCCAAAACCCAAGGACGAGTGCTTGGGAAAAGATCCTCAACTTAAGAAATTATACAGAAATTGTATCTATCTATTGTGTGAGATGTATTTGAAAAGGAAGTGTCATGAGAATTGAATAAATTAAGTGGGAAGGGTTTACTAAACAAAGAATTAGTTAAGGATTTCGGAGTGACCGCATGAGGTGATAACAGCTCCCCTGCCCCGGCCCAATCACAGTTCAGGATTCACAAACATTTGCAACCTTTGAGAGTGGGACATGAAAAATTAAAGGATATAATTTGAGTGACTTAAGGTTAAAGAGAGCTGCTGACAGTAGAGAGAGCTGCTGCTACTGAGAAGAATCGTTGATGCTAAGTGAGGAGTAGGCGAGAACTGCTACTGAGAAGAACAGACTGAGAAGATTCAATACTGAAAGACAGCCTGATTAGATTGAAGATGTGCGGAAAAATATAGAGGAGGGAGAGAGTGTAAGAGAGGGATGTGCTCCGTTGCGTCGGGTTCTAGAGAAGTGTAGTAAGTATAAACTTATCCTGCACCTGTCCTACAGTCTTTGTCTCCTGACTTTATCAGGGAACCTCCACTAACCCTTCTGGCCAGGGGTTGGGTTTCTCATTTTACTATTAAGTAAATAGAATTCTGTCATGAATTTAAATTTCCATTTCAAAAGTATGCAAAACTATGTCCTTTTGTCTCTTCATCTATCACTCTTAATGCATTGAAATTGTTGAATGCTTTTGTGTATATTATTTGATAAATTAATTTTTCTCTCCGATGAAAGTTGATGGAGTTTGCACTGTGAATCTGTACAAGTGAGCGTTCAGTTTTAATTGAATTATTAGATAAAATATATTGAATCTTACCTGGAGTCTGTGATTAATTTATTGTGAGTTTATAAGATAAATTAACAAATTTGTTAATATCACCATCAATAGTCCATTGACCAAAGGAAGAGTATTGATCTGTGAAGACTAGTTAGGCATAGACTAAATCTAGATCAAAGAAAATAAAACTTGACCCCCAGCGAAACAGACAGGAAATCTAAATGCGTATATGGGCCCATGGTAAGTGATATGTTGATGTGTGAAAAGTTTATCCTGGCCTTTCGCTGGATCACTTCCAGGAGGTCTTTTATAGTCTATGTAAACCTTGTTTAAAGTAGTCGCCACTTCAAAAAGAATTGACACACAGTCAGCAAGTCCCCTAAACCTTACTTCTAGTTAGAAGAATGCCTAATTAACATTGACACATAGGCGTCCATAATTTGTACTTCCTGTTTTGGGTTTTTATTAAATTCATGATGCTACACTAAACAGCATTTGAGACAAAAGCTGTGGAATCTTTATAATGAACCCCTTATTAATAGGGAATATGGTAATACTTATAGAGACTTTTAATCAAGATAAGATTTGACATTGAGGGTTCATTTAATGGTTTTAACATTTCAACATTTAACATTTGAAAGGTGCAGGCCTCGCAGTGGCAAAGATGCAATGGTTAAGCATTTTCACAGAAAGTGCTTGTGCTATCATAGCAAGAGCACTTTAAGGGAAAATCGATAGCGTCTTCAACGCATGTGTTTATTGTTCTTCAGAAACAAATCCCCAAAGAGGGTGTTTCTTTCTGAAATACAAAATGCAAACGTCCCTTAAGTGTATGGAGTCTTGGCTCTGCACATCGGGCACAGTCTTCTTCTTTTCCTGCCTGGGTTGGCACGCCTCCCACAGGGAACACAGGCAAAACAAAGACATCTATGTCAGAGGCTCTAACAGAAACTCCTGGTCTTATAGTAGATGTGATGTCAGTTAATGGTTTCTGGCAGCAAAGACAGCTGATGCTCCATTGTTGGATATATAGAGGACCCCCCATTCATGGGATTGGCTGACTGGGTATATACAGGGTCGGACAGCGACACAAAATAGACCAGGCACCAAAATAAAATTGGCCCCCATTAATAAAGCTGATAGCCAAAAAAGTAGTAATAGCGTGGAAATCAAGATTAGAAACTGGCCCACCTAGCCATAAAACCAGCCCAAACATGCTAAAAAATTGGCCCACACACTGATCTTTCAGACCAGCCCATCGGACACTGCCTTATTGCCCTCCCTACAGACCAGTCTGACCATGGACATACATTGATTTATCGCATAAGACTACATCTGGCAATCTCTAAATAGGTCACTATATCCTTCACTGATTTCAAATCCAACTCTAGGGAATCGATGACTAGAATGACAGACATAAAAGACTATACCAAATAGAATTATAAATAAAACTTAAGTAAGCACTACCTGAAATCTGAGTAAAATACCACTTTATGTGTTCATTGGATGTCGGTGAGGGAATAGTGGAGAGTCAGTATTCTCATATATAAATCTCCTATCCTGGCCAGTATTTTCATACCTAAATCCAGGGATTACAAAGTATTTTCTCTGGAATAAAGAAAAATATGTGGACCTGGGAATGCTGGTTTCAAATATGTGTATGACAGATCCACATTGACATATATTTTACAACCTGTTAGTGGTCTGTAGCCTTCCTAAATATGCAAATATGGAGTCATCTTCTAAGAACATAGAGCACCAGACAGTAAAAAGTCGGCATGTTCGAGGTGACCACCCCACTTGCACCCTGAATGTCAATCAATATGGTTGCAAATCTGGAATAACCTCGTAAGAATAGCAAAATAAAAACTCACATTTGACCTCTTACACTTTCTGTGTATGACTGAATAGAGGTCAATTTAAGCATTCTTAAGCCTAAGGAATGCCTCCCGGAACATGAAGTGGTATGGTCCTGACCCCATGAACTGGACACTGATGTATGTGAAGCCATGAAGAGCTTTACTTCACATTTTCTCCAATGATTGGGATGCCTCAATGTGCAGAGATCTAATTGTACCACATCATGTAACCTCCTGAAGCACTGCAAACATTGTGGATGATGGTTGGTCAATGACACCTAGTGTTTCCAAGAAGTGGAGTGATTGAAGCCTGACAACTCTGCAGCTGGCATGCCCTTTAAAAACAAGCACATTTTCTCTACAAAAAAAGTGAAAAATTAACTGTAAAGCACTTGCTCTGGATCAACACGATACAGGTTTGGAAAGACAATAACGGACTTTACCAACACAGATGCACATTGTACACTGACATGTGGCACCAGGATTAATAGAATTCTTTGCAGCTTGGCACCAGAAAGATGCTATGGCATGAACAGTTTCCAGAGCTAGTCTGCACCTGGATGAGAGGCTCACATAAAGCATCCTTGGCAGCCTTCACCCATTAGAAGTGGCATGCAGCAAAGACAACTAAATGATAGTGTACATCTGTGCCAGCACTGAAGATATTGGATTGCAAATCTGAACATGCATTCAAGAAAATTGAGTGATGATACAAATCCATCCATGCATGTGTTCACTTAGTCAACGCATATTCAGACATTTCAAAGATAGCCAAATGCCTGCATAGATTTGCACAAACTAATAAGTAATATGCTCTAAAATGGTACAAGTAACATCAAATATTGAAGGATAAACCACTTTGTTTTGGATATGTAAGATGCCATTTCTTTAGTTTGATATGATGATGGATGAAGTTCAAAATGTGCCTGTGAGAAATGCCCTCCTTTTTTCATGGTCCCCCAATTTTTGCAAGTTTAGGTTTGCTGGTTTTAGAACTCTGTGAACTTTACTACTGCTAATCAGTAGAAATAAACCTGAACTTCCCCTCTAAAACATCTGCTGTAGACTGGAGCTCTCTGTATAGTTTTTTTAACTACCTTATTAGTCCCCTGTAAATGGTGCCTTAAGTGCATCTATGAAATGGAAAGTTAAATATCATATGTGGGCAGCAGTGTGTATTTGCGCCACTCACCTGTATGACCAAAATATGCCTCTGCACAGCACTCTGGCTAGGCTACAGATTAAATGGACTGCAGAGACACGTAGCAGGGAAAATGACTTTGCTGTGTATGAACAGCCTAATGTTAATTCCTAAATCAACCCTAAAGTATGCCTTATAGGCCCACTGGGAGGGTACTAAAATATAAAAATAGTGCACACTACTTATTTAGGTCAGTATGCCCCGACAGTGAAATAACACCCAAAGGTTATTGCACTATGTAGGCCAGGCTAACCTTTTTAGGAAAGGTAGGATTAAAATCATTATTTTCCACCCAGCTTAGTAAAGGGCTCATAAAGTGCTTCAAAGTTATTTCCTGCTTAATACTTTAAATAGGACTTAATGGTCATATCAGATTGTTGATAACTAAGCAAAAGGTTACTTTGCAAAATTGTACTTTAGACTCCCTGAGCCAGGACTGACTTAAAGCCAGTTCTGCTACTCATCACACTTGCAGACCTGGATTATATTTTTTCACCTGGGAGAGCTGACAACTCTGACTAAAAACACAATGGTTTGCCTGTCGGACTAGGAAAGGCTAATTGGTGCTAACTGCTGGCTACCTAGCAGAGATTAGCTATTTGGAAGTGGATAAGAACAGTTGTCAGTACAAAGTGCAGCTTTAGCACTACTGTTTTTTGACTAGGAGAAGCCAGGGAGAACTTCTCCTATTTATTCCCAGAACCTTCCTAAACAGTATGTTCCCAGTCACAGTAGGGGAGGAAAATGGTCCTGACACAGATCACACTTTCAGAGCTGGAATACACATCTTTTTCTAGGAGAGTAAATGACTCTGACTCAGAGGACATTAGTTTGCCTCTGGGCCCAGGAAAGGCCAATGGGTGTAATCTGTAGACCATTTAGCAGGGATTAGCTATCTGGAACAGTTGGCAGAACAAAGTGGAGCTTAAGCACTATTAGATGCCTAGGCTAAATCTGGCCCAACACCACCACCTCCACAGAACATTCCTGGACCTGGGGAGACTCAATCTGAGGAAAAAATCAGACTTTAGAATCCATATCCCCAGTTCCACTTAACCTATCTTGCTGATATTGGAGCCTTTTTACTCATTCTTTGTTCTCTAATTTTCTAAATTTGAGTTTAAATGTATTGTGTTGTTAACGATGGTATAGATGGCGCGCACACACTTCTCTGGGGACTGCCTGCTACGTATTGCATAGCTACCAGGGACTGAGTAGAGATTCTCTCAGAACTGTGTTATAACATAATAAGAGTGGGTGTATTGAGTTGGCAGGGTTGCCCCCCTCCCAAATCAACAACCCCATCTCCAACAGTGCCAAATAATCAGTCCATCCTGAAAACATAGTGGCAATAATATTTACTTTTAGTCCATTGCTTTTCTTAATAATGCAAAATGCCTTGACAGAATTGTTTTAAAAAACACTGTTTCTTTTATTCTTGGGCACATATAGATATTCATATTCGACTACCAATTATGACAAAATATAGTGATTAAAATTGGAAAACATTGATTTCCATTGTAGAGTATTACAATACAAGATGTATAGCATGACAATATGGTGTATGTTTTGAATCTTCTAACCATCTTTAATAGAGTATCTGCCACATTCTTTCTCGCACTAACGTCATTGAGGAAAGCAAAAAGAGTGCATTTTCTTGTAAATATTCTACGCATGTTTCTTAATAATGTCAACCATACTATTGTGAGAGCTTACCTGTTGACCTTGCCTGATAGACATTTGAACCTCTTTAGTCCAGAAGGTCTGGGAAACACAAAGTACAGTCTGTCCAGGCCATTCTTTAACCCAATTAATTCGGGCAGTTTTGGGGTAGGCCTCAATTGCTTCTCCAATTACCTTTTTGGGAAATAAAACATATTGAAATCATTGTGTTCTTAGTATGATATTTCACAATGTAACTTTACTACACGATTTCAGTATCAACCTATTAGCCTTCCTATCAAAATCTGCATCTATGAGAAATATGTGTGGGTAATGATGAGGAAAGGGACACATTTTGACTTGCTAAATTGACAAATCCTTGATGCTTCTACAGTTTCGTTTGTGCAATCAAATATTTCTTCTACACTATTTTAAAGCACAAAAAACAATTAATATTAACTTTTTCCGTCAGGGTACCATACAGTACCTTGCAGCTCACAAGCAAGTCATGCTTCTCCCAAATATTTTAAATATGTACTTTTCAAAAATACAATTCAGGGAAACACAATAACAGACAACCCTATCACTCTTTCCCATTAATAAGGACATTTAATATATTTGTTTTAGTTTTAATTCAAAGGTCTTCAACCCACTCAACAGTTTGATCAAATCAAACACAAATTAACCCTACTAGGAGGTCAAATCTCCTGGTTAGCATTTGTGGACACACTTTATAAAACTAAGGGTCTCATTATGATGGCGGAAGGACCGCCGCCGCCGGGCCGCCATCACATAGTGATTTACCCACCGCCATATTAGGATGGCGGTGGGTACCACGGCAGACAAAAAGTCAGTCCGCCGCCTTTCCGTCGGAGGCAATCGCACCAATTGCCTGGCGGAGGGAGCAGGGACACTAATATGGTGACGGTGCCTAGCAGGCACTGTCTGCCATATTAGGATGGCAGACAGTTTGATGGAGAGGTTTGAAGAGGCCTCTGCATGGCGGTGGTGCCACCATGGAAAGGCTGGTGGGGATTGGGTTTGGGAGCCCGTTGCAGGCCCCCCTTGTGTCGGGGGGGGGGTCGCTGCACTGAGGGGAACCCATGGTATCCCCCTGCATTTCCATGCACCAAGTGGCAGGCACCGCGTGGTGCTTGCCACGTGGTGTAGGGAAATGCGGTGCAAGCACCTTTAACATTGCAGATGGTGCTGCAGCCAGCAGCACCGCCCGCAATGTTTAAGGCCCAGGATGCGCCCGCCAGAATAGTGGGCGCATCCTTATCGCAGTGGTGGGACCGCCGCATGTCTGGCGGGCGGTCCCAAATACCACTATAGTGGCAGGCAGACCAAGTCCGCCCGCCATTGTAATGAGCCCCTTAGTACGTAAGAAATAATTCCTTAACCTCCAAGTGAGCTTATGCTCGATTTACTAGGATTTGAAGATTTCTATTATCCTCCACATATGTTCTCTGAGTGACAAACCTCAGAGAAGTTGAAAGAGATTTCACAGGGTTTGGGTTGAATAGCAGAAACTGACAGTAGGAAAACATTGTAAAGAGATTCAAATTCAGAAAAGTGTGTAAGAAAGAGGAAAAGACCTGAGGAAAAGAAGGGTGGGGTGTGAGGTTTGATAGCGTGATATTTGAGAGGACAGGCTGCGCTGTGTATTTGTGAAGCACACTCAAATAACTCATGAAACCGTGGAGTGTAGTATTGAATGTTGGATAAACGATGTGGAAATATGGGTGTAATGTTCAGTTTTATTCCACAATTAAGTTATTGGAAAGCGATATCTCTTTTAGGCCCATCTTTTTGTAAAAAAAAATATCAAATGTAGGCACAAGCTTTTATTGTGATTTCTCGTATTGTCAGACTATTAAATAATTGTATCCAAGTTTTGGTTGGCAACTATATGAGAAACAGTTTTATGTAATAGCCTCCTTGGAAGTAGATTTAGGAAGATTTTATTTCAACTTTAAATCAGACTGTTGACAAGTGATAGAGGTGGGTGGGAAGGCATGGCAGTAACAAATAGGCTATGCTCACTATGAGGGTCATCAGCATAATGGGTGGCCCCCGCCATATTAGTATGGTGAGGGGCTCCGTGGCGGACGGAAAGTCCGTCCGCTGCTTTTCCTCTGGTAGGATTGCTGGCCGGGCGGAAAAGGGACATAACACCGCCTTCCATATTATGATGGGCACGCGGAAAGGCTTTTCCATGGCAGAGACTCCGCCATGGAAAGGCATGTGGAAATTCACAGTGGGGGCCTGTTACGGGCCCCCGGAGGGGTGGGGGGGTGTACTTGGGAGTACCTATGGTACCCCCTACATTGGCATGCGCAAGGTGGCAGGCACCGCGCGTTGCCTGTCATGTTGTGCATACCAATGCACAACATGCACATTTGACATTGTGGCGGATGCTGCTTGCAGCACTGCCCGCCACAATGTTAACTGTGCAGGATGCGAACTCCGGGGAGGTGGTCGCATCGTAATGGACATAGAGGGACTGCCGCACCTCTGGCGGTCGATCCCGTTGTCCGTGACGGTGGCGTGCGGACATGGACCCCTATGTTCTGGGAGATAGGATTGAATTTATGTTCTGTTTGTTCCAGTGGCGTAATGTAAAATGTTGGGGACCCCCCCCGCCCCCAAGAATGTGATGAGAGGCCCCTTGTCTCCCATATCTCACAGATATTTATTGCCCTTGGTCTGAATTGGCCTCCTTGAAGAGTTTGGGGCACTTGGGAGGATTGCCTTCCTCACCCCCACGCTGCATCGGCTACAGGTGCCTGTTTTATGCCCCTAGTGCGCTCTAACAAAGTTTCTACGACGTTTATTCATCAAACCAACTGAAACAAATTGCTCATTAGATCATGAAACATATATTGAAATCAAACCATGTATACACACACTTTTTCAACATCTTAACTTAGAAAAACTGATCTTCAAAAGTTTCCCACAACGGAGCAATTTTTTGGGTCCTGTAAGACCATGCGGTGTCCAGAAAGAATATCGAGTTTAAAATGTCGACATACACAAATATCGAGTTTTAAATACCGTGATACAGAAATATCAACAGGAAGAATTTCGTGGTCAATAATATAGACTTGCAGGTAAGAAATCTTGCTTTTGGAAATATCGAAGTTGTTAATATCGCTTGCAAAAATATAGTTGTTTAAAATATCGATGTTTTAATTAGTTTTATGTATTCTAGTATGTATTTTAATAGTATGTGATCTATTTTTTTGTATAAGAATTTGTTTTGTTTTTTAATATATGTGTTACATTTTTAGTAGTTAATACTTTTATCTTAATAAAATTTTAGTTTTTAAGTTCTGTAGCGGGTTGTGGGTTTATAGGGAAAGAGGGTGGGAAGTAATTTAATTACAATACATTAATGATTATTTTTTATGTATTAGTATTTATTTAATTTAGATTTTATAGGGTTAATTATGGGAATTAATGTATTATTAATTATTTATTATTTGGTTGTTAATTATTTTTAATTAATTGGCAATTATGTTAATTGTGTCATTTTCTGGGGGGAATGGGTTGTGGGTTTATAGGGGAATAGGTTGGGAAGTAATTTAATTATAATAAATGTATTAATATTTTCTATGTATTCATATTTATTTAATTTATATTTTATAGTGTCAATTGTGGGAGTTACTTTATTATTACTTATTAATTACTTGGCTGTTAATTATTATGAATTAATTAATTGCCAATTAGGTTGTGTCATTTGTTTAGGAGCGGGTTGTAGGTTTATAGGGGAATAGGGTGGGAAGTAATTTAATAATACATGGATTAATATTTTCTATTTATTCATATTTATTTAATTTATATTCTGTAGTGTTAAGTGTGGGAGTTATTTTATTATTAAATATTTATTATTGGTTGTTACTTAATAAGTAATTAATTTGTAATTATGTTAATAATAGAATAGGGTGGGAAGTAATGTATTTATAATTAAATAATTGTTAATTAATGCTAATTCATTAAAATTAAAATATCTCAATTGAACAATTCATTTTTGATGTAAGTTGTGGGGTTTATAGTGGTAAAGGGTGGGAAGTAAATTATTTTAAATTAATTAATAAGTTGTTAATTGATATTAATTTATTAATGTACAATTACTTATGGAAATTGTGTAATGATTTTTAGGTGTGGGTTGTGGTGTTTATTGGGGTAGAGAGTTGAAAGTAATTTATGTTTAATTAATTAATAATTAGTTGATTAATAATTTTTTTCAATTGATAAATATATATGGTAAGCGTTTATTGTTATTTTGTGTGTTTTGGTTTTATAGGGGTAATGATTGGGGAGTAAACACATTTTTATTTGTTTAAAAAAATGTAGATTTATAATATTTGTTTAATTGGTAATTATGTTAATTATGGAGGTTTATTTTTTTTAAAACTTTAAATGTGAGTTGTGGATTGTGTGGTGTTATAGTGTAGGAAATAAAATATATTACATTTATGTAATAAATAATGATTTTGTTTAAAAAGAATTCTATTAAAAATAGTTTTTTGTTTTAAAATGATTTTTGAATATTTTTAAATCTGTTTCTATCTTTTGTCATTTTTTAAACTTTTTATATATTTAAAAAAAAAATCATTTGTGTTGTTGTTAATTTGTTTATTTTTTAATTTTGTACTGACTCTAGTGGAAATATTAATTTTTACCCCTCCGCTATCCAACACTTTCCCTACTGTTGCACAAACTGGAGTGTGAATAGTCATTTTTACCCCTCCGCTAGCCAACACTTTCTCTACTGTTGCACTCACTGAAGTGGGAATAGTATTTTTACCCCTCCGCCATACAACACTTTCTCTACTGTTGCACTCACTGGAGTGGGAATAGTAATTTTTACCCCTCCACTATCCAACACTGTCCCTACTGTTGCACTCGATGGAGTGTTAAATGTAATTTTAAAGACTGTTAAATATTGTAATATTTTAATTTATAACATAGTTTTTTTTAATTAGATTTTGTTATAAGTGTACGTATATGTATATATATATACATGGCATGTGATCAAGGGCCCACGAGCCCGAAACGGGTCATTGCTGTTGTTGTTAACATGCGCCAGTAAAATACATCTGTGGCCAGATCCTGTGGTCCGTCTCCTTTGTTTCTTCGCCGGTCAGCGTGATTGGAGGTGGCTTTGGGAGTGTTTTCTTTCATATATATATATATATATATATTCTTCGAACGAGGGAGCTTCCATATATATATATATATATATATATATATTTTTTTTTTTTTTGACGAAGCTGGATTAGCGAAACGCGTCTGTCAGGGGTGAAGGGGGGTTTGCATTAAAGAATTTTCATAACGGATTCCAGTGTGCTTGCCATTTCTTCAACTGGATAGTTGGATGTGTTGCAATACATATATATATATACATATATATATATATATATATATATATATATATATATATATATATATATATATATATATATATATATATATATAAATGAGTGTACATTTTTATATATTTATTATAAAGAAATTAAAACTAAGTTTAATTGTTTTAAAGTAAATCGATATATATTACATTTGATATATATATGTTTAAATATTTTTTAAATTAAATGTATTTTACTATATTGTTAAAATGTATATAAATCTAAATAGTTTTAAGTTAATTTTATTATTTAATATATCTAACATTATTATTTATTTTTAAAAAAATCGAATTTTTTTACATCTATATATTTTTTACATCAATATTTTTGTTTCGATATGTTTGTACTTACAATATTAAATATAGGATGTCGATATTTTTGACATTGATATTTTTGCATCAATATTTGTGTATGGGGATATTCTGGGCATCGATATTCTATCAGTGAACCAGTCCACACATAACTGCAAGCGAAAATAGTCTTGTCAACACTGGGAATATGCATCACGTTGCTACCCTCTTCAATTCAAATGATACAACTTGCTCGCATAGCAATCGTGGTATCTTCTGCAGGCTTTTTTCAAGGTTTGAAGAAATGTTCCCTTTGTCAGCATCGAGCATTGCAGAACTCCTGTTAAGCTCCCGATACTAGTCAGTCAGTGCTGTATTTCTCTCTAACTATGCAGCTGTTGCTTAACAACGAAGAATTTAATGTAAGGCATGGACTGGGGAGAATGAAAGGGCCTCCGCTGAAACCCTTTGTGAACAGATCTAGGTCAAAGTTCTTAGAGCCACAGGAGGTAGAAATACCGACCTAATACTGCTCTTTTATAGAGCTAGTTATTGGCAATCGACACACAGCTTTCTATTAGCACCACTGTTTTTAAAGAGAGAGTTGAGAAACACACACCCAAGAAGGTGAAGAGGGCCTTTGATCAGCAAGTGTTAAAGCAAGCAATTCTTCTTATCCACTAAGGGTTTTGTCTAGAAGTGCTTGCATGTCAAGAGGACCCGCACAGGAGGCCGTCTTTTCTCCTATAACGCCCCCAAGCTGTGGAACTCCCTCCCCCAGTCCCTGCGCGCCGAACCCAACCATTTTACGTTTCGCAAGCTTCTTAAAACTTGGCTGTTCCCATAACCTCTCCTCCCACTTCCGCTAGCACTCTCACTAGCGCTGGGACGCTCCCGGGCAGCCATGCGCTTTATAAATCCCTTTTTCATTTCATTTCATTTCAATTTGATAAGGCTGTAAGTCAACCAACAAGCTTCAAAATCTTCATGTGCCACGTTCTCTGACTGTTAACATGAATAAAATGTTGACTCATTCTCTTTGCTGTTCAGAAAGCCTCCAGGCATACAAGTTCAAAAGACTCACAGTATTCACATCTATAAATCAGAAAGAAAATTACTTCATAAATTGTTCTAATCATATGCGGTTCTTTCTTTTGCTACATCTAGAGTGCAAATGCACCCTGGGCACTGGTCCCTTTGCACATAAACAGGGTTTATAAATCTCAGGAAAGTTATTTTGCATTTCAGGCAGCATCAAACCCCAAGTCAGTCTTAAGTTGCTGATGTATCTCATCAGCCTGCTCCTGCCTTGCTAAAGACCCTACACCCCCGCTCAGCTTTCAAATGGTGAGATTGACAGTGGAGTTCCTACGGCGTTGGAAGACAGCCTACGGCGTTGCGGAACTGAGTGACCTATTTCTATCTTCTGAAAGGCAATGCATCGAGAGACAGTCCTGTGTCTCTGCGTATTACACACCTCTATCTGTCTTTTTTCCGGAGCAAGGACACATCCTGGTTTGTAAGTCAATGAAAAACAATGGTTGACAGCCTAACTCACGCCTGTTGTAGGGTTAGCCTTTACACAAACCTCAGTGTGCAAAGCCAATGAGATGCAACAAGTACCCCACACCTAGATGACTCTCCCACCACACTAGACAAACACCTTTTGCATGTGCCAAAAGAGGCACAATCTCTCCAACAGTCCCTCCTGCTTATCTAGATTGGCAAGATTTCCACTCCATTACCAAAAGGCACAACAGTCTCTTTGTATAGTTAGGGGCCACGTCTATCAACATTACAGTCTTGTAGTGAATGAATTAAAGTCATTGAACTTTTGTATTGTCAAAACACATCAGATAGTAAACACACAATATACATTGTGCCAACTGGCACGGGCAATATTCACAAGGGATTATTTACACCAGGACAGGGCTACGTGGGCCACTGTCAGAATCAGCACTTAGTAGAACCAGCACTTAGAATAACTGTAACACAAACTGACAATTATAGATCACAACCAGTAACCACTGGTAACAGGTAGATACACACTACGCAATACTAATAACCATAGGCATAGATCATGCATGGACACAAGCTCTCTAGTATAACATACTAGGCAAAGCAAACTTCTAAGCATAAGCACCTTTAGAAGTATAACACAAGCATAACGGCAAAGCACATTACGCAGCAATCACATTTAGGCCTAACCAGTAAAAATACAGTAGGCAATCTCCTCACTAGTCTAAACACATTAGACTCTGCCTCCTAAGAATAAATCACATTTAGGGGAGTAACTCACAGTGAAACAAATTCTCACTAACATAAACCTACATAGGTAAAATAACCTCATAATCATAGTAACATCACATTGCGCAAACATCACATTAGGCAATTACCATTCTAAACATAGTAAAATCACATTGCGCAGAAATCACATTAGGGCCTTGCGCCCTACCCACATACCAGCCCCCTGGCCAACTGGCCATCTCAAGAAGGGGCTCAAATACCTTGTGTCCAGAATGTCAGGGCGCGCTGCCACGCAGCGCCAGTCAGGGGTGCGCCACCGGCGCAAACCTAAACATTGCAGCTGCCCACTAATTGCTGGGCAGCTGGGAACAGTAACAGGGCCTAAACGTTGCAGCTGGCACTAAGTGCTGCGCAGCTGTAGAAGGCCTGGCACCTCTGTGCCACTCCGTCCCTCACAAGGACTTTCACTTAAATGGCGCCTAAACGGTGCAGCTGCCCACTAATTGCTGGGCAGCTGGGAATCAAAAACTGCGGCCTGGGCTCTCACTAGCCCTGGAACAACACTGTGCCAATGCAGGGGCCACACAGGCTCTAGAAAACATGTAGCGCACAGGGGAGCCCTCTAGGCTCTGAGCCAACACTTGCCCATCGGTGGAGCCCTCTAGGCCCTAAAGCAATGTGCCCCTCAGAGCACTCTGGCTCCAAAAACAATCATGCCCCTCGGAGCACTCTGGCTCCCAAAACAATCATGCCCCTCATTGCAGCTTACCCCTGCCAACACGGGGGCAGCTGGAAACAAAGAATGCGGGCACTGAAAATGGTGGGGCGGGCCACTGCCATCCGGGGCCGCCCTA
Source organism: Lissotriton helveticus (assembly GCF_964261635.1). NCBI lineage: Eukaryota > Metazoa > Chordata > Amphibia > Caudata > Salamandridae > Lissotriton > Lissotriton helveticus. The sequence goes on from NC_136061.1 coordinate 537,935,687, forward strand.
AATGTACTTCATGCTGCGCCCGTCCCACGCACCAGCAGTAGCCCCTAAGGAGCCCGCCCCAGCCTGTCTCACTCACCGGCTGCTCTCTTCTGGCGGGGCTCCTCGCGGGCTCTTCGCTGTGCGGCGGGGCAGCAGCTCCATGCTGCCTCCTCTTCTCTCGGCACGGGTGTGGCACTGGGGAGCCCTCCTCAGTGGGGCTCCTCGGACGTCCTCAAGCTCGGTCTCCTTTGGGCAGCGCAGGGCTCTCCTCAACCACCGGAGCCCCGCCTGCACCCTTGGCCACCATGCTCCTTCCTACGCGGCACTTCTCACACGCAGGGCTCTCACGGGACAAGTGAGCCCTGCTTTCTCCTCTTTCTGGTGCCGGCGGAGGCGCGGGACTTCCCTAGCGAAACCGGAAGTCCCGCCCGCCGTCAGGCACCACAGTGCCTGACTTCCGTTTTCGCCGCGACTGCGGCCGCACTCTCTTTGCGGGGCTGCACCGAGGGGTGGGCACCCTCGGTGCACGAAATAAAAGTAGAAACGGGGTGGGCACCCGTTAAGGCGCCTATCAAAAAGGGGTGGCACCCTTACATAAAAATGTGTAACTGCGGGCATAAGGCAGGGTGGCATCTGCGAGGCAATGACAAGGGTAGGAGCGCTTCCCCGAGGGAAAACAACAGCGCTCTGCCCACACATGGGAAAATAAAGTGCCCACGAGGCGCTGGGGCACAGAAACCATCAGAGGCCCCAGAAGTGACCCCTACAGCAAGAAGGGTCCCAGCAACGAGGTCCAAGTAAAGGTCCTAACAGCAAAGTCCATCAGGTATCCAGGGGCTGGGCAGGGCCCAGGGAGGCAAGCCTTCCCCTGGGTCCAAGCAGCAGCACGCCCTTGGCAGGATTCAAGTAGCAAGACAAGAACATCTTCAGGGTGTCACAGCACCCTTTTTATACAGCATTTCCCTTTGTCTGTGTCTGCAGGGTGGGGGGGGAACCAGGCGCAGCTGGTTTGGGAGCACTTTTGATGTGCTCAGCCACCCCTCCCATTCACTAGTCAGGCTAGGGTCATCAGTTGCACCACAGGGGGCGGAGCCAGCATTGTGTGGGGAAAGCCCAGCCCTATTCAGGTCCCAGGTGCACCCCTCCCTCACATCAGCATGTTAATCTCTCCACTCACCATCGGGGCAGACCCATCCAGACTCCTGGAGCCAGGCTCACCAGCCAGCTCCAGCCAATCACACGCAAAACACAAATTACACAAACATGCCTACTTCTAGAAGTGGCACTTCCACACTAGACACATTCACGCTGCACACATCATCGCGCAGCATTCAATCTCATGAGTTTGTACATACCAAACTCGACCCTGCACTCCCCGCACATCAGGAACTACCATGGTCACACATATTCCCCATGCATTCCTATGGGAGGGCAGGTCACTCACCACACACACAGAGAGCTCACGCACTTTACACGGTACCACAGTGAGAAAGTGCGCAGAGACCTAAAATCACCAACACCAGGTTACAGAAATAGGCTAGGCAAAAGCAAAAAGTTTTGGGGTGAACCTGCCAAAAAGGGCCAGGTCCAACAAAAATCAATTATCGCACCCAATGGATTTCAAATGCCTGAGAATATACTTTTAATGGGTGTGACTCGTAGTTTAAGTCTATGATGATGCAAAGATGAATTGACTGAAAAAAGTAATACTTTCTACATTTTCTACCCCTCATTTATATACTTTTTCCAAACATTTTGGTGAATAAGTTTACGTATGCTAGCATCAAGTTGTGATCGCTGTGCAAACCTACATTGTTATGACTGTGTGCTTGATCATCCTGGGAGAGTCTGTTTCCCTACTGATGTACAAGTGTGTTTTCCCGAGTCGTAACTTCCATCTGAATTTATAAAGGCTGCAGGCCTAGATTTTAGGATCACCAGGAATTACACCCATAAACTGTGAATTTTAGTGCAGCTACAATGATTTTGACCTCTACGGAGGATTAGGGGAAGGCCTGAATAGGGTAAATGCAAAGAAAGTGCATGATACCGATAAGTAAAACGAGCATTTATAAAGTTGAAAGGTCTGACTTGCATTCTCAGTTAAAAGACAGACCTACTGACTTTCATAATGCTCCTTAGCTGCTGGTCGGCTACACAATCAGAAAGAGCTCCTAAGTGGCTGAAAGCCAGCAGCATCTCAGGGGCAGGATCAGAAGGAGCACCAAAACCAACAGACGCCTAGTGGCAGGAATGCAGAGAACCTTTGGGCATGCTGATCCCAAGAGTTGCCCCAGGGCCAGCCTTTGAGGTTGTGGCGCCCTGTGCGACAATCATTGCTGGCGCCCCCTCAAACGAACATTATTTTTTGTGTTGAGTTCTATGGTTTCTTAACTGCATATTTAAATATATACAGGATAGATTTTAGCATATATAAAATATACGCTCAAATATCATGTAAATTAAATAAGGATTAGATGGGGAACAGATGTTACGACACAGCACACGGTGTTCCTTTGATTTGCAGCACTCCGTGCTTTCATTAGGCACAGCAACGAGTCTTCCAGTGAGGCTGAGCACCTTGTCCTCTCCTAAGTTGTGTCACTAGTGCTACTTTTATGCCTATTACCTATTGCTCCTCCCCACAGGTACATCACTATGATGCAAATCTGAGTATTCTACTGCTGCGCTTCACCCTGTTCTCACTAATACATATCACACTCTGCTTTTTGTTGGCAGCTTACTTTGTGCCACTGATGTAAACTCCCCTATGCAACCTGTTGCACAAGTTTGTGTATAAATGTTGGTCTATTTTCACTTTTTAATAACTGTATGCTTGGTGATTTGTGTGCATGGTCAACATCTGTTGGACTTGGGAGAAAATGGTCTTCGTGGGTGTGTTTTCCTGGGTCCGTGTACCATACCATGTTGCACCAATTAATCGAGATTGTTTGTCAGTGCTTGGTATATATAACTATTTTGACTGAGTGTTAACCTCTTCCATGCTCATGACGAGCTGAGCTCGTCATGAGCCACAGCGCTCCGGTGCTCATGACGAGCTCAGCTCGTCATGAGCCGTGGAACGCTCGCATGCGGGGATAATTCCCCTGCTGTGCTGAGCGTTCCACGGCAGGTAATGCACCTGTGACAAGCTGAGCTCGTCATGAGCACAGGAGCGCCGTGCCTCATGACGAGCTCAGTTCGTCATGAGCATGCGGGCGCCGTGCACGCCCCCCTCCCCCCAGCACAGCGGGAAATTAACCCCCGCAGCGAAGGGGTTAATAAAACACAAATTGAAGTCCCACATACATGATAGAACACAGCATGTACAGGACACAGAAGAAGAAAGAAATTAACAGGCAAGGTCTGAACACATTTTTTAAATTGAAAGTTGCACAATATCATTTATATTATTTTTAACAGGACATTTTTTGCTTGAGATAAAAAGTTGACCTACTCTGACCTTTCATATGCTGCAGAGAGCGGAGTGAAGATTAACATTGTGGAATAGAAAGAGGGACAACAGTGTTTAACAGTGCAGGCTTTTGGGCGAAGTGACTCGTGACGATTTTAGAGCACAAATGGCGCCCTCTTGACCTTGGCACCGCTCGCACCTCCCAAAAGCCGGCCCCGAGTGGCCTGGTGGCATAATCACAAGGAGCTTTCAGGCACGCTGAACATTAAGCAGCAGACACGCTCATTGCAGACACAGATGGATGCTGGGATACAGAATACTAAACAAACAGGTTTCTGTTGAAATATCAAATGAGCGGTGACTCAAGCTGCTCCTGTTCTTGTGGGTCAATGTGTCGAGAGGGATATCAGCAATAAGCCCTTCAATGACAGGTGTTAATGGATCAACTGGGTCAGGTCCAATAAGCAGGGATACATAACCTGTTTGGCTGGGCCAATGTGTAATCAGTGAAAGCTACTCCTGTAGGTGCCTGGCACGCGGACTCTTTGGTGAGTGGGCGCAAGCAAAGCCAGGAATATGCTTGTGGCTGTTTGGAAGAGCTGTGATAAGCAGGAGGGGGGGCTGTGGCTTAGAGGCAACAGGGCAGCAGCAGTGAAGAGTGACAGGAAGGTCGGGGGTATCGGACGGAACTGACAGCAGCTCTGGTTTTGGTCTGAACAACCACCAGCAGAGGCGTGGAAGGTACCACTGCTGTAATAGCTGCTGTCTGACAAAGGAACCACTTGGTGATATGTCACCAAAAACTTAAAGGAAAGTCAATAGCATAAGGTAACAGTGTGTAAAATAACATAGGAGACTGTGGAGCAGTATAATTTTCGCTTCACCCGTTAATGTTTAACTAAGACACATATATGTTTACGTATGGCCTTTTGTACTCGTGTGATGTAACCTTAATCATGCAATGTGGTGCACTTGGACAATTTTTCATAAGTGCATCTACAATGTAATATCCACATTTATATGAGTGTGTATATAATTTTTTTTGTTTACAGTAACAACGAATCGCAGTTCTCATATATATCTATATACGTTTAGTTTGAATAACATTGTATTTCTTATATGATCACATATTTCTTTACATAACTGAAAGTGCATCCATTTGAATAGTGCTCTACAATTATATCGTAATTGTATATGTACCTGTATTCATGCATATAAGCACGTATTGAAGTTCATCAAAGGCCTTAAGGTTTTTGATTTCCCAATGTTTAAATTTAACATGAATGCTTGCTTTGGGGTCAATGTTTTTCTCTCCTCTGCAGATGCAGTTAATGTGTGCATGGTTAAAGAAAGACGCACAGTGTGAAAGAGATAGCAAAGCTTGGAAGGAGTATCTTTTGGCAAAGATAAGAAAACTAACGGATAAACGGACGACTACAGTCCGAGCGGAATGCAGTGACAGGAGAAATCCAAGGACGTTTAATATGTGGACCAAAGGAAAAAAATCTCAAGTGTCTCTGCCAAGTTATATGTTTGAGGATAAGAATTAATTGGGCACATGATCTGGGATTTTTGAAGGTTCTTTGGTGGATATACATGTGTATTGCACTTCGGCTTGGTTCAGATTCCCTTCAGACTCCAAGAAGTACAGACCTCTTTGAAACCTCTCTGTTGTGTAGATTCATGCTATACAATATACTTTACTTTTGAGAATGTCTACAGAAGTTTTACTACGCTGACACCTTTCTCTGCTTTCCTGAATTAATAGGGTTTTCTTGATCCCGAGGTAGAACAGGGATTAGTAAGTTTTCTCAGATAGCCTCATGTGTGGGCAAGAGGTTCTAACTTTCAATCTACTGCTCAAAGTTTTTTCCCCATTCTATACTTTGCTGCTACCAAATCCCTCATTTGTTTCCTGTCATTGTGGATCAATTATTTTCGTTGCTTTAGCTATCCTCCAGTGATTCTGTAGTTTTATACTATGTTTCTGCAGCTGATTTAGATCAGCTGTGCTTTCAATTTGTAATACATCTATACTTAATCCTATCAATTAAATCTGAGTTTTGCTGTGTGACCAAATGGATTACAATGTAATTTGGTAAATAATAGTTGATCCTAACTCCTTGTATTCCTAAGGCACCTAGAACTGTAAATTTCAGAGTGGCCAGGAAGAAGGAGTCCACATTCAATGCGTTCTCATCTGCTTAGCCCATTCAAGCAAAGGCCAATTGGCAAAAATGGGACTCCCAATGGCAGTGATGCTGCAACAGTTTTCTGTATAGTGTAGCAGCCATTAATGTTATCTCACTGAAGTCATACAGATAATGCAAAATCCAAGTGTCCCACAAAATGTATGTTGAGCAAACATGCCAAGCCAATTCAACAGGAGAGTAGTAAGGGTTTGCTACCTAGCCGGAGGTGTATTTTGGAGCACTGGCGTTGTAGTGCTGTCATTTACATACTGTACGAAAGTGTTTTTTTTTTACCTATGCCTCTATGAAGAATTTCACAGTGAATGATAGCTTTGGGTAAACCAAAATTTATTAGTTTATCCTGACAATTAAGTCTATCAGTTTCATTCAATTTAAGTTTTAGATTATTTTAGTACAGGCAAGCCAAAGGGCATTATCAACTTCATGTGCTGCCATATAGTGCCGCATTGCACAATTAGCAAAAAAACAAGTCATAAATATAGTAAACACATTACTACACAAGAAAACAATACATTAATGAACAAATGAAAAGTGTCAAAGTGCTCACAATTTTAGTAAAACATGGAACTATTACTCAGTAATACAGTATCAATCAAAGATGTCGAATCATCTCTTGAACAAAAAGCGGTATAGAAATTATTTCAAACCAATACAAAGTTCAACCACTTATGTACAGAAAAAGAGTTAAGCATAAATCGCTGGCATTAAATGTCAATCAATATAAATGCCGACGCGTTTCGAGTCCCGTGGGTAAATCAAAAGACTCTCATCAGGGCTGTATGAGTCTGGTCCATGGAAACTGGTGATTTCAAATTCCAAGGCTGCACTTGTAGTGAACTGTGGTCTAGGCCGTGGCTGCTCACTGTCGCGTTTTCAACGAACGACGCTTCTAACTTCCTGCCACCAATAAATATCTTCGTGCGGATCACGTTTTTTTAAACGCGACCCAGGGCGGGCTTCACTGCCGCTGCATATTGTCGAGTGTATTTGAATTCTTCGTTTTGGTTTTTTGGAAGCGTATCCTCTATGCACACAAACGCGGGATCAATCTCCTCACAGGATGGACGTTCGAACGTCCATCCTGTGAGGAGATTGATCCCGTGTTTGTGTGCATAGAGGATACGCTTCCATTTATGCTTAACTCTTTTTCTGTACATAAGTGGTTGAACTTTGTATTGGTTTGAAATAATTTCTATACCGCTTTTTGTTCAAGAGATGATTCGACATCTTTGATTGATACTGTATTACTGAGTAATAGTTCCATGTTTTACTAAAATTGTGAGCACTTTGACACTTTTCATTTGTTCATTAATGTATTGTTTTCTTGTGTAGTAATGTGTTTACTATATTTATGACTTGTTTTTTTACTAATTGTGCAATGCGGCACTATATGGCAGCACATGAAGTTGATAATGCCCTTTGGCTTGCCTGTACTAAAATAATCTAAAACTTAAATTGAATGAAACTGATAGACTTAATTGTCAGGATAAACTAATAAATTTTGGTTTACCCAAAGCTATCATTCACTGTGAAATTCTTCATAGAGGCATAGGTAAAAAAAAAACACTTTCGTACAGTTCACAGTGGCCCGACCTACCCTCTTCCCCAGCGGGCCCAACCCCCAGTCTTTCTTATTCTTGTCATTTACATACAGCACATTTTCCACTGAAATGGATACTAAATTTGCATAGACATGCAGTTTTACAGGTACAATTATACAGCCACAAACAACATGGTTGAGAAATAAGATTTCAGCAAATATTTATCATTTGTGCTTCATCAAGTAAAGGATCTTGATCGGTTTTGATCCTATTAAACTCTTTGTTTCCATCACATTTCAGAATTGGAAACAATGTGCAACCCGAATTGCTGATATATAGTTAATTTACAGGTATTTAAATGTTATTGTGTGTTAGAAAAAAACTGACATCGTACAGACTTTCCTTTCATTTCCTGTACCCCAGGAAGATTGTCACCTAGGTCACATTTACAAAATTCTCTAATTTTGTGGTCAGGAAAATAATAGTAAACACCAGTTTCTAAGTAAGAAGCAATCTGACAGACGTCAGCTTGAATTCTGACATGTGTCTTTGAACGCACAGCAAATGTGAAAAGATAAACAAAATTCAAAGGCATTTCTATTGCTCATTCACCTTACGAACTCCAGCATGGTTATTTTTTGGGGTGCTGCAGCACCCCCTCCTCTCTACTTCTAGCGCCTATGCCCAATGGATGAAGCTGGCTGGTTAACACCCTTTTCCCTTCTGTTACTTTTATTCTGTCTTTTCTGAAGTATTGATAACAAAGTGGTCCAAACCCAGACATAAAAATGACACTAGAAGAGACATCAACTTCACTTTATAATACAAATACAAAATTCCAAAATAATTCACTATATTTCACCTCTGGAAATTTGTTGCAGAGGCTTACCAATGTTTTTGGTAACCATTTCATGGAGCATGAAGCACCAGATGAAACATACGTGTGTAAACCACCATATTTGCATTAATATGTAATTACTTACTGGTAATCTTCATTACCCAGATTAAGGTCCTCCTCGTCCCAGTCCTTACACAAGTGAGGCAATCCTGCCTCCCGATAGGTTATCTCAAAGCTAGTATTTTTTCTATGTTTATTACATAAATCCCTACCACCCTCGCCATGCCGGTTATCAAAAAGACCAGACACAACCACAGCGGGAGGGAGGGAGGGAATAGGACTGGGAAGAGGAGGACCTTAATCTGGGTAGTGAAGATGGTGAGTAACGACTCATTACTCCCTCATATGTCCGCCTTGACCAGTCCTTACAAATGTGAGGACCTCACAAGCAAAAATACCAAGAAACATGACACCAAGGAACCATGCAGTACAAAGTTTAATCAAAGACAAGATTAAGACACAGCAGTGGTCATAACACCAACAACAAAGTGGTCCACAGAGGCATGCAAGACATCAAGACGATAATGCTGGACAAAAGTATGATGGGACTGCTAGATAGCCGCCCTACAAATCTCTGGGATAGAAACACCAGCTGATTCAGCCCAGGAAGTGGACACCGACTGCGTTGATTGCCCTTGTACCTGAGCTGGCAGAGCCAGACCCATGGACTTATAGGACTGGCAAACCATCTAACCCACCTACCAACTAATGGTGGATGTAGACACCTTCTTCTTCTTAGGCATACCAACACTGGACAAAAACAGGGAAGGAGAAAGATGAAAACCCTGGGAATGCTGGAGGTAAACCTGAAGGGTCCAGCGAAAATCCATGGTAGAAAGAACAAGAGCACCCTCATCCCCAGGAAAAATCAGGAAGACCCACCTTATGCCACTAATGGAATTTGGAGGAAACCTTAGGGAGAAAGGTCAGGTCAAGCCACAACACCACCTTGTCAGGCAAGACCTGCAAATAAGGAAAAGAAATAAGCAAGGCCCCCAATTCACCCAACCTCTGAGCAGAGGTGATAGCCAACAGGAAGGCCAATGTAGCAGATAACCACAGCAAATCTGCCTCCAACAAAGGCTCAAAAGGGGACAATTGGAAATCCTGCATAACAGTGGGCAAATCCCAAGAGGGCACAACCACAGGAGTGACTGGATGACGAAGCAGAAAAATCCGAAGGAGGCGACCCACCAAAGCAGCAGTACCATCCAATGAGGACCCTGAGCTCATACATGCCCAACAGCAGCCAACAGAGCAAATAAAGTAGAAGGAGTAAGATCATTCAAAAAACCATCCTTGAGAAACTCAAGAGTAGAGACCGGAACACCAACCACAGGATCCACGCCATGAGGGGCACACCAAGTGACAAAAGAACCTCAATGTTTACTGTAACACTTAAGGGTAGAAGGTCTACAGGAATGCCTGATATCCTCGGCCACCATAGAAGAACAACCCAAAAACTCCAACGTCAAACGTTCAAGGACCAGACCGACAGCTTTAATTGATGAAGACAAGGCAACGACAGAAGGGATCTCGGGAAACCGAACAAACTTGCCCCAGACAGCCGCAGTAACAGCGGGAACCAAAGGCGGTGAGGCCAAAAAGGAGCAATCAGGAGAACACCTTTCCACCCGAATCTTCTGCACCACCATCTGGCGGGGAGGCATACAGAAGGCCCGAGGGCCAAGGAATCAAGAGGGCACCCACCGCCCTTGCCTGAGGACAAAGCACCTCAGAACAGAACCGAGGGAGGAGGGCATTGTGCAGAGAAGCAAATGTCGATCCAAGGCGTCCTGAACCGAAAACAGGGGCACAGACAGATGGAACAGAACAGAGAAAGGTATGTTGCAGTTCAAGCTGTCCGCATGAAGTTCAGGTGACCCTGAATATCAACAGACCTCAAGGCAGAGAGGTGAGATTCCACCCAGGCATAAATCATGGAAGACAGCAGATTTAGAGACTTATATCAGGTCCCAACTTGGCAGTTCAAGTAACAGTGAGCCACCTGATTTTCGGTACAAACCAACAGATTTGCCCCCTCAAGGGGAACCTGAAAGAACAGTGTTGCCTGACAAATGGCCGCCAACTCCCGCCAATTCGAGGAACGGGCACTGTCCGCCCGAGACCACTGACCCTTGGCCTCTAAAGACCCCAATGTAGCCCCCCAATCCTCAATACTGGCATCGGTCGTCAGCAAGAGAGAAGGAGGAAGCTGAAAACGGTACCCCCTTTCCAGAACAGGGGAGGAACGAGAGAGTCATAACTTGCATGGGTGGGGTTCCACAGAGACAATAGATAAATTACCAAAGGCTTGAGGTGCAGGCGAGCCTAGGGAACGACAGACATGGTTCCAGCCATCAACCCCTGGACCCACAACCAAGTCTGAGCTGGAGCAGATTGCCCACTCTGGAGATCCCGCAGAAGAAGCTGCAGGGAAGAGTTGGGAGCAGGAGGAAGACACACTGCCCCAACATGGTGTTGAAAAGTCCCCCGATAAACTGCAGTCTCTGACCAGGGACCAGATGAGATTTCGCCAGATTTAACTTCATACCCAGACCCCTGATCATGTCCATGGTTGCCTCCACAGCCAAAAGAGCCTTAGGAAGGGAGGAAGAAGAGATCAAAAAATCATCAATATAGGGAAACACACAGAAACCTGAAGCTGCAAACCCCCCACAACAGGAACCAATACCTTGGTAAAAGTCTGGGGAGATGTAGAGTGGACAAAAGGCAACACCTAAAACTGGTAATGGACCTCGTCCAATGCAAACCTCAGTACCTGTTAGCTTCCAGGATGCACAGGGATGTGAAAATAGGCGTTTTCCAAGTACAGGGAAGCCAGAAAATTGCCCTATTGGTTGAGGGGAATGATGGACTGCAAGGTGATCATCCGAAAGCGAGCCAGTCAGACCAACCTGTTCAAAGCCTTGAGAATCAGAATTGGGTGTTAAGAACCATATGGTTTTTGGACCAAGAAGAGTGTGGAATAGAAACCCAGGCCCTGTTCCGCCTCCAGAATCAGGAGAACAGCGCCTTTCGCAAGCAACACTCCCTCTCCAGACAACATAGCACCTCTCTTCACTGGGTCAGTTGACAACGGGGTAACCAGATAGCGGGTCTGAGGGGGAGGGCCCTGAAACAGAATCTGGTACCCCTGACCAATGACTGACAGGACTCACTGGTCAGAAATCAGACTTGACCACTGATCCAGGAACAAACGGAGCCAGGCCACCACCATAACATAGTCACTTCTGCCCAGCACCCTGTGGCTGCTGCAGCTGAGGCTGGGACTTGTTTTGGAATACAGCCCCCGACCACAGGCCGATCCACAAAAGGGCTGAGAATAGGAGAGAACACCCTGAAAGTTCTGCTTATGGAAAAAGGACTTCTTCTGGACACACTGAAACAGTTTCAAAAACTCCTTCTGCAGAACACAACCATTGTGTTCAATTCGTCCCCAAAAAGCTGGAGACCCTCAAAAGGTAGCTTATGAATAAGGCCTTCTGAGTAGCCTCAAGACACCAAGGCTCTGTCCCCAGGGACCATCTACCAGCCACCGCTATCCCGGCAGCCGAGAAGACCCATAGAGTACCAAAAGTGGCATCGGACATACACAGTGCGAAGATCTCCAGCTATCCCAAGATTGTCCTGAAGACAATCAAATAACTTCTCAAAATCCTTGATAAGGACCTGGGAGGCATGGGCGGAGTAAGTCCTAGTCCGAATCCCAAAATGAGATGCAGCGTAGGAACGTTTGAAGGCCGTCTCCGTCTTCCGTTAAACTGGATCAGAAAGGGAAGCCTCCTCTGAAGATAAAGAAGAGGAAGAAGCCATCGAGGACAAAATGGAGTTGACCTTAGGAACCTGAGGAAACTGGACATCAAACTCCGCTAAGTGATACCTCTTTCCCAGGAAAGCAAAGATTCCCCTGCTTGTCGACCTCAAGCCATTCCTTAGCCAGAGTCTCCTTAATGACATCATGCCTTCTCCACTGAGTTAATATACTGGGAATAAAAGCCATCATCCACCAAATATTTAAGATCAAATCCCAGGACCTCACGAATATGGGCCAACATGTCAGAAAGGACTATACCATGGATATAGTTCCCCTTTGGGGAATTGTCCAACTCCTCACCTTCATCCCCTTGATATTTTTGGCAGAAGGCTCAATCAGCACAGCCTGACCCGCAGAATTAATAAAATTCTGAAAATCCAACCTGGAGATCTGCAACAGGTCATCCTCCTGCAGGTCCTGCACATGTTTCATCTTAGAAACAGATTGTTACCGGGTTCACCTCCTCATCCCCCCCTGACAGCAAACAGCAAATAGGAACCAAAAAGTCAAAGAGAAAGTAACCAGCTGTCCCTAAATATACCATCTGCTAGCAACCAAGTCTCAGAACCGACGAGACTTGGATTCCCAAAAGACAGCCTTGCCACCTCCTCCATAGCCACATACAAAGACATGGCCGCGGAGCCAGGTGCGGCTGGAAGCCCTCACTGCTGTAACGGCCTGCCCCGACTGCAGAGAAAGCTCCCCGCCCCAGTCAAGCACATGGGCGGGGATCGAGTCAGGAGAAGCGCAGGGACACAACACGCAGGGACACAACACACCGGGACACCAGTAAGGTCAGTGCAGGCACAGATACAAAGCACCAAAAACATGCAGTCACATAAATGCAAAAACAATGTGAAAAATGCTCACATTACTGCAGACTGACAAGAATGAAAAAACCTAGCATTCCAACTGTACGCCCGTCAAACAGGAAGAAAAACAGGCGTGGGGTGCGTTGGAGGGGTTTATGCAATAAACATAGAAAAATTACTACAGTTGAGACTTGCATAATGACTGGGATGAGGAGGACATTTGAGAGGGTAATATTTGTTTGCCGTTACATTGGCCCCCACCTGAACTGCACCCCCTCCGATTATATCAGGTTGTAGGCTCCAGGGAATGGGTGCCCTAAACTACCTTCTTTGGTCATTTCTCTGCCTGGGATTACTAGTGTGAATGCCACTGTTATGTTTGATGGTGCCACACAGAGCCTCTAGGTCAGAAAATAGAACTAAAGGGATATCATGCAGCAAATTATCAATTGTAATAGCGAGCCCAGGAACGATGTTACCTTGTGAACAGACTTTATCATGTTTGTCTCCAGCTCAAGTAGCCATTTTTCCACTTGACCTCTAGCTTTCGAAGTTGAAATTGTATCGGTCAGTTGAACGATTTCGCCTTCACTGCTTTTCATATGAGTGATATCTAAGACATCAGTGAATTCTACTTTGGCAATTCCTTCAAAACATTTTTTCAAGTGAGGCTGCACCCTACAAAACAAAAGATATACATACATGTACAACCAGTTTATGATATCTTCATTTCTGGAACAGCTTAAACACAGGTTCTGACACACACTTTTTTTTGCGTCGTAATTCTTTATTGAAAAATTAAAGGAAAACAAATTCATGAAAGCAAAGTACAGCATAATAGATCTACAATGGTCTAGTGAAATTCCATAAACAATTAATTATAGTGATGAGATAAGTTAGACAAAATAAATTGTGAAACTAGCAAATACATTTAAAGCCTATAGAGTTTACATGTATAAAATATGAAATATTAAACCCAGGCTCTGAAACACGCGTTTTTTTAAATAATCTTCAGCTCAAAAATAATAATTTCTATCTTTCAACAACATTCATCTGGTTTTAAATTAAGCAATCCCACAAGTACTCATGGATGACACCTCCAGGAGAGAGTTTTGGGGGAAGCTCCATTGGAGGAGACAGGAGGCAGGAGGCAGGAGGGGGTGGTCATCAAAACTACTCAGTTGCAGCCTCATCGCGGGAATTCAGTAAACACACTGTGTACATGTGAATAGGGGCCTCCCGGCGCCTCACTAAACTCACGTGTATCCGATGGCAGGAACCATTCCAGAACGGCTGGTCAAGATGATGGAGGGCCTCTCCTTAAGCACTGGGAAGAGCTTGGTACAGCTTTCAAGAAACTGCTACCTTGCCTCATGTCTTCCGTGGAGCCAAGCTTTCCCGTAGGACTTGCCTCGCAGCCTATGCCTGGGTGATGGTTCTGCACAAATTCTGACACAAGTAAATAGATAACTGCATCCTGAATCTCTACCTCCAAAGCCTATGTAGGCTGCTTTGTAAGTAGAGTTACTGGTGATCACTATTATTAATAGTGTCTAAATGAAATGCCCCCATGAAAGACTGACAATGACTATTCTAGAGGATCATTGATGGGATAAGGATGCTGAAATTGAGATTGGTAGGACTTCTATTAACAAGTGTTACCACAATGGATTGTTTTCTTGTTTGTGTTTTTCAAAGACAGACAAGTGCATAATCATATTTGAAAGTATTTGTATCCCTGCAACATCACTCTATTATGGTGTTAAAACATTACATGGCTCAAAACATTTTGATTGCTTTATTAAAATATTTTCATGATCTGCTCAATATTACCTTGTTGGATCCTTTGTTTCTGAAAGAATTTCAAGTAGCTCATCGTTGGATAAAAAGAAGAACCGAGGGAAGAAAAGGCGCTTCTTTTCGAGGTAGTCATTCAGTCCTTTAAGGATGAGTTCTAAAAGTTCATTGGACTTTTTCATTTTATCCAGCATTTTGTCTATCATCACTACTGAGAGAACGTGCTTGTCCTGGATAGAAAAAAATAAGAACAATATAAATGCTAGACTGCATTTCAATCCTGCATCACAGAACTTCAGTGATTGGTATTTGTTATTTCCCTATGGCATATTTGTCTTCACAGTGTTTTATATCTGAAAAATTGAATTGCAATGTAGACAATTAAAAAGAGAGAGGAATGCTTCCCTCTCTCGTGTCAATATCCTTACTAATGTAAAATCGGTTAGTGAAAGAAAGAGAACACATTTGCTATAAAGTTGTGTTCAGTCACCCTGCACTCTCAAAATCCTGCTCAATCCGATACTTTTCTCAAAGAACTGTTCAGTCATCTCACGCTTGAAGCCTCCTGTTCAATGCAATTCTGTTCTCTCTTGCATTGTGGTTCACCTCTAATAGCTTCTAATATAGCCATTACTTTCCGTTACTCCTTGATGCGCATTGGCACATATTGCGATTATGCCCCATAACAATAGTGCTATTCTGTTACCCTTTTAACTACCCTTATTTTGATATGGTCATGGTCCAGCCCCAAAGCACCAGTGAATGTCCTTTTACTCCCTCTTTCCTTTAATATGATGCACTACCATTTTGAAAGTGGCAGCTACTTGTTGAGTTGATGTGGTGTGTGTGCCTTTTCTGAAGTAGTTCCTAAGATCAGACTCCCAAGTGTGAACCAGGTAACTCAGATAATCCTAATACACGAAGGCTGGCCTGGAGCAAACTCAATAACAAACACAAAATGGGTGGAAATTATCGGGTTTGGGTATTACTCTCTGATGATATGGGGGGAGAGATAACGAAGAAGATGGCAACATTATTGAAATAGGCTGGGATCATACGGTACATCAGGTCACCCCCTTCTGCTGAGGCAACTATATTACACACCAATCATGTAATTGAAGGCTTAGATATAACCATTACTCCAAGAAAAATGTACAATCCTAATTTACAAAAGTGGGACATAAATTGTCAGGAACCACAGGCACCTCGCTTTCCATATCAAAGACCAAAGTATATTCATAGGGGAATCAATGAACAGCTAAATGCCAACTTGGAGTTACAACTGATCCTTGGATTCCAAGGTGCAGGAGTTCAGGTCTTCCTTCAAGAACCAGCCCACCTAATAATCATAAGAGGTTTTCTCACATGCGTATCTCTGAGGAGTGGGCCACAATCATTTTAAAATTGTGGACTAGGAATGGCCTACGTGATAATGACTGAATGAATGACAATAATCAGCTCTAATTACCTGATAGTCCCAGCACTGCCAGACTTGTTCTACCTTATTACCTTTCTTATTAAGATTCAGGTTCCCACTATTGATTTAATTAGGATTCCTCGAAGCCCTCCTTTTCACCACCTATCATTGCTAGGGAGTGGGACATCAGGTATGGGAAGTTTTCTCTGATTCATCAGAGACCTCGTTGTGGGGGGTGGGGGCAGTACGATGTTGGTGGTATCGACGGAGGGTGGGATGGGATGGACTAGGGGTTTCTGGGTTGCACATGAAAAACTAAAATGCACTCCAGAGGTAGCATTAGCTATGATGTCCTTGCAGGCTGCAAGATAAATTGGAGCAAACACATAACATCATAGGACATAAAACATCTTACTTGGGATGTGAAAGGCATCTTCCCTATTCAATAGCTTTGCATGGTATGAGAGGGGTATATTTACCTGGCCTCCAAGATTTTGTTGTTCATTGGATGCGGGCAACAGCGGCGAGTGCGAGGCTGGCGGAGCGGAGCTGGCGGGTGGGGGTGTAGAAGCGGAGTCTGCTGTTCAGGTAGGCTGGTCCGGCGTTGTGGAGTGCTTTGTGTGCGTGGGTGAGGAGCTTGAAGGTGAGCCTCTTGTCGACGGGGAGCCAGTGTAGGTCTCTCAGGTGGGGGTGATGTGGCTGCGGCGGGGGACGTTGACGATCAGTCGGGCGGTGGCGTTTTGGATGTGTTGTAGTCATCGTAGGTGTTTGGCTGGGATTCCTGTGGATTCCAGTCTGCTGCTGACGAGGGCTTGTGTCACCGTTCTTCTTGTTTCGGTTGGGATCCACTTGTAGATCCTGCGGAGCATGCGGAGGGTGTTGTAGCAGGAGGAGGAGATGGCGTTGACCTGTTTAGACATGGAGAGGGAGGAGTCAAGGATGAATCCTAGGTTGCGTGCATGGTCGGTGGGTGTCGGTGCTGTTGCCAGTGTAGTCGGCCACCAGGAGTCATCCCAGGCTGAGGGGGTGGGTCCGAGGATGAGTACCTCCGTCTTGTCCGAGTTCAGCATCAGACGGCTGTTCCTCATCCAGTCGGCGACGGCCTTCATTCCCTCATGGAGGTTGGTTTTGGCGGTGTTCAGGTCCTTGGTGAGGGAGAGGATGAGCTGGGTGCCGTCAGCGTAGGAGATGATATTGAGGTCGTGTTGGCGGGCCACTTGTGCGAGGGGTCCATGTAGACGTTGAACAGCGTCGGGCTGAGGGATGAGCCCTGGGGGACGCAGCAGATGATGTCGGTGGCCTGGGATCGGAAGGGCGGGAGGCGGATGCTCTGAGTTCTGCCGGAGAGGAAGGACGTGGTCCAGTCAAGGGCCTTCTCTTGGATTCCGGCTTCTAGGAGGCGTGTCTTTAGAGTGTGATGGCAGACCATGTCGAAGGCGGCTGACAGGTCCAGGAGGATGAGGGCTGATGTTTCGCCGTTGCCTAGTTGGAACCTGATTTCGTCTGTGGCAGCGATGAGGGCTGTCTCGGTGCTGTGGTTTCGTCTTCCAGGTGGCTGACCAGTTGCATGTTGACGATTTTCTCGATGACCTTCGCCGGGAACGGGAGCAGGGAGATAGGCCGGAAGTTCTTGAGGTCCTTGGGGTCCGCCTTGGGCTTCTTGAGGAGGGCGTTGATTTTGGTGTGTTTCCAGCTTTCCGGGAATGTCACTGTTTCGAAGGAGATGTTGATGACCTTCCGTAGTTGGAGTGCGATGGCAGCGTCTGCTAAGTTGAATATGTGGTGTGGGCACAGCGATCTTGCTGTGGAAGAAGATGGCCAGTGAGTTGCACAGTTCTTGTGAGGACGGTATGTCGTTGGCGCTGGGGTTGGAGAGTTCCTTTACGATGCTGAAAAGCTCTTTGCTGTTGTGTGCGTTGTTCTCCAGGCGGTCTTTAAAGGAGGATCTCTTGCCTAATCTGATGAGGTGGTGATGTCTGCGGGTGGCGTCCTTATGGGCTGCGTGGTTGTCCGGAGTGCGTTAGTGGAGCCATATCTTCTCCAGTTTCCGGCATGCGCGTTTGGAGGTCTGCAGCTTGTCGGTGAACCAGGTGGCTCTCTTGCTGGTGTGGTTGTTAGAGGGTTTCTTGAGTGGGGCGAGGGTGTTGGCGCAGTCGTCGATCCACTGTCTGAGGTTGCGGGCTGCAGTGTCTGGGTTGGTGGGGTCGGTGGGTGGGTTTTGGGCGAGGGTGGTGATCAGCTGGTCTTCGGTGACTTTGCTCCAGCAGCGGCGAGGTAGCTGTTGGGTGCGGTGGTGCGTGGTTGCTTTATTGAAGGTGAAATGGATGCAGTGGTGGTCGGTCCAGTGGAGTTCGGTGGTGTGATCGAAGGTGACATGGGTGCCTGTGGAGAAGATGGGGTCCAGTGTGTGGCCAGTGGCGTGGATGGGTGCGGTGACGAGTTGTTGGAGGCCGAGGTTGTCGATCAGGGTGGCGGAGTTGGCGTCATTATTGTTCTCGAGGTGGAAATTCAGGTCCACGAGGAGGATGTAGTCCGTGGAGGAGAGTGTGTGGGTTCTGGCGAGGTTGGCGATGGAGTCGTTGAATAGAGCTCAGGGTCCAGGGGGTCTGTAGATGAGTGTCCCTCTGAGGGTGGTGTTGGGGTCGGTGTGGATCCTGAAGTGCAGGTGTTCGGCGATGTTGAGGGTGTCGTCTGCGTGGGTGGCAACCTTGAGGGTGGACTTGTGGACGATGGCTATTCCTCCTCAGATTCCATTGGCGCGATCCCTGCAGGTGATTTTGTAGCCGTCCAGGATGGCTACGGCGATGTCGGTCGCTGAGGAGTCGTTCCACCAGATCTCGGTCAGGAAGACCACGTCTGGGGCGGAGGTGTCGAGCAGATCCCAGAGCTTGACTGCGTGTTTGCGTGCGGAGCGGGTGTTGAGGAGTATGCAGCGGAGGTGGTTGGGTCCAGTCCTTGGAGGTCTGGTGGTTCTGTCACAGGTGAAGCTGCAGGTGTGGCAGGAGAAAGGTCCGTGAGTCTGTTTCGGGGCAGCTTGGAAGCAGGTGTGATTTGGGCCGGCGTTGAGTGCGTAGAGGGTGCTGGCGTCGTAGCGGAGTCTGGTGTTGTGGCGTTCGTGGGGTCAAGGGGTTCTGGTGGTAGACGCGGTCCAGGAGCGGACGGGCGCAGATGGGCTTGCCTTTGGAGCGCCCATGGTGCGCCAGCGGCATTGCCTCCATAAGAGGGGGATAGGGAGGGAGGAGCAGCTGGGAGGCGGGAGCAGGGGGGCCAATGGGGAGCAGGGGGGGGGAGCCGCAGGGAAGCAGCGGCGGGAAGGAGCGGGAAACAGTGGGAAAACAGGCGGGTGGCAGGGAGCAGGTACGAGGCAGCTGGCGGCCGTGTGGTGGCGTGAGGAGCGACCTGCCTTCGAGCCGGGTCAGAGGTCGCTCCTATGCCACTGCGCGGCCTCTTTAAGAGGGGGAGAGGGAGGGAGAAGCAGCTGGGAGGCGGGAGCGGGGTGGCCAATGGGGAGCACGGGGCGGGGGCGGAGGGATGCAGCGGTGGGAAGGAGCGGGAAATGGCGGAAAAACAGGCGGGTGGCAGGGAGCAGGTACAGGGCAGCTGGCGGCCGTGTGGTGGCGTGGGGAGCGACCTACCTGCAAGCAGGGTCAGAGGTCGCTCCTACGCCACTGCGCGGCCTCCTTAAGAGGGGGATTGGGAGGAAGGAGTAGCTGGGAAGCGGGAGCGGGGTGGCCAGTGGGGAGCAGTGGGGCAGGGCCGCAGGGACGCAGCAGCGGGAAGGAGCGGGAAATGGCGGGAAAACAGGCGGGTGGTAGGGAGCAGGTACAAGGCAGCTGGCGGCCATGTGGTGGCATGGGGAGCGACCTGCCTGTGAGCAGCGTCAGAGGTCGCTCCTACGCCACTTAAGAGGGGGATAGTGAGGGAGGAGCAGCTGGGAGGCGGGAGCGGGGTGGCCAATAGGGAGCAGGGGGCGGGGCCGCAGGGAGCAGGTATGAGGCAGCTGGCAGTCATGTGGTGGCGTGGGGAGCGACCTTAAAGAGAAGCATCTATCAAATCATGATGAGGGAAAACTTGAACAATCATGTTTAGTCTCATTTTGGGCTTTTGGTTAAGAGACCCAGTTGGCAAGTCCAGAGCAACTTACCTGATGAACAAGTTACTTACCTTCGGTAACGCTTTTTCTGGTTGATACAATATCTACCTGTGGAATCCCTACCTTTTGAATACCTCCTGCGGCAGTATTCCGTGGGAAAATTCTTTCCTAGCTCTCCCACATCGACGAGGACGTCACAATGGACAGGTTCTGCTTGCGGCACCGTATGACATCATCGGAGCCACAAAAGGACCTAATCGGCGGCCTGACGTCAGTTCCACCCATTTTTTCCGTGCCACCGAGGCAAACGGGCGGACCGGCACATTTTCAAATATATACATAGCATATCAAATATATACATACAAGTAAAATCCCCATTGCATAATCAATAAGAGTAAAGAGAAATATCAAAACAAAAGCATTTCTCATTATTAAGATATCAACATAATTAAAATAAAACATTTTTTGGTAGAAGCAGGTGGACAACGGGCAGATATTGTATCCACCAGAAAAAGCGTTACTGAAGGTAAGTAACTTGTTCTTCTGATTGATACTTCTGCCTGTGGATTCCTCACCTTTTGAATAAATTCCCAAAGTTGTACCTCTCCCGGAGGAGTGGTTCCACCTGACTAAACCATAAAATCCTGCAAAACTGAGTGAGCAAAATGGCCATCCCTCCTAACCTCAGAGTCCAAGCAGTAATGCTTTGCAAAGGTGTGGAGGGAGGCCCAAGTTGCTGCTTTACAGATATCCAGAACAGGAACATCTCTAGCCAAAGCAGAAGAAGTAGACTTAGCTCTAGTGGAATGAGCTCTGATATCTTCTGGAGGGTCCTTCTTGGCCAGGGAGTAGCAGATCTTGATGCACAAGATAATCCACCTGGAAAGCGTCCTCTTGTGCACTGCCTTGCCTTTCATCTTCCCAACATAAACCACGAAGAGCTTATCGTCCAGGCTCAGATCACTAGTCCGATCCAAATAAAAGCTCTTTTAGGGTCCAAACGATGCCGCCTCTCTTTCTCCTTGGAAGTGGGTAAAGTAATGGATTGTCCCATATGAAAAGGGTTAAACCACCTTGGGAAGGAAAGCAGCCCTGGTCCTTAGAACCAACTTATCAGCATGAATGGTTAGGAAAGGAGGTTTGGAGCTAAGAGCCTGAAGATCACTTACCCTCCTAGCCAAGGTAATGGCAATCAAGAAAACCGTTTTAAAAGAAAGAAGCCTCAAAGGGTAAGAATGAAGAGGCTCAAACGGAGAACCCATTAAAAAAGTAAGGACTAAATTCAGTTCCCACTGAGGCACAATGAAAGGAGTGGGAGGATACTTATTTGTAAGGCCCTTAGTGAACCTCATGACAATGGGGGACTTAAATAAAGACGGCTAATCCTGCAAACATATAAAGACCGACAAAGCCGATAATAAACCTTTGACATAAGCCACAGCACAACCTTGCTGTGCCAAAGAAAGAGAAAACTCCAAAATATTAGCCAAACGGGCCTTAAGATGGTCAATGTCTCTCTCTCCGCACCACTTAACAAATCTAGACCATCGAGAAGAGCAAACAGATTTAGTGGAGTTTCGCCTGGATGATAAAATAACATCCACTATATCTGCCGGGAGAGAGAAAGAACACAGGTTGCCCCATTCAATCTCCAAGCATGAAGGTGCAAGCTCTGGAGGTGGGGGGTTTTGAACCTTCCCCTGCGACTGCGAGAGGAGGTCTGCCCTGAGAGAGAGAGACGGAGCGGAGGGTGCGATGAGAGATGAAGAAGATCTGTGTACCACACCCTTCTTGGCCAATCCAGGGCGATCAATATAACTTGGGCCCTGTCTTGGTAAATCTTCCTAAGAACCAGAGGAATCAAGGGTATGGGGAGAAACATGTAGAGGAGTTGAGAGCTCCAATCTATCTGAAACGCGTCCCCCAATGCTCCCTGCATCGGATACTGGAGACTGCAGAACACCGGACAGTGCGCATTCTCCTGAGTGGCAACCAGGTCCAACCGAGGAGACCCCCACATCTGAAAGATGTGATGGACCACCTCTGGATGAAGCCGTCACTCATGATCGGCCGAGTAACGCCGACTGAGACTGTCTGCATGAACATTTAGCACACCGGCTAGATGATTTGCAAACACACAAATCCGTTGGCCCTGAGCCCAGGACCAGAGTCGCAGAGCCTCTCGGTAGAGACGATACGACCCTACACCTCCCTTTTTGTTGATGTACCACATCGCGGTAGTGTTGTCCGTTAGGATCTGAACCGACTGACCGCGAAGGGAAGGAAGGAAAGCCTTTGGTGCCATACGTATCGCCCGCAATTCCAACAGGTTGATATGAAGCCACCTTTCCTCTAGAGACCAAAGACCTTTGACCTCCAGATTCCCCAGATGAGCACCCCACCCTAGAGTCGAGGCATCCGTGATCACTGTGGCCACCGGTGGAGGAGGCTGAAAGGGCTTTCCTTACAACATTTTGCCCTGCACATTCCACCAAGTCAGCTCCACTGGAGCTTCTCTGGAGATTCTGATCTTCTCCCCAAGATCTCAGTTGTGCTGATACCACTGCCTGCGGAGGCACCACTAGTGCCCTCATATGCCAGCGTGCATGGTTGACTAACAGAAGGCAAGAGGCGAACAGACCGAGCAGACGTAGAACCTTTGGGACTGGAACAACCGCTCCATCGTGAAATAAAGGAATCATTTCCTGTATGTCGAGAATCCTCTGTGGAGGCGGGAATGCTCGACACACAGTAGTGTCCAGTATTGCCCCTATGAACAGGCTGCGCTGAGAAGGCACCAGGTGCGATTTGGGTACATTTATCGAGAAGCCCAATTTGAACAACAGATGAGCGGTTACCTGCAAGTGGCGCAAAACCAACTCTGGTGACTGTGCTTTCAGCAGTCAGTCATCCAGGTAGGGGAAAACAGGGACCCCTGACCTTCTGAGATGAGCCACTACCACTGCCATCTGCTTTGAATAGACTCATGGTGCGGCAGTAAGACCGTACAGAAGAATCACAAACTGGTAATGTTGCGACCCCACCGTGAACCGGAGATACTTCCGATGCGACTTCAGGATGGGAAGATGAAAATAAGCATCCTGCAGATCGATGGACACCATCCAGTCCTCCTGTTGCAACGCAAGAAGAACCTGAGCCAAGGTCAACATTTTGAACTTAAGGTAAAGGTTCAAAATCCTGAGGTCCGAGATTGGTCTCAAACGACCGTCCTTTTTGGGTATCAGGAAATACCGGGAATAGCAACCCTGACCCCTTTCCTGCTCTGGAACTACATCTATCGCACATTTTTGAAGCAATGTAAGAACCTCCTGCTGTAAAAGCAGTAAGTGGTCCTCTGAACACCCACCCTGGCGAGGAGGGTAAGGAGGAGGAAACTCCAAAAAGAGAACGGCATACCCATTCTCTACAAGATTCAAGACCCAACGATCGGACGTGATCAGTCTCAAATTTTGTAGAAATTGGGACACCCAACCTCCAACCGGACCAACATGTTCTAAGATGGGGAATCTAGAACTGCTTTCCTGTTGAACCAACGGTGGCGGGAGGGAAGGTAGAGGAAGAAGAGGAAGATTGCGGACGATTTGCTCCCCTGAGGCCTCTTTTGTTTTTCCCTCTGTATGATTTGTACAATGGATTCTGTTGCTGTTGGCTCTGCTGAGATTGCTGGCGGCCACGAAAGGAAGCAGATCTCCCAAAGCCTCTATGTCTTTTGTATCCATAACCTCTGGACTGCACCTGGTGGCCTAGAGATCTTGCAGTAGCCCTACTGTCTTTAAAACATTCCAAGGCTAAGTCCGCCTTTGAACCTAAAAGCTTTGACCCATCAAAGGGCAGATCCAGCAAAGTCGCCTGAACATCAGTCGAAAAACCTGAAGACCTAAGCCATGCCTGTCTCCTTGTAGCCACAGAAGACCCCATCACACGAGCCACGGAGTCGGCAGTATCCATGCCTGACTAAATCACTTGACGTGCTGCAGCCTGTGAAT
Organism: Lissotriton helveticus; assembly: GCF_964261635.1. NCBI lineage: Eukaryota > Metazoa > Chordata > Amphibia > Caudata > Salamandridae > Lissotriton > Lissotriton helveticus. The sequence continues at coordinate 537,959,697 of NC_136061.1, forward strand.
CTGAAAGGATTTCCAAGAAGTTGGCACGATCCTCCTCAGGTAACTTCGGAGCCAATTGTACAACAGAGTCCATCAATGCATGAATGTATCTTCCAAGAAGAGCCATACTTGCAGAAGAGAACACCTTCTTCGCAGCTTGCTCCATCTGCTTCGAATCCCTATCACTCAAAATGGTAGGGAAAGCACCAGAAGTCTGCTTTGAACAAGAAGCTTGGGCGACTAAACTTTCCGGCGTTGGATGTTATGACAAAAAAGCCAGATCACCAGGAGCAGGCCTGTACCTTGTCGAGATGGAACGAGATACAGCCAGAGCAGATAAAGGCTTCTGCCATACCTCCAGAATTGGATCTGTTAAAGCATATGTAAAAGGAAGCAACGGCTCAGAAGTTGATGATGAAGTATTTAAAACTTCTGTCAGTATGTTGGACTTTATCTCCGCCGAAGGAAGTTTAAGGCCCAATAAATCAGCAGCCTTCCGTATAACCACATGGTATGGTGCAATGTCCTGTACTACACCTCCACTTGCAGATGGCAGGTTATACTCAGGGGAAGTATCGAGGCCACTTCCCTCATGAAGGCCTTCAAACTCATCGATAGAGTCTACTGTTTCTCCTTCCTCCTGATTCTGTAAATATTCCTCCTCCTCGAGTAGTCTCTGTGCCTCTCTACTGGAGCGTTGTTTTGGCAACGGCGTTGGCGAAGCCACACGCGGCGCCGGTGAAGACATCAACGGCGTCAATGGAGGAGCCTCGGCTTCGAACCTCAACGTCGATCGAACTCGAGGTGGAGCAGACTCAGCAGCTGAAGGAGTCCGGGGAGCCGTTGTGGAGGATCTCTCCGCCGGGAAATGCCAAGCTGGAGTCAACAGCAAGAATGGCATGAAAGGAGCCTGGGGATAGAACTGAGGAACACCCAGGTTAAAAGCCAAAGCACCCACAGGTCGTGAGGGCACGCCGGATGGAGTTGAGGCTCTGGCAAACATGTCAAACATCACGTTAAGAAAATGCAAAGAATCAGCCCCAGGAGCAGGAAAAGGAGGATAAGGATCCGTAACTTCCTGAAGGGGAGTCACCTGAGATCGAACTGGAGCCTGCGGAGCCGGGGACGGTGTCCGCACAGGTGTAGTCACACAGACGGGAGAGGTCTCACCAGGCGCCGGTGACGTCGCTGGAGCCAGTGAATCTTCATTTTGCGAAGAAGCATCTGAAGCCGGCGACACCGCAGCCGGAGATGGTACTAGCGTCGCCTGAGGAGAAGGAGATGGAGAGATAAAGTCCTTACTCCGAAGTCGCTCTGACGGAATCTGCGACCTCGATCTTGAAACCCTGGCCTTCGAAGAACGATGACGAGAGGTATGTCTTCTCTTGGACTTCTTGTGCTTCTTCGACTTCGAAGTGTGTGTAGACGAAGACTTCGCCCTCTTCCTACCTCTCTTCTCCTTCTTGGCTTTGGCCATAAACAACTTGGCCTCACACTCCTTAATCGTCTCCGGATTTATTTTCCCGCAGCTTCGGCATTCCTCAACGTTGTGGTCCGAAGATAAGCACCAAAGGCATTCATCATGCAGGTCCGTAATCGACAAATGCCCGCCACACTCTCTGCAGGGTTTAAATCCAGTCTTCCTGGAAGAAGCCATCTGAAACAATTAAGAGATACAATGTTTTCCGCAATGAAAATGGAGAGCCCTAGAAAAAAACGTTAAGCGTCGACGGCGTGGAAAAAAGGGAACTGACGTCAGCACGCCGAGGAGGTCCTTTTGTGGCGCCGGTGACGTCATAAGGTGCCGCGAGCAGAGCCTGTCGATTGTGACATCCTCGTCAACATGGGAGAGCTAGGAAAGAATTTTCCCGCGGAATGCTGGTGCAGGGGGGTATTCAAGAGGTGAGGAATTCCACAGGCAGAAGTATCCATCAGAAAACATGAGGCGCTGGCACATCATCAAAAGATTCACTGGGAGTTACATTTGTAATATAAATGCCCCAAATATGGGTAGTCCTGCCATGTTCAAACAACTACTACTCAAACGTTATGCCTGGCAAAGGCCCATTCACCTTATGTGGGGATATAAATCTCGCCACTGAACCAAGCTAGGGCTCTTCTGGTATCTCTGATATGACCTCCAGCCCTCGCATGCAACAGCCTTCCATTGCTCTTCTGTAAATTAAGTTTTCGTCAGATCTAATAGATGCCTGCCAGCACTTATACAATAAGCCTCTTGAATTCATTTCCTATTCTGCTCTACATAAGATATGCTCAAGGATAGACATTTTCTTGGTGCCACAAAACCTCTCGCCGTATATATACTCATTCAGGTACATCCAGATGTGAAATCCGATCACAACCCCTTAATGATGGCAAGTGTCTGAAAGGCTGATTTGGTTGTCCCACTAGGCATCGACGTTGGAAATTTGATAGACATCTTATTGATCCTAGCTATCAATCTCATTTAGCAAAAACGATTCCAGGTTAAATTTTATCAACAAAGCCTCTGCATCGCCTGCCATAGTATGGGACTGTCTTAAAACCCTTATAAAGGGGGCAACACTGTTCATTATAATCATCTGCGATAAAAAGGATAGATCCACTCAAGATCAGCTGAAGACAGCACAAACAAAGAAGCAAAGTGAATTTGTGGGCTGTTTATATAACCATGTTGAGGAAACAATCCAAGAACGCCTCAAGGATAATTTCACCATGATAAACATCTTTTTTTTTTTTAAATATGAAATTGGTTGGCACACAGGGTTAGCCAAAGCCGAAAAAAATATTTTGAGAACAATAAAAATATGAGAAAGATTCTGGCTTTAAAATTAAAAGAGCAATCTGAATAGAATCACTCATATCATGGCTATATGGGATCTGTAGGGGAATATCATACAGGAAAAAGTAATCATTATTTCAATTTTCCATTGATGGCATCAGAGCAGTATATCCAGCAGAATTAGATACCTCAAAGCACTCCTGATATTAAAGAAGCCATGGTAAGCATCATTAGTGTGCCATCTCCTAAACATGCCAATTAAGATTAGGAATCAGAGAGGACAATAAAAAGGCTTTATTTATTTATTTATTTATTTCTGGTTTTTGTAAAGCGCGACACTCATCCCATGGGATATCACGGCGCTGTGAATCAAAAGGAGACTACTGAGGACTGTGCTGGGGAATTAGTTTTTAGGAAAGAGGTGAGTTTTTAATTTTTTGGCGGAATTGAAGGTAGTTTATGGTGTGTCTGAGATCTACAGGTAACTCATTCCACCTTTTGGCAGCCAGGTATGAGAAAGCGCGTCCGCCTGTCCTTGCCTTGTAAACACGCTTAGATTTAGCCAGGGCCAGGTGATTCGATCTTAGGTTCCTGTTGGGGATATAGAACTCAATTTTCCCTTGGAGAATGGTGGGGCCTGTTTTATGAAGGGCTCTGTGTGCGTGACAGAGTAGTTTGAAAGTGGCCCTCTGGCGCATCGGTAGCCAGTGAAGTTTTTTGAGGCATGCGGATGCCGAGTCTCGCCTGCCTTTGTTGCATACCAGTTTAGCTGCCTGGTTTTGAAGGACCTGTAGGCGGGAGAACAGTTGTTCGTTCATCCCTTCGAACAGGGCATTGCCATAATCCAGGCGGCTGACTAGGAGGGCTTGAGTGACTGTACGTCGACAGTCTATAGGTATCCAGGAGAAAATTTTTGCCAGAAGTTTGAGTATTGCGAATCCTTTACCCCAGAGTGATCGTATATGGTCCTTCATGGACAGGGCGTCGTCCATGATGATACCAAGATTTCTGGCATGCTGTTTCGGGATGGGGGCTGACCCCAGTGATGGTGGCCACCATGTAGCGTTCCATGTGAGTTTAGCTCCTCCGAACAGAAGTTTCTCCGATTTGCCGGCGTTTAGCTTTAAGCAATGGTTGCGCATCCAGTCTGCCATTTCGGAGAGACAGCCGTGTAGCTTTTCTTTTGCTGTCTCCGATCCCTCATCCATTTTCACCATCAGCTGTGTATCGTCGGCATAAGAACATATGCCGATGCCCCACTTTCTTCCAATGTTTGCCAGGGATGAAACATAGACATTGAAGAGAGTGGGGCTCAATGAAGCCCCTTGTGGGACTCCACAGCCGATGGGGTAGGGTTTTGAATGGAATTGGCCCATATGAACTGCTTGGCTACGATTGCTAAGAAATGATTTAATCCAGCTTAATGCTGTAGCTTGCACTCCTTTACTTAGGAGGATGTTTAAAAGGCAATCGTGTGACACCGTGTCAAACGCCGCTGACAGGTCGAGCAGTATCAGGGCCACAGATCCCCCTTGATCTGTGATGCATCTCACACCGTCCGACACTGCCAGCAGCGTTGCCTCGGTGCTATTATTGGCTCTAAAGCCGGTCTGGGTGGAGTCCAGGAGTGAGTTGTCTTCCAGGTATCGGGACAGTTGTATATTAACCAGTTTTTCCAAAGCCTTGGAGAGGTAGGGGAGCTGGGAGATTGGCCTGTAATTCTCTGGGTTGGTGATGTCGGATCCGGCTTTCTTCAGAAGGGGGGTCACGGATGCGTGTTTCCAGGCTTCCGGAAAAGACGCAGTGGTGAGTGATTGGTTAAAAAGTTTGGTGATGGAAGGGCAGAGTGTTGGTGCAATTTTGGAAAACACAAAATGGGGGCATGGGTCCGCAGGAGAGCCCGATTTAATTGTTTTTAGTACCGATAGTACCTCGTTTTCGGAGAATGGTTGAAAACTCGTTAGACATGGGGAATTGCCTGTGTCTTGTTGGGAACTGCCATTGTCTGATGTTAGTGAGTTCTCGTCAGGGTTGTCGGATAGAGTGGAGGTATGTGACGGGGTGAACGTGGAGTATATTTTATTAATTTTATCCACGAAGAAAGTGCTAATGCATTCGCAGACCTCGGTTGAAGGGGAGAGGGTTTGTGAGGTACTAGATGGATTACTGAGCTCCTTTACAATTTTGAACAGTTCTTTTGTGGAGTTTTGGTTTTCGTGGATTCGTTGACTGAAGTATACTTTTTTTGCGTCTCGGATGGCTAAGATGTATTGTTTCCGTTTGGTGACATAGTTTACTCTGGTTTCCGAATCTTTTGTTTGTCTCCATCGATGTTCGGTTTTTTGACATTCCCTTTTGAGGCTTTTAAGGAGAGGGGTGTACCATTTTTCCCTGGTAACTGTTTTTTTCCTTAACACCCGCAGGGGCGCTAGTTTGTCTAGCGTTTGGCGAATTCCAGTTTCTAGAAGAGTGGCGTTACTGCAAATGGAGGAGTCGTCACTCAGGGTGACATTTGTCTCAAGGAAATGGTTTTGAAAATCTGAGTCATTGATGAGTCTCCAGGCTCTATTGGTGATGGATGGAATGGGTCTGGGCTTCACGGGTTTACCGGGGAGTTTGAATGAGAAAGATAGCATGGAGTGGTCAGACCAGGACAGGGAGAGGATTTCCTTCATAATGGTCGACTCAATGTTCGTGAAGAGAAGATCCAGGGTGTGCCCTGCTAAGTGCGTAGGGCCCTCGACCCACTGTTTAAGTTGTAAAAGTTCCATGTCATATTTCAGCTGAGCGGATCCGGGGGCATTCGTACTTTCATAATGGACGTTGAAGTCGCCAACGACCATGTAGTTGTTACGTTTAAGGCAGGATGGTAGTAGTTGGTTCAATAATTTGGCACTAATACTGGTTTGTTGCCCTGGGGGGTTATAGACAACAGCACCGGCTAGTATGATAAGGCCCTCCAGAAGAATTTTGAATGGTAATATTTCATGTTCGGGATAGATGGTTATTGTTTCCGTGAGACATGTTAGGTGGTCTCTGAAAATCACGGCAACTCCACCTCCTTTTTTTTTGCCTGGTCTGTTTTGTGTAATTATTTTGTATTCAGGGGGAAGGGCGTTGGCCAGATCTGGAGCACTGGAGTCAGATAGCCAGGTTTCGGTGATAAAAACTAGGTCAGGGGTCCTGGATTTCAACATGTCCCAAATGTCCAGTGCATGTTTAGGTAGAGACCTAGCATTAAAGTATAAGCATTTTAATTCCAGCTGATTATTGGTGGAAGATAAATGATGATCAGTTGAGAGTTGATCCATGCATGACCATCGGCATGAGCGACAGGAGATAGGTCCATAGGCTAGGCCTGGGCCAGTTTGGATACATGGGAGAGATCTAACACCCATGGTAGCTTTATAGAGAGCTAGTAGGTCGCTACGTGAATAACAGGTAGGTTTGGCCATGGGTGAGCTAGGTCCTGTAGGGGGTATAGCCCCTAGTCCCGGTCTGTAGCGGACGGGCGCAGACGGGCTTCCTTCATAAAAGGCAACAGGACCAGATGCAATACATGCAGAATTTTACAAGATATTTCTTTCAGTCGTTGCTCCTCTTTTTTTTTGTTTCTTTCTTAATTCATTTGATTATAATGTACACAGGGTCACTCATTACTGGAAGGAAACTAACATATCTGTACTGCCTAAGCCAGATAAGGCTCCTCTTAACTGTGTCTCTTCCAGTTCCATTTCACTTGTCAATTTTGACTCTACATTTATTCTGAGATTCTCTTGGTTTGATTCTCATCATGGTTTGGCCAGTGGGTGAATATTATGGAACGAGGCTCTGTGCTTCTAAAAGATACAACACAACTTACTAATTTGTCCACATCAGTAATTAACATTTGTGCTACTCATGGCACGGCTACTGTAATGATCTGGCTTGCTGCTTTAATAGACTTTTGACAGAGTATCTTGGCCAGTTCTCTGTCAGGCCTTAAGCAATGTTAGTTTAACCCTAAGCAATTAATAGAATCACAGCATCCTATGAGAGTATAAAAGCTAAGGTTGTTACTAGAGGTGTAATGTTGCAAAGCTTTCCGGGTCAGAGAGACTCTTAGCAAAGGTGGCCTCTATCACAACCTTTTTCATTATCCTTGGAACCCTATTTAAAACACCTAGACTCATCACCTAATAGCCCTTCACTACTAAAAACAGTTTGAGTCAGAAGCTTGCAGAAGACATCACAATATTCATTCTCATCCTGCCTCCACCCTTCAAGCTATTAAAGATGATGAAGTTATACAGTTCTGCACTATTTATGGTTATATCTTAAATTACACTAACATGAAAGTGTTACACAATCAATTCTGGTTATTTCGTAAAAGACACTAATCAAGAATTGTCTATTAAAGTCCCTCATTATGTTTCCCCAGTTCCTAATCTCAGGACTTAAAATCTCGTTAAAGCTTAATAAAATGTTTCAACTATGAAGCATGAGATATAATACTTCACATTTGATGAAATAGAGTAAACTCCACTAGGGATTCAGGGTAGGTATGAAGTTATCATAATGATCATACTATCAACGTTTTGTACCTTGGCTCTTTTGGCCCCATCTTCATTTTTATGAAGAGTTGAATCTTGATGGTCCAGTTTTATATGCTAACAGAAGAAGTCTTGAAGGACAATCACACAGCTTCCACTCTTAAAAGGTGAATGGGCAATCCCATCTCTTAAATGTTGTTACTGGGCAGTCTTTGCTTCAAGGCTAGCACACATTATAGGAATTTCAAAAGTTCCATGGCCTCTTCGGGATTTATACACAGACTTATCAATGGTTAGCATTTTTGTGATCAATTCTATTTTAAGAGAATGTGATTTAAACACTTTCAGTAATTGGACAAATCTCATCACTTTTTCACAGAAAATATGGCATATCTAAATATACACGCTATAGTTGCTTATGGCATAATCCATCCTCATATGTGTCATTATAAACTTCTTCAGGACATATACTACACCCTTAAAAGGCTTTACAACTGGGGTTGTCAAACAGAGTGATAATGTTTTAGCCACTCTAGGCCCAAAGGTGATACCGCTCTAATTTTTTTTATCCTATAAAAGTTACTGTACACAAATGTTCCAAGAATTAATTGAACTGATTGATACTTGCCTCACCCTTCACTGCTAAAATTATATTACCGGGTGCATCTTTATTGATAGCACGACAATATATAGGCATAGTTTTCACTTCTATACTGTTAGCAAGATTACAGATTGCCAGGTTATGGTTATATAGAAAAAATCCATCAGGGGTGTAACAGTGATATCAGTGTACAAATATAAGTGGGATGGAGATAGCTATCATCTAACACAATGGCGAGCATAAGCATTTAAAACAAATCTGGAAACCTATGATTACTCATGATTGCACTTTGCTAACTTGCTATAAATACGATAAGGGGAAGGTATCAAAGAGGGGTAAGAATAAGAATATATTGATTATCCACCATATAATTTGATCTATCTCTCAATGCACAAGACTTCAGAAATCCCATTTGTTTACTTCATTTCTATTTTTTATGCATTTCTTTGTTTATTATATTTTTGCATAGTTGCCATATTTGTGGAATAAGTCTTTCATTAAAAAAAAAGAAAAAACAGCCACGGATGCAGAGCAGGCGTTGTGAACCTCCAGAGGTATGCGGACCACAGGTTCAGATCCACTGGACTGGCGCATTCTTCCATCTTCATACACATATTTGAGATGAAAGCAACATAGTATTCTCCAAGTAGATCAACCACAAATATTTAGTTAAGGACAAATTGTTTGCATGTCTAAAACCAAAAAATAACGTTTTAGCCCTAAGAGTCAACCAATCATAACCTAGAGACGAAAATGGAGATGAATGTAAAAAGGGAACAGAAACATTCACCTGGCCCTCCTACAGAGACACAGGCCCAAAGGGAGTCAAGGTAAAAGGTAACAGTGAGTGAAGGATACCATGGAGAAAGGGCAAACTTCTCACAGAAAAATCCTTGTTAAGTGTAAGAGACCTAGATGACAAGCTGCTGCAGCTTCTGTTTAAAAGATGTCTGAACTAAATGAAAATCTTGAAAAATGCAAAGCACAGTTCGAGGATTCCCTTCACATCATGTATGGCAGTCAAATTAATGGACATTACCTACTCAACCCACTTCTCCTACCAATACTTACAATATGAGGCGTCTCGTCTATCCAGGCACCATGTGGCCTAGACAAAACCCGTCAAAGAAGCCCTACCCATCACCAGCCTTCAGTGCCTCTCCTATTAATCAGGCAATAAAGAGGAAGGAGACCCACCAAACTTGATATTTCTTTCGTCTGCCTTTGCAGACAATCATTACATTAGGAGATCCAGAAATGATTTACCTGTGAAGCTTAAGGAAAGCCCTGAACTCTCTTGGGTAAGTTCCAGCCTTTCTCTTGACCCCTTGGTAAGTAGCTTTCTGGGCTTTCATTTGCGAGTTGAGGAAGAGTTCACTCCAGGGACAGTTTTGATTGAAAGGGTAGTGCTGCTTTATTTTGATTATATTTTATATTTCCATTAAGTTGCTCGTGGTGCTGAAGTTGGGGGTTGCTTTGTCGCCTGAAAGGGGTTTACACTTTTTCAATCCTTCTAAAGGTAATAGTGATAACTGCTTTTTCAGGAACAAAACGCACTGTTGTTGGTATGGGTGTCGGAGTTGTTTATTTTATACCCACAAGCCAACGAACAAGTTACTTACCTATGGTGACGCATTATCTGGTAGAGCCTCTATCTAGCTGCAGATTCCTTACCATTTGAATTTCTTACCTTTTAAGTCCTCTGCATTTCCCAGGCATCAGGCTGGATCTGGAAACTTTTGAAGAGCAATACCCCTTGAGCGCAGCGTCGGGTGGTTCCATTTGGCTCTGCGTGACATCGCTGCGACGACACGGTGCCCATATAGGCGCTACCCAGACACTCGGACGCAAGTACTTATCATCTGTTCCATGCCAGAAGTCCGCAGCCACAAAGTAACTGACGTAGTCATGTGCAAAACTAGGGCCCTGAAAGTTGAGTAACCCTAGACCTAGAATATTAGCCCAAAAAAGCAGGGAGGCATGGGTGGGGCTGTAAGGAATCTGCAGCTAGATAGTGTCTCTACCAGACAAAGCGATACCTAAGGTAAGTAACTTGTTCATCTGATGGAGACTTCTAGCTGCAGATTCCTGACCTTTGAATTAGATACCCAAGCCATACCATCCCAGCTGTGGGTGCAGACGAATACCTTAAACTAGGAAGTCCTGTAGGACCGAGCGGGCAAAAAGCCTGTCTCTGCAGACCTGACCATCCAGGCAGTAGTGTTTTGCAAACGTGTGCAATGATGGCCATGTTGATGCCAGACAGATGTCTTGGACTTGGAAACCCTGAGCCAAGGCCATAGTCGCAGCCTTTCCCCTGGTGGAATGGGCCCTTAACCTCTCAGGGGATGCTTCTTTGCCAGGGCATAACAGATCCTGATGCAGAGAACAACCCAGCGAGAGATGGTCCTTTTCTGCACTTCCCTTCCCTTCTTCACTCCCATGTACCCCACAAAGAGTTGGTCATCCACCGGAACTCTTTTGTGCGTTCAAGGTATAACGACAACGCTCTTTTTGGGTCCAGCCGGTGGAGACACCCCTCTTCCTTAGAAGGATGTGATGGAGCAAACAAGGTGGGCAACCTGATGGACTGACCCAGATAGAAAGGGGTCACAACCTTTCGTAAAAAGGATGATCGGTGCAACACACCACCTTCTCCAGAAAAGACATAAGATAAGGAGGCGAGCAAGAGAACGCCTGCAGTTCACTCACCCTCCGGGGCAATGTAATTGCCGCCAAGAAGGCTGTTTTGATGGTCAAGAGCCGGAGGGGACAATTGTGTAAAGACTCAAAGGGAGAGCACATCAAATAGGGGAGGACCAAATTAAGGTCCCACTGTGGCATAACAAAGGGCGTAAGTGGAAACAGGTGAGCCAGCCCTTTTAGAAATCTATGTACAGTAGAAAACTTAAAGAGCGAGGGTTGGTCTGGCAGCCGCAAAAAAGGAGACAGAGTAGAGAGGTAACCCTTGAGAGTTCCCAAAGCAGAGCCCTGTTGGGCAAGGGTTAAAAGGAATAACAGAACAGTTGATTGAGAAGCAGAAGGAGGGTCAATAGACCTTTCTGTACAGTATAATACAAACTTCTGCGAACGTCTGTCTTACACAGTCTTAGTGGATCTGCAAGAATACTGTTATAGACTTCGGGAGGAGGGTCAAAAGCTATCAACTGTCGCCATTCAATCTCCACGCATTGAGGCGCAGAGTTCACAGGTTCATTGGAGAACCCTCCCCTCCTGCTGCGACAGAAGATTCTCCCAAAGAGGCAGCCTGATCATAGGATAGGTGCTCATTTACAGAAACTCTGGATAGTTTGACTCTCTTCACAGTGCTCAGAGCCACAAGGAAGACATGGGCCCGGTCGCTCCTGATCTTCTTCAGAATCCTAGGCCGGAGAAGTATGGGTGATAAGGCATACAGCAGGCCTGAGCACCACTTGTGACGAAAGGAGTCGCCAAGTGATAGCCGCCTTAGAAACTCCAGCACACAGCACTGCCGACACGGTGCATTTTGTTCGGAGGTAAACATATCTAATCACGATTCTCCCCACTGCTGAAAGAGACCTTGCGCCACCTCCGACCGGAGATGCCATTCATGATCCACTAGGCATAGCCGGCTGAGTTCGCCCACCCTGGTGTTCAGAGAACCGGCCAGGTGTTGAACCACCAGGGCTATGCCCTGCTGTTCAAGCCATGTCCAAAGACGCAGAGCCTCTCAACAAAGGGTCCACAAACCCACCCCGCCCTGCTTGTTGCAGTACCACATGGGAAGAAATGCCTTCCATGCCATTTGAATCGCCCGGAGCTCTAACAAATTTATTTGGAGTCCCTGTCTCTGCCAGAGACAAGTGTCTCCTGATCTCCACCTCTACCAGATAGCCACCCCATTCCAGAAGTGATGCATCTGTCATGACTGTGAAATATGCTTGGGGGAGGAAGAGGGGTCTGCCATTGACCCAATTGCGGTTCGTCAACCACCACTGCAGATCTCACAGTTCCTTCCAAGATCTGGACCATGTCAGTGAGATTTCCTCGATGCTGTGCCCATTGAAACTTCAGGTCCAAATGCAGAGCCCACATACACCATCTGGCATGCTTTATCAACAGGATGCCGGAGGCCTTAAGGCCCAACAGCCTTAGAGTCAGTCTCACCGAAATCCAAGATAGAGGCTGAAACATCGGAATCATAACCTGAATACCCTGGACTCGCTGCTCGGGAGGATAGGCTCGAAACTGCACTGTGTCCAGAACAGAAAGGGAGAGTCTTAGAAGGAGTCGAGTAATCCCAGTGAATGTAGGAGGTCCACTGTAGTCTGAAGGTGGGAGACGACTGCCTGAGGCCAGGATGCCTTCAACAGGCAGTTGTCGAGGTAGGGGAAAACTGACAACCCTAACCTGCGCAGATGAGCTGTGACCACCACCATCACCTTGGTGAACAACTGAGGGGCACTGGTAAGGCCAAAAAATTGAAAGTGCTTGTGGCCTACCTTGAACAGCAGTAAACGCCTGAGGCCCCGCAGGATGGGGATGTGAAAATGTACAACCTGCAGGTCCAACGCTACCATCTAGTCTTCATGGTTGAGGGCAGACAAGACCTGAGCCAGAGTGAGCATTTTGAACTTTTCCTTCTTGAGGAAGAGATTGACAGTTCGAAGATCCAAAATGGGCCGCAATGTTTTGTTCTTCCTCGGAATCAGAAAGTAGCAGGAATAACAGCCACTGTCTACTTCTGAAACTGGGACCTTTTCTATAGCTCCCATGGCCAAGAGAGCTGTAACCTCCTTTTGGAGCAACCTTAAATGATCCTTCATCAGCCGTTCCTGGTTTGGCCGAATGAGAGGAGGAAAAAGGAGTAAAGGCAGAGAATAGCCCTCCTGGACGATCTGCAAGACCCACTTGTCTAATGTTATGGATCGCCAGTGGGGGAGATGATGAGGAAATCTTCCACCAACTGGAGGAGTGTGGTGCCGCAGAGTCAGCCTAGGAGTGCTTGGAAGCTGCAGCTGCTGGGGGCAGTGTGGCCAACGACTTCTGGCCTCCATTCCTGCATCGTAATACACTGCGTCCACATCCTCGCATGGCTTGGGCAGTCGGTGCAGGACAGAGGCTGGGATAGGGCTGACACAGCTGGAAACCCCTTCCGTTGCCACGAAAGGGGCGAAAGGAAGACTGACCACAAGGAGTGGAGGTGAGGCCCAAGGATTTGGCCATATCTCGAGAGCCCTTGAACCTGACCAGAGCAGAATCTGCCTTTCCCCCCAAAAGACGGGTTCAATCAGAGGGCATGTCCATCAGATTAGCTTGGACATCGCCCGAGAAGCCAGTTGTTCAGAGCCAGATATTGTGCCTCATGGCCACTGTCTTTGAAATTGATCTGCCCAGCGAATCCGTCGTATCTAGGCCACACCGCATGGTGAATTTGCTGCATCTCCCATCCTTGACTGCTTGGTAGAGCACAGCCTGGGCCTCAGGGACCTGTGCCAACACTTGCGCAACCGTCTCCCAAAGGGAAGGGGAAAAATGGCCCAATCGGCAAGCAGTATTCACCGACCGCAATGCCAGGCTGGAGGAAGAAGAAAACTTCTTTCCAAATGAGTCCAGTCTCTCGGATTCACTTCCCGGAGGGGCGAAAGGGAACGCACCCTGGAAAATAGAGGCCTGCATCACCAAATTTTCTAGGCTGGGATGTTGGCTGAGGAACTTTGGGTCACCGGGAGATGATCCATGGTAGCGTGCAACTGTCCTAATCACAGGTGCCCCTGTGCTAGGCTTGGACCACATGCCTAGAACGATGTTTGTAAGTGTCTCATTAAAGGGCAAAAGGGGTTTCAGAAATGAAAGCCCCTGGTTGAAGCACCTCAGTCAGGAGATAGTCCTGACCTGCGCTGAGGGCAGCTCTAGTATCAAGGACCTCAGCTGCCCTCTTTACCACCATGGCAATCCTCCTCCATAGCCACTGTTGGGGGAGAAAGCAAGCCCGTATCTGGGGGAAGTGTCCAGTCCACTGGCCTCCCAAAGTATCCCATGCCAGTCCAAGTTCTCCACAGAGTCATCCTGGTTTTACAGAGGGTCCATAGATCCCTTCCGATTCCTCTCCTGAGCCTAGCACATCTTCAAAGTGCTCAGGCTACAACATAGAACCCCTGGGTTCAACCGACGCCAGACGTCGTTCCGGCTCCGTGTCGTCAGGGATAAGGATGGGGCTGATGCCGCTGATGGGCACCAGAGGCAGCGGGGTCATTCCATTCAAATACGAGGTGCATGGCCTTGTAAAATTATTTTATTTGAGCGGGAGTCGCTCTGGCTCCCGGAAAGGGAGGGATTAGCGAAGTCAACTCTGGCTCCGGCTCCACTGAACAGTGCCTAGAGCGTCGGTGCTCCTTACTGCTCTCAACAGCGGACGTCAGCTGAGGTGAAGATGAAGACTTCTTCTTCTTCTTATGGCTCTTCCCCAAGTGTCCCAAGGACCTCGAGTTGGAAGAAGAGGACTTAGGGCTCTGGGAGAGTCTCGCAACCTCCTCTTCTTTGATCGGTACCGGGACCTTTGGTGGAGTCTCGCTGGACAGTCTAGATTGCCGGGCCACGGGGAGCTTCATTGCTCGCTCCCTCAAGGCCTTCGGAGCAATGGCTGGCGGTCCAAGCAGGACTTTAAGACATGGTAGCTCCCAAGACACTCTGTCCCCTTTGCTTGCAAGTTCTTCTTCTCTTTCTCGAAGACATCCCTCGCACAGGAAGTGGAAAAATATTTCAAATTTGACAAAAGTCGAGAATAAAGCTTGCCAAAAAGTAGCAGTGGGGTAACTCTTCCCAGATCGGCGCTTAACTGGTGCGGAAAAAAAGAAGTGATGTCCACATGCCTGGGTGATACCTATATAGGCCCTGCGATGTCATAACCAACACTACCGACGACGTCACACGAAGACGAATGGAGCCACCCGACGCCGCGCGCACAGGGTATTGCTCAGCAAAAGTTTCCGGATCCAGCCTGACACCTCGGAAATTCGAAGGACTTCAAAGGAAAGGAATTCAAAGGTAAGGAACCTGCAGCCAGAAGTCTTTATCAGATATGCTTAATTCAATAATATGTTTTCCCACAGGTATGTTTACCTATTTCTGTGAACTTGCTCTGGTGGTGTGGTGTTTTCAATACAAAAATGGCTGTGAGTTTGCTTGCTCTCGCGGCTGCATTCCTCTTACCTCTCTAGGCTAGTCAGGGAATTTGCATGTTCCCATCTTGTCGATGGTGAGCACGTACGTCTTTCCTTATTGTTAAGTGGTAGAAGCCATGCATGTTGTTTTAAAAAAAATAATAAAGTGGTGGAGAGCTGCATTTATCTTTCTTTTCTTGCATTTAAAGCCACAAGACCGGTGGTTGCTTTCCGACAGTGTATGTTGGCGATGGGTGTTGGCGATTCGATACTAACCCCCACACCTACCAAGAATGGGAAAATCTTCTTTTATATTGTTTGCTTACTTGTAATTTATTTTATTTTTTTAAAGAGAAGGGTTAGAATTTAAAAAAAGGACTGTTGAGAAGTGTAGGAAAGTAGGATCTGCTTTCATGGTCACCCCCACATTTTGCTGGTGTCATTATGTTTTCCGGAGTAGTCTGACTGGGATCCTGCTAACCAGGACCCCAGTCTGAGCTTCCACCCTAAATTGAACATGGTGAATACTTAGGTACTCTCTAGATTGGCTACTGGTGTACCATTGTAAGTCCCTAGTATATGGTACTAAGGTACCCAGGGCATAGGTACACCAGGTGTTTCCCATGGATTGCAGCATGTATTATGCCACCCATGAGAAACCACTCACATTGTGACTACAGGCCTGCCATTGCAGCCCATGTGAGCTGGTGCTAGCACCACTTATGGCAGATATAGGTTTCCCTATATCTGAGGTCACTACACTTAAAACTTATAAGTCACCCCTAAAACAGTCCTTTCAATCCTGCAGGCTCGGTGCTGGGTCCAAAGTGTGAGGTTGCCCCTGCATGAGCAGGGCACCCCTACAACCTTCAGAGACCATTCTCTTGTGTTGTAAGTGAATCAGCCATAACAACATATAGAGTGGCCATGCGTCATTACCCAATGATGATCTCTAAACTGACTGTAATGAACCCTGTCGTGTTTGGAATCAAACATGTTGGAATCATACCTCCCACACCGTAGACGGTGTGGGAGGTATGATTCCATGCACTGTAAAGCTCCTCCGGGAGGCCCTCAGTGCTCCTGGTACCAGTCTTCCAGAACCAGACAGCAAGCTAGGGCTGTTGCTGGCCAGTGCCACGTTTCTGCCCTCCTGCTCCTGAGCCAAGCTTGGGCAGGGGAAGGTAGAACAGTAGATATCCTGTCACAGGGAGGTGTGACCACCTCCCAGACAGGATTTAGTGTATTGGGACAGGTTGGGGGCGCTTGCTAGCGCCACTGAGACTGCTTGAAGGGAATTTGGTACCCTCCTTGCATACTTCAGTTTAAGCCAGCTCAGGGAGCAGTTAGCTCCCGTCCTGATGCAAAACTGGACAGAGGACACAGGAGGGCCCACTTTCCAGCCCATCCTCTAGGAGGGACCCCTGAATAAATCCCAATCCTTTCCTAAGTGCACTTAAGGGCTTACCTGAGGTTGGAACCTTAGATTCACTGTGGGATTCAATTCAGATTCAACTCAGCGTCATCTACAACCGTCTGGATACTCTGACCCCGTCGGACTGACCGCATCGAACTTCGCCTTGGGAACCAAGACTGCAACCGGGAAGACTCCGACTGCTCCAGGTCTCATTGTCCCACAAGTCTGCTGCACCGTCAGTGTCAGTGCTCCATACAGGTTTCTCACATGGCCTGTGGACATGCAAGACACCCCAAGGAATCTTCCTTGGAGTGAAGGAGTCACTCCACTGCATCTGAAGGCACCACAACGTAACTGACCGGCATGCTGATCCCGATCTCCTACGGACTCCGACAAGCTCAGGGACACAGGTGACATTTCTACAACTCTCACAAGGCCTGCACTGTCTTCAGACAGAGTCTGTGACCAGCATCCCTCGTCAGCACTGCTGGAACCGAGCCCCTGTACACCGTGTCAGCTGGCTGTTGCTAAGGCTGGGTGAGTCTTGTCTCCAGAGATCTTCAGGTCCTTTTATGGGACTCCTTTGATTCCAGTGGGCTCCCCTGCTTGCTCAGGGCCTGCTCTGGCTTACCTAGTTGTGGTGAGTCATTTGGACCTTGCTGGTCCTGACACTGCACCTTCTTTGATTTCTACGCCTGTTGCCATTGCCAAGGTGTGTTGGTGCCTCTGCCGGATACTGACATCCTAGCTCTCGACATCCAATGTGGGACAGCTCGTGAATTGCTCCTCGTCTTCCACAGCATCGCCTGGCTCGCACAGCTTCATCTCCAAGAGCACTATCAACTATCCTGCATCTATCAGCATTGGTGGGCATTTGTCTTCCATGCCTCCTGGTCACTCCTGAGGGGCATAGACTCCCTTTGCTCGCAAATTCTCCTCCTCCTGAATCCACCTTTGGGTTCCACGGGACTCCTTTACCTTTGTTTCCAGTGGCATCTCTCCTGAAGTTCTCCACGGTGGTCTACAGCGGTTTGCAACGCCACTTGACAGCTATGCACCCAGCTTCCCTGGTGTATGTACCTTGCTTCGTGGGGTATCCACGGGGTGGGGTGAGTCTTCAACCTTCCATCTTCCACAGGGTTTCTTCAGGGTCCACTGGGAAGGGTCCGCTGGGAAGGGTGTGAATACAACCTCGTGATCATTGACTTGTGTTTATCGTGTTCACACTCTGTACACGGCCTCCGTGGGGTTCCTGGGTACTTACCTTAGGTGGCTCCTTGGGTCTCCAACACTTCCACGTCTTCTAGGTCAAGTCTCGACTTGAGTTGTGGTCCGCATACCACTATTTTAGTATATGGTTTGATCTCCCCTTGCTGACCACTGTGTATTCGTGCTATTTACTGTTTAATTTCCTAAGTATTGTTTGTATGGTGTTAATATCTCTGGGTAGGAGATGGTAACATTGTGTTAGTGAGAGTTTGTAATAAAATACCTATTTTTAGAACTACACAGTGTGATTCTTACTTAACCTATACCATAGGTTTACGTACTGGTAAAACAAGCTGCTTTACACTCCTTCTGGGCTACGTCTGAAGGCTGCTCTCCACAGGTTAGAGAGCTTTCTAAGATTACCTCAGACCACTAAAATCAACATAAGGGTTGCCGGGATTAGTACAGGGTGCTACACTTACATAACGTGAGCACCATATACTAAGCCAGCCTCTCACAATCGTATGATATTTTAAGGAGAAAAGGATGAATTAAGCGGCATCTGAATAAGTTGGCTACCCAAATTTGTTTCAGTGTTCTTCGTAAAAAAAAAGTATGAAAAAAAGGCATGGAAATTAGTCCTTGCAGGCATTAACTTGGACGCCTTTAGTTCCTACTGTAAGATATAAAAGGATTCCTCACTGTGTTCCCTGTTTGATTGATCATTCAACACACAAATTACTCCTCAAAGAAACATTTCTGCTCTAAGGACGATAATGCAAAGAAGAAGTGTAAGGAAGAAGGTTATGTTCCTATTTCTCTTCCCTCTAGCTTTGGGTTATTTGATGAACAAATGCTATATGTGGTTTCTTCCTTGACTGTGGGTCTTCCGAAAACTAAGGAGGGTGAACCAGTCATTAGTCCCATTTTTCTGATAAACCCTTTCCTGTGAATGTTTCAGCACCATTTCTGGGTCATTTTGTCCTTTGCCCAAGTACGATGAAGATTCTCAGGTGCCTGATCCCACTCCAAGGAGCGAATTCATTCAGAAACCAGAACTTGCTACGTTTTTCAGACATTTGGCACGCAATTTGCATACTCCCATTGAAAATGAGATGCCTGGGAGAAATTCTGGACCTTTTCAACAGTTACAATGTATCCCATTCTTGTTTGGAAATTATTAAAGAAATAATGGTTCAGCTTCATAGAGAGTTGATAAATCTGGAGAAGGTTGAGTTTTCAAAATTTCTGACACATATGTACTTTTTGGCTAAGGTGGCCTTAGAGCTGCCTTTGTCAGTTAAAGTGGATCCAATACTGGTGAACGTGACTAAGTGTTCTACAGTTATCATGGAGGAGGTGACAGTAGGGAATCTTGTGGCTTGAAAGGTGGACACTTTCTTAAAGAATGGGTTTTGCGATCTAACCTTGCTGTGATGACAGCTATTTGTGTGGCTATTGCATTCCAGTCCATTATTAAGGATGTTCATGCAATCATAGCAGCTACTCAGGAGGGGTAGGTTGTTCTGAGCTACGATCACACATGAAAATGCAGCCACAATTCCTTTTGGATGCCACTTGTGATATATTGAAGGTCTTTACCTTGTCTGCAGTCTCCAATATTTCAGTTCACTGCCATGTTCACCTTAGAGATTGGAAAGCAAAGGGGCCCTAGTAGGCTGATCTACTCCATATACTTTCTCCGGTAGCAACCTGTTTGGGTATTGGCTTGACAAAATGCTTAGCAGTGCATTCTAGGATCAGAAACATGCCAGATTATGTAAAACTCAGATCAAGTCTGATCCTCTGTGAAGACCACCAAAAGAAGGCATCAAAGAGGTTTCTAATTCCAGACTACACAGAATAACTTTAACCATCCTTTTCCTATTAAGAGTCTGAATACTAGACCTCCTCCTCTAAAGCCTAAGACGCACTCCTGGCTATTATGGGATTTTTTCATATTTTCATCTAATTTTCAGGAAGAGTTTTCAGACACTTGGGTACTGCAAATAATAGCACAAGGATACTAGTTGAATACTCTCTGGAGCACAAGGAAGACCTTCCAGACTGATCTCCAGGTCATCTTTTCTGTGCTCCTGATCCAGTAACACAAGCTATCACTCCAGAGTACCTATATCTGCTAACAATGAAATTAACCTGTCCTGTTCCAAATTCTCAACAGAGGCAAGGCTTTTATTCCCCAGAGTGTCCTATTCGAAAATCATCAGGGGACTCCAGGCAGATAATCTGAAGAAACTGAATCAGTTTTTGTGCAAGACTCGATTCAAAATTGAAAGATTAGGGTGACTTATTCCACTATTTGCCAAAGATAAATAAATGACAGCATTAGATCTGAAGGATGCTGACTGCCGTACCCTCATTCTTCCTTCTCATCTAAATTTCCTGAGTTTTTCTGTGGAAGGTCAGTACAGGCAATTCAGAGAACACCCCTTTGGCTTAACATCCTCTGCAAGAGAATTCATGAAGGTGTTAGCAACAATTGTAATTCTTCTTCATCCTTCCCTTGAGAAATGGATAGTCCACTCACCTTCAAAGGCAATTCTTCAAGAACATAATTACTGGTTTGTGATGGATACTGTGATGGATCATATATTTCTGATCAATCACAGGGGAGCCTACTCACAAACTGCATTTTGTAGTACATTTATTAGTATGCCAAAAGACTATTTACAAAACCCATGTGCAGAGGTCTCAGCCTCTCCTATCCTTTCTGTACAGAGATGAGGGTGACAGCATGGCTGTTGAGAAGAGGGGTTTAAGGATTTTGGGTCTCTCCTCTTCTGTGGCTTTACCTCTGTAGAGGTCTAGACGGTTAATTACTATCACAAAGTCCTGGGATAACTCTTTGAATCCTTCAGACTGTGAGTCGAGGTGGGTGCTTCCGTTTTCTCAGGATAAATTCAATAAGGGTTTAGTAGTCGCTATTCTAAAGAGCCAGTAGGCAGCATTAAAAACATGTGGTATTCATGAAGAGATGCCTTAGACAGTAGACTCTGTTTCCATTGATTAGACCACTAGTTAAACCAACAACCACTTCCTGGGATCTCCCATTGTTATTTTAGACTCCTGGTCCCACCTCCTGCTGGTGTGAATATGAAACAGCTCACACTGAAGGTTTTCTTTTTTAGTAGCCATATTGTCAGCTCATAGGTTGGATTAGTTGAGTTCATGTTGCACTTGACCGCTCTATTTGAGATTTTTCTCGGATAAATTAATTCTTAGGTTACGTCTAGTGTTATGTCATAAGGAAATGTCTTCCATCGCAGGTCTCCAGAAATCTACTCGCCCACTCACTATGGTGAGTCAGATTGTATCAGTTGAGCTATTTTTAGAACTTACTGGCCCCGTCTGGCAAGCTGGTAAAGAACAGGTGTTCTCTTGATTTCGAAAGTGAATTTTCACTCAATTACTGAGCACACCAAATTTTAATAGCTTGCAAATGAACAGTACAAATGTTTCCAAATACATTTCAATAGATTGGAAAGCACTTTTTTGTAATTCTGAAGTGAGATGGAAACAAAGATTTTAATTTGATCAGAACTAATCAGAATACCTTATTTGATAATGTGCAAATAATAAATATTTGCTTAAACCCGATTTTGACACATTATTTTAAGTGCCTATAAATTTTATCAGTAAAATTGCTGGTCAGGGGGTGTAGCCAGGCGGTCCAACATGGCGGACACGCCTCAGCGAGGCTCCTGTAGCCTACATCAATCCTGAAATAATCCTTTCTCATCCTCGCAACCCAACACAATATTTGGACTCGGCAGAGTCCGGATACACCCAGCGGATGTTTGTCCCGGGATCCGGTGGCCAAGAAGTTGTTGATTGAAGACCATAGTGTGGAGGCGTAGTGGGCGGGCCAGCGAGGTAGGCAAGACACGCTGTGGGAGGAGACGAGCTATCCATCTACCCGAACACCTGCCTGGAAGAGGACTGCGGGGGTGGTCATGCCCGATGTGGTGAGACTGCTGAGGGTGGCTCCTGGGGTGCGGAGCCCGTGTCCCTCGAGACTATCCGGCCAGAAACATGGCGGCCAAATTGGGCCACAGCGTGGAGGTGGGAGTGGGCTGCATAGGACATCTAGGACTGGCGCAGGGTGTTCTGCGATTCTGAATCCTGGGGGTCTGAGCTGTGTGTGGCAGCGGTGCGGATGGCCTCCGAACCAGCGCAGGGACAGCCACAAACGTTTACGCCCTGTTGGATGGGGACAGCAACGTTGAGTGGAGGCGCTGCAGCTCCAGTGTTTACAGCGGGCCATGGGAGGAGTTCGGCGGTCACTCCGGGCCAAAACTTACATAATTGGAGTTGTGCTGCATTGGGGCCTGTGGAGAGTGCACTTCCCCAGGATATTGTGTGGGGGTGAGGAGACTATTAAATCTTGTGGTCCAGGGTGTTGCAAGCTGTTGGGGGCTCGGCGGCAAAATCGGGCCGCGGTGTGCTTGCCTCCCCCCCCCCCCAGATCAAGGGTGTCCTTGAAGCTGCAGAGCGGATTCCTTGTGGGGCATCTTGCCTTGATTGCGCCAGAGGCCCAGCGCAGCCTATAAAAATGCTCAATTGGGGCCTAATTGGAGGTGGGGGCCAAATGCAGAGTGAGACTCCTTGACATCCTCTCTCTCCTTGGCTCCCTCACTTCTTGGGGATTGGCGAGTGAAGCGTGGACTAGGGCTTCCCCCTTTGCTTCCTGACAGACATTGGAGCTCCTGGTTGGATGTTGGGAGTGGGCGCCTGCTGGGGGGCGCCCACCGATATCCTGCGGCAGCCCTCAGTGGGATATGAGTTTGGGGGTGTAGACCGGCTCCCGGAAAGCGACAGGATGAAGCCCAGCTCACAGAAGCGGTTGGATTAGACTCAATGTGGCTTGTGAGCGCGGTGTTATCTCCTGGCTGCCCGCTTATTTAGGCCCATCCAGAAGAGCCACCTGGCAACTTCGAGCGGCTATAAGTGCAAAGCGGTTGGACAGAATTGGATCACGCCCAGGCGGCCTCGCATCATATATAATGGCCAAGGATAAGCCACCGGGTACGTCCTCCAAGAGGAGTACAATGGACAAGTATACTGGAGCGGTGGCCCCGCTGCCAGCTCAGGGAGAACAAGAGGTGGCCATGCCAGACAATGAGATGCTGCTAGCAGTGATTACACAATCCCGGGAGATGCTCAAGGTCAAGATCGGTGCCATGGGCTCAAACATAATGCTGCTCCAGCAGAGCCTTCGTAACGCTGTACAATGCATCGCTGAATCAGAGTCCTGGATTTCGACAGTGGAGGAAACAGTAAATACACTGTAAAAAAAAGTATCCGCCCTAGAGACGCTAGAGGGCCTGGCGACGCGAGTGGAAGATGCTGAGGGGTGCGCCCTCAGAAATAATTGTCGCTTTGTCGGATTCCCCGAGGGCTGTGAGGGTGGCAGCGTGGTAAACTTCCTTATAAAGTGGCTCACAGAGTGGCTCCCATCTGGTGTAGTTTCTTCATGCTTGGTAATCGAGCGCGCACATCGGGGGCTGATGCAGATGCCACTGTCGGGTGCCCGCCCCAGACCAATAATTGCGAGTCTTCTTAATTATAAAGACAGAGACGTTATTTTGCAGCAAGCCAGACTAAAAACATCTCTTACATTTGCCTCCCAAAAAATTTTGATTTTCCTGGACTATACCAAGTTGATACAGCAGCGCGACAATTCTTTGTGGAGGCTAAGGCTCGCCTTCTAGGTCTACGGATCCAATACTCCTTTCTGTTTCCGGCCCGCCTGCGGGTGGTCGATCAGTCACAAACACACTTCTTTGAGAAGCCGGAGGAGGTATTCCAATGGAAAGATAAAGTTGTCAAGCTTAAGCCCCACACTCCACCCAGACTTGACTCAGATTCTTCATACAGGGGGCGGGGCGTGGATCCTCAGGGGCTGTTGGCAAGCAAGTGCCGCAGGAGACAGATGGACAATCAACCGGAACCTGCGATATCTTAATTGAGACTCCTCCGGCATATGCATAAAACCTACACAACACGGAGGATAAGAATAACTGGGCTATGATTGTACATATGTACCTCTGTCATTTGACTGTAAGATGCGCATAGGTCACCTATTGGGGATCCGTTGGCTGAATGCTGCACCTACCCCCCGTTGGGGGTTGGAGACACGTCAAGCCACAATAGATACTTCAATGTTTCTGAGGTATTTGTGGGGGATTAGGGGGGTTAATGAGAAGTTCTTGTTTATTATTAGGTCCATAACCAGATATTACACACCAGGACTTCAGGTCGACCAGGTCACCCAACTACGTACTCTTGCTCACATACCCCAATGCTTGACATGACATCTAATTTGATGAAATCCGGAAACCGGGAATGATTGCTCATCAGGCCAAGTGCTGTAGAGGAGAAGTCCTACTCCTGCAGGAGACCCACTTATTGGGCACTAAAATACCATGCCTAGCAAGATTTGGATATGCTCAAGTCTTCCAATCGGGGTTCACAAGGGGGTGTAGCGATCCTTAATCACCACTGCGTTCCTTTCGCCCACTCCAAGACATGGTCTGACCCACAGGGTAGATTTATAATAATCACCGGAACACTATATGGTGAACCGATTGTCCTAAGAAGTGTATATGCCCCCCTCTCACGTGGAATCTTTAGAACGATTGACAACGCTCTGGACAGAGATCCCGCCCAACCTAACAATAATGGGGGGAGACTGGAATGACTGGATAAGCTCGGTAGATGACAGATGGTGCAGCACAGGGAGATCAACTGCAGTGCATGAATCAGAATTATCGTCCTTGATTCAGGGGATGAGGTGGGTGGACTCATGGAAGAAGTTGCAGCCCACAGACCATGAATACACATACTTCTCGGGAATGCATGAGTCATTCTCCTGCATTTCCTACATATCCGTGTCCACACTCTACACTCCACTACAATCCTCTGACATACTGCCCCAGGGCCATATCTGATCATGTGCCAGTATCTCTACAAATACGTCTCGATCATAGCTGCTCCCCATTCCGCTGGCGCCTCTTGCTGTGGCTGCTGCAGGATGAGCACTATAGATTACACATGCATACATCCATCATCGTCTATTTCTCACTAAACAGGCACGGTTTAATCCCCCTTAATCCTATGTGAGGCTATGAAACCCATACTTAGAGGACCCAACTTCGCTTTCTGCACAGCAAGGCGTCAGCAGGGCCGCGAGAACCTATTACAGACCGAAGCCCAGCTGATCAATCTAGAGCACAGGGGCAAGGGGTAGGACGGAGTTGCTGCGCACAAGCAATTGCTTAGCACACAGCACACATATGCCAGTGAGCTGCTGGATGAGGCTAGACTTTACTGGCTCGCATCTCGCAGTCGGATCCATTAGTGAGGCGATAAGTCTAGCACCCTCCTCCACCATTTGTGTCAGCAGACACTTTGCCCACAGACCCTCCCAAGTCAGGGCAAGGGAGTTACAAGCTGAAGATAACCCCTGCTCACCACCTTGGTAGCTTGGCTTGAGCAGTCAGGCTTATCTCAGAGGCAATGTGTAAAGCGTTTGCGCAACACACTCACACAGCAGCGACACACTAGGCACACCACAAAAGAAACTTCCCACAAGGTTATATAAAAAATAGCCTTTGTATTACACATTAGATCATAATCACAAATATACACTGTGCAAAATGGCACTAGGCGATACTTTACAGGGGACTTATATACAGAACAGGACCAATCAGGCCAATGTCAGAACCATCAGAAGCACAAGTAGCAGATATAAAGCAACCAGCAACTACTGGTAAAATACTGCACTCAGCCTCATCACATTTGGCATAAACACATTAGACAGAAGAACATAAGGCATAAACACATTATGCACAGGAACATTAGGGCATTGCGCCCTACCAGCTCCTCAGGTGCTTACAGGCCAACTGGCCTTCCTCAGGGGCCAATCTGGGACTTCCCCGCAATGCCCTTCATCCATCAAAAGTCAGGGCTCTATGCTGCCAATGTGGCACGGTGCAGGCCCAACAGGCCAGCACCAGAAATGAGTGTGAGGGTGTAATCCACCATGGTCTCTCTTCGAGACTCCAGACAATGCCCCCTCAACTTTGCAGCTGCCCTCGATCTGGCGGTGCAGCTGTACTCCTCAAACTCGGCACCAACGTGCCTCCTCAGCCCCCCTCACCGGGGCTTCTATGCGGCCTAAAAAGGAATGGCCCTGTCATTGCTGCTGCCCACACTCTCGCTGTGCAGCTGGAGGAGAAAAAGCACTGACACCAACCGTGCCTGGAGAGCCCCCTTCACTGGGGCTCTTCCGGTGCCACTTGTGGCACCAACACTGCTCAATTGTAGCCCCACTCACTGGGGCTATCCTCCTCTCCGCAAGACATGTGGGACTCCGGCAGGTGGGCCAGTCTGGGCTCCGATCCCTCTCTCGGTTTGCACTGTCTCCGTCAGTGCTGCGGTGCGGGCCGAGTCGTCCAGTGGTTTCTTCATTATTCTCCGGCCATATGCAGGGCTCTCACCAGCACGGGAGCCCCGACTACCTCCAGGCACAGGATTGCCTGACTTCCTCCGGTGGCGTCCTCTTCCGCGCCACACCCAAAACCAGGCAACAGTCGCCTGACTTCCTCTAATTACAGAGCAACGTCTCTGCAACTTCTCAGCCACAAAACGGCGGAGTAGGCTACCGCCCTCAAACAGGCCGCAAGGCTGGGAATCCCCACGCCGGGATCAGGTAAGCACAGCGTGTTCAAGCGCAGTGCACATGAGGTTCTCTTCCTGTCCTCTGGCACCGTCAGCAGGTACCATGAAGCGCTCACCAGGCACTAAGTCTCAGTCCAGAGAGGCAGAGCTGGGCAAAGCTGGGCCCAGGCAGGCCAGCTCAGAGGGCCCTCCAGCAGAGGGGCCGTCCACCCGTGGTGGTTCCTCCTGGGGCCCGGAAGGTACAAACAAGCACCCAAAACAACACACTGACATGGGGTCACAGCCCCAATATTTATAGTATGTTTGTCTTTGTTCTGCCCTGGCACAGGGCTTGGGGAACCAGTCCCAACTGGTTCTGGGGGGTACTGAAGTACTTTGTTTACAGGACTTCTACCCTCCTTTGTCAGGTTGGGCTCTGTCCTCAGATACACCACAGGGGGGCGGAGCCAGCATTGAACAAGGCAGGCACAGACCTATTCAGGGTCAGGGGCTACTCCTCCCAATAAGCCAAATGCAGATCTGCCTATTCAGCCTAGCGCGGACTCACCTTGCCCCTCTCGAGCCACACACCACACCAGCCCCTGTCACTCCAGAGCCAGACATGCAATACACACCAAGCAGGCACAAAGACACATAGCACACAGAAATGCCAACTTCTAAAAGGGGCATTTCTAAAATAGTGATCATAAATCTGTGCACACCATTACACAGCATTTATTACCACTTTTCCAAACATACCAAAACTTGACCACGCTGCACCTCTCATATTAGGAATTACCACTGAAACACTTATCAGGGAATTCCCAATGCATTCCTATGAGAGGGCAGTCTCACAGAGATAAAATGAATTTCATTGCGCGCGCTGAAACGCATTTGGCGTTTCAGCGCGCGTAATGAAATTCGTTTTTAAATCTATTTATTTACATTACTCCGGTCGGCCAGGAGCCGGAGTTTATTACCCCCTACCCTATCCCCTCCCCTGCCCCACCCCCGCCACACGGCACTCCCTCCACGAGCCGCTACTGTTCAATGCTCTATTTTCTGACGCCACTGTTTCGAAACTTTATGACTTACCTACAACCTCAGCTTAGCATTAGGGAGCTTCCTTTGAGTGAATGGAATCTTAACCCACTATGCATATTCGGTTTTATATGAGTCCTACTTGTATTTGCTGAATTGAATTGCCTGGCTTATACTCAGCCATGCTGTATTCTGGTGACTACTGATTTATACTTAATTGGTTCCGTTTGAGATTGTAACTTTATTAGTTTGTTTTTAAACCTTCATGGTTTGAAAATGTACACGGAGCAAAATGTCCTTCACTGTGATCGAAATGTTCAAATAGGTGACTGCAAGCCTCAGTTGGAGATCACAGTCTATCCGAGTGAGTGCAGCGCAGACTGAAGACTGCTCCTAGTTTGTGCCCTGTAAATGCCATCCATATCTTCCCGTGCTATTAAAGGTCATATGATGTCACTTCCTGCAATGTCATCAGGGGAGAAAGGTCTGTCAATACCTGTGACGCTGTTATAGGGTCAAAGAGCATTTGATTTAACTTTGCTGCCCCAGGCATTCTGTCTGATGAATCGCAATTCCATGCATAGATGTCGGGAAAACATAATTGCTGAAGACAGACGTTGCTTTCATGCACCACTTGACATCTATCAATTGCTCGAATATTCATGATTATATGTCTTACTTATGCGAAGTTGCTTCATTTTATGGATTGCCCTTTCCATTTTGTAAACAAACGATCCCGTGAGAATAGAAAATACACAAGCCTCTGCTCTGCACATACATTACCAGGTTGCTCATCCACAACATTTTGTCCAAAAGGCTGACGCATAACAGCACATGGTTCACCCGTAATAAAACTATAAAAATACTATAGATGTACAATACTAATAATAATAAGAATTCACGAGGAAATACTGCATGCCTATATCACATTGTGCTCAAGGATTGCTGTAATTAGGGGTATGGACCAGCATTCTGTCGAGGGGCTCATTGGATGTTCAACTTTCTAGTTTCCGTCATCAAATCTACAGGAAGGAGGCATTTGCTTGATCAACATACCGTCTACTGTTGCTTGAAATATTATCTGTATCATAGCAAAGCACTGAAACGTAAAACAAACACGTGAATGCATTTTTTTTTTCGAATGTTGATGTACAGTTCAACATATTGTTTAATTCAACAAAACATTCCATGGCTCGTATTGCCATCTCCTGGCGAAATGTCCCATTCTGCTAAATTGTATCAAGAAAGGCTACTTGCTCCCAGCCATAAAATATGCCAGTACTGTGCAGGAGAGGAACTTAGTGTTTAGTATGTTTATGTTGCTTCTAAGGGCATTGAGGTTACATTTCAAATGCATTCATTTGGAATGTTTCAGAAATTATGAGCAAGTGTCTCTCTAAATCGTTAGCTCTTCTCAAGACTCAGAAAACGAAAAAGAAAGTGGCAACAATTCTTCTCTTACAGGATGGAAACCTACTCACGGCAGGTTTCCTTTCTATAATTAGTGTATATTTTTGTCTTTTGGGGATTCACCAAAAAAAATCCGAGTACTAATTAGTATATCAAGCACTTTTTATCTTTTTTCCACAAGGAACATATTTTTTTAAACGAAGAAATGCCTTCTCCTACACATAAGAAATGGGGATTTTCGAGGCATTTGTTTCCCTTTTTCGGGTTTAATCTAACTTCTAGAAGGAGCATACTTCTCGGTGCAAACAGAGTAGAAAAAACATTATTCACCAACATTCTAATGCCAGCCCTATCCCTGCACCTCTCCTATCAGCACCCATTTCCCCCTCACAAACTACTTTCGCCCTGGCGAATCTCCATAGAAAATGAATTCTACTTGTGGACTTAAATACCATTTGGAAAGAATCAGTTGGAGGCAATTATGAACTTAGAAAACAAGGATGCATTCATAAATTGTTAATACATAAATGAGCGATTCTATAATGATAAAAAGTTACAAATACATGACATTTGTTGATGAATAAAAGCATATATTTATGAAATATATAAATAGACATATTATGAATAAATAATTAAATAATTTAATAAATAAGTAGATAAATAGTGAAAAAGCAGAGACGAATAAGAGAGAAATAAGGGAGGGGAAGGGGAAGAATGCAAGGAGGGTAAAAATTAATAGATATGTAAATGGTATAAATAAGAAACTGATACAGCAGATATTAATTGATTAAATATAAATAGATCACAAATAAATATGAGTCAATAGCTTAACATGAGATCATCATATTAATTAAAGAGAAATGTTTTATCATAGGGAAATATTCACAAGCGCTGCGAGGCCTCGGGGTAGTTATGCGCTATACAAGTGCAATTTTTCATTTCATTTCATTTCATTTCACATTGCAAAAAGTTTAAGGCTAAGTAGATTTGGGAGAAAATAGTAAAATTGTGTAAATAAAAAGAAAAGTAGAAAAAATTAAATATTTAGGATAATGTGGAGGGGTAGAACCAGGGTACGGAAAGGTGGGGGAGAAAAATAGGAGGAGAGGGAAGGTAATAATGAAAAGGATTTGGGAAAAGTGGAAGAGACAGAACAAGTAATAATAGGAAAGACATAATTAACAAAGATGTCGAACAATGAGTTAGTCTCCTTATGTGGGTGCAGTGAGAGGAACGGGAGAATTAGTAGTGTTATCAGCTTTCATTTTTAGAAAAGGTGACCAGGTCTGGAGTAATATGTCAGTTTGATACTGAAGGTTATAGATCGTGCAGTCATGTGAAGCCGTTTGTATCATGGCTACCAACCATTCTTCCTGTGAGGTTGGAGAGGATAATTTCCAATGACGTAAAAGCATATTTTAGCTGAGGCAAATGCAGTGTGGAAAAGACAGTGTTGTGGTTTAGAGAGCTTTGGGGAATGACGTAAATCATGTAAAATAATATTGGCAGGTGTGAGTGGTAGATGTAAAGGCATTGTGGAGTGCAACATTTTACCAACATACTTCACAAAATATTGTATACTTGGGCATTCACAGATAATGTGAGTTGTCTCACAGCCAGAATTGGAGCATCTCCAACGATTTGTATGTGAGAGTAGGCCGGCTTTATGCAATTTGACTGACGATCAATACCAATCATGGAGTATTTTAAATAAGCAAACTTTCAGCCTTGCTTCACGGGTTCCTTTATGCAGATTCTCCAATAGCTGTTCCCATTCATTAGCTGTGAAAGAGTATGATAAACGGGATTGCCATTTAAGGTGAAGATTATGAGTGAGGGATTGTGAAAAGAGGTGAAACGTGAAGGTTTTATAAAGACCAGAAGTCACTCCTTTAAGTTTCCCCCATGTATTTAAATAGGATAATATTGGTGAGAGTTGAAACGACCAAGGGGGTGATCCCAAATGTTTCTTCAACCACTGTTGGAGTAGAAGGTATTTAATGTTTTCATTACCACCATGTGGCTTTCAAATGTTTTTTTCTTTGCATGTTGCTATTTGATATTTTATTAATAATATAAATTTCAAACTTTAGAGATGCACTGGCACTGATTGGTGGTTGCTAGTCATCCAATTCCTAATGTCTCTAATATTAGGGATATTCATGCAAACAGGCGTCCTTCTAATGGTATCCGGTTATCATGAGATTTAATTTTGTTAACGCAAAAGTTGTGACAAAATTATGCAGCTTGCAGAAGTTTGTACAAATTAAATGCCCTGTGCTTCTACAGCCTGGAGCAACCATGAATTTATAATGCAGTAAACGTTGCTTTATGCTAGAGTTACTGTGGCTGATGTGGTTTTTTCCTGAGTCTGGATTCGTGTTTTTTATTAAATGGATAATTATTTGCAAACTTGGCAAATTTATACTTCATCTTCTAAGTTTCATGCTGCAGACAGAAAAGAATGTCTTTCAATTATTTTGCTTACATAACCTACCACATCTGAAATATTTAAGCAGCGAAATACCACGGATGTCTTTTCTATCCGTCCAGTTTCCCAGCTGTCACAATTGTTTGAGGGTTCAATCATCATCAGCATTCAGAGTGTAATGCAAGCCCCTGCGACGCAGGGGGGGCGCAACCAATCAAGGGGCCTCAACCCTTTAGAGGTCCCCATTCAGTCCAAAACCAATGATTATCTGTTAGATATGGGAGGTCCAGGGGTCCCTCATCACATTCTGCGGGGAGCCCATCATTTTGCAATATGCCATTGCAAAAGCGTTTATTTTTTTGTGTTGAAATCTTTTGTTGAATGTTGCAATACAAATACATCAAGAGAATAAGACTAAGGATGCATTCATAAATTGTTAATACATAAATGAGCGATTCTATAATGATAAAAAGTTACAAATACATGACATTTGTTGATGAATAAAAGCATATATTTATGAAATATATAAATAGACATATTATGAATAAATAATTAAATAATTTAATAAATAAGTAGATAAATAGTGAAAAAGCAGAGACGAATAAGAGAGAAATAAGGGAGGGGAAGGGGAAGAATGCAAGGAGGGTAAAAATTAATAGATATGTAAATGGTATAAATAAGAAACTGATACAGCAGATATTAATTGATTAAATATAAATAGATCACAAATAAATATGAGTCAATAGCTTAACATGAGATCATCATATTAATTAAAGAGAAATGTTTTATCATAGGGAAATATTCACAAGCGCTGCGAGGCCTCGGGGTAGTTATGCGCTATACAAGTGCAATTTTTCATTTCATTTCATTTCATTTCACATTGCAAAAAGTTTAAGGCTAAGTAGATTTGGGAGAAAATAGTAAAATTGTGTAAATAAAAAGAAAAGTAGAAAAAATTAAATATTTAGGATAATGTGGAGGGGTAGAACCAGGGTACGGAAAGGTGGGGGAGAAAAATAGGAGGAGAGGGAAGGTAATAATGAAAAGGATTTGGGAAAAGTGGAAGAGACAGAACAAGTAATAATAGGAAAGACATAATTAACAAAGATGTCGAACAATGAGTTAGTCTCCTTATGTGGGTGCAGTGAGAGGAACGGGAGAATTAGTAGTGTTATCAGCTTTCATTTTTAGAAAAGGTGACCAGGTCTGGAGTAATATGTCAGTTTGATACTGAAGGTTATAGATCGTGCAGTCATGTGAAGCCGTTTGTATCATGGCTACCAACCATTCTTCCTGTGAGGTTGGAGAGGATAATTTCCAATGACGTAAAAGCATATTTTAGCTGAGGCAAATGCAGTGTGGAAAAGACAGTGTTGTGGTTTAGAGAGCTTTGGGGAATGACGTAAATCATGTAAAATAATATTGGCAGGTGTGAGTGGTAGATGTAAAGGCATTGTGGAGTGCAACATTTTACCAACATACTTCACAAAATATTGTATACTTGGGCATTCACAGATAATGTGAGTTGTCTCACAGCCAGAATTGGAGCATCTCCAACGATTTGTATGTGAGAGTAGGCCGGCTTTATGCAATTTGACTGACGATCAATACCAATCATGGAGTATTTTAAATAAGCAAACTTTCAGCCTTGCTTCACGGGTTCCTTTATGCAGATTCTCCAATAGCTGTTCCCATTCATTAGCTGTGAAAGAGTATGATAAACGGGATTGCCATTTAAGGTGAAGATTATGAGTGAGGGATTGTGAAAAGAGGTGAAACGTGAAGGTTTTATAAAGACCAGAAGTCACTCCTTTAAGTTTCCCCCATGTATTTAAATAGGATAATATTGGTGAGAGTTGAAACGACCAAGGGGGTGATCCCAAATGTTTCTTCAACCACTGTTGGAGTAGAAGGTATTTAAAAGAATTTTGTGCAGGAAGATTAAATTCCTCCCTTAGTTGTGAGAATGATTTGAAATTGCCATTATGAAGAAGTTGATCTACAGAGTGAATGCCTGCTGTTTGCCACAGAGGCCAAGATAGAGTTCGACCATTAATACGTATACCTGAACTATTCCATAAGGGAGCCTTGCAGTGGATGCACGGATTTGAATGTAGTAAACGATGTCCCCATTGCCAGGATTTATGCCTAACTGATAAAATCGGGTTTTTGGGGTCAGAATGACTAGTGCCAGTTCAATATAAAAGAGAAAGACCTGAATCTGTGGATAAAAGATGGCGTTCTATATGAACCCATCTTTGATCCCTGGTAACAAATAAGATATTTGAGAGACGTGTAATACGAGGGTATAATGTTCAATCGATAGGAGGCCCATTCCTCCATATGAGCTTTCAATTTTGTCACAGCAAGATGAGGCTTAGCCGAACCCCATATAAAGGTTTTGATCTTGGAGTTGATTGATCGAAGCATGGATAAAGGGATCTGAAGGGGAAGCATGCCCAAGATGTAGATGTAATGCGAAAGACTGACCATCTTAATAGCTTGGACTCTACCCAAAGAGAAAGCCCTAATGCCTTCCATTTGTCAAAATCACGCTGCATTTAAGAAATCAGAGGAGTTAAATTGTCTACAACCATATCTTCCAAACCTTTATTGACTAGTACTCCTAGGTATTTAGGGCCTGAAGGTTACCAATGAAAAGGGAAACTGTATACAGCTGCTATTGTAGTTCCATCAGAGATGGGTAATGACTCACTCTTGTCCCAATTCATTTTATAACCTGAAAAGGAAGAGAAGTCATTGATGATTTGAAGGAAGGACGGAATAGATCGGGAAATGTTTGTAAGGGTGAGTAGGATATCATCTGCATTTAACTAAATTTTAGAGTTTCCGATTGAGAGTGAAACACCTGTGATTTCATGCAATAGCGTATACCCCAGGCCATGTATCAAACACCTGGCTTCTATTGTAGATATGATTGAAAGTTTATTACCTATTACATGGCACCTGGAAACTTGCACTATTTGTCTAGAAAGACTGTATGTAATGTATTTACCACGGTCTAGTGAAATTAGTACCGCCAATATTGAAAAAATGTAATTGTTGCTCTATTATAATTATAACAGCATGGTTGTTACGTCACAGCACCTTCTGAAAACACCAACACAATGAAAACCATATTCCTGAGAAGAACATAGATGGATATATTTTATGAAAATGTCATGTGTTAATGTATGAAAAAGTGTAAACGCAGCTCTGCAGCAACAGTGCTCTGTACATTACATTATGCAAGCTCAATTAGGCATTTTACATACTTGAATTGCACTATGGCATTACATTTCACATATGTATAATTTCATTAGGTTTCACACATACTTATATTTTTAGTCAGAGGGAGATTGTGTTTTGCTCAGAATCACACATTTTACACCATAATGTTGTCTTTAAAATCGGTGTACATTAAACTGTGTAGATTTTCTATTTGATCCAATTTACAAGTTGCATGAAAATGTGTGTATATGCAAATTTCTGATTTGCTGATACAGGAGATATTGCGGCAGCTGAAGGCTGCCGCCAGGCACAATATGTAAACTTGGCAGCAGTTGCCACTGTAATTCTCTTAGGATGCAGCAGGCATGGTTCTGACTTTGTGCAAAAACTGTTTGTTACACGGTTCCGAGCACAAACCTGTGTTTCTCGTGTCACTTCCTCGATACAGCCTAAAAGTTTGTCTGTCTGCAGGTGGGCGCTTTATATAAGTGGAAGCAGACAATAATAGGGTTTTGAATGTGTCAGAACAGCCAGCTAATAATGTTCTCTAAACACAAAAGCCACACGTGTGGCTAACAAAAGTAGATCTGAGATCAAAATATCAGATTTTTCAGCATAACTGAGATTCATGCAGGAGCACTTTATATTACTGCACAATATATTGCCTTTTTCAATAAACAAGTCATAACACTTTTACAGAGTTTCTTTAAATTATATTGCACACCTGCTCACCAAGCTAAAACTTACACAAAATAATATTATTAATCACATAGGTGAAACCTGTTGTATTTACCAATGCTTGTTATGTTTGAAGCACTGCTAAAGTACTGTTCTTTAGCACAAAATACCTGCGGATGGACATTCCATCTTAAATCACCCAAAAAAACTTTAATAACATTTGTATGAAAAGTAGGAAAATTGATATGTAAATTTGGACATGACAGAAGCCATGAAGCAGTGCAATAAAATTAAAATTTTGAAAAACCTAGGACCATATTATGCTAACAAAATCAAAGAGGGGCATCGGGGGCGATAAAGGTCCGTCACACAAGCCCCAAGAAATTAACTGTAAGTAGTAGGGTATGCTGTTCCTGAGGAAAGAAGAGGGAGCGGGGATGGAATAGCTCCTATAGGGAGCAATGGCCCTCACACACCCAGAAGAGTGTCATGTTTCATCATTAGAATTAGGACATCCAATCTTGACGATTACCAATAATGAACAAGCTGTATAAGAGATGCCTTGCATCATGAATTTGGCAATAATGAAGCTGTGCCGCTTCCTTCTTGGAATATCTAATACATTCGATTCTTGCCGACACCAATTTGGGACCTTGTTTCCTTGTAACGTCAAATGCCTGCCAATAAAGCTTTGTTTTGTATACAAGCGCCTTTCTGAACTACTACCAGAATTCATAGCAAATTCCGAAGCATCCAAATACACGCGATACTACCGGACGAGTAAGTCTACGCGTTAGGATTAGTTGAGCCCTGACGCCGAGAAGACCGTTGCCGTAATAACTAAGGTAAGAACACCTTAAAGAACTGGTTTCCCCCTTTGGCAAAACGCCAAAGAGAGATTTGGAGGCAATCGACTACTGCGAGTCACTCGATCATTTTTTACATGAAACGCACATTAGTCAGTACGGTTTATTGCAACAGTTATGGTGAAAGAAAGGCATTAGTCACCCTCTATATCGGTCCAAAAACAAGACGCTGAGCATTCACATTTATAGATGTCAGCTCAGATCGTACAAGCCTCGCGCGATATTGAAACACTGCCATGTTACACGTTTGACCATAACAATATGCCAGAGTTTATACAAAGCTCTGAGTTGCTAGTTTTCAAATAAGAGCTTTCACTAAAGCATTTGTTTTCTCTTCAGGCAGATTGAGAGTCAAGAACGGAGCAAACCGAAAAATGAATTTATAAAGCCCCATCTGAAAAAGGTATTTTTTTGAACAAATTAAGAGTCGTTTTTTTCGACTAGAATGTAAGACTTGTCCGCTGATGAGTGCATATTTACCACATAGGCGCCACCAAGAGACATCGTAAGAACTCTCCCGCGCACAAAAAAGACTTTGTGCCAAAATTAAACTGACTACTTGGACCCAACCGAACATTTAGAGGTAAAACAAGTTTGCTGCATGACTGTTCGTAAATTGAAGGTTGCATCTTCAGATTAGACGGTAAGAACACCTGTTTTTTATGTTTTTCAGGATTTTTTCCTATATGGTCCTGAGGAGAACCCCCACGTCTAAGGGGCTTCAAAACGAGTCAACCCTTACTTTTAGGCCAATCTGTTATTCATTTGTGTTTGAATATAAATGTTGAATATAAAATTAAGTCGGATGGCCGATGTTTTGTGATTTACACGATCCCATGTAAAATAGTTAACTGATAGTACCCCACCACATAAAAAAATATAGATCTAAAATTTCTAGGTGAGGTACCCGCCCCCTTTTTCTTCCTTCCCTTTACTTCGTACTATTTTCTTTGTTTTGCCATTTTGAGTGAATGACGGTGGTATGTGTATGAAAGCAACACGGAATGATTGAACTTGTGGATGGGACAAATGACTTTTTTTGTTTATTTTTCTAAAAGAAACTTTAATTCTTTCTGTTTTGAATGTCTTATACATATTCCCTTTCTAATATAAGGACATAATCTGTAAATAGACTGTCTTTCTATTTTGCTCTAATATTCAAAAAATTATTTTTGAAAAAATTGCTAAAAATAAAATAATCCAATTCTAAGATTTATGCAGACTGAATCAGTGGTCTTTACAGAACAATTGTTTTATTCATTGTTTTGTGCAATTTCTGAAACCATCATGCAGTACTGGCACATTGTTTTGTTGAATCCATTAGTGGCGTGGCTTTGCTCCGCTTTAGCCAAACCCCTGTTGTTTTTTTGTCTCTTTAGCGGGCGCGGGACCGCGAGGTTTATCCCATAGACACAGACTTGAGTCTAAAGTTAGGATAAGTTGTGGAGTGAAAGGTGATTGTCTGTTAACAAGGCTTTGAGAAAAGGGCTTTTTTGTTTTTGCTTTGTATATGTTCACTATGATTCTTTGTGACTATTGTGGTTAGAATGTGTGAATGAGAGTACAATATAACTGACTGTCGACCAAATACATCTATCACCAACATTTTTTGGACATTTCAAAATAATGACAGAACAAGACACATTTGCATACAGCGAAGAGCATATAAAAAAACTGTTAAGCAACCCTCCTTTGTTCAGTTCTGCAGCACTCAGGTATACAGCACAAATTAACAACGAATCAGAGAAACTAATCCGCTTAAAAAAGAAACAGATACGGACCGACCTCCATGGTCACTTCCTCATTCAACACCTTAGAGCTGGCACGATCCTGGGAGGCCTGATTATAAGAAACATACCAGTAGTTTTCACAGACGACCCAATTTATAAAAAGGGGTATAGTTTCATCGAAACCAAATGTAGCAGAGATCTTATGGTTTTAACGGTTGAAACAGCGCAAAGATTATCTAAGCTACAATTAGAAGAAATCAAAGCTTTAGAAGCAGAGAATAGGTCAAACCAACTTATCACAGATTCTAAGGCACTATTAGATAAAGTTGAAAAGGACAATATCGAATTTAAGGATTTTACGATAAACCAAAAAGAGACTAATTTCGAAAGAGATAAACGGAATTTTACAATTGATAAAGCATACCCCTACCTTCAACAAGATTTTTACTCCAGACCCGAAGCACGTAGATTCCTTCCAGATAATCAGGGACGGTCTCGCAACAATTTCATCACCTTTTCGGATACATCATCATCGAGTGGCAGTGACACAGATAATACAAACTTTAGACCTGGCTTTTCAAGAAGGGGATCTTTCCAACCAAGTTATCAACAAAACTACCAACAAAACTACCAACAAGGGGCCCCTCAACAACAACAACAACAGCCTTTTTTAGGCCGAGGCCAGTCAAAAGCACGTGCCAAAACCAGATTTGTCGAACAACCATGGGAGATGTCCACCAGGAGACACAATTACAAAAACTAAAAGAGTCCCCTATTTATAACCTATTGGACAAAACTTTGACGAAAATGGAAATAAGCGTTTAAGAGAAAGGACTATCATTTGTGCCAACTAGACGTACCAATTTTATGAGATTGAAATCAGAATTCATAGAGTTCTGTAGAAAACGGCGTTTGACCATCTTTTTTGCAGATCAAATCCAACAAAATATCTCAGAAACAACTGGATTCAGAAGGAAATCTAAGTTCTGCCCTCCAGCAAACAAAGTACCGAAAGAGGTCATTACCTTTGAAAAAACTGTACTTTCAGCAATTTCCACACAAGAAAAGAAAAAAATCGGGATTTACAAAATCGAACTTGACGAAAGCGCTAAAAGATGCCATCCAGTCTTTAAAAAATGACAACAATGTTATCATCAAACAAGCCGACAAAGGCGGCTCAATAGTAATATGGGGAATCACACAATATACTACAGAAGTCAATAAACAACTTTCAGATAATGAATGTTACAGAAAGATAGACAAAGATCCGACCTTGGAACTACAAAAAGAACTATTTTCAATACTCGATCAAGGCTTTGAACAAGGCTTCCTAGGCAAGAAAGAACCAGACATCTTACAGAACAAACATCCAAGAATAGCCCTTTTCTACGTACTGCTGAAAGTACACAAGGATGATAAACAACCTCCTGGCAGACCAATAGTGTCTGGGTGCGAATCTTTATTTGAACCTGTCTCAAAATTTGTAGACTACTTCCTAAAACCATTTATGACTGAAGTTAAATCTTTTTTACAGGACACAATGGACTTTATCAACAAATTAGATCACTTACCATTCATTGAAGACAAAAACATTTTAGTAAGCATGGACGTGGTCTCCCTCTACACACAAATACCACAAGATGAGGGCTTAGAAATCCTAAGACTGTTCCTGAATACTAGAGAATGACCCATGAAGGTACCTACGGAATTCATTCTAGATCTCGCGAGGATGGCTCTTAAAAGGAACTTTTTTAAGTTCAAGGACGATTTCTTTTACCAAGTAAAGGGAGTAGCAATGGGCTGCCCTTTTGCCCCAGAATTGGCAGTGCTCTTTATGAGCCAATTTGAAGACAAATTCGTAGACGAGAAAAACCCATACAAACAGTGGATGGGCGGATGGGTCCGCTATATTGACGACGTCTTCCTGACATGGACAGGTGAAGATGAACAGCTACTAGCGTTCCATCAGTGGCTTAATAATCGCACAAAACATATCAAATTCAGTCTTCAACACTCAAAAAATAAAATGTCTTTTCTAGGCATAGAGGTATACTGCTCTGGAGGGAGATTAGTGACAACGCTCTTTAAGAAAAAATCAGATCGAAACAAAGCATTGCATTTCACCAGCAACCATCCGAGGAATTTAAAAGAAAATGTACCGCTTGGACAATTCCTAAGGATACGTAGAAATTGCGCTTTCAAAAACGAATACATGGTTCATGCGAATGCTTTGAGAGAAAGACTATTACTACGCGGATATCCATCTAAATTGCTGAAGCGAGCTTTAAAACGAGCATGGTGGACGCCACGTGAAACACTGCTCACCAAGAAAGAAAAAAGTGTTCAAAATCGTATCGTTTGTGTGTCAACATTTTGTCCAACATCCAACTGGCTAAAAAAGTTGATCCATCAAAACTGGCATTTAGTTAAAGACCTGGACACCAAACTCGAAAAAACTCCTCTTTTTGCTTTTAAAAGAGACAAGAGCTTAGCTAACCAAATCGTAAGAGCAGCACTCCCAAAAACAAAGAGTCCCACATTGAGAGAATATGTAAGTTTACCTCCGATCACAGGCCACCATAAATGTGGCACATGTGTATGTTGCCCACTCACAATAGAAGGCGACTTGTTCCAACACAACGGCATTTTTTGGAGGCATGAAAAATGTACGAACTGTAAAACCAAATATGTGATTTATGGCATTATATGTCCTTGTCAAAAATTATACATAGGCAAGACCAATCAAGAGATTAGAC
The DNA here is from genome assembly GCF_964261635.1 of Lissotriton helveticus. Lineage (NCBI taxonomy): Eukaryota > Metazoa > Chordata > Amphibia > Caudata > Salamandridae > Lissotriton > Lissotriton helveticus. Next base: position 538,000,187 of record NC_136061.1, read on the forward strand.
AGCGGATCACTCAGCATAGATCCAGGATACGTAAAAATATTTTTACAGCACCATTGGTGCAAAATTGGAATGACTGCGCCCATACTGAAAATGATGTCAAATGGACGGTTATCTCAAAGATCGAACCTGACCCCAGAGGAGGAGACCTAGAGGCCAAACTGGCAAAAAGAGAGGCAACACTAATTCTGAAATACAATTCGGCAGTTAATGGATTGAATGAAATGTCCGAACTGTACCACCTCTAATGTAATACTGGTCGAGACCAGGCATCCAATGCAGACAGGTTGGGGTTCCAATTATATAATGGGCATATTTTATATACCTGTCACTCAAAGTCAGACTGGATGAATGGCCTATGTCAACACTGATGCATGCCAAAGAACCAAACATAAGGACTATCTTGCCGCCTTAGAATAGATGAGTAAGGGCCATGCTGCGCTTTCGTTAGAATTAGGACATCCAATCTTGCCGATTACCAATAATGAACAATATGTATAAGAGATGCCTTGCATCATGAATTTGGCAATAATGAAGCCGTGCCGCTTCCTTCTTGGAATATCTAATACATTCGATTGTTGCCGACACCAATTTGAGACCTTGCTTCCTTGTAACGTCAAATGCCTGCCAATAAAGCTTTGTTTTGTATACACGCCCCTTTCTGAACTACTTCTACCAGAATTCATAGCAAATTCTGAAGCATCCAAATACACGCGATACTACCGGACGAGTAAGTCTACGCGTTAGGATTAGTTTAGCCCTGACGCCGAGAAGACCGTTGCCGAAATAACTAAGGTAAGAACACCTTAAAGAACTGGTTCCCCCCTTTGGCAAAACGCCAAAGAGAGATTTGGAGGCAATCGACTACTGCGAGTCACTCGAGCATTTTTTACATGAAACGCACATTAGTCAGTACGGTTTATTGCAACAGTTATGGTGAAAGAAAGGCATTAGTCACCCTCTATATCGGTCCAAAAACAAGACGCTGAGCATTCACATTTATAGATGGCAGCTCAGATCGTACAAGCCTCGCGCGATATTGTTACACGTTTGACCATAACAATATGCCAGAGTTTATACAAAGCTCTGAGTTGCTAGTTTTCAAATAAGAGCTTTCACTAAAGCATTTGTTTTCTCTTCAGGCAGATTGAGAGTCAAGAACGGAGCAAACCGAAAAATGAATTTATAAAGCCCCATCTGAAAAAGGTATTACAAATTAAGAGTTGTTTTTTTCGACTAGAATGTAAGACTTGTCCGCTGATGAGTGCATATTTACCACATAGGCTCCACCAAGAGACATCGTAAGAACTCTCCCGTCCACAAAAAAGACTTTGTGCCAAAATTAACCTGACTACTTGGACCCTACCGAACATTTAGAGGTAAAACAAGTTTGCTGCATGACTGTTCGTAAGTTGAAGGTTGCATCTTTAGATTAGACAGTAAGAACGCCTGTTTTTTATGTTTTTCAAGATTTTTTCCTATATGGTCCTGAGGAGAACCCCCACGTCTAAGGGGCTTCGAAACGCGTCGACCCTTACTTTTAGGCCAATCTGTTATTCATTTGTGTTTGAATATAAATGTTGAATATAAAATTAAGTCGGATGGCCGATGTTTTGTGATTTACACGATCCCATGTAAAATAGTTACCTGATAGTACCCCACCACATAAAAAAATATAGATCTAAAATTTCTAGGTGAGGTACCCTCCATCTTTTTAGGTTTCGCCCTGGGCGTTGGCAACTGCATAGCAGTTGCCCCGCCCACGGCGAAACCTCATGATTCTACATATGTACTTTGGTTCAGCCTCTGTCTACCATTGGCTAGCTCCATAAATGGAGGCTAGCCATTGGGAGACAGAGGCTGCCAATCACGCTTTCTCGGGAAAACGCGATTCGGGGGCGTTTCTGGGACTTTTTTTAAGTCCCGCCCCTTTGTCCCGGGCCGCGCTGTCATTGGCTGCCGGCCCGGGACAGCCCCGTGACGTCATTCCCCGGTCCGCGCTGTGATTGGCTGGCCGGCCGGGACCTGACTTGTGTTTTTTTTTATTTTGGTCATTGAGGGGTTAAGTCTCTCCTACAAGTCCTGTTTGTCACCTCAGGGGGCCAGTGGAGGAAAGGAGGGCGGCAAATGATCATCAGTGTCTGTGGAAACATTGCACACAAAAAACACACCTTTCAATGTCATGACCGCACCCATGTATATGTGCACACGGTGTCAGTTTGATATAGGGTGGGATAAGTGTATTTATTGAACCCTGTATGCTAACACTAATGAATAACAATAATGAACACAAAGTACCGGCCTTTGGTGTTAGATGGGCCATAGAAGGATGAACTGCACAGTGTGCATTCCTGACTCAAATCCCGGCTCCCCACCTGACCAAATTGTGTGATCTGGGGACCATTGCGTTACTGTTCGTTTTCCGTAACCATCTAGTTTGAGAGCAGACTAATATAATTCAGCACAGGAGCTGCGCTCTATGAAAACTTCATTTATGCCTGGGTTATATAATACTATAAAACAATCTCGCTTTACATTTAATGACAATATTGACTATATAAATAGAGAACTTGACAGTCACATTTTGGGTAACTCGCGGCAAATTCTTCAGGGCATGGGGATATTCTGTTCAGAAAAATGTGTTTTCATTTTATGGACGTTATCATATTTTGTCACGTGACGTGTTGTCTGATGAACGTCTCTTGATGTCTCGTCTCCCGTGAGTGGCAGCCATGACGCTTGATACATAACACTAGAATAACATCTTCTCGGGGATTGGCTCGGCGAGGTGTTTGGGATTCTCACAGGTATGGCGCGCTCCCGGCAACGCGCCTTATAAACTGTGCGTGCTTCCAGGCGCCTCTTGAGCCCGGGGACCCCCGAGCCTGCGTATCCGAGAGGGGTGTCGGCCTCACACTGACACAGGGCAGGCCTGCTTCACCCCCCTCCTCCCCCCCCCACACGGCCGCGTTAATTAGACCCAGCGAGCGCCTCTTAAAAGAAGCCGACAATTAATTTGAGGCGGCGCAGCTGGTTTCACTCTGAATTCACGAAGCTCGAGTTGCGCCGTCAGCTTGTTTCCTTCCCCAGGTACAGGATCCGGGGACTCGAAGCAATTGTGTTTGTTCACGGTGTAACGAAACTCTGCAGAAAGGAGAGCCCTCGAGGCGCTTTACCCGGGTGAGCACAAGAGCACAGATCCTACCAAGCTGTGGTGCCTGTGTGGCCTAGCGCCTCGGTTCGCGCCGGGTACCGCCATAGCGCTTAGAAGTGCTCCTGGGCCGCCTTATGGCTGTTTCTGACCTTTACCTTCTGCTGCTCTCTTGTAATACATATCACAAGGTCAACTCTTTTGGGCGGCCCCATGATGCTGTGCGCTAAACTGGGGGTTTCTTCTAGACTAGAAGGTGAGGCTTGAGAAAGGGATAGGCCCAATCCTTTATCCGTACAAGCCTGGTGTGTTATGTCAGGGCATTTGTATAGCGCACTGCCCCATTTGCATGTTTTTGAAGCGCTTTGAGAATCGAGGCACCCTTTACAGGGCGCGAGTCCCTTTCAACAGGAGTCAGAGCGGTCTGTAGATTGTTATTGCATTTATATGATACTTACTATCCCTGACAAGGTGTCGAAGCGCTTTTTCGACCAGTAGCACGCTACTCCGGAACCGATAAAGGATCAGTGGTGAATCAGTATGGTGAAATATGAACGTGATTTGAGTGAGGGATATGTTAGTCAGTTATTTGGATTGGGAAAAATAGTGGAAAATAGAAGCGGGAAAAAGGTTTGTGTTTAAATAGCGCTTGCTACCCCTGAATAGGTTTTGAAGCACCATAAAGGTTTAGTGGTGAATTATTTTAGTGAAATTTGAAATTAATTTGAGCAGTGGACATGTTAGTCTGTCATTTGGATTGAAAAGGATAGTGGAGGGATAAAAGCAGGAAGCATTTAGATTTTTTCATTTCTTTATGTTGCTTGTGTGAGCATGGAGGTGAGTCATGTTGGAGAGTGGCCGGCAAGTGCCTTTAATTACTCTGGAGTGTACAGGTCTCCATAGCTGGGTTTCAGGTGGTTCTAATAATTCACAGCATCTCTGCGCATAATGTTGTGTATGTTACATGCAACCTCATGGTCTACTCACAGGCTTTTCTATTCTTTTTGTTGTATGAATCAAACCTAACTCTCTGGAGAAAAACAGCAAATCAATCTGTTATCTGCAGGCCTTCAAACATACCCAGTGCCTACGCTACCAGGCCCAGCAGAAATCCAGGTGCCTACACTACCAGGCCCAACACAAACCATTGCCTACACTGTCAGGCCTGCCACAAACCATTGCCTACGCTACCAGACCCGACGCAAACCATTGCCTACGCTACCAGACCCAACGCAAACCATTGCCTACACTATCAGGCCTGACACAAACCATTGCCTACGCTACCAGACCCGACGCAAACCATTGCCTACGCTACCAGACCCAACGCAAACCATTGCCTACACTATCAGGCCTGACACAAACCATTGACTACGCTACCAGACCAGACGCAAACCATTGCCTACACTGTCAGGCCCGACACAAACCATTGCCTACACTACCAGACCCGACACAAACCATTGCCTACACTGTCAGGCCTGACACAAACAATTGCCTACGCTACCAGACCCGACGCAAACCATTGCCTACACTGTCAGGCCTGACACAAACCATTGCCTACGCTACCAGACCCGACGCAAACCATTGCCTACACTACCAGGCCCAACACAAACCATTGCCTACACTGTCAGGCCTTTTTTTAGGACTTGTGCCCTGAGGTAGATTAAAAATGGGTCACTATACCCAGTGCTTAATTTGTAAATAACCAAGTGCCAGGGCCCTCACCAGGTCGCCACATCAGCTTCCACCACCCGCTGCCCCTTCCAGCGCTGCTAATGACCGTACCAACACAACTACCAACCATCGCACTCCTACAAATGTGACAATGCAGACTTTTCTAGTCCCCAAAGCTATAAGAATTGCTTGGCGACATGTTAGCCATGTTTGATTAATATTGAATTAATAAACAACTGTTGTTGTACTAATCTCTAAATTAGCTATACAGCACAACCATGCGGCAGACTCTCATAAGAGCCGATGTTGTCAATTGAGTGCTGGTGCTGAGCAGCTTAAACCATGGGCTCCAATTAAGCACTGACTATACCCACATTGAAAGTGTACTACGAGCTGGCTGTTCAGTGCAAAATTGTGAACAGTGTTACCCATATTCTACAAACTGGACTAATTTCTTCCCACTGTTTGTAATGATTGCACTCATGGTACTGGTAGGAATTCTGCTCAAGCGTGTTCAAGCTAAATGTACACTTTGGGTATTTGACTAACCCTGGAAATATACAACTATTGCATATTTTCAGGATTACGCCGGGGATCCTTGATCTCACAAATCTACTCTAAGCTAGAAGTCAACAAATCCATGGGAGTACATTTCTTCCTTTATTTTAGTGTTCATGACTCTGGGCCATATATCTACTTTTGATAGTCCCTTAAAATGGTATTCAACAAATGTCACTGATTAAATTCAAAGAGCTATTGTAGAATGGCACGATCCAGAGTTGGCACACAAAGCTGTCAAGTTGGGTCGAGAGATCGTGGAAGATGGGCAGAAGTCTGACCTCCCTGTTAAAGTGATTTAGCAGTAGCAAGACATCCGTGCCCATGTTGTCACCATATTTCCTACATGCTTTTAAATATGGAATATGTTTTGCTCTCATTTTACCCTCAGATAGTCTACTATATTTACCTTGTTTTTGTTTCCAATTCTCTATTTTTTCACATTTATTGTGGGAGACTTTTAATACACAATCCACTACCCTAATGTTAATTTTGAATCGACTCTCATATTTTGACCTATGATTTTATGTAAGCGTGCCTTTTATCTGAAATTTGCTTATTTCTGCTTTCCCCTGCACAATTTGGACATTGCTAAAGTTAGATTTTCAAAAGAAGCCCGGCACCCTTCTTTTCCCTGTATTCCTGACCTTAAGATCATATGATGACTCTTTGCTGATGTTGTGACTCTGTAGAGAGTATTGGTGAGGTATCGTTTGTTTGGCTTGCTGTGACCCGAGTTGACTTTTGTAGACCACCCCTTTTTAGGTTTCATAGGGAGTGCATAGTGCAGAGTGCATAGATAGTGCAGAGTGCACAGGGAGTGCAGAGTGCACAGGGAGTGCAGAGTGCACAGGGAGTGCAGAGTGCACAGGGAGTGCAGAGTGCATAGGGAGTGCAGAGTGCATAGGGAGTGCAGCGTGCAGAGTGCATAGGGAGTGAAGCGTGCATAGGGAGTGCAGAGTGCATAGGGAGTGCAGAGTGCATAGGGAGTGCAGAGTGCAGAGTGCATAGGGAGTGCAGAGTGCATAGGGAGTGAAGCGTGCATAGGGAGTGCAGAGTGCATAGGGAGTGCAGAGTGCATAGGGAGTGCAGAGTGCAGAGTGCATAGGGAGTGCAGAGTGCATAGGGAGTGCAGAGTGCATAGGGAGTGCAGAGTGCATAGGGAGTGCAGAGTGCATAGGGAGTGCAGAGTGCACAGGGAGTGCAGAGTGCACAGGGAGTGCAGAGTGCACAGGGAGCGCAGAGTGCACAGGGAGCGCAGAGTGCACAGGGAGCGCAGAGTGCACAGGGAGCGCAGAGTGCACAGGGAGCGCAGAGTGCACAGGGAGCGCAGAGTGCACAGGGAGCGCAGAGTGCACAGGGAGCGCAGAGTGCACAGGGAGCGCAGAGTGCACAGGGAGCGCAGAGTGCACAGGGAGCGCAGAGTGCACAGGGAGCGCAGAGTGCACAGGGAGCGCAGAGTGCATAGGGAGCGCAGAGTGCATAGGGAGTGCAGAGTGCAGAGTGCATAGGGAGTGCAGCGTGCATAGGGAGTGCATAGGGAGTGCAGAGTGCATAGGGAGTGCAGCGTGCATAGGGAGTGAAGCGTGCAGAGTGCATAGGGAGTGAAGCGCGCAGAGTGCATAGGGAGTGAAGCGTGCAGAGTGCATAGGGAGTGAAGCGTGCATAGGGAGTGCAGAGTGCATAGGGAGTGCAGAGTGCATAGGGAGTGCAGAGTGCATAGGGAGTGCAGAGTGCATAGGGAGTGCAGAGTGCATGGGGAGTGCAGAGTGCATGGGGAGTGCAGAGTGCATGGGGAGTGCAGAGTGCATGGGGAGTGCAGAGTGCATGGGGAGTGCAGAGTGCATGGGGAGTGCAGAGTGCATGGGGAGTGCAGAGTGCATGGGGAGTGCAGAGTGCATGGGGAGTGCAGAGTGCATGGGGAGTGCAGAGTGCATGGGGAGTGCAGAGTGCATGGGGAGTGCAGAGTGCATGGGGAGTGCAGAGTGCATAGGGAGTGCATAGGGAGTTCAGAGTGCATAGGGAGTTCAGAGTGCATAGGGAGTTCAGAGTGCATAGGGAGTGCAGAGTGCATAGGGAGTGCAGAGTGCATAGGGAGTGCAGAGTGCATAGGGAGTGCATAGGGAGTGCATAGGGAGTGCATAGTGCATAGGGAGTGCAGAGTGCATAGGGAGTGCAGAGTGCATAGGGAGTGCAGAGTGCATAGGGAGTGCAGAGTGCAGAGCGCATAGGGAGTGCAGAGTGCATAGGGAGTGAAGAGTGCAGAGTGCATAGGGAGTGAAGAGTGCATAGGGAGTGCATAGGGAGTGCAGAGTGCATAGGGAGTGCAGAGTGCATAGGGAGTGCAGAGTGCATAGGGAGTGCAGAGTGCATAGGGAGTGCAGAGTGCATAGGGAGTGCAGCGTGCATAGGGAGTGCAGAGTGCAGAGTGCATAGGGAGTGCAGCGTGCATAGGGAGTGAAGCGTGCAGAGTGCATAGGGAGTGAAGCGCGCAGAGTGCATAGGGAGTGAAGCGTGCAGAGTGCATAGGGAGTGAAGCGTGCATAGGGAGTGCAGAGTGCATAGGGAGTGCAGAGTGCATAGGGAGTGCAGAGTGCATAGGGAGTGCAGAGTGCATAGGGAGTGCAGAGTGCATAGGGAGTGCAGAGTGCATGGGGAGTGCAGAGTGCATGGGGAGTGCAGAGTGCATGGGGAGTGCAGAGTGCATGGGGAGTGCAGAGTGCATGGGGAGTGCAGAGTGCATGGGGAGTGCAGAGTGCATGGGGAGTGCAGAGTGCATGGGGAGTGCAGAGTGCATGGGGAGTGCAGAGTGCATAGGGAGTGCATAGGGAGTTCAGAGTGCATAGGGAGTTCAGAGTGCATAGGGAGTTCAGAGTGCATAGGGAGTGCAGAGTGCATAGGGAGTGCAGAGTGCATAGGGAGTGCAGAGTGCATAGGGAGTGAAGAGTGCATAGGGAGTGCATAGGGAGTGCATAGGGAGTGCATAGTGCATAGGGAGTGCAGAGTGCATAGGGAGTGCAGAGTGCATAGGGAGTGCAGAGTGCATAGGGAGTGCAGAGTGCAGAGCGCATAGGGAGTGCAGAGTGCATAGGGAGTGAAGAGTGCAGAGTGCATAGGGAGTGAAGAGTGCAGAGTGCATAGGGAGTGAAGAGTGCATAGGGAGTGCATAGGGAGTGCAGAGTGCATAGGGAGTGCAGAGTGCATAGGGAGTGCAGAGTGCATAGGGAGTGCAGAGTGCATAGGGAGTGCAGAGTGCACAGGGAGTGCAGAGTGCACAGGGAGTGCAGAGTGCACAGGGAGTGCAGAGTGCACAGGGAGTGCAGAGTGCATAGGGAGTGCAGCGTGCAGAGTGCATAGGGAGTGCAGAGTGCATAGGGAGTGCAGAGTGCATAGGGAGTGCAGAGTGCATAGGGAGTGCAGAGTGCATAGGGAGTGCAGCGTGCAGAGTGCATAGGGAGTGCAGCGTGCATAGGGAGTGAAGCGTGCAGAGTGCATAGGGAGTGAAGCGTGCAGAGTGCATAGGGAGTGAAGCGTGCAGAGTGCATAGGGAGTGAAGCGTGCAGAGTGCATAGGGAGTGCAGAGTGCATAGGGAGTGCAGAGTGCATAGGGAGTGCAGAGTGCATAGGGAGTGCAGAGTGCATAGGGAGTGCAGAGTGCATAGGGAGTGCAGAGTGCATAGGGAGTGCAGAGTGCATAGGGAGTGCAGAGTGCAGAGTGCATAGGGAGTGCATAGGGAGTGCAGAGTGCATAGGGAGTGCAGAGTGCATAGGGAGTGCAGAGTGCATAGGGAGTGCAGAGTGCATAGGGAGTGCAGAGTGCATAGGGAGTGCAGAGTGCATAGGGAGTGCAGAGTGCAGAGTCCATAGGGAATGCATAGGGAGTGCAGAGTGCATAGGGAGTGCAGAGTGCAGAGTCCATAGGGAGTGCATAGGGAGTGCATAGGGAGTGCAGAGTGCATAGGGAGTGCAGAGTGCATAGGGAGTGCAGAGTGCATAGTGCAGAGTGCATAGGGAGTGCAGAGTGCATAGGGAGTGCAGAGTGCATAGGGAGTGCAGAGTGCATAGGGAGTGCAGAGTGCATAGGGAGTGCAGAGTGCATAGGGAGTGCAGAGTGCATAGTGCATAGGGAGTGCAGAGTGCAGAGTGCATAGGGAGTGCAGAGTGCAGAGTGCATAGGGAGTGCAGAGTGCATAGGGAGTGCAGAGTGCATAGGGAGTGCTAGAGAGTGCAGAGTGAGTAGGGAGTGCTAGAGAGTGCAGAGTGAGTAGGGAGTGCTAGAGAGTGCAGAGTGAGTAGGGAGTGCTAGAGAGTGCAGAGTGAGTAGGGAGTGCTAGATAGTGCAGAGTGACTGCAGAGATTAAGCTAATGGCAATGTAAATGACAATGCCATTTATTTATCTGTTTTCAAAACAAACACATAAATAAAAATGTTGTCATTTACAATGCCAATAACTCTAACTTTTCCAAAGGCGAAACCATTGCATTGTAAATGCTTGTTCTTTCTTCCCTTTACTTTGTTCTATTTTCTTTGTTTTGCAATTTTGAGTGAATGACGGTGGTATGTGTATGAAAGCAACACGGAATGATTGAACTTGTGGATGGGACAAATTACTTTTTATGTTTATTTTTCTAAAAGAAACTTTAATTCTTTCTCTTTTGAATGTCTTGTACATATTCCATTTCTAATATAAGGACATAATCTGTAAATTGACTGTCTTTCTATTTTGCTCTAATATTAAAAAAATTATTTTTGAAAAAATTGCTAAAAATAAAATAATCCAATTCTAAGATTTATGCAGACTGAATCAGTGGTCTTTACAGAACAATTGTTTTATTCATTGTTTTGTTCAATTTCTGAAACCATCACGCAGTACTGGCACATTGTTTTGTTGAATCCAATGTTTCATCATAGGGCAGCTCCTCGTTGGGCCGGCATTGCAATGCCCAATATGCCCATTCTTTTATCCTGTACTCCTGGCCATAGATGAAATGGGTGTGTGCGGGACGTGTGGTGTATATACAAAGAGCAGTATGTGAGAAGAGTGTGAGTTTGAAGATAACTATGAAAACCAGCTGGACTAACTTTAATTGGCAGGTTTCAGTGTATAAAAACTTAGCTGCTTGTATGCAGTGGTTCTAATAATCCCATCAAGCATTAAGTGAGGCTAGCGGGTCGACATGTTTCATGCCCTGTGTTGTCTTAAAGATCGTGGCATTTCATCAGGACCAAGAGTGACTGTTAACTACTCATAACAGGGTGGTTCACATCTAGGGGAAGGAATAGCAAACCATACCCTCAACAAATACACCAACAGCTTCCTAGGTCCTCCTAGTTAAGGACCCAGGAAAGAGCTATTATGGGAGCCGGAGGATCCAGAGTCATGAGTCGCGCAGTAGTGTCGCAACCGATTCAGTCATTAGGTTCTGCTTGTGGTGGGTAACATACCCTACGTAGATTTCGGAGTTCAGTATGGATCATATTATGCTATGCATGAGTGCATACAAATTCTGAAGGCAACTGTGCACTCACACAATCTATGCTAACGTGCTGATTCTGCCACAACATAGCTCACATAAACACTGCAGTAACAACCGGTCTGTGTTTCTGAGCCCTGCTTTATTCAGAGCATTTACTAACTCACAGAGTTAGCGCCTAGGTATAATAGGCTTTAAGAGAGGTTTCTTCAAAGAATAGACAGTGAGCGTCTGCCTGCAACACCGAGCACAATATACATCTTTAAACGTAGTAAGTATGGGAAAGAAGGTTTACGTTCCATCAAGGAAGAAGCAGACAAAAAAGAAAATTGATGCCATTGTGAACAATAAATATTACACCCCTGTTCGGCGCAAACAGGGAAGTCTGAAGGGGCTACTGCTAATCGAACAGCTCAGTGTTAAAATGAAACGTGGCAGCAAGACATCCTTTGCATTGGAATGTCCTCTAAAGCAGGCTACTTGATACATCATGCAAGAAGGAATATGAACTCAACCCTCCGTCACTCATTTAAGTCAATGGTGTTGTAGGAAGGTAGGATGCTCATGCATGGTTATCGACACTTTTTGCCTGGTGTTGCAATGCTTACTGACTAGTCTGACTGGGATCCTGCTAATCAGAATCCCAGTCTCTGTGCTTCCTCCCTAAATTGGACATGGTGAGTACAGGGTTGGCTACTGGTGTGCCCCTTGTAAGTCCCTAGTATATGGTACTAAGGTACCCAGGGCATTGGTACACCAGGGGTCTCTCATCGGCTGAAGCATGTATTATGCCTCCCATGAAAAACCACTCAAATTGTGACTGCAGGTCTGCTTTTGCAGCCTGTGTAAGCTGTTGCTAGCACCACTTACAACAGATATACGTTTCCTTATATCTGAGAACACTGCACTTAAAACCTATAAGTCACTCCTATGGCAGGCCTTTCAATTCTAAAGGCAGGGTTCTAAGTGTGAGGGTGCCCCTGCATGAGCAGGACACCCCTACAACCCTCAGAGTCCATTGTCCTGGGTTGTAAGTGCATCAGCCATTACGATACATAGAGTGGGCATGCGTCATTACGCGATGGCCATCTCTAAACTGGCTGTAATAAACCCTGTTGTGTTTGGTATCAAACATGTTGGAATCATACCCCCACACCATAAACAGTGTTGGAGGTATGATTCCATGCACTGTAAAGCTCCTCTTGGAGTCTCTCAGTACTCCCAGTACCAGTCTTCTAGACCCGGACAGCAAACAATGGCTGCTGCCGACCAGAGACACAATTCCGCCATCCTGGTGCCGAGCCATGTTCGAGCAGAGGAAGTCAGGACAATAGGGAGCCTATCACAGAGTGATGTGACTACCTCCCAGATAGGACTTAGTGTATTGGGACAGGGTGGGGGTTCCTGCCAGTGCCACTGAGACCGCTGGAAGAGCACATTTTGTGCACTCCTTGCATACTCCAGTACAAACCAGTTCAGGGAGTCGTTGGCTTCCGCTCTTGTGTGAAACTGGACAAAGGACAAGGGAGTATCCTCCCCACTGTCCAGCCCCTCCTGTGGGAGGGACCACTGAATCATCCCAACCCTTTCCTTGTGGTACTTAAGGGCTTACCTGTGGGTGGGTCCCTAGATTTGTCGTGGGACAAAATTCAAAGCCACTTCAGCTTTGACAGTCTGGGCACTCTGGACATCGCTGAACTTCATGTTGGGAACCAAGGCTGCAACTGGGAAGGCTCCTGCTGTTTTTGCCTGTGCTACATATAAGTTCTTCACCAGGCCTGTGGACATCCTAGACACTCGAAGGAATCCCCCTTGGAGTGAAGGAGTTACTTCCCTGCATCTGCTGGCACCGCAACGAAGCTGACCATTCTGCTGTTACTGATCTCCTCTAGACTCCAAAAGGTTCAACAACACAGGTGGTGGTTCTGCAAGTCCCTCGAGGCCTGCAATGTCTTGCTAGCAAGTTCGAGGTTAGTATCCCTCGTCTGAACCACTGGAGCAGTACCCCTGTGCACCACGTCGACTTGCAGTTGCCAAGGCCTGTTTACTCTCTCCTCGAGAGATCTTCGGGTTCAAGAATCTCCAACCTCAAGCATCTCCTACAGCCAAGATCTTCACCTGCACCCTATCCTTTGCACAGAGCACAATGGGCATTCATCCTTTGGCAAGCTGCTTGAGGTGCTCTTGCGACTCCTATGCCTCCGGCTGTGGGTCCTCATCAGAGTCTTTTTTGGCTCCAGTGGGCTTCCATAACTGCTCGGGCCTGCTCACCTTACCTATTCATGGCGAGTCACTTGAACCTTGCTGGTCCCGACACCACACCTTTTTCAATGACTACGTTGTTTGCCCCATCCAAGGCTTGTTGATGCGCCTGCCGGACACTGACCCCTTGGCTCTCGACATCAAACGTGGCACAGCTCGTGAATGGCTCCTGGTCTTCCTCTGCGTCTCCTGCATCTCCGACATCGTTGGGCATTCCTCTTCCATACCTCATAGTCACTCCTGAGTGGCATAGACTCTCTCCCCTCTGCTTGCAGGTACTTTTCATCCTGAATCCACCTTTGGGTTCCACCGGACACTTTCACCTTCCTCTCCAGCGGCATCATTTCCAATGTCCTCCATTGTGGTCTATGGAGGCTTCCAACATCACACCTATGCACCTGTCTTCCATGGTGTAGGTATCCTGATTCCTGGAGTATTCATGGGTGGGGTGGATCTCCAATCTTCTTTCTACCACTGAGTTTCTTCGGGATCAACTGAGAAGGGTTCTTCTTCTTTCAAAGTGCAACAGCAACGCACCCATTGACTACCATGGAGTATGTGGTTATGTTCCCACCTCTGCACACAATCTGCCTGGGGTTCCTAGATACACACCTTGGGTGGTTCCTAGGGTCACCGACCCTTCTCCTTCTTCTGGGTCCACTCTTGACTCAAGTCGTGGTTCGCATTCCACTATTTCAGTATATGGTTCGGTCTCCCCCTGGAGACCACCGTGTATTCTGTGCTATTTACGAATTCTATGGACAAAGTATTGTGTTTATTGTGCATATGTCTCCAGGTAGGAGATATTGTATTGTGTTAGTGAAGTGTTAGTAATAAATACATATTTTTTATAACTACACCGTGTGCTTCGTGTTTACTTAACTCATACTATAAGATTAAGTACTGGTAAAACAAACTTCTTTACACTCCTTCTGGACTAAACCTGAAGGCTGCTCTCCACAGCTACTACTTAGAGACCTATTGAAGGTTATCTAAGAACACCGTAAGGGTTCTCTAGGTTAGTGCAGTGATACACTTACAGATGTGAGCACCATATACTAAGCCAGCCTCTCACAGGTGCTATCCTTATCTTCAAGCTTCACCGTGTACAAGGCAGGGCTATCTCACCTTTACACTTTTGTTGTTTATTTTGGTGCTGGATCACCTTCTCATCTGCCTAAGTGAACAAACAAACTCCCCAGCACTTGAGTGATGACAATACAAGATCCAAACTATACTGCCCTACTCTCTACAACCCAATCAGAATTCTTCCCAGTAAATTATTGCTGCAAATCATAATTCTCGGTGATGAAGGCATCCAATGGGATCCCACTTTAAGTACCTGAAAATCAATTTCAGCGATAGCAATGAGAAGAAAGCAATGATAAGTAAAGAGGGAGCGTTCCGATTTGTGGAAATGGTGACATATGGTTATACCCTCATTTTATTTGTTTTCTCTTCTGCTAGTGCTCATCTCTAACAACTTAGATAAATGGATGGACACATTTTGATGGCATTGTAAAAGGCAGCGTACAACTATGAATAAAGTTCAGGCAACTGAAGACAGTGGTGTGATTGAAGTACCCAACTTCAAGGCTTACCATAACACCTTGACCACAGGGTAGTTTCACCTTTGGTTCAGAACGTCTCTCCATGCCCTCTATCACTGATCCCCTTTACCTTAAGTAACATAACAACTAGAGATAAAAATCAAGGGCTAAAGGACTCCCAGTAATCCTTCCCAACAGAAAGGCTAATTGTCAACAAGATACCAAGGGTGGGGTTAAAATGGATTCCTTGAAGCCCTCTTGTGGTACACGAAGTTCAAGTTCGACCTTTTGCATGAAAGGATAGGGCTGCCTGGGGAATCTTTACTGTGTCATATGTCATGAAAGAGTGCATTCATAACCAACCTTTATAATCAATTTGACATTGAGAGATGGGTCTTTATCTTGTTACATCAATTACAAATTCACATTAGTAATCGCACTCCCTTCTCTGAAGCTATATGCTCACTAACCAGATATTCTTAAATACAACCTCCCAGCAATCTCGTGGAGGCACTAAACCTTCTTGAACTTATAAAGTACTACGTCCATCATTATGAGGTGGCCAGAGTTTGACCGAGTAACTCTGCACCCAGAGATACTGATACTAGGGACACTGATAAGTCCCAGAGGGTGAAGTTAACAAGGATTACAAGTGAAGCATTGAGGTTCCACTGAGAAATTAGGAATTTCCGGGGAAAGAAGTAATTCTGGGTCAATTTCCCCCAGTAATGTCATGGTTTCCGTATATGTTTTAACGTCAATGTTGGATTTAGATTAGAAATTGCCTGAAAAGGTGGGCTTTCAGCTGCATGTGGAAGATTGAGAGAGGGTCTAGTGTTCTAAGTTTAGGAGGCAACACGTCCTAGGCTGCAATAGTTGCTCCAGAGAAAAATTGTTTCTGTGCTGCGGTTGTTCCAAATTTAGGTAGATCAAGAAGTAGAAGGGTAAGCTGGCTTCCAAGGACTTGGGAGGCCCCATGGAAAATTAGTATGTCGGCTAGATAGGGAGGGTTTCTTTTTCAGTGGATTGCTTTATGCATTGGACAATATATATTGAATATGATCTGGCTGTGATGGGTAGCCAATGACGATTTGGGCATAATTTAATCAAATCAACTTGCCAAATACAAAAAGCCTAGCTGCTGAGTCTAGAAATGCTCTGAGTGGAGTGATGGATGTTTGTGGTGCTCCTTCTAGGATGGATTCTCACAAGGTATAGAGCTGGAAATGTTGGTGAATTTGGCCACATCATTGATGTGAGGGATTATTCAGAGGTTATATAGCCTAGGTCAAATGTAGGGATGTGACTGACAATGTTAGTGTGAAGATACTAAGAGAATTCAGTGGAACCTATGTTTAACCCGTTTGCCACGGCCGCAATTTTGCGGCAGTGCGGCACTTCCACAAAACGGGCGGAGCCGCATCGGCCGTTGGACGTGCGCAGCACTACGAAGGTAGTGCTCGCGACGTCCAACGGCCGACGGCAGCACTGAAGGGGTATAGAGAAGCAGAGAAGAGGATGTATTCAGGTTTCTGGGGTTTTAGTAGTATGAAGTTCTCTCTCATCCATATTTGCGCATAGTATAGACAACGTAGCTTTATTGGCAGCACAGAACTGGGGAGCATGGTAGTGGGCGATGTAGCAGTAAAATAGTGGGTGGCACTCAAAGTGCAAAAGGGCTAAGAAAGTTGAGGGGTACGAGGGAAGTAGTCTTTGGGCGAGGTGGTAAGATAATGAAAGATTTGAAGTCAGCAGTAGAAATATAAATGCACACAAAACACCGTGAGACCGAAACGCGCTTGGACAGGACAAACAGAAGAATTTGATGCTGAGCCATCAAATCAGGAGGAGGGAAATGAGGTAAACGAGAGAGCGATCCAATCATGAGTAAGAAGCTGACTCAAGGTCAACTCTATGTATTTTGCATTGTTCATAAGAAGGCTTAAAATGAATTTACCCGAAGCACTAGGAGTTTTCTTGTAGGACAGCTAACCACTACAGAAAACCTTTCGGATCAATATGATGGACCTGGCCAAGAGGAAAGCTGACAGACATAGCAAAATAGGGCCCATCCAAATAAATAGACCCTTCCATTCCCATTTCCAATGGTGGGGGTTCTGCCAAGAGGGTTTTCTGTGTGAGCTGGAAAAGACAGGCTAGTGAATGGAACCGTTTTCTATTTCCTCAGCCAAAACAAATAGGAACTATCACTTGAAGCCATGACAGGCAAGTAGCCTACACTATCATGATTTTCATTAATTCTGGAACTAGAAGTTGGTTTTCTGTTATAGTTTCTTGGCTATAAGAATCCCATTGCAGGTAGAACAACGCTGGACAGAGATATATGAAAGCAATAGCAAGCAATTGATAGAGCACTATTAAGAGTGCATACAATGGAAATGTAACGGAGCAAGAAAAGGGGGGAAATAAAGAGCGATGAATGGGAGAGGTACAAAAAGTAATAAAAATAGAGTGAGGAGAAATGAGTTAACTCATTGTGAGAGGACAAGAGGCGTAAATAAAATGTAATTCCAGTGAATAACTTTATTTCGGCCAACTCGGTCCATAAAAGTACATTATTACACTCATAAAACCACAGGAAAAAGAATAAAAATTAGATAATGAGACAATACAATTATAATTCACATGGAGAGAGAGAGAGAGAGACAGAGAGAGAGAGAGAGAGAGAGAGAGAGAGAGAGAGAGAGAGAGAGGTGGGGGGGGGGATAGACAACAGGTTGAAAGAAGGGAAGTGTCACCATAAGAGACCACTATAGAGACTGGAAAGGATACATCTGATGATACCACATAATATCAGAGCACTCTGTTCTATAAGTGACTCTGGGAGGTTTGTATGCAATGGAACTAAACACAGAACTATCTGTCTGTAAAGTGATATTTTACTATTTCATTTTATTTATAAACATTTTCATACAAGCACAACACATTAAATATTATTTTATGCTGTTTTGCATAGTCCATTTTACACTTACCAACAAGACTTGTTTCATACTCTCTTTCCATGTTTTATCTACTGTGTTGAATCGTCTTCCTTCCTCTGGCATCTGGGCCATAATATCTGGTGAGCTAAAAATAGGCTCCAAATAAAGCCAAGTTGCTTGAACCTTCAACCACTCATCCACAATTTCTTGCAGCAACAAAAGCTTTCCTTCCCAGTCTCTGTGGAAGCAACCATTCTAGTTAGCGCTGATTTAAAGAACACTTCAGAATAAAATAAGACACTAAAACAAAATGACAAGGTGCTAACATCTTTTGCCATGCCCATGCGCATATTTCTTGTTAGTACAACAGTAGGCCCTTCCTAGGTAATCGGTCTTATTTTATTTAAGCACTATAACAATTATCAATTTTAAGATAACTATTATCAATTTTAAGATCTCCCAAAAATCTTAAGTTTTTACATTTATTTATTTTTTGCACTTTAAGCTATTCTGAAAGTTATACAAATCAAAAAATCTTTAAACTGTTTTTAAAATTATTAATCATAGCACGCACCAGCACTTTGTCCTGCGAGACCGAAACCATAATCAGAACTTTGAGAAGTAATCATAGCTACAAAACTCATTTCTTCACAGTCAAATGGAACTATGGCTTTCATAGATTAGTATTTGTTTACATGCTTATAGCTTGTATATTTATTTACTGTGCTCTATTAATTTAACAAATGTTCTCACCTTCCTTTACTAAAACACATATGAATTAAATAGCTTGCTGTTTTTATCATGTACGTGTTTTAATTAACTGATTTATGACTAATAAATAAAGACAATGAAAAAAATAGGTCCTCTGGCCTATGTTTAGATAATCTATACATCTATAATGAAAGCACATTTGCGTTGAGTGATAATATGTTTGGTAATGTCCATGCGAACTAAAGAGAAAGGTAGGAACCTGGAAGTTCAAAGTGCAGACTATTCTGAAAGTAGGCCTGGTTGTAAATTAGCTAACAAGAATTAGTTATAGGTTTAACCTTAATGCTTTTTAGAAAGAAATTATATTGGCGTAAAAAAAAAAAAACACTACTGCACACCTCCATCAATCTCAATACATTTTAAGAGGATATTGCAATTAGGTCAGACGAGATCAATGTCATTGGTGATGAGGAACCATGAGTCATTAGGGGACAGTACGTTTATTTGAACTACGATTGAGAATTGTGAGGCCATTTTCCGACTATGGAACTTGTACTGAAAAGGAGCCTACGATGATTTCTTAGATGACAGCAACAAATGTAAATGTAAATGTAGACGTATTTGTAAAGCGCACTGATACTCCGGAGTGTCCTGGCGCTGTACTCATACCGCTAGGGAACCCTTCCTGGTTTTTCCCCGTGAAATGTCCACTCCTGGGCATCCCCAGGGTGCAACCAGGCATCCCTAGCGCTGTAGGGGGCCGTTGTGGAGACTAAGCAAGCTATTGCCCAGAGTTGCAGCGTGGGACCCATGCTTAGAGTAGGCACCGAGGCGAGAAATCAGGTCCGAGGAATTATGAGCCCAAGATCTGCCGAGACCAGCCGAGGCAGGAATTGAACCCTGGTCTCGGGCCAGACCTCTGCATCAGGGTCTGCCGCTCTAACCATTGAGCCACACTTCTCCACAAAGCGAAATGTAGTGGGGGAAGCCGGTGGCTTTAAAGTTATGGTATTTGGGTGGGCTTTATTCTGCAACCATTATTTTTACTAGAGGCAGACATTTTCTCTTCATCCCTATTGGTTAAACAATCGGCCAAAAGATGGGGTCAACTTAAAAACTTAGCAATAGACTTTAATGTATTGTCAAAAGAGTTTATCGAAATTTGTCATTACAAATCACAACTACTAAATGCTTCAAATGATTTTCATTTCTTTCTTCCTGCAAAAAGTAGGAGAAAATGATAATGTGAATTGCAATTCTGATAGAAAGAGATCAAAAATGTGGTACTCCTTCTACATTATCACCCTTGAAATAAAATCTACGAAACTCCTTTTGATGGTGATAAATGATTTCTTGTACTGTGTTTTGCCTCTGCAATTAGATGAACAGCTAACACGAATATACATGAATATTATAAATGCTAATAACAATTATTAATGAAAAATATGAATGAGGAAACATGGAACTTCTTACGTTTGCAAAATAAACTGGGTTAACACAGACAATAATCTAGCTCCCGTACAGTACGTTGATCTCTTGCTGTATTGATTGGCTATGATCAATTCACTTACATCTAGTTTAATGGACAATACCACAATCCTGCACTCAGTGTACCCCACCCCTCGCTCTACATTTTCTTCTCCAAGTCTCTAACATTGTCTACAAACTTGTTCTATAACCTGACAAATCTCTGTACATCTTTCTTCATTTACCTCTTTCAATTTCGACCTTTCTGTATCTTTCTGGACACCCCACTTTTCTCTCTTTACCTTACAACTTGCCCTACCTCAATTATATCTCCACCTCATCTCTGTCTCCACTTCATCTATCTAAGTACACCATTCTTTTTACCTCCTAGTCAATCTCCTTTCTCCAACGTCCTCTGATTTCTCTTTATCAACAAAGTTGGAGATCACTATCCAGCTATAAGTGTTCACATAGAAGGATGACAGGAGGGACAAGGCACAGGAAGATGCTTAAGGAGAAAATTATCCGATTTTATTTGATGGAAAGGTTAAACTCCTTGGAACAGTGCTGAAATGTTCCCTACTGCAGCAAGAATGCAAGTTGTAAATGGGATTTTTTGGTAATTACAAATATCCAGCATTTAAATGTATTATGTGATTGTATTGTGATTACTACAATTTTTAAAAACGATATTTAGAAAGTTGTGTGATTGGGACACTTCTTTTATAAAAGGGAATTCACATACCCCTAACCTCCACGCGATCCTCCCGAGGGCACGCGCTCCTTGGTGGGCGATTTGGGGTCTCCTGGACCGCGGGACGAGGCAAGCAAGCATTGTTTTGCACAGGCGCCATCTTGGGGCAGGAACGGTCAGCGCTCTAGTGTTGCGGGCGATTGGCCCTCACACTACATAAAGAGCTGACAGGAACAAAGCCTCACTGATAGAACTCGCGACTCCTGAGGCGGAAGCCGGGAGCCAGGGCTAACCATTTTAATTGATTGTATTGTGATTACTACAATTTTTAAAAACGATATTTAGAAAGTTGTGTGATTGGGTCACTTCTTTTAAAAAAGGGAATGCACATACCCCTAACCTCCACGCGATCCTCCCGAGGTCACGCTCTCCTTGGTGGCCGATTTGGGGTCTCCTGGACCGCGGGACGAGGCAAGCAAGCATCGTTTTGTACAGGCACCATCTTGGGACAGGAACGGTCGGCGCTCTAGTGTTGCGGGCGAATGGCCCTCACACTACATAAAGAGCTGACAGGAACAAAGCCTCACTGATAGAACTCGCGACTCCTGAGGCGGAAGCCGGGAGCCAGGGCTTACCATTTTAATTTTAATTGATTGTATTGTGATTACACCAATTTTTAAAAACGATATTTAGAAAGTTGTGTGATTGGGACACTTCTTTTAAAAAAGGGAATTCA
Source organism: Lissotriton helveticus (assembly GCF_964261635.1). Lineage (NCBI taxonomy): Eukaryota > Metazoa > Chordata > Amphibia > Caudata > Salamandridae > Lissotriton > Lissotriton helveticus. The sequence goes on from NC_136061.1 coordinate 538,021,401, forward strand.
CATACCCCTAACCTCCACGCGATCCTCCCGAAGTCACGCGCTCCTTGGTGGCCGATTTGGGATCTCCTGGACCGCGGGACTAGGCAAGCAAGCATCGTTTTGCACAGGCGCCATCTTGGGGCAGGAACGGTCGGCGCTATAGTGTTGCGGGCGATTGGCCCTCACACTATAAAATGCCCTGCGTCGCACACGCAGCGGACCAGCGCAGCGGGCGCAACGATGGCGTGCCAGAGGTGCGCCAGAGGTAAGCCTGTCTGCGCCCGTCCGCGCCAGACCGAGCCTAGGATCTAGGACGCCAATTCCTATGGCGTGTAACCTCCAAGTCTATTCTACGGACTCTCTATTCCAACTGAACCAGCCCCCTGTGTCCCCTTGTGCCCACTCTATCACAGTCGATGGGCCAGGGAACCACTGTGCTCACTGACCGTTTAGGCTTTCCTCTCCTAAGCCCTGCCCCCCAGCCCACATCGTTTTTAATATGGCGAAGCTAAACTGTCGATCCCTACCTAGGCATACACAGGAAGTACACATGCTCCTAGAGGAACATAAATTGGAGATATTGTTTCTTACTGAAAACTGGATCTCACCAGACTCTGACCTGGATATAGTCCAGGCGCTGCTGCCGGGCTATCTTATACAACACTGGGACCGAGTCAAGAGGAAGGGAGGAGGAATAGCCATAATCTATAGAGACAATCTCTCTTGCCGGTTTCACGGCAGTCCTCTTGATGACTGTGAAAATGTCCATTTTGCAATCCAAATATCCCCATGTAAATCTCTTTCGGGCATTTTAATCTACCGACCCCCAGGGGTGATGGGACAATTCGGTAGTTCCCGGTTGGAAACTTCTATGGCTCTGGCTGGCACTCTCCCCAACTTTATGATCCTGGGGGATTTAAATATCCACTTTGACAACAGGGCAGACAACAGAGCCTCTGAACTATTAGCAGACCTAGTATCCCATCAACTGCACTTAGGGAGCCACCTACCTACCCACTCTGAGGGGCATCTGCTGGACCCCATTTTTTCAAATATCTCAGATCTTAAAGTAATGGCTCCAATTCCGATACCATGGTCCGACCACATGCTCATTCCATTTAGCTGGTGGATTCCGACTACGCCCCGCCCCAGACTAGCCCCCTGTAGGCCAACACGCTCTTGGTCCAAACTTGACCCAGATAAATGGAAGCATGCTCTAGAGCTTCTGTCTCCCCCCCTTGAAGCAGATCCCAAAGATCTGGACACCCTATTCGCCGTATGGATCGAAAAACCGTTGAACACAGTCCTCCCCAAAAAAATATCACCTAAACCACGAGAAACGAAAGAGAGGCAAAAGGCTGGGGTAGAGGAAGTGACACCGGCACCCTCTGACCCCTGGAGGTACTGCAGAGGCGACTCCTATTTCCTGCTGAGAGGTGCCGGACCGGAGCCGAGCAGGGCCCCCGAGCTGCTCCAGTGGGGGCGGACAATGACGAGTGGACCCGTTTTATTAGATTTGCCCACTTGAATGCTCTTCTCAGGATTATGCTGGTTGCCTATTGTCAATCAAGGGGGGCAAGCAGAGACACCAGGCAATCACCGCGCCGCGAGGGCAACGGCACCAGCTCCCTACCGCCAGCGCCGTGAGGGAAACGGCAGGACCCGCCGCCAGGTAGTTCAACCAGGCGAACTACACTCCCCAGAAGCCCCGGGGGAGGCGTCCAATCCTGACGCTCTGCACGCGCCCGGAGGCGCTTTAAGAACTTGGAGCGGCGAACGCTCTTGGGGGCAAGCAGAGACACCAGGCAATCACCGCGCCGCGAGGGCAACGGCACCAGCTCCCTACCGCCAGCGCCGTGAGGGAAACGGCAGGACCCGCCGCCAGGTAGTTCAACCAGGCGAACTACACTCCCCAGAAGCCCCGGGGGAGGCGTCCAATCCTGACGCTCTGCACGCGCCCGGAGGCGCTTTAAGAACTTGGAACGCCTCACGCATCGCGGGACGCGCGCGGGCAGCGCCGGGAGAAGCCCGGGACAAGGGCGGGCCCTCTGTGGCCCTCAGAGGCCTGAGGAGTCTGGTCTGGTCTGGTAGGCCCCTTTTGTATGTCGATGCTTAGTAGCAACTGAGACATTCTAAATATTGTGCCTATATTTTGTATGGTTCTGTTTTTGCTCTGTTTATCTCTTTCTATAGTGTGTCTTATCCTTTCCAAGCTCAATGTCAAAGGCTAAAGTAGGCACTATGCCTCTGGGACAGATTGCCATCGAGAACTACATGGTAAAAAAGGTCGCCCAGATAAACTGCGATCGACGTGCCTCACTAGGGAAAGGAGATACCACAGTATGTACACAGGATGATACTCTGATTGTTGAACAGGATACAGAGGATACTAATAGGGCTAGTTTGTCCAACTCGGAAATGCCCTCTCTGAGGTCTCCCGACCCGCTATCAGCTAGCCCATCAACATGTATGCTGACACTAACACCAATCTCTGTAAATGTTGAGGCAATGGTACACACAGGAGAGAGGGAGCAATCCGATATAAATAGTGAAGTGAGTGAGGGGGTACCCACTAAGAAGAGGCCAGTAAGGCAGTGTAGAAAGACGGCATTACGTCAAGGGGGACAACCAACTAGCAACTCAGCGGTAGCAATCCCTAGCCACACTACCGATAACATCTGGGCTGCAGCTAACAATCCCTTTGTGTTTACAGGAGCTGATTCAGGCCCCCCCAAGCAGAATGCCAGTAATAATATTACTATTGAGCAGTTCACTGCCTTAATCTCTATTATGGAGACTAGCCTGGGAACGAAGATAGAGGAAGCTCTTAAACCACTTGTGGATAAAATTGATTCCCTTGTAAAAGAAGTAGACAGGCTTGGGGGGCTTGTCTCCTCGCAGCAAAAGGCCGCTGGAGATACTAGTACTATACTAAAAGAAATAAGGTCCACCCAAGCTGAACAGGGGAAAAAAGTGCCAGCAGCAGTTAATTCGGTAGGAGCACAGAGTGCTTCAGGGAATAGACCCCAGCGCCCACTACCTGTCAGTTCCCCCCAATCTAAAGCAGGATCCCTGCAGCCATGTGTTGGCTCACTTCCAACTACAGGTAACAAAATAGACCCTAGACCTGACAGAAGAAATCGTTATCTAAATCTTCCCCCGGATTGTGCGCCTTTTGTGGTGGTCTTAACAAATGTCCCTGCAGTTGGCACCCATCCGGCATCTCCACATGGCGAGTCATATGACTCGCTAAAAAACAAGACAGTCTCATGGCTAAATAAGAACTGCGGTTTCCCCGTTGGGTACTCAGATCAGATAACGCTAGTTAGAAGGGTAAACTGGGTGGGGCCCTCTAATAAAGTGGGTAATGGGGATTGTATTGTGGCTAATTTTAGACACCCCCAACATGTGGCAACTGTACTCCTGAGAGCTGCATCGCTGGCTTACAACGAGGGTAGTATCTGTGTTCGCCCACTGGGTTATTTTTATGCTCACCTTTGCACGGCGTCCCCGCAACTGAGTAGGCCAACACCTCGGTTTGATACTCTGACCCCGAACATTGGGAGTAATGGGATGCAATTTACATACAATGTAGTTAATTCTGGCGGGCAAGGCTTTCCAACTTACCCAGGGAACAGACTTGATCTTGGTGGGCAACGCCAGACGGGCTATAACGTCAACACACATAACAGATACGAACTCTTGTCCGGTCTTGACATGTGTGACTGACATAAAGTACCTGTGGGTAAGGATGGATTAAATGTAGCTGATCTAATATGCATTACTGACTCTACCAACCCACAGGAGCCCAATAAATGTGTGAACATTGTGTCTTGGAATGTTGCGGGTCTAGCAACCAAAATGGCAGATGAAAAATGGGTTACTTTTATTAAACAATTTAAGGTTATTTGCCTCCAAGAGACTTGGGATGTGGAGTGTGAAATGTTCTTAGAAGGTTATAAAGCGTTCTCTGTGCCAGCAACTCCATCTAATAGAGGAAGACCAAAGGGAGGTTTGGTGATTTTTGTCTCTGTTTTGATTACCTCGAGTATCCTCACCACTAATGTACAACGTTCATGTGCCCAGGGTATTGTTATGTCTGCCAAAAGTAATAGTGTTGGATTGGTCAATTTTTACAATGCTACTAATACCATCCTAGCATCTAATGATCTAACTGTACTAGATGAATATATTAATGTCTCCATGAGGAAACACAGCCTTAATTTAATGGTCATGGGAGATTTCAATGTGCACCTCTGTGGCGATCCCCTTAGGAAGTGTATACGGGATTTAAACTGCGATAGAGCAGATGGGCTACATTTTGTACATACAGCAGAGGGTGAATTTTGCAATTCCATGATGAATGATTTAGTCTTAACAATGGGCATGGAAATTAGAGATCCCTGTAAAAGCTTTGACACTCCGACTTTTAAAGGGCATGGCAGAGGCACCTTTATTGACCACATGCTATTTTCTGAAGCTTTGTTGCCTTTCCTAGAATCCTTTGATATTAACAAAAGTGAGTTCAGTGATCACAACCCCCTTGTGGTTTGTCTCAGGGGTTTTGGCCTCTCAGATGTCATGCCCTCACGCCTTGAAGGCAATCTGACAACGACCGATGGGAGGCGGCGCTTAAAGTGGTCAACTATTACCCCTGACCTTCTGTATAAAAATATAGAGGAATCCTGTGCAGATGAAATTGTTAATTGTACAGGGTTAGATCCGGAGGGGGTGCTTAATGCCTTTCAAGCTTTGGCGGGGAAAGTGTCAGGGTTACTTACGAAACCTTCAAAGGGAAATGTAGAGAAATGCGGGCCAAGGTGGTTTAACCAAGAGTGCTCGAAAGCTGCCCGTAACCTGAAGGTGGCATTGGCAGATGTACCGCGGAATCAGGAGAAAATCCGCCTCTGCCGCAAAGTATATAAGTCTTCCCTTAAAACACATAAGGATACTCTGCGTGTGGAGGCCTGGAATGAGCTTTTGGACCCCGAGACCCTAAATAGTAGCACGAAATTCTGGCAGTTAGTAAAAAAACCATTCCTGTCAGAATATCCGGGGGATGGGCTGGAGTGCTGTATAATGAAAGAGGACTGGTTTCGTCACTTTGAATCACTGTACTTTTCAGCCGATCTTGGAAATGGTGTGAGCTATCCTAGTGAATCTAAAGGAGTACTCCGGTTTGAGTGCGGCGAAGTGCTTGAAGCCATAGAAGGTTTAACATCAAATAAAGCCCCCGGCCCAGATGGCATCCCCCCTGATCTATTTAAGTCCAGACCACATTTCTGGGCTCCTATCTTGCAGGCGGTTTTTAACGCTGCCACAGTGGTAGGATGTCCAGTGACCTGGGGGGTGTCAACCATTGTCCCGGTTTTCAAAAAGGGAGATAGGGGTAGCCCACTGTGCTACCGTCCAATCTCCTTAATTGATTCAAAGATTAAAGTTATCGGGAGAGTTCTGTTGAGGAGAATCACTAGTTGGGCAACCGCAAATAATGTCATGTCCATATCTCAATATGGATTTTGCGAGGGCAGATCTACGATAACTCAGTGTCTTAATTTGTTCCTCATACTCAGCAAATACACGGTAGCACAGAAGGGTACGATCCACCTCGCCTTCATGGACCTGTCGTCAGCCTTCGACTGTGTCAACAGGGGGAGGCTGTGGCAGCACATGAGGGCGAGGGGAGTCGACATTGGGATTGTCGACTTCCTGGTGGATATGCACCATCAAACTAGTGCCAATGTAAGATATTCATCCAATGGGGACACCACTGATAAATTTATGATAAATAAAGGAGTACGTCAGGGATGTATTCTTGCCCCTTTTCTTTTTAATTTTTATATTAACGATTTGGATGCAGCTCTACAATCTATACAGGTGGATTGCCCCAGAGTAGGTAGAAGGGGCATCCCCGTGCTGTTATACGCGGATGACGCGGTTTTAATTTCGCGCACAGAGAAGGGGCTCCAGGCACTTTTAACTGCTTTTAATGTTTTTATGTCTGAAAGGGACCTAATGGTCAATAATTCTAAGTCCTATATAATGCAGGTTGGCCAACGCCCAAGAAAGAACTTTGTATTTAAGCTTGATGATAGTCCCATTCCGGTCACAGAGACTTTTTCCTATCTGGGTGTGCTATTTGACTCGAAGTTAAGTTGGGCCCCTCACCTGGTGAAGAAGAAGAATGATATGTTGAGGGTTAATGGAACCATCCTTAATCTTGCGAAAAAGATAGGAAAGAAACCAATATCAGCAATGATTAAGTTATATAATGCTAAGTCTGTAGCCACGGCGGTGTACGGCAGTGAACTGTGGGGCTATGTGTCTAATACTCAATTACAGGTTATCGAAAACACCTTCTTTAAACGGTTACTATGTGTCCCTGCGAGTACCCCGAACCTTGTGGTGCACGAGGAGTTAGGGACACCGTTTTTATATGATAACCTAGCACTGAAGCCACTGACCAGCTGGGTCTCACTGTGGCTTAACAAGGAGATACCACTCACTCACCAGATTGTACGGGATGTAACATCTCAGGATAGCTGTATGCGCATCCCCTGGCTCAAATACTTGAAATCTTGCTTTGAAATGCTGGGGTGCCCTAAACTGTTTTCCCACCCGAGTGGCATTGTGAAGGGGGACATAACAGCGGTAAAAAGAGCCTATCTCAAGTTTAAAATGGCGGACAGAGAAAGTGTGGAAGTGCTGAAACCAAGTGTTAGAAAGTTTATTATGCTAAAGTCGTGTGGTGGAATGGAGCCCTACTTGGCTTGTGCCTTCAGCTCACATGAAAAGTTTCTGCTGACTAGGTTCAGATTTAACACTTTTCAGCAGCTCTTAATAAGACCCAAATCAGACATTTTTAGTAAACATGTAGCTCCCTGTGGCTGCGACGGGAAGTCTCCCCAGGATTTGCTACATTTTATATTTTTATGTAGGTTTTATGATTATCCCAGACGCTACTTTCTTGTTGATTTGCTGAGATCATTGGATTTTAAACAAATCAGACCTGCCCTCATCTATTTGCAGCTTTTGCACCAGGACTGTGTACTCCATATTTTGTCGTTTTTAAAACTTGCACTGAGAATAAGAACTTGCTTAGACCTATGATCTTTTTTAAGCGATATTGTACTATGTCAGGACCAGCAGGCCATCTTCTGCTAACTAAACAATCATGATGATTTTAATGATATTTGTGTATAATGTTTTTTTAATAATGTATTGATGTGCAATTTGATAAAGTAATCAATGTATGTACTTTTTATGGTTTGAAATATTAACCGAAATAAAGTCTTATTTGATTTGATTTGATTTGAATTCGGTAGTTCCCGGTTGGAAACTTCTATGGCTCTGGCTGGCACTCTCCCCAACTTTATGATCCTGGGGGATTTAAATATCCACTTTGACAACAGGGCAGACAACAGAGCCTCTGAACTATTAGCAGACCTAGTATCCCATCAACTGCACTTAGGGAGCCACCTACCTACCCACTCTGAGGGGCATCTGCTGGACCCCATTTTTTCAAATATCTCAGATCTTAAAGTAATGGCACCAATTCCGATACCATGGTCCGACCACATGCTCATTCCATTTAGCTGGTGGATTCCGACTACGCCCCGCCCCAGACTAGCCCCCTGTAGGCCAACACGCTCTTGGTCCAAACTTGACCCAGATAAATGGAAGCATGCTCTAGAGCTTCTGTCTCCCCCCCTTGAAGCAGATCCCAAAGATCTGGACACCCTATTCGCCGTATGGATCGAAAAACCGTTGAACACAGTCCTCCCCAAAAAAATATCACCTAAACCACGAGAAAAAACCACCTTACCTTGGTTTACAAAGGAAGTGCGTATGCAGAAAAAACTCTGTAAAAAAACCGAAAGAGCTTGGAGGAAGGACTACGATCCTAACAGTAAGAAGGAGTACAAACTCAATATTCTCAACTACAAGAAGGCACTCAAAGCGGCGCAAGTAGTGTTCTTCGAAGAAAGGATAAGTGCAGCCTCTAGCTCATCGAGGGAAACCATGCAAATAGTAAAGAAACTCCTAAAAACCCCGGAGCCCTTACACCTGGTAGACCCCTCGGACGACCGATGTAATGAACTAGCCACATTTATTTAGCTAAAAATCCAAAATATTGTGAAACAACTTCCTTCTCACAACCCTACTAACTCACTGGACCCGTCCTTAACACAAACACAGGATCCCAAGACAGGACTGGATGTGTTCACTCCAATCACTGAGAACACCATCCTGCCTATTTTTAAGTCAATCAAGAGTGGATCGCCGCTAGACCCAGCCCCAGTGAGGGCCTTGAAACTTATGGCATCCACCATTCTGGCCCCAATGGTGAACGTGATAAACGCCTCCCTCTCGCAGAGCAGCGTCCCCCCGAGTTGGAAGAAGGCTGTGGTTAAGGCCTTATTAAAAAAGCCGAATCTAGACCCGATGGATCTGAACAACTTCAGGCCAATTTCCCTTCTGCCAAGTACCAGCAAGGTAGCTGAAAAATTCATTAACGGCCAGCTGTCTAACTATCTGGAATCAAGCAAACTACTCATGCCCTCACAGACGGGTTTTCACCCGGGTCAGGGCACGGAGACAGCGATGGTTGCGGTAATCGAGGAGGCCAGGAAGATTATTGATGCAGGAGGATCAGTGGCAGTGATCCTCCTTGATCTGAGTGCGGCCTTCGACACCGTCAACCATCACACGCTGATCCCACGGCTCAGGGAACTGGGCATCTCAGGATCTGCACTGTCTTTGTTGAGCTCTTTTTTACTCAACCACTCTTTCCAGGTGGCAGAGGGCAATTACATCTCCAAAGTGACCCCGATACACTGTGGAGTCCCACAGGGCTCCTCATTGAGCCCGACGCTCTTCAATGTTTACATGTCTCCCCTGGAAAAAATTGTCGCCTGCCATGGAATTAAACTTTTGACCTATGCTGACGACACTCAGCTCGTTGTATCCCTCAACCAAAAGAACAACACTGCCACTGACTTGTATTCCTGCCTTAGGGATATAGCTAGCTGGATGGACAAGTCTCAGCTAAAATTGAACAGCGACAAAACAGAGATCCTGGTTTTGGGCAATCAGTCCCATTATCGTCCAGAGACACTGTGGCCCCCCTGTATGGGTACCCCTCCCATCCCAAAACCTGACATCAAAAGCCATGGGATTTGGTTGGATCAAGACCGGACACTTAATACTCAAGCAAGGAAGACGATTGGAGCCTGCTATGGTCTCCTTCGTACTGCCCGTAAGATCCTACCTCTGCTCCCCTTTCAGTCCAGGAAACTTTTGGTTCAGGGACTGATATTGTCCAGACTAGATTATGGAAACGCTCTTTATCTGGGGGTACCAAAGAAAGTTACAGCTAAACTGCAGGTCGTGCAAAACACCGCGGCCCGGATCCTCACAGGCACCAATAATCGCAGCTCGGCCAAACCGGCACTTAGAACACTCCACTGGCTGCCAATACAAGAGAGAGTACATTTCAAGGCCCTCTGTATAACCCATAAAATCTTACATGGCAAGGCCCCACTCATTCTTAAAGATCTTATTGCTCCTTACACAACAAACAGAACCCTTCGGTCTACGAATCTCCATCTGGCCCTTACACCTAGGATTAAGAGAGCTCGAGCTGGAGGCCGCCTTTTTTCCTATAATGCTTCCAAACTGTGGAATTTGCTACCCTTGGAAATTCGTGCTCAACCCAGTCTAGCCTCCTTCCGTAAACTCCTAAAAACCTGGCTGTTCCCTTAATTCTCCTCTTGTGTCCACGTCTGTTCTCATCATCAGCGCTGGGATGCTCACGGGCAGCCATGCGCTCTAGAAATCCGTAAACATAAACATAAACATATGTTTTCTTTTAATATTAAGCACTAGACTAACAAACACCTATCAAGTAACACCCATTGCGTTTCTCATGCAAGTGGGAAAAGAGCAGAGGCCTGCTAGACACTGATTTCCAAGGATAATGTTGCAAGACAAAAAGTAATAGCTGGATCCAAGTGAAAAAAGAAATGGCTTTATAAAGAGGTGTTCAAGCTTTTTAGGTCGAGCCTAGCGGCAGCGCTCATGTGCTGCTTGCTCTGCGAGACTGCTGTAGCAGATTATGGGAGAGCAGCTGCGCCCACTCTCCTATATTTTTCATTGGTTTGTGTCATTGTCTTTCGTAAATGCTGCCTTCGGATTCATTAATAGGCTTGTTATTCCCTCCTTAGTACGGCCTTGTCTTTATTTGTACTCTCCCATGGCGACTGGCCCTTTTACTTCAGTTGTTACACGGGACCTGTTATACCACCACCACCAATGCCAACACCACCACCAATACCGCCACCACCAATACCACCCCCAATAATACTACCACCAATACTATCACAATACCACCACCAATACGACCCCCAATAATACTACCACCAATGCCAATACCACTACCAATACCAGCACCACCAATTCCAATACCACCACCAATACCACCACCCCTAATACCAGTACCACCAATACCACCACCACCAAAACCAATACCACCAGTAACAATACCATCACCAATAACACCACCAATACCTCAATGCCACCACCACCAGTACCAGCATCACCACCAATACCCCACCACAACCAATACCCTACTACCAATACCACCACCAATACCACAACCACCAATACCAGTACCACCAATTCCAATACCACCAACACCAATACCAGTATCACCAATACCACCACCACCAATATCCTACTACCAATTCCATCACCAAAACCAATACCAATACCACCACCACCAATACCAATATCACCACAACCAATACCAGAACCACCAATACCACCACCAATACCACCAATACCTCCAAAACCACCACCACCAATATCACAACCACCACCAGTATTAATACCACCACCACCATGAATACCACCACCACCAGTATCAATACCACAACCAATACCAATACTACCAATAATACCACCACCAATACGACCACCACCAACAATACCACCACCACCAATACTCCACTACCAATACCACCACATCCAATACCACCAACACCAATACCACCAACACTACCAATACCCCACTACCAATACCACCCCCACCACCAATACCACAATCAATACCACCACCAATAGCAGTCCCACCAATACCAGTACCACCAATGTCAATACCACCACCACCAATACCAGTACCACCAATACCGCCACCACCAATAACAATACCAACAATACCGCCACCACCAATACCACGACCACCAGTATCACCACCACCAGTACCACCCCCACCAGTATCACCACCAATACCACCACCACCAGTACCAATACCGCCACCACCAATACCACCACCAATGCCACCACAATCATCAATACCAACACCACTACCACCTGTACCACCACCACCAATACCAATACCACCACCACTACCACCACCACCTCAGCGCCTTTCGCTCACTAGCAATAGCAGGGGCACTGTACGAAGCCAGAGCTGCAGCCGAGACCATCCCTCCCTCCCTCCATGCCTGCCATAAACCACAGCCCACCCTGCACCAGGAGTGAGGCCAGGGCCCTACTATAGCTGGAGTGTTTTTTATTATGTCAAAGATAGCAATGTCATTACGCAATGACACATTGCATACTCAAATCACGGAGAGGGCAGGAAATAGCCCACCTCCCGCTCTTTCTTCTGAGCTGTGACAGTGTAATCACACACTGGAAGGTGTTGAAGCGCTTTGTTAGTGTTTACAGCTCGGATAATATGTAATTCGGACTCCACACTTTTTGTCTGGTAATGTAGTACACTTGCACTTACACAGCACCAATATATAATGCCTTTAATTTACATTTATTCATTCACTGGATGCCACACCCGCAGCAGTGCCGCCGCACTCCTCTAGAAGCCATTGCGCTCCTTCGCCATTGATGCTACTGAGTCCCGGCTCGCTACCTCTCTGCTGAATACCACTATTGGTGCAGAAAACCATCCGACAGATTAGATTAAACGATCTTCCGATCTCGACGTTTCATTCTCAAACGGCCAGCGTCATTGTAAGACGAATAAATGTAAATTAAAGGCATTATATATTGCTTTTGCCCAAGACAACAATAATGTTACCCCTTGTCCTGATGATGATGCCCTCATTTTTATAGGCATCGAAACGTCGTCGACCTTAAAAAACCCCATATGCGATTTATTTATGTACAAATTTGCAATGGAGCGGTTTCATTATATTTTGTGCCTGCCTTACTGATGTACAAGTTTGCAGACTTATTTCCTTGCCTTGTTCACATTTTCTCCGGTTTGTTTTTGTCTTGTATGTTAAGGGTCACGGCTGTGCCCGCTTGACATTCTTTCAAAAAGAATTTTTTATCTATGCACTCATTGATAAATAAACCCTGTCCAAACGGGCAGAAGACATATTACTTATCAAGTATATGATTATTGTTTTTCTGTGTGTACTAATTTCGTATAGGGACCATTGTTCTTTATAATATGTAATGCCCAAGGTCCCTATAAATATACCTTAAGGGTTCCCTTGTTTTGTCAAAACATTTAACATCTACATGGCACCACTCGCCCATGTCGCCCAACTGCACGACCTCAACATCATCTCCTACGCTGATGACACCCAGCTGATCCTCTCCCTCACCAAGGACCCCCGCACCGCCAAAACCAACCTCCACGAAGGAATGAAGGCCGTCGTCGAATGAATGAGGAACAGCCGTCTGAAGCTGAACTCAGACAAGACGGAGATCTTCATCCTCGGATCCACCCCCTCGGCCTGGGACAACTTCTGGTGGCCGACCGCACTGGGAATAGCTCCAACACCCAAAGACCAGGCACGCAACCTAGGGGTCATCCTTGACTCCACTCTTTCCATTACTAAGCAGGTCAACGCCGTCAATTCCTCCTTCTTCAACACCCTCCGCATGCTCCGCAAGATCTACAAGTGGATCCCCACCGAAACAAGAAGAACGGTCACCCAGGCCCTCGTCAGAAGCAGGTTGGACTACGGAAACGCCCTCTATGCAGGAGCCCTGGCCAAACTCCTGAAATGGCTCCAATGCATCCAGAACGCCTCTGCATGCCTGATCCTCGACATCCCTCACCGCAGCCACATCACACCCACCTGAGAGACCTGCACTGGCTCCCCGTCAACAAAAGGATAACCTTCAAGCTCCTCACCCACACACACAAGGCAATCCACAACACCGGACCAGCGTACCTCAACGGACGACTCAGCTTCTAAACCCCCACAAGCCAGCTCCGCTCCGCCGACCTTGCCCTCGCCACAGACCCCCGCATCCAAAGAGCAACCTCCGGCGGCAGACTGTTCTCCCACCTCGCCGCCAAGACCTGGAACACCCTTCCCCGTCCACCTACGGCAGACCCAAGACCTGCTGACCTTCAGACTCCTCAAGACCTGGCTTTTCGAGCAGTAGCAGCATCCCCCACCCCCCAGCGCATTGAGATCCTCACGGGTAAATAGTGCACTTCATAAATGGCATGATTGATTGATCTTCTTCACTGAACTATTTATCACTACTTTGAAAACGTCGCAGGCGGGTCTCTTCCTCTGATATTTACAATCTAACACGCGGTTGAGAAGGCCCTTCATTGCAATGTAATAGGTCTCGCATTTGCAAGAGATTAAGCTATTAGTGTTGTAAATGACAATGCCTTTTATTTATGTTTTAAAACAAAAAACATAAATAAAAGGCATTGTCATTTACAATGCCAATATCTCAAAATCGCATGAATGCGAGACCTATTGCATTGCAAATGCTTGTTTGTATTTATATGGCTGGCAGATTCTGGACACTCTGTTTCTAAAAGTTGAACGTGTAATTCAGTATTGATTGTCATCATAACGGCTTCAATTAGCCGAAAATGGATAATAAATTCAAAGTTGTTCCAAACAGGAAATCCCAAACAGGAGATCCCAAAATAGATCTTGTGCGGGACTGCTCCAAACTCCATAAGTGTGGGAACTGGGAACTGGAGAAGAACATAAGCATGTCTGTAAATCACAATTTTTTCGTAGAAAAAATAATGATTTCACTATACCTAGGGTGAAGTGCAAACATGGCAAGATTGACACGATGATGGAGATATTCGAAGCTGAAGATTCATGGGATACCATGTCAAGGTGATGCTTTTGGAGTGGGTAATAAGCTAGAACATGAAACGTTGCACCAGAGGCAGAACCATGAACTCTTTTATGGGACTATTTGAAGTCATGAGCTGGAAGAGGAAACACTGCAACATGACAGAGTAAAGTAGCTAGTTTAGGTGAGGATAACCCATTTGACTAGGACTAACACAAAGCCTGACTTGGATCAACTGGGAAGGAAGCTTTAACACAAGCAAAGCTAATTCATTCAGACTGGCAGAAATTGATAATGGAAGCTAAGAAATCTAATACACGTTTGATAGTGCTGCTAGAAAGGAAACGATGTAATAGCCATTGGCAGCAGGCGCCAACTAAACTGTAATTCGTGAGGATAGACTAAAATAGGCTAAGATCCGGAGGACAAGAGGTGAGGCAGCATTTAGCACCTACCAAGCACGGTGAGTGCAGAAACCCCTGAGCATTATATGCACTTAGCAACACCATCATGACTACAGACTGCACGCTTTGGTTCTGCTGAAAAAGAACAGAATGTAGCTGCAGTGCTGCCACGGCTGCGGCAGGTAAGAGGGGTGAGGCAGTGAGGCCGAGTGGGGGGATTTCGAGTGACTATCACGAGGGAAAATTGAATAAAGTTCCCTCGTGGTCGTCTCTCGAAATCCCCACACGCCCTGCCCCACCGCTCTTACCTGCAGCAGCAGCGGCTGAGTGCTGCTGCAGAGCTGGTTTCCATTCCTCTCACAAGGACAGATTTCTCACAAAACATGTGAGTATAGGAGCACCAGATCCCAAAATATAATAGGGTTAAGGCCAGCCCTCTCATATTCTCTGCTGCATGGTACTGCACAGTCCCAGCCAACATGTTCTGTGTCAATATGTTCTCCTTTCAAGTTGCCAATACACAGGTAGAGGTATAGGGACGGTACAAGAGATGGTATAGGAACCACCTCAAAATTGGTTATTGAATCCCCCATGAATGGACGAGAACACTATTTGCTGCAGTGGCCCACATGCCAGAAAGGAGAAGATGTCTGTGTTGTGTGACAGCATTGCCCGTCGGGTTGGGCTCTCACTGGGTTGCGGTGAGGGCTGAAATGACTGTACTTGTAGAGGGAATCTTGGGTGAGTAACACATGGGTGTCAGCGATGCTGTTGGGTACATGATGCGGTGGAAGGAGAGCATATGTGGATGGAGGAGCGACCTGTCAAAGGGGAAGTTGAAGAAAAACGTGCAGGGAGAGAAGCGAGGGAAATGGTGGCAGTTTGTAGAGGGCAGGGTGAATAGGCAGTGTAGGGGCAGCATACATTGCTAAAATAAAAAGTAGGCGAACGCCTTTTGTACAAAAGAATAATATCATAAGGGGACATGGGCTTGCTTTTTTGTTTATACCCCCCTCCTACTTGCTATTATATGATGTTGCGCTATGTCAAGTAATTACATTGCATTGTAAATGTGCTGTAAGAATGAATATGACGAATACAATGTGTTGTATGGTCTAGGTGTTTGAATTAAAACGTTTAAAATAATAAAGTAAGCAAACGAAGAAGAAAATGACTCTTATTAAGAGTCTCTCAGAAACATGTTCTCAGTCAGCAAGACATGCTTAAGTGAGCGAGACAAACTCCCATGGCATATTTCTCCCAATAATGAAATTTACTCCAAGTCCAGCCAGTGCCCAGTCAGGAAGCCTCATTCCCAGCATCACTCTCGGTGGATTCATCCACTTCACGTAAACGAGACACGCTCTTCGCGAGGGCATTACATCTATTGCATTGAACCCTCTTACGGTGAAACCTATTCTCAAGGAATGAAACTTACTCCCGGGACATTCATTCAAAGTCTATTCATGTTTGTGCCGATGAGCCTCAAAGTTTAAATGATAGACGTCTAAATGCCATCTCAAGAGGACATCAGAACAAATATGATCTCTATATGAGATCTCAATCACTGCCCATGCCACAGAGCACGCTTACATACGACCGTTCGGGTTTGCGAACCATGTGCCCTGCAAAGCTTGTCTTGATTTCTGCATCGCCAAGAGTGTAGATGGTATTTCCTCTACTGAGCAGGCTGTCCCTCACATCTCATGCCTTTGGTGATGCCAAGTCTTCCACAGGTTAGCGTGGTCTCTTCAGCATGTTTTTGCTTTTCCTCTGCTTACCTTGAACAGGCCATGGAACATAAAAATCTGGGATCTGGGATGTTCACCAACAATGAGGTAATCAAAACATTCTTAATACAAGTAAACAAAAAGAAAACACTTCTGAGGAGGCAAAGTGTGCTGCTAATGCACTTGCAAAGAAGCCAATGATTCCTTAGGCACAGATTAGGAGTGAGGAGGTGATCAGAGCCCTGCCGCTGGTGGAGGTACTGCCCCAGAGCTGTTGGTTACCTGGAAGGAGCAGGTCAGCAGCGTTATTAAACTCACCACTATTGAGGGTATTGAAGGCAGAGCAGAAGCAGGAGAAGTTGAGGAACCAAGCAAGTGACATATATCACTAATTAGGCATGTCCATGCGCCGATCTGACAGATGGGTTTAGATGTCTTCGCTCCAATGCCACGTAAGAAAAAATAATTAGTTTCAAGGCCATGTTTGTTGCATTGCTATATTTGATAACATGTATAATATATGCCAACTTTAAATTAATAAGTTAGGTTTTTATAGGACGTTCGTGGTGGAAATATTTAGTAAAAGTAGACTAGACTCATTAAATCATGATACAGTT
Organism: Lissotriton helveticus; assembly: GCF_964261635.1. Taxonomy (NCBI): domain Eukaryota; kingdom Metazoa; phylum Chordata; class Amphibia; order Caudata; family Salamandridae; genus Lissotriton; species Lissotriton helveticus. The sequence continues at coordinate 538,038,225 of NC_136061.1, forward strand.
CTTGCACGTGCTGAGATGTTATTGTAGATTATTAATATACACTCATGTTTGCAATCGACATAAAAAGATGACTAGGAACATACTCAACAAGCTATGCACCACACATGTATGACGATACAACGCAAACATTTACAACGCCTGCCTTTACAACGCAGTTTTTACATCGCAACATCCATTACAACGCATATTTTTACATCACATGCCATCACAACTCATTTTTAGAAACTACATTTACTACGCATTCCATTAAAGCACATTATACCATTACAACGCATGCCATTACAACGCATACCGTTACATTGCATTTAAGGTAAGTGTTGGCTAGTGTAGGGGTAAAAATTGCTATTCCCACTCCAGTGAGTGCAACAGTAGGGTAAGTGTTGGGATAGTGTAAGGGTATAAACTATGCGTTGTAATCGTATGCGTTGTAGTGACATGCATTGTAATAACATGCGCTGTAGTGACATGCGATGTAATGGCTGCGTTGTAGTGACATCAAATGGAATGGAATGGAATTGGATTTGTACACTGCGTGGCTACCCGGGGGCGTCCCAGAGCTGAGTTGTGGACTGGTTAAGGAGCAGGGGTGACCTAGGGGAAAAGGCAAGTTTTCAGAGTTTATGGAATTTCAGTAGATTGGCTTCTTTACGAATGTTGAGGGGGAAGAGAGTTCCAGAGCTTTGCGGCATTGTAGGAGAATAGACGTTCTCCTGTTTGAGCCTTCCTAATTCTGGGAGTGTTTGCGAGGAAGAGGTGGTCTGATCTTAGATCTCTGTTGGCTTTGTAGGGGGTGATCAAGGCTCTTAAGATGGGGGGCCCTTGCCCTGAAGGATTTTGTGCGTTATGCAAAGACACTTGAATTTGATTCTCTCACGGATAGGGAGCCAGTGGAGGGAGTTTAGGGCGTGTTTGGCTGAGGACTGTTTTTTGTCCCAGTAAGCAGTCTGGCTGCCAAATTCTGGACGAGTTGGAGTTGATTTATAACAGATTCCAGTGCGCCTAGATAAAGGGCGTTGCTGTAGTCCAGTCGGGATAGGATGAGGCCCTGAAGAACAAGTTACTTACCTTCGGTAATGCTTTTTCTGGTAGATACAATATCTGCCTGTGGATTCCTCACCTTGTGAATATCCCCCTTGCGTCAGCAACATCCGGAAATTCTTTTCATAGCCTCGTGCTGAAGTGGACTTGGACATCATAGAGACACAGCATCGCACGCGACTCCGCTGACGTCACCGACGCCTATAACAGGCCCACGCCGGCGTGATGACATCAGTGCCGCCCTTTTTTCCGTGCCATCGAGGCACACTGACGGACCAATGACAGTAGAAATGTACAAAGTACACACAGTACACAATAGTCAAGGTAAAACACACAGTGTAAAGCAAATGCAGGAAAGCAATTGAAACATTACCTTGACAACAAAATAAATAAACATTACAATACAGTAACACTGGTATAGAAGAGTGGACAACGGGGAGGCAGGTGGGTCAGTGAGGAATCCACAGGCAGATATTGTATCTACCAGAAAAAGCGTTACCGAAGGTAAGTAACTTGTTCTTCTGATAGATACATCTGCCGTGTGGATTCCTCACCTTGTGAATAGAGTCCCACAGCAGTCCCCACTTCCGGAGGAGGGTGTCCACTCCTCTAAACCAGAAAATCCTGGAGGACAGAACGCGCGAAGTGGCCGTCCCTCCTCACCTCGGAATCCAAGCAGTAATGCTTCGCGAAAGTGTGGAGGGAAGACCAAGTCGCGGCCCTGCAAATATCCTCTACAGGAACACCTCTAGCCAATGCTGAGGTAGAAGATTTAGCTCTTGTAGAATGAGCCCTTATACCCTCTGGTGGTTCCTTACCGGCCAAAGAGTAGCAGATCTTAATACACAATACGATCCATCTTGACAAGGTTCTCTTGTGGACAGCTCTTCCTCTCTTGCAGCCAGCAAAACCAACGAAGAGCTAATCCTCCAAACGACAGTCTTTAGTTCTGTCCAAGTAAAAAGACACCGCCCTCTTAGGGTCCAGACGGTGTAACCTCTCCTCCTCCTTGGAAGGATGTGGGGGAGGATAAAAGGTAGGGAGGGTAATAGATTGACCAAGGTGGAAAGGAGTAACCACCTTAGGAAGAAAAGCAGCCCTGGTCCTAAGAACCATTCGATCAGCATGAATGGTCAAGAAAGGGGGCTTGGAACTAAGAGCCTGAAGCTCGCTTACCCTCCTTGCCGAGGTTATTGCAACGAGGAAGACTGTCTTAAGAGTCAAAAGCCTCAAAGGACATTTGTGAAGAGGCTCAAAGGGAGCACCCATCAGAAAGGTCAAGAAAAGATTTAAGTCCCACTGAGGCACAATAAAAGGAGTAGGAGGGAACTTATTTGTGAGGCCCTTCAAAAACCTTAAAACTACAGGAGACTTGAAAAGAGAAGGTTGGTCAGGCAAACAGAGAAATGCCGACCACGCAGAAAGATAACCCTTAACCGTGGCAACAGCAAGCCCTTGCTGAGCCAGAGAAAGGGCAAACTGGAGAACATCAGACAAATGGGCTCTCAAAGGGTCTATAGACTTTTCCCCACACCACGTGACAAATTTCGACCATCTATAAGAATAGATAGACTTAGTGGAGTCACGCCTGGCTGACAAGATGACATCCACAACGTCAGGTGGGAGGGAAAAGGAATTTAGGTTGCCCCGTTCAATCTCCAGGCATGAAGGTGTAATGTCTGGAGGTGGGGGTGCAGAACCTGCACCTCCATCTGAGAGAGGAGGTCTGCCCTGAGAGGGAGACGGAGTGGCGGGTGAGAGGAGAGGTGGAGAAGATCTGTATACCACACCCTTCTTGGCCAGTCCGGGGCGACCAATATGACTTGGGCCCGGTCTTGGCGAATCTTCCTCAGAACACGAGGAATCAAAGGTATGGGAGGAAACGCGTAAAGGAGTTGACTTCCCCAACTCAACTGAAACGCGTCCCCCAAGGCTCCTTGCATCGGATACTGGAGACTGCAGAATGACGGACAATGAGCATTCTCGCGAGTGGCAAACAGGTCCACCCGAGGAGTCCCCCACATCTGAAAGATGTCGCGAACCACCTCCGGGTGAAGCCTCCACTCGTGGTCGGCAGAGAACTGCCGACAGACTGTCTGCACGAACGTTCAGAACTCCGGCCAGATGATTTGCCATCAGACAAATCTGATGGTCCTGAACCCAGGACCAGAGGCGCAGAGCCTCTCTGCAGAGTCACTGCGACCCTACTCCTCCCTGTTTGTTGATGTACCACATCGTGGTCGTGTTGTCCGTCAGGACCTGGACCGACTGACCGCGAAGGGAAGGGAGGAAGGCCTTGAGCGCCAAACGAATCGCCTGCAACTCCAGAAGGTTGATGTGAAACAACCTTTCCTCTGGAGACCAAAGACCCTTGATCTCCAGATCCCCCAGATGAGCACCCCACCCTAGAGTGGACGCATCCGCTATCACTGTGGCCACCGATGGAGGTAGATGGAAAGGCTTCCCTTGAGACAGATTGCCTTCCACGCTCCACCAAGATAGATCCACCGCAGCTTCTCTGGAGATCTTCACAGACTCCCCGAGATCTCCGTTGTGTTGATACCACTGCCTGCGGAGGCACCACTGGAGCGCCTTCATGTGCCAGCGTGCATGGTTGACCAACAGAATGCATGAAGCCATCAGACCGAGCAGGCGAAGAACCTTCAGGACTGGAACGACCGCTCCATTGTAAAATAAAGGAATCATTTCCTGTATGTCGCAAATCCTTTGTGGAGGAGGGAATGCATGACATACAGTTGTGTCCAGTACAGCACCTATGAACAGGTTGCGCTGGGAGGGCACCAGGTGAGACTTGGGTACATTTATCGAAAAACCCAACCTGTACAACAACTGGGTTGTCTCTCGCAGATGATGGAGCACTCTCTCTGACGACTCTGCTTTGATCAGCCAGTCGTCCAAATAAGGGAATACTGGAATCCCTGATCTTCTGAGATGCGCCGCCACCACTGCCATCACCTTGGTGAAGACTCGAGGCGCAGTAGTAAGTCCAAATGGAAGGACTGCAAACTGATAGTGTTGTGATCCCACCGTAAAACGGAGATAACTCCTGTGCGACTTCAGGATTGGGATGTGAAAGTACGCATCCTGTAAGTCGAGTGACACTATCCAGTCTTCTTCTAGCAGCGCTTGAAGAACCTGAGCAAGGGTGAGCATCTTGAATTTCTCCTGTTTCAGAAAGAGATTCAAGATCCTGAGATCCAGGATTGGACGAAGTCTGCCATCCTTCTTGGGAATCAGGAAATACCGGGAGTAGTATCCCTGACCCCTTTCCTGCTCTGGGACCACCTCTATCGCACCCTTTTTTAACAGAGTCTGCACTTCCTCCTGTAGAAGCAACAGGTGTTCCTCGGTGCAAAAACCTTGACAAGGCGGGTAATTGGGAGGGAATTCCCTAAAGGGAAGGGCATACCCATTTTCTACAAGATTGAGAACCCAAAGATCTGATGTAACCGATTCCCAATCCTGTAGAAAATGGGTAAGCCGACCCCCCACTGGACCCACATGATCCTGAATAGCGTATCTAGGACTGCTTTTCTGGGGCAGGAGGGTTGGAGGAAGTGGAGGAGGAAGAGGCTTGACGCCCACGAGGACGTGCTCTCTGCTTTCCCCTGTACGATCTGTACATGGAATTTTGCTGCTGCTGCTGTTGTTGCTGCTGCTGCTGACCTTGTCGGTAATTCCGAAAGGAAGAGCGACCAAAACCCCTGACTCTTCTGCCGGTCGAAGAGCCTCTTATCTGAAGACCTAAAGACTTAGCAGTAGCCCTACTGTCCTTAAATCTCTCAAGGGCCGCATCAGCCTTCTTCCCAAAGAGGCCAGACCCATCAAAGGGAAGATCCAATAAAGTTGCCTGAACATCCGCCGAAAAGTCCGAGGATTTTAACCAGGCAGACCTTCTAGTAGCGACAGCAGTGCCCATGATGCGCGCCACAGAGTCTGCAGTGTCCAAACCACTTTGTATAACTTGGCGAGCTGCTGCCTGTGCGTCTGAAATCACCTCCTCAAAGTCCTTCCGGTTGGCATCAGGAACCTTAGGAGTAAGAACACGCAAAGAATCCATAAGGGCATGCATATAGCTCCCCATCAGACAAGTGGCATTTGTTGACTTTAATGCCATACTAGCAGAGGAGAAGGTCTTCTTTGCAACCTGATCTTGTTTCTTTGCCTCCTTTTCACATGGAACCTGGAGAAAAGCACTAACATTCTTCTTAGAACATGCAGCTTGAATGACTAAGCTCTCCGGTGAAGGATTAGAGGTCAAAAAGGCAGGGTCCTCAGGAGCAACCCTGTACCTCTTGGCCACACTCTTAGAAACAGCAGGAGCTGACAATGGTTTCTTCCATACCTCCAAAATGGGTTCTGTCAAGGCATCATTAAATGGAAGTAGAGGTTCCACTACTGAATTTGGAGAATGTAAGACCTCAGTTAGAATATTGGATTTAAATTCCACAGTCGGCAAAGTTAATTGAAGGAGATCAGCAGCCTTCCTCATAACTAAATGATAAGGTTGAACATCCTTAGAAGGCGTACTAGAGCCTGAGGGCAACTCCCACTCTGGAGAGAAATCTAGGCTTCCTGTGTCAGCCAACTCCTCAAAACAATCCTCATCCAATTCACCTTCCTCCATATCAGAATGTGAATCCAAGTACCTCCGTTCTTCCAAAAGGCGTTGAGGCTCCCTCTGGATCTCTCCTTCACACGTTTTGCAACCGGATCCACCATCGGCTCCGACGGATTCGGTATCGACGTCGGTATCGAACTCGATGGCTCAGAGGGATGTACTCGAGGACGACTTGGAGCAGGCGACGTCGGAATCGGCGTCGATGGCCTCGGCGGAGCCGGAAACTGCCAAGGCGGCGTCGGAGCCGGCATATAAGGCATAAACGGAGCCGGAGGATAGGAGTGAGGAACTCCTAAATTGAAAGCCAGAGGACCCATGGGACCCGAAGGTGCACCAGAGGGGTACCACGCCCTTGAAAAGACGCCATACATAGCGTTAAGAAACGCTGATGGGTCCTGGCCTGGTGTAGGAAAGGGCGGTTGAAAACCTTCAGGCTGACCTCGGGGCGTGTCCGGATTCGGCTCTTCAACAGGCGCGGAATCCACATCCTCCTGTACCTCTTCCTCCTCTCGGGCCGGGGACGGCGCCGGAGACGGATTCGGAGACGGATTCGGAGCTGGAGTCGGAGACCGCACTCGCGACTCCGAAGGTGAGGCCTCACCTTCAGGTTCAGAGACATCAAGAGTAACCACCTTAGAACGTACCTTCTTCGGTGACTTCGACCTCGACCCCGACTCCTTACCGGAACGATGTCGGGACTCATGTCTCCTCTTCTTATGCTTCTTCCTCGATTTCGAAGCATGATCTGAATTCGACTTCGAGGATGAACCTTCACGAGATCCAGACCTCGACTTCGTCCTCGACCTCGCACTTCGAGAACGAGATCCTGACGATTTCTCCTTTCCAGCCTTCAGTCTTGCCATCATGAGTTTTGCTTCTCTCTCTCTCTCAGGGCCTTCGGATTCATCTTCCGACATAAAGAACAATCATCTACATCATGGTCAGAACTTAAACACCAGATGCAGTCATTGTGCGGGTCGGTAATAGACATCATTTTACCGCACTCCCTGCAGGGCTTGAAGCCGGTCTTCTTCGAAGACATCGTCGAAGAAAATGGATACAGAGAAGCAGACAAATGCAACAAAAAGGCAACAAAGTATCAGTTAGCTACTGAGATTCCCGATAACCGTTAGCGTCGACGACGCGGAAAAAAGGGAACTGATGTCATCACGCCGGCGTGGGCCTGTTATAGGCGTCGGTGACGTCAGCGGAGTCGCGTGCGATGCCGTGTCTCTATGACGTCCAAATCCACGTCGGCGCGAGGCTACGAAAAGAATTTCCGGATGTTGCTGACGCAAGGGGGATATTCACAAGGTGAGGAATCCACACGGCAGATGTATCTATCAGAATGAGGAGTCTCTTGGAGTGAGGTGGTAAAAGGTGGAGGAATTTCCGTGCAGTGCGAAGCAGGCCTAAACAGACACTAGCGGTTTTCCTGGCTTGAGTTTGGAAGGTAAGATCCTGGTCGAGCCAGACACCAAGACTTTTGATTTTTGTTTTTGGTGGAGGGGCTGGCCCCATGCATGTCGGCCACATGGATTTGGGGATGAAAGTAGATTTGTTGCCCAGCACCAGAAGCTCTGTTTTATCTCCGTTCAGTTTGAGAAGGGAGTTATTCATCCAGTTGCAGATTTCTGAGAGGCAGGACCGTATGTTATCAGGAGAGTGATCCGGCTGGTTTAGCAAGACGACCAGTTGGGTGTCATCTGCATAAGTTATCAGTTTAATGCCAAATGGGGCAACAATGTCTTCCATTGGGGACATGTACACATTAAAGTGTAGGGCTCAGGGACGAGCCCTGCGGCACCCCGCATTGGAGAGGGATTGCTCTGGAGAAGACATTGCCATCAGAGACCTGATAAGTTCTGTGTTCTATGAATGATTTGAGCCATGCCAGGGCCGACCCTGTGACTCCCAGACTGCTGAGGCTGTGGATCAGAATGCGGTGATCAACCGTATCAAAGGCTGCACTTAAGTCCAGGAGGATCACTGCAGCTGAGCCTCCCGCGTCCAGGATTTTCCTTGCCTCTTCTACAACTGTCACCAGGGCGGTGTCCGTGCCCTGGCCAGGGCGGAAGCCAGTCTGGGAGCAGCGTAGAAGAGCGCTAGCCTCCAGGAAGTCAGAAAGTTGTTAGTTAGCACATTTTTCTGCTATCTTGCCGATTCCTGGTAGTAAAGAAATAGGTTGGTAGTTGGCCATCTCCAGGGGATCTAGGTGTTTTTTTTAGCAGTGCTCTTACTGTGGCCTTTTTCCAATTGGGTGGAACAGTGCAATGTGATAGAGAGGCATTGATTAGGTTAGTGATCGAGGGAGCAATGGTGGGTGTCACTAGCTTTAGGATATTAAGGGGGGCCGGGTCTAAAGGGGAGCCACTTTTTATTCATTCTAGGATAGGGAAAAGTATCTCTACTGTGAGGGAGGAGAAGGAGTCTAGGTGGAGAGTGACATTTGGAGAAGCTGGGGGAGTGTGTACTGGTATTTGATCAAGGGTTGGGAGGGTTTTTAGGATATTTAGAATTTTTGTCGAGAAGAATTCTGCCAGTTCGTTGCATCTGTGGCCTGTGGGATCGGGGGTGGGGGGTGGGTCAGGTGTTTTCAAAAGTTCTTTGACAATATGGAAAGTTTCCCTTGATGAATTGGCGGAGGCTTGTATTTTCCCTTCGAAGTAGGCTGCCTGGGTTGTTTTTAAGGAGGATTTATAGGACCTATTGGCTGCTCTGTATTCTAATTTTTTGTTGGTGGCCCAGTGTTTCCTCCAAGACCGCTCCAGCTTTTTGCATTGTTTTTTCAGGTTACGGAGTTCTGGGTTAAACCAAGGGGACTTGAACGGTCCGCTTTTTTGAGGGGGGATTTTCCTGGGCAATACTAGGTCGAGTGAGTTTTCTACCCAGGTTATGAATTTCTCGTCTGCTACCAAAGGGTCTGAGTCGTATGTGAGGGTGGTGCGTTCAAGTACGTGTCTCCATTCATCAATGGGGAGTTTGGACCAGGGTCGTACTGGATTACATGGAACCTGTGCCTGGGGAGTCTCAGTAGTGATTTGCCATGTGAATGGGATTAAAAAGTGGTCTGACCAAGGGATAGGTAGGGGCTCTTTAAATTTTAATGCAGTGATGTTAGAGAAGATCGGATCTAGTAGGTGTCCTTTCACATGGGTGGCTAGGAAGCTCTTCAGATGGAGGTCGTAAGAAGTCAAGTCGAGTGCTAGCTCGCTTGCAGCTTTATCTGAGGGATCATCGAAAAGGAGGTTTAGGTCTCCCAACAGAGTAAAGTTGGGGGAAGTGCTGACTCGAGAGATGATAGTTTCTGACAGTGAGCTGAGGGATTGCCCCAGAGCTCCCAGGGGGCGGTAGAGGAGAATGCCCGAGAATGATTTAGTGGGGGAAAGCTGAATAGTGAAATTGGTGTTCTCGCAGTCTAGAATGGGGCAGTTCTTATAGATAATCGCAATCCCCCCACCCTTGCCGCATGTTCTGTCGAGGCGCTGAATTAGATATCCTGGGGGTAAGGCCTGGACAGCGTCAGGGTCAGATCTAGGGGACAACCAGTTTTCTGTTAAAAACAGTATATACATTTTAGTGTCCTGCAGGAGAAGAGAGATTTCCAGGGAGTGTTTGGGCAGAGATTGGCAGTTCAGCAGGGCCATGCTAACTGAGGTTGTGGTAGGGGGAGTAGTGTTCTTTGGAGACAGAATGTAGCTGCAGTGGCCGCAGGGGTTTCGTGGATCCTCTGGGGAGAGTGAGTGGAGGAATGATGGATTAGTGGTCTGCCTCCGTTGTAATAGTGCGTTTCGTGTGTAGGTAATGAGGGCTGATGGAGGGGGGGCAGAGGTTCCTGGCCCTGGGCCCGGTCTTGCGCGGACGGGCGCAGGCGGGCTTGCCTTCGGCACGCCATTGGCGTGCCCGCTGCGCGTCGCGTTGGCCATGCACTTTTAAAGGATGTACGACGGTACAATGCGTGGTATTACCACGCGTACCGTTACAACGCGTTTTTTACAACGCAAGTCATTACCACGACTTGCGCTGGACTTAGAATAGTTAAATTTACTATTCCAACACCAGCCTACGTACAGTAGGGAAGGTGTTGGAATAGTAAATCTACTATTTCTTGTCCTTGAGCGCCTTCCATCGCAAGTCGTGGTTACGACTTGCGTTGTAAAAGACACGTCGTAACTGTAGTGCGGGGTAACATCCGCGTTGTAAAGGATGTTCCCCACTTTTAAAGCCTAGCGCTAGAGACTAGAGCGCTAACGTCGTTGCACACGAGCACTTCCGGTATGCGTAGCCTTCCCTCCACTCAACCGGAACTTTACGTGGTGGACCGGGGAAGCGCAGCCTGGTGCCCGTGTGGTTACAGCAGGGGGTAAGTGCTTTTTTTCAAAACAGTTGTGCAGAAGAATGTGGCGAATGCGGCGATTTTAAAAGGAGAGCCCGGCGTAGGAGAGTGTTAGCAATTGCGCTGAGTGTCCTTCGTGGGGGTGATGCGTGGAGGCAGTTCAGCAGGTGGCAAATGTGATGTAATGAATGTTGCAATGTAATGACATCGTTGTAAAGGTAGTGCAATGTAATGAATGCGTTGTAAAGGTTGTTTCCATGCACCACTGCCCTAACTACCTGGAAAAGAAGCAAAGGGAAAAGCATCCTGCAAACAAGTGCCACAAGTGGTTCTACATCACACAGAGTGCCCACAATTGTTGTACCTGCCACAATTTACCACTGCTGAATCCTCTCCTTGGGTTATGGACCCTCCATCTACTGCCTCTAGTTATGTGTCCTGTATATCTGCAACACCCTCAGCACAATAGTGGGGGTTACCAGTAGCCAGATACCTACGAGTATATCAACTCTCCACTCCCACAACAGGGCAATATCAGCTGCCACTGTTGCAATCACAATGCCTGCTGTGTCTGCTCCCAATCCCCAAAGGATGAGATATGCCGTAAGAGAAGGAGAACCAGGATGTGCAACTGGATGAAAATGAGAAGGACCTACTATGGAGTCCCTGGGTCACACCCAGTAGAAGCACAATATATACCACTTGTGTCCACCCCCTCTATGGACCAGACATTGATCAGTGGTGTAACGAAACTTGAGGGGGCCGCCCTGCAAAGTACATGGTTGATGAGGCAGTCAAAGAAACAGCAGGAACAGAAAATGTCAACTCTGACTCCTGGGAGAGCTTGATCGCTGCTAGAAATGATTTCTGCTATAAATTGTTTCATATTAATGAGTTTTATTTATCCCAGCTTACTAAATTTCCATTTATGCTAGGAGCTATTGTTGCAAATATTCTACATATTTGTTTACTCTAATGAGTTGTATTTTATACGTTTATGCTTTTATTTTTTATGTTTAATGATGTATCTATTTCGAAATAAACATATTTGACTTCACAATGGAAAATGTCAATTTCAAGATGGTGGTTTTGTAATGAAAAGATTCATTTAACTTTCATGCCACTTATTGTTTACTGAGTTCACTGTATGCATGGTTTAATAAAACACATAAAACAACTTACCTTGTGTGCCTTAAACTAAAGCAAAGTTCAAGTAAAACATTTAGTAGTAGTTCACAGACAGTCATTAGTCAATCTTCATTTAGAGAGATACTTCACATACTAGTGAAAATCATTACAACTTGGATTACCTGATTTCCTTTTCAAAAGCCTTGATGAAAGGTGACCCACGCATGGTCTGAGTCTTGACAATGTGGTCATCTAGTAACATCTGGATATCATCGACGGATGACAGAATATATGTTCCTGTTTCTCTGTAAGAAAGGAGGGTGAACTCCATCGTGTCCCATTCTGAAATCATTTTCTCCATCGCCTTCTCTAGAGAGAACTCCTTGCTTGCAGCTTCACTGATGCCCTCAAACCTTGGCAGGAATGGCTCAAGCTTCATGCCAATAAACTGAGTGACGTTGGCCTCAGGGGCAGGTTTCAGGGGATAGCCAGTAATTTCAGACATTGCATCCCAATGGCGGTCTCTCAATCCGGGGTTGCAAAGCACCTGAATGAGTGGAATATGCTCTTTGAAACTTTCAACTTTTGCTTTGATGTTGCTGGCGATGGCAAGGGCATTAGGTTGTTCACTGAAGCCTTTCTCCAGTTTATACAGTGTTCGCCAGTAGTTTCCTACATCTTGCTCTACTACATCTGGGTTAACTGCGGTGTAGGGTCCTTCCATCCAGGCCTTGTACTTGGTGTTGAACTCAGCTGTATTTTCATAGAGGCGTAGAAAAGGACTAAGTGCATCTTGGACCTTTTTACGCTGAGGATACTGTGAGGTTGCCCAGCCAAACGCTTCTTCTTCCACATTAATTTGATCTATCTGTAACAAAAGAGTCAGAGTGCACACATGCTTATTCCGTAGCAATATCAGTTAGAGAATAATTCAACAGGGCAAGATAAAATAAATAAAGACAAATAGTTTATAAAAAGGATAATGCATTCCAGGGAAATATATACACTATATGGATGAGCTAAACCTAAAATTGATTTTTTTTGGCATAAGCTCAAGTTCTAAAATAAAATACAAAACAGTAGCAGAAATCAAATGTATCAAAAAGACTGTAGACGTGATGTGAACATATAAAACAGAATTATAAATAATGGAAGAGTTCACGAGTGGCAGAAAAAAATAAAAGGTTGTTGGGAGATGTAAGAGAGGGGAACACGAGACACATTGTGTTGTAAAAAGTATTAAAGTTTGAAATGTTACCCTTTCATCATATATATATTTTGTTTTTAAATAATTTTTATTTGGCAAACAAGTCAGGAAAAAAGAAGAAATAAACAATACATATTCTTGAACGTACATTTTTGAGTGATAACAGGGATATGTCATGTATTATAAATGTACAACAGATACTAAACATGGCCCAAAATAAAAGAAAAAGGAACCAAGAAAAGAAGAACATTCTATCTTTTGATCCTTAAAGATTGTACTTAAGGAGAAAACATGAGGTACAACTTGTGTCCTTTAGAGTTATACAAAATTAATCCATATCTTTTCTGTTTTCGCTACAGATTTTTGACCTCTGCCCTTAGCAAGGGCCTTTTCCATAGTATATATTTCATGTAGTAAGTTTAACCACTCTATCCTGCAGGGTGGATTTGGTGAAATCCAAGCTCTAGCTACCACCAATCTAGCACAAGACAAAGCTATATTTAGCCAGCTTTTATTGTTGTTCCCCATCGTATGTAAAGAGAGTAAAACCATAGGTGCAGTGAGTGATGTGTGGATCAGTTGTTTTTGACTTAGAGTATTTTCTATTTCTTGCCAGTACTTTGCAAGCATAGGACAAGAATAAATCATATGAATAAGATCTGCTGCCACCAGATCGCATTTAGGGCATTTAGTGCGATCGTTATTTAAATTAAATATTTTTAGAGGGGTATGATATAGTTGACTAACCGTCTTGTATAGTTGTAATTTTAGGCTGGAGGAGTGAACTAATTTATTAATGTTAACGAAAGCATTAGAAATATTCTGTGGTGTCACATTAATTCCTAATTTTAGCGTCCACTTTTGTGACAGTCTTGGGCAGTCATCCGCCTTATGCTGACTAAGAAGTTTATATCCCATACTAATTAGCGATTTCTTTTTAGTACTATATAAACAACCCCAAATGTCCGAGCTGGCAACTTTTTTCAACTTCATTCTCCTTATTAGGTAATCTTTAATTTGCATATGTTTGTATGTCATTGCACCAGGTAAGTTATAGAGCAGTTGTAGAGTTAAAAACTGGAGGAAACCATCTGAGCCGTATAAGTCACCTAATGTCTTAATTCCGTAAATGGCCCATTCCCTCCCCATCTTATCATTAAAGATAGCAGGTATCCCAGGATTGCCCCAGAGTGGTAAATCTGTATGAAAAAAAGAAGTATCACAGTACTTCAAAATCAAATAAAAAATCCCTACAGCATCTTTTGCTGTCTTAAATTTAACTCGTTTAAAAAAGTTTGGATCTTGTACTAGTGCTAAAAATTGATTTGAGTTTGTGCCTAACATAAACTGATAAAAAAAGAAAGTTTTGTTTTTATCTAATAAGCTCTTAAGCCAACCTAAAAATGATGCAAAAAAATAAGACTTGAAATCCGGAAAGTCCAGTCCCCCCTTTTCTAATGGTAGTTTTAGTATGGCCATTGATCTTCTAGGTTTTTTGTAGCTCCAAATAAAGCTACTGCAAATTCCATCTAATTTCCTAAAAAACTATATTATTAACTCGAAGGGGGATAGAACGAAAGAGGTATAAAAATTTAGGCAAAATGTTCATTTTAATCAAATTGATTCGGCTCAAGATGTTAAGTGGGATTTTATGCCATTTTTTAAGCACCATAGTAACTTCTTTTAGTAAGGGTTCGTAGTTTAGTTTGTTAATTTCATTAGTTTTGGAGGAGATTTTCACCCCTAAATACACGGCCGAGTCACAAATTCCTGTAATTGTATGATCAGCTTGATAATTCGAAATAATTTGTGTTTTGTTATGGTTTAGCTTATACCCTGAAATATCGTCAAAGTTCTTTGCTTCCTCTGTTATTCCAATTAGAGCGTCCTTTACGTTTGTGGTATAAATAGCTAGGTCGTCTGCATATGCAGTTATTTTGAGAGTTTTATGTTCATGTTTTACCGGAGTTATCTTGTCTTGATTTTGCAAAGCATTGATAAAGGGTTCCATAGAGAGAGCGAACAGCAGGGGTGAAGGCGGGCACCCCTGCCTAGTCCCCCTAGAAATTGCGAAGGTTGGTGACATTAACCCAGCATACCTAATTTTAGCATTGGGATCCCTATAAATAGCCTGTACACTTCTAAGAAACCGGTCTCTAAATCCAAACTGAATTAGCACTTTGCACAAATAGTCCCACCCCACTCGGTCAAAAGCTTTTTCTGCGTCCAAAAGAATCATACCGAGTGGGGTAAGATTAGTTGCAGCTACGTCAAATGCGGTGATCACCATGTTGACATGAGTAGTGGTGTCCCTTCCAACTACGAAACCATGCTGTTGTTCATTAACTAAATATGGCATATAGGGAGCCAATCGCATTGATAGTAACTTGGAATATGCTTTGGCATCGGTGTTTATTAAAGAGATTGGTCGGTATGATCCACATTCAGTCGGTGGTTTCTTTTTTTTTTTTTTAAAACATGATTTTAGCGGTTTTCCAGGATTCCGGGGCCTTTCCTGTTGTGCCAATGGAGTTCACGACTGAGCAGAAGAGGGGTAATATTTCCGCACAGATTTTTTACAATTCAACTGGAAGTGTATCCTCCCCTGCGGCTTTGTTAGATGGGAGGGAAAACACTGCTAAGCGTAGTTCTTCTATTGTATAATTCTCCTCCGTATTATCAAGGGTATCCTGATCTAAATATTCTTTTACAGAGAGTTTGTCATCTAAATAAGATTGAATCTGATTTCTTATATTCCCGGTTTCTGGAGTGTATAATTTTTCATAGTATGAAGCAAATTGTTCCATTATTTGTGTAGGCTGTGAGTACAGGATATCGTTAGGGCCTTTTATAGATTTAATTAGTGTTGATGCTCGGTCTTCGGTCACCTTATATGCCAAGAGCTTTCCTACTCGATCTCCACATTTGTATTGAGAAAGTTTATATTTCAAAATCTTACAACTATTTTTTTCTCTGAGAGAGCTTTTAGTGTTTGATCTTAAAGCCAGAAGTTTATTTTCCAATAACCTGATATCTGATCTGCTCATCAACCCAGCACTAAGACTATCCTCTAGCTGTTTCTCAATATGTAAGATACTGTCCGTCAGTATCTTTGTCTCCTTTTTTCTTATTGCATTTTGTTTAAAAATATATTGTTGTGTTACTCCTCTATTGGAAGCCTTGCAAGCATCCCACACGGAGAGAACACTAGCCGTATCCAAATTATATGTGATGAACTCGTTTATATGTTTTTTAAGAGATGTTACAAACACCTCGTCTGATAATAAATATCTTGGGAAAGTGAAAGGGCGTCCCTCTTTTACCTTTGGAGCTACTGCAAATGTGAATATAATTGGATTACGGTCCGAAGAGATTTTTTGCATAATCTGCATATGTCCTGAGCTCATTAGTTCCTCCGAAGCCCACGCCAGATCTATCCTAGAACAAAGTTTATGGGGGAACGAATAATATGTGTATCCTGGTACGCCTGGATAAAGACAGCGCCATATGTCTTTTATATTATGTATTTTAGCTAGTTCTAGTATTGCTGCTCTTGTTTTTCGCATACGTGAGGATAGCCCTTTCTTCGTTGCATCCTGTTGATAGTTTAAAACACAGTTAAAGTCTCCCATCAGGATAAGCTCGCCCTCCCATGATAGTAATTATATGTTCAGCCAGTCATATAAGCGTGGTTCATCTTTGTTTGGCCCGTATATAGCACAAAAAACATACATACTGTCTTCTATCCGCATTTGCATTATTGCCCAGCGCCCCCCCTTATCTGCCGCCATCTTAATGACTTCCCCCCGCAAATGTCTTTTCTTTAATATTGCAACCCCTCTTATTGGTGCATTTAATGTTGTGCAAACCACTAATTCATATCCCAATTGATTCAAAAGTTTTTTATCTTTAAAGCAGATATGTGTTTCCGTTAGCATCGCCAACTGTGAAACATACATTTTCAGTTCTTGATAGACTAGATTTCTTTTAGTCCTATTATTCAGGCCTGATACATTTCATGCAAGACAACTACAATACGTCATTTTAAGTTAAAAAAAATTAGAAATCATTGCCCCTTTCTTATCACTCTTTTTAGTTTTATTTCTGCTAACATCATTTTATCTTCCTTTTGACTTGTCATGCCATTTTGAATTTTCTCCCTCCCATCCCTCCCATACCTCATTCCCTCCCTCCCCAGGACTAAGCTATTCCCCCCCGTACCATAGGAAAACACCACCATTTATACCTGCTGCCGTTGGTTGGGCAGCCTCTTGAGGGTGCAGCCATCCGCATAACCCTCTCCTACTTCAATAATTGTGTCATTCTCAACCCCCTTTTCACAAATAATCAATTTGTCGTTTTAGTCAGACCTTATAAGACAGTGATCACATAGAATGTGCATACGTAATTATTGTATTTTATACATTAGGGAATTTTTTTCCCGAACTCAATTTCTGACTCCATAACCTGGTTAAACATTAGTAATTTTTTCTAGCACAATTTCTGCCTCCTTAACCTGGTTAAGAAAGTATGTATGACCAGCTTTAGTAACTTTTAAACACGCAGGTTCTTGCAGGAAAACCTGAGCCCCTGCGGCTTTGAAAGAATCGATTAATTGTCGTAAGTTCCATCGTCTCTCCATGGTAGACTTACAAAGGTCTGACCTGACAAAAAAGGTCACATCTTCTGTGACAATGGGGGAGTTGGGTTTCGCTTTTAAAGAGTCAGCCTGTCTCAGTAAGAAATTTCCAAAATAAATCAAAAACGGGCAAGGGAATTTACTTCCTTTGTTTCTGTTAACTAATGGTAATCTATGAACTCTTTGTAACTGAGAGTCCCAGTCCCAGTCAGCGAGATCCGGAAATGCACGTTGGAAAAGCTTGACTATGTAAGCCCTGGGGTCTGCCCCTTCCGCCCCCCCAGGAACCCCAAAAAGTCTCAGATTTTGTCTTCTTTGGCGATTTTCCATATCCTCAACTTTAAATTGTAGAGCCCGAATCTCCTCATCAGATCAACTCTGTCTCATCTTCCTGCTACCACACCCTCCGCCTCCTTCGTAAGACCTTCAAATGGATCCCCCTCGAACACCGAAAGACAGTCACTCACGCCCTGGTCACCAGCAGACTCGACTACGGCAATGCACTCTACGCCGGAATAAACAAAAACCTCATCCGCAAGCTACAGAACATCCAGAACGCCGCCGCAAGACTGGTCCTCAACCTGCCAAAACACTGCCACATCTCCCAGCACCTGCGCACACTCCACTGGCTCCCCGTCGAGGCGAGAATCACCTTTAAGATGCTCACCCACGCACACAAGGCCCTCCACGGCACCGGACCAGCATACCTGAACAGCCGACTCAAATTCCACGCACCTCAAAGGACTCTACGATCAGCCCAGCTTTCCTACGCCGTTGTCCCCCGCACCAGAAAGGCCGCTCCTTCTCCTTCCTCGCGGCCAAAGCATGGAACGCCCTTCCGCTCCACCTCAGACAGACAACATCGCTCCCCATCTTCGCAAGAAACCTCAAAACCTGGCTCTTCGACAGACCCCCTCCTTGATGGAATGGAACCTGCACCCCTGACCCTCCCCCCCACCCCTAGCGCCTTGAGACCCCTACGGGTGAGTAGTCGCGCTTTAACAAACTCCTGATTGATTGATTGATCATCATGGCGGGAATTTTTCTGCTCAGTTTTAATCGAAGTTTCCTCTATCTGCACGACCCTATGTTGTAGTTCTTCCACATCTTGAGTTACCGTGTTCATTTTGCTATTAACTTCCAATAGGTAATTTTGAGTTTTTGTATTGTCCTCCTTGAGTTGCACGAAATATTGTTGTGCTTCTTGCCGTTGTTCGGTCAGCATATTTAAAATTAAGGCCAAAGAGGGGGTCTCCCCTGATGGTACATCAGGGGGTGGTACCTCCTGCGGCCTGCCTTTCCCAAAATGACCATTTTCCTTGACCGTAGTAGACATGACAGCGAGGTCACTAGGATTGAGAGCCCTTTCATTAGAACCTTCTCTGACATTGCTATCTTCTTGGGTATTCTTTGTCCCCATGGAGTTATCTAAGATTGGTTGACTTAAAGGTTCAGACAAGTTTGCGTTGTCTAAATCTGGGTCAACTTGTATTGGAGTTAGTACCCCCATTGAGCTGTTTCCTGACAGTCGTAAAGCCATTGATTTTACCCCTCCTTTGGCTTGGATCCACTTTCGTAGAGGGCTATCGTCAATAATAGGTTTGCCCCTAGTGTTAGCAAAGGTTATAGCTGAGGAGAGAGTAGAAGGATTGGTATTTTTCTTGTTTTTTAGTTTATTTTTAGCCTTCCCTCTTCCTTTTTTCCGAGACACGGTTTTCCATTCATCCTGTGAAAGGCCCACCCCAGTGTTTTCTTCTTCATCGACCAGTTCCTCGTATTCGTCATTAGATTCCACTAGTTTATCATTAAATCCCTCTGTACAGTCTTCAGAAAATCCCTTAGCTTCGTGAACTTGAGCTATAATGAGCACTTCTGTTTCCTGGGTGGCCGGAGTTTCATGGTTCATCTGAATAGATACATTATTAATTTCGGCACCGCTTGCGCCTGGCTCCTTGTCCGTATTCAATATTGTTTCCGTACCCTCAGAGACTGGAACCTGTACCTGTGGCTGAATTCTATCCTTTCCTTTATGGTTGACCTCTTTATTTGTTTCAGATTGTTCATCTAATAACTCTGCCACCTCTGCGACCGTATCACCGCCAGTAATAGTATCATCATATTCAGTATTCTCAGTATTGTTCTCAGTATTATTCATCATTTGATTATTCGTTTCCTTGTTTGTTCGCGCTATAGCATCATTATTTACGTGATTAACTGTAACAGCAGGATTTAAAATTACATTAGCTCCCTTTGCTTTAGTTAAGTTATTTTTTTCAGCAGCAGTAAGCATAATAGGCCGCTGTGGCTGTAGCTTACCAGTCATTAGTACAGCTTTATCCTGTTTTCTTGTAGCAAGCGGTTTCTGCGGGCCAATTCCAGTTTCGATTCCAGCTCCCGCTCCTTCCTTCCCGAGGGGTTTGGCTGGTGTCTTTTGTTTTTCTGCCGCCAGCCTCTTCTCTTTCCCGCAGCATTGCTGACAGCTGTGGCACCCAGAGCACCGCTTTCCTCAGTGGTTGCTGCACCTTTTGTGGTCCTGGTGCTACGCGGTTGATTCTTCGGGGCCATCTGCTTGAAAGAAATCAATTGGCCGACTAAGCAATCAGGCGTCGAGTGCCTCCCCCGGGCGTCGGAGTTGGAGGCACTGGTCACGCACCCCCCTCGACGTATTGAGCCGCCTCCCGGACCAGCAGAGCCTAGCCAAGACAGCAGCGTCCGGCGAGCACAGCCAGCCTCTGCCCACAGCTCGCGGCTACCGCGACCTCTTGCAATCAGAAGCCGCATCCGTTTCTCCGCCTTCGGCGGTCACCCCTTCGCTTTCGAGATTGATTCCAGGTAAGTTTGTAGCAAGTTTGTAGCAGTGCAGGATCGCTTTTCCGCTTTTGAAATAAACTGTCCTTTTAGCTCAAATGTTCGATTAAAGCCGTCTCTCTATCCGTCATTTGTGAAGTGGTGAGAGCAGCGTCTTCAGGCTGCACCAAGCGGCGTCTTCAATCCGCCATCTTTCATCATATATTTTCAATGTAAAAAGTACAAGACAAGGCAAAGAGAAACAGTTGCACTCAATGACAATTTTGCTTCGAAAGGTTAAAAAATTCAAGCCAAGTGCTTGGAATTGATCTACAACACTGGCAGTCCTCATTTATTTTTATTTTTCGAGCATCACGAGGTCGCTGGCTTAAAATATGGACGTCATTTCACATTATGATGAATATTAATAAATACTAATAAAGGAAACAATCATTGGCAAAGAGGGTGGGTCTGGTGTTAGCTTCCAGACTTTTGTTTTTGTCAATGATTGTTTTGTTTTGTCATGGTTTTTGCAAATCTTCATTGGTCAGAAAGCTATTCTGCCCTCTTCAAACTAAAAAAAAAAAAGTAACAAAACATATTTATCGGTCTCAAAAGGTACACATTGACATAGTAGTCCCTGGTACTAAAGGGAAATGTAAAGTAATGTAATGTAATGAAGTGCTTATATAGCGCTCTATCACCCGACGGGTATCCTGGCGCTTAAAAAAGAGAGAGACCCCATCAGAAGTTAATAGGGGCAGCCGAGGTGTGATACAGGAAGGGAGAAAAAGAGAGGATATCAGAAGGAAAAATGACTCCAGCCTATGGAATAAAAACGTTTTCAACTTTTTCCTGAAATCCATTAGACTTTGGACCCGACGTAGATCCAAAGGGAGAGTGTTCCATAGCCGAGAAGCAACAGCAGAGAAAGATCTGCTACCTGAACCTGACTACATTCATCAGGAATGCAGAAGCAAAACGAAGGTTTCTAGTTGGAGAATACCAGCTGAATTTTCTTTGCAGGTTCTTAGGGCCCATTACATGAGCTGCCCTAAAGACAGTGCATAGAGCTTTGAATTGAATTCGCTGGTGGATCGGCAGCCAATGCAAATCTCGCAAGGCTAATGTGGTTGAGTTCCCTCGTTGCCTATCTAAAGCGAGTTTCGTTGCAATGGCTTTTATTCTGTACAGCTTCCCGATAAGGGTGTTAGGCGCACCCAGATATAGAGAGTTGCAGTAATCAAGTCTGCTGAGAATTACGCATCTCACAACCTGCGTTCTAGCAGAGTTGGGCAAAAAAGGGAGGATCTTTCTCAGCACTCGGATTAGCGAGAAGCAAGTGCCAACCGTTTTGTTAACCTGAGAATTCAGTTGGAGGTCCTGATCCACCATCACCCCCAGATTGCTTACTGTGCTAGAAGGGGTTATAGGTGCGCCAGTAGGGGACAACTGAAAGATGGGTAAAACAGGCTGAACAGATCTTCTGGAAGAACACAGGACCACTTGGGTTTTAGAGCTGTTAAATTGTAACCAGTTCTTCTTAAGCCACTTCGTGGTGCTAGTCATACACTTGTGAAATCTTTCCAGGGAAATGGAATCATTCCCTTCCAAGGAAAACACGAGCAGGGTGTCATCCGCCAAGTTCACCACCTCCACTCCAAAGGATCTAATAAGTGGAATGAGAGGCTGCAAATAGATGTTAAAGAGCACAGGACTAATCCCTGAGCCCTGCGGGGCCCCCTGTCGTAAGGAAGACTCGTTAGCGGAGAATGGCTGAAGGCACACTGTCTGTGTCCTGTCTGTTAGATAAGAGCAAAGCCAGTCAAGGGCGCAACCAGTCAGTCTCTCCAACAGTATACCATGATTTACAGTGTCAAAAGCCGCTGACATGTCCAACAGCACCAAGATCAGTGACTGGCCACTGTCCGCCCGCATCCTCATATCATCAAGCACGGTAACAAGTGCTGTTTCAGTACCGTAAGCCAAATTGCATCTCGTCAAGGAGCGAATACTCCTCAAGATACTGGGATAGAGACTTACTGACGATACGTTCCAGAATTTTAACAGGATATGGCAATAAAGAAATTGGCCGATAGTTGGCCACACACCCTGGGGCAAGCGTGGGATTTTTTAGAAGAGGGGTCACAACTGCTTCCTTCCAGTTATTAGGGACCTCCCCAGCACTCAAAGATAGAGCACAGATCTGTTGTAAATAGGGAAAGAGCTCGGCCCGGATTCCTTCCAGATTCTGTGGTGAAAGGGAGTTCAGGGGGGACCCAGAGGTCTGATGATTAGGGTCTGGTGATGGCAGAAAACACTGCTCAGCATTGGACAACTGAGAATCAGGTTTTTCCACCACTGTTGGTGGATCAAAATCCCTAACTATCTGGTCGATTTTATCCTCCAGATAGGAAGCTAACTCATCGCATAAAGCTTGAGTAACTGGAATTTTGTCATTAGCACAGTTTAGTTTACTAAGCTGAATATAGCTTTGGTGCTATTAGCTGCTAGAAGAATGGTATTAGCAAAATACTCGGCTTTAGTTTTCGCTATAGTGTTTTTGTACAGATTAAGTTGATCCTTAAAAGCATTTTTATCTGAATCACTATATCCTTTTCTCCAGGCTTTTTCGGCCACTTTACAACCCATCCCGAGTGCTCGCAATTCCTCGTTAAACCAGGGGGCTGAGAGTTTCTCTCTCTTTTTTAGCTTCTTTGCAGGAATTTGCTTATCAAGCCTGTCTCGGATCTGCACACAGTGGAATTGGTAATTCCAGTCCACCGGCCTACTGGGGTCCAGGCTGTCTAAGTCATTCCAATGCAGGGGATTTTTTTTATGTTGAAGTGCTGTTTGTGAAATGGCAGAATGCCAATGGCTGAAGTGGGCTGACCCATTACCTCCTGCTGCATGCTGTAGTGGGTGGAAGAAAAATGTGAATGGCACAATAAGAAACCAATGGATAAAGAGGGCTGGCTGAAAATCTTTATAGGTAAACATATTATATATATATATATGACTGTAGTAAAATCGCATGGTCTTTACTAATACCAGACCTAAACAAGTATTGACAAAGCCAACAGGTCTGGCTTGGCATGCTGGTGCATGGTGCTCTAATTTTTGTTTTTTACAATATAAAAAACAAGCCTTTCAGTTGTGCCATGCATTATTTTTTGTGCAGACGACAAGAAGAAAGTATCAGCTAATAAAGCAATCACTTTGCTGGCCTATCACAAAATCAAAATGTCACTTCAAAACTTCATAACAAATTTAAATAAAGGAAACTGGAACTAAATGACCACCCTACTAGGCAACTAAACTACTAGCAAATTCGAGAGTCAGGTGCCACAGTGTGACACACAATATCGGCCCCCATCACATGGTCATCCAGTGATAAGCCAATATCAGATGGTGGTAGGGAAAATGAGCTAAAAAACACTTGGAGGCTTTCAACTGCTGATGTCCATTAATGGTTGTGAAAACATCCAAGGACATCGGCAACAGCCTCAGCAAATTTTTATTTTCGTTTTCTAGAGGAGGGGACTGGAGCCGAGGTGAGGCAAAGGTGCCTCTTAGTACTTTTCGGCATGAGGTCATGTCCCCTTCCAAGACCTCACTCCCTCTTCACAGAGTGAGATTTTTCATGAAGTTGGCAGGTCTGGAAGCCTGCTGACCAAAGCCCCTCCATGTATGTATATTAGGTATGATTTTTTTTAAATCTTTATAATAAAAAAAATAAAAAAACATTAGTCTGGCAAAACAACTAAAGCATTCTCAAAGGCTAGATCTAAAAAGAAAGCAGGTGCATTATAAAGTTAATGTCCTCCGCTCTTAAGTGCAAAACTATAAAGGAAAAGATAGAGTGCATGTTGCAAGTGTGATGATTCGATCTTAAAGGAATCCAGGCAGGGTATGCAGAGCTCTACTTTTGTTTGTTCCTATTTTAAATAATGACGTGGGCATTAAAAAGAATACCGTATTTAATATTTAACACCCCAATCCCCCACCCACCAACAGAAAAAGTTAACTAGCTTTCATAACATTTCTTTGATGAATCACCCGTTCCTTCCGCAAATTCTTTTTGTTAATGGTAAATTGTGTATTATTGTATAAAATACAATAAATACAAAATGGCCAAGTATATAACTTTGTAATTTTACATAAATGTATACACCCTATTAAACCTCAATATGACAGATATGAGTAATCCAACAAGATAAAGGATTACTTAACAAAATTCAGCTTGATGTACCTTGTATCCAAAATTGCTTATCTTTAAATTTCCCCCAAATTCTTGTCTAGGTATAAAACTCGTTCCATTGCTAGGAAAGCGGTGCCCCACAACCCCTTGGAAACTCTATGGCATGCCCTGTATGTTTTCTCAAGCAAAATCAACAATCTGTACATCTAGTCGAGGTGTTCCATGCTTTTGTAACATTCACCAACATATCCTAGGCTCTGCTGACCCGAGAGTGTATCCGAGGTGTACCCCCAAACTATAGTTGACTACTGTGCTATTATATCAGGTCACAAATGGCCGTTAGTGGTAGAAAATTCTAGGAACACGACGCAGGTTGTTTTAAATGTACTATTGTTGTGGAAGTGGCTCTCTGGCCACGCTACCAATGGTAATAGCCATGCAATCCATCATAACTGGAATCTTTGATTTCTTTCCAAATGGGTGTTGTGCACATAGGATCTGTGGAGTACTGCCTTTGTTAAACATGGTAGGGAAAATATGTGCATTGCATATTTGGGTCATGGTTAAGCATACAAGGAAGAGTACTTACCCGTTGAAGTTCTTTGTCTCCCTGTTAAACCTGAGAGTGCTGCTGCTCTTCTTTGGACTGTGGAGACCCCATATCTGTCTGGGTGACCTGTGGCATTTCCTTTGCATGCACTATTAGACATGGCATCCTTGGCACAGTTTCCCCGGTCTTTTGGCTTCTACCTCCTATCTTTGCTTCTGTGTGCTGAATTTTGTTTTTTGCTGGTTTGGGTAATCTAGGCACTTTGCCACTGCTGATCAATACCGAAGTGCAAGTGCTTCCTGTGTAAATTGTAATTCTTATTGGTTCTCCATGATTGGCATATTTGATTTTCTGGTAAATTCCTTGAAAAGTGCACTGCGTGTGCCCAGGGCCTACGCTACTAGTGGACCTGCAGCA
This sequence comes from Lissotriton helveticus, assembly GCF_964261635.1. Lineage (NCBI taxonomy): Eukaryota > Metazoa > Chordata > Amphibia > Caudata > Salamandridae > Lissotriton > Lissotriton helveticus. Next base: position 538,063,170 of record NC_136061.1, read on the forward strand.
CTGATTTGAACTGCCAGGTCGACCTGGCAAGCGCACCCACTTGCCAGGCCCTAACCTTCCCATTTCTTACATGTAAGGCGCCCCTAAGGTAGGCCCAAGGTACCCCTAGGGGAACGGTGCAGTGTATGTGAAAGGTAGGACATGTACTAGTATGTGTGTGACATGTCCTGATAGTGAACTACTGTGCATTTAATTATGCACTATTGCAAGGACTAGCTCTCCTGTAGGCTATCATTGGAGCTGCCTAATACCTAACATGTTACACGTGTAACAAATGGGGGTGGGGTCGCACACTACTCACACACCGGCGGTGTCGCCCCTAAGGACTCTGGTCAATGTAGTAAAGTGTTCGCGATGCATCATCTTCCGATCTTCTGCTATCTTCGCTGTCTTCGCCATCCCTGGACACGTGTTTCGGGGTATTACCCCTCATCAGCAGGGATAGGCCGTGTACTGGGGTTGCCGATGGCTGCCAATATCTGCCAGGTATAGCAACCCCAGTACACGGCCTATCCCTGCTGATGAGGGGTAATACCCCGAAACACGTGTCCAGGGATGGCGAAGACAGCAAAGAAAGCAGAAGATCGAAAGATGATGCATCGCGAACACTTTACTACATTGACCAGAGTCCTTAGGGGCGACACCGCCGGTGTGTGAGTAGTGTGCGACCCCACCCCCATTTGTAACTTTAAAGCTCCCTTGAGCAGCGGGCTGACAAACCTGGGATCCCGCACCTACGCGCCTGAGTGGTACTATACCTGGCAGATATTGGCAGCCATCGGCAACCCCAGTACACGGCCTATCCCTGCTGATGAGGGGTAATACCCCGAAACACGTGTCCAGGGATGGCGAAGACAGCGAAGATAGCAGAAGATCGAAAGATGATGCATCGCGAACACTTTACTACATTGACCAGAGTCCTTAGGGGCGACACCGCCGGTGTGTGAGTAGTGTGCGACCCCACCCCCATTTGTAACTTTAAAGCTCCCTTGAGCAGCGGGCTGACGAGCCTGGGATCCCGCACCTACGCGCCTGAGTGGTACTATACCTGGCAGATATCGGCAGCCATAGGCAACCCCAGTACACGGCCTATCCCGGCTGATGAGGGGTAATACCCCGAAACACGTGTCCAGGGATGCCGAAGACAGCGAAGATAGCAGAAGATCGAAAGATGATGCATCGCAAACACTTTACTACATTGACCAGAGTCCTTAGGGGCGACACCGCCGGTGTGTGAGTACTGTGCGACCCCACCCCCATTTGCAACTTCAAAGCTCCCTTGAGCAGCGGGCTGACGAGCCTGGGATCCCGCACCTACGCGCCTGAGTGGTACTATACCTGGCAGATATTGGCAGCCATCGGCAACCCCAGTACACGGCCTATCCCTGCTGATGAGGGGTAATACCCCGAAACACGTGTCCAGGGATGGCGAAGACAGCGAAGATAGCAGAAGATCGAAAGATGATGCATCGCGAACACTTTACTACATTGACCAGAGTCCTTAGGGGCGACACCGCCGGTGTGTGAGTAGTGTGCGACCCCACCCCCATTTGCAACTTCAAAGCTCCCTTGAGCAGCGGGCTGACGAGCCTGGGATCCCGCACCTACGCGCCTGAGTGGTACTATACCTGGCAGATATTGGCAGCCATCGGCAACCCCAGTACACGGCCTATCCCTGCTGATGAGGGGTAATACCCCGAAACACGTGTCCAGGGATGGCGAAGAGAGCGAAGATAGCAGAAGATCGAAAGATGATGCATCGCGAACACTTAACTACATTGATCAGAGTCCTTAGGGGCGACACCGCCGGTGTGTGAGTAGTGTGCGACCCCACCCCCATTTGCAACTTCAAAGCTCCCTTGAGCAGCGGGCTGACGAGCCTGGGATCCCGCACCTACGCGCCTGAGTGGTACTATACCAGGCAGATATTGGCAGCCATCGGCAACCCCAGTACACGGCCTATCCCTGCTGATGAGGGGTAATACCCCGAAACACGTGTCCAGGGATGGCGAAGACAGCGAAGATAGCAGAAGATCGAAAGATGATGCATCGCGAACACTTTACTACATTGACCAGAGTCCTTAGGGGCGACACCGCCGGTGTGTGAGTAGTGTGCGACCCCACCCCCATTTGCAACTTCAAAGCTCCCTTGAGCAGCGGGCTGACGAGCCTGGGATCCCGCACCTATGCGCCTGAGTGGTACTATACCTGGCAGATATTGGCAGCCATCGGCAACCCCAGTACACGGCCTATCCCTGCTGATGAGGGGTAATACCCCGAAACACGTGTCCAGGGATGGCGAAGACAGCGAAGATAGCAGAAGATCGAAAGATGATGCATCGCGAACACTTTACTACATTGACCAGAGTCCTTAGGGGCGACACCGCCGGTGTGTGAGTAGTGTGCGACCCCACCCCCATATGTTACACGTGTAACTTCCAATTGGGAGCAGCTAAAGATTTGGAGTTTGGGCTCTCTGAACTCAGAATGTAATAACACACCTTTCAGTAAAGGTGGTTTTTAAATTGTGTGTTTGAAAATGCCACTTTTAGAAAGTAGGCATTTTCCAGTTTAACCATCCTGTGTGCCTCTGCCTGCTTGTGGATTCGCAGTCTGGTTTTAGACTGACATGGGCTATTTGTGCATTCACTCCAGACACTCACACGAAGGGAGCTAAGGTGTGCCCAACATATGAGCCGTCCTGGGCTGGAGTGGTGGGAGGAGTTGTCACTAACACCTGAATAGGTTGTGGCTAACCTGAACAATGCTGTCTCCACTCCCTGTAGTGAGGCTGGACCAGGGAGGACAGAACTGATGTTTACTGAGAATGAGAGACTTTCTTACATAGACTTCAAAGGGGAAAAGGTGTATAAGAATTAGACCTAAAACCCCAGCCTTTTGGATCAAGAGGACCCTGTCAAGAAGATGAGCTAAAGAGTTGCTAGGAGGAGCACTGTCCCTTTGCTGTTTGTTGCTTTATTGGATTGGATTACAGTTGCTGCTTCTGTCTGTGGGCAGTGGAAAGGACTGGACTTTTGTCTTGCTGTGTTATCCTGCTTAAGAAGATTCTCCAAGGACTTGATGTAGGGCTTGCCTCTTGGAGTTTCGACCTGGCGTGCAGTGCCAAATCCAGTTCTGGGCCCTTAGAGTTTGTCCTTGCTGCAAAGAACTACAATGAACTGAAGAAACCTACAAAAGCAATGATTTGCCCTTCTTGCAGCTATATTTTCCGACACAGCACCGCCGTGCGGGAGAAGATCCCGATGCACAGCCCTCTGCAGCCAAAGAAACCGACACAGAACCTGTCAGTGGCCCAAAGAACCACCCACACAGAGTTCTAAACACCAGTCTCTGAAGTCCGAGACACCCGCAACAACTCCAATGCAGGCCCTGCTGTGTGGCTACAAGAAATTACGCTTAGTGGGGCAGCGGCTGTAGAAATCGATGCAGCATCTGTTTGCTACCGCTGTATTAAACTCCGATATAGAATAACAATGGGTATTCTATATTGAACTGTACCCAGGTACACAAAATCGTATTGGGTTAACCCCATACCTGTAATGGCTGCATTAACCTCTAGCGCATCCCGGGGTTCCATGCATCGTGCCTGTGCACCACGCAGCACCCGCAGACCAGAATGGTCTTGGAATCGATGCATCACTTCCCCCTACAGTCCGGATTCGATGCATCACTTCTGCATGCAGCAGAACTGTTGCATTGCCACCCCAAGGACTCATGAACTGATGCATCTCTGTGTTTTCCGATGCTTCCTTACTCCGCAGGTGTTATGAGTGGGGGATTTTGATGCATTTGAGGTACTTGTGTAAAAATCATGCATCCATAGATTTCTGTAGACAGAATTTGCTGACACCTCTTAAAGTCATGTTTTGAGTTGTGTATGTTATATTTTTGTCGTTTTGGTCTTGTTTGGTATAGCTAAAGATACTTTATCTTTCTAAATTGGTGGGGTATGCATTTGAAGTGTTTTCACTGTATTACTGTGTGTCTTATGTGCAAATACTTTACAGATTGCATTTGAGATAGGCCTGGTTGCTTGTGCAAAGCTACCAAGGGGATGAGCAGGGGTTATCTTGGGTGTGAAAACTCCCTTATTCTGGCTAGAAGGAAGGGTCCCTACTTGAACAGGGTGCAACCCAATGCCAACTAGAGGTCTCCATTTCGAACAGCTACGCATCACCTCTTTTGTCCCCCCCAATCACCCTTGGTGTCGGCTCATCCAAGGTACTGTTCAATGAGCCAAGGCTGTTCCCTGTATCCGACCAAGCTCCAACGAGGTCCACCTGAACTTTTGGATTTGCCCCGGTCAAGCATGACCAGATAGCCCCGGTTGACGCTATTTATTTCTAATCACTACCAAACAGTTTTTGCTTTAAAAATTAATATCTTGACTTCTATTTATTGGAAATTTGTTGTTTTGGTCTTGTTTTAATGATAACAATATTGTTTATTGTTCTAAACTTGTGTGGAGACCTTTCATCATGTTTCCACTGTGTTATGTCTCTGTCTGGAACAGCAGCATCTACACCTGCAAAAATGGATTATGAGCTGACTAAGATGGAGACCTACACTGTGGTCCAGCTCAAGGATATCTGAAGGCTACTAAAGGCTTCACAAGTAAGGAGGAACTGTGAAAGATGTTGAGGTCATGGATAGAACCTTGGGATGCAGTACCTTTAACCCCAAAGGATGAGGAGGAGGAACTGGATGGTGATGATGAGCTAGATCAGGGTTCACTGGAGAGTCTGTGACTGCCTGTGGGGCAGGGGGCCAACAGCCTGCAAGGAGAGATGGTTAACCCAGGGAAGGAAGCAGCGTATTATCCAGAGGCCTGTCCCCAGCGGAGCTACAGGACAGGTAGGAGGAGTGAACATTTTAATTGAAGCATGCTTGAAGCTTAAGTTGGAGAAGAAGAGACGTGCTCCAGAGGTGAGTCTGAGAGAACTGGACAAAAAGGCCAGGAGGGCTGCTTCCAGTCAAGATGGTGGAAGCATTTCATCAGTTTCCTCTGATAATAGAGTACAAATACCAAGGGTCTGGGTGCCTGATTATGGAGAGGCTTATGAGATTGCTTGGCAGATGGACAAGATCCCTGAGGCGGGTTAGGAGGCTAGAGCGTCGAAGCATATCCCTACTGAGGGGTGGCACACCCTACTATGCACGTTTAGTCACTGTTTGCCAAATCTGCACCATCACTTGATTGATAGTAAGCTCTCTGTTCCAATGGAGCTTGCTAAAAAGATGGACCTCTGGATCAGCACCAGGGTCCAATAGAAGGTACCATGGACTCTGGGTCTTATCACCAAAAATCCAAACATCAAATTAACTTAAACAGGGCTCTGTCCTTGCTCTGCTATTATATAATATTTCTATAGTGGATTTAGACAGGTGGCGGCAGGCTCAGTTTCTCCTATCACAAAGTCTGCAAACAACAGAATTACCTCCTTGCAATATGCCAACTACATTGTTTTTTAAGCAAAACAGAAATGGCCTAGCATTACTTCTTAAGGGCCCATGCTCGATATTTTGGGCACAACGGACCCACAGTGTTACATACCAAAGATTGAAGGATAATCGAAAGGTCACACAAAGGGCAATCCTGATACACACTTAATTTTTCATTAGCAGATCTATCACCTAGCCCGAATCACCAATCTGGCGAAGGATGGCATACACACCTTCTTTGTTCGAACCAATTTTGTCATTGGCTAGTCAAATGTCGCTGACAAGTATAACAACTGATTTTGCGATTCCTATTAATAGGACCCCAGGTTTTCTTCCGGTGAGAAGAGGCACTTAAATGTATACCTTGGTGGAGCAAATCATGGTACTGTTATCTCATGGGCCAAAAGTGGCCTATTCAATAACAAAGGACTCACTCACAATTAAGCTACACCTATCATATAACTTTAATGCTCTTGCAGCCACGCCTGTTCTTCTTTTCTCATATTTTTTCTTTGAACATGACAATAACTACAGCAACTAGGGCTTGGGTGCACAGCACTGATTCTGCTCAAGTTTATGAATGAAAACATAGCAATAGCTAATGCCTATCAATGTTAGAGAATAAGATCAGTCGACCCGGAGAAGATCTCTGTTTTTTCAGACTCCTCCCTATTATGTAGGCTGGGAGCAATAGAATGTCCTCGCCGTTGGAGTGGCGATGGGTGTGTGAAGGCATGGGTCTGGGATTTGCGGGTCATGTTTAAAAAAACGAAAGATATATTCCCTAAGCAGCAGAACAGTTTACAATAAGAAGCCATGAAAGGATCCATGAGGACCTTGGGAATATATGCAATCCTAATTGACATAAGAATCTATACCTGGAATGTGAACGGTCTCCTCTCTAGTAATAAACTTCATGTGGTGCAAGAAGAGCTTAGGTACCTGGGGTTTTGTGTCATCAGGAGACACATCTATCTAAATACAACAAGGGAAAGCTGGATGAATTGGGATTTAGGGTTCTAGTTGCTACACAACACAAAATCCTCAGTTGGGTGGGGTTACGCTTTTGGTTAAAGGCTGCACCTAGCAAGTTCAGAAAAATAAACTCAATATTAAGGGGTGTTGTCGGGGAAGGCAGCGGGCCTAACGGCCTACCAGTGGGACTATATAAAGGGATGGTGGACAAGGTGGCTTCGCATTTGCTAGCCATGTTCCAGGAGGCATTGGACAGGGATACCTGCCAAAAGAATAGCAGACAGTCACAATATTAGTTATACATAAGAAGGGCAAACCTACGGCAAACTGTGGCTCATATAGGCCTATATTGTTGCTAAATGTAGAGGCTAAGGTGCTATTGGTGACCAGACTGTGCACAATCATTTGGTCAATTGTACATCTTGATCAATTGGGTTTTATGCCACACAGAAGCACCCGTCTTAATTTACGGCATTTATTTGGAGTGCTTCATGAAACCGAGCGGCCTCAGACAGACCCAGTGGTCGTAATGTCTCTTGACGAGAAGATGGTGTTTGATAGCATTGAATGGAACTATATATTTTCCACAGTGCCACGGTTGAGCCTTGGCCCAAAATGTTGTGGCTGGATCCGGCTCCTCTACAGGAACAGTTAGCTTAGGTAAGGTCAATGTAGCGGTCAACTGGATTTTTGGCCTGCAAAAGGGTACAAGGCAGGGCTGGCCCTGTATCCCATGATATTTTCCCTGGCCCTCGAGCCACTTGCGGTCTGTATCTGTCAGGACCCGCTGCTGAAGAGCATGAGGTGCAGCGGGGAATGGGAAGAATGTATCTCACTCTACGCTGACAACATCTTGCTCTACCTCACCCATCCTACCCTCTCCATTGGCAGGAATCTGTATATATTTGATCTTTTTGGCAGCTACCCAGGATATTGCATCAACTGTTAATAGTCACTGGTCTTGCCCCTATCGGGTGATATCAAGTGGCTCCCCCGGTACTGCACGGCATCTCTGGTGAGAGTATCCTATACCTGGGAATACATCTTACCCGAGACCCCCAGGAATTTGTATGCAAGAACCTTCTCCCGCAACTAGAGAGGCTGAGAGGGGGTGTCATGCATTGGGGTACTTTGCCACTATCCTTGATGGGCAGTGCTGCATTATACAAGATGGTGACACTCCCACATCTGATATATGTCCTCCAAAACAGTTTTCTTCCAGAAAATTGAGCACAGAGTCTGTTCAACGCTGTGGAAGTGGGTATCACCGCGCATTTTGCTCTCCAAACTTCGGAAGGGGGTCTATGATGGTGTGATTGCGGTTCCAGATATAATCAAATATTACTGTGCAGCCCAGTTGCTTGTAGTCAACAACTGGGTTTTCACAGACTTCCAGTAGCTGGCATAGAGAGGTGATGAGTCGTAGAGGCCATGAGACAATCATCTACCAGAGGAAGAAAGAGCGAGGGTTGCCATCACACATCCAAACAATAGTTAAAATATGGAGGGAGGAGACAAAGCATTTGGGCAGGAATGGCAACTTATAGGAATAGAAAACTTGGGAGATGTCATGTGGGACCAGGCCTTCACATCGTTTGAAACCCTGAAAGAAGAATTTGAGTTAGGGGAAGCAGAAAGATTGAAGCATCTGCAACTAGGGCACATTCTGCGGAGAAACTTTGCCTCTAGAGGATCGACTCCTTGCAGAACACATTCCCGACAAGGCGATTTCCATTACGTACCGGAAGCTGGTGCACAATTCCCCTGATCCGCTAGTGGCATTGCAGAAAGGCTGGGTGGGGGATCTTGGTGACATAGAGGATGATGACTGGGTGAAAGCACTTTAAAGTCCACGTGAGATAGCAATAAGGGCTAGATTTCACCTGGTCCAGCTTAGAATTCTACATCGATTCTACTACTCAAGGACCCAGTTAGCTAAAATTGGGAGGGTAACCACATTGACATACCTCCGAGAGAGTGGACAAGAGGGCACATTTTTTTTCATACTCAGTAGGAATGCCCAGTTATACCGGACTATTGGCATGGGTTCAATGCTGTCATGTTCCGTGTAATGTCACTTGCGATCACACTGGACGCAAAGTGGGTTCTACTGGCAGTGTCGGGGAAGTCCAGGTCTAAATAGCAGAACATTTGCTGCTGCTTGTTTTGGGGGTGACCAAGTGGAATACTGTGAGAGAGTGGGGTAGTGGAGATCTACTAAGCCACACAGATTGAAAGTCTGACCTAGATTGGTGCCAGAGAGATGAGAAGGTTTATCAAAGCAGGGTCTGCCCCAAGAAGTGGGGAAAGGTGTGAGGAGCCAGGCAAACTTATATGGGGTAATAATGGGCAGGTAATGCATTCCAGGGGACAGAAGATTCTATATGCTAGATGGGAAATGGACAACTGCCATATAAAATGTGATGGACCTTGAAAACGCCACTTGTGATTGAGGTTCATGTTCTGTTTTTGGATGATTTCATTTCATACCTGCCATGTATGTACCACAATATTCAGCATGTCTTGACTGTATACACTATATGATGAGCATGGTTTCAATAAAAAGAGTCAAAAAACGAATATTAAGGGACAGGCACTTATTACCAGGATGCAGAATGATTGAATGTTAATTACAATATACAATCTATATACCTCAAATATGGATGATTCTACTATGCCCATTTCTAGTCTGTAGTGATATCAATTCAACTAATAAACCAAGCAGTAGTGGTGTAGTAAGGAGGGGGGCGGCGCAAGTTTTGGGGGTTGCAGCGGCTGACAGCTGGTACCGTCGCCACCCCCCTGCTCTCACCTACGGCAGTCGCGGGGGGCAAATGCTCCGACCGCCACGGACACCAAAAGGTGTAGCTACGCCACTGCAAAGCAGGAACTCCACAGGCTCTTTATCCGCTTTTCATATGAGAAAGTCTTGTGCCGCTCTTCTGCTTTGTAGGTCGAAGAGATACGTCGGCCCCACCTCGCACACAATAGGGAATTGGCGCCAAGCGAATGCTAGGCTGGGCTCGGCTAACACACTTACCAAGGCAACTCCACTGTGGTGTACCCATAAATTAGGCATGATGTGTTATCAACCTGGGTTCGACAAGTGGGACATGATTGGAATCTCAGTGGTGAAAGATTTGGTTAAAAAGGGCTCGATACTTAAATTTGAGGAACTCCGGAGGCATCATCAAATGGCTCTGGGGGAAGTATTTAGATACCTACAAAGAAGGCACGCCTTACAAGCAGCCTTTCCAAACTTTGAGGACAAACCGGACTCCTCGCCTCGCACAAGATTTGGCAAATAGATTCAAAAGGCTTGTAGCCCCTGCTAGACCTGTTGGCTTTGCGAGTGATTGCTTAACTTAGTTCCCTCTTGTGGTACAACTTCAGTTACATTGAGCTTGCTGGAAAGCTTGCTGTCATGAGGGGTGATGCCGGGGGACATTATCTCTTGGGTTATTTTGCCCTATCTCGGTCAGAAGTACCACTGTGGCAGAATTTGCAGCCACACAATACCCAATGATGCTGTGTCTACAGCCCTGTCAAGTTACCCAGGTCCATGCGGGATGCCTCATCCAGTCCAAGAGTTTTTATTATTTTATTCTGGAAGTAGTGTTATTTATTTTATTATAAAACCGGATTACAAGAACCAAAATTCTAAGAAAAAACCTGGACTGGACCAGCACATCATGCATGGACCTGAAAAAATAGTGACACATTTAGCCACCGGAACAAGCACAAATTTCGGTATGGGATAAAATAATATTTGCATTGTATTTTGGTAGTCACACCGAAGTGTGAGAAAAGAAAATAAACAAATCGTGTGAGTCTGATGAAAAAGTGAGTGTAGGCAATGAAAGAAAATATTGAAGTGGACCTGAAACAAGAATTGAGAGTTAGGACATAAAAGGGCATCCCAGGAACACAATCTACATTCAGAGAAAGAAAAAAATCAAATCGATCAATTAAACTGTGTAAACAGATTAAAGGTAACAAGGAACCAAAAAGCTGTTATGATAGATACTTTCTTTACAATAGGAACCGAGATTACGATTTATTTTTTAAATGATGTATGTACCACCAACAATATTAGGGCATACCTTTGTAATTGCTGCATCCAGCTTTGCATTCAGTGCCTGGGCTTTTCTCAGATATTTGTTGACCTCCTGGACATCGCCAAATGTAGAAAATTCTTCAATCTGTTTAGCATAGCTCTCCAGCTCCTCCACAAGTCGTTCACTACGCAGCTACCATAAAGACAAAATGTATTTTAAATCAATTAAGAGGGCAAAAGGTCATGGCAGCGAAATTGTAGCATTGGTTAGAAATATTTCAAAATCTCATAACTTAGGGCCTTATTATTTACAGTTTGATGGAGCGTAGGAATGCCATAAACCAGTGGTCCTCCCGCTCCACAAAAGCAGGCCTGCCAACTCAAAACAAATAACCACCTTGTGAAGAGAGGGCGGAGCCTCGCACCAAGATGTACATATAAAACACTTGTGCCCCAGCCCTCCTCCAAGCACCGTCCTCCAAAGAAAAAGATAAAACCTTGCTGAGACCGGTGCCGAAGTCTTGGGGTGTTTTCACGCCACTTAATGGATGTGGGCAGTTCAAAACCTATGAAAACGAGTGGAAAATCGAATGTATGTAGTGGTTTTCAGCTCGTCTTCCCTACAACCATGTGATATCGGCTCTGCACAGGGTGAGCGTGCGGAGGGAGACAATACTGTGTGTCACACTGTGGAACAGTGTGAGTTGGCAGGCTTGCAAAACCCACAGCCATCCCACTTCCACAAATTTCTATGTAAATTCAGGGGAACTGCTGGGTTACCATTGGCAGAGCTCCTCTGGCATTGCCAGCGGCAATCAGAGGTCCTCATCCTCGGACCATCCCTATCCGCCGGGGACGATTCCTGGTGGCCCACAGAACTGGGCACCGCACCGACACCCACTGACCACGCATGCAACCTGGGATTCATCCTGGACTCCTCTCTCACGATGACCAAAGAAAGTCAACGCCATCTCATCTTCATGCTTCAACACCCTGCAAATGCTCCGTAAGATCTTCCGGTGGATCCCTACTGGAACTAGAAAGACGGTTATCCAAGCCCTCGTCACCAGCAGACTAAACTACGGGAATGCCCTATACGAAGGAACCACAATCAAACTTCAGAAAAGACTCCAACGCATACAGAACGCATCCGCAAGACTTATCCTCGACATCCCCCGCCACAGTCACATATCAGCCCACCTGAGAGACCTGCACTGGCTCCCCACCAGCAAAAGGATCACGTTCAAGTTCCTCACCCACGCACACAAAGCGCTCCACGACATAGGCCCCGAAGAACAAGTTACTTACCTTCGGTAACGCTTTTTCTGGTAGATACAGTATCTGCCTGTGGATTCCTCACCTTGTGAATATCCCCCTTGCGTCAGCAAAATTCGGAAATTCTTTTCGTAGCTTCGTGCCGACGTGGACTTGGACGTCATAGAGGCACGGCATCGCTCGTGACTCCGCTGACGTCACCGACGCCCATAATAGGCCCACACCGGCGTGATGACATCAGTTCCGAACTTTTTTCCGTGCCTTTGAGGCACACGGACGGACCAATGACAGTAGATATATACATAGTATACACAGTACACAATAGTCAAGGTAAAACACACAGTGTAAAGTAAATATAAGAAAACTTTTGAAATAATACATTTTCCTTGACCATAAAATATTTACAACACAGATTCTCTGGTATAGAAGAGCGGACAACGGGGAGGCGGGTGGGTCAGTGAGGAATCCACAGGCAGATACTGTATCTACCAGAAAAAGCGTTATCGAAGGTAAGTAACTTGTTCTTCTGATAGATACATCTGCCTTGTGGATTCCTCACCTTGTGAATAGAGTCCCACAGCAGTCCCCAATCCCGGAGGAGGGTGTCCACTCTTCTAAACCAGGAAATCCTGGAGGACAGAGCGCGCAAAGAGGCCGTCCCTCCTCACTTCGGAATCCAAGCAGTAATGCTTCGCGAAAGTGTGGAGGGAGGACCAAGTTGCCGCCCTACAAATGTCCTCTACAGCAACACCTCTAGCCAATGCTGAGGTTGAAGATTTAGCTCTTGTGGAATGAGCCCTTATACCCTCTGGTGGTTCCTTACCGGCCAAAGAGTAGCAGATCTTTATACAGAGGATGATCCATCTTGACAAAGTTCTTTTATGGACCGCTCTTCCTCTTTTTCAGCCAGAAAACCCAATGAAGAGCTGGTCATCCAATCGACAATCCTTAGATCTGTCCAGGTAAAAGGACACCGCCCTTTTGGGGTCCAGACGGTGTAATCTCTCCTCCTCCTTGGAAGGGTGTGGGGGAGGATAAAAGGTAGGGAGGGTAATAGATTGACGAAGGTGGAAAGGAGTCACCACCTTTGGGAGAAAAGCAGCCCTGGTCCTAAGAACCATTTGATCAGCATGAATGGTCAAGAAAGGGGGCTTTGAACTAAGAGCTTGAAGCTCACTTACCCTCCTTGCTGAGATTATTGCAACAAGGAAGACTGTTTTAAGAGTCAAAAGCCTCATAGAACATTTGTGAAGTGGCTCAAAGGGAGCACCCATTAAAAAGGTCAAGACAAGATTTAAGTCCCACTGAGGCACAATAAAAGGAGTAGGAGGGAACTTATTTGTGAGGCCCTTCAAAAACCTTAAAACTACAGGAGATTTAAAAAGAGACGGCTGGTCAGGCAAGCAGAGAAATGCCGACAGCGCTGAAAGATAGCCCTTAACTGTGGCAACAGCAAGCCCTTGCTGCGCCAGAGAGAGAGAAAACTGGAGAACATCAGACAAATGGGCTCTCAAAGGGCCAATAGATTTCTCCCCACACCAAGTGACAAATTTTGACCATCTATATGAATAGATGGACTTAGTGGAGTCACGCCTGGCTGACAAGATGACATCCACCACGTCAGGCGGGAGAGAAAAGGTGTTCAGATTGCCCCGTTCAATCTCCAGGCATGAAGGTGTAATGTCTGGAGGTGGGGGTGTAGAACCTGCCCCTCCATCTGAGAGAGGAGGTCTGCCCTGAGAGGGAGACAGAGCGGCGGGTGAGAGGAGAGGTGGAGAAGATCTGTGTACCACATCCTTCTTGGCCAACCCGGGGCGACCAATATGACTTGGGCCCGGTCCTGGCGAATCTTCCTCAGAACCCGAGGAATCAAGGGTATGGGAGGAAACGCGTAAAGGAGTTGATTTCCCAAACTCAACTGAATTGCGCCCCCCAAGGCTCCTTGCATCGGATACTGGAGACTGGAGAACGACGGGCAGTGAGCATTCTCGCGAGTGGCAAACAGGTCCACCCGAGGAGTTCCCCATAACCGAAAGATATCGAGAACAACCTCTGGATGGAGCCTCCACTCGTGGTCGGCCGAGAACTGACGACTCAGACTGTCTGCTCGCACGTTCAGAACCCCGGCCAGATGATTTTGCCATCAGACAAATCTGATGGTCCTTAACCCAAGACCAGAACCGCAGAGCCTTTCTGCAGAGACACTGCGACCCTACTACTCCCTGCTTGTTGACGTACCACATCGCGGTCGTGTTGTCCGTCAGGACTTGCACTGACTGACCGCGAAGGGAAGGGAGGAAGGCCTTGAGCGCCAAACGTATCGCCCGCAATTCTAGAAGGTTGATGTGAAGCAACCTTTCCTCTGGAGACTAAAGACCCTTGACCTCCTGATCCCCCGGATGAGCACCCCACCCTAGAGTGGATGCATCTGTTATCACTGTGGCCACCGATGGAGACAGATGGAAAGGATTCCCTTGTGACAGATTGCCTTCCACGCCCCACCAAGATACATCCGCTGCAGCCTCTCTGGAGATCCTCACTGACTCCCTGAGATCCCCTTGGTGTTGAAACCACTGCCTACGGAGGCACCACTGGAGCGCCCTCATATGCCAGTGTGCATGATGGACCAACAGAATGCGTGAAGTCATCAGACCGAGCAGACGAAGGACCTTCAGGACTGGAACTACCGCTCCACTGTGAAACAAATGAACCATTTCCTGTATGTCGCGAATCCTTTGAGGAGGAGGGAATGCACGACACACAGTAGTGTCCAGTACCGCACCTATGAACAGGTTGCGCTGGGAGGGCACCAGGTGAGACTTGGGTACATTTATCGAAAAACCCAAACGGTACAACAACTGAGTTGTCTCCTGCAGGTGCTGGAGCACTTTCTCTGATGACTCTGCTTTGATCAGCCAGTCGTCCAAATAGGGGAATACCGGAATCCCCGACTTTCTGAGATGTGACTTTGTTTCGTTTTTCTGTGTTCCCTGCTTCTTTGTTTCGTGACGATGTTGAAGAAGACCGGTTTCAAGCCCTGCAGGGAGTGCGGGAAAATGATGTCCATCACGGATCCGCACGAGGACTGACCTCGAGGTGGGATCGAGTCCGGCTCAACCATATACGCAGATTCTTCATCTTCCACAGGGACTACTTCTTCCTCCTCTCGAGCCGGAGACGGCGCCGGAGATGGATTGGACTCCGGAGCCGGAGAGGGAACCTGCGACCTCGAAGGCGAAGCCTCACCTTCCTGATCCGGAGTCTCCTGCGGCGGGACCACCTTCGAACGAACCCTCCTGGGCGACCTCGACCTCGAGTTCGACTTCTCAACCGAGTGACGTAGAGACTCATGCCTCCTCTTCCAGTGCTTCTTCCTCGATCTTGAAGCATGGTCCGAAGAGGACTTCAAGGCCGAACCCCCTCGAGATCGGGACCTCGACTTCGACCTCGACTTCGACTTCGTCCTCCTCGAGCGGGATCTTGAAGTCTTCTTACCCTTGTCGGCCTTAAGCCTTGCCACAAGTAGTTTGGTTTCCCTCTCCCGCACGGCCTTCGGATTCATCTTACTACAAGATGTACATCCATCCACGTCGTGATCGGAGCTTAAGCCCCAAATACAGTCCTCGTGCGGATCCGTGATGGACATCATTTTCCCGCACTCCCTGCAGGGCTTGAAACCGGTCTTCTTCGACATCGTCACGAAACAAAGAAGCAGGAAACACAGAGAAACGAAACAAAGTTACCATTATAGCTACTGAGATTCCCGAAACCGTTAGCGTCGACGACGCGGAAAAAAAGGAACTGATGTCATCAAGCCGGCGTGGGCCTATTATGGGCGTCGGTGACATCAGCGGAGTCGCGAGCCAAGTCCACGTCGGCGCGAAGCTACGAAAAGAATTTCCGAATGTTGCTGACGCAAGGGGGATATTCACAAGGTGAGGAATCCACAAGGCAGATGTATCTATCAGAATACCTCAACAACCGCCTCACGTTCTACACTCCAACACGCAAACTCCGCTCTGCCAGCCTCGCCCTCGCCACCATCCCACGGATCCGCAGAACCACCTGGCGGCCAAGACGTAGAACTCCCTTCCCGCCCACCTACGTCTGACCCGGGACCACCTCACATTCAAGAAACACCTCAAGACCTGGCTCTTCGAGAAGTAGCGGCACTCCCCACCTCCCCCCCAGCGCCTTGAGACCCTCACGGGTGAGTAGCGCCCTCTACAAGTGTATTCATTGATTGATATCCAGTGACAGTCATGTGATACTTTTGGGATCGGCACTACTGTCACTTACTTATCCTGCTCGTATCCGCCATTCAATTTAGGGTGAAAAACGGGAAGGATAAATGTTAAAGGGCCAAAACATACAGAAATAAAGCTCCAAGCACGGTAGGGTCATTCACTTGTACTGGGAAAACAAACACCGACTTGAGAGTTTCTGTCTCTAAATGAAAAAAAGAGGCAAAAATTAGCACCTAATATGTCTACTTTATTTTGTTAATTAGATCATGTTTACCCAGATATGCCGAATGTAAATGTTCATACTATGCAAACGAGTGTTGCACAAATGATTTTAGTTTATGTACCACTGTATCTAAAATTGAAGCAAAAATGTAGGGACACTAGCATCCTGACACGTTTTAGCACATTTGTGCCTGAGCACTTTATTTGGAAGGGATTGCCCAGGTGCAAATGTCTTCAGGAGTGGCGTGGGGCAAACTGAACATCCTGGTCTTTCTTTTGTTCTTAGGGGCAAAAGAGGTAAGTGACTGTAGACTCCAAGTGATGTTTTTGTACCTCAATGGTCCTTTTCAATTAGCGGTTAATAAGGGTTTTTGCCCACATGGTGCATAAATATATTAAAGCTGTCCAACCAGGTCTATGGTTAACACTGACGATTTGGGCTTCTTCATTATACTGCACAGGGGCTCGTGGATTCAGGTCAGTCTTTTCTGTGATAGACCTGCAGCCAGGTTAGTCTATGCTTCTGGTAAAGACTCAGCCAGGTCAAACTTAGAAAGCATTAAAGTAATGTTCACTATGCCCCGTAGCCACCGCATAAACAAGTAAAGTACTATTAAAGTGCTGCAAGTTAAATAAAACCCTAAGTTTAGCATTTTTGTATTTAAGCTGGAGTTCTCTGTCATTCTCACTAATCTGAAGAAAACAGAGAACAGAAAGAGTTCTTTATTGTGCATTTGTTGATGGCACATACTGAAAGAATGCAATAAAGAGTGCAAACGCCAGAGACGAGCTACAGGGTCCTATAAAAGGCAGAAGAGAACTACAAAGACCAGCAGACTAGAAAGGCGGGTTATCACTTTTTATGACATTCAGTCTATAGATATGAGGCCAATCGTCGAGGATGTAGTATTAAGTACACTGTTAGGAACAGATGCGTGAACAAATTAACTCAAGAAGGGTTCAGGATGTGATGGAGGAAAACTACCCATGGGTTATGGAACATCATTCATTCAAAGGCTGGAATTTTAACTCAAAGGCAACTGAATAGTTCAATACGTTCAAGGTTTATATAGGACACTGGCGTAGAAAGTTACAGCACCAAAACAGACTACCATGTGCACCATGTGCACCATGTTACAATGTAAAGGGGAATGACCCTTTAACAGATTCAGATTCCAGAGTTGATTCCCAAGTGAGTCTTGCAGCTTTGAAAAATCCCTTTAGTTGATCATGTGTTCAGGTGTACTGTGGTCTTTCCCACTCTTTGTGGTTTTCTGCCACACATTCAGGATATTGACTTGCTGTTCTATTCTATTCTAGTGGGTTTGACTCTTAATGAAGATCCCATGATACAGAAATAAAGTAAACGGACCTGAAATTTCAATTCTCGTAGTTTGCATCATTCCCTAAAAAGGCTAGCTGCTTCCACAGCAGGGAGTCTAGATTCAGCGAGGAAAAGAACTGAAGATCTGGAGGCTCTACCAGTAAAGGCCATGCGGAGAGAAAGAGGTTGCTGGCTCCGCAGAGAAACAATGTTTCTTTTCTTTGGATTTCTATAGCTCCCAGTTAGTACCTGGCTGCATTTTCCTCAATCCTCATAGTCCTGACACGTTTCTATTTGAAAGGGCGCAGCATTTACAGAGTTCCAGCTCCAATGGGCGTGGATTTCATTCTAATAGTACTAAGCCTTTAATTCCGAGTTTACAACATTTTAAATGCAGTATATTTAGCCTGTGATAAGTTTAAGAGTATTTAATCTGCATTTTTAAATGTATTTTCCAGATAGATTTAAATAGGGATATATAATTATTGTGCTATGGGATTCTGGGCACAGCTGAAACTGTTCTAGTGTTTATAGAATTATTGAAGTTCCCAAGACAAAGAAATGCCCCCAAAACAAACAGCATTCATATGACATATTCTCAGTCTAACCTTAAGTCCATCTTGGTATTGTTCTGTCTTCTCCTTTATTATTTTTCTGTGTTCTTCAAAAATCTCCTCCATTCTTCCGTGCCATTGAAATGTATTGTTGTGCAAACGAATATCTGCTGGGGAGAAAACGGCATAATCGACCAAAAATGTAAGGCGGTTTTTGGCATCGATCAGTTTCTGCTCCAAATCAACCATCTCATGTTTTTCTACGTGTTGCACATAAGCCTGGAGAGGAAAAAAATAGATATTATGCTTAGAATCTCATTAAAACATTGAATTTTGAATACCTGTAACTGAGTAACATTACACCGTAAAACTGATGGGTTTCATCTGAAATGCTTCTGAAAGTCTTTTCATGTGTGTTGGACTTGGCCCTTTCTGCAGAGTCGTCCCCAAAGCTTTTGCTTTCACCTTCCTGTTTACTGAAGCCGTTTTTATTGGCTTTTAGAACTCCAACCACTTGATCACGCTTGTGCTCTCTCCATTAGATATGGCAAAATTGGCTTACACCCTATTTGCAGATACCAAAGAACAAGTTACTTACCTTTATTAATGCTTTTTCCAATAGATACCTGTCTTTCTGAATATTCTATATGTGACCATCCCAAGCGCCAGGACTGGATCCAAAAACAAGTTCTTTACAAAGCCTCCCCAATCACACAAGGTGAATATGCCTAACTCTACAGTAAATGGTGTAATAGACAGTATAAATGAATCAACAGTGCTTGTGATGCAGTTTATTGTTTGTTTTATACACCCCAACCAACAATCAAGTGAGAAAGCAGCACTAGGAATAGGATTATAACCTCTCTCCGAAAAAAAATGGCAAGAAAGTATCAAGGAATCTACTCTCAAGGGGACTGACAGCCGGCCTAGGGTAGGTCCCCGACCGGGCTGCTCTTGGACGGCATTTGGTTCCCCTCGCAACTTTAGCAAGCACACCGGCCTGTCCCTGATGGGGCTCATTTACCAAAACCTTCCAGTGCAACTTGTTTCGGGAAGGTATAGATTCTTTACCTCACACATGACTGTTTTTGTTCACACTACTAAAGAATCCTGATATAAGGGGATTTGACTTTTTGCTTGCCATTACACATCTAGCCGCCCCCTTGAAAGTAGATGAGGATTACAGGTTCTGAAGTATTGCTGAGATCCCTTTGGACTTTATTAAAGGCAAGAAACATGTTGACCCTTTGCACAACTCACTAGAACTGATACGGGTCACAACTTTTTAGGTCTCTGCTAGGCAGCTCATGCGCTGTCTTGTCGAGAGATGCTGTATACACTATAGTGGGGGAAGCTCCACCCACTTTCTGCCCATTCTTTGTGATTGGCTTTATTCATAAAATCTGCAGTCTGATTGGTGTTTGGCTTTTTAGTCCACCCTCCTGATGCCTATGTCGTCATTTTGCTGCTTCCGAGGCTGTTGGCCCCTTTACTCAAACACTATTTTCTGTCCTTTGTCCTCCCCGCCACACAGTCGCGCAATTTGTCACTTTTCGCATCACCCTCACCCCCCACTCGCATTCGTGCCTTCTTAACATACCGCACTCCTATTTGTAATGCAATATGTCTCACGTAAATGCGAGTCAAATTGCATTGCAAATGCTTGTTTGAAAGTAGTGCGCAGTCATTTAGAGGCAGGCCCTGGCACCGGAAAAGAACCCTCGGTTGCTCCGGAAGTCTTTTTTTACATGGAGCCTGAGCCAGCAATCTAGCGCTGCTCTTAGTTTCTTGTTCTTTCTCCCTCTCCCGCCGTCCGTGCCTCCGCAGCAGGCCTCTCGTGGATGCCCCAAGACCCGCAGCATCAATGGAAGACCGGCAGCGCCAGCAGGGGACGCGATGGCAACATGAGAGGGCTTGTGTTGCGGCGACCATGTTATGGAGGTAAACCGTGAATTATTCCTCTCTATTTCCACTCTGTATGGGTATGCGGGGCCAGGCACGTGGTCGCCGCTCACGGCAGTCCCAGCGCTTCTGTTCTGTGTGAAGTAGCGCATTGTTTGAGGCAATTAAAGGGCACATATACGCGCAAAGTTACTTAGGAACCCCACAGTACAGAAGAAGAAAAAGTACACAAGGATGGTATATTAAACGAGGTTTGAGGACGTAATAGTGGCTAGTTGCGAACCAGGAGACATGAGTTCCAATGTGAGTTCCAGTTCAATAGACCAACTGTGTGATCTTGGTCAGGTCATCAGGTCGTGTTCTGGCTTTAGGTCTTGTCTTTCAGGTGCTTCTAGATTAAATTTGTGTACAGACCAGCCTATTAAAATGGCTCTGCATGGTTAGCTTTTTAGGGCGCTGTGACCTGTTTGAACCCTGTCTGACTTGTTTCGCCCAGAGCTCTCTCTCCTCTGGTACATCTAGAACTGACAGACCATGAAAGGATGCTCTTTATCCTGTGATGGGCAGGGCGCCCAGGAAGCAGCCCTACTCTGTTGCATTACACACAGTTGAATCACTGCTCACTCACCGTAATCCAGAACACTAAGGTGGTTGTTTTATGGTACACACACTACAAACGGGGTAATGTCCCCTTTGCCCTTTTTAGTGCGTATACTTTTGTGTACAGCCAAAATAGGACTGTGGATACATATGCCAATTTTTGGCAGATGTCTCAAATCCGCCAGAATCTTAATAAGCCCTTAACTTATTATAAACCAGGGACCAATAAAAGCACACAGTTGTACTGTGATAAAAGAAATGTGAACACTGTAGTGCAAGAAATTTCACTAGATGTAGCCTCTCCTTCAGAAATGGATGGATTTTACAATATCAGCTAACTCTAAATGATGCCACCTATCTTTGATTTAAGTTGAATTTGGACACCACCAGCTCATGTCTTGAAAATAGAAAGTCCAAGGTAGGCTTAGAAAGGGCCTGACTAAGGATATTGATTCTTCTAGAGGTCTATAAAGCCTCTTGGTGTTCTTGTCCTTCAAAAAGATGGGTCCTGCCCATGACCAGTGGCTTAGGATTAGACATTTGAAGTGGATTGCCCGTTCCCTCTACATATGTTTTGTGGGATGTGTTTAATCCGTTTTTCATGAGGACAGTGGTGAAAATACACGAGAGAGCATTGGTACCTCCTGTGGATGCTGGAGAAGGGGATTGCAGCCATGGGCACTGAAGGGGGTTCATCAGATGGGTTTCTGTCATTGGTTGTGGGCTGGTTGGGGAGGGAGAGAGTGGGTGTCGGGTGCTGAAGCAGGGTTTTTCTGCATCTCTTTGGCTGAAGTGGACAAAACTGGTTGTAGTGGTCACATGTTAACGTTTCAGCAGTACGTTTTAGTGGAAGAGGGAATGGGAGTGGAGAAGCAGTGCGGCCAAGTAGATGTAACTTTCAGGTGATGATAACTTAGTACCAGGACATCTGCTTTAGTAGAACCCTTGGGCAGGTGGTCATCCCATGAGATAACCAAGACAGCACTCCACCCTCCTGTTACCGCGCACCACTTCCCGTCAGACGAAAGGAGATGAGCATGGCACTGATTTATTTCTGAATATTTTAACATGATTTTTTTTCTATTTGCACCTTTGATTTGACCTGACACCTCTGATTTGGTCGCTCTCAGTCTCAAATGATGCTTCGTTAATTAGTCATGTATGTTGTGTACTTTTCAAGTTAGTTTATAGACAACCAGTCATTTTTAAATCAGACAGCTCCAAATAAAGAAACTGAAACACCAGGGACTTCTCTAGGGGTGGAGCTTGGAGTGTGACACCCCCTCTAATAAATAAAGCCTGATATAGGTAGTTGGTTCCAGAGGCCCCTAGTTGGGCTAACAGTGACTGTGGGAGGTTTCCACTGTATTTAGCAGCCCTCACAGCACATAAACACACTTCCACTATGCTTTGCAGCGCTTTTGTACACCGGCTCTCATCTTTACTCCCACACGGAGCACGACCAGAAATAAACAAAAGACTGGGTGGCTCTTACGTGGCGTGGAGAAGGCTTTTACATTTCTATCAAGTCTATTTTCATCTATCTTGTTCTAAAAAAATTACAGTTTATTTTTCATGAGGTTCTTTGGGGCTCATAGAAAATGACACAACTTTGATGTGATAGACGTGAGAAGTGTAAGGTAGTAACTGTGGTCAGCTGGCAGCGCTAAGATTTTCAGGAGTTGATGGGATGTGGGACAGAAGTGTGCATCTCTCCTTCTATTTTTGTTTTGTACGGGAGAAGTAGGTAATGAAGTTAGACTTTGAAAAAAAAACACACATTCACATACACAAACACCCTACCCCCACACATATAAATACACACACATACATACACTCACCCACACACACCTCACTCCACCACACACACACAAACACACCCTACCCACACACACACACACACACATTAACACACCCCACCACAGACACACACACACACACACACACACACACACACACACACACATATACTTGCACCCAAATTTAAGGCTTTTCTTCAAAAAAGTACAGCCAAATGTTGGAAGTCGCTATTTTTTTTATTTTGGGAGAGCAAAGCCGTGGCCTTAGATACTTGATAAACTTGATAATTGCACACATACTTCTGCATTCTACTTCCCAATGAGATCTTTATATCATACGTCCTCTCCTCATGTTCTGTGTTTGGTAAAGTGTAAAATATGTCAAAAACTACTTTTTCAGCAGCTTTGGAAGTGCTTTATTGATCGAGGTTATTGATCGAGTTGAACCACTGCGGATTTTGTGCCTGCTGCTTGGTTTGGAGTTTATCACTGCTATCCTCCTAGCTCTGCAGTCATTGCTGTGATTAATCTGTTGCTTCTCATACTACTGACACCAATGTTATGTTACTGCTCTTGCTACTTTTTTACAAATTAGACAGTTACTACTAATGTACTAATGGTGATGTCACAAAGCTACTGACGCCCCTATTACTGCTCTCCTGCTGCTATTCTGTTCTTCTCCTATATTACTGTTACTGCTATTCCTGGCACTTCTGTCACTGCTGTCCTACTCACACTTCTGTTACTGTTGTACTCCTCACACTACTATCACTGCTGTTTTACTAACACTACTAATAATTCTCTCTTGCTAACTTTTATTTTTTTACTGCTCTCCTGGTAATTAACTGCTATCACTACTCTATTGCTCATGCTTACTTCTTTACTAGTAAAACTGCTGCATTACTATTCTGCTACTTCTGAAGTCATTGCTAACCTGCTAATTTATTCATCTGATACTACACACAGTATATTAATATGTTTATAATAGCAACTACACCTCTAAGCTCATTAGTATGCTGAGACCAATTGGCATTGCCAATGCTTGTTTGAGTCAGTTTTTATTCATGGCCCAGGTACTCCTCTAATGAATTCCTCTTGGAGAATCCAGGAGCCATTTTTAAATCCCTTTCACATAGTCCCACTTCTACTCACTTCACATAGGTTGTCCTCACATAAACCATTTAGCTTCACAACGGCAAAACCGAGAAGACCTTCGGCAAAGAGCCCCGCTGCGGGGTGGACCTACCAAGCCCTCTGTCCCTCCCTGTGATTTTTTTATATTTATATGTTTCAGGCCTAGCCATTGTCTCAAACTACCATAACTGCCTGCCAGAGCTTCACCGAAAGGTAAACGAGGTTATTTTACCCTTGTATCTACCTGTAGACCCGTTAGCAATTTAGATGTGTGTTCCTGTTCCTGCATGCAGTTAAATAGCCAAACTTCAGCTACCTTTTTAACATTAAATTAATTAGACATGTTTCGGAAAGACAAGTAGCACACAGTTACCATGAACTGAGGTTCTTATGATAGCCAAATGCAATGTGCAAGTTCAAGTAAAGTTTCCCATTAAATGTAATAATAGATATGCCATTTTCAGCCTCACTGAAATCATCAGTTTCTTCATACTGACTGTTAATTTCTAGTGCATTTCAGTCAGAACCAAAAAACTCATGGACAGCCAAAAATGTCTACTTTAGTGTCAACTTAGTATATGGTTTTGTCGTGTATTTCTATAGGTTCTGAATCGATCCCCCTATTCCTGACCCTATTCTGGTTAAACTAACTAGCTAGTTAACTAACAGTCAGCCCATGAGGCAAGAAAACCCCCATGATGCAGATACCGTTATCTGACGCAGTCACACTACGGCACAGGAACGTGTTATCTGATTAGGTCATAACGCTTGAGATCTAATTAGACAAGCGACATTCCTCCAGCCCCTGATAAGGCATACGACGTTCTCATAACAAATCAAACCTATGACAACCTGGACAATCCGTGCGGCCATTGTTTTGATTTCACAGAGAACTTTTGCAAAAGAATGTGCTAACGAGCAAGTCGTATGACATCTTTATTGACGTACCTATGTCCATCCTTACGTCAATCCCGGCACCTTTAAGGTATAAATATTGCCGACCTTGCCCTATGCAAACACACGCGTGGTGACAAGACGGAGCAGCCATACTTGCCGAAGCCGAGAGCCGAAGCAGACCCCGCAGGCAGCAGCCCCGCCTTCCTGACGCGCTGAGAGACGCGCTGCTATCTCAAGCCGAGAGACCCAGCACCGGCGCTTCTGGGCAGCCCTCGCAGGCAGCCTGGAATATCAAGAGCAGAGAAAGAGATACCATTCCTCATTCATCCTAAATTCCAGGTACAGAACTGAATAACCCCTCCTAGAGAATTCTTTAGTTATTCACTTGGCAAAAACAAACTTAAACTAAACTGTAACTTTCTATTCCCGCCCACGCATTAGACTTAGGTCAGGTACACGGGGTAGGCGTATTTAGAAACACCAGTTGAGTACGTTTAGTCAAATGTATATGTGTATGTAAATATATTTTAATCATTTTAAACATCATATGGCTCAGAAACCATATCAATGTTTTTACAGTATTATTTTATACTATTGCTTCTAATGTATGCACTTTACTTAACTATAAGTATTGCAATAATATCGATCCATTTCTCTTGTACGAGAAAAGAGACTGATCAATAAATAACATCTTTTATTGAACACGCCCGTCTCTTCCTTTTCTCTACATTCTGATGAGACTAAGAATGCACGTACTGACTGAGTAAAATAATTGCCTTGTGCTCACACGACTCTCGAGATTGACTCTTGATTAGGGGAGAGCAAAGTTGTCATGTTCTATGGTTGTCAGAAACTAAATCCCTTCTTGTCTAATCAGGGGAGTTCATCCTTCCTTGAACATTCGAGAAAGTTTCTAGCGAACTCTGAGCTTAGCTGGCAAACCCAAAAATTAAGTCTAGTTTCGACAGTAGTAGACCTAGTTAACGTCTGGCCTAGGCCTTTACTGCTGTAGGTACTATTCCAATGCGCAGAGCCTATTGGGAAAATAGGAGCTACACTACATGGCGCCCAACGCGTTTGGAAAGGGCGATAAAACTAACGTAAGACATTTAGAGTAACTCAGTCGTGCTTTCTCACTCAGACCCCTTTTCCCAAATACTCCAAAGACGTCTGGAGTGGGTGAAAGGTTATAATATCCTCCAAAACCTCGCAGGAGGGAACTCCTATGTATGGTTCTTGGTCTAGTCAACGTTGAAGGATAAAACAGTTCCAGAATATTGTGCATCCAATCTCTGTTTCCATAAAGAAACCTGATCTGCAAATAAAAACAATACCATCCTGTCAGTAAAATGGGAGACAGTGATGAAGAAAGAGAGGCAATTAGATTAGCTACTGAAATAGCAGATGCTGATGCTACCATGCAAGCAGCAGACGCGGATATAATACTTATTCCGGTCATTAAAAGGAGATCTATAACCTTAAAACTTATAGAAAATGGACTGACACCTAGAGGTGGCACAGTCATATTCGTAATTGAGGCACACGAATATCGGCAGACAGAGGTATACTATACATGGATACATTTTCCAGCAGCAAATGCTGTAACAAAGTACTTCCACTATTACAAAGTAGAGGAACCTCCTGAAACGTACACTCCTTTCGAGGAAGTGGAAGTACCACTCAAATTCCAAGAGCATTTGCTCTTATTTGATGGCGCCCTAATACATAACAATCACATTACAAGGCTCGGTCCTTTAGGAAGACCAGGAGCAACGTGGCCGGTCCTAGCCGGATACACACCACATCCAGACATCGAAAGAATGCCTGCAGCAGAGCTGTTAATACAGCTAAAACAACTACTAAAAATTCACAGACAATTAGTTCAGTATGTAATGCGGACTTCAACAATTCAGCCAGCGATTAAACTTCCACAGCTGACCCCTCACCAGGGGAACACAAATAAAATTACACCACAGAACATCCAATCCTGCCTAGGTAAAGTTCCAGCTAAACGGGAACAAATACCATTCTGGTTGGCACAGAAAATTACCCAAATAGAGGCGGTGTTCCCGGACACCACCCCGCTGGAAAAACACAGGATTCTGACTATATGTCTCCCAATGGGAATCGCACCACACATTGAGGACTGTGACACTTGGGGTACGGTCTTTGCTTCAATCTACACAAAAACGCACGGTGTTCCATCCATTTCGGTAATACCAGATGTGCTAAAACAAATTCAAGATGAATACGGTCCAGAACCTGCTTTAACTCTTGGTATGAAATTACTGAAAGACTTCAAGCAGGTCTCGGCTATATTATTAGCCAACATAAAAGGTGAAGCAGCAAACGTGGCGATCCGCCAGAGGTTAAAAGAGACAGATATAGCAGACCAACCAGCTGAAATTGCCAGAATCATAGAAAAATCCTATGAAGAACTAGGCAGAGATAGTCTAGGTGGAATACCAGTAAAACCGCAACTGACTACAAGTCCAGAAAAAATATTTTTTAATAATAATTCACCAAAAAAGAACTGGGATGGAAATAAACAATCCAATCCTAAAGAAAAGAAATTCCAGTCCAGAGGAAGGTCTCCTAGGCGAAGAGAGAAATCTCCAAACCCGAGACAAAGGTCACCTCAGAGTGAACCCTCTGGGAATAGATATAACCTTAGAAATAGGGATAATATTAAAAAACCTGATAGATATCAAGACATTGATACACGTCCCTCTCAATCTTTTCAGAATTCCTCGCAGAAATCGGAAAGAAGAGGACGATCAGAAGAGCACGCCAAGTCCAAAGACAAGGAACCTGCTCAACTGAAAAAGAAATCACAATTTCCAAAAAAGAAGGTAGCCAGTATCAAGGTAGTTAACAATGCCGAGAATACTGAGGACACAACTGAAAAACGGAGAGTGGGCTCAGACAATGCTAGACAGCGCAGCAGAGGTGAGCATAGCTCGCAAAGTCCTTATGAATCATCTGGAGACAGTGGACACGAATGAATACCTTCAAGTGGAAACTGCAGATACCAGAGTTAGCAAGCCCCACAAAATATACGAGATAACATTACGTATAGAGGGAGATAAGACTAGGAAAATAAGGGGACTATTTTGGGATAACCTATCCAAAGGCTATGACATCCTTCTAGCTGAAAAAGACTGGCCACCGGAGTTTGTCAGGGAGTGCCCTCATGGCGAAGAAGTAATTATGCCTGCCTTCTCGAATCAAATACCGATTCATAAAAAATACACACTTGCTAGAAAGTGGGCAGTGGCCTTAGCACCTGCTTTATATAAAAATCACGTAGGATGGGATGAGGATTCTCCTCCTCACAAAGTCCAGTTAAAATCACAACCAACTGCACAAAGGCAGTACCCAATTAAGCAAGAAGCTAAAAAACAAGTAAATGAAATACTAGATCAGCTAGAATACCAGGGGGTGATTGAAACTTGACCTCACAAATGAACAATCCTTTGTTTCCGGTCTCCAAACCAGACAATTCGTACCGTCTAGTTTTGGATTACCGACACCTTAACACATGTTGCAAAACTTTTGCAGTGCAAAACTCACACAGTGCTGCACTAATGAATAACATAGTGCGCAAAAAATACAAAACAACCTTGGACATCTCCAACGGATTCTTTTGTCAAAACATAGCACCAGAGAGCAGATATTTAACTGCATTCTCAGTAAATGGCACTCAAAAACAATTCTGTCGGTTAGCCCAGGGGTACAAGAACAGCCCGGGGGTATTCTCAGCGAGAGTAACAGAATTACTACAACTATATGATGATGAAGCATTATCTTATGTCGATGACATTTACTTAACAGATGATGACTTGGAGACTCACTTGAAAAGAGTGAACACCATAATACTTGGTTTCACTGCAGAGGGTTACAAATTCAACTTTAAAAAGTCCAGAATTGCCCATCTGAAAATCCAGTACGGAGGATATGAATTATCAAGTATTGCCTGGTTAACAGTCTTTTAAGAACTAGGAGAATTAAAAAATCTAAAATATGAAAAGACGTATCCTCTGCCAATCGACATTCTGCCTCTACGACATTACGCCTGTGTAATCTATACAGACGGACATGCTCAACCCTCCGTTTGGGGAGAACATGCATACAATCCCACATGTGGGATTACAAAAGAAGTATGGCACGGAGGTAAACTAAGACCTCTATTAACAAAATCACACTCAGTAGAAACTAATTCAGAACTACAAACTGAAATATTAGCTTTGAAAATGGCGCTAGATAATGCGGATCGCGAATTCCCGACACTTATAGTGTCAGATTCATATTACTGCGTCAAAACATATAACAAGGATTTGCAGACCTGGATTCAGAACGATTACAAAGATGACACGGATGCACCAATAAAGCAGAGACTGCTCTGGGAACAGGTAGCTCTTTTGAAAAAAGAACTACCAAAGACTCACGTGACACACTCACTGAGTCATCAGCGTGATGGCGTTCACGTTGTAGGGAATTCATTGGCTGAAACAGCCGCAGCGGCAGCCAGTAAACCGGCTCCCGTAGATCGAAAAAAGCGTACATTAAAATACATTGACGGCGAAACAGTGCTGGCAGTAAAAACGTCATCAAAAGGCGACTGCTCGGCGTTACCGATCAACTATCCACTCAATTACACATACATCATAGATGCAAACTCCATTCCTTTTGCTCAAATCCCTGGAGTGGGGGATAGAGTGATTCCAAACATGGACAGGAGAAACTTGTTAATCGCAGACGCACACATGGGCGAGGGTCTCAGACACCTTAAATTAAAAGATTCTCTGGAAGAATTACAATCACGGTACTGGTGGCCAGGCATGAGCCTGCACTACACCATGTTTGTAAAAAACTGCCCAAACTGCAACAGAGATCGCAGTGGGGAGAGAAGCAGTTTAATACCTCGTCGTATCAAGGCAGAGAACATCACCACTAAAAAGAATGGCTTGCGATTAACATATACAGGCTAGTTCCCACTTATAATGTAGATCCACAGCACTCGGCTGACGTCCGGACTGTTATACAAGATTTGCGAGTCTAAATGGCATATACGCTAAGAGCATGCTACGTTCGACCATTTTTTTTTTCTTTTTCTCAGGCAATCCAGCCTGGGGGGGGAAAGAATGGCCAAATGAGCACAGCCCAGCGGGAATCTTCTCACTTCCTTCCTGAGGGTATGGGATGGTGTAAAGAAAAAACCAAGACAGAAAGCAATCTATAATAGAAAGGATATTAGGTTCGGGAGCTGGGTGGGTCAAACATCTAATAAGTGTCCAACGTAGTCTAAATAACTTGCCAAGAAATTCTCTGAAGGGATTCAGTCCGTACGAATTATTATTCGGAACTAGGATGTTGATCTCTGACCTTGATAGTCAGACTTCAGTGGTAACAGAAAAAAGCTTTGATGTCAAAGACCGTTTGGCTATTTTGCAGGACTTAAACAAAACAAGAAAAGACCTGAGCAACATACAGTTGAAACAACAGCCAACAACCACTGAAGAATCACCACCTGTCCCAGCAAGACCTGTCTGGATTCCAAAAATCGGGGATCTAGTCAGGGAGAAGATCGCGGTAAAGAAGGAATTTGGGCCTTCTTACAGAAAAGCAGTTCCTGTATTGTCTGTCAACGGGACAAGATCAGTTGTACTACCGCCACTTGCTGGAAAAAAGGAGAACCGAGTTGTATCCATCGACCTGGTAAAACCACAACATGTGGCCGATAACCAACAGTAGGCCAAGTGGACTCCCAATAAGTAGCAGAACACCAAGGTTTGCTACCAGTACAGAGGTCCTATCAAAGAGGCTCATCACATTCGAAACGCCTACAGAAGAACAACAAGGACTATGCAACAATGCAATAGAACTTAGACCTCTGAAAACCCAAATAAAGACATTTAGCAGAGACACACCAATCTATACAGAAGTACCAAGTGAAAATGCAAGAAACAGAAATCCTGAACCAATTGGAACAATTGACAGAACTGCATCCGGTTACTTCATCAACTTCGATGATTCCTCTGAAGGTTTCAGCGAACAAAAGACACAGCCATCATCAAAATCCTTTAAAGACAAAGCTAAGGAACTTTTGAAACAACTGAAAGAAACATATCTGGTTACTCCATGGATTGAATTTTGGGTGGGTTTTGGTGCATTTATCCTCATACTTTGGCTCATCATGGTATTTACCTTGGGACGCTTCATTGAGGGAAAATATGCTAAAATGGACACAGCAAGTCAGAACATCAACTTGGTCCTCAAACCACACACATCTTCACACGTCGAGAAACGAGAACTTTCTTCAGAACTTTCTTCAGCCAACTTCACAGCAATTCCAATACCTGGTGGGGTAGCCTGGGACAACACTGACTATGAAATTTATGGTCCGGTCGAGATCCTGAAATATCCACACCAAATCAAGATCTCCTTGAGTGACTTTGCAAAACCAAACTCATTTGCTGATGATTGGGACTTTGAAAGTATAAACAATATGATGTCTGACTTAGTAATGTCTGCTAAATTTACAAAACATGATTATTTGCAAGGTTCTACAAATTATGATAGTATGTATTGCTATAACCATTATGGTAACCATTTCTTGCATAAATCTGCACAACCTAGAAATGTTTTAAATTATAATCAATGGGAACATTGTGCTACACCTCCAAAAGGGAGCTCTAGAACCGTTTATGACAAATATTCATATTTTTCAGGTTTTAACATAACTAATGCTGAAACATTTTATTACAAATTGTCAAACAAGACAGGGATGAAAACCATGATAACCAACACAAAATTGATATATTCAGATTCATTCTTTGAAAAAATGAATACATTTGGATTTGATTATTGGGACAAAAATGTTGATTTGAAAAGTGTTTGGGGTACAAAAGAATGGCAAGTACAGGGTATAGAAGCTTTGTTTAGAGCCTGCATGATCCCAGAACAAATGATATTTTTAAATGACACCGTTCAACAAACCACCTGTCTTGGCTTAGCCAAAATCAAAGATTTAAATAACCTGTCTATTCCAAAGCCAACAATGTTTAGCAATAACTCTGAAACAGATGAAGAAATAGACATAAACCATATACTTAACCAAAACAGAACACATCCTGATTGGAAACAATGGTTGATCTGGCCCACAGATACAAATAACTGTCAAGATAGATTCCTGAATAAAACACAGGGTTTCAAAATGACCAGGCCAGACCCTAGATATCCCCAAAGACATCACCCAGGGATAATAACAACCTACAGTGTGGGCAAATTATGCCTTCAATGGCTACAAACTTCCACACTGCCTGAAATTAAGCAACACCTAACTTTACTTACTGATGGTGCTGACTTGCGTGATTTCATAATGGGACCACGCAAACAGCGTCAAAAGCGTTTCATAGCAGCCTCTGTATATGCAGCATACAATGAGGCCTGGAAGGTTACTCAAATTGAGACAGCAGAAAGAATACGGGAAATTGACCGTATTAATTTGGAAAAATCACTTTCTGTAGTGGACAATGGGTTAATGACTCTGTCCTCCAGAATTTTTTCATTGGACAGCATTGTGTCTTCAGCAATCGATATATTATCGCAAGACTTACTGTTATTACAACATGGTCAGTCACAATTGCGTTCTATTGTACAGCTTGGCTGGACGTTACAAAATCTGCGTTCAGGCTACGTGCCTTGGCGTTTAATCAACACAACGTCACTATTCCAAATCTTTAACCTTACTGATAGACAAATCGGTATGGCGCAGACGGGTGCTGATTATACAATCTTGAGCATTGAAAAACTAGAAAGATTACCGTTGACAATGTCAGAACGACCTGTCAGTGAATGGATAATCCATGGAATCATAAATATTCCAATCTCAACCTTCAGGTTTCAATACTGCCAAAAATATATACAGGCTGGCATGTACGAGAAATTGGGAAAGGGGTACCTTAAAACAACATGGAACCTGCCCTATTCACATGCATGTGTCAGTAACAAAGGACAGAAAGTGTTTCTTAGTGGCAACAATTGTGCTATGTCACTAAGCGGCACGCTTCTGTGTAACGGTATTAGTTTGCACGGAGCCTGTGAAGGGAATTCATACAACCTTTCATGTCACCAGCAAGGCGCACCTGCAACTGAAATAGAACCATTCTTTCAAAGACTCTATAATGGGAGTTACATTCTTATTGTAGACCGCAGATGCTGTAGTCTTATGCCCGGGACTCCTTATCTCGTCACTACGACGGCGAAGGTCAAGTGCTGTGGACGTTCTTTGTTCCCCAGCTCCTTACCAGACAGGGAGGCGAGGGCATGGCCCAGTTTGAAAATTACTTCTATTCGAATAGACACTTTAAGCAGAATGAAAACAGTGCTTCTTCAGACGCCTACAAGGCTCACGTCATCTAAAGAAACGTATGATCTACAAGTCGCAAGGACGACTGCAGAGATACATACATTATTATCAACTAATTCCCCCGTACATTTCGCGGAAATCCTGAGCGAAATCTTAAATATTTCTGATACCACAGGGGTCTCAAAGGTATTTAAGACAGTATTTTCGATGGCATTAACACCATTCAAAGCCATACTGGGTATTTTTCCAGACTTCGTCCATTCGATTTTTGGCGGACTTCCCCTGATCCTAGGACTAATTGCAGGAATCCTATTCCTAGTCCTTATTTTTCGTTATGGCAACCCATGTCACAGATCAAACTCTCGCGACAATGGAAGATACGATCCTAGCCATTGGATACCGGGACCGGATATCAAAAATCCTGGGACTATCCCGGCTTAGAGACCTGAACATGACTTGGTTTCTATCATTTCGACCAATGTGGCAAAGGTGTGTTTTACCTGTACTAAGGTGTCTGCTATGCGGAGAAGAATGCGTGTTAGACACCTGTCTGACGCTACAATCGGATGCGCCGGTGGATGCAGATACACTGTTGGTTCCTACCAAGGTTCACGCACTGTGCTGCCCTCAAAGGCTGCCAATTCTGATGACGGCATTCCTGGAATCTTCACCACTGCGATTGAAGAGTAGTGAAGTTCAAGATGAAAGCAGCATCGAACAGGTACGGCCTTCTGTCAGCAATGCAAATCAGAATGTCAATGGAGACAATCATGCGCATGAATGCATGGTTACCCCTATTTCCGACTTAGAGGAACTTTCCCATGAAGCTGTTGACAGTTTTTTCGAAAGCCTAAATGATATGATGTTCTCTCCGGAACAGAAATAGAGACTTTTGAGTAAACTCGCACACGGCGTTCCCTGAATTCGGCCTTCAACTTTAAAAATAAAGTCACATGAACAATTACAATCCAGTTCACGGACAGCAACTTTTTTCAGCAAGCCCCTAAAATATTTTTCTATATATTTTTTCCCGGGACACTGATTTTCTGCTTAAAGTAAGAGACTATTCCTAGAGAACTAAGATTTCTATTTTAGATACTTTATAGACTTTATAGACTTTAGCTGCCCGCTGGTATGTTCGCAATAGATTTTATGTGATGAAATGGTTTCGACTTTTTTTCTGTATAGCCATATTAAGAGCCATTTCATGTGTATTTCTCATATACCAACAATCGATAATGCATAACAATGCGTGTTCACTTTTGCATTTAATTCATAGCTTAAGTGCATACAATATATATGACTGCAATTTTTCAGTATATTTGAAAATTTCGAAATGCATTTATGTATTTTGGGGTGGTAAGGTATACACTATACTCTATAGTATGTTGTACTATGTTATACTATGCATAGATTAGTAGATATGACCATAGTTAGCGTGGAGTGGGTGTCGTGTATTTCTATAGGTTCTGAATCGATCCCCCTATTCCTGACCCTATTCTGGTTAAACTAACTAGCTAGTTAACTAACAGTCAGCCCATGAGGCAAGAAAACCCCCATGATGCAGATACCGTTATCTGACGCAGTCACACTACGGCACAGGAACGTGTTATCTGATTAGGTCATAACGCTTGAGATCTAATTAGACAAGCGACATTCCTCCAGCCCCTGATAAGGCATACGACGTTCTCATAACAAATCAAACCTATGACAACCTGGACAATCCGTGCGGCCATTGTTTTGATTTCACAGAGAACTTTTGCAAAAGAATGTGCTAACGAGCAAGTCGTATGACATCTTTATTGACGTACCTATGTCCATCCTTACGTCAATCCCGGCACCTTTAAGGTATAAATATTGCCGACCTTGCCCTATGCAAACACACGCGTGGTGACAAGACGGAGCAGCCATACTTGCCGAAGCCGAGAGCCGAAGCAGACCCCGCAGGCAGCAGCCCCGCCTTCCTGACGCGCTGAGAGACGCGCTGCTATCTCAAGCCGAGAGACCCAGCACCGGCGCTTCTGGGCAGCCCTCGCAGGCAGCCTGGAATATCAAGAGCAGAGAAAGAGATACCATTCCTCATTCATCCTAAATTCCAGGTACAGAACTGAATAACCCCTCCTAGAGAATTCTTTAGTTATTCACTTGGCAAAAACAAACTTAAACTAAACTGTAACTTTCTATTCCCGCCCACGCATTAGACTTAGGTCAGGTACACGGGGTAGGCGTATTTAGAAACACCAGTTGAGTACGTTTAGTCAAATGTATATGTGTATGTAAATATATTTTAATCATTTTAAACATCATATGGCTCAGAAACCATATCAATGTTTTTACAGTATTATTTTATACTATTGCTTCTAATGTATGCACTTTACTTAACTATAAGTATTGCAATAATATCGATCCATTTCTCTTGTACGAGAAAAGAGACTGATCAATAAATAACATCTTTTATTGAACACGCCCGTCTCTTCCTTTTCTCTACATTCTGATGAGACTAAGAATGCACGTACTGACTGAGTAAAATAATTGCCTTGTGCTCACACGACTCTCGAGATTGACTCTTGATTAGGGGAGAGCAAAGTTGTCATGTTCTATGGTTGTCAGAAACTAAATCCCTTCTTGTCTAATCAGGGGAGTTCATCCTTCCTTGAACATTCGAGAAAGTTTCTAGCGAACTCTGAGCTTAGCTGGCAAACCCAAAAATTAAGTCTAGTTTCGACAGTAGTAGACCTAGTTAACGTCTGGCCTAGGCCTTTACTGCTGTAGGTACTATTCCAATGCGCAGAGCCTATTGGGAAAATAGGAGCTACACTACAGTTTTACGAGCCCCTAGGGCCTAACTGTAAATTGTGCTATTTAAAGTATTCTGATTAAATAACTTGTTATATGCTTTGGCCTCTGATCTCATAAAGAGTTCAGAGGAGTGTGTTAGTAAATAAATACATATATATTTTATATATATCCTGTGTGGTGTCCTTTCATTTGATATTCAAGGGGTTACATATGGTAAAACAGCTGGCTTTACATGCCCTCAAGAGTCTTTTAGCCTAAAACTGTTCTGTCCACGCTACCACTAGGATAGCTGGTCTATAAGGTTGACTTACAACCATCACCATAAGGGTTGTTTGGACTGGTGCAAGGTGTTCACTAGAATAGTGAACATCATATACCAGGCCAACTTCTCACAAACACAGCTAGCACAGTTGCAGTCACTCTTGCAGGCGAAGCGCGTGAATCGGTTGAGGCCTTAACCTACCCGGGCAGTGTCATAGACAAGCAGAGCGGCTCAAATACAAACGTCAAGGAAAGAAGCTGCAAAGCAAGGGCTGTCTTCATTCAGCTAAAGAAGACCTGGAGCTCCACGGACCTTACATGTCAAAGTAAGATCAGATATTTTTAACATGTGTGCAAAATCGGTCCTTCTGCATGGAGCAGAAACTTGGAGGACAGCAGTGACCACCATCGACACCTGTCTGAGGAAAATCCTTGACATTTGCCGGCCAAACACAATTAGCAACAACATTCTACGGCAGCGGACATCCCAGCACCTTGACCATGAAGAAATCCTGAAAAGACATTGGTGTTCGATAGGCCACACCCACTGCAAGACCGCATCAAACACCACCAGGCAAGCCCTCACTTGGAACACTCAGGGGAAAAGGAAAAGAGGAAGGCCAGGAAACACCAGGAGCTGAGGCCTCTAAGCTGACTGTAAGTAGATGGGCTACATCTGGAATCAGATTGAAAGAATAGCCCAACACAATGATGGCTAGAGAGTCCTGGTTAATGGCCTAGAGCCCAGGAAGTTTAGTAGGCATAAGCAAGTAAGTGATTACATCTTAAAAAAAAGAATGTAATAAAGTTAGTTCAATTAATTAAGATAATAGTGCTGGAGTGTTTTTTTATTTTGTTTTACATTTTACAAAATATATACAAATGATTTACATTAAATTTACATATAAATATTTTTACAATTTTTTAAAAAGTTTAATACATTTTTTTACTTTTCCCTATACTTTACCATAAGGTGCGCTCTACTTAGGAGGTCGAGAATGCCGGCTACGTGTGAAAAGTTACTAGCGGTCACTTTACACTAGACTTACATGTCTCCACGGAATCTAGAGCTCCATGTACGTCTACACTTTGTTGTAGATTTATACTTTTAAATAGTAAATAGCGAAAACAGTTAAACAATTACGCATCGATGAGGTCTTCTTATGGCTTTGATGAATTCACGGGGAGTAACGTACGAAGCCATTCCATTGCGATGTCCTCATCGACGTGGGAGAACTGAGAAGAAAAGTGTCAGTGGAATGCTGCGCAGGGGGGTAATTGAAAAGGTGATGAATCCACAGGCAGATGTATCCATCAGAATTGCACTATTGTGACTATGGAAAACGCGAAATACTGAAGTAAATGATATTTATTAACTTTGAGAATGTCTGGGGTCTGTTTTCATTAAGATGCAGGTTTTAAGACGCCAATGTCCTTGTTTTCAGTTTGGTGAAGGGGCAACAAAGCCATTAGGGCAGTGTAGTTCTGTCTTGTACTGCCCATAGCAACTCCATTGGCCTAACTAAGAGGTCCATTAGGATGGCGGACGGACAAAGTCCGTCCGCCATCCTGTCTGAGGACGGGACCGTCCGCCACAGGGGCGGAGGTCCCATCCGTGGAATTAGGATGCACCCGCCACAGTGACGGGTGCATCCGGCATTTTTAACATTGCGGCACCGCCCGACGCAGTGTTAAAAATGCATGTTGTGCATTTCAAAGCACAACATGACAGGCACCGCGCGGTGCCTGCCATGTTGCATTTTGAAATGCAGGGGGGTACCATAGGTACCCCCCATGTGCACCCCCACCTCCCTCTTCACCCTGGGGGCCCGCAACGGGCCCCCAAAGCAAGGACCGTATGCCTTTTCGTGGCGGCATTGCCACCACGGAAAGGCATAGCCCCCAGCACATCCTAATATGGTTGGCGGATAGACACCGCCACCATATTAGAGCTTTTCCGCCGTGGTCGCCTTGCGAGGATGGCGGTCGCCTTGCCAAGGATGGCGGACGGATCGCCACCGCCTGCATGGTGGTGGCGATACGTCCGCCATCCTAATTGACCCCTAAGAGTGGCCAGGTGCTTGGTTGGGGGGAGGGGGCAGGGGGTTCCCTAAAAAGTGCTCACTTCAACACAGATAAAGCACCTTTATCACTGTTTGAACATCCGACAGGTTGACATGTCATGACTGCTGATTTGGCATTGATTTAGTTTCACAGAAACCCCCGTCTTAGAAGTTTGTTTCTGTGCACTGTGAGTTTTCTCCCAGCACGTGAGAATCAGTGCCAATGCGTCCTGCCCAGAACTGCGTTGCTAAGCATGACGTATGCGGCCGTCGGAAAGCCTGCCTTAAATAAAGCGGGCCTTCGCATGACCCCACAAGCAGCTCATTTCTAGTAGCGCAGCATGCTGCTGATGCTCATCCTCCAGAAACAAATTCGTTTCCGGGGGGCAGGTGAGTAGCGAATAAAGTAGTAGATGTAATGTAAACCGGCGGGGCTCCTGCCATGCTTACCGAGGATGTCCTGCAGTTTCCCCAATTTAAAAAACGTAGCCCAATTCAGTTTATTGCTGAATCATATATTGAAAAGTCATTAGTTTATATATATATCTATCTATGGAAAGCGATAATGATTTAATGTAATGGAATCATATTTCCATATTAATGATTTCACAATAACACAAAAAAACGAACATTTACATTTGAAAAATACTACTGTATGCTTTTATAAATGCATTAATTCAAAGAGTTGGTACACATACTTTTTATTTTCCAATATTTGGAAACGTACTTTAACTTTTCGAATTTGTAGATCTGACTTTTGGGCTAATAAATGGCAAACCACCTCTGAGTCAGAAGCAAAGAAATGAAGAATGTATGGTAAGCGGTACCTTTAATTCCATCAGTTCCTGAGTGTTGGGAGGAGTACTGAGAGCCTTTTCTGCGATCGTCTCAAATTCTTCACATAACCTGAAAGGGAAATACTATTTTATGCAAAATGTATATAACATCAAACTTACAAAGCATTCATTAAAGTAAGGAGAAGAAATTAACATAATTGGATATACATTACCTCACTTCAAAGTATGGTGCAGGTTGCACCTTAACAGAGTCTACAGCAAATGTCTTTAAAAATAACGTGTCCTATGTGTTCTGAGATTGTATTTACCCCATTATATGTCACATTGGACTGTGGTGGGAGGACTGTTTTAGTACTCTGGAGTGTGTTTGCAGCAACACACAAGTGGTGTTTTACCAACGGTGCACAATTAAGCACTCCAGTATGTGAGCAATAACTACCAACGTAATGTTTCTGTTGGTTTGAAGGAACTATAGTACTTGTATTATATTATTGGGTCTGAATTGTCTCCCATAACTCTAAGTCAGTATGTATGTAATAGATGGCCTGGTAGTATGCCCGTGTGCGTACAGACGGATGATGATGATGATGAAGGTTTTTGTACAAAGCACAATTACCCTAAAGAGTGTACTGGCACTGAGAGGGGTGGAGCTGGAGCACAGACTTGAACAATCTCTGAGGAACACATTGAAGAAAAAAGACAGGTAATAAGTGGTTGGCAGAATAGAAGGTGGTTGCCAGCAAGCACTCTCTTGGAGGTGCAAGGCATTTGAAAGTTTGGTTGCTATAAGGGAAAAATAGTGGAATTCAACCCGAGGTCTGGCCTTATGAAACCAGAAAACAGAAGTAGATGCGCAAAAGGACTATGAAGATGAAATGTAGATTGATTACGAAGAAGCGAGTCAGGGAATAAGAGATGGGGGTTAAACTCAAGCCAGTGCAAAAAGAACAATTCATGGACAGAATGCAGAAC
The DNA here is from genome assembly GCF_964261635.1 of Lissotriton helveticus. Taxonomy (NCBI): domain Eukaryota; kingdom Metazoa; phylum Chordata; class Amphibia; order Caudata; family Salamandridae; genus Lissotriton; species Lissotriton helveticus. The sequence continues at coordinate 538,102,882 of NC_136061.1, forward strand.
AATGTCATACATTTACCCCAGTACAGAGATCTGGGCCTAAATTAATTCGTATTTTTTGCTCACCATGCCATTCCAGTTTGGACCCAGCCATATGAAAATCAGTCTTGACCCTGCACACAATGGGACAGTCAAGCCCAAACTGCCAGGCCAGGTCCCCCCTGGACTGGAAACAAGCATCCTAGGACTGGTTTTGGGCTTTCAGCCAGGGCCGGACTGGGATCCACAACCGGCACCGGCAAAGTGCTCGGCCGGCCAGCCCTCCCCACTCGGAGTGGATGGAGGTGCCGCCAAGCTCTTTGCTGGGGCCGGTTTTCGGCAGATTTTGGTACAGGGCCGATTTCGCAGCTATGCTGCAAAAACGGCCCTGTATCAAAAACGGCCCCCAGGGGCCCAAAACCGGCCCCCATGCAAGCGGCGCACCGGGGGATTGCCCGGTGCCCGCTATGGCCAGTCCGGACCTGCTTTTAGCCCTCATCAGCCAGGATAGCTTGACTCCAGTGGCATGGAGAGCACGGGGCCCACGTCTGGGCATGCTTCTTTCCAGTCCAGGCAGGACCTGGCCTGGCAGTTCGGGCTGGACTGTTTCACTGATTCACCAAAATGGCAGAGGTTGCAGAAGTAACACAACACATCCCTTGACTCAGGAAGCCTTTGAGGGTTTCCCTCCTGTCCTACTCTTTATCCTATTAGATGGTGAGGGTATAGTGGAAGGGCTACAAATGGAAACTATAAGATGTAAGCAGGGTCTGACAGCTGTTTTAGTTTTTACCTCCTTCTGCCTTCATGCACCTGGAGACCAGGGATAGCAGTGGCTGCACCAGAGGTAAGTCGAAGGTGGCAGCTACTTCCCCCAGCAATCTCTAACTAATGTTCACAATGCATATTATCTTAAGAAGAAAGAATCGCTACATCCAAAGAAACCAAAGGATTTGAAGGAATTTTTGAGCTCCATGCTGTAGATTTCTACCTTCACGACAGTGTATTAAAGAGAAGGGGAACGTTAACAATTGATTAGAATCTTTTTAGATTAAACTACTAAATGGAAAATCACTGCATGACTTGGTAAGTTGCTCAAACTGAGCGAATGAAATAATCACATTAAAGAAGAGGCAACTACCAAGTATAATTCATTAGCAGGGTTTCATACTTTCTAATATTGGAGGAATGGGATAACAATGTGAGAAGGGGATATGCGAACATATTGGTCACTCTCAGTGACACTTTTATAATGCAGAGATTACAGAAATGTAAATGTGTATTCAGAAGGAAGACTTTCATCATTGAAAAAGCAAACAACATAGTAATTGAAGACTGGACAGGTAAAGTAACTAAACAATCAGAATGTGTGTCTCTGTCTGAAAGTGAATTGAACTTTGTAAACTCTTTGATGCCTTTATGTAGATTTTCTAAAAGTAGTCATTAATATTCATAGTGTTTTGAACATTCTTTTATCTTAGTGGTAGTGGCGGTGCTCTTTACCCTAGCAGATAGGATATCTTATTTTAGGGGTTGTCTTTTGAGTAGTGCATTTTTACTTAAAAATTAAATTGGCTTAACATGTCTGTTGTGGCTCTCCTTCCCTTTTATTCTTATCCTCAAAGAGCTATTATTTAATAATAAGCCATATTAATACTATCCTTATACTTCTGTAACTGCAACATCCAATGCTTGTGTGTATAATAGGGCATATGGGTTCTAGGTGTAATCAACTGGAGTATATAATTGCATCAACAAATTAGCTTTAGGAAAAAAACAGCATAGGATCTAGGTGCAATCAAATAGACTACACTGTTTTATCAAAAAATGTATTAAAACAACATGGTGTCAATTAAACTCAATAAAACGGCTAAGCCTTGGAACATCCTCCCCCTCCACCTCAGAGCCTCATCATCGCTCCAGCAGTTCAGAAAGGACCTCCCAGACCTGGATGTTCAACCAATAGAAGAACAGGCAGCAAGATCTCCCAGCGCCTAGAGACCCTCACAGGTGACACAGCTGCGCCATACAAATCCTGATTGATTGATTGAAGGTATCAGAATAAATTAGACGGAAAAGATTCAACATACAACAGCTGATCCAATTACTGCTGAAATTAATTAATAATCCTAATAGACCCATGGATGTTCAACCAATAGAAGAACAGGCAGCAAGATCTCCCAGCGCATAGAGACCCTCACAGGTGACACAGCTGCGCCATACAAATCCTGATTGATTGATTGAAGGTATCAGAATAAGTTAGACGGAAAAGATTCAACATACAACAGCTGATCCAATTACTGCTGAAATGAATTAATAATCCTAATAGACCCATGGAAATTTATAGGAAGAGCAGGTCACTAAATGATATGCTCACAAAGAGCGAATATTGTTGACAAATCAGAAACATGGTTTAACTTATTGCGTGCGTCGGATGGCCGCCGGCCTTCCGACGTCACGGTGGGCGTGTGCGGAGGACAGCCGGGGGCTGTCCGAACCACGCCCACGCTATAAATCACCCGCACCGCGGCGGAAATTCAGCCGCGGTTAAAGGGTTAAGAGAAAAACTGTTTTTTGTTGCAGTCGTTGCTAAGCCTATTATGTTTGGGCTGAAGAAAGATATAGTGGAAAATCCCTTTATGGGCAAAAAAATTAAAACCAACAAATATAGTGTGGTAAAAGTTATTATGCCATCTATCTACGTGATCTTGTCCCAAAATGCACATTACTGGTACCACCTTACCCGTACATAAGAGGAAAGTTAAACACTTAAGAGCTATTAGGAACAAATGCAGGATAATTTATTAATTGCATAAGTGTAGAAGCTGTTTCTAGTTAGAAGCCGCTGGCTCACCAACAATCTTCCTCCCTTTGTCCCTATTATACCTCTGCTAGGCCTTTTTAAAACTCTGTGTGGCCTCACTAAGCGTGATTTTACGCCTTGGAAGCAGGCCGGACTTTCCACTCTGGGTGACCAATTCCAAAGCGGCCAGATCCTGTCCTTCGAAGCTCTTATGGAACAATTTGCTATTCAGGGAGGTCAGTTTCAATGTATATGGCCTGGCACATAGCATCTTCTGAGGTTTATAGTAGGTGGAGGACTTGGAGTCAGCTAGCCACCATCTGGCGAATGAAAAATGTATTACCTGGCTATCCGTGGCACTCATCACTCACACACAAATCTCATAACTACACTTGACGGATATCTGAGAGACAGAATTCAGCAGATCCCTCCATTACAAGGAATGGGTGGGAGCCCTAGAGTATCCCTGTAGGGTTCCTGCAATGCTTCAGACCCCTACATTAGATGTGCCTCCCTGGCCACAGACTTTAAAAATAAGTTATGGGATTGTCCTACCCTGCACTCATACTGGGCTGAGGTGACACAGAAACCTTTATTAATCACAAGCTTTCTGAGAATGGTCTTGTGGGAAGTTGGGCTGCTGGCTGTTCGATCCTTGGATCTGGCCCTAATCATCACGAAGCATATGATTACATTGAAATTAAACAAATCCATTGCCTACTACTAGTGAGGCTTGGTGGCAAACAATGAGGTTGTGGGATGGGGCAGAGGCCATGATTGTACACAAAGAGGAGGCTAAGGTCTTCCGCGGTCGTCCAATTACTCATGAATGGGACCTGCTCCAGTCAAATTTCATGGGCCCTCACATTGAGAGCTTCTCTTCACCATCAGCCCTGACTCAAGGCAGCTCCTATGCCCCTTTCTTTCCGGAACTTGCTACTTGGCACCTAAATCCTGTTTCTCTAGATTATTTTATAATATATTTTGATGTGGGGGGTGCTGGTATCTAGCTTCTTTTCCCGTCGGACCACTGATTTCACCTAAGGGCCTTTCCCCCATAGTTAGATCTTGGTTTGACAGAATATGCCAAATATTTACTCATTCATCTCTTATTCTAGAACCCTTGTTCCACCCCAGGTCACCAGGGTACCCCTCGACCTCCCACTTACCTTTCCTACGCAGCTTGTTCCATTTTCATATTCTGTAGGAAAGTTTGTAGCCTCACATATACTGAAGGGAATCTATGCTATGTTCATACATCATTGTTTGTCATACAGTGTCTTGATATACACACTGGTGGTGAGAGAAATAACAAATGTATGCACAGAGTCCTATTCGCTGATACCTCACAAACTCCTTTTGTAATAATCCTCATTGTGTTGTGAACTACCACCGTTTACTTCAAAATCAATACAAAAACTTACCAAAATACAAAGGAGTAGAGGCTGTTTGACCTAAACCTGGAGAAGGGATTAGATGTACATTTGCAATAATGAGAACACCGATTGTACCTTTCTTTCTCTTATGTTTTATAAGGTTGTCTTTTTTTTTAGAATAGGAGAAAAACGATTTTGTTTCTCTGTGTCTCCTAATTTTTTTTATTTAACCACGACTAAGAAGAACATGGAATACGAATACGAAATATAGGAATTAAAAATAATAATAAATAGAAATAATTGATGAACTATCCCTGTTTTACCCATGTAAATGAAATATAATTTTCAAAGGGTCTCATCATTTTGATATCATGTGGCCACTGGGGCTGTATTAGATGTATATTAGGTATATTTTATCAGAACTTCCTTATTAAGCGAATAGCCTACACAAATTAAAAAGAATTATATATACATATATGATATCCTTTACAAACTTTAATATGGGCAATATTAGGATACTGTACCAGAATGATTTTATCTTTAGTATTGTAATTTTTATTAGAGATTAAGAGAATTAATTTAAAGGATGAACCAGTGTTTTAATGCTCAACTTTTGAATTGTAGTGTTACAGCATTCTCCATGGTCTTTGAAATCATGTGATGTTATCCTTTTTTAAATTATTTAGAAACAAAATGGCGTCTGGAATAGCCAGTTTTTGGTTCATATATAAAACATTTGAGATCAGATCAGGACATCAATAGACAAAGTAAACTACTGTTTCTCTTCTACCCTGCCATGTGGATTGTTTCTAATGTTGGGGCTGCCTCATAGAAGGCTGACGTCTGTCAAGTTTAGATCTCAATTCCTAGACATTATAAAAAAGGCTTATTTGCGGCTAATAACCCAAAGACTTAGCACCATGCCTACACTACTTCAAATGTTACAGTGTACAGTGTGTAATCAACTTTGTCTCCAAATAACTACTCTCCATCCAAAGGTATATCCAAAATACTGGAAAGAAAATCTAATAAAACCCACACATTCAAAGCCATAAGTGACAATTCGTACCCAAGCAAGTAGCCATTACCCTCTCAATATGGTTGAATCTTCACAAGCTCTGGAATCCTAACTACGCCTCTTATGTACTGGTATATTTACATTTCTAGTCGTCATGGTGCGATGTCGGTGTGCCATCAGAGGAAATAAGGGACGCTCTGATCACCATCAGTGCTTGAATAAAGCTGGCAGGGTGGCTGTCTGTCACTTTAATATTTCAAATATTGGAAATATCCAAAGTTATGGGGATTCTTAGAAAATACGTTCAGCAGAGAAGCTGAGATGTTCAATGTTAAAAGGTACAAATCAGCCTAAGAGAAGCGTCCCTCACTGCCCACAGTACTGTAAATATTCTGAACTGTTGTTTATTTGAATGTAGTGGCCCTGAGGCATGATATTTGCACCAACAAATGGCCATTTTTCACTCAAATGCGACTGTCTCCAAATTCATCAACGTAACTATAGTATATGAACTTGATTAGTATTCATATTGTCACCCACTGACCTGGTGTCGGAAAGTAGACTAGTTTTCATTCCTCGGTTTTAATGTTAAGCATGCAGGTTGACTAGGGGTAGCCGGAGACCGCAGATACTACTTTCCCTTTGGTAAATTTGGCCATACCCTTATGACCCGTCGTCTTAGTGGTTATGGAGGCAAAGTAAAGGGAGCTCAAACATTACTAATGTTCTCCTAAACCAGCAGTAGCAAGATGGAGGATGCCGGTGGGATAAGGAATTAAAATTTTGAGGTCTCAATACCTAGATGTCCTCTAAATGAATGGGCTTGTATTTTTGCCTTGTTTCCTTAGTTCATGTATGCGAGTAATGTACTTCGCGTTTGTCAATACCTTTTTAGGTACTCTCCCTACTTACGTTATAAGGCACATGCCTTTGTAGGAATACTGAGGCTGTGAAGGTGTCAGCATCAATGTAAGGCAACCCTTCACAGTGAGCAACTATAGAAGATCAGTGTGCTAAAGACACACTTCGATATCATAGTAGGTGAATGTGGTCTAGCAGCAAGATACAAAAGAAGCATTGGCAAAGGCAATAGGTCTCACCTATGAGATCTATTGGCTTTAGGAATGTTTTGCAGCCATGCAATACGGCAGCATGGATACATTGCATTTGGCTAAAACTAATTTCAAAAAGTGCTATGACACAGCCAAGGCTAATGTGCTATTTTTTTCAAGTGCATTAGCATAAGGTAAAATATATGTTGTCAATGGATGCTGGGATTGTGGAAGTGCTGCAACTGTTATTTTGCTGTTATAGAAACGGGCCACAGTCCTATCAATAGACCTGGAAAAGGCCTTTGATACAGTTAGTTGGGACTATCTGTTTGAGTGCATGCGAAGAATGGGCTTAGGGGAGGGTTGGCTCAAATGGATCAAAATATTGTATGCTTGCCCAACCTCAAGAGTCAAAAAGGGTGGGACAGTTTCAGCCCAATACGAGATTTCACGTGGCACACAACAGGGCTGCCCACTGTCACATAATTTTTCCCTTTCATTGGAAACGTTGCCCGGAGCATCAGTTCTTCAGGCCGGTTTGAGTAATATCGCATCTTGGATGCAGGCTAATTTACTCAAACTTAACAGCGAAAAGACTGAGGTCATGATTTTGGGTAAAAATAAACATCTCTAAGGGCCTCAGCACTGGCCTACCGAAATGGGTACCCTACCCCAGCCTACCCATTAAGTCTGCAATTTGGGATTTATTATCGATGACAAATTATCAATGAAACAGCAGGCAGTGAAGGTGGCAGCCACGTGCTTCACCATCCTAAAATGTTTGAAAAAAATCTTTTGGATGCTCCCCTGCCACACCCAAAAAACCGTGGTCCAGGCACTCGTGACCTCCAGGCTGGATTACGGGAACATCCTCTATCTGGTGGCTAATAAGGATGTAATACGGAAGCTACAGGTGGTTCAAAATTCAGCCGCAAGAATGCTTTGCCAGATTCCTAAAACATCTTCCACCTCTAGCGCCCTGAGAGACCTGCATTGGTTTAGGATTGAAAGCCGCACCAAGTTTAAAGCCTTGGTATATATGTTCAAGATCAAGGCTGGCACTGCACCTCAATATCTGTGAAATCTGGTTCATCCTTATTTACCCTCCTGTTTGTTACGCTCAACTACCCAGGAAAAAATCACGGTTCCCAGAGTCAAACTTACGAGGATGGGAGTTTGCTCGTTTGCTTACTTGGGTCCTTCCCTGTAGGCGGCCTATAGTTGATCAGTGGAAGGAACTGATGCGGTCCTGGGAAAGCCTATTATTAGTAAATGTCGATGACCGGGGGAATGGTGAAGCACAGATACCAGACAGAATGTTCATAGACACTTAGGAAGAAATACACATGGCTAAAAACTGCCTCTACACACAGAATTTATAGCACTTTATACACTGTTGCTCCAACCCCCACATGGCTGCAGCTGATACATAGAAAAGATACCTTACACTTTGCCCAATAGCTTGACGCCTGCTGGCCTCCCCACCATCCATCATAGACCGGAGATACTCACTGTCACCTATGGTATTTTCTCTGGCGATGGAGCCACTGGCAGCTTTGTTTCTGTGGGGTGGGATTGGGATGGGGCTGGCACTCGATGGCCGCTACCATGTTATATCCCATACGCGGACAACCTTTTGGTTTACTTAAATGAGGCTGTCACTGGATCAGACACCGCCCTATGCCTCCTGGAACGATTCGCCACCCTAACCGGATTGTGAGTCAATAAAACTAAAATCTATCTTTTCCTAGTGTAAGGACATCTGATGAGACCCCCAACACTCCTGAGCGATCTTGACTGGGCCCACACCACGTTTAAATATTTAGGCATCCATATCTATCACTCACTAGCTGACATGCGAGAGGATAATTTGGATAGAGCACTTAGGTCACTCAAATCCTGCGTGATGTTTTGGAGCTCTCTGAAATTGAGCATATAATGGTCATGTTATTTAGACTACTATACTATTTTGCAAACCTCCCGTTGGTGCTGCCCAGAGGCTGGTTTGTCCCCTTGGACTCCCTAGTGCAGTGCAAGACTTAAGGCTAGTAGAGGCTCCTCAATACACAGATATTTACCTCTGAACAGCTAACCGACTGAATAGAAGCGGGCTTGCAGAAGGTGGGAAACTGTTATCGGGAAAGGACCCCCTTGTGGAATTGGTAGAACAATATGGGCTCCCAATGGGGCCAGTTCCTAAGATACTTGGGAGATTTATGGGGCTGTGACAAGGAAGAACCGAAAACTCACCCTATGCTGCATGCAATGCTTTCTCTGGCAGCCGAGAGCAATCAGGTGAAATAGTTTTATATGGGCTTAGTAGAGGCGTCCCTGAAGCCATTAACTAAAATTTGAGATCCCTGGGAACAGGCCCTACATAGGCAATTTACTGATCGGAACTGGGGGAGGATTCTGATGTCACCTAAGATAATACCGCCGAACTCGAGGCTGAAATACATTCAGTTCAATTACATACATATGACCTATCTGACTACGCACAGACTAAAGATAATGCACGTGGAAGAGATGCGGAATTGGCCGAGGTGCGACCAACAAGACGTAGGTTTTATGCACATGGTATGGTCCTGCTCGCTACTGCACCCGTTCTGATCTGAAGTGGTGAGATTGGCGAGCGACACTTGATAAATTGCTGGATGTTCTGTGGAACTATGCCTGTTGGGCTTATTTCCCCGCCCACCATAATGGAAAGTAGGGAATACATTTATTGACCTGGCCATGACCCTGGCCAAGAGATGAGTGGAGATGGCCTGGAAGCTAAAAAAGCTTTAAAAGAGTATCAAGTCCATTGTAAATCTGCTGGGGCTGACTATGTTTCCTCCAGCATCTCTAACGCGCAGAATTGTTTGCGTACCTTATTTACGATGATCAAAAAATGTGCTGGTTCTGATACACAGCCTTATACCTCCTATTTTAGATGAACCACAATGCGACAATCTGGCCAACATTTTTGTAAATAAAGTGGAACAAATACATTTGTCACTTTGCAAAACCCAGTTAACTGTCCCTTCTCCACTGATTTCTGTCAGTGAACTTACCTGCACTGTTGAACCTATCACTAAGTTAGAATCCTGGGTGCCTCTTGTCATTAATTCTTTTAAAAAGATCTTAGGCAGTATTAAATCAGGCTCCCCTTGTGATCTTCTTCCTGTCTCAATACTACAACAGCTTGATTTACCATCGATGTTATTAATCATAGAGCTACTCAATGCTGCCTTATAAGAGGCTACAGTTCCATCCGTCTGGAAGCACGATATGGTTCTTCCCATCTTGAAGAAGGCTAATGCCGATTCTGCCCAGCCATCAAATTTTAGGCCAATTTCTTTGCTAACTATTTACTCTAAAATTCTGGAAAAGCACATACATCTACAACTAACTCAGTTTATTGAATCCTCAAACTATTTACATCCTTCTCAGTCCGGCTTTAGAGACAGTTTTTCGACCGAGACAACTCTCCTTGGAGTTACAGAAATGGTACGACAACGTCTGGACTCTGGGTACACAGTGGCTCTTATATTAATCGATTTGAGCGCCGCGTTTTGACACGGTATCTCACAACGTGTTAATCAAATCCCTTCAGTCCCTCGGCATTTCTGGCCCGGCACTTGGTTGGTTTTCATCTTTTCTCACCAAGGGGACATTTCAAGTCTTATCAACTAAGGCTACTTCTAAAATCTATTTCTCTCCGCACGGGGCTCCCCAGGGCTCTATTTTAAGCCTGTTTTTGTTCAATATATACATTAAACCTCTGGCAGTGATCACCGAAGAGGCTGGGCTGCGACTCTTCTCTTATGCGGACAATACCCAAATAATGTTTTCCCTTTCATTGGAAACATTGCCCGGAGCATCAGTTCTTCAGTTCTTCAGGCCGGTTTGAGTAATATCGCATCTTGGATGCAGGCTAATTTACTCAAACTTAACAGCGAAAAGACTGAGGTCATGATTTTGGGTAAAAATAAACATCTCTAAGGCCCTCAGCACTGGCCTACCGAAATGGGTACCCTACCCCAGCCTACCCATTAAGTCTGCAATTTGGGATTTATTATCGATGACAAATTATCAATGAAACAGCAGGCAGTGAAGGTGGCAGCCACGTGCTTCACCATCCTAAAATGTTTGAAAAAAATCTTTTGAATGCTCCCCTGCCACACCCAAAAAAACGTGGTCCAGGCACTCGTGACCTCCAGGCTGGATTACGGGAACATCCCATCTGGTGGCTAATAAGGATGTAATACGGAAGCTACAGGTGGTTCAAAATTCAGCCGCAAGAATGCTTTGCCAGATTCCTAAAACATCTTCCACCTCTAGCGCCCTGAGAGACCTGCATTGGTTTGGGATTGAAAGCCGCACCAAGTTTAAAGCCTTGGTATATATGTTCAAGATCAAGGCTGGCACTGCTCCTCAATATCTGCGAAATCTGGTTCATCCTTATTTACCCTCCTGTTTGTTACGCTCAACTACCCAGGAAAAAATCACGGTTCCCAGAGTCAAACTTACGAGGATGGGAGGTCACTCGTTTGCTTACTTGGGTCCTTCCTATAGGCGGCCTATAGTTGATCAGTGGAAGGAACTGATGCGGTCCTGGGAAAGCCTATTATTAGTAAATGGTGACGACCGGGGGAATGGTGAAACGCAGATGTATGTATGTATGTAAGGCATACTTGTAGAGCGCGACTGTCACCCGGCGGGTATCCTGGCGCTATGATCTTTCATGACCTGACACGAGAAAACATTACATTTGAGCCATCTATATTGTTCTTGGGAAAAGATAAGTTTTTAATCCCTTTTTGAAGGTGGAGAGGTCTCCCGTACTCCGAAGTGAAAGAGGAAGCGTATTCCACAGCCTGGATGCTGCATAGCCAAAGGAGCGACCACCCATCCGTATCTTCCGGATTTTAGGAACTGCCACCAGAAAGGCTGAGGCAGAACGAAGGGTTCGGAGGGGAATGTACCAAGAGAACATCTCTCGTAAGGAAGACGGACCCAGATCATGAAGAGCCCGGAAAACCAGGCACAAAGCCTTAAATTCCACACGTTGAGATATGGGCAGCCAGTGAAGCTCTTTAAGTGCCGCTGAGGAGGAATGATAACGTCTACGAGAGAGGGCCGATTTTGCGGCAAAATTCTGCACCCGCTGCAGTTTGCCCAGCAAGATGGCAGGGGCCCCCAGAAGCAGTGCGTTGCAATAATCTAATCTACTTAAGATTATGCTCCGCACTACCTCTGGTCTGGTGTTGGTTGGAAGTAAAGGGAGGATCTTCCGTAAGGTGCGCAACAGCACCATACAGGTGGATACAGTTTTATTTACAAAACTGTCAAGTTGAAGATTAGAATCCATCATCACTCCCAAATTTCGAACAGATTCAGCCGCATATACCGTGCCTTGAAAGGCTAACGGCCAGAAGTCATGCGGGAGAGGACGAGGAATACGGTCTGCTGAGCAATAAAGCACCTCAGTTTTAGAGCTATTAAACTGTAAGGAGTACAGCCATTCCGCCGTACTGACCATGCAATGATGGAAAGACTCCTGTGACACTGCATTCTTACCCTCAAAAGAGAAGATAAGTTGCGTGTCATCGGCATAGTTGGTGACTGTAATGCCAAAGGATTTAATAAGCTTGATCAGGGGTCGGAGGTAAAGATTAAAAAGGATGGGTCTGACGACCGAGCCCTGTGGCACACCTTGCTCAACCCTTTTGATGGAAGACTTAAAAGGGGGCAGTGCAACTACCTGATGTCTATTGGCAAGGTACGAAGCCAGCCACTCCAGGGCCGAGCCAGCCACCCGTGCCTCCTCCAGTCTCCTGATCAAGATGGCATGGCTGACCGTATCGAACGCTGCCGACATGTCGAGCAGCACAAGAAATGCTGCTCGACCTAGGTCGGCACGCGAACGAAGGTCATTCAGTACAGTCACATGGGCTGATTCTGTTCCGTGGGCTGGTCTAAAACCGAACTGCGCCGAGTCCAGGCAATCATTGATCTCCAGGAAGCTGGACAGCTGTTTTGTTACCATTTTTTCCATGATCTTGATCAGAAAAGGGAGCAGTGATATGGGTCGATAATTTGCGGGGCACAGGGGGTCCAATGATTCCTTTTTCAGCAGTGGGGAGACAACCGCGAGCTTCCAGTTAGCCGGGACCAGGGCAGTACCAAGAGACTGGCAACAAATAGCAAAAAGAGGAGGAAGAAGTTCATCCCTAAACAGTTTCCAAAGTTTATGTGGAAGCACATCAAGGGGAGAGCCAGACGCTACCCCATCCGCAAAAGAGCAGAATTCCACAAAGGAAGGAACAGAGAAATTGTCCAACTGGGCTTTCCCGGGTTCCAACTCAGAAACTGAGGGAGAGGCCGCCACCAGTACCGGCGAGCTCAGATTGCTTAAAATGGTCCTGATTTTGTCTTCGAAGGCTTTAGCCAACGAGTCACATAGCAGTTGAGAGGCCGGAATAGCTGTTGTTACGCAAGACGGGTGGGATAGACTTTTAACGATTTTGAACAAGGCTTGAGCCTTGTTAGGGGCTAAACAGAGCGTTTCCTCTAGGAAAGTGGCCTTTGCGCACTTAATCTGCGACTTATAAGACGCCAATTCCTGTTTAAAAAGGAGTTTGTCGGCCTCACGGTATTGTTTCCTCCATACCCGCTCAGCGTGTTTACAGCGGAGTTTTTGCTGAAAAAGCTCCTTCGAAAACCAGGGCATGGCGGGTTTGGTTTTAACTCGTATTTCCCTCAGTGGAGCTAGTTTATCCAATGAGGCGGTGATTTGCTGGCAAAGGGAGTTATAGCTTTCATCCACATTGTCGCCCAACAGAAAGCTACATGGAAGTAGCTTAGGTAGGCTAGTGTGTTTCAGGAGTCTCGACCACTGTCTGCCCATCTTGACTGCTCCCGAGCTACTAGCCTTTAAACAAGCCTCTGGGAGGGTTACAGAAAAGAGGACCAGGGCATGGTCTGTCCAACACTGTGGTAAGATATCGCCAACAGACACCTGATCAATGTTAGCAAAGATCAAGTCCAGTGCGTGTCCCTTTTGGTGGGTTTGAGAGAGGACTAACTGCTCCAGTTGAATATTACAACAAGCCAGAGTCAGATATTTATAGGCTGAATCTGTTGGCCCCTCTGGCCACAGATTAAAATCCCCTAACACCACCAATCTGGCGTGGGAATTGGAAAGGTCATAGATTAAATCCGTGAGCTCGGTTATGGCAGATAGGACGCAGGCTGGCGGGCGATAGCACAATAAGCCAGTATAAAGAACCCCACTCTGCTCCTTCAATGAAAAACCCATTAGCTCACAGTCAGGGATCGTTTTGATTTCCAAATGGGAAAAATCCAGCGATTCCCTGTAAATTAGTCCCAGACCTCCTCCTCTAGCCCCCACCTGAGGAGAGTGTATGACCTTATATCCTGGAGGGCAGGCTTGACCCAACTCCACTACACTATCAGTCCTGGTCCAGGTTTCCGTCATGAAGAGAGCGTCAAACTCATGCTGTTCTATGAGTAGCTTATAAGTAGGAGGGTTACCCAATCATAGTCACTGGGACCTGGGTTGAATAGTTACAAAGAAGAGGGGGTCCCAGTGTGGACAAAAACAACAATTGATACAATTTGCAAAATTCAATAAATTAATCAAAAAACAAACGTTGGATCCACAGAGTTTTATTCACTGAGGGATCAAATGTAATGAATACAAAGGCAATTAAATAGCTGTATTAAAGGTTATACAGTGCCCCGGGAGGGAGGAAGGAAGTGATAAAAGTGAGGATAAGGTAGTGGCGGGATTGTGTGACAGTAAAATCAAACATTTGAAATTGCGTAAAGCTGTGATTCGTCTAACAGCAAATGCCAAAACGGCTAATAGTAACCAGAATTATTGGTAGGCATATTCCACATGGTATATTAGATATACATAGTTCAGGCGTGGAATTGCCACAGGAAGAACAACAGTCAACGTTTCGACCCTCTTATCAATGCAGGGGAGGTTGAGATCCTTGCTGTGGGGTCTTCATCAGGACCAAGGGATTGGGGCAGGTAACCTAATGTATAAAGGGAGAGTAAACTAAAATTACAAATAGAGGGGTACAATTCCTGCCTCTTAAATTATCACAATGGTGGTTGGTATAGAGAAGCTAATAGTTGAGAATCTAGTTGAGGTTATTACTAGGATAATGAGTATATAACCGGTTATTTGGCTACTAGCAATTTAGTCGCTGTAAACACAGTAATGTGAGACAATAGTTATTGCAAAAATTACAATGGTATAGACCGCATTAGTAAAGAAGGACAGTATAGTCTGACTTGCGACTGATTAAAGGAAGGACTCGAGTATCGAGATACAAAATACGGCACGGTTCAAGGAGGTGAAACATGGCACAAAGCTAACGTGACAAAGTGGGTAGCTGTGATATAATATCCTGACGCGCTGGTCTTATTAGCTACCCACTTTGTCACGTTAGCTTTGTGCCATGTTTCACCTCCTTGAACCGTGCCGTATTTTGTATCTCGACACTCGAGTCCTTCCTTTAATCAGTCGCAAGTCAGACTATACTGTCCTTCTTTACTAATGCGGTCTATACCATTGTAATTTTTGCAATAACTATTGTCTCACATTACTGTGTTTACAGCGACTAAATTGTCTAGTAGCCAAATAACCGGTTATATACTCATTATCCTAGTAATAACCTCAACTAGATTCTCAACTATTAGCTTCTCTATACCAACCACCATTGTGATAATTTAAGAGGCAGGAATTGTACCCCTCTATTTGTAATTTTAGTTTACTCTCCCTTTATACATTAGGTTACCTGCCCCAATCCCTTGGTCCTGATGAAGACCCCACAGCAAGGATCTCAACCTCCCCTGCATTGATAAGAGGGTCGAAACGTCGACTGTTGTTCTTCCTGTGGCAATTCCACGCCTGAACTATGTATATCTAATATACCATGTGGAATATGCCTACCAATAATTCTGGTTACTATTAGCCGTTTTGGCATTTGCTGTTAGACGAATCACAGCTTTACGCAATTTCAAATGTTTGATTTTACTGTCACACAATCCCGCCACTACCTTATCCTCACTTTTATCACTTCCTTCCTCCCTCCCGGGGCACTGTATAACCTTTAATACAGCTATTTAATTGCCTTTGTATTCATTACATTTGATCCCTCAGTGAATAAAACTCTGTGGATCCAACGTTTGTTTTTTGATTAATTCATTGAATTTTGCAAATTGTGTCAATTGTTGTTTTTGTCCACACTGGGTTCTATGAGTAGCGCTATCTCCATGAAATGCTTGCTGAGTGACCTCACATTGAGCAAGCCACAGGACAAGAAATTCTTACCCTTAGTGGGTATAGGGGGCTGCAAGTCGTCTATGTCACGAGATTTCCAGCTAAGGAGCTGTTCTTTTGTGTAAATTAGAGAAGAGGGGGCGGTAGGGGCAGCATTTCCAGCCGCTGGCGCGCCCAGTGCGCGAACGGGCGCAAACGGGCTTACCTCTGTCGCCATTGTTATTTATCGCCGTAAGCGCGGGAGTCCACCGACGCGAGCCTCTAGCCCGCCACCCAAGATGGCGCCTAGTAAACGGCCCGTGCGCCCTGACCCTCACCCAATATGGCGGCTAGCGCGGCGCTGCGAGTATCACGTGCAGTCCTACAAGCAGTCCTACAAGCTATATCCCACAAAGTGCGGGTGCGGACACGATTACAGTGCGGGTAAGTCCTCACAGCCTAAAGCCACTAAAGTAAATAAAAACGCGAGTGCGAGTGCGCGTGTTACAGCGCGAAATGTGCACAGTGCAAATGAAAATTTTAAAAGTATTAAAAAGCTGCCAATGCAGTAACGCGCGTGCAGGTTACAAGGATCTACCAGAGGAATGGGAAGAGGTTCCTTAAATGCGTCCAAAACGCGGGAGTCCACCAACGCGAGCCTCTAGCCCGCCAACCAAGATGGCGCCTAGTAAACGGTAGACAGAATGCTCATAGACACTTAGGAAGAAATACACATGGCTAAAAACTGCCTCTACACACGGAATTTATAGCACTTTATACACTGTTGCTCCAACCCCCACATGGCTGCAGATGATACATAGAAAAGATACCTTACACTTTGCCCGATAGCTTGACGCCTGCTGGCCTCCCCACCATCCATCATAGACCGGAGATACTCACCAACGGTTTTTTGCACACCACACAAGTTGTACTTATTCCTTTGTAAGTTTATGGCCAGTTTCTATGCACTGCTGTTGTTTTTTTATGGGTGTAAATATGCTGTGAATTCCCATTAGATCAGCGACATATAAACGCACACAGGACACGTTTGGCCCTAGTCAGCCTAGATAACACTATAACTGCCACCCAGATACCAATATTGAAGGGTAATGCAAACAAAATGTTGAGTACTTCACTGTTACCAAGTCACAATTAATGTCTTTGTAATAATGTAAACAGATGTACTGAATGCCGTACAGCCTCCCTTTCTATTATGCATGTGTATTAGAAATGTTTAAAAAAAAATACAAACAAAATACCTTTTTTTATAAGGGCATTAGTGCTGGATTCATCGCACTCCATTATATATATATATTGATGTGATAAAGAAAGCCCAAACTGATTTTTATTCTCTACTGATGGGATGGCGGTCTTTTGGACTCATCAGTATGGATGAATTGAAATTTTTGAAAAATGACCACCCCATTATGCCAGTTCTATACCTGATCCCCAAGATTCATAAAAATCCAGTTAAGCCCCCGGGAAGACCCATTATTGCAGCATGTGGTGGGTTACTGGAAAAAACAACTGTCTATGTCGATTCATTCTTGCAAGAACATGTGCAAAATCTACCATCTTTTGTTCAGGACTCGAATGATTTCCTTCGTAAAATTGATGACATAGAATGGGATCCAAGCTGGTGGTTAATTACACTGGATGTCACATCCTTATACACCAGCATCATCCATTTAGATGGTATTAGAGCTGTGGATTTCTATCTGGGTCAGAGACCTTTGTTGATGGCTGAACACAATCGTATGCTTATATCTATGATCACTTTTTGTTTGAACCATAACTTTTTTATGTTCAACAACAGGTATTACCAGCAGGTCAGGGGTGTTGCCATGGGGGCCTGCTTCTCTCCCAGTTATGCCTGTTTGCATATGGGCTACTGGGAGAGGCAGGTCCTCTATGGTGAACACTCTGACATTGCGGCCAGGTCGATTGTACGTTGGTATCGTTATATTGACAACGTGTTTTTGATTTGGAGTGGCACTCGGCTAGAGGCTGAGCAATTCATTAACACTCTCAACTGTAACAACTTTAATCTGGCATTTACATCAGACATTAGCCAGGACCAGGTACATTTCTTGGACATTACTATTGAATCTTGCCAGGGGCAATTACAGACCAAGCTCTTCAGAAAGCCCACAGCAGGTAACACTGTGCTCCATGCCCAAAGTCACCATCCTGCCCACCTCATTCGCAGCATACCCTATGGAGAGATGCTGCGGATGAGGAGGCTGTGTAGCACTGATGTACAGTGCAACCTAGCACAGGAGGCGAGCAAGACCAGGTTCCTGGCTAGGGGATACAAGAGAACCGAGATTGATAGGGCAATCTGTAAGGCCAATGCTTTGCCCCGGAATCAGATACTGGAACGAAAGCAAAAATCCACCTCAATGGAAACCAAAACACAGCCAGTGAGACTGATCTGGGCCTACAATAGGCAGCATGGCGTGCTCAGGAAAATCGTTACCAAGTATTGGGACCTCATTAAATGCGATCCCATTATTGGAGAGAAAATGCCGGCCAAACCGCTTATCACCTTTAGAAAAGCATATTCTATGCAGGACGCGTTGGTAAAGCCAAGTCCTGAGGTGGTAACCCGCAACAACTGGCTGGACAAAAGTAAAGGCTTCAGAAAATGTTCCAGCTGTAAAGCCTGCCTCCATGGCGTCAATAAAACGGAATATATGGTTCCTTTTTCAACTACCACACGTAAGATCAGTAAACAATTGACTTGTAAAAATGATCATGTGGTATATGTGCTGGAGTGTCCTTGTGGCCTGCGATATGTTGGTAGCACCAAACTGCAGGTGCACAAGAGGATACTCCAGCACATACGGGCCATCAATACCAATGACACTACATATCCAGTAGCACGCCATTTCAAAGAGAGTCACAACAACAACAGTGCTCTTTTGAAATATTATGCCATCGACTCGGTTGGTCCCTTGAGAAGAGGAGGAGACAGAGAGGGGATGTTAAGAAAATTGGAAACCAGATATATTTTGGAATTGGACAGCAAAGCCCCAGGGGGTCTCAATTCCACGGAAGATCTTTACACTTGCTTGTAAAATCCATCTAGATGACACACTGGTCTAACTGCCCAACGGGTGTCTGCTCCCGGTCCATGGTATCTCCCTTCTTTCTTCCTTCCAATGTCTTTTCTCGTGGCAGATAATGTACTGGTTTGGATTAGTCAATCTGAGAACATGAATTGAATATGGCTATATATATATTAATCATCTTACATCTAAATAGCTAGCTGAAGACACAATCTATTCTATCCTAGTCTAGGATTAGGCTATGGTTTGTACATATACAAATAGGAAAAACAATGAATCAATATACAAAAAAATATATAAAAAAATAACAATGATATGTAATCAAGCACTTTGGTTCACTGTCATGGTTGGTTGCACCATCGCTTGTTTGATGTATAGGCTTGCTAGGCAACTTTAGACTGAACCCTGTTTAAAGTTAGGGGGCTGCGATAAGGTATTTTACCAGCTATTATCTCCTCCAAAGTCAACATTGGAATTACGATCTTATGTGTATATGATATTGTTCTCATGGCACCTCATGGTGTTTCCCACATTTTGTTGGCACAATCGTATTCATACTTTTTAAACTTAGTATGTTCAATTCATTTATCTGTACATATTTATTAAATTCGTTTACGGTATATTTATTTTGGATTGAATGTATTGCACTTGCCTTAATACTCATTCCTTCACAGAACGAAAATTAATTCAGTGTGTATATACATTATTGATTTTGAGTTTGTAAATATATGTACATAGGCAACAAACTTTTATCGAGATATGCCAATTTGCACAAACAATGATGGTTTTGCACATTAAGATCCTTTGATGCTGTAATACATATATCATATATTGTTGATGGGGATTATCCCGGTATGCACTTTATAGCCTAGTAATGTGACTTTTATGTCTATTATTTTACTTCGCAAACCATGTGATATAGGTCACCAATCATGGGTTCAGGCACATTGCACTTGCACTTTAAATTCTGTCTTCCCTCCCCCAAGCGTCATGTGATCAAGGCCTCTGTGCAGGCCGAAACGTTATGTCGAGGTGGGCCCTCCACGTTACTGAATAAAACTACTGCTCACCTGCACCTTGGGTCGCGTCTCTTTATCTGCGCATGGTATCCAGCGATTGGGCTCCTGGCGAGAGATTTGGAGATTGTTCTTATATATATATATTATATATATATATATATATATATATATATATATATATATATATATATATATATATATATATATAAACTAGCAGCCCGCCCCATCGTTGCCTGGGGCAGAAAGGGGCTGGGGGCAGCATTTGAGGCTTGCGTGCACTCCCGCCCCGGCCCCCTCCCGCCCGTGTCCCGGAGAGCCTGATCCTTACCTGAGCCGCCGGTCCCGCTCCAGGCGCCCCGCCCGCACAGGCCGCCACTTCGCCCAGCAGCAAGCAGGGCCGCGGCAGTCCTCCCAGCAGGTCGCGATCTTCGGCGCCATTTCAGGAAGTGTTGCCAGGCAGCGCAAACGCAAATGATGTCATCACGCAGACGTCACGGCCGGTGCTACTTGCAAGGGACTACTTTATTTTTATTTCGAAATTTTTTAAACAACGTATATTTTTAATTTTTAATAGCCTATGTCCTTCTGCTTGCCCTGAGGTTTTCAAAGATGTCATGGGTGTTTTGATTGGTGGTGTACTTTTCGAGTTTACCTGGCTCAAAGGACACAGTTCTCTCTTTACAATAGTAGTATATATATATATATATATATATATATATATATATATATATATATATATATATATATATATATATATATATATATATATATATATATATATATATAACCTACTTTTTGATTGCTGGAAGAGGAAGAGGAGGAGCTACGCGAACCGTTTGGTGCTGTGTTGGAAGCAGCCGAGAGCTGTGAGCCGTTCACGAGCCGCTCTGAGCCCTGAAAACAAAACAAAGCAAAACCCGACCTAAAATTGCGCTTGGCCGAGCCGGGTCGGGCCGGTGGAGCCGCCGAGTTTCTGCACTCCCGCCGGCACTAAACACCAAGCGCCATAAATTGGCTGCCACATCAAAGTCATTGTGTCGGGGAGGCGCTCGAGGCGTTTTTTTTTGTTTGTTTTTTTTTTTTTTTTTTTACACTCAAGTGCCGGAGCGGAGCGGAGCGGTCATTGTGGAGCCCGGCTGTAACTGACCCTGCGGCAGCTTCTCAGCCGGGAGCTGCAGGGGAAATTTCAGACGTTCGGATGCTGTAAGTACGAGTGCGAGCAGAGGGAGGGAATGAGGAGAGTAGGCGAATTTCAGCAGAATGCCCATTCCAGTTCCTGACCAGCCCTCATTACTGACACTGCCACCGCCATTGCCACCAGGCAGCCGGGAGAGAAGGTCCGGAGGGGGCCAAGCGGAAAGTTGTAGGGGCGCCCGCGCTTCTCCCTGCACCCAGAACTCAGCACCCAGTGTCCTGAGCCCTGTCCCGTTCTGCCCTCGCCCAGCTCTGCACACCGCTTACCGGAGCCCCGCATTGAATGTTCTGATGGTCTGGCCCAGGAGGGCGTAAGCAGGTGCAAGCGGAAAGCCTGCAGGGGGCCAGGTGCAGCAGGACGGCGGCCGCTCTCGCAGAGCAAGGGTGAGCCAGAGCTTTGGCCAGCTTGCCCTGCTGATTGGTGGCACGCATAGGAGCTCCCGGAGATTGGAGACCGTGAACCGGGAACAGAGAGCGGGGCTTAGCAGGAAACTTGTAAAAGCTGTAAAAAAGTCCTGCTAGTGGATAATCTTCTGGAAAATCTGGTAACCTGCATTATTCTGAATAATAAAGTGGCTACATTACCTGCTTGAACCTCAGAGAGCGAGTGCCTACCTCGCATACGCTGCTAATCCTCTTTTCTGGAGCCCGGAGCCTGTTGGTCTTGGTCCCCCTCCCGCAGCCGCACTTACCAACCTGAAGCGGCCGCCGAGTGGAGGGGACCACAGGACTACGTATCCCGGCCTGCCCCGCAGCGGAAGACGCCGCAGACTTCGTGCCAGGCGGCGCATAACAGCGCGTCACCCCGGTGGAGCGGGTGACGCCGCTTGAACCTCAGAGAGCGAGTGCCTACCTCGCATACGCTGCTAATCCTCTTTTCTGGAGCCCGGAGCCTGTTGGTCTTGGTCCCCCTCCCGCAGCCGCACTTACCAACCTGAAGCGGCCGCCGAGTGGAGGGGACCACAGGACTACGTATCCCGGCCTGCCCCTCAGCGGAAGACGCCGCAGAATTCGCGCCAGGCGGCGCATAACAGCGCGTCACCCCCGCGTCGCGGGAGCGCCCGGGCAAAGGGCGGGCCCTCTGTGGCCCTCAGTGGCCGAGGTAGGCCGGGCTGGGCCCCGGTATTTTCTACTTCTTTTTTGTTTTAGTTTTTGTTGTACGCTCGTATAAAATACACAGATTGATATTCTGCGAGGAAATACGTTATTCGCCTGTACGAGCGTTTACCTTCTCTCCCTGTGGATTCATTTTTTACTGACTGTTTGTTCATATTCTGGATTTATAAACCTGCTGTAGGGCTAGATTCTCTTCTGTCATCATGACTGCAAAGAAATTACGTTCTGGGAGAGTCCTAGGGGGGAGGTCATGTATAAAAACAAGATCCAATCCCCTGAGAAACAAATATGAAAATAGCGTACAACTGAAAGGTCAGCTGCAGTTGCTGCAAATTTGGGAAAAAACTGCCAATAATCCCATAGAAGTCCCTATAACAACTGATGTTGAAATAAGAACACAATCGCAACTGCAATCCAATGTGGTGAAAGATCTTAATCTTAAACGATGGAAACAAATAAGCCTTCTCTGACTCAGTCTAACGATGTAATCCTTTCAGCATATACATCAAAAGGAGTCGACCCTGATCCCATGTTAACAAATTCGAAAGTACTTCAGCACAATACTTCTAAGGGAATAGAAAATGCGGAGGAGGATATAGGAGAAGTATCTATTTCGTCCAGTATCGATCTTGAACTCTGTGGTCGCTATATGGACAAGAGAACTTTGACTCAACCTGAGCACAGTAAAACTCCTAATGGAGCAACGCCATCAGGGCTGCTGCTATATAGTAGCACTCCTTCCTTCAAATCTAATGACATCCTTTCAATGCAGAGTGATTTGAAATCTCCACAACTTAATCTATCGGGGATCTGCTCTTTTACTCCATCCGGCTATCCAAAAAATGAAAAACCGATCTCTGAGTCTCTGATAGCACTTGAACAAATACTGTCTTCTATATTACTTTTACTTGGTAGATTTGCAGTGAGCTCCGACTGCATTTTGACTGCAGTTACCGAGATATTGAAGGCACTGCTGGCTAAAAACGCAGAGAATGTGACTATTCCTCCTACTGAATTTGTTGTCCAAAAAGTCGTAGATAACACTAATTCTTTGGATAAAAATGCACCGTTGGGGATGACTATAAAGGTTGATATTCATGAGCCCTCCGAGACCCCTACCCTATCTTCCTTAAAACAGAGAAAAGATTTAGAACCTACCGTGAAGGAAGAAAGTTTGGTAGAGGTATTACACACGGCCGGAAATGATCTTTTTCCCATCTTTATCCAGGAAAAAAAAGAACCTGAAGGAACTTTGACGACTAATAAAACAGCAAAAGTAAAAACTAAAGGGAAAAATAGGAAGTTGCTTCGTAAATACAAAAAGAAAAGACAGAGGCAAATTATTTTCCAAAAACACATAATATCTGAAGTGCCTGATGTTATAGAAAGTGCAGAAAGTTCAATATTGGATACTCCCGCCAAAGAGGTAGTGGGTTGTATCACTAACAATGTATTGGAAGGTACCCCTGCTGAAGGTACCATGAATGGGGTAGTTCCATGCTCTGTGGTAAATGTACTAGAACCCCTAGCATCAGTTGTTGAAGATATAAGAAACATGCCTATAGTAACAAAGGTACTTAATCCATCTGCACCTACTTTTCGGCCCCAACCTGATGTAGCTAGGAGTTCAATTATTCAGCCAGTGAAAACACCTATTTTATGTGTGGATACTTTGACATTGGATTTTCTTCCCTTATTTGATTTAGATCTAAAATTCAACAGATCTTGGTTGCTTAACTGCTTTAAAGAAATAGAAAGCTTAAAACTAATTTTGTCAAATGATATTGATTTGGTCTCACCAATAAGATCTGTAAATGGGCAACGAACAAGGGTACAATTCTACTCTAAAATAATTGCTAATCTTGTATTCCAACAAGCGGAAGTTTTTCAACGTAGAGGGATTGATGTGTTACCTATTGTTAATAATGGACAGTGTATTCCCTCTAGAGAAAGAATTACAAAGTTGGGTTCTAGGCAGGAAGACCCATCCACTTGTAGTAAAGATCTAAAAATCTGGGTCTCTAGAGGTAAACGAATGGTTTCTCAGGTACTCCCTCTACCGGACAACATTGATACTTCTCTAATAGAAGACAATCAGATGTGGAATTGGTTGCCAGGAGTTCTATCAAATAATACAACGAACAACCCACGACTATTTCAACATCTTTAACAGTCATTTAAAAATTGTCTCTTGGAATGCTGCAGGCCTGCATAATTGCCCAGAGAAACTTGATTTTTTACTTTCTTTAAAGGCAGATGTGCTATGTATTCAGGAAACATGGTGTAAAAATCTCCTATATGGAGGGAAAGATTATTTTGTCCTGGAGGCCCCCGCTACCCCTTCTAAAAAAGGCCATGCAAAAGGTGGAATTGCCTGTTTGTTATCTAATTCCTTACAATGGCAATTCTCCCATTACACGGACACTAGTAATCTTTTCCAATCAATAACTATTAATAATCTAGCGTCAGTGGGTAGACGGTCTTCATTTATAATTTTAAATGCATATATCCCACCTGAAGATATTTTTAATACTGTTCTAAAGCGAATGTTTTCTTATGTTAAACAAATATTAGAGCTCGATCACCCCCCCTATATTTTACTCGTGGGTGACTTAAATAGCAAAGTGTCTAATTTAAGTCTAGACATGTTTAGAAACAAACCTAAGGAAGAAGCATATAATATACCACAAGCACTCTTTCCTACTAAAATAAAAACCAATAAAAGAGGAAAGATACTGCTTGAGGAACTCAGCCACTTAGAGGGGCTTATCGTAAACGGTAGGATGCCTTCTGACACTCCCGCTAACTTTACACATGGCTCATTTAGGGGTGAATCTATTTTGGATTATGCAATCACGGACTACGATACGTTCTCTTTTGTCCGAGATATGGTGATCTCTCACTCCTCTTTGAGCGACCATAAAATGATTAACATAACTATCTCAATAATTCCTCCAGAAACTAATTCTTGGTCCTTAGTGAACAGAGGAATGTCTATTAAATGTAAGTCTGGAAGATGTTTCTGGGACCCTATCTGTATGAAGGATGTACAAAATATTCTTGCCCAAACTTTACTAGAATTAGATGAATGGCAAGGTATGGAATTTCTACATCTCGAAAATTTTATAAAGAAACTTACCAAGATAGCTAAGAAAACTGGAAATTCTAAAAAGTTACACTTCTCTCCTAGCATATTATTAACTTTAAATAAGGAGATAAATAAACTTGTGAGGCAACAGTACCTTAATAGATCTAAGGAAAATGAGCGTAAGTTAGCCTTATTAAGAAGAAGGAGGGTCAGATTGAGATCTAAGTTAAAAAGAGAAAAAGAAGATTCTCTCTGGATTAGGCTAAGAGAGGCTTCGACTTTTAACAATTCTAGAGATTTCTGGTCCATAACAGGGAAAGGATGTGGATCAATAACAACCCCCATCCCTATCTCTATTGAGGAAGATGTCTGGATACTATTTGTAACTAGCTTATATGCACCCAACGGTACAGTGAGGGATAAATGGGATCCAGCCCCAAATAGAGAGCATAAAATAGAACTCCCTACCGAGAAATCCATAGCTACCGTGATAAAGAGTATGCGCTCTTCCGGAGCAATGGGTCCGGACGAACTGCCCATGTCAATAATTAAGCAAGACGTCACCACCTGGAGTAGGATTCTTCTCCCAGTGTTTCAAGCATGCTTTATATCAAGAACAGTCCCCGATTCTTGGAGGGGAAGTATATTAATCCCCATATTTAAAAAGGGTGATCGGGATAAGCCTATTAACTATCGTCTAATAGCTTTATTGGACTCAATAGGAAAATTTTTCGCTAAATGTCTTTTAATGCTAATAACAGATTGGGCAGAATTTAATGGTATTTTACCCATGGAACAAACGGGATTTCGCAAAGAGCATGGAACTCTAGATAATTTGACATTATTACAGGTGATTGTGGACAAGTATGTACGTGTTCGTGGTGGTGGCATATACGCAGCATTTATAGATTTCTCCACAGCGTTTGACAAGGTGGACCGTCCAACGCTGTGGAGAAAGCTGGCTGCATTGGGTATGCCAGTGTACTTACTCGAATTAGTTAGGTCTCTTCACACGAACACGTGGTGTAAAGTGCTACAAGGCGGAGAAAGGGGTCTTTCTCAATCTATCCCTTCTCAGAATGGGTTGAAACAAGGGTGTATACTGGCCCCAATATTGTTTTCTCTATATACGGCAGACCTACCATCTTCCATTGCAGCTTGTGAGGGACTAGCCCCGACAATTGGAGGGTCATCCATATCGGTCCTAATGTATGCGGATGACATACTGGTTTTAGATTTAACCCCGAAGGGTTTATCTAATCGTCTACATGCATTGAATCAATTTGCTGAAGCACATTACATGAAAATCAATATATCGAAAAGCAAAATCATGTGCATTTTTGGTAAGAAAATATGTAGGTCTGGAAGTTATAGTTGGGCTATAGGTGGACAAAAATTAGAGGTGGTTAAAACCTATATCTTCTTAGGCAAAATAATCTCAGCAAACCTTAGTGAGAATCCCCATATTGAACACAATTCACGTAAAGCGTCGGCCCATGGCATGGGGTTATGTTCCTTGTACAATGCTACAGGGAAGAGACATTTCTCACTTTTTCTGGATGTATTTAGAGCAAAAATTCCTGCAACTCTACTATATGGAATTGAATTAGTGGAATTGAAACAATGGGGATTTCTGCAAAAAATGGAAGGAAAGGTTTTAAGAAAAATCTCTTCCTTTAATACAGCATGCTCTACATCTTCATGCAGGCTGGAATTCGGACTCCGAAGTTGTTGGGTACAGGGGTTGGTAGCCCTCGTAAGATGGGTAGCCTGTCTGGCCAGAGGTAAACCGGGTTCCTTACGAGAAGCCACTAAAAAGGAACTCTTGGGCAATTTTAACGAGTTCTCTTTGTTAGTAAAAAACTTTAGAAAAGCAGTATTTTTGTTAGAACTGGATGAAAGCACTTTATTCCTACTCTCACCTTTTGAGCTAAAGTCTAAATTAAAATGTGCATCTTGGGAACTCTGTTATAAATTGGATATACTTGCCCAACCTAGACAAAAAGAAAGGGAATCACTGGTAAAAACATATATCCCAAAGCTGGCCCAACAATACCTCATTTGGAATATTCCTCATAGAGTCCGTAGGTTATGGTACCTTTTAAGACATGACTTGCTTCCATTAAATCTCCTTTTAGCAAAATGGTATGGGGTATCACCAATATGTAATCTCTGTAATAATGCTGTACAGGATCGTAATCACGTCTTATTTATTTGTCCCGCATTGCGCCCATTGCGCTATAAATGGTTAAAACCAATTTGTCTACAACTAGGAATTTTAAATGTAAAAATGTTCTTCCATGCACTTTACTGTCCACCAAATGAAATGTTTTGTTCCAGAATTTTAAATTTTTTTAAAGGGTTTTTAGATATTTATTAATGATGTACAGGGAGATATTTGATGATCGCTTGACCAGTAGATAAGTAGTGTTTCCTTTCTGTCTTGTTTTGTGATTTATTTGTAATTAATGTTGTATAATTGTGTGTTTATTTTTATGTGGCCCTCATTGAGAGCCAAAACATAATAAACTTTTTGACTTTTGGTTGTATTACCTACTGGCAGTCGCCAGTAGGTATATATAGTTAGGATTTTTTTGAATAGGGATTTCTGAAAATTCTATGTTGAATAACTTTGGCGTTGATGGACGGAATTGGCTGAAATTTTCAGGAAAATGGCACATTTTGTTTCTGAGCGTCCCCTGAAAGTTTGGGGGGGTTTCGTCAAGCGGGGGCCGAGAAAAAAGGGGGGTCCCAAAACGTGTTTTTAACATTGAGTTTTCCATAGGGCGGTTGGACTCACTTTTAGCTCGAACGGCTGAATGGATTTCCACAAAACTTGGCAAAATTGTAGGGACTGGTAGCCCAATGTGCCTTTGCTATGTCTCAAGATATATGCTCCAGTGGGTTTTACGAAAATTAACTTTGAAAAATATATATTGGGCTACATTGGGCTATATATATGTTAGAGCCCAAATGTAGCCCAATGTAGCCCAATGTAGCCCAATGTAGCCCAAAGATGGCCACCAGAGACAAAAAAAAACCAAATGTAGCCCAAATATCAGCCAGATGTAGCCCAACTATAGCCCAATGACAGAATGTCCCAGAGTGTTCTAAAGAACAACTAGAACGCTAACAGTCTTCCTTATGACAAAAGTATGGCACACCTGAAGTCATCTTGATTGGAATAAAGTGGTAACACTTAATACATTTAATTTGAAAAGGAACAAAATGAGGGGTTTCATTTTGCCATAGAAATGTTATATATATATATATATATATATATATATTACCTACTGGCTATCGCCAGTAGGTATATATAGTTAGGATTTATTGGAATAGGGATTTCTGAAAATTCTATGTTGAATAACGTTGGCGTTGATGGACGGAATTGGCTGAAATTTTCAGGAAAATGGCACATTTTGTTTCTGAGCGTCCCCTGAAAGTTTGGGGGGGTTTCGTCAAGCGGGGGCTGAGAAAAAAGGGGGGTCCCAAAACGTGTTTTTAACATTGAGTTTTCCATAGGGCGGTTGGACTCACTTTTAGCTCGAACGGCTGAATGGATTTCTATGAAACTTGGCAAAATTGTAGAGACTGTTTGCCCGATGTGCCTTTGCTAGGTCTCAAGATATGTGCTCCAGTGGATTTTGAGAAATTAACGTTAAAAAAAATATATATATCTGTGACAGCGTCCCGGTTGTTGTGTTGTGTGGGTGATGTAAGTACCAACATGTAGGTACCAATGAAGAGTCTAAAATTCAATGTACACCGTCTCCTCTGTAGATATTTTGTATGTTCTAATATGG
Organism: Lissotriton helveticus; assembly: GCF_964261635.1. Lineage (NCBI taxonomy): Eukaryota > Metazoa > Chordata > Amphibia > Caudata > Salamandridae > Lissotriton > Lissotriton helveticus. The sequence continues at coordinate 538,131,684 of NC_136061.1, forward strand.
GTTATTTAAATGTAAATGTGTGGAAAAGCACTTCATGCTTTAAAGCAATTGTATTTTTGAACTGATTGTTCTTTCCTCTTAGTCCTCCTCTTTGTTTTTTTCCCCACTCTCTTCTTCAGCATGATAGTTGATAAATTTGTTCCCTCAAAAAATGTATATACATAAAAAAATTATATTAAATACATATAAAATATATTTTTCCTTTAAAAGAAGAATACATTTTACAGCTTTTGATATTTGCTATTAAAAAAACATTGAAATTCACTGAAAAACCATAGGTTATAGACCATATATAGTTAGGAATTAGCATTTACAAAACCTTGAAAATTCACTGGAAAAACCATAGGTTATAGACCATATATAGTTAGGAATTAGCATTTACAAAACCTTATTTTACTCACACAAAACCATTGAAATTCACATATATAGTTAGTTGCACTAACTATATATCGCGCACCCGCAATCCACTGCTGATCATGTCACATATTACATCATTCATGACATGGTCATTGACATCACTGATGACATCACTGATGACATCTCAAATGACATCACTGATGACATCACTGATGACAACATCCAGTGACTGTATGTTTCTGTAAAGTTAAAATATGTCTTACATATTGAAGAATGAGTGGATGTATAAGTGTCTGGATGAAGGATTTAGTAGGTGCATGACTGACTGTATGAGTGAGTGATTAAATGTATCTCACTGAGTGCATGGGTTAGTGACTAAACTGTCTTAATTTGTGCATCATTATGTCTGTTGTTCTGTAAACTGCTGCATGTGTTGATCAGTAGCTATATGAGTAACTATATGGGTTATTGATTGGTTGCCCAAGTATTTGTATGGGAGACTGAGTGTGTGTGTGGGTGGCTGGGAGGTGTATGACTGTGCATAGATGTGTGAGCAGTTGATTCACTAGATGTATGGGTTCAAAAGTGCATGTGGAAACAGCTGTATGGGCGGTTGACTGTGTGCATGAGTGTATTGGTGAGTGAATGGATATCTCAGTGCTACTTGTCAAAGTAAGTACATATGTAAAACACAGTACATGTGAGAGTTGACATATATAAATAACTGTGCATAAGAGCCAGTGAATGTGTGAGTGGCTGTATGGATCATTGTGAACTTGTATCAGGGATTGTATAAGAGAGTAAATATGTGTTAGTATATGTTTGAATAAGTAAGGTGTGTATAACTGTATAGTTGAGGAAATTGAGGTGTGATTGATTCTTTGCATGACTGACTAGGTGTGTGAGTAACTCCATGGATGAGTGACAGTCTGTGAGTGTCTGTTTACACTGAGTGTATGTAAGGTTATATTAGAGTCTGAAGAGGTACATCGTATTATCACATGAATGATGTCATCAGTGATGTGATCAGTAATGTCAAATGCGATGTCATCAGTGATGTCATTTGAGATGTCATCAGTGATGCCATCAGTGATGTCATCTGAGATGTCATCAGTGATGCCATCAGTGATGTCATCAGTGATGTCATTTGAGATGTCATCAGTGATGTCATCAGTGATGTCATTTGAGATGTCATCAGTGATGTCATCAGTGATGTCACTGACCATGTCATGAATGATGTAATATGTGACATGATCAGCAGTGGATTGCGGGTGCGCGATATATAGTTAGTGCAACTAACTATATATGCGAATTTCAATGGTTTTGTGTGAGTAAAATAAGGTTTTGTAAATGCTAATTCCTAACTATATATGGTCTATAACCTATGGTTTTTCCAGTGAATTTTCAAGGTTTTGTAAATGCTAATTCCTAACTATATATGGTCTATAACCTATGGTTTTTTAGGGAATATATATATATGTATTTATTTTTTTGGTTGTTTTTTTTTTTTTTTTTGCTGTGCTGCACAGCAGTCATGCTGCTATACAGCATGGCTGCAATTCATTGCCAAATTCGGCAATGCCCACTCTGTACAGTATGAACAAAAGGCAATGGCATTGTCAATAGTCTCAAAGGCAATAGCTATTGATTTTTGCAATGATTCTTAGTCTCGACACACACCCATGTCATTCTGAGCTGGTCAGTTAATCTCCACATTAGTGAAGAAGAAAAAAATGTGACATTTGGCAAAATAATCCTATAACCTATATAAAGCAATTGAACCCATGTCCATGTCTTAATAAAAAAACATTTGGAAGCAGATAACATCTGTTGTCACAATAAACATCCATTTCAAAGGACAAAATGGCTTCTTTGAAGTGTGAGTGGCATTGTAAAACAGAGGATGAGGTGTAACGGCTGGAGCGGCTGAACGGGGGAACTAGGTTTGAGTCTCACCGTCAGCTCAACATCCTGTGATTCTGGGAAATTCACTTATTCTCACCATGCCTACCAAGAATGAGTGTTTCTTTATGTAATGTAATTGGTGATCATGTAAAGCACTCCAATACCTTTGGGTCCAGTTGGCATTATATAAAACTGCAAAAAAATGTTTAGCTAAAAATGGAAAGTGTTCAACAAGGACAACAGAGAAGAAAAAGAAATAAAAGTAGTACCTGAACAGTGTGATCAGCGGAAGGACAGCAATCAAGCTGAAACAATCAGTACTTAGTCAATGCTCCAGCAAAAAACAGAGGAAGTGAAGCCAACAGCCACTGACCATTTGAAGGCAGCAAATAAGAGTGACAAGGAAGCCAACGATGATAAGCAACCGGCGGGCTGCAAGCCCCTTGTTTTATAAAATACCTCTCGCAAGTGAGAGCGCATGCGCTGTCTTAGGTGAAAACTAAAAAGACGAAATATGCTTCTCCAATGTTCTCAAGAGCTCGGCATATAAACATTAAACTTGTTTATGTCACTTTCCCATTGATACTTACTTCCTGTTTGCTTCCTGGTGATCTTGAAACATTTTGTCGATCAGTTTTCCACAAAGTGCTTCAGAACGCTTAGCCAGGGACCTGATCAGTTCATCACAGTGGAGTTCAAACATTCCCAATCGGATGAACTGCAATCAAAAACATAAAGAATGTTTAAGATTACTAGAATACTGACGATCAATATAAAAAATATGTATCAGTGTGTGGAATCGAACGCCCTGGAAGGTTTCACAGAAATGCATTTAAATCTAAAAGTACTGATTGAAATAAATGCGTTAACGTTGATAAAAACTCTCCAGGGATAGCACGCAGAAAAAATACTTGGGAACAATATAGATGCACAGTCGGGCAACTGAATAAGGTAAAGGTCAACAGCGATATCACCAATCATATGACATCTTGGTTATTACCTTTATCCATTCCATTCAATTTGTTTTTCTTGTGCAGTGATTGGCGAGTTGGTTTGCTTATGCTTGTAAAGATGGACCCATATGACCCATTCATTTCCAGGTCCAGTTATTGGGTACAGTTCCTCTGTGTGTAATGTACCAGCAAGACTGCAAGTATACAGCAATGATTTATAACGTAAATTCTCTTTGATTGCACTCTCAAACACGGTTTCCCCCAGCTGCCCACTCACTGTTCAGTTGCATCTGGACAATGAACCTTGGTCACCTTGGAGAGATCCACAGATTTCCCCACACATTTTCCTTCGTTGTGAAGATTATTGGTTTGTCAATTGCCGTTAGCAAGTTTATCAGATTCATTTCACTTGGCAGAGTTAAGTTCTGGATAACTATGCAGCAGGTTTCGGTTAGGGGGGATTATTGCCTCAGATTGGCTTGTTAAGTGAGAGTGAGAAAGGAGTGGACTTTACATAGGGCATAATCCTAGGTCACTCCTAACTGATGGTCACACAGTACCTTGCTGGACATGCACAACACTGCAGAGGGCATCAGTGAACACCCAGCCAGCCAATGATTTGCTACCCTTTTACAATCCAAGCCGTGGACTGCTCCTAGACCCCCTTAAACTGGAACATTCATAGCAAGAATATTCCGTGCAAGGCTCGCCAGAGGTTTGCCTGTCTAAAAGAGATGATATTTATATCGATCTCCTAGAAAAGACCAATTTAACCAAACATATGATGTTAATATTATGAGCGAAATGGACTGGCGCTACCTAGGAAGCGTTTCAATCCTCCTATGTTAGAGGAGTCGCAACTGCAAGAAAGAAAGAGACCAGACTATGCCCCCCAAAAATCAGTTGTGATTAGGGGGTGAATACATTCTCCTGCACGGCACTTTATTGGTCAAAATCATAACCACAGTGTGTTTAAAGGCCCAAACTTCATTCACGGTATGTGGCTGAAAATAACACAATTCAACCCACAAGGGGACTTCAATGTAGTCCTAGATCATTCAGGATACACCACTCACTCATTGGGCACCTCACAATTAACTACAATCATGACAGAAAATAGTATCATCGGTATATGGCACACTCGACACCCTACACAACAAGAAGGCACATGTGTCTCAGTTACATACAATTTATGGTTCAGAATAGATTATTGGTTGGTTACCAGAGATGTTGGTTAATGGCCGCATAGTTTGAGCAAAAGCCCAGAATGCTCTACAATCACCCTCGGTCCTCCTGGAGCTGGCCAATCCAGGCTCACAGGATAACACCTTCTCCTGTAATTTGCCAACCAGTGCTTTACAGGCCCCTGTTTTGAAGGAGAAGATTAAAACTGCCATTTTAGCTTATTTTTCTTTTAGCGAGCAATCAGTGGATAGTGCTAATACACCCGGGGGTGGGGAGGAGGGAATTTAAATTAGTTAATCTGGAAGCATACATAGCCAAACAGTCTGGGGTACTAAAAACCACCCGAAGACAATTCAGTAGACCAGAAAGGGAACTCCATGCATTGGAAAAGGACTCCTGCACCCCATGGAATGGACAGAACCCGTCAGAAATCCACACCAAATTTAGAGGAGTACAAACGAGGCTGCAAAGAGGGAATTAAACTACCTTGGTAGGAAGATGAAAAGGGAGGGCAAAAAGCCTGATAGAGCACTTGCCTACCTCCTCAGGCATCCACGGGCTAGCACATACATTATTAAGGTCCACTACAATAAGAGGCAGGCAGTCCAGGGCACAGACGAAAGTCTGCATGAATTTACTTTTACTAACTTTCACCTTTTTATGGGTTCCTTCTCTTGGTATGGCAAAGCCTGGTAAAAGCAGATTTTTAGTTGACGTAATACAAGGAATTACTGATATGACATTAATCAGTGTACCCCAAATACAACTTGCTATGCCACGGGAAAAGAACCTCAGCCCTGCCATCTGAATTCTGCCATTGGCCAGAGAAAACTCCTCCATCTTCCACTGTGAATTTAGGGTTTCAAGTTGATTCAGGCCTATTATTAAGCTCACAGGTCAATAAACTCTCTCAAAATGTTTTTCCATGTTAAAAACGCTATTTAAGATCCTACCATTCCTTCCTATCAACCTGTGGCTACTGGTGGTAAAGGCAGCGAACCTGAGCAGATTAGGTTATGATAACTCTCTTCTTTAGGTGGTCTGGACTATCTGTTCATGCGTCTGTATAGGATATAGGCTACAGTAGCTCGGTTAGCTCATTCTTTTCCTAGTTTCTCATTGGCATCTGAAGCATTGTACAAATTGCACTGGCTTCTTGTACCTAAAAGGATTATCTTTAAATCCTTTTGCTTAGTGCATAAAGCCATCCATTGAGTTGGGCCTCCTGATGAAATTTCTTCGGTATCATCCTGCCCACAGACTGTGCTCTTCAGACGCTAATCTTCTTCTTGTCCCAAAGTACGTCCGCTCCCGAGTTGGTGGTAGAGCCTTTTCGGTCCAGTCATCTCATCTTTAGAATAAGCTACCTTACTCTCTTTGTTTTATCTTTGAACTGTTGAAATTATAGGAAATAAAGCACAGTACTGCACTAATAGATTCTAAGAAGCAGCCTTTACTATGCGTAGTATGAAAAGTATTGGTATACGACATATGGGAAACTACATGATGTATTGAAGGCACATAAAATGAGTAATTTGGAACAAAGGATCCCCAAAACTTTTAATACATGGAACTCTCTAAGTAAAATTGATAATTTACTTGTCATAATAGACTACTTTAGTTTGAGGGTTCTCCAAATGTTTAGTATCCCTATGCATTTATTTCCACAATGATTCCTCATAACTTATTATTGATGAATTTGGAATTTACTACTTTAGTATGAGGGGTATCCAATAGTTAACAAACAATGTGCATTTATCATCAATAACAATTTTAAGTTATTTTGAAATGAGACATATATACACACACTTGAGGAATTATCTAGCATTCACACTTTCTGTGATCGATGTAACTCTTTAAGATTGATTAGGAAAAATATTATTTATTATATTATGTCTACTTAACTCCTGCCTTCTTTAAAATACATCATGATAATTAATTGAAATTTATAACATTTTGTCGAGAGAAGATTCTGCTTATATATGATATGTGTACTTTACATGAATTGAAAATGGTTCACTGAAATTGCCTATAGCAGAAGTATGATCAACAGTCATGTTATTTTTTTATTTTTTGTTGCTTGTCACTTGAATATCACAAGAGCACTTTAAATTGCCGATCTAGATGAAGGGACTGTATTGTCCAGCATAAGGGTGTGTGCCGAATTGCGTAGACCGTCTATTCACTTGCGCTATTTGCACTTTAAAAACTTAACAAAAATTAAATAAACAAATCTTGGACCGTACCGCTCTACGAGTGCCATGTTTCTCATCGGAGATAATGAGATGGTGAAAACATATGTACACAAGATTGAATAAACGGAGCACTGCACAGACCCACTTAGAGACTCATGCACTCACATACAGACCCCCTCAGACTCATACACCCAACCAGTGAAATCCAGCAGTTCTAGTAACCTGAGCCAACTATAATTTATGCCCCTGTTGCGTTGTAAAGGTTGTTCCCCCCCCCCCCTGCAATGCACTGCTTATGACCTTACATATTAAATCATTCATGGTATGGTCAGCGGGGAGAAAGGCCGCCGCTTCCAACAGGCTCAAGGAGCCCGTCTGGGCAGCAGTTGTAGCCTAATCCCTATAATGGAGCCAGCGCCTGTGGAGTCACTGACGTAGGGATTAGGATGTCGCTTTCCCTCAGCCTGTTCATGGCAGTCCCACCGCCATGTAAAGGCAGACGGAAAGGGACTTTGGGGGGGCCTAAGCAAGGCCCGATGGGCCTCTGTTATGAGGCAAGAGGGACGTATGTGGTGCTCTCCCAAACATCCGTGCACCATGTGCCAAGCTCCACATGGGGCCTGGCACATTGTGCATGGATGTTTAAAAACATCCCGTTTTCAATTGCGTCTTGTGATACAGCCCTTTTCTGAGTCACAGCACAAGCTGCAATTAAAAAAGGGATATTGCCACCTGCCTACGAGGTGTTTGCATCAAAATCTGGTGGGTGGTACCATCAACAACTTGTTGGTCAGTCAAAATCCTGTTACCGCCATCGTAATGACCCGCTAAGTCTGCTCCCAGAACGAATGAGATTTAAGAATGCTCCCATTGGTTGGGAGCAGTCTTGTGTTCGGTTTCCCTGCCCGCACTCATGCGGGCAGGGAAACAGAACACATATTGCTCTCATCTGGAGGAAGCAGTATAATTAGCGGGAGCAATGCCGGCTCCTGAACCACACAGGGAGCTGGTTGGGGCCACAGGGACATGGGGTCTCCCAATGTGTGCTTGGTGGGAGTCCTGCGTGGGCATCAGAGTATCCACCTATTTATAATGCAGGCCCAAGGATAAGGTCCCTGGGGCCAAATTCGCTTGGGGAAGAGGGCTGGACACCTCTTTCCCTTTGTAAAAGCACCCAGGCCTGAGTGATGGGGTCCCCAGTGCCTAATAAGGCTCACAGAGTGAGGCTACACTGCGCACCCCTTTTTTTATTGCAATTGACCCCGTGGGATGGTGTCCCCAGGCCTATTAGGGCTCGAGGAAGGGGGCTGCCCACCCTCTCTCCTTAGGTTTTGGCCCTAGTGACTAGGGTCCCAAGTGCCTAAGAAGGCTTGGGGAGGGAGGCCAGATTAAGTGCATTAGGCCCCAAGGATGGGGTCGTGGGACCTAGTATGGCTCCGGGTGTGGAGCGCAACGCTTGTCTTCCCTTAGATTTTGGCCCCGGGGGATGGAGTCCCGGGGGTCAGGGAGGGTGGATGCATGCCCAACTCCGCTTAATATAGCTGTTTTGGCTCCAGGGGACCTACGTTGCATACAACAAAAGCTCTGCACGGTGTGGGGTTGGCATTCTGCTGGGGGTTTGGCCAAAGGGCCTGGCAGCAGGCCAAACCATGTGACCAACCCCATGCTGTGCACAGCAAAAGGCTATGCGCAGAGTGGGATTGGTTGCCAGCTGGGAAACAGAGACTGCAGCCAACCTCATGCCACGTACAACCAAAGGCAGTGCACCCCCTACTGTGTAGGACCAGAGGCTGTGTGGGGTTGGCTTTACGTATGGCAATAAAATATTACTTTATGTTAAAAAAACTAGAAATTCAATGAAAAAAACAAAGGCTAATGTAAGTTTAAAGTTAGGTGTGACAAAAACATCTGTTTTTGCGGTGCCTGGCGGGGGCGCAACTTCTAGTTAGGTCTGCTATCTATAACTGGTGAATTTCTGTGTGTTTTTGTAGGTCAAAACACTAATGTTGTTACAGAAATATTCACCTACTATATTGTCACTTTAACCTTTAGTTTTGTCAGTGAATTTCTAAGTTTATTTCATAAAAAAACAGTGTCATTTAATCACCCCAAATATATAGTTACTTTAACTTTTGTATTTTTCAGTGAAAAAAATGTATATATATATTATTCGTGGACAGCCAACTCCATGCCACACTCTGCCTACGGGGGTGTGAAGTTGAATGCAGGGTCTGGTGCAGAAATCCCCACAGACCAGGCCATGCGCCCAACTATAACTGGTGAATTTCTGTGTTTTTTTATTTCAAAAGCTTAATGTGAGATATTCACCTAACTATAACGTACCTTTAACCTTTTTTTTTTAGGTTCAAATCTTTTATTAAGATTTCTAAACAGACAAACAATGCCACATTGAGGTGTACGCTTCGTCATGGGCAACAAATAGCCCTGTGCAATTAACATATGAACCAGATCCAACTAAAAAAAAGGAAGGAAAAACATACAACCCCCCCCCACCCTCGTTCACTGTAACGTCTGTAGTTCTATAGCTTAGTCTTGTGACGTTTCTTGTTGGTCCGTCCCCAGATCCACAGTGGCGTTAGTGTCTGGTAAGCGTAATAAGCGTAAGTATTTAGAGAAAGTGAGTTCACGGAATTCTGGTGTAAGTAGTGTCAGGAACGGCTGCCAAAGATCCCCAAACACCGAACGCTTCCCTGATAGTGTGAGGGTTATTTTCTCCATCCATAGTACGTGCCATAAGGGTTGGAGCCATCCTGCGTGAGTGGGGGACCGGGGAGTTCTCCAATGAATCAAGATATTTTTAAAAGCTGATCCCAAGGCTATTGCAATCTGGCGACATCTCCTGGACTTAAGGGATACGTTAATGGGTTTGGTACCCCTAGAAGTACGTAGACTGGGAATCTCAGCAGTTGGGTATCTAGATACTTATCAATCTCAGCCAGAATCTGAGACCAATACTGTTGTAAATGTTCGCGTTCCCACAAGATATGAACCAGTGTTCCCTGTTTTCCACACCCTCGCCAGCAATTGGCCCTTTGTTTGGGGTCTACCTTATGTATTCTTTATGGAGTGCAATACCAATAGGTAACTACTTTTGTCAGTGTTTCAGTTAATCTCGTATTGCTCACTGTGTGTCGTGCCCTACGGTATACACCCTCCCACTCCTTACTGCTCAGTTTCCTTCCCAGATCTCTCTCCCAGCATGCCCGGTTTGCGTTGTATGAGTGTGTATGTCGTGTAATTAACATCTTGTAGATGTCCGAAATTAGCGTCTTGTCCGAAGTCCTAGTTATAAGCCATTTTATGTAAGGTGTAAGATGTCTCTGCATGCGTGGTCCATAATGTGGTTGTAGTGCCCAGTGTCGAAGTTGCAAATAACGTAGCCTTTCTGACTCAGAATTCCCATCATCAGATTTGACCTGCGTAAAAGAAAGTACCCCCTCTATGTCAAAACGATGTTCTAGGGCATAGCACTCCAAGGAGCGCCAATGTGCTAAAGCAGTCTCGCCCATCCCTGGGCTGAATTCTGGGTTATCAAAGAGCGAGGTGAAAGGGGAGGGGAAGCTGGTCAAATTATTTTTAATGCTGGTTTGGTCCCACGCTGCTGGTGTTATGTGCATTACATGGGATGCGTATAGTTTGGGGGGCCTATGTGATTTTTTAAGAAAGGGAATCTCCTGCAAACACGTACCTGCCACCGCCCGATCCTGAAATAACCAATGCTTCTCAGACTCCAATCCACTAGGTGACGTAGTTGTGCTGCGAAGTAATAAAGCTGGAAATCAGGGATCCCCAACCCGCCCTCGCCAGGTAGCAGGATGTGTAATGTGGGCGCCAACTAGATTTACAAGTATGGGACTGTGCCACTTGTCCACTGTATGGGGTGCTGGCTCTGCAGACTGGTCTGAACTTGGAGTGGCAGGAAGAGATTAAGCACAACAGACTTCTCAGCGATAACCTTAAATCCCGAGGCCTTCGCAAAGGAGTCCAGCTCTGCAAGGAAGGCTCCAAGAGCAGTGGTGGGATCGGCCCATGTCACCATTATATCGTCCGCATACAGGCTAACAGTGTGCACATTCCCTCCAAACGGGACCCCAGTAATATATGGGTGAGATCTAACTCTTTGCACCCAAGGTTCCGTATATAATGCAAAGAGCAGGGGTGAAAGATGACACCCCTGTCTTGTGCCTCTACCTATGGGGAAAGGGGTCGATGTATGCCCATTGATTCTGACTGTCACTGTGGGAACTGTAACCAAAACTGGGTCTGGGCTCACGGGCAATAAGGACAAGCCTCACTAAATACAAAAACCAAAAACAAGCACCAGTATTGCCAATAGCTTGGAATGGGGGCCTGGAAGTGACCACACGACCCACTCAATTAAACAGTAAGTCTTCAGATAACTCTTTTGGTCCAGAATGAATCAATTATTTTAATTTCCAATTTTTTGTCAAAACATATTTACAATATCCCAAACTTCGGATTGGGATAAGTTGGGCGAACAAAAAAGGAGTCGGATTAGAACCATTGTACACGGAACAATGATGAAAGAGTACCTGACCAATAAGATTGCCCCTAATGGCCTTTTGGTCACTAATGCCCCTCGAATTTTTCTTAATGATAGTGTGTTTAGAAAAGAATGGGCCCAAATAGCCTGGCATTGCACACATGATTGAGCACTCCTAATTATAAAAACAGCTTTACGCTTGTCGGAGGCCATAATGGTGGAAATCCAGTTAACAGAGACACATCTAAAAACTACCGTAACAGGTTTCAAAAAGAAACTCGATGAGTTCAATAAAGAACTCAACGACTATAAAGACAATCTGACCCAGTCAAAGATTCAAAAATTCCAGAAGGATTTAAAAAAATGGTCTCATGCCAAAGTTTATCCTTACGCAAGTGATAAATATACACCACTAGACCACACCAATTACAACTCTGATGTCTCGGACGACTCAAACTCTAGCGGGTTCAGTGTTGGGAACACAGGGGCCGCGGCGGGAGTAGGATAACCCAAAATACCCCACAATGGTTCCCCTACCAACAACAAGGGGATGGGGGTTTTTATCCAAATCCTTACAATCAACAACCATTCCCTCCACAAATGGGCTGGAATCCTCATTTTGCTCCGCCCCCTCAGTTCCAACCGAATATGTATCCCCCCCCCCTTTTTTAGGGTTTGGCCAGAGAGGCCGGGGCAAGAAGAGAGGCGGGAATCATGTCCAGTGGCAGACACCAGAGGTAGTGGGAGACAACACACGCAGCAAGACGCAAGACCAGAGGGCGGGCCCCAGCAATGTCTGAGCTTGATTACAAACTTATCAAGCAGAATTCTAACCCCTGAGGAAGTAGAGGTTTTGGAGAAAGGCCTCGGGTTTATACCTACATCACGGCTTGATCGTTTTAAACTGCTTTGTGAACTAAGTGAGTTTTTTAGAAAGCTGAGATTAAAATCCTTCTTTGAGCACCAAAACGGAACTGATAATCAGACTAGAGGTAGTGATACTACGTTTAGAAATAAATCCACTTTCACACCTCCCACACATCTAGTCCCAGCAGAGATCATTGCCTTTGAGCAGGCGGTCTTCCGTGATGTTGAACTCATGGAAGAACCCACCCCCTTTAAAAACTTGACGGCAGGACAGTTCAAGGCTATTGAATCTCTACAGAAGGACCCCAACATCGTAATCAAGAGTGCGGATAAAGGTGGGGGTGTCGTTATACAGGACACCACCTCCTATGACGCAGAATGTAGACGTCTTCTTGACGACACGACAAACTACTCAGTACTTACTGAAGATCCCTCTACATCATTAAGGAATGAAATTATCGAGTTGGTCACGACAGCTGAACATGATGGCTATATTGATAAACATGAGGCAGACTTTTTAGTTAATTCAGAAGGGAGGATCCCATACTTTTACTGTCTCCCCAAGACTCATAAAAACCGCCTTCCACCACCTGGTAGGCCAATTGTCTCAGGGTTAGGTACACTATTGGAACCACTTTCTAAGTATTGTGATTTTTTCTTCAAACCACTCATTCAAACCACCAGCACTTACATTAAGGACACAAAAAGTTTGTTGGCTATGCTCCTGACTGTGAGGTTGCCTGAAGAGCCTTGCTTTCTTGTCTCTTTAGACATTGAAAGTTTGTATACTTGCATCCCTCAGGATGCAACTTTGAAAGTTCTGGCTGATGTTTTAGAGCACACAGTTTGGGAGTATAACACCTCACGCACCTTTCTTATAGACTGTGCCACACTAGCCCTAAAACGTAATTTTTTTCAATATCAGGACAAAATCTTTTTACAAAAGACGGGTACCTCGATGGGTAGTACATTTGCCCCCAGCATTGCCGGATTATATGTTCATAATTTTGAAAAAACCCACATTCTGGCCAATACAAACCCATACACTCTCAATGTTATCCTGTGGCAGAGGTACATTGATGATGTGCTTTTAATTTGGAAAGGATCAGAAGAAAGCCTTCTTGCTTTTTTCGAGTGGGTGAATACTTGTGATCCCCATCTCAAATGTACCCATCAGTACAGCAAATATTCCATTGAATTTCTGGATGTTACTATTACTAAGACTGGTGATCACCTAACAACAAAGACTTTTTACAAACCTACCAGCAAAAATTATTGACTTCATTTCACAAGTTTTCACCCGCGCCCTTTGCGGGAAAACTTACCCTACGGTCAGTACCTGCGTATACGCAGAAACTGCAGTAATGTGAATGATTATAAAAAACAGGCGGCCGATCTGACGGTGAAACTATCATCTAGAGGATATCCCACCAAAATCCTGAAAAAAAGTTACAAAAGGGCCAGGAATCAGAACAGAGAAGCACTGCTGGAGGATTTTACCAAGGATAATGAACCAGAAGTACCACTCACCTGCGTGACAACGTACAGCAATATATCCAATGCCGTATCCCGATGTATTGGTAAACACTGGCGAATTCTTACGAGCAATGGACGTGACTGGCAAAAACCACTCTTCTCGTATAAACGTGAAAGAAGTTTACGAGATGCCCTGGTACATACCCGGCCACGAAACTACGAAGCAGTACAAGAACCCAGTGTGCTCTCAGCTTGGGGTATGCCTCCGGTTGTGGGTCACTATCCATGTGGCGGGTGTAGTGTCTGTCATCTGACATCAGCGGTCAAAACATTGGACTTGGAAGAAGGAAAGATTTGGCAACTCAGAAGCCACACGAATTGCAATTCTTGCAACATGGTTTATCTGATTGCCTGCCCCTGCAATTTAAAGTATGTGGGTCAGACTGCACGTAAAATAAAATTGCGCATAGGGGAACATCGTAGCAACGTAAGATGCCAAAAAAGCAATACAAAATTGACAGCCCATTTTTTGGAACAGGGACATGGACCAGATGACATAAGATGGACCATCATTGAACAACTGAAACGGAACAGTGAGGGTTCCATTTTTGAGAAAGAACAGCGTTGGATTCATCGTTTGTCCACACATCGGTGTGGATTAAATGATGATATACCTTGGGGGTCGGTGATGCGTCGTTAATATCTCCCTTCGCTACCGTCCTCCCCTCAGTATAGTTTTGTACTATTTTGTTCCATATTCTTGGACGTCCGCCCCTGGCACAGTCATAAATACACTAATCGATTGTCTGGTCAACTAGCTCTTTGGTCAGATACATAAATGTGAGTTATAGTTCTTATGTGGTGTTAGCTGTTCTAGTGCTACAATTCCTTTTTATAGTCTAAGGGGAGTTTTATGATAAATGTCACACTGAGGCTGCATAGTGATTACAGATTTGGACAAACTCAACCATAAAACACAATGTGTTTTACGTACACAACTCTCCTTCCCCCCCCCTTCACCCCCCAACCCCACCCCCTCCCTTTCCCCCCTCGCCCGCCCCCCCCTTTTTTGCGAGGGTACTAGTACATGGTAAGCTTTGCCACCGTTCGCTTGCCTGTCTGTTAGACTAACAATAAAGTTATGCGCAATGAAAAAAGAGAGAAATAGACGGGGACTTGTTCAAATATGTACTAGCCCTTTAAACAAACGGAATAGGGAATGACCACGTTTGTGCAATCTGACGTCGCACGTTTGGCGCGAACAACTGACGTGATGGTTTTATATCCCAAAGAAACCCGCGGTTTCTTTGAGTACGGGCCGTGGATGTGACTGATTTAGGTGTGGTTACGGGGAGTCGCCAGTCAGAAAGTAAGTGCGCTTACCATCATGGTCCTGTGCCCTTTACGTCCACAAGCGAGTGACGGAGTAAATATCCTCTTAGAAATGTATTTTTCTATGTAGTGTTAAATGGATGACCTCCAATATTTATACAATCACATTTGTATGCATTTCCTAATAGGCACTGGCGTGAAGGTTCACCCCTGCCACGTGTCCAGGAAGCCTGCTGCTTCTTTTATTGAGTGAGTAGGAATGCAACAATATGGAGATTTAAAAAGCTCGTATATACTTTCTTTTGAAGGCGTATTGTAAGAAATTGGCATTTTTTGAGTAAAACAAAGGAAATTAGTTTTGAGTGTTTTTAAAGGTGTTTGTTGAAATTCAGGTTGGAGTAAACAACCCCAAACACGTTGCCGCTGTCAAGGCCTCATGAAATAATCTCTCTTGACCCTCGTTTGGTGCATACAGTGACCCAATAATCAATGTTTGACCCCCTATTGTAAACTGATAAGATAAGAACCTCCCTCTGATTTCAGCCACTTTCTGAACCACCCAGCCTTGGAAGAACTGGGACACCAATATAGCCACCCCTGCAGCTTTAGTGGGGCCAGACGAGAATAGCTGTGAAGGAAACATACAAGACTTAAGACAGTGGCAGTCACGTGTAAGGAGGTGTGTCTCTTGTAAGAGGCAAATGTCAGCTTTAGTGCTTTCCAAATATGATAGAATCGCCCTACATTTCATCGGGTTTTTGAGACTTCTCATGTTCAGTGTGAGGATCTTGAGGTCAGTGGGGGACATCTAAGGGCCTAGTGGCAGGATTTATAGCTAAAGGTCTAAGGCTAAGCCGTCGTGCTTGTTCGTGGCCGTGATCTCTAGGTAACCCCTGTGATTTGTTGTGAGGCCACTTTGTGCAATGATACAGTGAATGAGGGACCCCAGTAAACATAAACCCCCTTTGAACTAACAAAACATGCCTGCAGGTAAGTAGTAATAATTTGAAGAATAGTCAGCCAGCCATGTGTGACTGGCGGGAAAATGTAAATGTAAATGTCGGAATTTGTAAAGCGCACAGCTACCTCCACCAGAGGTGTCCCGGCGCTGTCCGTATACCACTTAGGAACCCTTCCTGGCTTTCCAGGAAAATGTCCACTCCTGGGCACCCCCCAGGTGCAGCCAGGCATCCCAGCGCTTTTGGGGCCGTTGTGGAGACTAAGCAAGCTATTGCCCAGAGTTGCAGCGTGGGACCCATGATCAGAACAGGCACTGAGGCGAGAATATCCAGTCAGGGGAATTAATGAGCCGGAGACCTGCCGAGGCGGAAATCGAACCCTGGTCCCTGGCCAGAGCTCTTCATCAAGGTCTGCCTGCTCTAACCATTGAGCCACACTTCTCCACTTTTATGGGGTCCATAGTGTGGCCAAGTGCTGGGCCTCCACCCCACCCACCGCCCGCGAACAATGAAAAAGGGATTAACATCCAACAGCATGCTCACTAAGCCTGTGTCTTTGCCAGGTCCACCAGAATGGACTCCAATGCAGCTTGTTGCCTTTTCGTGATCTCTGCTTGGTCAGGTCTTTTCGAATGTTGTCTGCGGCCTTGACGCCGCCTTCGCGAGGTGTGATCGCCGATGCCAGATGTAGAGCTTCTCCCTTTCTTCATCCTCGTCAGTGAGTTCCAAGCCCAACAAATGACTTGCCTCCGATAGTGATCTTAGCTGGTGGAGTTTACCATCCAGTCGGAAGACAAGCCGGAACGGGTGACCCCACGAGTATGGAATGGCCCGTTGGCGCAGGTGCGCAGTAATTGGTTGAAAGTCTCTTTGCATTTGATGGAGTAAGCAGGGCAAGATCTTGGTATAGTACTGGTGTTTGATCCCTGAAGGTGATAGCGTGCATAGACTTAGCTTTGCGAAGGATCTCTTCTTTTGTTTGAAAGTCCTGTACACAGACTAATATGTCTGCCGGTGGAGCTTTGTCGGGACGAGGCGGACCCACCCTGTGTTCACTCTGTCCAACCTGAGATCAGTGTTGGGAGGGTTATTGAGGATGTGATTGAATAAGTCACTCATGTAGGTGAAGATATCACTTCCTTCCACATTTGTTTTCACCCCTCTGATCCGAATGTTGTGTCAACGGTAACGGTTTCAAGATCCTCAAGATGTGCCTGCAGATCTATGTGTTGATCATGGAGGTGGATTACCTCTTACTGTAAGGTCGCTAATTCAGTTTCTCCACTGTCTCCTTTATCCTCAAGAGTGGCCACACGTTCCCCAATTGCGTCGACATCCCGTCTGATGTCTTTCATTTCTGACGTTAAGTCGCGCTAGACTATTTGTAAATCTTCGCAGAGCACCGTGAACAACAACTCCAGAAAAGCGCGTGTCGCTGGTTCCTCCTTCGTGCTCTTCACCTGTGTTTTAGTTGCTTCTCCGGCACTGGGATGTTCCATTGTGTTACTTCCTTGGGGGAGCATGAACAATTCTTTCAGTGTTTTATCTTTCTTCCCTCGAATGAAGGTCATAGTCCCGTTCCGGTCCAGGCTGTCGTGCCCTTATGGGGGTAGTTTTGGTGCGGACTATGCATGCCGTTCACCCCAACAGGTCCAGGTAGCTGCTTGTCACGACGCCACTGGGTGCTATGGCCTAATTTTCTCACAAGCTCTTTCCCGGGGCCAGTTCAGTCTGTCACGTGTCGCAGGACTGCCCAAGTCTAAGGCATGACAGTACTGGACGTGTCTTCCAAGCGCGCCTCTGCTCAAGTACCTGCGGGGTTCTGCCGTTTCTCAACGCTCTTTGTTGTCCATGCCCTTATCTTCAACTCCCTCCAAAGTAGTAATGCATTGCAGCCTGAGGTCACTGAGTTTAGTTGATCCCGCTGCTTTGGAGGTATCGCCCTGGGATCTGTGAGTGCAGAGGGTCCCACTCGGTACCCTCAAAGTGGATCCAGAGGGTGACTGTCACCTGCCATGTCACTGGTGTGCCTGGGCTTCTCAGAATTCCTGCTCCCAAGGTCCACATTTATTTGAGCCATGCTGCGGGTGGCCTCAGCTAGGTGGTGAAGGGGGCCCGGATACGGAATGCCTCTGGTGCGCAGTGCCAGACAGTCTTCCTCCATGTGCACTTAAAGGGCTGTGGCTGCTACTCGGGGATCAGGGCCTAGGTTTCGGTGGTCTTCCCATTGCTGTGTGGTCCCGTCTTCCCCCTAGCTCGGGCCTCACCTCTGTTTCCTTCGTGCCGCTCACCTCGCCGGTGCCAGGTTGGGCCGTCTTCTCCCCAATGTATCCTAGACTGCTCACTGGGTTGGTTGACTACTCACTTCCTCCCCGTGGGCTTGGTCAGCGTCCACACCTTTTTCCCTCAGGCTATCATATTAATTGTTTCCCTCGCTGCAATAGTGCTCAGTGCGCCTCGGGCCTTACCGGAGTCAGCATACGCCCATTTACTTTTTCTGCATGGGCCTGTTTGTGTGGCGCAGTTAGGGTGGGCGCCAGCCCTCCGATGTTGGTGCAGGACGCTGGGTTTCTGGCTATGCAAGCCCATGGCCATGCTTGCTCCAGCGACAGCATTTGTCCGAGGCCATTCCGCTCCCCAGCGAGCACTCTGCTTGGCCGTTTCTGCAGCATCAATGTCACCCAAATTGCTTCGGGCTTGCCTGAGGATGTAGTTCAGCAAAATTCATCCCTTTGTGCATAGCACGCACGGTGGGAATAGCTATTTTGGGCCGATGGCAGGCTGGAGCGAAGGAACCAGCGTCCTATCTCGCCACCACATGATTTTGGAAACTGAGATTTCAGACTGTATTATTTACACTGAGCAAAGTAATTGTCAGTACCCAACAGAACCACTTGTTTTATAAATCAGCTTCTTGTCCTGGAGCAGTTAAGCATCCCCCTGGAAATGGGCCTTAACTTACCCTTTAACACTGCCACTATCTTCTTGGCTTTCCATTCTCCTTTTCAATAGTCTTGATCCCAAGCATGAAACAAAGGAACGCTATAGATATGAGAAATGAAGGAGTCACGACCGTCCATCTGTTGAAGTGCTCCAACTGCCACTGGTGACAATGGATTGCTGGGAGAAAAAAAACAACCCAGTGAGGTGCCTAGAGAAGGTTCTCTTAAGGGATCTAGGGAGTGGACACTGGCTCTTTAAAACAAGCATTTGCAACGCAATAGGTCTCGCCTTTACGCGAGTTTGACCTATTGGCATTGTAAATGACATTGGCTTTTATTTATGTTTCAAAAACCAAAACATAAATAAAAGGCAATGTCATTTACAATAAAAATAGCTCAAACTCTTGCAAATGCGAGACCTATTGCATTGCAAATGCTTCATTCAATATGGAAATGCATATAAAATCAGACTTTTTTGCTGCTACCTGATAGTACTCTGAGCTTGTTTGCCAAACCTATGAAGTGCAAAGGATGATTGGTAGATTCCACTGCCCTAAATTGTGTATGAAATATAGGTGGTGTGTGCAAATACACACACACACACGCGTGTGCGACTATGCCCTTCGTTATTGGTGTGAATTCTTCTGAATCTTTCAGTTTTCTCCAGGATCACACATTGCTGCTCAGGTGTGAACGCTGGGATTACTATACAGGTGGCTTTGCACCTTGGCCACCAGTCTAACTTTCCTAGGGAGAAACCCGTTTGTATCTGTGCACTTACTTTCCTTGAAGCCACATTTAGGAGGTCGCCTCCGGCCGTACCGTAACAACAACAAACGTCCTCACTTCACTAGCAACCAGAACTCAGCTGCTTTACATCTCCATCTGAAGGCCCAGCCAGCAGCCCAAGCCAACTTAACCTCACCTTTATGGGTCTTCGGAGGTGCTGGAATATGTAGAAGTTTGGAACACTTTATTGGCCAGGAGCATAAGTAAAATTCATAATATAAACTGCTTCATCTGTATATGTGCCAACCAAGCAGTACCCCATTTTTTTGTGTCCGCCCAACATTTTTACAAACCTGTGCAGCTATAACTCTCTTTTATTGAACAGTGTTGCTAATCTGTCAGCCCAGGATTTGTAAACGCCATGTCTAAATTCACATAAATAGCACCCACAAGCCAGCCTGTGAGAGGTAAACACCATACCAGCATGTGGCTGCTTGTGATGAAGTGGGTGTCTTGGCTGCCACCAACTCACAAAAAAAACGAGCAACTACCTCCCTGTGCCAGCATCTCCCCCATGTCGTATGTCTATAGTACAGGCACTTGGGAGGGCAGTGCCCACGACTCCAGCGAGCCAGGCCTGCACATATTTTCCAGACGGGTGGGATAAGGGATGCTTGGAGACGGTTATGAAAAACTAACATACAAGAACCTTGTTTGGAGTTGCTCATTTTGTCAAACTGAAATATTTACCCTCAAACAGGGATTTCCTTGCCAGCAAAGAGATTAGCACAGTACGTACGGAAAGCGATGTTGTCCTGCCCAAGAACATGAGTTAAAAAGAACAAGCTGCGCTCCTCGCAGGGAGGGGAGGGGAGAGAGGAGGAGGCCTGCACGGTTCCCTCGCGGGAGCGATCGGCAAGGCGCTATAATTGCTGCCATATGGAGCCAGCTGCTCGCCCCGTGAGGGAATCGCCAGATGTGCACGCGTTGCCATTGGAAGCAATGCAACGCGTGCACGTTTTTGCAGGGAAAGCTGTGCCGATGACTTACCGTCTCTTTCCTATGCAGCGCATGCGCGCTGCGTAGGCGAGACCTAAGATAGGAAAGAACCTTGGTTAAATCTGTGCAGTCAGATGAAATCCTATTAAATAAGCAATGCGAGCAAACGGGTTATTGATTGTTTTCCTGTGGAATATGATTGGAACATGGAATTAAAACAACATTTTCCCAAATTTCAATTCAACCCTACTAATGTATAATTTGACCTTTGCTCGCAGTTGATGAACGTGTGAATTAGTATGTGTTTATGCTTTTTTGGGCCACATTTATGTTGACTGTCATGGCATAACTATACAAGCAATTTGGAGGCAAACTTCACCTTTCTAGATGTGTAATTGATCTCGTCGGTGAGCACCTGGTACTTGACGACTTCCCTCATTGTCTCATCGAAGGTGTGTTCTTCTGTCAAGTACTGATCCACGTCCAGGTCCGCCTGCTTGCTGATCAGCGAGTTGTACTTGTCATACAGATTGATATGCTGCCTGGGCAGGCGACTCTCCCTGGCGACCTCTTCTATGATCTTCCGCTTTTGCTCTTCCAGGATTTCATCCAAGATGATTGGCTTCAAAGTGGGACTAAGCCTGTTTCCGGACTTTAAACAAAACAAAGGATTAACTGTTTTTATTTTTGGCAAAAAAACAAATTGACAATGAATAATAACTAGAAAAGGTATCAGCAAGAGCTAAAAATGTTAACAATTCAGTTGCCACGCATGGCGTGGTTGATTCACAAAATGCAGTGCATACAGTTTTCACCTTGTCAACATAAAAAATATTAAAGCACGGCCTCCATAGCAAGTAAAACCGGGAGCATCAGTTGTGCAATCCAGTATGAATGGCCATTACTAACAAAACATCTTTTCATACAAGGCTCTAGTGTCCTTTCATAACACTCTGGCATAAAAAGACATAGCTCCCATTTTAGACAATATGCCAGTTTGATCGACAGTGGCTTGACACATGCACAGACGCGAACAGCTCTTCGCTCCCAAATTCTAAATGCTCAGAGGCAGAACACAGCATTTTAGAAAAACGTCAAAATATGCAGGATGTGGATTGTCTTCAAAACACTCCTACCTATCGTTGACCTTTGTTGCAACCTCCTAACAGATACAACAGAATGAAAGTTTCAGTTCTAAGAGAATGCAGCCCCTCAATGGCAAGCGGCTGCACGTGCACTTTGTGCAGGGGCACGTTTGTTGTGATAAGGTTCCTGGCTAGCTAAGTAAGCAGATAGGGGTAGAAGGTGCTAGGAAGATGGCCTGAATGGCGAAACAATAGGATGTAGCCTTGTTTGGATGATGTGTGTCGTCTATTCAAACTACAATTCTGCCAGGAGCGCTGTTCACCTTAAAGTTATGCTGGAAATGGAAAATGTTTCCTGTGGGAGCTCATAAATTGGGCGCAGTGTTGTGCTGGGTTAGTAACAGATGTACTAACGTATACGGATTCCTCGCAATACAATACAATGAAGTAAGTGACACACTCAATGTGTAACAGACAGTTCAGCAATATTAATTTACCAATTTAGCAATATATATTTATTAACAAACAATACCTGCTAGCAAGAATTGCAACGGTTTATCAAATATGCATAGAAAACAAGTCAAAGCAGAAAATAATAATTGTCTTTGTCACTCAGGTTGGCAGGGCTGGTAACTGTCCCTTTCTACAGCTATGGCAGTCCTGCAAATGGAGGCCTGGCTTGGCTTTGTGCTCGCTGAGAAGTGTAAGCATACATTCTGTGTGCTGCCCCAAGGCGTTTCAATCCTGTAGCAGCTGTAGAAGCCTTATCTCTGGGCCCGCTCAGCATTTGAGAAACCCAGCACTGCTGTTCTGTTCTCGTTCATGGAACACAACAGTAACTGGAGTACAGTTCACATGTTATGATCTAAACCTCATGTGCTCCATCAAGATGTATTACAGGGAACTAACTAAGCGAAGTACTAATCTAGCACTAACCCCTACTCTAGGTGGCTATCCCTTGGAGCTATGCTAACATTAGTACACCACTGATGCAGCAGAAATAGGGGGGAATCATGAGGGGGGAGACAAAGACAGTCAACCTTTGCAATATTTTTGATAATCTTTGCTTCCAATGAAATTGGCAACAGTGACAAATGCAATAATGTCATTGCAATAATAAAGCTGTATAAATTTACTGAATTGGTCACATACAGACTGCTTTTTGAGATAGTTCAGTGTTTAAGAAATGCATTATGGGAACTGACAAAGGTGGGGGAAGGGATCTCTAAAGGGGATCTCTAAAGGGGCTGTGGCTTAAGAAGAGTAACTAGGAACTATTTAAAAAACGTGTAACTGTAACAAAGGGAATGTCCGTAAACACATGGCCTAGGATCACATTAGTCTCCTCCTTCTACTGATCCCCTACTTCCTCTTCCTTTTATCATTCCTCTCCACACCTCCTGGTCCTTCTCCTTGTCGTTATGACAATCCTCCTGCTATAACTCACCATGGTCCTTCTCCTCGTTCTAGTCATGCCTTCCTCTTTTTGCTGCTCTTACTGTTAGTCATCCTTCTTCTAGTCCTCCTTTTCCTGCTGGTGTCCCTCCTGGTCCAGGTGATTTTTTAGGCCCGGTATTAGCCTTTCGTATCCCAGTCTTCCTGGCATTTATCAAACAGGTCATCCTCTCCTTCACCCTAGTCCCGTTTGTTCCAGGTCTCATACTTTTTCTCCTGATCCTAGTCCTTTAGGCCCCCCCCCTCCGTCTCCTGGTCATCTTCTACTTAGTCTAGGTTCTCCTCCCCATTCTTCTAATCTGCCTCTTGGTACTCCTCCTAATTCTGGTCTTGAACTTGTCCTTTTGCTCCTTTGATTTATGATCCTCCAGATACTGGTACTTCTGCTCTTCCGAGCTATGATCCTCTAGGTACCAATTCTCCTGTTTTTCTTGGCTCTACATTGTCCTTATGCTTTTGTTACTCCTCCTAGTCAAGGTCCTGTTCTCGTCATTCAGGCTCTAGTCCAACTCTCCTTCATTCTACTGGTCATCCTTGCGGTTGTGTCACTGGCCTTCAGGTCTTGGTTCTCCTGCTTCTAAAGCTCCGCTGGGTCTTCTGCCTTTGTTGGTCCCCTTGGTCTTGTTGTGTTGTTGGCACATATAGGCCCGGTACTCCTCCTGTTTCTCTTTCTTCTTGTGGTTCTCTAAATCTCTTAATCCTTACTGATGCTGGTCCTCCTGAATTTGGTCCGCAGGGTCCTGACCTGTCTGATTCAGTTGCTCCTGACCCTACTACACAATTTTTTCTTGTCCTGGCTCTCATAGTCTTGGGTAGTCCGTCGGTCAAACATTCTATATTCGGCTTAAAAAGTCATAAATAATTAAAAAATATATACAGTCACATTTTACATAGTTTGATCTAGCTAATGAAAAAACAGGAAAGTGAAGTAAAATAATTAGAATATACATACAAACATCAAAAAGTGCATAATATGGATTAAAATCATGTCATGATACTTTTCTTAATAATACTTCAGAGTTGCACACAAAAATAAAATATTGATAATGCACAGGGAAAAGGATATACAGTACATCAAAGAATAGTTCTCGTCTCCAAGCTTGTGAGTCATAAAAGTTCCTAATTTCAATAAAAAAATGTAAAAGAGTATAACAGATAAAAGGCATCCCTAGTCGTTGTAAAAATACCACCACAGGATTATAATGTTTAATATTAGCTTAGAGTAAAATAGAATCCAAATAAGATGATCGTGGTACAGAATATAAAGTGCAAAACAACATAAAGTGCCATGTGCTTTGAGTAGAAACATAATCACATTGATAAGGGGGCAAACTCCTGGCAAATGTCCCCTTCATGGAGAAAGCTACCAAAAAAGGATGTCTGACAGAAACACTCAGGCCATTACCACGCATGGCTTTACAAGGCAGTCATAACAACGACCACCTTTACAATGAAATGTGCATGTAATGCATGTATAGTAAAGGCATAGGTGTGGTAAAAGTTTATCAGGTAACTATAATCCCATAAAAAAAATATACATATATATATACAAATAAGTCAATGAATTGTCAATGAAATGCTAGTACTCAGCATATCAAACATGAAAAAGGTCTATGACATAACTGTGTATGCAAAATAAGCTGCAACAGCCTCCAATAGGAAGTCACCGTCTTCATCCGAAAACAGTTCAGCCATCCAACTTAAAAGCGGAAAAGAACATACGTGCTCTCCCAGCACCGGATCCTCTATCACCATCAGAGGACAGCTCGGTGGGTTTTCAAGAAAAGCAGGAGATTGTGAAACTAGAAGCTATTGACAGAGTAGAGCATATGGGATCAACAATTATTTTGTCTGAGAATTTGAAATCAAAATTGGATTCATTAGAGAATACTATATCTAAAACTGCAGGTTTTGAAAAGACTCTGAATGTGTGCTTGAACTGCCGTATAATTTTAAGAAGGAATTTACATGTTGAAAGAGGTCTGGTAAATGGATCAATGGGTAATGTTGTTGATTTTGTGAAATACAGAAATAGAGATGGAATTGAATTTTTAAAAATTAAATTTGATGGCATTGAGGAAGTACAGCTAATTGGTCGTTGCTCTGCTAGATTTTTGCTTGTAAAAGACTTATATGTTCGCCGTAAGCAGTTTCCTGTTTGCTTGGCATATGCGGTGACAATCCATAAATCGCAAGGTTTAAGTGTAGACAGTGCATTGGTGAATATTGGCAGTTCTGTGTTCAAGGAGGGTATGGCATATGTGGCATTGTCACGAGTTAGAACTTTATCGGGATTGTACTTGATGGAGTGTGATGTCACAAACATTTGTGCGGATCTAGATTGTGTTAAGGAATACAATAGGTTAAGAAGAGAGTATGCGCCACATTTGCCTCAATATCCTTTGTTTGCGAAACGTGTGGTAGGCCGGAAACGAAGAAATGTGACAAATACTAGGGAGGTTGCAGCAAAAAGACGAAAAGTCGATGAACCTGAAATTATAAGCAGAAACAAAAAGGATTCTGTTGAAGATGTTGTTGGTTTTCAATTTGAAAACAGTTCTGGTGTCAACTGCTATGCTAATGTAGTGGTTAATGTTTTGTTTTCTCTAGAAAATGTAAAAGAAGAGATTGTGGTCAATTCTGATCAAAGATTTTGCAGTTTGTTAAATTCTGTGTTAGAGAAATGTAGCACAGATAGAACAAAAATAGAAAGTGTGCCTGAAATTCGAAATCTGTTAGACAGATGTTCAGGCCAAACACAATTCTCTCAAAATATTCAGCAAGATTGTCAGGAGTTTTTAATGTATATACTTGATGTATTGCATGCTGAAGGTGTAGATGTAGATCACCTGTTTGGGCTTTCTTATCAATGGCAGCATGACTGCGAGAACTGTAGGGTATCAAGTAGTACTAGTGTAGACTCAGAAAGATTTATATATTTAACTTTGCCAGACAGTAAATCAGTCTCTTTTAATAAACTAGTAAAAGCAGCTGATCACAACATGGAGTGTAGCCAATGTAAATCTGAAATGATGTCCACATTATTTATACGAACATATGGCCAGTATGTTATTTTAATGTTCCAACGATGTAGGCCTGATGGAACAAAATTGACAACTTTAATTAAAAATTTTGTGGCTTCACAGTTGTCAATATCAGGAAGGACTTTTGTAACTGCAGCAATTATATATCATGACGGTCCTTCAATACCATCAGGACATTACACAGCTTATTTAAAGTCTAGAAACGGCTGGTCATTCTGCAATGATTCTGTTTTAATTTTAAAAAAAAAATTGCCGTATGACCTTAAAAACTCTTACCTGGTGTTTTTAAAACCAAAATTTTAGGGAAAGAATCTCGGGATGTGCTCTGAGGAATTTCAAGAAGTTCTAATGGCTCCTACACGATTTGGCCTTGAGGATAAGTGTAGTACAGAGACATAACTTCTTACCATAACACTGGACGTCATGTTGAAATAACTGCACTTTGAATGAATTCAGAAAAACTGTTTCTTTTTATAAGCAAATTCAAGCAGCCAATCAAAACATGGAGTAGAGGGAATGTAAGTCTGCAATGCTGTCTACTGTTTTATATTGCTTTGTGATTAAAAGTGATGTAGAGAATTTAATAATTGTAGTAGTCATAGAGATAGTGTAAGTCTGCTTCATAGTAAGCAGTATCAGTGTCATAGGAAATGTAGAACATGAGTGAGCAAGAAAGGTAAGATATTAGTAATCCAGGATTGTGAAAATGATCTTCAACATTTTAATTCTGAAAGTTGCCGAAATACAACATGACGGGATTGGCTTACAAGAATTCCAAGAGTTATAAATGGCTCTGACACGATTTGGCCTTGTGGAAACGTGTGGTAGAGAGCGAGAAGTCATTTATTGTATGTAACATGTTTTTGAAAACGATGGAGGTTTTCTTTCAGAAAGTGGCGGGTTGAAAGTAATAACAGCACAACAGAGTGTAAGCTGTTCATAGGACATCCTTCGCCGTCATGGAAAGTAAGTTAACTTTAAGGAGTTCTGAATTCTGATTTGTTATGTTGTATGGGTTTTTTAAACACAATCATTTTGATTGTGTTTTTTTTTCCCCGCTGTTATATGATGAATACCTTCAAGTCACTGTTTTTAGTGAAATTTGATACATTCTGAGAACAGCAAAAATAAACCATTTAACATGTATAATTAATTCTGTTCTGTTTGCATTTATGATGTACATGTAGAACTGTGTAGGAGGCATGGAGAAGGTGAGGCTTCTGTAAGTGTCAAAGTTGTTGCATACAGTGCTCATATTCTACGTAGTCTTTCATATGATAGACTACATTTCCACAATGAGATACCTAAGCAAAGGAAACACAGGTGATATGATTGTGGAATGAGGAAAAAAAATTGCACGTTTTTCAATTATATTACCTGTGTTTCTTAACATTACACATCACATTGTGTAGATGAGGTTTAGGCCTGTTCCTGGAGACAGAGGAGGTCTAACATTTGTCCAAGAGTGCAGTCGACATGACACACTTGGTTGGTAGGCCTGCACATGTATTTTCTTCTCTGTATTCTTCAACAAACCTAAATTTCATCTGCAACTCTGAGTAGGACTTACCTGAAACAAATCTGTGAATAGGTTACACCTTATCGGCATCTTGAAACAATGATTTAAAATGTTAGGCTGAGATTTATGATGACTGTGCACCTCATTTGCTCCGCTGTGGGTCACTTTTGTGTAAAACATGCACCATGTTGCAAGATAGGTTTCAGTTAATCTCCAGCAAGATACCATCACTTTGAAATGTATATAATTAGCACTGTGTAGGGGACATGCAGAAGCTGAAGCTTTTCTAAGTGTCAAAATTGTTGTATACACTGCTCAACTTCTGTGTACTGTTTGATATGCTAGACTCCATCTGCACTATGAGATACCTAAGCAAAGGCAACACAGGTGATGTGATTGTGAAATGAGGAAAATAAACTCCACATTTTTCAATTACATCACCTGTGTTTCCTAAGTTTACGAATGACATTGTGCAGATGAAGTTTAGGTCTGTCCACGGACACAGAAGAGGTCTAGCCTTTGTTCAAGAGTGAAGTGGACATGACTTACTTCATTAGTAGGCGTTCACATGTATTATCTCCTCTGTATTCTTCAATAAGTGTAAATTTGATCTGCAACCCTGAGTAGGCCTCACCTTAAACAAACCTCTGGATAGGCCACACCTTATTGTCATCCTGAATCAATTATTTAACATGTTAGGGACAGATTTATGATAGGTGTATGCCTCTTTTGCGCCACTGTGCGTCACTTTTGTGACGCAGTCGCGGTTGAAAAGATTTGCTATGAGGGGACAAAATTATAAAATGATGAATCTAGGCAGATGTGTCATGCTGTAAAAAAACAATGCCACACGAAACCGATGCAGCAGTCATGCAAAAGATGCACAATGTTGCAAGATAGGACTCACTTCATCTGCATCAAGATACTATTAGTTTAAAATGTATATTTTTAGGACTGTGTAGGGGCATGGAGAAGCAGAGGCTTCTGTAAGTGTCAAAGTTCTTGAAAAACTATTTGTCCTTCAATCTTTTCCCTTGTTTTTTCTAATTTATTAAAAACATGTTTTAATATTTTTCAAATGTTTGTTCTCTCTTTCACAGATTTTTTAGTATAAAAAGAACAAATGACTAACTTAACGACAATTATAAGGTAAATGTTTTGTACTCTTTTTGTTATATTTCTATCACATTTAACTTCTATTACTTCCACTGCTTCATTTCTTTAAGAATCACTTTCCTGCCTTTGCTACTTCCCTCATTCCTTTCTCTATTACTTAATTACTCTACTCCTTCACTATTTTTCTTAGTCCCTCTCTTCTCATACTTCTTCACTCTTGGTCACTCACTCTGTCTCTATTACTTTCACTGTTTCTGACTGATCTAAAAATTTTTTTTTAAAAAGAACAGTAAGTATAAGGGAAGGAAACAGACAGTTATGTTAAAAGAAAG
Organism: Lissotriton helveticus; assembly: GCF_964261635.1. Taxonomy (NCBI): domain Eukaryota; kingdom Metazoa; phylum Chordata; class Amphibia; order Caudata; family Salamandridae; genus Lissotriton; species Lissotriton helveticus. The sequence goes on from NC_136061.1 coordinate 538,160,659, forward strand.
ACAGCTATAGGGAGTAAACTAGGGATACTGTTACCCGCAATCCTCTGCTGATGATGTCACTGACCATGTCATGAATGATGTAATATGTGACATCATCAGCAGTGGATTACGGGTAATAGTATCTCTAGTTTACTCCCCTATAGCTGTCTTTCTTTTAACATAACTGTCTGTTTCCTTCCCTTATACTTACTGTTCTTTTTAAAAAAAAAAAATGTTGGGTTCGCTCCCGGTTCGCGTACCGGCGAGCGAACTGGGAAGCGAACCAAGAGAAATAGAGGTTGGCAGAGTTCCAAATATTCTACCAATTTTTTAATAACGGGGAGGTAGTTCTGAAAAGAACTTTTTTTATTGTTTTTGTTGTTTTATATTTTTTTTATTATTTTTCTGAATTTTTTTTTACTTTTTTTGAATTTTTCTGAACGGTTTTATATTTTTTTTGGGTTTTTTGGGGGGGGGAAACGAAAACGATTCATTGTAAAGGGCTCAACAGGAGCAACAACAAAAAAAAGAATTTATTGTTTGGGGCGTTTCGGACAAACTGGAAGATGATTGTCAATAGCTCTGTTGATCAGAGTGATGCTACTTTCTCTGTAGCAAATGAATCCATTGCAATGTACGCAGATTTGTTTTACTTCCCCAAATCTCATTTGTATATTTGGCACCATCTCCCTGCCCTCTGGTCCCGTCACTTCCGGTACAACAGATCTTCTGGCCATAATAGGGGGATTATCTAGATCGTTACGAAACTGTGCAGCACTGTAGTTGTTAGGATGCCACCTAGTCATATGGTGATGCATTGTGTAGTTTCCGTAACTGTATTTCTTCTCGGTCCCTCTGGACAGTCTATCTTGACATATAAGGCAAGTTACGTATCTTGCATTTACTTTTTTCTGGCCTTTGGGAATTTAAAAAAATTGCCAAATGAAGTTTTCTTTCCGGTGAGACCTCCTGGGCTCCTCAGGCAAAAACTGCCTCTCTTCCTGCTCTTCCTCCTCTTCCTCTTCTTCCTCTTCTTGCTGAATTATAACTTCAGCAGGTGGTCCTCTCTTCCTTGGATGTGGTGGAGGTGGTGGGGAAGCACCAGCTGAAGCTACTAAAGAAGCCATTGCTCACTGGTAACAAAGGGTCTTTCCCTCACAAAGATGAAAGTCAGAGTGAGGAAAGAAGGAGGGGTTTTCATCATTTGGGAAAAACAATAGTTCTCAACCAATGAAAAGTGTTAATTTTAGATTACATGACCTAGTCTTACATCATTAGGAAACCAAAAGTGAAATGAACCAATGAAAAGTGTTATTACCAAGTCACATGACCTGCTGTGTTTACGTTACGCGCTTTGCGCCGCCTCCCGGTTTGCTTCCGTGAACCTGCGCTTCGCGCCTCTGTTCGCGTACCAGTTCGCTTTCGGGTACGCTAACGTAGCACGTCATATGACGTATCACGCGACAACGCGAAACGTCATGCGGACGCGAGGCGTCACGATGTTGTTTTCTAACGCGGCAGTTGCGCTAAAGGAACGTTTACCGGTTCGCGGACTATTTCGCGGCATCAAGGTCAGCTAACGGGAAGCTTCCCGATTCGCAAAGCAGGAGCGAAGAAAAAAAAATATTAAAAAAAATAATTATTCATAAACATATAAAATATATTTTTGGATTTAAAGAAGAATACATTTTACAGCTACAGATATTAGCTTTTAAAAAACCAATGAAATTCACTGAAAAAACCATAGGTTATAGACCATATATAGTTAGGAATTAGCATTTACAAAACCTTGAAAATTCACTGAAAAAACCATAGGTTATAGACTATATATAGTTAGGAATTAGCATTTACAAAACCTTATTTTACTCACACAAAACCATTGAAATTCCATATATAGTTAGTTGCACTAACTATATATCGCGCACCCGCAATCCACTGCTGATGATGTCACATATTACATCATTCATGACATGGTCAGTGACATCACTTATGACATCACTGATGACATCTCAAATGACATCACTGATGACATCACTGATGACATCTCATTTGACATTACTGATCACATCACTGATGACATCATTCATGTGATAATACGATGAACCTCTTCAGACTCTAATATAACCTTAGATACACTCAGTGTAAACACAGACTCACAGATTGTTACTCATCCATGAAGTTACACACACACCTAGTCAGTCATGCAAACAATCAATCACACCTCCATTTTCTCAACTATACAGTTATACACACCTTACTTATTCAAACATATACTAAAACATATTTACTCTCTTATACAATCCTGGATACAAGTTCACAATGATGCATACAGCCACTCACACATTCACTGGCTCTTATGCACAGTTACTTATATATGTCAAGTCTCACAAGTACTGTGTTTTACATATGTACTTACTTTGACATGTAGCACTGAGATATCTATTCACTCACCAATACACTGATGCACACAGTCAACCGCCCATACAGCTGTTTCCACATGCACTTTTGAACCCATACATCTAGTGAATCAACTGCTCACACATCTATGCACAGAGTCATACACCTCCCAGTCACCCACACACACAATCAGTCTCCCATACAAATACTTGGGCAACCAATCAATAACCCATATAGTTACTCATATAGCTACTGAAGAACACATGCAGCAGTTTTCAGAACAACAGACATAATGATGCACAAATTAACACAGTTTAGTCACTAACCCATGCACTCAGTGAGACACATTTAATCACTCATTCATACAGTCAGTCATGCACCTACTAAATCCTTCATCCAGACACTTATACATCCACTCATTCTTAAATATGCAAGACATATTTTAACTTTACAGAAAAATACAGTCACTGGATGTTGTCATCAGTGATGTCATCAGTGATGTCATTTGAGATGTCATCAGTGATGTCATTTGAGATGTCATCAGTGATGTCATAAGTGATGTCACTGACCATGTCATGAATGATGTAATATGTGACATCATCAGCAGTGGATTGCGGGTGCGCGATATATAGTTAGTGCAACTAACTATATATGGAATTTCAATGGTTTTGTGTGAGTAAAATAAGGTTTTGTAAATGCTAATTCCTAACTATATATAGTCTATAACCTATGTTTTTTCCAGTGAATTTTCAAGGTTTTGTAAATGCTAATTCCTTACTATATATGGTCTATAACCTATGGTTTTTTCAGTGAATATATATATATATATATATATATATATATATATATATATATATATATATATACATACACATATGCGAACTCACGCCCAGTGGAGCGGGACTTATACCATTGAAAAACACCCAAACAAACATTGCACGCTGCAGCATTCCCCTGTGAGCCAAGCCAATGATAAAGGAATGCAGTTTCCGAAACGCGTATGGTGACAAAGGCAATTAACTCTGCTGTGAGGGCTAGTTCAAGTTTGCTGCTGTCTGCCAATAAACAAGGTGAAGCATAACGTTGTGTGAGGTGTTTCCATATAGCGAGCAGCTTCATTTGGAATATGTGTATTTATGTATACATATATATGTGTGTGTATATATATATATATATATATATTCACTGAAAAAACCATAGGTTATAGACCATATATAGTTAGGAATTAGCATTTAAAAAACCTTATTTTACTCACACAAAACCATTGAAATTCCATATATAGTTAGTTGCACTAACTATATATCGCGCACCCGCAATCCACTGCTGATCATGTCACATATTACATCATTCATGACATGGTCAGTGACATCACTGATGACATCACTGATGACATCTCAAATGACATCACTGATGAGATCACTGATGACGTCATCCAGTGACTGTGTGTTTCTGTGAAGTTTAAATATGTTTTACATATTGAAGAATGAGTAGATGTATAAGTGTCTGGACGAAGGATTTAGTAGGTGCATGACTGAATGTATGAGTGAGTGATTAAATGTGTCTCACTGAGTGCATGGGTTAGTGACTAAACTGTCTTAATTTGTGCATCATTATGTCTGTTGTTCTGTAAACTGCTGCATGTGTTGATCATTAGCTATACGAGAGGCTATATGTGTTATTAATTGGTTGCCCAAGTATTTCTATGGCAGATTGAGTTTGTGTGGGGGTGGCTGGAAGGTGTGTGACTCTATGCATAGATGTGTGAGCAGTTTATTCACTAGGTGTATGAGTTCAAGACTGCATGTGGAAACAGCTACATGGGCAGTTGACTGTGTGCATGAGTGTATTGATGAGTGAATGGATATCTCAATGCTACATGTCATAGTAAGTACATATGTTAAACACAGTACATGTGAGAGTTGGCATATATAAATAACTGTGCATGAGAGCCACTGAATGAGTGAGTGGTTGTATCGATCATTGTGAACTTGTATCAGGGATTGTATAAGAGAGTAAATATGTGTTAGTATATGTTTCAATAAGTAAGGTGTGTTTAACTGTATAGTTGAAGAAATGGAGGTGAGATTGTTTCTTTACATGACTGACTGGGTGTGTGAGTAACTCCATGGATGAGTGGCAGTGTGTGAGTGTCTGTATACACTGAGTGTATCTAAGGTTATATTAGCGTCTGAAGAGGTTTATCGTATTAGCACAAGAATGATGTCAAATGAGATGTCATCAGTGATGTCATCAGTGATGTCATTTGAGATGTCATCAGTGATGTCATCAGTGATGTCACTGACCATGTCATGAATGATGTAATATGTGACATGATCAGCAGTGGATTGCGGGTGCGCGATATATAGTTAGTGCAACTAACTATATATGGAATTTCAATGGTTTTGTGTGAGTAAAATAAGGTTTTTTATACTATATATGGTCTATTTGTGAATTTTCAAGGTTTTGTAAATGCTAATTCCTAACTATATATGGTCTATAACCTATGGTTTTTTCAGTGAATTTCAATGGTTTTTTAATAGCAAATATCATAAGCTGTCGAATGTCAAGTACGTGGTAAGTGAAAACATTTTCGTGTTTATGCACACTGATCTGCTTTGAATGGTGCCCCCCCCCTCATTTCTATTAGGAGTACTCTCTCTTTGCAGATAGTGAAAGGTAGTTAACGCAGGCCTTTGCCCCCGTTGTAATCCGTCGTGCCTGCTTCTCTCTCCATTTGATTGATTGTTATCCAAGTATTTACTATTTTAGAATTAGTTCTCTTTGGTTCATTCTCTATTTACAAACAAACACAGAGTCGCAATACTCTGTTTAGTCTTTGCAGATAACGAAAAATCGTGTAAAAAAAAAGAAAAGGAATCGAGCAAAATCAGTAGGCCACTAATGGGATCTCTTTTTGACCTCGCTAAAATAGAAACATTAGGAACAACCCCTCATGACAAATACAAAACTAGTGAGATGAACTGAACTCCACACAATGATGGCTGCAAAACAGCTCGGCTCCGCCACCCACCCCGCCCAAAATAACGATAAAGAGCGGCTGCCATGATTGGTTGCGGAATGGCCACGACGGAGCTACGAAATGGTGCTGCTCTCATGCTAACCCCAGCTTCAGTCTGAAACATCCAGAAACACTGTAGACTACCAATTCGATCAGTTCCAGTAGCGCCCCAATGTAACCCGGTAGAGAAGAACTAGCCCTCCCCTCTTTGACTGATGGTTCTTGTTGCCTGTCCCTTCTGTTGTCATTTAACAGAACTATTTAGCCTGCTGAAAGGGGTTGTGTTTCGACCGCTGGTTGGTGGAGACATTTTGACTATATTCTGGACCTGCGTTGTCGCGTAATGCGTCATATGACGCGCCGCGTTAGCGCATCCGGAAGTCATCCGGGGCGCGCAGCGCGTAACGTAAGCATAACAAGTCATGTGACTTGTTAATAAAACTTTTCATTGGTTCATTTTACTTTTCTTATTCTAATGATGAAAGCCTTGGTCATATCACCTAAAAATTACGCTTTTAATTACTTCCGAACATTATTTTTTCTTAAATATATGTTATAATGTTCCAGGCTAATGTACTTTCCCGGAAATTTTACAACTGTCCTGCAAGTAAAATATATTCTTTTTTCGAGAAAAAGAGCGTTTCTTCGTCCCATGACGGAGCCGTTGAGCAAAAGAGGGTCGACCTGCTGTCTTAGTCGCCGATACGCCTGAATATGAGATTCTTATCGATCACTTTATGTTGCAGGAATAGAAAACACAACAGCCCTTGACCATTTATCTTTACTGCGTTCCTTCGTATTATACCTTTTACCCTTCATGTAATTGGTCTGCTTTATTTCACTTGCCTTTTAATGATTCTAAAACAGTGACTATTATTAAAAACTTTACCAATGTATATACTACTACCATGTTTTCTTTTAAAAACCTTTATTGTGAAAATTTCATTATACAAATACGAGCCTATAACCACGTGGGCCTGCCACGGAGCAAACTGTAATCGTATATGATGAATAGACATTTACACTGTAGAGGAACGTAACGGGCGGGCCATTAGGTTGCAAGAACTAAGGTGTCTAACAGTTACGGAATCGGTGGACGTACATTTTATAATTAAAATACGACAGGGCCAGTTACAATAAAATTATCTAGATATACATTTGCGGGCAAGTACCATGGGTGACGTTAATTCGAACTTTCAACAGTACAGTAATCAATAACACATCAGAACTTAATATCAATAGGGATGTCGAAATATTCAATCAATTCTCGTCCCCGCCCGCCATGTGCTTCAAAACTGCATACGTATCTCGTGATTTCAAGGTTCTGCAACCAGTACACAACAAGGAGTTACGAGTCCCATTTATTCCGGCGCCATTTTGGGCGAGGACGGGCAGGTCCAGGATATAGTCAAAATGTCTCTACCAACCATCGACTATGATGATGTTCATATGCTGTATTTATTAGAGTAACACTCATCTGTCCACATGAAATTAATTTACCACAATCTAAACATGTCATTTTAATCTTTCCAAAGTTCTTCTAAATATTTGGGACCGTTTCCCTTGCCTCTGAAGCTCTCAGTGCCACTTCTTTGATGAATGTACTAGCAGGTCAGGGGTTCTCCTCCAAATCTCTCTTTTATGCAGCACTATAATTAATTGGTGCTACCTCTCCATATGACGATGCATGGTATAGTTACCACAACTATATTATTTTTCGGTTCCTCTGGAGAGTTCATCGTGGCAGATGAAGCGTGTAACGTACCGGGCATTTACCTTTTTTTGCATGTACAGGAAAGGAAAAAAAAATCGAGCGTCCAAGTTCTAAGGTGTCCCAGGGCCATTTTAGTGGACCAGGCCCAAATCCAAAGAACAGGCCGCCATTTTGAGAGTCCTCTTGCAGCCGCCTGTCGCTGTAGCATCAAGAGCAGCCGAAACTCAGCTGAATGGCAACTGAAACGGTAAATGGGCGCCCCACTACATTTCAGCATTGTAGGATGACCACACCAGTACAGCAACTTGCTAGACATCACCTCGGTGCCATCCGGATCTCGGCGCCCCACTGCAGATGAAGAGCCTCTCAACTATGAAACCACCACGGTGACATCCGGATCTTGGCGCGTTGTGCTGCCTTCGGCCTATTCGCACATCGGTCCGCTACTGACGCCATCTCACAGGCTAATGGGGTGACCCACGCCGAGTTTCAGCATTGTAGGATGACCACACCAACTTGCTAGACATCACCTCGGTGCCATCCGAATCTTGGCATCTCAACGCCTAGTGGTATCTTCCATACAGAAAATATTGTTACGCTGCCTTTGGCCCCATTCGCACATCAGTCCGCAACTTAGACATCACCTCGGTGCCATCCGGATCTTGGCATCTCAGCGCCTTGTGGTGTCAGTCAGAAAATATTGTTGCGCTGCCTTTGGCCCCATTCGCACATCAGTCCGCTACTGACACCATCTCACAGGCCAATAGGGCGCCCCACGCTGACTTTTACCATTGTACGATGGCCACACCAGTGGCACAACTTGCTAGACATCACCTCGGTGCCACCTGAATCTTGGCATCTCAACGCCTAGTGGTATCTTCCATACAGAAAATCTTGTTACGCTACCTTTGGCCCCATTCGCACATCGGTCCGCAACTTAGACATCACCTCGGTGCCATCCGGATCTTGGCATCTCAGCGCCTTGTGGTGTCTTCTACTCCGAAAATATTGTAGAAAATATTGTTGCGCTGCCTTTGGCCCCATTCACACATCAGTCCGCTACTGACACCATCTCACAGGCCAACAGGGCGCCCCACGCCGACTTTTACCATTGTACGATGGCCACACCAGTGCCACAACTTGCTAGACACCACCTCGGTGCCATCCGGATCTTGGCATCTCAGCGCCTTGTGGTGTCTTCAAATCAGAAAATATTGTTGCGCTGCCTTTGGCCCCATTCGCACATCGGTCCGCTACTGACGCCATCTCACAGGCCAACGGGGCGCCCCACGCCGACTTTCAACATTGTAGGATGGCCACAGAAGTGCGACAACTTACTAGACACCACCTCGGTGCCATCCGGATCTTGGCGCGTTGTGCTGCCTTCGGCCTATTCGCACATCGGTCCGCTACTGACGCAAACTCACAGGCCAACGGGGCGCCCCACGCCGACTTTCAGCATTGTAGGATGGCCACACCAGTGCGGCAACTTGCTACACACCACCTCGGTGCCATCCGGATCTTGGAATCTCAGCGCCTAGTGGTGTCTTCTATTCCGAAAATATTGTTGCGCTGCCTTCGGCCCCATTCACACATCGATCCGCTACTGACACCATCTCACAGTCCAACGGGGCGCCCCACGCCGACTTTCAGCATTGTAGGATGGCCACACCAGTGCGGCAACTTACTAGACACCACCTCGGTGCCATCCGGATCTTGGCGCGTTGTGCTGCCTTCGGCCTATTCGCACATCGGTCCGCTACTGACGCAAACTCACAGGCCAACGGGGCGCCCCACGCCGACTTTCAGCATTGTTGGATGGCCACACCAGTGCGGCAACTTACTAGACACCACCTCGGTGCCATCCGGATCTTGGCGCGTTGTGCTGCCTTCGGCCTATTCGCACATCGGTCCGCTACTGACGCAAACTCACAGGCCAACGGGGCGCCCCACGCCGACTTTCAGCATTGTTGGATGGCCACACCAGTGCGGCAACTTACTAGACACCACCTCGGTGCCATCCGGATCTTGGCGCGTTGTGCTGCCTTCGGCCTATTCGCACATCGGTCCGCTACTGACGCAAACTCACAGGCCAACGGGGCGCCCCACGCCGACTTTCAGCATTGTAGGATGGCCACACCAGTGCTGCAACTTGCTGGACACCACCTCGGTGCCATCCGGATCTTGGCGCATTGTGTTGCCTTCGGCCTATTCGCACATCGGTCCGCTACTGACGCCGCCTCACGTGCCAACGGGGCGCCCCACGCCGACTTTCAGCATTGTAGGATGGCCACACCAGTGCTGCAACTTGCTGGACACCACCTCGGTGCCATCCGGATCTTGGCGCGTTGTGTTGCCTTCGGCCTATTCGCACATCGGTCCGCTACTGACGCCGCCTCACGTGCCAACGGGGCGCCCCACGCCGACTTTCAGCATTGTAGGATGGCCACACCAGTGCTGCAACTTGCTGGACACCACCTCGGTGCCATCCGGATCTTGGCGCGTTGTGTTGCCTTCGGCCTATTCGCACATCGGTCCGCTACTGACGCCGCCTCACGTGCCAACGGGGCGCCCCACGCCGACTTTCAGCATTGTAGGATGGCCACACCAGTGCTGCAACTTGCTGGACACCACCTCGGTGCCATCCGGATCTTGGCGCGTTGTGTTGCCTTCGGCCTATTCGCACATCGGTCCGCTACTGACGCCGCCTCACGTGCCAACGTATTTTCTCCGCATTTTACACCCTATGCCGCATAACAGGTCATGTGACTTGTTTATAAAACTTTTCATTGGTTCATTTTACTTTTGGTTTCCTAATGATGGAAGGCTTGATCATGTGACCTAAAAACAACACTTTTCATTGGATGAAAACTTTTTTTTTTTCCCAAACGATGAAAGCCCCACCTTGTTTCTGGATGTTTCAGACTGAAGCTGGCGTCAGCATGAGAGCACCACCATCTCGTAGCTCAGTCGTGGTCATTCCGCGAGCAATCATGGCAGCCACTCCCCACCAGAAGCCTGCAGGAGTCGGAGCCCCCAAAACTTTTGATGAATTCTCAAGGCGGAGGGGACGCTTTCGAGAATGGGGTCCAAGACCTAGCAGACAAGCGTCCGATTTCCAAGGTGTCCCAGGGCCATTTCAGTGGACCAGGCCCAAAAAGGAAACAGCCTGCCGCCATTTTGAGAGTCCTGTGACAGCCGCCTATCGCTGCACCGCAAGAGTGGGCGCAACTCAGCTGAATTGCGGCTTTTGACACAGTGGACCAAAAACGGACGGAATGGCAACTGAAACGGTAAAGGGGCGCCCCACTACAACAGATGACCCTCCACCTGGAGAGGCCCGTTCACCGCCTCCCCCGGGGCGCCCCGCGCCGTTATTCGGAGCAGCATTGTAGGATACCAAAACCAGTGCGGCAACTTACTGGACATCACCTTGGTGCCATCGTTCTGCTGCCTTGGAACTATTCGCGCAACAGTGGAGAAGCGTGACTCAGTGGTTAGAGGCGGCAGACCCGGAAGCTGAGATCAGCCGTGGACCAGGGTTCGATTCCCCGCCTCGGCGGGTCTCGGGCACAAAAATTCCACGGACTTGACAATTCTCGCTCCGGTGCCTACTCGACTCACGGGGTCACACTCTGCGACTCTGGGCAATAGCTTGCTTAATCTCCACTACGACCCCTCGCGGCGGGATGCCTGGCTTTCGCCTTGTGAATACCCTGCCGGGGTATCTCACAGGGGAATACCAGGACGGGTTCCCTAAGCAAGCGCCTTGAGACCCCTGGGTGATTCGTGCGCTATATAAATGGAAATACAAATACAAAATACAAAAATACAGTTTGCTACTGATGACCCACCCCCCGCGACGCCCCATGCCGTTATTTGCTGGGTGGCAACTTACTAGACATCACTTTAGTGTCATCTAGATTTCAGCGCGTTCTGCTGCCTTGGAACTATTCGCACAACAGTTTGCTACTGATGACCCACCCCCCGCGACGCCCCACGCCGGAAATCTGGACGTTGTGCTGCGTTGGGACTATTCGCACAGCCGACCGCTACTTCGTTGTTTTTCCCTAAAAATGTTTATATGTTATTACTATTTTTGTTTTCTTGTATATATTTATAAATTATTAAAGTTTTATAATCTTACTACTTTGTCGGAGTGCTATATATTTTTAATGTGACACATAATTGTAAAAACTTTGATGTACAAAGAGTCATCCCTGGAATCTTCCGCTTCAGGCTCGGTCCCCTACCCAATCACAATACAGGATGGTTTTCAGATAATAGCAACGCTTCTGCTGTGACGGATCTCATCGAGTGTGGGCCTTGATCTACTATAACTCCTTTGAAGAGGGATGATTCTTTACAGCTGTGGCCATAAACTACATCTGCAGGGCTAGCTGATACCCTAGGACCAGCCTGGACAATCGGACACAGAGGAAAAGGAGTGTCAGAGGGTGCGGTAGTGAATAGGGCGAAAGGGAGGTGTCGGGCGGGCACAGGGTGTGATTCTCAGGGAAGAGCAGCGCAGATGGGGGGAGGTTTATTACCCATGCATAAGACAGAGAGCGGGGGTGACCACTGCCTGGGGGAGATGCTTGCGAGGGTGGGGAGCCATGCTAAGGATCGACAGCGTGCACAGAGTGGGTCTGGTCAAGGCATCTAAAATGGCTGCCGTGCACGACAAAAGTGTGGCATTTGAAAAAAGACAAGATGGCGCAGACAATGTTTTTCAACACTTCCTGATTTCCTTCGAATCGAACGTTAACAGACGTTGGGGCATTTTACCAAAGTTAAGCGATATTTATCCCTAACGATGCTTAGCAACGATTTTTTTACCGTCAGAAATTATCGCAGATAAACCTTGCTATTATCAAGGTTTATCGGAAATACGATAAAAAACGACCGCAATGCATTAATATCGCTGAAAACTCAGCGATATTCATGCATTACCGAGCTAATGCTCTTAGCCATGTTATCCACCTCCCATTGGATAACATGGCTAAGAACTGCTCAGGGCAGGTGGTAGCTTTTGGAGATATTCGCGCTTATCTCGAATATTTCCAAAAGTTGATAATAGGAGATAGCGATGTTAGCGACTGTTTCCAATCGCTAACATCTTGGCATGCCCACTTTGCATGTCATTAGTGATAAATATCACTCACATGCAAAGTGGGGCCCAAGATGGTCGCTATATTCTACTAGCCGTCGCTAACTGGTGTTAGCAACAGCTAGGTAATACACATATAATTTTATCTCCGCGAAGCGGAGCGCTGTTACAGATATATATCTTGTTTCTGAACGTTAATTTCTCAAAATGCACTGAAGCACATATATTGAGACCTAGCAAAGGCACATCGGGCTACCAGTCCCTACAATTTTGCCAAGTTTCGTGCAAATCCATTCAGCTGTTCGATCCTACCGAGAGACAAGATGGCGGCCGCTACGGACTGTTTGGAATGTTTACAGACACCGGAGAGCCAATCAGCTTCGCTTCGCAAAGCTCCGTAACGCGAAAAGTACGCGAAGCGGTGCGCTGTTACAGATATATATCTTTTTTTGAACGTTAATTTCTCAAAATCCACTGAAGCACATATATTGAGACCTAGCAAAGGCACATCGGGCTACCAGTCCCTACAATTTTGCCAAGTTTCGTGCAAATCCATTCAGCCGTTCGATTATTATTATTATTTTTTTTTTTTGCCCCGCGGGGCCCTTTTAAAACCTCCACATCAAACCTAGGGGGTCAGCGAGGATCTACTATTCCCCCTTATGGTCATTTGCCCCTTCGCTTTGGCCTCCTCTTGTCTCTCGATCCTACCGAGAGACAAGATGGCGGCCGCTACGGACTGTTTGGAATGTTGACAGACGCCGGAGAACCAATCAGCTTCGCTTCACAAAGCTCCGTTGCGCGTAAAGTACGCGTCCTGGGACGCTGCCAGGTCCGCTGTTACAGATATATATCTTTTTTTAAACGTTAATTTCTCAAAATCCACTGGAGCACATATATTGAGACCTACAAAAGGCACATCGGGCTACCAGTCCCTACAATTTTGCCAAGTTTCGTGCAAATCCATTCAGCCGTTCGGGCTAAAAGTGAGGCCAACCGCCCTATGGAAAACTCAATGTTAAAAACACGTTTTGGGACCCCCCTTTTTTCTCGGCCCCCCCTTGACGAACCCCCCCCCCAAATTTTCAAGGGCTGCTCAGAAACAAAATGTGCCATTTTCCAGAAAATTTCAGCCAATTCCGTCCACAAACGCCAAAGTTATTAGACATAGAATTTTCAAAAAACCCATAGAGAAAAAATCCTAACTATATATACCTACTGGCGACCGCCAGTAGGTAATATATATATATATATATATATATATATATATGTATATATATATATATATATATATATATATATATATATATATATATATATATATATATATATATATATATATATATATATATAATTTTTGTAATATACATATATAGCTAAATCTAATTATAAATAAATATCACACACACGTATAGACCCCTCCCACCCCATAACCCACACCCACCCTAAATACTAAAAACTCCATAACACCCCAAAACCCATACCTGCACCAAAACCTAAAAACCCCTTTGCATCCAAAACCCCATACCCAACCTAAACCCTTAAAGCCCCTTAGCACCCAAAATCCCATAACCACTCTAAACCCAAAAAAACCTTACCATCCAGAAACCCATGCCCATACTAAACCTTAAAAATTACCTTGCCACCCAATTACCCATACCTACCCTAAAAGTACAGTTACCACCAAAAACCATTACTCACTCTACAAATGTACTTGCCATCCAAAAACCCATTCCCACCTTAAACCCTAAAAAATTCTTAGGACCAAAAACCCATTCCTGCTCTAAACCCTATAAATGCCCTTGTCGCCAAAAACCCATTTCCAACATAAACCCTAAAATTACCCATGTGACCCCTGGCTCTCATAGTCTTGGGCAGTCAGTCGGTCAAACATTCTATATTCTGCTTAAAAAGTCATAAATAATTAAAAAAAATATACAGTCACATTTTACCACAAAACCCATACCCACTCTAAACCCTAAAAATCCCCTTGGCACCCAAAAACCCATACCCACCCTAAACCCTAAAATGACCCTAGCCACCCGAACATACATCTAATTGTGCTGGCCTGCCTGCCGGCACCCCGCTCATGCACCAAGTGGTCTCCAGAGAGCACTGTTTATGCCCCTGCCTCTACTTTCAGCGCGTGGTTAGGCGCTGCTCAGTGTCTTGGGGTATGGACATAGCGTATTTGGAGCACTTTGCTGTTGGGTACCTGCATATTCATCTGCAGCCGGGGCTCTGCTAGGTGGCCCCGGGCAGGGAAGTAACGCCACCCAGGAATTCTGGTTGGGAGTTCCACTGCGTTGCAGGGGCAACACCAATGTATGTGCAAGGGCAGTGCTGGGACATGGTGTTTAGGCTCCCAGGGTTCGGCGCTTTCCGGAGTCCGAGAGATAGCTGCATCACCGGTGAGGCCCTGCCTCGAAGACTCCTGTCGTGTCAGAGCTGCTTCACCCCACCCACAAAGGGCCCCGGGGCTCAGCAGGATGAGTCCCGGCCCCAGGTGGGGAGCTTGCTGTCCTCGCTCAGCGTGACACTGAGTAATTCGCATCTTGAACTACGGAGACCTGGGGAGGGCTCCCAACGCGGTGGTGTTGACAAAGCAGAGTCCCACTTCTTCTGTTGTAAAGAAGTAGGTCCATTCCATGTAGTGTCTTTAAATGATTTATTCCAATATAAGATGTTACAATAAGAGAACCCCACCAGGAGCAGCCTCCCTGCTGCTCAGCCCTTCCTCCATCTGACACTATCTCTCATCCAACATTCCACAACCAGCTCTCACACCAACATTCTACTCCACAGACACACATGTTGAGCAGCAAGTATAACACATCTCCCTTTCTTAATGCAAATGAAAATAAACTGCAAAAGAATCACAATAAAATAGATGCATGTATAAGGTGACAATAAACAAGCAATACATGTAGATGGCGATATACATGTATACAAAATAGCAAAAGATAAATATTTGGAAGAAGTAAACAGGTCACTCCAGCAATTCTAATTCTCACCACTTCTCCCTTTCCCATACAAAAAACAAAGTCCACGCTCCCATAAAACCAAGCCAAATCAACACACACACTGCCTCACCACCAAAACACTAAAAAAAAACAAAAAAAACAATCAAGTAGGCTGGCCAGGCCAACAAGTGGTAGGAAGGGTCCCGATTAAAAGGCGCGACAGGGAACCATACTATTAAAATAAAAAAATCAATAAATTCAATGCTTCCCCCACCAAAAGACAGGGTGTGATATGTAGAAAACACAAGGAATCTAAGCAATCACAACACTCCACTGAACATTTTAGCACTCCCCCCCAACTTAAAATGGGGTGTGACATGTAGGAAAAACTGTACACGGAACTATGCAAGATTACACACATCACTCAACATCTAAGTACCTCGCCCAACTGAAAATGGGGTGTGGCGTGTAGAATACTACGCTCCACACGGAACCTGAAAAAAATAGCAAAAGCTTGAATAAACCTTTCACCCAAAAACATATCCTGGAACACAAGAAGACCAGACATCAAGCAGAAACTCCACCCAAACCCAATTTTGTGTTGTGACGTGTAGAAATAATACTCCACACGGAACATGAAAACACTAATAAGAAACTCCACCCAAACCGAAATTTGGGCTGTGACATGTGGAAAATACACTCCACACAGAACACTGGTAAAAAGCACACTTCAAGAACAACTAAGGTAATATGAGAAACATACTGTATAAGAAGAAACATTCACTTTGAAACAATGAGCACCAGGATTGGTGGGAAATTATCAGCAACCCAAAACGCCATAAGAGAGGGAAACATCACTACAAACAATTGCAGTATTCCAAATAATGATCTACTGTAAGTATGACAAGAAATAAAAGAACAAGTACCCATGAAAAAAATAAAAAATCCCAAGACTGCAACCAGCAAGAACCCAACAGAATTAGTGTAAGCAAAACCTCTGCAGAATTTAAAACGCACCCACCAAAAAGCACAGGATATGAAAGAATCATGCATCAAAGAAGCAAAAAACAACGAGTATAAGCACTAGAAGGTAAAATAAGGCATTAGAACACAAGAAAAATGCAAAAATGGGCAAATATACTGGGAAATGATAAGTGGGAACACCGGTGAGCGCACTCTCACCCGAGGTAAAGTACAGTATAATCCAATATGCAGGAACCAAGTGCCAAAGAACACATAAAATTTTGCCTCACAAAGATCATGGAGCAGAGTAAATTGAGGATGTGTCTCTGATGACCCAAAGCGTTCCAGGTAACAAAGAACGGAAGGTAATGAGGTAATGAAGGATAACGTGTGTAAACCAAGTGCCTTGAGGAAGAAAACCGGAACAAGAGAAGGCAGAGGTAAGAAGTCCACGCGGATCCCACGACGTTCCGGTCACATCTGAAGAGGGGAACTTTATTAAATAAAACATCTTGGTTGGCAAAAAAAAAAAAAAAACACCACCGCAGAATACCACAGAACACTACGATGTATTTCAAGCACAAGAAGGAGGCACGTTCTTGATGCTGTGCTGAGTGGCTGCAGGCACGTCTAAGCAGCGCAAAACAGAAACAGGGAAGACAACTCGCGCTGGCACCAACGAACGCTGCAGGAAGGTGACTTTTTTTTGGTAATGGCGCAGCGATCAAATGTTCATCCAAAGTCAGAAATAAGCAAATGTCACAAGTAACAAACGCCCCTCGGAAAACAAAGAGGGGGTTAAGCTTACAGCGCTCTAACTCCTTGCTCTCCCAGACGACTTTTACCTCCTACTGGCCGCTCCTCAGTCACGCAAACAGGAATTGGAGCAGCAGGCAGTGACACTTCCACAGAGAGGCTCTAGGCTTCCACAACAGCAGAGCAGGCAGTCAGGAAAATAGCCAGGGAGTAGGGCATGAACACTTCTTCAAGGCAGAAGGGTAAGCAACTGGGTTAGATCTGGCAATGAGTGTAGCCAGAAGCAGGAGCAGGTCTTTTCCATAGCAGGGTAAAGTAGATCACTGAGGCAGTAGTGAAGCAGAAGAAGATCGCTCTTCTGGGAAACTACACTTTGTGGAAAGACTGTCCCAAAGTGACAGGACGGGGACCACTGTCCCAAAGGAGCTGGAGAGGGAAGGAAGTAGAGCAGGAACTGGCACATCACGGTTGGAACTGGCATCTTTGGGTTGTGGGCGACAGATGGAGTGGTCACTGGTGGGGCTCAGGGGTGCCAGCTTTCTTTAAATATGTAGTTTTAAGTTCCTTTACCTTGAATCTTTCCAAAGTTCATAGTAGCAGTCTGCAAAAGGTGCACACGCAGGTTCTTTTCCTAAAAATCGTCACCCAAATATGCTGTAAAGACGTAGATCCATTCCATGTAGTTTCTTTAAATGATTTATTCCAAGCTAACATGTTACAATAAGACAGCCCCACCAGGAGCAGCCTCCCTGCTGCTCAGCCCTTCCTCCAACTGACACTCTCTCTCATCCAACATTCCACAACCAGCTCTCACACCAACATTCCACTCCACAGACAAACAGGCTGAGCAGCAAGTATAACACAGACCCACCGGAGGCATCAGGCTTGCTTATAGCCTGCCACAGGGCTGACTCAGGTACGGGCCGGCTGCCCCCTGTTGCACCGATCAATGCGAGCACACCGGGACGGTTTGAGCAAGCTGGCCTAGAGGGGAAGAACCATTTAGAAAAATGCTGCCTTTGGTTCAGCAGCTGCTCTGCACAATCACGGGCAGCTGCTTTTTTTTTTTATAACATTTTTATTTTGTATTTTATGGAGAAAAAACAGAGAAAATAAAACAAGCGACAGTCCCGCAGTGCTTCCCACACAGGGGGCATTGAAGAGGCATAAAGCATAGGCAAGGTGTTATAGAGAGTTACCACAGCACAGTTCGAAAGAGCAATCCCTGAGGGCAGCAAGACGGGTGGTCAAAGTCAATCCCCCTCCAGAATCCCGGAGGAGTAGAAGTTGCTGCGAAGAAGGGAAGTGGAATCAAGGTGAGTGATTCAGTGCAAAAGATTTCCGAGGCCTCTAAGTGCCCTGTGGGCGTCGCAACCATAACGCAACTACATTACCCCCCCCAACCCCCCTCCCTATCCACCCCCCAGGTGGTGGTGACAACTACATACATTCATTCCTACATTCATATGACCGTGGTTATATCTGAAAAAGGTGGAGCGCGCGTACTGAGGATGGGCAGACTGCTGATGGTAAGCCCCGTGAGAGAAAGCGGACCAAGGGACCCCATCTGAACATGAAAATCTTGAAGTCGCCTAGAAAGATGTCCGCCACTCGTTCCACGCTCAATAATCTCCACAGTCTCGCGTGCCACAGGGATATTGCCGGGGCGTCCGGTTTCTTCCAGGCGGCTGCCAAGGTAAGTTTGGCCGCTCCAAGGCAGAGCCACAAGATCCGTTTGTCAGCTCTGGTTTGATGTTCGAGAGCTGGGTCCCGGAGACCTAGCAGGACTTGGGCCATGGAATCAGTTAACGGGTATCCGAGAATGTCTTTGATATGGGACAGAATCTCTTCCCAGTATGGGCGGTTGACCGGGCAGTCCCACCAGACGTGGCGGAAGTCTCCTAACAGACCACAGCCCCTCCAACATCGGTCCGACGAGGTCGGGAATATGCGATGTAACTTGGACGGGTACAAGTACCAATCCATAAGGGTCTTAAGATGGGCCTCCCGCAAATCTACTGAGTGATTGTGCGCCGTAATGTCTCGCCAGAGGCCCGACCACTCTTCATCTGTAATATCTCTCCCGAGAAGTTCCTCCCATTGCCCCATATAACGGGGGCGGGGTGCCACAGCAGTGGTAAGCAGCAGACTATATATATAGGAAGGAGATAGCACCTTTCATAATGTTGGTTCGCAGGATGAAGGCTTCAAATGGGGACGGAGGTCTGGTGGCTGCGTCGCTAACTCCAGTTGAGGTAGCCCAGTGGAGGAGCTGGATGTGGTGAAACCGCTCAGAGGCCGGGACCCCATAATCCCTCATGCAGTTGGCAAAAGTGAGCGGCGCGGATCCGGGGAACAGGTGTGTAAGGGCCCTACAGCCCCCCTCCCTCCACAGTTGAAAGGGGCCTTCCCGCATCGCCGGCGGGAAGGCCGGGTTGAAGTGTATCGGTGTAAAGGGGGATGGAAACGTAGTCCGGCGATCATCACCAGAGACTGTGTCCCAGACTTTCAGGACAGTGCTAGTGGGTGTACTGATATATGCGTTCTGGGGTCTATCCACCTTAGGCTTCCAAGCCAGGTCCCAAATGGACCTCCCTGCGACACTCCTGTCCATGTGCAGCCAGTGTTTTTCCGAGAGTTGCTGGGACCACTCCACCAGAACCCTTTATAGTACAGGTGCATATCGGGGAAGCCCACCCCCCCTCCTTCCGCGGCCGCCATAGAGTAGTGAGGGAGAAGCGCGCTCGTCCCCCCTGCCAGATGAAGCGCAGCATCAAGGACTTGAGGCGCCGGAAGAAGTCCATGTCTATCGGAATGGGAAGAGCTTGGAAGAGGTATAAAAATTTGGGGAGGAGAACCATCTTTAGAGCGTGGATCCTACCCAGCCACGAGATATACTTTGGTTTCCATCGATCCAAGTCCGCTCGCACTGATGCCAGCAGCGGGGGATTGTTCACGGAGAACAGTTTCCCTATGGAAGGCGTCAGCCGAACTCCCAGGTAAGAGAGAGAGGCGGTCGCCCAAGACAGCGGTGTTAGTGGCCGCACACGCTCCACCTCAGCAGGAGGAAGAGTGAGATTGAGGATATATGATTTATCAAAGTTGACTTTGAAACCGGCCACCCCTTCAAAGCGAGATAGGACAACTTGGATGTGTGGGAGTGAGTGAGCCGGATCCCCAACGGACAACAAAACGTCATCTGCAAACAGGGAGATTTTGTGCTGCTCACCGGTACAGGGGAGACCCCGTATCTCCTCGTGCTCCCTCACTGCCAGTGCCAACGGCTCAATGCTCAGCGCGAAGAGCAGGGGGGAGAGGGGACAGCCCTGTCTGGTACCGCGGGAGTGCGAGAAAAAGGTGAATAGGTGTCCATTAACCGCCACTCTAGAGCGGGGATCGCTATAGTATGCCCTTATCATGGTTATAAACTTATCCGAAAAGCCAAAGGCGGCCAGGGTGTGGAACAGAAATCCCCAGTCAACGCAGTCGAAGGCCTTTTCCGCGTCAAGGCCCACCAGCACTGCCGGTATGCGAAACCTATTGGCCTTTTCTATCAGGTGGATTACCCGTCTCATATTATCATGGGTCTGCCGGCCCTTGATGAAGCCGGACTGGTCCGGATGAATGAGGATCGGCATTAAGTCCTGAAGTCTACGTGCAATGATAGAAGAGTATAACTTAGCATCAATATTGAGGAGGGCTATAGGGCTATACGAGGAGCATTTGGACGGGTCTTTCCCCGGTTTAGGAATAACGGAGATCACCGCCTCAGTCATAGAACCCGAAGTTCTCCCAGTCTCTGCCATTTCATTAAAGAGGGAGACCAAATAGTCACATACCTCTGCCGGGAATGTCTGATAGAAAAGGGCTGTATAGCCATCTGGTCCCGGTGCTTTATGGAGTTTCAGGGCCTGGATAGCATCCAGCACTTCTGTCCTGGAGATGGGGGCAGCTAAGAGATCATTCCGTTCCTTCGAGACCTGGGGTATGGGAAGATCTGCCAGATACCTCTTCTGGGCCTCATGATCGAGGGCATCCCCTGCATAAAGAGCGGCATAAAAGCGGCCAAAAAGGGCTGCCTTATCCCCATCCTGGTGTTGCAGATCCCCTGTCGAATCTCGGATACCCCCGATGTAATCCCTTTCTCTCTTGTCCCGAAGCTGGCGGGCCAAGTGCCTTCCCACTTTGTTCCCCTGAGAGTACGAGAGGTGCCGCAGCCTCAGCAGGGTGAATTCTGCTCGGTTATTGTAGTGGGCCTTCAGTTTTCCCCTGATCGCCGTCAGCGGGCGAAGGGTCAGTCTAGACGGGTGCAATTTGTGCGCTCGCTCCAAAGTGGCGAGCTCCGCCTCCAGCCCCTCCCGCTCCTTCCTCCTCAGTCTATTGAGATTAGCATTGAGAGCTAGGCAAGTGCCCCGCAGTGAAGCTTTGCATGCGTCCCAGGTAGTGAATATGGACGTGTCCGAGACGGGGTTGAGGACCAGGAAGTCCAGAATGGCTTTCCGCAGTTCCTTACATGATGTGTCGTCTCGGACTAGCGCGGCTGGGAAGTACCATTTGCGCAGGCCGTCACCTTTCGCCGACCAGTGTAACCCGAGGACTAGCAAACTATGATCAGATACAGAGAGTGGAAAAACGCTGGAGTCGCGGACATCTCCCCTAAGGGCTTGGCTCAAAAAAATGTGGTCTAGGCGGGAATAGGAATGGTGGACATGAGAGAAGAAGGTGTAGTCCCGGGATTGGGGGTGCAGAGAACGCCAGCCATCAATCAAGCCCAATTCACTCACCATTCGCTGCGTTTCAGTAGAGAACAGACCGGCATCGGGTCTCTGAGTGCGTGAGCTATCCAGATCCTTGTCCCAAACCAAATTAAAGTCTCCCAGGAGAAACAAGTGTCCCTCAACAAAGTCCCCAACTCTATGTAGCAGACCCTGGAGAAAGCTATTCTGTCCCGCATTGGGGACATACACCACCACAAAAGTGCAAAGCCTACCATGCAGCATCCCCTTAACCATCAACCAGCGGCCTTCCGTATCGCAACTCACCCCCATAGGCTGAAAGTGAAGGGACGCACGGAACAAAAGGGCCACCCCCCGGTGTTTAGTGGAGGCAGAGGACCTGTAAATGAGGGGAAAATGTCGGTGCCTGAGGCGAAGCTCATCCTTGCTCGCCAAATGGGTCTCCTGGAGGCCCACCACATCCAGTTAATGATCATTCAGGTATTTCCAAATTTTCTGGCGTTTTTGCGGGGAGTTCAGACCTTTCACATTCCAAGTACCAATACTAAGTGGCATTGCAACACAGTGACTTCACTCTCGCTATACCACGGCTGAGGCCCAGGTCAACAGAACACATACAGAGCACAAATTCAGAAGCAACATTCACACAAAACCACGCATTCCGGTCACCACCACCCCCTAGTGCAGCCCCCCCCTTCCCCATGTCCCCCCCTCCCCACTCCCTCAACACACCATCCCGGATCCCAACCCTCCCAAAAAACTGCAAGGATCCCCATCACCTTGTAAACAATGGCCAAAGGACTAACAGGATCGAACGTTCGTAAAGAAGAGGGGCCTGGGGAAGAGTCAGTGATTCCCCAGAAGTCCGGACAGGGGTGTTTTCCCACAAAGTACATAAGAACCCACGGTACCTGAGTCGGAGACGTCCCTCCGACATGAGCCGTTTAGCTGTCCAGGGCTCAGGCCGCTCCGGAGCTACCCTGTGACGAAGCCACCGTGACCACGGTCACAGATGCTACTGCCGCTCCCCGCTCAAGCTGGCTGGCAGGGGGGTCCGGCCCCCCCACCGCTATCGCGGATCCCACTCGTTGCCAGGAGGGAGAGCGCTGTCTCCGCCTTGAAGGGGAGCCACCTCTTCTCGGGGAGGGAGCCGTGTCGTCCAAGCCCAAGAGGTCTTAGACAGCCTGCAGGGATCGAAGCTGAACCAACCTGTTCTGCCAACGGAAGATGAGATGGAAGGGATGCCCCCAGGAGTAGGCCACATTGTGATCTCGCAGAAAAGAGGTAACTGGCCGAAATTCCCGCCGCTTTTGAAGCGTCGAGGCCGCTAAGTCCTGAAAGAGCTGAGGATGATGGTTCCGGAACTGTAGTGCTGGAAGTCCCCGTGCCTTCCTAAGTATGCGTTCTTTCAGTTGGTAGTCGTGGATGCAAACGAGGATGTCAGGAGGGGGAGCTCCACCGTTTCTAGGTAGGCCTACCCTATGAACTCTCTCCATTCGGATTTCGTGAAGATCTTCCTCACCCAAAATCTGCAGGAAAAGGGCCTCTACATATCCCCGCAGGTCTCCAGCCTCACCATCCCAGGGTACTACACGAATGCGTAAGTTATTCCGTCGGGACCTATTTTCCAGGTCCTCCGTGTGGGCCTGGATGTCTAAGTTCTATTCTGTAAGGCGGATCACGTCCTGCTGGAGCTGGTGCACCTCGTCAGCCATCCCCAAATCATGGTCCTCCAGCGTGCCCACTCGCTCACCAATATTCATCTACATCTCTCCTCATCTCGCGGAGGTCCGATGTAAGTTGGGAGCGGAGCTCCGAGATGTCCTCTTTAATAGCAGAAAATAGCTCCAGCATGAATGCTTTAGTGGCGTGTGCTTCATCGTCCCTGGGCTTAGGCGAAGTGCTGGGACCGGGCGACGTCGGTGGCTGGGAGCTCCTGGACGGGGCGTCTTTGCCCGGTTTCTCCTTCCGCGGCGGTCGGTGGGACATAGCTCCAATGCGACCACCACCCCAGCGAGGGCGTCAGGGCAAAACCTAGGTGTCTGACGGGCCCTACAACAGCTACTCCCCGGCTCCGTAGGCTACGCAATCCCGGGCAGGCCCCAATGACAAGACAGCAGGCCCCGCGCGAATCCGCATGCCGCAAGCCCAAGGGAAGGGGCTCCCAACCCAGCTCCGCCGCACTGCCACCGCCGATGTCACAAAGGGCAGATAGCCCCGCCAGGCGGAGCTCCGCAGGGGGAGAGCGCCAGGGACGGAGCCACAACAGGCCAAGCTAATGGTGCCCCAGAGATAGTGCTAAGGGGGGAGAAAGTCCATCCGCAGTGCCCACGAGAAGGGTAGAGGCCTCGAAGAGGGAACACAGAATCAGCGCTGACACCAGGCGGAGGAAGGGGTAGTAGGCCCAAGATCCCCGGCCTCTAGTGCTGTAGTAAGCTGGGCCTGGAGAGCACTGGAACCCCGGTATCGCGCTCAGGCCCACCTCCCAGTAGGTGTTCTCTGCCGAGTTGCAAGCGGTCTCGGCGGCCCGCACCGACAGGCAGTCCCCTCCTCCACTCCCGGCTCCCCGGGGCCACCCCGGGCGGAGCGCGTGGACCGCTCCCACGTCCCGGGCCACCCGAAAGTTCTTAGGAGGTGGCAGGGGGAGGCTCCGGTCCCAGCAGCAAGACCCCTGTGTGCCATTCGGGAGGCGGGCTCAAGGGCGGCGTGAGGCAACAAGGTCGGGCCCGGTCCGCTCGGCGATCCCCGGCCTCGGGTAGGAGCCGGTGCCGTCCAGCCGTGAACACCGGACCGTCGGGCCAGCACAGGAACAGGAACGGAGCTGTCCCGGCGGACGCAGGGAGCAGGAACGTCAGCTGCGCCCCCTGTAGGGTCCCGGCGCGCCCGGCAGCAGCCGCCGCTGTAGTGGCAGTGAGGGGGCCCGCAGTTTCCACCTCCACTCACGCAAGGTCCCGGCTCCGGCAGTCCGACCACGCTGTAGGCCCAGAAGTGCGCAGGGCGGATCCCTCCTCCGGTGAAGCCGTGAGACCCCGCAGGCAGCGCCAGAGAAGCTCCCCACGAGCTCCGGAGCCAACGCCACTGGTCGGATCAGTCTAGGAAGGGCTCGGACAAGTGCTAGCCAAGGCTAAGGCAAGTGCTGTGTCGGAGGGACGAAAAGCGCGTCTCACTCGTCCGCCATCTTGGACACGCCCTCGGGCAGCTGCTTTTTAAGACATACTTTGGGGATACTTGTGTGGAGATACTGTGGGGTGGAACCTCCACTGAAGCCCCTGAATCCTGGATTCGAAGGACTCCCCTGGAATCCCCCACATTTTAATGGGAGTTACCCTATAAAGTATAATAGGTATGTAGGAAGTTTCATCCTATGTCTTTAGGGTAATGTTTGGTGACTTGTGTTCGCATTTCTTGGTACAACCAAACTGCTACTTTCTGTGGCCTGATGTGTTGAAAGGTTTCGAGCTGATCCTGATAATGACAGGATACTGGGTATCATTTTCTGGACCGGTATATTATGTACAGTAATATTTTTATAACGTGTGCAACATAATAGCGTTACTGGATTGCTCTAACTTGTGTTGCAATGACAATTGTCTGTTGACAAAATGATGTATGGCCTTAGTGGTGTCATGACAAGTGCCTAGTGGCACAGTAATTTTTGGGATTATGGTCTAAAGTGTATTGTATACAATATAACGGATATTTTTATATAACCTTGTGTGGAGTCTCTTTTTGCGGTGTGCCTAGTGTGTCACTCTTGTGTGAATGTGTTGTGCAAATGCTTTATACATTGCCTCTGGGATAAGCTGGACTGCTCTGCTAAGCTACCAAAGGCGTGAGCAGGGGTGATCTTCGGTGTGTAACTCCGATCCCTGACTAGAGTGGTGGGTTCTGCCTGGCTTTGGTGCATACCCTAGCCAACCAGAAACGCATTTCTAACAAGAATAAAGTAATTGAGTGCTGCACTACTGTCTGATTTTGAATGGAGACAATTATTATGACATCTCCATCAAGTTGTTAGGTAGAATGTTTTGCAAGTAATAGACAAATGTTGTGGCGGAAACTATGGCACTTTCATGTTCCAGGACTCCCCCCATGTGGAGCGTGCTATTTTCCAGACTTGGAGGGTAAAGGGACATCACTAACATTTAGGAATGGCAGGGGGGAGGGAGGCAAAGGGTTGCTGAAACATTTGTACTGTTATTCCTGGTTCTTAATGTCACAGCCAGCGGTGAGGAAATACGCAGTACACTCTTGGATCAGCATGCTCATAGATCCCTTCAGGACACAACTAGACAGCTATCTGACACCATAGACCTGCACATGATCCCAGATGGTTAACTTCCTAACCTGGAACATTCTGGGGCTGAACAATCCCGGCAAAGCTCTGCAAGTCCTTGTGTACTGAGATCGACACAATATTGATATAACTATGGACCTGGAGACTCACTGTTCTCCCATGAGCAATCCAACCTATGCCTCATCCTGGGGATCACACTTTTCCTCTTATTGACCAACTCACATGGGGTGGTCACCCTCATCAGCATGATGATCATTTTGACACTGATAGAATACATTTGAGACTAGGCAGGCAGGGTTACTGCGACGGCAGGCACACTAGACGCATAGTGCATACTGTTAACTTGTATGGCCCCAATATAGATGACCCAGACATTTTCAGTTACACCCTACAACTGTCCCTCTAAATACAGGGAATAACTGATGGAATGGGGAGTGGAGTTTAACTTCATGTTCTCAACAATATTTGACAGATCATCTGGGGTGGTATGACTTGCTTCAAAAGCCCCCCAAACCGTTACATACATTATGCGACTATGTGACCTATTTGATGTTTACAGGGAAACCCACACCACACTAGTTGAGCACACCTTTTATTCCCCAGTAAATGATATGTCTTCCTGACTAAATGAGTGCTTCATCTCAGAGGTACTTATGCACAAGGTCAAAAGTGTGGACCTACTTCCACGTACGTTATCTCATCAATCCCGGGTAAAGCTAATGCTTCACAATCATAATCCCTATCACCATTTCATACTTGGAGACTCCAGGGTACTGAATTATGAGACAAGGCTTTCTGATGCAAAGCGAGGGAAGCCATACCGGAATATTACCACCTAAATCAACATACTGTGGATGACATTGACATGCTCTGGGATGCCTTTAAAGCTCACATTCACAGCATATGTATCTCTAAGAGTTTGGGTGTCCTTAAATTGATTTGCAATTGTCTCTCCCAATGTGAACAAGAACTCCGTCAGCTGGAAACTAGATACACTGTCTACAAGCATGGAGTGACATTAGCTCAGCTCCAAGAAACAATGACAGACTATAGAGATGAAGCAGATCATGAAGTTCTGAGGCGGAGGGGGTAGGGAGGAAGTTTGGTGAGGGGGATAGACCAGGTAAGGAAACTGGGTTTGAAAGCATCACTACTCTTAATTGTGGTGCAAACAGGGTCACATCTGACCCGATCTTATACTGAATGAATTTAGTCAATACTATGAGCTCCAAAATCTGTAGAAGGAAAAGGGAGAGGTCTAAATTATCAAAGTATTTACATCAAGTGGCGCTGGTTTGGCTGGATGATGAAATGAGGGAAATAGTAAACTCCAAATTAATATTAGAGATGCCAAGCAAGCAATTAGGAGCCTGTCCAGTGGCAAAGCCTCAGGAGGCGATAGTCTGCCTGCTGCTTTTTGTAAAGTATATAGAGATATTCTTGCCGGAGGCTCTTGGAGATGTATAATACTGCGATTATAAAAGGGAAGCTTACCGCATTTCATTATTGATGCTGTCATAATAGTAATGCTAAAACCTAACAGACCGTACCAAGTGCTTCTCATATAGACCATTATCGTTTTTAATACAGACAATAAAATAGTTTCTAAAATCCTTGTGCTTCGTCTCCAGCCTGTATCATTTTTTCGTGATGCTGGACCATTTGGGGTTTATACCACAACACTCTACTGCATTTAATCTCTGAACATTAATGGCCATACTCCACAAGGTAGATCTCCAGTGCTGCTTGACACAGAAATAGCATTTGATTCCTTATGGTGGCACTTTATGATGGAGACGCTGTGCAGACTAGGGCTGGGCAATTTCTTTATATCCTTAATTCAACTATTAGACACCTCTCCAAAAGCGTGAGTTTGTGTGAATCAAACTTATTCGCAGTTATTTGATATCGTCCGAGGCACGTGGCAAGGCTGTCCTCTATCCCCTCCAATTCTTGCACTTGTAATGGAACCACTAGCCTGCTACGCAATGGAAGTGCGCATTGTGGGCTGTGCCTCAGAAACAGTTAATAATTGTGTTATATGCGGACGACATGGTTCTCTGTGTGCAACACCCGGAGGAGAACCTATCTCCCATTGTAAGAGAAGGGGTTGGGGGGTTAAAGATAAACCGGCCTAAATCAAAGATTTTTCCCCTCACAGAGTTCCGCACAATACCTGCCCTGGAGTGTCTGCTACAGTGGAGTCTAGATGGTGCACGTGATCTGGGAGTGTTGGTATCTATCCCACGACTATGATCACTTGATTTGCAGTCATTTTGGCACAGGGCTCTAGCGGATAATAACTCGAAAAGACCGATTGATTCGGCTCCCGCTCTCACCGAGAGCGAAACGATCTCTCATCAAAATGATAATATTCACAATGAGGGCTACTGGGGGTGACACTCGCAGATTGTGCGCCCCTGGGCAGTTTCGAGCAATGGTAGGGCCCCCGCTTTGTTGGGCAGGTGGATTTACTGTGATTGGCTGTCCCATGAGGAGCACGAGCTTTAGGGTCCCAACGTTCAATGTGGCGCACTTTGCCTAGCCACGGAGAGGTAGAGGTAGGGCGGCGAATGTTGGCACTCTGTGTCATTAGCTTTAAAAAGTGTTGTTTGCGCATCATTATCGGAAGCAGGACAGGAGTATTTACTCATGCTGGAAACTCTCTCTCAAGCGTGGTTCGGCATGGAGCTGAGGGGGCACCAGGCAGCTATGGGTGTTTCGGCTGCAGTCATCACTTGCATGTCGCAACACTGTCTGCAGGAGGCGACCCCTCGCAACAGAAGGCCTTGCTGGGAAAGCACTCACCTTCGGTGTCTGCGCAGCTCCCGGGGTCTCCGCCTGCTCCGCACTCCACAGACTTTGCAAACAGTAGGAGGGGCAAGAAGCGCACAAGCGCAGTGCCCTCATTTTCAATTACCAGGAAGACTAACTTTAAACAAGCATTTACAATGCAATGGTTTCGCCTTTTGAAAAGTTTGAGCTATTGGCATTGTAAATGACAAAATTTGTATTTATGTGTTGGTTTTGAAAACAGATAAATAAATGGCATTGTCATTTACAATGCCAATAGTTTAATCTCTGGCATGGTAAACAACTAATGGCAGAACCTCCCTTAAAGGCACTAGTACTATCCATACCGCAATGTCCAAAAGGGAGTTCCATGAGATCAAAGTGAGGAGTACTCCAATCAGGACAGGGGCGTGCGTGCCGTGCACTTCCCAGCTGCAGGAGCATTAACCCTTACCCGCTGAGTTATTTTATGCTATTTGTTCGCAACCCTGCCGACGGGGTTCGAAAATGTTACCAACAGGTCTCTCGCTGAAGCTCTCTATTTCTAATTGACACCCTCCCCCCCCCCAACTCAACCACCTACTTAATAGATCTTGCACACGAATATGAAGTCTGTGACCACAAATTCTGCACAGATCAGCATAAGCGATCATAAAAACAGAAGGCAAATTTGAGGCGACGAGTAGATATAAAAGATTCTTTCAATGGAGGCATACCAAAGTAAGCACGGAATTCTACATAGGCGCCGGGTAAAAGGGTATCCTGCAGGTTACATACCAACGTTCAACCGAATATGCGAATTTATCTACGGCCTTAAAGTAAAACCAGACAATCTCTACATTCTTTCACAATAAAAACAAATGTTACTTCCATGCTCAAGAGGTGGAATAATCTGTAACAATGTTACCCGCACGGGCGTAATTGAAACGTTTGTGTTCCCAAGAGGAGCCCATTTTAGGTATTTTTATGCATTATGGACCTAGCTCCAAGAAGGAGCCGCGGATAGCTACTTAGTGAACGTATATCGCAACAGAAGCGTGCCAAATAGGAGCTGTGTGCACAGAATAGCATGGTGTGTGTGTCGTGAGATCAGCCTGCACACTCCAGCATGCAACAGGGATGAGCATGTAATTGTCACAGTAGAATGCACACTGCTGTTTTTGAAAGGACATACATTTACAATTTCAGGCAAAACAAGATACTGACTTCATTTTTGGTGATTTTTCAACCTCGTGGTCCTGATGTCTAAATTCAGCAGATTAGTCCCTAACCCGCAGTTATGACATATTTTATATGTTCCCCAACAAATCAACTGAAAAGCAGACTCGTTATGGGGAAAGCAAGCCGGGGATCTATGTGGCTAGAGTAACATATAGTGCATCGCTGGCACTTTGTATTCGGAGGGGACAATGGGAATGCGTTAACAGTGTCACGTTTTTAGAGACACCAGTGCTGTTGTCAAGACATCATATGCCAGGGTATTGCGTTATGCAGTCCTGTCAATATTTATGTTCCAAGAAACGTCCTTGTGATAAGTATTTCATGTAGTGCCAACATGCCACCCGAAGACCTTCGCAGCGCTCAAGGCAACACAGTGCTGTAAAACCCGACAGGAAGATCAGCGTATGTAAGCAGCAGCAGTAAACTCACTGTGTGCTGAAAAGTAAACTGTCACCTTCAGTACTGCGCTACCATGCAAAGCAACAATACCACTGGTAACAATGTCACATATAGAGCCTCCGAATCGAAAATACCTCTTGAGTGACATGGAGTAACTGTAGTTAAGCCAATGTTTTTATCAACGTTGGAAGGGTGATTTTAATCAACCTAGGAAGGTTGAAAGCCCGAGGCAGTTCTTCAGGCAACACAAATCTCAGCAGTAGGCGATCGTCCCTCTGAGGTATGTTAAGAATTACAACCTCAAGTGCATTCTCGCCGTGGGACTCCACCAACACTTACAGGCATTTTATGACGCTGCTAAATCCGAAGCAAAGATTAAAGAGACAGGAAATGAGAATCGCTTGTTACCCTTTAATCCTTGGCTGCCCGGGGGCTTCCGGCTGCATGGGTCACCCTCCGATGTTCGACGCCCCCGGTTAATCCTCACATTCTGGCGATTAGTATGTGGAGCGATCCCTGCAGACACTGCGCAGCCATAACTGGGACTCCATACTCGGTGCGCGAGCCTGCCTGCTGTCAACACAGTGCAACCCTGGCGAACCGGACTCCGCGGGGTCCTTACGCCAGCGTCTTCCTACCCAGCCAGCCCTTGGGGGTCTGAAAATTTCCCACGCTCGGGGGAGTAGCTAGCAACAGTGCAGCAGGCGCAATGGCACCTAGGGCCACGGGTGTCAGGGGCCCAATATACCCCAAACAGCTGCTGGTGTTGTCTTCTTACTATTAAACTAGGAGACAGTGAGATGGGGGCGGGTACTTTTCTTGCTTGGATTAGGGCCCGGCTCACCCTTGCTACGCGTAACACTGCTACCCACGGCCAGCTTCCATTCCACCGGTGTTTCTGCTCTCTTATTGGCCATTAATTGTTTTAATTATGCTGTTAACAATGCGGTAACTCAGCGACCCGATGAACTGCTGCAGAGAACATTTTATTTGTTTTATGGTTTCAAACGCGCAGCTATCATTAGTTGGCAGTGGCACCAGTGCTTTAAATGGGTGGACGGGCAGACGGACAGCGGGAGGGGGGACGGGCTCACGGACAGCGGGAGGGGGGACGGGCTCACGGACAGCGGGAGGGGGGCGGGAACGGACAGCGGGACATCGCACAACCCACCCCTGCAAAGGACACTTCCGAAAAGGCGAAAACAAAGCTTAAAAAAAAAATAAACGCCCACAGCCGCATGACGTGGGCAAAAGCCTAAAATTCTCGGGAACGCCCACGAATCTGCTCCGGCATTGACGGACAGATCTCTGTTCCAATGGCTAGCCTCCATTTATGGAGCTAGCCAATGGAACGGAGGGGCGGGACTACACACACATACTCTAGACTAAAGATTTCGCCTGCGTGAAACGCTGCTTGCGCAGCTTTCGACAGGCGAAACCTAAAAACGAGTCGGGCCAAAGAATACTGGCTCGAAGAAAGTCTATAATGCTACAAGTACACCATCTAGTGGCCAACCAATGCACAGGCCCAGTTTCTCTTCTAAATTAATTACGAACAGCAAAGATATTTGTATTTTTGGTATGAATAGGTGTGAAAATATTAAAATGTCAGAGGAATTGATAAATGACAGGGGTTTATCTCCTATTATAGCCAATGAAAAAGGAGATTCTATGTTATTAGCAAACGCTTCTTCTCAGAAAATTGATGTTGTACAGTCTTTACCTATGAAAGCTGGTTATGTGCATGATAAGGTCAATATAAATACAGGAATGTCCAAAGGTGTTCCTTCTTTATCAGACATTCCTAAAAAAGACCGATGTTGATCAGTTTATCAGTCCCCCGGGACCTGATGGAAACGGACAATGGGTTTGGATACCGAAGGAGATTACTGATGAGCACAAATTAATGAAATTAAAGGAGAAGAGTATTATCCCAACTGCAAATGTAGGCGTTTTGCAGTCCAACGAGGGCGAGATACTTCAGGCACAAGAAGGGGCAGTACCGACGTTCCAGTCAGGCTTCTAGCGTCCTGCAATGTCAGAAATGGCGAGGAGGGGGATTTTTCTGCGAAATTTCCCACACGGTTGGACGAAAAAAGAGCTGCCTATTTAAAAAAAAGCCATTAACTGGAAGGAGTTTGACGGCGGTATTGGGGACGGGGAACAGCCAAGTGGTAGCAGCAGGGGTGGTAGTTCAGGTAAAAAAGGGGTGGTAAGTAGTTTACAGCCAGAAGATGATAATGAGTCATTGGAAGAAGGGGAGATATCAGATTATGAAGACATATCAGGAGGTTTTCAAAAGTTTCAGGGGAAAAGGGGGGTGTACTAAAGACATCTCAAGATTGTATTTTTCACAGAACAAAGGAGTGGAAGGTTCTCAGTGCGGAGTCAGTACGAGGCAGCTGAACAAAGGAACAAAGCACAGATTGTTGTCTGATGAACAAGGCCATATTAAGTAAGGTGAGGCTCAAATACAGATTCGGAAACGTTTAAGAGTAGATACAGGTGTGGGTACTGATGGGGAGTACAATGAATTGGTATTTCTAAATAAGCATGATCACGAAAGTAAAGGGGGGGACAGCGACTGACAAGGATAATGGAATGGTAAGTGATGACAACATGCAAAAAGCAGAGTCTGAAGGTAAATCATCTGGCACATTTAAACGCTTAACTTATAAGGGTTTTTCTATGCCTTTGGGTGCACACTTAAGCAAGGCCACAAAAGACAGGATATTGAAAGGGGAATTCATTGACGTTTTCAAGCTCCTTCACAGGGAAATACAAGCGAAAGAAGGATCAAAAGAGGAGGCTTGGGAACTATCAAAGAGACCGAGGGTACCAACTAATATAGACTCGTGGACTTCCGCTTTTCTCATTTTTGCTAGTGTATACTGCGAAAAATTTCCAGACAGATCAGTATCACTTTTTAAGTATTTAGATACCATCAGGAAGGCAGCAACATAATTTGGGGGCTACGCCTGGCTTCACTATGATGAGGAGTTTAGGGCCGATTAGTTTAGATGTCTGAAAAACCATGGGTGGAGGTCGATAACGAGCTCTGGGTACAATGGATGTACCCTCAAAGGTTCCCTCCATCCATGCACAAGGCCAGTGGTTTAGCGGTTCCTTACTGGCCCTTTCAGATTAGACCCACCCTGGGGGAGTGGGTACATGGAACAGACCTCAAACAATGTTCTCTAGAGCATGCTGGAATTTCAACAAAGGGTATTGTATTAAAAACCCCTGCAAATACAAACATGTATGTTCAAGGTGCAGGGGCAAGCATGCAATCACACAATGTTTCGGGGAACAGGCAAATTGGGGAAGTGGTTTTCCAGGTAGAGGGTTTACACTGCAGTCTGGTAACAAGGGCTTCTACTCCAATCAAGGTGGACACTTTATGTAACTGGTTAAAGTTCTATCCAGACGCACAAGATGCTGCCTTATTAGAACGGGGTTTCAAGGAAGGTTTTAAACTAGGCTACCAAGCACCCCGAAGCCCCAGATTTGCGCAAAATTTAAAATCCGCTAATGCATTTCCACACATAGTCAGGAAAAAACTGATGACGGAAGTACAAGAAGGAAGGATGGCAGGTCCTTTCAATAATTGTCCTCTAGAAAATCTCATTGTGTGACCGCTGGGTGTAGTTCCAAAGAAAGCTGAAGGTGAGTTCAGGATGATTCAACGTCTATAATGGCCCCAAGGTTATTCGGTCAATAATTTCATTGCTAAAGAGGATTCCATGGTACATTATGAATCGGTGGATTCGGATTTAGCTATGATCAGAAACACCGGGGAAAGGTCGGATTTAGCCAAATGTGATATTAAGTCGGCTTTCAGGTTTTTACCGGTGCACGCCTCTGATTTCTCACTGCTGGGAATCTTTTTTGAAAGACAATATTTTGAGGACTAGACCCTTCCTATGGGCTGTGCTATTTCATGCAGATTATTTGAGACATTCAGCTCTTTTCTTCAGTGGTGTTTTTCTTTCCGTACAGGGCATATGGGAATTACACACAATCTAGATGATTTTCTATTTAAGGGCAAAGCCAGTTCCCTTCAATGCGATATGGCTTTACAAGATTTCAAATATTTGGCACAGGATATGGGAGTAACGTTAGCGGAGGACAAAACAGAAGGCCCCTGTTGTTGTCTTACATATTTTGGGATTGAGATAGATACTATCAGGATGCAGGCTAGGCTCCCCCAGAAGAAGATAACAGAAATAACCAGGCTATTGGAACATGCATGTACTGTGGTAAAATTGACATTATTTGAAGCACAATGTTTGCTAGGTAATCTGAATTTTGCCTGTAAAGTCATACGAGCAGGCAGGTCTTCTTGCAGGCGTTTGGGTTTTCCAATGTCAGGGCTGAAGCTCCCACACCACAGAATCAGGGTCAAAATGCACATGCGAGCAGATTTTGAAGTATGGTCTACTTTTTTATCAGACTTTAATGGCATAACACTTTGGTCATTGGATGAAGATTTTATTTGGCAAATGCAACTTTTTTCTGACGCTTCTGGTGCCCACGGTTTCGGCCTGTTTTGGGAGGGTAAGTGGTGCGCGGAGAAGTGGCCGGAAAAATGGGTCGCCGAAAAGAAGAGTATAGCCTTCTAGGAATTTTTTCCACTATAGTGGCTCTAGCGGTATGGGGTCTAGACTGGCTAACAGAAAAGTGGTATTCAATGTTGATAACAAGACAGTGGTTGTCGTAATCAACAGTCAGAGGGCAAAAGACAAACAGATGCTAAAGTTGCTGCAGACTTTTATGTTAGGATGTTTAAAGTTTAACATTGTATTCAAGGTTAAACACATTGCAGGAATAGCAAATAATATCGCGGATGCCCGGTCTCGTTTTCAGTGGGAGAGATTCCGTGGTCTGGCACCCGGAGCAGATGTATGGAGGACTCCCATTCCCAGCGAGATATGGAATTTGGTGATATGAATGCTTAACAGCTCGTCGAGAATTCCCTAACAAAAAGCACCAAATTGGCTTACAGAAGAGCTTGGCTGGAGTTTTTAGACTCAGGTGCAATGTATAGAATTTGCAGTAGAGGGGGTTTGCAACAGCGCAGAGAGGATGTAGTTAAATTTATCATGCTTAATATCAACAAGAGCGTTTCTTCCACCACAATAGCCGGTAAGCTAGCTGTTATCTCATTTTATGGGAAATCATTTTGGGGATACGAGCCATCGGCAGGTGAAATGGGTAAGAGAATGCTGCAAGGATGGACCAAGACAAAAAGGAGAAGGTTATACAAGAGAGAACCTATATCACTAGAGCTGTTATACAAGATAATCATAAATCTGTATGAGATTTGTTTCTCTGAATTCGAGTTCCATTTGAAAAAATTGTGCACGGTTTGGCTCTTTTTTGAAGCTTTTAGGGTATCAGAACTGCTGGGAACTGTCATTAACGATGACATAAAAACTAAAAACGTATCCCTGATTCATTCAAATATTGACATTTTTCTAGAACACTCAAAAACTGACCAGACAGGGAGAGGTTCAACAGTAATTTTACATGCTACAGGAGGTTTTCTATGCCCCATACAAGTATGGTCCGATTTTCTAGCCATAGGAGGTGCAAGTTCAACATTTATTTTTCGCCATCAAGACAGTTCACAACTAAAAGCATCACAATTGTTAGCTATGTTAAGAAAGTCATTGAAGAGTCTTGGTGAGGACCCCAAAAATGTTGGTACACAATCTTTTCGCATTGGGGCGGCCTCAGAAGCGGCCAGATGGGGGTTCTCTGTTAGTGACGTTAAAAAGTTAGGGCGATGGTCTTCCAGTTGTTTTTTACACTACATCAGAAAGCTGGAGTACGACAGTTGAGGATAGGGATATTAATTGTCTTCTCTTTTTAGGTTTGGATCAGTCTCACCAGCATGTATGGATCATTGGTCACTCCTTCATCAAATGGGCAGCTAATCAAGCAGAAAAACAGCACTTTGGAAAGAACTTAGGTTTCTCTTCTGAGGAAGTCGTGTTATCTTGGTGGGGAAAAAGCGGTATGAAATGGGGTCAGCTTTTCAGGCTAGTAAGTGAGTTATCCGCTAAGATAATGCCGTAAGTGGTTTTGTTACATCTTGGAGAAAATGATCTGGTGCAATTATCCAATTTGGAACTTTTCTCAAAGACCCAGCCCAAAACTCAACTCATCCTGACCGCTCTCATGCCTCGCAGAATCTGGAGAGGGTCAGACAGTTTCACTGCTGTAGAACAAGCAAGAAGAAAAGTTAACCGAGATTATGCAACGTTTTTGTTTTAGAAATGGAATACATTGTGTTAGAACTGGCTATTTCTGGTAGACTTAGGCTGACGCCAAAGCCAGGCAGAAACTACCATTCTAGTCAGGGCAATGGAGTCACACGCCAAGATAACCCCTGCTCACCCCCTTGGTAGCTTGGCCCGAGAAGTAAGGCTAAACTCGGAGGCAATGTGTAAAGCATTTGCGCCAGCACACAACAGCAACAACATCCTAGGCACATCACAAAAGGAACTCCACACAAGGTTATATGAAAATAACTTCTGCATTGTCAAAATCACATCAGATAGAAATCACACATGTACATTGTGCCAACTGGCACGGGCAATATTCACAAGGGCTTATTTACAAGACAGGGCCACATGGGCCACTGCCAGAATCAACACTTTTAGAAATAGAAATACTGTCAGAAATTAGAATAAAAGGATATAAAATCACTCTAGCACAAATTAGCAAGTATAGCACACAACCAGTAACTACTGGTAACAGGTAAGTACCACCTACGCAACCCTAACCACCTTAGGAGAATGTCACGCAGGGGACCTGGACCTCACTATTACCACCTGTACTGGAAAGAACAACCACCTAAGAATAAAATACATTTAGGGGTATCAGCAAGAACACATTACACATGATGCATCAAAACACATTCAGAGGTGTAGGGAAAAAGGTAAACACATGATGTATAAAAACACATTCAGCGGTGTAATAATAAGGCACATGATGCATCATAAACACATTCAGAGGTGCAGGGAAGGAAAAACACATGATGCATAAACCAACACATTCAGAGGTGTAAAATCAAGGAAGACACATGATGCACAAAAACATTCAGAGGTGCCAGAACATAACTCAATAGCGCAAAAACACATGATGCCTAAAAACATTCAGAGGTGTAAGATCAAGGTGCGTAATCATATTAAATGCATTACATTTCCTAGCACCACATCACATTGCACAAAACTCACATTAGCCACCACCTGTGGCAGTCCCTAGGCCAACTGGCCTTGTTGGGGCTAGGACGCCCTGTGTCCAAAAGTCAGGGGCCTAAACGGTGCAGCTGCCCACAAATTGCTGGGCAGCTGAGGACAATCCCAAGGGCCTAAACGGTGCAGCTGCCCACTAATTGCTGAGCAGCTGGGGATCAAAACTGGGACAGGGTCCTCACTGGCCCTTGAAATAAATGTACCAATGTTGGAGCCATCTGGCTCTAGAAAACAAGGGGGGGGGGGGCAAAACTCTTGTGACCCCCAGAGCCTCTCAAGACTCGAAAACAATGTGGGCTGTGAGCCTCTCTGGACTCAAAATATAAAATGCCCCCAAGAGCCTCACTGGGCTCCAAATAATGTAAATGCGGCCACGAGCCTCTCTGGGCTCTCAGTAAATAAAAATGCCCATGAGCCTCTCTCAGGCTCTCTGTAGATAAACATGCCCATGAGTCTCTCTCAGGCTCTCAGTAGATAAGAAATGCCCATGAGCCTCTCTCAGGCTCTCAGTAGCAATGCTGGGGTGGCCCGCTGCCATCTGGGGCCGACCTACATGCACCACGGTCCCAGGGCCGGACTCCGGCAAAGACAACACACGAGCCCCACTCACCGGTCTTGCGGGGTTCTGCTTGGCCGGACTCTGCTTCTCCTGCCAGCAGCGGTAGCGCATGGCGGGGCTCTCCCTCCTCATGGGAGCCTCGCCTTCACAAAGCACCCGCCTCGCTGTCCACCCGGTCCCCCATCTCGGGACCGGGACTCGATGTGGAGCCTTCGTGGCTCCAAGGCAGTCCGTCTCCTCTCTTGCCCGCGGCGGGGGCCGCCTCGCGCCCCCTCCTCCTTCATGGCTGCGGTGCTTCACCCAGGCCCCCTCAGACGGCGCGGGGCTCCTCTTCGGTACCGGAGCCCCACTGGTACCTCCAGCCGCCTCTCATCATCGGACACCACGGGGCTCTCCCTCACTCCCGGGAGCCCCGTGGAAGGCGCCGGACTTCTTCTCTTCCTTTCACCAGAGCACGGGGTGGGCTCCCGTCCGCTTCCGGTTGTCTCTCTCGTCCCGCCCCCGGCCTGCCTGACTTCCGGGTCGCGGCTGCGGCCAATCGCAGCGCAGCCCTGGGGTCGGGAGGTGGGACAGCACCTACAATCGCTCTCCGGGCCGGCGGCGGTGATTAAAAGGGGCACAACGAGGGGTGGGCACCCTCGGTTGCAAAATTAATCGTAGAAACGGGGTGAGCACCCGTTAGACACGTAAATAAATGGGGTGGCACCCATCACTAAAAATAAGTAAATAAAGGCGCCGGGTGGGCACCGGCACTCGCACATAAAGCGCTCCCAAACGCTAAAGTACCATCTACAGCGCTCCTAGCGCTAGAACAGCAAACAAAGCGCTTCCAGGTGCTTTAGGCTATGATAAGCCCTGGCAAAAGCAAGGAAAAGTTCCCAGGAGTCCTGGAGGAGTAAAAGTGGAGCAAAACAGCTCCCTGCAAAGAAGAGTCCTCCAGCATCCAGGAAAGTCCATCAGATATCCAGGGGCTGGGCAGGGCCCGGGGATTCCCCTGGGCCCAAGCAGCAGCACGCCCCTGGTAGGATTCAAGTCAGAAAACAAGAACATTTTTAGAGTGTCACAGCACCCTTTTTATACAGAGAAATCCTTTGTCTAAAGGGTGCAGGCAGTGTGAGAACCAGCTAGAACTGGTTATAGGGAACTCCTTTCAGTGTGAGGGCAGAGGTGACAGTCGCCCAGCGGGAGGTGGAGCCATCATTGTGGTCAGGCAGGCACAGCCCTATTCACTCCCAGGTGCTATCTCCTCCCACTTCCCTGGCAGCAGATGCAGCCTTTCATCCACGGGCTGACTCAGACAACCTCCTGGGGGCTCTGCAGCCCCTGTCACCCTTAAACCAGACAGTCAATCCACAAGCAGGCCCAGGCTCACTCCTGGAGCCAGGCTCCAGACAATCACACACCAGGCACAGATTACACAAATATGCCAACTTCTAAAAGTGGCACTTCTACACTAGACACAATCATTGCGCATATACCATTGCGCAGCATTCAATCTCACGAGTTCGCACATACCAAACGCGACCCTGCGCTCCCCACACATCAGGAACTACCATGGTCACACAGATTCCCCATGCATTCCTATGGGAGGGCAGAGGTCACTCACCACACATACACAGAGAGCTCACGCACTTTACACTGTACCACAGTGAAAAAGTGCGCAGAGGCCTAAAATCACCAACACCAGGTCACAGAAACAGACTAGAAAAAAGCAAAAAGTTTCAGGGTGAACCTGCCAAAAGGGCCAGGTCCAACACATTGGTTAGTTCATGATGAGATTACTAAGGAGGAATTTCAGTGCTTTAGGCATGATGGAGTCCACTTGTCTTTTATCTGAAATGAAATTCATATTTTGATCATAAGAGAAATGATTGTTAAGATTTGAAATTTACACACGTGGTGTTGAAGCTACGCTGTTTAAGCGACAGCATTAATACAAATGTTTTTTCAGAAATGGCTCCTTCCCCACCCCCTTCATCCGCCCTGTCACTCCCCCCTTCCCACCCCTCATTTTTTGTTTACTGCACTATTTTTTCCATCCTCCACCCCTCGCAATATTTGTTAGTTCTTTGGGGTGGTAGTTTCTCTGGATATATATTTATTGTGACATAGTTATTTACTGTTATGGCGACAGTATAGTTGGTTGTGTTTTCAAAGAATTTGGTATATATTTGAATAAAGAGATTTAACCTGTTTTGCGACTAAAATTTTTTTCTATTGTAACAGCTGGCAAAAGGAGAGAGGACAGGTAAAACTCCTGAGTTAGGGTTTTTCCTGGTGGCAGAGTTGGAGGAGGTCAAGACAGGCAGGAAGGGTTGGGGGCGTTAGGAACAGGTTTAGACAGAGGGAAGCAAGGGAGAGAAGTTGGAGGCAAGAGGTAGGCAGGAGATGGAGATAGGTGTTTGGGGAGGAGGTTTAGGCCGAACAAGGTGGGGAAATAGTTGCTACAGGGATATTGCTTAGGGGCGGGGGGGGTGTTGGCTTGGGAAATGTTTATATTATGATCTGTATGCAAATATATTTTATATTGCCTACTTGGCCAATAAAGCGGCCTTTTACTCCATCTTGAGTTTGGACGTGCTTATTGCCCGATGGGGGCTCCTGGGGGTGACACTCGCAGAGTGTGCGCCCCCCGGGCAGTTTCGGGCAAAGGTATGCCCCCCCCCGCTTTGTTGGGTAGGTTGCTTTACTGTGATTGGCCGGCCCGTGAGGAGCGCGAGCTTTAGGTTCCCAACGTTCAATGTGGCGCACTTTGCCTAGCCATGGAGAGGTAGGGCGGCAACATTTTGGCCCACCCTATATTTTAAATGTCTGAATTGTTTTCATGTAATTTGTTCTCAATTTTAAGTTTTCATCATGGTGGTTGTCGCTTGGACAGGTGGCAGAGTTGGAGGAGATCAAGACAGGCAGGAAGGGTTGGGGGCATTAGGAACAGGTTTGGACAGAGGGAAGCAAGGGAGAGAAGATGGAGGCAAGAGGTAGGCAGGAGATGGAGATAGGCGTCTGGGGAGGAGGTTTAGGCCGAACAAGGTGGGGAAATAGTTGCTACGGGGATGTTGATTAGGGGCGGGGTGTTAGCTTGGGAAATGTTTATATTATGATCTGTATGCAAATATATTTTGTATTGCCTACCTGTCCAATAAAGCAGCCTTTTACCCCATCTTGGGTTTGGACATGCTTATTGCCCGAAGTGTCTGTTCCTATTCACTGATATCCCTGTTGCGTTGGGCACTTTATATATTCCAACCGTCACGTCAGATCTGGCTCAGTCTGATTTGGATCGAAGGGCCAGCCGAGGGGTCCGTTGAAGTGTTAACTAGTCCATTACAGATTGGAGGTCTGGCATTACAGGACTTCTAAACATACTATCTTGTCGCACAGGCTCCTTATTACAAACACTAGACCCTGTCACAAGCAGTGCAGATGCACGTTGGAACAGAATGTGCACTATGTCTGACGCAATCTTTACTGGGGCAAGCTCTGGTACCCGATGAAGGGCGCGTAAAGGTGTAGACATCCTCGAGCGACATGGCGGGAGCTAGAGAAGGGGCTAGAGAAGGGGCTACTCTACGCTGTTACCCCTGGCAGATAATTCTTTGATCGCTCCTACAAAGGAAAAGGCGGCCAAGACTCTACTGAGAAGTATGGGGCTTGGAGAGCTCTTTGAGAATGGTACTTTTATTACACAAAGTAACTTTTGTGCCTGCCCTGGCTCGACCCTACTAGCCTCTTACACCTTACACTTTGCTCTGTGATTAGCGCAGGGCTCCCTACATTCCCTAATGAGCCCCAGGAAATGTCACTTCTTACTGCCTCCATAGGGCGTGCTGAATTCGGTCACCCTATTACTTACCTATACTCTAACTACATACCAGGCAGGTCTTACAGGGCACTTACTGAGGCTAGGAGAAAATGGGAGGACTCCATTTGGGTACAGGCTCACTGATAAGGCATGGGCACACTGTTGTGTTCAAGTTAATTTTACATATGGCATGGGCATGCACCTCACTGGCAATGTACTGGAAAGGCGTATTTAACACCATGGCCGAGATTTTAGAGATGCCCTTTCACCCCTCACCCCAAACGGATTTATTGGGGACACCTTGGACATACTTACTGGCTTGCCTACATCTTGCTTGTGCTAGCTAAAGGCGGATTGCTATGGTCTTGGTGCAAAGGTGCGCAGGGCACACAAACAATGGCTTTATGATGCAACCTACTGCCATAAATGGCCAAACAATACACCAACACTATACACCCCACTGCCCGCTCCCAAAAAATCTGGGGCCCCTTCCACAGATACCCCAGTTGCACTGAAGCTCCGTCATCTCCACTGCAGGGGATCCCGATTCTTTCGTCATTGCCCCCAGAACCCCGAGAGTCCATCTGCAATGTTTATATATGCCAATAGGTTATGGGTATCTTATTATATGCTGGGCTCGTTCACAATACTTACCTGCTCCCACTTTTTAATGGGATGGACGTTAAATGCATACTTTACTGGCTGTTGTATTAATGTGAAAATTCAATAAACAAATGCATAAAAAATGATATAATGCTGAATAGAGGTCTTCAGGAAGAAGGTAAAATACAGGTAGAGGCGAACAATTTATTATACTTGGCTGCTGGGAGAAATGATATAGCGAGCATAGGCTTTGATTTCTCAATTTTCTGCATGGACTTAATCAAACAAAAAACGTTTTAATGCTGGAAGCCTTAATAAAGATATGCAAACGGCAACTAAAGACTCCCATAAGAGTTATTTATGGACAACAATCTCTAAGGATTTATCAGTTTTGTGTTAAATAAATGATTTGCCTTTAGAAGATAAGAATGTATATCAATTAAAACATTCTTATACCTTACCATGTACTACTGTGAAGATTAAATATCAATGCGTGTTACT
The DNA here is from genome assembly GCF_964261635.1 of Lissotriton helveticus. Taxonomy (NCBI): domain Eukaryota; kingdom Metazoa; phylum Chordata; class Amphibia; order Caudata; family Salamandridae; genus Lissotriton; species Lissotriton helveticus. The sequence continues at coordinate 538,203,733 of NC_136061.1, forward strand.
ATTCCAGGCTCTGCCCTGCTATTTTCGTAAAACATTTTTAGCTCAGTGAATACTTTGATTATTTAATTTATTTGGAGTAGTAAGAAAAGTTAAGAAAGAAGAAAAAGATGTAGAGAACTAGTGTTCAATGAGGTGGGCTGTATCGGATCTGGGACTGTCCTATCAGGGGCCTATTCAGAGGCTTTTGGAATATGCAAAGTAATACTTCTGTAGTACCCTTTTATGTGCTCCTACATGCTGTGGAATGGTTGCCTATTTCGAATATCAACATGGTCATTTCCAATGTAGGGTTGAAGGGATTGGTCACATAAAATGTGACAGCTGTATCGCCATGGCCCGCTTCACAGGGGGAAAGATTATGCATTTCAATGTCAGTGTTAAAAGCTCTTCCTAGGTCCTTTCAATGAAGGAGGCACAGAGTGCACGTTTTGCTGAGTGCTGCCTGAGTGGGGGTGCAGACACTTTTCAGAAGCTCTCTTCATAGTGGGCATCAATCCCTTCTCTTTTAGCTACATGGTTGGAGGAATAGGATACAGGTATTTATTCCTAATGGGATGACGAGGAGAGTAGAATGAACAATTCAAAGCTGATATCCTAACTATCATACCTCTCATCATTGAGGGTAAGGACGTTGTTTGCCGGATTTATGGTGGATAGCCTAAAGTCATGAGTCTTGATGTCTAATGTCTTGACATCAGGTGTGAAGGGTTCCTTCTTTTCATCTCCAAGCACCTTCAAGACAAGGATCCTGATGGTGAACATTTTGATGAAATTGATTTTTTAGAGGACTTGTGTTTGATTCTACCTCAATGCTTAAGCTGTTCCACAATGGCGAAGCAATTATTCTTTCTATATTTGACCATGGCTTTTGCACAACACTGTTGCTGTGGGTTCAGAAAATGACCTCAAGTTAAAGTGCTGGCTCAATTTCTAGCCTTGGCTTTGAAACCTACCACAAACCTAGTGTCTCAACATTGAGCAGGTTCTTGATGTTCCAGGACACCTCAACCCGAACAGGTCATAGGTGCAGCCTCAAAGACAAATGATTCAGGGTTTAACTTCCTATTTATCAAAATTGACAGTAAGCAGGAATGATAATGATAGATGTTCTCTGAGGGACTGCTGTAGTTGTTCAGTTGGCCACCAGGGTCTAAGGTGAAGAAATCACTACGTTGGCACCACATGGCAAAATGTATTTGACTTTTCTTCCTAAAAGGCCCAATTTTAACTTCAAAAGAGTTCCTTCACTTTTCTTCAGTCTAACAAATAACATTTCCCGATATGTAGTTTAAACCAAGAATGTATTTCATGTAAATATTTATTAAGTCAATTTACTAGAAAAGTAACAATGTCATGTAGTGTTTGTTCTAAGTATATTCTGTATCCATGTCTCAGCATCTCTAGTAAGAACCTGCTGGTCTGCAAACTTCACACCTTCTTCCACTCCCCGGGAGACAATCTCCCCTTCATTGAGCAATTAATGGAAATAATTTCTAGCAATGTTGTCTCAACTGTGTCCCAAATCTTCCTTGGCGACTTTAATCATCACTCGGCAAACCCCAAAGACCTTGCGGTATCAAGCCTTAAAGTTTTTTTAAAGGATCATGATCTGACTCAGCACTGTGACCAACCAACTCATAATAAAGGAGAAACTCTAGACCTCATTATCTCGAAAGGGCAGACCGTCACCCTGGACTCCATTACTCCATTGGACTGGTCAGACCACCACTGCATCCTTTTTTATATCAACAAGGAGGTACTGCTGAGGAAGGTTCAACCAACGAAAACTAAGATATGGAAAAGGGACCTCCGATCAATAAACTCTGTTGAGCTAGCTGCTCAGTGTACATCTGCCCTCTCTTCCCAAGCTGACTTGACTGAGGTGCAGTTACTCACAGACTCTTACAATTCGACCATCTCCACCATCAATGGATGACATTGCGCCAATCCAACTTAAAAATGCTTCAACAAAAATATCCAAACCCTGGTATAATGAAAACTTAAACACGAACGTCGCAACCTTATGGCAGTTGAACTTTCCTGGAGATCAAATCCCTCCTCGGACCAACTTAAACTCTTAAGAGATATTAGGAGCCTCTATTACAAACAAATCAAGACCACCAAGGCTAACTGCTTCAGACATAAATTGGATCAAGCAGTAAACCGCCCCAAGCAACTTTTCGAAGTGGTCAAACAACAATCAGTTGCTGGTCCAAACCTCTCGGAATCCGGAGTCAGCCCACCCTCTTGTGACGAACTCACTGCTTTCTTCATTGAGAAATCAAAACTCATCTCCAATGACCTCGCCTCTAAGAAGTCTTTACTGCTCGCCTTCAGGGCAGCATCACCCCTCGTCCTCTTAGATAAGCTCAACTCTACCCACCAGAACGCCAAGAACAATGTGTCTTGGGGTACATTTACACCATTTAGTGAACAAGACATCAAAAAGATCCTCCTGAATATAAACCCATCCAACCACTTCAGTGACCCATTACCCCTGTCCATCTTCAAGGAAATCAAGAATGCACTCATCCCCACCTGGACAAGGATTGTAAACGCTTCTCTATCACAAGGCACAATCCCAGACTGCCTAAAAGCAGCACAGGTATCTCCTATACTAAAAAAACCTAACGCTGACAAGACTAACCTCAATAATTTCGGACCTATCTCCAACATCCCCACCCTTGCGAAACTCCTTGAAAATGTGTTCAATCCCAACTCTGTGCACACATTGAGAACTACCAACTCCTAGATCAGCATCAATCCGGTTTTCGGAAAGGGCACAGCACCGAATCGGCCCGCACTCATGTTATGGATGACATTCTAAAAATGCTCGATCAAAACGACTCCTGCCTCTTGATCCTCCTTGACTTTTCCTCCGCCTTCGACATGGTTAATCATGACAACCTCCTATCCATTCTGCAAAACAGGATGGGTTTCTGTGATCAGGTGCTACAATGGTTCTCGTCCTTCCTCCACCACAGATCTCAAAGAGTCAAGGCAAATCACTCTCTCTCCCAGCACTCCCCAGTTATCCTGGGAGTCCCCCCATGGATGTGCATTATCTCCTATCCTCTTCAACCTTTTCCTGGAACCATTAGCAAACGCTCTATACTCCACGGGCATTCTTTTCCACATGTAAGCCAACGACACGCGACTATTTGAAAATCTCATCCCCGGAAGACATCATCTCACTCAACACTACCCTAACGTTTTACTCAAAACTGGTTACCTGAGAACCATCTCCTGCTCAACACCTCAAAAACGGAATTCCTACTCATCTCCCCCCCCCGAACCACATCCCCAAGATAGACCTCTGGTTGAGTCACCTCACTGCCTTCAACTGCTCTCCTCTCATCGTAGACTCAGCCAAATCTCTAGGAGTCACCATGGGCAAGCACCTGAATATGAAAAATCATATCAGCAATATATGCAAAGGTGCAAACCACTTGCTGAGGACTCTCAGAAATATCACACCTTTCCTTCCACTTAATGATTTCAAGCAGGTGGTCCAAGCACTTGTCCTACCGAGGCTAGACTACGGCAGCGCTACCCTCTGTGGCCTTCCCAAATACACCCTGGCTCCACTAAGGGCATCACTGAATGCTGCTGCTAGACTGGTTACAGGCACCAATGAGCACATATCGCCAGTCTTAAAATCTCTAAACTGGCTCCCCTATGAAGCACGAATTCAGTTAAAGATTGCTGTTATGACGCACAAAGCTATCCGCTTTAATACTCCTATGTACCTGGCACAAAATCTTGAACTATCTTGTGGTGCAAGAGCCTCAAGAAGCGCCACTACTTTCCTCTTGAACCCACTTATCCTCAGCAAAAAGAGCACTTGTCACAGAGCCTTCTCTGGTGCTGCCCCAAAGTTATGGAACTCGCTACCACCAGATGTAGGCAGAATCTCCTCAACAGCGGTGTTCAAACTGGAAGTCAAAAGATTCCTCATGAATAAATTCCTTCCGTAAGTGGGCTAGGCTCTCCTGCCCGATGACATTGTGCCTACTTTCATGGTACCATCATTTATGACCACGCTTCCCTACGACATACTATGAACCTTTACTACGGTTTAATATAACCACCTTGTGTGTTTGTTTTTTTGCGTGTAACCTGTGATCATTCTTGTTTATATCTCTACCTTATGTTGTTTTTGCATTATTGTTCCTTCCTTTCCTTCCTAATGTAAAGTGCTCTGATATCCTCTGGGATCTTGTTCGCGTATATAAAACTTTATATATAAATAAATAATTAAAATAAATAAATCCTGTTGCATAGGAATGCACATGGATATTGGAACAAACATAAGCATTTAACACAAATCATAGGATACATGTAATCATAATGACCTTGTACAAACCTTGTTACATGCCTTGTGAACACTTCGTACATGGATTCATGTAAACACAACTAGCTACTATAATAGAACATAACCTAGGTATGCGATCGGCCCGACCCACCCTGGTGGAGGGAGGGAGGTGAGCGGGAGAGGAGAGGAGAGGGGGAGGTTAGGAGGGGAGCAGGAGGATGGAGAGGAGGGGAGCAGGAGGATGGAGAGGATGTTTACTCGATTACTGGTGTGGGGGTACTGTTAAGTAGATCACACAAGTTGGTCATTAAGTCCGCTTAGGCTGCTGCCACTAGCGCATGACGTCATATTGGAGGAAAGGGAGTGGTTATGAGTCTAGTGTACTTTGAGTCAGATGTAATACAGTAAGTGGTCGAGGTGGCCTGTCGTCGGGTAACCCTGTATCTTCTCCAACTACCCCTGCCAATCAGGGGGCGCGGTCGGTACCGGACACGCAGTCCCACCACCACATAAGGCCTGTTGTTCTGCAAGAATACTTGAGCGCAAATCTGACAGCCACTGTCGAATTGATGGGGTAAGAGCAGAATTTTAACTCATAGTTATCCTGTGCTTGGCCAGAACCAAAGCTAAGCCAATTAATTTGTTAGTAGGCTTACGGGCTGTGGAGTGGGATGTGACAGCTAAAAAGCAATGCAGTCCCTCTCTCAGGAGCAGGGAGCACAAGGCCTCTGACAGAAACCCTATGATATGGCACCAAAAAGAATTGAGGTGTGGGCATCTCCACATAATTTATATGAAATCTGCAGTGGTGGCCTGGCAGTGTGGGCAGGTATCAGCGACCACTAGTACATACATGCAAACCATTCCCGTGTGAGGTAGGTGTGGTGGAAATAATTGAACTGTGCATACTTAATCAGGCATTTGTGGAGATGAGCTTTGGCACCCCTACACAATGTGGCCATTGTATATCTGAGTGTAGTGTCTAGGGGGGCCATCAAAGTAAGCCAGAAGGAAGCGCCTCCCTCTCATCACACTAGGAACAATAAAGATATGTGACAGCCCTGTGACCACCCCAATGTATCAATAAGACCTAGAAAACCTGTGAAGTCTCTGGCTCAGCATACATTCTGTGCCAAAGTCTATGTAGATGTCACGTAAGTGTGGCGTAAATAAGTAAGGAGCCTGTGGGTACACCATAGTCGTCCACCAAACTCTCGAACGTGCTGAGAATCTTAACAGAGAAAAGATTGCCCCATGTGGTGAGGCCAGCCTCCACCCAGGAAGTCACATCCGGCCTCAATCATAGCTCGGAGCAGCCCGGCAGCAATTAAAGGCATAAGTGCATTCCCTCCTCCCTTGGGATTGAACCAAGAATGTTTACCACAAGAAACCAAAGACAACAGGTATTTTGACTGAAAAGCTAAATAAGGATAGACTCAAACTGCAAGAAAGGTAAACCAAACAATCCCTCATGAATAAAAAGATGGATGGAGAGGCTGAGGCACAAAGTTGTTGAATAAGGTCAAACCATCCACTCAAAAAGGCCGGACTGGCCGTACCGGGCATCAGGCATTTCCCTGGGATGCTGGAAAGGTGGGAGGCCCGTTTTGTTTGTGGGAGTCCGGTTTTGTTGGTGGGGGCCCGGTTTTATAACAGTGCAGCAGTTTTAAAATAGTGCAGGTTAGACCATTGTTTTTTTCCCAGTCTTTCATTATCCTGATGTTGCTATAAAAGGTTTGTTTGGGTAGAAATCGTTTTTTTATTATTAAAGTCAACCCTAACCACAGTGTTACGTTTTGAATCCCAGGTTTGTGCATCTCCAGACCAACCGCTAAAAAAATGGCTACCTGTATGGATGACATGTGAATCCTATACCTTGTAGTCCCCCTTGCCCTAGGTAACATTTTCTATAAAGTGATTTACACACGTATGACTCAGTCTCTGTACGAGTGTATGATGTAAAGTGGCCAAACCATATACTACATAATTGGAATGCGAACTGCAAAGGAGAACAGGATTTGGACCAAAGGACTTAGAAGAGCTTGGAGAACCAGGAGAACCAGGAACCACCCAATGTAAGTACCCAAGAACCCCAAGAGGCTGTGTGCAGGGTTGAAACACAGCCGTGTGTTCAATGGGAGTCAATAGAGAAGTCGTGGTTGGAGTTTTGAAGAAAAAGGATCCTTCCCCGAGAACACAGAAGAAACCCTTTGGAGGACAGAAGGTTGGAGAGCGACCCCACCCATGGCTGGGTGACTTGGGAAGAAAGGCCTCTGGAGAAGTCTGTGAAGATGTCCGGTAGATTCCAAGTGTGGATTCTTGAAGAGGAGAACCTACAAGTAGAGGGGACAGTGTCTATGCCACTCGGAGGTAACCAGAAGGCACTGAAGCACAATATCCATCCTTGTCAGGAAACTCTGAAGAGTTGACAAGGACCTTGTAGCTTTAGCTGTGGGGACCAGGTGATGCTGTAAAAGACCGGGAGCCGTACATCTCATTTTGGATACCAATTTGGTATTTGGTAGATCAATCAATCAATCAATCAAGGGATTTGTAAAGCGCACTACTTACCCGCGAGGGTCTCAAGGCGCTGCTAGTGGTCGAAGAGCCAGGTCTTGAGTAGTCTCCTGAAGGTCTGTGGGTGTTCGGTTTGTCGTAGGAGGAGAGGGAGGGTGTTCCAAGTCTTGGCGGCGTGGTGGCAGAAGGACCTGCCCCCGGAAGTGGTTCTGTGGATGCGTGAGACGGCGGCCAGTGAGAGGTCGGCGCAGGGGAGTTTCCTGTTGGGTACGTAGAATGAGAGGCGGCTGTTGAGGTAGGCTGGGCCGGTGTTGTGGAGTGCCTTGTATGCGTAGGTCAGGAGTTTGAAGGAGGTTCTTCTGTCGACGGAGAGCCAGTGCAGGTTTCTCAGGTGGGGGGTAATGTGATCTCTGCGCGGGACGTTGAGGATCAGGTGTACAGGGGCGTTCTGGATTCCTTGAAGTCTGTTGATGAGCTTGGACGGGGCTCCGGTGTAGAGGGCGTTTCCGTAGTCGAGTTTTCTGCTGACGAGGGCGTGGGTGACGGTTTTCCGTGTGTCTGTCAGGATCCATCTGTAGATCTTGCGGAGCATGCGGAGGGTGTAGAAGCAGGTGGAGGAGACTGCGTTGACTTGGTTCGTCATGCTGAGTTTCGAGTCGAGGATGAATCCTAGGTTGCGGTGTGGTTGGTTGGTGCCGGGGGGGTGCCCAGTGATGCGGGCCACCAGGAGTCGTCCCAGGCTGAGGGGTTGGGCCTGAGGATGAGGATCTCCGTCTTGTCCGTGTTCAGTTTGAGCCGGCTTTCTTCCATCCAGTCGGCGACGGCCTTCATACCACGGTGGAGGTTGGATTTGGTGGTGAGGGGGTCCTTGGTGAAGGAGAGAATCAGCTGGGTGTCATCGGCGTAGGAGATTATATTGAGGTTGTGTAGTCTGGCGATGCGTGCGAGCGGTGCCATGTAGACGTTGAATAGCGTCGGGCCGGGGGATGATCCTTGCGGGACACCGCAGAGGGTCTTGGTGATTCCGGAGTGGAATGGGGAGGTGGACTCTTTGGGTTCTATCGGAGAGGAAGGAGGTGGTCCAGTCCAGGGCCTTGTCAGGATCCCTGCGTCGTCGAGGCGTGTGCGTAGTGTGTGGTGCAGACGGTGTCGAAGGCAGCAGAGAGGTCCAGGAGGATGAGGGCTGCTGTCTCGTCGTTGTCGAGTAGAATTCTGATGTCGTCTGTGGTGGTGATGAGGGTGGTCTCGGTGCTGTGGTTCCTGCAGAAGCCTGACTGGGAGGGGTCGAGGATGCTGTTGTCTTTTAGGTGGCGGGTGAGTTGGGAGTTGACGATCTTCTCGATGACTTTTGCTGGGAACGGAAGCAGGGAGATGGGCCGGAAGTTCTTGAGGTCGCTTGGGGCCGCCTTGGGTTTCTTCAGTAGGGCGTTGATCTCGGCGCGCTTCCAGCTCTCTGGGAAGGTTGCGGTCTCGAAGGAGAGGTTGATGATGTTGCACAGGTGGGGTGCGATGGAGCTGTTGGCTTTGTTGACCATGTGGGGAAGAGGGTCGGATGGGGCGCCTGAGTGGATGGTGCTCATGGTCTTGATAGTGTCCTTCGAGTTCACGTTGGTCCATGTAGTGAGGAGGTCATGGTTGGCGGGGTTCGGTGGGTCCGGTGTGGTGGGGTCAGCAGGGTTTGTCTGAGGGTTGAAGCTGTCGTGGATGTCCGTGATCTTGCGATGGAAGCAGGCAGCGAGGGCGTCACAAAGGGCTTGTGACGGCGGGATGTCGTTGGTGCTGGAGCTGGGGTTTGAGAGTTCCTTCACGATGTTGAAAAGCTACTTGCTGTTGTGTGCGTTGTTGTCGAGGCGGTCTTTGAAGGAGACCTTCTTGGTAGTCCTGATGAGGTAGTGATGGTTGCAGATTGCATCTTTGTGGGCTGCGCAGCTGTCGGCGTCTTCTCGTTGTGACAGAAGTTTTCCAGTTTCCGACAGGTGCGCTTGGAGGCTAGGAGTTCCGGGGTGAACCAGCTGGCTCTTTGGCTGGTGTCTCTGTGGGTGTGCTGTCTCATAGGGGCTAAGGTGTTGGCGCAGTCTTCCATCCAGAGTCTGAGGGTGCGGCCCCCTCCTCGGGGTTGGTGGGGTTGGTCGGTGGGTTGAGTGCGAGGTGTGTTTGTAGTAGTTCCTTGGTGACTTTGCCCCAGGGACGTCTGGGGATCTGTAGGGTGCAGTGATGTGTGACGGGTTTCCGGAAGGTGAAGTGGATGCAGTGGTGGTCGGTCGAGGTGAGTTCGGAAGCATGGCTGAAGGCAACATGGGGGTTGGAGGAGAAGATGGCATCGAGCGTGTGGCCGGCGAAGTGGGTCGGTGTCGTGACGATCTGTTTCAGTCTGAGGGTGGCGAGGTAGTCAATCAGGGTGGAGGAGTTGCTGTTGTTGTTGTTTTCCAGGTAGTAGTTCAGGGCGCCGAGGAGGATGTAGTCGGTGGAGGTCAGTGCGTGCGTGCTGATGAAGTCGGCGATGGAGTTGCAGAATTGGAGACTGGGGCCGGGTGGTCTGTAGACAAGGGGGCCTCTTAGGGTGGTCTTGGGGTCCGTATGGATCTGGATGTGTTCAGCGGTGTTGAGGGTCTCGACGGTGTTTGTAGAGGCCATAATGGTGTTCTTGTGGATGATGCCGATTCCTCCTCCGACTCCGTTGGTCCGGTCTCTGCGGGTGATCTTGTATCCGTCGGGGATGGCCACTGAGATGTCTGGGGAGGAGGCTTCGTTCATCCAGGTCTCGGTTAGGAAGGCGATGTCTGGTGATGTGGTGTCGAGTAGGTCCCAGAGTTCGACGGCGTGTTTGTGTGCGGAGTGGGTGTTGAGCAGGAAACATTGGAGCTGGTTGGGTATCTCGGCATCTTTGATGCAGGAGAAGCTGCAGTTCCGGCAGGTGAAGGGGCGTGGGTGAGCTTAAGGGTGGCCTTGTGGCAGTTGAGGGGCCATCCATGGTTGAGAGTGATGAGGGTGTTGGCGTCGTACCGGATGCAAGCTTCATGGGTGGTGCGCGATCCAGGGGTTCTGGTGCTGGGCGCGGGCCAGGCGCAGACGGGCACAGAGGGGCTTGCCTTAGCCGCGCCCGCCACGCCCGCCGCGCAGCGGCTGCCATTTATGGGGAGGTGGGGGAGGGAGGATCAGCTGGGAGGCCGGAGGTGGAGGAACGAGGCAGCGAATGGGTGCCCGGGGGGTGGGGCCGTAGGGGAGGCAGCGGCGGGAAAACAGGTGAAGCGCGAGGGAGGGGGGAGCGGTAGTACGAAAGAAAAGGGTCACAGTCACGCCAACAGGAGCAGGGGTACAAAGAAAAAAAGGGGCGCAGTCATGTAAACAGGAGGAGGGGTACAGCAGAAAGGGCAGGGGGCACGGTCACAGGGAGAGCAGGCAACAGGGGCAGAGCGGCAAACAGTGGCGGAGCTTGAGAGTCAGGAGCAGAGCGGCAGCAGCGGCAAAACAGCGGTGGAGCTGCAGCGGGGGGCTAAAACACTATCCTTCCTCATACCAAATCTATATCACTTCAGAATCCCATTTTAGGAGAAGGAAAACCCTTTCCAACAGCTAAAATGGAAGTAGTAAATACGAAACAGCATTTTCATGGCCACAAAGGCCGAATTGGAGACTTTGCCACTGCTCAAATGATAACTTTTCATGCTGCCTTTTCAGGCATGTATAATTGCATTGTATCTAACTTTAGGTCCTTTTTGTATATTTTGATGGGGAATGAATTCCACTTTACTCCTGAGACTCTCAGAACTAAAGAGGACTTCTTCCCCCAACCAAAAGTGTGCCAGGAGTTACGTTTGCAGAGTAGTGGCGAGAGGAGGGGCATAGCCTCTGACGACCTTTCAGCAATCCAGCTGTAAGGGTCTTACTTGAGGTAACCCCTCCTGTTACCTCCAGTAAGTACCACGCAGCAGGATTGCAAAGAGCTCTTCGGAGGCCACGCCCCCTTTCTCCACCACTCTGCAAACAAGCCTCCTGGTGCACTAGTGGTTGGTGGATAAAGTCCAGCGGCGGATCAGGTAGGTTATTTATTTATTTATTTAGGAGCGGTGAGCGGCGGCAAAATACAAAAGCAAACGTTACATTAAATGAAGCAAAAATGACAATCGTGAGCCAACAAAATACAAGAGGAAGCAAACGGTGCATTACAAAAGTGAGCCAAACGGGGCATTACAGGAGGAAAAAGTGACGTGTGCAGGTTACAAAAGCGTACAAAGTAAGCAAACGTTACATTAAATCAAACAAAAATGACAATCGTGAGCCAACAAAATACAAGAGGAAGCAAACGGTGCATTACAAAAGTGAGCCAAACGGTGCATTACAGGAGTAAAAAGTGACGTTTGCAGGTTACAAAAGTGTACAAAGTAAACAGAGGTATAATACTGAATTACAGGAGGAAAAAGTGACGTGTGCAGGTTACAAAAGCGTACAAAGTAAACAGAGGTATAATACTGCAATATATGGAGGAAGGCTCCGGGGGACCCACGGACAACGTCGGGCCGGGCGGGGGCCATGAAGCCTAATTGCTCCCGGACAACGTCTATATATAGATATATATATATAGATATATATATATACATATACATATACATATACTTGCCTTGCTTTCAGTTGGGTAAAGTGGGGTAAGGGTTATGAATCTGCCTTTATCTGTGGTTTTTTCTTCTATGAAAATGGGCACTATGCCACAATGTGTTTGTCATCTCATTATCATATTGTTCCATACTAGTTTTCAGTAATGATGTATTATTTAGAATAACAACTTTTGTATGTGGGTGGCATGTAACTCTTCATAAATAGAGGTTCTATTGAACGTGCCATCACTAATGCACTCCCTTACATATATGAATTTAAAATTCTTGATTTTAAGGTTCACTGAAATTGCACATTTGCACAACTGAGCACTTTATTATGTAAAGCACTTGCACTTTCCCAGATTGTTGAAATTCTTGCAGCGTTTGGACTAGCATGTTTTTCATAAAGTAAAAGAGAAATAACATACTTATTGTTTAAGTTAAGAAGAAAGTAGGATGGATTAGCTGTATTATAATGGTTATTCCCGTGTGGTAATCAACTGTAAAATATTTTGTAAAGTTAATGTGTAAATATATCAAATTTACCTGTTCCTTCCGAAAATAGATCAATATTGTATGTTGTTTTAAAAGTATTTCCTTTATGTTTATGCATTGCTGACGTTTTTTCAATTGGGATACACACAGTATATAAATTGCACTTATTGGTTCCTATGGTCATGTGATCAAGGCTACCGTGACGTAGCCGAAACCAGTCATGCTGGTGACAGAGGAGCAATAAACCACCTTTGAAGAAAACTCAAGCGCTATTTTGTGGTCTGTACCTACGTTTGCAGAATCGGTGTCTAGGGCCGATTAGTAGGAGTGTGGAACGGATATATATATATATATATATATATATATATATATATATTACCTACTGGCGGTCGCCAGTAGGTATATATAGTTAGGATTGATTTCCATAGGGAAATCGCAACATTCTATTTGGAATAACTTTGGCGCCGGTTGAGCAATCAGGCTGAATTTTTCAGCAACTTTGCCTCGCGGCTCTCCGCTCCTTCCCTGAAAGTTTGGGGGGGAGCGTACCGGGGAGCGCTCCGGGCGCGCCACGCGACTTGCGCACGGCAAGCTGATTGGTTCTCGGGTGTCTGTAAACATTCGAAACAGTCAGCAGCGGCCGCCATCTTGTGTCTCGGTAGGATTGAGATACAAGAGGTGGCAAAAATCAAAGGGGGAAATGAGCAAAAGGGGGCAGGGTACACCCCCCCTGACCGCCTAGGTTTGATGTGGGGGCCATAAAAGGGTCCCGTGGGACAATTTTTTTTTGATTTTCGCGGGGGAGCGCCCGGTACGCGCACCGGGGAGCGTACCAGTGAGCGTACTTAGGTGAAAAATAGTGAAAATAATAGTATAAATAATCATTTTGAGTGATTACAGGTAGGGTAGCTCTGAAAAGAGCTTTTGGGTTCTGTGGCTTTTTTAGGTACCTACAAGTACGTCCAACACACACCCACACGCACACAACCCCACACCCCCACACCCACACACTCCCGACACACACCTCACACACGCACAACTCCACCCACACCCAAACACCCCACAGCCCCACACCGACACCTTACACATCCACACCCACAACCACACATCCCACACACCCAGACACACACAGACACCTCACCCCCCAACACACACACACGCACACACAGATACCTCACAGACACACCTCACACATCCCACACACCTCCCCCCACACACACGCACACCTCACAGACACATCCACACATCCCACACATACACACACATCCTATACACATACTTCCCACACACACCCCACACACACCTCACACATCCACACTTCCACCTACACCGAAACACCCCACACACCCACACCCACACACACACTTTACACACCCACATCCCCACCCACATACCCCACACAGATATACAACTCATCCCCCCCAGACACACACACACACACACATACACACCTCACAGACACACCCCGCACATCCCCCACACACACCTCTCCCACCCCCACACATGGGGAAAACTCAGTGAAACACTAAAATAATAATTTAAAGTGCTTAGAGGTAGGGTATCTCTGAATAGAGTTGTTGTGTTGTGTGGGTGATTTAAGTACCAACATGTAGGTACCAATGCAGAGTCTTAAATTCAATGTACACCGTTTACTCTGTAGATATCTTGCATGTTGTTAAAGAAGTTATTGTGGTATATGGAATCCATACCATAGTCTGTCAGGAAAACATAAAGAACATGGAGGCAGGAGATGAAAAAGAGATGTCAAATACACTTTGGAGATAATATAGTGGGAGAAAGAAAGTATCTATGAGCAAAATTACTATGTAAAACAAAAAAGTTGCACAGTATACTATAAGTTTTACTTTACATTATAATCAATTTGGTAGTAGTTTAGGACTTACATATAAAAATGAATAATGTCTCAAACAATTTTAGAATTATTAAATATAAATTTATTTTTGAGATTCATTTTCAAAATTTGATAGAACGTCTAACATTTGACTGTCCGAAATGTCCTCTTTTTGAGTGAACATAACTTCCAACATTTGACTGTCAGAAACGTCCTCATATTGAATTAACAAATCCACAGATTCTACACATTGTAGAAGTTCATGGTCCCGTGATTCATCCATGAATTCCAAGTCATTGGGTTCAATGATTTCCTCATTGTTCATCTCTAGGACAATTTCAAAGGAAACGTTCTGTTCTCCTTCCATTTTTGTGCTGAAATTTACATTAAAAAAAATCAGTAGAAATATGGCACTGTTGAGTTTAAGTTCAGACAGGTAGTTTTGATTTTTTAACAGTGAAGTTAACTTTGGGCAGTGTATGGTAACAGGCAGGAAGTAGAAATATAAAAAAGTGCCTGTGAAGAAACGTAAGTAAATTCATAATTATAGCAGAGAAGCCTAAGTCAATCCATAAATATAACAGAGGAGCCTATCTCTATCTATAACTATAGCAGAGGGACAGTAAATAACTATCAGAAAACGTTTTTAAAAAATAACTTAAAGTGCCCCTTACAAATTATCAACTTACTTTAGAGAGAGGTGGAGAAGAAAAAATACGAAAATCCTTTCAAGATGTACCTCAGGTAGTTGTAGTCAAAATGGCCGTGTTTCCCTCTCATTTTTCATTTATATTCATGTACATAACCAATCAAATGTCAGGTAAAAAAAATAGAAAATGAAAGTAACATTTTAATTGGTTGTCAATTCTAACACTTCAGATGTGCTTTTGTTATGTAATTTACCTCAGGATATTTAGACAGGGCTACAGGCCAAATGGCTGAATGGAATTCCACCAAATTTGGGAAAATGGTAGGGACTGGTATGTAGTATTGCCTATTCTATATTTGGCGAAAGTGTCTCCAGTGGTTTTTATGTAAATTAACTTTTTTTTTTTTTTTTGGAGCGCTTCCCGGTGCGTGCCCTGGTACGCGTACCGGCAGCGCTACGGGAGTCCTCCATTTTGTGTTTCAGTAGATTCGAGTCAGAAAATGGCGGACAAACAACGTTGGGAATGGGTATAAGGGGGCACGGTTGGCACTCCCTGACCCTCTAGGTTTTCTGAGGGGGTCTTAGGAGGCCCATATAGGCCCAAAAAATATATATATTTGAAAATTTTCGCGGGGGGAGCGCCCGGTACGCGCACGGGAAGCGTACCGGGGAACGTACTTTGGTGAAAAATAGTGAAAATAGTTAGAAAAAGATAATCATTTGGAGTGATCAGAGATATGGTAGCCCTGAAAGGGGCTTTTGGGTTCTGTGGCTGATTTAGGTAACTACAAGTAGGTACCAATGCACAGTCTTAAATTCAGGAGGAATATTCTATTCCCTTCATCTGAGAAGTGCACACCTTCTTCTCTGTAAATATCTTGCATGTTGTAACGCAAGTTGTTGTTGTATATTGAACCCATTCCATAGTCTCTCATGTAAGCAGAAACAGATTTATTCACATGTTTCCGTGCTTTTTCAAATTGTGGACAAAATTGGTTGGACCACTTCCATTTCTGCCTTTGGCATATATTGGAATATACCAAGGCAGTTTGTGGAAAAAGTGCCATCAATTGCTCAAAGGTGTCCTTTAAAAGCATTTCCAGACCTACCCCAGTCAAAGTGCCCAAGTCATTTCCTCCACAGTGCACAATTAACAGGTCAGGGTGTGGCAAATGCAAAAAGGTTTTCACCAATGGAATCAATTGGTGACATTTTAATCCTCTGTGGCCAATCCATTTTATGTTCACGTTTGATAAATCAAGGTTGTGTAAATGTCTGGTCCTAGCATACCTTTGAGCCCAGTGGATATAGCTATGTCCAATAATCCAGACAGAATACATGGTCAGAGGAGATTCTGGTGCAGTTAGATGAAGTGTGGAAAAGAAATGGCAGTTGGAATAATAGGAGTTTGCAAAAAAAAACCTGTGGAGTTTCAGTGCTCTTGAATCACAAGCAATGATTGGTAGAATGAGATAGGTGAAAACTGAAAGTTAGGGTGCATGGTTGTGTTCTGTGTACGAAGTAATTTGAATGGTTAAAAAAAAGTTATTTAAAGAAACCTTACACCAGATAAGCTGGTGTATTTGCAGGTCAAACATCCTTGCAGAGGTGATTTGCAACAATGTAGAATAAACTTTTAACCCTGGCAGCTCAGTGAGGAGGGAGTTGCTATGGTAACAGGTAGAAAGGGCTGAGGGGGGAGGGGTGTTGGTTTGAATATAGAGAGGGGAGAGTTTTAATTGGTTAACAAAAAGGGATATCTGTGTAGAATTAGAGGTTTTCTGTGCCTTTATGGTTTGCAGTGCTTGGAGAACATACCTTTTGCTCTGCTAAAGAAATATTGGTGTGTGTATCTGACACTGTTGTGAATGTCCTAAAGCATTTGTAAAGGTGAGTTATGATTCATTTAATATACACAGAGACTTGTATACTCTATGGAGAAGATTTGGAAGAAAATTGTGGTCTTTACATGTTGCTTTGTGTCATGCTTTTTGATAATGCTTGGTAAAAAGTTTTTACTGCATAGAGTAATTGTATTTTGTAAAATTGTGAATTTTTAGTCGTGACATGGAATGCTTCTACGTAGGACTTGTGCTGTGTTTTGTAAATGTGATGTAAAAAACGATTTTGGGGGGAAAAATAGTTTTTACATTTTTTAAAAGGAATAAAAAATGTGTGCATGTTTAATAGAAATACATTTGACTCTTTACAATGATGTTACCTGTGTTAACTCAGTGTAGGAAACATATTGAGTTTGTTTGCATAGAGGAATTGTAATTTGTAAAATTGTGAAGCTTCATGTGAAAGCTTTTGCCTTAGTCTTATCATTGCTGTGAGGCAGATGGTTGTACATAGGATCTTCGCTGTGTTTCCTAAATGTGATGTTAAAAACGATTTTGGGGAAATGAATGTTTTTTACATATTTGAGTATATTGACGCATCTAATTACATGCGTCTCTTTTTAAATATGGTGCAAAAAGGTACATGTTTGGGCTTTCTTGGGGAGCGTAGGTGGTGAGGCTTGTGTCTAAGAGTGCAGTGGACTAGGCTTCATGAAGCCTATCCCTGACTGCACTGTTAGACACAGGTGTGAATTTGACTCTTTACAATGATGTTACATGTGTTAACTCAGTGTAGGAAGCATATTGAGTTTGTTTGCATAGAGGAATTGTATTTTGTAAAATTGAGAAGCTTCATGTGAAAGCTTTTGCCTTAGTCTTATCCCTGCTGTGAGGCAGATGGTTGTACATAGGATCTGTGCTGTGTTTCCTAAATGTGATTTCAAAATCGATTTTGAGGAAATGAATGTTTTTTACATATTTGAGTATATTGTGACGCAGAGGTTTAAAACGTGACACATCTAATTACATGTGTCTCTTTTTAAATATGGTGCAAAAAAATACATGTTTGGGCTTTCCTGGGGAGCGTAGGTGGTGAGGCTTGTGTCTAAGAGTGCAGTGGACTAGACTTCATGAAGCCTATCCCTGACTGCACTGTTAGACACAGGTGTGAATTTGACTCTTTACAATGATGTTACATGTGTTAACTCAGTGTAGGAAGCATATTGAGTTTGTTTGCATAGAGGAATTGTAATTTGTAAAATTGCGAAGCTTCATGTGAAAGCTTTTGCCTTAGTCTTATCCCTGCTTTGAGGCAGATGGTTGTACATAGGATCTGTGCTGTGTTTCCTAAATGTGATGTCAAAAACGATTTTGGGGAAAATAAATGGATTTTACATTTTTGGGTATAATGTGGCGCAAAGGTTTAAAAAATGACGCATACATGCGTCACTTTTTAAATATGGGGAAAAAAGGTACATGTTTGGGCTTTCCTGGGGAGCCTAGGTGGTGAGGATTGTATCTAAGTGTGCAGTGGACTAGGCTTCATGAAGCATATCCTGTCTGCATTCTTAGAGACAGGTGTCAATTTGACTCTTAACAATGATGTTACCTGTGTTTTAAAACAGTGTAGGAAGCTTATTGAGTTTGTTTGCATAGAGGAATTGTATTTTGTAAAATTGTGAAGCTCCATGAGAAATTGTTTGCCTCACTCTTATTCCTGTTGTGAGGCAGGTGCAAGATTTTGCCTCAGTCTTATCCCAGTGAGGCAGATGATTGTAAATAGGATCTGTGCTGTGTTTCCTAAATGTAATGTAAAAAACGATTTTGGGGAAAATAAATGGTTTTTAAATTTTTGAATATAATGTGGCAAATAGGTTTAAAAAGTGACGCATCTACCTACATGTGTCATTTTTTAAATATGGGGCAAAAAAAGGTACTTGTTTGGGCTTTCCTGGGGAGCATAGGTGTTGAGGCTTGTGTCTAAGAGTGCAGCGGATTAGGCTTTATGAAGCCTATCTCTGCTGCATTCTTAGACACAGGTGTTTTGAGGCAAAATCTTGCACTTGTCTCACAACAGGAATAAGAGTGAGGCAAACGCTTTCTCATGGAGCTTCACAATTTTACAAAATACAATTCCTCTATGTAAACAAACTCAATATGCTTCCTACACTGATTTAAAACACAGGTAACATCATTGTAAAGAGTCAAATTGACACCTGTCTCTAAGAATGAAGACAGGGATATGCTTCATGAAGCCTAGTCCACTGCACACTTAGATACAATCCTCACCACCTAGGCTCACCAGGAAAGCCCAAACATGTAACTTTTTCCCCCATATTTAAAAAGTGACGCATGTATGCGTCATTTTTTAAACCTTTGTGCCACATTATACTCAAAAATGTAAAATACATTTATTTTCCCCAAAATCGTTTTTGATATCAAATTTAGGAAACACAGCACAGATCATATTTACAATCATCTGCCTCACAACAGGGATAAGACTGAGGCAAAATCTTGCACCTGCCTCACAACAGGAATAAGACTGAGGCAAACGCTTTCACATGGAGCTTCACAATTTTACAAAATACAATTCCTCTATGCAAACAAACTCAATATGATTCCTACACTGATTTAAAACACAGCTAATATCACTGTAAAGAGTCAATTTGACACCTGCGTCTAAGAATGCAGACAGGTATATGCTTCATGAAGCCTAGTCCACTGCACTCTTAGACACAAGCTTCACCAACTACGCTCCCCAGGAAAACCCAAACAAGTACCTTTTTGCTGCATATTTGAAAATTGATGCTTGTAGGTAGATGCGTCACTTTTTAAACCTCTGCGCCACATTATAATCAAAAATTTTAAAACCAATCATTTTCTCCAAAATCGTGTTTGACATCACATTTAGGAAACACAGCACAGATCATATTTACAATCATCTGCCTCACAGCAGGGATAAGACTGAGGCAAAATCTTGCACATGCCTCACAACAGGAATAAGACTGAGGCAAACGCTTTCTCATGGAGCTTCACAATTTTACAAAATACAATTCCTCTATGCAAACAAACTCAATATGATTCCTACACTGATTTAAAACACAGCTAATATCACTGTAAAGAGTCAAATTGACACCTGCGTCTAAGAATGCAGACAGGTATATGCTTCATGAAGCCTAGTCCACTGCACTCTTAGACACAAGCTTCACCAACTAAGCTCCCCAGGAAAACCCAAACAAGTACCTTTTTGCTGCATATTTAAAAATTGATGCTTGTAGGTAGATGCGTCACTTTTTAAACCTCTGCGCCACATTATAATCAAAAATGTAAAAACCAATCATTTTCTCCAAAATCGTTTTTGACATCACATTTAGGAAACACAGCACAGATCCTATTTACAATCATCTCTCACAGCAGGGATAAGACTGAGGCAACATCTTGCAGGTGCCTCACAACAGGAATAAGACTGAAGCAAACGCTTTCTCATGGAGCTTCACAATTTTATAAAATACAATTTTATATAACTATATAACTCAATATTTTCTTGGGAAGCATAGGTGGTGAAACCTGTGTATAAGAGTGCAGTGGAGTTAGACATAGGTCTGATCTTCTTTGTAGTTGTGGACAGAGCTGTCTTCCACTATATTTTTCAATACAGTCCTCACCTTTTGTGCACCACTGGAGAATCCTCACCTGATCTGAAACCCTGTATTGATCGTTTGCTTTTTGTCATTGCTTTGTTGTTTGGTAATAGTGGTCTATAATGTGCTACTGTTTTTCTTTAACATAGATTGAAATCGTTATTTGAAGAAAAAGCAAAGATGCCCACAAAGGAAAGGACAAAGAAAGAACGTAACCGGGAAAAATCAAAAACAGCAACGGAATTGCAGCATTCTTCCACAACAGATACTTCAAAAAACAGGAACAAAGCTTCTGGTAAGACAACTAAGTCTTTTTTACGCAACATATGTACATCCAGAAAAAATAATGGACACCATGTAGAAAAAGAAAATGAGAGAGTAAAATTGAAAAGGAAGGAGAGAACTTCAAAGAATCCTAAAACTGGAGCAGGAGAGAATAATATGTATAGGAATAGAAGGCAGAATCAGTTTAGAGACATTCGTAGACGAATGTTTCGCAATAGGGTGGTTTTAAATTTGTTAAAAAACATTAGGAAAGGTAAACAGAGAGCTGCTTTTTATAAGAAAAAGAAAAGTGTAGAGAAGATTGTTGATCAGGCTTTTGAAGTTAAGAAAAAATTATTTATTTTAGTAATCAATAGAATTAGGACACTTAACAAGACAATTGATGTTTTCAAATCAAACAGTAGATGGAAAAGAGTAATTAATCGGACTAATTTTTGTAAAGTTTTTTCTGGAGAATGGATGCACAGTTCAAGCTGTGAGCCATTTTTTAATGAGGAGAGTTACTTCCAGGAGAATGATTTAGTGCATGCAGTTGACACCAGTGGTCGAGCGTATGAAGTGAAAGACGGTTGTCCGATTGAAAAAGAGAAACTTGTGCCTAGAGAACCAGAAGAGGTGTTATCTGATGGAGTTTTAGGGAGACGTACTAAGGGTCCAGTGTACACTTGGAAGTGTAGTAGTATTTGTAGTGTGCGACAGGAATCAATTGATTTGTTTTGTAATTTCTTACGTACATATAGTAAGAAAAGTCTAAAGCCGAAAATGAAGTTGTTGCAAGACTTAGATCCTTGCAGAGTGAGAGGAATCACAGGTTTGCAAGGCCATTCACTGGCTTGTCTTTCTAGAAAAGTCTGTCAGAGTGTTTTTCATCATTTTAGGATGTTAGCAGTGCATCATACCAAAATGAGGAAATTAGTGAGAATGTTGTATTATGCAAAAAAGTCCAGCACTTAAGCTTAAACAATTAAACAGTGCTCTTTTGCATGGAACAGAATTAGATGTGAAGAAGATTTGTGAAGAAATTGAGATTTGTTATTTTCGTGAGCAAGAGGACAGTGTAGAAATTGAGACAGCAATTCAAGGTAATGTGGAAGACAATGTACAGATTTTAAATACAGAAAAGTTTGAGAAGGAAATTACCAGGTTTAAGGTGAAATCAAGTGAAAGGCCGAATTTTACTTGTGTGTGTTGTAGACGGACTCATTATAAGATTCAGACTAGTTGATTTATATGCAAAAAGTGAAAAGATGGATAATTATGAGTGGAAAGATTTAGCAACTTATTTGTGGGTGGAGAATTCTTTTGATTTGAGTTCTGATCAGCGTATTTGTAAATATTGTTATGACAAATTAAATCAAAACAGAATGCCTACTAGAGCTGTGCATAATAATCTGGAGTTGATAGACATTCCCCGTGAATTGATAGATTTAAATACATATGAGTCTATTTTGATTCAATGTGTCCATCCTTTTCAGGCAATTGTTCGCATGGAGCCTAAGATAGGGAAATTGGCTCCTACAGATTTGCAGAGAGGATTAAAGGGAAGAGTTGTTTATTTGCCCCTAGATTTGAAAAAAAATATTGATACAATTGGTATAGAAAAAGTAGAAGAGGAACCTTTAGTCATTCTAGTTAATGGGGTTCCAACAAAGAGTAAAAAAATCTGGCAAGATTTAGTGGATGTTAGGAAAGTCAAAAAGGCAACGTTGTATTTAGTCAAAAACAATGAGTACTACAAAGATGTATGTGTTGCAGTAGAGGAAACAGCTACAGATGAAGACAGTGATTGTTCAGGCGGCCAAATTGAAAAAGTTGATGTGTCTAGAAGTGAAGAAATATATGAACATTATACTGTTCATCCTTTACATTCCAAAGAAGTAATGGGGAATGCAATTGACTTGTTTCAAATGAAAACAGCAAAAGGAAGTCCCATTAGTGTATGGGAAGAAAGTTTGGAAGCTCGTTGTTTTCCACAGCTATTTCCAACAGGTCGAGGTGGACGATATGACGATCGACCACTTCAAATTCCTGCATCTGAATATCGAACTGTAAGATTACATGCTGAAGATGCAAGGTTTCGTCAATGCATTCCCTATTTGTTTCATCTACTGTATGAAAGTGACTTGTCTGGGCTTTCTTATGCAGTAAACCATATTCTGAAAAGTGGAGCACATCTACAAAATGTTTCGGCGAGGGACTTTATGGAGAAAGTGAATCTGCAAGATAATATTTTAGAATCTCATCTAATCAATCTCATGGCATGTCAGCGTGGTACAAATGAGTATTGGTACCGTCGCCATGGGGAATTGAAATGTATGCTAAGAAACTTAGGAACTCCTACATGGTTCCTCACTCTTAGCTGTGCCGAGTATTCATGGAAGGACTTACTTCAATTTCTACAAGAGGCCAATGCTAATATACAAAATATAGAATTCAAAACACCTGGAGAACTGTGCTCTTTGGATCCAGTGAATGTATGCAGAAATTTTAATCATAGATTTGAAGCTATGATGTCTTTTATTACCAACAAAAAAAATCCTCCCCTTGGAGAGGTTTTGGATTTCTTTTGGAGAAAGGAGTATCAAGCGAGAGGTGCTCCTCACATACATATGTTGTTGTGGATTAAAGATGCACCCAAATTTGGAACAGATTCGGATGAGACAGTGATGAGTTTCATTGAAGAGTATTCAACATGTGCTGTTCCGAAAACTACGGAAGAAAACAGTTTAAGGCAACAAGTTTTACGCTTTCAATCCAATCGTTGTGGAAAGTACTGTCGTCGAAAATTCAGAAACAAGGACAAGTTCTACACAAAATGTCGTTTCAGCTTTCCACGACCAGTGATTTCTAAAGGAAGAGTAAATAATTTGATGTCTTCTCTGCGACATACTGTGACGAGGAAATCACCAAAAAATACATACAATTTAAAAAGAGACGAAGAGTCCAAGTACATCAACGACTACAACCCAGTGATTTTGTCCATGTGGAATGCTAACATGGATATTCAATTCGTTGCTGACAACTCTATATGCCGCTGCATTAAGTGCAATACAGCCACGCCAGAAGAGCTATTGCCCTCTGTGCCCCTCCTCCTCTAAGGAGCTGCCCAACCTCGTGAGCAGTCCCAGGACAAGACGCCACCAGTGACCAGCACGCATTGATTTCGTAAGCTGTAAACCACGCATCCTTGCATGGTTTTTCACTGTATTCATTAAGAACAACCCCGTCCTGATGACGATCCCGACTCAAGGGGATCGAAACGCCGTCGACCACACAGCTTGAATCAAATGACGCATATGACACTTTCAGCTTTCTTCAAGAAAATAATTGTCTCAAGTGATTGTAACTTGTCTATTATAATTGAAGCTGCAATTGATGTATATACCACATTCTATGCGCCACCAATGCTGTTTTTAAGCACTTGCACTTCACTTCACTGAAACTGTATATAGCACCTTGCACCAAGTGCCACTGGGTTGTCACAAGATCTAATCTTTACAGTGCTGTTGAAAACTGTAAACATATGTTGAATACCCTTGTCCTTGGTAAATAATACCACCGTTCCTCTAAAATCCTTTTGACTCCTTGTTTTCTGTTCTCAGTAATGCCTTCAGGCATGCACAATTGAAATTGTCTCTCAATAATACCTGTTGGGAATTGTTTTTGTTTACACAAACTCTATTGCTGAGGCTCGATATGTGACGTCTTACATCACAAAAAAAGAAAAGACAGAACTAAAGGAAATGTGGGAGGACATTTCACATGAAAAGAGTCTAAGCAAGAAATTATACAGTTACAGTCTGAAGATGTTATCGCATCGAGAAATTGGAGCGTATGAATGTTCTGATCGATTGTCGTCAGCAAGTCTCTATGCCAAATCTAGAACCATCATTTGGGTGAGTCTAGGTCTTGCTGCAACATGAAATCGAGTTTTGAAATCTGTAAAAGAGATAGAGTATTTGGCGGAGAAAGAACCAGAAAGTACAGATATTTTGAAGACAAACATGTTGGATACATACTATCCAAATAGAAGTCATTACCTTGAGAACGCTTGTCTCTATGAAGTTCTGCAGAGATATATTTATAAGAGGAACATCAGAGAAGATATCAATAATGGAATATATGGAGTCATTGGATGTGAAGGATGTCTAGTGAAACAGAAAAAAGGTCATTTGATTAATCATCGCAAATTGAGTTGTGATAATCCAGATAAAAGAGAATTTTATTATTTGGCTCTTTTGCAACTGTTTAAACCATGGCGTGAAGAAGAGGAACTTCTTGTAGATTTACTCTGTTACGAAGACTCCTTTAATGCAACGAAGGATACCATAGAATGTCCTGTTTTTCCAAATTATCTGCAAATGTTGAATGAAGAAATAGAGCAAGAAGCCACAATTGCTGCAGAGATTGCGAGAGACAGTTCTCAAGGCAGTCAGAGTTCTGCTTCATTGAGTCAGGATCCACTAGGAGGACCAATTATCCAAAATGAAGCTGCTACTGCCATGGATGAGGTGGAAAGAGCTATGGAACAAGGTCAAGATGATGAAGTTAACTTAGAAGATTTGGTGAAACAACTAAACCTTGAGCAGAAACAGATATATGACGAAGTCACAGAACAGATTGAACATGGATTCAGTCATGAGAAAAAAGAGTGCTCATGTACATCATTTAAGCCTGTCCAACTGTACGTGAGTGGAGAAGCGGGAACTGGAAAAAGTTTTCTGATTAAATCGATTTCAACTTATCTGCAGAAAAGGACTGAATCACCGCTGTCTTGTGTTGTTACTGCTCCAACTGGGCTGGCAGCACATAATATTAAAGGGATTACTTTACATCGTTTACTGATGCTGCCAGTGGAGCATGATAACAAATTGGAGTATCACAAGCTATCAGGAGATGTGTATTCCGAAGTTTCGAGAGTCCTGAAGAAAATGAAACTTCTTATCATTGATGAAGTAAGCATGGTGTCAAATATCATGCTTGCTTTTGTGCATTTGAGAATGCAAGAAATTCTTAGAACAGACTATGATGTCTTATTTGGTGGAAAACATATTTTTGTTTTTGGAGATCTTCTGCAGTTGAATCCAGTGAAAGGACAACCTGTGTTCAAAATGCTCACACATGAAGATACCAGGAAGTGCTTAGGGAGCATCGGAAACGTTAATATATGGTTAAACTTTAAATATGCAGAACTGCTTCAAAATATGCGGCAGGCAAATGATGAAGATTATAAAAATATTCTACAAGATGTAAGGATCGGAAAAGTAAGTCAGCAAGGGAAAGAAGCTTTACATGCACGATTAATTTCAAATTTGTACCCAAATGAAAACATTCTTCCAGAGAACATATTTAAGAAAATTAACGAGAAGAAATCTGGCATATGTTTGTTGCCAACTCTGAAAGAATGTTCCGTGTTCAACAACAAAATGTTACAGTTAGAAAATGAAGAGATAGTGAAACTGGAAGCTATTGATAAAATAGAGCATATGGGAGCAACAATTATTTTGTCTGAAAATTTGAAATCAAAATTGGATTCATTAGAGAAGACTATATCTAAAACTGCTGGTTTTGAAAAGACTCTGAATGTGTGTTTGAATTGTCGTGTCATTTTAAGAAGGAATTTAAATATTGAAAGAGGTCTAGTAAATGGAGCAATGGGTTATGTTGTTGGTTTTCTGAATTACAAAAATAGAGATGGAATTGAAATTTTAAAAATTAAATTTGATGACATTGATGAAATAGAACAAATTTGTCGTTGTTCAGCTAGATTTTTGCTTGTGAAAGACTTGTATGTTCGCCAAAAACAGTTTCCTATTTGTTTGGCATATGCGGTGACAATTCATAAGTCTCAAGGTTTAAGTGTAGATAGCGCTTTGGTGAACATTGGAAGTTCTGTGTTTAAAGAGGGTATGGCATATGTGGCATTATCACGAGTCAGAACTTTAGCAGGATTGTACTTGACTGAGTGTGATGAAACAAAGATTTGTGCAGATTTAGATTGTGTAAAAGAATACAATAGGTTAAGAAGAGAGTATGCTCCACATTTGCCTCAATATCCTCTGATTGAAAAACGTGTGGTAGGCCGAAAAAGAAGAAATTAGAGTAATTGCAGTGAGGTATCAGCAAAAAGGCATAAAGTAGATAAAAGTGTAATTGTAAAGAGAAACAAAAAGGATTCTGTTGAAGATGTTGTTGGATTTCAGTTTGAAAACAGTTCTGGTGTCAACTGCTATGCTAATGTAGTAGTTAATGTTGTTTTTTTTCTTCAAAATTTACAAAGACAGATTGTTGAAAATCGGGAACAAACATTGTGCTGTTTATTGAATTCTGTGTTAGAGAAATGTAGTAGTGATAGAGCTAAAATAGAAAGTGTTTCAGAAATTAGAAATCTTCTAGATATATGTTCAGGTCAAAATCAATTTTCACAGAATATTCAGCAGGATTGTCAGGAATTTTTAATGTATATGTTTGATGTATTACAAGATGAAGGAGTAGATATAAAAAATCTATGTGGCCTTTCTTATCAATGGCAACATGACTGTGATAACTGTGCTTCATCAAGTACTACTAGAATAGACTCTAAAAGATTTATATATTTAACTTTACCAGACTGCAAATCAGTGTCTTTCAATAATCTAGTTAAAGCAGCGGATCACAATATGGTGTGTACCCAATGTAAGTCTGCAATGTTGTCCACATTATTTCTACAAAATTATGGTCACTATGTTATTTTAATGTTCCAACGATGTAGACCTGATGGAACTAAATTGACAACTTCTATTAAAAATTTCGTGGCTTCTCAGTTATCGATATCAGGAAGAACCTTTGCAACTGTAGCTATTATTTTTCATGACGGTCCTTCTACAACATCAGGGCATTACACATGCTATTTAAAAAGTTGTAAAGGTTGGACCCAATGTAACGACAATCATTTGACTTTCAAACAACGTTTGCCTTTTGGCTTTATAAATTCATATCTAGTGTTTTTACAGCCAAAATGTAGGTAAAGGTAATTGGCCTATGAAGACGGGAGGAGTACTGATATATACTCATACATCTGACACTATTTGGCCAAATGGAAAGGTGCAGGAATGAGAAAAGAGTCATGACTGAAAAAAAGGAGTATATGAAAATATTGAAACTATTTCAGATGTTTTGGGGGTTTTTCTTCTAGAAAGTCGATTAAATGGATTTTTTACTGAACAGCAAAGTACTTTGCAACGAGAAAAGGACCTCCATGATATACTATTTGGCCTCAAGGAAAAGTAAGTCAATCAAAGATTAGCGTACATTTGTTGTTTGTCAGTATGTAAGTTTTTTTTTAAAACACAATCTTTTAGATTGTGTTTTTTTTTTCCCGCTGTCATATGATGACTAATTTGAACTCACTGCTTTAAGTGAAATTCAATATATTCTGAGAACAGCAAAAATAAACTATGTAACATGTTGTAGAAATTATTCTATACTTTGGATTGTGTAAATTAAATTGTATTCCCATTCTCTGACATCCACTCTCCCTCGCTTATCTTTGTTTGCTTCTTACTTTTGACCTCTTCTATTTTTCGTTCACTACTTCTCTGTGCTCAGTGCCTCACTCTACTTGTGTTATTTTCACTTGTGTTTATCTACCTTCTATCACTTCTTTTACAACAACTTCACTGCTCCTCTCTCGTTTTTCTTCATCCCATTTCTTTTACTCTGGTTCCGTTACTATCCATCATTTCCTTTCTTTCAATGTCCTTCTCTTTACTTTCATCACCAAATTATTTTTTCTCAGTAGCACTGTTTTAGTCGTGTTCTCCTCTCTTTCCTTTTTTTTACTCACTTACTTTTTTTCTTTTCTCACTCATTGTACTCCACCTCACTCTGTTTTTCTCTTAGTGTGTTTACCTTATAACTTCCTCAGTCCATTTCCTTAAATTGTTGTATATTATTCTGTCTCCCTTCATCCTTTCACTCTATGACTGTTCTTCACTTACTCTCAGTTATCTTCTATTCCTCATTCTTCTAAATGCATCATTAATTAGACTGTTTTCTGTCTCAGTCATTATCTTTTTACTTACTTGTGTTTCCTGATTTAGTTTTGCTAACTCACATTGTTTTAGTATCTTTCTTACCTTCAGTTCATTACTCTGTACTTCTCTCTCTTTTTCGTAGTGAATCTATATGCCTTACTCATTGTAATTTGCTCTCCTTCTATTTCTTTTTCCCTTTTTTTGTCCTTCTACCTTAGTTTATTTCTCTTTCTGTGTTCTTCACTCTCACTTTATTTCTAAATAGAGTGTTATGATGTTTTTATCTCTTCATTTGTATCTTTTAATTTAAAATAATATTTTACTAATTATAACTTATATTTTTTTTCTCTTTTTCACAGATACCAACTGTAGTAAAATAAATTATAGTTACATTTATTATATGGTAAGTATGACTAAAAAAATGTAGTTTGTGATCACCCTTTGCTTTAAGGTCACTAACATTTTCTCAATCTACCTCACTCCTGTGTTTTTACTCTGCTTCTCTCACTTATTTTTATTCTCCATGTTTATTCCCCTTTCATTATTTACCCTCTCATATTCAACTTCTTTTGATCCCTATTCTTTACTTCACTTACCCTCTGTTCCCTTCCTTTGCTTATTTACTCAATCTCTTTTTCTTAAATATTTACCTTACACCTACACATATACCTCATCCCCCTCCCAACACATACACACACCTGTAACATACACCCCACACACACACCACACCTACACATCATACACGCAAAATAAACCTCCCATACACACTCCTCAAAAACACACACACATTCCATACACACATATACATCGAACACATATACACCCCACACTCAGACACTTCTCACACATATTTCACACATCCTCATCTCTACCCACACCAAAACACTCCACACAACCACACCCACAGACACACCTTACACACCCACACTTTGACCTACACCCACTAACTCCCTGTAAGTCACACACACTGCATTACTTATCTTTTTTTGCTGTTGTACTCAAGCCCATTCAGGTACTGTTCCCTTTACTCTCTTTGTCCTTTCTCTTTGTCACTCACCATGTGTTATCCTAATTCAATATTTCTCCCTCTATCACCCCTCTTTACTTTTACTATGGGTAGCGCACCGGGGAGCGTAACAAGGGGAAAACAAAGAGAAACAGTAAAATAATATTTTAGAGTGCTTTGAGGTAGGGTAGCTGTTGTGTTGTGTGGGTGATTTACTTACTGCACTCCTTCCACTCCTTTTCTCAGTACCTCTGTTTTCACAGTTCTTCATTCCCGTTCACTCAGTTCGTCTATCTTACTGTAATTGTCTCTGTCTCTTCACTCTTTCACTACTTGTTCATTATGCTTTCTTCCTGAAGTTCAAGCACACTACGTTATTTACATTTCTTTGCTGCTTCAATTATTCCCTTTCTGTTACTTCTTCTTTTAGTTTTTTTCTCTGTCAATCCACATGTTTTAACTTTATTCGATGTTATCCATCTTATTTCATCCCTCTTTAGTTATGCACACTACTTTTTTCTCTCTCTCCCTTACCAGTGTTATTTAAATCTGGTTCCGTTATTACCTTTTATTTGTACATCATTTTTTCTCTTTCCTTTTACTCTTTACAGCCACTCACATTCTTCATGTGCCTCTGCTTTAGTATTCTTCTTCTCTCTTTCTTTGTTTCACAGCCTTATATTTTTTACATTTTCTCTCTTACACTTTGTTATATCTTTTACACTGTTTTACTATGTATTACACAGTACATCTGTGTTGCTCTCTCTTGCTGTCTGTCTCTTAACATTACTCTCTCTTTCTCTTTCTCTTATGCTCTCCTTCTCTTGTTTTTTTTTTTTATTGCGCTAACGGGGTGCTCTCCGGTGCGCGTACCGGGAAGCGCACCCATGAGAAAAATGAAGTGAAGAGTGCTAAAAAAAATTGTAATTTTTTAAAAATGGGAGGTAGTTCTGAAAAGAACTTTTTTAAAAATATTTTTGTTGTTTTATATTTTTTTTATTTTTCTGAACATTTTTTTTTGTTTGTATTTTTTTGTATTTTTTGAACAATTTTATGTTTTTTTTGGGTTTTTTGGGGGGAACAACGAAAAACAGGCATTAGAAAGGGCTCAACAGGAGCAAAAAAAAAATTATTTCTTGGGGCGTTTTGAGCACTTGTGGTTTTCAAATGCTCTGTTTATCAAATTGATACTCATATTTGCACATGAAAGTAGGTCACCACCAAATTCTGTTGGATATTTGGGACCGTCTCCCTCGCCTCTGGTCCCGATAGAGATACCTGTGCCGATGTACTGGCCACAGGAGTTGGTGGGTTATCTCAGAGGTGACGCATCTCTGCAACACTGTAATTGAGTGGATGCCACCTCTGCATATGGCGGTGCATAGTATAGCTACCATAACTATACTTTTTATCTGTACCTCTAGACAAAACATCTTTACAAATGAGGCATGTCACATGTCGGGCATTGACTTTTTTTGGGCCTTGAGGGTATGAATAAAATTGCCAAATAAAACTGTCTTTGTAGTGGGATTTCCGGGGCTGTTCAGGCAAGAACTGCCTCCGCTCTACTTCCTCTTCCTCTTCTTCTTCTTCTTCCTCTTCCTCTGGGTTTGGAAGGAACTGCGCAGGTGGTCCTTCCTTCCTAGGTGGTTGTGGTGGGGGTGGGGGTCCACCAGCTGCAGCTCCTACAGATGCCATTATTTCAACAAGGAGAAAAAGGTCTTCCTCTCACAAAGATGAAAGTCAGAGTGAGGAAAGAAGGAGGGGTTTTCATCATTTGGAAAAAAAAAAGTTCTAAACCAATGAAAAGTGTTATTTACAGGTCACATGACCTGTTACGCTTACGTTACGCATCCCGCTCCGCGCCCGGAGCGCTTCCGGTCTGCTGCGCTTCGCGCCTCGTTCGCGCACTGGAGAACTTCCGAGTGCGCGAACGTGGCGCGTCATAAGACGCATTACGCGGCAACGCGATACGTCGCGCTTACGCGACGCGTCGCGATGTTGTTCTCGAACGCGGCAGTTGTGCAAACGGTACGTTTCCCGGTGCGCGGGCCGGGTCGCGGCATAAAATTAAGCTAACGGGAAGCTACCCGGTGCGCGGACCGGTAGCGAAACTAAAAAAAAAAAAAAAAATTATATACATTAAAAAATTATATTAAATACATATAAAATATATTTTTCCTTTAAAAGAAGAATACATTTAACAGCTTTTAATATTTGCTATTAAAAAACCATTGAAATTCACTGAAAAAACCATAGGTTATAGATCATATATAGTTAGGAATTAGCATTTACAAAACCTTGAAAATTCACTGAAAAAACCATAGGTTATAGACCATATATAGTTAGGAATTAGCATTTATAAAACCTTATTTTACTTACACAAAACCATTGAAATTCGGATATATAGTTAGTTGCACTAACTATATATTTCGCGCACCCGCAATCCACTGCTGATGACGTCACATATTACATCATTCATGACATGGTCAGTGACATCACTGATGACATCACTGATGACATCTCAAATGACATCACTGAAAACAACATCCAGTGTTTTTATGTTTCTGTAAAGTTTAAATATGTCTTACATATTGAAGAATGAGTGGATGTAGAAGTGTCTGGATGAAGGATTTAGTAGGTGCATGACTGACTGTTTGAGTGAGTGATTAAATATGTCTCACTGAGTGCATGGGTTACTGACTAAACTGTCTTAATTTGTGCATCATTATGTCTGTTGTTCTGTAAACTGCTGCATGTGTTGATCAGTAGCTATATGAGTAACTATATGGGTTATTGATTAGTTGCCCAAGTATTTGTATGGGAGACTGAGTGTGTGTGTGGGTGGTTGAGAGGTGTATGACTCTGTGCACAGATGTGTGAGCAGTTGATTCACTAGATGTATGGGTTCAAAAGTGCATGTGGAAACAGCTGTATGGGCGGTTGACTGTGTGCATGAGTGTATTGGTGAGTGAATGGATATCTCAGTGCTACATGTCAAAGTAAAGACATATGTAAAACAGAGTATATGTGAGAGTTGACATATATAAATAACTGTGCATAAGAGCCAGTGAATATGTGAGTGGCTGTATGGATCATTATGAAATTGTATCAGGGATTGTATAAGAGTGTAAATATGTGTTAGTATCTGTTTGAATAAGTAAGGTGTGTATAACTGTATAGTTGAGGAAATGGAGGTGTGATTGATTCTTTGCATGACTGACTAGGTGTGTGAGTAACTCCATGGATGAGTGACAGTCTGTGAGTGTCCGTTTACACTGAGTGTATACAAGGTTATATTAGAGTCTGAAGAAGTTCATCGTATTATCAAATGAATGATGTCATCAGTGATGTGATCAGTCATGTCAAATGAGATATCAGTGATGTCATCAGTGATGTCATCAGTGATGTCATTTGAGATGTCATCAGTGATGTCCTGACCATGTCATGAATGATGTAATATGTGACGTCATCAGCAGTGGATTGCGGGTGCGCGAAATATATAGTTAGTGCAACTAACTATATATGCGAATTTCAATGGTTTTGTGTAAGTAAAATAAGGTTTTATAAATGCTAATTCCTAACTATGTATGGTCTATAACCTATGGTTTTTTCAGTGAATATATATATATATATATATATATATATATATATATATATATATATATATATATTGTCCTCAAAGTGCCCGTGAGCATTGGAAGGCACTCAACACCATCCTATTCATTTCGATGCAAAACCGCATTGACTCCGCCAGCATGTGTAGCCGACGCGTTTCGAGGCATCCACCTCTTCTTCATGGGCTTACGCTGACAAAAACAACATCACAGGCTCGCATTGTTTTCACCACGAGCATCTTTTATTTCAACTCTTACCCTTGGCTCGATTATAGTGCCTTCTGGGACCTGTGGTACAACAATTACAAGTTCATTAGTTCCTTTGGTAAGGGCGATGCAGTTCTGTATATTTAGCGCTTTACAAAATTCCTTAGTAGGATGCGGTGTCAATATATATATATATGTTTGCTCCAGTTCCACCCTTGTCAACAACGGGGCACTCCCAGGTGGGTGCCGAGAACACAGTGGTGCTCCGTGTAATTTTCGCGCTCAAAATGTCCCCTCTCCCAGCCGGGAAAGAAGCACGGCACTCGCGGGGGTACATTCAAACGGCAAGATCATGATTAACGAATGTGCAATAAGTGACCCTGGTCATAACAATACCGGGTTGTTAAATATTTAAACTAATTGAGTTTGAATGTATAGAAATGTACTATTGTAAAAGTAAGGCATAATGACGACATTTTGATACAGTTTTTAAAGATGAAACAGTAATTTTTGCACATTCCAAGATGGCGCTCACCGAAATGTTAAGGTGATTAGTCCTATCTCGATGTTGTTATTCCTTATCTGGTAGGACTGTGTATATACATGCTTCCGCGGTTCACATTTGGTGAACACACTCAAGAAGGGAGTTTCCCGAAACGCGTCTGTGTTAGCGTTGTAAATAAAGAACCTTGAATATCACCCCGCGAGTGCCGTGCTTCTTTCCCGGCTGGGAGAGGGGACCTTTTGAGTATATATATATATATATATATATACATATATATATCCACAATACGTAGCAACGCTACGATCCTGCACTCTCCTCGAGAAACCAGGGATCACGATTCAATACCAAGTGCGCTTTTCCAAATTCATTTTATTCATTCCAATGCAGCATCGTCACGGGACCAAGGCGACCAAGGGACCAAGACGAGTTTCCTCGCCGAAACGCGTTGGGTTTTTTCCTTGTTTCATCACGATGCTGCATTGGAATGAATAAAATGAATTTGGAAAAGCGCACTTGGTATTGAATCGTGATCCCTGGTTTCTCGAGGAGAGTGCAGGATCGTAGCGTTGCTACGTATTGTGGACCTGAATATTGATACAGGGTTACCTTTGCCCCTGAACTGCACCGCTGTCTTGGTGTCCCGGCGCTGCGAAGGATGTGGACCTGAATATATATATATATATATATATATATATATATATATATATATATATACACATACATATACATATATATACATACATATATATATATATATATATTACCTACTGGCGGTCGCCAGTAGGTATATATAGTTAGGATTTTTTCTCTATGGGTTTTTTGAAAATTCTATGTCTAATAACTTTGGCGTTTGTGGACGGAATCGGCTGAAATTTTCAGGAAAATGGCACATTTTGTTTCTGAGCAGCCCTTGAAAATTTGGGGGGGGTTCGTCCAGTGGGGGCCGAGAAAAAAGGGGGGTCCCAAAACGTGTTTTTAACATTGAGTTTTCCATAGGGCGGTTGGCCTCACTTTTAGCCCGAACGGCTGAATGGATTTGCACGAAACTTGGCAAAATTGTAGGGACTGGTAGCCCGATGTGCCTTTTGTAGGTCTCAATATATGTGCTCCAGTGGATTTTGAGAAATTAACGTTTAAAAAAAGATATATATCTGTAACAGCGGACCGGTTAGCGCTCTGGTTCGCGGACTTTTCGCGCAACGGAGCTTTGTGAAGCGAAGCTGATTGGTTCTCCGGCGTCTGTCAACATTCCAAACAGTCCGTAGCGGCCGCCATCTTGTCTCTCGGTAGGATCGAGAGACAAGAGGAGGTCAAAACAAAGGGGGAAATAACTATAAGGGGGCATAGTAGATCCTCGCTGACCCCCTAGGTTTGATGTGGAGGTTTTAAAAGGGCCCCGCGGGGCAAAAAAAAATAATAATAATAATAATCGAACGGCTGAATGGATTTGCACGAAACTTGGCAAAATTGTAGGGACTGGTAGCCCGATGTGCCTTTGCTAGGTCTCAATATATGTGCTTCAGTGGATTTTGAGAAATTAACGTTCAAAAAAAGATATATATCTGTAACAGCGCACCGCTTCGCGTACTTTTCGCGTTACGGAGCTTTGCGAAGCGAAGCTGATTGGCTCTCCGGTGTCTGTAAACATTCCAAACAGTACGTAGCGGCCGCCATCTTGTCTCTCGGTAGGATCGAGAGACAAGAGGAGGCCAAAGCGAAGGGGCAAATGACCATAAGGGGGCATAGTAGATCCTCGCTGACCCCCTAGGTTTGATGTGGAGGTTTTAAAAGGGCCCCGCGGGGCAAAAAAAAAATAATAATAATAATCGAACGGCTGATGACCATAAGGGGGCATAGTAGATCCTCGCTGACCCCCTAGGTTTGATGTGGAGGTTTTAAAAGGGCCCCGCGGGGCAAAAAAAAATAATAATAATAATAATCGAACGGCTGAATGGATTTGCACGAAACTTGGTAAAATATTAGGGACTGGTAGCCCGATGTGCCTTTGCTATGTCTCAATATATGTGCTTCAGTGCATTTTGAGAAATTAACGTTCAAAAACAAGATATATATCTGTAACAGCGCTCCGCTTCGCGGAGATAAAATTATATGTGTATTACCTAGCTGTTGCTAACACCAGTTAGCGACGGCTAGTAGGAGATAGCGACCATCTTGGGTCCCACTTTGCATGTGAGTGATATTTATCACTAATGACATGCAAAGTGGGCATGCCAAGATGTTAGCGACTGGAAACAGTCGCTAACATCGTTATCTCCTATTATCAACTTTTGGAAATATTCGAGATAAGCGCGAATATCTCCAAAAAGTAACAGCTGCCCTGAGCAGTTCTTAGCCATGTTATCCAATGGGAGGTGGATAACATGGCTAAGAGCATTAGCTCGGTAATGCATGAATATCGCGGAGTTTTCAGCGACATTAATGCATTGCGCTCGTTTTTTATCGTATTTGCGATAAACCTTGATAATAGCAAGGTTTATCTGCGATAATTTCTGACGGTAAAAAAATCTTTGCAATGCATCGTTAGGGATAAATATCGCTTAACTTTGGTAATATGCCCCAACGTCTGTTAACGTTCGATTCGAAGGAAATCAGGAATTGTTGAAAAACATTGTGTGCGCCATCTTGTCTTTTTTCAAATGCCACACTTTTGTCGTGCACGGCAGCCATTTTAGATGCCTTGACCAGATCCACTCTGTGAACGCTGTCGATCCTTAGCATGGCTCCCCACCCTCGCAAGCATCTCCCCCAGGCAGTGGTCACCCCCGCTCTCTGTTTTATGCATGGGTAATAAACCTCCCCCCATCTGCGCTGTTCTTCCCTGAGAATCACACCCTGTGCCCGCCCGACACCTCCCTTTCGCCCTATTCACTACCGCACCCTCTGACACTCCTTTTCCTCTGTGTCCGATTGTCCAGGCCGGTCCTAGGCTATCAGCTAGCCCTGCAGATGTAGTTTATGGCCACAGCTGTAAAGAATCACCCGTCTTCAAAGGAGTTATAGTAGATCAAGGCCCACACTCGATGAGATCCGTCACAGCAGAAGCGTTGCTATTATCTGAAAACCATTCTGTATTGTGATTGGGGAGGGGACCGAGCGTGAAGCGGAAGATTCCAGGGATGACTCTTTGTACATCAAAGTTTTTACAATTATGTGTCACATTAAAAATATATAGCACTCCGACAAAGTAGTAAGATTATAAAACTTTAATAATTTATAAATATATACAAGAAAACAAAAATAGTAATAACATATAAACATTTTTAGAGAAAAACAACGAAGTAGCGGTCGGCTGTGCGAATAGTCCCAACGCAGCACAACGTCCAGATTTCCGGCGTGGGGCGTCGCGGGGGGTGGGTGATCAGTAGCAAACTGTTGTGCGAATAGTTCCAAGGCAGCAGAACGCGCCGAAATCTAGATGACACAAAAGTGATGTCTAGTAAGTTGCCACCCAGCAAATAACGGCGTGGGGCGTCGCGGGGGGTGGGTCATCAGTAGCAAACTGTTGTGCGAATAGTTCCAAGGCAGCAGAACGATGGCACCAAGGTGATGTCCAGTAAGTTGCCGCACTGGTTTTGGTATCCTACAATGCTGCTCCGAATAACGGCGTGGAGCGCCCCGGGGGAGGCGGCGTGAACGGGCCTCTCCAGGTGGAGTCTCGTCTGTTGTAGTGGGGCGCCCCTTTACCGTTTCAGTTGCCATTCCGTCCGCTTTTGGTCCACTGTGTCAAAATCCGCCATTCAGCTGAGTTGCGCCCACTCTTGCGGTGCAGCGATAGGCGGCTGTCACAGGACTCTCAAAATGGCGGCAGGCTGTTTCCTTTTTGGGCCTGGTCCACTGAAATGGCCCTGGGACACCTTGGAAATCGGACGCTTGTCTGCTAGGTCTTGGACCCCATTCTCGAAAGCGTCCCCTCCGCCTTGAGAATTCATCAAAAGTTTTGGGGGCCCCGACTCCTGCAGGCTTCTGGTGGGGAGCGGCTGCCATGATTGCTCGCGGAATGACCACGACGGAGCTACGAGATGGTGGTGCTCTCATGGTGACGCCAGCTTCAGTCTGAAACATCCAGAAACAAGGTGGGGCTTTCATCGTTTGGGGGAAAAAAAAAGTTTTCATCCAATGAAAAGTGTTGTTTTTAGGTCATATGATCAAGCCTTCCATCATTAGGAAACCAAAAGTAAAATGAACCAATGAAAAGTTTTATAAACAAGTCACATGACCTGTTATGCGGCATAGGGTATAAAATGCGGAGAAAATACGTTGGCACGTGAGGCGGCGTCAGTAGCGGACCGATGTGCGAATAGGCCGAAGGCAATACAACGCGCCAAGATCCGGATGGCATCGAGGTGGTGTCATAGTTGAGAGTTCTGAGCAGCGGTTGTAACACTGTCTGAAGCTTATTTGCAGCTGCTGCAGCTTCACTACGCGCCAAGATCCGGATGGCACCGAGGTGGTGTGTAGGAAGTTGCCGCACTGGTGTGGCCATCCTACAATGCTGAAAGTCGGCGTGGGGCGCCCCGTTGGCCTGTGAGTTTGCGTCAGTAGCGGACCGATGTGCGAATAGGCCGAAGGCAGCACAACGCGCCAAGATCCGGATGGCACCGAGGTGGTGTCTAGTAAGTTGTCGCACTTCTGTGGCCATCCTACAATGTTGAAAGTCGGCGTGGGGCGCCCCGTTGGCCTGTGAGATGGTGTCAGTAGCGGACTGATGTGTGAATGGGGCCAAAGGCAGCGCAACAATATTTTCTACTATATTTCCGGTGTAGAAGAGACCACAAGGCGCTGAGATGCCAAGATCCGGATGGCACCGAGGTGGTGTCTTGCAAGTTGTGGTACTGGTGTGGCCATCCTACAATGCTGAAAGTCGGCGTGGGGCGCCCCGTTGGCCTGTGAGATGGCGTCAGTAGCGGACCGATGTGCGAATAGGCCGAAGGCAGCACAACAATATTTTCTGACTGACACCACAAGGCGCTGAGATGCCAAGATCCGGATGGCACCGAGGTGATGTCTAAGTTGCGGACTGATGTGCGAATGGGGCCAAAGGCAGCGTAACAATATTTTTTGTATGGAAGATACCACTAGGCGTTGAGATGCCAAGATTCGGATGGCACTGAGGTGATGTCTAGCAAGTTGGTGTGGTCATCCTACAATGCTGAAACTCGGCGTGGGTCACCCCATTAGCCTGTGAGATGGCGTCAGTAGCGGACCGATGTGCGAATAGGCCGAAGGCAGCACAACGCGCCAAGATCCGGATGTCACCGTGGTGGTTTCATAGTTGAGAGGCACTTCATCTGCAGTGGGGCGCCGAGATCCGGATGGCACCGAGGTGATGTCTAGCAAGTTGCTGTACTGGTGTGGTCATCCTACAATGCTGAAACTCGGCGTGGGTCGCCCCATTAGCCTGTGAGATGGCGTCAGTAGCGGACCGATGTGCGAATAGGCCGAAGGCAGCACAACGCGCCAAGATCCGGATGTCACCGTGGTGGTTTCATAGTTGAGAGGCACTTCATCTGCAGTGGGGCGCCGAGATCCGGATGGCACCGAGGTGATGTCTAGCAAGTTGCTGTACTGGTGTGGTCATCCTACAATGCTGAAACTCGGCGTGGGTCGCCCCATTAGCCTGTGAGATGGCGTCAGTAGCGGACCGATGTGCGAATAGGCCGAAGGCAGCACAACGCGCCAAGATCCGGATGTCACCGTGGTGGTTTCATAGTTGAGAGGCACTTCATCTGCAGTGGGGCGCCGAGATCCGGATGGCACCGAGGTGATGTCTAGCAAGTTGCTGTACTTGTGTGGTCATCCTACAATGCTGAAACTCGGCGTGGGTCGCCCCATTAGCCTGTGAGATTGCAGTTCTTTGGATTTGGGCCTGGCTCGTCTGCTGTAGTGGGGCGCCCCTTTACCGTTTCAGTTGCCATTCAGCTGAGTTTCGGCTGCTCTTGATGCTACAGCGACAGGCGGCTGCAACAGGACTCTCAAAATGGCGGCCTGTTCTTTGGATTTGGGCCTGGTCCACTAAAATGGCCCTGGGACACCTTAGAACTCGGACGCTCGATTTTTTTTTCCTTTCCTGTACATGCAAAAAAAGGTAAATGCCCGGTACGTTACACGCTTCATCTGCCACGATGAACTCTCTAGAGGAACCGAAAAAAAATATAGTTGTGGTAACTATACCATGCATCGTCATATGGAGAGGTGGCACCAATTAATTATAGTGCTGCATAAAAGAGAGATTTGGAGGAGAACCCCTGACCTGCTAGTACATTCATCAAAGAAGTGGCACTGAGAGCTTCAGAGGCAAGGGAAACGGTCCCAAATATTTAGAAGAACTTTGGAAAGATTAAAATGACATGTTTAGATTGTGGCAAATTTATTTCATGTGGACATCTGAGTGTTACTCTAATAAATACAGCATATGAACATCATCATAGTCGATGGTTGGTAGAGACATTTTGACTATATCCTGGACCTGCCCGTCCTCGCCCAAAATGGCGCCAGAATAAATGGGACTCGTAACTCCTTGTTGTGTACTGGTTGCAGAACCTTGAAATCACGAGATACGTATGCAGTTTTG
The DNA here is from genome assembly GCF_964261635.1 of Lissotriton helveticus. Taxonomy (NCBI): domain Eukaryota; kingdom Metazoa; phylum Chordata; class Amphibia; order Caudata; family Salamandridae; genus Lissotriton; species Lissotriton helveticus. Next base: position 538,243,862 of record NC_136061.1, read on the forward strand.
AAGCACATGGCGGGCGGGGACGAGAATTGATTGAATATTTCGACATCCCTATTGATATTAAGTTCTGATGTGTTATTGATTACTGTACTGTTGAAAGTTCGAATTAACGTCACCCATGGTACTTGCCCGCAAATGTATATCTAGATAATTTTATTATAACTGGCCCTGTCGTATTTTAATTATAAAATGTACGTCCACCGATTCCGTAACTGTTAGACACCTTAGTTCTTGCAACCTAATGGCCCGCCCGTTACGTTCCTCTACAGTGTAAATGTCTATTTATCATATACGATTACAGTTTGCTCCGTGGCCGGCCCACGTGGTTATAGGCTCGTATTTGTATAATGAAATTTTCACAATAAAGGTTTTTAAAAGAAAACATGGTAGTAGTATATACATTGGTAAAGTTTTTAATAATAGTCACTGTTTTAGAATCATTAAAAGGCAAGTGAAATAAAGCAGACCAATTACATGAAGGGTAAAAGGTATAATACGAAGGAACGCAGTAAAGATAAATGGTCAAGGGCTGTTGTGTTTTCTATTCCTGCAACATAAAGTGATCGATAAGAATCTCATATTCAGGCGTATCGGCGACTAAGACAGCAGGTCGACCCTCTTTTGCTCAACGGCTCCGTCATGGGACGAAGAAACGCTCTTTTTCTCGAAAAAAGAATATATTTTACTTGCAGGACAGTTGTAAAATTTCCGGGAAAGTACATTAGCCTGGAACATTATAACATATATTTAAGAAAAAATAATGTTAGGAAGTAATGAAAAGCGTAATTTTTAGGTCATATGACCAAGCCTTTCATCATTACAATAAGAAAAGTAAAATGAACCAATGAAAAGTTTTATTAACAAGTCACATGACTTGTTATGCTTACGTTACGCGCTGCGCGCCCCGGATGACTTCCGGATGCGCTAACGCGGCGCGTCATATGACGCATTACGCGACAACGCAGGTACAGAATATAGTCAAAATGTCTCCACCAACCAGCGGTCGGAACACAACCCCTTTCAGCAGGCTAAATAGTTCTGTTAAATGACAACAGAAGGGACAGGCAACAAGAACCATCAGTCAAAGAGGGGAGGGCTAGTTCTTCTCTACCGGGTTACATTGGGGCGCTACCGGAACTGATCGAATTGGTAGTCTACAGTGTTTCTGGATGTTTCAGACTGAAGCTGGGGTTAGCATGAGAGCAGCACCATTTCGTAGCTCCGTCGTGGTCATTCCGCAACCAATCATGGCAGCCGTTCTTTATCGTTATTTTGGGCGGGGTGGGTGGCGGAGCAGAGCTGTTTTGCAGCCATCATTGTGTGGAGTTCAGTTCATCTCACTAGTTTTGTATTTGTCATGAGGGGTTGTTCCTAATGTTTCTATTTTAGCGAGGTCAAAAAGAGATCCCATTAGTGGCCTACTGATTTTGCTCGATTCCTTTTCTTTTTTTTTACACGATTTTTCGTTATCTGCAAAGACTAAACAGAGTATTGCAACTCTGTGTTTGTTTGTAAATAGAGAATGAACCAAAGAGAACTAATTCTAAAACAGTAAATACTTGGATAACAATGAATCAAATGGAGAGAGAAGCAGGCACGACGGATTACAATGGGGGCAAAGACCTGCGTTAACTACCTTTCACTATCTGCAAAGAGAGAGTACTCCTAATAGAAATGAGGGGGGGGGGCACCATTCAAAGCAGATCAGTGTGCATAAACACGAAAATGTTTTCACTTACCACGTACTTGACATTCGACAGCTTATGATATTTGCTATTAAAAAACCATTGAAATTCACTGAAAAAACCATAGGTTATAGACCATATATAGTTAGGAATTAGCATTTACAAAACCTTGAAAATTCACTGAAAAAACCATAGGTTATAGACCATATATAGTTAGGAATTAGCATTTAAAAAACCTTATTTTACTCACACAAAACCATTGAAATTCCATATATAGTTAGTTGCACTAACTATATATCGCGCACCTGCAATCCACTGCTGATGATGTCACATATTACATCATTCATGACATGGTCAGTGACATCACTGATGACATCACTGATGACATCTCAAATGACATCACTGATGACATCACTGATGACAACATCCAGTGACTGTATGTTTCTGTAAAGTTAAAATGTGTCTTACATATTGAAGAATGAGTGGAAGTATAAGTGTCTGGACAAAGGATTTAGTAGGTGCATGACTGAATGCATGAGTGAGTGATTAAATGTGTCTCACTGAGTGCATGGGTTAGTGACTAAAGTGTCTTAATTTGTGCATCATTATGTCTGTTGTTCTGTAAACTGCTGCATGTTTTGATCAGTAGCTATATGATTAACTATATGGGTTACTGATTGATTGTCCAAGTATTTGTATGGGAGACTGAGTGTGTGTGTGGCTGGCTGGGAGGTGTGTGACTCTGTGCAGATCAATGTGTACTTGTATCAATGATTGTATAACAAGGTAAGTATGTGTTAGTATATGTTTGAAAATGTAAGGTGCTCTATGTTTAACTGTATAGACAAGAAAATGGAAGTGTCATTGATTCTTTACAGGACTGACTAGGTGTGTGAGTAACTCCATGGATGAGTGGCAGACTGTGAGTGTCTGTATAGGTGTATGAGTGCATATGATAGTGTTGTAAAGATGAGTGATTGTATGTATGAATGATAGTATGGGTGAATGAGTGAAGGTGTGTGTAGACGTAGGAATCAGTGAGTGCGTATGTAGTAACTAGTATTGGTGTGTCAATGGTTTCAAAAATTATATTCTGTATTTAACACTGGGTGAAACAGAGGTTATATTAAAATGTGAGGAGATGCATTGTATTGTCACATGAATGATATCATCAGTGATGTGGTCATTGATGTCAAATAAGATGTCATCAGTGATGTCATTTGAGATGTCATCAGTGATGTCATCAGTGATGTCACTGACCATGTCATGAATGATGTAATATGTGACATCATCAGCAGTGGATTGCAGGTGCGCGATATATAGTTAGTGCAACTAACTATATATGGAATTTCAATGGTTTTGTGTGAGTAAAATAAGGTTTTTTAAATGCTAATTCCTAACTATATATGGTCTATAACCTATGGTTTTTTCAGTGAATATATATATACATACATATATATATATATATACATATATATATATATATATATATATATATATATATATATATATTCACTGAAAAAACCATAGGTTATAGACCATATATAGTTAGGAATTAGCATTTACAAAACCTTGAAAATTCACTGAAAAAACCATAGGTTATAGACCATATATAGTTAGGAATTAGCATTTAAAAAACCTTATTTTACTCACACAAAACCATTGAAATTCCATATATAGTTAGTTGCACTAACTATATATCGTGCACCCGCAATCCACTGCTGATCATGTCACATATTACATCATTCATGACATGGTCAGTGACATCACTGATGACATCACTGATGACATCTCAAATGACATCACTGATGACAACATCCAGTGACTGTATTTTTCTGTAAAGTTAAAATATGTCTTGAGTGGATGTATAAGTGTCTGGATGAAGGATTTAGTAGGTGCATGACTGACTGTATGAGTGAGTGATTAAATGTGTCTCACTGAATGCATGGGTTAGTGACTAAACTGTCTTAATTTGTGCATCATTATGTCTGTTGTTCTGTAAACTGCTGCATGTGTTGATCATTAGCTATACGAGAGGCTATATGTGTTATTAATTGGTTGCCCAAGTATTTCTATGGGAGATTGAGTTTGTGTGGGGGTGGCTGGAAGGTGTGAGACTCTATGCATAGATGTGTGAGCAGTTTATTCACTAGGTGTATGAGTTCAAGAGTGCATGTGGAAACAGCTACATGGGCAGTTGACTGTGTGCATGAGTGTATTGATGAGTGAATGGATATCTCAATGCTACATGTCATAGTAAGTACATATGTAAAACACAGTACATGTGAGAGTTGGCATATATAAATAACTGTGCATGAGAGCCACTGAATGAGTGAGTGGTTGTATCGATCATTGTGAACTTGTATCAGGGATTGTATAAGAGAGTAAATATGTGTTAGTATATGTTTCAATAAGTAAGGTGTGTTTAACTGTATAGTTGAAGAAATGGAGGTGAGATTGTTTCTTTGCATGACTGACTGGGTGTGTGAGTAACTCCATGGATGAGTGGCAGTGTGTGAGTGTCTGTATACACTGAGTGTATCTAAGGTTATATTAGAGTCTGAAGAGGTTTATCGTATTAGCACAAGAATGATGTCAAATGAGATGTCATCAGTGATGTCATCAGTGATGTCATTTGAGATGTCATCAGTGATGTCATCAGTGATGTCACTGACCATGTCATGAATGATGTAATATGTGACATGATCAGCAGTGGATTGCGGGTGCACGATATATAGTTAGTGCAACTAACTATATATGGAATTTCAATGGTTTTGTGTGAGTAAAATAAGGTTTTTTAAATGCTAATTCCTAACTATATATGGTCTATAACCTATGGTTTTTTCAGTGAATTTTCAAGGTTTTGTAAATGCTAATTCCTAACTATATATGGTCTATAACCTATGGTTTTTTCAGTGAATTTTCAAGGTTTTGTAAATGCTAATTCCTAACTATATATGGTCCATAACCTATGGTTTTTTCTGTGAATTTCATTGGTTTTTTAACAGCTAATATCTGTAGCTGTAAAATGTATTCTTCTTTAAATCCAAAAATATATTTTATATGTTTATGAATAATTTTTTTTTTTTAATATTTTTTTTTCTTCGTTCCCGCTTCGCAAATCGGGAAGCTTCCCGTTAGCTGACCTTGATGCCGCGAAATAGACCGCGAGCCGGTAAACGTTTCTTTACCGCAAGTGCCGCGTTACAAAACAACATCGTGACGCCTCCCGTCCGCATGACGTTTCACGTTGTCGCGTGATACGTCATATGACGTACTACGTTAGCGAACTGGTACGCGAAGCGAGTCGCAAAGCGCAGGTTTCTGGAAGCAAACCGGGAGGCCCTGCAAAGCGCTTAACGTAAACACAGCAAGTCATGTGACTTGGTAATAACACTTTTCATTGGTTCATTTCACTTTTGGTTTCCTAATGATGTAAGACTAGGTCATATAATCTAAAATGAACACTTTTGATTGGTTGAGAACTCTTGTTTTTCCCAAATGATGAAAATCCCTCCTTCTTTCCTCACTCTGACTTTCATCATTGTGAGAGAAAGACCCTTTGTGATCACTGAGCAATGGCTTCTTTAGTAGCTTCAGCTGGTGCTTCCCCACCACCTCCACCACATCCAAGGAAGAGTGGACCACCTGCTCAAGTTATAATTCAACAAGAAGAAGAAGAAGAGGAACAGGAGGACGAGCACGAAGAGAGGCAGTTTTTGCCTGAGCAGCCCAGGACGTCTCACCGGAAAGAAAACTTCATTTGGCAATTTTTTAAAATTCCCAAAGGTCAGAAAAAAGTAAATGCAAGATACGTAACTTGCCTTATATGTCAAGATAGACTGTCCAGAGGGACCGACAAAAAATACAGTTTCGGAAACTACACAATGCATCGCCATATGACTAGGTGGCATCCTAACAACTACAGTGCTGCACAGTTTCGGAACGACCTAGATAATCTCCCTATTATGGCCAGAAGATCTGTTGTACCGGAAGTAACGGGACCAGAGGGCAGGGAGATGGTGCCAAATATACAAATGAAATTTGGTGAAGTAAAACACACCTGCGTATTTTGCGATGGATTCATTTCCTACGGAGAAAAAAGCATCACTCTGATCAACAGAGCTATTGACTATCATATGCAAGTTTGTACGAAACGCCCAAAATAATAAATACTTCTTTTTTTGTTTTGTTGCTCCTGTTGAGCCCTTTACAATGAATCGTTTTCATTGCCCCCTCCAAGAAAAACCCCAAAAAATATAAAACTGTTCCGAAAAATTCAAAAACAGTAAAAAAATGTTCAGAAAAAAAAAAAAAAAAAGTTCTTTTCAGAACTACCTCCCCGTTATTAAAAAATTGGTACAATATTTGGAACTGTGCCAACCTCTATTTCTCTTAGTTCGCTTCCTAGTTCGCTCGCCGGTACGCGAACTGGAAGCGAACCAAAAACAGTAAGTATAAGGGAGGGAAACACACACTTATGTTAAAATAAAGACAGCTATAGGGGAGTAAACTAGAGATACTATTACCCGTAATCCACTGCTGATGATGTCACATATTACATCATTCATGACATGCTCAGTGACATCATCAGCAGAGGATTGCGGGTTTTTTGACAACATGCCTTATCCACGGTTTAATAACGCTGCCTTTTGCTTTATATAAGTTTTCAAATTGTATGAAATATATACCAATAGGTCGTTATGAACCTTTAGGTAGTGCTTTTCTTCATGAGGTCTGGTCGCTTCCATACACATACAGATGTTTCAAAGATGATCAAGAAGTTTATCTGAATGGAGAGGAATGCACTGAGACGCCAGATCATTCACTAATGTGTAGGCACATACAGTTACACGGTTCATGCAACAAACACCGACCAAATATGGCTTGCGTGTTGCAAGGCACGCCAGTTCCTGCTATCATCCCCACGTTCAAGTTGTTGGAAAATGGTAGTTATTTGATGCTCAATAATGAAGATTGTTCTGAGTTAATTAAAAGTATTCCTTTTATCGTAACAGTAAGTGAACGGGTTATTTGCTGCAGAAATGTTCTATTTCCTCCCACACATGAACATAGGGAGTTTTCAATCTGGCCACAAATACCAACCTTGGGACACGTTTCAACGGCATGGCAAGAATAAGAGCTCTTTTGTCTCAGAGAGAGGTGGCCTTGAGTTCGGCCCGTGAAACTTTCGTACTTCACATAGCGAACACCCGTACAGAGGTGCACACCCTTTTCAATTAAGATTTGCCTTTCAATTTCAGCAACATGTTTCCGACTATCTTTAACGCATCCTCCACAAAGTCCCTGACACACTTTTTTAAAGTTGTTACCAGTGGCCTCGTGACTTCATTTGAGAAAATCTTTGGAGTCATCCCTGCTTCCTTTCATTGTATTTTCTGCACTCTGGTTCGTGGATTGGCATTTTTACTTGCATTACCAGCGGACGCTCTTGTGCTTTTTTACATTTTTAAATATGGATGTCCCTCCTATGCAACCTCCGACCCTGCAGCTGCTGACACTGTTCCGCAATCGCATGCTAGAATATTATGGCACAATGCCGTTGGCGATATTAAGCACGGCATATGGATTATCTTTTCGGTTCTCCTACTTCACCTGTATCCAGCCTGTATTTCACTGCCTGACCTGTGATTTCGATTGGGCCATTGATTTGTGTCTCTGCGGACCGGTTTCTCCTGACGTCGACTTTAATCAGCTGATGACTCCTATCATTACTCACGAGTTGGTTTGTCCTGGCGAAAGGATTATGGCTGTGGCATTGATGCATGGACTACTTGGTCCCTGGAATTTACTGGCGGCAGCACAGTCTTTCTTGGAACAGAGCTTTCTTGAAAACCCACCGAGCTGTCCTCTGATGGTGATAGAGGATCCGGTGCTGGGAGAGCACGTATGTTCTTTTCCGCTTTTAAATTGGATGGCTGAACTGTTTTCGGATGAAGACGGTGACTTCCTATTGGAGGCTGTTGCAGCTTATTTTGCATACACAGTTATGTCATAGACCTTTTTCATGTTTGATATGCTGAGTACTAGCATTTCATTGACAATTCATTAACTTATTTGTCAAGTTTTTATTATTTACCTTGCCTATTGGCTTAAGACTCGATAAAGTACTTGGCTGTTTTATTTTTCTTTAGCATTAAATTTTCCTAGTTTTTAATGCTTTACCTTGCGGACCGTCCACATATAAACTTGCAATCTGCTCTCATGAGATGGCACTTCTATTATCTTATTCAGTTCGTTTCCGGATCATGAGGAGGTGTCATCTAGGTCCTGGATATCTTTACACCGTGTTAAGTTAGCATGGGCTCATTACCGGTTTAAACGCCATTTTTCCTTTTTTGCAACTTCTGCACACGACACTTAGTTGTTGCTTTAGCTTTCCACCTAGTAGTTCATCGTGGTTTACATGAGAATAATATGTTATTGGTCTACTATCTGCTTTACTTGTTAAACTATATCTGTACAGCGAGTGCTAAAGTTTCAAGAACAACACGATACAGAATTGTTATGAGGTCTGATCTCCACGACTTCATACTCATAACATAAGTGCAACTTCTGCCAATTCTGGGCATGAGGCGGGTTTTATATTGCTTTGCCGAACACACATACACAACAGTTGATGCGGTTCACATGAAGAGAGAGCTGGTGTATGCTGATGTGATTCCTTCAAATCTAAGACACTAAAGTATGGGCACGCCCTAAACAAACACAAAGAGACCTTCTTAGCAAATAATATAATATGTGTATTAGGGAGGGTGAGATATAAGCAGCCGCGGGCCGTGGAGGGAGTTACGGTGAGGCAGGGAGGCGGGGAGGGGGAGAAGCAGGGTGGAGCCCTCTCTACCTTGCCCCTCCCCCTCCCCGCCTCCCTGCCCCACCGTAACTCCCTCCACGGCCCGCGGCTGCTTATAAGTGTTGCTAACTCTTATTCATTTACAGCATGTTAACATACTGTCACCATTCGCTTTTTATGTACTAGTAACTATGCTGGTAATTTTGCTACTGATAATATGTGTACTTGTATTCTCCACCCTGCTTCTCCCCCTCCCCGCCTCCCTGCCTCACCGTAACTCCCTCCACGGCCCGCGGCTGCTTATAAGTGTTGCTAACTCTTATTCATTTACAGCATGTTAACATACTATCACCATTCACTTTTTATGTACTAGTAACTATGCTGGTAATTTTGCTACTGATAATATGTGTACTTTTATTATCTAAGGTACTACGCCTGAGAAGACGGCATTAGTAAATAAACATTTCAAATACACATCTGTTCTTCTTAACTCCATTTTCTGGTTTCTAAGAAATCTATAACGACCGACTGTTCATGAGTTCCACGTATCCTGAGGTACTATAAGTTCATATTCTGGATTGTCTAAACATTGAGAGTTTGTTATATCCAATGTGACACTGTACCTAGCTTGCTAAGGAGTTTTTGATTACTAACGTGAGTTTTGGGACACCCTAATTCGCCGAGGTTCCAATCCTCTGTCCACAGTTCTGTGTGAGAACAGAAACCCTGCGACAGGGGCACCCCCGACCCTTGCTGGAGCTTCATCACACTTGCGATACAACTCCAGCAATGCATTCGCCGAGGTTCCAATCCTCTGTCCACAGTTCTGTGTGAGAACAGAAACCCTGCGACAGGGGCACCCCCGACCCTTGCTGGAGCTTCATCACACTTGCGATACAACTCCAGCAATGCGCCACCTTTACGGCACAGATACATCACGCATCTGTGCTGTTTTTGCCCCATGATGCGCCGCATTGTAAATGCAGCACACCATAGGTGACGGAACAGCGGCACAGAATGACTAACACATCCCTGGTGATGCGCCAGTCATCATAAATGTATCCCTATGCTTCTTATCTTGTTAGAGATGAACCGCCATATATATCATCAAAGTTTTTTGCATTTCCTAAATAGCAAACTTTAAGGAATAAATAGCGATTCTTTACCATTCCTAGTTTGCGATGAGCTATTTGCTAATTAGCCGAATGTAGCCCAATGAAGCCCAATGTAGCCCAATGTAGCCCAAAGATGGCCGCCAGACACACAAAAAAACAAATGTAGCCCAAATATCAGCCAGATGTAGCCCAACTATAGCCCAGTGACAGAATGACCAATCAGCTTCGCAAACCTCCGTTACGCGAAGCGGAGCGCTGTTACAGATATATATCTTTTTTTGAACGTTAATTTCTCAAAATCCACTGGAGCACATATATTGAGACCTAGCAAAGGCACATCGGGCTACCAGTCCCTACAATTTTGCCAAGTTTCGTGCAAATCCATTCAGCCGTTCGATTATTATTATTATTATTATTTTTTGTCCCGCGGGGCCCTTTTAAAACCTCCACATCAAACCTAGGGGGTCAGCGAGGATCTACTATTCCCCCTTATGGTCATTTGCCCCTTCGCTTTGGCCTCCTCTTGTCTCTCGATCCTACCGAGAGACAAGATGGCGGCCGCTACGGACTGTTTGGAATGTTGACAGACGCCAGAGAACCAATCAGCTTCGCTTCACAAAGCTCCGTTGCGCGAAAAGTACGCGTCCTGGGCCGCTGCCCGGTCCGCTGTTACAGATATATATCTTTTTTTAAACGTTAATTTCTCAAAATCCACTGGAGCACATATATTGAGACCTACAAAAGGCACATCGGGCTACCAGTCCCTACAATTTTGCCAAGTTTTGTGCAAATCCATTCAGCCGTTCGGGCTAAAAGTGAGGCCAACCGCCCTATGGAAAACTCAATGTTAAAAACACGTTTTGGGACCCCCCTTTTTTCTCGGCCCCCACTGGACGAACCCCCCCCAAATTTTCAAGGGCTGCTCAGAAACAAAATGTGCCATTTTCCTGAAAATTTCAGCCAATTCCGTCCACAAACGCCAAAGTTATTAGACATAGAATTTTCAAAAAACCCATAGAGAAAAAATCCTAACTATATATACCTACTGGCGACCGCCAGTAGGTAATATATATATATATATATATATATATATATATATATATATATATATTCAATATTCCTCCAACCGCCTTCCCAGTCCCGGAGCTTTATATATATATATATATATATATATATCATGCATAAACACATAGAAACAAAAAGGGGCTCCACTTACTGAAATAGGTGGTGCAGTAAAACCTGTCCAACGGCTGTATCACTGCACTGTTCCAATTCGAGGCAAAAGTAGAATGTGTGTGTTAGACCTGTCGGCCCTTTGGGTGGTCCCTCCTAATATTTATTTATTTTGTCCCTTTTTGCCTCCTAGTACTTTTCATTTTTTTATGTTCACTGGAAATTTTTGGTGTTGTCCTAGGGGTTAGGTGCTTCCTTGTCCCTATAACTTAGAGGCCTTGATGCCATCTTAACCTGGTGAATAGCTAAACACCCAAAATGGTGGCTTGTAACTGCCACATTCTTTTACCTCAGAAGTTCTGTTCCATAAGACTACATAGGGAAGCTCTAGAACCTTCCAGCTGATTCCGGTAGCCTGGGCCCAGTCTATATAAGGGTCAGAACCAGGGCGGCCATTTTAGAGTGGCCAGAGAGCTTGAGTAGAACCTGGTGAGGAGTGAAGCGATAGCGTGGGGAGGAAGGCGCACTGTTAGTGGATAGATCGTCCCTTGGGCCGGCTGCGCTACCTGTTGACGTGCCCCCTACCTATTGACTAAGCCCTGCCTTAGTTCTATCGCCACTAGCTCTCTAAACCTGTCAGTGCCTGAGAGGAATGACCCCGAAGTGCTGGTGGAGAACTGTAAGAAGTTAGCTTGGGAATCCCATTGGGAGAAGAGACTGACTGGTTGTTCCCCCTTTCTCTCGTGACCTAACCTGAACTACCTTCATAGAGCAAGGAAGGGGGGAAAGGAAATTGGTAAAAATCTCCGCTACTGTTCCCAAGCGCTTCCTGAGCCCAAAAGACCGCGAAGCGAGCCCTACCTGGTCGCAGCTGTCAACCGTAGACCCTTTCTCCAGATTTCTGCCACTTAATTACGGGCCCCCGCTGAGGAGATTCCGCGGGGAGGGCCCGGATGTCATGAGCAGAGCGGCAGGTTGGATGAGGCAGAGTCGAGGAAGCCAGTAGGAGCTGACGAGTGAGCGCCGAGAGAAGGGGGCGGGTTTCGGAAGAGGCTGACCCGCATAAGCACCCTCCCTCTCTTACGACGGAGCTGTGGGAAGCATCAAGGGAGAGGTGAGGAAGTTCCGGCCCAGTACTCTGCGAGGAACCTTCTGCGCTGGGGCCGGGAATCATCAATGAGCGGCTGCGGCGTGATCAGTGAAGGTAGCGCAATCGAGTTAGCTGACCGGGACGAACTATTCAGAACCCGGTAAGATCGTGGAGTGAAGCGCGGGGGCCCAGGGGCTAAGTGGGCCTCGCGGCGGCCTCAAGAGGGGTAGCGGGAGGGGAGAGACAGAATTACCCAGCTTTCCAGCAAAAGCAACCTAAATGACAGCAACCGGTGACTCTATATTGACAGCAAGGCTTGAGAAAATCTCCGCTTAGTACCCTGCGCTACTAACAGTACCTCAGAAAAGCGCAACTTAGGGTTTTCAGTACTTTCCCAGCATAATGAGGTTATCTGTGAAGAAGCAATTCCTGAAGGAAGTTGATTTTATCGATATTGGAAGCCGAGATAACAGGGTTGTGCTAGGAATAGGGAAACCTTGGTTGGGAAGGGATTCTTTTGCTCAGAGTTATTTAAAGCCTAGGAACAACACTGGGACATACTGTCGAATCATTGTCCGTATAAATCCAACTAGATGGCTGTATGAACTGACAAAATATCTTGCCTGTTTACTTCAGATACCCCTCTGTGAACCCCGGTACTAGTGGGCTAATTGTTGAATGGTTGCTGGAAATCTGTATCTTACTTCCAATAATAACATTGAACCCTCATGGGTAAAGTACAGTCGTGTATAACTGCAAGGAACCTTTATGTTGCTGATTACTTCAACTAAAGTTGTGTAATATTCACTGCTTATGTAAGGGCCAAGAATTATGACTGAGCTCCATTCAGTTGGATGAGGCATGTGTCATTAATGCTAAAATGTCAATGTGAATATGCTAACAATCTAATGTAGAGTTATTCTATGAACGAAATTTAAACACTGCTAAGAAACAAAAAGAAAACTACGAAGCGATTTTATAAAACAGCCCGTATTTTTCTAAATTGGTGTAGTGTCATTATTTTCTTGTGGATGGACGCTGAGTTACTGTAAGGGTGTTATGTAAGCACAACACAATTGCCTTTGAGTTTAGCTTTACCTACTCAGTGCCAGCCTACCCTATGTGGACTGGTAACTCCAGGTCCAACATAATTGGTGGCAGCGGTGGGATTAGAACTTGTGCTTGCGTCCACTTAGCAGTAACGCGGTGTGCACCACATGCCTACACCTGGAGTTTTCTCCTAGCGGACTTCCTAATTAATAATTTTTGCTTTTCCAAATTTACTCCTGGTGGTGGGTGGAGGTAACTCTCACTTTACCCCCTTTCTTAACTTCTTCTAAGTGGCTGTCCCTGACGCTAATTGGCAAAATGGAATTTGATCTGGAAGGATTGGAGACCTATACTGCGGCCCAACTCAGGGAATTTTGCCAAAGTATGGGGGTGTTTTTCAAACGTGGTGCTAAAAAGGGGGAACTCAAAACCAGCTTGAGAGCGTGGGTGGCAGCTCACCCAGAGGGGAAGGAGGGGGAGGAAGAGGGGGATCGGGACACTGTCATCGGAGTGGATGGATTGTACCAACCTGAAGTGGGGAACCTACTAACGGGTCCTAGGACACTTTCAAGGGAGGGCAGCAGTGTCTCTGTAAGACGTTTGACCGAAGCCGAATTAGCTGACCGAAGGGAGAAAAGGCAGTTGAAGTGGGAGCTAGCTAGGTTGGAAAAGGAGAGGGAGGAAAAGAGGATGGCTCATGAGTTGAGTCTCAGAGAGTTATACATCAAGGCCCTGCAAATAGGGACTCCCAGTACTCCTGTTGGTGGCAGCGAATCCAAAGACCTAACCAGGGAACCCAGACCCTATTTGCCCAAGGACGTAGTCGCCAGCTACAGCACAGGGGAGGACATTGCAAAGTGGCTGGCTGCCTATGAGGTCTCCTTAAGAGCCCATGGGATATTGGAAAGACACTGGGGGGGTGGCTTGTATAAATACATGCCTCCTGCAGGAAGGGATACACTTTTGGCCCTAGAGCAGGGAGAGCAGACCCACTACCCCACCATGAAAGTGGCGCTGATAAAAAAGTTTGGGCTGACTCCAGAAAAATACCGACAGAAGTTTAGGAGTAGTCACAAACTAGGCACACAGAATTGGGTGGATTTCCTAGACTATGCAAAGAAGGCCCTGGAGGGGTGGGTGCAAGGCAGCGAGGTGGGGGACTACGAGGGGTTGTATGATCTTATCCTCAAGGAGCACCTACTCGAGAAATGTTTTCCCGAGCTGCGACAACACCTGGTGGACAGCAAGCTGACCAGCCCCCGGAAGCTTGCTGAGGAGGCGGACATCTGGGCTAGTACCCGGGTGTCTTCAAAGGGGACTGGAGGGGATTCCCAAAGGACCGGACAGGGCGCTCTCCAGAAGAAAGAGGGGGGAGATAAAAAAAGGGAGTTCTCAAGAGGCCCCCAAAACAATTTCCTGGGAAAAGGAACAGGATACAGTCCCAAGGCTAACCCGCAAAGAAACCCTCATCCTGGCCAAAGTCAGCAGCCAAGGGTTGTCCACTGCTATGAGTGTGGTGGAGTTGGGCACTATAAGGGAGATGTTAAGTGCCCAAAGAGACCACCCCCTCCCACTGGAGGAAAAGCCCCGGGAGTAGCTAGTGTAGTGCTCGGGGAGGAGTTGCCCTTAGATAAGGGGGGGAGTGGGCGGGTGTCACCTTAGTGTCCCTGGGAGATCGGGAGATGGTTCCTAAGATCCAGGAGCCCTCAAATACTACTAAGTATGGGCAGTGGGTCACTATCAATGGCCAAAGAGGGGAAGCTCTGAGAGACACAGGAGCCAGAATGACTATGGTAAGAAGTCATCTGGTGTCTCCAGAGCAGGTTATTCCACATGTACTCCACCCCGCCGCGATGGCTGACGGCAGAATGGGTCACTACCCCGTGGACGAGATTCGCTGTGAGTGGGAAGGGGTTGCAGGTTCACTCCGGATGCCGTAAGCCCTGCCGTGCCAGTTGATTGTCTGTTGGGGGATGATATGGAGCACAATGCTTGGAAGGAGGTGGAATACCGAACTCATTCTGAGATGCTGGGTATGCCTGACTGGACCTGTGCTAGCACAAGGTCCGCGACTACCCGGGGGGGAGTTCGCTTGGGCTGGAGCCTGGAACAAAGGCACAGCCAGCTGCCAGAAAGGGAAAGATTCGGGGACAGGAGAAGCCTGCCTCGACATCCACGCCCCGTGAGACGGATAGGCCACCTGCGGTGGTGGACCAGGAGTCCACGGAGGGGGATGTTATCCCCCTGGAGAACCTACCTATCCCTACCGAGAGGCATGTGGAAGGAGGGCCTACCAGGGAGGAATTTTGTAAGGGCCAGAAGGAGTGCCCTACCCTTGAGGGACTGAGGCGACAGGCTGAAGCCCAGGCAGCAGGTAACGTTACGGGGAACTACCATATTTACTGGGAGGATGGTCTCCTCTACAGTGAGCCAAAGGCACCAGTGCACGGTTCGTCACGGGCCTTGGTTGTTCCTCAACGTTACCAAGCCTTTCTGTTAGAACTGGCTCATGAGATACCCTTGGCAGGACACTTAGGTCAGGACAAGACCTTTGCCCGGCTTGTCCCCCACTTTTATTGGCCTCAGATGAAGGTGGTGTCCGACACTTACTGCCGGACATGTGTGTCTTGCCAAGCCAGTGGGAAAACAGGGGTGAAGCTGAAAGCTCCCCTGGAACCACTTCCTGTCGTTAGCACCCCCTTTGAAAGGGTGGGCATCGACATTGTGGGGCCATTGGATCCACCAACTTCAGCTGGTCACAGGTTCATCCTGGTTCTGGTGGATCACGCCACACGATACCCAGAGGCAATTCCTCTGAGGATCATTACTGCACCTGCAGTGGCTAGGGCCCTGATGGGGATCTTTACCCGAGTGATATGCGGGCTATGTGGAAGGAGTGTGGGGTTACCTACCGGTTCACCACTCCTTACCGCCCACAGACCAACGGTCTAGTGGAAAGGTTCAACAAAACCTTGAAAGGCAAGATCCGAAGTCTGCCTGAGAGCCTGCGGAGGAAATGGGACGTCCTCCTACCCTGTTTGTTGTTTTCCTACAGGGAAGTGCCACAGAAGGGAGTGGGCTTCAGCCCCTTCGAACTTCTGTATGGGCACCCTGTGCGTGGACCTCTCAGCCTAGTGAAAGATGGATGGGAAAAGACGCCCAGGAAGCTTCCCCAGGATGTGGTGAGCTACAGGCTGGACTTCCGGAGCCAAATGGCTAAGTTGTGGAAGCAAGCTTCTGACAACTTGGAAGCCAGCCAAGCAGTGATGAAGGAGTGGTATGACCACAATGTTCACCCTGTGGAGTTGGAGCCTGGCCAGAAAGTGTGGGTGATGGAACCTGGAGAGCTTAGTGCCCTCCAGGATCGCTGGACAGGCCCCTTTGAGGTGATGGAGAAGAAGGGTAAGGCCACTTACTTAGTGGATCTGAAGACCCCCCGGCAGCCCCTGCGGGTGCTCCATGCTAATCGCCTCAAACCCCACCATGAGAGGCCCGAGGTCATTTTAATGATGGTGACCGATGGAGCAGAGGAAGAAGAGAGTGAGCCTCTCCCTGATCTATTTTTGTCTCAGGAAAAGGATGGGTCAGTGGAGGGAGTGATTCTCTCCCCATCCCTAACTCCTGAACAGCGGGAAGACTGCCGCCTGGTCCTGGAGCAGTACTCTTTGCTGTTCTCCCTTATCCCGGGAAGGACCCACCTGTGTACCCATGATGTGGACACAGGAGACAGCCCACCAGTGAAGTCTAAGACCTACCGGCTGTCAGATAAGGTGAAGGCCAGCATCCACAGTGAAGTCACTAAAATTCTGGAACTAGGAGTAACTGAACCTTCGAGTAGCCCCTGGTCCAGTCCGGTGGTTCTGGTACCAAAAGCTGCCCCACCGGGCACCACTCCAGAACTAAGGATCTGTGTGGATTACCGGGGACTGAATTCAGTGACCAAAACTGATGCTCATCCAATACCTAGGGCGGATGAACTTATTGACCGGCTGGGAGCTGTCCAACACTTGAGTACCTTTGACCTCACTTCAGGGTACTGGCAGATCTCCCTTATAGATGGAGCAAAGGAAAGGTCAGCCTTCTCTATGCCTGAGGGCCACTACCAGTTCTGTGTAATGCCCTTTGGGCTCAAGAACGCCCCTGCCACCTTTCAGCGACTGGTGAACCAGGTCCTCTCTGGGATGGAGGTCTTCTCCGCTGCTTATCTGGATGACATTGCCTTCTTCAGCAGCAGTTGGGAGGACCATTTGTGTCACCGACAAGCTGTTCTCCAGGCCCTGAAACAGGCTGGCTTGACAATCAAGGCCAGTAAATGTCAGATCGGGCAGGGGTCGGTTGTGTACCTAGGCCACTTGGTGGGCAGGGGAACAGTGCAGCCCCTCCAAGCGAAGATTGAGGCTATCATGGCCTGGGAGCCCCCCAAAACTCAAACCGAGGTCCGAGCTTTCCTGGGCCTCACAGGTTACTACCGTCGCTTTGTAAAAGAGTATGGCACAATTGTGGCACCTTTAACTGAACTTACTTCCAAGAAGCAACCCCGAAGGGTAGTCTGGACAGAGGCTTGTCAGCGAGCCTTTAACACCTTGAAACAAGCAATGTGTGAGGCTCCAGTCCTAAGAGCTCCTGATTTTTCTAAGTAATTCATTGTCCAAACAGACGCATCAGAACATGGCATTGGGGCAGTGTTATCGCAACTCAATGAAGAGGGTCTGTAGTCTTTCTGTCCAGAAGACTGCTCCCCGGGGAACAGAAGTGGAGTGCAATTGAGCGGGAAGCCTTTGCAGTGGTGTGGGCTCTGAAGAAGTTACAGCCATACCTATTTGGCTCGCACTTCCTGGTTCAGACCGACCACCGACCCCTTCGTTGGCTGATGCAAATCGCAGTATGACATATCGTCTCCAGGGGCATTCCTTAAAGTAGAGGTGGAAACTGCCAAAATTGAGTGCACCCTAGTTTTTGCTGTGAGGAGCTTGTCAGCTGGATTGTAGCTGAAATTCAACAATTGTGATAGTTGCCATCCTGACTGGAGCACCTTTACAAATGTGTTCATCTGAATACAACAATGGGTCAGTTCTCATGAGTTGTTTAGTGCGATGTAATAAGAATTTTAATTCTCTTTTGATACCTAGCGAATGACTAGACCTCTCAGATGGTGATGTTGAATTCGGGAATAAATTCTGAAATATTATAGGTTCATTGAGGCGAAAATCCTAAGGAACCTGGAAAATAAATCTTTGGCTTGATTCTAGGAAGTACTAAATTGCCTGCGAGGCACAAGAAGGGTTCTTGAGTTGAGAAAACATGTATCTCCTCTACACTTCTGACTGGTGAAAGTGGTTGTAATCCAATAGCACTAGAAGCTACATGAACCATGGCTGCATGGGCCACCTGGGGGCTATCGGGATGAGACAACAACACTCTGCTTTCCTCTTACTGAGAACCTTTGGTATTAAAGGTATGGGTGGGAAAGGTAGGCATGGATCCTGGATCATATGTCGAAAGGAATTCTCACAGGATCCTGGATGTGGATGCCAACTTTTATGGAACTGTCACTTGCAGTGTTCATTTGCTGCAAAGAGATCTAGAGCCAATTTGCCCCAGAACGAGAAGATAATATTTAGCATCGACTGATTTCTAGTTCTACTTCGCACGTCTGCTAAGATATTGCTAGTCCTGGGAACCTGTTTGGCCCGAAACCTCATTCTGTATGCTGCTAGCCAGGTTCCAGATTTTATTAGCTTTCTTGGACAGCACCAGTGATTTTGTGCTGCTTTGTTTGTTCACATATTGTATACTGGTGGTACTGCACGTGCAAACTAACACCAAAGACCTTGCTATCATAGGCAGGATATCTAGGAGACTGCGTATGATAGATTTGAGCTCTAGGCAATTGATATGTATGCTCTTCTGGAGTGGAAACCACTTTCCCTGAATTTGCAGGTTCTGTAAATGACTGCCCCCGCTCTTCAGGGAGGAATCCGTAGTCATTATGAAGCGAAGCATTTAGGGTAAGAATGTGAGGCCTTCTGACCGGTGGGATGTCTGGGGCCACCAGGCTAGAGCTTCCATCATACCTGGTATGAAGTTCACCAGGTCCTTGAACAATCCTTTTATTTAAATCTATTGTTTTTGTAGCTGTTCCTGTAATTCTCTTATTTTCAAGTGTGCAAGAGCGATCATATTGATCTCGGGGAACATGATGCCCCAAAGCTAACTGAACAGACCTATTGAAATGTTTATTTCTGTTCGAGAGCCAATTCCCAAGCCTTCTTTGCTTGGCTTGGGATCAAAAGTCTTTGTCTTATACATTACCTAGTGTTGTGGCTCAGGAACAGTATCATCTTGTATGGATAAGTTGATGATCTTTAATCATTCACAAATGATACCTAGTTTGTGAAACAACTTTAGGCAAACCTCTGTGGCCTTGGATACTTGAAATGCAGTTGGTGTTTTTATCAATCAGTTGTCACGGTAGGCGAAGACCTGATGGCCATCCTTCCTGAAAAAAGGTGTTACAGGGGCTAAGCTATAGGGAAAAATGCAGGAAGTTAATTTGACACCAAATGGGAGAACTTTGATGTGTGGGTGGGGATGTGGAAGTATGAATCCTGTAACTTCAGAGCTGCCATGTTGAGTCGGAGAGCATGAAAATGTAAAAGGATTGTTTCTGAAAATATTGGTTTAATTTCCAGAGGTCTATGATGGATTGCCACTCCTCTGGAGCCTGTTCCTTGCTGAGAATGTGGACCTTTCTCTATGTAACCTTTGTGTAGCATAGATAGCACTTCCCTCCGAAGCAGATGCAGATGAGGTGGGCGCCTTCGCTTGGTGGAGTGCTGGGTTGAATTTGGGTGAACTGTAATGTCTGACCATATGTGATGAGATGCTGGACTTATTTGTCTGATGCTATTTTCGGCACATAGATTACATAACTTTGGAATTCTTTCTCCCACAGGATGCAATAAGCAGTATTGGAATGTTGTCTCTGTAGGTAATCTAGCCTAAGGGCTACTGAGAGGGTTATTAAGTCTGATACCTCTGGCATCCTCCTTGATATGGATGTGTCTCTTTTGTGGGTCCCTCTAAAGGGTATTTCTTTCAAAATTGTAATGTTCCAAAAGACCTTGCGGTTTCAGAGTCAGTCGTGACTGCTTTCAAGGCATCGTCAAAGTGCTTGCCAAACAGAGCGTCGCCATGAGTAGGGAAGACTATTAGATATATTTATAACTCAGGTTCTAAATGTTGTGGCCTTAAACCAACCTTGGCGTCTAAGGACCTCTGACCCAACCAATTGTGGGAATCCTTATGAAACTATATCTATAGCACAATCTATGTTTTCTGATGAGGAAATTTCGCCCCCTGTAGAATCTTCTTTGTCTCTTCCCCTTTTGTCCCTTAGCAGAAATTCTATGTTTGTGGCAATATCTGACCACATCTGGTAGTTATACCTGACTGTACTGAGAGTGAATTGGCAGCCCATACACTAGCAACGGATATAGTTGAGAAGCTCCCCTTGCTAGTCAGGCAGTGTTATTAATGACAGGGTTTCCCATGTTTGTAATTTCTCCAGGATATATCAACAATTGGAATAGGTCTCACAGCCATTCTATTTAAAATCATAAAGAAAACAAACCGAGTGCTTGTTTGCAATTGGAAGTTGGAAGCATTTGGATGGTCGTTCCCTAAGGGTGTGGAGATCATCAAACTTCATCTGGTGGGGTATCCACCAGTTGTGGGACCTCTCTCTATCATCACCGGAGGTAAAGGGAACATTCCTGGGAAGCATGGGGATATTTGAAACTGTGGTCATTCTTGGAGTGGCAGGGGCATCGGAGGATGCTGACATATCGGACACGATGTAATCTCGCACGCTTGGGAAAGTGTTTGTAGTAATCCTGTAACATGCCCTGTAGTTCTAGCACTATAGCTACATGCTCTATAGTTAGGGGTGGAGCCAAGTGGTGACATTTCTCCTCATATTGTCTCTTCTTATATTATTAGTCCCCTTCATTCTTGACATTAAGTTATGCAGGATTATGTGTCTCTGGTTCTTGTTTACAACTTCAGTGCTTTCGTCGTGGTTCATATTGTCATCGAGATCATCGTCGACGAGGCAGAAGTGGACAAATAGGTTGGCGTAGACAATGCTTGCCGTCGACGAGGCCTTCGTCGTAGATGAGGCCATCATAGACAATTCAGTCATAGACAAGGCCTCCGTACATGAGACTGCCGTAGACTATGCAGTAATAGACAAAGCCATCGTAGAAGAGGCCACTGGAGACGTGGTTATCGTAGACAAGGTTATCATTGTAAGCGACCATCCTAGACGAGGCCGCCGCAGATGACAATCATAGACGAGGCTGTCATAGATGACCGTCACAGTCGATTGTTGTAGGCGACAGTCACACATGAGGCCGTTGTAGGTGACTGCTGTAGAAGACCATCAAAGGCGAGGCCATCGTCGATGAGCATCATAGATGAGACCGTAGTAGACGACAATCATAGATGACTGTCATAGATGTGCCCGTCGTAGACGAGAGTCATAGATCAGTTCATTGAGCCATTGTAGACGAGGACATCATAGATAAGGCAATCATAGATGAGGCCATTCATAGATGTAGGCAATAAGTAGACGAGGCCATTCGTAGACGAGGCCATTCATAGATGAGACCATTCGCATATGAGCCCATTCGAACATAAGCCCATTTGCAGATGAGTCCATCGAAGATAAGGCCATCATAGGTGAGGTAGTAATAGGCAACATGGTTGTGATCATCGACGTTGTCATCGTAATTGTTATTAACAATGGTTTTGATGGCGATTTTTCCGTAGACACCTCATTGTCAGGTTATGAGTATTTCTCTGGTGTGCTCTCAGAGCTGAAGAGTGGGTTGTAGGGTCTGTCTCTGATGAAGTTCTTTCCAATTTTCTCTCTGTGAGAAGTGCCTTATGAAGACTCATGGTAAGTCTTTTTTGTGGCTTTTCTGCATGCCTTCTGGAGACTCTTGGTACAACCTCTCCCTTTGATCTCTCCTATGAGGTCCACAATGTCCTCATCAGAAGTGACAGATTTAAGTTTCTGTAGCCCAATAATAGCCTCCTCTCTTTAAACATGAGAGTTTTTGAGGAAAAGGTTAGACATATTTTGTAGTCCTTTATCTTGTTTTCTGCTTCTCTGACATATTAGTGCCAGGGACAGAGAAATGAAACATCAAATATAATATTGGATGATCCAAAAAGAAGTAATAGCTTAAGAGACTGAGCAGAGCCTAGGGAGACTTCCTTTACAAGACATGCGGTAGACAATCTCAGGAACTCAGCCTCTGTTGCTAGTGTTCCAGATGGAACTGTCTCCTGATTGGTTATAGTTCACATTTGGTCCTTTTAAAAAAAAAAAAAAGGGCATAGATAGGCTATTAAACTGCCTTTTCCATTGCCATTATAGCCAATGATAGTGATACGTACTGCTTTAGTATGGTACCATGAGACTCTCACTTCGATGACAGGGAATGATTCAAGCATGTGAATCTATGAAAGATCCAATACTGAAGAATTATACTTAAACTAATACATGTCATACGAAAGGAGGTGGTCAAATGAACAAGTTACTTACCTTTGGTAACGCTTTTTCTGGTAGATACTATATCTGCCTGTGGATTCCTCACCTTGTGAATATCCCCCTTGCGTCAGCAACGTTCGGAATTTTTCTTCGTAGCACGCCGGCGTGGACGACATCATAGGAGCACGGCATCGCGCGCGACTCCGTCTGACATCACCGACTCCTTATTAGGCCCACGTCGGCGTGATGACGTCAGTTCCGCCCTTTTTTCCGTGCCTTCGAGGCTCACAGACGGACCAACGACAGAAAATATGCATATATACAATGTACACAGTACATACAAACCATCATAGCACACAGTGCATAGCAAAGGTATCAAAACCCAAAATATATACCAACAATAAAACCAGGTATAGCAGAGTGGACAACGGGGAGGCGGGTGGGCATGTGAGGAATCCACAGGCAGATATAGTATCTACCAGAAAAAGCGTTACCGAAGGTAAGTAACTTGTTCTTCTGATAGATACATCTGCCGTGTGGATTCCTCACCTTGTGAATAGAGTCCCACAGCAGTCCCCACTCCCGGAGGAGGGTGACCACTCTGCTATACCAGGAAATCTTGGAGAACAGAGCGCGCGAAGTGGCCGTCCCTCCTCACCTCGGTATCCAAGCAGTAGTGCTTCGCGAAAGTGTGGAGAGAGGCCCAAGTCGCGGCTCTGCAAATGTCCTCAACAGGTACACCTCTAGACAAAGCAGATGTTGCAGACTTTGCTCTAGTTGAATGTGCTCTAATACCCTCAGGAGGGTCCTTACCCGCAAGGGAGTAGCAGATCTTGATGCACAGGATTATCCACCTGGAAAGTGTGCGCTTGTGCACCGCTCTGCCCTTCCTGCAGCCAGCAAAACCAACAAACAGCTGGTCGTCCACCCGGAAGTCCTTAGTCCTGTCCAGATAAAAAGACACCGCCCTCTTAGGGTCCAGACGGTGCAGTCTCTCTTCCTCCTTAGAAGGGTGAGGGGGAGGATAGAAGGTAGGAAGGGTAATGGACTGTCCAAGATGGAAGGGAGTAACCACCTTAGGCAGAAAAGCAGCCCTGGTCCTGAGAACCATCCTTTCAGCATGAATGGTCAGGAATGGGGGCTTGGAACTAAGAGCCTGAAGCTCACTTACCCTCCTTGCCGAGGTGATTGCAACGAGGAAGATCGTTTTAAAAGAAAGAAACCTCAATGGACACTTGGGCAAGGGTTCAAAGGGAGAACCCATTAAGAAGGTCAGCACAAGATTCAAATCCCAATGAGGAACAACAAAAGGAGTAGGAGGGAACATATTTGTTAGACCCCTCAAAAACCTTAAAACCACCGGAGATTTAAAAAGAGAGGGCTGATCCGGCAAACAGAGAAATGCCGATAAGGCCGAAAGATACCCCTTGACCGTGGCCACAGCAAAACCTTGCTGCGCCAGAGAAAGAGCAAATTGTAAAATGACAGATAAATGAGCCTTCAAAGGGTCAACATCCTTCTCCCTGCACCAAGAAACAAATTTAGACCACCTATAGGAATAAATGGACTTAGTGGTGTCACGCCTGGCAGAAAGAATGACATCCACCACATCGTGAGGGAGAGAAAAAGAACTCAAGTTGCCCCGTTTAATCTCCAGGCATGAAGGTGTAATGTCTGGAGGTGGGGGTGTAGAACCTGCCCCTCCATCTGAGAGAGGAGGTCTGCCCTGTGAGGGAGACGGAGCGGCGGGTGAGAGGAGAGGTGGAGAAGGTCTGTGTACCACACCCTTCTTGGCCAATCCGGGGCGATCAATATGACTTGGGCCCGGTCTTGGCGAATCTTCCTCAGAACCCGAGGAATCAAGGGTATGGGAGGAAACGCGTAAAGGAGTTGATTTCCCCAACTCAAAGGCTCCTTGCAACGGATACTGGAGACTGCAGAATGACAGGCAGTGAGCATTCTCGCAAGTGGCAAACAGGTCCACCCGAGGAGCACCCCACATCTGAAAGATGTCGTGAACCACCTCCGGGTGAAGCCTCCACTCGTGGTCGGCAGAGAACTGCCGACTGAGACTGTCTGCACGAACGTTCAGAACCCCGGCCAGATGATTTGCCATCAGACAAATCTGGTGGTCCTGAACCCAGGACCAGAGACGCAGAGCCTCTCTGCAGAGACACTGCGACCCTACTCCTCCCTGCTTGTTGATGTACCACATCGCGGTCGTGTTGTCCGTCAGGACCTGAACCGACTGACCGCGAAGGGAAGGGAGGAAGGCCTTCAGCGCTAAACGTATCGCCCGCAATTCTAGAAGGTTGATATGAAGCAACCTTTCCTCTGGAGACCAAAGCCCTTTGACCTCCAGGTCCCCTAGATGAGCACCCCACCCGAGAGTGGATGCATCCGCTATCACTGTGGCCACTGATGGAGGCAGTTGAAAAGGCTTTCCTTGAGACAGATTGCCTTCCACGCCCCACCAAGACAGATCCGCCGCAGCTTCTCTGGAGATCCTCACTGACTCCCTGAGATCCCCGTTGTGTTGATACCACTGCCTGCGGAGGCACCACTGGAGTGCCCTCATGTGCCAGCGTGCATGACTGACCAACAGAATGCAAGAAGCCATCAGACCGAGCAGACGAAGGACCTTCAGGACTGGAACAACCGCTCCATTGTAGAATAAAGGAATCATCTCCTGTATGTCATGAATCCTTTGAGGTGGAGGGAATGCACGACATACAGTAGTGTCCAGTACCGCACCTATGAACAGGTTGCGCCGGGAGGGCACCAGGTTAGACTTGGGTACATTGATCGAAAAACCCAACCTGTGCAACAACTGAGTTGTCTCCTGCAGATGATGGAGCACCTTCTCCGGCGACTCCGCTTTGATCAGCCAGTCGTCCAGATAGGGGAACACAGGTATCCCCGATCTCCTGAGATGCGCAGCCACCACTGCCATCACCTTGGTGAAAACTCGAGGCGCAGTAGTAAGCCCAAACGGAAGGACCGCAAATTGGTAGTGCTGCGATCCCACCGTAAAACGGAGATACTTTCTGTGCGACTTCAGAATGGGAATGTGAAAATACGCATCCTGCAAGTCGATCGACACCATCCAGTCTTCTTCCATCAGCGCTTGAAGAACCTGAGCAAGGGTGAGCATTTTGAACTTCTCCTGTTTGAGAAAGAGGTTCAAAATCCTGAGATCCAGGATTGGCCGAAGCCTGCCATCCTTCTTGGGTATCAAGAAATACCGGGAGTAGCATCCTTGACCCCTCTCCTGCTCTGGGACCACTTCTATTGCACCCTTTCGGAGCAGAGCCAGGACTTCTTCCTGCAGGAGCAGCAGGTGGTCCTCCGAACAATAACCTTGGCAAGGAGGGTAATTGGGAGGGAACTCCTGAAAGGGAAGTGCATACCCATTTTCCACGAGATTGAGAACCCAAAGATCTGATGTAACCGATTCCCAATCTCATAGAAAATGAGTACGCCGACCCCCTACTGGCCCCACATGATCCAGAATGGTGGATCTAGGGCTGCTTTGCTGATGCGGGTGGGGGTTGGGTATTATTGGAGGAAGTGGAGGAAGAGGAGATTTGACGCCCACGTCCACGACCCTTCTGTCTACCTCTATAGGACTTATACAGAGGGTTCTGCTGTTGCTGCTGTTGTTGTTGGCCTTGTCTGAAGGGACGAAAAGAGGATCTACCAAAGCCTCTAAACTTTCTAGTTGTCGACCCTCTCATCTGGAGACCCAAGGATCTTGCAGTAGCACGGCTATCTTTAAACCTTTCCAAGGCGACATCCGCTTTTTTACCAAAAAGGCCAGTCCCTTCAAAAGGCAAGTCCAGCAACGTAGATTGCACATCCGCAGAGAAATCAGAGGATTTTAACCACGCGGCCCTCCTGGTCGCAATAGAAGAGCCCATAATCCTGGCAACAGAATCAACCGTGTCCATGCCACTCTGAATAACCATGCGTGCAGCAGCCTGAGTGTCTGAGACCACCTCATTAAAGTTCTTTCTATCCTCCTCAGGAAGCTTAGATGATAACTGCTTCACAGAATCCATCAATGCATGGACATATCTTCCTAAAAGACAAGTAGCATTAGTGGATTTAGAGCCATGCTCCCTGAAGAGAAAGTCTTCTTTGCAGACTGATCTAACTTTTTTGAGTCTTTGTTCGCCGGCACTTGAGGGAAAGAGCCTGCAGCCCTGTTAGAACATGCCGCCTGCACCACAAGACTTTCAGGAGAGGGGTGCGAAGAAAGAAACTCAGGGTCACCAGGAGCCACCCTGTAGCGCCTTGCAACAGATCTTGAAACCGCAGGAGCAGATAATGGTCTCTTCCAGATCTCTTTTATTGGATCTGATAAGGCATCAGTGAACGGTAACGTAGGTTCAACAATAGAAGAGGGAGAGTGTAAAACTTCAGGAAGTATGTTGGGCTTATACTCAATCGTGGGCAGTTTCAAGTTGAGAAGATCTGCAGCCTTCCTAATAACGACGTGATAGGGTGCCACGTCCCTAGAAGGAGCATCAGAAGCTGAAGGTAAACCCCACTCAGGAGAGAGTTCCAGACCACTAGCATCACGTAGGTCTTCAAAGTCATCATCATGATCAAGAAGTTCACCCTCTTCCACATCTGAATCTTCATCTCCCTTTTCTTCCAGAAGACGCTGAGCCCTTCGTCTCGACCACTCTATTCGAATCGAAGTCGACGGATTCGGTAACGACTCCGACGGCGCCGGATTCGACGTCGAGCGAGGAGTCGGGGCAGCCGAAGGACGAGACTCACGGACAGGTGTGGAACCTCGATCCAAACTACGAGGTCGATCCGGAGTCGGCGAAGCCGCATGCGGAGTCGAAGACCTCGGTGGTGCCGTACCGAGCCAAGGTGTAAGAGGCGCCGGCATAAAAGGCATAAATGGAGCTGGGGCGTACGACTGAGGAATGCCCAAATTGTATGATAATGGACCCATGGGACCAACAGGTGCTCCAGTGGGGTACATCGCTCTGGAATACACCCCAAACATCGCATTGAGAAAATGCGAGGGGTCCTGACCAGGACCAGGAAAGGGAGGGTACGAACCTACCGGATGCTCTAAAGGAGGTCGATCCGACACAGGTTCATTTTGACCCTCTTGGTCCACAGGAGTCTCCATCGGAGTCGGAGTTTTAGGAACTACCTCTTCTTCTTCCTCATGTTCCAAAGAATGTAAAGGTTCCGGATCCGGTTCCGGAGTCGGGGAACCTCCGATGGACTGAGCAGGAGAAGGAGAAACGAAGTCCTTATGGTGTTTGTGAGACTTCTTCTTCGAATCTGAAGATTCCTTCTCCGAATGATGCTTTGAGCTGTGCTTCCTCCTCTTGTGCTTTCTCTTCGAGGAGCTCGAAGCGTGACCCGAAGTCGACTTCGATCTCGATCTTGATCTCTCTCTGGACCAACGACCTCGCTTTGGATCTCGACTCCGCTCTGGACCTCGACGCCGACCTCGACTTCGATCGAGACTTTTCTTTCGATCTCGAGCGTCTCGACGTCGACCTCGAAGATCTCCCAGCATCTCTTCCCTTTACCTTCGCGAGAAGTAGTTTTGCTTCACGCTTTCGAAGCGCCTTCGGGTTCATCTTAAAACAAGATCGACAGTTCTTGACGTCGTGGTCTGAACCCAGACACCACAAACAATCGCTATGTGGGTCGGTGATTGACATCATGCGGGCACAAGTCCCACATTGTTTAAATCCTGTCTTCCTCGACGACATCCTCGATGAAGAAACAAATCGCAAAGGAGAAACAGTAAAGATTAAATAATAGCCAGATACTAAGTATCAAGAAGATCCCGAAAACCGTTAGCGTCGGAGACGCGGAAAAAAGGGAACTGACGTCATCACGCCGACGTGGGCCTAATAAGGAGTCGGTGACGTCAGACGGAGTCGCGCGCGATGCCGTGCTCCTATGACGTCGTCCACGCCGGCGTGCTACGAAGAAAAATTCCGAACGTTGCTGACGCAAGGGTGATATTCACAAGGTGAGGAATCCACACGGCAGATGTATCTATCAGAATTAGAAAACAAGCAAAGAAATGTGGCTTTCAAATTGATGAAAAAGAGAACAAATAGTGCTGGCTCTAGAAATTACCATCCTACATGAAATGTATATACACCACAAAATTACTCTGTTGTGTTATAATTAAAATTAGTTTGAAAAATATGTTTTTATTGTGTAAAATACGATGTATGAGTGTATAATAGATATGTGTTTTGTATAAGGTTAATGGGCAATATATATATAAGACGCGCTGTTATAAGAGTTGCTATGTACTTTTTACATTGGATTATACGGATAATATTAATGTATGCTATTTACAGAATCAACACAACTATTTCACACCCATACAAAGATATTAATTACACGGCAGCGCTTGTCACCTGTGCTTGCTTGGTATTGCTTTAGTAATGGGATAGTGTCAGGAAGTAAACAAAGGTTGTGAGTGCACGGTTCCGAGTATGAAGAGCCATGAAGGAGTGGCCTATGTAAGAGAGATGCCATCTGCATTGTGTGGGTGGGGCTCCCATTAATATGTACCCCATGGTCTCCCAATGTTTTACAGCATCAGGGTTCTCAACATTCTACCACTTTACCACTCCTTATCCTGATCCTTCTCCAATTAAAATCTAGCCCCTGATTTTCCTGAGTTTTATTTGTCCTTACAATAAGCATAATTCTTTGCTCATCACATCATGTGTGAAATCCATTTCTGACATTTCCCTATTGACATAAAATGCACTCTAATATTTCTAAACGTGTGATCTGTAAATAACTAATTTCTACCCATTCTTTACTTCTCTATGTGAGCAGTGCACTACACACAAAATTGCCAATCAATGAAGTTGTATTTTGATTTAAAATTACAAACAAAAGGCACGATCTATTGGTTTTGACAATACTTGTTACTCACGGGCCTTTCAACTCATTGAGATTTTGGCTCTTTTATTTGCTCCTAGTCTTTTAACATTTGTCAACTTAGCATCTGAAAAATTAGATCTTATAATGATTGCGATAATAAAACAAGATGAAAACCATTCCAAAAGTCAAAACAAGTAAACCAATCTCTTACCCATTCAGAATAGAGCTTAGTTTCAACCCTTGGCACTAGACTGACGGCTTTTATCATTACATCATAAACATTCAACAAAACGATTTCATAGTCTTCGAAGTTTGGTTCAAACACAATTGAGCCATTGTCAAGAACCAGTCTCATAATGAAACCTGAATGTTCAAAGGCCCGGATGGAATTCTGAAAGAAAAAAATACAAAATTTGCATGTTTTTGCTAAACAATGAAATCAGAAATAATCAGATATTGACGGTACCATTTTAACACTGCAGCTGACAAGTAATTCATACTTTATTCAAATTAAATGCGTTTCATCTGTAGATTAAAATACCTGGAAAAACTATTCTTTTTAGGTCTGTCTTTCTGAACAGTGCCTCTCTTTTTTTCCAATACAGAAAGTGGGCTTTGGGTCACCCTCCCATAGCTATCAGCTTGTTTGGGTCAGCACCCTCCAGCCACTGCTTTGAGAATTTGTCAATCACATCTTGCAACTCCCCACAAACGTATACTTCTCTCACATCTTGCTATATTGGTTGTTTGGTCTCAAATATTCTGATTACAATACATGAGGAACTGCTTAACATCTGAAAAGTAAACTTAACCCCCACAAATTCAATTATTTGCTGTATGCATATATTTTATGCAGGAAATGATGCTTTTTATTTATTATTTTTAGTTCAACAACCTTTTTCAAATGTTTTTTTTTCATTACTAGAATGCACTTGACCTTAAGATTTCTGCCCTAAAAGGATTTGTGTGTTTATACATTGGGGCCGTTTTATCCTAAAATAGACGTCTCAGCATCTTGCAAGAACCCCGCTCATGGCCTACTCCCCCCACCCCCACCCCCCCCATGGGTCATGGTAGTCCTGGATTCTACTCGGCTCACCCTCCTTGTATGTGTTTCCATGTGGTGCATATTACGCTCTGCTAACGTTTTGAGCCACCTGTGCCTAGTAGCTCCTAAAATCTGCTTCCTGAACTACTCGTTTCTTTTCAATCCTGACCACCTGGCAATTCCACTGTTGTATTTTGTGAGCCATTTACTTGGTATGGAGAGTGTCCAACAGCCACCAAACATGGTAATGCTTACCAAAATGTTACACAGTGTTAATGTATCTTAATATCTTGAAATCGTAA
The DNA here is from genome assembly GCF_964261635.1 of Lissotriton helveticus. NCBI lineage: Eukaryota > Metazoa > Chordata > Amphibia > Caudata > Salamandridae > Lissotriton > Lissotriton helveticus. Next base: position 538,274,592 of record NC_136061.1, read on the forward strand.
TGCCTCACCACTACCACCAAAACCATTTCCACGACTAACACCACAATTGCAATTACTGTCACCATTAAAACCACCACTAGCATTAATAACGCCGTCGCTACAATTTAACATCTTTACCACTACCATGTGTTTGCCTGTATGTAGGAAAAAGGGTAAAATGAGTATGTTTGAGAGAGACACAGAGGCTTATTCACACAGGCATTTTCTAGTACATAAAGTAGTACTACTGTATTACTCTTTCATGTGCTTTAACCTTTGTGAATTGTCCCCAAAAGAACTAACATGGAAACAAAATAAAATAGTTCAAGGATTATTCATATTGTAGAGAAGTGTGGCTCAATGGTTAGAGCGGCAGACCCTGATGCAATAGTCTGGCTGGGACCAGGGTTCAATTCCCGCCTCGGCGGGTCTCGGGCTCAATTTCCTCGGACCTGATAATTCTCGCCTCGGTGCCTATTCTAATCATGAGTCCCACTCTGCACCTCTGGCCAATAGCTTGCTTAATCTCTACAACGGCCCCAACAACGCTGAGGATGCCTGACTTCACCTTGGGGGTGCCCAGGAGTGGGCTCCTCTCAGGGAAAGGCCAGGAAGGGTTCCTCGGCGGTATTCGTACAAGCGCCGAGATGCCTACGGGTAGTCGTGCGCTATACAAGTGCGTAAACATTTCATCATTTCATTTCATATTCAATAAGCCAAATAGAAAGGACTGTGCCATCTTTGCACTTTTACTAATAAAGAGTAGGATGTTAGGGGCAGATTCACAATGGCATGTAAAAAGCTCATAAAAGAGTCTCCTGTACTACTACTTTCCATACTCATAAATGCTTTTGTGCATTGGCCCTAATGTGTGTGTGCCATCAGTAATAGAACAAGTGTTGGAAATGGGATCTGTAGTTAGCAGAAGCATGCACCCTGTCCAAGTAGGGACCATCACTCTAGTCAGGATAAGTCAGACACACAACCTAAGTTAATCTGTGCTCGCCCAATGGTAGCTTGCCACATAGCAGTCAGGCTTTATTTAAGAGGCAATATGTAAAGTGTTTGTGCACACCTTAATTACAGTAACTCGATGAAGACACCACAAAGACTCAATAACAGTTTAGACAAATAGAGTATATTTATCTGATTAAAACAATACCAAAACGGCAAAAATAAAAAAAGAAGAACTCAAGATATTAATCTTTAAAGATTAAATGTGAAAATAGTGCTTAGAAGTCACTAGCAGTCAATAGGTTACTTGAGGTCGCGAGGGACTAGTACAAATCCAAAGTTCAGGCCGATTGCGATGGAGGGCGGGCCGGCTATAGAACCCATACAGGGTCCACTGAAAAAGTAACATATGTGGCGCAATGTGTCAATGCCAAGAATAAGATGCGTCAGTTACGATTCATGCAGTCTGATCACTGTCATATCATTGAGTTTTGCAGACGGTGTTGAAGGATCGGTTCTGCATCGTCATCGAGCCGAGCAGGATTGGCGATGTGTCATCTGTGAGCCTGGCAGTCGGGAGCTGTGTAATCATCTATTCAGTACTGCTTCGGTGTCGAACAGCGCTATGTCGATTTCTCTTGTGCAGTCATGTTGATGCGCTGGTTTTTGCAGCAAATCTGCTGCAGAACCCACTTCCAAGGCCCAGGACTAAAGGTGGCACCACCTCAGGCAAGGGTAAGACTCACGGATTGCAGAGTCCAGCAGCACCAAAAGAGTTGCAGATGTTTTTTGTGACCCTGAGACTTCTTGAAAACAGGAGGCAAGCCAGAAAGCCCTTGGAGAATCTGGAGTTAAAGGATGTAGAGAGCAAGCGCAGTCCCTCTCACTCCAAGACAAGAAGCAGCAGGCCAACACAGCAGACCAAGTGACAAAGTGGCAGTCCCTCCTATAGCACAGCAATCAGCAGGCCAACACAGCAAAGCCAGTAGCAAAGTGGCACTCCTGCAGCACAGCCAGCAGTTCATCTTCTAGGCTGAATGTCATTGGTTCCAGTAAAGTTCTGCTTTGGTTGTGTCAGAGGTCCAGTACTTATACCAAATATGCCTTTGTAGTGGGGGAGACATAAAGGAGGCCTTTGAATATCACAAAATTCCCTGTCTTTCAGGCACAATACGGGGGGGGGGGTTGCAGCTCTGTGTGGGGAAAGGCACAGCCGTATTCAGGTGCAACTGTCCGCTCCTGCCTCCCAACGTACAACGTACGTCAAGAAGGCCAAGCAGCCTGGTGATGGGCTATGAGGATGCAAATGTTACACCCCAGATCCCTTTGTGTGACTGTCTAGAGGAAATGTACAATGCCCAGCTGTCACCCTAACCCAGATGCATCTTCAGAGACAGGCAGAGACACAGAATGGTTAAAGTAAGAAAATGCAAACTTTCTAAAAGTACATAGACCTAGTCACCCTAGCTGACATTTTTAAACCAATGATACTTTAGATTCTGGGTCAAGTAAATGAAGTGCCTTGACCTGTGTATTTATTCACATCTACTTCATAATAATTCAAACAGTTGTAATATACATCTGTGCTTGTCTTGAGGACCACCTTCAAACAATTTTCAAACACATTAATATGTTTTAGTATACATCAAAAAATACAAAACGTGATAACACTTTACTGCAGTACCACATAACATAAATAACTCAAAAGTGCTCTCGTGGACCTCTTACAAGTTTTATTTTTTTTTCTTTGTCCTCATTTGCCTCCTTAATACCTTTCTGGAAACGTTTCCACCACTGGGTGTCCCAAACCTCATATACTGGTAAAAGGAAAGAGAAGGGGATTTGCTTTTTTATTTGCAACAAAAGCGCCCTTGGATAGCGAGATCCATCCTCATTTATTTCCAATATGCACTAAACTACACAAACTTCACTGCTCGAAGAAGAATGGAGCCACTGCTCTTAAGTCTTTTGGTGATTTGTGAGCGAGAGGTCCATAAAGTTTTTTGTGATTACAGACCTCTGCATTATGTTGAATAATAGACTGGTCACAAGAGCACTCTTGAGTTTTTTATGTTATGTGTAACTCTCAGACTTGTGTCTAGTATATTGTTAGCCTTGATTTTCCAATCTAAAGAGTGTTCATTTTAACATATTGACTTTGTGACCATACGTGCACATATATCCAGATATCAAGTGCCCATTAATTGTTATGCTAACTTAGTGAAACCAAAGGCCTTAAGTTTTTGGGTTTCAATGTTTAAATTTTCACATGAGAACTGTTTGCTTACATATTCTCGCCTCTGCAGTTGCATACTCAAGGCTTCATTAACTAGTGAAAAGGCATTGTGTATTGTAGCAATAGCAAAGTACAGCAGGAAATGTTTAGCAAGAAGAAGGTACGTTTACAAAGCTGGAAACAGGTTCTCATGGCAGAGAAAAGGATGCTCAAGGTTGATCAAATGTTCCAATTTGGAGGTGTGGGAGAAAAGGAGGAAATTGCCAATTGCTACTGAAGGAGATGAAAATGTACAGGAGACAATGATGTGGATTACCTTGAATGCTTTGTGTACTTTTATGTTACATAGTTAGGAGCAGATAAGTTTAGGGCTTCAAGAGATGGCTTTTGTGCTCTCAGAGTTTAACATCATGCTACACAATATTCTTTAAATTTGGAGCACTTGTATTCGAGTCTCCATTATATGGATACCTGACCTGGCTTATTTGATTCATTTAGGGCTCCCCGAATGTTAGAATAAAGTAGGAGAAGTTAGATTTCTTTAGATTTATTAATGACTAGGCAGGAGTATTGGATCTTGCATGTTAATCTTCGAATCCTCTTCCTCATCTTTTGCATTGCTGCCACAGAGTTTCTAGTTTGCTTTTTATTGTTTAGACTGAATTTTATGAGTAGATTCATATTTATTCTGGTGATATTTCATTTATAACTATATGCATCTGAGACTCATTATATTAGCTTCTCAGTTTGCAATAAATCCCTCTAACTTCATCTAGTAGTCCTTGCTTTATTGTGTATCTACATTAGATTTGTTGCTGTGATTGAAATTGATGTTAACTTCCTTTTACCTCGCCAGCAACTACAAAGGTCTATTGGACAAAGAGATATGAAAATTTACGGGCTCAGAGCTTTCTCCAGGAAAAAAATCGAATTTAGCAGTTTTCACTACCAGTACATCTAAAACTCAATAGTACATGTCCTATCTTTTAAACACACTGCACTCTACTCTTGAGGCTACCTAGGGCCTACCTTAGAGGGGGTCTTACATGTAATAAAAAGGAAGGTTTGTGCCGACAATTAGTTTAATTTGCCAACTTGAAATGGCAGTTTAAAACTGCACACACAGGCTCTTCAATAGCAGGCCTGAGCCTTGTTTAAAGGGCTACTGAGTGGGTGGCACAATCAGTGCTGGAGACCAACTAGTAGCATTTAATTTACAGGCCCTGGGAACATATAGTGAACTTTACTGGGGACTTGCAAGCAAATTAAACATGCCAATTGTCAATAAGCCAATGTTGCCATGTTTAGAGTATAGAGCATATACACTTTAGCACTGATTAGACTGTGGTAAAGTGCTCATAATCCTAAAGTCAGCAGACACAAAGTCAGCAAATTAGGAAGTCAGAAGGTAAAACGTCAGGGAAAACACGTCAAGGACACCCGGTCTAACAACAAGCATTGTGAAAGCCAACAGGTCTGGCTTTAATACGGTAAGCTCAGGCAAACAGAATTTTTACATGCTTGTGTTTGTGCGTTTTACCACATTACATTTATTGGCTTAGCCAATGCTTTTTTACAAAAAGAGTAAATCCACCTTTAAAATCTCAACAATCTCAGGCTCTAACCAACTACTCAACATTAAAAGAGTTATCCTTGCCTCACATTACAACATGAAAAAATACCTATTTTTAAAATGGATATCACTTTGTTTTTAGTACCAGCAGATCTTACTTACCGGAGACTGGACAATCAAATCAGTATAGTCCTGAATGGAGAGCAGGGCTAAACTTTGTAGTTGTGTCGTCATCAAAGCAGCAGCAGTGTTGAAGAAAGATTCTAGTTTGGCACTGTTGGCGTTACTTGGCACTTGCTTCCGTTTGTTTCCTTGGTAGTAGATATTTTGCACTTCAGGAAACCATCTTAAAATAAAAAAGATATTTTTGTTCTGTTAGTGATGATCTTAAAAAATTAATATATTTTCCAATAATCCAAGTCAGGATCACTAGCAGATGCTCAACCAAGCTTTCTCCACACTCCTCCTTCAATTAGAAAGACTGAATCAATCAGGAACATAGGCAGAAACTGGGAGCACAACAAATATAGAATATAAAATGAGCCGTACCTAGTTTTTTCTTGGTCTGCTTAATTTCTTCTGTTCTTTTCAAGTTTGCTCTACTCTGTTACTCAGTGTCTTATTACTTTGTATTTTACTCAGTGTTCAAAAACTGGTTTAATTTCTTCCAGTTTCTAATCACGTATGCACATTCCCATTTTTTATCATCCATTTCTTCTCCTCTCTAATCGTTTGCTCACCTCTCCCACCTGTGTCTGCCCCATCTTCCACCATTCTAAATAGGTCTAATCCTGCAGCCCTCGCTCTAGGTTATATTACTCTTGTCATGTTTTGGCCATAGCTAGCCCTACTTCCATTCACTAAACCAATGTGTCTCGAAGCCGTTACTTCCTAAGATGGAAGGTGCAGAAGAAAGTCTTGCAAACTTACCATATGTTTTCATCAGTGCAACGGTGTAACTATCTGTTTTTTGTATCCGAGAAAGCCCTACTTGACTTGACCAACTCAGACAAACACACAATGTGAGCAGCATGCAGGTGTTTGATGTCGCTTTTGAGTAGTCTACCAACTTTAAAGATGTGGAGCATGAGTCTAACCACACTCACTCATCGCTGCAGACTTTCATGACCAGAGACTAAACTGGTAGCTTGTTAAAATGAAAATATCCCAGCTTCCCTGGGCTTTATTAAATTATTAGAGGGGTAGAGGAGCAATTGATTATTTCCTTTGCTACACAATCAGAATGATAACTAGGGTACATAAACATGAACAGGCTTAGTTAGGAGGACTGGAAGGGTAAGTGACGCTTCGGATTCAATAACGGCATAGCTTCAGTTGATGATTCGAGGTTGTCCAAAATCCAGGCGTCAGTGTGAATCCAGCTGAATGTTTTGAACATTCACATGTCAGGAGAATAAATGAGTTGGAGATGATGATTAAGTGATTGATTAAGAATATGGCAGATATTACCTAGTCAAAAACTTGACGACTATCCAGTCCGCCTTACTATAAGGGTTTTAAGATATAATGCACCCGTAAAAAGGTGGTCGGGATAGCCATCACGTTTTTGACAGACCACCCATCCACCAAATGATAAATCCCACTCTAGTCTCTTCAGAACTTAGCGTGAGACATTCAGAGAGCTGCGTTACAAGTGTGCATGTGTACTTAAATGAACTGAAGATACTACATAGGCCACCATTCATAGCATGCATTGTGTGATCTTGTGTGTACTTGTGCAAGGAGGACTGGTATTCCTCTTAGGTCAGACCTGTGCCTCATACCTGCATCTTCCCTTTCACTCCTATAATAGGTTCCTGGCTTTGTGTTATGTAATATACGGGCACTTGTAGTATCCACTTTTAGGAGATTTCAGTGGTGAGGCAGTATTCTGATGCAGATAAGAATAGGAAGGTCTTATCACCTATGGTTTATCCCATTTACATTATTTTAAAAAGGACCAAGAATAGATGGAAATCTAAATCTACTGGCCCTAGTCCAAAGCAGGGTAACCAGTTCTTTTCCTACACTGCTAAGTCATGCTTGAAAGATCACAATGGACCAGAAACAAAGCCTGCTCTTCGAGGCAAAGAGATAAGCGAGCATCTGTTTAAAAATGTCATCAACTTTGTAAATCTCATTTGTTTTGACTGTTGTACTTTCTTCCATTCACCTGCACCTGAATTCGGTTATAATGTACATACAGAAGATTTGTTTTTGATATATGTACCGCATTTGATGTGGATTTTTCATTTTTCTTTTTTTATTGGCTGAGATCTTAAGTATATAGTGGTAGTATAGTGGAGACTCTGAAAAAGATAATAGAAGATATCCTCTTGGCAGGGCGATGAGCACTGTGGCCAGTTCCTGCTAGCTATCTCATATACCCTTTACCTACCCATCTCAATTACCCCTCACAGACAGGGAGCTCTTCTCTTCCTGGATGAATTTTATTTCCCGGGTGCACTGAGGGTCTTATCAAAGCCTTCACATGGGTACCCCACAGTTAAGATGGGTTTGCTAACAGTCGTTTTCTGCCTGAATCATAAAGAGTTAAGTTGGCTGTTTTTTGTGTGATGTCTAAGCCCCTCATTTACTTCAAGCCTTTTGGGTTACAATGTTTGGAACCTCCCCGGAGTCCAATCTTTCTCCAGCTACTTTAGTAGGCAAGGCATAAAGGGGACCTCATAAGGGATCCGTTTAGTACATGGCCTGTTCCTTCTCCACCTCCTTCACAAAGTATAAAGTCTGGTGCAAGTTCTACAACTACTGATAGTAGAGATTTTATCCTGGGAAAAGTAGTGTACTGACCTGGTCAATGACCAGGATTTGAAAAAGACGAGGCATGAGGATGGAAGGGGGCAGCTAATACAAAATAGTGAACATGTACAGTCCTGATGCAAGAGCAGCCCAGGAGTGGGTGCGCGCAGAAGCCAGAGTGAGCGCAGAGACAGATAGGTGACTCACTTGCTCTGGGGACTGGTGTATGAAATGAACGCCTGTGCATTTGTGTGTCTATGCGTGCATACGTATGTGTATGTTAGTGCATTTCAACATTGTGTGTGCCTGGGTCAGTGTGTTTGAATAAGTGTCCCTTGTCTGATGGCCTTCCAGGTAGACAGTGAGCAGCCCTACCTGGTGACAATGCCTGGCATATGGAACTGCCAATGACATACGGTGCCATACTGGTATAAATGAGTCATCTCTGGAAAACTCCTGCCCATTCTTGGCATAATGTTGGCCACTTTTTAAGTAATGTTGGTCCTAAAGCAATGGCGATACTACTTGACATTTTAAGGTTTACAGTGACAATTGCAGACATATGTGGAGCATCCTTAGCTTAACCGTTATCCCTGCCTAATGGTTCCTAACTCTACATATTGATAGCCACTCCTAGCCTAATGAGGGCTATCCTCGACACACTGATGGTATCTATAGCATTATTCTGAGCAGCCTGGCATGATCATGTCCATTCTGGGCATATTGTGTGCATCCTCGGCTTAACCGAGGTTACTCCAGTGATTATCAGCCCAGGAATAATGGCAGACACCCTTGACATATTGTGAATATTCTTGCCCCAATGACGGTAGTGTTAGCCATCTCTGGTATAATGTTAGCCAGTGTTGACATAGTATGGGCAGTCTTGGCATTATGGTGTCTCCCCCTTGCATAATGTTGGCCATCTTTGATATTCTGTGTGTAAAATTGCTTTTGGGGTGGCCATCCCTGGCAAGCAATGGTAATGCATGGGCAAGTGAGGCTGAATCTCTTGATTTGAGGCAATTGTACGCTAGCACGTGTTAAAAATGAGAAGCAACTATTGAAAACTGATTTTTCAAGGAAAGATTAGGGTTTTTTTCCACAGAGGGGAAAGTGTTTGTTTGGGTAACTACTTTTTGCCTACACCTCTTTATGCTTATATGTAATAGCAGATTGTGTTTGATTTGAGAAAATGGTAAACTGAAGTTTCGTTGCAAAATTACTGCATTGATACGATTCTTGCAGAGTCATTTAATCTTTCTTTTGGCATTATTTCTTTGGTGCAAACAGCCCTTGCTTGAACGGGTGTTAGATATGACATTACTTTTGGTAAATCTGCTTGATGTGCTGGGAGTCTAAACACTGTTCATCTGCTCAGATGTATTATTATCTGATATTGTCAGTACTGCAGCAGCAGGAACATTTTATGTATCTCAGAAAAACTTTAAAATGTCAGAAGCTCTTATTTTTTGAGAGATCTGAGACCCTTGCTTTAGACCAAAACCCTGCAGAAGTTGTCATTGTCTCGCTGTCTATCAGTGTTTTCTCTCATTCTCTGCTTTCCTGTCTCCTCTTACGAAATCTGGTTGTATTTAAGCCCACCTTTTAAGCAGTTGTTCTTTGGCCAGCTCAATGTGTCTCATAATTAAATTCTGGAAGACTGCAAGCTCCATTGAATCATGACGATTATGAAACTCGTCCACATCAATCAAGCGCAAATCCCTGCAATCAAAAAGAAGAAAATTATTTAAGAGTAGGTATCCTGCCTATTTTACACATTTTTCTGTTTCTTCTAGCATTCGTTGTTCTTAATAGATCTTTTATTATCTACATGAAAGCAAATCACAAAGGTGGTGGTGTAAGTAAATATTGAATGTTTTTCATCCCATTGTATGAATACAACTGTTTAAACAACCACGCCATAAATAACTTTGTTAAGGAAATCATCATTGTTAGAAAAGTCATATACAAACAGCCACAACGTTATAAAAAAAAAGCAGAAAAATACAAGCAAAAAAGGCACAATAAATTGTTTTATTGTTTACGGCATTCTAGATGAACCTGCTATAATTGTAACGCAATGTGTTCTCTATGAGAAATCTATCTTGACATTGACGTCGTTTGTGAAGAGGGGGGAGAGAGAATGCTTGCTTTTCTCACTTAAGACCCAGTAAACACATCCAAAGGAAACATTATTCCTTACACAAATGATTTCATTTAATTGACCAATTACGATTACATTTACCTAAAAATTCCGGAAACTGCTAAACAAATATATCCATCATCCTGATTATTACAAAGTAGCCTTATATATGTTTGCAGGATGTAGAAAAGGCAGCCAGCTCAAGGGTAACCATTCCTCCTTGCAACCCAATCCCTGCTCTCATTCATTTCACACTGAGAAACTCCCACAGCCACATTACAGCCTTCCTTAAATGAAATACACAATAAAACAGATGAGCAGGCCTTGTCTTAAGTAAACTAAGTAAAGTTGATCGAGATAGGAATGTTGATGTGCTGTGTGCAATACAATAATGTACTTTTAGCTCAATTTTGGTAACAGCTACAAAACCGCATTGGGTAGGTAATCATGTGTTAACATTTGCTCTGATGTGTAGCATGCTGTGCATGTTTTATGTTAATGTAACACATTGAATCAATTTAGAGGGGTACGTTTCTACACATTCATAAGGTACCTCTAACTTCTCTATTTGCATATCCAGCCTACCCTGTGTTGTCACCAGGGCCAGACTGGGAACTGAAACAGGCCCTGGCAAACTGCTCGGCCGGTCCCCGGGGCGGTGCAGCCGAGCTGTTTGCTAGAGCCGGTTTCAACTGATTTTGCTACAGGGGGCCGATATTGCTGGCCCCGGTAACAAAAATTGCCCCCAGGGGACCAAAACTGGTCCCCACCCTGGCGGCCGACAGGGGAGAGGCCAGGTGTCCACTACTGCCAGTCCGGCCCGGGTTGTCACCCTAAAATGAATAGCAATAAAAGTATTCGATCAAAGATAATAGTTTAATGTAAAGCTAACTGTAGATGAAGACATTCTGATGGCAGCACTAGTGGAATAACAATGAATGTCGTGTCCATGGGCGTCCGCAGAAATTTTTCCGGGGGGGGGGCAAAATGTTAACGTCATCACAATCCTCCGACATGATGTGTGCCAGGTGGGGCATAAGAAAGACTGGGGCGCAGAACTGGGATAGACTCAATTAAATGCCAGGAGTCCAGGACATGTGACTGACCCTGCCACAGGCCAACAAAAACCACCTGTAGGGAAAACGCTAAACTTTCTGACAAGGTGCTTTATCTCTGTCTGCTAGGTGTGCAGACTTCCGGGTCCTCGATCCAACACCAATCAAGGCTGTCTTCAGCACGATTCGATTTTCATCAGAATACTTTAAAACAGCCTATGATTAAAGCACCAGATTAAATATACTGTATGCACAGTGTATGTTAGGGATTATTTGTAGCACACATATTTACCAATATTAGCTTCTTGGTGCTAGAATTCATGATAACTTTTATCCAAAGTTATGGCACAACGTCAAAGTTATTAATAAATAATGCAGCAATCACAAACGCTAGTGATTCGCCCATGGGTGCTCCCTTTACTAGAATTCCCTGGGCAGTGCTAAATTTTACACACATTCAATTAATTTATACAAAATAAAATGTAAAAGGTCCAAATGTTAGCTATATTTTTTAAAAGAAACTTAGAGTCCCTCTACGTGTAGTCAATGTCAAACTGACAACGTGCCCAATACAATAATGGCCAGCTCCCTTATGCGGAAGCCTGGCACCGTAAATGAGTGGCACATGCGGCGCCCGCAGTGGCGGCACATCACAGGTCCAGGGATGCTGAGTCTTACACAGTGGTCGAAGTGGGGGAAAAAAAGTAGGGGAACAGTGGGCGGAGAATCAAAGGGCGGGAATAACCCAAGGATTGGATCTGTGGGTGGAGCCAGAGGTGTGGCCAGAATGCGCAGACATCCCAATTCTTAGTATTTGTTTGGCATTTCACTGCCCAGTTTAATTAACCAATGGATACACATGATTATTTAAGGTTATAATGAGTTATTGACATTAAAATATATTCACAATGTGGGATATGCTTCTAATCACAGAATGTACCAAATACGATAAAATGTGGAAACACAAGCCATTTGTCTCCGAGCCATTAAGTTTCTATCATCAGCACTACTCTCTTTTTCCACAACAGCAGTTCAAACATGAATGGCAAAATATCCTAGTTTGCAAATGTTTTCTCTAAAATTATGGCTCGACCATATTTGCCTCATAATGCAAGATCTGCTGCATGATCTGACCATTTAAACTAATAAATTGTTTGTAGCTCAAACATATCAAAAGTTAATATAAAATGTGACTTGTGTTGCTGCGGAGTGGATGGCCTATTGTAAAGGTTGACTGGTCACTTTTCTCACTGCTGAGTTTGTATGTTACACTGCTACTAATAAGGCAAAATCTTTCTACAGACTGTTAGCATCTGTACAGACGTCAAAATAATAAAATATCTGAAAATATACTGCATTACCCTGCAGCCTTTTTTAAAATGTATAATTTAGCCAACACTACGGCATAATGTTGTCATCCTTTGCTGCATAATTAATTCCAGTGGCCCCACAGCAGGCAGCACATGTTAAAAGTGCTTGTGAATGAAGCCGGGTGACTGTAAGTTTGCGAACTTAGTTTGGTGTGCGTGCAAATCCTGCATTGCCAATCCCTGGTGAGTTGCAGCTACTACTGCTGAAACAAGGCCAATGGAGGTACCTATGGGTGAGGCAGACTGGCCTCAAGGGCAGGGCCAGCAATAGCACTGGGGGTGTCCTGTGCATTAATGTTTGTTAGTGCCCCCCAATGACCACCTCTGCCATGGATTCCCTCACTACCACCCTTTAACTGTGCCCCCCAAGTTTCCATAACCACTCTCTCTCAGATGCATTTAATTTGATTTACAGTGCCACTCATACCATTGTAGGGTGTCAGAGCACTTTACATCACACACATTACACAGATACAATCAATATGTGTGTAAATCACTGTATAGAAAATGTTACATAAGACTAAGGACTACAAGGTGTAGGAGTCACATGACAACCATACTAGTAGCCCATATAGTTTTATAGGGATTGGTCTGGAGAAACACAATACCCGGAATTTAAAACATGGTTGGGGGTTCTGCTTAATAATAAGAATTGATTTCTGTCCAAAAGAACACGGCCATTAGGATAATCAAAGACTGGGGGGGGGAGAGGGGAAATAACACTCTAATTTATACCTTGCAGTTTGTATGCAGCTCTTAGATGACAGTTAATAGCTCACTGTTCTAAGTTAGGATTTTAACGTATAAACTGCAAGTAACAAAAGGATCTCTCTGACAAAAGCTGTAGCCCACTGACCTATTTACATTATGTGCACTTTGTGATCTGCATTGCGCTAGTTCTTTGCAGCCGGTACATTAACCCTCTGAGCTACCTTTCCATTAGTCAAAACTTCCACTAGACAAAAATCTGATGTCTCTCTAGGAAGAACATTAATCACCAGAGTCATAATGACATTTTTATTGTTTCCGAAAATTGCTGGAGTCCAGGAAGGAGGCAGCAAGCGTTTTTAAAACCATAATATACTTGCAAACATGATGCCTCCACCTAAAGTCAGCACCCGGTGCGGTCACACTGGTTGCACTGCCCTAGAGCTGGCCGTTCTCAAGGGTCCTGTGACCTCAGTGACTGTTGTTCTAGTGTGTGCTGCTTCATAGGCCTGCACGCAAGACTGGAGGTGAACTTCAGTATAGATAGTGGTGGACAAGACTTGAAGGTTAACCTACACTTGTCATTCTAGGGTCCACCTGCTGGTGCGAAGACACCAGGACTTGTAAGGTGTTGCGAAGCCCTCTAAGGTCTAGCATGTGATTGTGCTCTCACAGGAGAGTGGTCTGGTGGACTGGTTATTAAGGCTGAACCTGGTTCCCAGTTCCAAATTCAGCAGCTCTGACCATAGTGCCACATCCTCTCCCCCACTGAACACTGTACTGCCCCACTGAGAAAAACTCCTACTGACTTCAACTACAACCCAATTGTTGCCCGCTATAAACACCTGGATGCGGCTCAATTTAAATTACGCACTAGACAAGAGCAATATGTGGCCTACAAAAAAAAAAAGTAACAACATCCTGGAAAAAACAATCACTTATAAGGAATGTGTTAGAAGCGGCTGTCTCTAGTTGGCAGAGGTATACACTTCTGACAAATAGGGACACACCTTTTCTAGTCAGGGCAAGGGGATCACACACTTAGATAACCCTTTAGTATCAAAAGCAACTCTTCTTCTCTAAAACACAGTTCTTGGCAACAATGTAACCCACACGGGAGTCACACGACGCCGAGGCAAAGTTAATCCAAAGGTTCGGCGTCGACCGCGAGGAGCGCTACGTCGAGCCCGGAGTCGCACAGACCCCCACAACACAGTACCTTGGAAAAGTGAAGCACTCGATGATCAGCGGCGTCGAGATGTCCGGCGTCGCGTCTTCGGCGTCGATCGGGCCTCGGAGTCGGGGCGATCTGCAGCGGCGTCGACCGAAGTCAGGCGGGAGCAGCGCTCACAAGATGAAGCAGGATACGGCGTCGTCGATGTTGCAAGAGTGAGCAGCGCTCACGGCGTCGAGAGGGCTCGAAGTCGATGTGATCAGCAGCGGTGCAGACACGAGGTCACTTGGAGCTGGAGCCGAACTCACTACTCACTGGCGTTGTTGCTGGCGTCGATCGGGCCCGGCGGCCGGCGTCGAGGAAGCGGGACACTGGAGCCGTTACTCACGATGTCGGGCTGGATTCGGCGGCGTCCGTCGGCGTCGAATTTGCTGGATTCTTTCAGAGGTGCTGGATTCACAAGTTCCAGCAACAGCACTTTAACAGATGAAGTCCTTTAGCCCTGTGACTTCAACAGGAGACTGGCACTCTTCCAGCCCTTGGAGATTTTCTTAGCAAAGATTGAGAGTACACACACAGTTCCTCTCTCCTGGTTCCTTGGCAAAAATAAAGAAGCAATGCAGGATTCCCCCAACAAACAGCACTCTGGCAGAAGGGGTAGGCAGTCCTTAGATCAGCAGGCTTCTTGTCCTTGGTTCAGGTTTCCTTGTCAAAAGTGATCTAAATTCTTGGTTCAGGGGTCCTTCTCTTATACCCCTTTTTGGCTTTGATCCCTTTGTCCATGCAGGGGAATTTCCCCCCATCCTGGGTTTGTTGTGGGTGTTGCCAGGCCGAAGCACCTGGCCTATTCACTGTGCAGGGCAGAGTCTTCAGCCGCCCAGCAGGAGCGGAGCCAGCATTGTCACTGGCAGGGGCAGGGCCATCAGTTGCCCGGCAGGAGGTGGGCCAGGAAAGTCCCAGGCAGGCACAGAGTCATCAGTCGCCTGGCAGGGGGGCGGAGCCAGCATTGTATCAGGCAGGGCAGGCTATCAGGAGCTACTCTTCCCCTACTCTCAATGCAAATGCCCCACTCATCCCACACTGACTCATTCAGACCTCTGGAGCCACCCAGCTCCTGTCACACGCACACCAGAACCAGCAGAGACCGGTAGACAGTTAGACAAGAAAATAGCTACTTTCTAAAAAGTGCTATTTTCAAACACAGAGTCCAAAAACCATCCACCCAAACGGATGCGTTATTAAACCCTGAGTTCAGGGATACCAAACTCGACATTGCACCATGCTCCCCGAGCCCGCTAGGATTATAGCATTAATAATCCTGGCAGCCCATTCTAACTGATGGAGAGCAGGTTACCTTACACTAGTGAAAAACGAATATGGCTGTAATTCACTATTAGGACATGCCAACCTTGTCAGGCTTGTCCTACCTTATGCTTACAATGCACCCTGCCCGTGGGCCTACCGTAGGGGTGACTAACATGAAGTTAAGGGAAGGTTTAGGGACTGGCAAGTAGGTGTACTTGCGCAGTCTGCGTGACAGTACCAGACTGCACGTGGTCTAGCAATGGTAGACCTTCAGGCATACTTTTACTAGGCCGCTCTTGTGGGTGGCACAACACGTGCTGCAGGCCCACTAGCAGCATTTGTATTTACAAGCCCTGGCACTCCTGGTGCACTCTACTAGGGACTGACAGTAAACCAAATAAGCCAAACATGGAATTCAATCAATACAGCAATTTCGCATAGGGAGCACTTGCACTGTGGCACTGATCAGCAGTGGCACAGTGCCCAAAGCAATATACCAGCAAAAACATCGTAAACAGAGGAGGCAAACAGAAAAATTGGAGGAGAGACTCATGCCAATGATGCCAGGTCTAACACGTGTCCCCTCCAGCTGAAAGGTGGGGAGAACTACCCTTACCCTAGGGAGTCCTCATCACTAAGGCGGAAAAATCTGGACAGACCATCAGCATTGGCGTGATCTGTGCCAGGGCGGTGTTCCACCGTGAAGTCCATCCCCTGTAGGGAAATGGACCACCTCAACAGCTTTGGATTCTCACCCCTCATCTGCATCAACCATCTGAGGGGCCTGTGGTCTGTCTGAACCCGGAAGTGAGTCCCAAACAGGTAGAGTCTTAGCTTCTTCAGCGCCCAGACCACAGCAAATGCTTCTCTCTCTATCGCACTCCACCTCTGTTCCCTGGGAAGTAACCTCCTCCTGATGAAGGCTACAGGTAAGTCTCGGCCCTCTTCATTCACCTGAGCTAGAACAGCCCCCACGCCATGCTCTGAAGCGTCCGTCTGGACAACAAATTCTTTAGAAAAGTCGGGTGCCTGGAGTATGGGTGCTGTGCACATTGCAGTTTTCAGGGTGTCAAAGGCCGTCTGACAGGCGTCAGTCCAGATCACAAGTCGTGGCTGCTTCCTGGAAGTCAGCGAAGTCAAGGGGTGCGCAATGTTACCATAATCCTTGACGAACCTCCTGTAATAACCCGTGAGACCCAAGAAGGCTCTCACCTGAGTCTGGGTTTTGGGCGGTGCCCATGCCAGGATGGTATCAATCTTGGGTTGCAGGGGGGCCACCTTGCCGCTCCCTACTTGGTGCCCCAAGTACACCACTGAACCCTGCCCAATCTGGCACTTACTGGCTTTGATTGTGAGGCCTGCTCTGCGCAGGGCCAACAACACTTCCTGGAGGTGGCGCAAGTGTTCCTCCCAGCTGGCGCTGAACACTGCGATGTCGTCCAGGTAGGCAGCACTGAAATCCTCCAGTCCAGCCAAGACCTGGTTGACCAACCTCTGGAAGGTGGCAGGGGCATTCTTCATCCCAAAGGGCATAACCCGGAACTGGTAGTGCCCATCTGGTGTGGAGAATGCTGACCTCTCTTTTGCCCCATCAGTCAAGGCGATCTGCCAGTACCCAGACGTTAGATCAAACGTACTAAGGTACCGGGCAGCCCCCAACCGATCTATGAGCTCATCAGCTCTGGGGATGGGGTGCGCGTCAGTCTTGGTGACTGAATTGAGTCCTCGGTAATCCACACAGAACCGAAGTTCCGGTGAAGCACCAGGTGCTGCAGCCTTTGGGACCAAGACCACTGGGCTGGCCCAAGGACTGCTAGAGGACTCAACCACCCCTAAGGCAAACATTTTGGAGACCTCCTCCTTGATGTATGCTCTGACCTTGTCAGTCACTCTGTAAGCCTTGTGCTTCACAGGAGTGCTGTCCCCGGTGTCCACATCATGGACACACTACTGAGTGACACCAGGAATCAAGGAAAACAGATCAGGGAATTGTCCCAACAATTGGCGACAATCCTGCTGCTGTTCAGGGGTCAGTGTGTCAGAGAGGACAACACCATCAACTGACCCATCTTGCTCTTTTGCATACAGGAGGTCAGGAAGAGGCTCACTCTCCTCCTCCATTCCAGCATCTGTAGCTAGGAGCATGCCCACTTCGGACCTTTCTAAGTGGGGCTTTAAACGGTTGACATGCAGGACCCGCAAAGGGTTCCTGGGAGATTCCAAGTCCACCATGTAGGTGACATCGCTCTTTTTCTCCACAACCTTAAATGGACCAGTCCATCTGTCCTTGAGCGCACAAGGTTCCACAGGGGACATGACCCAAACTTTTTGTCCAGGCTGAAGCTCTACCAGAGTGGCCTTCTGGTCGTACCACCGCTTCATCTCTTCCTGGCTGGCCTCCAGGTTTGCCTGAGCAAGATCTCTGAAGCGCCTAGTCTGGTTCCTAAAGGCCAGCATGTAACTGTATACATCCAGGGGAGGTTTCCTGGGAGATTGCTCCCAGCCTTCTTTGACCAGACTCAAAGGTCCTCTTACCGGGTGACCATACAAAAGCTCAAAGGGGCTGAACCCTAGAGACTTCTGTGGCACCTCACGGTAAGCAAACAACAGGCATGGCAAGAGGACGTCCCATTTACGCCTCATTGGTTCTTCAAGACCCATAATCATGCCTTTAAGGGTACGGTTGAATCTTTCAACCAACCCATTACCTTGAGGGTGATAAGGAGTGGTGAACTTGTAAGTTACCCCACACTCCTTCCACAGAGACTTCATATAGTTGGAAATGAAGTTGGTGCCCCGGTCTGACACCACCTCTCTGGGGAACCCCATTCGGGAAAAAACACCCATCAGTGCCCGTCCCACCACGGGGGCCGTCACCGTTCTGAGAGGGATGGCTTCCGGGTACCGTGTGGCATGGTCCACCAAGACCAGGATGAACCTGTTGCCCAGGGCTGTCTTTGGGTCCAGGGGCCCAACAATGTCAATCCCCACCCGGTCAAAGGGGGTACTGACCACGGGAAAAGGTTGGAGGGGAGCCTTCTGCTTCCGCCCGCTTTTCCCACTTGCCTGGCAAGTTTGACAGGTCTTGCAATGGATATCTGTATCCCTTCTCATCTGAGGCCAATAAAAATGGGTGACAAGCCTGTCATAGGTCTTGTCCTGCCCCAGATGTCCAGCTAAAGGAACGTCATGAGCCAAACCCAGTAGGAAGGCTCTGAAGCGCTGGGGTACCACCAGCACACGGGCTGACCCAGGCTCAGCAGCCTTAGGCTCGCTATACAGGAGGTCGTTCTCCCAGTAAACAAAATGTGACCCTGACTGATCACCTGAGGTTTGGGCTGAGGCCTGCTGCCTCATACCCACAAGAGAAGGGCACACTTTCTGTTCTGCACAGAATTCCTCCCTGGAGGGACCACCATCCTGCTGCCAATGGGTCAGCTCGGGCAGGTCTCCCAGTTCAGCAACTTGTTCACCTGTGGGTTCCAGGGCATACCCCTCAAGGTCTGCCTCCTCCTGGACCACGGGAACTACGGGGGACGGTTTCCCGCGCCCCCTGCCTCTTCTCTTCACAGCTGGGTCCTGGGCCATACTTTCAGGCTCCAGAACCCCATCAACACCCTTACTTGCTGTCATGGATCGAGTGGTTGCACACACCCACTCTGGCACACCCAACATTTTCAAATGTGTCTCCCTCTCCACCTTAGCCCAAGGGGAGTCTTCCAAATCATTGCCTAGGAGACAATCAACAGGCATGGCGGGCCTTACAGCAACTTGAAGAGTACCTGAAACTCCCCCCCATTCAAAGGAAACTTGAGCTACCTCACACTCTCTCTGGGAGTTGTCAGCAGCGATCACAGGGTAGAATGCGTGGGGAACAACCTGCTCTCGGGACACCAAGTGGCACTTGACAGCTGTCACACTTGCTCCGGTGTCCCTGAGCTTCCACTCTATGGCCATTAATGGTCACCCACTGCCTATATTTCTTAGTGTTACTAGGCAGAGGGGGTGGAGGGACCAATTCCATGTCTCCTAGAGAGACCAGGGACATCTCTGCGGGACCCTCCCCACCATGGGCAACCATCTCCTCCCCTCCCAGGGCTACACTCGCCAACTGACGGGGGGCGGCACGTGGTGGTGCACTAGGTGGTGCACTAGAGTTCTTCAAGGGACACTGAGGATCATAAAAACGGTGTCCCACCTGCTTACAAACGAAGCAGGTCATGGGGCCCCTACGAACAGGTTTACCTGTCGGGGCCTCTGATTTCTTATCTGGGGGAGGCTGGGAACCCTTCCCTTGGTTCCCTTGGGGATTACTTTGGGGCCCTCTCTGGAACTCCCTCTGTTTACCCTTGTCCCCCCCCCACTCTTCTGCTGGGGACCCTGCCCACCCTTGGCTGAGTCTCCCACTGGACCCTTGTGGACCCTGGTACTGACCCAGCGGTCTGCCTCTTCAGCAAGTTTTCTAGGGTTAGATATCTTGCTATCAATAAGGTGCTGGCGCAGCTCTGGAAAACAGTTATTAGACAAGTGCTCCCAAGCAAACAAATCATAAAGAGCATCATAACTTTCCACTTTGCTGCCCTTTACCCAACCATCCATGGCTCTACAAAAATATGACACATATTCAACCCACGTCGTACCAGGCAATTTCTTACATTCTCTAAAGGCCTGTCTGTACTTTTCTGGGGTTAGGCCATACCTTAACATTAAAGCATCTTTCATATGAGCATAAGACATCCTATCCTCAACAGGCATGTCTAACAGGGTATCTCTTCCCTCATTCACAAAGCGACCCCACAACCCCGCTCCCCAATCCTTCTCGGGGACCCGGTGGGCCAACAATGCTAACTCATATGCTTTAAACCATTGACCAATATCTTAATTCTTCTGAAAATCTTTGATCACATCTTTGGGAAAATAAAACCTACTTTCTGCAGGCACAGATGGGATGCTGCCACCAGAGGGATTCAATTCTAACTCTTTAGCTTTGAGCTCCAACTCCCTCAACTTGGTATCACGCTCAAAAGCGAACTTCTCTCTTTCAAACTCTAACCTTTTGATCTCCATATCAGCTTCTCTCCTGCCTCTTGCATTCTCTATCTCCAACTGCCCATTTATCTTAAGTTTTGCCATTTCCATGTTGTAAGCTCGCTCTTTCGCCCTTTCTTCTCTTTCTTCAGGAGAAAGACCTTTGGAGGAAACACTGCTGCCAGGAGGGGATGTGGGCCCATTCACTGGCACCTCCTCCTTCCCCTTCCCCTGTCGGTACCACCACCGGATCAGAGGAATCTCTGGCCTCTAACCAGGCCTGCAATGCTTTGAGATAATCTGGCCTCCTTGAAATGCCGGTGGTAGGAACTTGCAACTGCTTGCAAAAGGATTTCAGCTTCTTTAACGGATAGTCGTTCATCTTACTCCTATCAAATTCCTCCTCAACAACAGGCGTAGTGCCTCCAGCATTACTCATGGTCAAAACTGGCAGTTTCAAAAATCAAGTTCCAGGAAAGCGGAGAACAAAAATAGAATATCCAACCAAAACAGATTGTGGCTGCGCTATGGTCTGCTTTCACTATGTAGCGCACACTAATCACTGCACATGGGTCATAAATGCAAAGTTCAAATCCTCACCGCTGACCCACCAATGTTAGAAGCGGCTGTATCTAGTTGGCTGAGGTATACACTTCTGACAAATAGGGACACACCTTTTCTAGTCAGGGCAAGGGGATCACACACTTAGATAACCCCTGCTCACCCCCTTGGTAGCTTGGCAAAGCAGACAGGCTTATCTCAGAGGCAGTGCGTTAAGCATTTATGACCACATACAGTAATAAAGTGAATACACTACAAATGGACACGACACAGTAGTATTATAAAAATAAGGATTTTTATATAAGGCTTAGCACAAGACCAAATAACGACAAAAATATACCACAGTCTTAATAAATACTCTTGGAAGGAAAAATAGTAGTTCAAGCACGGTTTATTCTTAGCACAAAGTCTTTAGTATCAAAAGCAACTCTTCTTCTCTAAAACACAGTTCTTGGCAACAATGTAACCCACACGGGAGTCACACGACGTCTAGGCAAAGTTAATCCAAAGGTTCGGCGTCGACCGCGAGGAGCGCTACGTCGAGCCCGGAGTCTCACAGACCCCCACAACACAGTACCTTGGAAAAGTGAAGCACTCGATGATCAGCTGCGTCGAGATGTCCGGCGTCGCGTCTTCGGCGTCGATCGGGCCTCGGAGTCAGGGCGATCTGCAGCGGCGTCGACCGAAGTCAGGCGGGAGCAGCGCTCACGAGATGAAGCAGGATACGGCGTCGTCGATGTCGATGTTGCAAGAGTGAGCAGCGCTCACGGCGTCGAGAGGGCTCGAAGTCGATGCGATCAGCAGCGGTGCAGACACGAGGTCACTTGGAGCTGGAGCCGAACTCACTACTCACTGGCGTTGTTGCTGGCGTCGATCGGGCCCGGCGGCCGGCGTCGAGGAAGCGGGACACTGGAGCCGTTACTCACGATGTCGGGCTGGATTCGGCGGCGTCCGTCGGCGTCGAATTTGCTGGATTCTTTCAGAGGTGCTGGATTCACAAGTTCCAGCAAACAGCACTTTAAAAGATGAAGTCCTTTAGCCCTGTGACTTCAACAGGAGACTGGCACTCTTCCAGCCCTTGGAGATTTTCTTAGCAAAGATTGAGAGTACACACACAGTTCCTCTCTCCTGGTTCCTTGGCAAAAATAAAGAAGCAATGCAGGATTCCCCCAACAAACAGCACTCTGGCAGAAGGGGTAGGCAGTCCTTAGACCAGCAGGCTTCTTGTCCTTGGTTCAGGTTTCCTTGTCAGAAGTGATCTAAATTCTTGGTTCAGGGGTCCTTCTCTTATACCCCTTTTTGGCTTTGATCCCTTTGTCCATGCAGGGGAATTTCCCCCCATCCTGGGTTTGTTGTGGGTGTTGCCAGGCCGAAGCACCTGGCCTATTCACTGTGCAGGGCAGAGTCTTCAGCCGCCCAGCAGGAGCGGAGCCAGCATTGTCACTGACAGGGGCAGGGCCATCAGTTGCCCGGCAGGAGGTGGGCCAGGAAAGTCCCAGGCAGGCACAGAGTCATCAGTCGCCTGGCAGGGGGGCAGAGCCAGCATTGTATCAGGCAGGGCAGGCTATCAGGAGCTACTCTTCCCCTACTCTCAATGCAAATGCCCCACTCATCCCACACTGACTCATTCAGACCTCTGGAGCCACCCAGCTCCTGTCACACGCACACCAGAACCAGCAGAGACCGGTAGACAGTTAGACAAGAAAATAGCTACTTTCTAAAAAGTGCTATTTTCAAACACAGAGTCCAAAAACCATCCACCCAAACGGATGCGTTATTAAACCCTGAGTTCAGGGATACCAAACTCGACATTGCACCATGCTCCCCGAGGCCGCTAGGATTATAGCATTAATAATCCTGGCAGCCCATTCTAACTGATGGAGAGCAGGTTACCTTACACTAGTGAAAAACGAATATGGCTGTAATTCACTATTAGGACATGCCAACCTTGTCAGGCTTGTCCTACCTTATGCTTACAATGCACCCTGCCCGTGGGCCTACCATAGGGGTGACTAACATGAAGTTAAGGGAAGGTTTAGGGACTGGCAAGTAGGTGTACTTGCGCAGTCTGCGTGACAGTACCAGACTGCACGTGGTCTAGCAATGGTAGACCTTCAGGCATACTTTTACTAGGCCGCTCTTGTGGGTGGCACAACACGTGCTGCAGGCCCACTAGCAGCATTTGTATTTACAAGCCCTGGCACTCCTGGTGCACTCTACTAGGGACTGACAGTAAACCAAATAAGCCAAACATGGAATTCAATCAATACAGCAATTTCACATAGGGAGCACTTGCACTGTGGCACTGATCAGCAGTGGCACAGTGCCCAAAGCAATATACCAGCAAAAACATCGTAAACAGAGGAGGCAAACAGAAAAATTGGAGGAGAGACTCATGCCAATGATGCCAGGTCTAACACGATGCAAAATTTAGCAAACCATGGGAAATGTAAGCAGGAACAACATGGTTACCTTAATGCTTTTGCACTCACTATTCAGAAATCAGTGAGTGCTTTTGCCTGAAAAGTTAAGGACACGACTACAGGGCCCTGAATGGACCCATTTCAATGGCCATTGCTTATATCCTTACAAAACCTAAGCAGTATGGTAACAAGACCATGTAACTGGACGCAGAGCCGCAGCACACATTTTGTTTTCCAATCCACACATTGCAGTACCTCCAGGATTGGTGCACTAGTTCCAAGTCCAGGGAAAACAAAGACAAGAAAATAAAAATAGCGCTTCACTGGCAAACTCTGTAAAGGTGGTGCTAATGGGTTTCAGTGTGAATTAAATCAGTTTGGCCAGTTTGCTACCACTCTGTCTTACTTTATTTAGTTATTTATCTATTTTTCATATTTTTAGCCTTTTATTCCCAATGCTGCACTTTGGAATTAAAATGTGAGAAAAATATGACATTTCCAGCAAAAGTGTCTTTATCTTTTGGATCCATTTCACAGGGAAGCAAATAAAAGAAAGGAGAAGAAAGAGAGTGAAGAGAGTGAGAACCCCGTCTTGACGTCACAGTTTTCATAGGCGTCCACAGGGGGGGCAAGGAGGGTCGCTCCGGGGGGAGGGGGGCAAGCGCCCCTCCTTGCCCCCCCCCCCCTGCGGACGCCCATGGTCGTGTCATAAGTCATTTATTATTTAAGGCTGTAAAAACCAAAGATATGGTTCATATATCATATACCAATTCTAAGGATAGCTTATAAAAAAGCTATTCTGCTTGCTAAAAAAGAGTGGGACGAACAAAGGTGGAGGGTCCTGTTGGACACATGTTCTGCTGGTGGCTCGTCGAAATTCTGGGCCTTGGTGACTCAGGATCATTCAAGAGCCACACAGAACCTGGATAATAATATGGCCGCCTCTGACTGGGTAAAATAGTTTGGCAGGTTATATGCTGGCAAATTTGAGGACCTTCCAGTACCAAAAGATGCTAGACTGTCCCAGACACTATTTAGCAAAACGCCAATGTTTGAAATAGCAGATATCATTCGGGCTTTGAAATGCAGATATCATTCAGGCTTTGAATTCTACCTCACATGGGCGAGCAGCTGGCCCGGATGGCGTTCCTGCAATTTATTTTTTAACTAATATAGAATTCTAGTCTCATTACATATTAGCCTTGGCTAATGTAATTAAAGCGGGCCCCCATGCCTGACTCATGGAAAGGTGCTATGGTATCACCCATATTTTAAAAAGGGAGCCGTTCCTTACTATCTAAGTATATGCCAATAAGCCTTATAGATTGCATTCAGAAATGTTGTCAGTGCCTACTAAATAATATACAAAATTAACATCCTTAGCCCAGTTTTAGCAGGCTTCTGCACTAGGGTATCCACTACCGACCAGGCCTTTCAATTTATGCTAGTACACTGGAGAACTGAATTAATCCGTGGTGGCAGTTTGTATGTCGAGTTTGTCAACCTAAATTCAGATTTTGATTTTAAGACTTAGTATAGTGAAATATGAAATTAATTTGAGAAGTGGACATGTTAGTCTGTTATTTGGATTGAAAAGGATAGTGGAGGAATAGAAGAGGGAAGGATTTAGAGCACATAGAAGAAGCAGGAGGCTTGGGATGAGTAAAAGGTAGGTGGAGGGAGAAGAATCAGAGGGAAGTGTTTTGAAAGGCTTGTTTGGGATTTCTAAATAGTAAAGAGGTATAGGATGATGCAAGGATGGGTAGAGTAGGGAAGAGTCTTGAAAGGGTTATTATGGGGATCATAGTAGTGCTATGAGGTTTGGAATGAAAGAGAGTGGTGGTGGATGATATATTGACAGAGGTATCCGGTGAGAAATAGGACTATACATTAAAATAGTAGTACAATGAGGTTTTAGATGAATCAGAGAGCTGAAGTAGAGGATATATTGAGTACGATGTAGGATGAGAAATAGGGTAGTGCATTGGATATGCTGAAATAGAAGAAAAATAATAAATATATAGTTACATAAGTACAGGGAAGATATATATACATACGGAAATTAGTATATGTAGATTAAAGATGCATTTAATAAACTCTGGCTTCCAAGTGTTGTTGGGGAAACAACCTTTACAACGCAACCATTACATCGCACCACACTTACAACGCAGGCATTACATCGCAACATCCTTTACAACGCATGACACTACAATGCAGGCATTACAACGTATACCATTACAACGCATGACACTACATCGCATGTCACTACAACGCAGACATTACAACGCATACTATTGGAGTTAGAATAGTAATTTTTAATCCCTACACTATCCAAAACCCTACTGTTGCACCCCCTGGAGTTAGAATAGTAATTTTTACACCTACACTATCCAACACTTACCCTACTGTTGCAACTCCTGGAGTTAGAATAGTAATTTTTACCCCATACTATCCAATACTTACCTTAAATGCAATGTAATGGTATGCGTTGTAATGGTATGCATTGTAAAGTTAGTATGCGATGTAATGGAATGGGTTGTAAAGGTAGTTTTTTTAAATGCGATGTAGTGTCATGCGATGTAATGAAATGCGTTGTAGTGGATGTTGTGATGTAAAAACTGTGTTGTAAGTGCATGCGTTGTAACTGTATGCGTTATAACATCATACATTCGTTTTGTTGTACTTTAAATTAATGTATTTAGTTTTTTTGTAATTTAATAGTGAAGCAATTGTAGATAAATAGTTACGATAAAAGATTTACTTTCTTATGCAGTCACGTATATACATGTTAAAACCTAGAATAATATAACAATCAGTAATATGTACATTTGTTAACCCCTTCCATGCTCATGACGAGCCCAGCTCGTCATGAGTCACAGTGGAGCTGTGCTCATGACGAGCTGGGCTCATCATAACGGCCGTGGCACGCCCACACGCAATTGATTCCCCGCCTGCAGCGCCTCCCTCCCCCCAGCCCCCGCGCCGAGGTGGAATTACCCCCACGGCGAAGAGGTTAAGCAGAACTAACGAATATCTATATTTTTAGAAACATATGTTTTATACACGTTTATACAAAACAATACACATATATAGGTACATAGCTATAGTGCAAATAAAGGCTTATCTGAGATGACATGAAGAGGTATATACTGTATTTTACTGTTTGTGTATGGTGATTATGTGGGTAAGTGCCAATTCTTGAGTTGTTTTCTTAAGATAAGGTGGTTATCCATGGATCTTATGTGGGGGTAAAGAGTTCCATAGCTGCTTGAACAGAGAAGGATGTGCCACCCAAGTTTATTTTCTTGTACGTTGGAATTTTGAGGCGAAGTGCCTCTCTAGAGGGGAGGTTCCTTTGTTAAATGTGTTTGGTGATTTTATTCCTGATGAAGAGTGGTCCCGCTCCATGTATTGCATAGTAGGTGATACAAACCAGGTTGAACGTGGATCTTCTGGCAACCGGTAACCAATGCAGGGCGTTCAAGGCAGGGGAGATGTGCTCTTGTGGCTTTTTATGTATGAGCAATCTGGCAACTGAGTTCTGAATCCGTTGTAGACTTTTCACAGTCGTTAAAGGTGATCCGTGGCACAAGCTATTAGCGTAATTGAGTTTGGACAGAGCAAGAGAGATGGTAGCCTGGACCTACTGTGGAAATTCCAAATGGGGGAAGGTTTGTTGCAGAGTTTTTATAGTAACAAAGCTTAATCTCGCTATATTTTCCACTTGGGCATTCATTGATAGCTTGGAGTCCATGGGCATTCCAAGGTTTCTTACATCCTTTGACATTTTTAGTGGTGTTCCCAGATCATCAGGCTGCGGGCGGGTGGATCATAATTTTTCCAATCGCCACGCGTGAGTATTTCCATTTTGGAAGCATTCAATTTGAGATGGATGACGTGGAGCCAGCTGAAAATAGGTGATTTTTCAATGTCTTTGGGGCAATCTAGGGGAAGGAGTATTTGCTTATCATCTGCATAGTTATGGCACGTGAGGTGAAATTTATTGATCAGTGCCGGTAATGACTCCATGGAGATGTTGAAAAGAATGGGCGAGATAGAGCCTCGAGGGACCACGGCTTTCGTGAAAGGGTGTATGGATGACATTAGTTCTATTACAAAGGTAGGATGTGCTCCAGTCTAGAGCAGTCCCCTCTATGCCAGCTTCATGGAGTCTTTGTATCGGAGTGTCATGGTCAACCGTGTCAAAGGCAGCCGTAAGGTCCAAGAGAAGTAGCACAGCGACCCCAATGCAGTCAACTGTGTTCTTCATGTCATCTCAGATTGCAACAAGGGCAGACTCTGTGCCTCTTCCTAGACTGAATCCCTTTTGGAAGTCTGAAAGTATGTGGTTACCTTTAATGAATTGTGACATCTTGGCGAATGCTGCTCTTTCTATCAGTTTGTAGTTGTCAGAGTTCAGCGGGTTCAAGTTAGTTTTCTTCAGTAATGGACATTTGTATGAGTTTTTGGGTTTGTCTTGACATTTTCCGGTAGATAAGTTATGGTTGATGATTCTTCTTACTGGTGTGGCAGCAGAGGTTGTTAGAAGAATTGTCTTGAAGGTTTGCGGTGAACAGGGGTCAGAAGGGCAGCTGGCAGGACTGCTTGCTTTGACCAGGTCCATAAATTCATCATATGAAATATGTTCAAAGGTACAGAGAGGCTGGGACATAATCTTCAAGAGGCTTCCTTGCAACAGCCCACAGACCAAAACCAACTGGGCCCACTTGAGCCCTGCTGCCGGCCTCTGTTGCTGGAAGACCTGTATTGAACTCCTTGGATGGCATCAGAGTGAGCTCCTCCTGAAACAAAGGTGAAGATATAAAAGATTGGGCAATGTGAAGTGGCCTGTTCGTGCCAAGAATCGACCACCAATGCAAACTTCCAGTGAGACCTGCTCTTCGCGTCAATATCGAGAGCATGCATCAACTGCCAACACGAAAGCTAATCACGCACTGAGGCTTTGCGCTAGGCAGCAACTGTCCGCGACGTCCTATCTGCTCCTTTCACTGACAGCATCCTCCTTGTGGCCCCTGCAAGCAGAAACAGGACTTGAGAAGGTAACTGTTCAGTGGGACAAGCCTGCAGGGGTGTAACAAACGTCACTGAAAACCCCTGTTGTGGGGAAGAGGGAGGTAACGCTCTAGGAGGTGGGCCCTTCAAGTGGGGTCACATTCAGTCCAGATGGGATACTTGGAGACCCCTCATTACATTATGCATGGGACCTCATCAATTTACGTTACCTCACTGCTAACCTGGTACCTATTTTTGACACACGCTCCATCGTGGTCAGCCTGAACTTGTCCCTTTGCTCCAGTCCAGTACGACCAGATAACCGTGAGTGGCACTTTATGGTTCTTGATTCTATTTTAACCTAATAGTTTAAAAACTCATATCTCCAGTTCTACTGATTGGATTTTTGTCATTTTGAAGCTGTTCTATTTATCACAAAAATACTCTATTTTCTAAATGGATTTTGGATTTTTCTTGTCTTGTGTTTTCCACTTTATAACAGTTTTAGTGCTGCATAAACATTTCACACATTGGGGTTCGCCCTCACAAGGACCCATTTCAACTAGTAACCCAATTTCTTACAAGGTGGTGATAGCAGAAACATGATGTATTCAGGAATTTCCGGGCCTTACTACGGGGCTGACATAGAGCTTGACAGACAAGTTACTCAGTCACAAAGATGGCAGATAGCTGTCTGCCTTATTACAAGTGCATAATATAATATGACATATAATAGGAGGGACAGGACATCCATCACGTGTGACGAAGTAAATAGTCCTCCAAACTCTAAATCAGGCGCTAAGTCATGAACGGCATTACATCAACAATGGAAGCATCAAGAAAATGACCTTTCTGCCGAAAGCCTAATGACAGAACCCACATTGTTTACTCTTGTTTAGCTAATTGACAGAATCCTTCTTTACAGTACACAAGATTTTTATGTTACATTCAGCCAGCTCGCATGTAGGGTGATACGCTTTTACGTTATGCAACATAGGGCTATTCAGAGTGAAATAGAGAGCTGCAGAGAAGAGGCTCAGTTTTTTATAAAGACTAGGACATGTACTCAAACTGTTGTTGTCGATCGGAGTACCAGTAAGGTGAAGAGCATGCTCCTGCTATGAAAAAAAAGAGATGTTGCTGCTCTCAATGTAATTCTGCAAAGTGCAAGGGTTTCCTCATCCAATAATTCAGAAAGGTTTTATCTAGGAAGTCTTATCTACATCCTCTTCATGAAGTATAACAAAGGAATTTTTTTATTATTACTGGCCTCAAGGTCG
Organism: Lissotriton helveticus; assembly: GCF_964261635.1. Taxonomy (NCBI): domain Eukaryota; kingdom Metazoa; phylum Chordata; class Amphibia; order Caudata; family Salamandridae; genus Lissotriton; species Lissotriton helveticus. The sequence goes on from NC_136061.1 coordinate 538,304,154, forward strand.
CCTGGGGTTGACAGTTTGGTGTTGAATATATGAAACGATTACCTTTGTAGTGATTCCAGTATTTTCCTTTTTTTGTAGTAATTGGTTAGGTCCCGCTCTTTAGGATATAGCAAAGTACAAAAATAAACCTTTTTAAATTAAATGTGACTCTGTCTTAAATATGTGAAAGGCCCTTAGTCATGAGCCACCTCTTCATCAGCCTGTTCCCGTTTCATATGTGGCCAATAACAAACTGCTTTTTCCCCTGGTTGTATGTGGGCAACTGAGGTTGAAGCATATTATATGCTAAAGAAGGTATCTTTGTCAGTGTTGAAAAGGAAAGAAAGTAAGGACAGTTAGTACCTGAATTATTAGAAAGCTACTTTTCATTACTCCAAACACTATATCCCCCCTTCATCGAGTCTATTAGCAACAGAATCCAAAGAATATAAGTAATGGAAGACGTGACATTATATTGGCCAGGATTTAGTGATAAAGATAACACCGAAACATGTGGCTAAATGAGGCCTCAAGACATATGCTCATCTATGGAGCTTCAGTCACCTTTAGCACCCATTGCACTATTCATCAAACCTTTCCTTCAGCACTTGCTTTGGGGGTGTCACCCTCTTTTCACGTATATTCACCCTCTTGACAAGCAAAATGCCTAACAGTCTTTTGAGAACTATCACTCTCCAGTATTGGTCATTCTGTATTCAAGGTCTCTTTGACTTTATCCTCAATTGAGAGTGAACAGGTTGACAAATATGTGATTGGGATTCTTAAGTGGCCCTGGGGGTGGAAAACGAGGGAACTGAATGGCTGCCCAGGGTTTAAGTTTTACATGTCCTGGTAATGAAAAACTCCTAAATTTGTTTTTCACTACTGTGAGGCCTGCCTCTCCAACAGGATAATATTGGGTTGCCTTACTGCATTTAATAAGTGCTAACGTTTGATTGGGAACAGGTAAACATTGTGTGTTTGGTATCTGAGAAATTGTAATTTTGAACACCCTTTAATAGTAAAGTCGATTTTTAGGTTACAATGTTGAATATGCCAGTTTTAGAAACTTGAAATCTTCCTGCCCTATTTTGGTGCCTACAGCCTGTTAATGAGTCAAATGACTGGGTGTAGCTGGCAGTTGGACTTTGTTTACTCTTCCCAGCCAACCAAACAATATTGGGATTAGGTGTGCCTGGATGGGCCATCAAGTGGCAGGACAAGGGCAGAGCCTGGAACAGCCCCACTTGCCAATGAATAAGCTCTGCTCTGCCTTTACACAAAGGACTTGTCATCCCTGCATTGTTGATGTAGCCAGCTTGGAGCCAGGTTTAAGGAAACAAGGTCACCCCCGTAGCAGGACCGGGGGTAAAGTATGATACTTTTGGAAACAGTGGTCTAAGGAGAGGCATATGGGGTCCTCCAGCAGCCTGGGCTGGGTAATTTTAAGAAAATAAATGAATCAGTTTAAACACTTTCTTAAGGGGTCCTAGGAGGACTGAATTACTTCAAATGCACAGACACAAGATTTAGGGTGGTTATGACAACAAATGTATTATCTCCATAAATTGGCTTATCATATACTTTCTTTGTGGTATGTTGTGCTCACAGAAGCATTAAAAGTGCGTGAAGTGAAGGTGTGTGGGTGACATTAAAATTACATTGCATTGTACAACAATCTGGTTTTTCAAAACTCCACAATTAAATGAGAGCAATACTGGAGTTTTTTGTTGGGATGGTCGACGGCGTTTCGATCTCAGAGTACTGAGATCATCATCAGGACGTGAGCCTGTGAGCACTAACAATCCTGTCACTGGTTGTGGCTGGATTGGTGTTAGTAATCCGAGGAGGTAACTGATGGGTAGAATATCTTCAATTGGCGCTGTCACTCGTGCACGAGATCCCCTTGGAAAAAGGTTTGAGAGACCCGGGGGGTCAGGGGGAGACGGCCAAGTGGGGACCGGGAAGATGTAGGTCCGGAAATGATTCACTTGTGTGTAGAAGATTAAATCTGCAGGTGAGGACCGGCGTAGCCCATGTCCATCCAGGAATGAATCCTGGCTGTCTCCCCTGACCCCCCGCAGCTTGGAGCCAGGGCAGGGGAGTCCGGAAACTTCAAGCGCTTCTAAGGGAATTCTCTACCAAGCTCTCCTTCTTCAAAAGAAGGCACCATACATAAAAATAGGACCCTAAGACCCACACTTCAGTTCAATTTCAGGACATAAGGAAAGACTCTCAGAGGACTGCCTGCTGCTGTGTACTCCAAAAGACTGCTTTGCTGTGCCTGGACATACTGCTTTGCTGCCTGGAGGCTGCCTTGAACTCTGGGAGTCCGTCCTGCTGCTTCTGCCCTGTTTCATCTTTTGAACCCAGGACTACCAATGTGACTTCAAAGGCTAGTTGGCTGGCCTCCCGATCAGAGCCTCAGGGACAGAAAAGGCTCCAACAACCTTGAACCCGCACCCTGGCCTAGCCTGAGTGAGTCTTAACTCCCCACATTGCTTCCCTTCTGTCTTGGACTCTTGCTGGTGGTGCTAAAACTGTCCATATTGCCGAAAATCCCAAACTTGGGACTTAAGAAATGTGGATAAAAACAAATCTGAGAACCGAGAGAAGATAGGGACCAACTTGCTCATCTATCTGCCAAAGGTGCATCGCCAGTTGGCCTGACTACACGGTAGCTCCTGCTACGTTCTTCTCCGCAACAATAAATCCTGTTCAACCGTCCTTCGGCAAATGGATATCCTGCCTCGTGGAACTCTCATTGGCTAGAGCCTCAAGTCTCTTCTTGCTGGAGATTTACAACTTCTAAAAAAGAGACCAAGTACGAACATAGGAATCTTCACCATGACTTCAGGCAGCAGCTCCCCGATAATGACGTTTACTACACGGAGACCGTTTGAACACTTACCCAACTGAACTTTACCTTCTCAGAACAATTTTTTTGTGGGATTTCTTCTAAGTCTGAAGATAAGCGCCATCTGGGCCCAGTTCACTTTTTGTATTCAACTCGCGCTCCATCGTGGTCAGCTATATTTTCCTACTTTGACCCAGTCTTGGGTGACTAGATATGAGAGTTTATGTCTTTTGGGCACTCTTTTTTTCCTTAACCTTTAAAAATCCATAACTCTAGTTCTACCAATTGGATTTTTTGTTGTTTTGGTTTCAAATAATTTATTACAATTTACTCTATATTTTTTAAATTACTTTGTGATTTTGCTTGTGTTCTCACTTTACTACTGTTTGTGTGCTGCATAAATACACATCAAACCTGACTGCTTTTGGGTCAAGCTACCAGAGTGTTGTCACAGGTTCATTTAGTGAATTTTGTGGTTCACCTTGAAAGGGATTGTAGCTGTTGCTTGAACAGAGGTCACCCATGGTTGTTACATGTAGGCTGGGGCTGGGTCAATGTGCAAATTGGTTGCAATAAGGACACCTTGCAAGTCTGTATCACTCAAGGTCAGTCTCTAACTAATAAATATCATCATATCAGACTGCACTGGATATATATGCGGTGGTCGCTGATCATATGTATTGGCTTTGCCTTGGTATGTGGAGATTCTTCCTTCAATTGTGGGCTCTATTTGCCATTTTGGGCTATATCTATACATGATGATGGTGGCTGGGCAAATGATCGGGTTCTGTCTTCAAGGTCGATAGCCACATGATGTCACTTTGTGTGATTTCATCATGGAGTCAAAAGGCTTGTGATGAATTGACACTCATGAGCCACTGGGAATTTACTTGCCATTACCTTCTACAGCTCAACTGCTTTTACCCACGTTTGGTACGGAAACTCTATTCTACCCATATTGATCTAGCTCTTCTCTTGTGAAATCTTAGAAGATCTTCCCCAATAGTACTGTTTTTAAAATAGTAAAAAAAATATTTTGCACATGAATAAGGACTAAACACAGTTAAAAATGAAGTGGTTCAGCCGTTGATACTGGAGTTTACTCGTTCGCTCACTGGACTACTCTGTATCCCTGCCATGAGACACGTGTTTGTATGCTGATAAAAATGTTTAAAAAATAAAATAAGGACGTGGTTTGGAGGAGGTGTAAGCTAGCGTTTTGAAAATGCCACTGCCTAGAATTCCTTTTCATTTCAGCAAGCACACATACTGAATTATACAGAGCTAATTTATACGTACCCAAAAGAAAGTTGCCACAGATCTAAAACGGCTGCCATAGTAGGATTTATTAAGTTCAAATTTTCCTTTATAAAGTTGAGATTTGTCAAAAACGACTTGTTCCAAGGTTTTGGTACAACCGCCAGTCTGTAAAATAAGAAACTGTTTCAATGTAAAGCTTTTCAGATAGGTTAATATTTTAATGGTTTAATTTAATATTATGTGGCATAAAATGTAGTTATTGAGTAACATTTGAGAAACAGCATTTTCAGTTCAGTTACTAAAATGTCATAACTGGGAATCAAATGAGTATGATAAATAACAACATTTGTTTCAAGGCCATCACTTCTTATACTTAAGGCAGAATACATCGTTCGCCAGGAACAGAGCCAGAAATTAGTGTATCCAAAGTCCCATGCCACTTAAACTTAACTGGACATATCTCTGTTGTATAATTGTTGATTCACAAAACCGGGTGGAGGGACTAGAGTTTATAGTATCATGGCAACTTTTTAAATGTAAATGATATCAACAAGATTAGCATGTTTTGGACCCTCCAATATTTCTGAAAGACGCCCTGCTGACCAGCCAACTGTTGCCTCTCTGACACCTACCCCTTCCCAGATGTAAACATTTCCAATTCTAGAGTTCCAGGTGCATCTTCAAACACTTTCTATTATTTAGTAAAGGTACATACGCTGTTATTTTGCAAAAGAAATAAGTTACTTGCCTTTGGTAACGCATTATCTGGTAGAGACAATATCTAGCTGCAGATTCCTTACCTTTGAATTTCCCAGGTGTCAGACTGGATCCGGATACATTTGCGTGAGTAGTACCCCAGCGTGCAATCCGGTGGCTCCATTTGGCTACGTGTGACGTCGCTGGTTGTGACATTGCGGTCACCTATATAGGTGCCACCCAGGTGCGCAGATGTCAGTTCCTTTTTACTTTTCCACACCAGAAGCGCAGAGCCATGAAGTGAACTGACTTGTGTGTGTCACAACTAAGACCCTGAAAAGGGAGAAACCCTAGCCCTAGAAAATGATCTGCAGGGCAGGGAGGTATGGGAGGATCTGTAAGGAATCTGAATCTAGATATTGTCTCTACCAGATAACGCGTTACTGAAGGTAAGTAACTTGCTCATCTGACTTCTAGCTGCAGATTCCTTACCTTCTAATTGATAGCCAAGCCATACCATCTTGGCGGTGAGATGAGGGCAGATATGCTATTTTAAAAAGTCCTGCAGGACCGAACGGCCAAAATGCCCGTCCCTACAGACCTAACTGTGCAAGCAGTACTGCTTGGCAAATGTGTGCGGAGATGCCCAATTTGCTGCCTGGCACATATGCAAAAGAGAAACCCTACAAGCCAGTGCCATGGTCGCAGCCTTCCCCCTGGTGGAATGAGCTCGGAAGCCCTCCGGGTGCTGGTTCCTAGTCAGGGCATAGCAGATTTTAACACAAATGACGACCCAGCACGAAATGGTTTGTTTCTGCACTGCCCAATTTTTATTCAACTCCCACATAACTCACTAAGAGTTGGTCGTTCACCCGGAACTCTTTTGTGCAGTCAAGGCAGAACAACAATGCTCTTTTTGGGTCCAAATGGGGGAGACACACCTCATGCTTTTTTTTTTTTTTTAAATCTGTTTATTAACAGGATTATTAGAGCAAGATTACATTGTCAATAGTATAACATCAAACAGGATCAAGACCGCTCCATCAATCTCAGTAACAGTACGTATATTAAACATTTTAAGGCTTTCGTAGTGTCATCAGACAATCCAAGAATCCCCGGAAGAACTATAGAAAAACCCACCCTCCACCCACAGAAAGTCCCCCCCTAGACACTCCCATCAAGCTAGTGCATATAGTAGTCAGTACCAGGGCGCCCCCTACAGGCAGAACAATTCTACAACTCATATGTTCGTGTTTTACACAACTAGACAATGGTACAAGCATTTGTAGCACAAGTCAACTCGTGCCTCAATTTAGTGCAACATGGTCATGCGAGGTGCATGGAGGCCCTTCAACAGTTTCGCTCAGTACAGATTACAGCATTGAGATATCAGACTCTTCATCACCCCCTGATTCCAACCTCCCTAATAAGGTAAACCAATCCAGTGAGATCGGTGTTTTTCTGAGGCCTCTGCGTTCCTCACGTTGTAGCGCCGCACCCTCTGCCTTACCCCATCGCATTAGTTCCGTTTTCCACAAGTCAGGGTCAGGTGGCGTGTGAGACTTCCACCTCATTGTAATGGCACGCTTCGCAAGCAGTATTGCTATATCAGTAAAACGTGATGCCACGCCTCTCTTACGCGCCGTAGGACCCAACCCCAGGAGCGTGTATTCCATGGTGAGAGGTTGCATCAATGCACCTGCGTCCGTAAGCGTGTCATTAACAGTAGTCCAGAAATAGCCCCGTTTGAGGCAACTCCACAACATATGTGTCAGTGACGCATCATCCAAAGCGCATCTAGGGCAGGTGTCAGCGGCGTTGGGGAACATGGTATGCAATCGGCGTGGCGTTAAGTAAGCTCTATGCAGGACCATTAGTTGGATAAATTTAAATTTAGGGTTTCTAGCTACCTTTTTGGGGAATTGAAGGATCCTCTCCCATTCTTTGTCCCCTAATGGCCTCCCAATATCCTCTTCCCACTTGGTCCTGAGAGGTGACAGTGAAACCGCTCGTCCCGCTCTAATGCCAGCAGTGAGCCATTTTGTGAGATGGCTTCCCATTCCCATGAGGTACTGCATTGTCAGCAAGGGGTTCGTGGGTGGTTCTACCCCCTCAGGCGCCCAATGTCCTAGTACGTAGCGGCGGAGGCTAGCATGCATAAGGAACGAACCCCTGGGTACGTCATGCGCGGAACTTAGGTCTTCAAATGATAACATCCGCCCGTCTGACACTCCTCATGCTTAAAGGGATGCTGGGGAGCAAAAAATGTGGGCCGTGTGACCAACTGACTCAGATGGAATGGGGTCACCTCCTTTGGATGGAATGTGGCACCGGTGAGAAGCATGTCATCAGATAGGGAGGCTTGAATTACAAAGCCTGTAATTCACTCACCCTCCGGGCAGATGTTATCGTCACTAGAAAAGTTGTATTGATGGTAAGCAGTCGGAGGGGACAATTCTGTAAAGGTTCAAAGGGAGCACACATGAGATATGTGAGAACCAAATTGAGGTCCCAATGTGGCATGATAATGGGTGTAGTGGAAGGGAAACATCCATTACAACGCAGTCATTACATCGCACTGCTTTTACAACGCAGTTGTTACAACACAACTGCCTTTACATCGCATGCCATTATAACGCATGCCATTACAACGCATGCCTTTACAACGCATGCCATTACAATGCATTATAAAGTAAGTAATAGAATTTTTTTTGTTTTGGGGTGGGTATGGATTTTGGGGTAGATGGGAATAGTAATGTTTACCCCTACACTATCCAACACTTTCCCTGCTGTTGCAATCACTGGAGTAAGAACATAAATGTTTACCCCTACACTATCCAACACTTACCCTACTGTTGCCCTAAAAGTATTGTGCGTTGTATTGGTATGTGTTGTAATGGAAAGTGTTACAATGGTTGTTTTAAAAATTTGCTGTAATGGCATGCCTTGTAAAATCATGCGATGGTAGTTGCGATGTAAAAACCATGTTGTAAAACCATGCGTTGTAATTGTTTGTATTGTAACATCATATATTCTAGATGGAAACATATGTACAAGCGTTTAAGAACCTATTTACAATAGGGGATTTAAACAAGTAGTTGGTCCGGCAGCCGCAAGAAAGCGGACGGACCAGAAAGATAACCCTTGAGAATACTCAAAGCAGAGCCCTGCCGGGCAAGGGTAAGTATATTAGAAAGAGAAGCAGACAGAGATAAAAAAAAAAATTCGGTACAATATTTTCAATTCTTGGCCAACCACAGGCATATACAATCTTAGTGGAAGCCGTCTGGCCACCAAAATAACATTATACACTTCTGGAAGAAGGTCTAAAGCTATCTACTGTCGCCACTGAATCTCCACTCAAACAGGCGGAGTGTTGACAGGTTTGGATGGAGGACCCTCCCCTGCTGCTGCTGTGACTGAAGATCCTTGCAAAGAGGCACGCTGATCAGAGGATTGATGCTCTTTCAAAGAAGCTCTGGATTCCACTCTCCATGCCCAGTTCACAGCCACAAGAATGACTTGGACCCAGTCGTTCTTGATCTTCTTGAGAACAATGGCAGAAATGGTAAGGGCAGGAAGGCATACAGGAGGCCTGAGCTCCACTCGCTATGAAAAGCGCCACATAGCAATAGCCTCCTTGGAAAATCCAGCGCACAACAATGCTGACATTGCACATTCTCTTCGATGCAAACAGATCTAACCAAGGCTCTCCCCACAGCTGAAAGAGACATTGTGCCACCTCCAACTGGAGATGCCATTTGTGATCCACTAAGCATTCATAAAACCTTCAAGGTATTGAACCACTGTTCCAGCCATGTCCAGAGATGCAGGGCCTCTCAATAAAGGGTCCACAACTACACCCCACCCTGCTTGTTGCAGTATCACATGGTGGTGGTGTTGTCGTGAACACCTGCACTAACTTCCTCTTGACAGAGGGAAGAAATTCTTTCAATGCTAGCCTGATCACACGAAGCTCAAAAAAATTGATATGAAGCCCCGACTCAGCCGGATACCAGTGTCCCCTGATTTATTTATTTATTTATTTTATTTATTTAAGAGGTTTTATATAGCGCTGGCTGGACCCAGGAGTATCAGAGCGCTTTACAAGGTGTTTCCATACAGGTACAGTGTGTATAAGCACAGACAACGGAATAATAAAAGAACAAGTCCACATAGGATACATGACATCTAGATAAAAAAGTAAAAACAATTGCTAGACACTATGAGTCATACAAAATAGCGGTCACAGTTTGGCGGGAAGCCTCACTTAGGTATACAAAAACATGCAAGAGAACTGACTGTCATGAGGAGGGGAGGTAAGGTGGTCAGATAGAAGGAAAGGGAGTTGGCCAGGCGGGATGGTCACAAGTCATATGCAGAGCAGATAGGTGGGGTGATGCAGAGGGGCGAGGCTACCAGGGAGGGATTAGAAACCCCAGTATTTATTAAGGAGAAGAAGTTTGAGTTCTTTTTTGAAGCTGGGGTAGGACTGGTTACAGCGGAGGTCTTTAGGGAGGGCATTCCAAATAAGTGGGGCATTGCCTGAAAATGAGCGTGACTGAGTGGAATTCTTTTTCTGAATGGGGGGAATAAGTAGGAGGGTGTTGGAGCTTCTCAGTGATCGCGTGCAGCCTGCTTTGGTCAGTTTATTGGAGAGGTATGCCGGTGTGTTTTGGTGGAGGATTTTGTGCGTAATGCAGGCGGTTTTATATGTGGATCTACCTTCAATGGGGAGCCATTTAAGGGATTTAAGGGCGGGAGAGATGTGGTCAAATCGTTTGCAGTCCGTGATAAGCCTAGCTGCGAGGTTGAGCACAGATTTAAGAGGTGCCAGGTGGGTTTTGGGAATTCCGGTGAGGATGGCATTGCCGTAATCAATGCGCGATAGAGCAAGCGATTGGACTGCCAGTTTAAAGTCATCAATTGGGATGAAGGGCTTAATTTTCTTAAGGTTACGGAGGGTAAGGAGGGCTCCTTTGGCAGAGTTGTTGATGTGAACGTTGAGAGTTAGTCGGTTGTCAAGAGAGATGCCCAAGGATTTGACTGAGGTGGCTAGGGACAGGGAGCAGTTGAGGGCGTTAAGGTCTGTGATCCACTTTTGAATGGGGAGCTGGTTGTTTTTTGGGGAGAAAAGAATAATTTCAGTTTTTTTTGGGTTAAGTTTGAGATGGTTCGAGTGGAACCAGGCCTGAATTTTGATGAGGGTGTTGTTGAGGTGGAGGATGTCAGCATGGGTTTTTATCTTATGGTAGAGTTGTGTATCGTCAGCGTAGAGGTGATAGTTAATCCCTGCTTGTTTGAGAATGAGGGTGAGAGGTTCCATGAAGAGGTTAAAGAGAGAGGGAGATAGTATGGATCCTTGTGGAACTCCTAGAGAGATGGGGGAGGGGTTCGAAAGGCAATTGTGGATTTTAATTTGCTGAGCGCGGTGCTGCAGGTATGAGACAAACCAATTATGAGTCATGCCATTAAGGCCGAATCGTTCTTTAAGGACTTTGAGAAGAACAGAGTGGTTAACAGTATCGAACGCTGCGGAGAGATCAAGGAGGATCAGTAGGCTAGATTCGCCATTGTCAAGGGAGTGGTGAATGTCATCTATAATGTTAAGCATGGCGGTTTCGGTGCTGCAGCCTTTCCTGAAGCCAGATTGAAGAGGGTCAAGTAAGTTAAAAAGTTCAATGTGTCTGTCAAGCTGAAGAAGGACACATTTTTCAAGGGCTTTCGAGAGGAGGGGCAAGTTGGAGATAGGACGGAGGTTGTTGAGGTCATTAGGGTCAGCCGTAGGGTTTTAAGAATGGGGGTGATTTGTCCCAGTTGAAGGGAGGTGGGGACACAGCCGGTGGCTAGGGAGGTGTTAATGATCGAGGTCCAGGCAGGTGTGATGATATGTTTGAGGTTTTGGACAAGTTTAGAAGGGAGGGGGTCTTTAGTGTGGGAGGAGGGTTTAAGTTTTGCAATGATGTCAAAGACATCTCTTTCAGTGACTGGCTGGAAATTATGCCAAGCGGCGTTATTTTTAGGGTGAGTGTTGGGGGGATTAGAATCTTGGAGGGTGGAGGGAAAGGGGGGGGGAATGAGATCAGAATTATGGAGGGTCGTGGAGGGGGCGGGGGGGAGTGGGCAGGAAGCAGGTGCGGTAGGGGGGATGTGTAGTATGGAGGTAGGGGTCAGAGTCGGCAGGAAGGATTGCTCTATTTTTGTAATTTTTTCAGAGAAAAAGAGGGCTATTTCTTCGCATCTGGACGTCGAGGCCATAAGTACAGGCGGAGCGGCTGAGGTTTGATTGCGAACAATGTTGAACAGTTCTCTGGGTCTGTTTTTGGCTTGGTCAAGTTGTGTTCTGAAAAAGGATGCTTTTTGTTTAAGGATGTGTTTTTTGTAAGAGGATCTTGCAAGTCTGAGGCGAGCTAGGTGCAAGGGGGATGGGTGCAGTCTCCATGTTCTTTCCGTCTGTCTCAGTGAGCGTCTTTCATTGTTAAGCTCCGTATTAAACCATGATTTGGAAGGGACGGTTCTTTGGTTTTTGAGCTTAAGCGGGGCCAGGAGGTCTAGAGTTTCAATAACTGCTTTGTTGTAGTGTTCAGTAAGTTCATTTGCGTTAAGTGAGGGCGGAATGGCGAGAAGTTGGGCATGGAGTTTGGATTCCAGTACATCCGGGGGGATATTATTCAAATTTCTGGTCAGTTTCGAGGGCTTAGTGGTTTTCGTGGGCGGGGGAGTGGCAGAGACCGCTATAGAGAACAGTATGAGATGGTGGTCGGACCAGTCGATGGGAACAATGTTGGATAGGAGGGCTAGATCTTTGCTAGTAATTATTGCATCTAGGATAGCTCCTTTGGAATGGGTCGGGGAGTGACAGAGTTGCTCTAGGTCATTGATCTCGAGAAGGTTGGAAAGGAGGGTGATAGAGGGATCGCTGCGCTCATTCCAGTGGAGGTTAAAGTCTCCCAGGAAAATGTTGAGGGAATTCGAAAGTGAGGATTGTGTAAGAATGTTGGATAGTTCATCAACGAAGGGATGAGTATTGCCGGGAGGGTTATATATGTTGTGAAGGCGAATGGGTTGGGAGCCGTGAATTTTGAGTTCAGCTTCAAGGTATTCAAGGGTGGAGTAATTAGTATTATTGACAAGGGAAATTTGTAGTTCCTCTTTGAAGATGATGGCAACACCACCGCCAATTCGGATGGGCCGGTCTTTCCTGAGAATAGAATAGCCCGGAGGAGCTAGGAGGTCCAGGATGCTTGTCGAGTGGTCTTTGAGCCAGGTTTCCGTTAGGAACGCAATGTCGATGGATTCACTAAGGATAGTTTCTGATATTTCAGTGGCATGTCGCACAGCGGACCGACAATTAACAAGCATGCAGTGAAGAGGTTTTGGGGGAGTTTTAGGGAGTGGAAGGGAGTAGATGGCTGTGAGTTGGGGAGGAGGCCTAGGTGAGCAAGGTGAGCGGGGAGTTCGGCTAGTCCCCAGTATGACAGGGATGCTGGAGGCTGGGGGAGGCTGGAAATTAGTGGGTGAGCAGTGAGGGTAGGATTTGCAGAGGTCGAGCATCTCCATGGGGGAGAGGGGGCAGGAGGTGCGGAGAGGTCTGTGTGTGCGGCAGTGTAGAGGAGTCGTGCGAAACTGTTTGGGGGTAGCGGGATTCATATGTCTAGTACGAGCGCAGTTTAACCGAAGTGGGAGGGCTCTGTTTTTGAGGGAATAGAAATCAGATCTAAGATGAGCGAGATCTCTGGTGAGAGTGGCAAGAGTGAGTTCAATGTTGCAAAGAGAGTTAGATATAAGACTAAGGTGGGATATTGGAGAAGGGGGAGGGAGCGGAACGGGATGAGCGATGTTCTTCATTGGGGGTGGTTTGTTGTTGGGAGGGAGGGTGGGGTTCCTAGAAAGGGAGATGGGAGGACTGTGGTAGTAGGGCAAGAGGAGGGGCATGGAGGGGGAAGATGGGTATGTGGTCATCGAGAGTGAAGAAGGAGGAAATGGAGGGGCAGGAGTGTTCGGAGGAACCGTGAGGGACTGGTCGGGAGGGGGGGAGCCATGATAATCAAAGGGAGAGAGGATGGGACTGGGGGGGGGGTGAAGGGGCGGTTCTGGATTAGAGTGAGAGACGGTTCGGGTTGATGGGTGCATTGAGTTTCGGGGGGACAGAGTATGGGTTTAGGTGAGGAGGAATAGGGTGGAGTAAGAGTGGGAGGGGAAGGGGAAGGGCAGGGAGAGTCAGAAAGGGGGTGGGGGATAGCACTTGTGGTGTGGGAAATGAGGGGAGAGTGAGGGCAGGTCGTATGAGTGGGCGATTGGGAGCTTTGGGGAGTAGGGAGGATCAGGGGAAGAGGAGGGTCCATCGAAGAAGGCCGGGCCAGGGGGGTATGCGGGGGGGGGGTCAACAATTGTGTGGCATTGTTGGACGTGTATCACATCCCTGATCTCCACCCCTCCGAGATGTCCGCCCCATACCAGGATTTACTCATCTGACACTACTGTGAGATCTGGTTGGGGAAGGAAGAGGGGTCAGCCTCTGACCCAATCACGGTTTTTCAACCACTGCTGCAGGTCTTTTGAAGTTCTCTCTGAGATCTGGACCACATCGGACAAAATCCTCTGATGCTGCTCCCACTGAAGAGCCTGCATACACTATCTGACGTGATTTACCAATAGGATGTTGGAAGGCATGAGTCCCAGGTGCCTCAGAGTCATTCTCACCGAAATCCAAGATAGAGGCTGCATCATCAGTATCATCAGCCTCAATTTCCTGCACTCACTACTCGGGAGGATCAGCCCAAAATTGCACTGTGCCCAGAACAGCTCTGATGAAAGGGAGCATATGAGAAGGTGTCAGGTGTGACTTCAGCATGTTTATAGTGAAGCACAGCGAATGCAGGAGGTCCACCATAGTCTGGAGGTGGGAGCTGACGTCTGAGGCGAGGACACATTGAATATCCAGTTGTCAAGGAAGACGGACACCCCTAACCTGAGGAGATGAGCTGCAACCACTGCCATCAGTCTGGTGAACAACCGAGGGGAGCTGGTAAGGCCAAAGGGTAGCACTGTGAATTAAAAGTGCTTTTGGCCTACCTTGAACTGCAGGTAACGCCTGTGGGCAGGCAGGATGGGTATATGGAAATATGCATCCTGCAAGTCCAACTCAACCAGTCAGTCTCCTTGGTTTAGGGCAGACAAGACCTGAGCCAAAGCGAGTATCTTGAATTTCTCCTTTTTGAAGAAGAGATTGCCAGTCTGAAGGTCCAGAATGGGCCGTAGACTTTTGTTCGTTTTCTATATCAAACGAGACCGGGAGTAACAACCACAGCCTACTTCTGACATCGGAACCTTTTTTATAGCTTGCTTGGCCAATAGAGTTGCAACTTCCTCTTGGAGTAAAACTAGATGATCCTCCGCCAGCCATTCTTTAATTGGCGTTAAAAGAGGAGGAAAAAAAAAGAAAGAGAATAGCCATTCTGAATGATCTGCAAGGCCCATTTGTCCAATGTTATGGACCTCCAATGGAGGAGATGGTGTTGAATTTTTCCTCCAACTGGAGTAGGATGGTCTTGAGGAACCAAACTAGAAATTCTTGGAGGCTGCAGCAGCTAGCGAATGGGTGGCAGATGACTTCTGGCTACCATTCCCATGAGGTCGGAATGAACCACGTCAACCCACAACTTGGGGAGCCTGCGCAGGATGGTGGCTGGGATATGGCTGATGTGATTGAGAACCCCTTCCATTGACACAAAAGGCGCGAAAGCTAGACTGGTTACTAGGTGTAGCAGAGATTCTTTGAAGCACTCCAAAGCTGAGTCCACTTTCTCTCCGAAAAAGACAAGTCCTGTCAAAGGACATGTCCAAGAGGTTAGCATGAACATCACCGGAGAAGCCAGATGTTCTCAGCCATGCGTGGTGCCTTAAGGCCGTCGTCCACAAAATTGCTCTACCAAGCAAGTCAGTTGTATCACAGCCACACCTAACGGTGAACTTTGCTGCATCTCTCTCATCTTTTACTGCTTGGGAGAGGACAGCCCGGGCCTCCTCCAGGACCTGTGGCACCACTTGCGCAACCGTTTCCCAAAGTGTGTGCGAGAAATGGCCCAATAAGCATTCAGTGTTCACAGACCACAAAGCCAGGCTGCTGGAAGAAAACATCTTCACAAGTGCATCAGCCTCTTGGATTCACCACCTAAAGGAGCGGAATGGAATGCAACATGAGACATTGAAGCCATCAAGCTCTCAGGGGTGGGGTGTTGGCTGAGGAAATTTTGATCACCCAGCGACGAGCGATGTCAAAATACTATTGGCCTGTTCACAGGAGCTCCTGTGCTAGGCTCTGACTATGCCCCTAGAAGGACATCTGCCAGTGCTTCATTAGAGGGCAAAAGTGGTTCGGAAGAGGAATCCCAAGGCTGAAGCACCTCAGTCAAGAGATTAGCCTCAACCTGCACCAAGGATAGCTCCAGGTCAAGGACCTCTGAAGCCCTTCCCGCCACCATGGCGTAGGATGCCCCACCACCATAGTCACACTAGATGTAGACAGCATGCAAGTATCTGAAGATGTGTCCAGTACTCTGGCTTTTCCAAGGTCCTCATGCAATTCCACTTGTCCACAATGGCCCAATTAGTGTTCCAAAGGGTCCAAGGACCCTACCCAATCCTCACCTATGCCTGAAACCTCTTCAAAATGAACAGACAACGACGTGGAACCATCAGACTGTCGGCATCAGGGTAGACATCGACCGACATTGATACGACTCTGAGTTGTTGTCAGGTATCAGGATAGGGCTGGCGTCAGAACAACAGACTTCAGGGCTTGTGTAGGGGAAAGCTGTGCTGGCACGACCGCCGCAACCCGGAATCGGATCCATGAGACCACACCAGGGCCAGAGTTGTTGGCATGAAATCTGAAGGGGCCTCTCCCGACCCTGGGGGGCCACTTAAATATGCAACGCATGGGTTCTTAAAAGTCTTTAATCTGTGAAGGAGCCGTTCCAGCCCCCGGAACTTGGGGGAGGCGGGATCTACCCCTGTAATGATTCAGCAGGACCGTGCCTAGAGCGTCGATGCTCCTTACACGTTTCATCGATAGACGATGGACGAGGTGAAGTCAAAGTCTGTTTGGGCTTCTATTTCTCCTTATGCCTCTTCTTCAAGTGTCCTGAATACCTTGAATGCAAAAAGGAGCACTTGGGGCTCCTGGGACAGTTCCAGGACCTTCTCTTCTTCGAACGGGACACGGATCTCTGAGGAATCGCACTTGATGGTGTCGACTGCCGGGCCGCAAGGAGCTTCAAAGATCGCTCCCTCAAAGCCTTTGGTGCCATGGCCCAGCAATCCGAGCACAACTTCAAATTCGTGGTCATGCTCGAGGCATCAAAAGCAGATGAGATGGGGGTCGGTTATCAACATGATGTGGTGACAGGTGCCACACGGCTTTAACCATGTATGTCTAGAAGTCATCCCTCAACACACAAGAAAGAATCTCTCGACAACATGTCTTAAAAAAAAGTCTGTCAAAAAGAGACAGAAGGGTAGCTCTTTTCCAGTACAGCACTTAACTGGTGTGGAAATAAAAGAACTGACGTCCGCGAGGTTTGGTGGCCGCAGCCAACAATCCTGGTGACGTCAGGCGGAGCCAATCGGTCCCACCAGATGGCGCACAGGTGTACTGCTCATGCAAGAGTTTCTGGATCCAGTCTGACGCCTGGGAAATTCAAAGGTAAGGAATCTGCAGCTAGAAGTATCTATCAGATATATAACTTTATTGAGAAAATGGCAAAATATAGACACTTCCCATGTCTGTCAAATTATTTAGACCTTTTAATAACTTTTCAATTGATCTGTTGTAGCTGTGAATTACACTATTATTGCAACTTAAATATTCTGTTAAATGACAACGTTTTCAAAATTCTATTAGAAATGCAAGTTATCTGCAATAGTTAGAAGTTATACTACAACACTTTGAAGTTGCAAAAGTAATCATAATTTATAGACACACTGGGCCTATGCTTGTTCCACTTACCATTGCTAAATTGCAGCAGTAGCTTCGTTTTATCAATACAAAGTAGGAAAAAAGCAACTAATCAGTTACATAGCATTCAGAAAGCAGTGATATGTTTTCCATTGCACTTAAATTTGTTAATGGATTTAATTTAATACCTCATGTAAAATATTGAAGATTTATGTTATTAACCATTTTGTTTTACAAAGGTAGTGCAATAACATCATTATATCAATACAATGAAACTTAAATGAGATCATCGTGTGTAATAAATTACGATGGTTGACACTATGGAACTGAAAACTGTCATGATTGTTTAGGACTCTACTACACCTAAACCATGGCCCTGTCTTTTACCATTAAAACATAACTGTGTGTGTGTTTATTGTGTGGAAAAGCCATATGATCCTTCCTATCTACAGAACACTATTGGAAACTGAGTTAAACCAATCTAACGTGTACAAATACCCTGCAAATCCATTACATTTGATGGAGTTCAGAAAAAGGGATAAAAGAAGTTTAAACCTCTTTTAATATGTTAGCAGAGTCAATGGTCCAGATGTTAAAAAAAGTTGCACATTTTATCTCATGCGAAAATTCTTATATTTGCAGCAAATGTCTGCTTTCTTAGAATTAACACCAATACCACAGGCACTCCAATGGAAGTGAATCTTAAAGCGAGAGATTATGAAGTTGTAGAGAATGTTGGAGTCAAATCAGTAGCCTGTCTAGTTTTCAAACTACTGGGGCAGAAAACATGTGGGGTTAAGGAAGATTTGGTGCACTTTCAATGGAGCTGCAACGATCAACCACCAAAGAAAAAATCCTTGATACACATGGAAGGTATTGTAAATCATTCTTTCACCAGGCGTTAAGGCACTAGCAAAGGTCCATAGTCCCAGCCTTCTTCCCGTATCCATACAGGACAGTCCACCTTTGCGCTACACATGTATGCAAGATTAAACTTATGAGGGCATCATATGGTCCACAACAAAAACATAGTACTACCAGAAACATTAGCATGGTGGCCTTTTTCTATTTAGAATTCTCCAAAAAGTTATTCTCCGATTGGAATTCCTAAGCTGGGCAAAAGTCCAGGTTGGATAACTGGGCATGTGTCAAACGTTTTACCTCTGCCCTGACCCTCAGGTCAGATCTGACCCAATTAACAAAGATGTCCTGGCCCCAAACAATGGAGACTGGGTCTCTAGTTATGTGCAGACGGTATCTTACTACATGCGGGAGAACCTTAACTCCAGGTACTCTGGAAGATGGATATCACAAGTGATTGTGATAGGCACTCCATTTCTACAAATAACAAATGTAACTCAACAATTTTCCTGATTTAGAGGGTCAAAAGGCAATATCCTTTTGGGAAGCCTTTAGGATTGACAAGCACTGGCTATGGTAGAAAAAGAGAGGGATCAAGGAAAGGGTGGAACTCTTAATAAAATACAATATACGTTTGTGCCTGGCAACCTGGAAACAAAGGTGAACCAATGAAGAAGGCTCCAACTATCACACTTCGCTAGAGCAGACTTCTAAAAAAAAGAAATTCTGAGGAAGCTCCTCTATCTCTTACAAAATAATCATCACACTTCATACATACTGAAAAGCTGTAGGGAAGAAACTTAAGTTTATTGTGGGGCTATCCATAGGCTAGCTCTTAGAACCCTTTGGCCTTCATTAGGAGAAGCACAGTGTTTAGGCCGATATTTACTGTATGTGACAAAATTCAGCTCTGCTGGATCAGAATTGATAGGATCCGATAAATAACTCCCAATTAAGAGTTTGGCTCGAGAGAAAAATGAATAACATACGCATTTCGGTGCTTAACACACTAAAATCTGTGTGTCCTAATAATATTAGGGCATTTTTACTGGATAGATACATTTCTGTAAGTCTGACCTGTTGAGATTTATTGGAGACAACTATGGGAGTAAGGTGTTAGCCACCACACTCTAAATTGCGATCTGAGTGGTATCAAAAGTTACAGCATATATCTCAATTAACCCAGCCACGCATAATGAGGGCCTTAGTAGCAAATGTATGAAGAGCAACAGGGTTACCCGACATCGGAAACTACCAGTAAGGAACATAGGAAGCATTTTAAAAAAACCTGGGTCAAATAATAACTCTCCTGGAGAAACAAGTACTGTTACCTTATACATGGAAGGGTATTTAGGGGAGTGCTCCAGACCTGTAATTAGACTGCAAAAACAGGGCATGGTGACGACTCCAAGACCAAAAGGCCTAAAATAAAACACTGACCTCAAAATCACTGCTACGAGTGGGCACATAGAAAGGGGGATCTCATGGATGGAATGCTTTAAAAAGTGGGATATGATAAGAAAACTCTATGCTAGGTGACCTAAAGAAAAGGAAAGTGTGCGGAATGTGTGTAAGCCTCATAAGGAAATCGTGTGGACTCTCCCAAATACAGCATGCATTCCAAAGCTGTATCGGAGTTCTAGCCATGCCATCAGTTTCACTAGTACACATTGTCCTAAGGTTTCAACCTCCGGTTTATCTAAATCATTTGAGAGAGACAGATGATTGTGATGTGCACATTACATGACATGCAACACAGAAAGGCACAATTGTATCTAAGGGCACAAGTACTGTACCTGTACGTTGCTATTTAAGATGGGACTTATAGCTCAGATCAGAATGTTTGAACTGCAGTGGGATGTGACGATGACCTAAAACCTATTGCCTTTTGATTAAGAATCACACTGCATACACTTTTAGGATGATAGGTCTCCCAACAGCATGTTGCCAATCTTTGAAATAGACCATATGAGGCCACGCAGAAAGTGTTAGAAACGAATGCACTTTATAAGAAGTATACTGCATAATAATTCCATTAGCTACTTTCATTCCATTAAGACGAAATTGAATTCACAATATACAGCAAAACGTCTTACTCTAAACGGTGAGGTGGCAGATCTGGCTTCTTGTCATCGTCTTTTTCTCTGGGGTCCCTTAAGACAAAGTCAACTAAAAAATAAAATATTGAAATAATTAACATGAAAATTCATACATAATGACATTTCTCCTAAAAGGTAAAGTGATGAATGTGTGCTAGCGCATCAGAGATAAAGGCCAAACCATGGTGATAAAATGAAATTTAACATTAACCCGCAGTAGTTGCTTTACGTGGACTCTTCACCCCCATGTAAGAAAGCATTGTTCTTGGTTGAAGTGCACTGACACTTAATTACCAACATTTTGTTTCGTGTTTTGATGGAACCTTTATTAAATATGCATTTTCTTTAGTACTCATATGCAATAAGATTCATGAAAAAAATGTCAGTGGGTGACGTGCTCGCTTGGAGTCCACTCACCTAATCCTTTTCTCCTCCTTTTAAAATGGGGCCAGTAGCCCAACAACTGTCTTTTGAAGGAGGGTTTAGCATGTCATTCAGAAGCTGTGCGCACTATTTTGAGTTCCTGACCAAATAGTAATGCATGTTTCCCAAAAGGACTTCACCTACAAAGGGCGGGAGCGTTTTTTGACAAAGCTGCTCAATGGAGGCTGGTCAGCCATGTCAAGAAACATAGACCAGTTGTTATACTTTTGATTATTTTTTCATTTCTAAAAACAAACCGTCAAAGTGAGGGTTAGTTTTTGGAAAACAAAAAAGGCAGACTGGTCCTCCATACTCCCAAGATATGATGGGCAACCCACCAATGAGCAGATTTGTTATAAGTGCTCTATTGTTGAAAAACAAAATCTAATTTTCTTTATGCGCTACAAGTTTTCTGCCGTGCATGTAAGGCATTAAGAAGTTGTGTTATTTGCTAGTGATCAGAACAAGTGTGAGTGTCAAATCAAGCGACCCGGTGCCCTTTGTGGCACTCCTATAAGGAGTAGAACTCTTTTTAGTTCAAATGAGTGAAAAAGTCAAAAGTCAATCGGAATCATCTGAAAGTCTAATCAATGATATATATCCCCGATTAGATTCATCGGAATAAGATCCAAAATGTAACGACTTTTCATTGATAATTCATCATTTAACAGTTTGTCTGATTATGGAACATGCGTCCCAATGCATTTTGGGACTCGTGCCCGTCTTCAGGGGACTGGTTCACAATCTGAAAACAAAGTCTATAGTATTCAGGAGTGGATACTCAAACTCACGCAATAAAGTTGCAACGAAATGATAAGGGAGTGACTTTCAGTGATAAATAAAGCTTCAGACCAATGGTGAACAATGTGTGACAATGTGTTGAATACAAAAAGTGCAAAGTCTCATGGACGAGTGCGTTATCGGTGGTGTGTTCTCAGGTGAGGTGGAAGACCAGAGGAACAGTACTGGACATTGCGAAATGATGTGACAAAATACAAAATAAAGGGTGAACGAAAGTTTGCTGCGTTCTAAAAAGCGTGCTCTTAAATGTAGGGGGAAAACGCGAGTGGTTCGATGGACAGGATCGCATTCATGCATGTGCATTAGTCCTGTTGCTGGTTACGGGAGTACTGGAAAGTGGAAACGGTAAATAAGCGGGTGATTACTCTTACCGGAGAGCGAGTAGAGTTGCGTGCTTCTATCTCGAGGTTCGCAGCGTAGGTGTCTGCTCAACCAAGTAATAGCGGAAGGTGTACAGGAATAGAAATAGGACTGCGGTGGTGTCAGCCATATTGGAATGGTGTGGCGTGAATGCGGTTGAGGGTGGTGTTAACAGTAAAGTATATGCTGGTAAAACAAGATGGGAAGAAAGAAAAACAGTGCGTGAGAAACCCAACTAAAAAGCAGACTAAAGTTAGTGAATAGAAGTGTTAATAAAGTTGAAGGAAAAAGCAGTGGCACCCAGAAGTCAGTAAATCAGCAAAAACCAATTTACCCTTGTATACAACCAATCTTCAAAATCTCTTTATTTGCTAGTGATCACCATCAGGTACATGGTGGTCCCCAGCCAGAAAAGCAAAATGAACATGACATAAGTCCTAAAGAGGGCTGCCCTTCTTATTCAACTTTCGCCCTATACTTGCAAAACAGTGGATTCCCCACATCTAAATGAGACAGAGAAACCACGAGATTGGCACATGGAAATACACTGATTTTTGACAGATCTACTGTTACTGTCCACGTCTAAATGATGCTTGAAGACACCTGTGCATTGCAAAGGATAAGCGATATCAGTGAATGGGTGAGCAAGTATACTGATCTCCTAATAATTGACAGCTAAAAAAGAACTAAATTGAGCATTTATTAAGAGATTTTATCACGTTTATAAAAATTGATCTATAATACAAATATAACTACTTCCTCACGCAAAACACACTGAAGAGAGCTCTCTGTGAACACTAGAGACATTCATTAACACATTAACAAAATGTACAAAGTTATATTCAAAAATAAGTATGACATGATTTCTCCCAGAAAGGTTCCCATTTACTATCTTCAATGGAATTTTAATTTGTTTTTGGAACTACACTGGCTCTCCAAAGTTTACCTAGAGTGTTTGGTAGATGATCTATGAAGAAGTAAAACAAAATAGAAAAGTATAAAATGTATTGGTTACTTACCAATGGCTTTTTTAACACTTAGAAGATAGTCCTCCCTCATTTCTTCTGACAGCAAATATATACTGCCTGTGAATCTTTTCAGATGATTTGGAACAAGAGCCAACACATTTTCCAGCCAAGAGTGTTCCATGGGGGCAACATGTTCTGTGTCAATTCCATGCTTAATATAATAGTTGTATTTCTACACATAAAAGACACAGAGAAGCATCAGTAGCAGTAAATGGACAACTGAATTTACAAACCCACACTGTACGACTGGGTACCGATTAGGCATAAGGAATATCAGTTTTCATATACAGTAACTACTATCTCTGATAAATGATTAAAGTGAAATGCCATTTGTTTGAAAACGATTAGGTATATTTGTGATGTAGATTTGCAGATCTATATTAGGATCAGCAATCGAACATTTACAGTGATTACCTAAAAGTTAAGTGTCATTAACTCTTGGATAACCATCTTCAATAACTTTTCCCTCATAACAATCTGCATGAAATTTAACAAAAAGTGTAGGTGTGAGCCTAGAAATCTTTTCTGTGAATTGATCAGTAAGGTAGTAGTGGTACACAGTGTCTCAAAATTCCATTTCCCATTCAAATTCCATTGGAAAGGTTTGCCCATCAGTAGGATATATGGGCTGGGTGAATTGAAACTCAGTCTGACATGTAGAAAGATGTCTTGTCCTTCAGTACGCTATTTGTAATTTGAAATAATGTTGTCTTGTGTCTTTATTGAGCACACTGTAAATCTTTGGATTTTCACAATCAATCAGGTGTGGCCTGTCCATAAGGGTGGAAGGGCCCCATCCAACCAGTTTTTGGCAAACATAAAGCCTGTCTGTCAGGTTGAGCAAAGGACAGCCTGACACACACTCTTGCCATTGCCTACCTTACTAGTTTTAAGGCCTCATTTTCAGGAATCCCTCAATTGGAGGAAGAAGCCATTATGTTTTCATTCAAAGTCAACAACTAGGTAGCGTTTAACGGGACCCTTATCTACCGGGCACCTGGCCCTAGGAACAAGTTAATTTCCTCCATACAGACCTTTCTGGAATCTTGCATGGAGTATCCTAATTTCACTTTGTTGGGTGACTTTTATTTCCATTTGGAATCTACCAGATATAGAGATACCATCAATCTAATTGACTGTCTAAAGAGCTTTGACTTAAACCAAGTTGTTACCGAGCCAACACACACAGGGAATCATACTCTTGATGGTGTTTTCATCAATTACGCATGCATCACTTTCAGTAGAGCCCTGTCTGTGGCTGGGACAGATCACAGTGCTGTATTTTTTGAGTTTACTATTCCAGGAGAGACCTTCAAAGCACATAACATCAATAGTACGGCTACAACTCGCCCATGGTGAAAAATATATACTCCGGAATTAGATTTAGCCTTACACTCTCTTACCCCTGTCTAAACACTGATCCTGACTCTGCAGCCCGCAACTTTGAGGGCTGGATTAATTCAGCAGTTACTAAACTCGCCCCTGAAAAACATATACGTAACAGCAGGAAGCAAACCATCAACACCTTGGTATACGCATGAGCTGAAGGAACTTAAAAAGAAGGGTAAGTCCCAAGAACGAATATGGAGGAAAGATTACTCTGCTGTGGAAAAAGACAACTACAAGAACGCTATTGAAAATTATAAGGAGGCAAAAATCTCAGCAAAGTCACGCTTTTTTACTGAGAAAATTTGTACTGCAAAAATTCAGCCAGAGAGCTTTTTAAAACAGCCACGGCATTATCACAATTTTATGAAAGCCAACAGTACACCCCCAACACAGAATTCTGTGATAAATTGGCAGATTTCTTTCATAGTAAAGTAAAATGTGTATAAGATGAGTTCTCAGTCATCAAGCTGGGACCAGCCCAGATGTGATGGATGGTCTAGAGGATGGTGAGGTAACTACGCAGGCTCTCCTAGATGAATGTAATCACCTCACGCCGAACGAGTGGATTGGCTTGTACTGTTTACTAAATCGGATCCCCACTGGACACCTTTCTGGCTATGGTTCTTCATATGGTTCCTAGTACCATTGCAGGCCACCTTGCACCTCTTCAAAATTATATTCTGGACGCAGGATCTTTTCCAGCAGCTGGAAAAAATAATTGAAAAAACCCCCTCAAGACCCTATGGAGGTAAAAAATTACCGGCCGATTTCCTGTCTGCCATTTCTTTCTAAAATGTTTGAGAAATTATTAACGAAGACATGCTACATTTCCTGGAGTATAACAACAAAATGGGCCCAGCACAACATGGATTTTGGCCTCTACACAGTACAGAATGAGCCCTTATTGCAGCCACCGAGGAGATCTGCACCCAGCCAGATGGCGGAGGGAAGGCAATACTAATCTTGCTAGACCGCACAACCGCATTCGATATGGTAAACCATCAGCTGCTCATCTGACGCTTATCTTAAATGGGGATCACAGGAGGAGCCTCCAAGACACTAAGATAATTTTTAGCGACCAGAGAACAAACTGTAGTGATGGGAGGACATACATCACATCCTTATGCCTTGCCATGCAGAGTACCACAGGGAACTTCGCTATTCCCAACCCTGTTTAATGTCTACTTCACCCCACTGGCTAAACCCATCTGCTCTCTTGGCTTTTGTGGCAGGGTGGGTAAGCCAGACCCCGAAGGGGGGGATCAGACCACCCTGTGGTGGGCCGCCGTTCCTGACTCACGTGCCTCCCTTGCCTCCATGCAGCCCCAGGACTGCCCAGACCGAGATGAGTGGAATACGGGTGATCCGGAGTATTGGTGGCCGACGAGGCAGGAACCTGAACACTACGCCTTTAAGGAAAGGGAGACCTCCGGGGCAGCCCCGCCCCCCTCCGTCAACGTGACAACGTCAAAAGAGTCGAGAGAACAGGAAGAGACGGACAACGCGGCCACCGAGTCGAGTGGACGAGAGGTGATCTCCAGACGTTGCCCCGGCGGAGAAGTGTTTCGGACGAGCCCAGCAGTCGCCTTCCTGACGAGCCCACAAGAAGAGACCTCGAGGAGCCCAGGAGACGAGACCCAGAGGCCAGGAGAGCCGAGGAGAAACGATCCGCCCCGCCACACGCCCACGGGAGGTGTGTGGCTCAAACAGGTACGGGGGCGTATGGCGGGTTGGTTGGGACAACGTACCCTACCCCCCTGTGAATAAGTGTACAGCACCTTGAACCGGCATCCTGCATAACCCCCCCCCTATCACGATCACTCTCTCGGCACATACCTCCTTTTTGGATAACAAGGCACGACTGCACTAGTTTCCCTCACCCCCGGTCCCTGAGATCGTGTGCTATACATGACCCTAACTTCCGGTTTCTGTTTTCCCCTCGGTGCGGACGGAGCTGCCTTCGGGAGAAGAACGGACCATTGACCCAGGCACACTGGATACTCCCCGGATCCCTACCTACGACCCTGCAGCCTTTGCGCGGGAGCGCCTCACTAGCCGCCACCGGAAAACCTATACAGTTCCTATAAAAATAAAACCCTCCTTGAAAAGAATACAATCGTATGCCGCCTCTCCTTTAGTAGAACAATCCTTAGAGTCAGCTCCAACGCTAGACCCTCTCAGCTCCAGTCAGGAGCCCTTCCCCAACCCCTTACATCTGGTGTCAGAAGTGGGATTAGAAGATCAGCCCATCTGTACCAGCAAGATGGACGCCCTAATCCAGCACCTCATCAAGGGCCAAGAGAAACTTGAGTGGGCGGTGGAAAGACAGTTAACGTCCGCCCAGGCAGACCGAGAACTTTTCAAGTCAACGATTTCCGCCCCGCTCGAGAGCCTGAAGAGTGTGCCACCTCCAGGGTTGACCACTGCGGGCGAATCAAGGGCCCATAGTCCTCACCCCTCCGGTATTTCCCTACAGAAGTATCTTCCAGGGGAGGACCCTGATGCGTTTTTGATGAACTTCGAAAGGGCCGCTAGGGCGTTGGGATGGCCCGAAGAAAAATGGCCCTTTTTCCTGGCACCCTTACTAACAGGGGAGGCCCAGTCAGCCTACCAGGCCGCGAATCCATTGGGGAACACGCCGTATTCAGTGATAAAAGGGGTGATATTGGACCACCTGGGTCTGGACCAGGAAGCCTACCGAGTTAAATTCAGGAAAGAGAGAGGCCTCCCTGGTGAAAACCCGAAGACCCTTTTCTACCGTCTCAAAATGGCCGCAGACAAGTGGCTATCCCCGGAGGCCTGCACCAAAGAGGAAATACTACACAAGGTGTATTTAGAACAGTTTATGGAAGCTCTCCCCTATGCTTCCCAAAGGTGGCTGCGTCAGCATTCAGGTCTGGGGATAGAACAGGCCATTGACATGGCCGCCAACTTTGCTCGAGCACAACCCAAGGCCCTCCCATGGGACCAAGAGAAAACCACGAAACCACCCGTGAAGGCGGAGAAGAAACCCAAACCCGGTGGGGACTTCGGACGGGTCATACCCCCAGGGCCGATGACCCCCCTGTTGAGAGGACCGCAGTGTTACGAATGCGGCGAATGGGGTCACATCGCTCGGCTTTGTCCACGGAAAAGACCCCCCCCCTGAGGAACCCATGGAGGTCAGGTACCTGCCCAGAACGGTGCTATATTCCTCTGAGTTGGGCTCCTCCTTTTACGTGAGTATGTGGATGAATGGCTTGCGAGTGAGGGCCCTGTTAGACTCAGGGTGTAGACAGTCAGTAGTGCAAGAACACCTGGTCGCCCCTAGCCAGTACGTCCCCGGCTCCCTAGTCCACATTAGGTGTGTTCATGGAGATGTCAAACCCTACCCCATTGCCACCATTACCCTCACCCCCAAGGGGAAAGCCCCCTGCACCGTAAGGGTTGGAGTAGTGGATACCCTCCCCGAAGATGTAATTGTAGGAGTGGATAACCCCGAATTCCTTTCAACGTTCCGGGACACTCTTACCCGCTCCCCGGGTTCTGGGACAACCCCCCTTTCTCATTTCCTTGCTCCTGAGCCGTGGACCACTGACCATAGTTTCCGCTATGCACAAGCTGAAGATAGGTCCCTGTTCAACGCCTGGGAAAACGCGCACTCTACCCAAAGCCCCTCCAGCCCCGAGTACCCACATTTCAGGATAAGGAACGGTCTCCTGTACCGGCATCCCCGGGAAGACTGCCAACCTCAGTTGGTCGTACCCCGGTCTTTCCGGGAACAAGTGCTCTTCTATGCCCCCACCCACCTCACCGCAGGTCATGCGGGCAAAGAAAAAACCACAGAGACCATCCGGCGGTATTTTTATTGGCCGGGCATTTACAAAGAGGTCCAAGAATACTGTGCCCACTGTGAAGTGTGTCAACGAAAGAACACAAACCGGCCAAGGGCCGCTCCCCTACGTCCCTTGCCCATCATAGGTACCCCATTCGAGCGGGTGGGCATGGACTTGATAGGGCCTCTGCCCAAAACAGCCAAAGGTCATGTATACGCTTTGGTTATAGTGGATTATGCCACTAGGTTCGTGGAAGCCTTTCCCCTACGTGCCCCTACTACCGCAGCCATTTCCGACAGATTCGTGGAATTGTTCGCTAGAGTGGGTTTCCCGAAGGAGGTGCTGACTGATCAAGGTACACCCTTTACATCCAAGCTCATGAGGGAAGTGTGCAAGACCTTGAACATAAAGCATCTAAAAACGTCGGTCTATCACCCCCAGACGGATGGGCTGGTTGAGAGATACAACCAGTCCCTGAAGAACGTCCTGAAGAAAATGATGACCGCGGAAGGACCCGACTGGGATCGCCGGCTGCCACTGGCCCTTTATGTATTACGGTCTCAAAAGCAGAGCAGTCTGGGGTGCTCTTCGTTTGAACTTTTATATGGAAGGCTCCCCAGGACGTTATTGGAGATCACTACGGACCTATGGGAAGCCGAGGAAATACACAAACAACAATCCGTCCTCGACTACACCATGCACCTAAAGAGCCGGCTGGGAAAGTTAAGAGGTCTAGCCTCCTCGAATCTAGAACAGAAACAAAAAGAGCAGAAAAAGAACTATGACAAGGGAAAGAGATTGAGGCGTCTCGCGGTGGGGAAATGGGCCCTTGTCTTGATACCATCCCTAAGCGGGAAAACCAAGGGGGAGTGGCAGGGTCCCTACAAAGTGGTGGAAGCCATCGGGGATACGACGTACAAGCTACAAATGACCCCAAGGAAATCACAGAGCTACCACATCAACCTGCTGAAAGAGTGGTTGGGGCCTGCTCCCCGGGGTGTACACCTTGCTGGTTCTTCGACCATACCCCAGCTGGTGGTGAACCCGGAACTGACCCCGGAAAAGGAAGGAGCACTGAACCAAGCCCTGCAGTCATATTCGAACATCTTTTCGGATCTCCCAGGTAAAACAGCCCTGGTGGAACATCGCATCCGTACGGAACCAGGGAAGATCGTGAAACAGAAGCCATACAGGATCCCCGAGGAGCGGAGGGCTGCGGTGCAAAAGGAAGTCCGAGATATGATGGACTTAGGACTGATCAGACCCTCAACCAGTGAGGGTCCTCGCCCATTGTGATGATACCCAAACCAGACGGGACGAAGAGATTTTGTATGGACTTTCGGGCGCTGAATGCAATATCCTCCTTTGACACCTACCCCATTCTGAGGGTGGACGAGCTGATCGAAAAGATAGGTGACGCCGTATACATAACCACCCTGGACCTCACGAAGGGGTACTGGCAGGTGCCCCTCCGTGAGGAAGACTGGAAGAAGACTGCGTTTGTGACGGATGAAGGATTATACGAATTCACCGTCCTACCCTTCGGCCTCCACGGGGCCCCCGCCACCTTCCAGCGCCTGATGAACCAGGTCCTAAGGCCTCACATTCAGCATACCTGGACGACATCGTGATTTTCAGTAGGAGTTGGGAAGAGCACCTGGTACATCTCCAGTCCGTCCTATCAGCACTACAAAACGCCGGACTACATGTCAACTCCAAAAAGTCAAGAGTCGCTTTCACAAAGGTGAATTATCTAGGGTACGTGCTAGGAGACGGCCACATAGCACCCCAAGACGCCAAAGTAAAGGCCATTTCTGAGGTTTCTTATCCGACCACAGAACGAGAGCTAAGGGCCTTTTTAGGCCTTATCGGGTACTATCGACGATTCATCCCCAATTTCGCGGAGGTGGCCTCCCCGCTTACTGACTTGCTCCGAAAAGAAGTCCGTCCCAGGGACATAGCCTCTCCCTCCCCTGCTGCACTCCATGCCTTCACCCTTCTCAAACAATCCATGACCACAGCCCCCATCTTGCTGTCCCCGAACTTCGAGAAACCCTTTGTCCTGGCCACGGATGCCTCGAACACGGGGGTGGGGGCGGTCTTGTCACAAACAGGGTCTGATGGGAGGGAACATCCGGTGGTGTACATCAGCCGAAAGCTATTTCCCCGGGAAACCCGATATTCCACCATAAAACGGGAATATCTGGCCATCAAGTGGGCGGTAGAGAAGTTAAGGTATTACCTGGAGGGCAGGCCATTCATCCTTCATACGGATCACGCCCCTCTCCGTTGGATGCACCAACAGGGTAGCCACAATTCTAGGGTCCTCAGATGGTTCCTCTCACTCCAACCCTTTGCGTTTACGGTGCATCATCGAAAGGGGAAAGACAATGGCAATGCGGACTTCTTGTCGCGGGTGTTTCCTCTCCCCGATCGGGAGAGTCCAGGGGGGGAGGTGTGTGGCAGGGTGGGTAAGCCAGACCCCGAAGGGGTGGATCAGACCACCCTGTGGTGGGCCGCCGTTCCTGACTCACGTGCCTCCCTTGCCTCCATGCAGCCCCAGGACTGCCCAGACCGAGATGAGTGGAATACGGGTGATCCGGAGTATTGGTGGCCGACGAGGCAGGAACCTGAACACTACGCCTTTAAGGAAAGGGAGACCTCCAGGGCAGCCCCGCCCCCCTCCGTCAACGTGACGACATCAAAAGAGTCGAGAGAACAGGAAGAGACGGACAACGCGGCCACCGAGTCGAGTGGACGAGAGGTGATCTCCAGACGTTGCCCCGGCGGAGAAGTGTTTCGGACGAGCCCAGCAGTCGCCTTCCTGACGAGCCCACAAGAAGAGACCTCGAGGAGCCCAGGAGACGAGACCCAGAGGCCAGGAGAGCCGAGGAGAAACGATCCGCCCCGCCACACGCCCACGGGAGGTGTGTGGCTCAAACAGGTACGGGGGCGTATGGCCGGTTGGTTGGGACAACGTACCCTACCCCCCTGTGAATAAGTGTACAGCACCTTGAACCGGCATCCTGCATAACCCCCCCCTATCACGATCACTCTCTCGGCACGTACCTCCTTTTTGGATAACAAGGCACGACTGCACTGGTTTCCCTCACCCCCGGTCCCTGAGATCGTGTGCTATACATGACCCTAACTTCCGGTTTCTGTTTTCCCCTCGGTGCGGACGGAGCTGCCTTTGGGAGAAGAACGGACCATTGACCCAGGCACACTGGATACTCCCCGGATCCCTACCTACGACCCTGCAGCCTTTGCGCGGGAGCGCCTCACTAGCCGCCACCAGAAAACCTATACAGTTCCTATAAAAATAAAACCCTCCTTGAAAAGAATACAATCGTATGCCGCCTCTCCTTTAGTAGAACAATCCTTAGAGTCAGCTCCAACGCTAGACCCTCTCAGCTCCAGTCAGGAGCCCTTCCCCAACCCCTTACAGCTTTATTGCTATCTGTTATGCGGATGACACGCAAATAGTGGTATCCTTAACATCAAAGCCGGATGACTTGGCAATTAAATTTACCAATTGTATAGTCCACATCATCCGATGGATGCGAGACAACTGTTTAAAGTTGAATACCGAAAAAACAGAGGTGCTACTAGTCGGTAAAAGCACAACCTTCTGGAACACTGCCTGGTGGCCAGAAGTGGACGGATCCTGCCCATCCCCAGTAAAGAAGGTAAAAGGTCTAGGTGTCTCTCTAGACCATCAATTGTCCTTATCGGACCAGGTCAATCTTATCACATCGACCTGTTTTTACACCTTGAAGATCTTGAGAAAAATCTTACCTTTTATTCCGATGGATCTAAGAAAAACAGTAATTGCTGTCCTGGTGTTGTCAAAGATTGATTACTGTAACGCTCTTTTTCTGGGTGCAACAGGAGGACCATATGTAAGCTTCAATCACTTCAAAATGTGGCAGCCCGATTATTACTTAAAATACCCAAATTTAGTCCGGTGTCCCAAGGGATTCGTGATCTGCATTGGCTTTCGGTCCAGGCGAGGGTTCAATTCAAGTCCTTGTTCATTGTTCACAAGACCCTTTATGGGGCAGGACCAACCTATTTCAGTAATCGTATTAGATGGCACAACGCAATCTTAGGTCATCAACTGCCTCTTTACTGGTTGTTCCCAGGGTGAAGACCGTAAAATAGGGTGGCAGAAGCTTCCCTCACCTGGCCCCTAAACTTTGGAACACTCTGCCTTTTACTCTGAGAAGCCAAACCAACAGACAACTGATCAGAAAGGTGCTCAAAACATGACTGTTCACGCCCAATTTTTAACCACTGTTCACTTCCTCTGCTCAGGTTATGACTGCTCTAGCGCTAAGACGCCTTGGCATACACACGCTCTATAAAACTTTCATTTCATGTTCAGGTCAGGCAGCCAGGCATTGTAAATGCTCTAAATGTGCAAAATCCTGGCTGCCTAAGCTTAACTTTGCCAGGCTGAGGATTTCCTCAGGTGTGGCTTCCTCGGCCTGGCAAAGTGCTTGGAGGTCCTTCTCCTCATATTAAGAGGACTCGTGACAAATAGATTCAGACCTGGGCAGTTTAGTTTTATGCCTTGAAGTGCCCGAGACCAAATGTAATGAACGGGATGGACATGTAAATTGGCTTGTACACCTGCCCGGAGTACCTGACTTCATGCGAATCGGGGGAACTTCAAGCATGCCCTCATTTTGCTCATTATTTGCCTACTGTTCATGTCCTGGGTGAATCACATAGAGTGATGGTAGCAGCATACTGTGTTTTGTGAATCAGTATTATGACCAGACCTTTCTCTCTGTGTCCAGGAGAGGAGTTTACATGCTCCTCTAACAGCTGGTCACAGAGTGGGGTGGGGTCAGCAGTCTCGCTGAGCTAATCCTACTCTCTGAGGAGTAAGGAACTGCCTCTTCCTGTCATTGGCTGGTTCAAAGTCAGCCAATTAAAGGAGTATTCAGTTCCAACCCTCCTGGTTCCTCCAGCTACCAGAGATCACTGCTGTAGCCTCGAAGGATTTTCGTTTTTTTATGTTTATTGCATGCATGTGTGTGTGTGTGTGTGTGTATATGTATGAATGTATGCCTGCTGTGAGTGAATGTGTGACTGAGTGTGCATGTAGATGGGTGAGTGAGTGTGAGTATGTATGTGTATGCTTGTACGGCACGCCCACCCAGCACCTGCTCAAATTACTGGCTGCCACTACATTCAATCCTTCTTTTCTTTTGCCCTTCAGACAGGGCCACTACCTCCAGCACTTGGATCTATTACATGGGAGTCTACAATATGTACTTGTTTAAGTGAGGATTTAGCAATTTATTTTTAACAATACATAGATATAACAATTGTTTGGTTTACAAACTGAAGGGTGGATCTTATCTCAGAACCTGAATCACCTATGAAGAACTGAAATACTTTTTGTCCTAATGGTGGTATTTTCAGTTTTTGAGACTGGGTGCAAACCTAGCTGTGAAATTAATTCTTGTGTCATTTGGGAACTAGTGGAATGGGTAGGTGAGTAGCTTCTAAGGCAGAACACATAGAGGCTAAAATTTTATGAAAATAACAAATCAAATTACAAACCAATCCATCAACCAATTAGCAATTTTTTTAAAACCCTTCACATGTATTGGGTCAGAATTTACTGAGCCCATACCATGGTGGTTGAGGTCGTTTGGCACTGGTATCTTGTGGTCGATTCTATTATGGCTCTGCAAAGTGGGTCAAACGCAACCCTTTTCCCACTTCATTCTCAGGGCTGCGAGGGTGAAAAGTTAAAGGCTTCTCAGGGACGTAATATGGGGGACAAAAGCTCAGAACTCAACAGCCAACCAACAGACTGTAACGTATTGTCCAGCCCAGGGTTTATCTTTATTTAAAAGTACTTTAATCATAATGCAAAATTAAATATTACACAATTTAATATAAAACGCATTTACAGGATCGTATTTTCAGTTACGATCTTCAGTTAGGCGCCACTCCCACTATTCTCTCTCCATTGAAACTCACTAATGTCTACCATCGCCCAGGATGTTGCGGGTATAGGCATTAATTAGGCAGTGGTGCCGGTCACTTCTATTTACCCCACTAGTTAGACCCACATCTCAGTTCCACAATTCTCAACCTGGCTTTCACTGGGCAAAAGTCTTAAGTCCTCAAATCAGATCCCTTTGTGTGTTCTTAGTTTCTTTTTCCATTCTCACATTAAACCCCATTTTACATGCTCCAAGATATTGCAGTGCTAGTGGTGTGGCAGAACACAGTTTGCGTCCCTGCTGTTCACAGTGGTAGCTTCTCACAGCAGGGGCCTAAGTAGTTAATTATCTTTGGAGCAGAATCACTGGACAGAGTTGGCGTGGGTGGTCCACGCAGCAGCATGGCATTTTCAGCAGTTGAGGCTGTCCAGCCCGAATAACTCAGATGCCCAGTTACAGCAATTGTGGCCTCCCAGCTGAACTGTCAGTGGTGGTGTGTCTACAGCACCTGACACTTTTCAGTCTGATTGGGCTATCTCTTCAGCAGTGATACAGTTCCTTGTCTCTGCTGTACAACAGACAACAGACTGCCAGGTGAGAGAGTGGTACTTGTACTTGTAAATCATGGTGCAGATCACAACGGGAACTACATAGAGAGACAGTGGGACATCCATTCTAGGTACAAGTTAGACCCTCAACTCCTCCAGCAGAAAATGCAGACTTCAGGTGACTTCAGGTATCTCCTCACCTCTGGGAGACTGGCTCTGAGACAGACACTAAACCAGGTCACACAGCAAAACTCCCTTCCTTGGTCATAAAGAACATGGAACTCGAACCAATGGGTGCTTTGGGTTCCACTTTCAAACACATTTTCCAGACTGGGGATGTGAATCCACAGTCTAAGGCTTCTGAAATTGTTTGGGTTAGTTCTCTTTCGAATGTAAATTTATGGCTATTCCGCAGGCACAGCATTTGTGCTAGGTGATAGCTCTTGCAGCAGTAGGAACTGGCACTGCACAAAGCAAAAATATCCAATCAAGGTCTCGATGCAGCGTGAGATCTCTGCACCTGGATGTAATCAGCTCTCCCCTAGCACCAATCGGAGACACATAAAAGCAGGCCTATCCAGAAACTTCCTCATTAAATAGATTAACTTCTAGCTACCTGGCTATGACCTAAATCCTTAAAACAATGAAAATCCCACAGTTATAATAAATGGGTAAGCACAAATCAACCCCAAAGCACACCGTACGATCTCATACACTATATGAAAAGTGATGTCAATGGTAATAACGTCACTGCTGGATCATAACCATAATGTCCCATCAAATTACATTTTGTTCAGGTAATCCCTAAGGTTTTTTGTAAGTAGGTCAGCAAGAGTTCTGGTAAAAAGATCCTTCAGCGAGTGACTTGAGTTTTTCAATTAAATAGTTTGCCCACTTCTGAAAGTACCACAGTTAATTATGTTAGCACTATTACACAGAATGACCTTTGGTCCTGCTCATTGTTCCTGCTTATAGAACTTGCAGCAGCAACAGTCCTTGGGAGCCCTAATCCTTGTGCCGGGAGCCCTAATCCCTGTGCCGGGAGCCCTAATCCCTGTGCCGGGAGCCCCTACCCCTTGGCCTGAAGAGTTGCTCTTCATTCAGAACCTTTTTCCAGGTAAGGATGGCTTGCAGCCCATTCTCCCGGACTGCAGTTCCTTTTTCCCCTTAATCCTCTTTGCTGCACCCCAGGCCACATAATGCTTGGTGCACAATGACCATGCCCTGTGCCACGCAGCACTGCAGTCATCACATAGCTAGACCACAAGGTGCATTGCCTTTGGCCATGCCACATATCCTTACCTACAATACCCATGAGAGACTCAGTCTCAAACTTGGTGGAGAGTAATTTAATTTGGCCATGTCTGTGTATGTATGGTTGTTTTAAAAGTCAATTGCGTAGTTTGAGGTGCCTTACATTAAGCACACGATTGTGGTAACTTATCTAGTTCACTGCCTCCACAGCGTGACTCAGTTACAATATTTAATGCTCACTAGAATGTCTGGCCCATTATAACAGTAATACTTGTAGGTATGGATAGTAGGGACACAGTAAGCCTGCACAAACCATGTTTTAACACATTACATTTTTTCTTTTGCTTTACTTGTAGGTCATTTAACCTGTGATTCGGGTATGTAGAAATTACTTACTTCTTTAGTGTAGATGGCATTCCACTTGATCCTGAGGAAGTGCCCTGATCTATATGACTCTTACGGCACAAAACATGTCGATCACTTGAGAGCAGGGCATGTATAACTAGGCACATTGTCACTAGTCCTGTGCCCCTCTCACTCTTTTAAGTTAGGCAATTTACCTCCCCAATAAAGGTTGCTGAGGACTAATTGACCTATTTTAGACTCACACACCTCACATCTACACTTACTAGGCCTCTCACCCACACTGCACCCACCGGCAGGAACAAAAGATCCCCGTCAAAGAGCCCCGTTTGGGTGCCAGTCAGGTATTGCAGCGCAGACCTGATGAGGGGCCGGCTCAAATGATGAAGCATGACACCTAGCTTGCTAGGTGTGTGAGAGCCCTAGTTCCAACAAGGGGAGCTTCCCTCACTGGTGTACACTTAGTATACATCACACCCCAGTCCCCTCTTTCTCCTACCGTTATTTCAGAGGAACTTCGTACCCTTGTTTGTATACTGTGTATGTATGGTGCCCATGCTCACAGATGTAAGACACAGTGGATACCTTTGGCCACACCCTTTCCACTGCTCGAGCACCCACTGAAAAGAACCTGAGACCATGCCCAGTAGGCATCGAGCATAGTGCATGACCTTCAACTAAGCTTTATACCCGTTCCCATGTGGGTAGTGCCCACTGGAAATGGTCTGAGGCCCTGGTCTGAGGAGGTCAGTCACAGGGAATGGCCGTGCCATGGGTGTAGGATCCTGGCAGTTTTTGTACTCTCACTCCTAAAAACACCCTCTCTATGGTAACCCAACAGAGAAAGAAATATGTTTCTTATTAAAAAAATACTCTAAAGTTGTGTTTTAGTACAAATATACTTAAATTGTGTCATACTTGTAATGGATTAGTGATTTAAAAAAATGATAATAGATATCGCATTGGCCGTATCCTGAATATAGCGTCTAACTTGAGCAGACTGATGTTTTTACCTATCTGTGAATTACCCTAGGAAAGAAACTAAACTAGAAACCCCAGACTGATATGCTAGCTCTCAAACATGCCCAACTGACTGGAGTCCTTATAAAGGAACACCCACTTTCCCATACCAAGCCAGTGGCTCCTGTTTTAAAGATTTATAAAACTAAACTCAGTATCTCGGTTTTATATGGAGCGGAGTTGTGGGGCTTTGAAGATCTAGCACCCTTGATAGGAACCCAAAATACATTTTTGAGAGCCTTATTAGGTCTCCCCCAATCAACACCACTGATGCCCTTATATCTAGACTTGGGCTGTCATAAAATCGAGGATTTAGCCCACTTCAGACCCGTGGCATATTGAAGAAGGCTCTGGGTTACTCCTGAACTGTCCTTGTACGCCCAAGCCATTCTTGAAACCAGGCAGGCTGATGGGTCATGTAAGATCTCCTGGTTAGGAAGGAAAAAAAAGATACCCTGAGTGAATGGGGATGAGTAGGTTATGGGAGAATCCAGCAGGTAACCCCTTTACCTCAAAGAAAGAGTTCAAGTTAGCCTATTGGAACATGACAATGGTGAAGCGATTCTCATCCTTAATGAGGCCCACCCTGACGAGGGATTTTTTGGAGCATAAACAAGAGCACAAGTATGAATGCTACTGGGATTTTATTACTGTACCTATTAATAGGAAACTGTACCACCAGTTTAGAGTGGGTTCCCTTCCAATCAAATCATTCACCTGTAAATGGCTTCCTCAGAACGAAGACAAATGTATTGCATGTCCATCACATAAGGAAACAATAGCACATGTTCTGTTTGTTTCCCCTGCTTACAACTCTCCCAGAGACAGATGGCTTAAACCAGTCTGTTCAAATCTGGGTACTAGGTGGGGCAGTAAGGCTTAACTTAGAGGCAATGTGTCAAGAATTTATGTAGCACTTCAGACAGTAATAAAATGAAAACACACCACAAAAAGGATCCCACACCAAATTAGAATATTATAGTAGTATTGACTTTAAAAAAATGAAACAAGACCAAAATGATAAAAGACCGGGGGCGTGGCCTAGCAAGCCATCATGGCGGACGTATAGTAGGAGAGCTCCGTCCAGCCTATATTAATATACTGAATCATCCTGCTTCTCCGGTCCACTTTCAGATTGTGCCCCGGAAACAGCGCAGGCCGGCGCTGCACCTTCCTTCCGAGTCCTGACTCGAGGAGCAGACCTGAACGGCGGCACAAGGTCAGCCCTGTGGTCGGTGGAGCCTAGCAGCCTGGTGCGGAGGCTGGATAGTTGTATCGGGCTGCGCCCAGGCGAGACACAGAGCCTGCGTGCTGTGCTGGTGGTGGGGTGATTCCGGTGGCCGTCTCCGACACAGAGGGAGCTCTCAGACCTGTTCCACGGCCATCGGAGGTCGGCTCGATAGAGGGGGCTGAATTTATTTGGGAGGCGATGAAGCCCACGATCTGTGGCATGGACATTTCCTTCTGTGCGGCAGCCCGCATAATAAATAGGGAATCCCTAGTACAGGCAGAGGCTAAACTTCTTGAACTAGAAGTTCGCAGTAGGGATGGCAGGGGTAAGCAGGCCCATTGCCAACTACTACTGACACAACAAGGCTATTCACACCTCCTCATAGATGAATCCCACCAAGTATGGCTGGCGACCCACAGCAAGATCTACCAGTAGGGGGATAAGTCCAATAAGCTGTGGCATGGACCGTCAGGGGACACTATACCCCTAGGCCCTGATGGGACTCCCCTCACGGACTCCTCCACTATCGCCGAAAGCTTAGCTACGTATTATGCAGACCTCTATGCCCCCAAAGAATGTCTCCATGCGGATGTGATAGGCCGCTTCCTGGATGACCTCTCCCCTAAGGCCCTTTCTGATGAAGTGAGCGCGGAGCTGGATCTCCCTCTCATGGAAGAAGAATTGGGTGCTGCATTGGGGGACATGCACCCTGGGAAGGCCCTGGGACCGAATGGCTTTCCATGTGAATTTTTAAAAAGATCTTTTCTACAATTAGGGCCCCATTATCGCAGAGTGGTGGAGGAGGCCAGGGTACGGGGTCATCTGCCTCGCGATTGGGGACACAAGGAAGTGGTGGTGCTCCACAAACCTGGTAGACCTCCCGATCAGCACGCGTCATACCGCCCTATCTCCCTCCTGAACGTGGAGGCCAAGATTCTAGCTAAGGCTCTGACTAAAAGCCTCCAGTCCCATATTACTTCATTGGTCCATCCTGATCAGGCCGGTTTTATGCCACAGCGGGCGACCCGCCATAATATTCGTTGGACACATGTTGCCGTGCCCACTGTCCAGTGTTGGGAAAACGAGCAGCGTTGTTGCTAGCAGATATGGATAGGGCATATGATGCTTTCAGCTGGGTGTATTTATTTGCGCTCCTCCGTAGGCTGAATATTGGACCGCGATTCCTTTCCTACCTGACTTTGCTTTACACGGACCTCACTGCATCTGTGCGAGCGGCGGGCTCCATCTCCTTCACGTTTTCTATTTGATGAGGCACCAGGCAGGGTTGTCCACTGTCTCCCTACCTGTTCGCATTAGCTATGGAACCCATAGCGTCCTGGGTGCGGATCGATGCTCAAGTGACTAGTCTTGAATGGGCACCTGGACTCCGGGATCGTATTGCCCTGTACGCCGACGATGTGCTATTTTTTCTCACTGATATAGGTAGGACGGGACCGTGGTTGCTTCGCATCATGCACATATTTTGGGGAGACTTCAGACCTGTATATGAACCCTCGAAAAACTACCCTCTAGGTTCTTGGTGGGGAGGTGGGTCTCAGTTCCTGGGCCTCCTCTGTTCCGGTAGTTTCTGGGGGGCTGAAAGATCTGTGAGTGTTCTTGTCGGTCTCGCCTGCCACATCTTGGGATAGGAATTTGGCCCCAGTAAGGGATTGCATGCGGGAAGATCTTAAAAATTGGTCTCATTTGCCACTGTCTATCTATGGCCAGTCGGCCATCTTCAATATGGTTTTGCTCCCACGCTTACTTTATCACCTACTAAACCATCTATATCTGATTCCTTCCAGATGGTTCCAACAGGTTAATGCAGCTCTGGGACAGTTTCTGTGGGACGGTGGCGTGGCAAGAGGGTCCCTAAGGACTTTTTTCCAATCCACATACTGTGGGTGGCTGGCGACCGCTGATATTTTGTCATACTACGTGGCCTCACGCCTGCTGGTCCTCAATGAATGGTGGTATGGGGACAGGACTGACCCGGCATACGCTGTCGAGCGGCGGTGCATGGGTGATCACACGTTACACACCATACTCTACTCTGCACCGCTACGTAACTCCTAGCCCATTACGAAAATTATATTTCAAATCTGGTGGCAGGCGCTGCGGAGGATCGGTTGGTGGAATAGGTTGACCCGGGAGAACCCTCTCTGGCACAATGGACGATTACCGCAACTGGCTACGCTGTCTGGATTTTGTGCCTGGGACCGTATCGGCATCTTTACTCTGGGCAATGTAATGCGGGGGCCAGTCCTGAAATAATTTCAAGATCTAAAGAAGGACTTCCATATGCCAAAAACCCAATTTTACAGATACCTGCAGCTCAGACACACCAACTCCCCCAGCTTAGAGGGCTTGGAGTCCCTGGCTGAGCTCAGCCCGATAGAGGCGAACGTGTTTATGGGAGACCTCCAAGACCACAAGATTTCCAAAATCTATCAGTCTCTGGTTACCCATAGCTCCCCCACGCTGCTGCGCCTTAGGGAGGCCAGGGAGGGTGACATGGACCCGCTGGTGGAGGAGGACTGGATGGAGGCTCTGGCCTCCCCGCGGGGGTAGCCTTAGCCGTAAGCCTGCACCTTATCCAGTTCAAATAACTCCATTGGGTGTATTTTACCAGAGTAACGCTGTGGAGGGCAGGACTGGTGGCTTCCCCGGTGTGTCTCAGATGTGAACATGAGGAAGGTACTTTGCTGCGTACAGTTTGGCACTGCTCTGCTTTAGTGCGATTCTAGAGGGGGGTTATGGCCTGCCTCTCCGAAGTGCTGGGTTGGGACATTCCCTGCTCCCTGAAGCTGGTACTTCTGCATGTTATGGACGGAATTGGGGGCAACATATACAAACGCCA
Organism: Lissotriton helveticus; assembly: GCF_964261635.1. Taxonomy (NCBI): domain Eukaryota; kingdom Metazoa; phylum Chordata; class Amphibia; order Caudata; family Salamandridae; genus Lissotriton; species Lissotriton helveticus. The sequence continues at coordinate 538,344,926 of NC_136061.1, forward strand.
TCTTATGCTACTAGGGTTTACCTTGGCTAAGAGGGATATCGCGAGGGCCTGGAAGGCACCGAGGGCGCCCTCAGTGTTCGCGTGGAAGAATGGTATGGATTTCTGTATGGGCTTGGAGATTCTCATCTTTGTGGCCAGGGGGTGCCCGCTTAAACACTTTAAAATTTGGAAGCGCTAGGCGGATTATCGTGGCTTAGAGCTGGAACCAGTCTCAACGGCCAGGTCCCTTGACCCGGCATCACTTTCAATTTAGTTGGCATAAGTCACTGCCTCTTGGGCGATGACAGATCATGCTTGTATGGACAATGCTGTTACTTTCGTGGTGCTGTTCTGGAGTAGGTGCTAGTGCGATGGGGGTGGGTTTGTGGGGTTATAGTTTTTTTGTTTTTTTGATAATTCATTTGTATTGCTCTTTATTTGTCCTATTTTGCTCACCAAAACTGTCAAAGTCAGAATGATGTACATTTCGTATGCAGATGTTTCTGGGTTTACAGTGCTCTGCGTTATATGTGCTATTGGACAAATAAAATTGATAAAAGACCAATCAGTAGAACCAGAGATATGTAATTTTAAAGATTTAAGTGAAAATAGCACCAAAAGCACAAAGTCCCACTCGTGGATAACTATCTGTCATGCAAGACTGGGTGAAAGTCACAAGTTAAGGCTGACTGGGATGGAGCGCGGGACAGATACGGAGACCAGGTTAGTCCAGCTGAAAGAGTTACCTTCAAACTCAGGCACAAAGGGTTCCTTACGCGGTTTAAGGGGCTCTGATGAGCAGGGGGGGCGCTGCAGATGGCTGTCAAAGTAGTGTGAAGATCCTGTTCGGGATAGCATATGGTCGTAGCTGGAGCTTCACTTTGGTGATCCCAGCGACCTGCCGATGCTATAGCGCGAAGTGCAAATCTTGCATTGCTGGGCGTCGTCGGCAGTTGCTGTAGAGCAAAGAGTCTGGTTTACGGGATCTTCACATTGCCTGGCAGCAACTGTTGGAACGAACAGCCCCACTTGCATTCGTGAGGCGCCCAATAGCTTCACGGCAACTTAACTGATGCCACACTAAGGGCCCAAGACTGTAGAGGCCAGCAGGGCCTGGGCACGTACAGTTGCAGGTCCAGTCAGCAGGGTAGTTGGGCAGTTGAGAGAGCCTCTGGAGCTTATGTCATGTACCTATAGCTCAGAACAGGAGTCAATTTAGCCTGGAATGTAGGGTGAAGGTCCAGTCTTCGTTTTCAGCAAGCAGGGCAGCCGGCATCAGAGTAGCAGGGCAGCAGAATGGCAGTCCTTCTGGGAGCAAAGCACCACAGCAGTCTCTGTTCTATAGCATCCTCAGGTGCAGGAGTGTACTCCAGAGTTTGGTGTAATGGTCCAATATTTATAACTAGTGCGCACTTTGAAGTAGGAGAAGCTTCCAGAGATTTCCACCCCCCTGAGGCATCAGTTTGTCTGGGGTCACAAAAGGCAAGTATTAAACCTTTTATGAGAGTGCTCAGGCAGAGCCTTTGTGATGTGCAAGTGTGTTAGGCAACAGCTCCTTCCTCCCTCTCATTAACTCAGAGCAGCCCATCATGCCAACACTTAGCTTCCTAATGCCACACTGTCTGGGAGCATTACATAAAGACCACCTGCTAGCTACACCTAGTCATGTGACCCAGGATCAGGCTGAGGCAGCAAATGGCTAGGACAAAGAAATGCCTACTTTCTAAAAGTGACATTTTCAGAATTGTGACTAAAAATCCAACTATAACATTAAAGAGGGCTTTTTACTTACAATTCTTTAGACAACAAACCTGACCTGCCTACCTGCTCCCAATTGAACGTTATCACTTATTAAATGTAATACGGCAACCCAATGTTCTCCTATGGGAGAGGTAGTCCAAACAGTAGTGAAAACAAAATGTAGGAGTTTATACCACCATGACATGTAAAACTTAAAACTACATGTCCTACTTTTGAAATATACCACACCCTGCCCTCTGGGCAGTTCAGGGCCTACCCTACAAGTGACATATGTAATAAAAGGGAAGGTTTAGGCCGGGCAAAAGGTTCATTTTGCCAGGTCAAAATGGCAGTTTAAAACTGCACCACAGGCTGCAGTAGCAGGACTGAGGTATGTTTATAGGGCTATTTGAGCATGCGGCACAATCAGTGATCCAGGCCCATTAGTAGAATTTAATGTACATGCTTTGGGTATGTGGATGTCCCTCTACAAAGGACGTACAAGTACATTAAATAGGCCAATTATGTGTAATCCAATCCTACAATGTATAAAGTAGAGAGCACAAGCACTTTAGCACTGATTAGTAGTGATAAAGTGTGCTATAGCCAGCAAAAATTAAATCAGCAAAACAGGAGGTTGGAAGGCAAAATGTTGGAGAAAAACCATGCCATGGATCTCAGGTCCAACACGGAGTAAAGTTGGTAGCCCCGTATGGCACAGGGTGCCAGCGTGAAGACTGCATTACTGCTGTGCCATTCAGACTGACATCCATGTGCTGAGTAAAGTTGCCAACCCCATATGCCAGAGGGGGCTGCCATGAAGATTGCTTTACTGCCATGCCAATCAGAGTAAACTTTGCAAACCATTATGACAGAGGGGCCGCCAAGGAGAGCATGAATAAGAAAAGGGGAGGGAGTTAACATGAAGGGTTGAGTTGCAGGGTAGGGGTGAGCAACAACACAGACAGCAGGTAGGGTGGGAGGGGGCAGGAGGGAGTGCAGCACCATAGATAGTGCGTGGGGCAAACATCAATATGGACAGTAGTTGGGGCAAAACAACGGCATGTACAGCGAGTGTGGTGAGAGGGAGGAAGAAAAGCAGCAACAAGGACACCGGATTGGGAGGAAGCAACAACAAGGACATCGGGAAGAGGAAAGCAGCCAATAACAGGGACAGTGGTGGGGACAAACAACAACAAAGACTATGGTGGGCAAATAACATGGAGTCTGGGGAGACTGCTAGAAAAGACACATACTCTAGTTAAGTTCTTAGACAAAAAGAAAAAGTTGCACCCAATTAAGGGAGTATTGGAAGGACACAAGTAGTTTGGCCATACTCCAGGGAAGGGACACACAAGAACAGGAAGTGAATGCCACAGACGGCAGTTTATGAAAAGCAAGCAAATGAGAGTGACAATAAAGCCAACGGATGGTGAGCAATGGGAGTCCTCTAAGCCCTGTATAAATTAATAAAATACCTCACAAGTGCCTTAGACAGCATGTGTTGTCTAAGGCGAAAATTTAAAAGCCTGAGCGTACACCAGTGCAAAAGATACACTGTGATATCTGTAGACTGTGTAAACAATGGTTCCTAGTATTGCTTGGGATTCGCCCGCTTTGATGCAGTGCAGAGGGTTTACAGTGATCACCTCACCCCAGATGGTTGAGAACATTGTCTCCAGTCCTGAACTATTAACCTACAATCTATTGCGTTGAGGTGCATTAGTCTATTTAGTTCAATGGGAGAAAACAAGACTACAACACACACCTAGAAAGCATTAGGCTTTCAAGCTGGGTCCTGAACTAGAACAGAGTCTAATCACCTGGCGGGCGGTGTCACCCTAAGGGGGTTAAGCAAATGTCCTCATATTTATAAACAATAAGCATGCTTCGACACTGATGCCATAGGCAAATCAAAGAAAGCGGGTACTTCCGTTCTAGCGCAGCAAAAGCTAGCCTCGATGCTTCAATTGCGTTTCCAAAGCACTTGCAAAGCTTCTAGGAGATACTTCAAGAAAGATAGAAATTTGCTCAACAGGACTTGCAACTTAAATATCAATAAAACATGATTTCCTGAGTTTCTAAATATATATTACGCAAGGCATGGGTAGGAGAAGCACAGAACATATTTTGAGCTGTGACAGCCTCCGTAGGGACTCATTAGCAAGGCCGCGCCATGTGTTTAGAATCTGGCAGCTCGGATGGCGAGGGGCGGTAATCTGCTCTGGGAATCCACGCAGGCTCCCTGAGGCCCCAGTGACAGCAGTGCTGGCTCTCCTTCGGGAGCGGAAGAGCTCTAGCTACGGAGGTAGGAACCAAAAGGTTTTAATGATTACATCTCTGTACCTGTACGAAGGCACAGTCATGTGCTGATAATATCCTCTCATAGCATTTCACTTATTAGTGGAGAAGGAAGGAAATAATAAAAAAAACTGTCAGTTTCAACAGAAATGGATTAGGATAGTACCATGCGATGTCAGAGAAAACATTAAAGGGGCAAAATCAGAACGATGATAAAGATAACACTAATACTACTCCTACTACTACTCATCAGCAGGATATGCTAGGCATGATCACTGTCCAGCTAGAGAAACTGTAACAACCTGAGTCAGCCTGGTCATGATTGACGTCGGTGACCTGTTAGCCTCAGGGCAGGCCGTCTGCTGATTGTACCTGGGGTTTAAAAGTGAAAAGATCAGCTCAGTGTCTCGGACATCCTGCACTCGCTCGCTTAGCACTGATCTGCATAAACTGAGTTTCAAGACGATGGAGACCCAGGGAGAGTGGAGGCCAAGGCTCAGGCAGAGAACTCCCGCTGGGGTTCGGAGGAGTAGTTCAGTAGTACACCTACCTTAGGGAGCAGGGATTGGACAAAGACCAAAAGAATTGCTAGTGGAGGGTTTAAATGGGTGGAGGGTGTTGTTTTGGTATATTTGTGTCATCGTCATACCTACACGGTGTTGGGTGAGTTCTTTGTAGGTGGCGCTTGGCCTAGTTAGAGGAGGTAAATAAGTGACAGATTTGGGGAAACATTGGAGGGAAGAGGCGTTATGGTCTGACGTATGACTCTGGAACCGGGAAACCACTTTCAGTCTTGGCATCGGCTCAACATCCTGTAACTCTGGGCAAATCTTAATCTCCCCATGCCTAATAAAAGAAAAATACATTTGACCTTGTGTAATCTAACTGGTGCTCATGTAAAGCACTCCAATACCTTTGGGTCGAGTTCGTTCTATAAAACTGCAAAAAAAGAAATATAATTGGAGTATTCTGAGGGTACTGAGGGGTAAAGCAGCTTAGGGCAAGATGCAAGGCTCAGGAAGGGTGGTTGAGGCATCGAGGGTACTAAAGGAAGTAAGAAGGGAGGATTTGTTGAAGTCGGAAGTGTCAGGCCAGAAGTGTGAGATTGCAGAGGCTGAGGAGGTAGTCAGCTAATAGGGTCGCTGCGGCAGTGCCAGCCTGTTCACAGCCAGGGGATGGATAGGCTAAAGACTTGCAGAAGAAGGTGGAAAATCAGTGAAGACAGCTCGAGAGTAGAGAGAGGGAATAAGAATTGAGCAAGTTCAACCAGCTCCTGAGGTGAGAGAGACATGTTTAAGAAGGTGTACGTTTCAGTAAAAGGGGCCAGAAAGTGGCAGCAAAGAGGGGCTTTGAGAATGGATTACAGATGTATGAAGGAGAGGGAAGGTGTTCGGCAGAGGAGTTTAGGTGGCAAAATGGGTTCCTGATGATAACAGAATTGAATGGAACAGGGAAGAGAAGGGACTTTAAAACAGGTTGTTAGGTCCTGTGCAGCCAGTGGGGACTCTTAGGTTGGATGAGCCTACAAGGCACGTAACGGAGGCCCCCGGAATGCGGGCCCCCCTGGGTTTATTGTTTTGGAGGGGGCCCCCTCACCCTTTAAGCCATGCCATAGTATGCTTTGTAGAAGGCATGTAATGACATGAAATAAGAAATAGTTAAATGCTCATGATTGCACTGCTCCTCCATTATTATTTTTTTACACATAGAATGGGTAAAGGTGGTGAAGGGGGCAAGTTGGACTCATGGAATTGCATGCACAGGTTTACCCTGAATGCATTTAAAGGATGAATGAATTTGGCACTTATGGACTTTCAGGCTCAAGAGGACGGGTGCTCACGGGTGTTCAAGATGGTTGTGGAAGGGCTAACAAGATAGTCCATTGATGGATTGGACATGGTCAAATAAGGAAACACATGTTTCTACTGGTGCACCATAAAGAACCCGCACAAAGTCATGCATTGATTTAAGCTCACAGGCCTGCACAATATTTGCTCCAGGGTTTCTCGTGGGTACAGATGTATTAGCTAACCGCTTTCTTTTCACATTTGCTTTGTCACAGTGAGTGCTTTGAGGTGATACAAGTGTCACTTTCCGTGATTAGATGCCATGAATGAAACGTTCCGTAATTTAATGTATGTTAAGGAAGCTTAAAGTGCCATTTTTTCGTGCTTGATGCCTTGAGATGTTGTACAGGGTATTATCCAAATTTAGATAATGAGGATGTTACCAGTGCCTATTTCTAACATTGGGTGTCACCAGTTTTGCCTGTCCCTCTCTGTTAGGGTGTTGTTACATGGCAGTTGATTTCTTCTGATGTTATCATTTCCACGAACCTGTCTGTGTTGTTTCTTGTAATGTTACAAGCGCCCCTCGTTGGATTTTAGTATCTTGATATTATAAATGCCCTTTTCTGACAGTCTGGCAGCAAGTGCTGTGTGATGCTACTATTACCTGTTTCTGGCAGTGGAAGATGGTGGGTCTTAAGCGTTCAACTTACTGACAATGAGTATCTGGGGATATTACAAGTGGTACTATGTGACTGTGAATGCTTTGGGGGGGGGGGGGTTCAAAGTTCTAAAACACTTAATCTCCCTGTACCTAACAAAAATGAATGTGTCCTCATGTAACGCAATTGATGCTATGTAAAGCGCTCTGATACCCATACCGGGTCAAGTTCGCGCTATATAAAACTCTGTAAAATAAAAAAATAAAATAAAAAAAATATTTGGAAGTATCCCTTTTTAGGTCTCGCTGCGAAAAGCGCGCTCTTTCTGAGAGAACTATAGCTGTCGGCTCAGCCGACAACGAGTGGAGACAAGAGCTGGCCACGCGCAGCATTTTCCAATAGGATTAGGTCGCGCGCGTGAGCTTGTGCATTAGAAAGCATTGCCGAAAGAATCGGATCGCGACGCGCGCCTCGTGAACAGTTGACGTGACTGACTTTGGAATGCAGGGGGAGTCTGCAGAGGGGCACGCGGCGCTGTTCACGAGGCGCGCGGCGCTGATAAACAGGCTGGCTGCAGGCTTTAATAAAAATAGCTCGCAACGAGAGGTACGGCGGATGAAATTTTCACACTTCAGTGACCGCAGAGGGGCGCGGGCGCCGATAAACAGGCAGGCTTTGAAAACCAGAACGCTTATATACGCTGTGGTAGCCTTTTATTACAATAAAGAAACAACTTTTTTTTTTTTTTTACCGATGACAGGTGGGCAGAAAGGTTTACAGACTAGGGTTCTGGTTTAAAAAAACTATGTTTTATTATCGCCGCTGCACACCGCGCTTCATCGCAAAGAATGGCAGCCGCGCGAATTCCCTGACCTCATTGCACGTCTATAATGTGTAGCATTTCTTGGTTTATCATACGCGTTAAGAGGGCGCCTGCTCCAAGTGCAGCATCCACAGAGTGGGCATGAACAGCCACGCACTCGCAGTAAATCGTACTGAAGACTTCAGAGGGGCTTGCGTGAGTGGACACAGCTGTTGGGTCTTATTTTTGGTTTTCAGTCTTGAGAAAGTCAACGGGATGCGGGAGTGAAGTGACTGAAGGAATACAGCGAGCCCATGACCCGCACAGCTGCTGGTGAGTACCGCCTGGCAGAGCGGCTTCGCTCCTGGGGGAAGGGGCAACAGCACCTGTGGCAAGAAACACCGGGTGTGTAGCGGGGTCACGGGTGTGTCACCTTGTGTTGTCCCCTGCTCACTGCTTTCAGGCCAGAGGTATCCCGGGCCCTCCTTCGGCACTGCGTGTCCCGGCTTTTTATTGCCCCCTCCTTGGCACCGTGCTGGTGGCACCCCCTCCACCCACCCTTTCTCCCTCCCTAGTTTGCTCTCCCACTGCTTTAACCCTGTTCTTGTAAATTAACCCGCATTTCACTGCACGCAGCCAAAACGTTACTTTTACGGCCGCGATACTTGTTTACATTTGCTTTTGTCCGTGGTTGTTCAGCTTCAGCGCCCGTCTATACTGCCCCCACCCCCCTCACTTCATTATTGTTGTCTGAAAAGCAGAGCAACCGGAGCCCAGCCAAGCCCCCCAGTAAAACACCGTATACCACGTTGAGGAAGTTGGAGTTTCAAGTCCATTTCATGTTAGTTTCCTTTGGTTTCAATTTAAGTTTTCAGTTTGGTATAAAATTTTTGTCGTTCGTAGTCCCCCTTAAGAAGTGCTTCATTTCTTCATCTGCAGAACCGAACCCGTGACCTACAAGTAACACATCACTGCATGGGTCTCTTAGCTTATTAAATCACGTTAAAACTTCAGAGCACATTTACCAGTCCTGGCTCAGGTGCTTTGGTGGCGGTAATGGGGTTTTGAAATATTCATTTGGGTGGTGTGAAGAGGCCACCTCTTTTGGTCTATAAAAAGAGGTCTGCGCATCAGGTGTGCTTTGATATGTGGGTGCAGAAATCATTCAATTAACCATATGCCCCAGAAAGTTAAAGCATTGTACGTGCTTCCACTAGGCAAACTAAAAGCAAACAAGCATTTGCAAAGCAATAGGTCTAGCATTTGTGGGAGTTTAAGTTATTGACATTGTAAATGACAATGCCTTTTCTTTATGTTTTTAAAACGAAAACATAAATAAAAGGCATTGTCATTTACAATGCCAATAGCTCAAACTTAAGTAAATGCAAGTGATATGGAGTGTATGAAGATTATTCTGCAGTGTGTGCGGCTCATTTTCTGATGTACATTATGTTTACAGGTTCGGCTAAAGCATAGGTGGTTTTGAACACAGGTCAATCCTGAGGAAGGCGTGTATCGTTGAAATGCACGTAAATATGATGTTACAGCCATAGTGCTATTACAAAAGAATGGCAGCAAGTCAAGAGGAAATAGAGGAAAACCAATTTGTGGTAAAAACCGTATAACAAGAGAATAAGATTACCAATATTAACATAGAATAGCTATGTACGGATTTAAGACACACATTGCTACGGATGAGATAAACTAAAGAGAATGTTCAGTTGTTGTATTCGTGGAGACATAGATGGGTATGAACGTAGTAGTAGGAGGATGTAGAGAGTGATGTTGCTCTTGAAAATCTGTGTTTATATCTACGTTGACTAGGAAACCTGTATTCATTCAACCCAGGATGGACCAACCTGAGGTTGCTACATTGTTGCAATTGTTTTAAATTATTGGATAACAATTGGTAAAATATGATAAATGGTATTTTTAAGAGTGTTATGAAGGAATGACTACATTTCCGAAATCATATACTTTCTGAGCCGCACACGAATACCCATTAGGTACAGGTATGAGTGAGAGGTATTTTTTAAGGTTGCCAGGAAATATTGTTACTAATTCAAGTTTTTGCCATGTCCTATGAACCTTATCTAGAGCAGTGGGTCCCTTATTCTACTAATTAAATGCTCAGGAAAGCCATTCTGCTTTCCCGAGCAGGTCCCTGCAACGTAAGGGGGAGGTGCAACCGTTCAGGGGCCCCATTTGAGAACAAGACCAATGAATGTCTGCGCGATCTGCGAGTTTCTGGGGTCCCTCATCACATTCTGCAGGGGGGGCATCATTTTGTGTTATGTCCTTGGAGCCTACCTGGTTGAGCATCCTGAAGACATTTCTATCAGCAGAGGCCAGTCATGCTATTCGGATGTCATTTAACGTTGTAACAACATTTGGGCACCGGCCCAAAAAAGATAGAGAGGTATGGGGTGGCCTCCCTAATATCAGGAGTTATATAGAGGACCTGATTATTGTCTGATTGTGGTGTAATTGACTTGAGAAGCCAAGCACATATGATTAGGGTGTGAATAAGTAGGAGTTTGAAAAGGACTTGGTTCATGAGGAGATAAGAAGAGCACTAGATTGTGGAACACGTCAAATTGCAAAGACAGGGTGCTGAGCATAAGGCTTGGTGGAGTTAGGGAAGCAAGGATGAGGGCAATGTAACTAATGATGGAAAAGGAGTTTGGGCATTGCAGGTGTTACTCGTTAGTGACCAAACAGTCGCTAAATGAGCAGAGGCCTGAAGCACATATAAAACAAGAATAAAATGCGGTCTGAAGATAAAAATAATAACATTACATTAGTGACAGGATACACACTTTCACCGATACAGCAGTGAACAAAAAAATCAGCAGGGCTCGTTTTAGAGCCTTTACGGTAATTTTGATTAAAGTTTCCCAGTCACCTCTTCAAGTGTTGAGAACTTTGTTTAATAATCAGAGAGGTCAGAATGTCAATAAACCGGGTCTCCCCCCTCCGCCACCAAGGTAGACCCATGGACTGGCAGTCGAGATCGCTCGGGCCCCTTAGTACCTGTATTTATATAGTACGGCTGATAAAGGGAGATGTTGGTGGGCCTCGAGGACGGGGCCAGCGCTGTGCATAATGATGATGTGAGGAGCTGTGAATTGGTGCTGCGCGGCGCTCCACAGCAGCAGAAGGAGTTGTGGTCTGCATTGTTGTGCCTCGGTTACATGGTCCGCGTTTGACAAAGTGAAAGTCACCCGGCAGCGGCGCCGTGGAAAATAAAAGAAAGGATGGGCCGCAATAATTAAAGATAAAAGGTAGCATCAGGCTTGAAGTGCTCGGTGTCTGTCTCACTGAGCGCGTCCTGCCTGCAACAGCATTTGGCAAAGTGAAAGTCACCCTTCGCGCCCTCCATGGAGAGAGAATAAAAGGAAGATGCACCGCCATAATTAAAGCTAAAGTGGTGCCTCGGAAATACTGGAAGTGCTCTGTGTGTCACTGAAAGGCAAGACAAAGCTATTTAAAACAAGGGGGAAGAAATGCGAGACGCCGTGTGCGAGCCAAATATCCAGTCTAGGTGGGCGAGCTGGAAAGGAGACAGGGAGTGAACCAAAAAGGCTCCCTCCAAATGAAATGTGCCCGTTTAACAAAGTATGACAAGCACAAATGAAAAGCGGAGGCGGAGCTTCCACCCCACTTCCGAAAGCAACCCGACGACAATAGATCTCGCAGAGCGTGCAGCTCATGCGCTGCGACGCTAGGTGAGACCTAAAAAGGGGACAATGAGGATAGAGGTGGAGGCAGAAATCAATGTAAAAAGTTGCCTAACATGAGAAATACAATACCTTTAGTGACTCATTTACCACTAAAGAAATGTTTGTAAGTAAGAGCTTGTTGATGTTTTTAAATTCTTGCACCATTAAATTCAGGCAAACGAAGGTTTGAAACAAGAGGAACGGTATTTAGAAAAAAGACACTGTGTTCCAATGATGATTGAAAAATGGACTGTAGCATTTTTGATATATGGTAGTGTGACACCATCCTGAGGGATGCTTCACGCTTTCCAAACATATGGAAATGGTTCAGAGGGCAGAATTGGTTATGGAGGCATTACATGGCTTCTCTATTACGAATTTCGGGCCAAAAAAGCAGTAAGTCCGTATGAATAAATGGGGGAGGTGGACAATGAACTATAGCTTCAGCGGATGGTGCAGTCAATGCACACAACAAGTGGTGGCCCATTGAGTACAGTCTCCTGCTGGGGCGTTCCACCCAGCTTGGGGTGGGTGCAAGTGGAAGAGGGCAGTTGTTACAGAACTGTGAGTGTTGGGCTTTTATCAAGTGGAGCTGAACCAGACCTCATTGTAAATTTCGACATGACTGTAAAATGTATTGGGAAGTACCCAGTGGTGAAGTGCTTTGGGCAACTGGCATTCGGAGCTCAAGGGCAACACGAAAGAGGTAGGGGACAACAACCAATTGCAGGTAAGGAACCAATTGAACTGTAGAAGTTGTGTCAGTGGTTGGTTTTCAACTCAGATATAGAAGCTGCAAAGGCACTGTAACATGGTAGGGACTGAGGTTGAATAGGTTTGGCAGAGAGTTTGAAGTTATTAGAAGCCAACCCTCAGATTGTCAGGGAAATGTTGCAAAAGAAAGTGGGGGGTGGTAGAATAGCAGGACTGGCCAGAACTTTCAGCACGGGCCATTATCAGACGTGACAATTTCTCCATTGAATGAGGTTCCCAAAAACAGGAGGGTGAATTTAGGGCTTATGTATCATTTGCCCTCGTCATAAAGTTCCTCAGTGAAGGAATGTTCTCTTCAATGACGATGCAGCGCTTCAGCATGCGTCTGCTAATCATGCTGTTGCATTGGTGAGGAACTACGGGGTAGGGTCAGAGCTAGCCAAGTCAGCTAACAAGTGGGCACTCAGGCATTAATGGTGCATACAGAGAATGTTTTGCTGCTGGGTTTCAATTCAAGGGAAACATTTTTGTAGACATTACATTTTGCTAAATTTCTTCTTCACTAATTTATATTTTAGTTGCTTTATGCAATTTTTTGTTTTATTCAGTATTCGGGTTGTTTAGGGGCTACTTATTATATAGATGATTTGCTATTTGTGTGACAAGCAGGTTCCACAAGTTGTTTGTGGAGATGTCTGGTAAGCTTTTCAGAATATGATGCCGGATATAGGGTGGGGGGTGCCGTTAGCACTGGAAACGACAGCGGTGCCAGAGACGCTTTTGACTTTTCTTGGAACTGAAATGGACAAATTCGCAACGGAGGGGAGATTGCTACCGGATAAAGTGGGAACATTGGAGCGATTGTACGATTGTGCTGGAGCAAAGCATCTGGAACTAATGAAGGTGCATGTGAGAGAGCACAAATCAAGAAAAATATAGAAGTGCACCATATTTACAAGCACGTTGTATTAGTTTAGTAAACATTATATAAGAGTGTCGAATTTATAGAGAGAAAATATATAAGAGTGTTTAATTGAAAATAGAATACTTATATCAAGTGTGAAGAACTAATGTAGATGTTTGTAGAGATGTTAGAATGATGTTGAAATCCCATGTTATGTGGCTGTTGTAGGGGAAAATGTAATTCTGCTAAACGTAGAAATGTGTAGGCCACATGGCAGTTCACATAGAGTACAAGATGCTGTTACACTCTTACACGATGATGGATTTTGATGTTGTTATAATTCAAGGTATTACTGATCATAGAACTGAAATATATGTTTTATAGACGTTTCACATAATCATTGTGTGTAATAAGTTAGAATACTGTTTAAACTAAGAAATTAAAGGTTTGCAGTGTGTACAGGCCTGTTCATGTAATCCTAATAGGCCTGAATAGACAAAGTCGTTTCTTTTGATCTGTATGTGCTCGTTAGAGAAAGGTCGTGTTAGGCACAATTTGTGGAGCCTGTTCGATGGTTTACGACTTAGAAGATACGGTGGAGTCCGGAATTTGAGGCCCACAGTACAAGTGTCTGTTTGCAGGTGCGAGGAGGTTCTAATCAAGAGAGTGATGAATAGACTTTTGTTCAAGAGAGCCAGGCACCGGCCTGGAGGAGGCTTCAGGAATTTCCTGGGGGGTACCGTCCTGCCGGAGAGGAGCCTGGGAAGCAAGGTCAGCGCTAATGATGGGCCCAGAGGAGTATCAGCATGGAAAATACCAGAACCAACACCACGTGAGGGGCGTCTGTAAAGGGCGTTTCCATTGTAAATGTGATTTTGTATTAGGGACAGAACCCCTGGGTGGAGTTAAGGCAGATGATCTGAGGAACCTAAGAGAGCGGATGGGTAGGCAGATAGGGAACTGCGAGACATCGTTTTTGCAACAAAGACTAAGGGAAGTGTGTGATCTTCTTTGGAAGACGCCACTGCTGACACCTTTTTAGGTTAAAATCTTGCTAAGTAGGGATGTCACTTAGTCTAGTGTAGGGACAGTCTAATCTTATTTTCTTCCTTTCTGTAAATGACTCATAAGCTACAGCTTGTGTCTATTCTTGCAACTTTGATGATTTTTGAATTGGTTTTGGTAATATTCTTCTGCCGACTAAGAGCATTTAGAAAATTTATGTTTGTATTGATACCCGTATATCTTTTGAACCTTATATTGAGATGTTTGTATCTTCAGTTAAGTTTGGCTTTGTAATAAACTTTTAAACTTTTTTAAGCTTAAGTGGTTCTTTAGAGTGGTGTAAGTCATAAACTGATTGACCGAGTAGTGGATTGCCTTTTACTCTATGACAGGTATCAACGGTTCAGTCGACCGGAGTTGGGATCTAGATCTATAACAATAGACCAGAAGTCCTGCGTTAACAGTTGGTAGCAGAGTGAGGATGGTTACCTTCTTGAGGAAGGTGATCTAGACTAGGTTAAGTTTACCCCAAGGTCCCTAGAGATCGAGAGGTGGCCTGCCGAAGAGGGTGCTGACGGCGCGAGAGAAAAGCAGCCGTGTCGGACGAGAGTGAGTATAACAAGGGTCATGCGTTGACAGATTGCGGTGTTTTGTGTTGTATCTGTATTGTAATGTCATGCGGAGTTGAATGCCTGTAGTGTGAGTGAGAGAGGGTTGTGAGCGCGCGCAACCTGGCAAACTGGGAAAATCTTACGTTCGGGGAAGAGCTTAAGTGGTTCGGGTGTATCGAACATCCAGAGTAGTTGTCGACCAGAGAAAAGGGGGTCATGAGGAACCATTGATCGCCCGCAGGACCGAGATAGGGGGAATGCAAGAGTGAGTGTGTGGGTAACGCAGGTCGAAAGTTACCGTGTGCAAGTAACCTATCAGAGAAGGCGATTGTCTGGACCAACGGAAAGACATTTCGTCAGTTAAGGTGACAATTACAGTTAGACTGTGGACGTACAGTCAAGGAAAGTGATCGCTTGGTCGGAAGTAATCATTTTTCAGAGTATGAATGGGACGCATGCATGACCGAGAGACGAGCGGAGAAAGGAGGGGAACTGCTGCGAAAGGGGGCGAGTGAGGTCAGCGAGAGCCGCGCTGTGATAGGCCGGTCGGTGTGAAGCCGCGCTGAGATGAGTGACGTCAGCGAGAGCCGCGCTGAGATAGGCCGGTTGGTGTGAAGCCGCGCTGAGATAGGCCAGGTGGTGTGACGTCAGCGAAAAGCCGCGCTGTGATAGGCCAGTTAGCGAAAACCGCGCTGGGATTGGTGGATTGTCATCAGGAAGTAAATGAACGCGGAGAAAATAGAAATTTTGTAGATTTTGAACATGAAGTGTTTTAAATGTTTGAGAGGGATTTTTAAGAGAAAAAGAAGAGAATCCTATTACGGGGAAGAGGCACCGCCGGAGGGTACACCAGCTCACTATATGGCAACGAATGTTGGGTTGCATACTATACTGTGGCTTGGTACTTGGAGTAAGATTACAGAAGGGAATGAGGAACTGACCTTTCCGAAATACGGAACGTTTAGAATAGAGGTGTTGCATCAACTGAAAGCAGTTATGTCCTCATTGAGACCTTTGCCTAGACCAACACAGTTTGAGGCCCTTAATGCATGGATTAGGGCGGCGCACGACAGGAGTTAGAACAGACGCCAAGAAAGGGTACGGCGATCAGTAAGGGCAGTGCAAGATGCCAAATGGGATGCGGAGGCTAAGAGATGGAGGGTACAGACGATTGAAGTGGATAAGTTGTACCCAGTGAGAGAGGTTACAGGAGAAAAGAGACCAATAGAAGAGGATGATGAGAGCGAGTCGGAGGATGGCCTAATAAATAGGTTGTTGATAGATAAACCGCCTCCGGACTATAGGGAGACAGAAGGTACGGAGCTCCCAAAGGAAGACAGGGTTGACATGGAAGGAAATAGGCCACTCCCTATCACGGATTGGGTACCTACCAAAGGTGAGGAAACACCTCAACATAGCCCTGTACAGAGAGTAGTCGGAAGGGTTGTGGTGCAGAAGATGCCAGCAACAGAGAGGGTTGAGTCTTATGGATTACCAGATGCTCTTCAAGTACCCGTTACCATAGGCCCTATAGTGTCGGTTTATCACCCAGAGAAAGGGAGAGAGGAAGAACAGGTACGGCTAGAGAGAGAGAGAGTTGAGATGGAAAGAAGGAATAACACGACAAATGCCTGGAGGCAATTGCCAGGACCGATAACGGGGAGCACCCCATTGGATTCAGCAGTGGGTCCCGTAACAGAACAGGGGGGTCAGAGAGGACCGATGGACCTGAGGGGACCACGGCCGAAATCCTATAAAGAGTTGAGGGCTGACTTGAGGGAATGGGATGGGTCCACAGGAGTACCGAGCAACAGGTCAAGAACAGAAGCAGAATGGAGAAGTCAAGGAAAAGGGACAATATCTCACTGCGGGGCTAGCGAAAGCGGTCAGGAGTGGGACAGTAAAAGTCAGGAGAGTAGAGGAGTTACACGTCATATTGACGGAGGAAATGTGCAGGAGCAAAAAGGCAGAAGTACGGCGTGTGGAGAGACATCTCGTCTCACTCAAAGTGAGGGAGACCAAAGGACCCAAGAATACAGAGATAGGTTTAAGTGCACTCACCACGCACCTAATGATAACGTACAGCACTGGAATCGTGGGAACACGGGGAACAGTGGAGGATCTTGCCATGCGTCGAGTGATCAGAGGTCACAGGCGAATTGTGAAGACATGGGGAATAATGGAATGTCTTACCATGCACCTAGAGAAACCATGCAGAATGAGAAATGTGGGATTATGGGAAATAGAGGAGTGTTTCACCATACACCCAGAGAGGATGGAACTGCATGGGACCTGGAGAGATGGGAGCATGGGAGGACTCCCCATAACTCGCCTGAGCCTAGACGTAGGACTCAGAGCTGTGATGGGAGAGATGTAAATAGACTCTCTAGAGATGGCATACTGAAAGCTGTAATAAAAGCCAAAAGACTCGATGTGACCAGCTTAAGATCTGATCTGGACGATATAATAGATGGTACATTGTCTTTAGAAAGGATCGACATGTACAAACAAGATGAGCTGCTGTTTATAGCAAAGGATATTACTCGGAAGGCAAGAGCAACTCATGAGAAACTGTCTGAACTGGCAGACAAGTATATGGTAGATTTGTCCAGAACCAAGGCATTACAGGGTAACCACAGGTTGCATTATTCAGATCAGGACTTGGATGAGAGGAGGACAACTGGATTAAAAACACACATAAGGGAGCTGATCACAGGAATAAGAGCATGGAGAGATCTGGACAAATGGGAAGAGAGGTGGTCCAAAAAGGGAACTGTTAGACGGAGTGCGAATGTGATGTCTCCGGAGGGAAGGCTAATGCAGATGGAGGCATTCCCTTTGCGAGAAATAGCGAATGGAAGTTACGTACATGTGCCCTGGAGTAGGGGAGATTTGGCTGCATTTACAAACTCATTTCCGAAGTTAAGGGAGAATCCTGTAGAGTGGTACAAGCAGGTAGAGAGGTTTGTCAAGATTTCAAAGGTATTGTGGATTGATTTGAACACCTTGTTTGATATTGTGGTCCCAGGAGATTTGTGGCTAGCATGCAAGGTTAGTGTCGAGTGGCCAACTGCAGAACCAGAAAGGGATACTCGTACTAATGGACCGTCAGAAAGTGTAATGGTAAAATATGAAAGGGTGATGACATGGCTGAAGGATAAGGTGCCACCACAAGACATAGATTGGGTAAAAATAGACCGAACAAGACAGGAACCCAAGGAGACAGTTCACGAGTATTATGAACGATTGCTGAAAACGTTCAAACAATATAGTGGACTAGATGTAATGGATCCCAAGGATATAGGACAGTTTGTATCGAAGTTCGTTTTGGGGTTGAGACCCGATATTTGTTTGATGATTCAGCAACATTTAATTTGTTGGCAAAATAAACCATTGGATGAGATTTTGAGATACGCAAGGTACTGCAGTGATGAAATAGAGTCCAAAGCAAAGAAACTAAAGGAGAAACTGATGATGGTGCAAATGCAGTCAGCTGGTAAGGGAGGACAGCAGCAACAGGGAACAGGGAAAATGGGACGGAAATTAAATGGTCAGAATAGGGACAACGAGGAAAATCTGAGACCTAGAATAGACTTTGCTACATTGAAAAAAACGACAAAGTGCCACCAGTGTCACCAGGTGGGACATTGGAGACGCGAGTGTCCCTATAACCCTGAAAACGGAGAACTAGAAGTTCTAGAGGAGGAAGTTCAGGAAGTTCCAGCCCAAAGGGTGACAGTGACAAAGGGCAAGGTGACCAAAGGGGGGACTTCGGCTCCTCGAGCTCAGTTCCCGCAGCCACCAAAGATTACGACAGGGGGAAAGGTCTATAGACAAATGCCTTTTTTCACAGGTGAAGAACAGTGTTACTACGTTGATCCATTGACGGGACGACGTGTAAATAGAGAGGAGGACTGTACCCTCGGGGCAGTCCTAGAGGTGGATCAAAGAGGACCGTTTGTTGAGGCTGAAGTGGCAGGGTGTCCTACAACATTCTTAGTGGATACTGTAGCTACTCGATCAACTTTGAGATCGGCGGTGGTTCCAGATCTACCAATGTCGGGGGAGACAATTCAGGTGGTAGGGGTTGCAAATAGAAGGATGAATAGCCCTTTGACGGAACCAGTATCAGTGAAAATAGGAAACTACACAGATGAACATCAGTTTGTGGTATGGGATTCTAGTCCTGTGTGTCTGTTAGGAAGAGACTTATTGTGCAAACTGAACTGCAGAATATACTGCACACCACAGGGAGTGGAGGTACAGACTACAGATGATGATGCTACCTTCAAAGTTGCAAATTCGAGAACATGCATAGAACTGTATCCTACCCTGACAGTGGAGGAGCTCCCATGGGATTTACGAGATGCAGTGTCATCAGAAGTATGGGATTTTACTGGAGAAGAGATAGGACTGATCAAAGGAGTAAAACCAGTGAAGATTATGGTAAAGCCAAATGCTGAATATCCAAGAACGCCCCAATACAAACTGACCCCGGAGACGATTGCAGGAATAAAACCTGTAATCGACTCTATGATAAAACAGGGAATACTGAAGGAAATCGTGGGAAGTCCATGTAACTCCCCGATTATGGGTTTGCAGAAACCTAGTGGGAAATTCAGAATAGTACAAGATCTTCGAAAGATTAATAACATAGTTGTTTCATGTTGTCCAGTGGTACCGAATCCATCAGTGATATTGTTTCCGATACCATTCCAAGCTGAGTGGTTCACAGTGATAGACCTTTGTCAGGCGTTCTTTTCAATTCCATTAGATGAGGAGAGCCAGTACCTTTTTGCTTTTAAGCTGGAAAATCGTGTTTTAACATGGTGTCGTATCCCACAGGGGTATACAGAAAGCCCATCAATTTTCAACCAGCTGTTGAAGAAACATCTTGAAAGTCTGGTACTGCCGCAGAACACGGTTCTGGTCCAGTACATAGACGACCTACTTGTTGCGTCAGAAACGGAAGAGGCTTGTAAGATAGATACCATTGCTTTGCTGAACCATTTAGCTGAAAATGGACACAAGGTATCTCCGAACAAATTGCAGTACTGTTTGACAGAAGTACAGTACTTGGGTCACCGGATAGAAAAAGGAAAGCGCAAAGTGTCACCAGATAGGATAGAGGCGATAATGAAGATGAACGCGCCTACGACACAGAGAGAAGTCAGGATGTTCCTAGGAATGGTCGGTTATTGCCGACAGTGGATAGCTAACTTTTCACTGAAAGCAAAACCTTTAAAAAAACTCACGCACAAGGAGGTGAGTGATTCGGTACCATGGGACAAGGACTGTTTGATGGCGTTTCTACAGCTGAGAGAGGACTTGTGTCGCGCTCCGGCTTTGGGGATGCCTGACTATGAAAAACCATTTTCACTTTTCTGTTGCGAGAGTTTTGGTACAGATTCATGGAAATGCCCGTAGACCAGTTGCATACTTTTTGGCTACTTTAGATCCAGTAGCCGCAGCGTTGCCCGGATGTCTCAAATCCGTTGCCGCAACAGGTGTCAGCATTGAACAGTGTGAAAATATTGTCATGGGACACCAGTTAGTGGTGTATGTGCCTCATTCTGTAGAACTGTTAATGACCAGGACCAAGACACAGCACTTGACCAATAGTAGGCTCACGCGCTACGAGCAAGTTATCCTTGCTGCGGAGAACGTGACCCTTAAGAGGTATGTATGTATGTTTGTTTGGATTTATATAGCGCTTATAACCCAGCGGTCTCTAAGCGCTTTTGCCTTGGGAACCCGTCCTGGCTTTTTCCCTGTGAGATAGCCCCTACAGGGCATCCCCAAGGTGAAAGCCAGGCATCCCGCCGCGGGGGGCCGTTGTGGAGATTAAGCAAGCTTAATGCCCAGAGTTGCAGAGTGTGAACCCATGATTAGGTCAGGCACCGAAGCGAGAATTATCGAGTCCGTGGACATTTGAGCTTGAGACCCTGCCGCGTCGGGAATTGAACCCTGGTCCCGGGTCTGACCTCTGCTTCAGGGTCTGCCTGCTCTAACCAGTGAGCCAGAGGTTCTCTGTTTTGAATCCTGCTACATTGATGCCACTTCCTAATGATATAGAAGGTGAAGAATGTGAAGATCACGATTGCCTTGATGTGACTGAACTATGCACGAAGCCAAGACCAGATATTGTGGATGAGCCATTGATCGACCCTGATGAAATTTTCTTTGTTGATGGCTCATGTTTAAGAGACGATACTGGTCGGTTGAGAGCAGCTTATGCTGTTTGCACCATTACTGGAGTTGTAGAAGCAGCTTGCCTGGAAGGAGTACACTCTGCTCAGGTGGCAGAAATCATTGCACTGACACGTGCCTGTTTAGCAGGTAACAAAATTAGAGTCACTATTTATACCGATAGCCAATATGGTTTCGGTGTAGTTCATGATTATGGGCAATTGTGGTCTCAGAGAGGTTACATGACCTCCTCTGGTTCGCCTATTCGAAATGGGGAATTTGTGCGACTGCTGTTAGAAGCATTACAAGGTCCAGCTACAATTGCAATTGTCAAATGCGTAGCCCACACCAAAAATACAGATTTTGTGTCACAAGGTAATAGATATGCAGACGAAGTTGCCCGCTATTGTGCGGAGCAAGGATATTCTTTCACGGAGGTGGAAGTGGGTGGGGCTCAGGAAAGGACCGAGTTAAACATGATGCTAGAAACAGTTGATACTTGGGAGGATTTAAAAAACATGCAAGAGAACGCACCTGATTCTGAGAAAAAGGCATGGGAAGCGGCAGGTTGCGTGAAAAGTGAAATGGATTTTTGGGTTTCAGCAGATGGAAGGGCAGTGTTACCTGAGGAATTGGTGAGTCCAATGGCACGACAGATACATGGTCCAGTACATCAAGGAAGAGATGCTATGCTGAGGGTATTCAGGCAGACCTGGTATTGTCCTAAATTCAGGATTGCAGCAGAAGCAGTGTGTAAGAGATGTGTTACATGTCAGCAATTGAATGTAGGGAAAAGAACACCAGTTACAATGAGTCACATTGGGAGGTCTGGGGGGCCTTTCAACAGAATGCAATTAGATTTTATTGAAATGCCAAAAAGCAACCGCCTCAGGTATGTTCTGGTGGTTGTATGCATATTTTCCAGATGGGTCGAAGCATACCCTACACGCAGATGCGATACACTCACAGTAGCAAAGTTGTTGCTTAGAGAGTTGATCCCGCGCTTCGGGGTGCCGACCTCCCTGGAATCAGATCGAGGAACTCATTTCAACAGTGAAGTTGTGAAGATGCTTTGCTCTGCATTGAACATTGATCAGAAGTTGCACTGTAGCTATCGACCAGAGGCTTCAGGTATTGTGGAGCAAATAAATGGCACACTCAAGTCCCGAATAGCCAAAGTATGTTCATAGACGTCCTTAAGCTGGCCTGATGCTCTGCCCTTGGTACTCATGAATATGCGTAGCACACCAGACAGGAGGACAGGTCTCTCTCCACATGAAGTTTTAAGGGGGAGGGCAATGAGACTTCCGTCTGTACCAACTGCAGCTTTGTTGAATATTACAGATTACCTGATCCTGGATTACTGCAAGGGTCTGTCTGACGCCATTCATTCTGTATCTCTTCAGGTGCAGGCTGCTGAAGTTCCATCTTCAAGAGATCTATGTCACGACTTGTGCCCAGGTGACTAGATTCTGCTGAAGAAGCACGTCCGGAAGAACTGCCTAGACGTGCGTTGGAAGGGCCCCTATCAAGTTATCCTGACAACGAATACCGCTGTGAAGTGTGGAGGGCTGCCAAACTGGATTCACGCTTCTCATACCCGAAGAGTTCCAGCACCCCTAGAAGAAACAGCTCCTCTCGCAGATGAAAATCCAGCTGTGGACGGCGAACCACTAGAGGGGATCAGTCAAGCTGAGGGGGTGTCGGAAGAAGTTGGGAGCGCTACAGATCCAGAAGAAGAAAGACAGGACGGCAGTGAAACTGAAGTTGCCACAGAAGGGGAAAGTGGCTGTGAATACGGCTCAGACACAGATCAAGTCCAGAGTGATCAAGAACCGAGTGCGAGGACAAGAGAAAGGAGAACGAGGCGTGGAGAAGCTAGTTGGCCTGAAAGAAGAAAGAGTCCGAGTTTGAAGCCAGCTACAGAGGAAACTCTTGCTCCTATATCTGAAGACTCGGATTTGGATGAAAGTGCACAAGGACAGGATCAGGAAGGTCCGAGAAGATCAAGGAGGGTGCGAGTGCCTTGCAGAAGATACGCTACTCCTGAGTGGACCTACCTCGCTGCAGATGTCCAGTGTACAGAGATCCGGGAGGGCGAGGGAAGTGACCCTGACCAGTACTGACCCCATCATAACAGTGGAAATAGTGTTTCTGATACCGGGAGTGGAGGTCGAAGGGTTGCTGACACTCAATATCCCCTATCCTCCTTATCTGAGCGGAATAAGAGACCTGGTTTTAAACAGAATAGAATTTCCGATTTGTTGTTCAAGGAGGTCAATACTTGAGGAGGTCCTTCTTCGTTTGGAAATATTAGAAGCCGTGATTAGAGTCGCTGGAACACGTATAATTTCGGATTGCTAAAAGACTGTGTGAAAGACTTTGTAAATGAACAAATTGAGCGATAACCTAGCGCCAAGTGGAAGAAGAAGAAACTAGGGACTTCCATTTAGTGGACGGAGAAGGGCTAGGGTTGTCTGTTGCTATAGAACACAAAGACTGATCTTGCGGAAAAGATTATCAGCTTCCAGGTGTGGTTCGAAAAGAGACATTGTACAAAGGAAAGAGACATTGTGCTGTGAAAGAAAACCAGAGCTATACTGACTTGAGATCATGGAGGCTGGCAACCCGAACCGCAGGACCAAATGTATAGTAGGCACACTTTTAGTGGGAGTGATTTTTCTTATAGTTTTAGTAGTTACTATATCTTATGTAGTGGGACATGAAAATGAAGGGAAAACATCAAAGGAAGCGAAGATTGCATCGATACAGGAACCTACTACTGCTGGTCAAAAGGGGAACAATACAGAGAAAGACAAAGCTTTACTAGCAGCTGAGACTCGTAGGTTACATGTAGATGAATCACAGGGAAATTTTAAATCAAATGCATATGCTAAATTGCTTTATGAATACATTGATGCTATGGAGGCCAAGAATTGTTATGTTTGCATGAAATTGCCAGCCTCTGTAGACGAAGGTATCAGATATCATCATCTTCCATTGACTTATGGAATCACATGTAGTTTGTTGCTTAGTATATTCTATGAACGTGATGGGTTTGAATACTATTTTTCAAACTTCGATGCTGTTTTACCAGAAGTGCCGAACTACAAGCATTTAAATAAGTGGGATTATTATAAGAGTGAAGACAGATTACAGAAATGTTTCCTTCCCTGGAAAACATTAGATACTTCACACGCCCGAAGAAATAATTTGACTTGTAAAGTGTCAGAAATTGAGAAAAAGTTTGTAGGACAAGTGGATGATCAATACAGGAGACAGAAGATCTTAAAAGCTTCAGGTCAATGGAAAACAGATTGGACCGAGGAAGATAGGGCACACCAAAGAAAGGGTAGCAATGGTCCAATAGCTTTAGACCGAGAGAAAAAGGGGAAACTGTGTATACATAGGGGTGAAACCTATTACGAGAATGTGTTTGTGGGAAAAGTAAGTTGTGAACATGCTTTCCAATTAGAATATTATTCGAAAGACTTCTTGAAGGAAATGCAGGTGATCCCAAATGTATATTTTGTCTGTGGAAGAAATGCATACGTGAAGCTACCAGATAATTGGTATGGATCATGTTATTTGGCAATTGTCTTCCCCAAAATATACCATGCTAAGGATTTGGAAATTATAGAGGGAGGAACTCAAGCTAGAGGAAGAAGGGATGTAAGCAGTGAGGAGGTAGTTGGAGACGTCTCTTTTGGTGCTATGTTTCCTATTTTAGGGATAGCACTAAATGATGTCAAGATTAGAAGATTGGCAACAGTTGTAGATAGGTTGTCCGCCAGTACTGCTAGATCATTATTGCTGGTGGAGGGAGAGATGCAATCGATAAGGGCAATGGTTCTTCAGAACCGACTTGCTCTAGATGTTCTGTTACCCAAAGAGGGAGGAGTCTGTAAGGCTTTGAAGGTCCAGGAATGTTGCACTTACATTCCAGACAATTCAAAACCTTTAGAAAAGTACATTCGGAACATTACTGAAATACATCATGAGATTGAGGATTTGACAAAGGTAACAGTGTGGGAGAAAGTAGGTCAAGGAATGGGTAAAGTTGGAGGTTGGTTTGCCAACTTAGGAAAGAGTTTCATTTGGTACATACTGAAACCTATCATCATAATAGTGATTTGTATAATCACTTTGTGGGGATTGGTGCGGCTATACCAATGGTATAGATCAAACCGGTTGCAAAGATCCATGAGAGAGCAGGAGAGGAGATTGACTGCGATGCAGGATAATCAGTACAGGAGTCTGAAGGCTCTAGAGATGATGAAACGAGGGGGTACTGCAACGACTTCAGTTTGACTCAGTCCATACCTCAGGGATGGTGTCGTGATGGTGATGACTACTAAAAGTCATCAAAGGGGGGACTGAGAGAGCACAAATCAAGAAAAATATAGAAGTGCACCATATTTACAAGCACGTTGTATTAGTTTAGTAAACATTATATAAGAGTGTCGAATTTATAGAGAGAAAATATATAAGAGTGTTTAATTGAAAATAGAATACTTATATCAAGTGTGAAGAACTAATGTAGATGTTTGTAGAGATGTTAGAATGATGTTGAAATCCCATGTTATGTGGCTGTTGTAGGGGAAAATGTAATTCTGCTAAACGTAGAAATGTGTAGGCCACATGGCAGTTCACATAGAGTACAAGATGCTGTTACACTCTTACACGATGATGGATTTTGATGTTGTTATATTTCAAGGTATTACTGATCATAGAACTGAAATATATGTTTTATAGACGTTTCACATAATCATTGTGTGTAATAAGTTAGAATACTGTTTAAACTAAGAAATTAAAGGTTTGCAGAGTGTACAGGCCTGTTCATGTAATCCTAATAGGCCTGAATAGACAAAGTCGTTTCTTTTGATCTGTATGTGCTCGTTAGAGAAAGGTCGTGTTAGGCACAATTTGTGGAGCCTGTTCGATGGTTTATGACTTAGAAGATACGGTGGAGTCCGGAATTTGAGGCCCACAGTACAAGTGTCTGTTTGCAGGTGCGAGGAGGTTCTAATCAAGAGAGTGATGAATAGACTTTTGTTCAAGAGAGCCAGGCACCGGCCTGGAGGAGGCTTCAGGAATTTCCTGGGGGGTACCGTCCTGCCGGAGAGGAGCCTGGGAAGCAAGGTCAGCGCTAATGATGGGCCCAGAGGAGTATCAGCATGGAAAATACCAGAACCAACACCACGTGAGGGGCGTCTGTAAAGGGCGTTTCCATTGTAAATGTGATTTTGTATTAGGGACAGAACCCCTGGGTGGAGTTAAGGCAGATGGTCTGAGGAACCTAAGAGAGCGGATGGGTAGGCAGATAGGGAACTGCGAGACATCGTTTTTGCAACAAAGACTAAGGGAAGTGTGTGATCTTCTTTGGAAGACGCCACTGCTAACACCTTTTTAGGTTAAAATCTTGCTAAGTAGGGATGTCACTTAGTCTAGTGTAGGGACAGTCTAATCTTATTTTCTTCCTTTCTGTAAATGACTCATAAGCTACAGCTTGTGTCTATTCTTGCAACTTTGATGATTTTTGAATTGGTTTTGGTAATATTCTTCTGCCGACTAAGAGCATTTAGAAAATTTATGTTTGTATTGATACCCGTATATCTTTTGAACCTTATATTGAGATGTTTGTATCTTCAGTTAAGTTTGGCTTTGTAATAAACTTTTAAACTTTTTTAAGCTTAAGTGGTTCTTTAGAGTGGTGTAAGTCATAAACTGATTGACCGAGTAGTGGATTGCCTTTTACTCTATGACAGGTATCAACGGTTCAGTCGGCCGGAGTTGGGATCTAGATCTATAACAATAGACCAGAAGTCCCGCGTTAACACATGCTTTTTAGACCTCCTGAACATTGATTGTACAGTATGCAAGATGTGGGGGCATTATGATCGAGGCTGGGTCTTTTGTGATCGGGTGCTTATTTGTCACACCACAGAGTTTGGTTGAATGTGGGTCTGGCAGTGCATGCATTATATTCAGAGCTGTTGGGAAAAAAGGGTTTAAAAGGCTTGCAAAAACAGCACTATATAGTTCTGAGGATGACTTCAGGTGTCTAGTGAAAGATTGGCAAGAATTTCTGCAGCGGAAGATACATTTCAGGGGAGATATTTTTTAAGCATGTAGATGGTAGCATGATGGCACAATTTCAGTTTCTACAGGTGCTCTGCAAGGTGTTGAGCAAGCTGGCTTGGCCAGCAGGCAAGTTTTGGATGCATTCCATCAGAATTGGGGTAACCAGGCGGTGGTAGGTTTTATGGAGGAACGGGCAGGTTCTGCGTGGGATTAGCAGATGGAAAAACAGGTACAAAAATACATAATGATAGTTGGGGTCATTCCAGCTCGGTGGATTTTGTAAATGAGGCTCTGATCAGTGAATGAGGTAGTTAAACGGAGAAGGTGCGACAGAGGTGCATGGGATGACTTCAGGACAGAACAGGAACAAGCTGGCTAAAGTATGTGTATGTTTGGATGTTGTTGGGATATGTTATGGGAGGATTAAGGCTGGAAATGGTAGGTATGAAGTTATAGTATTAGTGAAGTCCAAGTTAGACGAGAAGGCGTTTGCTAAGGGCCGTGCATATTGCACTGTATTGTAATTGCATATATATAGCGCTTAGTACCTCCTGATGAAGCATCAAAGTGCTTTTTAGGCGATTAGCACACTTCTCCGGAACCCATAAAAGATTAGTGGTGAATTAGTATACTGAAATATGAAAGTAATTTGAGTGGGGGATATGTTAGTCGGTTATTTGGATTGAGAAGGATAGTAGAGGGATAGAAGAGGGACAAGGTTTGCATTTATGTAGTGCTTGCTACCACTGATGAGGTGTTTAGGTGCATTTTCGACGAGTAGCATGCTACTCCAAAACCCACACAAAATTAGTGGGATTTTGTATAAGGAAATATGCAATGAATTTGGTTGGTGGATATGTTAGCCTGTTATTTGGATTGAAAATGAATATATATGGCAGAAATGTTCTCTTAAAGGAGCCTTTTGCACTTTTAGTATAGATTGAATGTTCACTGAGCTGCCTTGCCTTAAGAAGATTTGGAGATTATGACAAATCACAGATGCATTCATGGCTTACCATAAGTTCTAGTTGTACATGTTGCAATGAAATTTCATTACACATGGTAACTTACAAAAGTAAAACCAGTGCACTCATGTCAATACAACACCACCATTCCCAACACCAGGATTTACAGCTTCAGAGTAAGGGCTTGAGCTTCTTAATAGTTCTAGGCAATGTCCATTTCATCAATATTTGTACACTGGACGGTTAGTTTTTCTCAATCAAAGCAGGTTGCTTCATGATTAATAGGTAACGTTTGGGGACATCACATGAGTTGAGTTTGGGGAGGGTTATGGGTTATTGCACAAGTAGGGCCTAATTCACAAAGGCAATCTGAGACACAAGTCTATCTTTACGACTTTTGGTATTCAAAGAAGTTATTTACGAGTCATATTTTTACAGCCACTGTCGTGCCAGAATATCTGGCTTCAGCTGTACTTTCCACACCTGAACCGTACACTCTGGCTTGGGCTGTACTCTCCAGCTCAGGTCGGATGAAGTGTAATCAATGGGCAATAATGCAAATTTTACAAAAAGGAATAGGGTCATAAAAATAATTTTGGGCAGGGAAAAGGGTGTAGCCGGACACTACATCATATCCCAGAAACGTTTGCTCCTATGTATCATGGTGCATGCAGTCCACAATTTGTGCTCCCCTCTGTGTTGACTTTAGTGTCTGACTGTAGTATTGATACTGTAGGAAAGTAGGATCTGCTTCTTATAGTTACACCCACTTTTTGCTGATGTATCACTGTTTTCGACTTAGACTGACTGAGATCCTGCTATCCAGGACCCAAGTCTAGCTGCCTTCTCCTCCAAATTGATTGCATGTACTTTAGGTACACTCCAGATTGGACACCATGTACCCAGGGCATAGGTACCCAGAGGCCTCCCAGGGGCTGCAGCATGTATTATGCCACCCCTGAGAGACCATTCAAACTGACACCACAAGTCTGCTACTGCAGCCTGTGTAAGGTGGTGCATGCACCCCTTACTTAGATATAGGTTACCTATATCTATTCTAAATCACTGCACATATAAACCTATCAGTCACCCCGATGGCAGTCCTTATCAATCCTGAAGGCAGGGTGCTGGGTTTTGTGTGAGAGGGTGACCCTACATGAGTAGAGCCCCTCTGCAGAACTCGGAAGCTATTCTCTGGGTTGTCTGTGATGCAGCCAAACCATATATACTTAAGTGCATTATAACCTCGCAGTAAATGCTAACTTTAAAACAGCTGCTTAGAAACATGTTGTGTTTGGTGTCACGCACCTTGGAATCATACCTCCACACAAGTAACTGGCGTGGGAGGTATGATTCCCCCCTTGTAGAACCACTACAGTGGGTCATCGGTCTACCCGGTACCAGCTTTCTCGACCTGAGCATCACAAAATGGATGCTGCCAGCCACAGACACGAGTCTGCCCTCCTGCTGCTGAGCTGAGCTCAAGCAGGGGAAGGCTTGAAAATAGGTTTCCTGTCACAGGGAGGTGTGACCACCTCCCAGACAAGATTTAGTGTATTGGGGCTGGGTGGGTGCACTCTGAGAGTGCCTGAAAGTCTGCAGTGGGGGCACATTTGGTGTCCCTATGCATAGTCCAGCTCAAACCGGTGGCAGGAGTCATTTGCTCCTGCTCTGGCGCAAAACTGGACAAAGAACATGGGTGTAACCACCACTCTGTCCTGCCCCTCCCATAGGTGGGTCCCCAGAGTTGTCCAACCCCTTCCTTGGGTATAAAGTAGGAAACGACTACAGGACTTTAGATTTTACCTGGACTAAACTCTGCAAGCAGAAACCAAGTACCTTGACGATCTACACTACGTTGGACAACAGAAGAATCTCCCTTGGAGTAAAGGAGTTACTCCCCTTCTGAAGCACGCACCTTAACGCATATGACCGGTTTGCATCTTCCAAGCTTCTGAGGACGCCGAAGATTTCTGCAACACAGGAGGTGGGTTCCTGAGCGTCTCTGAGGTTGATCAGCTCTCTCAGCAATTCTGAGAAAAGTATCCCTCGTGGGGACTGTGCTACCCGAACCCCTGTGCACTGTGTACTTTTGCAGCAGCATATGCTTTTTGGAAGTCCCTGAGGCTGTGTTTTGGGCTATGTGTAATCCTGACCCCAAACAGTATTCCCACCGCAGATTTCCAGCCTCCACTCCACAAATGCTCCGTGGGCCTGTTCTTCGTGATTCAGCTTGAGGTCCCTTCGCAATCCCTGGTCCGTTCGCCTGTGGGTCCCTGTGAAGGTAATCTGATTTCTTTTGGGCTTCCCTGGTTGCTCCAGATGTGCCCTGACTCCCCATAGTTTGGAGAGTCTCCAGGACCTTGCTGGTCCTCACCGTGACTTGTTTCCTCTGCCCGTATGGGTTGCATTTGCCAAGGCTTGTTGGTGTTCAATCCGGACACTGACCCCTTAGCACTTGACATCCTTTGTGGGACAGCTCACCTCCAGACTTTGGTTGTCGTCGAAGTCTCCTGGTCCCCGTGGCTGCAGAGTCAAGCATCCAATCTTCTCCCCTGAAGCAACCGACATCGGTGGGCATTCGTCTACCGAGCCCCCGGTCACTCTAAAGTGACCCAGAGTCCGTCCCCTCTTCTTTCAGGTTCTTCTCACCTTGGATCCAGGTTTGGATCCCACCGGACACTTTTCATCTTCCCGGCAGCATCACTTCTTTGAGTCATGCCATTGAAAATAACGGTTTCCGGAACCACTTCACCCCTATGCACCCGGCTCCTTTGGGATAGGTAACACAGGTACCTCGGTACTCACAAGGGTGCTGGCCTTCGAACCTTCTCTGTTCGAAAGGGTTTGCTTGAAGTCCTCTTTGAAGTGTCCTTAAACTGTAATTTTCCAACCGCAACTTTCCCATAGAGTTGTACGGAGCTTGTGTCTGTGTTCTCACACGCACCCGTCCTCCGTGAGCTCCCTGTGTCACTCCTTTGGGTGGTTCCTTGGGGTCCCAGCAATTCTACGTGCTCCAGGCACTGTGTCTAGTGAAGTTGTTGTTGTTATACTATTTTTTTAGTATATGGTTTGGTTTCCCCTGGAGCCCGCTGTGTATTGTGCTATTTACTGTTCTATTGATTAAGTATTGTGTGCCTTGTGCTCTAATCTCGTATAGAGGTTAGTGGAGAGTGTTTAGTAATAAAAACATATTTTATATATCTCTTGTGTGGTTCTCCTTTCATTTGGTCATTCAGGAGGTTCTGATCTGGTAAAACAAGCTGCTTTACATTTTTCGAGACTTAGCCTGAGGGCTGCTCTCCACCAGGATAGCTTGATAAAAAGGTTGTCTTTAACCAAATCATCAATAAGGGTTGTTTGGACTGGTACAGGGTGCCCACTTTAATTAGTGGACAGCATATACCCGGCCAACTTCTCACAGATACTACAGTCAACACTGGGGGGCGATCAAATTATTAACTGCATGTACCATGATACAAAGGAGCAAACTTTTCTGGGATATGATGTAGTGTCTGGCCAGACCCTTTTCCCTGCCCAAATTGGTTTCTATGACCTCCTCTGCCATTTATCGGATGTTCCTAATGCTCCTTTTTGTTAAAATTACATTCTGGCCCATTGATTACTCTTTATCCGGCCCAAGTACAGCCGGAGAGTACGGCCCGAGCCAGAGAGTACAGCCCAGGTGTGAAGAGTGCGGCCTTAGCTGGAGATTCTGGCCTGACAGCGGACGTACAGATACAACTTGTAAATGACCACTGTGAATACCAAAAGTCGTAAAGTTAGATTTTTATCTCAGATTGCCTTTGTGAATCAGGCCTGGAGTGTTTAAAGACATTGTATGAGCTATGTGCAGAGTTTTAAGATCATGGATGAGTCATTGGCAGAGTTTGAGACATCTAGGAATGCCAAGGAGCATTTCTAGGGGTAGATATGTTCTTGCTAATTCACACTTTACCTCCTCAGCCCTTCCTTGTGCCAGTCCTAACTGAACAGAGGTCTGCCACACCTCCCCAGACACAATGTGAATTACCTAAAACAGTTTGATCCCTCACCCTTCTGGGATCCCAAAGATCCACCTATTCAGGGCCCATAAAGGATCTACATGCCTTCCCGACAGTCTGTTTTTTGTGTGTGCTGCCACACACAGTACATTGACCAGGCCACGGCTTGATATTTACATAACTTTTCATTTTTATTATTTATTTTTTTAATTTCTCAGAATTATTTAAGATGCAGGTTGTGTTTTTGGTGCAGTTTCCTTGGAGAACGGCACGGCTCTATTTTAACCATGAGGTGTTGTATGTCAACGCACATCTTCAGGTTTGAGGAAGTAGCCTTCAGCTGGAGGAACAGCTTTGAGGATGTCCTGTTGTCAAGAGTTTACATGAGTTTGTCTTCACAGAGCAAACCGGGATGATTCTTGGTAGCAAGGCAGCCTTTAGCATGCCAAAGCTTGGGGGTGAATGGGTTACATCTACAAGCCCACCCCCTCCTTTTTCATGTATGCCTTTTCTCCATTTCACCCGATAGCCAGATGCCTAGCATATCTTTTCAGAAAGAACTCTGAGGTAATCTTGATAATCTCCTTTTGGCCTTGCATGGGGTGGTTTCCAGTTCTGATGATAGCATTGTGTGCAGAATAGATTTTTCTAATAGATGTATGTCTGCTAAAGTTCATATCTCTCCCTTTTACCCCTACAAAGGCTTCATCTGAGAAGATGAGAGGAGGAGTTTATAAAACCTAGATCTCTCCTCTTCTTTAGTGGCCTCAATTCATGAGTCTCGAAGAAGTTCTTCTTGTAGATTCTGTGATCATCATTTGTCTTCCTCTGTTTCCTGGTGTCAAACTGATATTTTAGAGCCCTGTATTTGTGAGCTCAGGTGGAGTCTGCAACTTCTACAGCACGAATTTAATCTGGGGTTAGTGGTAGCAACCCTTGAAGTCTAGTGGAAAGCGATGAAAGCCATTTGCTCTCCCTGGACAAGATTGGCGAACATAAAAGAGTTAGGTTCACATCTTTTTTACTTAGAGGCCTCTTTCCAAGACATTTCTTTCAGCATAGGATCTACATATGGTACCCAAAGTCTAACCTTGGAACCCTTACACAAGGTACATGTTAAATTTTTGACTCTTCAGATTTTCTTTTTAGTAGTCATCACCTCAGCTGTAAGGATTGCTGAATTGGTTGCAGTTATTCCCCTCAAATCTTTTCTGATAGGATTGACTTACGATTTGGTCCCAGTTTTCATCCTAAAGGAGTTTCTCCTTTTCATATTGAACATGAGATTACTTTGAATCTTTTTTTCCCAAAACCCTCATTGGAAGAGGAGGAGCAGCTGCATCTCTTGGATGTTATTAAAACACTAAATATTTATATTGCTCGTTCAGCCGAGTATAGACTTTAAGACTCTTTTTTTGGCTAATATTAGTGTTTTATGGAAAGAACAGAAATCCCCTTTTTCTATGATAATTTGTTGGATTACGTTCATCTCTCAATATAGACTAAATTTAGGAAACACGGCAGCCTTGGAATTTGGAACCAGTGATCTGTCTGCTGTTAGTTCTTCTTAAGTGCCTTTTGTTGTTGTTGTTGCATTATGTTTGATTTAATAAATAGATGTGAAGCATTGCAATAATAGTGTCATACTGTTTTTGTCCTCATTGTCCCAGTACTTGCATTCCTACCTTCCCACCTCGTCACACAACTTTGATCCCTAGGATGCTTGTGGATAGCAGACTGTAGGGAAGGTGTACGAATCTATTACAGGCCTAGGCATGGGTGAGCTCCAGGGATCCCAGATGAAGGAGGAATAAAGCTTTTTTTGTTAGAACACCTGGAGTCTGAGGAGTTGTGGCACACCTCTCTTCATTAAGTACTGGAATAAGGAAGAGTAACTGGAGGGAGGAAGGGTACTGATAAGTAATCGGGAGATGACATCTTGACACAGAAATGATTGTTCAATACAGCAGATGTGTTTAAAGAAACTGAGCTCATTACCAGAATGTCCTTCTCTAAGGCAGTAGATTTTTTGGCATGTGCATCGTCTGGAGCAAAAGATTGGGATGTGGCAGAATCCTGTTGCCTACAAAAGAGAAACATAAAATTAAAATAGAGCATATTGAAATGATTCCAGAATAAACAGTACATGTATTGTAATTTGACATGATGGGCGCCAGTGACAACATACAGAACCATAACATGGAACTACCAAAATATCTTCAGCTTTCAACCAGGCCAAAATATCGACAAGATGTAGGCGAAACCACAAACTGCTGTGATCATTACAATATGAGAATAATTTACCACCACTGGATTATAACAAGACCAACTATGTTTTATTCAGCGGCATCACCTCCACAATGATGGAGATGCATCACCCCACTGCGGAATGAAAAAGAAAACAATAATAAAGCAAATTTATTACAGTTTAATTTTTCACTGGCAGCCAACGTTGCAGAGTCTAGGGTTGGGGCCAGACAATCCTCTCTTGAAACTAGCCAGGGACTGAGAGGAGGAGTGGAGGGCACTTGTAAGTGCATATTTTCGTTTGATCGGCCATCTTAGGCAGGCCAAATAGCCATGCATACTTAGAATTTCTCCACCCAGCTGCGCAGCTGGGTGGAGCAATTGCACAGGCTCCCAATCCCTTCCTGATCGCCTATCAAGGACGCTCAGACCAATCCAGGCACCGCTCTCACAGCTTCAGAGCAGCGTCTGGATTTGGTGGGGAGTCTGGGAGCCTGTGCTGGCCCAGGGACTTCCGGAAGAGAGGACCACCGAGGCAGCTGGACACGGGAGAAGGAGGTAAGTGCAGGTTTTTTAATATAATTTTTCCCCGCGCTGCCCCACCACTTTACTTTGGCAGCAGCCAGTATAGGTTTTATGGACTCTAAATGCATAGCCAGTTGTTCCTATAAATGTTAGAAACAGTGTGAACTACTTGGGGTTCACTGTCACTTCGTACATCAAGCACAGTGAAGACTTACTGAGCATGATGGCTCAGCAAGTTAAGCGTTTGTTGCTGATGAATAGGGTGCTGGTCACAAGTATGAATCCTAAGAGGGCAAACACAATTTTTTATCTTTCTCAAGTGGATCAAGTGCCATTAACTTAGTTGTTAATAAAATCTATTATTTACATCTTTTATAAGAGTCAGAATGAAGAATTAAGTTGTTATTATTTTAGTACTGCTTTTTTTTCTGCTTCATTCTTTTGCCATCGGAGATCCAAACTTTCTTTCACTGTCTTGTTCTAAGGTTTTAGTGAATACCTCCATTTTGATTGACTGAGGGTGACCATCCAGCACAGAGCAATCAAGCTTTGTTTATCCAGCATCCCACATTGCAACCTTTTCACTATGTTTTAGTTTTACTTTCGCACATCCTTCTATTCTCTGCAACCATGTATTTCTGTCACAAAAGATTGTGGTTCTTTACCGTGCCCCTGATTTGGAATCAGCACGGCTCCCGTACGATAACCCTGTGAGTTTTGATATGATATGAAATCTTAGAGAGCAAGTCTTATGTTTTATTCCCACAAATAAGGCGACGCAGTGTCTCGTGCATGAAGAGCGCACCCGGAAGGAGCCGCAGCCCATGACCCACTTCTGCTGTGGGGTGTCTCGATTAAATGACTGGTGCTCCTTAAACAATCGGTTTCGTCTCACAATAACCAGCAGATAATGACTGTGCATCAGTTAAGAACGTGGCAGACACTGAATGCAAGGGCTCCCGAAAGGACGATGAATTCATCCAGTATTATCTTCAGTAGAACACCAGAAAGTAGAGGTTGAGGTTAGGGAAATGAAAAACGATACTTCTCGAAACAACATTTGGGAAATGTATCAGACGTCACAACTTCCGAATCTATGCACTTAGGTACGCTCACAAAATTCTCCAGGGGGCAACATTTTCAGCAAAAAGGTGTTTTACAGGACTTTTTGACCGCAAAACCCATTTTTAAGAGAATCCTTCTAACAACAAATGTTTTGCAAGTTTTGAATTCTTGAGAACATTTTTTTGCAAGTCTTTTTACCTTTGACAAATGGCTTGAAGCGGTTTCATTACTAATAGGAGACTTATGTGTTCTACATTGTCAGTACTAACCTCTTTATTTCACACAAAGAAGGGAGAATGTTTTTATGGTTCAGATTACATCTTTGATCACCTGTGGAAACTACCTGGTGTGAAAAAGTGCTGTAAATATGAGAAAACTCATTCGGACTGTAAATGTGTTGCATACGCACTAACATTTTGCTCTAGTAGAATGAGCTCCTATATCTTCTGGAGGTTCCTTACCAGCCAAAGAGTAACAGATCTTGATGCACAAGATAATCCATCTGGAAAGAATGCGCTTGTGCACCGCTCTGCCTTTCCTGCAGCCAACAAAGCCCATGAAGAGCTAGTCATCCACACGATAGTCTTTAGTCCTATCGAGGTATAAACTCACCGCCCTCTTAGGGTCCAGGTGGTGAAGCCGCTCCTCCTCCTTGGAAGGGTGAGGGGGGGATAGAAGGAAGGAAGGGTAATGGACTGCCCTAGATGGAAGGGAGTTACCACCTTAGGCAGAAAAGCAGCCCTGGTCCTGAGTACCATTCTATCAACATGAATGGTCAAGAACGGCGGTTTCAAACTCAGAGCTTGAAGCTCACTTACCCTCCTTGCCGAGGTAATGGCAACAGGAAAAACTATCTTAAAAGTCAGTAGTCTCAAGGGACACTTATGCAAGGGTTCAAAGGGAGAACCCATCAAGCAGGTTAAGAGAAGACTTAAGTCCTATTGAGGCACAATAAATGGAGTGGGCGGAAATTTGTTGGTAAGGCCCTTAATAAAACGTAAAACAATAGGTGACTTAAACAAAGATGGCTGATCCGGCAAGCAAACAAATGCGGACAAAGCCGATAAATAGCCTTTCACAGTAGCCACAGCAAAACCCTGCTGAGCCAGAGAACTGAAGAATGCTGGATAAGCGAGCCCTTAAAGGGTCAATAGACTTCTCCCCACACCAATGGACACATTTGGACCATCTATAGGAATAGATAGACTTGGTGGAGAGACGTCTGGCGGACAAAATAACATCCACCACGTCAGAAGGAAGAGAAAAAGAAATCAGGTTGCCCCGTTCAATCTCCAGGCATGAAGGTGTAAGCTCTGGAGGTGGGGGTGTAGAACCTGCCCCTGCGACTGCGAGACGAGGTCTGCCCTAAGAGGGAGACGGAACGGAGGGCACGAGGAGAGGTGGAGAAGATCTGTGTACCAAACCCTTCTTGGCCAATCCGGGGCAATCAATATGACTTGGGCCCAGTCTGGGTTCTGCGCAACCCCCATAAGCGCAGAACCCAGACACAACAGAATGGACACACCTTCCTACGCACCAAGCACTCTCTCTCTAGACCTCGACCTCTATCCCCCCTCCCCCCCCCTCCACTCTATTGTCCGGGGCTGGGAAAAGGAATACCAACGGACAACGAAGCGCCGCAAAGGAGGAAGCATAAAACAAAGACCAACAGAACATGGACAATCGAACTATCACCCCCCCCCCCCGGCGCCCCTTCCTTTCCCTCTTTTCTTCTTTCTTCTTTCTCTGATTTTCCACTCATGTATATCTCATGCTTCATGTAAATATATATTTTTTTTTACTCAATAAAAACTCCAGTGAATGACTTGGGCCCAGTCTTGGCGAATCTTCCTCAGAACCCGAGGAATCAAGGGTATGGGAGGAAACGCCTAAAGGAATTGTGAGTCCCAACTCAACTGAAACTTGTCCCCCAAAGCTCCCTGCATCAGATACTGGAGACTGCAGAATGACAGGCAGCGAGTGTTCTTGTGAGTGGCAAACAGGTCCACCCAAGGAGTTCCCTATGTCCGGAAGACGTGACAAACCCCCTCCGGATAAAGCCTCCACTCGTGGTCGGCTGAGAACTGCCGATTGAGACTGTCTGCACGCACGTTTAGAACTCAGGCCAGATGATTTGCCATCAGACAAATCTGATGGTCCTGAACCCAGGATCAAAGACGCAGAGCCTCTCTGCAAAGACAATGCGACCCTACTCCTCCCTGTTTGTTGACATACCACATCGCGGTAGTGTTGTCCGTCAGGACTTGAACCGACTGACCGGGAAGGGAGGAAGGCTTTGAGCGCCAAACGTATCGCCCGCAACTCCAGAAGGTTGATGCAACCTTTCCTCTGGAGATCAAAGACCCTTGATCTCCAGGTCCCCCAGATGAGCACCCCACCCTAGAGTGGATGCATCCGTTATCACTGTGGCCACCGATAGAGGTAGATGACAGAGACAGATTGCCTTCCATGCTCCACCAAGACAGATCCGCCGCAGCTTCTCTGGAGATCCGCCGCAGCTTCTCTGGAGATCCTCACAGACTCCCTGAGATCTACGTTATGCTGATACCACTGCCTGCAGAGGCACCACTGGAGCACCCTCATGTGCCAGCGTGCATGATTGACCAACAGAATGCAGGAAGCAAACAGACCGAGCAGGCGTAGGACCTTAAGGACTGGAACAACCGCTCCATTGTAAAACAAAGGAATAATTTCCTGAATGTCGAGAATCCTTTGAGGAGGAGGGAATGCTCGACAGTAGTGTCCAGTACCGCCCCTATAAACAGGTTGCGCTGAGAAGGCACCAGGTGAGACTTGGGCACATTTATCAAAAAACTCAATCTGTACAACAGCTGGGTTGTCACTTGCAGATGATGACGCACCTTCTCTGGCAACTTTGCTTTGATCAGCTAGTCGTCCAGATAGGGGAACACCGGAACCCCGATCTTCTGAGATGGGCTGCCACCACTGCCATCACCTTGGTGAAGACTCGAGGTGCAGTAGTAAGTCCAAACGGGAGAACCGCAAACTGATAATGTTGCGCCCCTACCGTAAAACGGAGATACTTCCTGTGCGACTTCAGGTTCGGGATTTGAAAATACGCGTCCTGCAAGTTGATCGACACCATTCAATCCTCCTGTTGCAGCGCTTGAAGAACCTGGGCAAGAGTGAGCATCTTGAACTTTTCCTGCTTCAGAAAGAGATTCAAGATCCTGAGATCCAGGATTGGACGTAACCTGCCATCCTTCTTGGGTATCAGGAAATACCGGGAGTAGCAACCCTGACCCCTTTCCTGCTCCAGAACCACCTCTATCGCGCCTTTTTTTCAACAAAGTTAGAACTTCCTCCTGGAGGAGAAGAAGGTGGTCCTCTGAGCAAACCCCTTGTCAAGGAGGGTAATTTGGAGGGAATTCCCGAAAAGGAAGAGCATACCCATTCTCCACAATATTGAGAACCCAAAGGTCTGTACCTCCTAAACGATGAACCCCTAGGCTGAGTCTGAAGACCTAGAGACTTGGCCGTTGCTTTACTATCTTTAAACCTTTCTAGAGCTGCATCCGCTTTCTTGCCAAAGAGACCAGAGCCATCAAAAGGTAGATCCAAAAGTGTTGCCTGTACATCTGGGGAGAACTCTGAAGATTTAAGCCAGGCACTTCTTATTGTGGCCAAAGAAGATTCCATGATCCAGGCGACAGAGTCCGCCGTGTCCAAACCACTCTGAATCACCTGACGAGCAGCCGCTAGAGTGTCCTGCAACACCTCATTAAAACATTTTCTGTCATCTTCTGACAATTTTGGGCAAAGATGTTTCGCCGAGTCCATTAGAGCATGGATATAGCGACCCAAAAGACAGGTGGCATTAGTTGATTAAGGGCCATGCTAGGGAAGAAAACACCTTTTTAGTGGACTGGTCGAGTTTCTTTGACTCTGTCAGCCGGAACCTGTGGAAAGGCACCGGAAAACTTCTTTGAATAGGCAGCCTGGATCACTAGACTCTCAGGAGAGGGATGTGATGGTAAACATTCAGGATCCCCTGGAGCCACCCTATATCTCCTGGCAATAGCCTTATTAACTGCTGCAGCTGAGAATGGTTTGCACCAGACCTCCAATTCAGGCTCAGTAATGGCCTCATTAAACGGTAGCATAGGTCCTACAACAGAAGTAGGAGAGTGGAGAACTTCCGTCAGAATATTAGATTTAAATTCAGCAGAAGGAAGCTGAAGGTACAAAAGTTCTGCTGCCTTTTTAATTACTTTATGGTAGGGGACCACATCCTTTGATGGAGCTTCAGATACAGGCAAAAGCTCCCACTCTGGAGACATATCAATGCCACTTGCCACTTTTAATCCATAAAACAGTCATCAGAGTCCTCAACCTCACCCTCCTCCATTTCTTCCAGGCAAAATCTCTGCTCCTCCAAAACTCTCTGGACTTCTCTCCTAGATCTTATTCTAGGCACCGACGCCGGTGGAGCCAAGACCGACTCCTAAGGACCTGGAGCCGGCGTCGTGCACGTATCTGTCGGCACAGCCTGCGCCGATCGAGGTTGAGCTGACGGCGCCGGAGAGGATGGAAACGGCCAAGACGGCGCAGCCGGAAGAAATGTCATGAAGGGAGACTGGGCATAGGCCTGAGGAACCCCCAGATTAAACGCTAATGGACCCATGGGACCCGAAGGTGCTCCAGAGGGATACATAGCTCTATGGAATACTCCATACATTGCATTTAGATAATGCGAAGGTTCTTGGCCCCGGGCTAGCGAAAGGAGGATAGACCCCCAAGACAGACTCCAATGCAGGCGTTACCATGTTCGGGCCAGCCGGCGCCGACAGTGGATCCGATGGAGTCACCTGCTCATTCGGCACAGGAACCTCTTCTACCGGAGCTGTAGAATGTTCCAAAGTCAGTGACGGAGCCGGCGTCGGAGATCGAACAGGAGAAGCTGCAGGCGAAGCTGATCTCACCGGAGAAGCTGGATTTGAGGGAGGAGACACGAAGTCCTTACGGCGTCGATGGACTGCAGAAGTCGACTTCAGCGCCGCTTCTCTATCAGAATGGTGATTCGAAGAGTGTCTCTTCTTCTTTTTATCCTTCTTGGCTCTTGAAGCATGCCCCGACGTTGATTTCGAGCCCGACCTCGACCTGGAGCGTGACCTCAACCTCGACCTTCTTCTTCTCTTTTTTCTTTCCTCATTTTTGCCATGAAGAGCTTCGCTTCTCTTTCTTTCAAAGCCTTTGGATTCATTTTCCTACAACAGGCACATCCCTCGACGTCGTGATCTGACGACAGACACCAAACGCAGTCTTTATGCGGATCTTTAATAGGCATATGTCCTTCGCACGGCTTGAACCCTGACTTCCTCGACGACATCATTGAAAGGAAACAAGAAGAAGCACAGGAATACAGCCAGAAACACAAAGTAGCAAGAGAAACTTCGTAGAGTCCTAGAAAAACCGTTAGCGTCGACGGCGCGGAAAAAAGGGAACTGACGTCATCACGCCGATGAGGCTCCTTTATGGCTCCACTGACGTCAGCGGGGTCACGAGCAGAGCCATGGTTCTACGACGTCGGCCTCGTCAGCGTGGAGAGCTACCAAAATTTTCAAATGCTGCTGGGGCAGGGGATATTCACAAGGTGAGGAATCCACTGGCAGATGTATCCATCAGAATACAATGGTAAAGTAACTGACCAGGACTAACAGACCACCCTTAACTGACCCGATCTCCAATGCCCATCATCTGAAATTGGTGCTTAGTCACCGGTTCTCCTTCAAACTCGACTTCGGTGAGTTAACAGCTTCAACTGACCATGTACCATAATTTGTCAGCCGATAGGGGTGCCCATGATCCGGTAATGCACACACAAAGGACAACATTGAATTTTACGTTTTTCATTGACTTCTATTGACATCTTTTAGTGATTCCTCGAGCATTTATAACTCTTGATCCTCTGGAATATTTAATCACCACATTGCAGTCGTTTTTTTACTAAAATGGTGTAGGAACTTGAACTTATTTATTTCTTAACTTATTTCAATACTGTACCTGAGGAATTACTTGATGCGCGTTCCAAGCTACCAAAGACAGAATCGGGAATCCTCACAGAATCCAATATTGATGTCTAGGCACTAGGTTGTTGTGATTGTGGTGGGGGTCAGCCCGAGTCTACATCAAAAGAGCGGCTACTCTCTCCGAAGTTGGCTATTCTCATTTCTGATAGTGAGCATTAACCGGACATGCAATGCTGGAAATCACCAAAATTGCTGAAATGTTTTCAATTGGATTATAGTTCCCATTAAAATGGAAACTTATTTCAGGCTGAAAGTGTAAATTCTCGGGCTCCTAAAATAGGATTAGTTAGAATACACACAATGTGTACAACCCCATTATAGATTGGTAGGTATTTGGATGCCACTATTATCAAATACACAGAGTGAGCATTTTAAATTACAAGGGGGTATTTAGGGAAATTTCAGTATGAACATTGTAATCATAAAATACACCCCTCACAGACTAGGAAACTTGTGCTGGTGGTAAAACTACCACTGGCAGTTGATGCATTACCATTAGCAAAGATTGCACTACCATTACAAATGTTATATCAATAGATTAAATACTGTCCACATATGGAAACATTTATCACTTACACTAAGTTCAGGTAAGAACTCCTTTTAAAAAGTCGCAACATCAGAACCAACCATTCATACTGAATATGAGTATTTTTGCTGCAGGGAAGGCATTATTACAGTCTCAACAATTGATACAAACTTTAAAGAAAGTCATATTTTTTTAGTGTTGGTTGTAAATTTTCAACCCACCAATGTTTGTTTAGCTGTTCTAAATGCGACCTTAGCAGAAATGTATGGGTTCTCATGGGGCACATTTAACACTGGTGGTGACTGGAGGCCATATGTATCAAGCCTTTTTCCCATTTGCAAACAGGTAGATTCTCTGAATCTGCCCGTTTGCGAATGAGAAAAAGCCTCCTGGGATGTATCATCCCAAAAGGCCATTGCAAAATAGAGAATCGCTAAATTTGTGATTCTCTATTTTTAGACTGCAATTAAAGAATTACAAATTGCGATTCCTTAAATGCAATTCTGGAAGCACCAGAAATTTGCTGTTTGGCCTTAAGGAATTGCACATTACCACCAACTTTAAGTTGGTGGTAATTTGCGATTTTCTTTTAAAAAAGCACTTTTGTGATTTTTTTAAAGCGCCATTTGTCGAACATACATGCCCTTGGGGCATGTATGTGCACAAAATGTGCACACATGCATATTTCAGGGGTGCAAAAGGGTGTCCTTTTGGCACCCTTGCAACCTTGAAATTGCATTCTCAATTTATGATTCTCTAATTGGTAATCGCAAATTGAGAATGCCTTCCCATTCATTCCTGTGGGCCTCCTAGCCCACAGGAATGAATAGGAAGGTATTCCTTACTTGCGAATCTCAATTTGCGATTTGCAGATAAGGAATATGTAGGATTTGCAAAAATGTTTGCAAATCCTACATACATTGCATTTTGCGATTCTCTAATTGAGATTCGCTAAAATTTGCAGAGAATCGCAAAACTCTTTTTTGATGCATATGGCCCAAATACCCCTCCATTTCTGCTGGACTTCATTGCATTGCAGCCAACAATTTTATCCCGTATTTACGTCAAAATGGCAATTTACCACTAGAGGTATTTGTCATGGAACAGGACCAACGAGGTTTGATATTTCTTTGCTGTTTTTAAAGCGCTCTTCTATACTATTTGCCCTTTCCAATCATCACAAAATAGGTTAACTTTTTGCGGAGAGTTAAATTAAGATTTTGCATTTAAGAGCAATGGAAAACAGACGTCCATCTTAAAGTCGGTGGTAGGTTAGCAGGTACATCACCACTCATAGGTATTTGAGTGCCATTTTATAGCAGGGTCACCTCTTAAGTGTGCTGCCTCGATTCACTCCAATGGCTGTCTTTGTGTCACTTTTTTAGGTCGAGCAGACCTGCATTTAATGCGAAGCATTGATTGCTGTCTGCTTCTAGACCTATTGTCAACCGTATTTAGGAATGAAGACACGAGTCAGACGCGCGCTTTGGCAGTCTCAGTTTTGACCGCAGGAGCGCGCTTCTGCACGCGCTTGCGCAGACGAACTCACAGCCCCTGCTTTCGCTTCCCTCGCATGCATTAATGGCGCACAGACACAGCCAGCCCCCACCCCTCTGCATGCACGCACACACACACACACAGGCGCGCGCACACATACACACGCTGCCGCCCCCCACCCCCCTGCACACACACAGACACGCACGCATACACACGCCGCTGCCGCCCTCTACCCTTCCCCCCACCCCCCCACACACACACACAGTGGTTGGGTGTCACGGGCAGCTGCCCTCTGCCAGGCTCTCAATGAGCGAGAGGGAGAGGCTTTGCCGATCCTTACCGGGGCTCTTCAGATTGTAGCGGGCTTCCATGGCTGCGGCTGCGGCTGCTGCTCTCACGGATGCTCGTGGTGTGCCGGGTTCATGTCGGTGTTCCGCCGCCCCAGCTTTAGCCCTGACGTGGCACCAAGTTCGTGGCCCTGCCCTGGTGCTCACACTAACGCTGCAAGCTGCGGCGCCTGGGGAGGTGACGTCAGATCCAGCCGCTGACTGTGTCCTTCAGTGAGCGCCGACATAGAAAAGGGACTGGTGCGGCGGAGAAAGTGCAAGCGAAACTGCAGGAAGGGTAGGCAGAGGCCTCGAGCGTGCAGACACTCAGGCCATCTTATGAGAAGGAGGCTTCCTCTTCAAGTACCGTTCATCATTGAATTGAAAAAAAAGAAAACAGATTTTTATTGTGCATCTGGCTTTAGGTAATCGCTCGTTTCTACTTTCTAGTTCAGTTCACATCCTGCCTTGCTGTCTGCAACACCTTTTCCCTGCTTCTTATATTCTCCCTGTGCTCCACTTCCGTATTGGCCTGTGCCACACTTCCCGTGCGATCCTTGCCCCACTTCCGGTGCCGGGCTCGGGGCGCGCGCAGGTGTCGGTCTACCCGTCGGGCCCGGAGCTGGGCGCCTCGCTGGCGGTGCTGGTGTGGCTGGAGGCGGGCCGGGGCTCGGGCCAGGCGGAAGCTTCTCGCTCGGCCTCTCGGGGGGCAGCCTGGTGCAGATGCTGAGCCGCGAGCTGCCGCGGACCCCCCAGCCCTGCTCCCACTGGCTGCTGGCTTACTGCGACGAGCCACGGGTGCCCTTCGAGGACCCCAAGAGCACGCACGGGCAGTACCGGGTGAGCGGGCACTTCCAGGGCAAGGGTGAGGGAACAAATCACCTGGTGGGCGAGGGATGCAGGGGGCATGCTAGGATGAAAACAGGGCCCATATACTCAGGATGCAGTACAAGAACAAGGTGGACCGGGTAAGGGGTGGGCTTATGTCATAAAAAATCAGGTTTGCAGTCGGCTGTTACCAACTCTTTTTAGCATAAATGCAGGCGCCATTT
Source organism: Lissotriton helveticus (assembly GCF_964261635.1). NCBI lineage: Eukaryota > Metazoa > Chordata > Amphibia > Caudata > Salamandridae > Lissotriton > Lissotriton helveticus. The sequence goes on from NC_136061.1 coordinate 538,389,704, forward strand.
ACTTGCGGATGTGGGTGCATTTCGTTTGCAAGGAACCTTTAGGTGCACCCTCTGGACTGCATATATAATTCTGCACATAAACTGTTCCAGTATGAGGGCAACCCATGTCAAAACCTGGTAATATAATAATATCAGCTGCACGAGTGAACAATAAATAGGCAGTCATTTGTTGCGAAGAAGTCTCCTAGATATTATTGAGGCTCGCTCGCGGCACTGCGTTATGACATTGTTGGTTATTAGGAAATTATGGTCCTGTAATGTCCTCCTATTTGACCTGTGGCTGTGAAGTCTCTTCCCTTGCGAGCTCGTGCTAATCACATGCCCATTCGAGTGGGAGGGTAGAACGGGTTAAGCACCGTCCTTTCTTGTATGTAGGCTCAGATTGCACTTTTCACTGCTATTCAAAATTTCGTTTCTGGCGAGATGCAGTTGTGCCGAGTTATAGCTATGGTGATGTCTGGTGGCTTAGTTGTCTAACGCGTCCACTGTGTGGTCCTGTGTTCGACCTGATTGTCACAGGGTCAAATCCTAGCGAGTCCACTCAGCCTTTTATCCTTCTGAGGTAGATAGAATAAGTACCATTGAGATGGGAAACAACAAACATATATTATTATTCGGCGCCAAGATACCCTTGGGTGAGCCTGCGCTTCATAAATACACGTTATTATGTATGACTTGGACAGAGCCTGCTGTCGTCTACCTGTTTCAGGATGTTATTTGTGCCCGCAGGATGATAGTGCCCGCAGGATGATAGTGCCCTGTTTCTAGTACAGCAGATCCTATTAGGGATGTTTAGTTGCACCAGCAGAAAAGATTCTATTTCAGGTTAGTCTCCAGGGTCACTCCTCGCAGCAGATGATGTTTTGGGTTCTTTAGAGAGTAGTTTATTTTTGTACGTGCGTTTGTGTCGATCTCAGGTGGGGTGTTCTGCTGCTGCCACAAAACTGGCTCCCTGGTGGTACTTTCTTGTGTGCTGATGAAACAGGTGTACTCTAGGATGCTGTTGAGCAAGGCCTGCGGCGTGCTCTGGCTTCTCAGATACTTTTGCCTATGAACTAATGTTCAGTATTGGCTGCATAACGTCATCCATCGTTAAATATTTAATTTCGGTGCTGCACTATTTCCGTACCGCTGTGGTTCCTTTTGATGCTGTAACCGCACATATTGTAGTGGCTGCAAACCGTGATCTCACGTTGGCCATGCTATGATTTAACCGATGGAATAAGCTCACATTGGACTATTGGGGTGTCTTGCTGTACATTCAGACCTCACGTTAAACGCTCTCGTCAGGCCAAGTCTCTAGATATAAGCGGTTTTACTGACAAGAGAGCGCCTTTATGCTCAAAGTACAATTTATACTGGTTTTGTGAAAAAATAGTTTTCATTTCAGAAGGAAGTAATTGCAGGGGAGGAAGCTTTTTACTTTAAATTAAGTGTGGTTGTAATTTAAGTGGTATGTTACCTTAAAAGACGCCAAGATCATGTTGCAGCCCTTGTTGCTTGTATTTTTCTAGCATGAAAATGCTGCAGTATATGATGTGAACATTTAAATGACCATGCATGTTAGTGCAGTAGAACTTTCCCAGTGTATCTATTGTGCTCTGTGTTTTTAGGTCTGGCTTAAGCTTTTCTCTTGCCTCATGTAATTAAAACAAAAACATCATGAGTAATAGACTCACATAGGCGGTGCTGTAGGTCAGATCTCTTCGTCTATGGGCCTGTTCGTGTCATCCACATTTTACTTCCTCCCACCACACTATACAGCATGACGAAACCGTGTTAAGCCACTTAAGCAATTGGCTATGTTGCACAATGATTAACAGCTGTTTGCCCATATCATGTGTGTCCGTCTGTCTTAAAAAGGGGCATTTCAGTGCCACAATAGATAGGACAATACTTAGCCAGTTAGTCGATTCTTTGTACTTTACGTCACCCATGTGGGTTAAACCTATGCTTTCAGGTTACTGTTACTCGGAACCAGTATTAGTTTTTTTAGGTCGAGCAGACCTGCATTCAATGCGAAGCATTGCTTGTGTCTTCGACAACTATTGTCAGCCGTTTTGGGGAATGTAGACACGAGTCAGACGCGCGCTTTGGCAGTCTCAGTTTTGACCGCGGGAGCGCGCTTCTGAGCCGCGCTTGCGCAGACGAACTCACAGCCCCTGCTTTCGCTTCGCTCGCATGCATTAACGGCGCACACACACAGACACAGCCAGCCCCCACCCTTCTGCATGCACACATACACACACAGGCGCGCGCACACATACACACGCTGCCGCCCCCCAACCCCCTGCACACACACACACAGACACGCACAGTCGTGGGTGTGGTCGGCCCGCAGGAGCAGAGTTGATGCATTCCTACAGGTTAGTAAACATCGATGTGATGTTTGGTGCCACAGCAATTTATCTTAATGGGACCAGGTGCGTACCCATTCATATTAGTGCAACAGGAGCAGTGGCACCGGGGTCTGTCGATACTGGGGACAGGGCACTACACCACAGTTATGGTTGCATTTTACAACTGAACCAGGGCACCCTTGCTACGCCCCGACCCAGCACTGAAAGGAGCATTAAACATATCACTAGAATGTAACCAGGTAACCTATAGGTTACACATGCATCTCTGCAGTTGGTTCCTCAACCCATTGAGCGGTCTTCCTTAGAACAGAAAGTGTGAGCTCAGTTGCAGGTTATATTCTGGGATAGCAGCCTGCTGAATAAACTGATAAGTCGATCATACCTTAAGCTGTGTAGCAAGCACATTACACCTTGGCCCCAAGTCATCGTTCCAATAATACATGGAGAGTTCTGTAAACCAGATAAAGCAAGGATATTTCCTGGATATGATCAGATAATGGCTAAGCCAATGTATACACTTTTAAACATATGTTCTGCACCTTTTACAAGGACAGTCATTAGCCAGACGCTCCAGTGAGCTATTTACGTAGCAGTAGATAATCTACATGAGAGTTAAGAAAGAAACAGATCTCTTTATTAGTCAGACATGGAAGAATAGTTGGGACGAGCAACAAACGGAGCAATATCCTTTGAAGCCATGCACAGACTCTCACACTCTCACAGACTCTCTCTCTCACACTGACTCACTCACACTGACTCACTCACACCACTGACTCACTCACACCACTGACTCACTCACACCACTGACTCACTCACACTGACTCTCTCACTCATTCTCTCACTCACACTGACTCTCTCACTCTCACTGACAGACTCTCCCACTCTCACTCTCACTAACTGACTCTCCCACTCTCTCACTCACTCGCTGTCACTAACAGACTCTCACTGACCGACTCGCCCACTCTCTCTCACTCACTGACTGATCTCCCACTCACTGACTTACTCACTCACTGTCCAGACTCTCACTGACCGACTCAGCCACTCTCTCTCTCTCTCTCTCTCTCTCTCTCTCTCTCTCTCTCACTGACTCTCCCACTCCCTGACTGACTCTAACACTCATTCTCACTCACTGACTCACTCACTCACTCACTCCCAACACATATTGTATTACAAATGTAATAGGTGTCACATTTGCAAAAGTTTAAGCTTTTGGGATTGTAAATGACAATGCTATTAATGTATCTATTTTCAAAACCAACACATAAATAAAAAAAGTGTCATTTACAATGCCAATAGCTAAAACTTTTCTAATGCGAGACCTATTGCATTGCAAATGCTTGTTATTATACCCTTTCACCGCATCCGCCCATATTTTGTGAAGAGGGCAGATGATAATGAGAGCTGACAATTTTCTTTAAATTCCAGGTTTGCTGCATACTACATTGGTTTTGACTTCTGTAAAATTAATGGCAGATTGTGCTCGGAAAAAAAGACGATAAATAACGAATATATGACGTTACAACGAATTCCGTTGCAACGCATGCCTTTACCACGCATGCGTTACAACGGAATTCGTTTACCACGCATAACATTTACCACAATTACTAGCGTGGTGACGTCATACGTCGTTAGGAGAAAGCGGAAGTTTATTTTCCGTTTTCTCTTAAACGACGCTGATACCCGACGTGACTTCAGGTGAGTTTCTTTTTTGGGGGGGGAGAACCCCCCAAGCCCCCCTTTTTTTACTTTTTACCTTTACCACATATACCTTTACTACAAACCTTGTAGTAAAAGTATGCGTGGTAAAGGCTTTCGTGTTAACCACGCATGCGTTGTACTGCATGCGTGGTTAACGATTTCGTTGTAAAGGCTTCGTTGTAATGGCCGTTTCCCATAAATAACATCAACAGCAATACCTGGAAATACAATGGTTACACGACGAAACTCCAATAAAGAAAGGAAGCAAACCATGACGCACATGATGATGTCAACCAGCGCACTTCTGAACTGCTCTCGGTCCCTCTTGGGGTGGGAGAGGCCGCTCCGCATCTTTGATGTTGTGGCTCCGGCTTGTGCCCCAGTAACTCTACCCGGAGGGCCAGGAATCGATCCACATTCTGGCTTCTTGATCTTCTTTGCTTTTGGAGCTGGAAATTCGCCTTCAAGATAGGAACATGAATTTCTGAAATTAGAGTCTGTATAATGAATTATATATTAGTACATATCAAACTTGTCAGCGTTTCCTTCTTGAGTTGTTGAATTTAAATCGTAAGGGCGTGGTGTGGTATTCGTATACAATTAAACTACGGATGCAAACACGTGGGATATACCGTTTGCCAGCAGGTTGTATGCTGGTTTTGCCTGTGTTAGTGCCCCTTTCAACAGCCTGCATGCACACAGTTTTGAAGGGGGTAATAGCCACCAGATACAATGTGGGTTTGTACAGTGTTTGAAAAGGGAAAATGGAAGTGCAGGTACTCTGTAAAAGAGTACCTGCTTGTTTCTGAGAAGTGCTGGTCCTCTCCAATTAAAAGCATTATGTCTCTCTTGAGAAGTGCTGGTAGACTCCCTCTCAAAATAAAAAAAAGTGCCAGTACTCTGTGCGCTTTCCATGTACAGAGACTTCCCTTTCTTCAAAGCTCTACGTCAAGGAGAACATGCCACCTGGACAGGGAACAAGACATGGGGCCAGATGTACAAAATTCTTATTCTGCATCTCTTAAATAGCGACTCCTTAGAAATCTCTATGTAGGAAATGCAAAATGGTATGTACAAAAATAGATTCCCTAATAGTGAGTAGGAATAGATATTAGGAAATCGATATTTAGGTAATACCAATGGGCCCATAGGTACAAATGGATTTGCATTTCCTAATTTGAAATGTTCTAATAGGAAATCTATGCCCACTCCTCCTTGCTGCACCCTGAAAAATGCGTAGCACATGTAAAGTGCACAGATGCACTAGGGGCATTTGTGCGCTTTATTGCACTTTAAAAAAAAGCATTTTGGAGAGCTTTTTTAAAATTGCACAGGGTTACCATCGATTTTGTGTTGATGGTAATACATTTCCTAAATGCCTACTTCGCATTTAAGAAATGCTTTGTTGTCCATGTGCATAGGAAATCACAAAAAGGAAATCCCTATTTGCATTTCCCAAGCGGCCTTTGTACATGCAAAAAGGATATTTAACATTTCTTAATGGGCCGAAATAGCGAGTCGGCCCGTTAAGATATCCTATTTAACTTCGTACATCTGGCCCATTGTCCCCTGTTTCCTTATCTAACATTTGACTTTATACTGATCTTTGTTGAATAATGGGGACGAAAGCCTTCAGAGAAATATGCACTGCTCTGAGCTTAAACCTGTATATATGCAGCCATCTTTGATGTCTTCAAGAAGCCTTCACGAAGTCCAAGAGCGTGAGGAGACACATCTATTACAATCGCTAGGAACTCTGACTCAGAGCCTGACCTTCTGGGCAAACAGTCTGAATATCCACCAGCTCATGGAATACTGAGAAGACAACCTGTCCTCCCTATCTCCTGGTCTTTCGTGCTGCTGACCCCAAGACACTCTTCAAGAGGTCCAATGTGCAATATCATAATTGATATTATATTTTCAGGACACTACTGTGCCTAACAGACGCCACAGACTCCATCCACTGCAGAGCCTGGTAGGTTTCTAAATCAAAAAATAAACAGGTCATGGAAAAAAAGCATTCCTTCAAAAACACTTTTCCTGCTTCTATTTCCAACATGGCCAATAGAAACGGTACTTTGCATGATGGGATAGTAGTCACCTTTAACAAATTAGCTGAAAGGTCAAGACACTTTAGTGTTGCTGGTACATCTTACAATGATTGACTTTCACCCTTGCGTTCTGGATCTTGCTAGCCTAGCACCGGTTTTAAAAAAACAGCATCAGTCTAACGCAACCCAATTATTCTTATTCTTCAGTTCCACACACTAAAAAAATACTCTAATAGAGGACATTGAACATATGAGAAAGAGTCACCACCTGAAATCTGAGACGCATCTTGTGAGATTTTCTCATTGGGATAGGAAAGTATGAGTCCTGTAGATTTGTCATGCAAAACCACATGCCTTTTAAAATAAATGGAAAATCTGTTGAAGGGATAGTTTTCTAAACCTCTCCTTTTTGATTAATATCTTCATATATTCCACTTGGTGCGAGGTTTTCTCCTTATCTAGAATCAATTTGAATATATCTGGTCCCTCAGAGGGCACAGAGACACCTCTTTTTGATTCATTGCTCTAAAATCAGCCTGATGTATCTAGTGGGTGGTTTTCAATGTCTGAAAATATCTGAGAACAAAGCAGCACATTTGCTATTGCCTCTTTATAAGTCCGGCTGCAGGCAGCTTAAGGTGTCTGGACGATCACATGTCTGTAATTTTTCTAAAAAGTACAGTAAGTACAGAGAAACAGTGGGCTTTGGGTCAGTCCCCTTCAGTGATTAGATTTCATATGCTTTTCGTAGTTTTTGTAGTGGTCTGGATAGGATGTTAATCAAGGTCTAACATGGAATGAACGGTTACATTTTCCCATTTGTGTTCGTATCAGGTTTTTAGTGATGGGTCATTGAATATCCTTTTTAATAGGAAATAATGTGACATGGTATTTAACTCGTAATTAAAAGCTAGTATGTGTTGTTCGATGTATTTACTTTCCAGACACCACAACATTTTAAGTGCTGATCGTAAGAAACTGGTTTAATATTTGGTTGAGGGGGTGAAAACCCTACTCAAGCAACAACCACAAAAGTTAATCTGTGTTTAACCCTCTGCTAGCTTGGCACAAAAGCAGCCAGACTTAACTTAGGGGTACTGTGTAAAATATGTATGCAGGACACAAACAGTAAAAAAGTGAAAACAAAAAAAAAGACGGATTTGCATATGGCGGGTCCAAACTGGGGTGGCGTAGTGGGGAAAATAACAATGGATTTAACGCACATCTTTTTCCTGGGGGAGAATGTTTGCATTGTCAGCATTCCATCCATCATTTGTTTGCTGTAACACTTTTTGCCCTAAGTGGGATGGGTATGCCCAGACGTGGGTCAGTTGCTAACTGTGCCACTGGATTCGAGCTAGCCTGGCTGAAGAAGGGTGACATACTCAGAAACCGGTCCCAGGATGCTTGTTTCTGGTCCAAGGAGGACCTGACTTGGCAGTTCGGCCTGGACTGTTCCCATGGGGCACAGGGTCATGGCTGATTTGCATATGGCTGGGTCCAAACTAAGGTGGCGTAGTGGTCAAAAGAACCATGGATTTAACCCATATTTTTTGACTGGGGGAGAATGTTTGCATTGTCAGAATTCCGTCCATCAACTGTTGCAGTAACAACGTTCTAAAAGTGGCAATTTCACAATTGTAACTTAAACACCGGTTTTACCATTAAAAAGGATTTAAAATTAGAATTCATTTGAGTCTAAACATGACATCTCTCCCTTCTCCCAACCAAAGGTTAGCACTTATTAAATGTAATACATGTAATAAGGCAATCCAATGTAAGTCTAGGTGAGAGGTAGGCCTTACAGTAGTGAAAAAACGAATTTAGGAGTTTTTCATTACCAGAACATGTAAATCTTAAACCCATGGGGGCGTGGCTTGGAGCATCAAGATGACGGTCACACTCTAAGAGTGCTCCAGACCCCTCCGTCATCCGCTCCAAGATCCACAACCATCGCCAGCCCAATCCTTCTCCCGGTGCCAGACTTCCGTCCACAGTTGCGAAGCCAACCTTCTGGGGTGAACAGAGCCCCTGTAGCACCCGCTTATTGCCAATAACCACCATCTTGCCTCATGGCCTGCAGGGCAGCCTCGCAACAAGATGGACTATCCACGGACTCCAGGAAACCTCGGGGAGGCTGGAGGTGAGCCGCAATAGAACTGCCGGGACCAAAGAATAGTAGACATCTGATGCATTGCCCGCAGACTCCTGGCAACGCCCAGTGCTGAGACCACCTGTGGCCAATCGCTGCTATGCCCTCCTGTCACCAGCTCTCACTGCCTCTCTCCTTGTGCCTGTGAGGTGTCCTTTGTGGTGTGGCGGGCCTGACACTGGCTCCGGAGGCGGCGGAGACCGCAGTCACGTCTGCAAGACCGGAGGGATAGCGAAGCCCCCGCACCACACCTGTGGAGCCTTGGGACGTTCCCTGAAGCGACCCTCTGGGGGCCAGAGTGGTGCCCCAGACTGGGCACCGGGCACTATACCACATCACCCCTCTGGGGCGGCGGTGAGTGCATTCATCCCCGGTGATCCCACGACGCACAGTCAGGTGGGGGCTCACGGCCTAAAGGAAGATCGCCGACTGCCGCTTGTTTCCCGAGGTCTGCGGCCCGGGGGGCCCCCAGTAGAATGTGATTCAAAGGGTTCTCCTTTGCCTGCGGCCATGGAATAGGGTCGAACTGGGTCCGAGGAGCCACCCACCAACCTTACGCTGTTACCCTCCCTGCCTCACTCCTTGACACCGACACTCTCCTGACTGTGGCGCTGTTAGCCTGATGTTCAGCCCTAAGACACACATGATGGGACAACAAACTGAGTCAGCAAATACCTCTCTGGCAGGGCATGTGGCTGGGGGAGGTGGCGGCACTAGAGGGATTCAAAAGTTGGGACCACATCGGTATATAACAGTTGGGCGACATTTGGGCAGGGGATCACATTAGAATGTTCCAAGTCTTGCAGGGGCGCTACACCCTTCATGCTATACAATATTACAAATACCTGCAAGCTACGACATGCCCTCAGCGCCCACCTATCAAATGGCAACACACTTCCTGAATTCAGTCGACTCAAGGCACAGGTCATGATGGAGAATCTGGGGGGGTATCGTGGTTATACCGTACCCTTATTAATAATGGCCAAACAACGCTCGACCCGCTCAGACACCAGTGGGAGGGATGGCTGGGCCCTCTGGAGGACAAAGACTGGCATAATGCCCTTATGGCCCCCAAGACCATTACCACTTCAGCCAGACCCCGGAGTGCCTCTGTAGGGCAGGCATACGTCCCTCTCTTTTACCACATTGTCTGGTCCTGTCCTCACCTTACCCCGTATTGGGACACAATAGAATCCGAACTCGCAAACGTCCTGGGCTGGCAGGTGCCCCACAACCCCCTACACCTCATCCTGGGAGTCACGGAAGGCTTAAAGCACAGATAAATTATTCCTAGGGAAATGGGCACAACCTAACCCCAAGAGTAACTACATGGCTCAAAGGAGTAGACTGGTGTGGCACCCAAGTCAAACCCTTGTTTGAGGCCAGGGGGTGCCCAGCTAAACACAAGAGGGTCTGGGGAAAATGGTTAAATCAATTAGGATGATTGGGTCTTATGTCTTCTTATACGCATTGAATGTACTGTTTATTCATTTTGGAGCTGGTCTGATATGCATGTCTACGCACAACCACTGCAGGTACACACTGAAGGGCCAGTGGCTAATGCTCAAGTGTGCTGTAACAATGTTTTTGTTCTTCTAAAAATCAATAAAGTTGATTATCAACCAAAAAAAACTTAAACCCACATGTCCTACATTTTAAATACAATGCACCATACCTTCTGGGCCCTTAGGGGTGACTTAAATGTACTAAACACACGTTTAGGCCTGGCAAAAGGCTTATTTTGCCGATCGAAGTTGCAGTTTAAAACTGCACTACAGGCTGCAATGACAGGCCTGAGACATGTTTTAAACAGCTTCTTTATTGAGTGGACATGCAAGTAAATCTAATATGCCAATTAGGTGTAGGACAATTTCACCATGTTTTAAAGAGAGGGCATTTTAGCAAAGGTTAACGGTGGTTAAGTGCACTGTTAAACTAAAGCCAACAAAAATGAATTAAAAAAATACAGGAGGGGCAAAGGCAAAGTGGTTCGAGGAAGACCACACCAAGAATGCCGGATGCAACACTGATTTATGTTTTCTCAACGAACTGGTGCCTTTTGAATGCCTCCTCTATTCATAAAGAGACATGGTTATTCACTAATCTCCCGTGGATGTTCACTTGTTATTGTTTACTGTTGCGATAAGGTTGTTGAATGTATGGCTTTATTCGGTCACAGATTTAAGAGATGGGTGCATACAGCCTTTTTTCCCTTCTTCTTTGAAGGCACAGCTTAACATTATAATGCAGTCTGCTCAGCAAAGGAGTCCTACTCCCAGTTCCATATTGTTCTAGTCCAAAATGGTTCCTTATTATATCATTTTCTCTCTAGGACAGCTGGAGGCAACAGGCACAACGTCGCTCACCTATTAATAAAGACTTCCTCTAACAATAAGCCAGACTGATATGCTTTGCCAAGGCTTTTTTTTATTTAAGTGAGCCATTTCCTATTATAACACAGATAACACATTGATTAGATCTCTGCTGTGCTGCATGTACAAAACTGAAACAACCGGGCATTACTACACTGTACAATGTCCAGCATGCAGATGATGTTCATGGTGATTGTACTGACAGAAATGAACCTGACCCAACTTACGTGACGCCATTTTATGGCACTTCATGATAAAGCCCAGTGGCTCATGTGGCATGGAATATGTGCCACTTTCCTGACCGGTTATAGATTACTTATTGAAGGCTGCAGTGCAATGAATACAGGGAGTATGAGCACAAAGAACAGGGGCTGTCAGGGTAGGCGTTACAGGCTGTCTGAGAGAAACTAATAAAATGGAGGATGTAGAGGAAGTTTAAAATGAATCCCAACTTGAATGGCTGATGAGAACTCAAAATAAAAAAAACATAAATAAACTACAAATAGAAGAGGCTCAGCCTTGAGACCCATGCTTGATAAAAAAGAAAGAAGGATTTCCACACAGCAGAAATCCAAACCAGTATCCCTATATGTTCGAGCCCAACATGTCCAACAATACCTAAGAATTCATGTACCTTAGAACAGATTCCAGTAATAAGTCAAGAAATATTTTTAGACTTTTTGCCAAACGTAAATTACAGCCCTTCAGAAAAATAGGCGTCAACATGTCATTCCCCTTCTGAGGAAGCTGCATTGGCTCCCCATAACTCGGAGATGTGCCTTTAAGATGGGATGCATTATCTTTAAGTCTCTGAATGGTAGCAGCCCCAAATTCGTTGACAGTCTAATAGAAAGATACACTCCGACCAGGGAACTTAAAACATCCCTGGCAAATAATTATTAATTCAGCCCCCATTTGCACCGAGTGGGAGACCCCGACACTTCGCTCAGTCTGATTTTCCCAGGATAATTTTGGAAAAATCAAATTGAAAGGTGCCTGATGAAAGGTTTCAATTATATCCGCTAGTTTTGCTGGTTGTTCAGAAGTGGATTTAATTAAATATTCAAGTACCTAAGAGTTTAGCACAGTAGCGCTATTTCTACAGTTTCTAATCATGCATGCGCCTGTGCAAGAATACTGTGCATGACGAGAAACGAACATGTTGGTAGCGTTATGAGACGCTTTCTCCTAATTCATCCATACTTTAGTCTTTTAAACGGGCTTGAGAATCTTATAGAGGCCGCCGGGATCGCATAACGTGCATCACAACTCCTGAGTGCGCAACTGGCCTCTGGGGGATTGCCCGCTTGCCCGGCTGGCCAGTCCGGCCGTGACTCTGACCTGCAATCTGCGATCTGCCCATATGCATTTCCTGACTCTACCTTCGTTAAAACTGAAGCGTTTCGGTGAACAAGGTTTGCCATATTAGGCCCCAGATAGTGGAATTCCCTGCCTCTAGAAATCATATCCTGCACAGACCTTATGAGTTTTCGAAGACTCCTAAAGACATGGTTATTTAGACAGGCAAACGAGTAACATCCCAGGACTAAGCACTCTTCAGAGTAGCGCCATGAAACCAATCTGGTGTACGTGCAGTTTACAAATAAAGTATAACATAACACAACAGATAAGAGTTGTTTCTGTTTTGACAGAGCAGGATCCACACCACACAATCAACGAACACTGAGATGAATGTATAACATGCCAGAGAGGATATTACTGCATGCATAAATGCCCACATAAATAGTAGAGACTGCATGGCTTTGCTCATAAACTATAAACAAACTTTAGTAGAAGTTGGTTTGTCAAAGATGTTCCATCTTTCTTAACGCCTTAACCGCAGCGGTCTTTCCGCCGTGGTGCGGACGTTCTATTAGGAGGGCGGGGCTGGGTCGGCCGTTGGCCGACGGCAGCTCTAGCGAGGTAGTGCTCCCGTCGGCCAACGGCCGACTGCAGCACGTAAGGGGTTAAATATACTTTATGCTAGACAGAGCCAATATTTTGTACACAACTAGCACTTTCTTTTACTGATTGATGGGAATCAAATGATTTTGAACAAATCGGAAAAAACAGCAAACCCCATTCTATGTATTCAAAGTACATTGCTTACCGGGAGACAGGTCATGAGGTTCATGCAATGATTCCTGATCATCATCTTTTTGCTCTCTCAAAAGAAAGGAGGGAGGACTCGCATTCCATTGTGGTTTGGAGCAGACCTGGAATATGTACAAACGTGTGTTATGGTTTAAATTTAATAGCAACATTACTAATTGGGTTTTTTGGAACATAAATAAAACGTATAACATATTCCAAAACCAATCCCAAGGTGACTGAAAGATGAAGACAAGAAGATAAACTGCAGAGAGAGTGGACATTTACATGAAAGATTTCTGATGAGGACTTACATTACCAGGTGGAAACATAGTTAGGCTATAATATCACCCACGTGCTCTCTGGTAATCGTTTCACTCAAGGCAACATTAACATACCCATGTGATGGAACAGGAGGTGCATAGGCGCAACACCGATATATGGAAAGTGGAATTTGAACACCGAGTGAACTGTTTATTTTGATAGCAATCAGGTTGAGCGTGCTATGAAGGGTATCGCCCTCTGGTCTACGGTCTTATGAAACTAATAACAAAATACGTTCCCCTCACTGGGAAGGCGTCCCCTTGATGCACAGCTGACTGTTCTCCAAATAGATGGTTTCCTCACATTAGTTAAACATCCAAGCGAAAGGTGATGCAGTTAAAGTTTCATCATTTTAGGATTTATTTTGTCATCAACATATGATTCGGTTCAATTTAATAAAATCAATCCTAGTATCGCGATGTATCAATCCCATCCATCCCAATGCATTTCGGGCTGAATTTAGCCCTTCATCAGGGGAACTGTTAATCTCTTCTGATGAATGCCAGTCGGGTGCATTCTGTGTCAGGATCGAGGGTACCGACCGTAATCAACACACAACGTACATATGATAACGTTATGTAGAAGTGGTCCTGAAGCGTGCCCCCTTTCACCAAGAACTCTTGGTCTGGATACTAGCACCAGTGTGGCAGCTGATGCACAACATGTCTTTTCAGGCATTGAGAGATGGTGGTTGCGCACTGTTGGGGGACCTGTACCCAGGCAGGTGTTCCATAACATTTGAACAAGCCTGTGAGGCTTTTCAACCGGGACCGGGTCATTTCATGCAACATGCTGGATTGACTGAGGTGGCTAAATTGACATGGCCCAAATTTCCTCCTGCACCACTATTCACACACATATTAGATGTTCTACTGACCCGCGGTGCAGGTCGTCATTCAATTACACTACTCTATAGGGCGATGAGAATAGACGTAGTGAGTACGCCAGTCCGAGCACGTAAAGCATGGGACACCGATCTGGACACCCCGTTAGATGACAAAATGTGGACAGCCATTTGTGAACTCACACACACAGTGTCCTGCAATGCCCGCTTCAAGCTGGTGCACTATAATTTCCTTCACAGAACATATATGACTCCGAAGAGCCTCCCCTGCATATCCCGCACATGGCCAGACAGTTGCCCAAGATGGATTGTTAGCTGGCGACTTCCTGCATCTGGCGCGGTGGTGTCGATCGATACAAGACTTTTGGGCACAGGTGGTAACAGACTTAAGGAGGACTACACGCATATGACTAGACAGCACACCATTACTCTGCTTTTTGGGATATGTCTGCCATCCCAAAAGACGTAAAAATGCCTACAGATTTCTGCAATAGGCGCTGGTCCTGGCCAATGGCAGAGTGGCCATCACCGGGATGGGTCAGAGTGCCCCTGGATCTGAGCAATGATACAGAGATGTACACGAGTAGATGCTGGCTGAGGAGGGGCATATGAAACTGAGCAGGCATAACGAAAATCTGGAGGAAGATATGCAGGGATGTGTGTGATGCGTTCTTAGACCCACAGGCGAGAATAGAGTTGGATGGAAGTGCTGATATGGATATCAGTGAGGATGATGATGATATTGAACAGGGTAAGGGAGGGGACTGCACCTAGTTGTACGTGTTCTGCTCAACAATACGAGCTTGGTGTGTCACCAGACAATGGGGTGTGCTGAAGATGATGCACTCAGAAGTCGATTGGATGCCTGTTTGTGCACTTTCTCAAGCATCACCATGACCTGTACAGATTCCTAACATTACTGCTGCTGTTACAAAAAACTTACAAATAAAGGGTGATATGCTCATTGTGAGAAAGGACAAGCCAGCTGAAAACCTTCTAGTTTCCAGATATGGGTGGAATTCTTCAGTCATTAACCTGATGCGTGCGGGCGGAATTCCGCCCGTACGCTGGGAATCTGTAAAGTGCATGTTACATGACGAGCTGGGCTCGTCATGAGCGTGCGAGGAGGCTACCTCATGACGAGCCCAGCTCGTCATGAGCGTCGAAGGGGTTAAGACCTATTGGTACATGGTCTTTGTACATAAATCTCATTAGTGATTACATCATGGCTCTGCATTGATAAATGCCTTGGTGCGTATGACCAGTTAGTAAAAGTACCCGGCCCATGATAGCTCCTAGTTAAAAGTTGATGAATGCCCAGCTGAGATTGATCAGTCAATGATGCCACCGCCTGATCAGCTCGTGGATCATTCCCCGTTGTCTCTGCATTTTAAGGTTGTTACCCCATTGATGAGAAGACTATGGCCAAGCATAGTCCAAACCTGCCAATGGTCATGAGAACTACACCCTTGATGAACTATATAATCTCAGTGACCATGATACCATTGAGTCGTCAGAGTTCATGGTACCCACATTCACTTCATGAAGATTCTTACCCGGTAGTAAGAACCATTGCATGTCATCGTGATGCATTTTCAATGGCAACAAAATAATATGAAATCATCAAACTAGTCTGAAATACAACAAGGGCAATACTTGCATAACGCTTATGTCTTCTTTTAATTGCATTAGTTACACTTTTTTTCAGATTGTCAGCAAAATAAATTGTTTAAATGTATATTTTATTTTTTATTTGAATCAATAAAATGTTTTACTGTGCTTGTGTTGAAGTAATATAAAACATCAAACACGTTGTTGTAAAATTACTATTTTTGTCTAGCACACTTGCCATAACTCTTCCACGATCATTCACTCTTTGTGGAAATGTTTTTACCAATTTAGTTTTATAAATGAGAGTACAACGTTTTGGACATTTCCAAAAAAATCTTTATTTTTCATAGTGTTTCTCCAGAAAATACCTACGGGTCTCAATTCCTAGATCAATAGAAGAAGACATCCGTGATATTATTGTAATAGGAGAGGCATATAGGATTTGTATTCCCTATTAGGAGTAGTGTCCCATAAATAAGTGAGCATATTACACCCATGAGATGAAGCAATACAGATCCTAAAAGAAAAGATGTGGGTCATAAGACAACGTTGTAGGTTAAGACTAGTGATAGGTTATGAAAGAGTAGATCACAAAAAGAGGCGAATCGTAAACTTTAGCCAGCTATAATCATCTATTTACACGTTGAAGTGATTACCCATAAAGTAACAGCATGCAAGAACTTGTTCCTTAAGAGTGTGCATGCATTCTAGTGCTGTAAATGAAAAACATATACTAATAGAGGATGAATGTGGGTAATGAAGGGGTGGAGCCAAGAACGGTACAGTAACACAGGACAGAGTCATGATGAAGGGCGAAGACTTAAAGTAGGATCATAGGTAATGAAAGTACATTGATGGTCTGCCAGGACATAGGCTGGCCAAGGAGAAAACTGACAACAAGAAAAAGAATGTAAAGCTGTCCTGGCTTAAATAATCACAAACACAATAGTTTTAAGATAGATTACTGACTGCATATGTTTGCTGCAGAGATATATATGTGCATCAAGCAAGTGTCAGGTTATAACATTGGTAGGCTTACTCAGGCGCGAACCCGCCTATGCATGCAAAAACATCATGGGCCATGTGTAAAGCCAATTTAGCGAGTTGCTATTTATTTGTGACTCGCTAAATAGGTTTTGCGACTTGCTATTTGGAAGGGGCAACCCCATTGGGAATCGCTAACAGTGTTAAACACACTGTTGTACATTTTATTTTGCGCCTCGCAATTGGTCACAAATTGCGAGGTGCAAAATAAAATGGTCGTACATCTGACCCTTACAGCTGTGCTCTGTGATGATGTCTGGCCTCATATTAGAATCATCACTGGGCAGTGTTACAGCTCAAGGTTCCATCCACAGGAATTTCTCTAGCCTGGGGCTGTATGACATAAAGAGCCCCGGGGGCTTTGCGTACCCTCGGAGCACTTTGGTGACACAGACATTTGTGCGGCCCCCTGTGTAATACCGATAGTGCTGGCGCACATAAAGCACCAGCGTGACCCATGCAAATGAGGGAATCCCTTTGCCTTTGCGCTCGCACCGTATTACAGACAGTGCGCCATTTAAAAGGTGACACACTGTCAGTGCACCTCCTGAGAGCAGACCTCTGCAAAGCCCCAGAGATCCCCTTGGAGGCAGGTGCAGTCACTGACTGCACCCGCCTGAATGGGGATCTCTAATCCCCTTTGAAAGTGCAGGCGGGTTGCCGCCTACACTGTGAAACACGGAGCAGCTTTAAAACAGCCGCTCCGTGTTTCACATGAATGCGCTGCCCCCAGGGCACCCATACATGGTAATAGGGCGCATTTTCATTGTGTGCGCCGGGCACACCATTTTAAAGGTTCGCCTGGCGCAAACAATGAAAATGCACCTACAACATAATACAGCTCCTATTGTCATGTAAACCTTGCAAAGCAATCATAATTTGGGGCCGGATTACGGAATTTTCATTGTTTGCACTGGGCGCACCTTTTAAAAAGTACACCAGTCGCAAACAATGAAAGTGCACCCTATTACGGTGAATGCACTGTCCCCAGGATAGCCGCAAACTCAGGCCAGCGCATTCATGTGAAAAAATGGAGTGGCTGTCTGCAGTCACTCCGTGTTTCACTGTGCAGGCAGCAACCCGCCTGCATTTTAAAGGGGATATCTGGGGAGTCTCCAAACCCCCCCCCCCCTCCAGAGGGCTGCTCTCAGGGGCCCCCTGAAAGCTTTTTTTGCCTCTGCACTTGCATGCAAATTAGGGGAAAACCCTGAAGGTAGCGCTGGTGCTTTAAGTGCACTAGCACGATCGGTATTAATGAAGTGGACGCCCAAGCGTCTGCGCCCTCTTCTTTAATACCAAAGTGCCCCGGCGGTGCGCAAAGCAGGCGCAAACGTCCGTTGCGCCCCCGGGGCACTTACTGTAATACGGCCCTTGGTTTTTAATGTTACTTATTTCAATATTATTTGTACCGCTAAACTAGGCAATCATTTAAAAGCACAACTTATTGCTGTGATACAAACTATTGAATTAAGTTTGGTTATCTCTATGAAGAAAAGAAAAGAAAATTTGCCATCCCCATTTCACAACCTTTTATTGACTGCCTGTGTAACAATTCCAAAACTGTGTGCAGGCTCTTCTGCAGAAATAGCCCCAACTGCCTTTTATTAGGTCCAGGGCTGAAAGGCAATAACTTGAGCCATTTTTTTTCTTGAATGTATGCGTGAAGCAAAGGAAAAATAAGAGAGTAAACTAAAGTCTTTCTGTCCATCGCTGGCTTGTAACAGGCTCTGTGTTTAGCCGCAGGGCCAATATGACCCCCAGGCAAATTTTCCAAACTTTAAAATGTTTGACAATGACTAGCTGGGCTTCTGTCCTATACATAACTTTAAATACATAATCAGAATAGGCTGCATGCCAACAATTTAGTTGTCTCAAACCTAGCAAGTGGCCAACTCAAAAATAAAAAAGAAACCCCAATTAGACAGGAAAATCATACACAGCTTTCAAGGAAGGGATTTGCTGTTTATTCCTAGGGAGTGGCTTTCCAAATGGCTAGCAGTTTAGTGGAATATACATGGGTTTTTATGTGGCAGAAATTTTCTCTTGACACTAGATGATGGGTATATGAAAGCGTTATGATACATCTCAGGAAACTTAATTAACAGGGGTCCTATTCTTCCTTGGCTTTGTGGCTTATGCTTTGGCAGCAACCAAAGCTGAAAGGAATCCATCTACCTGTGGGTGTTGATTTTGCTAATTAGATCTTGGTTGATAGTCCTAGAAGAATAGCGAGCTTTGAAAAGTTCTAACTCTGTAAGGGTTCGGTTTACATTCACTAGCAGAAATTACTCTTATAAAATCATTATTATAAATGTATATCTCAGCCCAAGTTGAAATGTAGCTTTCAATCATGATTTTTGCATTTTAATACATAATACGCAATTCCAACTCCTAACTTTATTGTGGAGATGATTGGAATGCCAGGGTTTTGGAATTTTCACACACTATTTAGCATTAACAACCTTTTAAAGTACTACATGATATTCCTGATTTTAGTATTCTATTCTAAGCCCTTGCATGCAATGTAAACATTTGGCCAAGATCCTTCTAGCGGGTCAAATGTGGACTCTTTGTGGCTGTTTTACAGATGACACTCTGCTTGTCAAATGTTTGCGTATGGCACCTGGGACATTCCCTGACTGATTACAAAGCCATTGATCGTTTCCTTTTTGTTTTGTCCTAACTTAAGAGTCCTACTATGGTAAGGTGGCGACCATTTTGTTCTGTGTCAATGTACAAGGATTTAAATCCAGTTTACTAACAGAGGACAATTGGCTTGTGATTATAAATAGATTAAAGTAGCGGTGCCTTTGCCGTCTCTTTTTATTTATTTCTCTCTGATCTCTCAAAATCACAGATTAATCCAAGGAGTTGTCGTTTCAAGATGTTGCCGTTTCAAATTGCAAAGACGCACTCTAGTTGTCAGCATCACGTACCACACATATTCTGATTTACTTAATGCATTTCTGAATCAGCACCATGAAATGCACTTTTCTACTTACGGATGTACAAGGTGTGTTGTATACATCCGTCCTTTATCAGTTTTGGTTGGTGCTTTCCGAATGACCAGTAAAGGGTGTGATTTTGCCAAAATCCCACAAGTAATATTTTTTAAATTGTTTTTCATTTCTCGGTGATGTTTGGGGGTATATCTGAAATTAGCAAGATTGGCCAATGAATTATTTGCACTGTTTAATCGCAGATGCTTAATTGCTGAATCTGCCAGTAGCTAGTCATTATTACAGCCTTTTGGCTATAAAAACAATAACTTGCAAAACAACAGGCCTGGCTTCAATTTTTTACTGCATGCAAACAGTGGTATGTACTATTTCTGTTCCTTAACACAATCTATTGGCTTTAATGTTTAAATGTCAAATACAATTAAAGTTGTTTTACCCATAACAGAGAAATGGCAGGAAGAACAAGTTACATACCTTCTGTAACGATATATCTGTAAGAAACATTAGTTTGTTATAGATTCCTTACCTTAGAATGACCCCCAGACGTCAGATTGGATCCAAAAAGTTTTTACATCAGCAGTACCTTTGCGTGTCAGAAGGTGGCGTTGGTCGGCTCCGCGTCAGTCGATGGCGTAGTGGTCGCTGGGATGCCCTCCCGGCAGCTACTAAGACGCCGCCCTCGCATGCTGACGTCAGTTCTGTACACAACTTTCCGTGCCAGAAACGCAGAGCCATGCAAGACACTTACCATTAGTGCACGAAACTAGGGCCCTGAAGGATGTCCTTAACCCTAGAAATCTGTTCGCAGTACGGGGAGGATGGGTGGGGTGGTAAGGAATCTATAACTAACTAATGTTTCTTACAGATATATTGTTACTAAAGGTAAGTAACTTGTTCAGCTGCAAGAAACACATTAGTTATAGATTCCTTACCTTAGAATAGATCCCCCAGCAATACCAACCCCGAAGGTGGGTCTGCAACCCAAGATCACACCAGAAAGTCCAAGAGAACAGAATAGCCAAAGAAGCCATCTCTCCGGACTGTACTGTCAAGGCAGTAGTGTTTGGTAAATGTGTGCAGTGATGCCCACGTAGCTGCCTGACAGATGTCATGTAGAGGAACTCCTCTTCCCAAGGCAGTAGTGGCTGCCATCACCCTGGTGGAATGGGCGCATAGCCCCACTAGAGGTTCCATTTTAGCCAGAAAATAGCACGCTTTTATACACAAAACGACCCACTGAGAAATGGTTTGTTTGTGTACGGCCAACCTTTCTTGGCACCCACGTAGCCAACAAAGAGTTGGTCATCCACCCGGAACTATTGTGTGCATCCAGATATAACGAAAGAGTGCGTTTTGGGTCCAGACAGTGGAGCCTCTCCTCCTCTTTCGAAGGATGCGGAGGCAGAAAGAAGGTGGGCAAAGTGATAGTCTGCCCGATGTGGAAGGCAGTGACAACCTTGGGCAGGAAGGATGGACGAGTTCTAAAGACAACTTTGTCCGGATGTACAGAGAGGAAAGGAGGCTTAGAAGAAAGTGCCTGGAGCTCATTCACTCGTCTGGTAGAGGTGATGGCCACCAGGAATGCAGTTTTGAGAGTCAGGAGTCTTAAAGGACAGTTGTGATGTGGCGTTTTAGGATCCGAGTGAATTTTCCCGATTCATGCCCTTACATAGGTACAATTCACATTGTAAATGTAAATGTAAATGTAAATGTATTTCGATTTATATAGCGCACGAATCACCCAGGGGTCTCAAGGCGCTTGCTTAGGGAACCCGTCCTGGTATTCCCCGTGAGATACCCCGGCAGGGTATCCACAAGGTGAAAGCCAGGCATCCCGCCGCGAGGGGCCGTAGTGGAGATTAAGCAAGCTATTGCCCAGAGTCGCAGAGTGTGACCCCGTGAGTCGAGTAGGCACCGGAGCGAGAATTGTCGAGTCCGTGGAATTTTGAGCCCGAGATCCGCCGAGGCGGGGAATCGAACCCAGGTCCACGGCCGATCTCAGCTTCCGGGTCTGCCGCCTCTAACCACTGAGCCACGCTTCTCCATTGCCCTAATATAGACATAAAAATCATTCCCTTATTTAGACATAGCCCATGCAGACCAAATACACACATGGCTACTTCCACCCGTATCAAAACGTCACAACGATTTCTTGGAAAATCGGCTTAAGTAGTCAGAGACCTTCCCTTGCGTGAATATTGATTTGTCCAAGAACTCATGTACTTTACAAAGAACTACTATTCCCTTGGGGTTCTTTCCTGACGTTATTATGCCAGACTTTACGCCAAACTAGACACCTTCAAGGTATAAATATGACTTCACTTGCTCTAGCAAGGCACGGTGGTTCGGAGCAGTTCGACTATCTACTTGCCAGACGCAGCTCGCTACAGCAAGTGCCGAAGGAAGCCGACCCCCCAGCTGACGCACTGATTGAGAGGCTGCATTTCTCTCGGTGAGAATCCAGCTCCAGTGTTTCCAAGCTCCCCTTGCGGGGTGTTGGGAAATCGAGTCCCGAGACTGAGATACCAGACCTCCTTCATTCTAAACTAAAGGTATGGAGCGAATTAGAACCTAGAGAAACCTTGGATAGATTCTTGGCAAAGAAAAACGAAGCCTATGCTACACCACACTTACTCCTTCCCGCGTACTAGGCATAGTTTAGGTACATTGGGGTAGGCGTATTTTAGATGCACCAGTTGAGTACTTTTAGCCCTTTTTATTGATGTATGTATTTATATATCGTTTAGAAACCATACAATTCTCTTACAGTATTAATTTATAATATTGTTCTCGCTGTACGCATTATACTTTGCAGTCTGCATTACTATTGTAGCAGTTCACTTTACTTGCATGAGAAAGAAGACTGTTCAATTAAACCTTTTATTGAAAACGCCTTTCTCTCTATTTCTCTGCACCTCTGTAGAAACGAAGCATGCACGAGTGACTGAGTGATATACTTATCTATTGTTTCCACGACTCTAGAGACACTTTTCTTATTCTTGGGAAACAAAGTTGTCATGTTTATGCGGTTGTCAGAAACTAATCCCTTCTTGTGAATTCGAGAAAGTTTCTAGTGACCTCGGAGCTAGCTGGCATTCACTATTAAGTTTAATATATTCGATAGAGACCTAGTCGACCTCAGTCCTACGTCTAATCTATAAGATATATTATTGCGAAGAGCCTATTGGGAATATACAAACTACACTACAGGGAGCGCACATTAAATAAGTTAAAACCAGGTTCAAGTCCCACTGGGGCATAACAAAGGGAATAGGAGGAAAGAGGTGAATAATACCTTTCAAGAAGTGATTTACAACCGGGGACTTGAAAAGGGAAGGCTGATCTGGAAGCCGAAGGAAGGCAAATATGGCCGAAAGATATCCCTTGATAGTGTCCAAAGCAGAGCCCTTCTGGGCTAGAGAAATAAGAAACAAGGGAACTTCAGAAAGGGGATCCACAGCCTTTGCAGTGCACCATGCCACAAACTTGTTCCACCGGCAGGTGAATACCGTCTTAGTGGATGGACGCCTGGCTGCCAAGATTACATCACAGACTTCAGGAGGCTGGTCGAAAGATGCCAACTGCCGCCACTCAATCTCCACGCAAGGAGGTGGAAGCTGGACAGGTTTGGGTGGAGGACCGTCCCCTGCTGCTGCGACAGATGATCCTCCCAAAGAGGCAGTCTGATCGGAGGATCAATGAACATGCTGAGCAGCTCTGTATACCAGACTCTTCGTACCCAATCCGGAGCCACAAGAACGACTTGGGCCCGGTTGTGCCACTCTGGGCAGAAGTGGTATAGGCGGAAAGGCGTACAACAGACCGCAACTCCACTCGAGACGAAAAGCGTCGCCTAGCGAGTGCCGCCTTGGAAATTCCAAATCGCAGAATTGCCGATATTGCGTGTTCTCTACGGTGGCGAATAGATCTAACCAAGGCTCTTCCCACTGTTGAAAGAGACCTTGTACAACCTCCCAGTGAAGACGCCATTCATTATCCATCATGCATCTGTGGCTAAGTTTGTCCGCCCTGGTGTTCAGAGAACCTGCCAGGTGGTGAACCACCAGAGATATGCCTTGATGTTCCAGCCATGTCCAGAGGTGGAGGGCCTCTTGACGACGCCACCCTGCCCGGTTTGTTGCAGTACCACATGGCGGTGGTGTTGTCGATGAACATCGGCACTACTCTTCCCCCGACAGAGGGAAGGAATGCTTTAAGCGCAAGACGAATCGCCCGGAGCTCCAGAAGGTTGATGTGGAGCCCGGACTCCACCGGAGACCAGAGGCCTCTGATCTCTGCCTCTCCCATGTGGGCGCCCCATCCCAGAAGGGATGCGTCCGTCACCACAGTGTGGTCTGGTTGGGGAAGGGAGAGGGATCTACCATTGGCCCAATTCTGGTTCATGAGCCACAACTGCAGTTGACATGCTGTGCACTCCGAGATCTGGATGCAATCGGACAGATTCCCCTGATGCTGCGCCCACTGGAACTTCAGGTCCCACTGCAGAGCCCATGTATGCCACCTGGCATGATCAACTAGCAGGATGCAGGAGGCCATGAGGCCCAGCAGCCTCAGAGTCATTCTGTCCGAAACCCAAGATAGAGGTTGAAATATCAGAATCATAGCCTAAATATCCCGGACTCGCTGTTCAGGAGGATAGACCTCAAAGCCCACTGTGTCCAGAACCGCTTCGATAAAGAGGAGCTTCTGAGATGGGGTCAGGTGTGACTTCGGCACATTGATGGAGAACCCCCGTGAATGCAGGAGGTCCGCCATAGTCTGGAGCTGGGAGACGACTGTCTGGGGAGAGCCCGCCTTCAACAGCCAGTCTTCGAGATAGGGGAAGACTGAAACCCCTGATCTGCGCAGATGAGCTGCGACCAACACCATCACTTTTGTGAACACCCGAGGGGCGCTGGTAAGGGCAAAGGGGAGCACGGGAAATTGAAAATGCTCGTGGCCTACCGTGAACCGTTGACAACGCCGGTGGGCCGGCAGGACGGGGATGTGAAAATAAGCATCCTGCAAGTCCAACGCTACCATTCAGTCTTCCGGGTTGAGGGCAGACAAGACCTGAGCAAGCATCAACATCTTGAACTTCTCCTTCCAGAGGAAGCGGTTGACGTCCCAGAGATTCAAGATAGGATGCAGTCCCTTGTCCTTCTTTCTTGGTGACCAGAAACTAGTGGTAGTAACAACCACGATCTACTTCTGGGACAGGAACGCGCTCGATGGCTCCCTTGGCCAAGAGGACCGTAACTTCCTGCTGGAGAAGGGCCAGATGATCCTCCGGCATGCAGTGGTATTTCGTTGGCATGGCTGAAGGGGTAGTCTCGAAGGGGAGGGAGTAGTCCCTTCAGACTATTTGCAAAACCCACCTCTCTGACGTGATGCTGCACTATCGGGGGAGGTGATGGCGAATCCTGTCGCCCACTGGCATTTGATGGGCCTGAAGGGTCAGATAAGGAGGGTTTGGAGGCTGCTGCAGAGGGTGTATTGGTGGACTGGCCCAATTCAAGGGCGAGTGGAGAGGCCCAAGTCATTGGCCATAGCCCGTGAGTCCTTGAAACTCTATAGAGCATTGTCTGCTTTGTCGCCAAAAAGGTGACAGCCATCAAAGGGCATGTCCATCAAGGTGTTCTGGACATCCCCTGGAAAACCAGTCAACCTCATCCAGGTGTAGCGACGAAGCACTACCAACGTTGAAATGGTTCTGCCCATAGAGTTGGCGGTGTCCAGTCCATAACGTATGGCAAACTTCGCTGCATGCCTACTGGCGGGAA
This sequence comes from Lissotriton helveticus, assembly GCF_964261635.1. Lineage (NCBI taxonomy): Eukaryota > Metazoa > Chordata > Amphibia > Caudata > Salamandridae > Lissotriton > Lissotriton helveticus. The sequence goes on from NC_136061.1 coordinate 538,414,994, forward strand.
CAGCCTGGGAGAGCAATGTCCGGGCCTCCTCTGGACACTGAGGAAGCACCTGCGCCGCTGTATCCCACACCGAGTGGGAATAATGGCCAAAGAGACATGCAGTGTTTATGGGCCGCAGTCCTAAGCTGGCTGAAGAGAACATTTTCTTTCCAAGGTGGTCCAGCATCTTGGATTCCCTTTCCGGTGGAGCGGTAGGGAAGGCGCTTTTGGAAGTGGAGGCTTGGACCACCAAGCTCTCCGGGGTGGGTTGTTGGGAAAGGAAAGTGGGGTCGCCTGGAGCCTGGCAGTGGCTTTTTCAGGCAATCATCCTGTCCAAGGAAGCCCCCGTGATGGGCCTGAACCAAGTGCCCAAAAGGATGTCAGTAAGGGCCTCACTGAACGGAAGCAGAGGATCCGAAGAGCTCACTGCCGGCTGAAGCACCTCTGTCAGGAGGTTAGTCCTGACTGCCACGGTAGGGAGTTTGAGGTTGAGAGCCTTGGCTGCCCTACGCAACACCCTCCTGCATAGCCACGGCAGGAGGAGACAACATGCCACGGTCAGGTGAGGTGTCCAGCCCACTGGCATCCCCAGTTCCTCTCTCCAGTCCTGCTCAGATTCTACCTGAACAGCTAAAAGTTCTCTTGACCCCTCCCAGACCTCCTCATCATCCTCTGGGTGCCAATCTGGCTGAAAGGGACCCCAGGAGTGAAATGGGGCCAAAAAACCCTCACTGCACCAGAACCAACGTTGGACGATGCCAGTCTGGCTCCGGGTCAACTTCGAGGATGGAGGCCGGGGTCGACGTCAGCCAGGGGGCCGGCTGGCATCAGACGCAGTAGTGGTGCCAGAGGAAGCGGCACCGGTGGAGGCGTAATGAGGTCAACCGGTGCCAATCCAGATCCAGGCCTGGTCCCAAGGGGGGCCTGCGACGCAGGGGCTGGAGAAGGCCTAGACCCCCCCAAACGAGTCCACAGGGCCCAAAGGCGCGCCGGTGGGTTCGGGCCACCCAAAGATTGCTTGCATCGCCTCGTAGAACATACAAAGTTGGCGGGGGTCACTCTGGGTCCCAGAAAGGGAGGGAAATGCGGAGTCGACTCTTCGGTCTTCACACGCAGAGCCGCGGAAGGGGCTTCACCCGTGTTCCTCATCGGGTCGGCCCACTGACGAGGAGAAGTCGAAGAATGACGTGCTTCTTCGACTCCTTCTTATGCTTCGCCTTACCTGACCCAGAGTGCGAAGACTTCGAAGACTTGGAACCCGAATGATGGTGGCTCAGCAACCGGTCCCTCGACCTCCCTTATGACCTGGACCTCGACCGGCACGGAGCCGACTGCCAGTGCTCAAGCAGCTTTCGGGACCGCTCCTGCAAAGCCTTCGCGCCATCGACCAGCAGTTGGAGCACGACTTGGGGTCGTGGTCATGCTCCAGACAAAAAAAACACATGTGGTGCAGATCCGTCACTGACATCATCCGACGACAGGAACGGCATGGCTTGAAGCCGGGCATCCCTTGTGCACCTTAGAAGTCAAAGACTCAAAAAAGAAGTCGACAAAAGTCGAGAAAAGTTAGTCAAAAAATGACTAGAGGTACCACTCTTCCCAGATCTGCGCTGCTGGCGTGGAAAAAGAAAGAACTGACGTCAGCAACCTTGGGCAGTATCTAAGTAGCTGCCGCAACTTCATCCCGGTGACCGCAATGCCAACGACGGACGCGGAGCCGACTGACGTCACCTTCCGTCGCGCAGAGGTACTGCTGACGAAAAAACTTTCCGGATCCAGTCTGACGCCTGGGGGTAATTCTAAGGTAAGGAATCTATAACTAATGTGTTTCTTTCCGATACGGTTTTTGAAACTTATTTCAAAATCTTTGATGTGCTTATAGGTGAATTTGTAGCATAGGATGTCAATATTCACAATTACTGAAAGGGCCATTACGTTTTCAGAAATGTGTGATGGGTTGAGCCAGTACCAAACAACTTGCTGGAACATGCATCAACAATGCCATTTGCGATTCTTTATTAGCGAAAAATAAGGATTCGCTAATAAGGAATAGCAAAAGGCTATGCATGTAGAAATCGCAAAAAAAATTCAGATTTCTAAACATTCCTTAATTGCGACTCGCAAATTGCGAGTCGCAATGAAGGAATACCTCCCCATTCATTCCTATGGGCCTAGACGCCCATAGGAAGGAATGGGAAGACATTCTCAATTTGCGATTCTCAATCAGAGAATCGCAAATATTTATTTATTTATTTATTGCCATTTATAAAGCGCGACGTATACCCGAAGGCGTCTTGGCGCTGGTTAATTTGCAGACTTCAGATTGTTATTAAATGCTCCGACAGGTTACCCACTTGTTTAGAGGTTATTGGGTGAACAACCACGTCTTAAGTCTCTTAAGTGTGGAACAGGTTCTGATGTCCTGGGGCAAAGTGTTCCAGAGTTTGGGGGCAGCGACCATAAAGCGACGATCACCCCATGACACTGTTTTAGCGCGAGGGATCACTAAGTAGTTGCAGTTGGAGGATCGAAGCTGACGGGAAGGTTGATATGGGAGCAATTGCTCTGTTAGGAAATGCGGACCTTGCATGTTTAGTGCTTTGTAAACTATACATAGCGACTTAAATTTGATCCTATTCTGGATCGTCAACCAGTGGAGTCGTGTGATAGCGTCCGATATGGGCGCAAACTTTGGAATTCCAAAAAGCAGGCGTGCTGCCGCATTTTGTATCGACTGCATTTTTCTCATGACTCTAATTTGGGTGTTTAGGAAAAGCCCATTGCAATAATCCAATGATGTTAAAACCAATGAACTCACCAAGGTTTTAATGGCGGTCGCTGGGAAGAAAGGGACTTATTTTCCGGATCATGCGAAGTTTATGGTGGGCTGTAGAGGCCACTTTATTGGCATGATCCATGAAATTTAGGCCATCATCAAAGGTGACTCCCAGATTTTCTTACTTTGGTTACTGGCTTAGGGGGGTCACCGAGTGTAGAAGGCCACCAGAAGGCAGACCAGTCCGGTGAGAGAGGTCCGAAAATCATCACCTCAGTTTTTTCTGAGTTGAGTTTCAGGCAGTTTATAGCCATCCACTCTCCTATCTCTGTCAATCCTTTTTGTAAGCGTTGGGCGATTTCCCCTCCATCACCCCTGATGGCCATAACCAATTGCGTGTCGTCTGCATATGAGGTTAGGCTCATCCGTTGTGCTTTGATGACATTAGCAAGGTCCGACACATAGATATTAAATAGTGTCGGACTCAGGGATGAGCCTTGAGGTACCCCACATGGCAGCGTCAACTTGGCAGATTGGTAAGGTCCAAGAGTGACGGCCTGGGTTCTATCGGAGAGAAACGAGGTGAGGAGGTCTCTTGCCGTGAGGCAAATGCCCATCTTTTCGACACGATCGACCAGGATCTTGTGGTCGACCGTGTCGAAAGCGGCTGAGAGATCCAACAGTACCAAAACTGCTGAATGCAATTTCAAGGGTGCCAGGGTGTCAAAAGGACACCCTGTTGCACCTCTGAAATCTGTATAGGAGTACATCCTGCACACACACCTGCCCCAAGGGCATGTGTGTGTGTAAAATGGAACTTTGAAAAATGCACTTTAGTGCATTTTTCAAAGTTTTTGAAAAATACCATGAAGTTCAACTTCATGGAAATTTGCACCCCCTATTAGCGAAATCGCTAGTTTTTTTACTTTAATGCATTGCATTTAAGGAATCTCAATTTGCGATTGCTTAAGTGCAATGGCAATTTAAGTAATCGCAATTTAGAGATTACTTAAATTGCGATTTTTGCATTTGGGATGATGCATCCCAAATGCAAAAATACCGGTCGCAAAGGGGCAGATTCTGAGAATCTGCCCGTTTGTGACCGGTTTTTGCTTTGATGCATGTGGGCCAAAGTCAAGAAAAAAACATAATAAAAGTCCCAAACCAATTTTGAAACATAAAAACAAACTAATAAGCAAAATAAACACAGCAATGCTTTAAATAAAACAACGAGAAACTAAAGGCATACACTCTCTTTAAGTCAGAAAAACAGCCATAGGAATAATAATGTTACAAAATTCAATGTTAGTCTATGTGCCTTACCAAACGAGTCCAAAACAGGCCACTCTTGCAGCAAACACAAAAATAAAATAATGTAACGAGTATGCTGTGCTGCATCACAGAAGATGCAAGAGGAGAGTCAATATACACAAATGCTTTCAATCTTCCTGGCATTCTTCGGGGAACTCTAGTGATGGCTCAAAAGGCGAGATAAACTTATCAGTCTGTGCCTCTTGCTGCAGCCAAGAGTCCCAGTATCTTAAAGACACTGGGAAAGTCACTCCTGGTCTCCTCCATAGCTTGACCTCCCAGAGAAGGCTCCTAGAGCTCCTAGGGCCCACATCTATCTCAGCCAGGGGTTCCTCTGGGCCCAGTACAGTTAATTTTCAGCTGGTTCTCCTACACAGGATGGATCCCATGGTTATTCTTTTGTATCCCTGAGGCAGTGCAAGAGAGCAGCTAATTTACACTTGTACAATCCACAGCTCAACATCTGCATGCATCCTCCATGCAATAGTGCTCACGATTTCCTGTGCTGAATACTACAATTTCTTACTGAGGATGTATCATAACAATTAACCAGTTTTGAATCATTAAAATTTACATATATGTGATGTGATGCTAATAATGATAAGATAAGAGCGATAAGAGCTTGCAGCAAATTTACCGTGACCCTCCACCGAATTACTGAGGGAAAGTAAACCATCCTAATAATCAATATATGCAACTAGATATGAACAAAATAGAACTGTAAGGGTAAGTTTGAGTCCATAGGTGTGTATTGCAAGTGCTTCTGCAGTACATCTGTCATTTGTCATATAATCACTCCCAAGAGACCTAATCGTATTTTGCACTCACAGTGCGACCAGATGATCATTGTGGGTGAGGGTGTTAAGGAGGTGAAGTGAGGAGAAGGCATCTTCCGCAGAAGCATCTATTACCACAGAGTCCATAAAATGTTTTAAAATCTAGGCATTATTACAGATCCTTTTATTGCATTGCATTTGTTCTACTATTATCGACAAAGCACCTTCCGATCAGAGGTGTACAGCAGGAAATGGGGGAAGTTGGAGGTTCATCAGCTTCCTGCAACTATGGTGTTGGGACAGCTCAAGGCGATTTGTCATCATTGTCAATGTCGATAAACATCCGGGATACGTCATCCCAGGCCTGAGTTACTGCTGTCTTTCTTGTACTCCCACTTTTCCATATGTAGTACAGTTCCTTCAGTAGATCATGCGTTTTCTCCACCCTATAATACTAAGCCTTCCACTCTGTTTCCAATTCATTGCTATACGCCATCTAGCCTGCACTAGGATGAAATCAAAACTGTAGGTCACAGCATGAGACACAATATTTATTTATTTATTTATGTATTTATTTTAAGAGTTTTATATAGTGCTGGCTAGACCCAGAGGTATCAGAGCGCTTTACATGAGAATCAACAATGTAACAGAAAAAGTTCGACAATTACACAATAAATCCCAAAAAAAGAATAGGCAATACAATTAGGAGGGGGAGAAAGGAGAGAGAGAGGTAGTGGAAGGAGCAGGGGAAGTGAGAAAGGGAGGATAGGGGAAGAGACAATATGGAGAGACGAAAAGAGATCTGTCTAAGGACCGACATGGTAAGGACATACCTCTGGTCTCAGCAGGCCTTCTCTACAGGTAACTATGTGTACAAGTTCAAAACCGCACCCCACTAACTCATCATGCCGTTGTCATGTGATAGAAACCTGCTCCACTGTTGGGGACGAGGCATAACAGTTAGGGTACATTTTCCCGATCAAAGCCTCTGGCAAAGGGTTCTATAATCAATAAAAATATCAGGAGAGAGGGGGCAGCCCTGTTGCATACCCCTCGTTACGTAACAGAGCATGGTACTGACATATTCTACCACTGCTCACTCTTGTCGATGGTGGAGTATGCAAGCTAGGAAATCCATTTCATTAAACTGTTCCAAAGCCCGGCTGTCTTATTACAGCATATGTATACCTCCTGCTAATGGAACTTACATTTTTTCAGATCTCGTTAGTACTGCAGATTGGGGTAACGGGTTTGGAACAGCCTCCCAGACATGGAGCAGTCATCAAATATTGCTAGGTGATGAGCTACATCTCACAACAAACCCCCTCTAGTCAAGGTGAATGATTGATGGCAAATTACCAATGTATTGGTTTGCTAGTGTCTTGCTAAGAATTGTATAATCAATGTTCAGCATAGACAGTGCACTAAAGGATGTTTAGACAAAGGATCATTCCATGTGGGCAGAAAGACAATCAGATGTTCCTCAGATGAGCAAGGTAGCACTCCTTTTTCTACAGCAGCTGTTCACACATAAATCAATCTAGGATCTAATAGGTCCACAAATGTTGTAGAAAATTCTACTGTCAGCCCATCAACACCTGGAGTCTTACCTCAGGTAAATTCAGATATTGCCCTTCTCACCACTTGGATGGTTACTGGAGCCTCCAGAACTTCCATGTGCACTGGAGAACTATGGAGTCCAACCTCGGCCTTTTGATACAGTCGTCCAATGACATCTGGTACAACTGTATTTTCCCTATTTAGGTCAGTATAGTAATCTAGGAATACTTGATCTCCTGTTAAATGTAAACTACTGTAACCACCCACATTGAGAATACTGGTAATTAAATATCTTCTGAAATCTGGTTTGAGCAGCCAAGCCAGTAATCTCCCAGCTTTATCACCTTAGACATGTCCCTTATACCGATTGCTGAACTAGGAGGGCTTTATGGACTATGGTATGTGTCTCTTAACCATGTATGCTTTATAATCCATACAGTGCAGTTTATCAAACAAAATTACATGCATTCCGTCCCATGGTTGAATTCCTCCCTGATTGGGAGGTCATGTGCAATCCTCAGATCCACAGTTTGAACTTCCTAAGGAATTCCTCCATACAAAAACTCATTTTCCAGTTCTTTCAGAATGTCAGTTGAAGTTCTAATGCAATGGCCCCTTATTACTCCCTTATACATGACCAATTCTAACAATGGATCTGAAAAAAATGCACTGTTTTTAGAAAAGTAGAGTCATATCTTAGTACACTTGCAGGCATGGTCTTTCTATGTTGGTATATGAAGGTGCGATGAAGCGATGAGAGTTATAGTCCTGCACGGATTCATACCTAAATACCAACCAAACCTACCGAAAGAGGATTGTGATCAAAAATGGTTCTGCAAAGTTATTCAATATGTACAGCAGACGAAGGCAGGGAGGACACTACGTATAATCCAGACACACATTAGGGTCAAGTAGGGAGGAATAAAAGAAAGATTTCTCAAAGAACTGGATTATGCAGCACCCAGGAATTTACCAAAACCCACTCGGAAACCAACTGCCATAAGGCTTGGGACTGCTGGAGAGACGGTAAGGGGAGAGTAAGGTCGGTCCATTGCTACACAGCATAGATCATAACAATGCCCTCCTAGTTCATCAATGGGTGTGAAGAACAAGTTACTTACCTTCGGTAACGCTTTTTCTGGTAGATACAGTATCTGCCTGTGGATTCCTCACCTTGTGAATATCCCCTGCGCAGTAGCCAATCGGAAACTTTTGTAGCTCTCCACGCCGGCGAGGTCATGGACGGCGTCACAGAGGGTACGACTCTGCTCGCGACCCCACTGACGTCACTGGATCCATAATAGGGCCTCATCGGCGTGATGATGTCAGTTCCGCCCTTTTTTCCGTGCCCACGAGGCACACGGACGGACAGACATAAACAGTAATAGTATACATAGTACACAGTATGCAAAACAACATACATAGTGTGCAAACAATGCAATATGCATGAATATATAAAACATCCATTACAAAATATTCAAATAAACACACAGCAGGTATAGAAGAGTGGACAACAGGGAGGCGGGTGGGTCAGTTAGGAATCCACAGGCAGATACTGTATCTACCAGAAAAAGCGTTATCGAAGGTAAGTAACTTGTTCTTCTGATAGATACATCTGCCAGTGGATTCCTCACCTTGTGAATAGAATCCCACAGAAGTCCCCACTCCCGGAGGAGGGAGTCTACTCTGCTATACAAAGAAATCCTGGAGGACAGAGCGCGCAAAGTGGCCGTCCCTCCTCACCTCGGAATCTAAGCAGTAATGCTTCGCGAAAGTGTGGAGGGAGGCCCAAGTTGCGGTCCTACAAATATCCTCTACAGGTACACCTCTAGCCAAAGCAGATGTAGATGACTTTGCTCTAGTAGAATGAGCCCTTATACCCTCTGGAGGTTCCTTACCAGCCAGGGCGTAGCAGATCTTTATACACAGGATAGTCCATCTCGATAGCGTGCGCTTGTGCACCGCTTTCCCCTTCTTGCAGCCAGTAAATCCAACAAAAAGCTGGTCGTCCACACGATAGTCTTTAGTCCTATCGAGGTAGAAACTCACCGCCCTCTTAGGATCCAGGCGGTGAAGCTGCTCCTCCTCCTTGGAAGGGTGAGGGGGAGGATAAAAGGTAGGAAGGGTAATGGACTGCCCCAGATGGAATGGAGTTACCACCTTAGGCAGAAAAGCAGCCCTGCTCCTAAGTACCATTCTCTCAGCATGAATGGTCAGGAATGGGGGTTTTGAACTAAGAGCTTGAAGCTCACTTACCCTCCTTGCCGAGGTAATTGCCACAAGGAAGACCTTCTTAAAAGACAGAAGCCTCATGGGACAATTGTGTAAAGGTTCAAAGGGTGAACCCATCAAGTAGGTCAAGACAAGATTCAAGTCCCATTGAGGCACAATAAATGGAGTTGGAGGGAATTTATTGGTAAGACCTTTTATAAAACGTAATTCAATAGGTGACTTAAATAATGACGGCTGGTCTGGCAAACAAAGGAAAGCCGACAAGGCCGATAAATAACCTTTTATAGTCGCCACAGCAAAACCCTGCTGGCCAAAGAAAGAGCAAAATGAAGTATGTTCGACAAACAAGATCTCAAGGGGTCAATAGATTTCTCTCCACACCAGGAAACAAACTTGGACCACCTATACGAATAGATAGATTTGGTGGAAAGACGTCTGGCCGAAAGTATTACATCCACCACATCAGGCGGGAGAGAAAAGGAATTCAGGTTGCCCCGTTCAATCTCCAGGCATGAAGGTGTAAGGTCTGGAGGTGGGGGTGGGGGTGTAGAACCTGCCCCTCCATCTCAGAGAGGAGATCTGCCCTGAGAGGGAGACGGAGCGGCGGGCACGAGGAGAGGTGGAGAAGATCGGTGTACCACACCCTTCTTGGCCAATCTTCCTCAGAACCCGAGGAATCATGGTTTGGGAGGAAACGCGTAAAGGAGTTGTGAGTCCCAACTCAACTGAAACGCGTCCCCCAAAGCTCCCTGCAGCAGATACTGGAGACTGCAGAATGAGGGGCAGTGAGCGTTCTCGTGAGTGGCAAACAGGTCCACCTGAGGAGTTCCCCACGACCGGAAGACGTGACGAACCACCTCTGGGTGAAGCCTCCACTCGTGGTCGGCTGAGAACTGCCGACTGAGACTGTCTGCGCGAACGTTCAGAACTCCGGCCAGATGATTAGCCATCAGACAAATCTGGTGGTCCTGAACCCAGGACCAGAGACGCAGAGCTTCTCTGCAGAGAAGATGCGACCCCACTCCTCCCTGCTTGTTGACATACCACATCGCGGTCGTGTTGTCCGTCAGGACCTGAACCGACTGACCGCGAAGGTAAGGGAGGAAGGCCTTGAGTGCCAAACGAATTGCCCTCAATTCCAGAAGGTTGATGTGAAGCAACCTTTCCTCTGGAGACCAAAGACCCTTGATCTCCAGATCCCCCAGATGAGCACCCCACCCTGGAGTGGAGGCATCCGTAATCACTGTGGCAACCGATGGAGGCAGATGAAAGGGCTTTCCTTGAGACAGATTGCCCTCCACACTCCACCAAGACAGATCCGCTGCAGTTTCTCTGGAGATCCTCACAGACTCCCTGAGATCTCCGTTGTGCTGATACCACTGCCTGCGGATGTAGTGTAGTTTCTATATTCCCAACAGGCTCTGCGCATTGGAATAACATAAACAGCAGTTTAGATGTAGGACTGAGGTCATCTAGGTCTCTACTGACTATGTTAGACTTAATTAGGTTTGCCAGCTAGCTCAGAGGTCACTAGAAACTTTCTCGAGTGAACAAGGAGGTGTTAACTTCCCTGAATAGACAAGAAGGGATTAGTTTCTGACAACCGCATAAACATGACCACTTTGCTCCCTCAGAATAAAGAGTATATCTCTAGAGTCGTGTGAAAACAATAGACAACTATTTTACTCAGTCAATCGTGCGTACTTGGTTTCACCAGGAGGGCAGAGAAATAGAGAGACGGGCGTTTTCAATAAAAAGGTGTTATTTATTGAGCAGTCTTCTTTCTCATGCAAGAGAAATGAATTGCCACAATTGCAATACTTATCATGAAGTAAAGTGCGTACAGTAAAAGGAGTATTATGAAATAATACTGTAAAAGCATTGATATGGTTTCTTAGCCATATGATACTTTAAAATGGATAAAATATATACATACATAAAAACATTGACTAACGTACTCAACTGGTGCTTCTAATATACGCCTACCCCGGTGTACCTGACCTAAGCCTAATACTTGGGAAGGAGTAAGTAAGTTGCAGTTTAAGTTAAATTGTTTTTAGTCAGCTCCGTACCTTGGTTTTAGAATGAAGGAGGTCTTGTATCTCTCTCTCAGGACTCGATCTCCCAGCAACCCGCAAGGGTGACTGGAAACACCGGAGCTGGATTTCTCGGCAAGAGAAAAGACAGCGTCTCTCTCAGTGCGTCAAATGGGAGGGTCGGCTTCCTTCGGCTCTCGCATCAGCTGGGCGTCGGGCAAGTAGATAGCCGCTCTGCTCCAAACCACCGTGTGTTTGCTTAAGGCAACGTTGGTATATTTATACCTGAAAGGTGCCGGGTTTGACGTAAGGTTGGACATAAGACGTCATTAAGAACTAACAGTTCTTTCTGGACTCAAGGAGTTCTTGTGCAAATCATAACAAAAGCAGGGGGATTTCCCGGGCTGCTGGAGGCTTGGTTTGTTTAAAGAACGCGTTGTAATTTCTAGGAGTCTATGGGAGTAGCCTTGCCGTATTTGGACTGCATTGGCTATTACTAAATATGGATATGATTCTTATGCCTTTATAAGGATATTATTTGTTATAACCACGTAAGGGCATAAATCGGGAATATCGAATTAGGGTCCTAGATAGATTCACAACACGGAGGCACCACTGGAGCGCCCTCATGTGTCAGCGTGTATGGCTGACCAGTAGAATGCTGGCCGAGCAGGCGAAGGACCTTCAGGACTGGAACGACCGCTCCATTGTAAAACAAAGGAATCATTTCCTGTATGTCGTGAATCCTTTGAGGTGGAGGGAATGCACGACATACAGTTGTGTCCAGTACTGCCCCTATAAACAGGTTGCGCTGTGAGGGCACCAGGTGAGACTTGGGTACATTTATTGAAAAACCCAACCTGTACAACAACCGAGTTGTCTACTGCAGATGATGTAGCACCTTCTCTGGAGACTCCGCTTTGATCAGCCAGTCATCCAGATAAGGGAATACTGGAATCCCTGATCTTCTGAGATGGGCTGCCACCACTGCCATCACCTTGGTAAAGACTCGAGGCGCAGTAGTAATTCCAAACGGAAGGACCGCAAACTGGTAGTGTTGCGACCCCACCGTAAAACGGAGATACTTCCTGTGCGACTTCAGGATTGGGATGTGAAAGTACGCATCCTGCAAGTCGAGCGACTCCATCCAGTCTTCTTCCAGCAGCGCCTGAAGAACCTGTGCAACGGTTTCAGATACAAATTCAAGATCCTGAGATCCAGGATTGGACGAAGCCTGCCATTCTTCTTGGGAATCAGGAAATACCGGGAGTAGAATCCCTGACCCCTTTCCTGCTCTGGAACCACCTCTATCACGCCTTTCTTTAACAAGGTCAGAACCTCCTCCTGTAGGAAACGGAGATGTTCCTCTGAGAAAGCCCCTTGACAAGGAGGGTAAGTTGGAGGGAATTCCCTGAAGGGAAGAGCATACCCATTTGCCACAAGATTGAGAACCCATTGGTCTGTAGTGACCGATTCCCAATCCCGCAGAAAATGGGTAAGCCGACCCCCAACAGGACCAGCATGACTGGGAATGGGGAATCTAGGGCTGCTTTGCTGCGGTGATAGGGGGCGAGGTGGAAGAAGAGGAGGAGGAGGGTTGACGACCTCGAGGACGACCTCTGCTTTTTCCCCTATAGGACTTGTACAGGGTATTTTGTTGCTGCTGTTGCTGCTGTCGAGGCTGTCCTTGCGGACGAAAGGACGACTTTCCAAATCCTCTACACCTTCTGAAAGATCCTCTAGATTGAGTCTGTAAGCCAAGAGATCTTGCTGTGGCCTTGCAATCTTTGAATCTCTCAAGAGCAGCATCCGCCTTCTTACCAAAGAGTCCTGTTCCATCGAATGGTAAGTCCAATAGAGTAGCCTACACATCAGAAGAAAAGTCTGAAGACTTCAACCAGGCCCCCCTTCTTGTAGCTACTGTAGAGCCCATTATCCTTGCCACTGAGTCAGCCGTAACTAGGCCGCTCTGGATGACTTGACAAGCTGCAGCCTGGGTGTCATCCAAAACCTCTTGAAAATGTTTCTTATGTTCATTAGACAGTTTTGGCAGCAACTGCTTAGAAGAATCCATTAAAGCATGGATATATCTTCCCATCAAGCAAGTAGCATTTGTAGATTTCAACGCCATGCTTGCAGATGAGAATACCTTTTTGGCAGACTGGTCAATGCGCTTTGAATCTCTGTGAGCCGGAACTTGAGGAAAAGCCCCTGAAGACGTCTTTGAACAAGCCGCCTGAACTCCTAGGCTCTCAGGCGAAGGATGAGCCGGCAGAAACTCTGGATCTTCAGGTGCCACCCTATACCTCCGTGCCACAGTCCTGGAGACCGCAGGAGCAGATAAAGGCTTCTTCCAAACCTCCAATACTGGCTCCAAAATTGCCTCATTAAATGGTAAAAGAGGTTCAGACACAGATGAGGGAGAATGCAACACTTCAGTTAGAAGATTGGATTTAAACTCCGTGGTAGGCAGAGTAATGTCCAGTAACTCCGCAGCTTTTCTCACCACCTTATGATAGGGAGCTGCATCCTTAGAGGGAGCATCCGGGCCAGGAGAAAAATCCCACTCAGGTGAGACATCAAGGCCACTTGCGTCCTTTAATTCTGCAAAATAGTCCTCAGATTCAGGAAGTTCACATTCCTCCATTTCTTGCCGATAGCGTTCCTCCTCTACAGCCCTCTGGGCTTCCCTCCTGGATCGGATCCTGGGGACTGGAGTCGAAGGCTCCACAACCGACTCCGTCGGGATCGGCGTCGAACGCGGATCCGACGGCGCCACAGACTCCAAACGAGGACGACCAGAGGGCGCCGGAGAATCTCGATACGGCGTCGGAGATTCTCGATACGGCGTCGGGGCTCTCGGCGCCGGAAAGTTCGAGGACGGCGTCGCTGGCATAAAGGGCATAAACGGTGCCTGGGCATAAGTTTGGGGAACACCCAAATTAAATGCAAAATGACCCATGGGACCCGCAGGTGCACCGGATGGGTACATAGCCCTCGCAAAGACGCCATACATTGTGTTAAGGTAATGTGATGGGTCCTGACCTGGAGCCAGGAATGGAGGATAATTACACGGCATCGTCCCTAAAGTCGGTGCTCCTGGCGCCGATAAAGGAACCTCCTCAGGCTGCTCCTGATCCTCATGCTCTGGCTCAACCTCATCAAGATCTAGAGAGTGAACCGAATCAGAGGGAGCCGGCGTCGGAGATCGAGAGACCTCGACTTCAGAAGTTACAACCATCACTGGTGAAGCTGGATTCGAAGGCACAGGACCGACGTCATCCCTGTGACGCCGAGGAGAAGATGACTTCGGCGCCGATTCTTTATCAGAGTGGCGCCTCGAAGAGTGCTTCTTCTTCTTATGCTTCTTCGACTTCGAATGCTCCGAAGCCGACTTCGAACCCGACCTGGATTCGGATCGAGACCTCGACCTCGATCTTGATCTTGATTTTCTTTTACTCGCCTTCTTTTCTTTTGTCTTCATCTTGGCCATAAACAATTTCGCCTCCCTTTCTTTCAATGCCTTCGGGTTCATCTTCCTACAGCATGCACATTCTTCGACGTCGTGATCGGAAGACAAGCACCAAACACAGTCCTGATGCGGGTCAGTAATAGACATTTGCTTCCCGCACTCTCTACAGGGCTTGAAACCGGACTTTCTTCCCGACATTTTAGAATGGAAACAAGAAGAACAGACGAGAATACTAGGAATTACAAAGTAACTACGGAGAGTCCCAAAAAACCGTTGACGGCGTGGAAAAAAGGGAACTGACGTCATCACACCGACGAGGCCCTATTATGGATCCAGTGACGTCAGTGGGGTCGCGAGCGGAGTCGTACCCTCTGTGACGTCGTCCATGACCTCGCCGGCGTGGAGAGCTACAAAAGTTTCCGATTGGTTGCTGCGCAGGGGATATGCACAAGGTGAGGAATCCATTGGCAGATGTATCTATCAGAAGTATTGGCTACTATGGGGGCTAATGCTGTATAAATTCAAACCTGGTGGTAACTGATGCACACACACAAGCCTGCAATGTGTCTTCCCTGTACAACTTACCATACAACGCATATTCTCTTCAATGTAAGATTCAGTTCCACGTTCTCAACGAACAAGTAATGGAGTGCTTCATAGAGTACTTGGGTAGCTACTGTGCAAACAGGTCGGGTGTCTGCCTGACAGTTAGTCTCAACAAGTGAGGGGACATCATATGAGAGTGGCTCTCTTGCTGGAGGAGCTAGTTGCTATTCCAAAGCACCTATTAGCTAAACAGCCTGCTGAAAATAGCAAGGAGCATGCCAACCCTGCAGGAAGAGTGACTGTCCAGGAGAAACATGCCCCAGGTGTCTGTGAGATGCCCAAAAGAAACGATTAAAGATGGCGATCTGCTGTCGGCATTGTCAGTAGCCCCTTAAGTTTCCCACACTAAGCCTTGGCAGGAACATGTACCTGTGACCCCAAATGCCAGTCCCCAATCAGGGCTGCTTTTTGAATGTCAGATTTGACCTGTGTGCAGCTGCAACTGCCAGCTGACAATTCAACCTGTGCAAGTTGTGATCAGCACTGTCTACAAACCTAAACCTCATGATCAGCATTGTGCCTGACCGCATTAACCAGTTTTTATTGGCTTGTGCATAGCTGCAACTGGTCAGTTTTTTGATTGACCTGTGCATGGCCAGGATGGCCCAGAGTTGCCAACCTGTGCAGGGGCTGCAAGTGCCCATTCTCACTAGCCTGTGTACGGCTGCATCTGCCAAATTTGTGAACATCCATGGTAGGCTGCACTAGCTGCGTGTCATCTGGCACCTCGGGCTCAGCAACGCACTGCTAGCTTTGGCATGGACCGATTATCGAGGCAAAGCAAGTCCAACAGGACTATTCCATTGCTGAGTGATAAGAATGTGAACTGTGACTCTGAAAATGAGCGCACCTATTCATGAGTTACAGCGCATTCATCTTTATTCAAACTACTACCTTATACCCCAAAGTGGAAGAGACACCCTGACCTAGGGGGAGTACCTGGATGAGGGGGAGGTCGGGAGAAAGGAGGGAGAGGTGCAGCACTGCCTACATAGCGCCCAGAGATACTTAATTGCATTCTGTTCAAGCAGTGTGTACCATTAGTTCAGGTGAGGTCGGAAGAAAGGAGGGAGAGGTGCAGCACTGCCTACATAGCGCCCAGAGATACTTAATTGCATTCTGTTCAAGCAGTGTGTACTATTAGTTCAGGTGTGTGATAAAGTACTTTTTTTTCTATAAAGATAACTACTGGGCTGGACATTCTCTTAATGAGATGTTGTATGATTGTTGAGCTCTAGCACCCCCACACTGCCTCCCTAAGAAGCTGTGACTGCTCACCAACGCTACCACAGATAGTCAAGGGCTGAAGGAGTTGTTTGTCAACCTACATTGTTTAAACCCAGTAGCCCGTTTGCCCTGTGGCTCCCAGGCAAGGATAGATACGTTGCCTTAATAACAGAACATCAAGATAGCAAATTATTTCTTTAGATATATTTTTCAAACTACATCCGTACAGTCTTCTATGACACGTACATTTCAGTGTTCATTTTTCATCTCTGTTCTTGTATAATTATGTACCATGAACTTAATTGGGTTTTAGGTTTTTTAATTTGGTATTAAAACAAGTTTTTCATAGTTATCTAAAATGAAATCTTTTCAAATGTTGATCTTTTTTCCCAAAAAAGGAATTTGTGGGTTGGAGAATTTGTGTAAGGAACAATAAATATGTGTCCATAGTAAATAAAAAGAGTATTGTTGTTATGTATTATTTTGCTTGTGGAGGCCAGTATTGTGGTTCATAGGTATGCATTAGAAAGTTTAAGTTAATTTGAAAAATCTGCTGGGTTTTCAGTCAGACAATCTAAGTCAAGTGTGTGATTTTTGCTGTTAGAGGATCTTCAAACCTAATCTAACAGTATGATACCATGATTTTTATGGGCCAATTATAAAATAAGGACTTGGGAACTCAATGACGGTGCAAAAAGAAAGTACAATTTCACGTTTTGCTCAGCGGCTCCATTTGAATAGAAGGAGAGTCGATAAATGCAATTAATGGTTGTTTTCTATACAAAGAAATTGCATGCAATTAAAGCTGTTGCAAATAAATGCAGAAGAAAAAGGATAGCAAGTAGCCTTCAGTACATGTCTGAGTTTGGATGGATGAATATAGATTTGTTGTCTTCAGCACATCAGTGTAGTGGACAATGATGTGACTATTTTCCAGGGTCTGGCTCCACTTCGCGTAAAGTGTGTGGCCCATTTCTACCTATTGAAAGTTTTGGGAGAGAGAGTGTAGGAAAGTATGGATGGCTTTCATGGTTACCCCCACTTTTTGCTGGTGTTATGCTGTTTTCGGACCAGTCTGTCTTGGGTCCTGATCAGCAGGATCCCAGTCACTGTGCTCAGAGGAAAAGCTGCTTTCAGAGAAATGCTTAGGAGCTGACACGTCTCTCCTCATTAACAAAGCAAGATAATGCAATAAACAGCTGTCTCTTATTGATACCCGGAGCTACATGTCTCTTCACAAATGGGTCTCAGTGTCCTATGTCTAAGTGTAAAGTGCCAATAGATCTACTAATGTGATCGCTAGAAAGCTTAAAAAATAAACCTTGCCCTGATAAATTCACTGACAGGTTGGACTGGAATGCCAATTAGGCCCGGCAGTCCCCAAAAAAGTGGCCCACATTCATGTATTGTCCCCTTTCATGAAAAATCATACGGTTAGTCTCACTTGACACATTTTTTGAAAAATGTTTGGTAACTTAAGCATTTTAAAGCCTATAGAAGAGTAGAAGCTCTAAGGTTTTGGCCGAGCGGTCCAGGTGAAATAAAATGACCCAAGGGCCCCAAGGTCTGTTCTGGCTATGGTAGTCACCTGGCTGTTTTTTCACCAGGATGATTTTAATATCCTGGCCGGTACGATAATGAAGAAAATCTCCCCAAGTCGGTATTTTTAACTCTGATCGATATGTATTTTAAACAGTCAACGTAAGGTGAAAGTCCTTTCTAAAGGTGTTCTAAAGTTGCTTTATTCATCCATTCCTAATAGTTAAACTAACCAGGAACAAAAAAGCGACGTCAAAAAAACATATGGCCGTTTTTATATATAAAGTGCTCTTTAATTATCATGTTCCGGCCTTTGCAAAATCTTAAAGACCAAGTTACCCACTTTCGGTAACGCATTTTCTGGTAGAGACTATATCTAGCTGCAGATTCCTTACCTTTGAATTTCCAAGGCTTCAGGCTGGATCTGGAAACTTTTGCTCAAGCAATACCCCTTGTGTGCGCCGTCAAGGGTCTCCAATCGGCTCCTGAGTTCCACCTGCATTGAAAAACGTAGCTGAGCGATAGCCGCGTTGATACTCCAGGCCGTAGTATTGTGGACACCACATGTTCTCTTCAGAGTTGAAAAGATCTAACCAAGGAGTGGCCCACTGCTGAAAGAGACCTTGCACCACCTCCGACTGGAGACGCCATTTGTGATCCACAACGCATCAACGGCTAAGTTTGTCCGCCCTTGCGTTTAGAGAACCTGCCAAGTGTTGCACCACCAGGGTTATGCCGCCCTGCTGTTCCAGCCATGTCCAGAGACGCAGGGCCTCTCGACAAATGGTCCATGACCCCACTCTGCCCTGCTTGTTCCAGTACCACATGGCGGTGGTGTTGTCCATGAACACCTGCACTAACTTCCTCTTGACAGAGGAAAGAAATGCCTTCAACGACAACCGAATCATTCAAAGTTCCAGCAAATTGATGTGGAGCCCGACTCATCTGAGGACCAGTGTCCCCTGATCTCCACCTTTCCCAGATGGCCGCCCATCCCCAGAAGTGCCGCATCTTTCACGACTATGAGCTCTGGTTGGGGAAGGGAGAGGGGTCTGCTGTTGACCCTATCACGGTTTGTCAACCACCACTGCAGATCTCGCGCAGTTCCTTGATCTGGATCATGTCAATGAGATTCCCCCAATTCTGTGCCCATTGGAACTTTGAGCCTGCATTTGCCACCCTGCATGTTTTACCAACAGGATGCAGTGGGCTATAAGGCTCAACAGTCTCAGAGTCAATCTCACTGAAATCCAGGATAGCGGCTGAAATATCAGAATCATAACCTGAATATCCTGAACTCGCTGCTCGGAGGATAAGCCCAAAACTGCACTTTGTCCAGAACAGCCCTAATAAAAGGGCTGTTTGGGGCTCCTGGAACGGTCCTGCAACCTCCTCTTTTTCGCCCGGGACAGAGACCTCCGCAGAGTCTCACTGGATGGTGTCACTGCTGTCCCGCAAGGAGCTTTATAGCCCAACAGTCCAAGCACAACTTCAAATCATGGTGGCGCTCGAGACACCAGAGACAGACAAGGTGGGCGTCGATAACTTGGCGCATTGTGGTTAGAGGCACCGCACAGTTTAAACCCTATCTTCCTCGAAGACATCCTTGCACATGGTGTTAGGAAAAATTCCAAAGTCGACAAAAGGTCACATGGCGCCTATATAGGTGACCGGGATGTCATAACCAGCGATACTGATAACGTCACATGGAGCCGAATGGAGCCACCCAACAGCATATACAAGGGGTATTGCTCGAGCAAAAGTTTCCTGATCTGCCTGGATACATAAAAAAATTACCTTTTTTATTGCTTTTTTCTAGTTTTACGTAGGATGAACTTGGGGCAAGGACATTGAAGTGATTTACATGAGTACCAGTTACACTACACAAGATCAAATTAATTTTACTTAAGGCACAGGGAGATGAAGTGGTTTGCCCAGAATCACAGGATGCTGAGGTGACGCCGGGACTGGAACCTCTTTTCCCAGTTCCAAAGCTGCTGCTTGTAGCCCTAACACTACATCCTCTGTAGTTTAATAAAGACTTAATAAAGGTTGCCTCACACTGAGGCTTTGCAAATACAAACACACCTTCGAATAAGGCCTGAAAAACTTTGGAGCTGAGATGACCACACCTGGCCCCCAGTGAGGCCGACCCCGCTTCTCTTACTTCATCCCCTTCCCAGCCCACCATAACCTCAGGACAATGGCCTGATAGGGGAGGGGTGAAGGAAAAGCGCTCCATGGGGGGCTGAAATGTAGATGGCCCATGACCATAAAATCACCTTGTCCCCCAGCAAGATCACTGATTACTCCCACCCGCTACCACCCACCATTGCCTGAATGTGATGGCCTGGCTGGGAGAGGGGTCAGGAGACAGACACTGCTTCTGGGCCAGGTCGGCCCCACAAAGGGGCCGAGGTGAGAATATCCCAACAGACAGAGCAACATCTAGCCACCAGTGAGGCCAATTCTCACACTCGCCAACCTCTTTTATCCACCATAGCCTGAAGTGCGATGGCCTGGCAGGGGAGAACTGAAGCAGAGGCATTAAAATAACTGCCCACAGGTCAGACTTAGGCACCGTGACATCATCCTATGCCGGACTTTCTGCCTTCCCAATTCGACCCTGGCTCTTATGTGTCAAAACATGACAACGAGAAGAAGGCGTCATGAATTCACATCATACGCTTCAAAGTGTTTTGAATCATGTTAATGGAAGATCACAATAAACAGTTGATAACCTGCTTACAGAAATCTTGAATGATTTTTATATGGTGTACTTAATGATTGATGTTGTATGAGGTGAGGTTAAATTACTGTAATGCAACAACATCAGCACACCCATCAGACCCACATCAGAGGTTAGCGGGAGGGCAGTCAAGGGCGACTGGGCCACAACCATGGGTGCTGAGGCCGTTCGCCACTGGTGCCCTGGGGTTCATCCTATGATGGTTCTGCAAACTGAGCCAAGTAGACCCCTTTCAAAGCCTGACTCAGAGCACACATGGTGAGAAGGCCACCGTTTCTCAGAGAGGCAGTGGAGGGGGAGGTAGAAGTTGTGGGGGTGGAATAAGGAGCTCAGGAAGGTCAGGACTCAACAATCAAACAACAGACACAATCACATATCTCTCCCACCTAGTGCTATCTTAGTAAAAAGAAAGTTCTTTAGTATTACAGCAAAACGAAATACTAAACTGTTCAAGAGGATTCAACTATAGGGCTGTAGCATCACCTGCAATTCCAAGTCAAGCTTCATATCCAATACGATCCCCTCTCTCTGTTCTGGGAAGCTCTCCCAATGTCTACTGTTACTAATAGAAAAGTGCAGACACAGGCATAGATTAGACATAGGTGCAGTTTACTAGTGATTGCTCCAAAGGATAGCTGGTAGAAGAGTTCAAACAGTACTTGCCGAAAGAGGACACACTGACAACAGTGGATGTTCTCTGTGTGATCAGTTCACTCTTTAAGTCTCTCACGCTGCAGTCCTGCTTTAATTGCTCACAAAGATGCAGCTTACACAGCACTGGCAGGTGCACTTATTCGACCTGCAGCTTCAGTAACGCTGCACTGTGGTGGCGCGGCAGGCTTCCTCAGTGGGTGCTCATCTTTGGCAGGTACGGCCCCTGGACCGGCGTCAGGTAGGTGCTCAGTATCGGTAGTTGCAGCCTCCAGACCAGGATCAGATTGGTGCTTGAAGTTGCAGCCTCTGGCCAGATTCAGGCGGGTGGTCATAGTCTGCAGTTGTGGCCTCCCAGTCAGCATCAAGCAGCCACTCATCATCTGCAGATGCGTCCTCTGGGCTGGATTCAGACAGGATTCTCCTTCAGAGGAGACAGCAGATCCCTCACCAGGGCAGTGGCAGCACCAGTCCGCTGGAATGCTGCAGCACCAGTTCTCTGGAATGCGGCAGGAATGCCGCACAGCAGAATGTTACATTCAGGATTGATTTCTTTATATGATCGGCTACAGGAACGGCACTGGGAGGCCCCTCGTGAAATTGGGTGGCTCTACTTTGCTCCTGCTGTCAGCCAGCTTTTTCTGGGTGTTACTTCAAGTGCAAAGCTGGGCTTCTCCTTCTGGACAGTCTCTGCTCCTGCAGGGCCAGGCACGCTCCTTCCATCTCTGAGCAAGCGGCTTCTATAAGCTATGTTGATCCTCAGCCTCTCCAGCAATTTGTGCAGATTTAAGGTGATGTCCGTCTCCAATGGGAGACTGGCTGGCACACTCTGCTGAGCACTTTTTTTCTTGGACAAGGAAAACTTGTAAAACTAAAAAAAGTGCGGTGGTTTGGATTCCACTTTTGTATCCCCAATACTGGCTTCAGGTACTCCCTCCTAAAAAGTAATTTTCTTGTTGTGTTGCAGACACAGGCATTGCCTTAGCCTAGCAGGGAACAATGAGGCTGGTTTCATGGAGGAGTATCCAAAAAATGGGTACAATAAATAGGAAACACTTTGCATGTGGCGGTCATCAGTCTTAGTGAAGGACAAATCAGGGACAAACAAAAGGACAGGCCCTGCTTAGAACCTTCCTGAGCTTTAACAACAGACTCCACTGATCACCCCTCTACTCTACAATCCGACAAATGGCAAGACTCAAGAAATTATAATCACTAACCCCTTGCTAAAGGAATTGATAGAATTTCTAAGAGTAGCCCTGTTTCCATTCTCCCTCACTTCAGTGTCTGAATCTCTAATCTGAAGTCACAGGACTGCAACAATTTACTTCCACCATGTTGGGAAGCTATACGCACTCTCCATCTTGTGCAATGTTAAACCAGCCTCCCCCCCAAATGGATGCCATTGGGCACAAGAATCAGACACTTGTCATACAAGGACTCATTTAACATGCACATGGTACTCGTTCACCCTGTATACCCGCATCTCTCTCTCTCTCTCTCTCTCTCTCTCTCTCTCTCTGTCTCTCACACACACACACACACACACACACACACACACACACACACTTTTTTGTCAGTGCAAAATTAAAGGGGGAATCACACTAAAGTGGAACTATGCATGAGCAGGGTCAGTTGACTGCAGTCCTCTCTGACACAGTAAAAAAGTCTGGTCAGGACAAGGAAGTCACACAACTTAGTATGCTGCCACCACAGCTTTAGGAGATCAACCCTGGACATTAACAGCAGTCCCATGTCAGTTGGATACAAATGCGAACCGGTAAGGTGAGAAGGTAGCATGAGGCAAATATAGAATGGAAGCGAGGATGGAATGGAGGAGACAAAAGCAGGGTTTCATGTAAGTGGGCGAGAGGGTACGGCTTTGCAGATGAAAAGGTGAGAAGATATGTG
The DNA here is from genome assembly GCF_964261635.1 of Lissotriton helveticus. Taxonomy (NCBI): domain Eukaryota; kingdom Metazoa; phylum Chordata; class Amphibia; order Caudata; family Salamandridae; genus Lissotriton; species Lissotriton helveticus. Next base: position 538,437,819 of record NC_136061.1, read on the forward strand.
TGACGGACAAGAATCAGAGAAAATATGTGCAGAATGTACATTCAATTAAAGTAGAATTTAAACAAATGGTTTTCAGTTTTTTTTTCTGCCCACCTCAAGTTAACTGAGAGAAAGTTCCAAAGTAAGAATGCTGCACCAGAGTAGCCAGAGTTGCTGCTTTTTGGGTTTTGAAATGTATGGTTTCCATGGTTAGGCCATGTTGACTTCTAGGGCCCTTGTTTGCCCCAGATAGCCTGAGACAGACACAGATGTAGCCATGCTGCTTCAGGCAGATTGTCTGACATGAAGGCAAGCAAATTGCACTTGAGTAATGGCTTTGAGAGGGATCCAATTCAGTTGTCTCTGAATATGTGAAATGTGGCCAAACGGTCTAGTGCTAGATACAAGTCATAAATAAAGAATTTAAAAGGAGCGACTGCAGAAGTTGCAGTACCCATCAAGATAGTGTTCCCATAGTCGATTCTGACTAACACTAAGGCCTTAACAGAACGGTGTCAGTTTGGTGGAGAAATGGTATGAGTCTCTTGAAGGCATAGAGTGGGGCCTGGCTTTGGTTGCTTCATAATAAGTCTAAGCAGGCATGGACGGATCAGAGTAAAGCCACGGGTCTCAAAATGTCCTTTCCTTGAACAAGGATTTGCAAATGGAAATGCTGTGCAGCTCTATAAACCAGTCTATGGTGATATTTGTGCTCAATCAAGGCTGCTAAAGATTCAATACAAATGGGTGGCTAGAAGTGGGAAAGATGGCATACTGATGAGTACCCTGCTGGTAACTTATTAATAATTAAATGTGCTATTGTGCCAACGTAAAGATCATTTAGCAACCTGCTTGGAAACCCCACTTGAGCTAAAACAAGTCAGACAAATTTCGATTTCACCAGATTGAAATCTTTTTCCCTGCCCAGCAATGATATTGCTAGGGACATAGTAAATGTAACCACCAGGTCAATTGCCTCTGCCAAATAGTGAGCATAATAGACCAGTAATGTGCCCAAAATAAAATAAAGCTCGTCCGTTTCTCTCCAAGCCAACCACTAATTACAAACGCCAGTTGATTAGCTACTGTTTTCATTAGCAGTTTGTAATCCGCATTTAAAAGTTTAATAGGGAGATAAGGTTCGGGGGATAAAACCATAGTAGCTGTTTCGAAAAAGAGTGGAATAATTCTTCATTTAAGGAAAGAATTACAGTTCGCTTCACAGAGATGCTGCTAAAATATTTTAAAGAACACCTCTATATTTTGATAATCTCTTAGCACTTTATATCTTGGTTCTGTTTGCTAAATCCTGCTTGCAGCTCTCCCCGGCCAATCATTTTCCAATTGTATTTTCCTCTTCAAATCGATTTTCTCTTATACTTCCTGCAACCTCCCTGAGAAACCTCCTAAGGCTGTTTCTAAAATGAAATGTGTTCAATTGTATTAGGGCTCTTCTTCCTCAATATACTTTATAAGTAATTCCCCAGCCATCCCATGAAGCGAGACTGGAGGGAGTCCATCTTACTGTTCTGGCGTCCTCTCACAAGCTGTGGGTAAATTGCAAGACTGCGTGTTAGGTCCTTGCAGGTTCCCCAGAAAGCAGAGTCGCAATTCATATTGGCCCTGCCCATAACCTATAAATGAGTTCGAATCTTTCCTTACCTTTTGTCATTAACCTGAGGATTTCCCGTTTCTGTGCTGTTTTGGCTGTTTGCGCAACCAAGATATATACACAAAGAGGCATATTTAGTCATTAAGATACAGGAACATAAGGTATCAGCCATTCTTACGTAAACACATGAAAGCCAATCCCATAACATTTCCTTCTAAAAAGAATCAAGAACTTGCTGCAGAGGGCAAATAGCCTTCTGGACCACAAAGAGTGTACTGTATGTTACAAGCCCTGGTAATGGCATCATGTCCTAGCGTCTGTATCCTGGTCTATTTTATGGAACTAGACTAGGTAATCTCATTTACCAAAAATAAAACCATCCCTGGAACAAATCTATATTTTAAGTGGATGTAAATGGCATTGTGATTTGTGAAGCCTCTGATAAAAGTGCACATTTAAAGAAAAACATTATTGTATGATTACTTACAATCTTTACAAATCACGTTTGCTTTAAAATACATAATTTTAAAATGAGCAGCATCTAAAATTCTACCTGAAAAGGTAACTAAAATCTAGCCATATATTGGCGTCAGAGAGCCTCCTAGAATTATGCATCCGTGACTTCTATTTTTCGTAAGAACGGGGTTAAAAAGTTCATCCAATCAACACACGCTATTTCTGGGAAAGTCCAAACAGTCCAACAATTTCTTATGAATGGTTAGTTTTCAAGGTTAAAAAGGCAAAAGGTCTCTCTAACACGATGTCGCAAGCTAATGCAAGCATTGGTTAGTGTTTCAATTTCGGGCTTGATGATCCAGCTGATGTTCCATTAACTGCACGTGGACATTTAAATAGCCTCTGCTTCGGGCTTGATCGTCATGTGCGATGTGCCAAAATACGTATTTCATCTAATATGCAAAATCCGCCATTTGCCAGTGCAAGTACGCCATACTTGCTTGTTTGCTTGGCCATCAAAGTGCAGAATGCAATATTATGAGAGACCAAACTATACAACATTAATGTGGTGCTCTGGATTACAGTGTGCTGGGGCTACAGCCATCTGTGCGCTCGGTTTAAGTGATTGGCCAAATTGTAGGGCCTAGCCCCACAATGTTGAGGGTGGCTCTAAAGTGCCACATTCTAATGCAAATGTCAGCAGTGAAGTGACAGGGTCGAGATGCAAAGTGTCATAATATATGGGCCTTGGGGAACACCTGAAGCAATATTCTAAGTAGTCTCCTGCTTCTTATGACACTTGGCCATCAAGGTGTAAAGCGCCATAGTGTATAGGGCTAAACAAACCACACTAATCTATTATTCTAGAGCGCCGCATGCTGATGTCTCCACACAAATGTAAGTGTACTCAGACAGCATGCAAGAATACCCTGTCGACCAGACATAGCCACAGATTCAGAACGATATTGAAACAGCCTACATTGCCTATGTCCTTGTGCCAAGTTCTTCCAATGGGCCCTGTATTCCTATATAGACATTGTTAAACGCCGGATTGCTAATATGCTATTTAAGGCTTGTTTTCCAATGGCTGCTTTAGATATGATTGGAAAAGTTTGTTTGATGCCGCAAGCGCCTCCACTCCTCAAATATTTCTGGCTACTTTTATATCAAATTCTCTTGAGGCCTTCCTGCCATGTTCCTTTAGTGGGACTGTAGTTGTTGGTGGATCTGTCAAATATGCATAATCCAGATTTTTGGTGATTCTGGCAAAACCAAGGAACTTTGCTCAATTACTTTTTTTGTCCACAAAGATTGTGATTAGTACAGCTCACAAGGACTCTGGATCTACCCTGCTCACCTGGTGGTGGAATTTGATTACATCTTTTTTGCACTTGATGTCCATGTTCACCAGATAAAATCAAGATTATCAATGTGCGCAGGGCATCTTTTGGGATGCTGAATATTTCCCTGTATGAGCTATGTGGCTGCGCTCTAGTGGCCTGCCAGGGACTTTTTTTTTTTTGAGTTTTCAAAAACCTTTATTGAAAATTTGCACAGCAAAGTTGCAAGATTGCACCGTGTCACATCAACAAGCACAGTCATACAATAACACAGAGAGAGGCGCCATGAATGGAGAGAGGGGAGGCTTAAAGGAACAGGGGGAAATAGGAACGGAGAGGAAGCAACTCACTGACCATCACCGACGGCCGGCAGCGCGGGAGAGGTCGCCGGGCATTGGGAGGAGTTGTGACTCAAAAGGTAGGACACAAGCGGACCCCATATATCAATTGGGCGGGATCTGGCCGGCATTAGGTCCCAGAATTCAGATAGGAGAGTCTGGCAACGTGATGCATCCTCCAGCCAAAGCGCCACCTTAGGTGCAGGCCTGCGACCCCAACACATGGAGACGCTGTGCCGTGTGAGGACCAGCAGCATGGCAATCAATCTGCAGGAGGCATCTGGGCAAAATTTAACAAAGCCTAAGAGACAAAGCAGAGGGTCGGGTTGGACCAGTGACGAGGTGATCTCAGAAATAGCAGTGAGTGAGTGAATCATTTTTAGAGCGCTCTTATGCCTTGGCGTCTTGGCGCTGTAAGACGGAGAGATGGAAGATGCAGAGTTAGGGTAGCACAAAGAGCCAGGTCTTCAGCTCCTTTCTGAACTTGGCTATACTCTTTTCGGAACACAGTGAGACGCAGTGCAGACCTCACGCTAGTATGTGGTGACCTGGGGGCACAGCCAAGCGAGGTGGGAAAAGTCAGCAGCAGGCGCAGAGCAGCGCATGCATCTATCGTCGGCAATGAGTCCCATCTTATGAAGTTGGACAGGGATCCGATAGAGCCTATGCAAGTACTTAAAGTGAATAAGGCGCAGAAGATAGTTAGGGGAGAGACGTTTAATCTGATTACAACAATACAGCCAATCGGCTTGGGAGATTTCGACACGTAGGTCCTCTCCCCACGGCACGCACAGAAGAAGTGGAAGACGCCGCCAGCGCAAGAGCGTAGATTTTAGTGACTAGTTTCTTTGGGGATGGGGACGTGTAGAGAAGATCAAGAGTGGCCATCGAGGAGGGAGGCTGGGGGAACGAGGGGTGAAGTTTCCTGCAGACAGCCCTAAGCTGATAGTAAAGCAGAGTATCCATGGGGCCAGAGTAAGCCTGCCAGGGACTTGATGAAAGTGGTAGTGATACCTTGTTTGTTTTTCCATGGGTTTTAGTAGATGTACTTACTGCTGGTGCCTTTGGGCACCAATGCAATTGGCCTGTAAAGTAAATATTAAAATAAATACATGGATACACCCAACCACCCACAGCAAGAGAAACATATTGTCTGTCCCACTTTACTATCCCCTACAATTGTGGCAGTATAAAATAGTGCTTTCACTAGGCAGAATGGTGGCTTATGTAAAATATCAGTTTGCATCATTTTTTCAGTGGTGAAGTGATTTTACTCTATGCCAGATGTTTTCTTTCCAATTCTTGCTTGCCATCCACATTACAGTATAACAGAGTGCTGCTAAGAAAGGAAGACACAAAGTCCTCATAAATTCAAACTGTCATGTAGTAATTCACATACAATCCAATATGTAGCATGTATTCAATTGCAAAATGATGGAATCAGAGTCTAAAATTGTAATCTCACGGAGGAAGGGGCAAAAACAATTAATAATCACCTCAATGTTGTAGACTTATTGCCCCTACGTTTGAAGACCCCTCAGTAATGAAGATGCTCTCCCCAACCAGTTGTCTGTCTGTCCTTCATTTGTTTAGTGGTCATCAGAGGTCCAGAGAACATAGGTTGGTAACGGAATTGCATTGTTTTAACTTAACGTAAGTATTAGATCATACAAAATACCGGAGCCTGAGCCAAACGTGTTCCGTGAGAAAATAAAAGATGTACAGAGGTTCAGAAAATAATTGTTTACTTTACAGGGCACCTCTCACATGACAGAAAAATACAAGAACATATCCTTCAGCGTCAATTTGGTATTGACATGCTTTAGGCCTTATTATTTGTAACCTTTTTAGTGCAAAACATTTAACTGCACACCAGTACAAACTTTAGTGATTGGCTCACAACAAGCAAAATATTGCTTGGGGGGGGGGGGGGGGGTACATTATTATGAATGAGGACTCTTCCAAAATCTACAATGTTGTAAGCTGAGGAACAGTCTTTGAGGTGGATAGTCACTTGCATTTCCAAATCCGATGATATCTGAGGCGTATGAGATCCTCATACTAGAGACTTCAACTAGAGAAAAAGCAATATCAGGCCTCAACCAATCATAAGTCTCTATTGCAGACGGTTTCATGCATGAGGGGGACACTCTCGGATGGCTCTCATTTTTTTAAAGGTGACAGTGCACTTTTATAAGCAGCTTTGTCTGGTGCTGCAGCTGGTTGTCCTGCTTCCTGAAGGCTGAAGCTGATAAAAAAGTCTCACCTGATGAATGGGACACAGTACTCTCGTGATCTATTGAGATCATTTCAGTGATCTTCATTTAAATCAACTGACACAACTTGGATCCCAATGATCTAAGCAGGATCTACATACTCACACCTATTTTAGGGGTATTATCTTAATTTATCAACAATGCAGACTTGGTACGGATGCAATTTTCTTTAGCTCAGAGGAAGCAGGAGTGTGTTCCTGTGAAACCTGCATTGGCCGGCTGCAATTCACTATATTGGAACACAGAGGATTGGGCATTATGGTATAAAAGAATTTAAAAGAATTTCTTAGATACAAAGTAATCTATGTTTTGATCAAGTGGGTTGAAACCAATTTGGAAAGGAATGCAACAAAATATACTGGGAAGAACTGTTATTTTCGCGAGGAGAACGATACATTCGAGGGCCATCCTTTCTTCTTAGATCTGAACTTTTTTTTAATGTGAAATCAATGTTTTGTATTGACTTTTTATGTATCACAAATAATGTCTACAATTCGAATGCAAGTATGGGTTGAAAATTCGCTCCCCCCAAACTCTATACTTTGCTGTATATTATATTATTGGATTGGATTAAGATATCAAAAGCGAGTTTAATTTTCGAAGTTTTGTGCTTGTATCTCTACTTACTAAAATCGCAAAGACTTATAAGTCTTATACAAGTGCTGAATCAGATTAACAATAACATATAGGCCATTTGTGTTAACGTCGATGGTAGGCTCAGCACAAAAGGCAGGTTTTGGTTAATAAAAAGAGATGTTATCATTTGTCACCTGGTCTACATTAAATGCTGCACAGTGAGTTGCAGAAGTTTGACTAATATGCACAGTTCAGCACTTGTAGCAATGGATTTTTCACAAAAATATATTCTCAGCATCAAGCGGACACGTGCAAGGCTACATTCATTTCAGAAGTGTAACTGGAATGAATGTCGGTGTGATATAATGCAAACACACGAGAACCGAGGAAGTATACAGGTCTCAGGCGAGGTCCAAAAGCGAGGGTACAGGGGGGGTTAACACTTTGCAGACGAGCTCTTTCACGCCTAACATCCAGGCGTCAGTGCAGACACTAAAGAATGATACGCAAAAAGTATGGATGTAAAACATTTGGGTGTAAGTAAATACATACAAGGCACAAGGTCTTTGCTACACTGGGCTCTCTGGGTTCAAGTTTGCCATCAGGAGCCTTAATGCATTGTTTATTGCTGGACAACCCATTTGGCAGCCCAGCAGACTCAGGAACTAAAATGGTAGCCTGTGAGCGACATCAGGAGACTATGGAAATCATAGTTGAGTCTTGTTAGTCTTTCATTAGAAATAGCACAGGTCTCCAATTACAGACCAGTTATCTCGTCATAAATAAATACATTTTGCTGTGACATGCTATGAGGAAACCATGAGCAATCAGGTTTGGTTATTACCTCTGGCAACTGTGGTAAAAATCTCACTGTTGATTTTGGCAACTTTCCTTTGGAACGTTTTTTAGGCTGTAAGGAAGAAAGAAAACTGTTAGCATCTTTCACAAACATATAAAAACACCACAGATCATACAGTAATAGCTTGCACAATTATTTTATTTTTTTTTAATTATTGAGAACAGCTGTCATCCTGAGCTCTCCTGGTACTGACACAAAGCAATTACGATTTTTATCGACAGTGAGAATAAACAGATATTGAGTTTGCAGCGAAAATTCCCCAGAAGTCCCATCTTACACACTAAGGCCCTGTGTGCTTCTACTGTTGCAGTGGTTAAATGACCATTTACAAAGGGTGCACTGCTTACCTCCATAAAGGTGTTATAAAGAATGATAAAATGATCACTCTAAATACTGAAAAATAACCTCACTGTCGTTGTGTATTAATATTACACTACCCCAGTCCCCTCGCCGCCGCCTCCCATCGAAAGGGCCTCGTAAAGAATTAGCAAGGTGATTTGACTAATTATATATTAATACCCTTAACACGGATGATGCATCGCATTGCTACGGTGCATACATCACAAACTGTAGGTTTTACCCTACCATGTGAGAATATATGGAGAATTACTGAAATATGTCCAGCATATAGACTACCACCTTTACAACATATTTGGCAATGTCAGGCAGGGGCTCCCAAAAAATTTGAAAATGCTGGTGTTATGCACGTTCCTCCCAATCAATTTCCTCCACAGCATGTGAGTTCCCCATCTCCTAAGTTTAAAGGTAGACATTTGTAAGATCTGCAGTACCATACAATCTCATTAAAATCGGAAAGGAATATAAGCAATTCTTCAAAATAGTTTCCAATAGTGAACTGACCTATGAAATGCTAAGACAATGCGCCCTGTCGGATGGGCAGGCAGGATATACTTCCATGTGAAGATATTCCTTTAAGAACGCTCTACCCAACCAGACATCATTACCAGTATAAGATCACACAAATCAATGCTCGAGAAGGTGTGAACAGAAGCCTATGTCGCAGCCTTGCACATCTCCAGCCTGACAAGAGGAACAGAGGCCTTGACGTTGGGGAAAAGAATCATTCCAGAATTTCATGAACTAGATAAAATCTCCTAATATCACCTCTGGTACTAAGGCAAACAATCAACTCAACTAGTACAAAGAAGGTCACGTGCAATAACCAATATTATTCAACTATGCAAAGAGAAAAGATTTCCCTTGAAAGACAACCAAAAATTATAATGCAGTTTTAATAGTAAATATTACTAGTAGAAGGTCTACACTTTGTCCATATTTACATCCGTAAATGCGAGAAAGTCAAGCGTTTCGGTTTTATGTCTTACATGCACCACATACATTGCTTAAAAGAGCACAGAGACACTAGAATTGACAAGGGGATCAAAGGAAGCATAAGGAGAGATGTAACGTTGAAGCGTTTCATAGATACCTTTTATCAGTGCATAGTAGTGAACGAAATGGAGCAAATATTTCATTATATTTTTCCATATCCATTTTTTATGATTTTTTTTTGTTGTGTAAGGACTAACAAGGGGATATATTTAGTGTTGAATCCAAATCAATGTGCCTGGCCTTTCATCTCCTCTTTTGAGCTCTACCCTTTTCCAGATGGTGACCCTAGTGAATCCCAATCTCCTCACTTCCCCGTGTAGCGCTCTCCTTCCCTTTCTACTGCCCTCCTTAACACAAACTTTAGACACCTCCCACTGCCTCAGTCTTGGCCCCCTGTTCCTCCTTCCAGCCACCTTCCTGCCCGTCTGTTTTCAGGTTTCTTTCTTCTGTCTGCCCTCCTCATCCTTTCCACTACCTATCATTTGGCTGTTTCCTCATACTTTTCTTATGTGTCGGCGCTGTGCATTTTTCATGAGCGAAGACTGCTGTAATTACAAATGTCGGAGACTCGGCCGTGAAGCGAGATCAATGAAGATAAGAAAAACACCCAGTCCTTTCGATGCAATAGGAGGTAGTTTTGTTTTGCCCTAACATTTTCACTTATTGTGTTTAGCTGTTCTAGGAGTACCCTGCAGGGGGATTTCGCTTTTTTTCCCCCAAGGCTGTTGTTGCAGCGCTTAGATCCATATTTTGGTTGTCTACTTGCACAGGAGTTCTCTCTGAACTTCCTTTCCTTGTCGGTCTTGTACCATTTCCCCTCCATACACGTTTGCTTGCACCTCTCGTCCTCGCGGTCTTTGCATATTGCTGCCCACTCGGTATAGCTTGTGTTTGGTTTCTGGGCCTCAGCTTTCCACGATGCCTCATATCTGGACTCAGAGTACAAGCGAGTCCATTCTTAGGGCTGCCTTAGGGTTCCTTTTCTGTTTGTAATGCAATGTTTGACAGAAGAGTTTGTAATGAAGAGAAGCCTTCTCTGCCCTGTTACCATCCATCCGGAAAGGGACCCCAAACCTCCCTTAACTCCTGCCCTCACCTCACTAAGTCCATTACACCATCAAATCGTATAGGCCCAATGACTCAGCCCATCTCAATCTTTTGGAGTTCAAAACCCATTTTTGATCTATATTCATTACATAAGTCCCGGGCAGGCAGGCAATGCAATATTGGATTACAAGTCATCAAACGATCAGTTATATGAGCTGTATCCTTTATGGCATCAGTCTTTCTCCTCGAATGGAAGCCCCCAGACCTTCCAGACCTAGCTCACTACCCAAGTGTCAACATTGGCAGGCTAACATGTGTTGATCTGCCATCATAGGCGGTAACTCCTGTGTCTGACCTAAGGGACCCCTCTACGTCCTTGACCTGCTAACACTGCCCTTTGGCATCCCAGGGCCCACTAGGTTGAAGGCCTCCCCTTCTTGTAGACATTACAACCTGGCTATCAGTACGAAGACCATAATCATTTGTAGAACGCCTAACTGATTCAAGAAAACCTTAAGTAGGGGATAGCTGGTAAAATGGAAATAAAAAGGGGCATTACTAATCGTATTCCTCAACATTAAACACAAAATGAAGCAAGAAGATTTCTTGAAGCGAATAGACCCACCACAAGATCACCTTATTTAAAATGTAGGTATATTATCCTTCCAGTTAACAGTTTTGTTAGTAGCTGGAAAGGTGTCGACATCCCACCCAGTTGTCTAGGGTGTAAAGGTGTTCTTGAATCAGAAGTCCATTTCTTATTTTTCTGTCCCATGTACAAACAAACAAGAAGGACCTGGCTAATCTTAATCTGGCAGCTAATTGTTAAATAGAGATTGTCAGAATCTTGAAAAGCAATAGCACAGAATATCTGGTCTTTCGCCCATCCAGATACTTGCTCCATGCGTGGATGACACATTGCAGAGCATTAAAGAACCTCAAACAAGCACGGATAGGGTAGTGAGTATGCTAACTGCAAGGAAGACTCATTCTGTGCATGGATGAGTAACATTCAAGGGATTGCAACGGAGGGGGCGTGGCTTGGATGGCAAGGAGGCAGCAGACCTAAGTCCGGAGCTCCCGACCCACAAGTCAAAAGAACGGCGAGCAGGAGAAGTGAAACGCTAGGAAACGTGACAACGGTCACAAGGAGAGGTGCATGAACACAAGGGGCATCGCCAGAAGTGTTTCAAGTCAGCCGCGTCCATCGAAGAAGCGAGGAAAAGAGAAAAGAAAGCGGGCTGGAAAAGAAGAAAGGGGGAGCGCAAGATGGCGGAGAGATCGTAGAGAGGAAAGACCGAGACGCAAGACCACCAAGCCACCAAGTAAGAGCGCCCGAAGACCGGAAGCACAGAAGCCCAAGCCCCCGTTAAAGGGGAAAAAAAGACCCTCCCCTGGCGTTTGGCCCCCGCATGCAAGGTATCGAGCGACTATAACCTCCAAGACGAGGAAGACAACACACGGCGGCCATCTTGGGAGAGGAGCGAAGCTAGGGGGCAACCATCTTAGTTAAACTACAAAGGCGAGCTCGTACACCCGAGCGAAATACAGAATCACTCAGGTACTGCTACTGAGGGCGTTAGTGAAAGGAAATTGCAGGTCGAGGAACGAGGCTGGCAAGGAGGCAGCAAACCTAAAACTGGGGAGCGCAAGAGGTCCTAGAGAAGCGGAAACCGAATAGCACAAAGCAGCAACACCTCCCAAGTAAGAGCGCCCTAAGCAAGAAGCGCCGCCAGCGATATGCAAGCCGCCGATGCACAGTAGGAACAACACTAACCTAACTAGAGACTAGAGACGAACAAACAAGTACACGGTACCCACCTTGGGGAGGCACAGAAGCAGGGGGGCGGCCATTTTAGGGAAGGCACAGAAGCAGGCGCGCGGCCATCTTGGAGAAGCAACGGCACGGCGCGGAAGAGACGTGCCTCCGTGAGTAGAGCCAGCAGCAGAGCGCAATCCAGCCCAGCGCAAGCTGCCGACCAGAACTAGCTCACACCACGTATCCCCCGTACCCACCCCTGAAGCGAGTAAGCGGACCACGAGAGAGGGTGGCCATCTTAAAAAACAGTGGACAGAAGCGGGCAGGCAGCAGTTGGAACAACAGCGGGCACGAAGCAAGGTGCAAAAAGGAACGGCCAAATAGACGTACGCCAAAATAAGTAAACCGACCGGTGCACGCCACAAGCGCAAAAAGCAGCAGACCGAACCGAGGCAGGGGAGGAAGAACTGCGGTAGCCCGCCAGCCGCACAACAACAAGCCAGAGGTAGGCCGGCACCCCCAGCAAGCAGCTAACCAGTCGACAGCCCCCAGTAGAAGCAGCAGGGCGGCAAGAAACAGAGACCGAGAGAGCGCAAAGAAGGCAAGACGCAGGGGGAGGCTGGCGGAGTCTAGGACCAAAACTAGAGCGGTCAAGTGGCCACCCAGATTCAGGGACAGCTCCCTAACAACAACAACCATCCTGAGCAACAAAGAAGAAAAGGGACCAAAAAGGGCCGCCTCAAAACAACAACTAACAGAAGGGAGACCCCAGACACTCCAGGTCAGAAGAGGTTTCGACGCCATGGCAGGGAGAGAGGGCAAACGAGTCACAAACGACCTGAAAAAAAGCAAGAACGAAACCCCTGCCTCACCGGCCAAGGAGCGTGGCAGTCAAGGCGACGGAACTATCACACTTGACACACTTCTGAGGAAGATAACGGAAGAAAACGAGCTAGCAAAGGCCACAAAAAAGACAGTGGACAGTATCCAGATGGAACTGATAGCAATCAGAGCAGAGCAAAGCAAAGCCAACGGCAGAATCAATGAGGCGGAGAAAAGGATAAGCCAGCTGGAGGACCGCGCTAATGTGACCCACAAAGACCTGGGCTTGGTGATAAAGAGAACCACAGCACTACAAAAAGCCATGGCGGAGCAAGAGGACAGAAGCCGCAAAGGAAATATAAGACTCTTGGGAGTGCCCGAGGAGGAAGAAGACACACCAGGGGCATGCGCCCTAATGCTGGAAACCTTACCCCCCAAACTTACTGGACTCAGCTTTGACAGACCGCTCGAAATGGTCAAAGCCTACCGCATACCAGCCAGGAAACAAGCGAACAGTAACTCTCCCAGACCAATAATATGCAAGCCGTTAAGAGACAATCACGCAGACGCGATCTTCACAGTGGCCAGGAAAGGCCGCCCAATGTTGATAAACGGGAAGAAGGTAACAATCACCCAAGATTTTTCCAGGCTAACAGTTGAAGTGAGGAAAGGCTTCCTAGCCCAGAGAGAGCACCTGCGCAAAAAGAACATTACTTTCACCTTTGCAGGCCCTTCCAAAATGCGAATAACAGACAGGCACGGGAGCAGAATCTTTGATGACCCCAACGACCTACACAGATACCTGCAAGGCCTAGCTCCAGAAGAAATGGAGCTACCAAGCCCAGGAGCAAAGCGAAGAGCATCCTCAGACGAAACGAATGGAGAGGAGGAATGATGAAGGCGCAAAACGTACACGTATGGAACTCGAACTTAAACGAACTTGACTACCTCAGACAAACGCATACAATCAACCGCAGCTACCTCAGCATCGCCGCCACAACTACGGGAAGGAAGGAGAGGAAGAACAACAACAGCCATATCCTTTTTATTTTTGTATAAATTCCTTGATCTCTCCCTCCTCTATAGACGGACTTTTTCTGGCGTATGCCCAACTCAGCAATAGAGACTATGAAAGGACTTGGGGGGGGGGGGGGGAGTGCGAGGACCCTTGCTGTCGCACACCCGATATTCTACCGGCGGAGGGAGGGGGGTAGGGTGGGAGGGGGGCGGACAGGGGGGTAGGGCGGGACAGGTGGACAGGACGGCAGATGATACAGCAGGCAATTGTGTAACAAAAAATTCCCTTTTCCTTTCTCATTTTTCTTTTTCCATTCCCCACTATATCCTTTCCTCACCTTTCATCCCATACCATACATCCCAAGCCCCAGGGGGGGGGTCACAAGGCACACCACGAAACATGGACATACAGGCCAGCACCAAAACGTAAGAAAAAAAGAAACACCAGCGATAGCACTGCAGCACCGTGACAGACCCAACAAAAGCTAGCCTGACCACGAACCTGAAGGTGGTATCCATGAACGTTAAAGGCCTGAACCACCCGGTCAAACGCAGGAAAATACTAGAACACCTGGCCAAACTAAAGGGGGACATCTACACACTGCAAGAGACCAAACTCTCAGAGGAAGAAGCAAAGCTACTCAAAGCAAGATGGATAGGGGAAGTACTCTGCTCGCCGGCAAAAGGGAAGAAACGAGGAGTAATAACCATCCTGAGCAAGAGGGCCAACCTAACGATACAAAAAACAAACGCAGACGAAGACGGACGCATGCTAATAACAAGCGTCCAGAAAGGTAGCGATCGAATACACGTAGCCAACATCTACGGACCAAACTCTGGAGATAAACAATTCTGGCAGGAAGTAGACAGCAAACTATCCGACTTACCGCAAGAAGACCTCCTGCTCGTAGCAGGAGACATGAACAAGACGATGGATCAGGCCACGGACAGGCACCCAAACAGACCAAGCCATGACTCCCACAACAACAACACCCTGAAAGATCGGTGCATCAAACAACACCTAGCAGAACCATGGAGGCTACAACACCCAACGGCGCGCGAGTACACGTTCTACTCACACCCACACAACTCCTACAGTAGGATTGACTATATACTTATGTCCAACACATACACGCACCTAATAGAAGAAACGGAGATAGCTCCAATAACCATCTCAGACCATGCTCACATATCACTCACTCTGAGCGGCAAACACAACGAAAACCCAACGAGAAGATGGAGACTAAACGACGACATCCTGCAGAACAGAGAAAACGTGAAAGAAATTGATGAAGCAATCAAAGACTACCTCAAACACAATGATAATGGCGAAGTAGGAAAGAGCACCATATGGGACGCCCTCAAAGCGACACTAAGGGGTAAATTGATCAACATCAAATCAAGGATGAACAGAAGCAGAAACAAAAAAATCTCCGAAATAGAGGAGGAGATAAAAGCACTGGAGAGAGGTCATTGCGCAAACATAACAGACAAGAACACACTCACCTTGCTCACAAAGAAGAAATACGAACTGAACAAGATTTTAAGCGAGAGAGCAGGCTCCTGGCTAACAAAATTCAAATCCGTGAACTTGTGCGCAGCCAACAAAGCAGGGAAACAACTGGCATCCTACCTAAAGGCAAAACAAAGGCAGCACACAATCGCAGCGATAACAGACAAAACGAACAAGTCCCAAACAACAAACAAAGGAATACTAGAAGTCTTCAGACAATTTTACCAAGAACTATATTCCGAGGATAAGAACCTGAGCAAAGACGCAGGACTCACTCTTCTCAATGACACCAATCTGCCAGAACTCAAAGAGGAAGAGAGGGTGTCGCTCGAAGCCGATATAACAGAAAAAGAAATTGAAGCAGCAATCAGCCAGCTAAAACAGAACAAAGCGCCAGGACCAGATGGATACTCCACCATGTTCTACAAAACCTTCGGCCACCACATAAAAACGCTACTGGCAGAAACATACTCGGCCTGCATACAGAACGGCAAGATGACGGAGTCCATGAGCGAAGCAAACATCACAATAATCCCCAAGGAGGGGAAAGACCCACAGTACCCTCAGAACTACAGACCCATCTCGCTAATAAACGTCGACTGCAAAGTCTACGCAAAGATACTAGCCAATAGACTAAACAAAGTTCTACCAGACATCATTCACAGCTCACAAGTGGGATACATCAAAAGCAGGCTATCGCAAGACAATACAAGGCTACTATGCCATCTGATCAATCACACAACACAAAGCAGCGAACAGGCTGTCATGATAGCGCTAGACGCAGAGAAAGCCTTCGACAGAGTCTCCTGGCCGTTCCTAAGGAACGGCATGGGAAGATTCGGCCTGGGGGAGAAATACATAGCAATGGTGATGGCCCTCTACAACAAACCAAAAGCAAAAATAGTGGTGAACGGAAGTACATCCGAAACGCTCACACTAGGAAGAGGCACCAGACAAGGATGCCCCCTCTCTCCCGGCCTCTTCCTGCTGGCACTAGAACCCCTTCTAGCTAGAATTAGAGACAATACGGAAATTACGGGCGTCAAGGTCAAAGAGAAGACAGTTAAACTAGCGGCGTACGCGGATGACATCCTAATCACAACCACAAACCCTTCCCCGTCAATAAAAGCGCTCATGGACACAATAGGAGAGTACGCGGAAGCCTCAGGGTACAAACTCAACAAAGACAAATCGGAGTGCAAACCAATGAACGTCCACACCACAAGAGAGGTCCTCTGGGAATCCGGCCTGGCATGGCAGACAAAACCACTCAAATACCTAGGACTGCACTTTGGGAGAGACCTATCATCCACGCTTCAGCACAATGAGGACCTAACGCTGAAAAAAATAAAAGAAAGACTAGAACTATGGTCGCCAAAATACATAAGCTGGTGGGGAAGGATAGAAACTATCAAAATTATGATAACGCCGGCGATAAACTACACGCTAACCATGCTACCACTCCTGATGACAGAAACCTTCCACAAGAAACTAGACAAACTTATTAACATCTTCCTATGGAAAAACAAAAACCCCAGAATCAGCCTACACAAACTGAGACTAACCAAGGACCTTGGGGGCCTCAACCTGGCAAATTTCAAAACATACCAAACAGCCTGCCTGGCAAGGCAAGGTACAGCCTGGGTAGACGACACCCAAACATACAAACCAGTCTGGCTAGAGGTAGAGAAAAACATCCTGGGAGGCCTCAACCCAATAGCTCTTCTAACAGCAAACAGACACCCCCAAAGATCTAACCCAATACTGAAACACACGAGGGAAGCGCTGATGAAAATAGACAGACGCATGATGCAGAAGTTGAAAGGCACAGCATGGGAATCTATCTGGTTCAATACAAAAGTAACTTACCAAGGGGCAACAATGCACAACGACATATGGATCAAGAAAGGAATTAGTCTCCCCAAACAGATGGAAACCAAGCAGGAACCGCTGACATTCCAAAACATACAGCAACTACACGGTCTCCCAAACCAAGAGCTCTACAACTTCCTCAAGATCAAGACAGCCATAACGAGAGCAAACCCACACAGAGAGGAACCAAGCATCATCAAATATATGCAGACCCTCAACTCAGCAGGCCACCAAACTGCAAAGATCTACAAGCTCCTGAGCCCCTCTACACTGTCGCAAAACAAAAAAATAACAAACACATGGGAAACACTCCTAGGCAGGCAACTAAATGAAAAAGAACGGGCAAAAATGTGGGGGTCAGCGACAACAAACAAAGTCACCCCACAACTAGCGCAAACCAAATTCTGGCTCCTCCATAGAGCCTACTGGACACCTTCCAAGCTCCACAAGGTTGGCATTGCAGAATCGGCAACTGCTGGAACTGCCAAAAAGAGGAAGGAACACTCGAGTACCTCATTTTCAAATGCGTGAAAGTCAAGAAGTTCTGGACACAGATCAACACCTTCATAAACGACATGCTCAAAGCAGACCTAACAATCAGCTTTGTAAGCCTAGCAACAGAACACCTGACCGCAAACCTAAACAGCAGAGAAGAGAGAGACCTACTAGACCTGCTCCTCACAGCGGCCCTAAAAATAATCCTGACAAACTGGAAGAACACGGCCAAAGCGAACTTTAAAACGTGGATTAATTGGGTCACCTTCCTGAGAGGAGCAGACAACATAACAGGCAATTTCTCTAAGGAGCACAACGCCAAAGTACACATGTGGGGCCCACTCGACGAGCATCTGAGGAAGACCCAGTAACCATAACCACAAGTGAGGCACCCTACAACCCCCCCCCCCCTCTCCTCTTCTCTCTTTCTCTCCTTTTTCTCCTTCACTCTCCCCCCTCCTCTCACCTGGGGGGAAACCAAAGGGAAAAGCGCGCATTCACAAATGGACTGTATATATAAAAAAACTGCCAATGTATATTCCACTTATATATATATATTTTTTTATCAATAAAAAAAAAATTTTACTAAATAAAAAAATAAGGGATTGCAACGGAAAGGAACTGTGAAATATAATAGTTACCCATTATCCCGTTTAAAGCATCCCAGATACTTTTCTTATTCTTTTTTTAACGCACCCACGCACAAATGCTCATGATATGATTTTAGCACGTTATGGCTCAACTAATTAAGCTGCTATTTTAATGGCTAACTTGATATTTGTATGTATTTGTGATGGTCAGATTAATTGCGATTTTATAGTTTACATTCTAATTTGAATACGACTTGTTCATAGATATTGTAAATGTATAAGCACTAGGCACTTTATCAAATAATAGCGTAAGCACAATAGCAAATACAATGCTATTGAAAGGCCTACAGTTACTTACAAAAAGAAACAGCCAGCGGGGAATGTTATCATGACTGACGGACAAGGAAAAGGTGTCAGACATAGCATATTTTCTCTAGGAGCACCCGGTGTGGAACTCGCTTCTTTTCCTTCCCCTCCCCACTACCTGCTTGGAACTGTATCGACTAAATGTACTGCAAATCGATGTACTTTTATGGTTTTTACAATGACACAGAATAAAGATATCTATCTATCTATATAGAAGTATTAGCTTCCTAAGCAGACCATTTCACGGAAAAGAACTGTATTCCTTTAAGAAACAAAAATAACATCACATCAAACATCACATCATTTGGTATTTAAAAGGGAATTTAAAAGGGAATTCAGTATTTCTAGGAACAGCTGCATGGAAGATTATATCAGTTGTTAGCTGCTAACATAAAGGAGTTTGGTGAAGGCATATTGCACTGTATGCTCCTGCAAGATATCATCCAGTCACCAACTTTCACTAATGAGATGAATATATTAATGCTCCTTCTGCATAAATCTCGTTGACACCACCTGTTCATCTGCTCAAACAGCAGGGATGTTTAGGTAAATGTCAAAGGGAAAATATTTGCTTATGCTACATTATAGAAACATCTATTATTTTTCTTTAAAAAAAACACTGGAATAGGTAAAAAGCCTGGGCTGCAAAAACATCTAGTAAAAAATAGACGCATAATGCCATCTTCTGCTGAAAATTGTTACATGCACCAAATTCATCTGTAGCAGTCAGATTTCCATGAATAGTAAGCAGTGCCTAAATTTTGCTTTCTAAGCTCACTACATCTATTACCAATAAAATAAGTGATAACCAAGTGGAATTTCAGTTGTTCAAACTTAGTGACCATTTAAACTTCGTGAATGCAATGGAGAGTGTCAGTGAGGTACGAGGATATTTGATTGGTTTCAGGCATAATGGAGCAGGAAAAAAGCTGGATCTGACTAAATCTCACATGGTGGGCCTCATCTACAGAATGGACAACTATCCTGGTTCTCTACAAAAAACAAGAAAAGGTAATGAGATCCAACCAGTCAAGCTCAATCAGCGGAGAGAGATGTTTAAATTAACATCTTTTCAACAAAATGTGAAGGCGAAAGGAGGCCAGAGTGAAAGAAGGCACATCAATATCTACCATTAATATCATGGTTAGGCCTTCAAAGTGCCTTTTGTGGGTGGAAGTGCTGTGGCTCCTATGTGTAATCTAAAGATTATCTATAGAATTGGTAATCTTGGATGCACCAGAGCGAGCACTTCAGTGGGTTGCCTTCTTTCAAATATGTATGGATCCACAAATCATCCCTGGATTGCACGTGGTTTGGCGTTTAAAGGACAGTCCGGTATGTTGTCCTCCCTCCTGAGTGGGCTCATCGACCATTAATGATCTATTGCCAAGGACCCTCCTATGGTCATAGCAATCTTGTAGTAAGACGTTTCAATCGCCATTTGGTTTTATCCCAGGGCTCCCTGTAGCCCCTCCACCACTGACATTTGCTTGAGATAGACTGCAGCTGTGACTGTGTTTTTGTATTTCCGCACAAACCCTGGACTGAACCATTAGGGGATGCTGTCCGATATTCTTAACATCATCATGTTTAATGTGGCACAAGAGGCCCTTCTCCTTTACTAAACAGAATACAGCAATGCTTGGATTCTCTACACTTCATGGGTCATAATGTGGGTAAATGCCCGGGATAGAGAGGAATGCTCTCTTCTGGTTGTATGCAAGGTGTGTTCAGTGATGCTGGACAAGGGCTGGTTAACAATAAGGACTAATTATTTTTTCAGATTTTAACTTTTTCAGCACTTGGATGCCTTTAGTTTTACAGAACATCAACGTAAACAAATGGTGGACCTCCAGGGTTATGGGGTTTGAGCATCTGTTTAGGCAACAAGACCAAATCTGGGTTTATGCCAGGTCAGGCCACAGAACAACATTAGACACGTCCATAATGCACTTGCCCTAGCATCACTTCACTCCTCCTGGTCAAATTCAGTAACACTTTTGACTCCGTAGAGTGGCCTTACCTCTTCGGCCTCCTTGCCAAAGTGAATTTGGGGTCCATATTCATTACGTTGGTCAGACTCCTCATGGTACGAGTTCAGGTTGGGAACTCAATGTCCCAGGTCTTCCCCATACGATGATCAAGCGGCAGGGGCTCCCCTTATATGTACTAGACTTTGCACTGGCAATAGAGCCTCTGAAAGAGTGGATAAGAGTGGACACCAAGATGCAGGGCTTGGAGTGGGGACATGGCACATGAAATGATATTGCCTTATATGCTGATGATGTCCTTATCTTTCTGCCCGATCCTCCTACGGTGGGCCACGGGCTCTCCAGATCCTCCAGATCTTCAGGGGGTTATGCTGGCCTGTACATCAATGCTGCCAAATATACATTATATATGTTGGGGGGGGGGCACAAAAAACATAACGGGCCATGAACCTCAGGGTATGCTAGGATGGCTTCCAATATCTAGGTGTATACATCACCGAGTACAACCACAAGGCCTGGGAGGAGAACCTATAACCACACAAAGCCAGACGGCAAGCCGATTTGGGCTTTTAGTCAGCGCTCCTACTCTAGCTTATGGGTAGGTCAACAATCTACAAAATGGTTGAGCTTCCACGACTAATACCAGCTACAAAACTATCCATATCCCATACCCAAGACGTTCTTCATGCACCTGGGCGATACTCTGCAGTGTTTCCTCTGGAATTGCCGACCACCGAGAGTCGCACTGCCTAAGTACCACAAGTCCACCTTAGAACCTTCAGCTGTTGCAAGTGCCCAGAATAAAAAAATCTAGACAGGGAGGCCGAGCCTTGGCACACACAGGCCCAGCACTCTGGAACTCTCTCCCCCAGACACTGAAACAAATCACCAATCATCTGTCTTTCCGGAAAACCCTCAAAACCCATCTTTTCACCAATAGTTAATTTATACCACCCTCACTTAGCCACTTCTGAGCTCGCATCTGTACATCCTATGCTCTTCCACCAGACAAAAGCGCGGAGATACCCCTTCGGGGGTTTATTCAGGCGCGATACAAGACCATAAATAAAGGAGGCATGGCCATGCAAGACCCACTCTCCTATTATAGAGCTGCACATCTGGTTGTACTTAATGAATTGTGACATGTTCATGGAGATGACCCAGCCTACGCTTCTGAGCTGTGGGCCATACAAGGGACTTGGATTTCACATTTCCTGAATGGAGGTTCATTTCTCCTGACAGCCCCCTCCCTCCCCTCCCGGGACGCGGGTAGTTTATCCAAGTCTGGAACAACGAGGTAAGCACACAGGGTTGAGGTAACCCTGCTATGAGCCCGACAATGTCTTCCACAGGATTCATCTCTAGAGGGATTCAGGGTGTAGGACACCATTGGAATCACCACCAGGGAGACATCCTGCCTCGGCAACCATAAGACCTTCTCATGACTACAAGCGCAGTTTGAGTTACATCTCGTAACCACCTTAAACTCTGTTTACGACTGGGTGATTTTCCATCACCTAAAGCTAAACCCTTTTAAAACAATTTCTCATTATCTCCCCTACAAAATCAATACTTCTGCTACAATACTGGATGGGCACATACAACATCCTTAACTGTATATTGGTGACAGTGCCAAATCTCTACCAGCCATCCTGGACAAAAGGCTCAACACACATTCTCAAATCAGTACCATGGCCAAAAATGTGCACTATCTACTACGTTTTCTGTGGGGAATCTGCAGGTACATTCCAGAGCAAGATCTAAAATCTCTTGCATATAATCTGGTGCTCTCCACAACAGACTATTGTAACTCTCTCTTGACTGGTCCCCACTGAAAAGGATTCTGAACTAGGCAGCACAGTTCGTATAATGGGCCAAAAGGAATGCCCACATTACATCTATGCTGATCACTTTCCAGTAGTTGCCAATTGATACCATGACTATTTACAAGGCTTGCTGCATCAACCATAAAGTTCTGCACACATCCACTACCTGTTACCTGGTGGACAAACTCAAGCTAATTGGCAGCTCCAAACCATCACCACACCAATGCTGCTAGACCCCCAGTCCTTTAAAAAAGAACGACTGATGGCACAATCCTTCTCGGGTAGGCCAACCAGAATTTGGAACTCATTACCTCCATATCTACGCAAAACCACCACCCAAGCGACTTTCAAACTGACCTGAAAACCTTTCTCCTACGACAATACTTTAGCTAACACGCTGCTATCAACTCTTGGCACAGACATCTACATTATCGCAACGTTTTTACTGTTGTGTACATTCATATTTTATGCAATGATCTACCATGCTGTATTCTCAACCTTTGTAATTATTTATAGCATTATTTGTTGACTGTAAACGTTCAGTAACTTCAATGCAACTAAATATTTCTGTTGTGAAGAGTTCTAGCACCTTTGGGTAATGCCTATGCTATATAAATACGCATAAATTGATAAATATATCAATTTATGCCTACATGAATTGTAGCTACATGTACAATGTACATGTACATGTACATGTACATGGCTACTTGTTAACTATGTGCGTCTGTCATGAACTTATGTAGGCCCAAATTCATGAGAACAGGAGAAGAAAAGGTTAAAACAGCAGAGATGCAGCTCATACCAGTTCAACCTCTATATTCTCCTCTGCTTTCTGGGGGCACAGTCAGGCAAGGTCCTTCCTTTCGCTGCAGTCGAAACACTGTGTAAAAACAGTTTCAATCGGGTCGGGGACAATCGATATTTGCCCGGCGGTATTGCCTCTGTGACCCTCTAGTTATTTAAACCAATGAAGAGGCAGGCGCTGGAGACTGGAAAGCAGGAAACAAGGTTTTTATTCTCTCCGGAGGAGAACACAACGAAACGGACAGAAGGTATCGTTCAGAGGTGCTCTAACGTACATTTGAGGCCTGGCCCCTTATATACAGTGTTTTATGGTTTTTATTGCAGTTTACAAATATGTGACAAAGCTTTGATATACGGAAAGACATACCCAGAATCCCCCTTTGGGGCCCGTTCCCACACACATTTACAGTTGAAATCCCCACCCTAATCACAACAGGTGGTGAGCATCGCGCAGCTGGATAATCCGCCGATTCACGGGATGAGGGGAGTCTGATTGGATCTCATGGGGTGGGGGCTTTGATCAACCCGGGGATTTCTTTGATGGGGGAAGCTTTCTATTGTACGGGGAGGGGCGAGGGTGGTATCGGCAGAGCTGGGTGTCGGCTTGGGAATGGGGAGGACAAAACGGGCACACGGGGAAAAGGGGGTTTGCATCTAAGGGCCGGAGATCATGAAAGGAAAGCAGGGAGGTGTCGCGCTGGGAACAGGATGAGGGCCGGGGGCAGAGCAGCGCCGAAGAGGGGTTTATGACTTCAGGCAGGTGCAAGCAGGGGGGTGGTCAGCGGGCAGGCTTAGCGAAGGCAAAGGGCTATGTCAGGGGCCAGCGGCATGCAAAAGGGTTGGTTCTGATCGGGGCATCTTAAAGTGGCGGGCGCGCACGACAAAAGTGTGGCATCAGGGGAAGAGGCAAGATGGCGCAGATAATGTTCACCAAAACGCACTAATTTTCCACAGTCCCTCCTTTAACATATTCAAGACATCTTGTTGGTTCATTTTCTACTCGGGTCTATGGTGGTGAGCATGAGAGAGAAAACGGTAGGAAACCCAAGATAAAGAGTTGTAAACAATACATTTTGAGGTTTCTAGTTTTTAGGAGGTACACCTATTTGATGAACTTTGATAAATTTGTTCAGCAGGAAAGTCATAGGAATGAAATACAAAAACGGCGAGCAGCAAGTACATATCATAACATAAACTGGCAGGTTAATACATATTTCGGATTTGGATTGGAGCAGGATCAATACAATGGTGGCTGGGAAAGAAATGAGGCGTAGAAAAAACGGTGGTTTGAGGATGTCAAATGTTCGAAGTTTACGAGTTCTCATTGTTCTTTGTGATCTTTCGTTGGCGCTGTTGAGCACCGGCGGTGGAGCTACAAGTCCGGCTCTGTTCTAAGTTCTGCGTTGCAGGGCACGACCCTTTCCTCGCGTTTCTGGTCGGAAAGGTCCTTTTCGCCCCGTGTCCTTTGAGGTGATTGTCAGAAAGTTCCGATGGAAGAAGAGCGTTCAAGACAGTCCATAGGGTAGGTCAGAGGAAAAAGGGGGATGGAGCAAGGCCAAATTAGGAACAAACTAGGGGAACGAGAGACTTCAAATAAGCGGGCGTGTGACGGAATTCGGAGAGCGGGGACTTGTCGACAGGCACTGGACGTCGAGCAGGGGCATCAGGTCGACCCTTTCTTTTCACGCTGTCGAAAACAGTGCCTCGTCCTGCAGCTCTTTTCAGTCGTGGTCTCGCCTTGGCTAATGTCGCAGGTGTCCCTTAGTCTGCAGTCGGGCCTCGTGCTCCCACATCCGGTCCTTCTCTCCTCCAACAGCAGTACCCTTAAACAAGTTTGAAAAGACAGTTTTTTAGAAAATTTTCGGATGAAGATAATCAAAAAAGTCTATTTCTCTCCCAGCTCCAGGCAAAGAATGAAAATGTCCGTCATTTTTAACGTTCACAACTGGCATATGAATGACCGGTGGCGGACCTGCTGGATTTACTATGACTTTCCTTCAGAATCATTTATTACAGGCATGACGGTTCGTCTGATGGTAACCCACCTTCGGGGGACAAATCTGGCAAAGATATGCCGTTCTCTAGAGTTTCACATTTACAAAAGGGTACAGTGAGTCGTCAACATGGTACTACACAGGTATTTTGCTGAGAGACGAACATGGCTAAACATTTCCTTTTTATCGGTGCATCCTGTTTTTCAACTACTGCGGGGTTCATTTTGATGATTTCTTTACCTTGGTCTAGTCTGTTAACCTTGTAAAACATCATTCTGGGTCCTACGTAACCTTTTACAGCCCGGTTACTTAACTAGGAGGGACAGGGGTTTTATGGGAGGCAACCAGGGACATAGACAGGGGAGGCAACAGGGGTGATCGTTTTTCTGGTTTCGGTATTGCGACGATTCGGGGAGGGGAGGGTCGCGTATTCTGAGGTCCTTGTTTTATACTATAGGAGCCGTTGACATGTAGTTCCCTTATTTCGGGCCAGATTAGGGAACCTCTGTTGTCTTACCTGTCCTTTCCCTTACGGCCCAACCTGGGTTCATTGACTTCTAGCGGAAAAGGAGAGGTAATGACGCGGCCTCAGGGTGATTGCATTAAAGACAAATGTTTGTGCAAATACTGACGGTATTTGAAGCCAATTAGGTGGTGTGCTAGGGGTGGCGATCTGCCAATTTCGGGGCTAACCACTCGGGAGAGTGGTAGTGCAAAAAGGGAGAGAGAGAGAGAGAGAGAGAGAGAGAGAGAGAGAGAGAGAGAGAGAGAGAGAGAGAGAGAGAGAGAGAGAGAGAGAGAGAGAGAGAGAGAGAGAGAGAGTGTGCAATGGCAGGCTAAATAGTGCACGTGCAACGGAGAGGGCGGCAGTGCATTCAAGAAAGGCTATTTAGTGCATTACACAGTAAAGGGTATTCACGAGTCCACGTTAGAATCTTGTAATCATGCAGTTTGAGCATTAGACAGGGTAGAGGGGACGTGCTTTGGGAAAAGGAAAGAAGAAAAAAGGAGGTACCATTTTGTCGCACTTTCTCGCATTCTCGGTCCTTTGACCAGTTGGGTCAATGTTTCAGTCACACACACACACACACTCCCTCACAGTTTCGCATCATACGTGACATGGGTTCATTCTTCCGGTCTGGTTTAACCACTTGGCTGCTAAGGCACATGATGAGCTTCCATTGACTTTCCATTGAAATCAATGGAAACTCCATGACGAGTTACCCTTGTCATTAGCACTGAAGGGGTTAAGGGTGGTCATTTTTTATCAGGTTGTGCTAATTTTTCGGGCTTGTTCGATACGTGAGTAGTTTGCAGGCGTGCTTGGGCACTACCCTGCGGCGCTAGTCCGTTTCGTGTATTTGGACATGGCAAGGTCTCAGATCTTCGCCACACCTCGGCTGTAATTTCTGACGTAACCTGCAGAGGGAGGAAAAGAGGGGGGGTGGGGGAGACAGCATTCGCGCGCATTCAAATACATGGATTCATAAGTCCTTTACTTACCTCTTACTCGTCTTTTCCTCCTTGGGGCAGGGTCCCCGGAGATATGGTTTTCGGAGTCGGGGGGGTAGTGTGTTCATGTAGGGCGTGTGCGGGGAAACATAAAAAGGAAACCAGAGGTGCCTAGTGCGAGGTATCTAGTCAAAGGATATATCTTACTATCGGGGTCCTTAAACCTCTTTCGACGCCGTGGCGTTCTAAAGTTCTTCGGTTCTTGGGTCCCTGCTACTTCGGAACGTTGTACTTTACAATATTTACATTATTTCATTTCACCCTCCTTTTACATTCCCTCATTTACACCATTCGTTTTACCCATCCTTGGAAGTCACGTTCTTCCTCTACGCGAGGGTTCATGAGTCAGTCGCGTACTTTTAATGCGGAGCGTCGGGTTGTCGATCCGATCCGTCCTCCAAGGCCGGGCAACCATCTTCTTTTAACCTTAAAGAGAGAGCAGAGTAGGGTGCACAGAAAAAGAACTTTCCTACCCATCCCATATTGTTTTAAAATAAAACATGCAATACCCGTCCATAGTTTAAAAGACTTTAATTTGCAAATTCATTTCAGCATATGGATTAGGAGGGTGTGGTCGTATTTGGTCGGTCGTGGCAATGGCTAAAGTGCGTACAGTGGGGGGTGTCGTTTGCAACAGTAAAAACATCGGAAAGTTTTACTCATTCATTTGTAAGAGACTAAAACGTCTATTAATTGGCTGGGGGTTCGGGGGCATATATTTTCATAATTTAGAAACATAATCATAACGGTTGTAATCAGATTTCCTATATACATACCGTACGCATGTATCGTAAATGAGGTCTACATCAGTTATAAAAATATAATACATTGTATATTTGTAATCAACGTTTGTAACGGGGATCTTTTCATACAGTTCGTCGAGTGAGCTCTCCTTGTCTTTTCTAGCCAAGTGTACAAAGGATCACAAAAATCTCAGAACATCAAGTTTATATTAGTGCGAAGGAACACCACGAGGTGTTCGTAAGTTCCGATTGATACCAGCGCCATTTTGGGCGGGGCCGGCACAGTCCGGAAGCAGCATCAGGGGGAAATGTTTCCATTACTGGCAGTTTGGACCAGAGTCCTTTTCGGCAGTTCTAGAATTCACGCTAACAGAAGGTGTGGCAATGTCATGTTTGTTTCGTTGGCGATCGAAGCAGCCGTCCCTTACCGGAAACCTGCTAAGGCCGAAGGCTCCGCCGGGGACCTTTGCATGATCTTCAAGGCTGCGGAGATGCTGTCGGAGGTGGGGGCTCGTGCTCCATGGGACAAATGTTCGAGTTGTATGGCTGGCCAAAGTTACTCTAGTGGCCGGGGCCCGCCTTCCAGCGGATCCAGACGCCATTTTGAGGCCCTACAGGGGCCACTCTCGTCGAGTTTGCAAGAATGGAAGAGACCCTTTGGAGTGAAGGGAAGAGGTCCCTGTTTTGTGAGAGCGGGACGTTCAGCTGGGGTGCAGCTGTGATGCCCCCACCTGGGGGGGGGCGAGGGAGACTCGTTCACATCGTCTCCTTCTCCCGGTGCACTCCATGCCGCTCCTTTTCATCGCCCTGCATGAAGGCCTCTCCACATCCGATGTTCCCCAAGCGTCACCATTGTACGTTCGGTGCTGCGCAAATACTGCGGTGCCACCATTGTGTGTTCGGTGCTGCGCAAGTACTGGGGTGCCACCATGGTGTGTCCGGTGCTGTGGAAGTATGGGCACCATCGCCTGACTGGGGGTGTTCGGCGCCGGGCTGGGGGCTGGGAAACCTCCTACCGGTGGAGGTGGGAGAGGCTCGTCCGCGTCGCCTCTCCCTCCCAGTCCAACTTGGACAAATTGTTGTGGAGGTACGTGCAGGACATCCCGCCGTCCAGGACTGCTGCGGCCGTGACGGAAGAGAAAAGGAAGAGGTGCCTCGTTCTCCTCTTGACATGTGGCGGGACTACCTTAGTCTTTCCAGGCCCGTTGCGGCCGGCCAAAGAGACATGTGGCGGGACTACCTGCAAATGCCCAGGCTGCGGGCTCCCGCCTCTCCTCCGGCTCCCCCATACGTTAAGATTTCCTGACCAAGAGTTGGCGGCGGGGCTCGCCTTATATGGGTTGCCGTTGGTTGGGCGTAGCCGTAACCCTACCCTATTTTGGAAGGTTCCAGAATGGGGGGGGGGGGGCGAATGTTCCGTTTGACTTTCATTTTCTACAGTTTATCGTTATTATTCCTTGTTTGTTGTGTTAAATTAAAAGTTCAAGTTTATTAATGTTCTACGGATTTTGTTTTATCATTTCTTTCTTTCCAGGTTGCTTTTATGCTAAGTTTCTGCTAACAGGGGTCGAGTAACACGGAAACACGTGTAAAAGGGATGACGCAGATTTGTACATTACATACACACGAACTCAGACGGGGGACAGTACAAGTACGACATACAAAGACCCAAGACAAATATAAAAACAGTTATCGGTCATAATTATCCCTTTCCGTCTGTAAGTTTTTAAACGAGGCTGGGTTCCCGTCTTGACATTGCCCGACCTAGGAGAACTTGATCATGCCGCTGAGATTTTCCTGGCGAAATCTGTGCCATCGGGCATAATCAAACGTGGTGGTTCTGTCTGGCCTGTCTATGTAAGTCGGGTTCTTCTCTGTCTCGCGCCTTTTCTCGTACTGTCGGTCTGTCGTTCCTGTCGGTCCTCTGCTCCTACTCACGCTCAGTAGAGTCGGGCATTGGGCTTTCCAGTGTCCGACATACCTACAAAAAGCGCATTGGTCTGACCCTAAGTCTGGTCGTCCTTGGTATAGTGTCGGGGGGTAAGTTGTGGGTAGCGGTGTCCTGGGGTTGTCCTGTCGGTATATTTCCCTACTTGGTTTATCCTCGTCTTTTCTCTGTCGTTGCATAGCCTCTCTGCGCCACATACCGAGACTGTCGAGCATAATTGGCGTTGTCTTATTATTTCGAAGGGCTATTTCTAACGTTTCTATTTTATCAAGGTCGAAGGATCCTGCCAGTGGCCACTGTTTGTCTTGGCTATCTTCGGTATACCTGTGCCATAATTTATTATAAGCTATGGTAACTAACCCATAGTTTATGAACATGTCCTTATTAGGGGTGCCTTCTAGTGGAGCCATATGGTCCACCTCTAACACCCGGTCCGGGCTAAACAGGCTATTTATCAGTGGGGAGAAGACAGACATGACGGCTCGTAACGAGGGACTAAAAAGTCAGCACTGCCTATCTTATCACTAGGTGCAAAGACTAGACAGAATATTTCTATTCTACGTTGTTTGCAGGCAGTGAATACCTCATGGATCCCAAAAAAACCAATAGACCAACAAAATAACAATGGGGAGAATGAGTAGGACCGCAAAGATCTGCGTCACCTACCCTTTTCACTATCTGCAAAAAGGATGGTCTCTTCCCTGCTTGCAGACAGAGAATCTCCAGGAAACAATAGTTTGTGAACAACAGTTCAGTTTCAAGCAATTATTGAGTGGGGGAGAAAAAGAACAAGCACGGCTGCTACCCTACTTATCCTCCACTGCTTGCAAAGGGAGAGAGAGCCTGTTGCTTCTCCGTTTGCAGACAGTGAATCTCTAAATAAAAATAAACAAGGCAATACTAGTATTTTTTGACAATCAATCAAGACAAATTCTTTCGCAATTTGTCGTGGCAACACGACCTTACCCGGACCATGTGGACAGTTTCTTGTCTTCCGAATCCAGCGCCCGATCGTCCTCTTTTTCTCGTATTTCTCACGGCACTCCTGATGGTTCCCAGTCAGGACCGTAGATCACTCGAGAGAGGTCTGTTCGGAACTAGTGAAGTTCGGATGATCGGCTGCCAGACGAGGGTCTATTGGGCAAGAGCTCTCCCGATCGTTGCAGTCGTTCACTCTGTCGTCGGGACCTCTCCCACTGGATCCACGAGTCGCTGATGGGCCCCACGCTTGGGACGCCAATTGTAAAAACAGTTTCAATCGGGTCGGGGACAATCGATATTTGCCCGGCGGTATTGCCTCTGTGACCCTCTAGTTATTTAAACCAATGAAGAGGCAGGCGCTGGAGACTGGAAAGCAGGAAACAAGGTTTTTATTCTCTCCGGAGGAGAACACAACGAAACGGACAGAAGGTATCGTTCAGAGGTGCTCTAACGTACATTTGAGGCCTGGCCCCTTATATACAGTGTTTTATGGTTTTTATTGCAGTTTACAAATATGTGACAAAGCTTTGATATACGGAAAGACATACCCAGAATCCCCCTTTGGGGCCCGTTCCCACACACATTTACAGTTGAAATCCCCACCCTAATCACAACAGGTGGTGAGCATCGCGCAGCTGGATAATCCGCCGATTCACGGGATGAGGGGAGTCTGATTGGATCTCATGGGGTGGGGGCTTTGATCAACCCGGGGATTTCTTTGATGGGGGAAGCTTTCTATTGTACGGGGAGGGGCGAGGGTGGTATCGGCAGAGCTGGGTGTCGGCTTGGGAACGGGGAGGACAAAACGGGCACACGGGGAAAAGGGGGTTTGCATCTAAGGGCCGGAGATCATGAAAGGAAAGCAGGGAGGTGTCGCGCTGGGAACAGGATGAGGGCCGGGGGCAGAGCAGCGCCGAAGAGGGGTTTATGACTTCAGGCAGGTGCAAGCAGGGGGGTGGTCAGCGGGCAGGCTTAGCGAAGGCAAAGGGCTATGTCAGGGGCCAGCGGCATGCAAAAGGGTTGGTTCTGATCGGGGCATCTTAAAGTGGCGGGCGCGCACGACAAAAGTGTGGCATCAGGGGAAGAGGCAAGATGGCGCAGATAATGTTCACCAAAACGCACTAATTTTCCACAACTGGGTCCCAATGACAGAGTGTGACAACTTATACATTGACTTTCCCAATTCTATCAAGAATTTCCTGGTCAATAAATTTCACACTCTTTCCAGGAAACAGGAATCACCTTTGCATACATATTTTAATTTTAATCATTATGGTGGAGCTTTTTGACAAACCGGCTCTTTAAAAGGTCAAGCCATATCACTGCCTCGTCAGTTTGGATTTTAGGATGTTGTTAGATTCGCAACTGCATTTACCCTGGCAGAGAATCAAGCAGCAAAATATCCTCTTCTGTAGGCTGTAGGCGGAGCGGGTTATACCCATTGCTCACAAGCATTCGCCACTCCATAATACTGACACCAGGGTGTTTCATCAGAATCTCATTGTTAGCTCTCACTTGGAAACTGCAGCATTCCAAATCTAGCCCTATTAATTGGAGCAGAACTGCCCTCACATCAGCAGGTAGAGGGGCAGTGTAAAGTGTCATTAGGGCCATATTGGAGGCAACCACAAATTTTGAGGGTTTATAATTGCTAGGTTGTAACAGCCTAAAAGCTGTTCAGTAAGTTTTGGTAGTCATTTGCTATTTGCTGCAACAGCTTTAGAATGTCCAACAATCCATGTTGTAGCTGCTCCCCATTAAGCAGTTAGAAAAATTATCTCGTCCTCAATGTGTGATGAACGAGACCCACTTTGAAAAACTTAAAGCAAAGAGGTAATAGCAGTTTCCTATATCTGACATTCTGCACTGATGATATAACATTGCCTCACCAGCGTACCATAAGTCCTTGGAAGAGGGAGTACAGTCAACCGAGCCATGATGTTGTTTTCTGGAATATTTGACTACATAGAACTTTCAAAAGGTACATTCTTTTCCCACTTTCTTTGGCTGCATTTTGGATCTCATTGTTTGTCACAGCCCTTTCACTCCCTCCCTCAGGCTCCCCTCTCTCCTTCACATGGCTTAGAAAGGGGTCTCTTGTTGACAGAGGTATACACCCTGTCCAAGGAGGGAACCACACTTTAGCCAGGGTAAGTGCAGTACAAACTAAGAGGTCGATTAGGATGGCGGACGGATTGCCACCGCCGGCCTGGCGGTAGCCACCGCCGGCCCAGCGGGGGCAATCCGTCCGCCATCCTCACAGAAAAGACCCCCCGCCACATTAGGATGGCTGGGGGTTCCGCGGCGGATGGCAAGACCGTCCGCCGCTTTTCCACCGGTCGCGAAAGTGCTTACATATGGTGGCGGAGTCTGCGAGACACCGCCAACCATATTACGATGCCGGCGGTCATATGCCTTTCCACGGCGGCATTGCCGCCGTGGAAAGGCATACGTTCTTTGCTTTGGGGGTGAAGGGAGTGTGGGGGTGCACATGGGGGGTACCTATGGTACCCCCCTGCGTTTCAAAGTACAACATGGCAGGCACCGTGCGGTGCCTGTCATGTTGTGCTTTGAAACACACAACATGTATTTTCAGCATTGCGGCAGGCGGTGCTTGCAGCACCGCCCGCCACAATGTTAAAAATGAGGGATGCGGGGCGTGGCTAGCAGCCGGAGGGCATGGTCGCTTGTTAACGCGACTCCCGGCCCTCGCCCGTATATCCGTGGAAAAAGATCCGCTTTTTAAGCTGGGGGCTCCCTTGTCACAGGGAGGCCCCTGATCCTTGACCTCTGTAGCACAACTGGCTGTGGTGCTGGACCGATTGGGAGAGCTGTGCCGGAGATGGAGCTGCCGTTATGAGGGTCCCCCCAGAGCTCGCAAGATGGCGCCTGTGATCAAGCCCCGAGCGGCGCGCTTCATCGGCTGCTGAGGGGAAGACTGACCCCGCCGGCGGCCCTATCAACCCTGCCGCATACCATCGCGCCTTGGTCGCTGGCCTCTGCGGGTCCCGGATGTTCCCCATGACTCCTGAGGGGCCTGTGGGTGCCTTGCGGATTGCCTGGAGACGATCGCAATTACGCAACGCCCCGGCTTTGAGGCCTACCATCGCTGAGGCTCTGGCGGGGACCTGGCCATTTGCCCGCGGATCGAGGCGGGTTGGCCGACTGCTGCCCGTGCGGGGCTGCCGCCCTGGGGACTGAAGATTGCGACCTTGCCGAACTGCGACGCGAGCCAACCCCCCGAAGCTCACAAGATCGCGTCGGTGCCCGAGCTCTGACTGTTAGGCCCCCATCAGTTGCCGGGGAGAGGAGGTAACCTTCGGGAGTCCTGAAACTCCCGCCGCTCTCTATTGCAATTGTGTCCTCGACGACTGCCGGAGCCTCCCCTTGCCTGTTGCGTAGCTTGAGGGCACCGGCCGATAGACGGGGAGCGCCTCGTCGAACTGCTGGGACACAGGCCACGTGACGCCCCGGCTTCGGGGCCTGCTACTGCCAGCGCTCCGGTGGAGGACTGTTTGGGGGCCCGTGGCTTGCGGCGGGCCCTAGACGCCTACATTCGGCTGCATTACCGGGCTGCACCGCGGATCATTGGTTTGGACCTCTTCAGGGCATGTAGCGTCTTGCTGCCTTACGCTGGGCCTACCTTATTTCTCTGGTTGGGCCTGGACGATCTAGTGACCCACTCGACAGGCAGCGATGTCGACTAACAAGGGCGGCAGGCCCTCGACTCATAGGCAGTTAAATAAAAATTCTTGGGGCTCCAGAGCAGAGACTAAGGACGCTGTCCCCCCCGCTGATTCGAAAACGGCGTCCCCTTCACAAGAGCGAAGTCGCTCACACTGGAGGACGTCATGGAGGCGATCGCTGGAGTCCGCTCCTCCCTGGAAACCCGAATTGACTCTGTTAACATTGAGGTGACCCTCTTGCGAGCTGACCTGCGCAAGATGGACACTAAGGTCAAAGACGTGGAGGTCAAAACGGCGGCCCTCATTGACGACACCTCTAAGCTCCAACAGCAAGTTGCCCAACTCCAGAAACAACAGAAACAAATGTCTGACCTGCTGGATGACTATGTCCGAATCCTGGGGGTTCCGGAGAGAATGGAGGAGCCATCAACGGACCTGTTCGTCGAGGAACTGGTCACGAAACATCTCCGACCCAAACAACTCTCTAGCTACTTCTCCATCGAACGAGCGCACAGAGTTCCGGGGGCAAACCAAAGCCGGGGGCCCCACCGCGCCCCATCATAGCAAGGGTCTTCAACTTTAGAGATCGCGACGCTATCCTCCAGACTGCCCGATCTGGACCCCCTCTTCTCCTTGACAACGCTCGCATCTCGATCTTCCTGGATTTTACCATGAAGGTGCAGGCGAGGAGGCGCAGCTTACTTGAGGTCAAGAAGGCTCTCCGAACTAAGGGAATCAAATACTCCATGCTTTTTCCTGCTAAACTCTGCCTAGAGATGGATGGCAAAGCCTGGTTATTCCTATCGCCGGAGGAAGTGTGGGACTGGCTGGAGGGTTGGCGCCAAGCGAGAAGGTCTCCGCGAAACGCCGATGGTCTGGAAGACCCTCCGAGAGAGGACCATATGCCGGAGAGCCAAGACCTATTTACTGGAAACACCGAAGATGGACAGGGGTGACTCCCGGGCCCGTGGGGGACAATTGGACAGATGCTTAATGGTTTCCTGCCATCTCCCTTTTGTTTATTATGACTGCCGGGGGCGGATGCACTCGATATTCCATTGGACACCTGCTCTTGAACATTGCCCTATTTGGCCCAGATCGGGCTGCACCAGCTGACTAACAAGTAACCTTTCTAATTTGTGAATGTTATACGAGGTCTATCTGTATTCCTACACATGTATAATACCTATTTCGCTTTAAGTATCGGGCGAGTGGCACTACCGGCCAACCAAGTACCCCGATTCTAATGGGGAGGGCGACAGGCACTCTGCCTAGTTGGGGCGTGGATAGTTCTAAGTCCGCGGGCAGGGAAGCGGGGAGGGGGGTAGATGGAGGAGGTGAAGGGATGTGGGGTTGTTTTGTTATCGTTTTGTTGCTTCTTTTTGTTTTTAGCAGAGTCTTCTTTGGTCGTGATTTCCTGCTCACACATGGTTCCTTCCTGACAGTTGGACCACCTCGGTTGGCTTCCGACCCCCTTTGGGGTCAGGGATCCTTCTTGTCCCGTGATCCGATGGGCCCCGGGGCTTCGTCGCGACGAACGACTCCCCCCAGGCCCTCGCTCCTATCAGCTCCATTACTTCTGCTTTTATGGCACAGTCACTAACTAAGACCCTTCATGTCCTTTCCTGGAATGTCAATGGGCTGGGTCATAAAATGAAAAGGAGTGTTGTCCTCCAATTTCTTCGGCGCCATTTCCCTGACATCGTCTTACTCCAGGAAACCCACTTAGTAGGTAACACCTGTCAGGCACTCCAGCGAGGGGGGTACAAACTACTAGTCCAAGTGGGGTTCTCCTCGGGATCCCGTGGCACTGGGATTCTGGTCCATTAAACTCTCGCTCTTACCCACACTCGAACCTGGGCAGACCCGCTGGGCCGTTTTTCGCTCGCCGAGGCCGCCTGGGAAGGACGCCCCCTAAATATTATCTCAGCATATCTCCCACCGACACTAATCCGAGACTCCCTTAAGGAACTAGGCGCCCAATTACTGGGCCTCTCCCCAGGTACTCTCCTGATCGGGGGTGATTTTAATATGACGATGTGTGACAACGTTGATCGTAAACCCAAACGAAGTTCCCATCGCCATACCACAGACTTGGCGGACTTCGCGCATGCTATGGGACTGACGGACATTTGGCGCCTCCACCACCCCGACACGCCTTACTTCACTCACTACTCCAACGCACATAATAGTATGTCTAGGATCGATTACCTGTTTTGCCCCACTGCGGACGTCGGTTGTTTTGTCCGCGCTAGAGGCCTCCCTCGCGGCATCTCCGACCACTCGCCGCTTAGTGTAGACCTCACTTATAATCGACAAATTACGCGAGGCCCCATTGTCATTAACCCTTGGCTAATGCAAATCCCCGATGTTCGGGAGGCACTGCAGAAACGCACCGAACTCTACTTCGTGGAAAACACTGGGTCTGTGGACTCGACGGTCACACTCTGGGAGGCATATTTGGCGGTGATAAAGGGAGAGGCGCTAGCTTTAAAGGAAGGTTACCTGCGGAAGCATAATGTAAATGTAAATGTAAATGTATTGGCATTTATATAGCGCACTACTTACCCGTAGGGTCCCAAGGCGCTTCGACCGCTGCGAAACCCTTCCTGGCTTCCCTGAGAGATGTTCCCTTAATGGGTATCTCCAGGGTGAGACCAGGCATCCCCGGCGGTCTGGTGGGGCCGTTAGTGAAGATGAGGCAAGCTAATGCCCAGAGTTGCCGAGTGTGATCGCTGATCAGAGTGGGCACCGAGGCGAGAGAATTATCGAGTCCGCTGACCCTGGTCCAGAAACCTGCCGCGCCGGGAATCGAACCCTGGTCCCGGGCCGTCCTCTGCTCTCGGGTCTGCCGCCTCTAACCAGTGAGCCACACTACTTCAATGACCTGATCCATCGGGCTGAATCGGAGCTAATCGACCTTGAGACGTCCCACAATGACGCACCATCAGAGGCTACTGCTGCCAGGCTCCACACCCAACAAGTGGCCTATAGGGCCTTGTCCCAGGAAAGTGAGCAGGCTTGGCTGCTCCACACGCGCCACCGGGTCTACGAGTTTGGAGACAGCGCGGGTAAGATACTTGCTTGGCTGGCGCGTCGGGATCAGGGGTCCAGATGGGTCTCGTCCATAGTTAGGCGAGATGGCTCCACAGTGACGGACCCTCAGGACATCGCGGAGGCCTTTGCTGATCACTTAGAGAAGGTCTATACAGCGGGCGAGGGATACACGTCTGAAGAGTCCCGGCAGCTCCTGGACGAGATGCGTCTCCCAACTGTGTCAGATGAGGACAGAGTGGCCCTAGACGCTGACATCACAGCTGAGGAAGTGACGGCGGCGCTGTTTGCCGTTAACTCCGGCAAGGCCATGGGCCCGGACGGGGTCCCGATCGAATTCCTGAAGGGCATGGTCCCAGACGCAATCCCTCATCTTCCGAATATGTTCATAAAAAGTCGAGAGATCGGGGTCCTCCCACTCGCCCAACGGCTGGCCTCTATAACAGTCATTCTCAAACCCACTAAACCGCCCACGGACTGCGGATCCTACAGGCCTATCTCCTTGATCAGTGCGGATGCAAAGGTCTTGGCTAAGCTTTTGGCGACTCTCCTTCTCCTAGTGCTTCCCTCCCTGATTCATGACGACCAATCTGGATTTCTTCCGGGCAGTAATACGGCCTTAAACCTTCGCAGAGTGTTCAATGTCATCAGTCGTCGAACTATTTTGCAACAAGATGCGGCCGTTTTATTCCTCGATGCCACGATGGAATTCGACTCTATCGAATGGCCATACTTGTTCGAGGTCCTCCCCCGCTTTGGCTTTGGACCCCAGTTCATTAGCTGGGTACGACTTCTTTATACGGACCTCTGGGGTCAAGTCCGAGTTAATACACACACATCCAGGAAATTTCCGCTTCATCGAGGGACTAGACAGGGCTGCCCCCTGTCCCCACTACTGTTTGCCCTTACCCTGGAACCCCTGGCTCACTGGATCCGCACAGACGCCTCTATCAGAGGCCTACACTGGACTGAGGAGGTCACGGATAAAATCTCCCTCTATGCTTTTTTTTTTGTTTTTCCTCATAAACCAATGATGGGTATTCTAGATAGGGTATCCTCTCCTTTCCCTATTGCGATGTAACGGCCTCAAGGATTCCATCCAAGAGATACAATCCAGATTGGGTAAGGAGAGAGAAAAACCCCTCTAGATTTAGCTGTTTGCTAGGTCCGCTCCATACCCTTTATACTGGAAGGCCCTTGGTTGGGTTGGAGACCAAGCACCAACAGTACCCAGGTGAAATCATAGGAATACTCTCATCTGTTCCGCCAAGCCTCTAGGGCCGCCCAGATCTTAGTGAGGCTAGAGCTATCGCATGCAACATCAGACTCACTAACATATATGATATATTTAAGGTATTCGGCAAAGGTAGGAGCGCTCTCTGCCTTCCAGCCCTTGCAGATTTCGCGCCTAGCTAGGATCATTATATAAAATATGAATTTAGTCCTCATATCTTTAAGCTGGTAGTCTTCCCCTAGGCCAAAAAGAATAGTTTCGGGAGTGATGGTAAATTGAACATCAAAGACTTCTGTTATAAACTCTTCAACTTTGGACCAAAAAAGTGACAATTTTGGGCACTCAACAAACATATGTAAGTCATCTGCTGCGATGGCCTTGCAGCGAGGGCAACAATGTTCAAGGTTCGTAAACTTTAGCAGTTTGTTTGGGGATATATACACTCTATAAAGGGTAAACAGATGATTTCGTTTCAAGGGGGCCGATTTCACCACTGTGTTTAACAATCTAAAAGAATCTCCCCAAAGAGCAAATATGTTATCACATTGTAAAACTGCCACTTCTCCCCACAACTTATTCAGTTCTAGTTCTGTTATATCATCTTTCTCGTTGAGTGCCTCATACCAAAAAGATATTTCTTTTTTCCAGCTCTTTTTTTTCTTGACCAGTTCAAATTTCGGGTTAGTTGTTATATTCCAGGGTATGGTAGTCCACCAGCTGGATAACTGATAAAATGTAAACCTTGTAAGAGATCCATTTGTCAGCCTCCAAAGTGTTTCCCACCCCAATAACATTGAACCATCAAGAAGATCCTGCCACTGCATGATGCCAGCTGTTTTAAGAGGAAGAGATAATTGATCTCTGAGGCATTCTGGTGTTCCAGGGGAATCCCATATTGGGGCAAGAGGTGTATAATAGGGGATGCCCAGTTTTTTTCTGACAAAAACCCAATTTCTCAGAGCTGTGCCCAAAATCTTTAGTCTGACCTTTTTGTAAAATTTTGGGTCTCCAAATTTAAATAAAAAGGATTCATGGCCTAAGGGGATGTCATGTAGTAATGTCTGAAATAGTCGACCCAAGCAAGATGTATCAGCTTTATCGGCCATCATCCTAAAGTTTTTGAAATGGAAAGAATGGCAATAGTGAAGGATGTCTGTCATAGCGAGTCCACCTCTTTTCATTTTCCTTCGTAGTTTTTTCAGGGAAATTCTAGGCAATTTAGAGTTCCATATAAAGGATCCTATTTTTCCCTGTAGTTTGGCAATATCCTTGGGATTGAATGTCAAGGGTATCGAGTTAAACAGAAAAGTAATCTTCGGCAAAATAACCATTTTTATTAAGTTTACCCTCCCAAAGATATTCAATGGCAGTCCCGACCAACGATGCAAGAGTCCGCAGATGTCCTTGTAGACTCTATCTAAATTTACCTTGGATATCTCGGAGATGTTCTGAACCAGGTGAATTCCTAAGTATCTCATCCTGGGTTTCGTTTCAGGGACTGAGTCCTCCTGATTCCACTGCATGATCTCTGTTTTCTCTTTGTTAATTCTATATCCAGAGGCCTCTCCGAAGGCTTCTGCCTGGTGAAATAGTCGACGGATTGATACCTCTGGATTGGAAGTGTACATTATGAGATCATCCGCATATAGAGCAAATTTTAGTTCTAGTTCATTCATGTAGAAAGGCTTAATTAAAACATCCGATCTTAACTGGATAGCTAGGGGCTCTATATATAGGTTAAACAGTAAGGGAGAGAGAGGGCATCCCTGTCTAGTACCTCGTGTTATTTGGACCCAGTCTGTAAGTGAGTTATTGACAAGGAACCTAGCCCTTGGGTGGAGATATAACGCTTTCAAAGATGTTATAAAATTAGTTGGAATTCCGAACTTTAATAATGCTTCCCACAAGTACAGCCAATCGACATGGTCAAAGGCCTTAGTGGCATCTATTGCTACGATGGTTAGTGGAGTTTTTTTCTCTGTAGCAAAGTCGATAGCTGCAATAGCCTGGAAGGTCAGCTCATTCAGCTGCCTGCCAGGCATGAAACCCCTCTGATCTTCGTGTACCACAGACTTGATTACTTTGGCCAATCTCGCTGCCAAAATACCAGCAAAGATTTTATAGTCCGTGTTAAGCAGCGAGATTGGCCTATAGGACTCAACCCTCCTGGGGTCCTTATTAGGCTTCAAAACCAATGTGACCGTAGCCTCTAACCATGTTGGAGGGATGGACTCTGCACCTTGATGTATTTTATTAAATAATGACATAAGAATGGGGACTAGGATAGCAGATCCTAGTTGATATACTTCTACTGGAAGCCCGTCTGGGCCGGATGTCTTCCCCCTGGCCATTCTTTTTAGTTGATCATATATCTCTCCCTCTTTGATTATAGAACCCAAGAACAGGCTATCTGCCTCAGTTAAATGTGGAATGCATAGCCTCTCTAACCAGTGCACTGCACCATCAATAGAAGTTTCATCGTTTCCCATGTACAGATTCTGCATGTAAGTTTTAACTTCTCCCAATATTTCGTCATTATCAAATGATATATCCCCAGTACTCTGTATCTCTAAGCTACTTATCTGGTTCCTGACTCGATCGGATCTGACTTTCCACGCAAGAATACGACCACATTTCTCCCCATAAGAGAAGTTCTGTAATCTGCTTGCATCCCATTTATCTTTTATAGTTTTATCCAATTTGGCCTGGCACTTGGCTTTTAAGCTCTCTAAGTCTTTCTGTATGGAAGTTAAGTTAGACTGCTGTTCCAAGGAGGCCTTCTGTAACTCTTGCTCTTTTTGTTTTATTTCAAATAGAGATTCATCCTCTGCTTTCTTCCTGCTTTTGTTCCTATGTACCATTATAGATGTAAATGTCCCCCTCAAGTAAGACTTAAAGGCGTCCCATATAATTTGCTCAGATGCTGAGTCTTTATTAAACTGGAAGTATTCCGCCATGTCCTTCAATAGATCGTTTATAGTTCTTCCTGTAGCAGTAGGGATCTATCCATGGTCCACCGTCTGACTTGGGTATCCTGTGGAAGTTTAACTATTAGTTCTACCATAGAATGGTCAGATAAAATGACGGGGATATAAGAGACAGACACAGTTTCAGGGAGTAGGACCTGGTCAATAAGGAAGAAATCAATGCGCGAGTGATGTCTATGTCTATGGCTGTAAAATGAGTAATCTCTAGTTTTCTGGTTCTTAACCATCCAAACATCTAGTAAGTTATAGTCTCTCATCATATTTTTAAGTTCTCTTTTAGATTTAGAAAGAGGGGAGGAGACAATCCTAGAGGTGCGATCTAACCTGGAATCAAATACCAGATTGAAATTTTGGAAGGTTGATGGGTTGTAGATATATATATGTTTTTTACCCTATTATCGTGATATTTTTCAAAAAATGATTTTGTAGAATTGTGGTATACACAAAATAATATATGAAGCAATAAAAATAAAAATGATATATTCTCTATAAAAATGCCTCTGTCTAAATTGCATATGGCCTTGATGTATTGGTGAGCGCCAAAATGGGTGACTTTTAAAAAAAAATTTTGGACTCTAACTGAGCCTATACCTGATCAAATACGGGGCAGATCTACTTCTTCCTTTATGTAATTCATCGAAG
The DNA here is from genome assembly GCF_964261635.1 of Lissotriton helveticus. NCBI lineage: Eukaryota > Metazoa > Chordata > Amphibia > Caudata > Salamandridae > Lissotriton > Lissotriton helveticus. The sequence goes on from NC_136061.1 coordinate 538,479,491, forward strand.
TCGAACTGGTAGGATGAATGCGATGCATCAGTTGAAAGCCATGCAGGGCCAGAGTTGTTTCAGAGTTGGAGAAGTGCATCACAGACTTCGGTGAGGCGGTGCTGAAGACCCAAGCAGTGCAAGTTCTTTGGAGGCGCTGAGGCAAAGTCGGGCATGCTTTGTAAGTCACCGCCGATGCGTCAGGCACTCTGCAAGCGGGGACCATGGCTTTGATGCAGGCAGCGTTGATGTGTCGCTTTCGCAGGGTTGCAGCGGTTCCGAGCTGATGCTTTGGAGTCAATGCATCAATTGCTTGGTTGCAGCGCCAAATTGAACTCCAGGGACCCAGGACTAGTTTTGGCACTACTTGGCAGGGCAGGCCTCATAGCAGTGAAGCCCAGGTGCTGGTAGCAAGATGCAGGTGATGTCTTTGATGTCAATGAGACTTCAGCAACAGGAGGAAAGCTCAGTCAAGCCCTTGAAAAACCTTAGAAAGCAAAGTAAAGTCCACTCCTCTCACTCCCAGGCAAGATGCAGCAGGCCAACACAGCAAAGCAAGCAGAAAAGTGGAAGCTCCTCCTGGCAGCTCAACAGCTCTTCTTCCTGGCAGAATGTCCTCAGTCCAGAAGTGTTCTGAGTATATGGTGTCAGCGGTCCATTACTTATACCCATTTTGTTCTTTGATGGAGAGAGTTCAAAGAAAGGAGTTTGTAGTGTACAGGATCCTGCCCTTCCTGGCCCTGGCTCCCGACACACTACAGAGGGGTATGCAGCTCTTTGTGAGGGGACAGGCACAGTCCTATTCAGGTGAAAGTGTCAATTCCTCTCACCACTCTAGCTCAGAAAGACTCATAAAGCTGGTGATAGGTCATCGGGATATGCAGGACACACCCCAGCTCCCTTTATATATGACTGTCTAGAGTTAATTCACAAAACCCAACTGTCATCCAACCCAGACGTGTATTCTAGGGACAAACAGAGGCACAGAATGGCAATTTTAGACCTGCAATTTAAAAATCAACTTCTCTAAAAGATGTGCTTTTAAATTGTGAGTCCAAGATATTAAACTCCAATTTTCTATCTGCTCCCAATTAGAAGTTATATGTGTAAAGTGGTACAAGGCAGCCCCAATGCTGACATATGGAAGAGATAGGCCTCGTTGTAGTGAAAAACAAATGTAACAGTTTTTCACTACCAGGACATGTAAAACTTAAAAGCACATGTCCTACCTTTAACTACACAGCACCCTGCCCATTGGGCTGCCTAGGGCCTAACTTAGGGGTGCCTAACATGTAATAAAAGGGAAGGTTTGGGCCTGGCAAGTAGATTAACTTACTGGGTCAATTTGGCAGTTAATAACTTCACACACAGGCTCTGCAGTGGCACGTCTGAGACATGTTTGAAGGTCTAATCATGTGGGTGGACCAATCAATGCTGCAGGTACACTAGTAGCATTTGACTTACAGGCCTTGGGCATGTGTATTGCACTGTACTAGGCACTTATATGTAAATTAAATATGGAAAAACTAAATGCCATACACTTTTTAGACACAGAGCCCCTGTACTTCAGCACTGGTCAGAAGTGGTAAAGTGCAAAAGATCCTAAAATCAGCAAAAAAGATCATCATGCAGTCAAAAGCAGGAGACCTGAAGCAAAAAGGTACGGAAAACCACATGAAAAGATGCCAGGTCTAACTGCATGCATATGTTATCCAGCTGAGTGGAAAGAGAGAATGTCCTGGCAACTGTGCCCAGAGACCAGCTCAGAGCAACACACCGATTAGACATGTTCGTGGTCCTTGGTGGGACTGGCAGGTGGCCTTAGGCTGCACCAGGATGTGCACACTATGATGACCAGAAAAGGGCACAGAACAAGACTACACAAGCTGCAGAGTTTGGATCATGTCCTCAAATCAAACCTCCTTCTCAGCTTTTGACAGTTACCTTCTGCTGCTGCTATCACAGTAAGGGGGGTGGCAATAGGAGCGGGAGGTTCAGAAGATGCTGCCAGGCAACACAAGGCAGTGGGGTGGCGGAGGAGGAAAGACGACTAGAGGAAGGAAGAATACTTCTGTTTTTGTAGCTGATGATACACTGTGATTGCCCTTCTTACTGTGGTAATGGGAGAACCCCAACTACCTTTTTAAGTGAAATAATTGGTTTAGGCAGGTTATCCATCTCATAAAGACTATGTTGTCCAGAAATGAGTCCACTATGTTGATTGTTTGAGGGTCTGTATATCAGGTTTAGGCATACAGAAATAACTGTTACATAAATAATATATCATTTAAAAAGTCATCGTTAGGATGTAGATTTTCCATTATTAACTAGAATGTAGCAATACATTTGAGGCTGATATTTAGGACACAACATCTATGGATGAAGATATCTTGACAACTGTATTCTGGTACCACAGATTTGATGGGGACATGAGTTTCTATTGTCACCAACATGAGAATGACGTGCAATGATACCTAAAACATCATCCCTAGATTATATCCAGACTCTTGGTTCCACACTCATGAAGCTCAAACATTGCATATCAGTCAATTTCCAGATGCTGAAATCACAAAAGACTGATTTTCACCTAGTACTCCAAACATAAAGAAAAGTTTGTCCCACTCTCTTTGTTAAACTCAGAGTGAAGGGCTTCATTCCATAACTTGTCGCCATTGTAAAAACATTCCACTTTATACTAAACCCCATTCTTATAATGTACCCAAACTTCAACAGATTCTTCTAATATGCATACTTTTACACTGATTCACTCAATAAGATTAAAAAAAACTATGATCCTTGTCCCCAATGGAAAACAAATGTCCCTGCCTTAGTCGTTTTTGGCTTGACTTAGGCCCAGCGATACTCACAGGGGTTCCATACATTTCCCAGTATTCCTTATAAGGCTATAATCCAGTCCATGACTAGACTCGTCTATTCACAAAAAATGATCATATGTCCTCACTTCTTTCAGACTTACATTGCCTAGCAACTGATGTGAGGATCAAATTCCAAATATGTACCCTCAATTATAAAGCTGTCCAAGTAAATAATCCACCTGTCCTGGCTAAACTTCTCACTTTTTTAATGTAAGCAGAATTTCGACAAAATGTCATGAAAGCTACAAAATAAAATGACAATACTAATATTTATAAAAAAGATTTTTAAAAAGTGCAAATGTACAACATATATGGTTAGCATGGACGTTGGTGCAGCCAGTTAATCGGTTGCTACCTTTAGTCTAAAATACATATGTCATGTTAAAAATATTATAAAAAGAGAATGAAAATAATAGATAAATACATTACTATCCTAAAAAAATCAATATAAAAACAAACGATATTTCATCATTATAGGTTGGCAGTGATACCGTACTTGGAAAGACTTTCAATTTGCTTAGTCTGACAATGGGAGTTTAGAAAGTAAAGTGCTTATGCATAGACGTTCTAGCATCAATGCTGTTGTAGCCTTAAAATCCCTGCTGTCTTGTATACAATAAAAGCTGTATCTATCTTAAAAGGACATTCCACCTTATAAGCCAGGCTTGACCCAAGAACTTTGCTACGCAACAGGAAAAAAAAGGTCTGGAATCAAACTTGAAAATGCGTAGTGCGATGCAGTGGTCCCGTGTACCAAGTTCCTGGCAAAGCGGTTTCAGCCATTTGGCCCGTGATGTTTTGTACGCTGGACAACCAAACAGTAAGTGGGCAATGCTTTCTGTCGGGGCATTGCAGCTTGGATAATTTTCTCATTGTTTGCAGACAATTTTGCTGTCACTTCGCAAACAAGAAGGGATCCATACCTAAAGTGCATATACAGTATTCTTTTTCTTGGTACCTTGATTAAGTCAAGGAAGGGCTCATAATACCTAGTTAGTTTATGAGAGTAGAATTCTGTTGTCAGTTTGCCCACATTGGGTCTGCTGATCTCTCGTTGGTCCACCCATTCCTAGTATAGGCGTTTAAGTTCCTCTCTCCTTGGGGTTCCTGACTAGCCCAGCAGCCACAAAGTCCTATCGCTGACAGAGTTCTCTTATTATCACTTATCCAGCCTATTCTCCCCCGGTATCTAGGCTGATGATCTCGGTAAGGACTTCTGCATAGAGAGAGAGCTCAAGGGTCTGCCTAAAGCGAGCCCAGAAGAGTAAGGGGCGTAGCCTAGCTACGTCAACTATTGACCGCCTACCCATGTCCATTAGTAACTGGGTGAGGGGGATGTATTTGGGCGCTGTGACTAGGTCTCTTAGGATTTTTATGTTTTGACCTGCAGAGCTCATCCATCAAATCCCCAGACTTCTGCTCCATAGAGGGCAGCGCTAACCATCTTTGTATCATATATCTAGAGGGCTGGAGCTACAGGCCTAGTATGTTCTTTCGCTATTACTCCAGCCACACGTTTATGTGCCATCCGCATCTTACCTAGGTGGGGTCTCCAGGTCATTTTGTCGGAAAGTGGTACACCTAGATAATCAAAGGTGTCAACCTTTTCAAGGGGAATCCCACCTAGGAAAGGGCCCTTCCTGCATGGCCTGTGACAGTTAAAGGTCATAAATTTGGTTTTAGCTCCATTTATGACCAATCCCTGATTGTCACAAAAAGTTGAAACCTATCAATTAGGCGCTGTAACCCTACTGGGGTCATGG